>NC_091247.1:75597500-77997500 GCF_042477335.2 Ovis canadensis | reverse complement strand
TCAGCTGAGCCCACAGCTTAGGCACATAGTGGGGTGCAGGCTGGAGACTCAGTGGTTCTCAGAGCCCTACTAAGGACTCGGTGCCTGTCGCTCCCTTGCCTTTTGGTTTTGCTGTTGTTGCTTTTAAGGTATCATGTAGTAAGAGTCCAGCTGGCAAAGAATCCTAGCAGAAGCTCATGGGAAATGTCTGAGAGCAGGACTGAGGCAGGCCAGGGAGTACCCAGGCATCCTTCCTCTACATCTTCCTGTTGGCCCAAAACTCAGGAATCGCGTGCTGGTGCCCTTGCAGGAGGGACCTTCACGACACATGGTCTCTGTCCTCCAAGAACTTATCATCTGGCTGCAAAGTAACACTGATGCGGATCATTAAAACACAATGATCCTTGGTGGTCCAGTGGTTAAAAATCACCTTCCAGTGTAGGGGACCCTGATTCCATCCCTGGCCAGGGAACTAAGATCTCACATGATGAGGCAACTAAGTCCAAGCCTCAACTAGAGAGCCTGTTTGCTCTAGAGCCCAGATGCTACAACTAAAGAGAAGCCAGCACACCAAACACAGCCAAACAAATAAAAATAAATATTAAAAAAAGAAAGAAAAGATGATCAACATTTAAAAAAAACACACAATATAAAACCCCCACGATATAACAGAGTGTGACATAAAGGATTTTCAAGACTAGAGATTATCTCATCCAGAGTTTCTCCTAGGCACAGCTGCCCCTTTGGACAACATTACCCTTTGCTTGGGCTTCCCTGATAGTTCAGTTGGTAAAGAATCCACCTGCAATGCAGGAAACCCTGGTTCAATTCCTGGATCAGGAAGATCCCCTGGAGAGGGGACAGGCTACCCACTCCAGTATTCTTGGGCTTTCCTGGTGGCTCAGCTGGTAAAGAATCCACCTGCAATGCGGGAGACCTGGGTTCAATCCCTGGGTTGGGAAGATCCCCTGGAGAAGGGAAAGGGTACCCACTTCAATATTGTGGCCTGGAGAATTCTGTGGATTGTATAGTCCATGGGGTCTCAAAGATTTGGACACAGTGACTCTCACCACCACTGCCCTTTGCTTGGAAAGAGGGGGAGCTGTCCTGTGCATTGCAGGATGTTAACAGCATCCCTGCCCTCTAACCCACTAGATGCCAGTAACAGGCTCCCTGCCCCAGTTGTAAGAACAAAAAGTATCTCCAGACACTGCCAAATGTCCCATGGGGGTGAAAACTGCCCCTAGCTGAGAACTGTTGCCCTAGTATAAACACCTCCCCATCATTTCCAGTATAATTAATGTTTATAGACAGATAATTACAGGAAGCCAGGTGAGGGGGTCAGTTTTCATTATGATCCCAATGAAAAGGCAATGCCAAAGAATGTTCAAAGTGAAAATGAAAGTTGCTCTTTGCGACCCCATGGACTATAAAGTCCATGGAATTCTCCAGGCCAGAATACTGGAGTGGGTAGCCTTTCCCTTCTCCAGGGGATCTTCCCAACCCAGGGATCGAACCCAAGTCTCCCGCACTGCAGGTGGTTTCTTTACCAGCTGAGCCACCAGGGGAGAATGTTCAAACTACCGCACAATTGCACTCATTTTACATGCTGGCAAGGTAATGCTCAAAATCCTCCAAGGTAGGCTTCAACAGAACATGAACCAAGAACTTCCACATGTTCAAGCTGACTTTAGTAAAGGCAGAGGAACCAGAGATCAAATTGCCAACATCCACTGGATCATAGAAAAAGCAAGGGAATTCCAGAAAAACATCTACTTCTGCTTCATTGACTATGCCAAAGCCTTTGACTGTGTGGATCACAACAAACTGTGGAAAATTCTCAAAGAGATGGGAATACCAGACCACATTACCTTCCTTCTGAGAAACCTGTATGCAGGTCAAGAAGCAACAGTTAGAACTGGACATGGAACAACAGACTGGTTCCAAATTGGGAAAGGAATACGTCAAGACTGTATATTGTCACCTTGCTTAGTTAACTTATATGGAGAGTACATCATGAGAAATGCCAGGCTGGATGAAGATCAAGCTGGAATCGAGACTGCCAGGAGAAATATCAATAACCTCAGATATGCAGAGGACACCACCTTAATGGCAGAAAGTGAAGAGGAACTAAAGAGCCTCTTGATGAAGTTGAAAGAAGAGAGTGAAAAAGCTGGCTTAAAACTCAACATTCAAAAAACTAAGATCATGGCATCTGATCCCATCACGTCATGGTAAATAGATGGGGAAACAATGGAAACTGTAACAGATTTTATTTTCTTGTGCTCCAAAATCACTGTGGATGGTGAGTGCAGCCAAAAAATCGCTTGCTCCTTGGAAGAAAAGCTATGACAAACAAAGAGAGTGTACCACAAAGCAGAGACATCACTTTGCTGGCAAAGGTCCGTCTAGTCAAAGCTATGGTTTTTCCAGTAGTCATGTATGGATGTGAGGGTTGGACCATAATGAAGGCTGAGCGCTGAAGAATTGCTGCTTTTGAACTGGTGCTGGAGAAGACTCTTTGAGAGTCCCTTGGACAGTAAGGAGACCAAACCAATCAATCCTAAATGAAATCAACCTTGAATAATCATTGGAAGGACTGATGCTGAAGCTGAAGCTCCAATACTTTGGCCACCTGATGAGAAGAGCCGATTCATTGGAAAAGAACTTGACACTCAGAAAGATTGAAGGTAGGAGGAGAAGGGGATGACAGAGGATGAGATGGTTGGATGGCATCACTGATTCAATGGACATGAGTTTGAGCAAACTCTGGGAGATCGTGAAAGACAGGAAAGCCTGGCATGCTGCTGTCCATGGGGTCACAAAGAGTCAGACATGACTGAGCGACTGAACAACAGCAGACGAGGGGGAGATGATTGTGGGTGGGAAGAGCTGGTTCTTGAAGGAAGTGGCACCAGAACTGGGCCTCAAAGGCTGAGTAGGACCTGATGAATCTGGCTGGAAGGACAGCCCCGCAAGATGGGGGAGGGTGTGCTCAGAACAAGCAGCATGACCCACGTGCTTTATGAGGTTGTGCAATGTCAAAAGGTGCCCAGCCGAGGGGACAGGCATGACTGAAACACAGCTTCCCCTCTCCTGGCCAAGCCATGCCTCTTGGCACTGGGCTGTGTCAGTCTGGAGGAGAGACTGCTGTTCATACAAAGGTGTCTTGTGCTCCCCACCTCATATGCTCATGGTGCTGTATCTGCCCAAAGAAGGCCATTTCCTAGCGACAAAGGCCCCAAGGGCCAGCCAGGAATGAGCATGCCCTGGGATGGAGAGGAGAGAGCCAGCCCTCCATCAGGGTCCGATGGGGACTGCAGCACCTCAAGCCTCTTGTTGGCCCTGCTAAGCTCCTCTCTTCTCTGACTGGTCTGTGGGGACACCTTCACTCCTCCCACAGAGGCCCTTCATGGAAGAATGAGAAGGAAGGTCTTTCAAGAGCTCAAGGTAGATTGAACCAAAAGGAGAAGGAAAGCTCTAAGAAAAGAGTGTGGATCTGAGACACACAGCAGCCAGTGCGCCTGGACTCAAGTTATTGTTGCTTCTGTCCCTTCCTCAGAGAGACCCTACAGAGAGGTAGTCACCCGTCAGGGATGTCTCCTATGCCCAGAGCATCTTTCCTCCTACGAAGAAACCTTAAGACCCTGAAGGGACCCCTCATCCCATCACCTTCCCTTTCTTTGCTCATCCATCCAGCAATCACTTCAGTTCAGTTCAGTCGCTCAGTCGTGTCCGACTCTTTGCGACCCCATGAATCGCAGCACGCCAGGCCTCCCTGTCCATCACCATCTCCGGGAGTTCACCCAAACCCATGTCCATCGAGTCAGTGATGCCATCCAGCCATCTCATCCCCTGCCATCCCCTTCTCCTCCTGCCCAATCCTTCCCAGCATCAGGGTCTTTTTCAATGATGGACCAGCAAAAACTAAGGTACTGGTGCTCCTGGGCATACACGAAGAATCTCCCAAGGGCATTTTGGCGTGGGCCATTTTAAGAGCCTCACATGCCAAGTCCTCACCTTTCACAAGCACTGTGTGAAACAGCTGCCCCATCTGAGCACACACGTGAGGGGGCAGCCGGTTCTCCCTCCTGCTTCCCTTACACCCCAAAGAGCAGCATGCTTCTTGCCCGTCCCGGATCTTCCCACAGTGCACTGGCCTGAGGGAACATGTATGGCAAAACGAAGTGAGAGTCTCAATTCCTGTATCCACGTGGAGGAGAATCGTGGCTAAATGACTGGGCAAATCGACTAGCTTCCGGTGCTCTGCTTTCATTCAAAGTGAAGGAGAATCTATTCTAGTTATCTGTCAATTGAGAGGTTTTGAATGATTACCCATATGATTTTTGACATATAACTCAAAAAGTTTATAAAACTGAGTGACACTGCTATAACAAAACTCCTTACATTCTTTAGTATTTACGTATGTGAAAAGGTTTCTGAGCTCAGCTCTTGCATCTATTTTTTAAAATACAAATAATACTGAAACTTGACCCCTCCTAGCAATGAGTAATACTCCTCTATGGATATATGATCTAATTGGGGTGGGGAAAAAAGCACTTCATCCTCATTAAGAGATACATTTTCAATTAAGCTTTATTTTTTATGCTTCCTTAAGTAGCTATTACTGTGATATTGAATGGTTTGCCTTGGAAACGAACAGAGATGATTCTGTCGTTTTTGAGATTGCATCTAAGTACTGCATTTCGGACTCTTCTGTTGACCATGATGACTACTCCATTTCTTCTAAGGGATTCCTGCCCACAGTAGTAGATATGATGGTCATCTGAGTTAAATTCACCCATTCCAGTCCATTTTAGTTCACTGATTCCTAGAATGTCGATGTTCACTCTTGCCATCTCTTGTTTGACCACTTCCAATTTGCCTTGATTCATGGACCTGACATTCCAGGTTCCTATGCAATATTGCTCTTTATAGCATCGGACCTTGCTTCTATCTCCAGTCCCATCCACAACTGGGCATTGCTTTTGCTTTGGCTCCATCCCTTCATTCTTTCTGGAGTTATTTCTGCATTGATCTCCAGTAGCATATTGGGCACCTACCAACATGGGGAGTTCCTCTTTCAGTATCTTATCATTTTGTCTTTTCATACTGTTCATGGGGTTCTCAAGGCAATACTGAAGTGGTTTGCCATTCCCTTCTCCAGTGGACCACATTCTGTCAGACCTCTCCACCATGACCTGCCAGTCTTGGGGGTCCCCACACGGCATGGCTTAATTTCATTGAGTTAGACAAGGCTGTGGTCCATGTGATCAGATTGACTAGTTTTCTGTGATTTCTGTGTTTCAGTGTGTCTGCCCTCCGATGCCCTCTTGCAACACCTACCGTCTTACTTGGGTTTCTCTTACCTTGGACGTGGGGTATCTCTTCACGGCTGCTCCAGCAAAGTGCAGCTGCTGCTCCTTACCTTGCATGAGGGGTATCTCCTCACTGCTGCCTCTCCTGACTTTGAACGTGGAGTAGCTCCTCTCGGCCCTCCTGCACCCACGCAGCCACCGCTCCTTGGACGTGGGGTAGCTCCTCTCGGCTGCCACCAAAGAATGCTCAAACTACCACACAACTGCACTCATCTCACATGCTAGTAAAGTAATGCTCAAAATTCTCTAAGCCAGGATTCAAAAATACATGAACCGTGAACTTCCAGACGTTCAAGCTGGTTTTAGAAAAGGCAGAGGAACCAGAGATCAAATTGCCAACATCCGCTGGATCATCGAAAAAGCAAGAGAGTTCCAGAAAATCATCTATTTCTGCTTTATTGACTATGCCAAAGCCTTTGACTGTGTGGATCATAATAAACTGTGGAAAATTCTGAAAGAGATGGGAATACCAGACCACCTGACCTGCCTCTTGAGAAACCTGTATGCAGGTCAAAAAGCAACAGTTAGAACCGTCCATGGAACAACAGACTGGTTCCAAATAGGAAAAGGAGTGTGTCAAGGCTGTATATTGTCACCCTGCTTATTTAACTTCTATGCAGAGTACATCATGAGAAACGCTGGGCTGGAAGAAGCACAAGCTGGAATCAAGATTGCCAGGAGAAATATCAGTAACCTCAGATATGCAGATGACACCAACCATATGGCAGATAGTGAAGAGGAACTAAAAAGCCTCTTGATGAAAGTGAAAGAGAAGAGTGAAAAAGTTGGCTTAAAACTCAACATTCAGAAAAAGATCGTGGCATTTGGTCCCATCCCTTCATGGCATATAGATGGGGAAACAGTGGAAACAGTGGCAGACTCTATTTTTTGGACTCCAAAATCACTGCAGATGGTGATTGCAGCCATGAAATTCAAAAACGCTTACTCCTTGGAAGGAAAGTTATGACCAACCTAGACAGCATATTGAGAAGCAGAGACATTACTTTGCTAACAAAGGCCCGTCTAGTCAAGGCTATGGTTTTTCCAGTGGTCATGTATAGATGTGAGAGTTGGACTGTGAAGAAAGCTGAGCGCCAAAGAATTGATGGCTTTGAACTGTGGTGTTGGAGAAGACTCTTGAGAGTCCCTTGGACTGCAAGGAGATCCAACCAGTCCATCCTAAAGGAGATCAGTCCTGGGTATTCTTTGAAAGGAATGATGCTAAAGCTGAAACTCCAATACTTTGGCCACCTCATGGGAGGAGTTGACTCATTGGAAAAGACTCTGATGCTGGGAGGGATTGGGGGCAGGAGGAGAAGGGGACGACAGAGGATGAGACGGCTGGATGGCATCACCAACTCAATGGACATGAGTTTGAGTAAACTCCGGGAGTTGGTGATGGACAGGGAGGCCTGGTGTGCTGCGATTCATGGGGTTGCTAAGAGTCGGACACGACTGAGCGACTGAACTGAACTGAACTGAAGTAGCTGTTAAATATTCTAATAGCATTTGTTTTGATTAATTGTGATTAGTTGTCATGGTACAAGTCCAGACAAAATATTCTGTAATATTTAGAATCTATGGTCACAGGAACATTTTAAAATCAATTCATTTTTATATACATAGCTTTGTTGGAGAGAAGTATGATTGGGTGAATAAAAGATATTCAATCATAAAAATGTATCAGGGTAAAATTCTGTTGGGGAAGTAGAAGGAAACAAATTCAAGGAGAAAAAAAAGAGATGAAATTTATCCAACTGTTAAGGGAGAACTTCATGTATTTTTAAAAAGGATTATGCTGAGTATCCAATCACTATACTATTTCATTTAGAAACATTTTTCAGAGTACTGTAACAGTTTTATCTTTAAATGTCAATATTTGCATACACCAGAAAGTATACCCTATGTAACTATTTAAACTATGGAAAATTTTTGAACATTTGCTCCTAAAATGTGGAAAGGGGTACACAGATTTTCCGGAAAAAAAAAAAAAAGAAGTCCACAAGAAAAACATTTAGAGCATGAGGGTCACAGAGCCTAGCTCTTGCTGCAAGAGGATGGCCTTCAGTGAATGCAAAATCAGCACCTCTAAGGATTTCCTAAGTCTCCAGGGACCTGGGGGCACCCTTAAAGTGCTGGGCTGAGGGTGGGGCCTTCTCACTGGTGCAAAAGTGGGCCGAGGCGCCCCCCCTTCATCCTATTAACACTTTCCTCCGTCTTCTTTATTCTCTAGCTTGTTTTATTTTCAGCTTTTCTCCCAAATCCCATTCTCTCCACTACAGACGGCCTGTCCGGTCAGTGTGAGATCTCTTCGACTTGTTTGTATCCCGCCTCACCGCTCCTTTCTTCCAGAAGCTTTCAGTGGGGCAGTGCCCCCACCTGCTCTCCCTAGATTCGCTGACCGCCGTCTAACACCTCTTGTACACGTGCGGCACCCACTGCTTCCTCCAGTTTTCTCTTGCTCTGGGCGAGTCCTCACTCCCCAGCTAAGCCATTCGTTTTCTCATCTCTGTCTCGACGACTCTCTTTTTAGCAGTAAGAGGCCGATATAAACAATTCAGCGAGATGAAATTCGCACTGGCACGGAGCCCGGCCTGCAGCCAGAACTGGGTACCCAGCTGCGCTCAGCAAATACTTGCTAATCGCGCAGTAGAATTTTCCCTCTGGCCAGTGATTACAGAAATCGGGGCTTCCTAGAGTCCTCCTTGTCCGCCCAGGGAACCAAAGAGAGTTTTCAAACCCCAGGTCTCCTTTCGACAGCTTGCAAAGTAAGAGTGATGGAAAGGCTCTCCCCCTCCCGCCACCGCTGCCGCCGCCGAGTTCGCTCTGGGTGCCGGAGGCCGAACCATGTACGTGAAGAGTGGGTGGGGGTAGCTGGGAACTATGAGGTCATGCCCGGGTCACGTGACCGCTCCCGCATCTGTCAACTGTGATACAATTACTAAGCCGGTCTGGGCGTGCGACATTCAAACCAGTTCTCTCTCTCTCTCCCTCTCTCGCAGGCTCTGGTCCCTTTCACAATAAGGGACCGTCTCAAAAGTGTAGGATCCTGAAGGATTTGGCTCCAAATGTTACAATTTAAAGGGCTGGGCTAGAAAGAAAGGAGGGGAGAGAGGAAAAAAAGTCCAAGGTAGCGCTTACTGCTGCTGCAGTTTGAAAATTATGCTTAAGGTTCCTTAAAATCTTTTCTGTCAAAGCAACTTGGCATATGTGTTAAACGGTCTTTTAAAAATCTTCATATGGCCTCTTAATTCCATTTCTAGTGTGCTTGTATGGGAAGTAATTCAAACTGGGGCAAAGGTTTAGGTATATGAAAGTCACTTTGTTATTGAAATTAACCAACCATATAAGGAAAGTGAATAGATTAGAGTATTAAAAAATATATAATATTGTTCAGTTGTTTAAAATGATTTCCAAGAACCTTTCATGACATGGAAAAATGTATGAAACAATGACCACAGGGAGTATTTGCTGAGCACTTCCTATGTGCCAGATGTTCTGCTAAATGCTTTCTGTGGATTGATACTTAAACCCTTAGGAGACAGATACCATTATCATCCCTCTTCTAAAAACTGTGGTCTAGAGAGGGAACCTGCCTAAGGCTGACTAGCTAATAAAGTGGGAAAATTGAGGCTTAGCAGTTACCCAAGGGGCTTACCTAGATAAATGACAGAGGCAGGATTAGAACCCACAAAATCTGAGGCTAGAGTCCAGCCTTTTAACCCCCATGCTCTTAACTGCCTGTCACAGTAATAACTGGCAAGAAATCAGAATGGATACTGCACACACACACCATCAGGTCAGTCGTGTGTGCACACACACAGTGTATGAACAGCAAAAGAATGGAAGGACAGACGGCCGCATTCTCACAGTGGCATCCTTCAGTGGTACAATCACCAGTGATTTAAGCTCTCTCTATACTATTCCGAATCTTTTAATGCAGTGTGTACATATTATAAATTAATGCAGTGTGTAGGTATTAATTTAACAAGTACACAAAATGTTATATACAGATTGATTTCACTAAAAAGTCATGTTTTGATTATGGTATTATTTATTAATATAATGAAAACTTCAAAGTAGTTAATGACAATTACTCTTTGAATAGTTAAATGAACTTTAAAACACATTAGGTGCAATAATTTGCAGGCACTGAAAATGAAAGGTACGGAGATCAAGTGATACCATTATGTGAAAAATCAAGGTACAAAATGGTAGGCGTACTATACACAATTATTTGAAAATATTGTTGTAAAATCTGAAAGAAAAAACAATATCAAAAGATAACTATCAGGATGGTAAAATTACGTGTGATTTTTAAAACTTGTTTGAGTATCTTCTGTTTCTTCTATACTAATAAAAATATTTTTATTATTTTAATATCTTATTTTATTATTTTATAAACACTTATAATACCATATTTTATTGTGTTAAGATTCCGTATCAAAATTAGCACAGAGCACATGGGAATCTTTTTTACCTTTCCAGAATGCTTTCTGTTCTATCTCACTTCATTGCCAGAACACCCCAATGAGACTAGGCTCTTTCTCATTTTACCCATGGAAAAGTTAAGGCATTAAGATGGCAAATGAGTTACTTGGAGTTAACTAGTAAATGCACGGCAACCCTGGGACCGGAGCCTATAACCCCAGAGCTCTGGCCTATAAACCACACCAATTTCCTGATGCAAAGGCTGATGGTGCTGCCTGGAGAATAAAAACAATGATTAAGACCCCCAACTCTGAGATCTAAGTGTAGATTCTCTCCAGTGAGCAAGAGCCTGGGGGCAAGGAACAGGCTCTATTTCTCCTCTCTGTCTTCAGAATGGGAATGTCTAAGGCCTAAGGCTTTCCCCCAACACTCCAAACTCCTCCACCCCCAACACACACAGCCAGCCATGTCCCCCAAAACAGGCTCCCTGGGAACATGCCTTGGTCTTGGATGGAGAGAGAGGCCAATAGACGTGTAGTTTACCCTCCCCCACACCGTCTGGAGTACAGTCTCACCAAGAGTCCCCAGAGGAGGAGGATCAGGGGCCCCATAGGCCAGCATTTGTCCAAGGTTAGTTGCAAACTAGACAGGCACCAGACAAGCAAGCCTGGAAAGAGCATCAGGACATGCAGGTTGCCAACAGGCACAGTAAAGGACACTCAACATCGCTAATTATTGGAGAAACGCAAATCAAAACTATAATGAGGTACCCCCTCACTGGTCAAAATGGCCATTATTAAAATGTATGGCAAAACCAATACAGGATTATAAAGTAAAAAAAAAAAGTCTGCAAATAACAAATGCTGGAGCAGGTGTGGAAAAAGGGGAACCCTCCCGTACTGTTGGTGGGAATGTAAATTGGAGCAGCCACTATGGAAAACAGCATGGAGGTTCCTTCAGGCTAAAAATAGAGCTACCATAGGATCTAGCAATCCCACTGCTGGGCATATATATGGAAGACCAAAAACTCTAATTCAAAAAGATATATACCCAGTGTTCAGAGCAGCATTCTTCACATTAGCCAAGACGTGAAAGCAACCTAAATGTCCATCAACAGAAGAATGGATAAAGAAAATACAGCATATATATATATAACATATACAATTGAATATTACTCAGCCATAAAGAAGAATGAAATAAGTCCACGTGCAGCAACATGGATGAACCTAGAGATGATCATACTGAGGCAAAGTAAGTCAGACAAAGACAAATATCATATGATATCGTTTATATGTGGAACCTAAAAAAAAAGATACAAATGAACTTATTTGCAAAACAGAAATAGACTCACAGACATAGAAAACAAACTTATGTTACCAAATGGGAAACAGGTGGGGAAGGGGGGGAGGGACAAATTATGAGTTTGGGATTAGCAGATACAAAAACTATACATAAAATAGATAAACAAGAACCTACTATATAGCACTGGGAATTATATTCAATATCTTATAACTAGCCTATAAATGGAAAAGAATGTGAAAAAGAAAAATACATATACAGATATATATTTTTTCTTTTATATATAAATAAATAAATAAAATCACTTTACTATATATCTGAAACTAACATTGTAAATCAACTATACTTCAATCAAAAAAAAAGAGAGAGAGATCAGAAGAGGTCAAGTCTCAGAGACACCAGGCCAAGCCAGCAGTAGGGAACTGGAGGGGCTGAGGAACCCCAGGGAATCAGGTCCTGGTCCCTCATGTAACAGAAGGAGATGTGACTTGCCAGGGTCACAGCCAGACTGAGCAGGAGTAAGCCCAATCCAAAGCACAAAGGAATTAGTCAGAGATCAGGCCACAACTCCACAGAGCCAGGCTTCATTAATTCATTCAAGATATATCCAGTGCCATTCCCACTGATCAGATCTTCCTGTCGTCATGGATCCAGAGCCATGAGGGGACTGTCCGCAGTCCCCTCTCCTTTGGGGATCAGGTGACCCCTATGACTCAAGGTAAGGAAAATGTGGATGTCACAGGCAAGGCAGCAATTACTCCTCCAGAGAAACAAATTCAAACTCCACAGCACAGAAAACAAACCAATGGGCTGAGTCCAGGGGCATGACAAGTCCAGGGCCCAGTGGGGAAAGCTTCCAGAAGGCAGGAGGAGTCAGACAGACATACGACTCAAGAGGTCCAGCAGGGTGCATGTGCTCTAAAGAGCTAAAATAAAACCACAGTATTTCCATGGGCAAGGTAATGGCACAAAAAGTTAAGAGGGGGATGAAAGTCTAGATTTACCAATCGTGATGTCGGGGGAGGGTCCCTAGTCAGAAGAACGGGAGGCGGTAGTGCTTGGATAGGGTGATTTCCGTAAACAGTACATTTAAGCATTTGTCCCCAAAGTGGAACAGAAGGCATGGAACACCTGAATGTGAGCAGTTCCTGCTACTGAAGACAAAGGGTAAGGTAATGATACTTTCTGTAAAGAAAAGGGAAACGACTGGCCCCAAGTGCTATTTACAAAGAGGCTTTGAGGGGAAAAAAATCTTGCCTATAGAGAGACCTGTCCATTGGTCTGAGCTGATGATAACTGGGTGTTTGTTTTCCTATTTCCATGGGGTCTGTGGGATTTCTTTTGAGTAAAGAGGTGCAAATGCTGTGCTGGGGATCTAACAGAGAAGCAGGGAGTTACTAAAATGAAATGTCCATTCCATGCTTGCAAACCCTCAGTGGCTTCCCACTGTATTTAGAATAAATTCAGATTCTGTAAGTGTCACATGGGATCTGGCCCTGCCCCTTCTCTCTCACCTTCACTCACTCAGTGAAGCCCCACTGACCTCCTCTCTGCTCCTCAACCCAGCAGAGCTGTCTCTGCCTGGTGCCTTACACTGTGGGTCCCTCTGCTCAGAACATCCATCCTTTCTGTCCCCTTCCCCTCACCCTGCTGGATGCACAGCTGCCTCCTCCTGTTTCCCTCTGCTCCCTACCTAAGCATAAACTTTTACTTCTCCATAGTACTTAGATCAACCCAAGTCACCAGTTGTCTGCCTGCTCAGCGTAGCCAGTATCCCCACCACCCCCAGCCCTGACCCCTCCCACTTGTGCCCCACCCTCCTCCACAGCAGGTTCCTCTGTAAAACCTGGGGCTTAACTGCCCTGCTCACTAAACGGGATGTGGTGCCTGGCAGAGCGCCTGACATTGGGAACCAGCCAATACATTTTTGTGGAATGAATGAACGAAAAAGAGATCTGCTGCTCAGAATGTAACTGAGTGAACACTCAGAGCTCAAATTCCAAAGGAGAAAAGATGAGAATCTTCACACGCTCCCTATTGCTTCCCTCCTTTCAACTGAGCCCAATGCAGCTTGCTTCCACTTTCTCCTCTTCTCCCTCCCACCCTCGCTTCTTTCTTTTACAGAGGTTCATGAGCACCTATTCTGGCTAGGTGCTGTGTGATAAGCCCACCTTCCCACCCACTCTGCTCCCCAACATGTCCCCAGTGCCCTGACCTCACCCAGGGCCCCAGTCTAACCCTAGGCCCCCTCAAGTCACATCCCTTATACACTCACCCCCTCCCTTGGTACATCTCCTCTGTGGACCTTCATTGGACCTCTGTGTTCTGAGGACAGACACCCTGGGAGAGAGAAATGAAGGATTCTCCAAGGAACCAGCTATAGGTGTGTATTTGCTAACATATTTGTCTTCTTGGGAGTCAAAGTTTTGGAGTTCCTATACACTAAGTTTTTCATGAAAATGAATGACAACAACCTGGTCTTATCAGGTTTTTGGCTTGTAGTCCCAAGAGTCTTATTAGCTGACTATGACCCAGGACTACTTTCTTGCTTCCTTTGAGCCTCAGATTCAAATGAACACTTGGTTTTTGAGATCCCTTCAAGTTCTAGATCTTGTGTCATCTTTGGCACATGAATCCACTCAGGCTTGGTAGCAGCCAGGATGAGTCAAACATCACCCTCTATGGGCTCATTTCCCAGTGGGAAAAAAAAAAATATGTGCTCCATTCCATCACTCCAAGAGTATACAGGAGTGGGTGGTGAGCTGGGCCAAGGTCTGCCAAGACTCTCTCTGAACTGGGGATCCATTTTGCTGCATCTGCAAAGAGAATGCAGTAGCTTGCCTTATAGTGAAAGGGGTCCCATACTGCAGGAAAAGACCACGAGGTGAGCTGTGAGGTTGTGCAGGAAAGCTGGGGTGCTGTGACAAAGTGAGGGTTTATCATGCTTTAGAACAGCGCTTAAGGGGGGTGGGAAGAGCAGAGCTTAGGAGGGTAGGGGTGGCAGGAGAGATTCAGTCCTTCCTAGTGCTGTCAATGGGCTTCTAGGGGCGCTAGTAGTAAAGAACCCACCTGCCAATGCAGGAGACATAAGAGATGGGGGTTTGATCCCTGGGTCGGGAAGATCCCCTGGAGGAAGGCATAGCAACCCACTCCAGTATTCTTGCCTAGAGAATCCCATGGACAGAGGAGCCTGCTGGGCTACAGTCCACGGGGGCGCAAAGAGTCGGACATGAATAAAGTGACTGAGCACGCACAGTGTTGTCCATGAACAGGCATCATGTCAGAGTAATGGGCCGGGAAGGAATGGACAGGATGCAGAGAAGAGAGGAAGGGGGTAAGACTTGAGCATCTCCCTGGGGAGTCCAATGAAGGGCTGCACTGGCTCTCCAGACGCGTGGGGGTTAGGGTTGGCCCAGTATAGGTCTGCTGATCCCTTCAGGGGTTCCTGGAACCCTAGAGACAGAGAGGAAGCCCTGCACAACTTTCCGAAATACTAGCATGTGTGCAAAGCTCCCTCTCCATTTCCGGCTCTCCAGGCAGCTCAGGCTCCAAACGAAATCCACACTCTCCATCCACCAAGTTATCCTGGCCTTCCTGGGGCAGCAGGCCTCAGTGAGGGGCAGGGCCTGGCTACCTGATGTTCAGCTCCCCCCAGTTCTCCCAAAGCAGGGAGTGAGCCTGCAGAACAGCCTCGGCTGGAGCACAGCCTGGGACTGCGTCAGCAGCAAACAGCTTCCCTTGCACCTCGGCAGGAAGTGTTAATGAGGAGAGCAGTGAGGAAGGGCTATGCCTGCCTGCGGTTGTAACAGTTTGCTCCTTCTGGCTCACAGGCACTGAGGAACTTGTACGTGGAACACGCCTTCTTGAGGGTAAGATGGTTAACAATAATAACGTGTAGCAGGTATCGAACAAAGTGCCCAGTGCAAACATTTCTAAAGCAAAGATCTGGACAGCAGTGCAGCTGCTGGAAAGGACAGGATGTTGATCAGCAACCTACCCCCGCAGGTCGAGGGTAGGCCTGGGGGCTACAGAAAGGTGCCCCTTCATGGCAGTGGACTTAGCTCATCCACAGCCCCATACCTCCACACCCAGGTCCAAAGCAAGCCCCTCCCCCTGTTTGTTTCCCAGGGAGGGAAGGAACGCAATAAAACCCAGATTTGTCCAGGAGGAACCAACTCTGACTGAATTGAGTCTTGATTGAGTTCACACTCCACGCATCTGCAGCCTTCCCCGCCAGGAGCGGGAGAGAGGGATTCTCTTATCAAACACCATCCCTGTGTTACAGGATGGGCATCCTTTGCCTGGCCCTCACCTCATCTAAGCATCCCTTTCTATGGCACAATCCATTGTTGAAGAGGAGACAGATGCTGGAAGCCCCCATCCAGAAACCAGCACCAGGCCAGGGCAGAAGACTGTAACAAGCATAAATGTTTGTTCAGACCCTACAACGTGTACCCCCAGTGTCAGCATTAAAACAATAGGGCAGCAGGGACCAGAGAAGGATGAAGACACATTTCTGCCCACAAAGAGCTGTGTTGGAAAAGATGGTGGGCCAAGCAGACAAAGCTGCTGACCAGAAATAAAGGCAATGAGGGGGAAGGGCTCATCAACCAGAGCTGTGGTTCCTGGCAACCAGGGGCTGGGAGGGCAGGCTTGGTCCACCACTGGTTTTTGTTTTGTGGAGGGGACATTATGACGGTGTAGACTGGAACACACAGGTTGAGAGGCTGAGAAGGAGGCTGGGGAGACAGAGATACTATCAGGCAGTTCTGGAAGAGACATTTCGGGAAACAGAGACATTGAAGTGGGACTGGGAGAAATTTTGTAAAGCTCTCAACTTTCCCCCAAACCTTTCATTACAATGAATTTGCAGAGGAGATGAATTCATGTCAATCTGGGGGACATGGATGATCATTGGGGCCCCAATAATGGATTGAGACCAACTCAGAGGGTCAGAACTGGGGTTGGCCAGGGGATCAGATACTCCTGGGTTATAGAGCTTGAAGTGGGGTTAGAGTCTCCAGAAGGGGAGGCGGCAGGGGGCTCAGGCAGCTGGGAACGGAATGCTTTCTTTGCTGGGCCAGGAATGATGGCTGGGAGAAAAGGGGGTGGGCTGAGGAGTTGTCCAATGGGACTTGTCAGATGGTGTGAAACTGTGATGGAAAGTCTCAAGCCCTGGACAACTGAAAGGATTTATTGGGAGGGAAGGAAGGGAGCTGACAGTGGGTAGGACACAGGTCACTGACGCTGACCTCTTCCAGCCTGTGTATCAAAGAATTTAACCTACCTCACCAAAAAGATGGGGAGATTATTTGTCATCTCTCACCTGGGCTGATGAACAGTTTCTGACGGGGCCCCTGCCTGCGGTCTCTCCCTTTCTCCAAAGTGTCCTCCACATACTGTGGCGCTAGAAGAATCTTTTGAAAGTCCAGCTCTCTGGGATTTCCCTGGTGGACCAGTGGTTAAGACCCTTCCAATGCAGGGGGTGTGGATTTGATGCCTGGTGAGGGAACTAAGACCCCGCATGCCACGCAGTTTGGTCAAATATTTAAAATAAATAAAGTCCTTCAATGACCTCTCATCACCTACACCCTGCCTCCCCTACCTGAATTCATCTAATTGCTGAGCAGGGCACACAGCACCATGTAATCAGGCCCCGTCCATCTTTTCAGCCTCATCCATGTCACTTCCTGTCACTCCCACACTCCATCACACTGAACTACACACAGGTCCTCAAACACAACTTGCTTTTACACATCTCAGGGACTTTCCAAATGCTCTCCCCACCCCCCACTCCCACCTTTACCTGAAGTTTTTCCCCAGTTCAACCGCCAACACCCCAGAGCCTCCTGTGACCCTTTCCTCCCACCTACTACTGTATTTCTACAGCATGCTGTATACAGCACTTCTGCATTGCTCCATCACCAAGTTATCATTTGTGAATATGTCTGTAACTAGTGAAATAACAGGGCCAGATGGTATTCTTTGCAGCCGAGCAGCACAGTGCCTAGCTCATTCCTGGTATTCAGAAAATTTTCAATGAATGACTGAGCTTGCAATTCAAAAGGGCCCACAAAGATGACATCTTTTAAGGAGTCTGTCCAGCTAACAAAGACACCCTTTTCTCATAGAACTGACCCCAGACACCAACTGGACGGAGATGGACATCTGATTTGAGCTGGGCCAAATGGACTCCTTCTCAGAAAAGAGGAACTGACTCTAAGAAAAGCAAATTTGCTTCTGAAACTACATGTAGTGCATTCATGCTTACTTGCTCAGTCGTGTCTGACTTTTTGTGACCCCATGGATCCCTCCAGGCTCCTCTGTCCATGGAGGTGCTGCAGGCAAGAATACTGGAGCGGGTTGCCATGCCCTTCTGCAGGGGATCTTCCTGACCCAGAGATCAAGCCTGCATCTCCTGCATTGCAGGCAGATTCTTTACCACTGAGCCCCCAGGGAAGCCCACAGCACGTAGACTCTAGGATATAAAGTGTATGGGGAATGCAAACTCTACCATCTAAAATGGACAGTAAAACGTCATTCTTTAAAAAGGAGAATGAAGTAACCATCTAGAGGACTTCATAAAGCTTTCTGATACTCAGTTCTAGCCCTCCCCTGAGACTATGACAGATGCCTGTCCCAAGCTTCTGTGAGGTGACCCTCTTTATGGATAGCCTGCCTCCTATTCTGGTTGTGAGCTTCATGGGATTTCTGTTACTTATAAATTCCTGACCACACAAGCCAAGCTTTGCCCTTGGTAGAATTTCTTGAGGGTTCTTTTCTTCAAAACACTTCTATTTTAATACAAAAATCATACTCAGGCATAAATTAGACTTTAAGTCACCATACACAGGCAGAACCCAGCTGCATAATTTATGGGGCCTAATGTAAAATGAAACTGTGGTATCCTTTGTTCAAAAGTATAGTTAGGGCTTCCCTGGTGGTCCAGTGGTAGAATCCACCTTGCAATGCAGGAGACATGGGTTTGATCCCTGGTCTGGGAAGATCTCACATGCCATGGGGCAACTAAGCCCCCATGCTACAGCCACTGAGCCTGTGTGCTTGAGCCTGTGCCCTTCAACTACTGAAGCCCGCGTACCTCAATTAGGAAGCAGCCCTCAAATGCAGCAACAAAGATATACCACAGACAAAAAATAAATTAAAAACACTTTTAAAAATTTTAAATTACAGTTGAGTGAGTGAAAGTCGCTCAGTTGCGTCTGACTCTTGGCAACTCCATGGACTATATATAGTCTATGGAATTCTCCATGCCAGAATACTGGAGTGGGTAGCCTTTCCCTTCTCCAGGGGATCTTCCCAATCCAGGGATCAAACCCAGGTCTCCCGCATTGCCAGCGGATTCTTTACCAGCTGAACCACAAGGGAAGCCCAAGAATACTGGAGTGGGTAGCCTATCCATTCTCCAGCGGATCTTCCCAATACAGAAATTGAACTAGGGTCTCCTGCATTGCAGGCGGATTTTTTACCAACTGAACTATCAGAGAAGCCCAAAGTACAGTTAAAGGCACAGAAATACTTATAAAGCTTTTTATTTATTTCTCCAGTCTCTCTTTCAGCTTGTCATGGTGTTTATTTGCTATTTAATGTCTGGGTAAACAAAAATTACAATATAAAATCCTTAGCATGAATCATTTATCTTTATACTGTGCAATGCCAATATGGAGAATCACCAAAATGACTGTATTTCTTGGCTTCTCCCAGAAGATGCATCCAACTGGCAACAAGAGATGAGCCCAAGCTCCCCCGTGCACTGATTTGTCTAATGGAGGACTCCATCAGGCACAGGGCACTTTACAAGGCAAGAACAGATCTTCATAAGCTTCTGGAAGTCCCACCCTGAGACTCAGGCCCAGCAACCCTAACAAATGTTATGCCCTCCTTCCCACCAGTCCCCAGATCTATGTGTTCTGCCAAGTGTCAGGGAAGTCAAGCCACGCATCTCCCATCCCAATAAGCTGGCTGATCCAATTCACAGTAGGCAGGTGAATCCCAGGGTCATTACTTCCACACTGAGATGTGCTCAGTATCTGGTGGGTAAGAAACCCATGCTCACCAAGTTCCCTGCTGGATGTGCCATGAAGCTGCCAACCTGGGGCAGAGATGGCCACCATTATGTCCAGCCCTAAGCTCCTATGAAGGATACAGACCTTCCCTGCATACACTGGGCCCTAACCAGGGGCAGAGAGCATTAATGTTCACTGGTTTAGGGAGAGGAAGGCAGGATCTCAGAGTACCAGCGAGCTGAGAAGTGGGTGGTCAAGAACCCATCCCAGAAAGATGCGTAGACTTCAAGAATTAGTACTTGCACACGTGAGCCAAGGCCCAAGCCCCCAGCACGTGCACGGAAGTCCTACTGGACTTCACTCATAAAGCACACATTCAAAGATAAAAGTAAGAACTTCAAGACGGCTAGCTACCAAGCAGTAGACCCCAATTCAGTTCAGTTCAGTCACTCAGTCATGTCTGACCCTTTGTGACACCATGGACTGCCAGGATTCCCTGTCCATCACCAACTCCTGGAGCTTACTCAAACTCATGTTCATCGAGTCGGTGATGCCATCCAACCATCTCACCCTCTGTTGTAGACCCCAACTGCTGGGCAGTTCTGAGCATGGAGCTCTGTGTGACTGCACTCATCATATGCCCATGAAGTTGACCCCTGACACAAGAAAAACAGTTCTGTGCAGGCATGCATGCTAAGTCGCTTCAGTCGTGTCCCCCTCTTTGCGACCCTATGGACTGTAGCCCACCAAGCTCCTCTGTCCAGGGGATTCTCCAGTCAGGAATATTGGAGTGGGTTGCCAGGCCCTCCTTGAAAAAGAGGTCTAAACCTTATTAAGTAAAATAAGAACAAGAAGCTGAAACAAAAGAAGAAAAACACACTTCAACTACGTATTAAATTTAGGACACCCAGACGCATACATCAAGATTACCATTCACTCTCAGCTGAAAGATGAGCTAACGAGCAGATGTCTCTATTTCTTTCAGCCCAGACTGTAGAATTGACCAGGAGCTCTAGAATGTATAGAGAAAATGGAATTAGATTTATAAGCATTAAGTCAGGCTTTATTCCAAAGTATAATGCCTTTAGCTAGTCAGAGAGTATTTCATAAAGTTAGACTAATCCCAGGGCAAAACAGAGGAGGAGATATTACCAGTTTGCTTTGCCCTAATAAGTTATACTTTTACAGCTTAGAAGTTCAACAGGAGCTTCACTTTCCAGAGGCTTATACAAAAAACTTCCTGTTGGCATTGGCTCCAAACAAGGCCTTTCGTATTTCTGGCATCTTTTGTTGAGATAAGAGATCCAGTCGACTTTCCAGAGTATTAGAAACCATTATTCTCTGATCGCTACTGTAGACCTCCACACCTCCAGTTGTGTCTGCAGCCAGTTGCACCTCTTTGTCAACTTGAACTTCCACACATCTGTGGGAGACTGAGGTGTACTGGGGGATGGCTCTTTGCACTGCAGCCTCCACCAGGAGGTGGTCCTGTGGCCTGCAGCGTACAATCACCACAGGCTCCAGCAGTCGTAGCAGACCCTGGAGCACTAGTTTATCCAGCAGCCCCTGGTAAAATTTTGGGTCTGTCACAATCCGGCTGAGTCTCAGCTTTGCATCATTCAGCAACTCTGAGATGAGGTCGTTTCGGGCTCTCAGGACTTTCAGCCTTGCCTGATTCCTCATGGTAGACATCTGGATTTTCTTCTGCTGCTCTATCTGCTTCTCTTTCTTCTCATAATACTCCATAATCTTCAGTCGCTGGGTTTGCACAAGGCGTCCTTTCTCAATGTTGAACTCTTCCTCAGCCTTGGCATCTATTTCTTCGGCCTTCTCATTAGCTTCCTGCTCAATGAAAGCCATCATGTGCTTAATCTGCTTTTGCACATCGACATCACTCAGGGCCATGGCTGCTCCTGGAAAGAGAGGTAGAGGAAGAACTGGTGGACCCTCTGGTTCCTCTGACTTAGGGCAGAATTTCAGGTATGTTTCTGGAACTCCACTTTCTGAGCTGTGGAGTGTAGGGAAGGAAGGATAGAGTTAGGGTCCAAAGGGAACGATCACAGAGACCACTTATTCACGACTCATTTCACAGATGAGGAAACTGAAGCCCAGACAGGGAAAGCAACTTGTCCAAGGTCATACCCTGGTAGAATCAGACTCAAACTTGGGTTCCCAGAGTTCCGTTTCTACTACACTCACCACCTTTTTGTCATCAAATACTATGAGATGATCAAGACAAAAGATTTCTAGCCAGCAATGGCTCAATCACAGATAACAAGTGGAGAGAATGGAAAGGCCAAATTAATACAAAAATGGAAAGTGTAGGTGCATTTCAGGTTGGAGAGGGCTGGGGGAATCATAAGAAACTTGTGGTTAAACAGGATTCAATCCAGGAAGATTGCCTAGAAAAAGAAAGATCTTTAGTGCTTCAAATGATACAAAGAGACACAATACTCGTGGACAGATGGTGGCATCCTGGAGAGAACTGGAGGTGGGAGAGGTTGATGGTAATCCTTTAACTGGAAGTGGTTTCCAAACCTAGATGTATGTATAAATCACCTGTGGACCTTTCAGGAATACAGCTTTCCAGGCCCCACTCCAGAATACTGAATTAGAATCTTTGCCAGTAGGGTCTGGGTGGGAATTCATATCTTTAAGTCTCTCTGGGCCCTCCTACACTGTTAGTGGGACTGTAAATTGGTGTAGTCACTATGGAGAACAGTATGGAGGTTCTTCAAAAAACTAGAGTTGCCAGATGATCCAGCAATCCCACTCCTGGGCACACATCCAGACAAAACTATAATGTGAAAAGATCCCTGCACCTCTGAGTTCATTTCAGCATTATTCACAAAAGCCAAGACATGGAAACAATCTAAATGCCCATAAACAGATGCATGGAAAAAAGATGTGGTATATATATATTCACACACACATATATACAATGGAATATTAGTTAGTCACAAAAAAAGAATGAAATAATGCCATTTGCAGCTATATGGATGGACTTAGAGATTATCAAGCTAAGCAAAGTAAGTCAGAAAGAGAAAGACAAATATCATATATATAACTTATCTGTGGAATCTAAAATACGACCCAAATGAACTTATCTATAAAAAAGAAAGAAACTCGCAGACATAGAGAACAAAGTTGCAGCTGCTAAGGTGGATGGGACGCAGGGGAGGGCTGGATTGGGAGTTTGGGACTAGCAGAGGCAAACTATTATATATAGCATGGTTAAACAACAAGGTCCTGTTGTATAGCATAGGCAACTATATTCAATATTCTGTAATAAACCATAATGGAAAAGAAAAAAAAAAAGACTCTCTGGGATGCTTAATGAGCCCAGGCAAATGATAAATGAAATTTTTAAAATGACATATGAAAAAATAAGGCTAGCAATAAAGAGGCAAAAAATATTAAAAAGAAACTAACAAAATTTGAAGCTAAAGAATATAATAGCTGAATTGAAAAATTCACTAGAGATGTTCAACAACAGACTTGATTATGGAGAAGAAATAATCAGCAAACTCAAAGATAGGCCATTTGAAATTATCCATTATTGTTGGAGAAGCAAATTTTTTTTTTTAAGTGAAGAAAGTCTAGGGACATATGGAACACCATCAAGTGGATTAATATATGCAGTAGGGAAGTCTCAGAAGGTGAGGAGAAAGAAAGAAAGGAGCAGAAAGCTTATTTGAAGAAATAATGACTCCAAACTCCCCAAATCTGAGGAAGGCAATGGACATCCAGATTCACAAGCAAAACTGAAAAGCCAACCAAATCACGTCTCTAAAACAAATCAGTGAAAGATGGAGACAGCGAGAGGGACAAAAAATGCAAGAAGACAGGCAGGAAACAGTGAAAAAACCAGCAACAGTGCAAGGAATTATTTAAGACATAAACAGATTAAACTGCACAATCAAAAGCTGTAGAGGGGCTAAATGAAATTAAAAGCAAAACAAGATCCAGTCATATGCTGTCTACAAGAGACTCACTTTAAGAACACACATAGACTATGAAACACATATCCTTTTACTTTCAAGTGAAAAGGCAGAGAAAGATAGTCTGTGCAAACGGTAACCAAAAGAGAGCAGGAATGGCCGTACTTGAGTTATGTAAAATATACTTCATGCAAAAAACTGTCATAAGAGTAAAAGAAAGACACTTCATAATAATAAAGGTCAATTCAACAAGAAGATATAATGACTGTAAATAGATATGTACCCAACATCAGACTACCCAAATATATGAAGTAAACACTGACAGGACGGAAGAGTAATAGACAGGAACACAATAATAGTGAGAGAGTTCAATATCCCATTTTCAATAATGAATAAAATATCCAGAGAGAAGATCAATAAGGAAACAGAGGACTTTAACAATGATCTAGATCAAACAGACCTAACAGAAAATAGTCCATGAACAGCAGCAAAATACACATTTTTCTCAAGCACAATTTTCACATTCTCCAGCACAGATTACATGTTAGGTCACAAACCAAGTCTTAGCAAACTGAAAAAGACTGAAATCACACCAAGTATCTTTTCTGACCACAATGGAATGAAACTAGAAATCAGTAGCAGAAGGAAAAAGGGAAATTTCACAAATATGTGGAAATTAAAATGCTCTTGAACAACCAATAGCTCAAAGAAGACATCAAGAGGGAAATTAGAAAACATCTTGAGACAAACAAAAATGAAATACAACATACCAAAACTTGGGATGTAGCAAAAGCAGTGTTGAGAAATAAGTTTATAGTATTAAAAGCCTACAATTAAAAAGAAGAAAGGACTGCCCTAGTGGTCCAATGATTAAGAAACTGCCTGTCAATGCAGGACACACAGGTTTAATCCCTGGTTCAGGAAGATTCCACATGCCTCATGATGACTTAAGCCGGTGCACCACAGCTACTGAGGTGTGCACTCTCTAGAGCCTGCGCTCCACGGCCAGAGAAGCCGACACAATGAGAAGCCTGCACACTGCAACTAGAGGAAGCCTGCTCACAGCAACAAAGACCCAGCACAGCCAAAAATAAGATGCATATTTTTTAAAAAAAGAAGAAAATTTTCAAATAAGCAGTCTAATTTTACACATTTAAGGACCTAGGAAAACAAAAACTAAGCCCAAAATTAGCAGAAGGAAACAATAAAAATTAGGGCAAAAATAAGTGAAATAGAAAAATGGGGGGGGATCAATAAAACTAAGAGCTTTTGAAATGATAAAACTGACAACCTTTAGTTAGACTAAGAAAAAAAGAGAAGACTCAAATAAAATTAAAAATGAAAGAGAAGACATTACTAATGGTGCCACAGAAATAAAAAGGATTATAAGAGATTACTATGAACAACCATATACCAACAAATTGGAAAACCTAAAGAAAATGGATAAATTCCGAGATACATACAACCTACCAAGACAAAATATAAATAGAAAATCTGAACATAGCTATAACAAGTAAGGAGATTGAATCAGTAATCAAAACCTCCCAATGAAAAAACCCCAGGACCAGAAAACTTCAAAGGAGAACCCTACCAAAAAAAAATTAAAAAATCAATGTCAACTCCTTACAAACTCATTCAGAAAATGGAAGAGGAGGGAGCACCTCCAAATTCACTTTAAGAGGTCAGCATTTTTTCTTGGGCTCCAAAATCACTGCACACAGTGACTGCAACCATGAAATTAAAAGATGCTTGCTCCTTGGAAGAAAAGGTATGACAAACCTAGACAGCATATTAAAAAGCACTTTGCCAACAAAGGTCTATATAGTCAAAGCTACGGTTTTTCCAGTAGTCATGTATGGATGTGAGAGCTGGACCATAAAGAAAGCTGAGCACAAAAGAATTGATGCTTTTGAACTGTGGTGCTGGAGAAGACTCTTGAGAGTCCCTTGGACTGCAAAGAGATCAAACCAGTCAATCCTAAAGGAAATCAACCCTGAATATTCACTGGAAGGACAGATACTGAAGCTGAAGCTCCAATATTTTGGCCACCTGATGAGAAGAACTAACTCACTGGAAAAGACCCTGAAGGTGGGAAAGATTGAAGGTAGGAGGAGAAGAGGGGATGACAGAGGATGAGTCGGTTGGATGGCATCATCGACTCAAGGAACATGAGTTTGAGCAAGCCTGGGGAGATGGTCAAGGACAGAGAAGCCTGGTGTGCTGCAGTCCATGGGGTCACAAAGTGTTGGACGTGACTGAGCAACTGAACAACAATAATTACCCTGATAACAAAGCCAAAGACACTAAAGAAAAGAAAACTGAAGCCCCATATCCTTGATGAACACAGATGTAAAAATCCTCAACAAAATATTAGCAAACTAAATTCAAGAGCGCGTTAGAAGAATTATACACCATGACCAAGAGGGATTTATCTCTAGAATGCAAGGATGGTTCAACATATAAAAATCAAGGATCAGACAGATGATCATTCAACATGCAAAAATCAATCAGTGCAATATACCACATTAATAGAATGAGAGATAAAATCACATGATCATTTCAATAGATGCAGAAAAGGCATTTGAGAAAGTTAGACACACTTTCATGATTTAAAAAAAAAACAACAACCAACAAAGTAGGAATAGAATGAAATCACCTCAATATAATGCAGGTCATATATGAAAAGTACACAACTAACATCATTCACCTGGCTTCCCAGGTGGCGCTAGAGGTAAAGAACCTACCTATAATGGAGGAGACATAAGGGACATGAGTTCAATCCCTGGGTCGGGAAAATCCCCTGGAGAAGGAAATGGCAACCCACTCCAATATTCTTGCCTGGAGAAACCCATGGACAGAGAAGCCTGGAGGGCTATGGTTCATGGAGTCACAAAGAGTCGGACACGACTGAATTGACTTAGCACACATCATCATTCATACTCAACAGTGAAAAAATGAAAGCTATTTTTCTAACATCAGGAATAAGGCAACGATGCCCACTCGTGCCACTTTTATTCAACATAGAATTGAAAGTCCTAGTCACAGCAATTAAACAAGAGAAAGACACCAAAATTGGAAACATACAAGATCAACATACAAAAATCAATTGTTCCTATAATATTAAAATGAATAATCTAAAAAGACAATTAAGAAAACAATTCCAATTATAATATCATCAAAAAGAACAAAATACTGTGACTAAATTTAACCAAGGAAGCTAAATACTTGAACACTTAAAACTACAAATTACTGTTGGAAGAATTTAATGACAAAAATAAATGGAAAGATAACCTATGTTCATTAGAGGACTTAATACTGTTCATA
Source organism: Ovis canadensis (assembly GCF_042477335.2). Classification (NCBI taxonomy): domain Eukaryota; kingdom Metazoa; phylum Chordata; class Mammalia; order Artiodactyla; family Bovidae; genus Ovis; species Ovis canadensis. The sequence goes on along the minus strand of NC_091247.1, from coordinate 77,971,124 downwards.
CTACTCAAATCGATCTACAAATTCAATACAATCTCTATCAAATGCCCAATGGCATTTTTTTAAGAAATAGGAAAAACAACCCTAAAATTAATATGAAACCACAAGGAATCCTTCACAGCAAAAACAGTCTTGAAAGAGAACAAAACTGGAGGCATCACACTCCTAACTTCAAAATATATTACAAACCTATAGTAATCGAAACAGTATAGTACTGGTAGAGAGATCAATATAACAGGATACAGATCCTAGAAATAAACCCACACAAACACAATAAAATGATCTTCAACAAGGGTGCCATGACTACACAATGGGGAAAGGACAATCTCTTTAACAAATGATACTAGGAAAACTAAACATCCTCAGGCAAAAGAATTAAATTGGGCCCTTATCTTACACAGAAATCAACAAAAATTGGATTAAAGAATCCCATATAATCCAACAATTTCACCTCTGGAGATTTACCCAAAAGAATTGAAAATGGGATCTCAAAAGAGATATTTGCATTCCCATGTTCACTGGAGCTCTACTTATCAATAACCAAGAGGTAGAAGCAACTTAAATGTCAATTAATGATTGAATGGATAAAGGAAATGTTGTATATACATTCAATGAAACATTATTTTGCCTTAATATGACAAGGAAATTCTGTCATATGCTATATCATAGATGAACCTTGAGGACACTATTATGCAATGTGAAACAGGTCAGTCACAGGAAAAATACTACCTGATTACACTTAAATGAGGTATCTTAAGAATCAACTTCATAGAAGCAGAAAGTATAATGATGGTTTCCAGGGGCTGAATGGTGGGGAATCAGGAAGTTGCTGTTTAATTGGTATAGAGTTTCAATCATGCATGATGAAAAAGTCCTAGAAATTGGCTATACGACAATGCGTATATAGCTAGTACTGTACTGTACACTTAAATTTTTTGTTAGGAGGGTAGACTTTATGTTACCTGGTTTTTTTTTAACTGGAAAAAAAAAAAAAGAATGCTGTTCCTGAAAGATGTACCACTCACCAAGCTTGTTGGAAAAACACACCCATGTTCATGACAAAGACCAAGACTTTGGGTTCAACTTTGCAAACTGTCATCAGAAGTTAAAAAGAAAATAATTTAGCCCATCCATTCTCCATTATTTTAGGATGTAATTTTCCTTAAACTGCGCTTTTGTAAACAGAGCAAAACATTCTCTGTTCCTAAATAAGACAAGTCCATTAATTTTTTTTTTAAGGCTCTCTGGGTAACCCTGCTGATCACCAGCTTTGAGAGCCACTGTAAATGAAAGACAGAGAGGGGGAGATGCAGGAAGTTGCAGGTTAAGTGTGTAGAGGAAAAAAATGTACCAGACAAATCCTTACCAGCCCCCCGCCAAGGGCCAGCCTTTGCTCTGGCGCCGGGTGTCTGCAGGCGGAATGTGGAACTTGGAACACCTACTGGAACCTGGCACTGTTGCTTCCTTCTTCTGCAGACGACCCTCTCAGTCTGACCTGGCAGCTCAAATCGAAAGAGCCAGGCTGTCACTGGGGAAGGCGAGCCAAGCCCGCCAAAAGGAGGCCAAGAGGAATTTCCTTGGCACACAGGCCTGGGCTGGGGGCTGTGCTTGCAGACCCAGAATCTCAATTAAGTTGGCATACGGTGGGCTTCAACTCTGGGGTGGGCTCACCTTAACCAAACCATCAGAAACAGATATGTATGTGAACCCAGGCAGCCAGTTTATTAATTTACTAATGAAAAATACAGCCGTCAAGCTGGCAGGTCATGGCCCTCTTTCTCTGTATGTGAGTCACATGGGAAGCCAAATGCAAAAGTTGTCTAATGAGAAACCAGGGCAAACAAAATGTGCCAGATGGTCTCTAAGAATGGCACGCTGGCCACAGGCGCTGGCACCCTCTGGTCCATAAGCGAGGACACCCTCTCCAAGTCCAGACAGGGCTTAAAGGGGGCATCACTGGCTTCCACAGTGTAAGTAATCTTCTGGAGTAAGATTGCTTGAATTGAGACCCTCGTTCTACACTTAACATTTGTATGACTTTGGGGAATCAGCTCATGCCTTGAAGGCTCAGTTTCCTCATCTGTATAATGGAAATAATATAGCATGCACATCATAGGATTATTGTGAGGCTAAAATGAAAGAACTGAGTGTTTAGCATAATGCTAAGCACACAGTTAATCGTCATGCTTGGTAGTTACCATCATCATCAGCGTCATTACTACTACTGCTACTACTTTATAACTGGCTCTTCTCCTCTGCATTAAGCCTCATCATCGTCCCTCTGTGTATGTACAGAGTACTTATGACTGCTTTGATTTCCATTCTCAAAAGTAAGTAGAAACACATCCTAGTCTTGCTTCCTTGTATTAAACTTAGTAGCCTTGCAAGAAGCTCGAGAACCTCCCAGCACTTCACAGCATATTCACCTGTGGTCTCAGGTGGCCAGCCATATCCTTGGTGATGGGAGGTGAAGTCCTGGAATTTCAGGGCTCTTAGGCTGGGGGTGAGGTGGAGTCATCTCACAGCCTGTAACAACAGTCCCTGAAACTGCAGTCCCGAGTTCTCATACCTCCTCTGGGACTCCCACTTCTAATCAGTCTCTCGGTGCTGGGACTTGGAAGCAGCTGCAGGGTGGGGTAGGGCTAAAAGTCAGGAATTGAGCAAGTGTCTCCGCAGGAACACGGCTGCCCGTATAATGCATCTGGCTGATGTAACTTCCAGTCTGTCTGGAATGGGGATTATGAACTCACATGAGCCTGTGGCTCAACCAAAACAGTGAAAAGGAGCTAAGAAATATGAAACATACATGTCTGCTCTTGCACGAGGGCACAGGACTCTCCCGTCCCACAAGGCAGGCTTGCACTGTAAGTGGCATCTGTCCTGCCCATGCTTGGTAGGGGACAGCACTAGAGGTCTCAAGACAGTCTTACTCCCATAAACTATTCAATACCAAGGTCTCTTCACTGCCCCCCAGACACAGCAGGCTCAGCCCTACCTAAGTCACGTAGCTTGTGATCACACAGTTCCCTCAGCTAAACAGCCTTCCTCTGCTTCTCTCCACTTAACTAAATCACATCTACATCTTCAGCCCAGTGTGAGTCCCACTACCTCCTTGACCTCTGGACTCCTCCTCAAAATGACAGCATGGCCTATTTTCCAGATATAATTCACAGTCTTTTGATGCTCCAGTTACCTTGCTTCCTCCAGGAAATTCCTTGAGGACAAAAAACTCCTTCTCTAGCAGGGGTTGGATGCAGACAGGCACTTGTTAAACATGAATTGATTGGATTAAAGGCTTGAGGCTGGGGTGGGGGGAGTACATTTTTTTAATCGTGAATTATAACACACATTCAGAAAAGTATATAGCTTAATGAATTATTAGGAGGCAAACATGCAGTAACCAGCACCAGGTCAAGCACAAGGACATTACCAGCACCCCCAGAAACCCCTCCTTATGACCTTGGGGTGAAGACATTTTAAAACTGATGATTTTATATTCATAGGCATGAGAGGTGTTCTTAGAGGAAGTGTGGGCTTGGAAATCTCTCTTCACCAGTCCTCACCTACAGGAGCCTGTGTGCACCTTGGAGAATCCTCACCACGAGAGGGAGGAGGGAAGGCAGGCATGCTTGAGGAGCCGAATGTGTCCGTCAGCCTGGAGCCCTGTCCAGACCCTGATGCTACTGTTCCTCATTCCAGCTGGGATTTGTAAGTCTGAGGGGTCATGTGTCCAGGTCTGGGCTCCCTGTTTTAAAGACAAACAGCACCAAACCGGGGCCTCCAGACACTTAGAGATGACAGAGTGAGCAAGGGAAGGGTGCACGGGGCAACTTGCAGGGCCCAGGAAGTGGGTGAGGAAATTTGGAAAAATAAGGACTTCTTTGTGGGGTTTAAAATACTCAATATGTGGAAAGGGGGTGTCTCCTTTTCTGTCTCTGGACAAATATTTGCTGAACATCCACTACATGCCAGGCACTATGTAGGCACTAGAGATAAAGAACAAGCAAACACCAGCCCTGCCTCCCAAGCCCATGATGTCATGGGGGGACCAACAGGTCAACAGGAAGTCACACTACAGGGTGGCCTGTTAGCAATCAGCAGCTCCAAGACAGCTAGGTGAGGACTTCGCTGGTGGTCCACCAGCTAAGACGCCAAGCTCCCAATGCAGGGGGCCAGTGTTCGATCCCAGATCAGGGAACTAGATCCCAGATCAGGGAACTAGATCCCATACACTGCAATTAAAGATCCCACATGCCAAAACTAAGACCTGACATGGCCAAATAAATATATAGCAAAAAAAAAAAGGGGGGGGGCTAAGCAAATGAAGGGATCCAATGCCTAAAACCCCCCCTCCCAAGTTCACCATGGGCTCTTTTATAATAAATTGCTCTGCAACCGTTAAACTATGTAGTGGGTGGTTTGAAACACACCATTAGTGACAACAAATGCTTTAGATGCAGGTCACTTCCCTGGTAGCTCAATTGATAAAGAATCCACTTGCAATGTAAGAGACCCAGGTTCTATCCCTGGATCAGGAAGATCCCCTGGAGAAGGAAATGGCAACCCATTCCAGGATTCTTGCCTGGAGAACTCCATGGACAGAGAAGCATGGCGGGCTACAATCCACAGGGTCTCGAGAGTCAGACACGACTTAGTGACTAAACCATCACCACCACTTGGAAAAGGTAGCAAGTTGGTATATTCATGAAGGAGAGTTTTCCAAATAGATAAGAATCAGTCAAGCTGTTAGGGATACCTGACTTGAAGCAATGCCTTGGGGTTTCCAGAAGGTCTCTGGCTCAGAAATGTAGAAGGTACCAGGACCCAACGTAGGAAGGAAAAAGAGCAAGCAGAGGACACAGGCTGAGTGGCTGCAGACTGCAGTAGGAGTGGTCCTCTGGGCAAAGGGTCAACCTAGGAGGGAGAAGCACAGACGGGCATTGAAGGACAGACACTTTTGAGACGCAGGAAGAGAAAATCAGAGTCTTTAGACAGGGAGAACGCTGTGGGCAGAGGCACTGTGCTAGGAATGTGTAGGAGGTCTGAGCGCAGAGAACAGATTGGATCAGCAGCAGCAGACAGGCCTCCAGTGGCGGTGGGAGTGAGCGATGTCTAGAAAGTCGGAGCTCAATTGGGGAAGATTTGAAATGTCAGACTGAGGGCTAGGACATGAGGCTAAGGAGACCCATTAAAGGTTTTGAGTAGGGATGTAACTTGGCCAAACCCGAGTTAAGAAAGATTAGCCTCGTGGTGGTGAAAGCTGGTGAGTCTGGCTTTAAGTAAATGCCAGGTCAAGGAGACAGCATGGATGAGGGCTTGGACAAGAACGTGAGAACAGGTGGAAGGAGATGTGGTACAAGAGCTGGCAGGTTTGAAGCCTCAGGGTCTGGCCCCGGCAGCACCTGCCGAAGCTCCACCCACAAGGTTGAGCTGCTCAACTCAATGTGATGTGGGAAAGCAGGTGAGAAGCACACCGCTCCTTCCAGAGCCAGCTGGGGTAGAGAGAGCAACAGCCAGAGTTCATTTGGTTTGGAATTAAAGGAGAGGAATTAAAAGACCCGTCCTCCCAAAGAGGAAATCCGAAGTGTTCACAAAGCTTTATCTCTGCTTCAGTTGCTAATTAAGGGGACACATACAGTTTTAATCTAATAACTCCATCCCAGTGGCAAAGCAGGCTGTGATTGGGACTGGAGAAAGCTAATGCCCAAAAGAAGCAGGCAGGTAATATAAAGGAGAGAATCAGGTAGGGTCAAAGACATTTCTTCCCCAAATAATGTACATTAAGAATTTACAGCTTAGTTTTTCCTTTTCACACATCTGCAGGAAGGTTGCTTCAAAGGAGTCCAGTTCTCCCCAAGAGCAATGTGCTACAAAGTTGCATGGCTAAAGGCTTTCAGTGGTGGCTCCCCCCACCTCCAAAACAAACACCTCCGTTTCATCCCTGCCTAAAGGGCCCAGGCTTCTGAGTCTTTTGGAAATGGGGACTTGGGGGCACAGGTTCTCATATTTTAGAGAAGCTGGAAATCCCATTTGAAAAGTAAAATCCTTTTATCTTTTTTCTTTGTCTTATTGTGGTAAAATATACATAACAAATTTTTGTCATTTTAACCACTAAGTAATGTTCAGTGGCATTAAATACATTCACACTGTTGTGTGACAGACATCACCAATCACCTCCAGAATGCTGTACCATCAAACATTAACTCCTCATTCCTTCCTCCCGCATTTCCTGGCAACCACTGCACTACTTCGGGTTTCTATGCATTTGACCACCCTCAGTTCAGTCCAGTTCATTCGCTTAGGCATGTCTGACTCTTAGCAACCCCGCGGACTGCAGCATGCCAGGCCTCCTTGTCCATCACCAACTCCCGGAGCATGCTCAAACTCACTTCCATCGAATCGGTGATGCCATCCAACCATCTCATCCTCTGTCGTCCCCTTCTCCTCTTGCCTTCAGTCTTTCCTAGCATCAGGATCTTTTCCAACAAGTCAGTTCTTCACATCAGGTGGCCACAGTATTGGAGTTTCAGCTTCAGCATCAGTCATTCCAATGAATATTCAGGACTGATTTCCTTTAAGAATGACTGGTTTGATCTCCTTGCAGTCAAAGGGACTCTCAAGAGTCTTCTCCAACATCACAGTTCGAAAGCATCAATTCTTTGATGCTCATTTTTCTAGAGTTGACCACTCTTGAAACCTCTTGTGAGTGGAATCATTTGTCCTTTGTGACTGACTTATCTCACTTAGTAAAATGTATTCAAGGTTCATCCCCGTTGTAGCACTTGTCAGAATTTCCTTGCTTTGTAAGGCTGAATAACATCCCATTGTATGTACCTGTCACATTTTGCTCAGCCGTCAGTGGCATTTGGGTTGCTTCTACCTTTTTGCTAATATGAATAACATTCCTCTGTGTGGGTGTACAAATATCTGTTCCAGTCGTTGCCTTCAATTATTATAGGTATTTACCTAGAAAGGGAATTGCTAGATCGCGTGGCAATGCTCTGCTATTTTGAGGAAACTGTGCCATTTTCCACAGTGGCTCCACCATTTTACATTCCCACCAGCAATGCAACAAGCATTTCAATTTCCCCATATCTTCACCAATATTTGTTATTTTCTGTGTTTTTGACAAAAGTCTTCCTAATGGGTGTGAGGTGGTACTCGTTATAGTTTTGATTTGCATTTTCCTAATGATTAGTGATGTCGAACATCTTTTCATGTGCTTATTGGGCATTTGTGTATTTTCTTTGGAGAAATGTCTGTTCAGGCCCATTTTAAAAACCAGGTTGCTTTTGTTGTTTAGTTGTAGGAGTTTTCATCACTTTGTGGTCCTGAGCTCTCCAGCTGCCATTCAGGTAGCCAGCCAGTCAGCAAACAAAGCTCCTAGATAGGGTTTTTCAAAGTGTGGGCTGTGAAACCAAAAGGAATAGAAAATCCAAAATTCATTACAGGTAGTGAGCTTAAGTGTTGCTTGTCAAATTCTTGTCATATACGTGATGCATACATACATACACATTCTGGTGCACAGTGGAAATGTATTTAACTGTGATTTAACATATAAAACCAAAGAATTGATACTTTTGAACTGTGGTGCTGGAGAAGACTCTTGTGAGTCCCTTGGACTGCAAGGAGATCCAACCAATCCATCCCAAAGGAGACCAGTCCTGGGATTTCTTTGGAAGGAATGATGCTAAAGCTGAAACTCCAATACTTTGGCCACCTCATGGGAAGAGTTGACTCCTTGGAAAAGACCCTGATGCTGGGAGGGATTGGGGGCAGGAGGAGAAGGGGACAACAGAAGATGAGATGGCTGGATGGCATCACCAACTCGATCCACATGAGTTTGGGTAAATTCCGGGAGTTGGTGATGGACAGGGAGGCCTGGCGTGCTGTGATTCATGGGGTCGCAAAGAGTTGGACACGACTGAGCGACTGAACTGAATATACAAAACATTTGAACAACAGTGACCTCCGGACTTTCATGATGGTCTAGTGGCTAAAACTCTGTGCTCCCAATGCAGGGGACTTGGGTTTGATTCCTGGTCAGGGAACTAGATCCCACATACTGCAACTAAGACCCAGTGCAGCCAAATAAATAGTACTTTTAAAAACAAAACAACAACAAAACACTTTGACCTCAAGTTAATTGAATCCAACCTCCTTAGAAGGCAACCGGTATTACTCAAGCAGACCCTGGAAATTCTCCCTCAATCGATTTATGAAAGTATTCATCCCCAAAACACACCTCTTCTAGGTGGGGATGGGGATGGGTGGAAGTGGTCTGAGATTCTGGCTACATGATGTATGAAGAGCATGGTCAAGCAGGCATATCCAACTTTTTGTCAGCCCATGTACTGTAGCCTGCCAGGCTCCTCTGTCCATTGAATTTTCCAGGCAAGAATGCTGGAGTGGGCTGCCATTTCTTCCTCCAGGGAATCTTTCTAACTCAAGGGTTGAACCTGTGTCTCCTATGTCTTCCTGCATTGGCAGGCAGAGTCTTTATCACTGAGCCACCTGGGAAGCATGAGCAACTTACACGGCTAAAATCTACTGAGCATGCCCCCAGGGGCTGGGCAGTCACAGGACATCATGGGATGGTAACTGAAGTTAGGAACCAGGCTGCCCCTGAAGTAAGAGGCCTCTCTCTGCCCTGGATGCCCCCATGGACCATAACTGGTGTCATGAGAAGTGCAATGGATGGAGCATCAGAGGTAAAGGGTTCAATCCTGATGTCACTCACAGGCTGGGTGATCTGGATAAGGGCTCACAATCTGTTTGAACTCCCTCTGGATAAAGACACAAAGCCTCATCTGTTTACAGAGAGGGTGTTAAGGAGGAATTCTGTGAAAGCCAAATGCAGTGAGGAGTTACAAAGCTGTGTTAAATGCTAGGTGAGCCACAGGTATCCTCATTCACAAAACACCACCCCAATCATCCTGCCCTTCCCAGAACCTCAAGCTGCTTTGAGGTAGGAGCAGGCCAGTAGTCAGAGCCCTAGAAAGCCTCCAGGCAAGTGGAGGGTGGGCTTGAGGTCATCAAGGAGCCCCAGGACACAAGCTTTTCCGAGGCAGCTGGCTGGCCAAGTCTCCAGCTGGTGGGCCACGGTCAGGGACAGCCTAGAAAGAGCAGATGCTCTGCTTGTTCAGGAACATCAGGAGCAATGTTTGCTACCAGTTCCCAGTTCAGGGGATGCATTCAGATGCCAAATGCTCCTCTAGTATTGACTTAATGCTCGCTGCTATAGGTCCTGACTAGCTTCACCTCTGCTAAGAGACACAGCTCAAGCCCAGAAGCAGGGAAGCTACTGGCTTGCAAGGAAGAGAGTGTATCCACTCAACTGTGTCCCTCACGGTGCACAGGGACTTCCATATGACATAGTTGGGAAAAGTGCTCTTTCTGACCCCCTCTGCGCTCATCTTAACACTTTGCCCAGAGATCAAACCAGTCAATCCTAAAGGGAATCAACCCTGAAGATTCACTGGAAGGACTGATGCTGATGCTGAAGCTGAAGCTCCAAGCCACCTGATGCAAAGAGCTGACTCACTGGAAAAGACCCTGATGCTAGGAAAGATAGAGGGCAGGAGGAGAAGGAGGCAACAGAGGATGAGATGGTTGGATGGCATCAGTGACTCAATGAACATGAGTTTAACCAAACTCTAGGAGATAGTGAAGGAAAGCCTGGTGTGCTGCAGTTCATGTGGTCGCAAAGTATCGGACACAACTTAGCGACTGAACAACAGAGTCCAATACATAGCATTTAAGCATTATCTGTTGGACTCATAGATAAATGGATGGATAGTGAGGAAAGAGCCTTCTGTATAGACTGTCACAATCCGAGGGATCTGCAACTCTTTTTCAGATAGAGGAGAGAGGAATGTGAAGAGGTGCTGCAGTGGTTGTCCCAGGGAGATACCTCTTCCTATTCCACCCACAAACTTGGAACATAGAGCTCAATAAGAATTTAACTCCCTGTGGCGTTTCACTTTGTGCCTGCACATGAGTGGAAACAGTGACAGATTTTATTTTCTTGGGCTCCAAAGTCACTGCAGACACATGACTACAGCCATGAAATTAAAAGACACTTGCTCCTTGGAAGGAAAGTGATGACAAACCTAGATAGCATATTAAAAGGCAGAGATATCACTCGGCTGACAAAGGCCCGTATAGTCAAAGCTACACTATTTCCAGTAGTCATGTGAGAGTTGGACCATAAAGAAGGCTGAGCGCTGAAGAAGTGATGCTTTCAAACTGTGGTGCTGGAGAAGACTCTTGAGAGTCCTCTGGACAACAAGGAGATCAAACCAGTCAATCCTAAAGCAAACCAACCCTGAATATTCATTGGAAGGACTGATGCTGAAGCTGAAGGTCCAATACTTTGACCATCTGATGCAAAGAGCTGACTTGCTGGAAAAAGACCCTGATGCTGGGAAAGATTGAAGACAGGAGGAGAAGGGAGGACAGGAGAAGGGAGCAACAGACGATGCAATCGTTGGATGATATCACCGACTCAATGGACAAGAGTTTGGGCAAACTCTGGGAGACAGTGAAGGACAGGGAAGCCTGGCATGCTGCAGTTCATGTGTTCACACACAGTCGGACACCACTTAGCAACTGAACAATGAGCAACTTAGCATAAGCAACAGACTCAAGAGACTACTCCCTCCTCTCTGGTACTCAGTCTTGAAAAGTCTCCTCAACTCAGCAAGACCACTAAGGTCAACTTTGGCTCAACTGTGCACTGCGATTCAGAAAGTACTTCCAGCAGAAAGGGTAATAGAGTTTGCCTCGTTTGTTCCTTTCTTTCAGAAATCACAGTCCTGAGCTACATTCAATGTCTAAAAAGAGGGATTTAGGTATGGTAGAAGTTGGAATCTCTGCTCGCACTGCGTGAAGCACATTGAATCAAGCAATCCAGTCCTCCAATATCTTCTCAGGAGGCTGGAGTTGTGAGGAACAGAAGCTGGAAGTGGTGAACAGAACAGAAGAGGAAATTTTAAGGATCATGCTTGGCTCACAGGATGGTGGCAGGCTAGAGAAGCTGCTCGGGACTGTCATTACAGGAACCACGCCCAACATATGCCTCAGGACCTGCTCCCATGAGAAAACCACTTCTGGTATTGTTGCTGCCAACAAATTCTAGATAGTCAGTGTATACAGTAGTCACTTCTGCACCAGGAACTCAATTACACCACAACCAACACCACCACCCACCCTACGTGCTACTTCCTGTATTCAGCACTGAGTTGTGGGCCCAGCACCAAAGCTGCAAGAGTGTGCTCTGTATTTAACTGTAGTCACTCCAGCTCTTGAGTCTGACAAGGAAAGCAGGAGGCTGTAACAGCTTCCACAAGAGTGATCTTTTTCTTCCCACCAAGACTTACAAAGTGGAAGATTCCCCAAATTCAAAATGTGCTTATAACACTCAGTGACCACAGGATCCACTATGGAAAAATAATCATCAACAAACCTTGGATGGTTTTCTGGTCCTGTTAGAACTGAAGCCTGGAATAAAATCATTAATTTCCTTTCTGGAAGATGGATCTATGATCTGGCCTCCTTTGAACCTTACAGGAGGTGGCCACTCCCAGATCATAGACGTATTCTGTACCAGCAGCCTCTGAGAAGTGTCCTTTTCTATGATTCAGCAATGGTGGCAATGCCACCTGTTATAATGACTGGTCTCCTGACCTAGGCTGCAGCAAAAGATGGTTAGAAATGAAGATGGGAAAACATTATTAAGGGTGCTTGAGCTAAAATTCTCAGCGGCTTGGATTTACTTCTGAGTTTCTGGTATGTAATGAGCTGGAAAAAAGGAGATCTAGATGTATTCTAGAAACATAACTAGAAGTGAAATCAAGTGAGCCAGATGTATTGGATTTTTTAAATCATCCTGATCATCAGGAACCACTGATCTTTAAGAAACTGCTGCAGTGTTTAAACCATTAACATCTCAGCTAAAAAACAGTGTAATACATTACATCTGACCCCTAAGAGAAAAGGATGCAGATGGGAGGTTTTAGTGGTAGGGAGAAAAAGAGGAATAGGCATGGCACACAGTGTGATGCTACAGATGTGGGCCAGGTGGAGTCTGGGAAGCAGGAGAGCCCTGGGGAGTGAAGAGGCTGCAGTCTGAAGAGACTGGGCAAGCATGGAGGAGAGAAGCATAATTGAAGAGCAGAGGAGGGACTTTCTTGGTGGTCCAGTGGCTAAGACTCTGGGCCTCCAATGCAGGGGGCCCGGGCTTCAATCCCTGGTCGGGGAACTAGATCCCACATACTGCCAACTAAAGATCCTGACGGCTGCGACAAAGATCAAAGATCCAGTGGGCTGCAACTAAGACCAAGTGCAGCCAAATGAATAAGAGCAGAAGGAACCAGGTAAAAGAATAATTACCATTTTACCTCCTTGCCAACAACTCCAAGAAAGAAGTTTGAAGGGGGAAAGGAGTAACTACTGTCAGCCAAGAATTAGGGACTCACACCAAGCTTGGATTCACGTAGTGACAAATCAACTGACTGAAATTTAGAACGAATCACAGATTTGACTTGGATCCTTCTCACCTCCTTCTTCCCTTGAAATCTGCTTTTTCTTTATTTCTAGTATAGCTTGGGGAGACCTTGAATCTTTGACTGTTGGCAACAATCCAGGGATAATAGGTATTTTTGGTTGCCTCCCCAGCATATATTACCCACCATGCCTACTGTCCACTGTACAGGAAACACAGAATTTGAGGGGGAATAAATCTCTGGCCTTGGGGTGGGCCCTGACAGGCCTAATAAGGATAGTTCCAAGCCCCTGTCCCAGCAACGGTTTCCGGGACAGCCAGTAGCCCAGGCCTAAGGCAATGAGCATCTGACATTCTGCTGGCCACCGTGATGAACTCAGCTAATCTGATGAGAGGAAGTCCAAGAATTTTGTGTATTAAGTGAATCAAGAGAAGCTCTCTCTCCTCCTGGGCAGTGTGGTATATGGGTGGTAATGCCTGGACCTGGTATAACCATTTTGTTTTCAAGAGAGAAAGCAACATAAGTAGGACGCTGACCCAGAGAGAAGAGAAAAACTGAGAGAAGTGCAGGGAAAAAAAGTTGATTCAGGGTTTTGATCAAGCCATACTTGAAGCCTGAGCTACTTCTGGTTGTTTTCAATCAAAGAAGTCCATACATTCCCTTTGCTGTTGAAACCATTTGGGGCTGACTTTCCTTTTACTTGGAACCCAAAGCGTCATGACACCAAATGATCTACTGGAATCCAGTTGTCCATTTCTGGAGTAAATGTGAAGGGGACACAAACAACATGACTGAAAGCAAATACATTTTAGAAACTTAGTGTCCTTCTGGAGTTCTACTCTCAGCTTGGTTTAGGCAGTTGGCCACATGTTTAATCATCAAGAGGAGACCAGTAAGTTTTGAAAAGTTAGGAAGAAACCTAAAGAAGTAAAGAGGATAAAACAGAGAAGATTTAAAAGGAAGAGAGAGAAGGGATATGTCAATGGAATCATAACATAGACACCTCAGAGTATCCCAGCCCTTCTCTGCGTTACCAAGCCCTGTGAACTTGGTCATCTAAACTTCCTGCTTCCTCTTCATGTTCACAGCCATGCCTGATCCAGACCTTCTTGACCTCTCTCCTCCTCACTTTCTCTGCCTTCACTCTGGTCCCTTCTAAATCCATGTTATATACCACTCCCAGAGTGATCATCTCAAAAGATAGCTCTAAACTTGTCATTTCCAATGGAAAACTTAATGCCTCCTTCCTGTAGAACACGGGAAACAGCATGAGCTCAGATCAATTATTCTGAAAGCTAGCTCTGCCACTTAGCAGCTACATGACTTTGAGTAAATGTCTTAATTTCTCTGCACATCATCTATCTTGACTGTAGTGATAATACTATCATAGACAAGATTGCTTACCAGTGACAGAAAATCAATCTACACCATCTAGGCAAAAAGGAAGGGGGGGACTTATTAAGTGACCAACTGAAGTCTGCTAGTATACAACAGAGTTTCAGGGACACCCAGAATCAGGAACTCACAGATATCCTGTGTCATGCCTGCCACTTTTAAGGGGGATGGGTGGAGAGCATCTCTCTCCATTTTTGTTTCTCTGTGCATTGTTGCTTCATTCCCTTGAGTTGACTATTTTGTAAATGTCTGAAACATGAAGCAGGAATGACCTACTGCCTTTAGGCTCTTATCTTCCAGTTTAGTTAGTACCAGTTTTAAATCCCAAATTCAAACTTCTCAAGAAGGGTTCTGGTCATCCCATCTGGCGTCAAGTGCCCAGGGCTAATTAATGGAGGTCAAGGACAGGATGTGTAAGAAGAGGGCATCTACCATGTAACCATATGATCAGAACTTCCCTGGTGGTCCAGGGGTTAAGGCTCCATGTTCCCAATGCAGGGAGCCTGGGTTTGATTGCATGCCACAACTAAAAGATCCTGCATGCTGCAACTAAGACCTGGAGCAGCCAAATAAATCAACAGGTAAATGTTTTTTAAAAGAGAAAATAAACCACACGATCACAGAAAGAACGTGTAATACAAGCAAAGGGTGTTGTTTTGGATAGAGAAGCCAATAGGTATTCTCTATGAATTTTATTTTGCGTGGCTATTTTGGGGGTGTAATAGGATGACCCATGAAATGAGCAGCAAATACCCAGGACAGTGCCTGGGCACAGTACACAGCGATAGCACACAGCAAATCCTCCTTTCCTCCCTTCCTCACAGCCTTACTCCCAGAGCCACTGTTTACCTAGCTAGTGCCTTTGTCTGGATAGCAAGGAGATCAAACCAGTCCACTCCTAAAGGAAATCAACCCTGAATATTCATTGGGAGGACTGATGCTGAAGCTGAAGCTCCAATACTATGGCCAACTGATGCAAAGAAATAACTCACTGGAAAAAGACCCTGAGCAGCCTCACTGAAAGCAGGAGGAGAAGGGGATGACAGAGGATGAGACAGTTGGATGGCATCACTGACTCAATGGACATGAGTTTAGGTAAACTCTGGGAGACAGTGAAGGACAGGGAAGCCTGGCGTGCTGCAGTCCACAGGGTCGCAAAGAGTCTGACATGACTTAGTGAATAAACAACAAAAACAAATTAAAAAGGTGTCTCTCTTTGGGTGGATGCCACCCCACAGGCACAGGTCTCATAAGCAGAAGTTGCCTCTGTGATAAAAACTTGCCCCTTCTTCCCACGTACACAGCCTTAGGCCAGGGTCATGGCTTTGCAGGTATCACGTGGGCCTTCCTGGGTATCCTATTTCTCCCTCTGCCTTTGTGCAGTGCATAGACTGCCCAGCCCAGGTTGGCCCTGCATGCCCTGAATGTGGCATCCAGAGGCCCACGGCCTGGTGGCATCACACAGTTCTCAATTAAATACAAATCAGTTCTTTCACATCACTAATCCTGCATTCTGTCCACCCGACATGGCTCACCATTCCCAAGAAGTCGTGTGCTGTTCCTTCTTTCTGTCTTTCCCAGGCATTCTTATCTTATTTTAGTCCTATTAAACCCCAGGCCAATGACACCCTTCTGCACACCCAGAACTAGGTCCTAACAGCCTCCCTGCACTTCCCAAAGACTGTTCTCCATCCCCTACCACAGCACTGAACACATTATATAGTACTTATCTGTTGAGATCTGTTTGGTCCTTCTAGCTAACCTATCAGTGAGCTGACCTGGGCATCTGAGATAATACTCCCCTCTGCCTCCTACTCCATATACGACTGGTGGAATCAACCCAGAGCTCGAAGTACTCCTGGCAGTCTGTTTTGGCTTTTCTACGGGCCAAAGGGATGAGGTCACCATCATCAGTGAAGTCACCATTGCATGATTCATCTGACATCAGTTCCCCACTTGGAATGTCCTGATATTCCCAGAACTTCTCCCAAAGGATTCAAAACCTAGAGACCCTTCCATCTGTCAAGGTTCTGGAGCTAATCATCCAGCTCTCTGGATCCCCAGTAAATATCTACCCTTCTGAAAAGCAGCAAAAGAACTGAGAGGCTGGAGTCTTGAATGGAGGAAGCCTCCATCCTCCCAGTCCTGGAACAGACCTCATTATCCCTCATAAAAGCCTTCCCCATGTCTCTAGCAACTGGCCCAAAACCTTTACCAGGATCTTTCAGAGCACATTGTGAAGAGCTCTAGAGTTGTCAAAGGTCAGCCTTGATCACACCCTATGGACAAGCTCACATTTAAACCTGAGGCCCCGAGAAGAGGGGTGGCATGCTCAAGGTCACACTGCCAACTACTGTCAGTTCAATTGCTCAGTCATGTCTGACTCATTGCAACCCCATGGACTGCAGCATGCCAGGCTTCCCTGTTCGTCACCAACTCCCGGAGCTTACTCAGACTCATGCCCATTGAGTCCAATCATCTCATCCTCTGCTGTCGCCTTCTCCTCCTGCCTTCAGTCTTTCTCAGCATCAGGGTCTTTTCCAATGAGTCAGTTCTTGGCATCAGGTGGCCAAAGTATGAGAGTTTCAGCTTCAGCATCAGTCATTCCAATGAATATTCAGGATTGATTTCCTTTAGGATTGACTACTGTCAGAGTTGGAACCAAATGTCTTCTCTCGGCTGAGAGTATGCAGTAGCTCCTTAACCTCTCTTAATAGACTCCTTTCAGAATTCTAGTCCCAGCAAATGCTGCCTGAAGAAGTGGTCCTGCAGGCAAAGGAGGCAAGACCTCCTTTCTTCCCCTGTAGAAGGAAATGGCAGAGATTGGCCTTGAACTGAGATCTGACTTCAAGACACTGA
The DNA here is from genome assembly GCF_042477335.2 of Ovis canadensis. Classification (NCBI taxonomy): domain Eukaryota; kingdom Metazoa; phylum Chordata; class Mammalia; order Artiodactyla; family Bovidae; genus Ovis; species Ovis canadensis. Next base: position 77,954,367 of record NC_091247.1, on the reverse strand, counting down.
ACTGCCTTCCTTAACCGGGCATTCAGTACATATAAAGTGTCTTTCAGATTGCCTGCATAATCTAAAGCAGCTGGCAATGTAAATACTCACACTCAAACATGATGGAGGGGTCTGGTGAGACATCCAGTGGGACTCCACAAGGAACTTCTGAAAAGCCAGGATGTCTTTCAGGACAATGGAAATCAGATTTGGGATTTGAGAGTTGAGGCCTCGGAAGCATGGCGTGAGTACATAACTAACTGAGCATTTCCCACGGTGTGTTCCCAGAACCTGAATGCTGGAAAGAGGTGGAGACCTTTGGGTTAACCACTTCACCTGTCTGCGTCTCAATTTGTTTACCTACAATCTGAGAGAGATCTCAGGGAGACCGTATGGTTGACCTCTGCGGTGCCTCTCAACACAGCGTTTTCAGATCCTGTGAACTGATGACAGAAAGCGATTTATCTCGCATCAGCAAGGGGAGGGAGGGTGTGGTGTCACCGTGGAGTGTATCATCCCCGCCTTCCCTGTCCTCCAAGGCCTAAACTTAGAAGCAGCACTTTTGGCCAGTGAACAGATGGGTGTTTCCAAGCTTCGTCCAGGCGAGAGGGCAGGGGTTGTCGCCTGGCTCACTGGCCGCGTCTTTGAGCTCTGGGGTGTATCACTCCTCAGGGATCCCAACCTAACACCTTCGAGGGATACTGGGACTGTAAAGGGGCCTCAGAGAATGTCGCCTCTAGGGGGAGCACAGGTACATCCGCAGCATCCAGAGTCGCCCAGTCTACCTTTTCTGGCAAGGGGGACGGGGGGTGGAGAGTGCGTCAGTGGTTCAAGATGCTGTAACTCCCTTAGTCACCAGTTTCATAGCAAATGATGTGGACAGCATGGGTTGGGTTGGTGGAGGGGAAGGAGTGGAAACCAAGCCTCAGTTCAGGAGTTCCTACTTTCCAGCTCAGGGACTACCGCCACCCCTCCCCTGTCACCCTCGTGCGCCTGAAAAAAAATTTTTTTTTCCCCAAACTCTCTTGGCCTTTCTTCCTTCCCGATTTCTAGTTCTATTGTGCATTTAGAGGCTAATAGAATGGATCCTGCCTTCCGGGTGGAGTTTAAATATATATGGATAATTTTGCACGACTATTGCGTCATCATAAAAGTCGTCGTGGACCCCCAAGAGGGCTCCACGTCTTCTCCCAGCTTCGGGGCCTTGGGACGCTTCTGGGCGCTGCGGGCACTTTCGCGAGGAGCCCTCGGCTCCGCCCGAGCGCGGGTCTCTCGGCCCCCCTCCCCCAGTCTCACCTTCCTCCCAGCTACGCGGCTCCTCGGCTCCTCCTCCACGCCCCCTCCCCGCAGCCCCCGCGCGGAGCCAAGCTAGGGTGAGCCGGCAGGGCAGAGCGGCGGCTGCGGGCGGGGCGCGGGGCTCTGGAGCCGGCGGGCGGGCGGGGGCGCGAGGCTGGCTGCCCGCAATCGGGGGAGGCGCCTGGGCCCGCCCTCCTCCGGGGCCCAGCGGGGAGGGGGCCCCGGCCCGGCGCGGGGCGGGGTGAGCCGCCTGGCCCCTCCCCTCCGCTGCCCTCCCCAAAGTTGCCGTCTCCCCCGGGGCCGGCCAGTCTTATGATCCAGTGGATCCTCCTGGGGAGGCCGGGCCGGGGAGAGGGCGCGGGCGCCGAACGGCGGGGGCAGCGGGCGGGCGCAGCGACCGGGGCCTGGGCGGGGATCCGGGCAGCGACCGAGGCGGCGGCAGCGCCCCGGGCCCGTCGCCCCCTCCCCTTGGGCGGGGGGAGCCGCTGCATGGGGCCGGGGGGTCGGCCCTGCTGCGCTGAGCCGCGGCGGCGGCGGCGGACCCCCCAGGCGGGCTGGGGCTAAGCCCGGGGCCGGGGCGGGGGCTCCGGGGAGACCATGCCCGGAGGCCGGCCGGCCGCAGCATGGCTCACGGGCCCGGCGCGCTGATGCTCAAGTGCGTGGTGGTCGGTGACGGGGCGGTGGGCAAGACGTGCCTACTCATGAGCTATGCCAACGACGCCTTCCCGGAGGAGTACGTGCCCACCGTCTTCGACCACTACGCAGGTAAGCTTCGGAAGTGCTGACTAAGGGGCAGCTCCCCAGGCCGGGAACTTTGGAGCAACTTTGGATGAGCCCCCTCGCCGCCTCCCCTGCGTGCGCTCCCCACCCCTCCCCCGCCGCGCCCTCCACTGGGCGCCCGGCCCCACCCCCAGGCTATCCCTCGGGCAGCCCCCTTGCCAGCTAGACCTACTCCTCTTCCCACCCCGCCCACCCAATCCTGGAGCCCAGTGCCGCGTCCCGCGTCCCGCGTCCCGGCGCCCGGCATTTCCCAACCCCCTCGGTGCTCCGGGCCGACCTCCTTGACCTTCCTACAGTCGCCTTCCCAACAGTCTCAAACCCCTAGGGGGAAACGTGGCTATGGGACTTGGGAGAAGGGAGTGGGCAGCTGGGGGCCACTACATCCCAACCTCACCCCCCGCTTCACTGTGAGCCTGGGAAAAGGGGTGGCATCTCCCTGGGAGCTCCCGCCTGCGAGCGCTGGTTTGGGAGGCGAGGGTCCTGGTGGGGAACAGAATTGCCCCAGAGTCTAGGTAATTGAGCTTCTCTCCCCGCCCCCACTTCTGCCCTTGCAGTCAGCGTCACCGTGGGGGGCAAGCAGTACCTCCTGGGACTCTATGACACAGCGGGACAGGTGAGTGTCTTGGCCCCGGCCAACACCCCGCTCCCTTTCCCCAATTTAGGATGATCGCGAAGAGCCTTTAGAAACTGAGGTGTCTAGGAGCGAGGGTGTGTCTGCGAGGGTCCCTCTGGATCAAGTATTTCTTTGAGTCAGCACATGGGGAAAAAGATAAAACCTCAGCAACAAAGGCAGACCAGCCCACCCCATGTGAACCCCTGGGCTGAAAGTTTTTGCCTGTGTGTGCCTTCGGTGTGGTGCCTGGTGTGTGGGTCCCAACTCCTGTTGCAAAGTGGCAGCAGCCAATCCTGAAGCGCCCTTATTTTTAGTTGCAGATGACCAGGTCTCCCCTCACAGCCTTTGTCTGGTCCCTCATTGGTGAGTGGTCTGCCTGCCCGAGGAGCCTGATTGGTGGGAAATGGCATCATCTAATATGATGGGAAGGCATTTGGTCCTGGTTATGTTTATTACAACATCATTGCACTCTGGGACTCAAGTCCCTGGAAACGTAATTTGTGGTGTTACTGAGGACCACAGGGAAAAAAAAGAAAAGAAACAACAACCATCCAGCCACTCCCTGGGGCAGGGAGAGGAAGGAAGGGTTAGGAGTTCAGCCTGAACCTTGGAGGAAGAGCTTTTGTTGTTGTCATTCCCTAGGAAGGCCAGGTGACTTTGTCTGGGTTTTCTTTGGTAGAAATCACTGTGCAGAAAGAAAATGCACCCTCCTCCTGTCAGCCTCTAACCATTACTGGCAAATTAGAGGTGGCTTCTGAAGGACTGAAGTCTCCTTTCTGACTGTCCCAGCTCCACCCTTTTCCCAAACCCACTTTTGCTGTGGGCCTAAGATGTATGATGAAGTTTTGCAAAATCCAGCCGTGTGATTAGACCTGAAAATTCAGATGGAAGTTTCTACGTGTCATCCTGACTTGAGTTCTTCAGGACATTGTGGGCAGTTGAGGGCCTTAGAGATTGTCTGTAGGGAATGCCCAACAGTGCAGTTTCCTTATGCGTAAGATGCGTAAAAAATTCAGACCATTCCCCTGGGCATATATTATATGCTAGATGCCTAGCGTTGAGTCTGGCACAGACTTGGTAGGTCAGTAAAGAGGAGGTTTTCTTTGTAACTCATCTAGATCTGGGTTTCAGAATTGTAGTGTCAGGTTAGATTCTGGAAAATGTCTTTTCAGGGGGCACCTCAATGTGACCTCTGGTTTCTGTACTGTGAAGTTAGCGGAGCCTCTGAGAGAGACTGTTAGAATAGACTCTATAGAGTAGTCTCAAAAGAGAGACTGTTGGCAGAGAGAGGTGCCTAAGGCCACCCCCTCTCACCAAACTGACCCAGGTCGGTATAACCGGTTCTTTTTAGATTTTTTTTTTTATGTGGATGATTTTTGAAGTCTTTATTGAATTTGTTACAGTATTGCTCTGTTTTATATTTTGGTTTTTTGCCCGGAGGCGTATGAGGTCTTAGCTCCTGATCAGAGATAGAACCTCCACTCCCTGCATTGGAAGGCAAAGTCTTAACCTCTGGACCACTGGGGAAGTCCCAGTATAACCAGTTCTTAGCTTTCCAGGACCGCTTTTCATTACCTGCCTTATAGCTACTCCTGTCATGGATGGCAATAGGCAGAACCCATTCAATCAAACAAGACCAATGTTTAAGCAGTACAGCTGGTAAACAACACGTTGAAATTATTGGTTGAAAGGAGAGAGGTTTTTTAAGAATTGTCTCTAATTTTAACTTCTCTCACTAGTGCCTCTTCCCTTTTCTTTGTTACTTGTCACCGTGACTGTTTTTTGACCACGAGCCCTGTTCAACAGGACGTGTATATGTCAGAGCTGTTGTGTGCACATTCAAATCTGACTAATATTTGCTGACTTTCTTCTTTGTACATATCAGGCCAGGGTCATCCACATGCAAATATTATATCATCTTCTCCACTAAACAACCCCATGAGATAGGTGATCCACTTTCTTTGCAGATGAGGAAAGCGGCTTAAAGGAGCTGGGTCGTGATCTAAGGTCACGCAGCCACTGAAGGGCGTTGCTGGGGTTAGGTCATGGGTCTGAATCTACCCTAGTTAGAGGTGGTTATATACACAGGAAGCCATGGGAGGTGCTGACATACCACCTGGGTTGATTGGGTTGCTTGTATGTCTCTAGACATGGTCCCTGGAATCTTCACAGCTACTCTCTGTGTGGGGGTTATATGCCAGTCCTGCAGAGGAAATAACTCAGGTCCGAAGAGTCAACTGCTCTGTCCAGTGGAGATTGTAAGCTGTATACCTAGTGGGATCAACCTATTAGTGATTAAAGTTTACTCTTTTTACCCAGTGGTGGATCACCTATTCTGTTGACCAAGAGGTGGACTAGGCCCCCTTGGTGTTTCTCCCAGTGTCTAAGACTTTTCTTAGCAATAATTCATCTTTCAGCATCCAAGCATTTATTATTAATAAGCAATCTTAGCGACATAATCCTCAATGAGATTAAATGAGTGCCTATTTTGTACCTGTGTGTGTCTGTGGTCAGTCTCTTCAGTCATATCTGGCTCTTTGCAACTCTGTGGTACCAAGCCCTGCACTAAGCACCTGGGGGCTACAAAGAATAAATTTAAGATAGGGATCTGCCATGGCCAATGACAGCATAGGTGAAAGTGTTTGAATTAGATACCATGTGTATTATATAGGAGGTACTTGTGTTATACTTGGGCATTAAGGCATCATGCCTTTATGAATTGATATCAGATTAATCTTACAATAATACTAGTGATCAAGAAACACATATACATGTAGAAAGAAATTTTAAAGTCTAATGGGCACCGGAAAAAAAGCCCATGAGCTTTGGAACCAAATGAGCTTGGGCCCGGATCTCTACTTGGCTGAACTGTTCTTGTGATTCTTAACACATTATTAACCTTCTTTGTGATCTAGTAAAAATGTAGATAACTAAAATCTGCCCTGCACTGTTGTAGGCCAACTTAAATCGTTTAATGTGTAGAAAGCAGCTGACACTATTCTTCATTCATAGTAGTAGATGTGTAATAAATATTTGGAGAAATTACTGTGCTCCACTGTGGGCAGTTTTGTGGGGTGAAGGGGTCGCAGGTGGAAGAGGGCAGCGTGTTATACTTGGAGTTGATAGAAATTCCACTAGGATGCCAGATCCTAGAGCCTTTTGAGTGGAGCCGTGGTGCCAACTTTGTCCTTCAGAATTCCCACAGTCCCCATCACACGTACCCCATGGGTACATGGACACAGTTGAATGCTCCCTTCTCTAAATGCCCTGTTGTGTCAGACGATTTTCCTTTCTCAATCAGAACCTACATCCCCAGTGACAGAACTCTTAGCAAAATGAAGAGCTCAGTGTAGAATCTGAGGACCGAGTGGGATATGTAGGTTTCAGTGGATGCTGCTTTGGGAGGTAGGTTGGGATGGGGAAGGAACTCATTCAGATGTTCACTTCTGGGTACTTCCCTGGTGGTTCAATGCTTTGGATTCTGCACTTCCAATGCAGGGGGCACGGTTCCAGACTTAGTTCCTGGTTGAGGAACTAAGATCCTACCTGAGGCCAGTAAAAAATATAAAAAGTTTTTAAAAATAAAGTATAATGTTCACTTGTGTACTTGGGTGCTCTCTATATTTGAGTCATTGCAACAGCACCTTCCTCGGGTTGGTTGGGAGTTCTAGTCTGGTCACCTACTCTTGGGTTCCCTCTTAAAAAAAATCGTTAATTTTTATTTTTTAGCTGCCCTGTTTGGCATGTGGGATCTTGGTTCTCCAACCAGGGATCAAACCTGAACCCTCTGCTTTGGCAGCATGGGGTCCTAACCACTGGACCACCAGGGAAGTCCCACTGGGTCCCCTCTTTGACCCCTGTCGAGTTCAAAGCCATGTAACAATGGCCCAATTTATGTATTAAAGAGCATATTAGAACAATTCAAGAGGTGGCTGTAGCAGATGACCTCTTGCCTTCCAGAGCAGGCCGTTTCCCCCTTCACCTCTGCTGGTGGCGGAGAGAGAGAGAACGTGAGTGTGACGGGCACTGTTAGTCCGGTCACGTGCTCTGCCTGGACGCATCCCTCAACACCACCAGATTAGGCCAAAGGGAAGCCCCCCTCTCTTGGCCAAGACCCTGGGTGGCCCAGGAGCAGGCCCAATATTTTACTGCCAAGCCTTTCAGAGTGGAAGTTGAGGACACTCCCTCCTCTTCCCTGGGGCCTGTTGAGGGTCTGGCTTCCGGCCTGGGCCTCTGCAGTGCTTCTCCTTTCTTGCCCAGCTTTCAGGGTTCTGAGGTTGGCTCTGCAGCCCTTCTGTCTGCTCACAGAGGGGCTAGAGGGTGAGATTTTTCCCTGCTGCCTCTGTACAGGGAGCTTGGGGGAAGTGGAAAGGGCTCTGGCAGATAGAGCTGGTGGGAGCTGCCTGGCAAGCTGCTCTCCAGCACCCGGCTGATCTCTTAATCCTTGGCAGGAAGGCAGAACTTGATACCTTGAAGAGGGAAGGACAGACGCCCAGTTTATCCCAGGTCCCGGAATACCCACATTCAAGAGGGTGTGTGTTGGGGCTGAGTTTGGGTTCCCGAGAGTTCCAGATTTAGTCACTGCCTCAGTGTGTACACATCCATGTGTGCTTTGGGGTATACTGTTGCTATATGTGTTAACTTGAACACACACAAGTTCAAGGATGTATACAGGAGAGCTATAAATACCTTAGCTCAGGTGTCCCCGGGGTTGGTGCAGGGACAGGCGAGGTCTGTTTCTTACTTGTCGTAACCCAGCAGCTGTGGCTCCCTTGCAAGCCCTCTGGGTGCCCAGGAAAGCACTTCCCTTCCAGAAGGGAATCTCCAGGGCCGGCAGCCTGGGAATGCCCCGTCTTCAGTGTTTCCTTGGGCAGCACCCAAGGGCCCAGGGTCACGGGAAGGGGGAGGGGAAAGCCCAGGGAATTGCCATTCATGGAACGCCTCCTGCCTTCAGGCCAGCATCCTCATGAAACCTTCTGAGGTGGACTCTTCCCTGCTGAGGGAGTTAAGGGAGTGGGCTTGTGAAAACCAGACCCAGAGAAAGGTTTTTCCTTAGTTTGGAGGGGTCTGTAGGGAAGATCAGTGGGACTCAGGAAGTGCCTACTCTCGTCACCAGGCCTCCAGGTCCCTGTACCCCCTCACTCGTCCTGAGGGGCCAGGGAGCAGAGTTTGAGAGGAGCTGCAGTGTCCCTTTCAGACACCAGCCGCAACAGGTGAGATGCTGGCACTGAGCACCCTGGTTTCCCTTAGTAACCTACTGTAGCTTTGTCATCTCTGCGTTTTGCTAACCTTTTTAGAAGCTATTTATATCTCTAGCCTGCACTGCATCATAGGGAATGCTGGTTTCCTCCCCCGCCTGGGGAAGGTGGATGGCCTTATTTTGCTCCAAAGCCTTTGCAGTGGCCAAAGGTCCTGTATCCCCCGTCTTGGGACTCTGATGCGGGTTTGGGATGTGGTCCTCTGATCCATCTGGCTTCACTTCTGTTATGATTCTCTCTAAGTTTGGTGACATTTACGCTCTGGGAACCAAAGCTTCACAGCAGGTGTATCAGGAACGGTGTCACAGGTGTGCCCAGACACCATCCGCTCGGCTCTGCGGGGATGGGGCAGTGTGCAGCCTCCAGGGAGCTGAGCACATGCGATCCTTTCTATGTGTGCCAGGATGTGAAAAAGGTGGGAAGCACTGCTTTAAAGCTCATGGGTCAGAGGCCTTATGGGGCGCTGGGTGTTTGTGGTTTTGTTGTGGAATTTGGGGTTTCAAGAGATGAGCCCTAATGGTATTAAAACAACACAAAGCAGAGCTACTCTCCCTGGGGCTATCAGTTTCTAGCAATGACACATGTGTTGGCAGCAGCTGGTACTACTGAGAGGCCTCAGACACAGAATAGCAGTATACAAGGAGGAGGAAAGAGAGGCTGTTACAAAGAAATTAAGCCCAAGACCACACATGTCTTTAAAATTTGTGTGCTTCAGCTGAATTTGTTTGCAGTCAGAGGGCTTGGTTTTGCCCTAATTTGGCGTGCTTGGGTCAAGGAGCAGCTTTCCTTGCCCTCAGCAGTTTGCTGTTCCTCTTTTAGTTCCTGGCAGACAGCTGCTTTGCACGAGGAAGCGAGGGGAGACCCAGCCAGGGCGGCTGCGCACGGTGGCAGGCTGGCCGCGGCGAGCCTTCAGAGCCCTTCCCCGGGTCTCCCAGCCCTCCTGAGTTCAGTCCTTCCAGATCTGCTGCCTGCAGGTCTGGCTCCATTCCCTCTAAGCTCTGTGAGGACAGGCAACTGTATTTCTTTTTCTCCATCATGTTTCCAGCTCGTAGCCCAGTGTCTGGTGCGTGGTAAGCCTACAATGAATATTTCTTAAATTGAGTTGATTCCCATTTGGCTGCCAACCCATTTCTGCTAAAAGGTTAACCAAAGACTAGGGTTATTGCTCTTAAATAAGAGCTTCTGGCGCACCCCCTTTCTTGGGAAAAAAAGCTTTGTAAATTTAGTAGGAGTTTCTTAAGTTTCAAAGAAGTGACAGGCATGTAGGTAAGCAGCAGGCCAACAGTGTTATCCCCTCTTTCAGACCCTGGGGGCCTTTAGTATCACCTGTGGGCCCGTCCCCCAGTGCCGTCTCAAGCATCTTTCCTGAGGCTTCTCAGTCTCAAATCCCCTGGGGAGGAGGCAACTTGGCAGTAAATGTATGGGTGTTGGATTGTCTGGAACATCTTTGAATCTCGCTTCTCGTCTCTGTGTGAGAGCGTCAGGCAGCCCAGCTTCTTCCCTCCCTATAAAGTGGGGAGATAATGGCCACCTTGCAGGGTTCCATCAGGGTTAGAGATGGTCCCAAACGGCCTGGCACTCAATCTGTGACAATGGTCCAGGTCAACTTTGGGGGTTTCACCAGTTCAGTTCAGCTGGTGTTGATTCAGGGCTGGCTCTGTGTGTCAGTCTCCTGGGGGAGGAGAAAAGGGGGATTAGATGGCATAAAGGTCCTCCTATGCAACAGGGAATACTCACCCGCATGTGTGAAACCGAGAGCCACATGGTCCCGCTGAGAGGAGGTGGTCCAGACAAGCTTTTGGAAGTTGTTGGCTTGCAGGAAGAGATAGAAGGCAGCGCAGTAGGCTGGTTACAATGGTGGGCCCCCACATTGGACTGCCAGGATCCACTTCTCAACAAGGGTCTTGACCTCTCAAAACCTCAGTTGCCTTATCTGTAAAATGGGGATTATTAAATCAGAGCTTTCCAGCTCCCAAGTAAGGGATTTTTCTCAGCCTCAAGGCAGCTGGGTGGGGCCTAGGATGGACAGCCCTGGGCTCAGGTTGTCCCTTCCAGCTCAATCAGCCTGACCTCAGTCACTTACCCCAGGGTCCCTCTACCCTACCCACTGTGTGCTGAACACATATCTCTTTTCTCTCCTGTGGAGTGAAAGCTTGAGAAGCAATGGGCTAAATGAGGTCACACAGGCAGAGGCGCATGGAGAACTGATATTCTGGGTAGAGAGAAAGAGCATGGGGAGTGCAGGCATGGAGTGTCCCAAATGTGTCTTTTCATGGTACCCAGATCCCTGCTATCAGTGTCAACATGTGGAGTAGGGATGAGTACTAAATTATGGAGTTTTTCACCTGGTGACAGCTTAGTAATTAGAGAGATATTAATCTGGTGCTGCGTTACTTGTTGATTTTAATAGAAGAGCAGGACATGGGGGAAGGAGCTGCTGTTTCATTTAAAGTGACTGAGTAGAGGCTTAGCCACCACTTGTCCCCATCCCCACACAAGCCAGCCCTTTCCAGACAGAGGGTGGACTCTGGGCTTCAATAATGACACCCTCATCATTGAATGGTATTCTTTCAGGGTACAAAGCACGTTTCATGTCATGCCTCCATGAGGCCTCTCACCTGCTCTGTGAGTAAGGAAAGCGGGTTGCCATTGTCTCCTGTGCAGGTTCAGGGAAGTTAAGTAACTTCTTTATACCACAACAGCTGATAAAAGGCAAAATGAAGGTTGCAGGCCGGACTGCCCAACTGCAAGGCCTGGGTTCTTTATGTTAAATCGCTCACGTGAATCAGCTCGATGGTGTTATATGTCTCCTTTATATCATGTACACTCCATTGGTATTTCATTTAACAGTGTATTCCAGGCCTGTTGCTTCTCTGGATGCAAGAGTGGGTGGGATGGGGCACCCACTCTCGGGACACCAGGGGCTGCTCCTGAAATGGCTGTTAAAGAGACCCCCACCGCACCCCCTCCCTGGGAGATTAAGGGCGTTTCCATGTGTTCATTAACTTCCATTCTTGCTGAAAGAGGCCGTCCCCTTCGTGGTACTGGAGGCGGCACTGCCACTGAGGCCGTGGAAGAAGCTTCGTGCTGGTGCCTGTCTTGCCTCTTCCCAGGAAGGAGGACCGGGCTGTGCTTGGTGCCCCTTCGTGTTGCCAGCCCTGCTTGCCTGCCAGCCCTGACTTGACTGGAGTATGTGTGCGGCAGCAGCTGGGCAGGGCCGTGACAGCCAGCAAACGGCAGCTGTCTTTTCCATCCCATAGGGCTGCCCCAGGCTTTTCTTTTCCCCCTTTAGGAGTTTTCTTATTTAGGTAAAAATTGCTGTTTTCTACTTGTTTGTCCCTCTTCCATCGGGTATGCCCTGCATATGCACCCAGAGTCTCCCTCTGCCACCTGCGCCTCATTTTGCCTGCCTTCCTGACACCACCTCAGCTCCCACATCCCACAGCCTGGGCTGCATCCTGCCACTGAGGCTGCCAGGACTGGATGAAAACGTTCATTCACTCAGTCAGCAAACATTCCTTGAGCACCAGTCTGGGCCACCGGTACCTGTGCCAGGGGCGGGGCTTACAAGACAGGTCAGGCCCTGCGGCCGGAAGCTCACAGTTCGGCAAAAGGGGCAAGGGAGTAGGTGCCTGTTCATCAGGGGACGCAGAGGGGGCTGGGTTCTGTCCTTCCCAAGCAATGACCTGCTCCTAAGAGCTAAGCTACCTAGGATTCTCCAGGTCGATTTTAGGTGAAGAAAGTGCCAGGTTGGATTCTTACATGTACTCAATGCTCAGCAAGGGTTTGAATTACTACGTGTGTGCATGCCGAGTTGCTTCAGTCGTGTCCGACTCTTTGCAACCCTAGGGACTATAGCTGCCAGGCTCCTCTGTTCATGGGATTCTCCAGGCAAGAATACTGGAGTGGGTTGCCATGCCCTCCTCCTGGGGATCTTTCTGACCCAGGGATCAAACCCGAATCTCTTATGTCTCCTCTGTTGGCAGGTGGGTTCTTAACCACTAGCACTACTTGGGAAGCCCTTGAATTAAACTACACTGATTCTCAAATGTGGTCCTCAAGCCAACATGTGTCTCCTGGGAATTTGTTAGACATCCAGACTCTTAGGCTTCACCCCAGACCTCCTGAATCAGAAAATATGGGACAACTCTGGTATAACAGGCCCTCCAGGTGATTCTGATACAACTGAAATATCAGAGCCACCATTAACGAATAACTGAACCTCATGTATCTCCTCATAGCAAGGCACCTCCTCTCCCCCAACACATGTGTATACACACACACACACACACACGTGCTGTATACCTGCTCTACTTACACATTGTCTCCAGAGTGCAGTACATAACTTATTCATCTTTTAACCCCTATCCATCCAAACACGCCTACACACCCCTTGTCTCTAGTTCTTTACATGCGGTTGGGACGCTCTGTATGTTGGAATGAATTGAATCATTCAGCCAGTGGTGCCGCCTTCCTCACTCGTCTGGTGGAGATGGGGCCGAGGCAGTATCAGCAGCAGAAAACGGAAGCAGAACTTCTTAAGCTGCCCTTGGCTCCAGTGGTATGCTGTCTGGGCCAGGGTGTGCACACAGTAGGCTCCATGAGTATACTTTGATGAAACCCAAGTGTCAAGCCATGTTCTCCCCTGTACTGTAAGCAGCCAGACACATTTGAGGCTTAGGCCCTGCTGTGTTCACTGCAGCTGAGGTTAGCACTCTGGGAGGTGACAGGCCCGCCCCTGAGGACAATGCTGCTTCGGTTTGTGCTAAATTAGTTACAGAGCAACAGGTGGGCATGACATCCTTTTGTATTGAAACTCCCCAGGCAGGTCACTGGGACAGGCCATTACTCAGACACTCTTCTCAGCTGTAATTACTTTTCAGGCTGACCATGGCTGTCTGTATAAGTGTCCTCCTCCAGTCCTCTTCCCTTCCCCCACTTTTGAATTCCTCCTTCATTCCTTTCTTTCCTCCTCCTTTTTTTCTCTCTTGCTCTTTCTTCTGTTCAAAACTTGTTCCAGTGTAGAAAGACCATCCTCTTTCAAATGAGCTAATGGTTGGGATTATAAATGAGTTGGCTCAAGTGTGCCCTCTGTAAGAGCTGCCACTGAGGGAAAGCATTTAATTCTTATTGTCCAGCTTGATTAAAATTCCATTTACCCCAGCTTAATTTTCAAAGAGCTGTCCTTCCCAGTTAGCTGATTAAGGATTCCTAATTAAGGTGGTTCTCGTGGCCTCCCTGGCCCTGGAGGAATGGGGAAGGGCTGGAGGTGAGAGGGTTTCTTTCAGTCTTCAGACAGGGGCCTTGTCTGGCAGGAGGGAGTTTCTGGTCTTTATCCAGTCTGCAGAAAGTGAGAAGGTCCTTCTGAGTCCCAGGCATCCCATGAGCTCCTCCTCTGAGGCTCCAGCCCTCTTAAGGATTGAACTCCTTTGAATTTCAGCTGAGAAAATCATCTATAGGCTCTAGTCTAGCACTTCACTTTATTCTTGTGTAAATCTTTACTCAGCCCCGGATTGTAAGCCCTGGGAGTGGGGAGGAGCGGGCTGCAAGTGGCACGTGCACTCAGCACAGCTCACAACCAGGTGTGTGTTGGATTTAGGGGACTCTGTCAGAAAGATAATCATGGAAAGTACTTTCCCCGTGACTTTACATCTTCTCCATCAGCTCATTTTAAAGGGGATTCTGACCTGTCTGGATGTTATTGAAGTTCTTTAAAATCAGGTTATAGGTGGTCATTATAAGGTGTTGTCCACTGAAGCATAGTAAAACTCATTTCTTAACTCAAGGATGCCATTAGCAGAAAGGCTTCCAGGCCTATTTGGATAAAATACTGGACAGGATGTGTGCTGTTCTCCAGCAAGTCTGGATCTCTAGGATCCCTTCAGTGTGTTTTATGTTAGGTGTCTCTCTGTTAAAAGCAGGGGGTTTCTGGGGAGCCTGGACATCCTGCTGCTGGGTCAGGCATTGTGGAAGCATCAGTCTAGGCAAGCTGGTATTATGAACAAAGCGATTCCTCAGAAGTTTCTCATGGGCCAGACTGCTTGATGTATAAGTTTACTCCTCTTTCCTTTGTAAAAGTTGAGGTATTATTCATATTCAGCACGTTTTACATATTCACAAAGTTGTATAACCATCACCACTGTTTAATTCCAGAACACATTCTCATCATTCCCCAAAGAAACCCTGTACCTACTAATACTCTCCACTCCCCTCTTCCCCTAGCCTTTAGCAACCACTAGTCTACTTTTTGTCCCTGTGGATTTGCCAGTTCTGGCCATCTCATACAAGTGGAGTCACGCAATAAGTGACCCTTGTGTCTGGTTTCTTTCCCTTAGCATCATGTTCTTAGAGTTCCCTCGTGCTGTAGAGTATACCCGTACATCATTTCTTTTTGTGGCCGAATAGTCCTTGCCTGTCCTTTTTATTCCTTTGTGTCAGTCTTCATCACATGAACGTCCTGCCTGGACCCCGGAAGCCGCTTTCTGAAGTTCTGCCGGTCGTGTCTTCTGCTGCGGTCTTCATCGTGGCCTGCAGAAGGGGTCGGGGCTGGCCTCCCTCTGCTCTTTCAGTGTTCCAGTTCTGCTGCCTGTGTTCGTAATCCTCCCCACCTCCCGCCATCCACACCCTTAAGTACATGAGTATCTGTTAAATATAGGTGACATGAGGAGCATAAAGATCCGTCAGATAGGATTCTTCCTCTGTAGGAGCTTAGAGTCTATTGCAAAGAGAAGATATAGACTGTGAAAGTGAAAGTTGCTCAGTCGTGTCCCACTCTTTGTGACCCCATGGACTATACAGTCCATGGAATTCTCCAGCCTGGAGTGGGTAGCTGTTCCCTTCTCCAGGAGATCTTCCCAACCAAGGGATGGAACCCAAGTCTCCCAAATTGCAGGTGGATTCCTTACCACCTGAGCCACCAGGAAAGTCCATATGACCAAATGAAAGCAGAAAATGGGATGTGCCAAGAAAAGGTAGGAGTGTGAGGAGCGTCATAGAGGTGCCTGACTGCCATGCTGCTTGCCTGGAGCCTCTCAGAGAGCTCAGCCCTCAGTGGGGCCATTGAGACTTAGAAACCTGATTTCACTGAGGCATTCACACATCATCAGGTCCATGGGTCTGATTTGTGTTAATTCATACAGATCCAGATACAAACAAGGCTGTGGAGGGATTAACTTTCCATGTGGTCTCATTGGAAAAATGGACACAAGCCATAAACCAGCAGCTCACAAGGAAGAAAAGCCAATAGCCAAAGAACACACAAAATGCAGAGATATGAAAATAAAACCTTTTTTTCACTTATCAAATTGAACATGAGAAAAACTGATATTCAGAAGTCAGGGAAGAGGATGCTTTATGTACAGTTCAGTAAAAACTGATACAGTCCATTTGGAAGTTAATTTGGCAAAGATAGTTACATTTTCAATGATCCATTTCTATGAATTTATGCCAGGGAAACATTCAGTGTACACAAAGATTTACATAAAATAATGTTATTCAAAGTGATACTTATAACAGTGATAAATATAAACACATTAATGCCTAGTAAAAAGGGATTTGTTAAACGATAGCATGATGTGTATTAGAGTAATCACAGCCATTAAAAACTGCTTTCAACGGATATGTAAAGATATATGAAAAGGCTGGTGGTATGTTAAGTGTGAAAAAGCAGAAATCAAAACTGTAGCATGATTACAACTTTGAAAAAGATGCATAATGTGTAAGAAAAAAATTGGTACAAAATTGTCAAAATGTTAATCTGTTGGCTGTAGGTGGTGATGGTGAATATTTTTAGAAATTTACTTCTTTATTCTGTTTTCCTTCAATTTATAAAAAAAAGGTTGCTTTGTTTTATTGAATTTATATATACAAATGGCTTAAGTTTTAAAGAGTCAACAGTTCTATAAGATCCTGTTATGGAAAAACAAGAGATTCCTCTCCACTTCTCTGTAGAAAAGTCCTTCCACTCCCCCAAGGCAAGTACTTTCAATTCTTAGCAGTTTATTTTGGTAAAAGAAATCCTCTGTTGCCTTCACACTGTGAATGATGAGGCTTTAGCTCTCTTTCAGAGTATCTTCCGCTTCCCATCCACCCATCCCCAGGAGCAATATGGTCATTTTCGTTTGATTATTGACTCATCGTTATATCTTTACTTCTGCGTTGGCACAGCTGAGCCATGTAATGTACTCTAATTACTTTTCCTTCTTTGTGCTACTTTTTGTTTCCCTGGAATTACTACTTATTTTGCTTCTTCCTTTGCTAAGTTTTCATTGTATGTCTATTTCATCCTGAACTTGCCTTTCCAGGCATTCCAGTGTATCAAGTCTTCTGTCCGTCTCTTGGAGACTTTTGCCATGAGCCTGCTGTTCTGCTTCAGACTGGGCTAGTTGCCTCTAGCTGCTACACAGCTGTCATCCTAGGATTTTCCCTCATCATTATTGGGATTCCCTTTGGCTCTATCTTATGTATTACATCCTTATTTTTATTTTTCTTATCTGCATAGTCTAGTTCCTCATTTTGGTAGAGCGTCTATTTTATTAGTTTGCTGAGAAAAGGTGCGTTGTAGGCAAATTTTTTGATGCCTATGTGTTTGAACATGTTTTTATTTCCATCATACTTGACTGACATTTTGAAAATGGATTGGAAATCATTTTTTTCTTCAGAACTTGAAAGGCATTGCTCCATTGTCTTCCACTTTCAGTTTCTGCTGTCAGAAAGTCTGATCCCAATCTGGATCTGGATTCATTGTCAAGAACCCTGTTTACCTCTCTGGAATTTCACACTCATGGTCTTTGGGTTAGGGTCCAGCGAACTGTTGTGAGACCTTTCACTCTAGAGGTTCATGTCCTTCTGTTCTGAGAAATTTTCCTGGTTTATTTCTTTGACTTCTTCACTTCCAGTTAATCTCTTCTGTTATAGAACTTCCACGTTTTGGATATTGGAGCTTTGGGGTGGTTCTCTGAAAGTCACTCAGTCGTGTCTGACTCTTTGCAACCCCATGGACTATACATTCCATGGAATTCTCCAGGCCAAAATACTGGAGTGGGTACCCTTTCCCTTCTCCAGGGGATCTTCCCAACCCAGGGATTGAACCCAAGTTTCCCGCATTGCAAGTGGATTCTTTACCAGCTAAGCCACAATTGTCTTATATTTGCCCTTTCTGTGTCTTTTTGCTCTATTTTGGGAGAGTTCCTCAATTTTGTCATCTACCATTACCCTTTGTTTAATGTCATTCTAGCAGAACCTTTTCCTGTTCGTTGGATGTTCCTTTCTCTTTTTCTTTAGCATCTTCTAAGTTTGGCTTGGCTTACTTTTGGTATGAGTATCTTCTCTAATTTCTCTGAAGTTTTTTTTTTTTGTCTTTTTAAAAAATTTTATTTATTTTAAATAAAGATGAATATTTTTAATGATAAAAGGTACAATTCACAAAGAAGATAGACAGCATAAACCATTAGACACCTTAACAACAAAGAGATAAGTTACATAAAGCGAACATCAGAAGTCTCTGCGGGTATTAATGATAGATTTTTGAAATTTTTGTTTTCCCACAGTCTTTTGCTTCAGTCTCTGCCTTTTGCGGCAATTTCTCGAGTGTCTAATTATATTTATGAGAGTGACACTGGAGAATGTGGAAAGTGCTGTGTATACACGCAGCTGGATGACTCTGGTCCTTACTGAAGGTCTGGGTTTCTCACCCTAGCACCATTGTATTTTGAGCTGGACAGCTTGTCGTGCGTGTTGTCATGTGAACTGTAGGATGCTTCGCGCATCCCTATTGTCTTTCCCACCCCAGTCATGATGATCAAGAATGTCCCAGACATTGCTAAGTGTTCCCTTGGGGCAACATCACCCCTTACTTCCCGTCCCCGTTTGAGAACCACTGCTGTAGGGTGAGCTGTCTGGGCCTTTTCCCTGGGGAACCTGGTCCTTCCTCCTGTATTAGTCATGTTCCCCAGAAAAGAATCTTCTTCTCTGCTGCCTGAGATGGTCCTGCTAGGCTCCACTGTTCTGGCCTGTGTGTTAGGTATGTTCAACTGGGCCCTGTGTCTTCCCACCCAGGGAACCCTCTGTTCTACACTTTCCTGGGAATAAATATCTCTGCCTTTTGTCAGGGTTGGGGAGAACATTTATCATGATAGAGAACGGTATCTGGGGTGTAACTGCTTTACAAGCAGACTATCAACCCACCCCTTGTTTGTGGCTCCACTTTCAACCCACTTTCAGAACACACTGTGTGAGCTCCCACACCTTTAAACAGTTCTGTTGAGCAGAATAAGGTGCTTTATAACTTCCCCTTGTTGTTGGCCCAGGATCTGGGATTTGGCTCCCAGGGTCTGCATATCAGTTCTTACTTGTTCTTTGGCTTTCTACCTTCTAAAATTATGTGGCTGCTTAATTTGTCCTGTGGCTTTATGCCTTTTTTTTTGAATTACTATATATGTCAGAGGATTTGGGAAAGATCAAAGATAGATGCACATGTTCAGTTGGCTAAGATTTAACTGAATTCTCCAATTTGTTTTAAGAGTCAGAAAACATACATATGAAGAGCAAAGCTATAGTGATAGATACCTGTTCAGTGCCTGTTATCCAGTGTACCTTCCCTTAGCATTAAGGTACCAGCGAAAATTAATTCATTAGAAGCTTTCTTGGGATTCAGGCTTTGGAACAAAAGGTGGTAGAGGCTATATGAATTTCATCTGGATCCTGGAACCATATGGTTAACTGTCCCTTCCATGTGAGAGCTTGGCTTTCTAGTGTCCAGGATCTGTTTGTCCACCAAGTCCAACATCTTACTGTTGGGCAAAGCTGGATGGGCATGAATATTTCTGATTATTCAGTTTCTCCTTTGCTAGACTCTACTTAGGGTTGGGAAGATCCCCTGGAGAAGGAAATGGCAACCCACTTGAGTATTCTTGCCTGGGAAATCCCATGGACAGAGGAGCCTGGCTGGCTACAGTCCATGGGGCTGCAAAAGAGGCAGATATGACTTAGCAAATAAACAACAAAAGTCTACTTAGAATCTCTATGGTGAAGGTGAAGTCGCTCAGTTGTGTCCAGTTCTTTGCGACCCCATGGACTGTAGCCTCCCAGGCTCCTCCGTCCGTGGGATTCTCCAGGCAAGAATATTGGAGTGGGTTGCCATTTCCTTCTCCAGGGGATCTTCCCAACCCAGGGATCGAACCCAGGTCTCCGGCATTGGAGGCAGACGCTTTAACCTCTGAGCCACCAGGGAAGCCCGTAGAATCTCTATAGATAATGATTTTTAAGTCAACATTTTTCAGACAGGCTAAAACATACTCTATCAGGTTACAGCTTCCTTTAGTTACATTTTATTCACCTTGATTAGATTTGGGTGTTTTCAAGCATGTCAGTGATTTCTTAGTAATGTGATCTCTTAGTAATGACCCATATTGCAGATAACTAATGACAATTATGGTTTCATTTTCATGACTTTAGTTCTTAACATGTAGCTTTATGTTAAACTGTTAGGGTGTCCTACTATAGTTCCACTATATTTATTAACTGCATCCCCAGATACTGACATTGGGAAGCAGGAAGGAGCAATTCCACTTTGAGGATGGGGACAGGGAAGGTCAGGACAGTTTTCTTAGGTGAGGAGGTGATGGGAGTATGTGCGTTTGAGGTTAAGAGGGAATATGGGTAGGACAAGGTATTCCATGCAGCCTTCTCTAGTCCTCAGGCGGTAGACATAGCATATGAATTCCTGTGGCACTTAGCGTATGTGTCTCTTTGTGCCTATATCAGGGGGCCTTCTTTGGACCTGTGTATCCCATTTGATCATAACAACAACCTCTGAAGTAGGTGATATTATCTCCCCCTCCTCCTGCCTTTGCTTAAATGGATGAGAAAACAGACACACTGAAATGACTTGTGTAAGTTACACGCACAGCCCAGGAGAGCAATGCTGGACCTCAGAGCAGGCCCACAGGCTCCAGATCTGTAAGTCATTATTCTAATTAGTGACTTCCCTTGCTGCCAGGGTCTTACTAGATTGCTTAACTGAGCTAGTGGCTCTCTGAAAGGAGATGTACACTGTTTGATTTTCCAGGAAGCACATAACACAGACTCCATAAAAGGGTAGACATGTCAGCTTGGACGGGACTCAGCTTAGTGGGTGACTTAGGGCGGTGCTGAAAGCTGGAACCTCACAGATTCCCGGCGATTTGACCAGACTCTGGGGTCCACAGTTCTCCAGTTGAAAACTGCCTCCACCCTGACGCTAACAGACCCGACTGCTCCAGCCACGGCCTCACAGCACTTCACCCGCTGCCCTGGGTTTGGCTGCTGCTCTCTGCCCTAGTTGAGGGGCAGCCCCTGTCCCAGTGCTGCCTTCGAGTCTTTCAGAGGATCTAGGAAAGAGAATGCACATTCGAAACCACTGGAAATGACTGAGGTTTTTCTTGAAAATTTTGTTGTCTCCTCGTCTGCTGCTTTTTGAATTTGTTGCTCTGGCTCTTGGTGTTTTGGCCAGCGTCACATCTTCTTCTAGCCAGATTCTCTGTGGTGGGCAATCCAGCTCCTGGACTGGCTGAGTTTCTGGGAGCACAGATGCTGATGCACATGTGGGTCCAATGAACCTTTCACAGGCAGCAGCTGAAAACTGCCTGTGCTGAGGGCAGGGCCGGGCGGCCACATCAAAGTCCGCACACATCTTGACTTTTTCACTTCTCAAGTTTTGTTAACCATTGTTTTAAAACAATACTTTTGGGGTCTATTGATTTGGCTATCTTCAGTTATTTTAGTAAAACCTCGAATTTCAGTTCTTGCCTGCCGTGGTAAACATGCGCTTAGTAAGCAGCCAAATTTCTCAGTGTGTTTTTCACAAAGTCGATTTTCAGGCCTCCTTTTCCTCCAATTTATTCCTTTGCATCAAATCTCCTGAAACTGAACAGAGAATGTGTGCCATCAGGTGGGGTAATAAGTTTGCAGCCACCAGACAGGCTCAGTGTCTGTCGTTTAATCTTCCAACAGTTGAGTCCATTTTATAGAAGAAGGAAATGGAAACAGTAAGTAACTTGCCTGAGGCCACATAGCCAGTAAGACTATGATTCAGAGATTTAAAAGGTCTATGTCTTAAATCTACTGCTTGCTTAGAACAAAGAGGCCATGAGGGTCCTAAACTAGGGGATAGGAGAAACTGCCTTCCTGCCTCACTTCTGCCCAACTCAACTGTGACTTTGGACAAGTGATGAGTTGTCTCTGAGCCACAGTTTCCTCATCAGTGTATTGGGAGCCGAAGGTTTGGTGGGCTGGTTGGACTAGTGTGGTAGCGGAAGCAAGGCTGTGCTTTCTCTGCTGTGAAGTGAAATAAGGCTAAGGTAGCGTGGTGCAGCCACTCCATAATAAGCCTGGCAAAGAGCTCTGCTGGCAGCCTCCTGCAGAACAAGGGGGCCAGAAATGGAGGGAGAAGATGATGCAGGTTATGCAGCACTGGCAGGGTAGGGGGTGTGAGACGTGCCTGAAGGAGGGTAAGTCGTGCTCCACAACGTGGAAGCGTGTCATGGTGATGACCGCACCACCTGAGGAGTGGATGTCTTGGGAGTTTCTGCCAGGGACTCTGTGGGGGAAGAGTATTTCTGCCATGCGCAGGCACCTCTCTGAATTTTATAGAAATCTGTGTGTGTGTGTGTGTGTGTGTGTGTGTACACACATGTGTGGGGGTGCCCACAAGGACCTGGCTTTGCACACTTGTGAACCCATGTATTTTCCTTAAATTAAGGTGAAATTCGTACAGTGTAACATTAATCATTTTTAAGTGTACAGTTTAGTGGCATGTAGTACATTTATGGGCTTCCCTGGTGGCTCAGATGGTAAAGAATTTGCCTGCAATGCAGGAGACTCCCATTCGGTCCCTAGGCTGGCCATCCTCTGGAGAAGGGAATGGCCATCCACTCCAGTATTCTTGCCTGGAGAATTCCATAGACAGAGAAGCCTGGCAGGCTACAGTCCGCAGGGTCCCCACAGAGTCAGACATTACTAACACTTTCACTTCACTTCTTTCCAGTACATTTACAATGTCGCACAACTGCCACCTCCGTCAAGTACCAACGGAAATTGTGTGTACTTCCTAAAGGGTCTGTTCTGTGACAGTATTTGTGAATGACATTAGGTGATCCTGATTTTGCCTACCTGCCCGGAAGCCTCCTTCCCCCATCTGCCTGTACTGTGTGTTTGGCCAGGGAGTGTAGTTCAAGTATTCAGATTCCAGATATGTTTGCTAGTTATGATTTAACTCCTCTGTGTAGCGTGGCTGCCTCAGGTGGGCATGGAGAAAACCAGCGTTTCAGGCTTAATCAGAGGGTAGTTCCTGAGTCTTCTCTTGCTTTTTGTCCCTAGTGTATTAGAAATTTGTGTGTAAAGGTGTCTTCCAATTAGAGACTTTAGTCATCATCAGCCTCTTTCTCTGGAGAAGGTAATGGCACCCCACTCCAGTACTCTTGCCTGGAAAATCCCATGGATGGAGGAGCCTGGTGGGCTGCAGTCCATGGGGTTGCAAAGAGTCGGACACAACTGAGCGACTTCACTTTCACTTTTCACTTTCATGCACTGGAGAAGGAAATGGCAACCCACTCCAGTGTTCTTGCCTGGAGAATCCCAGGGACGGTGGAGCCTGGTGGGCTGCCGTCTATGGGGTTGCACAGAGTCGGACATGACTGACCAACTTAATAGCAGCAGCCTCTTTCTCAGCTTCAAAGGCAAAGAATGTAGGCCTTAGTCCACAGTCAAGAAAAATGGTGTTTCCTCTGGATTTGGCCCATCCATAACTCCTAGTTCTATGTTGGCACCCTTGCCCACGGGAAGCCTAGGTGACCTGCATCCACAGTGCCCAAGGGTCCTCTGAAGCTCAGGTGTTGGAAGGGTAGGAGGGCTGCTCCCCTGGAAGTGTCAGGCCTGCATTGAAAGTATCCATGCCTGCATTGAAATAGCTAGCCCTGGGCAAAAACTAGTCCGCTGTGATACAGGGACCACAGCATTGGGCAGAGTCGCTGAACAGTCTTCAGGGGCTGCAGGGATGGGGCCAGTTCAGTTCAGTTGCACAGTCATGTCTGACTCTTTGTGACCTCATGGACTGCAGCATGCCTGGCTTCCCTGTCCATCACCAACTCCTGGAGCTTGCTCAAATTCATGTCCATCCAGTCAGTGATGCCATCCATCCATCTCATCCTCTGTCATCCCCTTCTCCTCCCACCTTCAATCTTTCCTAGTATCAGGGTCTTTTCCAATGAGTCAGTTCTTCACTTCACGTGGCCAAAGTATTGGAGATGGGGCCAGTGAGTGGTAAATCCTTCCATACTTACTTTGGCCAGGGGGTAAGGAATGAAACTCCATGATTGGCTTAAATCCAACCAAGACTTACTTTAAGCTAAATATGGGGTCATGTGTCTGGATAGAGGAGAGATAGGTCCTGAACTAAACTAGTTTTGGAAAGAAGGAACAGGCAGGAAAAGGATGCTGGGTAGACAGTCAATGATCTCCTCCATCCAGGGTAGAATAAGTGTCAAGACAATGGAAAAAACGTGGCAGTGAGAAACGGTAGCAGGAAGTAAAATACTGGAAGAATCGCTCAGTCTGAGGCTTTGCTCCTTCGAGCTCACCTTATTATTTAGGAAGATGGGTTGACAGGCAGTTGGATTCTTGGCTGAAAGTAGTAACAGCAACTTGAAAATTTCACCTGTTGGTGGAGAATTCAAATGCTTTATCCACTGTCTCCAGCTTTGTAGCTGGTGAAGGAGATGCAGGCCTCTGTGATCTGGCTGCAATTGGCTCTTCTGACTTCACCTCCCACGTGCTATCCTTGTTCATTCAGCAAGACTTTAAAAGCAGCTACTATAAACCAGACTTTGAAGAGTCGTCCTCTGCCCTCAGGGAGTCCTGCAAAGGATACAGATTTACAAAAAAAAAGAAAAGAGGCAGTCTATTACAATGTAAGAAATGGGATGACATTGTGTTACAGACGGACCTTAATCAGAATTGCGGGTTTGAAGAAAGTTTGTTGAACCAAGAGATTTTTAGACCAAAGTTTGAAAGGTGAGTTGAAGTACTCAGGTGAGGAATGTGGAGAGGGGTCAACAGACTGGCTGGGCAAGTGATTGACTTACTTTGTGTTTGATGTTGATACTGAGGCCTTCCAGGGCTCTGGTTTGATCCTGATTGAGTTGTGATATCTTTTCATGAGATGGTGAACCTAGGAGGATTTAAAAATTTGAGAAAGAAGAAATGACTTCATTTTAGAAATGTGAGATTTCAGATGTGTCCGATTCAGCCAAAAGGAGACTTCCAGAGCTGAGTCCAGAACTCAGTCAGAGAGCTTCTCCAGATGCACTTTCCATTGTCAACGTCGCGAACTTAATGGGCCCAAAATTGGCCCCTTTCTCTAGTTGTGGACCAAGCTGTCCACCCTCAGTCTTCCTCATCGCTGTAAAAGGCATGACCCATCCAGCTGCACACACTGAACCCTGGATTATTCCAGAAGCCTCGCCAACCTAAAGGCCTAAACCTCCACATCCATCACCCAAACTTGACTCTAATTCCAGAGTATATCTAGAATCCACCATTTCTCTAGCTATCAGCTGCTTCCACTTAATCTAAGCCACCATCTTCTCTCACCTGAATTACTATTATACTGTCTCTCCTTGTACTCCTGCCCACCGCATTCATTCACCACAAAGCAGGCTGAATTGCCTTTAAAAAAAAAAAAAAACAAATTCCATGACACTCATTCCATAACTTTCCGTTATAGTAAGCTCTAAGGGTCCAGGCGGGCTCCCCCTCCTGTCTCACCTTGTCATGCTGGCCTTTCCTGCATTAGCGTCTGTCAGGGCTTTCCTGCCTTGGGCCTTTTGCCCCTGCAGTCTTACAGTGGCTCCTCAGCGCATCCCTCAGATCTCAGGTTAGACATCACTCCCTCCAAGAGGTCTTTTCACACCGACCAGGCTGAAGCTGGTCATCCTGGTTGCCCTCTCTCCTGGCTCTTTTCCTTCTCAGCATATCCCAGTTTGCATTCATAATCATTTTCGTCCCAATTTGTTAAATACCTGACTCAGTTTCTCTCATATATATATATATATACATATATATATAATTTGGCTGCCTTGGGTCTTAGCTGCAGCATACAGGATCTTTCACTGCGGTGAATGGACGCTTTAATTGTGGCACAAGCTCAGTAGTTGCAGTGTGTGGGCTTAGTGCTTGGCCGCATGTGGGATCTTAGTTCCCTGACCAGGGATCAGACCTGTATCCCCTGCATTGCAAGGTGGATTCTTAAGCACTGGACTGCCAGTCCAGTGGTTATTTATTAATTTTTTGGCTGCACTGGGTCTTCCTTGTGGTGCACAGTCTTTCTCTAGCTGTGGGGAGCCAGCTTAGTTGCCCCAAAGCATGTAGGATTTTAGTTCTCCAACCAGGGATCGAACCCATATCCACTGCATTGAAAGGCAGATTCCTAACCACTGGACCACCGGGGAAGTCCTTGGTATTGATACATTGGATCTACACCGCTTGCTTTTATTTATTTAGATGGCTCTGCCATGTCTTAATTGAAGCACTCAGAATCTTTGATCTTCATTGCAGCATGCAGGAACTTGAGTTGTGGCATATGGAATGTAGTTCCCTGACCAGGGATCAAACCTGGGCCCCCTGCATTGGGTATTGGGCCACCAGGGAAATCTCTTTCTCCCCTTTTGATAACAGTTTTTAAAATAGCGTTCTCCTATACTTATCTTCAAATGAATAGGTAATATAACCTCTCCGTATACATAAATTTTAAATCAGTATTACATCCTGGCAGTAGTAAGAAGGAGAAATAAAAGGAAAGTAATTCATAATAAAAGCATTTATTTCAGTATTAAATTCCTAAGCTCCCAGGGCTGAGTGCTTCAGAAATCATAATGAAGTCATCAGGTGAACAACTGTAGCAATAACTCCAAAAGTTCACTAACAGGGTTGTGTTTTAGTTTTAGCAGTTAGGGTACTAGAAGTAGTATTGCCAGTGGTGTACAATTTTTGGTAGTGGTAAACAAGTCCTGTAATGTTTGAGCAACACCAGGTAAATCTACTTTTGTCTCATATGCAGCAGAGATAGGTCCTAGAGTCACTCAGCGCCTAGCAAGATACACTCATCAATCATGTGGGATCCAGGACCAGTTTTCATTACACAGGTCAAGTAGCACCCTGGCTCCCAGTCCCCAAATGCTGGTAGGGTTCCCACGTTCATGTTGACAATCAGCAATAACTCCTGCATTTTCCCGGTGTCCCCTGAACCTGGAGGAGTCCTGCCCCAGTGGGGAAGCACTTGCCTCTGCTGTGCATTGAACTCCACGAGGGCCGGGTACACAACTGTTTCTCGTTGGAGCACACAGGGTTTAGCACCTAGTGGGTAGTATTTGTTGGAATACATGGACACATGACTATTCCATTCATGTGAAATTTGTACCGAAAAAAGTTAGAAAAGGAACGCACTGCACAGAGTGTGACCTGACGTTGACCATCCTTCTGCCTGCCTTAGGCCAGCTGACCTCTGTTTCAGTGAAAGAGACTTGCAATTATAGCTCCAGACAATGTAGAATTGCAGCTCTAAATCCTTTACAATGAAGGAAGTCATCTCACCACACACAAAAGAAATTGCACTGGCTCTGAAGCTGTGGTTTGTCTTTTTTTGGAAAGTCAGGCTTGTCTTGTTGAAGAGCTCAAAACACTTGACCAGCTCTCTCATTTATCTTAACATGTGTATGCTATATTTATTCTCCCCTCACAGATGGGGAAATGAAGCTTGCCGAAGGGCCATATTTAGCTAAGTCTTGATCCCCTGCCTTGGGGGGTCAGCTTAGATAAAACAGTACCCTAAAACTCAATTTTTATTCGGTAGTTTAAACCTCCACCCACATTAAATCTGTTACTAGGGCTGCTCACAAGGGTAAAAAGTGTTAGTTTGAGTGTGTCTCACCATGTGACGTGGCAATCTAGTTCAGTCCTCTGCTTCCAGAGATGAGGAAGTGCAGGTTCATGAGACACGGTTAGGTAACGGCACAGCCAGTGCTCCAGCTGGTTGTCTTTCTGCTACCACACATTTACATTTCTCTCTTTTTTCCTCCAGCTAACCTAAACAGGAGTTACAACCACTCAGACAGCCAAAAGCAAGATAATAATGGAAAAGAAGCCAAAGATCTAGTTCACTAGCTCCTAGATAATTAGTAAATTAACTGGGAAATGGATTTATTCTAATTGAAATATATAAAGATGACAGTTGCTTAAAGTTAGAAGCTGAGCCTTCAATTTCAAGAACTCTCACCAGGAACTAATCAGGCTTATGATAAGTAAACACCCATTTCACAACTGAACAGAAGATTTTTTTTTTAAAAAGGGAAGGAGGGAGGTAGGGAGGGTGGAAGAAAAGAAGAAAGAAAGGGAAAATGATGTTAAGAAAGTAAAAAAATTTTTTTTAAGTTTTTGAAAAACAGTGACCTTTTAGGAATTTCTAGCACTTAAAAAAAAAATTCTCCCTAAATTTTATTTAGTCCAATAAACGCATCGTCAATGCATTTTGAAGCAAACTTACCAAAATACTCCTCCAAAGAACCCAACCCAGCTTCCTTGAAAAGTTATTTTTAAGGGGCTGAAAAATGATATTTCACAAAGTGAAATACAAAACGAACATAAAAACGACAAAAGAACTACACAAAGAAGATGAGGTTTTATAGACCGCTATTGCCAAGAATTATTATAGAAATGTTGATCATTTCTGACAAAATGCTTTTGGTCTTCAGAAGCCAGCCGCCGTCCATGTGCCTCTTGGCTTTAGAGTAGTACCCTTTAGGGGTTGGAGTGGTTCAGGAGCCATGCCCGATACCTATTTTGGGCTTCTCAGCAGAAACAGATGTTTCAGATGGAGATGACTACTCCTTCGTTTACCACAAGCCACCAGCTGTCAGGGACATCCTTACTCAGTTGCCTTACATTCTATATATCTTGAAGTAGTAGTAGTCTGGGACTTGACTGTTAAAAGAATTATTCAATTGTGGTCCCACTTCTTATTCTAGGTTGTTAAAGAGGAAAACTCTTACAGGTTTTGATAAATATTTTCTAAAGTAACATCCTGGATTATTCGGAAGCATAATATATTCTTACAGCACTTTATAGTTTTCAAAGCACTTGTCATTGATAGTCTCCTATTTCACAGACTGATAAACAAAAGCTCTAAGAAATAAGTGGTTTGACACAGGGCACATGCTAGCTCGTCACATGTGTTCCAGTCCTCTCCCTCCTGTAAGGGCCAGCTCAAATGCCACCTCTTCTAAGAAGTCTTTTCTTAGCACCTCCTAATTACTGCCCTTGGTTTCCACCACATTCTGACTTGTAATATAATGTCCGCATAGGTTTGTCTCCCTTGCTGTGAACTCCCTAAGAGCAAAAACCATTATAAACGTTTTTGTCTCTCCTCTATCAATTCTTCCTCCTCAGTGCCAACCTTAGCATGTTCTCTCAGCACCACCGTTTCTTCTGTTCTAGGCTATGGCTTTGAGGTATGCAAAGTTGTAGTGAGGTACCCAGGCACACCATGGGTGTTGCTGCTCTTGCTGCTCATTCAAGCTCGTTGTCACATTTTCAACATGCAGATGTCTTAAGAGCATTTATAAAGCGTGTTAAAAGTTAGAAATGACTGCATCTTGTCCTTCATTTCCCTGATGGTTGCACATTCTGGACACATGGCAG
Source organism: Ovis canadensis (assembly GCF_042477335.2). Classification (NCBI taxonomy): domain Eukaryota; kingdom Metazoa; phylum Chordata; class Mammalia; order Artiodactyla; family Bovidae; genus Ovis; species Ovis canadensis. Next base: position 77,925,714 of record NC_091247.1, on the reverse strand, counting down.
TTGCTTACTAGTGTCTTTTTGATTAAGCATGTATATGTTCACCTGCTGCAGTTTACACTTTTCTTTCTCCCATTGCTGTATCTGACTATCTTTTCCTGTATTCATGTCTTGAATTCCCAACGAAATAGGAGCTTCAGAGGGGATGTTTATTTCTTTTATTTGTGTGTACATGTCCTTGGAACCTCTTTGCTAATTTTCAGTGACTGGTATGTGATCAGTTCAGTTCAGTTGCTCAGTCATGTCCGACTCTTTGCGACCCCATGAATCGCAGCGTGCCAGGCCTCCCTGTCCATCACCAACTCTCGGAGTTCACTCAGACTCACGTCCATCGAGTCAGTGATGCCATCCAGCCATCTCATCCTCTGTCGTCCCCTTCTCCTCCTGCCCACGATCCCTCCCAGCATCAGAGTCTTTTCCAATGAGTCAACTCTTTGCATCAGGTGGCCAAAGTACTGGAGTTTCAGCTTTAGCATCATTCCTTCCAAAGAACACCCAGGACTATTCTCCTTCAGAATGGACTGGTTGGATCTCCTTGCAGTCCAAGGCACTCTCAAGAGTCTTCTCCAACACCACAGTTCAAAAGCATCAATTCTTTGGCGCTCAGCTTTCTTCACAGTCCAACTCTCACATCCATACCTGACCACTGGAAAAACCGTAGCCTTGACTAGACGGGCCTTTGTTGGCAAAGTAATGTCTCTGCTTTTTAATATGCTGTCTAGGTTGGTCATAACTTTCCTTCCAAGGAGTAAGCGTCTTTTAATTACATGGCTACAATCACCATCTGCAGTGATTTTGGAGCCCCCCAAAACTGTTTCCCCATCTATTTGCCATGAAGTGATGGGGCCAGATGCCACGATCTTAGTTTTCTGAATGTTGAGCTCTAAGCCAACTTTTTCACTGTCCTCTTTCACTTTCATCAAGAGGCTTTTGAGTTCCTCTTCACTTTCTGCCATAAGGGTGGTGTCATCTGCATATCTGAGGTTATTGATATTTCTCCCGGCAATCTTGATTCCAGCTTGTGCGTCTTCTAGCCCATAATGTGACAGAATACCACAAAAAGCATGGCAGAGGCTACACTACCCAATGTGAGTGGTTTGCTTAAAGTACACATTTTGGATATGTAGTTTAAGTAGGCGTACACATTCTAAAAATGCATATTTTAAACAGAACTCACTAAAGTGGGAGGGAGTACCCAGGTCCACAACGAAGGGAACAAAGGTCGTGCAAAAGTGGGCACCCTGAAGAGCTCTGCTGGCTGAACTGGGCGTTAAAAGGGGTCTTCTGACTGATGGCCATTTGCTCCAGTTCTCTGTTGCACCTGAAGGTGTTTTGTTTCCTCTCAGAGCACGTTTCATTGGTCTCATTGTCTGTGGACTCTTGTCAGATCGTCAACTGTGATACTGTTGAAGGGTGAAGCCGGTCATCCTTACAGGTCAAGCACTCTTGATGAGCACGGAGAGTCTAATCAGTCACTGAGCTACCAGAACCCACTGTAAGAAAATGGATCCCACTGGTACTCAGCCAGTTGCTAAGAAACTAAAGCTTTTACTAAGCAGTTCAGCAATCCTGGTGACCAAGTTCACCACTGTTTCTCAGCTTTTAACGTAAGACAGTTGTCTTTAATACACTGAGAATATTTCAGTTACCAGGCTGAAATGTTTAAACATCTACCTTTAAAAAAAATTTTTGGACTAAAATATAATCAATTTGTGAATTAGGAGAACATGAGAATTGACTTTGAGGAATTAGGACTTTTAAAAGAAAGGGCAGTTCCACATTTAACTTTCTTTGTGTTGTCAAATTTTAAATATATAGCTAGGGAGGAAAGGGTTACATGCTTCAGTTTATTTATCCCCAAATCTAAAATTGCACATTGTTGGTGAAAAATTGAAAGCATTTCCCCTAAAGTCAGGAACAAGACAAGGGTGTCCACTTTCACCGCTACTATTCAACATAGTTCTGGAAGTTTTGGCCACAGCAATCAGAGCAGAAAAAGAAATAAAAGGAATCCAAATTGGAAAAGAAGAAGTAAAACTCTCACTGTTTGCAGATGACATGATCCTCTACATGGAAAACCCTAAAGACTCCACCAGAAAATTACTAGAGCTCATCAATGAATATAGTAAAGTTGCAGGGTATAAAATCAACACACAGAAATCCCTTGCATTCCTATACACGAATAATGAGAAAGTAGAAAAAGAAATTAAGGAAACAATTCCATTCACCATTGCAACGAAAAGAATAAAATACTTAGGAATATATCTACCTAAAGAAACTAAAGACCTATATATAGAAAACTATAAAACACTGATGAAAGAAATCAAAGAGGACACTAATAGATGGAGAAATATACCATGTTCATGGATTGGAAGAATCAATATAGTGAAAATGAGTATACTACCCAAAGCAATTTACAAATTCAATGCAATCCCTATCAAGCTACCAGCCACATTTTTCACAGAACTAGAACAAATAATTTCAAGCTTTGTATGGAAATACAAAAAACCTCGAATAGCCAAAGCAATCTTGAGAAAGAAGAATGGAACTGGAGGAATCAACTTGCCTGACTTCAGGCTCTACTACAAAGCCACAGTCATCAAGACAGTATGGTACTGGCACAAAGACAGACATATAGATCAATGGAACAAAATAGAAAACCCAGAGATAAACCCACACACATATGGACACCTTATCTTTGACAAAGGAGGCAAGAATATACAATGGAGTAAAGACAATCTCTTTAACAAGTGGTGCTGGGAAAACTGGTCAACCACTTGTAAAAGAATGAAACTAGATCACTTTCTAACACCGCACACAAAAATAAACTCAAAATGGATTAAAGATCTAAATGTAATATCAGAAACTATAAAACTCCTAGAGGAGAACATAGGCAAAACACTCTCAGACATAAATCACAGCAGGATCCTCTATGATCCACCTCCCAGAATGCTGGAAATAAAAGCAAAAATAAACAAATGGGATCTAATTAAAATTAAAAGCTTCTGCACAACAAAGGAAAATATAAGCAAGGTGAAAAGACAGCCATCTGAATGGGAGAAAATAATAGCAAATGAAGCAACTGACAAACAACTAATCTCAAAAATATACAAGCAACTTCTGCAGCTCAACTCCAGAAAAATAAACGACCCAATCAAAAAATGGGCCAAAGAACTAAATAGACATTTCTCCAAAGAAGACATACGGATGGCTAACAAACACATGAAAAGATGCTCAACATCACTCATTATTAGAGAAATGCAAATCAAAACCACAATGAGGTACCACTTCACACCAGTCAGAATGGCTGCGATCCAAAAATCTGCAAGCAATAAATGCTGGAGAGGGTGTGGAGAAAAGGGAACCCTCCTACACTGTTGGTGGGAATGCAAACTAGTACAGCCACTATGGAGAACAGTGTGGAGATTCCTTAAAAAATTGCAAATAGAACTACCTTATGACCCAGCAATCCCACTTCTGGGCATACACACCGAGGAAACCAGAATTGAAAGAGACACATGTACCCCAATGTTCATCGCAGCACTGTTTATAATAGCCAGGACATGGAAACAACCTAGATGTCCATCAGCAGATGAATGGATAAGCAAGCTGTGGTACATATACACAATGGAGTATTACTCAGCCGTTAAAAAGAATTCATTTGAATCAGTTCTGATGAGATGGATGAAACTGGAGCCGATTATACAGAGTGAAGTAAGCCAGAAAGAAAAACACCAATACAGTATACTAACACATATATATGGAATTTAGGAAGATGGCAATGACGACCCTGTATGCAAGACAGGGAAAGAGACACAGATGTGTATAACGGACTTTTGGACTCAGAGGGAGAGGGAGAGGGTGGGATGATTTGGGAGAATGCCATTCTAACATGTATACTATCATGTGAATTGAATCGCCAGTCTATGTCTGACGCAGGATGCAGCATGCTTGGGGCTGGTGCATGGGGATGACCCAGAAAGATGTTCTGGGGAGGGAGGTGGGAGGGGGGTTCATGTTTGGGAATGCATGTAAGAATTAAAGATTTTAAAATTTAAAAAATAAAAAACTAAAAAAAAAAAAAATTAAAAAAAAAATAAAATAAAAAAAAAGTTAAAAAAAAAATTGCACATTGTGTTCTCTCAAGATACTGCGCAGTAGATGTAAACAATTTTATATGATGCATGGTACAGTATGCACAGGGAATCATTTTTTAAAATTTGTTATCTATTATTAGACTTCTAATTACTTAGGCTAGATGGAAGCAGAAAGGTTTCATTCTGATAATCACTGCCAGTGGTTTCGCTGGAGATTATAGGCAGAAGAGTTCATATTAGATAGTTCAGACTTAAGTAATATTTCTTTCCAAGGAATTCTAAATCACTAGTCTTTTTTTTTTCAACCTTAGTTCTTCATATTTTAACTTTTGCAACAAAAATCTACAATTTAGCAGATCTAGAAATGATTCGGCACCCCATTCCAGTACTCTTGCCTGGAAAATCCCATGGACAGAGGAGCCTGGTAGGCTACAGTCCATGGGGTCGCTAAGAGTCGGAAACGACTGAGTGACTTCCCTGTCACTTTTCACTTTCATGCATTGGAGAAGGAAATGGCAACCCACTCCAGTATTCTTGCCTGGAGAATCCCAGGGATGGCGGAGCCTGGTGGGCTGTCGTCTACGGGGTCGCACAGAGTCGGACACGACTGAAGCGACTTAGCAGCAGCAGCAGCAGAAATGATTAGTCTAGGTTCCTTCCTTTGTGTCCACATGTCTTTCATTGAGGGTATGAAAAGAATGCTTACAGTAGACTTATGTTCCATAGAATATTTGGATGAATGTTAAGCATTTCTAGAGAACTTTCCTTTCAGTTACTTTTTATGTCTTCCCTCATAGCTCAGTTGGTAAAGAGTCCGCCTGCAATGTGGGAGACCTGGGTTCGATCCCTGGATTGGGAAGATCGTCTGGAGAAGGGAAAGGCTACCCACTCCAGTATTCTGGCCTGGAGAATTCAGTCCATGGGGTCGCAAAGAGTCGGACATGACTGAGCGACTTTCACTTTCAATACCCTCCTTGAGAAAGAATGCATGTTCTGTTTCCCTGATGAGATAAATTTTTCATTTAAAACATCTAATTTGATTTTCTTGAAAAATATATAATTCTTTTTTGGGGGGTTACATTGTAAATAGTCTTAAGGCTCTTGAGTCTCCAAATGATTAATTAGTACAGTAATAATATATCATTCTTTTATAGTAATCTGAAAATTATACTGTCCTCAAGGGACCTTAGTTTCATTTGTGTGTTTTGATGCCAGGGTAGAAAATTTGTGTTTCTCACTAGAAGAGTTTCTTCTCTGTGGTTGGAGAGAGAGAGATGCAGAGCCAGGACTGATATGGGATTGATGGGACCCTGTGTGGATGGCAGAAAATAGGAGAACCAGTTTCCCGTGAGATTGAAGAATTTATGTTAAAGCAGTGAAAGAGATTTTTATGTGTCTGGCACTCTGCTGAGTGCTTTAGTTGCGTTATCTCATTTATTCCTCATAATCCTATGGGATAGTATCCTCATTTACTAATTCTGTGAAAACTAGATCTCGAAATATGGTGGAAGAGGAATTTGTAGCAAGAACCCCACCCTCCTTCCCTGACCATGCTGTGTGCAAATTTGCTCAGGAACGGACAGCTGCTAGGTAAAATGCTAAGATCAGATGCTGTCCCTTTAATTCTCCTTCTTAGCATGCAGTTTGAAATTGGAGTAGAGTACAGAACGTATACTTAATGCAACAAATTGTACTATTTAACACTCAAACTGATGTTTGTTTGTTTTTTGCTTATTTAGTTTATTTTTATTGGGGTAGAGTTGCTTTACAATGTTGTGTTTCTGCTGTACAACAAAGTGAATCAGCTGTGTGTATACATACAGCCCTTCCCTCTTGGACCTCCCATCCCACCCTTCTAGGTCATCACAGGGCCCTGAGCTGAGCTCCTAGCCCTCTACAGCAGCTTCCCACTAGCTGTCCATTCTATGTGAATGGACTCAAACTGATTCTAAAACATGTTTTTTTATAATAGTCCTTTTGTAACTGGGGTGCCTACATAGTTTACACCCATTCTGTTTGGCTGCTGCTGCTGCTAAGTCGCTTCAGTCGTGTTCGACTCTGTGCGACCCCAGAGATGGCAGCCCACCAGGCTCCCCCGTCCCTGGAATTCTCCAGGCAAGAACACTGGAGTGGGTTACCATTTCCTTCTCCACTTGAGCTCATCATTAATAATTTCTTAACACTATAGCTCTGCTTTCAAAGCCAGTTAGAAGCCTCCACTTTTAAAACAAATGTTCAAGAAGACTGGGGGTGGCATTTCCCATCTTGTCCCAAGCCAACACCTGAGAAATCTTTCAATACCCTTGGCCCCAGACTGCACGTGTGCCCTTAGAAAGCATTGCAAAAAACCAGAAGGGTTAACTCCAAAGTCAAGAGTTTGAGATAATAATATGCTTGAGTGTAACACTGTAGTAAGAAAAATGTCAGAAGATGACATGAAAGGAAAATCGTCCCATGAGAGAAATACTACCACTGAAATTCCAAGTGGAAGATATTTTTAATACGCCTTTAGTTCCACATTCATGCCGTTCTAGTAGTGAAGGGTCATTTAAGAGGGGTGGCAGCTTAGGCCAAAAATAAAATTTCCTTGAAACCAGATGAGAGGCTAGCCCTGACAAAAATGGAATCCTGATTCTGCTCACTCCCTGGAATGTAAGCAAGCAGAATTTTGTGTCCCAGGAAATAATCTAAGCAAACAGGATATTCACTGCCTTTTGTGATGGAGACATGTTAAAACAGCCATTGATGGTGCAGCTCTTCTGTGGACTATGAAGCAGCACTTTAAAATTGTATGTCTGTCAAAAGATTGAAGGCAAAAGGAGAAGGTAGCAGCAGAGACTGAGATGGTTAGATAGTATCACTGACTCGACGGACATAACTTTGAGCAAACTCCAGGAAATAGTGCTTCCCAGGTGGCGCTAGTGGTAAAGAACCCACCTACCAATGCAGGAGATAAAAGAGATGCGGGTTCAGTCCCTAGGTTAGGAAGATCCCCTGGAGGAGGGCATGGCAACCCACTCCAGTATTCTTGCCTGGGGAATCCCGTGGACAGAGGAGCCTGGTGGGCTACAGTCCATGGGGTCACAAAGAGTTGGACGCGACTGAAGGGACTTAGCATACTCACATACGAGGAGCCAGTGGAGGCCAGAGGAGCCTGGCATGCTGCGGTTCATGGGGTTGCCAAGGGTTGGACATGACTTAGCAACCGAACAGCAACAACATATACTGTAATAACCTACGAGGGAGAAGAATCTGAAAAAGAATAAATTATATATGTGTGTCAGGAAGATCCCCTGGAGGAGGGCATGGCAGCCCACTCCAGTATTCTTGCCTGGAGAATCTCCATGGACAGAAGAGTCTGGTGGGCTATAGTCCATAGGGTCTCAAAGAGTCAGACACCACTGAAGTGACTTAGCACACACATGCACATATATATATATATAATCACACATATATATTCATCATATCTATATGTCACTTTGTTATACACCTGAAACTAATGCGACATTGTAAATCAGCTACCCTTAGTTTAAAATCATATGGCAGTCTAACGTGTTCTGGTCTGGCACCAGCTCCAAGACATGCGGAAAGGTGCAGAACAACATGGGTTGCACCGTCTCTTCTAGGTACAGATGTTTAAATACATAGAGCTCTAGGCATATACACGCACAAAAAACAACAGGAAAGACACATCTGAAAAATCTGCCGTTCAGGAGAGAAATGGAAACTGGGGAATAAGAAGGAACTGTAGATTTATTCCATGTGTTTCCATCTTTAATTCTTCACACAAACATGCACGTGTAACACATATACACAATTAAGAAAACTGTATAAACAGGGAAAACAAAGATTTAAGGTCTCAGTGAAGCTGTATAGTGGTTAACGCGTGGATTCTAGAGTGAAGCTGCCCGTGTTTGAATCCTGTCTCCTTTACTTGCTCATTATGCTTCCTTACACAAGTCATTTAACTTGGGCACCTCGGTTTATACAAATGCAACACAGAGAGTGGTTCTTATGTCATATAGTTGTTACAAGGATTAAATAAGTAACATGAGAGAGCATATTGGTATGTTTACATAGTAACATTCAGTATATAATATTAGTTATTATACATGACTGTACCTATTTAGCCACAGTCAATTCTGTGTGCAAACTTTCCAGTTAAAGATGATTCCAGTGAGAACTGTGGTCATCACAATGTATTTTCTCAAAGTTTCCTTGTAGTTGTTAATGATATCATCATGTCTTTACCCACCTGGTATTCAGAACTTCCAAAAGAAGAGCAGCAAAAATGAATGGAATGATGTTGATGGATGTAGAATGCCACGCGTTTCATTTGTGGAATAGTCCCGACCATGCTTTTTGATCATCTAATCTAATATGCATATTTATTAGTAAACTCACAGTGCTGGAAATAATGAGGTTCTGCTTTCTTCCTTAGGAAGACTATGATCGTCTGAGGCCTTTATCTTACCCAATGACTGATGTCTTCCTTATATGCTTCTCTGTGGTGAATCCAGCCTCATTTCAAAACGTGAAAGAGGAGTGGGTGCCAGAACTTAAAGAATACGCACCAAATGTACCCTTTTTATTAATAGGAACTCAGGTACGTATGCTTTGATTTTACCCGTTCAAGAAAAGCCTTTCTGCCCTGCCTCGTGATGTTGCTCTTAAATGATGGCCCCAAGATTTAGCAAATGAGATACGTGTTTAATCTCAGTTGTTTGTTATAATAAATTCTGTCACACTTTTGGAAAAGGTAATGTCAAAGCAATTACTATATTAGTCTGTTTTTTTTTTTTTTTTTTTTTAGTCTGTTTTAAAAATCAAGTTCCTTTGTAATCTTTTCTTTTTATATGTGGGGGTTAAATGGTACTACATGTTTTATCTTTAAAGACTGATGCTATGATGGGATATTATCAACTTTTCTTAACTAGATTGATCTCCGAGATGACCCCAAAACTTTAGCAAGACTGAATGATATGAAGGAAAAACCTATATGTGTGGAGCAAGGACAGAAACTAGCAAAAGAGGTAATGCAACCTTCACAGAATTTAAAAATAAATGTAAACGAAGCTGAGGTAGTGATAGAAGCAGAGATTTATCGTGCATTCACCGTATGCCAGGCACTGTGCCGAGTGTTCTACATGCATTCGATCACTTCATCCTTGCATCAGCTCGGTGAGGTCGATGGACCAGTTGCTCTGGAGGAGAAACCAGAGGCAGGGCAATGTCAGATAACTTGTCAGGTAGCTTGTAAGGTCCTGCAGGTAATAAATGGCAGAGCTGACTTCAGTAAAGACCTGACTCCAGCCTTTAAACCTGTGCTACACTGCCAACAATATTTTCCTAATAAGCCATGTATAGAAAGAAGTGTCATAAAAAGGGGCTTCTTAATCAGGCCCTGTCTTCAGTGAAGACCCATGGAGCAGGCAGTGGAGTGCAATTGGAGGGCAATTTAAATCTGCAGTTAAAAAACAAAAAGTTATAGCTAAGTAGGAAAGGAAATGTGTTGCAATCTTTTTATGAAAGGTGGAAAATATTATCATTCTAAAAATACAACTCTGATGCACAAAATGCCTCTTAACTTATAGTCTTCCTCTCCCCAAAGAAAGGCATACTTTTTTCTCCATTTGGTCCTAACATTATTGGATTCTATTTTTAGATGTTATGACTTTAATAGGACTTTTGTGGAAATGAAATCTAATAAGGTCTTTTTAAAAACACTATCAAGAGGCAGAAAAAAGCAAGAAAACTTTTTGGAAAATAGTGTTTCCTAAAGCAAAAGAGAAATAGTTTCACTAACAAGTCACTTTACAAATTCCAAGTACTAAATTCTGTCATCTTGGGAGAGAAGGAATTTCTAAATGTCATAAAGGTAAAAGTCATAAATGAAAACATTGATGATTTAATTACATAAAAATTTAATACATCAAAATGCCAGAAATAAAATTAAAAGTCATACAACAAACGACATTTATGGCAGAAAAATGGATTAATATCCTTAGTGTACAGGAGCCCCATTGCATATGGATTAATCAGAAAAAGACAGGTATACATATGCTGGGAATTATATATATGTTCATACACTCCAATAGGAAAAGGGACTCAGATTCTTCAAAAAATGTGGATTGCCATAGAAGATAAGAAATACGTTCATACTCCTTAGTGGTCAACTGTAAGTTCAATTTCCATCTATAAAATTGGCAAAAACACTGTCCCAGCAGGCAAAGGCTTCCCTGGTGGCTCAGACGGTAAAGAATCTGCCTGCAATGAGGGAGACCTGGGCTCAATTCCTGGGTTGGGAAGATCCCCTGGAGAAAGAAATGGCAACTCACTCCAGTATTCTTGCCTAGAGAATTCCATGGACAGGAGCCTGGTGGGCTACAGTCCATGGGGTCACACAGAGTCGGACATGACTGAACGACTAACACAATGGGGCAAGGAAGCGGGTACTCTGTTGTTCTATTGGTCAGTGAGTAAAAGCAGCCTCAACAGCATGCAAAAGCCTTAAGGGCATGAACGCGTTTGATCAAGCAATTCCATAGGTAGGAGTATATCCTAAAAAAATTATATAGGATGTGCTTAAAGAGATGGCATAAAGTTGCTGCATTGTTTATCACAGCAAAAAACAAAAAATCCTGCACCTATTAAAATTTTATACTAATATACCTATTACAGGGTGCAGGCTTATTATATAGTTTAAGGGGAAAAAATGGTTGCAAAACACTATGATCCCATTTTTAGACCTGTCAGCAGCATTTGGCACAATTGGTCTCTTCTTGAAACACTTTCACTTGGCTTCCTTGAATGCCCTCTCTTGGGCTTTCTCCTCTCTCATTGGCCTCTTCTCCTTCTCCTTGTCTCCCTGTCTCTGAATGTTGGAGAGTCCAGGGATCAGCCCTCAGCTTGTTGGATGTCTTTCCTTCTATATCCACACTCAGTCCTTAGGCCTGTTGAGCTTTTATCAGTTGGTGGTTTGAACAATCTACTACTGAGCTCCCCAAATTCCCATCTGCAGCCTGGACTTCTAGACTTGGTAGTCCAACTTTTCACCCAACAAGTCCATCCTTGTGGTAAGCATCTCAAAATTAACACGTCCAATACAGAATTCCCAATTTTATCGTCCAGGCTTATCTTCCCAGTTACTCAGGTTAAAAACCTTGAAGTCACACTTGACCTTGTTCTTCCTCTCATACCATACAGTGAACCCTTCAGCAAAACCTGTGTTTTTTGCTTTCGAATATATCCAGCATATGTATGTTCCTCACTGTCCCCTCCTTTGGCAGCCTGGACCAGGCTCCTTCCCTCTCTGCCTGGATTAACTGGGACAGCTTCTCACTCACCTTTCTGCTTCTGTGTCTGTTAACCTGTTCTCCACACATCAGCCATTGAGTCTTTAAAAATAGAAACTCCATTAGCTGACTGCTCTGTGCAGAATCCTTCAGTGGCTCCCCAGCTGACTATGAATAAATGAAACGCCCACTGTGGCATCCAGGCCCAGCCACCTCTGCCTCACTCACTGTGCTCCAGGCATACGGCCTCCATGCTGTTTCCCGTTTTCTGCCTCCTGGCCTTTGCCCTTCCACTGCTTCCTCTGCCTGGGAGTCTTCCTGATGTAGACACTGTTCATCCTTTCCTTTTAGATATCTGATCCAATATCACTCTCTCAATGAGATCTTGCCTGACCTGTCCCCACTCCCTATCCCAGGGAATTCTCCAGGCCACAGTACTGGAGTGGGTAGCCTATCCCTTTCTCCAGGGGATCTTCCCAACCCAGGGATCAAACCCAAGTCTCCCACATTGCAGGCGGATTCTTTACCAGCTGAGCCACCAGGGAAGCCCAAGAATACTGGAGTGGGTAGCCTAGCCCTTCTCTAGTGGATCTTCCCAACCCAGGAATCGAACTGGGGTTTCCTGTATTGCAGGCGGCGTCTTTACCAGCTGAGCTACTAGGAAAGCACTCCCTTTTAGATCTCTGCTCCAATATCACTCTCTCAGTGAGATCTTGCCTGACCTGTTCCCACTCCCTAGCTCCTTCCACATTTTTCTCCAAACCACTTCTACCTCTATATTAGTCCATGGTCTTCTTCCTCTAAAATACTTTTCATTGAGAGTTGCATAGGGACTTAATTTTGTTCCTTGTAGGAAGGAACAAATTCCTTCCTCTGATTTGGCTAATCAGCGCTCTGTAAGTTTTCAATGAATGGACGGAGGATGGACGGAAGGATGGATGAATGGATGGATGGAGGGAGGGATGGATGGATGGAAGGATGGATGGATGGATGGATGGATGGATGGATGGGTGGGGCCCCTCTCAGAGTAGAAGTCAAAGTCCTTACCCGAGGACTATCTTGAGGCTACCTCACTGACCTCATCTCTTGCCACTACCCCTGCTCACCCTGTCCCCTGCCACTCTGGCTTCTGTCCTGCCCCCTGAATGTTCCAAGCACGTTCCTGCATCAGGGATCGTTACGTCTGTGGCTGTGTATGCCTGGAAACCCTGCCAGTAGGTATCCCTCACTGCTCAGACTTCACCTTGCTGAGCAGCTTTCACTGACCATCACCACCACTCATCTGCACCCTCTCCCTCCAAGTTTTAACCCGCAGCATGTGCCACCATCTCTATATTCCTTCATGTGTCCCTCCCCCAGTAGAACTTAGGCAAATATAAGCATCACACAGCAGGGGTTTTGCTCTTTTGCTCAGTTCATAGACATGATTCCCAGCACCTAGAAACAGTGCCAGGCATGTAATAGGTATCCAGTAAACATTTGATGATTGAAAAGAATTTTTTCAGAGAAAGTTTGAAAGGATTTACACTAATATTTTAACAGTTAGCTATCTCTAGGGAATCATAAATATGATTTCATTCTTTTTGCATTTTATGATTTTCCTTATAATGGTATGTTTGTGTGGTACTAGTTGTGTAAAAAAGTTTTTATATATTTGTGATTTTTTTTTTCTCCCTCCCAGATAGGTGCGTGCTGCTATGTGGAATGTTCAGCTTTAACACAGAAGGGATTGAAGACTGTTTTTGATGAGGCTATCATAGCCATTTTAACTCCAAAGAAACACACAGTAAAAAAAAGAATAGGATCAAGATGTATAAACTGTTGTTTGATTACGTGAGAAACATCTTCAGTGGCCAAGGAAACTGTACATTTCTCTCAGAAAGCATATGAAATGCTACAGCTGTACCCAGACCTCTTATAATGAAGCAGTTTAAAACTTGAAAGGAAAAAAAAAACCAACCCTGTCCTCAGAATTCTATAAAAGTTCATTAAGAATGTTTCTTAAAGGTCCAAGAAGCAGCAAACAGCATCTGAAGCCACAATCTATTATAAATACTTTATTTCAACTAGAAGGTACAATCTCTCAGGGGTTTCATAGTTTAAAAAGCTACAATCACATCATGTAACTACATAAAAAACAGTGCTGTTAAGTGGAACTGCCTGGCCTAGACCATATACATTTCTGCACAGTCTTTATGGAATCTGCACAAAGAAATCTCTTCTCCCTTTGCTCCGATTAATTGTTCTTGTATGTGAGTTTCTTTCTATTCCAGTATATCCAGAGTGGTGAAATAACAAGGCCAGCCACGTAGCCAAAGGTTGCTCCAAGCGTGCAGGAGATGGGCCATTCCTGAGGAGAGAATGTATGAGATCAAAAAGAACAAATGTTTTACTATTACTTGAGCACAAGTGTAACCTAAATATTTCTATATTAAAGCTTAATGTGCTTTCTTAAAGAATGCCAAAAGTGTAATAAGGTCATAACTGCATTTATCATGAACACTAAAAATGTACACACTTTAGGTACTGTGCATTCAACTGTAACAAGGCTTCTGGCGACTGTAGATTTAGTTTGATGCTCCCCAGACTGCATGAGATACACGCTGAGATTACAGACTAAAAACTCTGGGTCAGACTTTGTCATAATCCTGGACTCAACTTAGCTCTCTGCACTAGTTGGTAGTTTTTGTTTTTAATTTCCACATTGGCTTGTGTATCAAATGAGACAAAAAGTGTGTATGCTGACCAAACCACAAGACACTTTAAATCATGTAAAGACAAATGACCTAGAATTCAAGCATGTTACATGGAATTTATAACAAAGCAGCTGCTTTCATAATAAAACTGATGTCACCTTTCAGACATAGATATTGAAACACAGTAGGAGTTACAGAACTACAGCTTAACGTGCACATCTAGAGTATAAGTTAAATGACGTGCTGGCTTCCAAATACCCGTTTTTCTCCAGTCATGTTACATTTCACAATATTACCTCTAGCCAGAAGTAAATAACATTGATTTATCGATCATCCATGAGCAGTGCATGGTGGTCCCAAGGTAAAAGGTCCTGCTTTAAAAAAAATTTTTTTTCATGTTTATCTGTGAAGCTCATTTGGTATACTGGAGCCATTTCTAATTTTTCTCTAGGGAAACAGGCCGTATAACTGTGTTAGAGGTGAACCATCTTAATGATAGTTCTGTTACCTAATTAAGCTTCCTTGTTTGGTCTGCTGTTGATGTACCTTAGTCCAAATGCCATGCGACGGACAGTGTGTTAGACAAAGATTCAGTGTGAACCACTGCTGCAGTTCAGAGAAGCATAATCTAATACATAATTTTTTTCCCCATCTTTTCCTACATTTAAACTTGCTGTTGCCTAAATTATGATTTCTTTCTGTCTTTGGTGAGGTTCTGTTAATTTCCATGATTCAAGCTTACAGCTATGTCTATTGCACAGATTGGGTAATGGAACACTAAACTTTTATACTTGAAAATGACAGCCTTAAATGCTCATAGCAGTCACAAATCTAGGATGTATTGTCTTGTATGTGAGCTTTGTAGAGGTTTTTTTTAAAAATATAAGCATCATCTTCCCCATTGAAGAGTGGAGAATCTACTGGATAACTGGTCAGGAGCTTTCTCTCCTGAACTGGACAGTAGATATCTTCTTTCTCCCAAGAAGTGGTGATTTGTGTTGAGTATCATGGCCTTATGTATGCTCAAATGGAATCTGATGTAACTTTCTCATTTAATACTGGTCTGCTATTTTTAGATAGAACTGAAAGAATTGTATAACTCAATTAGTATATTAGCCAAGTTGTCCAACACATGATATAAAGGAATTAAGACAGTAAAGTATTATATATTTATTTCCAGCTTGCCTTTGGGGATTTGATGGGAATTTTTTTCTTCCTCAGTTCACATATCTGAAACTCTTCACACTTGGTTTCCTAGCCAGTAAAGTTAAAATCTAGAATTTGCCCTGCCCTAAGAGAAATGGACTAGGAATCTAGAAACACAAACCCTAGTGTCATCTGTTTCTTGATTGGGCCTCATTTTTCTCATCTTTTAAATATGGCTTCTAATATCTCTTCCTATCAACTGCTATGATTTTCTTCTTTCTTACAGTAATCACTGTTGGACATTACCTTTTTGGCTTCATGTTCTTAATTAAGATGGTAAAAATCCTGTATATAGATTACTAGAACTCTAAGCAAAGATGATTGTATCATCTGAACCTGAGGTGCCTTAGGTACTCTACTGACCTTGATGGGGTTTGGAGTTTCCCATTGCTTATGAAGAGCCTTTTCATTGCTTTGGTTCTTTAGTATCTCTCTCTCTCTCTTTTTTTTTTTTTTGCAAAACCCTTTCAGCCACTTTAACTAAAACCAAAGATTTCTTTTGTTCTGTTTATAAACAAGATTATAGAAAAGTTGCCTTATTTTCAGAAGCATGTCTTCATTTAAAACTTAGGTTTCCACAGAAATTCAGGCTAATCACTGGAACAACATAGTGAAATATCTGGAAAATAAAATACTTCAAAAATATCTCACTGACATGAATTTTGCTAGTGAATAAAAATACAGTGCTTCAAATAAGATCATGTATGAATGAATTCAAACTTAGTTTTTTTGCATGTAAGTCATCAGTTTTAAGTCCTTAAACATAGTTTTAGGGACTTCCTGACATCTTATTTAATAGTTTGCTTATATCCTTATTCGATCTCTAAAGGTACATTTTAGGTTAGCCTATGTTGAATTATCATATTTCCAATAAGTAGAGCCTGAACTAATGGTTTTTATTGTGAATTATCTTAAGTTACTTTAGGCATTGCTTCCATTTGATTTTAATTATTCAGTTTACGTACCAAATTGAATACTCGTTTGTTGGTTGTTGCTTTTTAAGTGATTGTTACTTTAATAGTGTCCCATCTCAACACATGGGGTTACAAATAAAATAATATGCATAGTTTACTACCTATGTAAAGTATTGAACTTCTTACCTTAGTAGTTTTTATTTAACACTCTATGTAAACATTTGGACTAACACTCGATTTTCCTCTGTTTCACATTGCTCTGAGTTTATGCATCATCGGCCAATTGTGAGCGCCTGCACTTTGGTAAAGAGCACATTGTCCAAGTGTAGGGAGAATCATAATCCCTCATGAATCCAGCCAGACTCCAGTTTGGGTTACTAAATTCTATTTTAATCACTTTGTAATTTCAGTGTGGCTCTTTGTTTTCAAACACAAAGATACATTTACACACGCATTCTTCAAATAGCTGCCATACCTCACCTCCAGTGGAATGCCAGCAATGAAGTAAATATTAAAAAGTTTAAAGGTTTCGCCTAACGAGGGGTTAAGGTTTGAAACACTTGCTATTCAACATCTCAAGGAATCCATGCCATCAACAAATCAGAATGCTGGACTAGCTGTAGACACTGCTAGTGACAAGTCACACTCTCCTGCTTGATTTTCCTTAAAGTAAGTAATCCTTATCTGTAACACAGTCATTTTTAACAAGAGATTTTCTTTACATAAGGGCAAACTTTCCTGATTTCTGTAAGCCAAGATAGGGAACGGCACAGAGGCTACTGGAGGGAGTTGGCGTTGGGGAGGGGCGGGAGGCTGCCAACAAACCAGCTTTCCTCAAACAGTTTGTTACTAACCTTCTTGTAACTGCTTTAAAACAATTTAAAAACTATCCTGTGGCAACAGATCATACTGAATTGTCAAACAATCCTAGATTTGTCACGTATTTTCATAGATTTTGAAGTTTTCCATTTAAATGTATCATCTCGCATACGGAGATGTTTCTATTTATGGTTCCTCATACTACAAATAGGATTAAGAACACACACACACACACACACACACACACACACGATATTGAACAGACAATTCAACTTCGTTGCTATAAACATGTCTCCAAATGATGGCCATCTGAGATGGAGCTATATAATTATCTTGTTTTGTTTAAGGAAAACAGAAAACTCAAAGACATTCATGTAAAAGTCACATGTGTTTATCACCAAAAGACCATCTTTTTATCCAATTTTTTATAAATGTAAAATTTTTTTAAAAATCACTAAATAAAAGAAAATTTTCTGTGCATATCTTTTGCATAACAAAAGATAATATAGTGAAATTGGGTAAAATTACTATAGTTACTGTCAAAAAAAACTTTACAAAAATGAGTAGCTACATCATGTGAAGAAAGTACCCTGCTTTACAGTACTACTATTATCCTTGCTCTAAATCAAATAATTCCTTATTTGTCTCAGCACTTGAAAAAAGTCAGTGTTCACTTAAAATAATGAGCATTAACAAAGGCCTGATACATAGGATCTTAGTACATGGTACTAGCAATAGGTTATTTTTCTCTTAGAAATAAAATAATTTCACCCTAATAAGCTTTAAAAAAACTTTTAAAATAATACAGATATGTGTTTTTCTGTTAGAAAAATCATTATTATTGCTGCTTGAAAGACACTTCAAAATTATATAAGCTTATTTCTACCTGAAGACCACACTACATTCTTCTGATCAGGCACTGCTATAAAACTCTTGCTTTATATTTTAGGAAAGTAAAATGTACTAATATACAGAGTTTGAAAGCATGTTCTAAGTAGTAGAGAATAGTATTCTCTATATATGTATGTGTATATATATACTGAATCACTTTGCTTACACCTGGAAGTAACACAACATTGTAAATCAACTATACTTCAAAAAAAAAAAAAGTCAACAAAAATATGACCCTAGGCAAGTGGCCTAACCTTTCTGTGCCTTGGTTTCTTATTTGCAAAATGAGGATCACTGTAAAACTCACCTCACAGGGTTACTGTAATGACCAAATGAGGTAATGTCCTATGTGGTACTTAGAATCATACCTAAAACATAGGTCTGGCACATAGGACAAGTGACCAATCAATGAGTTACAATGGATAATCTTTCAGTTCATATTTTTAAATAGATACATATGAAATAAGTTGTAATTATAATCTACAATACTATCATTCCTCAAATACACCATCTCTAAAGCTATGTTTTAAAGTATTTCTAAAAAACTACACCTACCTATTTATAGTAGACAGAAATTTCTATCATTTTTAAGAGTCTCTATTTGAATGGCTCTATTCATTCAAAACTATGTATTGAGAGCCTCTACTATAAACCAAGAATTAAGGGGCAAACTAAGATTTTTGGGGGATAAATTTTAATAACACAAACTTTAAAAAATGTGTTGCAATATAATTTTTGGAGAGGTATGTGATGTGAGAGATCTCAAGAGAAAACTGACTTATCTGCAGATCAGAAAACCTAGAAACACTTAGAACAATCCACCACCATTAGGATTACTGACTCTTTCAGATAAAAAACGAAGATAAAACCCAGGCAATTCTAAATTTCACACAAACTACTTTTTAATATGTTTTGTTTATCACCCTTACCATAGATTTACATTTGCATGACTGATAGAATTCATCTTTCAAAACCTACTTACTTTCAAACTTCAGACTGGTTTTAAATGACCATTTACATTTTCCTCTGAATTCGGATTTACTGATGTGCCTTCCAGATGTGCTTAAAGCAGATGCTGCTTGCTGTCTGGTGTAAGAATAAATGAGCAGATGAACCTACTCATCTGGATGCACTTCTCTGGTTGGTTGCAACTCAGAGCTGGTTGGTTCAGAGCTGGTTGGAACTCTGCCCTGAGCCACGAATTCTCTGCCACTCTCCTGTGACTAAGAACACAGATTTAGGAAGAGCTATTTGTGGAGAAGTCCACAGTCTCCAGGCTGGAACTTCTTGTCAAAGTGACGATATAAGGTGCCTGCCAGGACCATGCACATGAGTTTTCCCTCAGCCAGCACTCTCCTCTATCACATGAAAGTCCTACTAGCGTATCATTTTCAGTATCACTGCCCTACATGAACCCACCTTTTAAATCCCAAACCACTTTCTATCAGTTAAGTATTAGTATTTTTCCCATACTTGAAGTATGTAACTCACATTCATAGAAATTAATATTTTGTTTTGGTTTGTCTAAAACACTGTGTAAGAACTTTAGTAACAGAAACACCAATTAACCTAAAAATATGCACTCTTTCAATAATTAAATCCCTAATCTTGGCTTCATCCCTTTCTCTACCATTATTTGCTGTGCTTCATTTAATTTTCCTAATGATCTCCAGCATCAATTTATTAAAGTATTATCTGTCGCACCTGTGACTTTTAATAATGAATATATGTCTCACAGATATTAATTTTTAAACCTGATAAAACCAGAGAAAACAACAAATTTCTAAATACAACAATATCTCATTTATCTAGTATCTGACGGGAATAAGTACAAATATTTAACAACTTTAAATTGTTTTAAAGATAATCTCCATCCATTTTGCTTTTAAACTTTATAAGAAACAAATACTCTCAGAAGAGATTTGATTATGTGTTCAATTCCATTTTGGAGATAGTAGCACTGGAAGTCCAGAGTTTAAAGGTATTTGTTGGTATTCTAGGTACAAAATCCTCATGTATTAGCTTCAAATACTCTCCTACAAATATATTAAATTTTTTGGTATAACATACACTACCAACTGAGTGGTTGTGGCATTTAAATGAGATTCTCATGTGGGGAAAGAAATACAATATAATAACTACTCGACCTTTTTCAAAAAAATCTAAGCCATGGCCATTGTTAGAGAAGAACAGGGATAAAGAGAATCATGGTGTCCTGGAGCACTGGATTCCGAGTCTCCCTCTAATCAGTCAAGAAACGCTGACCAAGATGCATGCTCCTCTCCTCACACAGCGGCTCTCTTACGTGTAGAAATCAGGATGAAACCCACCTTGCACTATGGTTACCAGGATTAAGTTACTTGTGCGACAGTGCCAAGCCTCGTGCCTGGTACATAAACAAAGTGATACTGTGTCTTCCTTCTATTACCATCTGAAATGTCAGATAGGATTGAAAATTAAGTGAAATCCAAATACCCTAAATGCCCAAATACCAGAGAAACAAAAAGATGAGTTAAAAATCCACTCCACCAATTTAAGGACCATTGTGCAGAATGAATAAAACAAGCTGAGGTAATGCACATTCTCCGGAGAATTCAAATAATGAATTGGCAGTTTTGGGGGAATGCTTAGAAAAGACAGTCATAAACCTAAATGCCTATAACATCAGTTAAGCAGTTAACTGTTGGGTTCTGAACTAAGTAATTTAGAATTATATTATTTAATCCTCACTAGCAAGTGTCAGAGCCAGAGTTTGAACCCAGTAATTTGATGTCTCAGCTCTTAAAAATCCTGTTATCTGTCTACCTATTAATAAAATGTGGGTTTAAAAACTTCATGTAAATTTCCTTTGTTTAGAATGACTAACAACAATTCTTTGTACTAATTTTTTTAATAACGTGAAGTGCTGATTTTTGATAAGTAAAGAATTAAGACATTTTTCAGAAGAAAAGCTGATAACCATATATTCTGAAAACATTTAAAGCATATTAAATCTGAATCAGAATCTAACTCACAATCTGGATCTAAATTATCATTACCAAACAATTAAATTCCAGTCCTGGTAATATTTCTGTTATAACTTATACAGAATATGTACTTTGTACACGCTGAGTAAGAACTCAACAAATACTTACTGATTAGCTATTTTTATGGCAGATGGAAGCATCAAATTATAATGTAAATAGATTTTCCACAGTCAAAAATTTTGTCAGTTACTGCAGCTATAAATTTTCTCTAGGGGTGAAGAAGGCAGTCTGGGTTATGGACAATTCAATGTTTATAATGTAATAATTAAGGCAGGGAAGAGAAGCAAGATGACTTTGAATTACTTTCAAAGAAAACAATAAAGATGACCAACAACATAGTGGGCAGCCATCAACCACATTCTCTTTCACCGAATTCTCTTGCTGCCTCCTAGAAATGGAAGGCTTCCTCCAATTATAGAGATGCCTGGTATCTTTTGTCATCTTTTGTCATTACTTAAAATTATTTAAAATTCCTATTAGTAAGTGAAAAAACCTTTTCATTAAGGTTATATATTTCTAATGGGCCTTTCCAGTCACTAAATTTTGAAACAACTTAAAAACTGTAAGTATTCTTGAACTTGTTCAATACAGAACTCACATCATTATATAATCTTATGCTTGGCCTCTGGGCACTGAATACACAGTCCGGTTGAGTACAAAGTAGAAAAATGGAACTAAAATATGTGAAAGTTTTTGTGAGGTGGTTTGTGTGTATGTGTTTTTAAAGAAAGTGTAATTGCATAACCAGATACTCTTGCTTCTCCAAGTTTACTTATTTTTATTAAACATAAGTAAAATCAGATCACAAACCAGAAAAGCTTGCTTTACCACAAACATATCAAATCTTTACTGGGCTACAAGGAATACAGAACTAAAATCTCTTCCTAATACTATAATATTCAAGTTTAAATGATAAAGTATAGACAGAAGTTTTCTTCTTCCGAAATTCTACTTTAGAAAAATCTCCATTCTGAAGTAATGCCATAATCTTTTATCTGGTTTATTGTTTCTCTGGCAGATTCTGTCAGGATCATGAGCCACACTGAGTGCTTATTGTGTAGTTAGGTTTACAAAGGAAAAAACAAACAGAACAGAAAACTCTGATGCAAATAAAAAGTGAAAAAAAAAAGACATCATCTCTCTAGTTTATAATTGCTAAGTTAGTAAATAATCACTAAACTGGGGAGGGGCAGGTAATTATTATGTGAATAAAAGATTAATTATACATCACTTCTAACATATCTATCATAATTTTAAAAGATGATAGTGAATACATATCTATCATAATTTTGAAAGATGATAGTAAATAAGTGGCTCATTAACTTGGAATACTCTTAAAATAACCCAATAGTAAAGATTATTAAATAACCAGTAATATTCCAGTCAAATGAAACATTCCTAATGAAGACCAACATTTGTTACATGCTAAATTAGCTAGCTAGAATTTTTTTTAAAGTCAATAATTCAAATAGAAAATTTATATTAATTTTAAAAGTCTGATACCATTAATTTGGATCCAGTTCACCTCTTACTGTAAATAAGAATTGAGGTAGAAAAATGGGAGTCACTAGCTAGAAGCCTAAACAATCAAAAATGGATAATTGGATTGTAAATAATTGAAATATATATTTTCTACACAAACCTAAACCCAGATTTTAGAAAGATGCATCTGCTCCCCATAATTCAACATCTACTCTGCATAGTCTTTTTTGCCTGTCGTTCCCCCCACCTTTGGCTGTACCACATAGTATGTGGTATCTTAGTTTCCTAATCAGGGATCAAACCCATGCCCCCTGCACCAGATGGCAAAGTCTTAACCACTGGACCACCGCCCCTGACGATTTATACAGGAGTAAGATGCAAAGCGTCAACTCATTGGAAAAGACTCTGATGCTGAGAAAGATTGAGGGCAGGAGGAGAGGGGGCAACAGAGGATGAGATGGTTGGATGGCATCACCGATTCAATGGACATGAGTTTAGCAAACTCCAGGAGATAGTGAAGGACAAGAAAGCCTGGTGTGCTGTAGTCTACGGGATGGCAAAGACTTGGACACGACTTAGCAACTGAACAACAGCAACAAGATATCAAACTTTTACACTCCAAAATATTCCATCTATATGCAAACTAACAAGCTAATTACACGTTACCTTACTAACTCATAAGCTGATGGCCCATAGTGTGTTATATATTGATACTGTGTATTAGATTTAATTTCATATATCTGAAATAAGGGACTAAGACACAATTTCCCATGCACACTTTTCAGTGATTTTGATTGTCCCCCAATTTAGAAATTGTGACACTATTGAATGAAATTAAGTTTCATAAGATGGTAACTTGAGTACAAGTGAATCTCTATTTCCCAGCAATCACTGAGATGGCCAAGAGAATATAAAAGAAACCTTTATTAATACTATAACCTTGGGAATGGTATCAGTGACACACACATGCCAAACCTCCAGGGACTTCTATAACATATAAGTAGGTGAAGAACTATTACAGGGAAGGGCAAACCTACCAGACTTACTGAATGTAAAACAACAACTCATTTGTTAGGGAGACACAACATCTAATAGAAACCACAAAGAATGGACTTAAAAAGTAGGCAGTTAAGTGCAAGACATACAATCTAGCTCCCTCAATGGCCTTTGGAAAGTGAGACACATATCAGAGATTCACTACCTAGGAATTTATTTTAAAGAGAAAACTGGACAAACTAAGAAAAATTTAAGGAGAAAACTGGACAAAACTGCAAGGATGTATGTTTTATGATAATTATGATAATTAATAATAGTGAAAATGAAATAATTTAAATATCCATTCATAAGAAATTAATATATGATTCTACACAAATAATACAGTATTACACCCATGCAACTTGTCGCTGACATGGAACGAGTTCCACAATATACTGTTGAAGGGGAAAGAAACAGATTAAAAATAATATGTGTACTATGAATAGTTATACAAAGAGCTGCAGAGATTGTCACCAAAACACAAATGGGAGCTGCCTCTGGGTGGCTGGATATTTGATAATTTTTACTTATTTTTTATAATTATTAGTACTGCTGAAGTTTTCTAAATAAATGTATACTGTCTTTGTAATCAAGAAAAAAATTCTCATTTTGGAAAAGTATATTTATTTTTTAATACTAAACTTGATTTAGGAGAAATTATCTTAATAATTGGAAATATCCATTAAGATACAGATTAAAAGATCTTTATCATAACATTGTTTATAACAGTAAAATAGTAAATTATTAGCAATAACTTAAATGATCAATAGTGAATTTGTTAAATTTTAGAATAACTATATAATGATTTACTACAAAGCCATTAAAAATTATAACAAAGAGGTATTCAGCACTAGCTCAGTGACCTTGGAAATATCACATGTCCTCTAGGTATCAGTTTTCTCAAATGTAAAATGCGGCTAAAAAGAATACTTACAGTGCTTCACCTAGCTTAATAGCTATACTCTATTGTGATAGAAAATGAAAAATCTGATGTTTATAAGTTTCTTCTAATTTCACAAACACTTATTTCAAAATCAACTTTGCTATATGTTAAAACAGTGCTGGAAGACAGAAACAGGCTAATCTGGATACCTGTAGCACTGAGGCCGCAATAAGTCACCCAGATTACAGTGACAGAGGGAACCAACACACCTACTTAACTGAACAATGAAACAATTTATATATACACTTGTTGGCGCCATCGGTTTTACCCTCACTGTACAAACATTTACTTTGCTGCTTTAAGGAGTTGAAACCAACCTGCCATGGTCTTCCCCAATCCAGTGGAATAGGAAAGGCTCCAAGCCATATTCCTACAAAACTAGAAATTGTAGTGATCTGAAGACTATTCTCCCAAACGGACGTAACTCTGTAAAACACAAATACATAAATCACTGGTGGAATAGATCTCAACTGCTGGGAAATCAAACGAATAGCACACATTAACACCATGTATATGTACGTGTTCTGTCCATTTCAAATAAGCATCTCAAACTGACACATAAATATTTGCCATGAACCATTAACAATTAATTGGCAAGAAGACATAAGTGGTTTTCAGCTGGAAAAGTAACATATACACATACTGAAAGTCAAACAATACAAAAGAGTATTTGCAATGAATGCTAACTCCTCCTCTCACCCTTATTATCAACTTTGGTTCTTTTCCCATAAACGACTATTATCAACTTAGTACATATCCTTCCAGAAATATTTTATACACACAAAACCACACAATTTTGTTTAGAATGATATATGCACATCTGCTTATATGCACACATGTATGTATAAACCCTTCAAAACAAAACTCAAATGTACCACGTCATAAACATGGTTTTGCTGTGCATCTTCCCATTAACAGTTTTACTAGTATCCCATTGTCCCAAGGAAGCATCATTTATTCAACTAGTCCCTTAGGCACATTTCATTTAAGAAAATCAACTCTATTTGGTGGGGAAGGAGTAGAGAATGAGAATAAAATATTACAAAAGATCCAATGCTTTGGCCTACCATTCTTATTTATTAAGTGCACATCTTACAGTGTAAAGGTGGAAAGACGTAATTCTGCCGGTCTCTTAGTAAGTCTTGGCTTCAGTCTGCCCCTAATGTGATCACTTAACTGGGTGGAATAAGAATCTCATTACAGTGGAGTAAACCACTCCCCAAAAATGCAGTAACTGGAGTACAAATATTCAATTGTTTCAAATGCAATGTTTAGCTATTCTGAAGTTTATGAAAAGCAGTTTCTTCCATTAGTGTGGTAAAGGGGGGAAACATTTGCTTTGTTAGATGACTGCTTTAGAAATAGGCTAATTACTATACACAAAATGTACACTGAATTAAAACCATCCAGAATGACAAGTCAGTCCATAAACCAACTCACCTATCCATCTCATTACTACCTTTCCCTCACCATACGAGTTAAGAGCTTCAGCCTGTTTCTATTGACAACTGGGGCTGGAAGAAGATTGGAGGCAAGCCCCATACATCCAAATCTGTGTTATTTTTTGGGCTTAATTGTTCTTCTCTATTTTGTGTAACACTTAAAAATAAAAGTCAATATCTTCAAGTAACATTCAACAGAACAGAGATCTATTCCAGTCCTAAGAGGTGAAAAAACTGATGAGGTGAATGTAAAGAGAGAATTGTACGATTCAGGCAATTTAAAGGTTTGTCTAAGGTAATTTTTTACTTTATGTTGTTGAGAAATGTTGACTACCTTTCACCAAAACACACACTTCTTGGTATTGCAATGTGTAAAGTGATTTGCCGAGAGATACAAAACTTGAGAGCAGAGTTTACTTTCTGCTAAGAAGAGGTTTACTTTTTTTCTTTTTTTTATGAAAGAGGAAGTTCAGCTGAATTTGGAAGAAGGAACAGTATTTGGTCTTGAAGAAATGGAGAAAGAGATATACTATAGGTTAAAAGAATGTAAGTAAAATTGGTTGAGCCCAAGTGGAAGAATGGGTAACAACATTGGAAAAGTAGGTTAGAGTAGGATTAAAAAAAAAAAAAAAGGCTTTATTGAGTACAGTTAAAAAAAAAAATGCTACAGAAAAACCTTTTCCAGCCATACGATTCACTTAAAGTACACAACTCAGTGTTTTTAGTATATTAACAGAACTGCACAATCATCACCCACAAAACAAAACCCTTTACATTAGCAGTCACTCCCAATTTCCCCTTCCCTCTAGATCACTAATCCACTTTCTGTCTCTATGGATTTGCCTATTCTGAACATGTCATGCAAATGAAATCAATGTGTGGTCTTCTGTGACTGGATTATTTCACTTACCACAGTTTCCAAGGTTCATCAATTTTGTAGCACGTAAAAATGTCATTCTCTTTTATTGCCAAATAATATTTTGTTATACAGATATATCACATTTTATTTTTTACACACATTAGTTGATGGACACCTAGGTTGTTTTGACTTTTTGGTGATTACATCTAAATGCTACTATAAACATTCACGTGTAAGTTTTGTCTGGACATACGTTTTTCTTGGAGATATACTAAGGAATAGACTTGCTGATAACTTTGTGCTTAACCTTTTGAGGAACTGCCAGACTATCGTCCAAAGCAGCAGCAGCAGCGCTGCTGCTGCTGCTAAGTCGCTTCAGTCGTGTCCGACTCTGTGTGACCCCACAAACAGCAGCCCGCCAGGCTCCCCCGTCCCTGGGATTCTCCAGGCAAGAACACTGGAGTGGGTTGCCATTTCCTTCTCCAATGCATGAGAGTGAAAAGTGAAAGTGAAGTCGCTCAGTCGTGTCCGACTCTTAGCGACCCCATGGACTGCAGCCTTCCAGGATCCCATCAGCAGTGTATGTGGATTCCGATTTCCAGATCCTTGCTAACATTTGCTACGTAGCCATCTTAGTAGTGGTGGAGTGGTATCTCACTGTGGTAGATTTAGGGTTAGGATTCTATAAAAGCCTTAAAAGTCAAATTTTTTAAGTCAAAAGAAGTCTCTGAAGGCTTTAAATCCAGTCAGCAATATGAGGTAAGTCTAATAAGATCTATGTACATGTCTAACCTAAACTCCAAGTTCCTTGGGCCAAGGGGCAAGATCCATGTCGTCACACTTTTTTTTTTCATTGTTATAAGCACACTTGTGGTCATCTTCTATTTGTTAAAATAAGGGCAAATATCCAAGAGGTTGTCCTCTATTTTGTTTGTTTGATGTATGAAGAGTGTTTACAATCTTACGTACAACAAACGCAGAAAAACATGGAACCAAGACCTAATTTACAAATTAGAAGAAATCTGTAGCCTACCTTTTTAAAATTAAAAAGCCTGAGGCACAACTGTGTTCCTGCGAGTGCCCTACACCATCTCGTGAATTCCCTTCGCCTCTCTCTGTGCTCCTGGGTCTCCATTTTCCTGAATTTCAAGACTTCTTCCTTCTATTTCCCCCTTTTTTTAAAGTACATCCTTTAACATATTCCTGAGAAAATGTAGGGGGAAAACAGATTTTAGAGATGTTTAAAGTCTGACAGTGACTTTACTATAACTGTTGGCAATCATTTTGTCTCAGAATGTTGAAGGCATTGCTCCAGTGTTTTCTGATTCCTGCTTGAGAAGTTCAGGGCCATCTGGCTCCCAGCTCTCTGTAAGTAGCATGTTCTCTATGCCCCACCTTCCCACCATCCTCTCTGGGAGCCTCTAGAATCATCTCTTTATTTCTTGTTATCTAAAATTTCACATTAATATGTCTTTTCATTCATTATGCCAGAAATACACATGGGCTTTCTTAATTTAGA
The DNA here is from genome assembly GCF_042477335.2 of Ovis canadensis. Taxonomy (NCBI): domain Eukaryota; kingdom Metazoa; phylum Chordata; class Mammalia; order Artiodactyla; family Bovidae; genus Ovis; species Ovis canadensis. Next base: position 77,897,493 of record NC_091247.1, on the reverse strand, counting down.
CTCTCAGGTTTTTAGTTCTTGAAATTTTCATTTGAAGACTTGCCTTTTGATGCCCAGGTCCCTTAAGAATTTTGTTTTTCTTACTCTTTTGCTGGGGATACTATCATTATGAATTAATTCTCTAATCTTCTTACTTTTTAACTCATTTCCCATATCTTTGCCCTTTTGTTTGACTAAAGGATCTTTTCAACTTTGTCCCTACTTCTGTTGAATTTTTTAATTCCCAAGAAGCCTTCTTCTCTGAATATTCCTTTTGATTACCTCCTGTTCATGTTTATGGATATAAAAATATGTATTTTTTTTCTGGTTTTCTTCTGGTTCTTACACTGCTTTTATTTCCACTGAGTTTCTTTTTTGTTGTTTGCATTTCTGGTTTTCAGCTTAGAAGTCTTCTTCAAATGTCTAGTGTTTCTTCAGTTACCATTCTACTTAAATGTAAAACACTATATATGAAATGTCCAGAAAACGCAAATTTATAGAGACAGAAAGTACTTTAGTGTTTGCCTGGGATGGAGAATAAGGGGGTGGGTGGGAGAGAAGGGTGGGAATGAAGAACAACTGTTAACAGGTATTTCTTTTGGGGTGATGAAATGTTCTTAGACTGTGCTGATGGTTATAAAACAGCACCTGTACAAAAAAACTATCGAGTTATACATTATATTGCTTTATTTTTTGGCTGTTATGTGGGATCTTAGTTACCCAACCAGGTACTGAACTTCTGTCCTCTGCAGTGGAAGCGCGGAGTCTTAACCACCGGACCACCAGGGAAATCCCCTTGAACTGTACGCTTTAAATGGGTGAGTTTCATGGCTTGAAGTTATATCTCAATTATGTGCTTTTTCAAAAGACAACAAAAAAGTGAAACTCTAATCAGCCGGCTGGATGCTCACTGTACATGAGTAGCAAGATTCAACTGATGGGCCTCACTGTCCCAGGAACTGGCTAGGAGCCCTGCCTGTTAAGAGAAATCTACAATGTCAGTATCTATAGGTGTTTTGGTACCAGTTTTCTCAGAGAGAAATCATTTCAGTATTCTGTCTAGATGGTATAAGCCTGGCTGTTAGTGTTCTGGGCCCAGAAGATAAAAAGGACTAGGCATAAGACTCATTGCTTAGTATGCAGAATTTTGTTTAAGCCTTCCTGAAGAGGTTGTAGCAACTAGGCTCAGGATCTGGGGGCAGCCAGAGTGGTTGGAGGTGCATCTTTCTCCATCTTCCCTTCACCCACTGTGTAACTTCCATTACTATCATATTTATACAGTATTTATATTCTGTTCTGAACTCCAATTCATTCAATTATTTTCTTGATATAGTAACTCCCTTATATATGCACTCAGTAATTCCTTCATCTGGGGAAACTATCTTCTATCATATCTTTGAATTATTTTTTGCTTTGTATTTTAGGGCTACTAACTTTTCTTAAGTTGATCTCCTTTGTATGTTCTCTGTATTTATCATTTCTTCTCTAATTGCTTCATTTTGATTAGCTCAAACCCTTCTTGCTGCTACAACTTGATTTTCTAATTTATCTATGTTTCTAATTTATGATCTAATAGTATGATCTGGATTCTCAATTTATTTCATTAATTTTTCAATTTCCTTCTCCACCTCATTTTCTTTAATTATCTCATATTTGAGCTCTTATTTTATTGCATTAATATCCTTAATAACATTTTTTTCTGTGGTAAACTGTGGGGAGCTTTTTTGTTTTTGTTCCTTGGGTAGTATTTTCTTCCAGGCTGAATTCCTTATCTTCTACATGCCTTTTTCTTCTTCTGTAGTTTGTTTTTAGCCATTGTCAGACCATTTTTTTTCAACTTGCCTATACTTCATATGGTCAGGCTGCCTAAACTACCCATTTGCTTGGATAAAATGAATGCATTATTTGAAGCTGCCTTCCCATCTTAACCAACATCAATTTTTCATGTCTTGAAGTTGCATTTTGAGGACTGGATGTTCTTTTCTATCAAATTTTGGGTGACATGAGGCAGAAGGAAAGAATGGAGGCAGAGAGCCAAGGCAAGGGAAATGGTGTCTTTGCAATATAATCAGAAACATTCAGCTGAAATTTAATGAATGGCGGTTCTACAAATTAAAAAAATTTTTTGACCAGGGCTTATGCATCCCATTAGGAATCAGATGAAACTATAGTAGAACAGTCTGCTTCCTAGGTAAAACCCAGTAGGCAGCAGCCCTGGGAGACTGATAAAGAATATAAACAGCACTGATGGGGATTCAGGAAAACTGGCACTCTGTTGAGGTAGATGTACGTTTGTGTGTGTGTGAGTTTTGATGATGATGTGTGTGCTCAGTTGTGTGATGTGAAGTCAGATGTGCTCAGATGACGTGCTACAACTCTTTTGTGACCCCATGGACTGTAGCCTGCCAGCCTCCACTGTCTATGGAATTTTCCAGACAAGAATACTGGAGTGGGGTTACCACTTCCTACTCCAGGGGGTCTTCCCAACCCAGGTATTGAACCTGGGTCTCCTGCATTGGCAGGCAATTCTTTACTATTGAGCCACCTGGGAAGCTATATATATATATATGTATGTATATAATAATAAAGTATATACGTGTGTGTGTGTATAGATTTCAAGTTAGAATTTTAATTTGGTGATGACTATCAACTTCTTTTGACCTAGGAATTCTACTCCAGAAATCTGGTATACAGAAATCAGTGTACAAGTATACAAAATTATATGGTACAAAGATGTTCATAACAACATTATTTATACCATGAAAATTTGATAATAATCCTCAATAGGAAATTAGTTAAATCATGGTACATGGAATACTTATAATGATGATTAGTTGCCAACATTCATCTCATCTCTGATGATTAGGCTAATTAAATCATGGTGATCCCATTCTTTCCCAATGATTAGTTTAGGAAGATTTAAGGAGAGAAAAGAAGTTGCTGCCATTTCCCTACCAGCTCAATAAGTGAAAAGCAAAGCATATTATAAAGCAGTGACTAGTATAACCAGTTTTGTTTTTAAATTACATATATTTTTGCATAGATAAAATCTGGAACATAAAATCTGTTAGTAACAGCTATTCTTTATGTAGCATTCTAAGATCTTTAACTTTTGATATTTTTCTATTATTTGAATTTTTGTAATATTCTTTTGTAAAAAACAAAAAGCATAAATTTATTTCTAGTCACTGATTTATAGCAGCACTGACATTGATTTATTTTCATTTTATAAATTTCCATAATAAAGCCATTGGAATTCAATGCTTAATGGCTAATTTCTTCATAGTTAAGTTTTATATATATATATATATATATGATTGAGAATAGAATACACAGTACACTATTCTGCAAACAAACTTAAAAGTGACTAAATATTACAGATCAGTCTTCATGACAGTGAGTTCTAAGTAAATGTCCACACTATTTGACTTCACTGAAATTCATTTAATCAAATCTTAATTGAAATAAACCATTTCAAATGCCTACTATCTATATTCCAGATACTGTATCAGTTATCTCAGATAGTTAACAATAAATACTATGGCTCAGACAGGCTGTCATCAAAACAGTGCTTGTTTAGATGGAGTTGATCTTTTTAACTGTTGATCTCTATCTAAAAAAAAAAGAGGCACTAAACAACTCCTCCTAGTGGCTAAAGATATTTACTTATAAACTTTCCCCTTCCCCCACTGAATAAAGATTAAAACCAATGCCTCTTTGCTACTAAGTTTTTGCACCCACATTAAGACTAAATTACCTAATTTTAATATATATAAAAACTGGTGATTTACCATCCTTTCACTTTTAATGTCCACAGTGGTTTTTTCGATATAAAGTCCATTTCAACACAAAGATGGCAAAAAGAGGCTTATTGTTTTCACTACAAAAATAGGGCTTATAGGCTGTCTTTACCTTGGCAAGATAATCATAGATTCAGGAACGTATTCAGAAATTAAATTTTTTCACTTCATGAAAAGTGATCAGATTCTGAAACATTCAAATAAAAGCATAAAATAAACTGATAAAAGAAAAAGCAAACTTGAATGAGAAATATAGGATGAAGATAGTCAAATTATTATTTTCCTTTATAAGGAAGTCAACAAATGGAAAAAAAAAAAGGCCCCACAATAATTACAACACCAAAGCAACAAACTGAAGTAAACTAGTACAAATTGAGTATATTCAGTAATAAAGTATACCAAAAAGAAGTTGCTAGAATTTTTTAGGAAACCAAATGACTTTTCTATCTTCAAGCCTCTTTAAAATAGCATTCTTAAAAAAAAAAAAAAAACTTACAATAACTTTACATGACTCTAAGAAAAAGTCTTGTTAAAACAGTGTCAGTTAATTACATATTCAATCTGAACAGTGTCAGAACTTGCCCTTTACTCTTGGGATGCATCTCTTACATAGTTCTCAAGTTCAGAGCTTTAGTGTCTTCAGTCTTTATTTGATTATCATCTACTTAGTGTTAAACATGCAAAAAATACACTAAAAATTAGGATATAATGACATTTCACTTAAAATAGTACAAAATATTGACTCAATACTGAACAAGATGTCAGCCCAATTCAAAACTGAGCTATTCATACTGAACACCTGAATTAGTTATATTTCAAAAATAATACAAGGGCCAACTTTAAATAAGCAAAAAAAAAAGGAAAAACACTCTACTATTCTACTAATGTTTTGTATACAAAACATAGGATGAATGATAAAAACTTAAAGTTCTAAAATCTTCAATCAGTCCTTTAAGGTATTTTAAATACTTTCAGTGAATTAGAACTATAGCATAAGTACTTCAAATCAGAACTTTAATTTCTGTTGAAAAGGATTACTGGATAGGAAGAAATGTATTATTCATATGTTCTATATAACCTCTTTAAATTATAATAACATTATTTTAAATTAAAGTTGTGACTCAATATAAAAATGTTAATATATTCAAATAATTTCAAAATAACACACAAGTCATTGTTTTTCTTAGGTATTTCACACTACCATTGCAGAATCACCAGATCTTTGAATTTTTAAAAATTTTGCATAAAAGTGAACATTTAAGGCTAACTCTAACATTAAACAAGTTACTGTATCAGATTATTTCCTACCTCATTCAAAATTGGACATGTGACATATTTATACTAAATCCTTGAAGTGTGATAAAAGTGATAGGGAAGTGATAGGAGGAAACTGAAATATCACTAATGTATGGTAGAGACATGAAGACTTAAGCTCCCCACGACAAAGTTCAAATCAACTTCACATTAAACATACTGTAAAAACCCTTCCTCCTTCCCTGTGGTTGTCTATGCTCAGCACTCCTTGGTCTGTTACCTAAACCAAGAAAAGTCCCAAGACAAACAGCAGTCAGGACTGGGAGTATGAAGTATAAAAATGTCTCCTGACAATTGTTAATCCAGGTGACAAACATTTCTTGAGCACTTACTATTTCATAATCTCACTCAATTCTCAGGGTGGGAGGGGCAATACAGGGGCAGGGAATTAAGAGGTATAAACTATCATGTACAAAATAAGCTACAAGGATATATTGTACAACACGGGGAATACAACCAATATTTTATAATAACTGCAAATGGAGTATAACCTTTAAAAATTGTGAATCACTATACTGTACACTTGTAACATGTAACATATAATACAACTATACTTCAAAAAAATTAATTATCAAAAGAAAGAGGCTCAGAAAATGTCTATATAATAAGTTCATGATAAATTACTATGAGAAACTAAGAATGGTTACTCTGTTTCCCTTCAGTTTTAAAGTTTGACTTTTTCCAATTTTAAAATATTAGGAATTTATATATATTTGGTCAGTTCTGCTATAATGCTTGCTTTGAAAATTTGAATTTATTCCAATTTGATTGATATATTAAAGAACAATAGGAGTGATTCTGTCTGTGAGAAACACTGAGTGAACACAAAAACTGCACCCAGTTGAACTGAGCAGCGTATGAATACAAAAAACATGCACACCCCTCAAATATCCAGCAGCTAACCAAGACAGTGTTGTACTGGCATCAGGGTATACATTAACGCAATAAGAGCTCAAAGTCCAGAAATGGAATCATGTGCTTATGGTCAACTGATTTTCAACAGAGGTGCCAAGATCACTCAGAGGGATAAATGGCTTTTCAACAAATGATGCTAGGATGACTGGGAAGCCACATGCAAAGAATAAAGTGGGAGACCCTTACTTCACACCATACATAAAAACTAACACAAAATGGATCAAAGACCCAAATTTAGGAATCAAAATTAGAAAGCTCTTAGAAGGAAACACAGGAGAAAATCGTCAACACCTTGGATTTGGCCATGGATTCTTAGATATGACTCTAAAAGTACAAGCAACCAAAGAAAAAAATAAATTAGATTTCATCAAAATTAAAACCTTTGTGTTTCAAAGAACACTATCATGGAAGTGAAAAAACAACAGACAGAAAGAGAGTAAATAATATTTGCAAATCATATATCTGATAAAGGACTTGTATCCAGAATATATAAAGAACTCTTACAACTTAATAATAAAAACATAAAAAACTCAATTGAAAAATGAGCAAAGGATCTAAGATATTTCTTCAAGGAAAACATTTAACAGCCAATAGGAACAGGAAAAGATGCTTGACTTCACTAGTCAAAAGGGAAATACAAATAAAAAACACAAACAGATAATACTTCACACCCATAAGGATAATTAAAAAGTCAAATACTAACAACTGTTGGTGAGGATGTAGGGGGATTGGAGCCCTCACACACTACTATGGACATATAAAATGGAACAGCCACATTGAAAAAGTCTGGCAGTTGTTCAAATGATTAAATCTGGAGTTACCATATGACCCAACAACTCCACTCCTCGGCATATACTCAAGTAAAATAAAAACATTTATCCATATGTGTTACTTATCTTGATCTTGGAATCACTCTGCAATGTATATCAAATCACTTTAAATATGTATAATTTTATATCATCAATTATTCCTCGGTAAAGTTTAAAAACATAAAATAAAAAACTGTTTCATATTTAAAAATATACCCACACAAAAACCTGCACACAGACTCCTTCAGCAACTTTTTCAGAACAGCAAAAAGTGAAAACTCAGATGTCTATCAGCTGATGAATGGATAAACAAAATGTGGTATATATGCATCCTTATTATTCAACCACAGAAAGGAATAGAGTACTAACACACGCTACAGCTGGCCTCCCAGGAGGTTCAGCGGTAAAGAATCACCAGCCAAGCAGGAGACAGGGTTCGAACATGGGTAGGGAAAATCCCCTGGAGGAGGATACAGCAACCTGCTCCAGAATTCTTGTCTGGGAAATCCCCTGGACAGAGCAGCCTGGCAGGCTAGAGTCCATGGGGTTGCAAAGGAGTCAGACATGACTTAACAACATGCTACAACGTGGATAAACCTCAGAAACATTATGATACATGAAAAAGCCAATCACAAAAGATCACATATTATATGATTCCATTGTTATGAAATGTCCAAAACAGGCAAATCTACAGACAGTAAATAGATTAGTGGTTGCTTAGGGCTTATTCAGTTGCTAAGTCTCTGCAACCCATGCTGTATCCCACCAGGCTCCTCTGTCCACGGAATTTCCCAGGCAAGAATACTGGAGTGGGTTGCCATTTCCTTCTCCAGGGTGCTTACGGCTAGGGGAGAGGAATAAGGGAATTATAGCCAAAGAAAACAGTTTCTTTTTTAGGTGATGAAAATATTCAAAACTGACATATCTGTTGCATACATCTGTGAATACATTAAAAATCACTGAATTGGACACTATATAGGTGACATATATGGTGTCTGAATTATATCTCCATACTGTTTAAAAAAAACCCCATCTCCCAGCTGTCTCAGTTCCCCTCAGGTATCTGAGCCACACCTTCCACCATCTGCCTTAATTTTTTAACAACCCTCCTTACAAGAGGCAACTCCTCCCACATCTACTTGAGACATGGGTTCAGCCCCAGGACTGGGAAGATCCCCTGGAGGAGGATATGGCAACCCACTCCAGTATTCTTGCCTGGAGAATCCCCATGGACAGAGGAGCCTGGTGGGCTACAGTCCACAGCGTCACAAAGAGTCAGGCACAACTGAACACGCGTGCACATGCTCTTCTGAATACTGAATACCTTTTATGATGTGTTACTGACGAAGTTTCTGAGTGCTGCGCCTCAGTCCCATTTTCTTCACAAGCTCTGTGTTTCTTCCTGCTTAGTTTTGTATAAGGCAAGGATTTTTAGCTATGCATATGCCATAATATAGTAGAACTGACTGTACAATCAGATAACAATATCACCCTACATGCAACATCAGTGCTATCATCAGAAACCGAAATCAAAGCTGAATAAATCATCAATCTAAACCAAGAAGATTTCAACTGATTTTCACTGTTTAAAAATTTCAAACTAAAATGCTACAAGAAATCAATGCTATTTGGAATAATATGGTAATGATGTGGGAAAAGGTATTCAATGGTGATACAGTTTTGTTTTCTAGAGACTTTATGAACACTAGAAGATGGTCCTGAAGGGAAACAAATAGTATGCATTTCAAAAGGAAAAAGTCAGTAATGTATGGAGTCTAGCTACATGGTAAGTATCTGCTCTACTTGGGCTGTTCTCTTCCAAATCACACAAAAATACCACGTTCATTTCAGTATCTATGATTTCACTCATTGCTCTAGCACGGAGTGTCTCCCCTTTCCTCTTAGTCTCACCAAATCTCTTACTCCTGATCCAAGTCTTTCATAGATCATCCCCAGTACAGCTCACTCTTCAGGGATCTCCCCTGCTACCGAGTTCCTAAAACTTTACTGTTTACACAAATTTAGTCTTATGGTTTTGCTCATCTCATCCCTGGCGCTTGAATATCCAAGCCCCTCAGGGAGAGAATCAGGTGATTCAGACTCTGCAAACTCTGTACAAACTCTAAACAGAGTTAAAGGCTCAAGAAGTTTTTGTTGCTGGATGATAAATAGGACAAAATCATGGGTGCTAACTAACTTCTAGTTTCCTTAGCTATGACTCAACCATTTCTGATATAAGTAATTTCAATGCTTTTTAAGAAGCTAAAATTTTAACTTAGTGATGCTAAAAATACATACAGCTACTAAGGGAATAAAATTCTGTAAAACCTGCACTTTGATGTCTCACTACAAAAGAGGGTGAACAAGAAACTATGGTTGTTAACACTAAACATTTTTTGCTAATGAACGCCAATTCTACATAATAAGATGTATGGAAGCAATTTTATCTGTAGCAATTTTATCACAGTGACAAAGTGTCCCCAAGCAGTGTTTCCAAAGTTTTCTTTCTGTAACAGTTCCCTTTTTCACACAAAAGACTAAGTGAAATTCTACCATACAGGGGAAAAAAAAAAAAAAGGCAGAGCTGCTCATGCTGAAGTGGAGGGAGAGGCCTATGGTTCTGCCTGCTCGGGTGCCCCTCAAGTGCACACAACCCTCCCCAGGTCCCAGTCCCCAGCGGCAGTGGGCCCAGAAGGCATCTCTGGGAACCATCCAGGGCTGAGAAACAGTTGCCCTGAATAGAAAAGGACCTCGTTAGTTTTTTAATACTAACTAGTTAGTTTTTTTAATAGTTCAAACATCTCTAGAATATAAAATTAAAACTTACCCATTCCTACTGAAAATTCTTAGCCAGGCTTTGAAGTTTGGTCCTAACAAACATAAACAAGGCACGGTAGTGAAAGTGGACAAAATAACCGCAAGTGAAAATGTCTCCAATACCAACCTAGAAAAAAGAAAACCTTCACTAACTTTTTAAGAAGTGTTAAACGTGCGTGGACACATTTTGCGTCATTTTTATTAAAACAGATTTCATAATATAAACTTATTGTCTTACGAAAATGATGACTATAAAAAATGTTACTAATGAAATGCAAACTATAAAAAACAATCTACCAGATATGTGGCTCGAACTATAGAGTTCAGAAGTGTTAAATGCCCTGTGACACTGAAACTGTCCATTTCAAGAAAACCCACTTCTAGATCATTAACTTTTTCCTCAATAGTCTCAGGAACTTTCTATGCAACCAGTGGTTCAATTTAGCTTATACTGGAACCATACGAAGAACTAGTAAACTAGTTTCTGGCTAAGGCCTGAGAATTTGCATTTTGATAGAATGCTGACGTTGTTGGTTTTAGAACCACACTTGGAGAACCACTGCTCCAGACATCCACTCTACTCTAAATGGACTAGACAGAAAACTACCGTTTCCTGTTACAAAGGTCTTGTCCCCCTCTAGAAAATAACTGCCTATTAATTTATTGTGTGTACATATAACCAGATACACACACACAAATATATACACACACAGCTATGTGTGTGTATGTGTATTACATCACTCATTTCACTATGTTCATTTATCACTGCTAAGCTGAACTTTCTTCAACTACCGTGTGCGTAAGACATATTCGTGAATCTGCCTTTCCCTAATTAAAAATTTTTCGGTTTAGAAAAGGTATTCAGTCAAATTTTACCTTTCAACTATAAACATTAGCTTATCATGTAATTAAAGACAGCAAGCTGCTGCTGCCGCTGCTGCTGCTGCTGCTAAATCTCTTCAGTCGTGTCCGACTGTGTGACCCCATAGATGGCAGCCCACCAGGCTCCCCTGTCCCTGGGATTCTCCAGGCAAGAACACTGGAGTGGGTTGCCATTTCCTTCTCCAATGCATGAAAGTGAAGAGGGAAAGTGAAGTCGCTCAGTCATGTCCGACTCTGTGTGACCCCACAGACGGCAGCCCACAAGCTCCCCTGTCCCTGGGATTCTCCAGGCAAGAACACTGGAGTGGGTTGCCATTGCCTTCTCCAATGCATGAAAGTGAAGTCACTCAGTCATGTTTGACTCTTAGCGACCCCATGGACTGCAGCCTACCAGCCTCCTCCATTCATGGGATTTTCCAGGCAAGAGTACTGGAGCGGGGTGCCACTGCCTTCTCCAATACAGCAATCTACTGACTTTTAAGAAGACAAAGTTTTTGAGCAGTTTAGAATCACGTTTACTAGGAACTGATACGCTGTTTATAACTAATTTATATGTATCATTATAATCAGTTTCCTTAGAAGTTCTAAGGAATTATGATTACCAGTATCATACACTTACTGGTATACGACAATTTCTCATGTACCTCCCTCCTCAGGCAACTGGGTAACAGAAGGCTAGGTAATAGGAGCATTTAGTAAATTAAGTTATTTCACTGTCTTTAAAAAATAAATAAATAACCCTGGCAAGGAAGGGCAATGATGTCAGTATCCTTCCGTGATCCATTAACTGAACACACCATTTTATTTCTCTAATCACCAACAGAATCAGCATTTGGTTTTACCAATGACTGTTTTAAAACATAATTGGCTTAAGGTACACATTTCAGACTTACTCTATTAGCGGTGCTCCATACAGAACAAAAATTACGTGAAAGAAGAAACAAGATGTAAGAAAGTAGATACAGCATTTCAAAAATCTGGTTACCTAAAAAAAGAAATGAACAACTTAAAGAATCAAGAGTGCCTGAAGGACAGCAGATACTTTGAATTTTATCTACAAATACAACTTGGTCCCACATTGAGTGGTACAGGGGACTCTTCTTTGGATTTGCTCCTAAAGTCAGATCACATATGCTTTGCACAACACTTTTAAAAAGCTTAAAAGACAAGAATCGACCTCCATATTCCACACACCTAACCAAAAGCAGAGTCAGAAAACATTTTTGTTCCTCTGCTATGTACTGAATTATGCTGTTAAGCAGTATTTATGAAATATTTACCAATAAGAGTGCTAGGATACACAAAAAACAGTCCTTATTGTGTGATAATGTTACACGTGAAATATTTACAGAAAATAACAACTGTAATAAATCTTTTTCATTTTAAAACAAAAGTCCTAGAAAAACTGGACAAAAAATTACAATATTAAATAATTCCCCAAATCATATTTATGTTACTATAAAAAAGACCTGCACGTTTGAAAATCAGTGTGTGGGACCTACTTGACTTCAAGAAGATCTAACGGTAAAACACACACTGAGCTTCTTATATCAAAAGGCAGTAAACATGTGTTAAATTACCTAATGCACACATATAGTACTCAATAATGTTCAGTGAGGACTTTCCAAATAATAGTTGTGTTACACTGTAATAAATATTTCAGAAAATAGATTCCAATATCTGAAACTTCAACTACTATTTAGTCAAGGAAGGCCACGTTTGAAACAAGAGCAACCAAGGTGGTTTATTTTAGAATGGCTAAAAAACTCATTGTGTCTTTCAGAAATGCAAAAGATGCACGAAAATAAACTGAAATGTCTTATGAGGTTTAAAGGTGCAATTGCTACATGTTTTTATCTTCATCATGTTTTATGATGACATAAAACATGACTATATAGGTTCACAATGTTATGATATCCAATGAACTCATGGCAAGAATCTATCAAACATTATGGACAATCTTTCAGCAAGCAATACACTACTGACTTGGGGGAAAATATCAGCTTCTTTATTCACTGTAAATAGACTAATAAGTGCTTGACTAATACTTTATTCTTCCAGTAAAAGAGAAATTACCTACATGTAAAAATCATTTATCAAGAAATAAGCCTTACCTTGTATGATAATGAACTTCTTTTAGAAGACACATTTGGTTTCACTACTAAATACAATACTAAATTGACGGCAGTTGCAGAAACAGAACAGATGTATAACCATGTCAAGTGTGTCTCCAATATTGAGAAGTTCTCCAAGAAGAATGATGGAATGAAGACGCTTAGGATAATTGAAAATATGCATAAAAGATGGGTATACAGTAGTTTCTTGATGTCAGTATCTTTCATGGTGTTTTCTTGAGTGGCTATCTAATGAAAAACAAATTAAGAAAAGAACATAGACAATAATGACTTTTTGCATTGTCCTAAATGCTTCGACATCTAAAAATAAGTCATGAACCAAAGTCAGTTTTCTATGGGTAAAAATGTCTAAGTGCTAGAGTACAATGGCATCCCACTCCAGCACTGCTGCCTGGAAAACCCCATGGACGGAGGAGCCTGGTGGGCCGCAGTCCACGGGGTCGCTATGAGTCAGACACGACTGAGTGACTTCACTTTCACTTTTCACTTTCATGCACTGGAGAAGGAAACAGCAACCCACTCCAATGTTCTTGCCTGGAGAATCCCAGGGACGGGGGAGCCTGGTGGGCTGCCGTCTATGGGGTCGCACAGAGTCGGGCACGACTGCAGCGACTCAGCAGCAGCAGCAGCAGCTAGAGAACAGGGAGATGCACACGTGGAAACATACATGTGGACTAACATGGTTCAGACTGTTATCACAGCCTAAAAAAGGACACGTTAACCAATTTCTTACATATTTGTGTTTAGTTTCTACAACATGGTCATGTGCTAGGACTATTTAAGCAATCCATTGTATTTTTCCTTTCCCAAAATCAGAGGTGAAAACAAAGGACATAGGTTAATAACTTGCCCTTTTGGAATTATAAGCTATGTATTCTAGGAACCCCATAATACACTTTGGGTGGACTGTTGGCATTTTTTACGATTATGGACCTTTGTCTAACATCACGGTAGTTCACATTTTCTAGCAAATGCCAAGTAACACCAGGTACACACTGGAATACTCAAATGGTGGCCAGTGTTATCAAGAGCCTTCAAAGAACATTATGCTAAACTAAGGAATCCCAGTGCTGCAAAAATACCAAAATGGCAATGTCCATTACAGATGCCAGATTCCAACCAAAAGCATGGTATGAATGAAAGGAAGAAAAATATTTACTTTCTTTCTATAAAACACATATTTGATGTATGTACATATTTACAAATTACCTAACAGAGAGCTTATACATGGTATGGACTGATGTTAAGAAAGGAGTTAATTATTAAAGTAATAGTCCACAGGTTACACTGTGGTGAACAGTCCAGAAAAACATATATATACACACATATAGATATGGACAATGTGCTCATTCACACAGTCGTGTCCCATTCTTTGCGACCCCCACAGACTGTAGCCTGCCAGGCTCCTCTGTCCAAGGGATTGTTCCAGTCAGAATTGAACTCAGGTCTCCTGAGTTTCCTGCTTTGCAGGCACTGTGGAGGAGGAAATGGTAACCCACTCCAGTATTCTTGCCCATAAAATCCCATGGATAGAAGAGCATGGCGGGCTATAGTCCACAGGTTTGCAGAGAGTCAAACAGGACTGAGTGACTGAGCACTCTACCTACTGCTGAGCCACCAAGGAAGCCTATATATATAAACACACACACATATATATATGCATATGTATACATTTTATAGACACACACACAGGGCACCCACTAGGGCAAAAGGGCGAATCCACACCTTATCCCAACATTCTCATTAATTCACACTATACTTTTCAAAGGCAAATATTAATACTCTACTGATAAGGAAACAGGTTAAAAGAGATTAAGAAATACTCCAAGGTCTCAAGCTCTCAAGTGCTAAAGCCATTTCAAAACCTAGCCTCGCTGATATATACACGCCAAGGGGTCGAGAAGAGAATGAATGGCAAGAAAGGAAACGTTTCTCAAGGGTGCTATGCTCAGCTGAGGGCCGGGGAGGGAAATCTAGAATATATTCTCTCAATAGACAACCCTTCAGATATTTTTCTGGGCCACCCTCAGAATCCCAACTGACCAAGCAGATCTGGACCTAAGACAGTGAGCAGTACCCAAACTCAGATGGCTGGCGGAATGAGTGAATGAACAAAGAGTTGGTCCAGTGCTGCCCTTCTGAGAAACCAGCCCTGTGTCAGGTCCTGGCCAGCCAAGGACGACTCTGGTCAGGTGCCGTCTCAGGTGGCCAGGAACCCGGCATCCGCAGTCAGACCTGACCCGGGCCCTCAAGCCTTGCAGAGGTAGAGAAGGCCCTTCTGAGCGACTCCTAGAGGAGCCTTGGCGGGACATTAACCTGCAGCTTCACCCCAAATTGTATCGCTCTGGACTCTGCCTAAGCCTGCCTCAACCGACCGGAGTGTGGGCAGCAAGGGACAAGCTGAGAAGCATAATCAAAGAATACAGACGTGGAGACCAACAGAAACGGAGGTACAGACACAGAAAGACGTATCTGAAAGAGGCCAGTCCATCAGGGCAACCCTTGGGTAACGCCGGAAGGGCGGCGCTCGAGGGGCAAGCAGGCGCCAATTGGCCGGGGACAGAGATTTCCGGCCAGATGGGCAGTTGGCGAAAGTGGCTTGCAGCCTCGGGAGGCTCGCATGCAGGGGTGTTCGGCTGAGCTTACCTATCTCTCCCGCCCGCCAAACGGAAGCGAGGGTTACTACCTCCCACCATCAGTTGCCACTCACTGCCCTGAGCCTCGCGCAGGCGCAGCCTGTGGGGCGGTGACCCAAGGCCTCACAGCCAATCGCAGAAATGGAGGGGCGGACCAAGAAAGGCAGCCCCGCCTTCTCGCTCGCGTTCATTCCTCCCGCTGCTTTCCAGGTGCAGGATAGGCGGGGCGAAGGGCGGTGGGGCCGGAAGTGGGTTTTAGTAACCCGGAAGGGGAGTTCTTTCTTGGCTGTAGTGTTGATATCTTCCAGCTGCTGCTTGTTCTGCGGCTGAGGGTATCATCGCGAAAGGATGGTGTGCGAAAAATGTGAGTTAAGGAGACTTTTCTCCGGGAAAAAGAGGCTGGGAGACCCTAATTCGAACTCCCTGGGAACTTTGCCTTTCTCTGTTTTACTTTCGGCCACAGGCCTCCGATTCTTGTCTCTGTCCTTCTGTCTTGCTATTTGACCGTTCCGGCCCCTCCCCAATGACCTACAGTCCTGTATCTGTTGGATTCGGGGTGGTCTCAGTTTTGCCCCGTTTTGTCTATTTCGGTTGCTTCCGCTCGACCCCGGCTATCATCCTGTACTGCTTCTTGACAGGCTCCCTCGCTTCACAGACCCTCAGGGTTGGAATGGATCTTAAAAATCACTTCCACAACATCTGGAGTTGCTGGATTTAGCAAATAAAAGTACCCGACGCCCAGTTAAATTTGAATTTCAGGTAAACAACGAATAACTTTTAGTGTGAATATGTCCTATGCAGTATTTGAGACTTGGCCTTGTTTGCTGCTCCTTACTACTATTAAGTGCTTTGTCCCAAAGCACGCACTTTTATGACATTTTTTACTGAAAAAGTATTCTTTGTTTATCTGAAATTTAAATCTCACTGGGTGTCCTGTGCTTTATCTAACAAGCCTAAATGAGGATCCCACCCAATGACTTAAGTGCTCTTTGCATGAATGCCTAGAGTACTGAGGCACGGGGCTAGGAGAATCTTACCATCTTCAAAGAAGTCCCTGTAGTTTTCACTGGCTTTTAGAGAAGTCTTTCCTCCTTATGGACTTCCCTGATGGCTCAGAATCTATAGAATCTGCCTGCAGTGCAGGTAGACCCGGGTTCCGTCCCGCAGTCCGGAAGATCACCTGGAGAAGGAATGGCAACCCACTCCGGTATTCTTCACTGGAGAATTCCATGAACAGAGCAGCCTGGCAGGTTACAGTCCGAGGTCGCAAAGAGTCAGACAGGACTGAGCGACTAACACTTTCCTCCTTATAGTTGCCATTTGGTGACTCTAATGCTAACCCTTGAGAGTTCTAGAAAATATGATTTTTTGACTTCACAAACTGGTTATAGGTTTAAAAAGAGCTGTCATATCCTCAAATACCTTTTTCCTACCGTTAGGTATGTCTGACTCTTCTGTAAAAAAGATTCAAGTTCTCATATCCTGATAATTAACATGATCCGTTTTGTTTCTGTCCCCACAGTGTATAAAACTTTGAACACAGATGCCCGTGAGTTTGAATCACAGTTTTTATATTAAGTGAAAGAATGACCATGGATGGTTTCTTTATTAAATTCTCAGAGTACAGAAAATAATTTGATGTTTTTATATTTGGAGCCTGGCATTCGGGAGGACCCCCCCCCCCCCCACAATAAAGCCTCAGCTTACGTTTTAAACTTCATTTTTGCTAACCCTTATTTTCTTCGCTTCAGCCAAACCAAACTGTTTTGTATGCCTGGATGTACATAACCCTGAGTTTTCCATGCCTTTCCGCAGGATGTGTCATTTTTCCAGGTTACCTTCATCCTCTTTTCTCCTCTTACCAGTGCCATTGCCACTAACCCTCTCTATTGCCTTTCCCACAAAGGTTTCCTGGATTTCCCTGATCAACGTTATTTTTTTCTTCCATGGGATTTCTCCTAATACTACAATTCTGAATTGTTATACCTGTTATTTTCCAGCTTATATTTTAGTTGAATAGTTCTTAACTTTTGGGGATGGTTCTCTCAGCCCTCTGAGAATGTGATGAAAGCTATGGACTTAGTATAGTCTACTTAAAAATGAATATACAAAAAGTTTGTGTACGGTTTTATCTTATTCATATATCGTCTGTGGCCCACCTGTGAGAATCAGACTATGAACTACTGTTAGGGAAATCAGCGTGCTATAAACTCCTTAAAATCTAGACCTTTATCTAATTCATTTTACTTTTCTCTGTACTTTGTACAATGGCTTATACATCAGAGATGCTTAGTAAATATTTATGGATTGAATAGGTTTATCAGATTTGTTTATACATGTGCAGTTCAGTTCAGTTGCTCAGTCATGTCCGACTCTTTGCAGAGGAAGCCTATTATAAGCCATCCTGTTATCCACAAATTTGACTTGAGAGTCAGTTATCCGTTGCCACAGTTATCTTAAGTCTCAGTTCAGTGGCCCTGACCCCAACATTATCAGGCTTGTACATATTATGACTGGTGATACCATTATGAACTTTAGGCACAATGTAGTGTATTTATTAGAGAGTAAACACTAATCCCCCTTGTTTTTACTATCTTTTTATAACAGGTGAAAAGAAACTTGGTACTGTTATCACTCCAGATACATGGAAAGATGGTGCAAGGAATACCACAGGTATTTTTCCTTTTAGAACATAGATACTGAATCAGATTCTTCCTGTGAATAATGTTTTCATTTTCACATTATTTGTAAGATGAAATATTGTTATATGTACAGCATACTTCATTTATTAAACATAAGAATACTAGATCTCCCAACAGTTTAATATATTCTTCTATTTTGCTCTTTCAGTGATGTGTTAGGGTTCCTGATTTAGTAGAAAGGAAATAGCAAAATAATTAAATGAATTTTAAGCAACAAGTGCATCATAGTATTAATAGTTGATTTGATTAAGCTTAATTAGGGTTAGTATTGAAAGCCCCTTTTCCTCACCTGATTTCTATATTCTTGAACAAATTATGTAAATATTTTCACCATCATAATCATTAAATACAGTGAGGATTTTTTCAGAGGGAACAAAAAGAAATATTTTCATTATTCAATGTCACTGGCAGTAAAGTAGTACTGTCTGGATTTTACATTAGATAGAGTAAATATAGACCCATTCCCAAAGTCCTACATTGAGTCTGAGGAATAAGATGATTGCTTTTTTCCCACCACCACACCCTGCCCCCCATCCCTAACCATGCTGTGAAGCATGCAGGATCATAGTTCCCTGATTAGGGATCGAATCCACCCCCTTGGCAATGAAAGCGTGAAGTCTTAACCATGGACTGCCAGGGAATTCCTATAATGATTGCCTTTTATCCAAATTTTATTCTCCTAGTAAAAAATTGTTTTATTTTTAAGTAGTGTCTTTAAGACTTGGCTTTTAAATGAAGATTTTTGAAAATGTTGATATAGGCTAGTCTACCTGGAATGTTAGGTCCATGAATCAAGGCAAACTGGAAGTGGTCAAACAGGAGATGGCAAGAGTGAACATCAACATTTTATGAATCAGTGAACTAAAATGGACTGGAAGGTGAATTTAACTCAGATGACCATCATATCTACTACTGTGGGCAAAAATCCCTTACAAGAAATGGAGTAGCCATCATAGTCAACAAAAGAGTCCAAAATGCAGTGCTTGGATGCAATCTCAAAAACAACAGAATGATATCTGTTCGTTTCCAAGGCAAACCGTTCAGTATCACAGTAACCCAGGTCTGTGCCCCAACCAGTAATGCTGAAGCAGCTGAAGTTGAACAGTTCTATGAAGACCTACAAGACCTTCTAGAACCAACACTCAAAAAAGATGTCCTTTTCATTATAGGGGACTGGAATGCAAAAGTAGGAAGTCAAGGAATACCTTCAGTAACAGGCAGATTTGGCCTTGAGGTACAAAATGAAGCAGGTCAAAGGTTAACAGTTTTGCCAAGAGAACTCACTGGTCATAGCAAACACCCTCTTCCAACAATACAAGAGAAGACTGTAAACATGGACGTCACCAGATGGTCAATACCGAAATCAGATTGATTATATTCTTTGCAGCCAAAGATGGAGAATCTCTATACAGTCAGCAAAAACAAGACCAGGAGCTGACTGTGGCTCAGATCATGAACTCCTTATTGCCAAATTCAGACTTAAATTGAAGAAAATAGGGAAAACCACTAGACCATTCAGGTATGACCTAACTCAAAACTGTTAGGATTATACAGTGGAAGTGACAAATAGATTCAAGGGATTAGATCTGATAGAGAGAGTGCCTGAAGAACTCTGGGCAGAGGTTCATGATATTGCACAGGAGGTAGTGATCAAGACCATCCCCAAGAAAAAGGCAAAATGGCTGTCTGAGGTGGCCTTACAAATAGCTGAGAAAAGAAGAGAAGCTAAAGGCAAAGGAGAAAAGGAAAGATATACCCATTTGAATGCAGAGTTCCAAAGAATAGCAAGGAGAGATAAGAAAGCCTTCCTCAGCGATCAATGCAAAGAAATAGAGGAAAACAACAGAATGGGAAAGACTAGAGATCTCTTCAAGAAAATTAGAGATACCAAGGGAACATTTCAAGCAAAGATGGGCACAATAAAGGACAGAAATGGTATGGACCTAACAGAAGCAGTAGATATTAAGAGGTGGAAGAACTATACAAAAAAGATATTCATGACCCAGATAACCACAATGGTGTGATCACTCACTTAGAGCCAGACATCCTGGAGTGCAAAGTCATGTGGGCCTTAGAAAGCATCACTACGAACAAAGCTAGTGGAGGTGATGGAATTCCAGTTGAGCTATCTCAAATCCTAAAAGATAATGCTGTGAAAGTGCTGCACTCAGATTGCCAGCAAATTTGGAAAACTCAGCAGTGGCCACAGGACTGGAAAAGATCAGTTTTCATTCCAGTGCCAAAGAATGTCACACTACTGCACAATTGCACTCATCTCACATGCTAGCAAAGTAATGCCCCAAATCCTCCAAGCCAGGCTTCAACGGTATGTGAACCATGAACTTCCAGATGTTCAAGCTGGTTTTAGAAAAGGCAGAGGAACCAGAGATCAAATTACCAACATCTGTTGGATCATTGAAAAGGCAAGAGAGTTCCAGAAAAACATCTATTTCTGCTTTATTAACTATACCAAAGCCTTTGACTGTGTGGATCACAACAAACTGGAAAATTCTTCAAGACATGGGAATACCAGACCACCTGACCTGCCTCTTGAGAAATCTGTATGCAGATCAAGAAGCAACAGCTAGAACTGGACATGGAACAACATACTGGTTCCAAATCAGGAAAGGAGTATGTCAAGACTGTATTATTGTCACCCTATTTTTTAACTCATATGCAGAGTACATCATGAGAAACGCTGGGCTGGCTGAAGCACAAGGTGGAATCAAGATTGCTGGGAGAAATATCAGTAACCTCAGATATGCAGTTGATAACCACCCTTATGGCAAAAACTGAAGAACTAGAGAGCCTCTTGATGAAAGTAAAAGAGGAGAGTGAAAAAGTAGGTTTAAAACTCAACATTCAGAAATCTAAGATCATGGCGTCTGGTCCCATCACTTCATGGCAAATAGATGGGGAAACAATGGAAACAGTGAGAGACTTTATTTTGGGGGGCTCCAAAATCACTGCAGATGGTGATTTCAGCCATGAAATTAAAAGACACTTCTTGGAAGAAAAGTTTTGACCAACCTAGACAGCATATTAAAAAGCAGAGATATTACTTTGCCAACAAAGGTCCATCTAGTCAAGGCTATGGTTTTTCCAGTAGTCATGTATGGATGTGAGAGTTGGACTATAAAGAAAGCTGAGCACTGAAGAATAGGTGCTTTTGAACTCTGGTATTGGAGAAGACTCTTGAGAGTCCCCTGAACTGTGAGGAGATCCAACCAGTCCATCCTAAAGGAAATCAGTCCTGAATATTCACTGGAAGGACTGATACTAAAGCTGAAACTCCAGTACTTTGGCCACCTGGTGCAAAGAACTGAGTCATTTCCAAAGACCCTGCTGCTGGGAAAGATTGAAGGCAGGAGGAGAAGGGGACGATGAGAAGGAGGATGAGAAGATTGGATGGCATCACCAACTTGATGGACATGAGTTTGAGTAGGCTCTGGGAGTTGGTGATGGACAAGGAGGCCTGGCATGCTGCAGTACATGGGGTCACAAAGAGTCGGACATGATTGAGCAACTGAACTGATTGGTTAGAAGTCAAAAAATGAACTTTCTGATTGTTAAATGTTGCATGGTTATGTTATTATGTGAAATGTAGAGAAATAACCCACTAAAGTGTGTGTATATTTCTATGCAGAAAGTGGTGGAAGAAAGCTGAACGAAAATAAGGCTTTGACCTCAAAAAAAGCAAGGTAAGTAAAAGAGTATCTGTAAAGCTGTCATAAATTTCTACTCTTTTTACTATTAAGTGTATTGGAATGAATTTGTTTTGCCTCATTCTGTTGTAAGAAAGCATAGACTTAGGTACTTCCCAGGGTGTATAACCAAGCTATCTGTTACATCCTATTGGTTTCACCCTGTTCTTTTCACTGTATCAATATATGAAGATATTATATGTTATTTTTATAATTTGACCAGAAAATAGTACTTATTTTTACTAGTTCTTAGTTTTTCTGTGAATCACAGGCAGCAGACAAATGTGGACAGATCATGAGCTCTAAAGTCAGACATAAATTTGAATGTAGACTTTGTTACTGTCTAGTTCTATAACTTTAAGCAAGTCAAAACAGTTCCTTAACTTTCCTGAACATTGCTTTTTTACCGAGGAATGGGGATAAAAATGTCTCCCACCATAAAAACAATTTTTGACACCATGCTCTACTATATTCAGTTTTTAAAGCCCCATAAATTCTTCCAGCTGCCATCCATTTTCTTGCTTCCTTTTATAGCAGAAGTTTTCAAAAGCTGTATCTAGAGAGTACTTTCCCAGTGTCCTTAAGTTCTGTTTACTCCTTCAGCTACTGTAGTCAGGCCTCCATCTCTACCACACTTATAAACCTACTCTTGTCAAGATCACACATGATCTTTGAAACTGTTGGCTGCTTCTCAGTTATTACCTTTCTTAACCTTTAACAGCGTGCTGTCTCTCTCTCTCCTTTTTTTGCAACCATTTATTCTCTTGGCTTTGAGATACCACATTCTCCTTTCCTCTTAACTCACTAACTGTTCCTTCCAGTGCTGTTCTCAATCCAGTGCTTCTAGACTCAATCCTAGACATTTTTTTTCCCATTTATAAATTTGCTATCTCTCTTCAAGTGACTTTAGTCCAGCACCTTTGAATTCAAGCTGTATGTTAATGACTTCCACATGTATATCTCATCATGACTCCTCTGAACTCCAGCCATATATCCAGTTGCCTCCTTGACTTTTCTAATTTGATGTTTGACAGGCATCCTCCTTTTCCTTCAGTCTAATCATAGTCTTCTCATCATGGCTCTGGGGTTCAATCTACTTGTACAAACCAAAATTCCTTACTGATTTCTTCATTTCATTCGCTTCCCATATCCATTAGCAAGTTCTATGGCTCTGCTACCAAAAAGTAACCTGAATCCACCTTCTGTTCATCTCGCTGCTAGTACCCTCTTGTAAACCATCATTATTATTTCTTATTGAATACTGTAATAACTTCTGTCTCCCTGTTTCCTCTCTGATTCCCTATACTTCATTCTCATAATAATTACCATGGTTCCTTAAAGGATAAGTAACTCCTTTGCTTGGGTTTCTTTTTACATTGAATAAAATCCAGGCCCTGTGCCATGGTCTCATGGGGTCCTGTATGGTGTGGCCCCTCCTACCTCTGTGACTTCCCATGAAGCCAACTCTTGATTCAGATTTGCCAAGCATACTCTCACTGGAAGAGGTTTTGCTTACTGTGCCCTCTTCCTGGAACTCGTCCCTAAGAGCTCACATAGCTGGCTCCTGGTTACTTGAGTCGCAACTGAAATGTCATTTCTCCAGAGACAGTCCCTAGTTCAGTTCAGTTCAGTTGCTCAGTCGTGTCCGACTCTGCAACTCCATGAATTGCAGCATGCCAGGCCTCCCTGTCCATCATCAACTCCCAGAGTTCTCTCAAACTCAGGTCCATTGAGTCAGAGATGCCATCCAGCCATCTCATCCTCTGTCATCTCCTTCTCCTCCTGCCCACGATCCCTCCCAGCATCAGAGTCTTTTCCAATGAGTCAACTCTTTGCATCAGGTGGGTAAAGTATTGGAATTTCAGCTTTAGCATCAGTCCTTCCAAAGAACACCCAGGGCTGATCTCCTTCAGAATGGACTGGTTGGATCTCCTTGCAGTCCAAGGGACTCTCAAGAGTCTTCTCCAACACCACAGTCCAAAAGCATCAATTCTTTGGCACTCAGCTTTCTTCACACTCCAACTCTCATATCCATACATGACTACTGGAAAAACCCTGAACTTGACTAGATGGAACTTTGTTGGCAAAGTAATGTCTCTGCTTTTGAATATGCTATCTAGGTTGGTCATAGCTTTTCTTCCAAGGAGTAAGCGTCTTTGAATTTCATGGCTGCAGTCACCATCTACAGTGATTTTGGAGCCCCCCAAAATAAAGTCTGACACTTTCCACTGTTTCCCCATCTATTTCCCTAACCAGCATCTAAACTAATGTCTTCCTTCCTTCCTTCCTTCCCCTCCTGTCCACCACAATATCCTCTGAATTTTCTCTACAACAGGTATTACTATCTTAAAAATGTGGTTTTCTCCTTACTTACTGTCTGTCTCCTCTCACAAATGTCAACTGGATGAGGACAGAAGCTTTGTCAAGTTCATCTTTGGCTTTTAATAATAAAGCTTCTAATACATAAAGTGCCTTACACATAAAGGTGTTTATTAAATAATGAGTATAAATTAGCATAATAGACTTAAACCTCAGTGCATTGTCTCATTGGGTATTGTTGACTGACCTGTTGATGTCTTCTGAGATCATTCAGTTATTATTGACCAAGTTGTTCTTTAACAGAGCATACAGTTTTAGGTCCTAGTTCCTTTATGCTCCCAAACTTACTTCAGTGTCATTAATAAGTAGCTATTACTTTTGGGTATTTTAAATGTCTCACTTTGGGAAGTGTACATAATATTTCTGAGATATTAAAATGTACATTTTGGAAAAATATACAGTTCTAAGAAAAAGTAATCTCTAGACTTGTACATGCAAACAAATTGAGCTTGTTATTCAAAGGAAGAGTCAGGTTCACTCTTAACTTCCCTTGTGGGAAGTAAAGTGACATTCTTTTGGATTTAGAAAAATTAACCTTTGAAAATGAGCTATTGTATTGTACCCAAGAGAAGAAACCAGGTCTGGACAGTATTGGTGTTCAGTATATGAGTTCAGTTACAAAAAGTTACTGCCAATTTGATGGGAAGTATTTCCTCTAAAATTATCTTGTGCACCAGTTACAGTAAGGTGACATTTTCATTTAATAGAAACTTTTTATCCAAAAAAGTTTACATCAGTTAATTGAAAATATCAGCTAAACTAGGCGGTCATGAAGAGATACACATACCTTATTTTAAGTCAAAGCGCATAACTATACATATATTTCATCAATCATTTTACATTGAGACAAGGCTTTTTGAATATGAATCTACTTTTATCATTTGCCTTATATAAATCATAACCAGAATATATATTTTCAGCATCTTTAAAGTAGCTCAAGAACTGACACTTCAAGTGCCAAGCCCTTCCATTTTGAATTTTTTCTCAATTTGAGTTTTCTTACCCATGACTAATGCTGTAGCAGTTTTCATGATACACTCTTTTCTGGTCGTCAAAGCATTCACTTAGTTTTTAGTAGAATTGGTTACTATTTTTGTACTCTTCATTTCATGAGTTTCCATAATGTTTAATTGTAACACTTGAATAGATTGACAAATACAACTCTGATAAGCAGGTTTGGGATTAAGTACAGATGACTCTTTATAAGCATACAGCTTACGTGGAAGGGGCAGAAACGTGCAGGTATGTTAAGAGAGTAGCCAGTTAGAAGAGTGCTATGCTATCAATTGGAGAGTTTTATAGAGGGACCAGAAAGCATAGATTAATCACATTTGTTGCTTAAGTGAGGTTATTTAAGAGTATTTCTATCGTACTGTACATTTTTCTTTCTTTAAAAAAAACTCTAGGTTTGATCCGTATGGAAAGAATAAGTTCTCCACTTGCAGAATTTGTAAAAGTTCTGTACACCAACCGGGTTCTCATTATTGCCAGGGCTGTGCCTACAAAAAGGGTGAGTTTCTCTCAATACCACGTTTATATTCATATCAAATGTACTTCTTTTGATACTGATTTGGATAAAACAGTATAAGAGTAGCCCTTCATAAAACTTATTTGTCAGATAAATGCTCTTTTTTCTAAGGCAAAGTATACAGAACTTGTCATAGTTGAAAGTATATTCGTTTTCTCTTTTCTGATGCTGTTTAATTTTTTTTTTTTTTAACCTTCACCAGTGACTTAAATAAACCAAATCATTGATATTAGTTAAATATTTGATTGGTATAATTAGTTGTTGTTAACACTTGATTGCTTACATGAGTTTTCTGTTTGTTTGTTTGTTTTAGGCATCTGCGCTATGTGTGGAAAAAAGGTTTTGGATACCAAAAACTACAAGCAAACGTCTGTTTAGATGTATTGACATTTCAGGTTTTCCGTATGACTTTACTTTTTGCTTTGAATTTTCAAGGCATAAGTTAGATGTTCAAGTTACAAGATAACAAGTCTTAAGACAAATAAACCAGGGAAGTAGACTGGTATTCTTTCTTTTGCTGTCAAGAAGTTCAGCAGCAATGTAACTAGTTTTCTGCCTTAAGCTTTTCTTTACAAACATCTTATTTAACTGGAGTAAGTAACAAATCTAACAAAAATATTTTCCTAGTTCTGTATGCACTTTTTAATTTATCATATAATTTTTATTCTTTTTCCCTCTACGTTATAGATATTGCAAAAGTAAGAAGGAAGTTATTGATATATGGCTTTGAATTTGGCATTCAGACTTGTGATCCTTCCCTTGTTCCCTTTTGGTTGTGTAGTTTCAGGATCAGCAGTTCCTTAATTAATCACAGCATCATAGGGCATTCAAATATCTGAGCCCATTATTGTTAAATAGTTCCTTAAATAAATTAGCCCAGACCCAAATTAAACAAAAGTTTTTTTATGTTATTTTTTATTCATTTGTGAAGCCAAAGTGTCAATACCTTTCATATGAGAATAGGAACTCAAGGGACAACCCACATATGTTCAAAAAAATACAAAGGATTTCAGAAAAACACATATCACCTTGAATTCAGACCATCATGAAAGCCAGAACGTTGTGCATCCATAATGATGTATAGTGAACGAATCACCATTCTTTGGGAAAATGCTTTGAAGCAGACACCAAACATTTTTTTAACCTCCTCTTCTAAATACACAAAGCAAACATTTTGACTCTTTTTAAAATATATATATATAATATAGACTGCTAAAAGACTACTTTGAGATTTCTTTTTTTTTAAATTATACAGTTGTTGATTTACAATGTTGTGTTAATTTCTGCTGTGTACAACAGAATGATTCAGTTGTATGTATATATACATTGTTTTTAAAATTCTTTGCCATTATAGTATATCACAAGATATTGAATACAGTTCCCTATACTCTGCAGTGAGAGATATTGAATACAGTTCCCTGTACTCTGCAGTGAGAGATATTGAATACAGTTCCCTGTACTCTGCAGTGAGACCCTGTTGTTCATCCATTCTGTGTGTCTGCTAACCCCAAACTCCCAATCCATCTCCCCACCGCACAGCCCCCTTGGCAGTCACAAGGTTGTTCTCTTTGTGAGTCTGTTTGTGTTTCTTAGATAGGTTCGTTTGTGTCATATTTTAGATTCTGCCTTTAAGTGACATCATATGGTATCTGTCTTTCTGACCTCACTTACTACAGTGATCTCTAAGGCCGTCATGTTAATTGGACATTATTTCATTCTTTTAGTGGCTGAGTAATATTCCATTGTATGTGTGCAGTCTTTTGAGTTGAAGTTTTGTCTGAATATATGCCCAGTAGTTGGATTGCTGGATCATATGTTAGTTCAATTTTTAGTTTTTTGAGGAACCTTCATACTGTTTTCCATAGTGACTGTACCAACTCATATTCCTACAAACAGTGTAGGCGAGTTCCCTTTTCTCCACACCCTCTCCAGCGTTTGTTGTTGGTAGATTTTTTAATAATAGCCTTTCTGACTGGTGTAAGGTGGTACTTCATTGTGGTTTTGATTTGCTTTTCTCCAATAATTAGTGACGTTGAGCATCTTGTCATGTGTCTGTTGGCCATCTATACGTTGTCTTTGGAGAAGTGTCTAGGCCTGTTTTTTGATTGGGTTGTTCAGGTTTTGTGTTGAATTATATGAAGTGTTTGTGTATTTTGGAAATTAAGCACTTGTCAGTCACATCATTTGTAAATATTTTCTCCCAGTCTGTAGGTTGTTCTTTTCATTTTGTATATGATTTCCTTTGTTATACAAAAGCTTATAAGTTTGATTAGGTCCGATCGGTTTAATTTTGCTTTTGTTTCTATTGCTTTGGTAGACTGACCTCTGAAACGTTGGTACGATTTATTTCAGAGAATGTTTTGCCTGCATTCTCTTTTAGGAGTTTTATGGTATCAGTGTCACATCTTATACTTAAGTGTTTAGGCCATTTTGAGTTTATTTTTGTGTATGGTGAGAGGCTGTGTTCTGTGTGTTCTAACTTCATTGATTCACATGCAGCTGTCCAACTTTCCCTTAACACTACTTGCTGAAGAGATTGTCTTTTTTCCATTGTATATTTTTGCCTCCTTTGTTGAAGATCAATTGACCATAGGTGTGTGGGTTTATTTCTGGGCTGTCTGTTCACTTTCAGGTTTCAGACAAAGCCTTTTCTTTTGCTGCCTTTAGAAGTACAGGACTTCTGCTTTTGAA
The DNA here is from genome assembly GCF_042477335.2 of Ovis canadensis. Taxonomy (NCBI): domain Eukaryota; kingdom Metazoa; phylum Chordata; class Mammalia; order Artiodactyla; family Bovidae; genus Ovis; species Ovis canadensis. The sequence continues at coordinate 77,869,202 of NC_091247.1, read as the reverse complement.
ACAAGCTAACTGTGGGAGGCCAAAAAAAGTATTCCCCATTGCCAAGTGCAGTATAAATATGTATCACTATAAAATGGTAGACTAGATACAATGATGATACACATGGTATAGATACCACATTTTTATTTGTTTTAAAATTACTGTGGAAAGTATTTAAAGTTTTAACTGTTTAATTTTATCTATAAGGTTTTTTCCCCCTAGGATACGTTCTTATTCTTACCCAGAAAGATCACAGCGATAATGCAAAATAGAATAACAATAGCTCTGAGGGCAAAAAGTATCTTCTCATGCTTTAATTTGGGATTTTAAACTAAAATCAACACAAGGGACACATAATAGGACCTGGTTAAGAGAGTAACCCAGATGCATTAAGAGCTGCATTGGTCAACTTTGGGAAAGTACATTTTTCAGGTATCAACTGGGATGTGGATTTCCACAACTCATATTTCCTATTCATGCCCGACTAGCCTTCTACTGTAAATGATCCAATGGCCAGACTCAGGTTGTTCTATGAAGATATTTGTCAGTGTTATACCTCAGAGTAGTATAAGTGTTATAAACCTTCATATTGTTGAAATAACAATGTGACTGCCGTAAGTTGAATAGAAGAAAGTCCCAAAATAAAACATATTTTTAAAAAGAAAATAAAAAATAGAAAATATAACATTAACATGACAGGATTAAGATCATATTTAGCTTTTATCAAGTTAAATAACATTTTTTTTTAAATCTCATTGTTTTTAATGTATGTATGTCAGAAACAAATACCAACAGAACACTTCTTAAGTGCTTTCACTCATTAAAATATGCAGCCATCAAAATAATACAAGATTTATGTATTTGTGCAGAAGTTTATGTATATAAATAGAAAACATCTGAAAGCCACTGATACGGTTTTTCTCTGTGGAGTAGAACTAAGGGTTGAGAAAAGAGACTTAACCCTTTACAGCCTCATGCCAACTACTTAGTACTTTTTAGCTTATAATTCCTTTACCTGGGGGAGCAGGAGAGTACTAATAATTTTAGTATCCTAGAAATAAGTATTTACATGCACAGATCTGTATTTATTTTCTGAGAATTTCGAGCAGAAGAAATATATGCATTGTTCTGCCCTTCAGATTGTTAATGTTCCTCCTGTTTCCTTTACCATTTTCTGTCTCCTTACACATTTTTTTGACCACATGATGAATACATTGCAGACATCATAGCCTTTAATACTACATATGTGCTTCATGTGAACAAGCATGTGAAGTATGGTTATCAAATTCAGGAATTTAACATTAATATTTTCATCTAATCTATAGTCCTTGTTCCAGTTCCATTTGTTGTCCCATTGATAAATTTTTTTACAGCTACAGGATCTAACCCAGGGTCATATGTTAGATTATCATGACTCTAATCTGGACCAGTTCTTCAGCCTTTCTTTGTCTTTTATAGTATTTGTTTGGAGAATACGGGACAGTTAAAGTATAGGTTGTGCTTCAGTTTGGGTTTTTCTGATTCTTCCTTATGGTTAGATTTGGATTATGCAGTATGGGCTGAAACCCTGTGAATGGTGTATCCTCTCAGTGTTGTACCCCGGCTGTCAGAAAGTCCCCTCGCCTCTTATTGGTGATGTTAATTTTGTCACTTGAGTAAGATGTTGTCCAGTTTCTCCACTGTATCGTTAGTTCCTGTTTTAACTTTTGCAATTAGTAGATAATTTGTGAGGAGAAACTTTGAGGTTGATTGATGTTCTATTCCTTGTGAAACCTTCCCCTCCTAGATTTAGCATCTCTTGATGATTCTTGTCTGAATAAATTTTTACTGTGATGTTTACAAAATTGTGATTTTTCTACCTACATTATTTCTATATTAATTAGTTGTCATACTACTCTAAAGAAAAGGTTTTGCTTTATCTATTTATCATACGTGTAGAATAAATGCTTTATTTCTGATCACTTGAATATTACTTACAGGTGATTCCTTTTACCCCAAGTAACTTAAATGTGTATTCTCTAAGAATAAGGATATTTTCTTATATAACCACAGCATAATTATCAAAATCAGAAAATTAGCATTAATATAATATCTAATATTTTCCACATTTCACTGGTTGTTCCAGTAATGGCCGGGAAGAGGGGCAGAGGTGAATTGGTCCAGGATTCAATCCAGAATAACACATTCCATTTAGTTGTCAAGCCTCTAGTCTCCTTCAGTCGGGAGCAGCTCTTCAGTCTGTCTCTCAGAAATGTCAAGGGCGTGAAAAACATAGACTGCTTATGTATATGAAGTGTCCCTTAATTTGAGATTTTCTGATGTTTGTTTATGATTAAATTGAGCTTATGTCTTTTTGGCAAGAATATCATAGAAGTGACACTGTTCTTTTCAGTGCCTCGAATCATGGTACTGGTTGTTCCATCACAAGCTGTTCATTTTGATCACTTATTTTTGGTGGTATCTGCTAGATTTTTCCACTGTAAAGTTTCTAATTTTTTTCAAGTTAGCAAGCATTTTGTGGGGAGATACTTTGAGACTGTAAATATTCTGTTTCTCAGCAAACTTTCATACACTAAGTTTAGCATCCAGTGATGCTTCTTGGCTGAATTGTTACTCTGATGGCTGCCAAATGATGGTTTTCCAGTCCTATCATTCCCCCACATTTATTAGTTGGCATTCCAGTATAAAGGAAAGATTCCTTTTCTCACTTCTTTTAGTATGAACTCATAAATTCCTATTTTATTATGTCAAATTGTTCCATATTTGGTCAGTGGGAGACCTGGCTTCTGAGTCTTTTTGACATGTTTTTATCATTCTTTGAGAAATTTCTTACTCTCCAGCCCAAAATGTTCCAAGTTTATCGTGTTGTTTTCCCTTCACCCATCTCTGGAATCAACCATTTCTCCAAAGACCTTTAGTTTCTTTTAGTGGACAATGGTGTTTAGAAACTAAGATCTAGACCTGCTGGCTTGTCATTGCTTACAGGACCCTTCAACAGAAAGAACCAAGAAACGTTTATTAGAAATCACCACTTTCTCTAATACCTTCAATTCCAAACCATCCCCACAGGGTTCTTTCTTGCCTTTACCCATTTGATATTTGTGTCTTCTTCCACAATGAGAACCTGGGTCTCCAGCATCATTATTGCAGAACTCTGAATTGTTTAATATTGCTCATGTATTTTGCAATTAAAAATAGTTTTAAGTTTCTTAAAAATGTAAGTAAGCCAACAGAATGATACATGTGAATGTCATTCATCAGCCTGTTAGTGCAGGAAGAGAGCTTGGGAGCTCTTGTGCTTATGCTGCCTCCCAGATGAATTTGGTAAATGAATAACTGATACTAAATACTTGTTTCGGTTCAGCTAACATTTATTGAATCTATACTATGTTCTCATCCCTAATCAGACTACTTTTATTGGCTCCAAGTTTTTTGCTCATAACCATCAGCAAGAATGTGATAAACCATCAATTAATGTAGTATTATTAAAGTAACATACAGAGAAAATATATTGAAAGAATAGTAACTAAAGAGAGAGACTGTTTCAAAAACAGCAATTCTAACCAAAAAAAAAAAACCAAAAATAAAACCTAGACCAAGGTGATACTCAGAGAATGGAAATGAAGGGACACATTCGAATGACCTGTTAAAAGATTTGACTGCCTTGTTGACTAAATGAGGAAATGAGAAGTTGAGTTATAGTGGGTCTCCTTTATATGGTCTCATAGTAACTTCCTCCACCAGAGGGCAATGGTGTTCTTTCTTGGGTTTTTAATTTTCCATCATGCTAAAAGATTTGCAGTTTTAAACGTACAGATCAAATAGATGGACTTATGTCTCCAACAACATTGTGAAAAGATAGCCAGAGAAACTTGGTCATACAATAAAAATCCTGGACAATATTTATTTACATGTAACAAAGTGAAGTCGCTCAGTCGTGTCCGACTCTTAGCGACCCCATGGACTGCAGCCTACCAGGCTCCTCTGTCCATGGGATTTTCCAGGCAAGAGTACTGGAGTGGGGTGCCATTTACATGTATACATATTCATATAAGTGTATAAAATTTCTGTATATGTATCAACTGGCAGGAAATAATGATTCTTAGAGCCCAGAAATGAAGGAAAGTCCAAAATGTACATTAGTACCAAAGCCTTGAAAGAATTATCTTCCAATCTGTCAGTGTCTAAAACCTACTTAAAGCATCATATGCATAGAAGACAAAGCCTTGGACTTGAGTAAGGTGGGAAGGTTAGATCAGACATAGGTGCATAAAGTACGGATCCCTACAAAGCATTGTTTTCAGTGGATTTACTATAAAACCCCCACTTACACACAAAAAGGCAGCGGAAGTATGTTTTTATCCGAGCCTTAGCCTTGGGAAGACATGGGGTAGAAAATTAAAATCTCTCCTTAATAGGAACAAGAATGAGATAGACATTTTTAGGCAAGCAGGTGAGTTTAAACCAACCAAATCCTCAGTAAAGGACATTCCAAAAGGCATATTTCAGGAAGAAGAAAATGAGCTCAAAAATTAATGAAATACAAGAAAGAATGGTCAATTCCAGAAAATGATAAATATTCAGGTAAGTATAGACAAACATTGATTATGAAACATGTTAACATGTAGTTTGTGGAGTTAATAACTAAAATACTGGAAAATAATAAAATAGTTGATCAGATTAAGTACTCAAGAAGAAAAAGATATTACAAATTTTCAACTTGGTTAAGTTCAAAAATACATTTTAAAGCAGTATATGTTAAAATTTCTTAACAAAGAATAAAATAAAGTGTATTTTCCAAACCAAGGTATATGGAGTAAGGGAGAATATATCAATCCAAAAGAAGTCAAAAAAGGAGAGTGCAAGGAAAAGACATTAGAGAACAGAAGAGACAAAGTAATATGGAAGATATAAATTCAAATGTATCTCTAACACAAATGATGTGAATATATTAAATTTTCCAGTTAAAGGAAACATTCTGTCACATTCTTTTAAAGTTCCAGCCATTTGCTGAATGTGCATTTATAGTAAAAGGATGGGAAAGTATACCAGGCAAATACTAATTAAAAGAAAACTGATGTGGCTATATTAACATAGAGAAAGTAAGTCTTAAGGTCAGGAGCATTGCTAGAGGAAAAAAAGACCACTACATACTGATGAAAGGTTCAAGTTTCCAAGAAGACAAAAACAAGTCTTGGTTATATACTAATATAAGCTAATATACTAACTATAACTAGTATAAGCTAATAGCTTCAAAATAACATAAAGGAAAAATTGATGAAACTGTTTTAGTGAAAGATTTTACATACTTCTTGCACTAATTGATCAAACAGACAAAATATAAAACAGTAGGATTTGAACAATACAGTTAATAACTTGATCTAATGGACACAGAAAAGATCATGTCAGTAACTGAATAATATGCATTGTTAAGCATACAACAGTTACCAAAAAACCATGTACTAAGCCATAAGACAGATGTCAACAATTTTCAGAAATTTGATATCAGAAAGACCAACCTCTAATGATAATGCAGGTTAGAAATCAACAACAGAAAGATAGTTTTTTTTAGAGTCTGTATAGTCAGCCCTCTATCCCTGGGTTCTGCATCCACAAATTCAACCAACCACAGATTGAAAATATTCCCCCCAAAATTTCCAGAAAGGTCTGAAAAGCAAAACTTGATTTGCCATGTGCTGGCAACTACATAGACAGCATTTACACTGTATTTACAACTATTTACATAGTATTATAGGCATTATAAGTAGAGGTGATTCAAAGTATATGGTAGGAAAGGTATACATAGTTTTTTTAAAATATAAATTTATTTAATTGGAGGCTAATTACTTTACAGTATTGTATTGGTTTTGCTATACATTGACATGAATCCGCCACAGGTGTACATGTGTTCCCCATTCTGAACACCCCACCCTCACTTCCCTCCCATACCGTCCCTCTGGGTCATCCAGTGCACCAGCCCCAAGCATCCTGTATCATGCATCAAACCTGGACTGGCGATTCATTTCACATATGATAATATACATGTTTCAATGCCATTCTCCCAAATCATTCTGACTGGTGTGAAATGGTACCTCATTGTGGCTTTGATTTGCATTTCTCTGATAATGAGTGATGTTGAGCATCTTTTCATGTGTTCGTTAGCCATCTGTATGTCTTCTTTGGAGAAATGTCTGTTTAGTTCTTTGGCCCATTTTTTTAATTGGGTCATTTACTTTTCTGGAATTGAGCTGCAAGAGTTGCTTTTTTATTTTTGAGATTAATTCTTTGTCAGTTGCTTCACTTGCTATTATTTTCTCCCATTCTGAAAGGTATCTTTTCACCTTGCTTATAGTTTCCTTTGTTGTGCGGAAGCTTTTAATTTTAATTAGGTCCGATTTGTTTATTTTTGCTCTTATTTCCAATATTCTGGAGGTGGATCATAGAGGATCCTTCTGTGACTTATGTCGGAGAGTGTTTTGCCTATGTTCTCCTCTAGGAGTTTTATAGTTTCTGGTCTTACGTTTAGATCTTTAATCCATTTTGAGTTTATTTTTGTGTATGGTGTTAGAAAGTGTTCTAGTTTCATTCTTTTACAAGTAGGTGACCAGTTTTCCCAGCACCACTTGTTAAAAAGATTGTCTTTTCTCCATTGTATATTCTTGCCTCCTTTGTCAAAGATAAGGTGTCCATAGGTGTGTGGATTTATCTCTGGGCTTTCTATTTTGTTCCATTGATCTATATTTCTGTCTTTGTGCCATACTGTCTTGATGACTGTGGCTTTGTAGGAGAGCCTGAAGTCAGGCAGGTTGATTCCTCCAGTTCCATTCTTCTTTCTCAAGATTGCTTTGGCTATTCGAGATTTTTTGTATTTCCATACAAATTGTGAAATTATTTTTTCTAGCTCTGTGAAAAATACCATTGGTAGCTTGATAGGGATTGCATTGAATCTATAGATTACTTTGGGTAGTATACTCATTTTCACTATATTGATTCTTCCAATCCATGAACATGATATATTTCTCCATCTATTAGTATCCTCTTTGATTTCTTTCACCAGTGTTTTATAGTTTTCCATATATAGGTCTTTTGTTTCTTTAGGTAGATAATAAGTATTTTATTCTTTTCGTTGCAATGGTGAATGGAATTGTTTCCTTAATTTCTCTATTTTCTCGTTATTAGTGTATAGGAATACAAGGAATTTCTGTGTGTTGATTTTGTATCCTGCAACTTTATATATTCATTGATAAGCTCTAGTAATTTTCTGGTGGAGTCTTTAGGGTTTTCTATGTAGAGGATCATGTCATCTGCAAACAGTGAGAGATTTACTTCTTCTTTTCCAATTTGGATTCCTTTTATTTCTTTTTCTGTTCTGATTGCTGTGGCCAAAACTTCCAAAACTATGTTGAATAGTAGTGGTGAGAGTGGGCACCCTTGTCTTGTTGTAAATAGTTTATATGGAACTACTACACCACTTGATATAAGGGACTTGAACATCTGCAAATTGTGCTGTATGGGGCGTGGTGCTGAAAACGGTCCCCTGCAGATACAGAGGGACAACTGTATTTGGATAAAACATGCTTCTAAATAACTGAGTCCAAACAATCACAGTTGAATTAGAATTTACTTAAGGTCAAATAATGAAATAATTTATTAAAACTTGTGGGATACAACTAAAGTGGAATTCAGAGGGTTGTGTATAGCTTTAAATGCTTATCTAGGAAGAAAAGAAAGTCTGACAGTGAGCTAAGAATTGAACTGAAGTTAGAAAACAAATCCAAAAACAGTAAGGGGAAGGAATTAATAAAAATAAGATTATAAATGAATCACATGTAAAACTAAGGTACAATAGGAAATGAATAGAGCTCAAAAAGTTTATTCTTTGTAAAGACTAGTACTTTAAAGCCTATAGCAAGACTGATTTTTAAAAAATCAGAAATAGACAATTTTAATAGATATTAGAGCTTAATTCTAGATACAGCAAAGAAAAAGGATACTGTGGACAAATGTCAGTATATTTGAAAAATAGATGAAATGGATATTTTCCTATAAAAATAATAATGATTGAAATTGACAATAATAAATTTAAAAACCTGAAAGATCCTATAATCACTAAAGAAATTTTATCAAGAATCAAAGATAAGAATGAGATAATTTTACAGGTGAATATACCAAAATTCTAATAAGTGATTCCAGACTTAAACCTTTTCAAACAAGAAAAAGTGGGACTACTCAACTCACTTTATAAGGCTAGTATAACCTTGTTACCCAAATCAGGCAAGTACTGTAAAGAAAAGAAAATTACAGAGCATTATCAGTCATGAGCAAAGATGGAAAATATTAGAAAACTAATTGCTCAGTTCTTAACAGTTGATAATATTTTGTGACCAATGCAGGTTTATCCCAGAAATGCAAGATTGGCCAACATTTTTTTAAAAATCTATTAATTACCCATATTAACAAATAAATGAAAAAAAATACTATATGATCATTTTTGGTAAAATCCAACAAACAATGAAAACTAGAGTGGAAATTCTTAACCTCCTAAAAGATAACATCAAAGTCCACAGCAAACATCATGTCAAGTGTTAAATGTATCACCCTTAAAACTAGTAACAAGACAAGAATGCCTACTCTTACCACTTCTTTTTAAAAATATTTATTTTTATTTGGGTTTCCCTGGTGGCTCAGACAGTAAAGAATCTGCCTTTTTATTTACTTGGCTGTTTTGGGTCTTAGTTGCACCACATGTGATCTAGTTCCCTGACCAAGGATCAAACCCAGGCCCCCTGCGTTGTGAGTGCAGCCTTTAGCACTGAGCCAGCAAGGAAGCCCCTCGCCATCTCTGCTCACATTGTACCAGAGACTCTAGCCAGTGCAGTAAAAGAAGACAAAGAGGAAAAAAGTACAGAGGTCAGAAGGAAAAACCAAAACTAATTGTGTGCAGTATTTCAGTGTGTTATGGCTCCCCAAAGAATCCCCAATGAATTATTACACTGAATAAAGAGTTTGTGCAATTTATTGCTAAGGAGATCAGTATACAAAAGCAGAATGCACTTAAGCATACCAGCAAAAACTAAATGTAATCTGAAACTATGTATAATAGAAACTAAAAATAAATATAACAAAAGGTGTCCAAGTCTTTCTTTTGGAGAAAGTTATAAAATTTACTAACAAGACAGAACTCAGCAAGCTGATCATAAAGTTTATATGGAAGAGCAAAGGGCCAAAAGACACTTTTAATGATTAATAAGTTGGAGGGACTTGATGTACCAAATATCAAAGTTTATTATAAAATTGAATTATTAGGACAGTGTTATACCAGCACAAAGACAGAAACAGAGCAACTAAGAGTAGATGAATACATGTGTGGAAAGGTGGCATTATAAAGTGCAGGGAAATTCTTGAGGAAATTAAAACTGGATCCTTGTAAACAAAAGCCAAATCCAGGACTTAGATGTGAAAGGCAGTCCTGTTGTCCAGTATCAGAAAGCAGTTTTCTAGACTTGTCTGGATTCCTAATTGTTTGGTCCCTGTAGTCCATCATGGTCATAAGTGAGAGGCAAGTATAGTTTTGTAGTGTTTTTTCTTCCTGCAGTCTCTGTTTCCTCCATGTCGCTTTTATCTGTTTGTTTAGATCTCTGTTCTTGTTTTCCTCAAGTGTCTGGTCTTTTTTTCTTTCTTGGGGAAACCACTGGAAACTCTGCTCATGTTGGTAGAAGTTGACCATGAGTTTCATATAAGGCAGAGGTTATCAGCAGTAACACTACTGATATTTTAGATTGGGTAATCGTTTGTTGTGAGAGGCTTTCCTTGTGCATTGTAGGATATTTTAGCAGCATCCCTAACCTCTACTCTTTAGATGCTAGAAACTCCCACCCCACCAAGTTTTGTGAAAATAGAAAATGTCTCTAGACTTTGCCATATGTGTCTTAAGTTTACAATCACCGATTTGGGGTGATCTATCTAAGGTATTTGCAAAGGGACTCCTAAAGTCAGTATATTTAGATACTTCTTTTTGAGATAGTCATATTCTGCACAGATTAATCGTCCACTTTCTCTTGGCTGAAGGATAAAGTGGCAGAAGAAGCAGGAAGTCTTAGTATTCAATATACATGCATCCACTTATTTTTTTTTTGTTTTAAGTACCACCCACCCTCAACCATGACTGGTTTTCCTCCAACCAGAATCCATTTGTTTTCCCACCTTTGAAGCCTAAACCTCTAGACTTTGGCCAGAGTGTGGGAGGGGTGATCAACCAGTGATGAGGAGTATGGGAAGAGGAGAAATCCAGGAAGCTACCTGGTCCTCAAACAACCTTAATTCAACCAGTCTTCCTTATTTCAACACCCCGTTTAATCCCTCTTCTGAAGATGCCATCAATCCTTGAGTTTTTTCAGAATTCTAGAGTCCAGTAGCCATGTATGGATATGAGAGTTGGACCATAAAGAAAGCTGAGTGCCAAAGATTTAATGCTTTTGAACTGTGGTGTGGGAGAAGACTCTCGAGAGTCCCTTGGACAGCAAGGAGATCAAACCAGTCAATCCTAAAGGAAATCAGTCCTGAATATTCACTGGAAGGACTGATGCTGAAGCTCCAGTACTTTGGCCACCTGATGCGAAGAACTGACTCAATAGAAAAGACCCTGGTGCTGGGAAAGATTGAAGGTGAGAGGAGAAGGGGACAACAGAGGATGAGATGGTTGGATGGTATCACTAACTCAATGGACACAAGTCTGAGCAAGCTCCAGGAGTTGGTGAAGGACAGAGAAGCCTGGTGTGCTGCAGTCTGTGAGGTCTCAAAGAGTCGGACACGACTGAGCAACTGAACTGAACTGAGAGTGCTTATACAATTTGTCTTCACTTAATGTCAGCTTACTAACTTGTGGTCTCACAAAGTCTGCCAAGTTCATTACTATTTGTCTGCTTTCTACTCTCCAAAATTTGGTTCTTTTGGTATCCTCTTTCACTCTCTTTATCCTTAGGATTTATGCCACCCCTTTACTGTATTTTTATGTGGGGAGATTGAGGATGAAAACTAGATATGTTTCATTCCACTGTCTTTATCCAAAAGCTTCAATTTCATGTACTTTTAATACTTGTCATGTTTCTAATTGTATTCAGACACTTACCCTTTGGAATGTGGACTATCAGGTGGAAGAGAACAGATACAGCCTTTTTTCTTTCCCACCCTTTCTTATAGATAATATTATAATTGGGAAGTAGGAATGAAGAGAAAGATGTTAACAGAGCTTATTGGAGATTAACTGGTTGAAATTGAAGTTCATCTTGAAGGGTTATGGGAGATAAGAATACAATAAATAAGGTGGGATCAGATTATGAAGCCTAAAAGACTGGCTTGTTGATATCATATTGAATCCAGGAGGCAGTCAGAAAGCATTATGGATTATCTGAGAAGTGACTTGATGAAAGTAGATTTTATTAGTATTAATCTCAGAGCTCTGACAACATATGGACAAGAATAGGGAATCAGTAGAGGCGAAGGAGCCTTCCAGGACTGTGGCTGAAATTCAGATAGAGTGATAAACTAGGCCATACTGGGAAGCATGGGAATGGAAAGGATAGGTTTAAAAGTCATTGACAGGGAAAATTTGATTGTTACCTCCAGCAGGTGTAGAAGTTAGATCATAGTCGAATGTATAGAACCTTACATTCATGGGTAGTAGATCTGAAACACCAAATAAAATGTTATTTGTGGCAAGAAATGTGCCTGGTTGAACACCACGTGATTTACTGAGAAAAGGCCCAATCAAGACAAGTCAAGAAAAGGGAAAGGGAGGCTATTATAAATTCACAGAGTGGTTGTGCTGGAATATAAAGATTCCTGAGGAACAGCCAGTCCTCTGGAACAGAAACGCTTTCTCTTTTTCACTTCTGCTTTTATAGTGAACACATCTGGCACAAAAGCCCACAAAGGGCCATTCTAATTCCCAAGGTCACATGACCTTTCTTGCTTCATCTCTACCACTATTTCTTCCCTCTAGTGTTTCAGTTCAAACTACTGAAGGAGAATTAGGGCCCAGCTCTACATTTCAGTTCAGGGCACACGTTAACACATGCCTGAGCCTCAGTGGCCAGTAGTGACAGAGGATGGGTTGTGCTGTCCATTCAACAGCAGCTGCAAATATGGCAGGCACATTGACTCACCCAGACAAAAGAGTTGTTTTAATGAATCTGAATTAGAACAGAAATGAAACTTTTTGGTGTACAGTTTTACCTTTTGAAGTTGGTCAGGTCAGCTACAGAATCCCCAAGCTACCTTACAAAGCTACCGTGAGTGGTGGAAATGTGAAAAGACTATGGGATTGGCTTAGTGTGCTTATTCCTTCTGTGTAAGTAGTTTGCACTTCAGACTAACAGCTCTCTGAATCTAGCACCAGGTCTGCTGCCTGCAGGCCAACTAGCCTCGTGACAGCACCTCATCCAGGTTTGCTTATGTAATGTTTGTAGAAAAAGGGCAGTTTGCTGGCAAATGGACCAATACACCCTCATCTCAGCCCCACAGAAACTGGTCTGCTGATGTGCTCCAGGAAGCTCGTAATTCTTTCAAATGAGCTTGCAGTTTTTCTACATCTATATAGTTGTTCAAGAGTCAGCAAACTATGACCCAAACTGTGACCCACAGACTGCTGCTAAGTCGCTTCAGTCATGTCTGACTCTGTGCGACCCCAGAGATGGCAGCCCACCAGGCTCCCCCGTCCCTGGGATTCTCCAGGCAAGAACACTGGAATGGGTTGCTGTTTCCTTCTCGAGTGGATGAAACTGAAAAGTGAAAGTGAAGTCACTCAGTCGTGTCCAACTCTTCACGACGCCATGGACTGCAGCCTACCAGGCTCCTCTGTCCATGGGATTTTCAAGGCAAGAGTACTGGAGACCCACAGACTAGTTGCCTGTTTTTGTATATACATTTTTATTGGAACACAGTTATGACTATTCATTAATAGATTGTCTGTGGTTGCTTTCTTGTACAACAGCAGAGTTTTAAAGCTAAAGTATTTACTACCTGACTCTTCAACAGAAATTTTGCTGACTCTTGTTCTAGATAATTCTAGATATGATCAGCATTTGGGGGAAAATCTTGAGTAGATATAAAAGGTTAGTGGCTGCACAGTAGTGGTACAATGTTTTCCCATGCTGCTACTTTTATTGTTTCGTAATTCCTTAATCACCTTATGGGCCACATTTGGCCAGAAGTCATTCAGACATCTCTCAGGGTTATCTTACTGGCCTAAGCTAAAGCTCATGTTATTCTACACTGATGGATTACACTGTTAAGTAATTCAATCTAGATGACTGTTTACAGTTTAATGCAAATGTCTTTAGTTCCAATTATTTACCCTAGGATTTTATTTTCTTGCTACATGCACTCAAGAGTCATAATACATCATTGTTTCCTGTGTGATCTGGAATGTTGGGGTCTCTTGCCAAATGCAGTCCTTTGATTTGTTTCCACATCACTGAGTTGGCCTTCAGGTGATGTCATTGATGTACCCCAAACAGGATATTAAGTTTCGCACAGCTGGAGAAACATCATCCTACTTCATGATTTAGTGGGCCAGAGATCCTCCTGCCTTCTCACACAATCCTTCATCTATAAAATAAGTGTTACTTTCCTTTCTTTGTGGATTGTTTTCAACAAACCTCTATTTTCAAGACTCTCTCCTCAAACTCAGGTGAGCATACTCAGCTAAGATAGCCCATTTGGAACACATGAGCTTTGGCCAAGAGTTTAATGATAAAAATAACATTGCTTACAAAAGTTCTCTGGTGTCTATTGGTTTTGCCAACAAATTCTTCTTCTCTTGAAATATAGGATCTTTTAAAATTTTTCTTTAAAACAATTTCTCATTTTTATTTATTTGGCTGCCCCGGATCTTAGTTGCAGCACGTGGAATCTTTAGATGAGGCACGTTAGCTGTTAGTTGCAGCATGTGGGATCTAGTTCCCTGACAAGGGGTGGAACCTGGACCTCTGTATTGGGAGCACGGAGTCTTAGCCACTGGGCCACCAGGGAAGTCCCTGAAATATAGCATCTTTTAAGTCAACTGCCATTCTGTCTCCAAGAGGCCAGGGGGAGAGTTTGTGGCTGTTGCATGGTGAAGGAACCGCCCCACTCTCACGCCCACCCATTTTGCCCCTAGGCTCTTGATTTAGCACAAGTTGAGAAACAGGGAAATGAAACATTCTGGCTTAGGCTTGCAGTTAACAAGAGCCTTTTGAATGACAAAAATATGTGTTCATAATCATCAAATTTGAAAGGTATGGCTACTGGAAATTCGGGCTGTTTCAGAGCCTCCCAAGTTTGCCCTCCCCCCAAAGCCCTGGTGCTGCTTCTCTAAAGTTCTACCTGTTCCTTCTTCTTCCCCAGAAGCCTTCTCTGACACCTCCAGGCTTGCCGCAGTGTTTCACTACAGCCTGCATTTTCCCATCATGATACTGACATCACTCCTTCTCCTGTCCTTTCCATGGGTTCCACTCCATCCCCAAATGAATTGTAAGGTCTTGAAATACAGTGACCATGCCTTTTCTGTTCAACAAGACTCTTAAATAAATTCACCAAGACCGAAACAGGGTTGCTTGTTCTCCAGAACATAGCATAGGAATTCAGTGGTTATGAAAGAATGAACAAACTGAACAAACACACTTCAGATCTGCCTGCTGCTGCTGCTGCTGCTAAGTTGCTTCAGTCGTGTCCAACTCTGTGCGACCCCATAGACGGCAGCCCACCAGGCTCCGCCATCCCTGGGATTCGCCAGGCAAGAATACTGGAGTGGGTTGCCATTTCATTCTCCAATGCATGAAAGTGAAAAGTGAAAGTGAAGTCACTCAGTCTTGTCTGACTCTTTGCAGACCCCATGGACTGCACCCTACCAGGCTCCTCCGTCCATGGGATTTTCCAGGCAAGAGTACTGGAGTGGGGTGCCGTTGCCTTCTCCATCAGATCTACCTAGGGCAGGAATATCAGAGTTAGTGGCAGTTGCCTTTCCAACAGCCCTAGGGGCAAGGAAGTTCCAGAGAGAGCCTGAGAGGAGAGCCACAAGTGTACAGCAGTGTACAGCACCTCCCCTTTCTTCCCATCCTTACCCTTTCTCTCCCAACATCCAGCCTGACTGGTTGGAGAGCCTTCATATTCCACAGAGGGAGCTTTTAACTTTCACCTCATCCCTAGAAAAGATCCTTTTATTATTCAGCATCATGTCTAAAAGTCATTTAGTCTTGGATGCAAACACTGCAGAAAACATGAAGAGCCTTAGAAAAACTGCACCACTGCTGGGAGTCTTATTTTAATTACTCTCTAATAGTTCACTCTTTGCTCATTGTCTGATTTCATTTGGGGCTGGTTTCCTCTCTTGCAGGCCCTGGACCCGTGAAATCTGTATTAATTTATATATGTGGTAGAATGGTACAGCCTATCCCTTTCCCTGTGTTTAACTGCCTTCTTTCTTCCCCTCACTCAGGCAGCTAGCCTAGTTCGTGCTTCTTACCCAGAGGAGAGATGTGATAGCTAGAAGTAGAGAAATGAGTGTCAGAGAAAATGGCTTTTGGTTTCAAAAGTTGCACTTAGGCTAAAGAAGAAAAAAACTTGCACCATAGACAAAATATTTGGAGGAAAAGATAATAAGCATAGAAAAGAGTTCTTTATCCCTGGGAGGCGGGAGAGGAATTCCTGAGAAAATACCGTTTCCAGGTCCTGTGCACTACTCTGCAGGGTCACCCTGGAAAGAAGGCACAATCCTACATGGTTGTATGGGGACTGGGAATAGAGAAAATGTTTCTTAGACTCTCAGGAGAGCCCTGGGAAGCTTTCGAGGCCTCAGAGAAGAACTAGGTGCATGGTCGCTCCCTGCTGAAGGGCCTTTAGGTAGGCTGGTAGAATTTTTCATGCCCCAGTGAGACATACAGCTTCTCTCCTTGTGCCTGAGAGGATGCCAGAGAAATGGAGGGTGCTTCTGAACCTGAAGGGGTCATGCAACCAGGGTAATGGATGTCTCAGTAAGTACCAGCGTATGTGGTAGAACAACCTTGGGGAGCAGATTCAGCACTCCCTCCACTCCCCCTCCCCCACCAGATACCTTGACACCTCATAAACCCCTCCTAGGAACTAGACACAATCGGGAAAGGGGAGGTTGAAATCTACAAATTCACTGAGATTAAGTTACTGAGGATGCCAAGAAATGGAAGACTGGAATAAAATTTAGGTTCTATTTCTTACCTAAATGTGTAGATTAACACATGTATCCACTGCTCATATCTTATATTTAGGGGTGACATTTCCCACAGAGCAGCTGTGTTCAAGTAGCCATTAAAATGTCTCCTTAGGTTTTAAGTTTCTAGAAACCAAATGGTGAGTGTCCTATCCAACATATGCCGTGAGAGTAGAGCCAATAACTGGAGGGAAAGGTTCTCTCCTAATGGTAAAGTGTCCAAATTCCCTGACCCAATAACAAAGTCAAATGATCCAAGTATAAAGACTGCATGTCAACCTTGAAAAAAATGTTTTTGCTTAAATTCAAGCATGATACTAACTCTACTTTTTTTAGTATCCACCTATTAAGAAAATACATAACAAAAAGCTAAGATATATTCAGCAACATTGTAAGATAATTTCACTCATCATGAAAACATTTATGCATATTTGAGAAGGAATCCATATGGATGTGCACATTTTTCACTTAGTCTACAGACAGAACATGCATGTGGGTTTGCGGATCCCGTCAGGTAACTCCACCGCTCCCAGGGGTCTGGGGTCCACAAGTGGGAACCTGCTGGGCCAATTCATTTGAAATTAGTCTTATTTGCCAACTCCAATATGTGTGATGGTGATGTCTTGCAGAAATACCTCTTTTAGTATTCTAGTCTGTGGACTCTGGCAGAAATAATAGTTTGTTGCAAAACAGATCACTCTTTTTTGTTTGCAAAGTCTTCATACCAGCTGAATCACAGCTTGCTTTTCACTTCTCGTAACACCTTGCAACATCGCAAAATATTTGCTGGAGTTTGTGAAGGGCGGCTACAGAATTAGTAAACTGAAAGGAAGCCTGCCTTCACTCCCACCCCTGTCAGCACCTTCTGTTCTAGCAGACCGAAAGGCAGCTTGAGAACTCTGATTGCTTCTCCAGATAAGGACTACTCTTGGCACTGTTGCCTCTTCGAGAATGGAAGCAAAGGAAACATTAGGGAGTTGTGCAGGTGCTGGTTCATGATACTGTCACTTCACAGAATGAAATCAGTAAATGACTCCATGAAGGTAAATTGCTATGGTAACCAACCTTCTCAACTTTTCTATCTGTAAGTGAAGACAGTATGGGCTGTTTCTATTTGGGAGTATATAATCTGGTTTTAATGAATGACCACCATGCTCTAACTCCTACTTAACTAGGCTTATACAATGCTAAGCCAGGGAGGGACCTTAGCAAGTGTCTAGCTCACATCCCAGGTTGATAGATGAGGAACTGACACTCAGAGAAGTGAAGATATGCAGCTAACATGTCTCAGACCTGATCCCTTGTTTCCTCAATAGTTTTCTAGTGCTCTTTTCCTTTCACCATGCTGCCTTCTGAATGGACTCACCCAACTTCCATGAGTGGATAAGAGAAATGGGACCACTGTTAGACATAAGGCCACCATCACTTCTTACTGAGAGGTGAAAGCAAATATTATGGATATGCTAGCATCTTAACTTTCTCCAGAGTTATCACAGATTTCATATTCCACCAATTTTCATTTATCCAGCTCATATGAGGAGAGTTAATATCACACGAGTTTAAGCAAAAAAAAATTTTTCAGTGTTAAAATGTCGGCTTCACACTTAATCAGATCATATGACTTGATATTATTGGGTCAGAGACCAATCTAGATAGTATATTCAAGAGCAGAGACATTACTTTGCTGACTAAGGTCCATCTAGTCAAGGCTATGGTTTTTCTTCTGTTCATGTATGGATGTGAGAGTTGGACTGTGAAGAAGGCTGAGCACCGAAGAATTGATGCATTTGAACTGTGGTGCTGGAGAAGACTGTTGAGGGTCCCTTGGACTGCAAGGAGATCCAACCAGTCCATTCTGAAGGAGATCAACCCTGGGATTTCTTTGGAAGGAATGATGCTAAAGGTGAAGCTCCAGTACTTTGGCCACCTCATGCGAAGAGTTGACTCATTGGAAAAGACTCTGAGGCTGGGAGGGGTTGGGGGCAGGAGGAGAAGGGGACGACAGAGGATGAGATGGCTGGATGGCATCACTGACTCGATGGACATGAGTCTGAGTGAACTCCAGGAGATGGTGATGGACAGGGAGGCCTGGCATGCTGCAATTCATGGTGTCACAAAGAGTTGGACACGACTGAGCCACTGAACTGAACTGAACTGAGCTGAACTGAACTGAAACTGAAGTTGGGTCAGAGAAGTTACTATTAGGAGAGAGCATTTCCCCCAGTTATTGGCTCTACTTTCATGGTATATGTTGGGTCATCAAAGGTACTAGGGGAAGACATAGTGTGGAGAGGCAGGGTGTGACCTGAGGAGATGATCCAGTGTTACAGTTCTATCATACATAGGGTAGAAAAGAATTAGAATGTACCAAAATTATATGGAACAGGTATAGTAAGAATAAAATAAACTTCTTTTGTTTATTTTCAAGTTTTATTTATTTGTTTATTTTTGGCTACACTGGGTCTTCAATGCTGAGTGTCGGCTTTCTCTAATTACAGTGGGCGGGGGCTACTCTAGTTGAGGTGTATGGGCTTTTCATTGTGATGGCTTCTCTTGATGGAGCACGGGCTCTAGGGCATGCAGACTCAGTAGTTATCAAGCATGGTTTAGTTGCCCTGAGGCATATGGAATCTTACTGGACCAGGGATCGAACCCGAGTCCCCTGCATTAGCAGGCGGACTCTTATCCTCTGTACCCTCAGGGAAGTCATACACTTCAGTGATTCAGAAAACATCCTTTAGGAATGTGCAAAGCCTAGTTTCTTCAACCGGAGAAGGCAATGGCACCCCACTCCAGTATTCTTGCTTGGAAAATCCCATGGATGGAGGAGCCTGGTGGGCTGCAGTCCATGGGGTCACTGAGGGTCGGACACGACTGAGCGACTTCACTTTCACCTTTCACTTTCATGCATTGGAGAAGGAAATGGCAACCCACTCCAGTGTTCTTGCCTGGAGAATCCCAGGGACGGCGGAGCCTGGTGGGCTGCTGTCTCTGGGGTCGCACAGAGTCAGACACAACTAAAGTGACTTAGCAGCAGCGGCAGCAGAAACTAACACATTGTAAAGCAACACATTGTAAAGTCCACCCTGTGCCAATAAAAATTAATTTTTAAAAAAGCAAATAAAAATCTAAAGTTAAACTGAACAGTAAAATTGAGGAGCATTTTAGATAGAGTACTATTTCATTTTAAAGGGACATGTGAATACTGATACTTAGTCCCCAAAAGTCTGAAATCATCTGGAGATCCTGTTAAAATGCAGATTCTGGTTCAGCAGGTCCAAGACGAAACCCACAGTTCTACACTTCTAACAAGCTCTCAGTGGTGTCAAAGCAACTCTCCTTAGTCCACACCTCTAGAAGAAAGGGACAAGTTTACTTGGTGCCCATATCTTTAAATGTGTTTTCTGTGGAGGTCGACCCTGACTTTTTCAGATCTACAATTACCCTCAGTCATAGGAGTCTTTCTGCTTCTGAATTCCTAGTACACTTATTATATGTATCATCCACAAGCTCTTAGGTACTACAGTGTGTTATGTCCTATATAGGCATGTCTTGTATTCCCTACTAGATTATAAGCCTATCTGTGTTTGCTCAGCCCTGTGTATACAACATAGATGCTGAGTGAAGAACTACTGATGACTGATCGATACATTGAAGATCATTCGCCACTTTCTCAGAATGCTACACCGAGCTCATGAGTGAGCCCAGGGCTTAAATCAAGTGTCTGGTCTAAGAGACACTGAGTCTATTCTGCCTCTCATTTCCCCTCTCTAAGTTGGTGTTTTAGAAACCAGTGGTTGTGTGGAGAGTTCTACTTGGGTATGTGATAAAACAACAACAAGCCGTGAGGGGAAAAAAGGTTGGGGTAAGAGTGGGGAGACTGTCACAGCAGGAAGCATCCCCACTGGCTGCATTAGACTACCCAAGTAAAACCCCTGGAAAGAGCACAGGCTTGGGGGCCGACAATCCGGTGTTCAGAGCCTCATGTCTCCCGCAAGTGTGTTGGATAGTTTTCATGCAGAGTAGTAGCTCCATCTAGTGGCTCACTGCCGACTAAATTCCCTCACAAATTATGTCTTCTAGTACAGTTGAGGGAGAAGGCAATGGCACCCCACTCCAGTACTCTTGCCTGGAAACTCCCATGGACGGAGGAGCCTGGTGGGCTGCAGTCCATGGGGTCACTGAGGGTCGGACACGACTGAGCGACTTCACTTTCACTTTTCACTTTCATGCATTGGGGAAGGAAATGGCAACCCACTCCAGTGTTCTTGCCTGGAGAATCCCAGGGACAGGGGAGCCTGGTGGGCTGCAGTCTCTGGGGTCACACAGAGTCGGACACGACTGAAGCGACTTAGCAGCAGCAGCAGCAGTACAGTTGATGGTCATTTGATTCATCCTTTCATTTCATTCAACAGCATTTACTGAATGCCGAGCATTTGTCTGCTAAATCTAAAACAGTGAACAAGACAGACATGGTCCCTGCCTTAAGGGCGTTCATGGTCAGATGGAAAAGACAGAAAGTAAATAATTTGTCAAGTACATTTTGGTTTTTATTTTTGTCTTTTAAGTTTTTACTATTTTTAATTGAAGTATAGTTGATGTGTAATCTTATATAAGTTACAAGTGTACACTGTGCTGCTGCTAAGTCACTTCAGTCGTGTCCGACTCTGTGCGACCCCATAGACGGCAGCCTACCAGGCTCCGCCGTCCATGAGATTTTCCAGGCAAGAACACTGGAGTGGGGTGCCATCGCCTTCTCCACAAGTGTACACTATAGTGATACATAATTTTTAAAGGCTGTCTTCCATTTGTAGTTATTATAAAATATTGGCTATATTGCCCAGATTGTGTAATATATTCTTGTAGGTTATTTTATACAGGACAGTTTGTACCTCTTAATCCCCTTCCCTCTTGCCTCTCACTACTGCTAATCACTAGTTTTTGTTTTTGTTTTTTAATCTGTGAGTCTGCTTCTTTTTGTTATAGTCACTAGTTGGTTGTATTTTTAAGATTCCAAGTAAATTTGAATTCAAATTACAAAAAGTCGTATGAAAAAGTATAGCATCCTTCTTATAAGAAGTATGAGTCTGTAGTAAGGCTTCCTTAGGGAAGTGACGTTGAAGGTAAGAAGAGAAGAAGTTGGCCAAGCAACAACATCAGGCATGAATCAGACACCCAGCAGCATCTCTCTGGAGACCTCAGCTCCCGTTTTAGATCAGGACCAGTCCATTGGGAGCTCCAACCTTGAGCTACGGCCTCTTTCATCAGTCATTTAGCCTCTATCAGTCCACCCTGTGCAAATCACTTTATATACATCATCACTGATCTTATATTATCCTTTTATGACAAAATTCACAGAGGTTAACTCACTCACACAAAGGTCTAAAACGACACAGAGACAGGAGCCACACCCTGATCTCTGCCTCCAAAGTCCATAATCTTTCTTCTGCTTATGGGGTCTCCCTAAAGCCAAGGCCAGATCTCTTTATTCTGTTGCTTGCCTTCCCCTAAAAGGAAATCATTATGAGAAGTGTTTAGGAAGAGTGAAAATGTGAAATTAAAACAAAATAATAGCTTGGTGGGTCATGTGTGAAGAGCCTCTTACTGAGGGACCTGAGTCACTCTTTGTCTCACCTTGTCTGCCGTGGTCTATGGGCAAGCCCTGCATTGGACCCCAGGTTTCAATAACTGCCCCAGCCTAACTTTCATGGCCTAACTTTCAGACTCTCCCAGTCTGGCCTATTTCTCTGGTGACCAAATCAAAATGATTTGCTAAGAAATGTCCCAGTTATAATGCTGAAAGTCCTGTGTTAGAGAAAACTTCTTAATCCTGGGCAAACCAGAATGGATGGTCACCCTACACACCACACAAGCCTGCCATTTTTTGACCCATTGAAATTTTGCTCTTGGTGTTAAATCACAAGATCATAGGAACATTGTTGGGGAGACTTTCTTTCCTAATGGCGGAGATTGCTCCAGTATACTTTTTTTTAAGCACACTGACAAACCATAACTAGCCAAGCCAGCAGAGCAGTGCGTAGCCCATAAAAACACATGAACTATCACAATGGAATTCTCAGGAAGAGAATCTCATGTGTCACCCTGTTCTGATCACTTCTGTAGCTCAGTCTGCCCATCTTCGTAAAGTGGAAATCAAAAGCCCTGTGAAAATTTCCAGAAGAAACAAAATGGGCCACGATCAACAAGGAAGTGGATCATCGTTAGCGATATGTGCTCTGAAATCAAACCGCCTGGCATCTGCCCTGCTCTGCCAGAGGGTCATTTGTTAGTTCACCAACACTTATGGACCAGGTACGCTTCTAAGCACTTAGACATTCAGCTCCTTTAAACCTCATAGAAGTCTTAGCAGGTTGGTACTGTTATTCATCCCATTTTACAGAGACTGAGGTGAAGCACAGAGAAGTTATTTAACTTGCTCAACTCACACAGGAGCAAGAATCTTTGGCTGGTTTGTTGACATCTCTGTTCCCCTACTTGCCCCAGAAAAATTGGGATAATAAATTATGATGCCTACTTCATTGGGTTGTTATGCAGATTAGCTGAGATAGTCTGTAAAGCCCTTAGCAAAGGGTCTAGACCATAGTAGGCTCTCCATATTGAATCACAAAGTATGTACTACTTAATTGGAGTGACAAAACCCATGTGCTGTAATTATCAAAAAATATAAGTTTAGGATAATGGCTAAATGAGTAAGTAGAAGTCTGGGGTGAGGCAGGATACATAAAAAGCCCTGAGTTTAGGAAAAGGAGGGCACAATTAAAGATCTTATTTACATGAAAGACAATTCTCCCATCTCTTTGGGGAGAAATGGCAAAGAAGATGTCTAAGGATTGATGATTGGTCCCAAAGCCCTAGGCTTTCCTTTCCCAGAAGAGGAACAGTAAACAAGTCCTCGGTTCTGGGAAGAAGTTCTTGAAAGCCCCAGATAGGTGAGCTGAGGTACCTGGAGAAGCTCCCTAGAGGGCCTGAGCTGGACTGGCCAGGGAGGCCTGAACATGCTGCCTTTTTGGGCCTCTGGGGCAGGGCTCCAGCCCACACTCCAGACTTCTACCATGACTTGCTTGCCAGTGTGAAACCAGTTACCTTGGCATTATCTCTCTGGCTTCCTCCATTTAGACTCTCATCTTTGGCTCATAGAACTCACTCCTCTCTTCTTCACCTGTTCGATTTTTTATTTGCTCCCCTGATTCCAGGGAAGACACAGGACTATCTGTCCCAAGCAGGGGGGAACTTGAAGGCAGAGGGGACTGGCCGGGTGAGAGGAGTACTGCTTATCAGAGATGTGGCAAGGTTACTTACAAATAGCTGTAGACTCTTGGCAGGGTCCTAGAAATTCACTCAGGTCCTTCATCAGAGAGGGCATTAAATTTCATTTCGTAAACCTAGTAAGAATTGTAATTAGCAGCACGGAGAGAACAAGAGTCTTCTTCTCTGGGCTGAGTGACCAGAGCAGTAAGCCTTGAATGGACATTGCTTATCCAGTCAACCCATGGTCCCTTTCTTCTTCTTCTTCTCCCACCTCTTACAACGTGGGTGAAGCTGTGCTCTCAGGCTTAGGGACTTCTTCCTGGTTGCACTGCTTTGCCTGCAAATGGATTCTCCATCTCTCCAAAGCCCTTTTGAATAAATGACTACATTGGATGGGACCAGGTTTGCATTTCCATTTCTCGTCTGGATGTTGCTCTCTTCAAATCTTTGGCGTCCAGGGCTGGAGATTCCATTTCTCCCCCTTGTGTGGATGCTACACCCTGCCTGGAGCCAATGCCTCTGGACCCCTTGTCTGTGTGGATGAGTCAGAGATGGTTGGTGCCTGACACATCATCCTTGGTTTCTGGGCTCTTGAACTGTGGGTAGGAAGTTGCAGAAGGGAGCCACCACATAGCAGAGTGGGTGGGGTACAACAGTGGGGAGATTCCCTCACAATGATTTTTTGGGGAGGAAAGGAGCACCTGGGAACCCAGGTGGTCAAAGGCAATTGAACTGTACAAATTAATGTTGCCCGGGGAGACACAGCTAAGATCATCATGTGCCTCTAGATTTCCTCTAATGAAGCTTTCAAGAAGAGACTGGAATTGGGCTTGAAGGATGGACCACCCACATCGTGCATTCAGGTCTGCATTTCAGCTCGAGGTGTTGCAGGAAAGTGGAGCTGGAGAGGATGGTCATGTCCCAGGTCTCGGGTGAGTACCTGGGATGGGCTGCCAAGTGAGGGTCCTCGGCTTTGTGCAGGAAAGAACTCAAGAGTGAGCCATGGTAAAGTGAAAGCAGATTTATCCAGCAAGATACACACTCCACTGACAGAGTGTGGACCGGCTCAGAAGGCAAGAGGCAGCCCCAGGGGATGGGGGCCCCTGGGAAAGTGGGAGCAGCCGTGGGGGTGGTTAGTTTCTATGGGCCGGGTAATTTTATAGGCTAACCAGTGGGAAGAATATTCTAACTGTCTTGGAGAAGGGGTGGGGATTTCTAGGAATTGGGGCACGACCCACTTTTGGCCTTTTATGGTTGGCCTCAGAACTGTTCTGGAGCTTGTGGGTGTGTTATTTAGCATAGGCTGATATATTATAATGAGTGTATAATAAGGCTCAAGGGCTGCTAAGTCGAGTCTTCCTCCATCTTGGCTCTAATCAGTTCTAACCAGTTTTTGTCATACCCTCTCAGATTTGAGGTGAGCCTGTCTATGAAATAAGGTGTGGACATATTTTTGTTGATTGTGATTTCAAAGGGCAGGGAGGAGAAAATGAAGATGAGAGAAGGAATGAGGAACTAGCATTTGTTGAGCCCTTTGAGTGCTTGAGAGAGAGGCCTCACATGCATTAACTTTCTCTTCCTCACATTGATCTTGAGAGGTGTTGTTTATTCCACTTTACAGAGGAGGAAACAGAAGGTATATTGTAGCACAAGTATCACAGCTAGTAATCAGAGAAGCCAGTTGCTACTTTGTTCTTTATTTAGTGTAAAAATTAATGAAAACATTCTGAACAATTCAGTCCTAAAAAATAAAAAAAGACTTCATGAAGCATTCCATCCAATCCAATGGGCTGTGTGACCTGGGACAAGTCAGTGAACCTTTCTGGGCTATAGTTCGAATATCTATGTCAAGAAGCTATTCCAGAATAATCTACCATCTAAGAGCTTCTGACCCAGTCTCTAATCACTCTTGTTCTCAAAGGACTTCCTCTTGCCCAGCCCGAATCTCTCAGTAACTTAAATTGTACTGATAGGAAATAACAGATTAGTACTCATCAGGAGTACATCAGGAATTCACATCTTCCTCGGCTGGACAGCACTGGCAGAGCTGTGCTATAACTCTCTTAAAGCAGGCCCTCGAATAGGCAGGAGAATGAAAACACATGGTGAGTGCGAAAGGGGTTCTGCATCGCCTGGGTTTCCACCTCACCACTCCCCCACAGCCACTGCAGCCAGTGTGCCTTCACCTTGCCCCTGCTCCGCCTGCAGCTCAGGTGCTCCCCCACAGCTGGCCACCTGCACCAAGGGAAGAGCCGGTGGCCACCATGCTTTATCCCAGGGCAGGCCTAGCCAAGACAAACAGGTTGGACTTGCATGGCCTCCCCTGTCCCCTGGGAGAGCACTGCCCAGGTAGGGACAAGAAGATAATATTTATGAGAAAAAGTATAGTCTACAGCAGCACATGCACCTTGAAATTCTAGGAGCTCTGAACTGCAAAGGCACTCCCTGGTTCCCTGTGCAGTTTGTACTCACTTGGTCTCGGTGGGGAAGGGAACACACATCCACACATATATATGCACGTACATGGACACACATACACACATGTATTTATATGCATGTATGCATACCAACTGTCTTCTTGGAGTTTGCTAAGCCTCTCACATGAAGCATCAACAGCCCTAGGAAATTGTACTTATGAACTCTAATTCCACTGGAGCTTGCCAGCATTCCAGGGCCAAGTCAAGGCTTTTAAATAGCTGTGGACTAGATTCTAACCTTGGAGCACAGACTGGACAGAAAAGGGCCTAAAAATGCCAGGGAAGCCAAAGTCTACCTTCCTCACCATCCATGTTCCTCTCTCCTACCCAGCCTCCTGTATTTACCCTGCAATGCATACACCAAAAAATCAGTAAATCCCAAAATGAGCACTTGGCTGTAAGAGAGACAGATGCCAGTTGAAGCTTTGTGTGTGAGGGTGTGTGTAGCTGTGCCCAGCGCTTGATCCAGGGATGGCCACCAGAGGCAGTGTCATAATTTAAGTCAAGTTGTCTTTGGCACCCGCCTGCGGCTCACAGATCAGCCTCTTTGTTCCCCTCCCAGCCCTCCTCAGGCACCCATCCAAGCTGCTCTGTGCACTTCAACTAAATTTATAGGACGCTGCTCCACTCGGCACTGTGCTGAGGAGTACAGAGTCATTCTGGTGTCAGGTCTGCTGCAAGCTCTGTGACCTTGGGCTTTTCAAGTGACTGTGCTCTTGCTCCACCTTAGAGATGCTGGCAGATGCAAGAAAGATGATGAGGAACTTGGGCTCAGAGGAAAAGCCTAGTCTTCTCACCAAAAGACTGGCAAATACCCCTCTACCTGTATGTTTTAAGTTAAAATAAGGCTCCCCAGGTGGCGCTAGTGGTAAAGAACCTGCCTGGGAATGCAGGAGATGTAACAGATGCTGGTTCGATCCCTGGGTAGGGAAGATCCCCTGGAGAAGGGAAGGACAACCCACTCCAGTGTTCTTGCCTGGAGAATTCCATAGACATAGGAGCCTGGCGGGCTACAGTCCATGGGGTCACAGAGAGTTGTATACAACTTAGCAACTAACACTTTGTTTCTTTCAAGATGCTTAAGGCTTGTGTGCTTCATTGTCTTATCTACTCTAACCAAAGTTTTCAAGTAACTGATTAACAATAGTCCCAATTTCATTTGATGAATAATGATATCCTAATATAATGAATAATGAATAATAATATCCTAATTCCCTCCCTTTTTAAAATTAGCATCTACAATTTGTAAGAGACTAAAAGCACACTGTTGTTCCATGTCCAGTTCTAACTGTTGCTTCCTGACCTGCACACAGGTTTCTCAAGAGGCAGGTCAGGTGGTCTGGTATTTCCACCTCTTTCAGAATTTTCCACAGTTTATTGTGATCCACACAGTCAAAGGCTTTGGCATAGTCAATAAAGCAGAAATAGATGTTTTTCTGGAACTCTCTTGCTTTTTCAATGATCCAGCAGATGTTGGCAATTTATCTCTGGTTCCTCTGCCTTTTCTAAAAGCAGCTTGAACATCTGGAAGTTCATGGTTCACGTACTGTTGTAGACTGGGTAGCAGAATTTTGAGCATTACTTTACTAGCGTGTGAGATGAGTCCAATTGTGCGATAGTTTGAGCATTCTTTGGCATTGCCTTTCTTTGGGATTGGAGTGAAAACTGACCTTTTCCAGTCCTATGGCCACTGCTGAGTTTTCCAAATTTGCTGGCATATTGAGTGCAGCATTTTCACAGCATCATCTTTCAGGATTTGAAATAGCTCAACTGGAATTCCATCACCTCCACTAGCTTTGTTCACAGTGATGCTTTCTAAGGCCTACTTGGCTTCACATTCCAGGATATCTGGCTCTAGGTGAGTGATCACACCGTCATGATTATCTGGGTCGTGAAGCTCTTTTTTGTAGAGTTCTTCTTTGTATTCTTGGCACCTCTTCTTAATATCTTCTGCTTCTGTTAGGTCCATACCATTTCTGTCCTTTATCGAGCTATCTTTGCCGAAGAATTGATGCTTTTGAACTGTGGTGTTGGAGAAGACTCTTGAGAGTCCCTTGGACTGCAAGGAGGTCCAACCAGTCCATTCTAAAGGATATCAGTCCTGGGTGTTCATTGGAAGGACTGATGCTAAAGCTGAAACTCCAATACTTTGGCCACCTCATGCAAAGAGTTGACTCACTGGAAAAGACTCTGATGCTGGGAGGGACTGGGGGCAGAAGGGGACGACAGAGGATGAGATGGGTGGATGGCATCACCAACTTGATGGACATGAGTTTGGGTGAACTCCAGGAGTTGGTGATGGATAGGGAGGCCTGGTGTGCTGCAGTTCATGGGGTCGCAAAGAGTTGGACACGACTGAGTGACTGAACTGAACTGAACTGAAGGAGGCACTACACTGGAGGGGAAAGGGAGGAGTTACTGGGAGGGGTGGGGCTTGGGGGTGAGACTAGAGCCAGGCTGATTGACAGGAGAAAGGATCAGGCTGGAGAAGGACACAGAGAATGAACCCAGGTCTGGATGCAAGGCCAGAGTTGGGGGTCAGGGAGGAGATGGGGTTGCTGGGACACAGGAACTTGTAAGCAACTAAACAATGGGACATAGAATTGGATACATAGAATAGGGAAGAAGAAAAACTATTTATTATGCACCAATAAGTGTATCACATGATTTTACATACTAATTTCATTTAATCTGAACATCCTTGGGAAAAGGTGGGGCTGGGGACGGTGGTTCCCACCTTAAAGGTTCTCAGCCTTTAACAGGGTTCATTAAGGAAACTAACCTATTTGCTTAATCTCAAACAGCTAGTTAGCAGTAAAACCTAGATTCTAAACCTCCATTTCCATCTCCAGGTCCAGTGGCTATTTCTTTTCATTTTACTGCACCCACAAAGTAGGGAGTCAAGAAACACCTGCAGTAACAGGCAAATTTGGCCTTGGAGTACAGAATGAAGCAGGGCAAAGGCTAATAGAGTTTTGCCAAGAGAATGCACTGGTCACAGCAAACACCCTCTTCCAACAACACAAGAGAGGACTCTACACATGGACATCACCAGATGGTCAACACCAAAATCAGATTGATTATATTCTTTGCAGCCGAAGATGGAGAAGCTCTATACAATCATCAAAAATAAGACCTGGAGCTGACTGTGGCTCAGATCATGAACTCCTTACTGCCAAATTCAGACTTAAATTGAAGAAAGGGGGGAAAAGCACTAGACCATTCAGGTATGACCTAACTCAAAACCCTTATGATTATACAGTGGAAGTCAGAAATAGATTTCAGGGACTAGATCTGATAGATAGAGTGCCTGATGAACTGTGGAATGAGGTTCGTGACATTGTACAGGAGACAGGGATCAAGACCATCCCCATGGAAAAGAAATGCAAAAAAACAAAATGGCTGTCTGAGGAGGCCTTACTAATAGCTGTGAAAAGAAGAGAAGCGAAAAGCAAAGGAGAAAATGAAAGATATAAGCATCTGAATGCAGAGTTCCAAAGAATAGTAAGGAAAGATAAGAAAGCCTTCCTCAGTGATCAATGCAAAAAAAGTAGAGGAAAACAACAGAATGGGAAAGACTAGAGATCTCTTCAGGAAAATTAGAGATACCAAGGGAACATTTCATGCAAAGATGGGCTCGATAAAGGACAGAAATGGGATGGACCTAACAGAAGCAGAAGATATTAAGAAGAGGTACCAAGAATACACAGAACTGTACAAAAAAGATCTTCATGACCCAGATAATCACGATGGTGTGATCACTCACCTAGAGCCAGACATCCTGGAATGTGAAGTCAAGTGGGCCTTAGAAAGCATCACTGCGAACAAAGCTAGTGGAGGTGATGGAATTCCAGTTGAGCTATTTCAAATCCTGAAAAATGATGCTGTGAAAGTGCTGTACTCAATATACCAGCAAATTTGGAAAACTCAGCAGTGGCCATAGGACTGGAAAAGGTCAGTTTTCACTCCAATCCCAAAGAAAGGCAATGCCAAAGAATGCTCAAACTATCGCACAATTGGACTCATCTCACACGCTAGTAAAGTAATGCTCAAAATTCTGCTACCCAGTCTACAACAGTACGTGAACCATGAACTTCCAGATGTTCAAGCTGCTTTTAGAAAAGGCAGAGGAACCAGAGATAAATTGCCAACATCTGCTGGATCATTGAAAAAGCAAGAGAGTTCCAGAAAAACATCTATTTCTGCTTTATTGACTATGCCAAAGCCTTTGACTGTGTGGGTCACAATAAACTGTGGAATATCCTGAAAGATATGGGAATACCAGACCACCTGACCTGCCTCTTGAGAAACCTGTGTGCAGGTCAGGAAGCAACAGTTAGAATTGGACATGGAACAACAGACTGGTTCCAAATAGGAAAAGGAGTATGTCAAGGCTGTATATTGTCACCCTGCTTATTTAACTTGTATGCAGAGTACATCATGAGAAACGCTGGTGTGGAAGAAGCAGAAGCTGGAATCAAGATTGCCGGGAGAAATATCAATAACCTCAGATATGCAGATGACACCACCCTTATGGCAGAAAGTGAAGAGGAACTTAAAAAGCCTCTTGATGAAAGTGAAAGAGGAGAGTGGAAAAGTTGGCTTAAAGCTCAACATTCAGAAAACGAAGAGCATGGCATCCGGTCCCATCACTTCATGGGAAATAGATAAGGAAACAGTGGAAACAGTGTCAGACTTGATTTTGGCCTCCAAAATCACTGCAGATGGTGGTTTCAGTCATGAAATTAAAAGACGCTTACTCCTTGGAAGGAAAGTTATGACCAACCTAGATAGCATATTGAAGAGCAGAGACATTACTTTGCCAACAAAGGTCCGTCTAGTCAAGGCTATGGTTTTTCCAGTGGTAATGTATGGATGTGAGAGTTGGACTGTGAAGAAAGCTGAGCGCCAAAGAATTGATGCTTTTGAACTGTGGTGTTGGAAAAGACTCTTGAGAGTCCCTTGGACTGCAAGGAAATCCAACCAGTCCATTCTAAAAGAGATCAGCCCTGGGTGTTCTTTGGAAGGACTGATGGTAAAGCTGAAACTCCAGTAGTTTGGCCACCTCATGGGAAGAGTTGACTCATTGGGAAAGACCCTGATGCTGGGAGGGATTTTGGGTAGGAGGAGAAGGGGATGACAGAGGATGAGATGGCTGGATGGCATCACTGACTCGATGGACATGAGTCTGAGTGAACTCCGGGAGATGGTGATGGACAGGGAGGCCTGGCGTACTGCAATTCATGGGGTCACAAAGAGTCAGACACGACTTAGTAACTGAACTGAACTGATCCAAGTTTCTATCATGTTAACTTTTTGAAAATAGAATATGAAATGGATTGTATGTGCAAATAAATAGAAATAATAAAACATGTATTGTTTAAGAAAAGTAAGTCCTTATGCACCCACCACTCAACTTAAGTAATAATATATTACCAATATGATTGAAGTTCCATCTTCCCCTCTGTTCCCAGCGCTGGAGGTAACCACAATCCTTACATGTGTTCCAGAAGTTCCTTTGTGCCGTATAATTTTACCACATGTGGTTGCTGTGGCATTGCCACTTGCCCCTCCAAATCCATTCTCCAGGCTTCATCATTCCTCGTGTCCCCTGAAGCTGCCCTGTATTGACTGCCCTGGGAGGCTCCCTTGATCCCTGGCTTCCTGATCGGTTTGGCTAAAGTGAAGTGCTGGCAGGAGATCAGAGGATGAGGAGAATGAGGCCAGGGTGTTAGCCCCCTGCCCTTCCCTGCTGGGTCACCCACTGTAATAAATCAGTTGCATTCCTCTACCAAAGATAGGCAGCCTTCCCTGCAGCTATTCCCCCTGTCCTTCCCCTGCCCCCACCAGCTCCTTCAGACTTAGGGGTGGTAAAGCTTCTGGACTGTTTTGCTAGCCCCAGGGCACTATACCATCTTTGTGGTTACCCAAACCTAGTGTTTGTCAAATATTTTTTTTTCCCGTTTTCACCATCCACCTCAACCACCAAGTAGCCTTTTCAGATTTTTTTCCCAATCTTCTTCCCCACCATGAAATTTTAATACCACGGACATACTATGTATCTGCTTATGTACTATACATTTATCTGCTTTACACATGAAAAGAATAATACTTCTTTGCCCCCTTGGGGATAATATGGCCCCTCATTAAGAATGCATACCTCAAACCAACTCATGTTTTTTGTAAAGAGTCCCTTTAAAAAGTTTCCCAGCCACCCTGCTGGTGTATGCCATTTCTTTCTTGCCAGAGCTCCGACTGACGCGAGAGTACATACCTGTGTCCCTGAACAGTATATTTTTAGTTTTTCTGGGCTTTGTCTTTACACAAATGAAGCGACACAGTGTATTTTTCTTGGTCTTGCTTTTCTTACTGTAGTTTGGGAGAGCCATCCATAATGAGGTGTGGAGCTATTGTTGATTTGCTATATAATACTGCATTGAAAGGAACACATCAAAATTGACCTGTTTGCTTAGGGTTGGTGGATATTTGGGTTGGTTATTCTGAACCTGTGGCACAAAACATTCTTGTACATGCCTCTGGGTTTAGAACACAGATATCCACGAATGTGGATATGGATGTAGGTATAGGCATAGATATAAACATAGATACAGAATGTTTACGGTACATACCTACATGTAGAATTACTGGATGGTAGGGTATGCCAGTCTTGACCCTAAGCAGGAAATACCAAATACCAATACCTTTATTTTCCTGTACCTGTACCGGTACACATTCACACTAATAAGGAGTTTTGCTTGCTCCACATTCTTTCCAGCATTTGTTGTTGTTAGACTTTAAACTTTTTGTTCATTGTTGGGTATGAAATGGGTATCTCATTGTAGCATCTTTTTACTTGTTCATTAGCCATTTGTCTTTCCTTTTCTGTGAATGCCTGCTTATGATTTTTGTCCATTTTTCTATTGAGGCGTTTCTCTTTCTTCTTGATTCGTTGATATCTTCCTTATATTACAGGTAGTAATGCTTTACCTGTTATATATGTTGCAAATACTTTCCCAGACTGTGACTTATCTTTTTGCTCTCTTTAAGGTGAATTCTGATTAATAGGAATTTTAAAATGCAATGTAGAAAAAATGTACTATTCATTTCCTTAATGGTTTATGCCTTTTGTGACTTATTTGAGATAAGTCTTTCCAATGCTGAGTTTCTAAACTTATTTTGTAGTTCTTTTTAAAGATCTTTTAAATTGTGCCTTTTACATTTAAATTTTTATTCTATCAGAAATCCATTTTTGTACATAGTAGGGATCAAGTTCCTTTTTTTCCTTATGATAAAGGAAACTAATTTTCCAGTCTCACTTACTGAATAGACCCCTCATCTCCCTTTCCTATCTTTAGTGCTTTCTCAGTCATGTATTTATATGTGTGGGGGTCTGTTTCTGGGTTCATTATTCTATTCCATTAGTCTAGTAATATATCCCCATACCAGTAACAGTTTTAATTTCTATAAGCTTAATAATAAGTCTTGATATCTAGTAGAGTAAGTCTCTTTACTTTTTTAGAAGTATCTTATCTATTCTTTGCTCTTGGCTCTTCCCTGTAAAGAGTTTTAAATGGTTTGTCAAGTTCCTGAAAGGACTTGTCATGGGTAGAAGCAGGAGTGGGGGGGTATCCACATGCACACCAGTGAGGACCACTTGAGGCAGAGTAGGTGATGAAAGGTGATACCAATCACCACAGCATATCTGAAATCCAGAAACCAAGGCCTCTGGAGCCAGAGTATCACCTAGCATGGGAAAGCTCAGCCAATGTTGAAAAGTGATATGAGGCTATCTCTGCTTATTTTTATTAACCCGGTGGCCCAGGGATATCATAAAGGTACTAAACCTCCACGTTTGGGGAGGTTTCTTGAAGAACTGTGGCACAGGTGTTCCAGGTGGCGCAGTGGTGAAGAATCCACTTACCAGTGCAGGAGACACAGGTTCAATCCCTGGGCCGGGAGACAATCCACTCCAGTATTCTTGCCAGGAGAATCCCATGGACAGAGGAGCCTGGTGGGCTACAGTCCATAGCGTTGCACAGAGGTGGACATGACTGAGGTGACTTTGCAAGCATGCACACACTGAAGAACTGGAATTACTTATTCTGAAAAAAAAGGGAAACTAGGAGTGACTTAATTGTTGAATACTGTTCTAGGCTAAGGAGATAAATAGAAATTGGAAAAGAAGCCAGAATTGGGGATTCAGACTTGTAGGCATCAATTAATATCACAAGAGACAAACCTAACTGAACCCATAGCACCAGTCCGTTTTTTTTCCAAAAAGAACATAGATGGTTCTGGTATGAATCCATGTCCATTTACTGATATTTGTATTTGTTTGTTTAGACACCGCTCTGCATTTACTAGGGGCTATCTCTCTTCCAGGCACTTACTCCATGTAGTAATTTATTTAAATCTTACTTACTCCATGTAGTAATTTATTTAAATCTCACCTACTCCAATCTAAATCAACTCAGAGTATGTATCCAGCTGATGCTTTTTGTGTTGGTGTTTTCCCCTGAGGAATAGATCACTGAGGGAAGTTGAAGAATTCTATGTATAGACCGTTCACAACCACTCCTCAAACCAGACTTTCTCTTTATTTATTTATTTATTTATTTTATTTCTTTAATTTAAAAATCTTTAATTCTTACATGCGTTCCCAAACATGAACCCCCCTCCCACCTCCCTCCCCATAACATCTCTGTGGGTCATCCCCATGCACCAGCCCCAAGCATGCTGTATCCTGCGTCAGACATAGATCAAACCAGACTTCCAAACGTTTTCTAGTGGTTCTTGTTTATTTGACCTAAACGGGAAATTGTAAAGCCAGGTGTCAAGTTATGCAGTTTAAAAACAAAAAGCAACAGGATCGTGGTGACTATGTTTTCTCTGAGGAAGCAGGTAGAAGGAAGGGGATGAGCAGGACGAGAGGGTACTCTAGAACAGGCTGCCTGGAGCAGCCATTGTATCCTTCACAGAGGCTGTACGAGTAAGACTGGACCCTCTGCTCTAGGCAGAGATGTCCGCGGCATCAAGGATTTTTTCAGCAAGAAGGCAGCGCCTCAAATCCTTTGTGGAGCAAGACAGGTTATAAATAGATCTATAAATTTTTTTAACTAGAAGGCAACAGGCTTAGCACAGCTATTCTTCCCTGTTGGTTCTCCTTCCTGCACTGCTTTGCCTATTAAATCCCTGCTACCAGGCAGATCAACCTGCCTCTTAGCCAATCCGCTGCAGGAGCCTCAGGAGAGCCAGGCTGGAAACTGGCTTCTATTAGGGCTCCAGGCTGTGACCTTGCCTGTAGAAAAGACTAAATCTTCCTATCTTATCTCTGGCTAATTGGGCAGGAGGTAGAGGAGACAAGAATTTATGGTCCAATTTGCCACCTGCTGACTGAAACACTGATGTCTCCATTTCAGAGGCAGGCTCTGATTTTAGTGACAGGCTGGGGAGAAAAATGATGTAGGCTGGGTTTCTGAAACATGTAGTGAAGACCTGCTCACAGGGCTTTTAACTACAAAATCTGAAGACTGGTATTTTATTGGCCAAGTTATATGTGGCTTGTGTTTTGTGTGTGCATGTGTGTGTATGTGAGAGAGAGAGAGACAGAGAGAAGCAGAGAGATTGATTTCATCTCTCCTCACAGATCCAAAGGCATTTGAACATGCAGGGATTTAGAAATTATTTAGCCCCGGGCATCTCAAACTTTGTTGTGCATCAGAATCACCTGCAGGCTTGTTAAAGGGCTGACTACTAGGTCTTGACCTAATGTTTCTGACTCTGGGTGGGGCCTGAGAATTTGTAGTTCTCACAAGCTGCTAAGTGACGCTAATGCTGCCAGTCTGAGGACCACACTTTGAAAACCACTAATTTAGTCCAATGTCCAGATCACCGATGAGGAAACTGAAGCTCAAGAATTAAAACTACATGTTTAAGGGCCCATAACTGATTGTTAGCTAAAGCCGGACGAGAACAGAGATACCTGACCTCTAATCTGGTGCTTTCCCACTGCTTCAAGCTGATGCGTGGTCAGAGTGCCAGGGAGGTGCCATTCCAACGATAAACATGTTATCCTTCATGGCTGAAGATAACCCGTGTCCATACTGACTTCTGCTGTCCTCCAAAACCCAACATCACTGGCTCTGCTGGCTCAGAACATAAATAGACCAGCCCAGCCCAGCCCACTTGCTGCACCATCCAGTGGGACTGACAACCAGGTCCTATTCCCACAGCCAGGGCGCCTGCTCACTCCCCTCATATCCTCGCGGGTAACTGAGCTGAGATCTGAGGCCTCTGGTGACCACTGGTCGTGCATATTGGCCCTGAGGAATAGCTCTTTCTACATCTTCCCACGTTCACCAGAGCTTTGACCTTAGTATCTGACATTTAAGCCCTTTATTCTGCTTAGCAACTAAGTTCCCTCCTGAGGCTGGAGCTCACTCTGAATGACCACTGAATGACTCACTCTGACTGGGGGACTATCCTTCTGTTGGTCCCCTTCCTAGACTGGAGTGTTGGCCTATACCCAAACCCTGTGGTTGAGTCCTACAGCCCATGGGCCAGCCTCCTACGTGGTGTTTGTCTATTCAGAGGTCTTCTGAGCACTAATTATCTTCTGAATCCCCAGGGTCTGTGCTTTCCCTGCCAGATTGGAAATCCCAGGTTTGACCTGATATAAGTCAAAGCTGAGATTTCCATCAAGCCTTGGGATGATGCTTGTCTACCTATCATGGGCCAGTTTCTCCCTTGGATCAGTTCCCCAACACCATATAACCCTAGCCACATTCCTTGGTTTGCCCAGTAAGACCCACCACAAGGATGTCCTAAAGAGGACAAGTGCTTCAAGTGGGTTTTCCCCACCATGGGGAAGGGATACATTGACCCATCCACAATGGTACCTTACAGGCCTCTTTTCATTTGGAAGTGATGCTCCAAAGACATGGTCTTATAGGAGACAAAGAATTGGCTCGGTTATTTTGCATAAGGAGTTGGTAGATACTGGAGATGAAGGAAAGAATACAAAAGAGAGGACCCTGGAGAAGTCTGGAGTAGTTTGAGTGACATAGAAAGATGCTGGAACCTAGGGGGAAAGGAGCCAATAAGAGATTCCCTATGTGACATGACCAGAGGGATTCTGCTGTCGAATTTTAATTTGTCTGCTGTCAGGCAAGAGGATCTCTTCTCTACTCCAAATCCAGATACACCTCTATAGCTTTTGTGATGGAGACATGAGGAGTGAGACAACAGGACAACACAGAGAAACGTGGTCTGCTCCACTCATCTCTGCTGAGATTTATGTAGCTAGGAGTGTTGGACCTCGATTTTAGGCTGGAAACTGCTAGTTCCAGTTGGTCAACCCCTGCTAGCGGGGTGAGCAGAAGCTAAACGTGGGTCTGGGAGAAGCAGGGAGAAGTGCTTGATACAGAAGCAACTGCCAGGTAGACTTAGGCAGGAACAGGAAACGTAGCCCCTGTTTGCCAAACACACCAGAGGCTTTGAAGGCAACTCTTAGGTGACTGTGCTGGGTTATTCTGGGATTCATTGTCATTCCACTCTCACCATTTGAGAGAGCTAGCCTGACTGATATCAGACACTCCAGAGTCTCTTAAATTTGGATCCAATTAACCTGGAATCTGCGTTCCCATGGTCAGGGGTTTGGGTAAAATTACCTTTTTCTTGTCTGTGAAGAAACAAATCAGAAGTAGAGACAAGATGGTAGGGAACATGTTTAGCCTATGCAAATTTAGTAATCCTTGGCTTACTGCCTTGGTGGGAAAATGCAATAAATGCATTGATAATTGATGGGGGTTTACAGTTTTAGGGAAAAAAATTTTTAAACACTTCATTCTGGTTTTTTTTTTTTTTTTAACAATTTGATTTAAGGATGGTTCCAAACCTTTTCTAGTGGCTCCCTCCTCTGTAGAGTTGATTCTTTTGTTTCTCCCAAGCATACCTTGCCTGGTGAGAAGATGGTGTGGGAAGTCAGGTTGCCATTTTAAAGTGTCCCTCAAACTTCCTAGAATGGGACAGCTTTTCCTTCTCCCCTCCAAGTAAGTGTCAACCATCAGGGCTGCAGTAGACTGTCAGGATGTGGCAGTGGGAATGAAAAGGGAGGCAAGGAAAAGGTTCTTGCTGAAACCATTCCCTTCCCTTCATTTATTCTTAGTCCAAGAGCAGCTGGAATGAGTCACTCAGAACACACCTTGGTCCTTTTCCTGAGAAAGCCAAACTTGGAAGTGACTAGCAGGTCTAATTGTGCCTCTGTGGAATCTAAATTCTGGAAGGAGACAAAGAGAGGTCTGGAGGCCTCTGACTGGAGAGCTTGATGGATTAAATCCAAGCCGCCAACCGTCCCAAGAAGCTGTCAGGGTGCCTGGGCTGTGTGGAGTTGATCTGGACGATGCATTCCAGATGGTTTGCCTTTTTTCCTTGGGTTTGGGGCCAGTTGGAGCTCCTGGGCGGTCTCCCAAGGTAGACCCCCAGAGAGCATAGGGCAACTGTCCAGATGGGAGGGACCAGGCCGAGGATCACTGTGGCAGGCTCAAAATTAGAGGGAAGGGCCCCCCTCCTTTGTGTCAAGCATCTGGATATCATTTTTCAGGCTATTAAAAACACTAACTCTACTTTGCTAAATGCAGCCAATTCATTTTTTTCAAAAAGCAGTTGGGGGCCAAGCAGTTGCCCCGAAAGGGATCCAAATAACTTGGGGCTATGCTATGGGGTGGCTCAGAAAAGGGGCTCCAAACCTTGCTAACAAGCATCCAACCACCACCTCCACTCCAGCCTCCCAACTTCACCAGTTCACAGGCAATGACCCCACCAATGGCAAAGACTCAGGACAGTGCCAGGGTTTTGCAGAGTATTTTACTTTTTGTTTTCGTGCAAAATGTATGAGGCAGATGAAGAACCTTTTCTTCCACATCGAAGGCTTTCCGATTAGGTTACTGAAAATAAGCAGGAGATAGACAGAAGGGTGGGGGCAGGAAGAGCGCATGAGAGAACAGAGAGGAGCAGAAGAGATGAACCACTGAAAATTCTCTGTGGACTCCAGCGTCTGTGAATCAGCTCTAGCCGTGACTGAATTTGCTGCCATGGAAAGAAGGCCTGTTTACCTGTGGTCCTATTGCAACCACGTGGTTGGCCAGCAACCTGAGGGCAAGCAGCTAAGAGCAGCCCACTTCCCAAGGAGCCTAAGGAAGAGACAGGAGGTGACAGATGAGCTTCTACCCAAGAGTGTCCCAGGCTGGTTGGAAGAGAAGTGGTCCCAGCTCTGGGGAAATCCTGCCTACTGAGGCAGCAGGCCCCAGTGCTAGGGAGCTTCTGGCTCACTAGAAAGAGAATAATTGCAAAGCACCATGGAATAACCAACTGCAAGGGAAAGGAGTTACAGGGCGGGGTGAACAGAACAGTTGGGATGTTTTGGAAGGAGAAGAGTTGCCACCAAAGAAAAACCTTTCCAACCCAATAACCTTACCCAGAGGAATCAGAGGAAGCCCAAGGACAGATCCTGCCCAACCATCCCAATGTCTGTTCTGTTGCTTTGAAAACTGTGCTTTAGTCAAACTATTATGGACATATTTCTAGAGGGTAGATACCAGAAAGTAAAAATCTTTCACATCCAATCAATCCCCGAAAGTATCCTGTTTGAGGGAAATGTCTTCTATATGTATCTCCTAGCTCCAGGCACTACCTGTGATAGCAAAGGCAGGCTTCCTAAAATTTTCAGCCTAGTCTATATTGGGAGAAAGTGATGACATTCAGGACATAAATGTTTACTGTAAAGATACATCATTATACATGAACAAACCAGAAGTAATCAAGTACACAAATCTGTACACTGCAAACTTGTGGTGACATGCCCCTATGCAGTGTATCCATGCCCCTAACTCTTATTCATGCTTTGTCCTTAGGAATCAGTCAAGAGGATTGCTATCTCCATTATTTAGAGACCTCACTTGACCCTGGTCCCCACAGATGCCTCAGCATGAAAATCTCTAGCTCCGAGGCCCAGACCCTCGCTTGTCTTGACAGGGCAGACAGCTCCCGTTGTGTGCCAAGGTGTTATTACTGAACCCTGATCTCACTCATGGCAGCTCTGCTGTGAAATGCCAGTCCTGTGAATAGCTCACCGTCAGGCTCTGTGCTCATCTTCGTGGAGTCGTAGCCTCAGGACTAACCTTTATCTTCCTTTTATGATCCCAGAACATTGACATATTCTCAAATGCCGTAACAATAAAACATGTCGTGAGCATCATCCAGTCCTTCTGAAATAATATTGATGTCAGTGACGGGCACGCTGTTTTCACCTCCAGATTTAAGCAGGAGTGTTTTGATATGGTTTCCCAGACCAGGAGACTTACATAGTAGAGAACTTCCACGGAATGGATCTTTCTTGCTCACTTGAATTTCAAGAGAAATTTTCTCAAGGGGATCAGATAAGTGTTGCTCTAATTCTTTACCCAGAGCAACATTAGTGCTCGTCTTGTTCACACTTGCTAACCAGCATTACTCTTCTGCATGAAGTTACATCCTTTCCCGCTGTGGCTGGATCTCTGCCTCTGTGACTCCTGCTTCTCCACAGTTAAGTTGATGAGGGAGCCTGGGATTCTCCCAGTCGGTAAAACCTGAGCCTGGCCCCAAATCAGGTTGCCTAGGGAACAGAAACAACAGGTGAAGGGCACTGCTACCCAGCCCAAACTCCATGGCCATCCCATCCTCATTTTTTTTCCTGGAGTTGCCACGAGCTCTACTTGAGGCTGAAGCTCTGGTGCTTGCTCAGGAAGGAGATGCGTGGGGAACTACTCCCTGATGAACTGGAGTCCTTGAGTCTCTATTCCATAGGAGTTTCTTCTAGATTTTCTAGGATAACTCATCCCGCCAGAGGAAATGAGTTCATCTAGTCACTGAGTTGACAGATGGCAATGACTTTGGTCAAGAGTGCCAAGGAAAACACCCCAGAAGATGGCTGCTCCTCCCTGTGGCTTTGGTGGCAGCGCCACATGGATGGGTCTGTCTGCCTGTAGCCTTCTCATACCCACAGAGTGTAAACACCAGGAGCAGCCACATTTCTTGGGATCTACATAGGGGGTGCCTCTGTGGGCATCTGACCTGATCTGAGTCCACAGAGAAGAAGCTGTCAAGCCAAGTCTCATCTGGGAAATGCAGAGCTGTTTTTAGACTCTGACCTGGTAGAGTCCATCCTGGAACTGTGAGCCAAGGAAAGTTGGCTGAAACGAGCAAGACTCATTTAAGAAGCTGTAATGGAGGAACGCCCATTCTGCCCTGGTGGCTGGCTGCCAAAGGAGATTGGCTCCAGGTAAGTCACTGGCAAGGACAACAATGCTTCTTCCTGCTCCGCACCAGTAACCTGTGCATGGGTCGTGTGCTGCAGCAGGAAGGGCACAGTGTGGAACTGGAAGGGTGCCAGAGGTTTATGTAGTCTATAATCCTGGGGCTCAGTGAATTCTTCCATCTGATCTGCTACTTCCAGTAGGCTTCCTCTCCTCCCTTCTCTCCAGATACTGTGATGAACCTATGATTTGACATTGAGGCTTTCATTTAATATTTCCATACCATCTCTGTCCATGCCTTCATCCGAGATTTTGTTGTGTTTCTTGGCTGACCCAAATGATCATAATTCTGAGTTTTTCCCTCCAGCTTCTTCCACTTGTAACTGAGCAATGAGATTATCATGTAGTAAGTACTCTAAGAAAAAGGTACACAGGTTTGCTGTTACCAAGAGTATCTAAATTGACTCTAGTCCATAGCAATTCATGTCAGGGGGAAAGGCACAGCAGTTTCCTTTTCAAGAGTTTTCCCTCTGATTGTTCATTTTGTCCTTGTAACTCTTAGGAGCATGTAGAGATGAGTCAGAATACCTCTGTTTGACAGCTGAGGACAAGTCAGCTCCACAGTGACTTGTTTGAGGGAGTCCAGGTAATTGGTGACAAAGCTGATGTCTGGTCTCCTGGTTTCCATTCTGGGGTTCTTTTTACCAATCTTGCTTATTTCATTGCATGAAATTAGTGCATGTGCGCTAAGTCACTTCAGTTGTGTCCCACTCTTTGCATCCCTATGGACTGAAGCATGCCAGGCTCATCTGTCTAGGGGATTCTCCAGGCAAGAATACTGGAGTGGGTCGCCATGCCCTCCCCCACGGGATCTTCCTGACCCAGAGATTGAACCTCCATCTCCTGAGGCTCCTGTATTGCAGGCAGATTCTTTACCGTGAGCCACCTGGAGAGCCCTTTTCATTCATTCAGTGTAGCGATTGAAATAAAAAATTGCCCCTACATGCCATGGTAGAAACAGGTCTGTAGTCTTATCTCCTAGCCTGCCCACAGAAGCCACCTGTCCAGTCACACAAAAATAGTACTGTATTTCAGCCTCTGCACCTTTGCTCCTGCCCTCACTTGCTTGAACAGCCCTCCCTCATTTCTCTGCTTAGTGAAATTTAACTGTCCCTTAAGCCCAAGCTTAACTGTCTTCTCTCCTATATTGCTCTTCTGATTATAGCAGCAAAAGTAGTTTTTCTTACTTGGGACAGAGTTAATAAAAAAAGGTGTACAAAGCCATCATATACTGCCTTGGATTATAGCTTTTTTTGCAGGTGAATTTTTTTCTCCCCAAATAAACTGTGAGTCCAAAAAGATAGAAATTGGGTGTCACACATCTTGTGTTCTCTGGAGAGCCTCACATAGACTATAAGCTCAGTCTTTATTGAATGAGCACATGTGACCTGGAGGAGGTTAGCTGGCTCCTCAACACAGTCACAGTACAGAGACTTGAATTCCAAATTCCAGAAACTGGTCTCCATATTCTTTCCACCAAGAAAACAATGCAGTTTTCACTATGATTAGCCTCTTTGCAGGTCAAAAATGATCGAAAATAGGCTACTTCATATGGATCAGTCTAATACAA
Organism: Ovis canadensis; assembly: GCF_042477335.2. NCBI lineage: Eukaryota > Metazoa > Chordata > Mammalia > Artiodactyla > Bovidae > Ovis > Ovis canadensis. The sequence goes on along the minus strand of NC_091247.1, from coordinate 77,826,335 downwards.
TGCATATTGAGTTATTCTAAAAAAAAATAGATAGGTTAAAAAACCCCTGAAATTCCTGGGTTGTTGGCTAGCGGTGAATGAGTAGCCTTCTTCCAAGGATGCTGCATTCTCTCAGAAACTTGAAAATGGATTCTCACCATGAGTCAATGTGGGAATAAAGTATGGTGGTCATTAAGCTGGCTTCATGGGCCAAAGAAAGAGGAGATTGAGAGTGACCCACTGTCAATCTTTTTCTTTTTTCTCAATCATTTTTTAAAGTGTAATTAATAATATTTTTGGCTGCGCTGGGTCTTTGTTGCTGCACCGGGGCTTTCTCTAGTTACCGTGCATGGGCTTCTCATTGCGGCGGCGTCTCTCGTTGCAGAGCACGGGCTCTCGAGTGCGAGCTTCAGTAGTTGCCGCGTGTAGGCTTCCTTGCCCTGCAGCTTGTGGGGTCTTCCTGGACCAGGGGTCGTACCTGTGTCTCCTGCATTGACAGGTGGATTCTTACCCACTGGACCACCAGGGCAGTCATGCACGCACTGTTTCCATCTCCATTGACTAAGCATGCTCTCTGTCTGCCCACAGTGGACGAATTTATGTAGATACAGAAATAACACAGAAATGCCTCATCAAATGCCAATCTTGTGATCATCTATTGCTGCTGCTGCTGCTGCTGCTGCTGCTAAATCACTTCAGTCGTGTCTGACTCTGTGCAACCCCATAGACGGCAGCCCTCCAGGCTCCCCCGTCCCTGGGATTCTCCAGGCAAAAACACGGGAGTGGGTTGCCATTTCCTTCTCCAGTGCATGAAAGTGAAAAGTGAAAGTGAAGTCGCTCAGTCGTGTCTGACTCTTTGCGACTCCATGGACTGCAGCCTACCAGGCTCCTCCATCCATGGGATTTTCCAGGCAAGAGTACTGGAGTGGGGTGCCATTGCCCTCTCCTGCAAGTCATTTTAGTAAAAAGCTTAGATTTAGCAGATATCTTTTGTCTCTCTTCCGTTTGTTTTATCTTATGAGTTGAATTAAGGGTAGAACTCCAGGCCTCATTCTATAAATGAAATGTACACTGAGTCTGTATACTCAATCAATCTGTATGGAATGGAATAAAACAGAAATCATTACGCTTACTTGGAACCTCTCAGGAAGCTGCTTGGGTTGGGAGACTCCCAAGGGAATTGTACAAGTGGCAGTGGTATTTCACTCTCCTGCCTTTAGAGTCGGGTGGGATGTGGTCAGCTGTAGAGCTCTTCGTCTGCTGAGCAGAGGTACAAGTATGGGTCAGAATTAAATGGCTCAAGCCAATAGAGGAGAGACAGAATCTATCCTCTTCCACTTGTGGTTGTGAAGCTGTCTTGGAATAAATATTAAGCACATATTTAACTATATGTGTTTGAAGCAATACAGAGTTGTCCCATTAAGGCATCTGTCTGTCTTGGCCCAGCCTTGTTTATCAGTGTCATTTCACTTAGCAAAGGGAATGGACCACTCCTTGAACAGTCACAGAAACCACAGTGGGACTCGGGAGTCTTAAGCCGGCCTTGCATCCTATCATTTACATCCCATTGCTAAATAACAGTTCATTCCATTTGTTTATTTATTAATGACAATTATCTGCATTGCTCAAATGACTTCCTCATCCAAATTAAATATTAGGATAGTAGGTCACAACGTGGCCTTTCTGAAGGCCATACCCCTCTGATGTACAAAAGAGAATCGACAAACCAAGCAAAGACTAACAGCCTGCTTCCTACCAGGCACTGTGCTAGGTACTGGATAGTACGATAGGTTGGATCTAGTTTGGCTTATTCAGAAGACAAACCAAGGACTGTTTTTATAGAAGGATAAAAATAGTCTTCAGTACATCATCTTTACAAAATTATAGACACATCCTAAGCAGCTCTTGCTTCCTTTAACAACTCATTATGAATTCTTTATCCATGCAGTTACCTACATTGCAGTAGCATTTATTTTGTTCATGTCTCTAGTGCTTCTTGGTGTGATGAATTTATAACTCAGAGACTAAAAGTAGAATCCCCTCTTACGTGTTCTAAAATTACTCCTTTCAAAGTTCAAAAGCTCCTTCTCCCTTTTAGTTTTAGTGGTGGAAAATCTGGTGAATCATTCCTGATCACACAGTATATAAACTTCATAGTTTCATAAAATCTAATCGTGTTCCTGTTCAGTCTTCCTTCCAACGTGCTTTACCCCATTCAGTAAGGCATCAGTCCTCAAGTCATTTCTGAGACCCTTCTGGAGCTTTTCTAGATTTTCAGACTTGTATTGATGTGTACTGTTTCCAGGAGAGAAAACAATAACTTTTCGAGGTTTAGACTGCCATGATTCTACAAATATCCAGGTTAATGTTTACATGGCTCTTTAATAATAAACAGGTCAGTATTTCACATCACCATTTGTCATTAATCCATGCTTCTTACCCAGATATTTCTTGCTGTATAAACGTCCTTACTGAAAAAATAAAACAGCTATACTGAAGCAAACACCTGTCTAGAACATTCCTTCAAAACTCCTTGTCTGCTGCTGCCTTCTTGTCCCTGATTTTGGTTTTCTGTGTACATTTAAGCACTCACCTATGTGCTCCAAACAAACAGATGCAAAACAAAACAAGCAATACATCCTTCCTTTCCTCCTGCAGAATCCCAATCTACAAACCCTCTCGTTACTCCCTACCCATCCTCATTGTTCTCTTTACCCTATTTCTACACCCTCACTAAACTCTGTTTTCTCTTCATTCTTTGTCATCTTTTTCTCATCACAGGGTATATGTTGAAAACACAACAAAAAGAAAAGACTTCCCATTCTCCAGTTAATGTGTAGCCAATGCAGTGAGGAGAAAATAGGTCTCTTAAGCCAAATAAATTTTAGCAACTAACAGTATCTTCTGTGCATCATACTTAAAAATGCAGCTTTTGACATCTCATACTTCACAAATGTCAATTGTGAGACTTGCACTTAGGTAATAGTTAACTATTAAACTACTCCACAAACATCGAATATGATTTAGCATGGTGCCTTGGGTATAGGAAATGTATTGTAAATAATTGATGAGGCTTTACTCTGATAACTATACGAGAAATGCCTACTGTCCTGTAGGTTATACTACTTAATGCAGGTGTCTGGTGGCAGTTTAGTTAGCTTTATGAATATTCTGATGGATGGATAGAAATCACGTAGTGGATTGATAAGGAATGGATGGAGTGTATGGGTTTAAGTTTTTAGGAGGTAATAGTCCCTTTGGGATCTTCTAGTGTTCTTGTGTGGAGAATCCCAGGGACGGAGGAGCCTGGTGGGCTGCCGTCTATGGGGTCGCACAGAGTCGGACACGACTGAAGTGACTTAGCAGCAGCAGCAGATAGTTTGTGGGCTAGTACTCTGCAGAATTAACACAAATATGACAGGGATATATTTGATCTCTGAAAGGCAGTGTGTCCCCCTGTCCTCCAGCGGCCTTGTTCATCTCAGAGCAGTGCATGAAGATCCTACAGAACTGAAGATCCTACCAGCTCTTATTTACAAACCTCTTTGATATCTATTCACAGACGTTGGTTCAGAATGAAAATGCACGACATACAGTCTCTTCCTAAGATTTCACTATTTTCTTTGTGCTATTTAGGAATAGGAAGTCTATTAACTTAAAGTAAATGTCCATGATTTCCCTGGTGGTCCAGTGGTTAAGAATCTGCTGCCAATGAGGGAGACATGAGTTTGATCCCTGGTCCAGGAAGATTCCACATGCTACTGGATGACTAAGCCTGTGAGCTGCAGCTACTGAAGCCCGCACATTCTAGAGTGTGTGCGCTTCAACAGGAGAAGCCACCATAACCGTGGTGAGAAGCCGTGCACAGCAGCTAGAGAAAGCCTGCGCAGCAATGAAGACCTAGCACAGTCCAAAGTAAATAAGTACTTTTAAAAAAATTAGGCAAATGTCCACAGAAAGCACAACATCTTCCAGGTAATTTGATCACATCTACCAAATTTTAATTAATTTGCGAGAGTGAAGAGGAACTGAGGAGCCTCTTGATGAAAGTGAAAAAGGAGAGTGAAAAAGCTGGTTTAAAACTCAACGTTCAAAAACATAAGATCATGGCATCCAGTTCCATCACTTCATGGCAAATAGATGGGAAAACAATGAAACAGTGACAGACTATTTTCTTGGGCTCCAAAATCACTGCAGGTGGTGACTACAGCCATGAGATTAAGAGACAGTTGGTCCTTGGAAGAAAAGCCATGACAAACCGAGACAGCATATTAAAAAGTAATCTTTGCTGACAAGGTCCATCTAGTTAAAGGTATGGTTTTTCCAGTAGTCATGTATGGATGTGAGAGTTGGACCATTAAGAAAGCTGAGCACCAAAGAATTGATGCTTTTGAACTGTGGTGTTGGAGAAGACTCTTGAGAGTCCCTTGGACTGCAAGGAGATCCAACCAGTCCATCCTAAAGGAAATAAGTCCTGAATATTCTTTGGAAGGACTGATGCTGAAGCTGAAGGTCCAATACTTTGGTCATCTGATGCGAAGAACTGACTCTAATGCTGGGAAAAGACCCTGATGCTGGGAAATATTGATGGCAGGAGGAGAAGGGGACAATGGAGGATGAGATGGCTGGATGGCATCACCAACTCGATGGGACATGAGTCTGAGCAGGTCCTGGGAGTTGGTGATAGACAAGAAATCCTGGCGTGCTGCAGTCCATGGGGGTCACAAAGAGTTGGACATGACTGAGCGACTGAAATGAACTGAACCAAATTTTAAAATGAGGAGGAAATTCTGGGAAGATGGAGGAAGTGGTAGCATAGCTTTGAATCTCCCCAGATCCCTTCCCCCAAATAAATAACTGGATAGGAAAACTCAAAACCCTTGAAAATATTTACAGTAAAGCTTACGTGATAAAGTAGCTCTGTGAACATCAAAATACCAGCCAAATGGGATAGCCAGAAGACCTGCCTATTATCAGCACCTATGCATGAGGAAGCAGAGAAATTCATGAGAAAGTATATCCAAAAGATCAGGGGACAGAAAAGTTCAATAACAGCCAAGAGGTATTTGCTGAAAAGCATTTGGGCTCATGTGATAACAGCCCTTGCATGGAAAAGAAAAGTTTGGAAGGGAAAACTGCAAATTTAAAGAGATTTGAAAGATTTATCAATAGTTTTTTTAATGGACAAAACTAAACTATCATATTTATGGATGCCACTTGGGTGGTAAAACCACAAAATAAATTGATTTCTATAAAAATCAGTATAGTGGTTATTATCAGGGAGGGAGGCAGTTGTGATCATGGAGCACGTGGAAGGCTGGCAAAGTTCTCTTTCTTGACCTGAGTGATGGTTAAGGGGGTGTTGCCTTATAACAATCCATTAAGCTCTGCACTTTATTTTGTTTGATTTTCTGTATTTGTATTTTATAATAAAAAGAAGCTTTAAAAAATTTTAATGAGCATATCCTTTGGCCTAGGAATTTCACTGCTAGGGATTTGTCTGTAAGAGAAACTCACCGAAGTATGCAGAGATAGGCATGCCCATTGCAGCATTGTTTGAAATAGCCAGAAAGTTGGGGGAGGGGTGGATATGAATGTGTATTAGGTGGAGACTCAGTAAATAAATTATGAAACAGCCAGCCATTTAAAAGAACGCTATGCAGTCAAGAAAAAAATTGAGATGGGTCTCATCTATACACGTTCCCAGACATATCATTATGTTTTTTCTAAAAACCAAGATGTACAGCAATATTATTATGATCCCATATATGTAAATACATACACAGACACACAATGCATTCACATTTAAAATATTTGGAGGAATATTTAAGAAACAGTTAAAAATCTTTACCCTCAAAGTTGAGTGGGCGTAGGGAGGGAGTCAAAGGGTGAGAATTCAATTGTCATTTTGTGTGCTTTTATATTTTTCAAAAGTATGTGTGTATTTTATAGTTATTTTTAAAAAGCTTGTGCCTTGATTGCAGATTGTGAACGGCCCTGAGCGGGAGAAACCAGCTAAGCTATACCTGTCTTTCTGACAGAAAGAAACTGTAAGATAACAAGTTTGTTGTAAGCTCTGTTTTGGAATATCTGTTACACAGGAACACGGAACTGACCCAGTTGACTAAATCCAGCCCCTGCTGGAAGTAGAACACGTGTGCTCAAACACTTGCCTCTGGGAGGCTGCATTTGGGTGGATGCAGCACATCCGTCGGGTGGATGATGCCAAGTCAGGATGGTTTGGTTTGTTTTAGCAAATGTCCTCACCTGTGCCACTTCATTTTGTTTCAACTCTTTTCTAGCCAGGTGACCTTCTCTCTGAAGACTTTATTCAAAATGGGCTTTCTTTACAAATTCATTTTGTTTTCTTTTCTAGCAGTGAGTTTTTTCAATCTCATCTTTTATTTGAAAATTGCAGTTTGCAAGTGATTTAGTTAAGAATCATCCCAGATTCCAATTTATTACTCTATACACTTCTTATTTTCTGTCCTTGACTGCTTTGCTCCATTGTCTGCCTTCTTCTACCTTTCTTTAGAGCTTTTCTTAATTCTTTCAGTGCTTGGATGGAGCATAAGAGTCTACTTGAGTAAGCCCTCCTATTATTTCCACATTTCAACATTTTTTCTTTTCTTCTTCTCCCTGGAACTACATTTTTTATATTATAGTCATTGCTCTGAAAGCTTGTGCATGACTTCCTTTTATTTCTTATTTAATTAAGAAAGAAGGAATAAATCCTCCTGTAAGAGACAGACCATATGACCACATTTAGTAATTCTATCAGGAGAACAATATTTGCATTAATTTTTGCAGAATTTTCAGAATGCTTAGTTCTTTGAGCAACATAAGGAATCCCAGATTTAGGAGGCCTGAAATTAGAGGAATGCTTTTCCCTCCCCTCCCCCAACTTCTCAGAAAATGGCAGTTCCTCAGCTATATAGGAGAATTCAGAAAGATAAGTGGAAGGGAAAGATTTTCCTTTGTTTACCAAGTTGGTGTGAAATACAAGGGGACTTGAGGATTTATTTTGAATGAATAAAAATTATAGGCTCTCTAAGTTACAAATAATAACAATAATAACAAAACAAAAAATACATCACTTTTCCTTCAAAATATTTGAGACACACTCTATATGAGGAAAATGGCCTTAGAAGAACATAGCAATATATATCTTCTGCCATGAAAAACACACATGAGATTGTGTCAGATAAGCTGGCAACCTATCCAGCAAGGTTTTGACTTGCACTAAGGATCTGGGGCAGGAGGAGAAGGGGCCAACAGCGGATGAGATGGCTGGATGGCATCACTGACTCGATGGACGTGAGTTTGAGTGAACTCCGGGAGATGGTGATGGACAGGGAGGCCTGGCGTGCTGCGATTCATGGGGTCGCAGAGAGTCGGACACGACTGAGCGACTGAACTGAACTGAAGTGTTTTACCCCTTTCTAGGGTCCTGACATAATAAACATATTATTCGACAATCAACCCGCAGCAGTAACAACAACAAAGACGAATGCATAAAAGATTTGTTAAATTTTATTTTGTTTGTTTGTTTTATTAGCACATGGCCTCAGAGAAGCTAACTAAAGATCCCACCCTCTAGCTCTGCGGTGTTGCTCCTCAGGGCAAGGCTGACATTAGATACAGGTATTTGAAAATGAAAGATACTCCTTTCCAACCTAGAAGAAATTATTCAGGAATCTGGGAGACAGCATATGATATTTTGCCAGGTGCCACCAGTCTTTCTCAATAAAACATCCCTAGTGAAAAAACGTGGAGGCTAGAAAGGGCTGGTGAGGGAAAAGCATGACGAGGAGGGTTGGCAGCAGTATACCCTCGGGGAATTCAATGTCAGGGGGAGCATACAGGGAGACACCGTAAATGTGCTTTTCTTGCAAAGTTCCTTTCGTTTCAGAGTTGGAAAACTGAGGTGTGGGCACAATCACCAGAGGCATCCAGCTAGTTGCTGACTGAGCTGGCTGTCTCTACTCAATCACACTGCTTCTTCACTTTCCTGATTTCCCACCTCTGTTCTGTTCTAAACTGCCCTTGTCAATTGGCACTAAAATCTCTGCACCTAGAGTTTCAGACATGTTTGGAAACTTCCTTTAAATGTGTTGATGACTGAGCGCTGAATTATATGTGAGAGCAAGAAAACTCCCTCCAGGATGAGGTATTCAGAGACCAGTCATGATATGTTCCATTCTTCCAGGCTCTCTACATTTTCACACAGGAGGAATCAGTTTCTTGAGAGTGCACAGGCCCCCAAAAGCCATCGTAAAGGTATCTGTGGAGAAAACAAGGCAAAATCCCATGGGTCCAGCTACCCTCCACAATCCTGATTCCTCCTGTGGCGATGATGTGTGTGGACCGGGTGATTTGTGAGAGACAGCTGAATGAGCTACATGTACAGCTGGTCCTTGAGTCTTTGGTTCTCCTCAGCATCAGCTGGCAAGACCGTGTCCTGGCCCCACTGCCCCTGAGAGACACTGAATCTTGGCAGGGAGAGGAAGAGGGAGTGATACTGCATCTAACTTTGAGAATAAATCATTACCATATCAGTGTGCAAACGACATGTTCCAATGGGCAGTGTAGGAGTATGCATGTTTGTCTAGCTATCTTGAATATTATAGGCATGGTCTAATTCTTCTAATAATGAATTGCAAAAGAACAAGATGTACTGTTGTGCTTTATAGTGCAGGCAAACAATACAGGTATTGGCTAACATGGTTTGATATGATCAGCTTTTTTTTCAAAGCAGATCTGGCAGAAAAGCAGTGGACTATTGGAGGAGTTGCATTGGCCCTTCCAACGCTTCTCTGTCCAGTCCATTAATCCGCAGCAGAATCGCCAAGACACCACATTACTGTGCTGTAGCTCAAAGAGGTCTGTGGTTGTAATTGGGTTGACTGGGAACAAAGTTATATCATTCCAATTCTGATTGATTAATGCTGAAGTCATTGCTAAAAAATGGTTACCAGTTTCAGTTTCCACAAATCATTCAGTGGTGAATGAGGATTAAGCTAAACAAACTTGGGCCTGTGAACACAGATTTTTCTTGCAGTGTGGGGCAGAGGTGTAGAGATGGTGGAAAGGGAAGAGAAACACTAGATTTGACTGAAGAAGAAAAAAAAAACGCCTGCAGTCTGGGTTCTTACGGCATCTTGGGCACTTCCCTTTCTTTTGTTGCCTTGTTCCCATCTCTGCATTCGCTGTCGCTGAGCAGTCAGATCACCACCAAATGGTACCGCCACGGTCATTCCTTTCTATCACCCTTGGCTCTTGCTTTACAGATGCCCATTATTAGCCAGATGGAGTTATTGCCTAGTCAAATAATATAAACCTCCCCTCTCTGAAAGCTTTTCCACCCAGATTCTCCAACTCCACCCACTTCCTCCCAATTGCTTTTTCCTGGTGAAGTACTCTCCCAGTCATTCCCTTCGTCTCTTTCTCTCAGCCTCTCTTTTTCATCACTCCCATATCTAAATTTTCTCCTTTATGGAAGGATAGCATTCCTCTACTTGGGTTAGACAATCTTTTAAAAAATGCTTAGTGTATTTCCACCAATCCTGGACACAGAATAGGTAGGGTATTGGAATTGCAAGAATGTTTTGGACAAACTCAAATTTAAATATTGCTTTTCTGTTTGGGGTTCTTTGAGACATATCCAAACAAATAATAGGGGGAAATGTTTTTTCATTTTTAAGTAAGCTCTGGTTGTTTCAGTGTCAGCAATCTCAAGCATTACTTCTTGCCAGCTTTCCATTTGGTAGAAGGTGCTTCCTAAAGATGAACTTCTGTGGAGTCAGAACCAGCACAGATGAGCCAAATCACGATTAAAATGCTTGCTGGCTGCTCCTTTCGCCAGTGTAGCTCTGTGTTTCCACTTGTTGGAAATCCATCTGCCTGTCAGTGTTTGTGAACACCAATACCTTTTTTGATATAACAAACTCACAGTGTTCCACTTCAAGAAAGCCAGCATTCATAATTTTTAAGCCTCCAACTTTAAAGAAATGAAAGCAACTGAATTTCTCTTCATTTAAAAGTAGAAATAGCAGTATTACATAGCTAGAAATTTCTGTAAAGTGGATTGGCAATAACGTTACTTATGCTTTCAAAAATAGCGTTCTTCGAAATTTATGCCTGGTGTATCAGTCACAAGATAATACGTTTTTTGACTTTAAACTATTTTCTTTCTTGTCCTAGAAATGCTGTTACGCTGTGGACATTTACAGAAATTTGGCTTGAGAAAAAATGTTTCAAAACTCAGGTAGAGGTAAATTATAATTTATTATTGGGAGGAAAACACTCTTAGTTGCAACATCTCTAACTGGAAAGCTTTTGAATTTTCTAGATATGACATAAAGATTTATGAGGTGTGATTTCACAGAAGAAAAAACATTTTGGTAAAAACTTTTTTTTTGGTAGGTAAAATAGGAACTCACAGGAGTAACTAGATGAACTTTATTGGAAGTCCTCTGTGAATTTAATTGAGCAAATGAAATCCATTAAACTCTGGGAAACTAAACGTGCATGTTTATTATTTATTTCTGGCATTGAGTCCTTTCCATTTCCCTACAGAGTTGTTTGCGGGATCTAATACTTTGAAAACATGCTATTTTAACTTGAGTCAGTAACTTGATGCTAGCGATTTGGTGAGAGGGCATGAGATTAGAGTATGGCCAGCGTCTCATTCTCACCCTGGCACTCACCAGATTTTGACTGTGGTCATCTCTCTTCCATATTTTGGACTTCTGTCTTCTCATCTGTTTGACAAGCATAAGAAATACCTGATCTTGTTGCCTCTTAACATTGTTGTGAAGATCAAATAAAGTCCTAGTTGTTAAAACATTTTGAAACTATCAAGTGCTATATAGTATAAGGCAGTCTATTCATTATCACCTCAGAATTCCTCTCAGATTACATTGCTTCAAATGCATTATTTAGGAAAAGTACAAACTTGAATGCCATATGGAGTCCCTGTTGACACTGCAGATGTTGGTTAATTTTAGATTCGAAAAGAACAAAAGAACAGAAGCAGTACCAAGCAAATTAGCCTCTCTTTAGCTTTTTCTTCGAAGTCTCCTATTATACAAATACCAAACTAAAAATGGCAGGCTAAATATTATAGAAAATTACATCATTTGAAGCATCGAAATTCTGTATATCCAAGCCTTTTTGTAGTTTATTTTTGCAGGAGTTTATTCCCTTCAAAACACATCACCGATGAACTTAATGCTATAAGATTAATCATGGTTATTTCTTCAAGGACCAAGTAAGAGGATTTTAATCTTAAACTGTAACCACAATAACACAGAGCCAGGAGAAATAGAAAAGTCTCAGAAAGACTCACAAAAAGCCATTTTGGTGGTCATAGTCTCTCTTGAACTAATGGAAAACTGAACTAACCTCAGCGAGCCTTGGTCTCTGATTCTGAAGATTCATATTTACCAGTGGGAATTTCCTTGAAGAACAGGTGTGGCAGACTTGCACACACTCATGACAACTGCTTTTACAGCCTCATCAGCTTGAGAAGACCTGTCTGCCTCACATGTGCCATCTGTAAGACATCTCTTCGCATTTTGTCAAACCTGACTCTGTTTACACATGCACAAGCAAGAAGTGCTTTTGTAAAACATATAGATGGCACCTGTCATTCTATCTCTTGTTTGTACACCACTCACTAACAAAAAATATCCTGGAACAAGCTGAGCATTCTGTAAGTGCCTTGTAATTATTTATATTATAGATAACATTTTTATATTATATATTATTAATATAATATAGCTTATATTATATATATATACAAAGGTCCAGTTGATATTCTGAACCTAGATTTTTACTTTTTAGAGGATAATCATGTCCCCAGATTGTTCACTAAGTCTATCACTTTAATTAGAAATAATTTTCAAACAGAGACCATAAGTATTTCACCTATAAGGCATCTGCTCCTCTAAAAGAGGCAAAAATTTTAAAGTTTGTCTTAACCTATCTTTTAGTCATTTGGTGGGTACAATCTGATATTTCAAAGTCTACTCTCATATGGATTAGAATTATTAAAAGCAAACCCAAAAAGGAGATTTTATGACACAGCTTATTATGGATGCAGTCTAGGCTGATTATTTTTGTATTAAGTATACTAGTAATCGCCTCCCTATCCTGCCCATATACTGCCCCTGTTAGCACAAAAGGTTTAATAAGACAGGTGCAACTTGATTCTACATTACATGGTTCCCTCAAACTGGAACAAAATTTTAACTCCCTCAAATATTTTCCCCAGTGAAGGCCTTTGGATTACTGCAAATGATTACAGGCCTAAACAAGAAATGGATTCAAACAACTCTCATTCACTGCTGAAACTGAACTGGAACTGACCCCTAAAAGAAATTGGCTTAATTCCTATAAGAGGAATATGAATCAGGTTGCCGTCTGTTCCCTTCCTTCTTTAACTTCCCCAGTGAGCTGTGTTTAAGCATAGAACTGGAGGAGTCTTTCAGGGACGGGAAAGAGGACTCTCGTTTGGTATTTAGATGGGTTTGCTGCAAGGCTAAAGTCACTCTAGATGTGAGAAGAAAGGAATCTGGAAATTAGCTGGGGAAATCACAAAATTTGGCAAACCATGGGCACAATATGAGTTTAATTTGCCAAATTTTGTTTGAAGATGTTACATCAATCAAAAATCCTTTGCTCACCAAAGTTGAGAAAACATAACCCAAAGTAGCTGAATCAAAAGGTAAATTTGTTGACCCATGTAACTGGATAATTTAGAGTATCTGGTGTAGGTACAGCTTGATCCAGGCCTCAAACAATATGACCTAGGACTTGCTTTCTCTCTCTCTTTCTCAGCTCCGCATCTCCCATATGGGCTCCACTCTGGGACGAGCTCTCACCTTCTGTACCCGATACGGATGCGAGCCGCTACTTACCCCTAGGCTCAAATCCAGGACCAACTTTTCCAGCAGGTTCAGAATGGATCACTGTGACCAGGGGAGTAGGATATACTAGATGACCTAGACCAAGGTCACATGTGTCACCCCACAGCATGGGGGTGGAGACATCACTGTTCTCACCAAGCCCTGAGAGTAGGGAGGACCAGAGTCCACAGAACAAAATTAAGAGTGTGGTGAGTAGAACTGATGTTCTCCACAAACACGCAGGAACCAGACACACAAATAAATTTATTGAATATTATCCCTCACTTAAGAAGGAATTCTGGATATCTTCTAGAATCCAAGTCTTACCAGCTGAAGAGAAAAAAAGGAGAATGTATAACTGACATTTCCTAATGTTTACGTAGAAGAGTTAGTGCTTAATGAAAGTTAAAGGATAAATATTGCAAATACAGAAACCAAAATATATGAGAAGCAATTTAAATTTAATTAATTTAAAACCAAAAAAGAAGTGGATTCCATTTTAAAAAAGAAAAAGATAATGGCCAAGAGACTATAGAATCCTCACGTGAGACATTTTAAAAATTGAAGGTAGTTTCAGTTAGAGTTGTGAGTAGATACTCTTCAAGATATTGGGCAGTTCTAGCTTCATGATTTGTAGATTTTGCAGTTTCTGAGAAAGAGAGCTTTAGAGCTAAGGAAAGCTTTATAGGTGGCTATTTGTTGAAACTTGTCAACTCATGATTTGTTTTTAAATACTTTCATTCTGTAATTGAAACAAACAAACAAACTTCCCCATACATGAAATGGAACGGAACCAAAGAGAAGTCCTATGTGGAAAATAATTTTATTTTCTAATAGTGATAGTAATATGGCTAGGCCAGCTTCTTATGATATTTACAAGTATTTCTCAAATGGCAGCTTTCACTGCCATGTTACTTGTACATATTTCTACATCTGTATGTTCTCCTAAATTTTGTTGTTCAGTCACTAAGTCGTGTCCAACTCTTTGCAACCACATGGACTATAGCACGCCAGTCTTCCCTGTCCTTCACTATCTCCTGGAGTTTGCTCAAACTCATGTCCATTGAGTTGATGATGCCCTGCTACTGCTACTGCTAAGTCACTTCCGTCGTGTCTGACTGTGTGTGACCCCATAGACGTCAGCCCACCAGGCTCCCCCGTCTCTGAGATTCTCCAAGCAAGAACACTGGAGTGGGCTCCCATTTCCTTCTCTAATGTATGAAAGTGAAAAGTGAAAGTGAAGTCGCTCAGTCGTGTCCGACTCTTGGCGACCCCATGGACTGCAGCCTACCAGGCTCCTCTGTCCATGGGATTTTCCAGGCAAGAGTACTAGAGTGGGGTGCCACTGCGTTCTCCAGATGATGTCCCAAATAGTTCTAAATATTTCATGTAAATTAAATACCCTAGGATTCTTCCATCCTGATCTCATGTATCTGGAATCCAATAAATAAAAAAAGTATGGAGGGAGGTGCCTAATGTAAAGACAGGATGCTCACTTTACACGGCTCAGTTATAAAGCACATTTACCAAAGTCTATCCATTTTACCAGGCCCTTAAACCTATTCTCCAAAAGCAACCATGGGAAATTGAAGAATTACAAAGACAAATGCAAAGGGAGGCTAATTAAAAGAAAAACGAATGAAGGATATTTGAACCTGGGGCTAGGGTAGCACTAGAGCTGTTTGGGGCAGTCTACACCTCAGTCAGTTCAATCCAGTCACTCAGTCATGTCCGACTCTTTGTGACCCCATGAATCGCAGCATGCCAGGCCTCCCTGTCCATCACCAACTCCCGGAGTTCACTCAGACTCATGTCCATCGAGTCAGTGATGACATCCAGCCACCTTACAAGTTCTCACTCCAAACCCATTAATCCCATCATAGACTTCATTCAAAAGATGCTTCTATATGTTGAATTAAGAAAACTCAAGTATTTTCTAGAGCTTGCAATTTATTAACTGGCACATAATCAAGTTGAATATTATTCTTTCTTTTCTTCTTTTTAAAAATATGCCAGCCATTACTGGTTACAGGAGAAACAGATTAAATATTTTAAAATTTTCTGGACTTCCCTGGTGGTCTAGTGGTTGAGAATCTGCCTGCCAATAGAGAGGACATGGGTTCTATCTCTGATCCAGGAAGATTCCATATGCCACAGGGCAACTGAGCCCATGCACCATAACTACTGAAGCCCAAGTGCCCTGGAGCCCATGCTGGGCAATAAGGGAAGACTGCACACTGCAACTAGAGAAAACAGGCTTGCAGCAACAAAGACACAGCACGGTCAAAAATAAATAAGTAAATAGATAATTTTAAAAAATAGTTAAACAGATAAAATACCAATAAATACTCATTGCAGAAATTAAAAAAAATATTTATTAGGAAATGATAAAAGCTATAATTTTCAGACCAAAGAATGAGGAATTATTTTTAATGGAATGTGAGAGCTAATCCTTTGAAAGTTGACGTTCTAATCTGGAAACCTAGTCACGCCACCTTAGAAGATTCCTTTGGAAGATTTTATTAAAGTGTTTAGGGGACTTCTGGGGATTTATCCTAAAGATATACCTGCAGACATATGTGCCGGGTTATTCAGCACAGCACTGTTTGTAATAAATAGCAAAGATTGTAAACAGCTCAAGTGCTCATCAATAGGGGAATGGTTAAATAAACTGTAGTGTGATGCTATGCAGCTGTTTAAAAGAATGAGGAAGCTGTCTCAGTACTGATATGACAGAGCTCGAAGAGACTTTGTCAACGGGGAAAGCAATATGCAGATCAGGAGATAGAATATGCCACCGTTTGTGTAAGCAGGGAAGAAGAAAAGAAAGAAGAACTGCTTACATGAGCATGAAGAATCACTGTCAGGACACATGGGAAAAGCAATATAAGTAACTATCTCTACCTATGAGGGTGGGTGGGCAGGAAGAAGGGATGGAAGAAGCAGGGTGGGAGGGAGAATTTTCACCATATACCTTTTAATTTTGTTTTGATCTTTTAAAAATTTTCTGGTGGAAATCTTTTTTTTAAAATTTATTTACATATTTATTTCTGTCTACACTGGGTCTTTGCTGCAGTAAAGACGGACCTTCTAGGGGCCACGCTCTAGTTGCGGTACGCAGGCTTCTCACTGCCGTGGCTTCTCTTGTTGCGGAGCACAGGCTCCAGAGAGTGTGCTCAGCAGCTGTGGTGCAAGGGCTTAGTTGCTCCATGGCGTGTGGGACTCTTCCTTGACAGGGATCAAATCTATGTCCCCTGCATTGGCAGGTGGCTTCTCAACCACTGGTCCACCAGGGAAGTCCTGTTTTGATTTTTGAAACATGTGAATGTATCAACTGGTCAAATATTTAAAATTAAATAAATACCAGAAAGAAAAAAGCTCGAGAGAAGTCATTCAGGAGTCATACAGTAATTTCATGAAGGTTACACTTAAAAGAAAAAGAAATCTGAATTTATCCTCAACCATAGGTATACTGCTGGTCAGGCATGAATAGGCGGAGACAGCAGAAGCTCAGACCACAGTGACTCCCATTCCTATTAGCCCAGCACCTTGCTTCTGTCCAGTATCTTAACCTTGTGGTTCTTTTTCCATATCTTTCTTTTCTCTTCTCTCAAGAAAAAAGAAAAATCCAAGATCCCAGAAGATGACACTAACAGAAAAGTTACCAGTAGAAATTACCAGGGTAATTCTATTAACTGGTAGAGGCAGTCCTCCCCACTAGTCTGGGTTTTTTTGAGGACAAGTACTGTGTCTCACTCAATGGGCTTTGTATTCTCAGAGCCTAGCGCAGCACCTCCATAGGCATTGTGTAAATTCAGTAAGCTGAACTTCTATCTGCCTGCTTAGCTCCTAATCCTAAGAGTCATCTTTTAACATCTTTCCCTTACTCGCTGTCATTAAATCCATCAGTTAGACTCATCAGTTCTATCTGCCAAAGATACCCCCAAACTACTACTCTTCACCATCTTCAGCACTACCACCCTAATCAAGATCAACATCTCTAATCCGGACAGAAATCACTAGTCTCCCTTCGGATCCTCACTCCCACCTCCCCCGGAACACATTCTCCATATGTAGTTAGGGCTAGTTTTTAAAAAACCAACCAGGTCATATCATACTCCTGCTTAAAATCCTCCAGTGGTTTCTATTACAATCTGAATATGATTTAAACTCTCTACTCTGCCAGTCCAAGCTCTGTCTGCTTCTTTGGCTTCACCTCCTACCACTTCCCCTCCCTCTCTCCACACCATATCAGCTTACCTTCAGTTCCTCACATAGACTTTGCTTCCCCTGTCCCAGGCTATCTGTCTGTGCTCTCCCCTCTGCCTGGAAGGCTATTCCTCCTTTTTGTAGGATCATCTCCTTCTCATTATTGATGCTCAAAGGCCACTTTCTTGGAGAGGCTTTTTATGACCACTCCACTTATGTCAGTACCAACTCCCCATGCTCTTTCTGTAGAATCTTTAACTATATAGATTAAATATCATTCAGTGGCTCTAAAAAGTTTTTGTTGAATAAAAATAAAGACTTTCAAAATTAATCAGGGATAGACTATATAGTTTATTTCCTCAGAGATCTTTTGATGAAACTATTTAATTACAAAGGCAATAAACAATTATAAAGGGCTTCCCAGTTGTTGCTGGTGGTAAAGAATCTGCCTGTCAATGCAGGTGACATGGGTTCGATTCCTGGGTCAGGAAGATCCCCTGGAGTAGCAAATGGCCACTCATTCCAGTATTCTTACCTGGAAAATTCCATGGACTGAGGAACCTGGCAGGCTACAGCCCATGGGGTCTCAAAGAGGTGGACACGACAAAAAAAGAAAGTGTCATGATTTGCTTTTATATTGTACAAAGTAGGCTAAGAGAATAAATGAAGAGAATATGGTTCTATTAATGTAAGAAATAGTAACTTAGGTCATAAACCAATCTAGGCGACAGGCAGCTCAAGCACTATGTTAAGCAGAAGGACTATAAAGATGGCTAGATGTTAATTTTGCACTGAAGGAGCTCAAAAGCTAGCAGAAGATATTTTAAATATCTTAGTTGCTTAGTTGCTCAGTAGTATCCAACTCTTTGCTACCCCATGGACTGTAATCCACCAGGCTCCTCTGTCCATTGGGATTCTCCAGGCAAGAATACTAGAATGGGTGGCCATGCCCTCCTCCAGGGGATCTTCCCGACACAGGGACTGAACCCAGGTCTCCCACACTGCAGGCAGATTCTTTACTATCTGAGCCACCAGTGAAGCCCAGCAGAGATATAGCTTTGTCATTATAATCTCTAATATCTGTATAGTGCAAAATACATTCACATTTATAATTATACTTAGTTCATTTAATCACCAGAACAGTCTTATGAGGGAGTATTATTAAAAGTGTTATCTCAGTTTTATAGTTAAATAACCAAGGTTCAGAGAGGTTATGTGACTTGCCTTAGATGGCACAGCAAGCGGCGAATGAGATTTTTAAGTTAGACCCAGGTCTTCTGACTCAGCTCTCCTGTTCTTCTGTTGTTGTTCAGTGTTCAACTGCTAAGTCATGTCCAACTCTTTGTGGCCCCATGGACTGCAGCATGCCAGACTCCTCTGTCCTCCACTATCTCCCAGAGTTTGCTCAAATAAATTCATGCTCATTGAGTGGGTGATGCCATCCAACCATCTCACCCTCTGCTGCCCCCTTCTCCTTTTGCCTTCAATCTCTCCTAGCATCAGAGTCTTTTCCAATGAATCAACTCTTCACATAAGGTGGCCAAAATATTGGAGCTCAGCTTCAACATCAATCCTTCCAATGAATATTGAGGCTTGATTTCCTTTAGGATTGACTGGTTTGATCTCCCTGCAGTCCAAGAGACTCTCAAGAGTCTTCTCCAGCACTGCAATTCAAAAGCATTAATTCTTTGGCACTCAGCTTTCTTTATGGTCCAACTCTCACATCCGTATACAAATACAGGAAAAACCACAGCTTTGACTGCATGGACCTTTGTTGGCAAAGTGATGTCTCTGCTTTTTAATGTGTCTAGGTTTGTCATAGCTTTCCTTCGAAGGAGCAAGCATCTTTTAATTTCACGGCTGCAGTCACCGTCCACAGTGATCTCCTGTTCTACTTCATCACTGTGTCTGTTCAGTGTGATAAATATATGTGCAGCATGCTATGAGAGGTCAAGTGTAACAGACGGAATGACTATTTTTATCTGGAGAGGTCTGGGACGGCTTTATTGAGGAAAGCCATATAAATGGGGCTATGAAAGGTGGAGGAGTTTCTAGGTGGAGGAAAAGGCACATTTCAGACAGAGATCATATACAAAGCACAGAAAGATGAAAATGTATAGCATGCTTTATGTAGCAGGGAGCAGAGGAATCCAGGAGGGGAGGTTGGGGCCATACTGTGAAAGATTTTCAGTGCTACTTTGTATGCCGTTGGGCAATCTCTGAACGCAGACGTTTGAAACAGTCAGCTCTGGGTTTTCAAGAGAAATTAGAGTGGCAGATTGGGGGATGAATTGGATCATGAAGAAACTAGTTAGGAGGTTTTTTTTTTAAAGAGTGATCATGTGAGCAAGATGTATCTGAATGATGATATTAGAAATGGAAAGGACTGATTACAAAATGTTTGTGTGAAATAGAATCACTTTTTTGGGAGGTTGAAAAGAGGGAAGAGTGAAGATTATTTTTAAAATTTTCTTGCTTATATGACTAGGTGGATGACGGCTTCAGCAGAATTGAAGAATGCAGAAAAATGATTTAAAAAGGGAATTGGAGGAAATGGGGGTTTTCTTGTAGATAAGATAAAGCTTTTAGTCCTATTTGGTTTGAGGAGCCTACCAGCCTCCTCTGTCTATGGGATTCTCCAGGAAAGAATATTGGAGTGGGTTGCTATGCTCTCCTCTAGGGTATTTTCCCAATCCAGGGATCGAATCCACTCTTCCGGCTCCTGCATCGGCAGGTAGTTTCTTTTACCACTAGTGTCACCTTGAAGCCCAGATATGTCGAGTAGATGGCTATAAATATGGGTCTAGAATTTGAAAGCAAGGTTGAAGTTAGAGACTAGATTTTGGAGTAATCAAAATATAAGTTGTATTAAAATTTCTGCTGCGAATGGGGCACAAGGGAACTTTTGGGGGTGACGTAAATATTCTATTTCATGATTATGATAGTGATTACAAGGATATACATGTCTCGAAACAGATCAAATGGTGCACTTTAAATGGGTTCATTTTATATAATCTTGAATTCCTTAAAAAAAAAACTGCTAAAAATAAAAGTGAACTGCCTTGTATAACATACTGCTAAATTGTTTTTAAAAACTGTTAATTGTTTTATAAGAAGAGAATGAGAAACTATTCACACATCAGTTAAAAACAACTGATAAGAAGCAAGGAAAGCTGCCATGGTTTCATTGGTTCCAGAAGCCAGTGCCTGAGTTGCCAGTTTATGGGCCATTTGGGAGACCTCCATTCAAAGACTTATTCCCTCCCCAAACCACCCTCTTTCATCCTCAGCCCACCCTTATACCACCCAGATTGACTTCCCCATTTGGAAGAGCTGAGATAATAAAGGTACTTGAAGAATACAATATGACTCACTGCTGAACAAGAAATATTCCCATATTGATTGATTTCAGGCTTACGGCCAATTTGGCCTCCTTGTTTGGCACCATTCCCTCAGCACCACTTCTGAATTGTTCTTTCAATGTTCAGCTTAAAATCTACTTTGTTCAAAAAAACATGTTTAATTTGACAGGAGGAGGAGTTTGATACCTGTATTCACCACCCAGTGTGAACACATCTACCATGAATATACAGTCACCAAATTTGTACATTTATGTTGGAATCTCAGTTCTGTCACTAAGTCTTTGAGATCTTGAAGAAAATAAGGATTATAAGAGGCACCTTGCAGGGTGATGTGGATCAAGTCAGTTAGCATATGTGAAAATGCCAAGTATGGCATTGAGTAGGCGCTCAATAAGAGGCAGATGCCTTGTCAAGCCTGACTATACTCTCTGAATTATTGGGTCTGTATTAAAAGTTTCTTGAAAGTAAAAGCACTCTTTTCTGCACTCTGCACTCCCACCCTAACTAATACATCCTCCAGAGACATGGGTGAATGATGCTTAGAAATCTGGCAGGTCAAGGATAAAGTTGAAAAAGATTTACACAATAAATATGTAGATGAGAAGAGATCATTCTGGGGACACAGAAAAAATGGAACTCCATTTAGAGGAGGTGGCAAAGGTCTTTCTTTACATTTCCTCTTTTCATTCATTTAAAATTTTATCTTGCCAAGAAGAGGGGACAGGTTTCATCTTGATGAGCAGAGCTGCAGGACTATGTGCCAATACACCTGGTATTGATTCATGCCAGTTGGGAGAGGAGCTTGGCTTCTCCATGTTTTACTACTGTGGTTTTCTGGGCTGGGCAGCTGGGTGCCTAATAATGATAAAAACTATAATAGTACTTCATAATTACGCACTGCCCTTTGCCAGAACTTGGGTTTAATTACAGTGACTATGATGGAACTGGCAACATCTCACTCCCTGTTGGGGTGCAACACCCAAGGGCTTGGAAATAGAGTCAAGTGGCAACTGCAACCCTTCTCCTGCAGAGCCTCTCCTGGCAATTTACCCAGAGTGCTCTGGGTTTGAAGCTCCTCATTAGAAACAAAGAGTATTTTTAAATTGCCCACGTGTACTTGGCACTGTCAAGTAAAGTAGTGTTTATGATGCAACTCCTGCCCCACATGGAACATAGCATCATGGAATCCCAGGCCTGGAAGGAACCAACAGAGGTAATCTCATTCATTTATTACCCTGCCCCCTGCCAGGAAGCATCACAGCCTCTACATTCTAATAGACGAGCTTACTGATCTTCATTCTGTTGGGCTCAAGATGCTTTTGTGGCAGCCTGCTTCAGGGGTCAGATTTCACCAGTTCATGTCAATATGCATTTTGTGAGTACCTATTCTGAGTACACTGTGGAGGCCCAAAGATGTTTAAGGTGTGACTCCTGCCCTCAAAGTAGCTTATCTCCTAGCCAGGGGATTGGAATTGAGGCAGCCCTAACAAAAAGATAGAGGGAAGTCCTCACAGATGAAAGGAAGTAAAACCGCTCCAGATCAAACAATCAGGGTCATCTTTTCTTTGAGAATGAGAAGGAAGGATGAGAAGATATTAAGCAGGGTGGGGAGGCTGGGGGAACAGGATGGAGGGGGAGACTGAGGTGAAGAGCTGGGCAACAACTTTGGGAGGTTCTTGCATGTTTCTCTGTTTTTTGGTGGGAGATCTTTATAGTATATATCACCCCCTGAATTATTAATTTGCTACTTTACTCATATATGCTTTATTTCACCCTATTCAGGAACTTAGTCAATTTTGTTCACCACCATATCCTAAGCACCTCAAACAGTAGCTGGCACATTGTAAAATGCTTAGTAAATACTGGGCTAATGAATAAATGGCCCAGGTGAGGCAATGGCTGTTGAAATTGAGGGGAAAGCACAATTAGAAAAGATAACCAACAGGACAAAGCTCAGAGGGGTACAGAAGTGTTACAGCAAGGAGGCAGTATGGAGGATTGCTCCCAGGTTCTGGTTTGGTGAAGTGAATGAATGGTGATGTTATCAAAGAAGATAACAGACGGGGAGGAGCAGGTTTTGTGGACTTCTTAGGGTATTTCAGTTCATATTTGGATGTGTCAAGATTAGATTTAAGTGGAGATATCCAAAAGCACTAAGACAGGCAGATGGGAACCTCATTAAAGGTACACTCAGTCATCAGAATGGTTAGACTACCTTAGAGTGCAGCAGAATGACTCTGTACCTACTAAGGAGAGGACTAAGGATTAGATCCTGGGACTCTTCTAAAAAGCCAACACAACTGAATTAGGTTAACTGAAAAAAATGCAATCTGAGAGTTTATAGTCTTAGGGAAACTGGAGTGACGGGAGACCTTAGAAACTACTGCAAAAGAGATCACTTTATACAAGCGACCCTTGAACTCGATCATACGGATGTCACTGGCGGCCTTGAGAGGGACACTTTCAGTGGATTAGTAAGGAACATAATTTAGTCTGGAGTTGAAATACAGCTGAGAGCCAGACAGGGTCTCATTGTTTGTTTTGTTTGGAGGTGTTATAATACGACCATGGGTATGTCTAACACAAAAGTGGCCAGTAAGTTTGTGAATGACAAGGCTTCTATAAGTCCAGACGGCCTGTCCTGGTGGAGTCAGACTGCCTCAACTATGCTTTTATCCTATTAACCATTTCTAGGGTTGGGGAGCCCTTCCAGCCAAACTGCAAGCAAAAAGTGAGAGACAACCCTCCATCCGATCTGAGTCATGTTTGTGACAGCTGGCAATAGGGATGGCATTACTTGAATTAAACGAAGTGCCTAGGTTCCCGTGGATCTTGGAATTTAGTAATAGGCTCCTTGCTGGAGGGATCTAGGGAGACTCATTCACATTTTCCAACAAGGAACTCACGCCTCCATTCAACATTTTTCCTTTCCTTTTTCCTAACAGAGTTGAAACCAGGGACAAAGCGTTCCTCCTCCCACCACTTCAAGGTTGACCTTCCGCCCTCAAGCCCACCGCTGCCCCTTCTCGGACCACGTGACCCTGCTCAGACCCAGTGACTCGCCGCCGCCGACCCCTCCCCTTGGGTCCGCTTTACTCCGCCCCTCAAGCCCACGTGACCTCATATCTCCCATCTGACTGGCTCCTCCCTTTCCCCCGGGCCGGACCCGGCCGCCGTCGCTGCGGCCCGACTCCAAAATGGCAGCCGCGCACAGAGCGTACCCGAGCGGCCGGACCTCCCTGACTCCCGGGCCGCTTAACTCTAGCTCCCAGCCTCCCTCCTTCGGCCTTCACCTACACGCCTTCGGATTGGCCGCTAGGAATCCCGCCCCTCCAGAGCCCCGCCTGCTATTGGTCACGGTAGGCTGCCCTTCAGAGAGGCGTGCCGCCGCCTCCCCCCGCCCCGGGAGGTATTTTCCATTCCGGTGGGGGTTGGGGGGTGGGGGGAGGGGTAAAGGGTGAAGAGGGGGAGGCGGCCCGGGAAAGGGGTGGGGGCCTGGAGGGGGCATCCGGCGGAGCTGGGGTCCCCGGGCTCCGTCCGGAGGAAGCGAGACTGCGCTCGCTCGGGCTGTCCCTGAGAGCCGGACGGGACCGGCGGGCTGTCCGGCGGACTCGCTCTCGGTGACTGCGCCGTCCGGGCCCGTCCTGCCTGGCCGCAGGTGCCCCTGGATGAGGCCGCCCCGCGCGCCCCGACCGGTGAGTGTCCCCGCGGCCGACCTGGTTGGTGAGCGCTCCCGGGCCCCCGCGCCGCCGTTAGCTGCCGCCTCTCCGGCCCCAGGTGCTCGCTCCGGGCGCAGTCCGTCTCCAGCCGGCGCCTCCACATCCCGGGCGGAGGCAGCGCCAGCCCTCCGGCCGGGAAGAGGACGACGGGCGGGGGACGGCGGACCCGGGCCGCGAGCCGGGTGCAGACCGTGCGGCGCATAGTGGGAGCTTGCGCTTGGTAGGCTTTCGATGCATTTCGTTGAATTATTTTTCTGGTTGGAGGAATCTGGGGCGCCTAAGGGGAGAGGGATCGCTCCAGGATAGTCGGAGGGCGTTCATGATCAGGGTCGTGGCCAGTCTCGGGGGTCACCAGAGACTGTGGGGCATTTGCGCGCGCTGCATGGAAGAGGGCATCCGTCAAGATACTGGGTTCTGAGGCTCCAGTCCGGGGGTCCTCAAGGTCGACGAGAAGGTCCACCGGGAGATGAGAGGGAACTGGGAAACTTGGAGGGGGAAGTGGCTGGAGCACCTCCGGAGTTTAACCCGAGGTGGAAAGGGATGCTCAGGCGGGCGCTGGAAGACCCTCTGCAACTACTTGGGGCCCTAAGATTGTTTGGTACTGGGATTTGGGGATTCAAGTAGCTGAGGCGAAGTGACTTTCTGGAGAGGGCGTTGTATTTAAAGAAGGATGCTCAGAAACAGTTTAAGCGCTCATCTTGGCTTGGTTCTGAACTTTGAAAGGCTGAAGGATTGGAGTCGCGAGGTGATTTTTGACATTTTCTTTCGGCATTCCAACCAAAAGGTGGACCTTGGCAGCTGTCTTCTAAAATGTATGTATGCGTTCTATGGTGTTTTCCCGGTTATTATTTTTGCTGGAAATTCTCAAATTGCACCTTGAAATTCACAAACTGCACCTCTTGTAGCAGCTTCTCCATCTGCTGAAGATCCCTCCTTCAGGTCTCTCCATCCATTGCAGTAGTTTACTTCCTTCCAGTTTAATATTTAGACTGATGTGTACTATTATTACAGTTTGCTAATGACTTTTATACTATAAGATTAATAAGTAATTCATGGGCTTTCTTTCCCTTGTTTTAAATTGTTTCTTTACAAGGACATATAAAATTGTACCACAAATTTTATAGAAGTTTAAAATATTTTAACTTTGTTGAA
Source organism: Ovis canadensis (assembly GCF_042477335.2). NCBI lineage: Eukaryota > Metazoa > Chordata > Mammalia > Artiodactyla > Bovidae > Ovis > Ovis canadensis. Next base: position 77,801,003 of record NC_091247.1, on the reverse strand, counting down.
CTGGGAAGATGTTTGGTAGGCTAGCAGCAATACGAAAATTAGCTTGATTTTTCTAACAATTGGGAATTTTATTGTCTGAAGCTTAGTTTAATAATCTTGTATTTGCATAACACTCTTCAAAATGAGTTAAGAGCATCGAAAATTCATACCAGGGTTAGTCCACAGAATCCACCTCTGTGGCAGCCCACGGAGGTTCTTCATGTCGCTTAGAAGAGGAAGCTAAGAATTTCACAGCTAGATTTTTAATTTTTTCACAATCATATATCTTACTGATTCATCACAATTTATAAAATAAGAGCTTTTTTTTTAAGGAAGTATTTAAGTATAAGAGAAAATTTTGTAGATCATATTTTCACTTTGATGTAAAATGTAATTCATCCGTTAGAGAAAACATTTCTGCAAAAGGTTGTTAGTTATATTCACTTGGCACCTTCTTAGTTATTGAATAAATAACAGAAAATTAAATTTTTTTCTCCCTATTGTCCTTGAATTTTACTATTTGTCCTTAGGGAGAATGTACTGGCACACAAAACAGTAGCCTAAAATATTGAAACCTAACACCTTTTAATGTTATAATAGCTCCTACATTATTCACCTTCAGACTCATTTATGGCAAACCAGTGGTCAAAAAGGCTTTCTCCTCTTAGCTTTGTTTAGAATGGGCTATTCTCCCATTGTAAAAATAAGGAAAAATAATGCATAATGCCTGCAAAGTAATGGTAATAACTAAACAGAGTGAGAATAGGAAGCTTGGAAAAAAGATTTATGTGTATGAGTCACATTTCTTTTAGAGCTGGAAGAGTAGAATTTGGATATGATTATTTTGCACATCAGGAGACTGAGACCCAGACCAGTGGAAGGGTCTAAAATGCTAGCTAGTGATGAGCCACGATTGGTGGGCAGGTCTCTGGACTCTAGTGCAGGGTTTTTCTACTTTATCATGTTCACACTGTTAATTTCTAAAGCATTCTGGTGCCCACTATAAGTGGTTTTAGGATTATGGGTGGTGATGTTCCCTTCGAAGGATGGGGAAACTTGGGTTGACTACTATGATACATGAAATGATATACAATAAAATGAGCTTTTATTGGAAATTTTAAAACAGTATGCAGCATTGTAAGTGCAGGTGCTGATGTTTCCCTCTCATTGTCATCTAGATTGAAATATTAGGTGAACTTCTTAGGGTAGGCTAGTGTTGTATAATTTTTATGCTAAAACTTAATTGCTTAAAAATTTTTCAGTTCAGTAGACTCAGATATTTTAAAAATAAATTATACAAAAATTATTATTTTAAGTAAGTGGGGGGGTTTTGTTAAAATGGATTTTAGTACCTTTAAAAAGAACAGTAGTAGAATTGCATAATTATAAAAACATGATTTTGATCATAGTTGTAGTAAAGACTAGATTTGTATAATAACATCATGATCCCTGGCAAATTATATTAACCATTATGTACCTAAGTTTCCTCACATGTAAAGTGAGGTTAGTAAATATACCCCCTCATGGGGTATTGGTGAGGATTAAAAGTACAGAGTAAGGGTACAACAAATACTACATATCATTTGTAATGTTCATTAGGTATATACGAGCACTTGTGTCCAACTGTTTACTTGCTATTAATGAAGTCACTTTGTGGCTACACAAATTTCCTAGATAAATGCATGATCAAATAACAGTCTGCTTTAAGGGACACTTACAGCAAATGATGCCCTCCTTTATTTATTTATTTATTTATTTTTAGTCATTAGTCTGCTCACCTTGGAACTTGAGTTAGATATATCTATCAAGTTATAGTGAGTGTGGCTGTTCTGGATGTCACTGGGAGACCATTGTAGAAGTTTCATTATTCTAGAATTAAAATGTTAACAATTGATTTGCAGATATTCTGTTGAAAATACAGTGAGTTCTGCAGGCCTCCTTGTTAATCGTAGATGAGGAAACCAGGTCTCTGTAAGGTCTTTACTATTTGCAAAACCCCCTTCTCCCAATGGAACCATGAGAAAACCATTGAACATTGTTTTCTATTAAGTGAATATTTTGATGACTTCATTCATTGAACGCTTAGGTTTTAGTGATAAAATTTGTTTAGCTCCAATTTTATAGCATTTAATTATTTTTGATTTGCTGTAGCCCAGATCTCACTAGTCTCAAGAACATGTGGTTTAGCAAATGTGTTTTATGGTGACAGTGGTGGATTTTTTTCTCCTGGACATTTTGGAGTTCGTCCTCATCAGGTTCTTCAGTTGATGTTATAGCAGCTTGTCTTCTGTTTGTTGTTTAGTCGCTAAGTCGTGTCTGACTCGTTGAGACCCTGTGGACGGTAGTCTGCCAGGCTCCTCCGTCCATGGGATTTCCCAGGCAAGAATACTTGGGTGGGTTGCCATTTCCTTTTCCAAGGGATCTTCCCCACCCAGGGGTCGAACCCGTGTCTCCTGCATTGGGAGTGTGTTCTTTACCGCTGAGCCGCCAGGGAGCAGTCACACAGGAGCTTACTCCGGTGTGGAGGAGGTATTAAGGTAACACCTTTTTTATTTTTACATTAATTTTAATTATTTTTTAAGTTATATCACATATTTTAAAACTGCCCTTATTTTTAGAATTTCATTGAATTGAGCCTATTTTACACGTTTGAGATTAAAATAAGAAATAAATCGTAGCTCAGATTCTATTTTTATTATGCCAATACTTGATTTTGACTGTTTTGTTTTAGATCTCAGGTAGGCATTCTTTTGGTGATATTTCAGATGATAAACACACGGGTCATCCCTTTACTCTGAAGTAACGCTGACCAGCAGGGCGAAGAGTTACATGGAGTCACCAAAAGTTTCCAGAGTCTTTTTTTTTTTCCTTTCATTGGTACAGAATTTTACTGTTTGAGAGTGACCAACCCCTAGTCCTCTTTTGATAAATTGTTATAATAAAGATTATGAAATTACTACAATTTGTTGGTCATTTTTGGCCTTATGACATAATTTTAGGAATTTTGGAGAACTTAGACATACAGATCATTTCTTCACATCTAATCTAATTATGTGAAAAAAATATTTAGTTAAATATGGTTTCAAAAGATATGGTAAATACCATGCTTTAATAAAAAAACAACAAACCATTACTCAGTTTTTCATTAAGTTGATTTTCTCCATATATTTAAAAATAATTATGGTGTTCTGAATTGCCAGTTAGTCATATTGAAAATTCATGGGTATATGGACTGAGTAGATGCAGACCATGCAAACTACTTTTCTTAGCCTCAGGGTAGATGTTAGAGAGTGACAGGGAAAATGTAAATCATTTGCCTTGCTCAACTTAATGAATTTTTCATCTGAGTTATCCAGCTATCCTACTTTTAAAGGGGGAAAGGGCTTTTGTATCTGGTTAGAGCAGAAGTAATCTTGAAGGGTAATTGGCTGAGTTGGACTGTTGGTGTTGGGCATGTTTGCATCTGAGTAGTGAAAGTTACCTGTCTTTACTCTCCACCTGGTCTTCCCTGGAGGCTCAGTGGTAAAGAATCCGCCTGCAGTGCAGGAAACGTGGGTTTGATTTCTGGGTCAGGAAGGTCCCCTGGAGAAGGAAATGGCAACCCACTCCAGTATTACTGCCTGAAAAATCCCATGGACAGAGGAGCCTGGTGGTCTGCAGTCCATGGGGTCGCAAAGAGTTGAACATGACTTAGCAGCTAGACAGCAACTCTCCATGCAGGTGACAGATTCTGAGGAATGCCCTGAGGGAAACCGTAGTGACAGGATTGCTAAATAGATATAGGGAGAATATATGTCTGCAAGTTCACTAGTAGTATATAAGCATTTTACTTACATGCTGGTTCACGTCAAAATTAAATTTGCCTTCCCTTTGGTGAGATGTCATTCAGTTACTGTATCTTTATCAAAGCTAATAAGAAGCAGTGATGAAAATAATTTTGAAATAGTTATTTTTGAAGTGAGTTTATCTGCTCTGGGATTGTCTTCAAATAATAACTTCCTTATTTTATTGGAAAACTAGAGAGCTTCCCTTGTGGCTCAGATGGTAAAGAATCTTCCTGCAATGCAGGAGGCTGGGGAGGTAGAGTTTGATCTCTGGGTCAGGAAGATCCCCTGGAGAAGGGAATGGCTGCCCATTCTAGTATAGAATTAGCCTGGAGAATTCCGTGGACAGAGGAGCCTGGTGGAACTACAGTCCACGGAGTCACAAAGAGCTCGCCATGACTGAGCGACTAAGCATGCATGCTTGCATACAGGAATAATATCCAGTCTTTCTATTCTGAGCCAGAGTCTTCAGTTAGAGGTGGCGATCAAGTATTCATATGTGGTATTTCAAGCAATTGAAAAGAATAGAAGCTTATTTAAATTATACATATAAATACATAGGCTTAAAATGGAACATGAAAGATAAAATGATGGAATGAAAATGATTTGGGAACTGAACTTCAGGCCTGCATATGCGGCAGGTAGTCAGAGGAAGAAAGTTAAGAATTAGAGGTTGGATAGAGCATGTTGAAGAAAACTGGGCTTTGGTAGGAGTTTAGCCCTAGCATTGATCCTAGGTTCTATGTATTAGGTGTGTCTTTGTATCAGGAAAACTGCTGAAGGATAAACTTAGTAAACATTAAATATAACCTGTTGGGAGAAGTCCAAGTACTGTAAGAGTTAAAATATGCCTGTAGTCAAAGGGGAGCAAATTTATCTAATTATTTATTTAGTCTTTGACCTTGGTTATTAACATGAGAAGTAGGCCATCCTTATTACTCTTCAGATGATTGGTGCTGGGACTAATTTTATTTAACATTTTTATAAATGGTTTAAAGACATACTGGCATTGAAAGTTGCCAGATTTGCAGCTGACTCCGTGTGTCGTTCCAAGCAGTTAAAAGCCAAGCCAACAAGAAGAAGCTACCGGAACATCCTTCGATGAGTTTTTGTGTGGCAGAGAACAAGATAATGCATTTAGGAGAAGATAGTCCAAATTATATTTATAGCCTGAGCTGTGACCCAGGAAGGGGATCCAGAAGTCATGGCGATAACTTCCTTGAAGGCGTTTATTGTAGTTACTCCTTGGCCACAAAGTCCAAGGAGGAACATGTTAAGTGTTGTGGGGCCAGGTTCTGAAAACAAGAATGTTGTTGTATATGAAAATAATTACACAAGGGGTTACCATTTTTACTGTTATGTTCCAGGCCAAGAGATTTGCCATCGTACTTTGATTTAATTCTGTTTTAACTGTTTAGAAATGTAGGTAGCATTCAGTTTTACCAAAGAGGAAATTTGATTCAGAGAAGTTAAGTAACTTTCCCAAGTTGGCCAGTATGTGGTAGAATTGGGACTGAGGTCCTGGTTTTTTTTTAATTGTTGACCCTAAACATTTCTTGATATATTAGGGGGCAGCTCTTCAAACTTGTCGTCATTTAGGGTTTATGGAATGCGGTTTACTCCTTTCCTGTGGCAGCTTTGGATGTCATTTCCAGAAGAGAAGGTGTCCAGATATTTTGAGAGGACTTAAAGAGGTTCCTTAAATTATTGATTTTTAAGAAAAAGTAGGGATGTTTTGGGTTTCCTAAGCAGCTCAGTAGTAAAGAATCCACCTGCCAAGCAGGAGACAGGGGTTCAGTCCCTGGGTCGGAAATATCCCCTGGAGAAGGAAATGGCAACCCAACTCCAGTGTTCTTGCCTGGGAAATCCCATGGACAGAGGAGCCTGGCGAGCTACATTCCGTGAAGTCGCAAAGAGTTGGGCATAACTTAGCAACTAAACAGCAACAATAAAAATGTTTTAGTGTACTGTATAGTCTTACTCTTAGTGCTGGCTGCCCATAAAATGTTTCTCCTGTTGACTTTATAACATGCTGGATTATTAATGGGCATTGCTAAAGGAAACATTAACAAAAAACAGTTTTGGGGTGGAAGAGACAGCAGAGTAGGAGTCCAGAGACCGGGGTTCTCCCAGTGGTCTGAAAGAGGGGTGTGAAAACAGATAACATTGAAACAGGCATTAATTTTCTTGCTGTGAAAGTAGGAGAAGGCTTGAACTGTTTTAAGAGATGAGAAGGTGAAGAGAGAAATTGTAGTTTCTTTAAATGTGAGTTAAAATGTAAGAAAATATTTTATATTTCACTCATAAGGATGACATCTATCGTGTATAAACTGTTACACATATTTTGTATTTATTGATTTTGGCACCCTCAAAAAATGAGGTTCTAAGAACCAAGTAAATGAGTAAGTAAATGTGAAAGTACTTTGTAAATTTTTAAGTGTTCTATCAGTAAGAGTGATAGAGGAATACTCATTCTCTTGAGAAGGATGGACAAAGAGGATGCTGTGAAAACTTTAGGAAGAGAAAAGTACAAAAGAAACAGCAGAAGTGGTGAAGGAAGATGTTCAAGATGAAAGAAAGGGAGTCAGTGAATGTGAAGAGGATTGAGCTGTAGTTCTCTTTGTGCCAGTTGATCAAAAGAAGAGTAATACACCTGTAACTGAGGACTTTTTAACCGTAACTTAAGATAAGGAAGTAGCTCAGCAGGTAGTCTACACTGGCCATGTTAATAAGGCTATGAAAATAGGCTAATTGAGAGTTGACTGTTGTCTGTTTCTCCACTTCTATATAGGTTTAGCTAACGGCTTTAAATTGTTTATGGGTGCTCATAAACATAAAATAAGCTGGATTGAGTTATTGTTTATTCTAGATTCTTAAAAATAAAAGGCATAGTGTGTTTAAGGAAAAGGGTGAAGTTTGATTTGTCAGAATGAGTGCAGAAGAAAATTAGGGAATCAGACTAGAAGCAAGGTAGAATGGGAACAAAATGCAATATTACAAGTTAGGGTTTTTATTTTCTTTTATAGATGAGGAAGTGGTAAAAAAATAGTTTGGTCTTTTAAAAACAGTTATAGGTGTAATAAAGAGAGCAGCCTAGAGGAGCAGGTAATGGAGACATTTATTCACCAGTGATGTTGCCCTGGTGGCTCAGTGGTAAAGAATCCACCTGCAGTGCAGGATCAAACCTGATCCTGGGTTGGGAAGATCCCCTGAAGAGGGAAATGTCAACCCACTCCTGAGCCTGGCAGGCTGTTCAGTCTGTGGAGTCACAAGAGTCAGACACGACGTAGCCACTGAACAACCAACAATACATGCAGTAGAATGCGTGAATGAGGTGTTTTCTCAGGCCTCTGGTAGGCAAATCACAGTCAAAGATGCCACGGAAGGCTCTATAATTGTCATTCAAGAATGAGATTATGGTGGTCTGAATTTGTAGTAGGGGTAGAAACAAGGGCACTGATTTCAGTGATACAAAGGAGTTTTAACTCCTCCAGACTTGGTTTGTGTTTGGAGTTTAAGGAAGTTGAAGATGAGTCTAAGGTTCCTGACTTGGCGGTGGAATAACATGTGCAAGTGAGAGAAGGAAGACACTGAGTTTGCTTTCAGGTAAGTAGTTATGCTTTTTAGACAGGTAATAAGTGATCAGTTGGAAATAATGGGTCTAGCTCAGGAGCATGGTCAGGTTTATAGATATGATTTGAAAGGTATAACGTTTGTAGTTGAAAGTTTTGAAATTAGACAAGTAATGACCATAATTCCTAAATAATAATGCATGCAGAACAAAAAGTAACTGCCAGTGTTAACACTAAGCTCAAGAATGTAGACATTTTAAAATATTTGTTTGAAATTTTGCCCACCTCTAGTCAAACTCCCACCACGTAGCCTTACAAAGAATACATAGAAATATTTACTGCTGGCAAGCCAGAAATATTTTAGTGTCCTTGAAATAGTGTACCACATCCTGTCTGGCCATACAGCATAACAGGGAATTTGTAGACAAATGCACTTCCTTATTCCTCACTGTAGTCTCTTTTTGGAATCCTGTTTGCTTCCTTGAGCTGGCGGGGTTGTCTGAACAGATACTAAAGCCCGAAGGCTTTTTTTACCTTTAAAGTCTCGCCCAGAGCAGCTCTAATTAACCATCTCTTTTCTCTTTCCTACTTTTCCAGCCCTATGGAGCTCAAGGCTCTGGCAACAGAATGGCACTCTTAAGAGGGAAAAGCAAAAACAGCACAAGAGAAAGAGCCTTGAAGAGAGCTATAATCTTTTCAGTTCTCCCCCAGGGTTCTACTCTCTAATCCAGGGGATGGAGTTGGTGAGTCATTAAGAAGAGATGTCCAAATTCAGTAAAATAAATACATCTATTAGGAGCTAGGTCTTCAAGTGCTGAGGGAATTTGGAAAGAATCTGAGGTGGTTTAGTACTTGGTGGAAAAGATGAGTTTTTGGTTCAGTTTTAAAGGAGGTAGCAAGACAAGGCTGTGCAGTGAAAAGTAAGAATAACACTATTAAAGAGCTAGGGAAAACAGTGTGCACCAAGAAGGTAGGACTTCAAGAAAAGCAAAGGAGCTGGTGAACAGGATCCTTTATCTAAAATGCACAGTTTGGGATGTGGTTCATGAGAAATTAGTGTTAAATGACTGAAAACTAAAATTTGGAGTTAGTACTCCTTAAAGTACGTAAGTCGGAGAAGGCAGTGGCACCCCGTTCCAGTACTCTTGCCTGGAAAATCGCATGGATGGAGGAGCCTGGTGGGCTGCAGCCCATGGGGTCGTGAAGAGTTGGACACAACTGAGCGACTTCACTTTCACTTTTCACTTTCCTGCATTGGAGAAGGAAATGGCAACCCACTCCAGTGTTCTTGCGTGGAGAATCCCAGGGACGGGGGAGCCTGGTGGGCTACCGTCTATGGGGTCGAACAGAGTTGGACACGACTGAAGTGACTTAGCAGCAGCAGCAGCAGACTTTATGTACTTTACATAAGTAGAAAGTTGAATGTGAACAGACGGGTATCATAACATGATTTAAATAGCAATTAAGCAATTACGGAAGATGACAGCTGTTATATATAGGTTATGATGTAATTATAATGTATGTGGCAGTGATTAATTTATATACCATCCAGATTCCTTATATTTTCTTATTGTTTTTGTATTATGTACTTCTTTACCAGTAGTTCTCAAGCTTTCCTGCACATAAAAATTATATAAAGCTCTTGTTTGAAATATAGATTCATTCTGATACATGTAATAGTGTTTAATTCCTTTCAGTTAGCTGACTAGTGTTTCACTGTATAGATACACTGAGGCTTATTATTATGGAAGAAAGCGTTGTTGCAGTTTTCAACTGTTACGAGGAAAGCTGCTTTGAACATCCCCATACCGGCTTCTGTGACACATGTATTCTGTACTTTTGGGTGAATACCTAGAAGTGGAATTGCTAGGTGTATGGGATAGGTGTGTTTAACATGAGAAACTAACAGAACGATTTCCAAGGTGGGTTTCCCAATTTACACTCCTGCCTCTTCCTTTTTTAAGGGAAGAGTTTGGGTACGATTGATGTTCTTCCTCAAGTGTATGATAGACCTCACCAGTGAAGCCATCTGGACCTGGGAGTTTTCTTTGTAGAAAGGTTCTTAATTAAGGATTTGATTTTTTAAAAGATATGTCTAAGACTCTTAAGATGTTCAATTTCTTTTGGCGTTCTGTTTTGGTAATTTGTGTCTTTTGAGGAATTTGCTTCACCTAACTTGTCGAATTTATCAGCTTGAAAAATAAATTACACATTTCATGAAACCGTGTTTTCTTTTAATGTGAGATATGTACTGGTGTTCCCTCTTTCATTCCTGGCTATTGGATTTATTTTCTTTTCCCTCCTGATTGCTCTAGCTAGGGTCATCAGTCCTTTCCAATAATCAACTTTTGGTTTTGTTGATTTGCTCTGTAATTTATCTGTTTTCTGTTTCATGATTTAAGATTTTTTTATCTTTTACTAATTCCTTACTTCCTCTATACTTTGGTTTTAATTTGCTCGACATTTTCTAGCTTTTAAAGTGAAAACTTAAATCATTGATTTTTAATTTTTTGAAAAATGATCAATATTTAAAGCCATAAATTTTCATTACCATTACATTCAAAATAGTTCCTAATTCCTCTTATAATTTTTCTTTGACCCATGGGTTGTTTCAAAGAGTTCTGTCAAATAATTTCCCAATATTTGGAATTTTTCAGCTATTTTGTTACTGTGTTTTCATTTAATGCCATTGTGATTATAGAACAGACCTAATAATTCGAGGCAACTTAGGCTTTTTTATAATTTTGTGGCCCAACAGATGGTATATCTTGGTGAATGTTCAATGTGTATTTGAGAAGAATATATATTCTCCTATTGCTGTGTGGAATGTTCTCTAAATGTCAACTAGGTTAGATTGGTCTTTGTAATCTTCTTATATTTTTACCAATTTTTTGCCTGTTCTATCAGTTACTGAGAGCAGAGCTGAGGTTTTCACCTACAGTTCTGGATTTCTCTGCTTTTCTTTTCAGTTCTATCAGACTTTGTTTCATGTTTCAAGCATTGTTACAGCACTCTTAGGTGCATACATATTTAGCATTGTTAAGCCTTGTTAATGAGTTGGCCTCCATGTCATGAAATGTCCTTTCTTATTCCTGGTAATTTCCCTTGTGAAGTTTCTGTGTTCTTTTGATTAATGGTATATTTACCATTGTTGCATGATATGTTTTCTCCCATCCTTTAAAAGCTTTTAACCTATCTGTATCATAGTCAAAATAGGTTTCTTGTAAACAGTGTGTAGTTGCATCTAACTTTTTAAATCCAGTCTGATAATGTCTCTCTTAATTTGGTGTGTTTAGACCAGGAGTTGGTAAAGTTTGGCTGTCAAATCAAACTCTACCACCTGTTTATGTAAATAAAGTTTTATTGGAACATAATCATGCTCATTCATTTACCCATTGCTTGTAGTTGCTGTTGTGCTGCAGGTGGCAAGGTTAAGTAGTTGGGACAGAGACCAAAGCATAAAATATTGTCTGGTTCTTCATAGAGAAAGATTGCTAACAACTACCTTAGACCGTATACACTGAATGTAATTGTTGATAAGGTTGGATTAAAATGTATCATGTTACTATTTGTTTACTATTCATTCTTTTTTTCCTTGATGTCCTTGTCTTTGTTTGGATGGGTTATTTTTTATGGTTCCATTTTATTTTTTCTATTGGTTTATAACATTTTTCTTAAAATTTTTTAGTGGTAGCCCTTGTACTTAAGGGCTGCCATCAAGTAATATCATGCCGCTTCATAAGTAAGAATCATACATGATATTACACTTCCAACTTCTCCTTCCCATCTTTTGTGCATTTTTGTCATACATTTTGCTTTAACCCTGTTGCTGTTTTTTTTTTTTTTTTGCTTTTTTTCGGCAGTTGTACCTTTTAGACCATTATAGGTGAGAAAAATGTCTTTCCTATTTCTCTCATTTTAATCACTTCTTTTTGTGGATTCAAGTTTGTATCTAGTATCATATTCCTTTTGTTTGAAAAACTGTTACATTTCCTTTAGTGCAACATTCTTTCCCTCTCACCTCTTGCTTTCTCTCATTTTGCCTTCAGTTTGGGAAGTTATTGTTAATATTAATAGTTACAGAATTCTAGGCTTTTAGGATTTTCCCCTCTTTTAGTACCTTAAAGATGTTATTTTCCTGTCCTCTCATTTGCATAATTTCTGATAGGAATTCGGTGGTGATTTTTATGTTTGTTTCCCTATATGTAGTGTGTGTTTTCCATTTGGCTGGTTTTATGATTTTTCTCTTTATTGCTGGTTTTCAGCAACTTTATTATGATGTTCCTTGGTGTGGTTTTATGTTTCTTCTTGCAGTTTATTGAGCTTCTGGATCTGTGGGTATATTGTTTTCACTGTGTTTGTAAAATTTTTAGCCATCTAACTTCAGATTTTTAAGTTCCCAAGTATTTCTTTTCTTCTAAGACTGCAGTCCTACAGATGTTCATTTAGCCACTTAATATTAATTCACAGGATCACTGATGCTATTTTCATTTTTCTTCCAATCTTTTTTTCATTGTAAAAGGTTTATGTTAACTAGTCTTCAAGGACACAGATTTTTAAAAATTCTCCTTTGTCTAACATACTGTTATACCCATCCAGTTAAATTCTTCTGTCAGATATACTTTTTTAAAAATATAATTCTAGAATTACCATTGATCTTTTAAAAATAATTTCCACTTTTCTGTTAAGGTTTTTCTTTTTATTATGTCTGTGTTTTCCTTTAAGCCTTTGAACTCTACTAATAGCTATTTTGAAGTCCTTTTAATAAAATTCTCTTTATCCCTGCCACTCTTGGATCCTGATTATAGATGACCATTTCTTATTTTTTCATACATTTGGTAATTTCTTATGGGATTATGGTATTGAATATTTGTTTTTTTCTTTTTTCCTTTTTTGAGTATTAAGTTTAATTCTGGCAGGCAGTTACTTTGTGGATCAGCTTGATCTTTTGAATTTTGTTTTCGGGGTCTTTTGGGTTTTGGTTTTGGGCGGTTCTAGAATAGCTTTTAGTTTAGGGCTAGTTTGGGCTCATTACTGAGGCATGTTCCTTCTTGTGTCTCACTTGATTGCCTTATGTGTTCATCAAGGTTTATTCATCCTGGCTGGTGGAAACGGAATGATCCTGGCGCTGTGTGAACTCTGGGAATTGTTAGAGCTCCCCAATCTTTGTTTTTTTCTTAGAAGTTTTCCTCTGAGAGTCTCATAGGTTTACATAACACACATATGCAGATTGGTGTTTAGCCAGAAACTCCGAGGCCTCTTCTGTACATTGTTGAGGGTTTCTGTTTAGTTTCTAGCTTTATGATCATATGCCCTGCAGATCCTGCTCATCTCAGACTCCATAAATGCTGAGCTTTGTGACCTGAACTCGGTGAGACTGTTGACTCTGTTTGGGTTCCCCCTCCTTTTGTTGTTGTTCCAAACAGAAAACTAGGGCAATCTTTGGGTTGACCTCATTTGTTTCCCTTCTTTCAGAGGTCATAGTTCCATACTGCTTGTTAACCTAGTGTCTGAAAATAATTGATTTATGGTTTGTCTAGTTGTCCACTTGTTTGTGTCAGGAGGACAATTCTGGACTTTGTTCATCCCTTTTGCCTTCATTTTTGAAGGATATTTACGCTGGATGTAGAATTTTAAGTTGGCAGCTTTTTTTTGTTGTTGTTGTTGTAGCATTTTAAAACCATCATTTCATTACTCTCTTAAGTTGTTTCTGATAACTTAGTGGTCATTCTTACTATTGTTCACTTGATGTAATATGTCTTTTCCCCCTCCTCTGGCTGCCTTAAAGATTTTCTCTTTATTTTTGGTTTCCAGCAATTATATTTACTCTAGGACTAGCTAAGCCCTAATACCAAGGCATGGCCTTTCTGAGATCTCTACCAAATGCATGTAATATTCATTGAGGTCCCTCCTCTCCAGCTGCCAGGAATTTGAATGTCTTCCAGGTAGTTGTTCAGCGCCTGCTCCATAGCTGTTCTTTCCCCAGAGTTTTTTGTTTGGCCTCATGGAGTCTTGCCTTGTGCATATTCAGCTTAGTCTTGGCAAAGAATTAGGAGATCTCTCTACAGGTTTTTGAAACATTTTCTCACCATAACTGCCTTCTTTCTTGTATTTTCTTTAAATTCCAGTGACTTCAGTAGCCTCAAACATGTTCTATTTTTTCAGCTCAGTGAGATCTCTGTTCTTTGGAGGTTTCCCTTCCCAGGTACACGCAGAAAACCAGGGTGTTCATGAGTCTTTGTTTCCATCCTCTGTTGTCCAACATCTGAAAATAATACTTATTATGTATTGCCCAGTTTGATGGTTTTTCACAGCAGGAGGTCTAGCCCTGTATCAGTTACTCCATCATAACTGGAAATGGAAATGTAAAATTTCATTTTAATTTTGCTTCTTTTTAAAAACTTTTTTTGTTGTGTGGCTTGTGGAATCTTAGTACTCTCACCAGGGATCAAACTCAGGCCCTCAGCAGTGAAAGTGCAGAGTTCTCACCACTGGACTACCAGGGAATTCCCTAAAAACCTTTGTAACTTTTGGTACAGCATATCATCATATTTTAATTTTCAAGCCGTACTGAAAGCTATAAAGAAGAAAGTTCAAAAGAAAGGAAGAAAGCTTAACATCCCAAAATGAGGTTTCCATGGTTACCTTTAACCATTTCAGATTTCTTATTGCAAAAATGCACATGGAAAAATAATTTTTTAAGGTAGATTTATGCAATTCATGCTATCTTTAATTAAAAGCACTTTAATTAACAAGGGTAAATTTATTAAGCAAAATCAACAGTGGAAGAATGTCTCAGTTCAGCCGCTCAGTCGTGTCTGACTCTTTGCGACCTCATGAATTGCAGCACACCAGGCCTCCCTGTCCATCACCAACTCCCGGAGTTCACTCAGACTCACGTCCATCAAGTCAGTGATGCCATCCAGCCATCTCATCCTGTGTCGTCCCCTTTTCCTTCTGCCCCCAATCCCTCCCAGCATCAGAGACTTTTCCAGTGAGTCAACTCTTTGCATGAGGTGGCCAAAGTACTGGAGTTTCAGCTTTAGCATCATTCCTTCCAAAGAACACCCGGGACCCATCTCCTTTAGAATGGACTGGTTGGATCTCCTTGCAGTCCAAGGGACTTTCAAGAGTCTTCTCCAACACCACAGTTCAAAAGCATCAATTCTTCGGCGCTCAGCTTTCTTCACAGTCCAACTCTCACATCTGTACATGACACTGGAAAAACCATAGCCTTGACTAGACGGACCTTTGTTGGCAAAGTAATGTCTCTGCTTTTGAATATGCTATCTAGGTTGGTCATACTTTTCTTCCAAGGAGTAAGCGTCTTTTAATTTCATGGCTGCAATCACCATCTGCAGTGATTTTGGAATATTTATTTACTGCAAGAGATATTTCATAAAAGATTTTTCTCTAAGGTTATGAAATAAGATTATGGGAAAAAGCCCAAGAGGTTAGAATCATTACGTCATAGTCAGCATGCTTCAATAGGTCTCTCATATTAAAAAAAAAAAAATCAAATGTTGGCAATTACTTGCTGTTGTTAAGAGCATAAATTGATACAAGTTTCTAAATGGCTATTTTAGCCCAAGCTTCTGTAACTAATACTATAAACTTATGGTATTATAAACAACAGAATTTTTTTCTTACAGTTTTGAAGTCTTGAAGTTCAGGATTGGGTGCTAGCATGGCTGGGTTCTGGTGATGCCCTTTTCAGAGTTGCAGACTGCAGACTTCCTGTATCTTCACATGGAAGAAACAGAGCTAACTAGCTCTTGGCTGCTTATAAGGCACTAATCCCATTCTTGAGGGCTCTATCCTTGTGATCTAGTTACCTCCCAAAGGCTCCACTTCCAAATATGATCACATTGGGTATTAGATTTCAATATATGAATTTTGGGGAGACACAAACATACAGTCCATTACAATGGCAGTTTGGCAAAAATATATATCCTTTGCCCCCAATTCCATTTCTAGCAATTTATTCTAATGAAATATGAGATGTATATGTATATATGAGTATGTGCAGTATTAATTTCCATGCTATTTATAAAGTTTAAAAATTAGAAGCCTCTTAAATGATTAAATTATGCTACAGCCACATAACCAAATACCATAAAACCATTGTAAATTACATTTAAATTTGTGTTTAATATACTAAAAAGGAAAAATTGCAGGTGACGAAAATCATGAACTCTAAAGATGTTTAAGTATAAGAAAATATTGTTTTCAGTATTTCAATAGTAAATGAAAAAACTAAGATGATACTTTTGAGTTTCTTATAAAGGAAATATTTATCTAAATGAATATAAAAAATCCTAACTTTAAGCAGTTAAGTTATAGGTTATTTTCCAATTTTCTCTTATTTAATATTTTTCACATTTTTCTACAAGAAGCATGTGCTATGTTCACTCATACAAAAAAATTAATTTTTAAAATTCTGATAAAATGAATGGGAGGATAAGGGCAGAAGGATTTAAGTGACTGTAGTTTTTCTCATCTTAATCATGCCTCTTCTCCACTTTTGCAGATACTTTAACTTGAGCTTTATCAGTATAGACTTAGTGGAACATTTATTTATTCTTACATTATATGTATGATATATATCCTAACTTAATCTATTTTAAGGCGGTTTCCCATGTTTCATAGTTTAAAATTGTGGATTTCTATCAAGCACTGCTTTGTACACTTGAAGAGATTAATATCCCTTTCTTCCCCTCCCCCCCCTTTTTTTAAAGTTTTTGTCTTGCTTTCCTAGCCACCTGTTACTGTGCACCTCCTTGCAGATGTGGATACCCGTATGGTATAAAAAAGAAGTCATAGTCTTTACTTTTCTCAATAAAATACTACATTTGCTGTCTTAGTCCCTGGCTTCTTAAAGTGTATGGACCTGGTGCTCTTTAGGAACTCACTCTGGTGACTCAGCTTCACATTTTTTGCTATATATAGAACATGCTAGAAATCCAGTGGAGAAAGTTAATAACCAAAGAAGAAACAAAGGAATGATGTGGTTTGTGAGTAAAGAACTAGACATGTCTTCCAGGGAGGTACCATTTATATCAGACCTCAGAGAATGACCTTAACTTGGACAGTCTGGTGTCTATTAATTAGCTGTTGCAGATCTAGAAACTTATTTTGGTCAGGGGAACTGATTTCATGCTATGCGAAATTACTGAAGACTCCTAGGGGAAACAAGCAAATTATTTCTTAATAGTATCAAGCCATAATAGTTTGATAGCTCACATCTTCACTGTAGGCCTGCCTCTGCAAATGGGATGTGAACAGTTCAGTTCAGTTCAGTCGCTCAATCGTGTCCGACTCTTTGCGACCCCATGAATCGCAGCACACCAGGCCTCCCTGTCCATCACCAACTCCCAGAGTTCACTCAGATTCACATCCATCGAGTCAGTGATGCCATCCAGCCATCTCATCCTCTGTCGTCCCCTTCTCCTCCTGCCCTCAATCCCTCCCAGCAGCAGAGTCTTTTCCAATGAGTCAACTCTTCGCATGAGGTGGCCAAAGTACTGGAGTTTCAGCTTTAGCATCATTCCTTCCAAAGAACATACAGGACCAATCTCCTTTAGAATGGACTGGTTGGATCTCCTTGCAGTCCAAGGGACTTTCAAGAGTCTTCTCCAACACCACAGTTCAAAAGCATCAATTCTTCGGCGCTCAGCTTTCTTCACAGTCCAACTCTCACATCCATACATGACCACAGGAAAAACCATAGCCTTGACTAGATGGACCTTTGTTGGCAAAGTAATGTCTCTGCTTTTGAATATGCTGTCTAGGTTGGTCATAACTTTCCTTCCAAGGAGTAAGCTTCTTTTAATTTCATGGCTACAGTCACCATCTGCAGTGATCTTGGAGCCCCCAAAAATAAAGTCTGACACTGTTTCCACTGTTTCCCCATCTGTTTCCCATGAAGTCATAGGACCGGATGCCATGATCTTCGTTTTCTGAATGCTAAGCTTTAAGCCAACTTTTTGACTCTCCACTTTCACTCTCATCAAGAGGCTTTTTAGTTCTTCACTTTCTGCCATAAGGGTGGTGTCATCTGCATATCTGAGTTTATTGATATTTCTCCCGGAATCTTGATTCCAGCTTGTGCTTCTTCCAGCCTAGCATTTCTCATGATGTACTCTGCATAGAAGTTAAATAAGCAGGGTGACAATATACAGCCCTGACGTACTCCTTTTCCTATTTGGAACCAGTCTGTTGTTCCATGTCCAGTTCTAACTGTTGGTTCCTGACCTGCATACAGATTTCTCAAGAGGCAGGTCAGGTGGTCTGGTATTCCTATCTCTCTCAGAATTTTCCACAGTTTATTGTGATCCACACAGTCAAAGGCTTTGGCGTAGTCAATAAAGCAGAAATAGATGCTTTTATGGAACTCTCTTGCTTTTTCCATGATCCAGCAGATGTTGGCAATTTGATGTCTGGTTCCTCTGCCTTTTCTAAAACCAGCTTGAACATCAGGAAGTTCACAGTTCACTTATTGCTGAAGCCTGGCTTGGAGAATTTTGAGCATTACTTTACTGGAGTGTGAGATGAGTGCAGTTGTGTGGTAGTTGAGGTTAAAACGTCTGCCTGCAATGCAGGAGACCTGGGTTCGATCCCTGGGAAGATCCCCTGGAGAAGGAAATGGCAACCCACTCCAGTATTCTTGCCTGGGGAATCCCATGGACAGAGGAGCCTGGTGGGCTACAGTCCATGGCATTGCCAAAGAGTCAGACACGACTGAGTGACTTCACTTTCACTTTCACTTGAGCATTCTTTGGCGTTGCCTTTCTTTGGGATTGGAATGAAAACTGACCTTTTCTAGTCCTGTGGCCACTGCTGAGTTTTCCAAATTTGCTGTTATACTGAGTGCAGCAGTTTCACAGCATCATCTTTCAGGATTTGAAATAGCTCAACTGGAATTCCATCACCTCCACTAGCTTTGTTCGTAGTGATACTTTCTAAGGCCCACTTGACTTCACATTCCAGGATGTTTGGCTCTAGGTGAGTGATCACACCATCATGATTATCTGGGTCGTGAAGATCTTTTTCGTAGAGTTCTCCTGTGTATTCTTGCCACCTCTTCTTAATATCTTGTGCTTCTGTTAAGTCCATACCATTTCTGTCCTTTATTGTGCCCATCTTTGCATGAAATGTTCCCTTGGTATCTCTGATTTTCTTAAAGAGATCTCTAGTCTTTCCCATTCTGTTGTTTTCTATTTCTTTGCATTGATCGGTGAGGAAGGCTTTCTTATCTCTTCTTGCTATTCTTTGGAACTCTGCATTCAGATATGAACAGTTAGGGTCCAGCTAATCAGACTGTGTTTTCCTGAAGGCTCAAGGCAGTACATTCTTCTTTGATTACCTTATTTTTAGACTTTGTGAAAGACTATATAGCTGTGGGCAAATTTTTTAATCTCTGCATTCTCAGTTGTCTCATCATTAAAATTGTGATAATAACTAGCTACTTCCCAGACTTTTAGTGAGAACTAAAAAGCAAAGTGGCTGTCTGGGGAGGCCTTGCAAATAGCTGTGAAAAGAAGAGAAGCGAAAAGCAAAGGAGAAAAGGAAAGATAAGCATCTGAATGCAGAGTTCCAAAGAATAACAAAAAGAGATAAGAAAGCCTTCTTCAGCGATCAGTGCAAAGAAATAGAGGAAAAGAACAGAATGGGAAAGACTAGAGATCTCTTCAAGAAAATCAGAGATACCAAGGGAACATTTCATGCAAAAATGGGCACAATAAAGGACAGAAATTGTCTGGACCTAACAGAAGCAGAAGATATAAGAAGAGGTGGCAAGAATACGCAGAAGAACTGTACGAAAAAGATCTTCATGACCTGTATAATCACAATGGTGTGATCACTCATCTAGAGCCAGACATCCAGGAATGTGAAGTCAAGTGGGCCTTAGAAAGTATCACTACGAACAAAGCTAGTGGAGGTGATGGAATTCCAGTTGAGCTATTTCAAATCCTGAAAGATGATGCTGTGAAAGTGCTGTACTCAATATACCAGCAAATTTGGAAAACTCAGCAGTGGCCACAGGACTAGAAAAGGTCAGTTTTCATTCCAATCCCAAAGAAAGGCAATGCCAAAAATGCTCAAACTACCACAGGATTGCACTCATCTCACACTCCAGTAAAGTAATGCTCAAAATTCTCCAAGCAGGCTTCAGCAATAAGTGAACCGTGAACTTCCTCATGTTCAAGCTGGTTTTAGAAAAGTCAGAGGAACCAGACATCAAATTGCCAACATCCGCTGGATCATGGAAAAAGCAAGACAATTCCGGAAAAACATCTATTTCTGCTTTATGGACTACACCAAAGCCTTTGACTGTGTGGATCACAATAAACTGTGGAATATTCTGAAAGAGATAGGAATACCAGACCACCTGACCTGCCTCTTGAGAAACCTGAATGCAGGTCAGGAACAAACAGAACTGGATATGGAACAACTGACTGGTTCCAAATAGGAAAAGGAGTACGTCAGGGCTGTATATTGTCACCCTGCTTATTTAACTTCTATGCAGAGTACATCATGAGAAACCCTGGACTGGAAGAAACACAAGCTGCAGTCAAGGTTGCCAGGAGAAATCTCAATAACCTCAGATATGCAGATGATACCACCCTTATGGCAGAAAGTGAAGAAGAACTAAAAAGCCTCTTGATGAAAGTGAAAGTGGAGAGTAAAAAAGTTGGCTTAAAGCTCAGCATTCAGAAAACAAAGATCATGGCATCCGGTCCCATCACTTCATGGGAACTAGATGGGGAAACAGTGGAAACAGTGTCAGACTTTATTTTGGGGGGCTCCAAAATCACTGCAGATGGTGACTGCAGCCATGAAATTCAAAGACACTTACTCCTTGGAAGAAAAGTTATGACCAACCTAGATAGTATATTCAAAAGCAGAGACATTACTTTGCCGACTAAGGTCCATCTAGTCAAGGCTATGGTTTTTCCTGTGGTCATGTATGGATGTGAGAGTTGGACTGTGAAGAAGGCTGAGCGCTGAAGAATTGATGCGTTTGAACTGTGGTGTTGGAGAAGACTCTTGAAAGTCCCTTGGACTGCAAGGAGATCCAACCAGTCCATTCTGAAGGAGATCAGCCCTGGGATTTCTTTGGAAGGAATGATGCTAAAGCTGAAACTCCAGTACTTTGGCCACCTCATGCGAAGAGTTGACTCATTGGAAAAGACTCTGCTGCTGGGAGGGATTGGGGGCAGGAGGAGAAAGGGACGACCCAGGTTGAGATGGCTGGATGGCATCACGGACTCGATGGACGTGAGTCTGAGTGAACTCTGGGAGATGGTGATGGACAGGGAGGCCTGGTGTGCTGTGATTCATGGGGTTGCAAAGAGTCGGACACGACTGAGCGACTGAACTGAATTGAGCAGAGGATAGCTGTCTCGAATTACAACCCTCTGTGTTTTAGTAGATTGATTTGCTCTGGGTTTATTTCTTGAGAAGAAAAATAAATTTCATTTCATGGCTCCTTACGATGGTACAGAGTGGTAGTTATGACAGTCTTAGTATGTGGTCTCAGTCAGCAGTCTTTTTTTTTTTCCCTCCCAGCTTTACTGAGGTATAACTGATGAGTAAAATTTGTATGTAGTTAAAAGTGTATGGGTGTGCATGCGCACTTAGTAGCTCAGTTGTGTCCAATTCTTTGCAACCCATGGACCGTAGTACACCAGGCTCCTTTGTCCATTGGGATTCTCCAGGCAAGAATACTGGAGTGGGTTGCCATGCCCTCCTCCAGGGAATCTTTCCAACCCAGGGATCGAACCCAGGTCTCCCACGTTGCAGGCAGATTCTTTACCATCTGAGCCACCAGGGAAGCCCATGAATACTGGAGTGGCTATATATTTAAAGAATACTGCATGGTAATTTGATACACCTATACATGTGAAATGCTTATTGCAGTCAAGCTAATTTACATTTCCATTGCCTCACATAGTTATCCTCTTTTGCAGGGGGAAATGAAAACATTCAAGATCTACCCTTTTTGCAGATTTCAAATATAGAATACAGTAATATTAACCATAGTCACCATGCCATACAGAAATTATTCATCTTATAAATGAAAGTCTGTACCCTTTTGCCAACATATCCCTGTTTCTCCTACCCGCCTGCCCCCTCCCTACCCCGCTGCTGCTGCTGCTAAGTTGCTGGCAAACACCATTCTACATTCTGTTTTTATGTATGTCACCTTTTCTTTATTCATCATGTCAGCATTCTTAAAAGTTTTTTTTTTTAATATCAAACAGAATCAGTTGAGAAAAATTTGGATAAACCACTGTAAATCTGTAATTGCTACTAGGAAAAACAAGGGACATACCACCCTAATAATAAACAATGTCATTTTTATTTCAAGGACCAAATAAGTATCAAGTACGAATGTGGAATCTTTCTTTTGACTTAATATATGCTCTATTTGTTTCATCTTAAATCATCCTTTTTACATGGTGATGTTAAATATTTGTCTTTAGTTATTACTGTGTATTAACAGCCTCTATGGTTAGTTGAGGGATAGAATTTGAGTTTCTGAGTTAAGAATTTATATCTTTGTATATCTGCCATATCGTTGTTTAATTTAAAAAAATTTAAGTCTCCTGCCAAATATCTCTTTGTCCTCCCATTTCGTTGGTTTTCACATGCTCAAAACATTTATTTTGAGCCTTAATTCGTGACTGACTAGAAAAGTTCTAAGATAACTTAAACTATATATTTTTAAAAGCTTAAAAGAAAATCTTGATTAACCTACAGTATAATAGACTTTTTTGGTGGGGAGGGTATTGTTCAGTCAGGTCTGACTCTTTGCTAAGTCAGGTCTGACTCTTTGTGACCGCATGAACTGAAGCACGCCATGCTTCCCTGTCGTTCAGCGTCATGGGTTTGCTCAGACTCATGTCCATTGAGTCCGTGATGCCATCAAACCATCTCATCCTCTATTGTCCCTTTCTCCTCTTACTGTCAGTTTTTCCCAGCATCAGGGTCTTTTCCAATGAGCTGGCTCTTCACATCAGGTGGCCAGAGTATTGGAGCTGCAGCATCAGTCGTTCCAATGACTATTCAGTGTTGATTTCCTTTAGGATTGACTGGTTTGATCTCTTTGCTGTCCAGGGGACTTTCCATAATCTTCGCCAGCACCACAGTTCGAAAGCATCAATTCTTCAGCACTCAGCCTTCTTTATGGTCCCTCTCACATCCATACATAACTACAGGAAAAACCATAGCTTTGACTCTTCGGGCCTTTTTTGGCAGAGGGATGTCTCTGCTTTTTAATACACTGTCTAGGTTTGTCTTAGCTCTTCTTCCAAGGAGCAAGTGTCTTTTAATTTCATGGCTATTGCTATCTACATTGATTTTGGAGCCCAAAAAATGAGGGTGTATGGCTATATAAATTTAAACTTGCATATACATCCATGTACCCACCACCACAGTCAGGATACTAAACAGTTCCATCCCGCACAGAACTCTCTCATGCTGTCCCTTTGTGTCACACCCCAAACCCCTGGCTATCCCCTCGTAGCCCCTGATGATTCACTAATGTCATATAAATGGAATCATACAGTATGTACTCTTTTGAGACTGGTTTCTTTCACTGACAGTAATGCTTTTGAAATTCACCCAAGCTATTGCATGTATCAGTAATCCATTCCATTTTATTGCTCAGTAGTGTTCCACTGATAAACTATACTGAAGTTTGATTATCCGTTCATCTGTTGAAAAACATTTGGGTTATTTCCAGTTTGGAGTGATTATGAATAGAGCTATTATAAACATTTATGTACAGGTTTTAGTGTGAGCACAGATACTCATTTCTCTAAGATAGATACAAGGAATGGAATTTCTGGGTCATATAGTAAGTGTATATTTATTAACAGCCTTATAGTAGCTGCCACGCTTTTTCAGAATTGCTGTCCTATTTTGCCTTCCTGCTTACAATGTATGTGAATTGTAGTTGCTATGTATCTTCTCCAGCATTTGGCATTGTCACTCTTTAAAAACAATTTTAGCTGTTATAATACTGTTATGCCTTTAATTTGGATTTACCTAATGGCTAAAATTATTGTACGTCTTTTAGTGTGGCCAGGTGCCCTAGCTCTTTGGTAAACTTTTTGTTCAAGTCTTTTACCCAATTTTTAATTGGTGTCTGTGTTTTCTTACTACTGAGTTTTGAAAGTTCTTTACATATTTAGAATACAAATCCTCTGTGAAATATGCCATTTGTAAATATTTTCTCCCAGTTATAGCTTGCTTTCAATTTTTTTTGTCTTTCATGAAGCAAAAGGTTTAAATTGAAGTCTTAATTTATAACTGTTTTCTTTTATGGATCATGCTTTGGTGTTGTGTGTAAAAATTCTTTGTCTAACTCCATCTCATAACAGTTTTATCCTGCAGATTCTAAAAGTTTTTTGTCTTTGTATTTTACATTAAGATCTGTAATCCAGTTTTACTTAATTTCTAGAAGATATGAGGCTTAGGTTATATTTTTGCCATGTGTTTTATATGGAAACACAAAAGATTAGATTAAAATTCACTGATTAGCTCTAGTAATTTTCTGATAGTATCTTTAGGGTTTCCCATGTAACAACTGGATGTCTAGTTGTTACAACACTGTTTTTTGAAAAGTCCGTCCTTAAATTGCCTTTGCTTATAGTTTCCTTTCCGTGCAAAAGCTTTTAAGTTTTAACTAGGGCCCACTTGCGGAGAAGGCAGTG
Organism: Ovis canadensis; assembly: GCF_042477335.2. Taxonomy (NCBI): domain Eukaryota; kingdom Metazoa; phylum Chordata; class Mammalia; order Artiodactyla; family Bovidae; genus Ovis; species Ovis canadensis. The sequence goes on along the minus strand of NC_091247.1, from coordinate 77,776,904 downwards.
GCAACCCACTCCAGTGCTCTGGCCTGGAGAATCCCATGGATGGAGGAGCCTGGTGGGCTACAGTCCATGGGGCGCTAAGGGTCGGACACGACTGAGCGACTTCACTCTCACTTTTCACTTTCATGCACTGGAGAAGGAAATGGCAATCCACTCCAGTGTTCTTGCCTGGAGAATCCCAGGGACGGGGGAGCCTGGTGGGCTGCCGTCTATGGCAGAGTCGAACACTACTGAAGCGACTTAGCAGCGGCAGCAGTGCCCGCTTGTTTACTTTTGCTTCTATTTCCATTACTCTAGGACGTGGGTCATAGAGGATCTTGCTTTGATTGATGTCGAGTGTTCTGCCTGTTTTCCTCTATGAGTTTTATAGTTTCTGGTCTTATATTTAGGTCTTTGATCCATTTTTGAGTTTATCTTTGTGTATGGTGTTAGAAACTGTTCTGATTTCATTCTTTTACATGTTGCTGTCCAGATTTCCCAGCATACTCATTGAAGAGGCTTTCTTTGCCCCATTGTATATACTTGCCTCCTTTGTCAAAAATAAAGTACCCATAGGTGTGTGAGTTTATTTCTGGGCTTTCTGTCTTGTTCCATTGGTCTGTGTTTCTGTTTTTGTGCCAGTACCATACTGTCTTGATGACTGTAGCTTTGTAGGTACAGCCTGAAGTCAGGAAGGTTGATTCCTCCAGCTCCATTCTTTTTTCTCAAGACCTCTTTGGCTATTCGGGGTCTTTTGTGTTTCCATATGGATTGTGAAATTTTTTGTTCTAGTTCTGTGGAAAATGCCATTGGTAATTTGATAGGGATCGCGTTGAATCTGTAGATTGCATTTGTTAGTATAGTCATTTTCAAAATATTGATTCCTCTTCCCCAGGAACATGGAATATCTATCTATCTGTTTATGTCATGTTTGATTTCTTTCATCAGTGTCTTATAATTTTCTATATACAGTTCTTTTGTCTCCTTAGGTAGGTTTCTTCCTAGATATTTTATTCTTTTTGTTTCTATGGTGAATGGGATTGATTCCTTAATTTTTCTTTCAGAGTTTTCATTGTTAGTATATAGGAATGCGAGTGATTTCTGTGTATTGATTTTGTATTCTGAGACTTTGCTAAATTCACTGATTAGCTCTAGTAATTTTCTGATAGTATCTTCAGGGTTTTCAATGTATAGTATTATGTCATCTGCAAACAGAGAGAGCTTTACTTCTTTTCCAATCTGGATTCTTTTTATTTAATTTTCTTCACAGAATGGGGGAAAATAATAGCAAATGGAACAACTGACAAAGGATTAATTTCCAAAATATACAAGCAGCTCATATAACTCACTGCCAGAAAAACTAACAACCCAGTCAAAAAGTGGGAAAAACACCTCAGCAGACATTCCTCCAAAGAAGACATACAGATGGCTAACAAACACATGCTGTTTTTACATGAGGAACACATGACATAACACACACATGAGGAAGCACAAGCTGGAGTAGATTGCCGGGAGAAATGTAACAACCTCAGATATGCAGATGACACCGCCCTTATGGCAGAAAGTGAAGAGGAGCTAAAGAGCCTCCTGATGAAAGTGAAAGAGGAGAATGAAAAAGTTGAATTAAAGCTCAGCGTTCTGAAAACGAAGATCATGGCATCTGGTCCCATCACTTCATGGCAAATAGATGGGGAAACAGTGGCTGACTTTATTTTGGGGGGCTCCAAAATCACTGCAGATGGTGAGTGCAGCCATGAAATTAAAAGACACTTACTCCTTGGAAGGAAAGTTATGACCAACCTACACAGCCATATTGAAAAGCAGAGACACTGCTTTGTCAACAAAGGTCCGTCTAGTCAAGGCTATGGTTTTTCCAGTGGTCATGTGTGGATGTGAGAGTTGGACTATAAAGAAAGCTGAGTGCTGAAGAATTGATGCTTTTGAACTATGGTGTTGAAGAAGACTCTTGAGAGTCCCTTGGACTGCAAGGAGATCCAACCAGTCCATCCTAAAGGAAATCAGTCCTGAATATTCATTGGAAGGACTGATGCTGAAGCTGAAACTCCAATACTTTGGCCACCTGATGCGAAGAGCTGACTCATTTGAAAAGACCCTGATGCTGGGAGGGTTTGGGGGCAGGAGGAGAAGGGGACGACAGAGGATGAGGTGGTTGGATGGCATCACCGACTCAATGGACTTGGGTTTGAGTGGACTCCAGTAGTTGGTGAAGGACAGGGAGGCCTGGTGTGCTCTGGTTCATGGGGTTGTAGGGAGTCGGACACGACTGAGCAACTGAACTGAACTGAACAAACACATGAAAAAATGTTCAGCATCACTCGTTATTAGAGAAATGCAAATCATTACTACAGTGAGATATCCCCTCACACTGGTCAGAATGGCCATCATCAAAAAATCTACAAACAATAAATGCTGGAGAGGATGTGGAGAAAAGGGAGACATTCCTTCTTTGGAGGAATGTCTGCTTAGGTGTTTTTCCCACTTTTTGACTGGGTGGTTTGTTTTTCTGGCAGCGAGTTATATGAGCTGCTTGTATATTTTGGAAATTAATCCTTTGTCAGTTTTTGCATTTGCACTGTTGGTAGGAATGTAAATTGATATAGCCACTATGGAAGACTGTATGGAGATTCCTTAAAAAACTAGGAATAAAGCCACCAGATGACCCAGCAATCGCATTCTTAGGCATATACCCTGAGAAAACCAAATCGAAAAAGACACATGTACCCCAGTGTTCATTGCAGCACTATTTAGGCTTCCCTGGTGGCTCAGAGGATAAAGCATCTGCCTGCAATGCAGGAGACCTGGGTTTGATCCCTGGGTTGGGAAGATCCCCTGGAGAAGGAAATGGCAACCCACTCCAGTATTCTTGCTTGGAGAACCCCATGGACAGAGGAGCCTGACAAGCTACAGTCCACGGGGTCGCAAAGAGTCGGACACGACTGAGCAACTTCATACACACCCCAGTGTTCATTGCAGCACTATTTACAATAGCTAGAACGTGGAAGCAAGCTAGATGGCCCTTGACAGATGAATGGATAAAGAAGTATGGTACATATACACGATGGAATATTCAATTCAATTCAGCTCAGTCACATCCGACTCTTTGCAACCCCATGGACCACAGCACGCCAGGCCTCCCTGTCCCTCACCAACTCCTGGAGTCTACTCAGACTAATCGCCATTGAATTGGTGATGCCATCCACCATCTCATCCTCTGTTGTCCCCTTCTCCTCCTGCCTTCAGTCTTTCCCAGCATCAGGGTCTTTTCACATGACTCAGCTCTTCACATCAGGTGGCCAAAGTATTAGAGTTTCGGGTTCAACATCAGTCCTTCCAGTGAACACTCAGGACTGATCTCCTTTAGGATGGACTGGTTGAATCTCCTTGCAGTCCAAGGCACTCTCAAGAGTCTTCTCCAACACCATAGTTCAAAAGCATCGATTCTTCGGCGCTGACCTTTCTTCATAGTCCAACTCTCACATCCACACATGACTACTGGAAAAACCATACCCTTGAATAGACGGACCATTGTTGCCAAGGTAATGTCTCTGCTTTTTAATATGCTGTCTGGGTTGGTCATAACTCTCCCTCCAAGGAGTAAGAGTCCTTTAATTTCATGGCTGCACTCACCATCTGCAGTGATTTTGGAGCCCCCCAAAATAAAGTCAGCCACCGTTTCCCCATCTGTTTCCCATGAAGTGATGGGACCGGATGCCATGATCTTAGTTTTCTGAATGTTGAGCTTTAAGCCAACTTTTCTACTCTCCTCTTTCACTTTCATCAAGAGGCTCTTTAGATCTTCGTCACTTTCTGGTGTCCTCTGCATATCTGTGGTTATTAATATTTCTCCTGGCAATCTTGATTCCAGCTTGTGCTTCTTCCAGCCCAGTGTACCTCATGATGTACTCTGCATACAAGTTAAATAAGCAGGGTGACAATATACAGCCTTGATGTACTACTTTTCCTATTTGGAACTAGTCTGTTGTTCCATGTCCAGTTCTAACTGTTGGTTCCTGACCTGCATACAGATTTCTCAAGAGGTAGGTCAGGTGGTCTGGTATTCCCATCTTTTTCAGAATTTTCCACAGTTTATTGTGATCCACACAGTCAAAGGCTTTGGCATAGTCAATAAAGCAGAAATAGATGTTTCTCTGGAACTCTCTTGCTTTTTCGATGATCCAGCGGATGTTGGCAATTTGACGTCTGGTTCCTCTGCCTTTTCTAAAAGCGGCTTGAACATCAGGAACTTCATGGGTCATGTATTGCTGAAGCCTGGCTTGGAGAATTTTGAGCATTACTTTACTAGCGTGTGAGATGAGTGCAATTGTGCAGTAGATTGAGCATTCTTTGGCATTGCCTTTCTTTGGGATTGGAATGAAAACTGACCTTTTCCTCTCCTGTGGCCACTGCTGAGTTTTCCAAATTTGCTGGCATATTGAGAGCAGCACTTTCACAGCATCATCTATCAGGATTTGAAATCGCTCAACTGGAATTCCATCACCTCCACTAGCTTTTTTTGTAGTGATGCTTCCTAAGGCCCACTTGACTTCACATTCCAGGATGTCTGGCTCTAGATGAGTGATCACGCCATCGTGAGTATCTGGGTCATGAAGATCTTTTCTGTACAGTTCATCTGTGTATTCCTGCCACCTTTTCTTAATATCTTGTGCTTCTGTTAAGTCCATACCATTTCTGTCCTTTATTGAGCCGTCTTTGCATGAAATGTTCCCTTGGTATCTCTAATTTTCTTGAAAAGATATCTAGTCTTTCCCATTCTGTTGTTTTCCTCTATTTTTTTGCACTGATCACTGAGGAAGGCTTTCTTATCTCTCCTTGCTGTTCTTTGGAACTCTGCATTCTAACGGGTGTATCTTTCCTTTTCTCCTTTGCTTTTCGCTTCTCTCTTCACAGCTATTTGTAAGGCCTCCTCAGATGGCCATTTTGGTTTTTTGCATTTCTTTTCCATGGGGATGGTCTTGATCCCTGTCTCCTGTACAATGTCACAAACCTCCATCCATAGTTCATCAGGCACTCTGTCTCTGTCAGATCTAGTCCCTTAAATCTATTTCTCACTTCCATTGCATAATAATAAGGGATTTGATTCAGGTCATACCTGAATGGTCCAGTGGTTTCTCCTACTTTCTTCAATTTAAGTCTGAATTTAGCAATAAGGAGTTCATGATCTGAGCCACAGTCACCTCCTGGTCTTGTTTTTGCTGACTGTATAGAGAGTCTCCGTCTTTGGCTGCAAAGAATATAATCAGTCTGATTTCGGTGTTGGCCATCTGGTGACGTCCATGTGTAGAGTCTTCTCTTGTGTTGTTGGAAGAAGGTGTTTGCTATGACCAGTGCATTCTGTTGGCAAAACTCTATTAGCCTTTGCCCTGCTTCATTCTGTATTCCAAGGCCAAATTTGCCTGTTACTCCAGGTATTTCTTGACTTCCTACTTTTGCATTCCAGTCCCCCATAATGAAAAGGACATCTTTTTTGGATGTTAGTTCTAAAAGGTCTTGTAGGTCTTCATAGAACCGTTCAACTTCAGCTTCTTCAGCATTACTGGTCGGGGCACAGACTTGGATTACTCTGATATTGAATGGTTTGCCTTGGAAACGAACAGAGATCATTTTGTCGTTTTTGAGATTGCATCCACGTACTGCATTTCAGACTCTTTTGTTGACCGTGATGGCTACTCCATTTCTTCTAAGGGATTCTTGCCCATAGTAGTAGATACAGTGGTCATCTGAGTTAAATTCACCCATTCCAGTCCATTTTAGTTTGCTGATTCCTAAAATGTCGAGGTTCACTCTTGCCACCTCCTGTTTGATGACTTCCAATTTGCCTTGATTCATGGACCTAACATTCCAGGTTCCTATACAATTTTGCTTTTTACAGCATTGGATCTTGCTTCTATCATCAGTCACATCCCCAACTGGGTGTTGTTTTTGCTTTGGCTCCGTCTCTTTGTTCTTTCTGGAGTTATTTCTCCACTCATCTCTAGTAGCGTATTGGGCACCTGTCAACCTGGGGAGTTCGTCTTTCAGTGTCCTCTCTTTTTGCGTTTTTATACTCTTCATGCGGTCCTCAAGGCAGGAGTACTGAAGTGGTTTGCCATTCCCTTCTCCAGTGGACCACAGTTTGTCAGAACTTTCCACCAAGACCTGTCCATCTTGGGTGGACCTACACAGCATGGCTTAGTTTCACTGAGTTAGACAAGGCTGTGGTCCGTGTGATCAGATAGGCTAGTTGTCTATGACTGTAGTTTCAGTCTGCCTGCCCTCTGATGCCCTCTCTTAGTGCTTACCATCTTACTGGGGTTTCATCTTGGACATGGGGTATCTCTTCACAGCTGCTCCAGCACAGTGCAGCCACTGCTCCTTACCTTGGACATGGGGTATCTCCTCAAGGCTGCCGCTGCTAACCTTGGATGTAGGGTATCTCCTTTGGGCCACTCGCCACTCCAGCACCATGCATCCTCCGCTACTGTCTTGGACAAAGAGTATCTCCTCTCAGCTGCTTGCTGCTCCAGTGCCGCTCATCTCAGCCATAAAAAGGAGTACATTTGAGTCAGTTCTAATGAGGTAGATGACCCAAGCCTATTATTACAGAGTGAAATAAGTCAGAAAGAGAAAGATTAATATACTAACGCATGTACATAGAATATAGGAAGATGGTACTGATGAATTTATTTGCAAGGCAGCAGTGGAGAAACAGACTTATGGACGGGGGCAGAGGGAAGGAGAGGATGAGATGTATGGAGAGAGTAACAAGCAAACTTACATTACCATGTGTAAAATAGATGTTTTGCTGTGTGTCTCAGGGAACTCAAACAGGGGCTCTGTATCAACCTAGAGGGCTGGTATGGGGAGGGAGATGGGAGGGAAGTTCAAGAGTGAGGAGACACCTGTGGCTGATTCATGTTGATGTTTTACAGAAAACAACAAAATTCTGTAAAGCAATTACCCTTTGATTAAAAAATAAATAAATTTTAAAAAAAGAAGAAGAAATTGCCTTTGCAGACACTTTTGTCCAGAGTCATATGGGCTGTATTCCTGTGGATCCGTTTCTCAGCTCTGCTCCATTGATTTATGTGTGTGTGTTCTTTAACCCAATGCCATACCCTCGTTCCTACTGTAGCTACGAATTGCTTGGCTTTTTTTAGCTCCTTTGCTGTTGTTTTTAGAATGAGTTTGTCTGTATATACAAAAAATGTCCCAGAGGGTGGTAGTTGATCAGAACTGTGTTAAATCTACAGATTAAATGAGAAAAATTGACACCTATACTACGTTGCACTTTCAATTCATGAATGTAATATGAATCTCCACTTAGACCTTTGATTTTTTAAATAGTGGTGTAGTTTTTGGCATACAGATCTTGTACCTGTTCTATTAGATTTACACCTCCGTATTTAAAATTTTGGGAAGCTATTGTAGTGGCATTTTAAAATTTTGGTTTCCACTTGTTCATTGCTGATACATATGTGATTGATTTTTTGTGTGTTTTCCTTATATTTTATAACTTTTTATAATTTTACTTATTAATTCCAGGAGGTTTTATGTAGATTCTCTGAGATTTCTATGTAGACAATCAAGTTGTCTGCAAATAGGACCTATATTCAACATACTTTCATTGTTAAGTATGATGTTAGCTGTAAGCATGTCCTTCCTTCTATTTGATTTGGGTTTATTTTGCTCTTTTTTTCCCCTAACTAAGGTAGACACTTAAGATTATTGATTTGAGAATTTTCTTCTTTGCTAATATAAGCATTTAATGCTATAAATTGTCCCCTGAGCCTTGTTAACTGCATTGTACAAATTCTGATGTGTTTTAATTTTATTTGAAGTAAAAATATTTTCTGGCTTTCATTGAGATTTTGTCTCTGACCTATGGATTATTTGTAAGTGCACCATTTAACTTTCCAGTTTTTAGAGATTTTCCTGTTATCTTTCTGTTACTGATTTCCAAGTTAAGTTCATTATAGTCAGAGAACGTATTTTGTGTTACTTCAGTTGTTTTAAATTTGTTAAGATTTATTTTCTGACCTAGGATAAAGTCTGCCTTGATGAATATTCTGTGTGTACTTGAAAGTACACTGCTCCTATTGGGTGGAGTGTTGTATAAATGACAGTGAGATGCAGTTGGTTGATGGTATTCTACATCCTTGCTGATTTTTAGTCTACTAATCATATAGATCACTGAGATAGAGTGTTAAGGTCTCCAACTATCGTTAGAGATTTCTGTATTTTTTCTTCCAGTTTGTCAAATTTCACTTTATGTAATTTAAAGCTCTATTCTGTGCACGCTCATGTAGGAGTATTATAATGTTCGTGGTGAATAGACCCTTTTATCATTTTATAATGCCACTTTTTATGTCTTGGAGTTTGCTTTGAAGTTTACTTTATTTGAGATTAATACAGCCATTCCAGCCTTCTCATGATTAATATTTCTGTAATACATCTTTCCCTATCCATTTACTTATAACCTACTTGTAAGTTTTGAAATAAATTTCTTGTAGGTAGCATATAAGTGGATCCTGTTTTTAAAATCCGTTTTATAGTCTATGTCTTTTAATTGGTGTGTTTAGGTGCTTTACAATTAATATAATTATATATTTGGATTTAGTGTACCATTTTATTGTTTGCTTTCTGTTCTTTTTAATTTTATTATTCTTTTTTTACCCCTTTCTGCTTTCTTTTTGGCAGAAGCTAAAACAGCTTTTAGTGTTTCGTTTAATTTTATTATTTTTTTATTATACCACATTCTAGTTTTAGTTTGGGTATGTGTGTTTGCTCTATGGATTATATCTAAATTCTTACAGTCTACTTAGGATAAATGTTTTCCCACTTAAGTGGGGTGTAGAAGCCTTATTACTGTCTATATATCTTGCCTCTTTTTTTTGTTGTATTGTCATATATTATGTCTGCATACCTAGAAAACTCCATCAACAATGCTACAGCTTATACTTTTAACCACTAAACATTTTAAAGAATTCAAGAAGAGAAAAAATAGTTTATTGTATTTGCCCATATGGTTATTAATTCTTTTTTATTACTAATGTTCCATTTTTCCCTTGGGGCATAATATCCCTTGTGCCATTCAGTAATTCTTTCAAAGCTGAATTGCTGGTAGTGAATTTTTTTGGCTTGTCCCTTCACCTGAAGGATATTTTCACTGGATATAGAAATTCTGCATTGACAGTTTTTTCTTTCAGTCTTTTAAAAATATGCCTTTTCTTTCAGAACTTAATGGTTCCTGTTGAGAAATTCGCATCCATTCAAATTGTTCTTCCCCATAAGCAATTAATCACTTTCATTCTGTCTACTTTGAGATTTTTTTCTTTGTTTTTAGTTTTTTCCAATTTTACTGTTACGTGTCTGGGCACAGATTTCTTAGGGGTTTATTGTGTTTGGGTTCTCTGTGCATCTCAAATCTGTGTGTACATTGTGGCTGTTACCAAGTTTGGAAAGTTTTCAGCCATTATTTTCTCAACTGCTTTTCTGAAGTGAACTCTTTCAAGCTCCTTTTGCAATGCCAGTGACGCCAAAGTTAGCCCTTTTAGTATCCCAGAGGTCCTTGAGGCTTTGTTTGTGGTTTTTTTCCTCCTTGTTGTTCAGACCTGATGATTTGTATCAGTCTGTCTGCAAGTTCACTGACTTTCTTTTGTCACCTCCGTTTTGCTTATTGAGCCATCCAGTGAATTATTTCAGTTGTTTTATTTTTTAAATCTAAAATTTACATTTGGTTTGGTTCCCTTGCTGAGACGTTTTCTTTTCGCCTTTTAAAGTGTTAGTTTAATATAACTTAGTTTTATGTTAGTTAATTTATGTAACAGTATATGCTTGTTGTAAAATAGGTATATGTGGAAGTATATGGAATTTAAAAATTCCATTGTATGGATGTTACTATTAATGGTCATATAAATTGTTTTTACTTTTTTCCTGTGCAAACCAGCATGCATGTTTGTATATGCATATTCATGCACACACATGTGAAGTCACTCAGTTGCATCTGACTCTGTGACCCCATGGACTGCAGCCCACCAGGCTCCTCTGTTCATGGAATTTTCCAGGCAAGAGTACTGGAGTGGGCTGCCATTTCATGCACACACATACTCACTCATATATCTAAATTTTTAGAAGTAGAATTCTAGGTAGGCATTATTTTTAATACCCACAAAATAGTTCACATCTTTCCCTACTGAGGTGTAATGTGAAGATTAGTTTTTGTTTTACACTAGTATAAATTCTAAAAAAAAAAAGCAAAACCCAACTATTCAGTGAAATGGCTTTGCAGAACTAGAATTAGTATGTTGTGTTATGAATAGGTTAAATTTTTTTCATAATTTGTAAATTGATGTTCCAAAGACTTAATGATAAATTTACACTTATAACTATGGAATTTAAACTCAGGAATAAAACATTTGTGTTTCTCCTGTCAAAGAACAAGAGACTACTGGAAATATTTAGAGACCTGTTTATTTCAAAGGTGTTTGCCCTTCTTGGAGCATTTTTATAACAGCTCCTTTAAAGTTTGTCAGAGAATTCCACCAGCTATGTTATTTCAGTGTTGATGGCTCTTTATTGTACCAAGCAAGTTGAGATTTTCCTGGTTCTTCATATGCCAAGTGATTTTGAATCACATCCTGAAACATTATGAGACTCTGCTGCTGCTACTGCTGCTCAGTCACTTCAGTGGTGTCCGACTCTATGTGACCCCATAGATGGCAGCCCACCAGGCTCCCCCATCCCTGGGATTCTCCAGGCAAGAACACTGGAGTGGGTTGCCATTTCCTTCTCCAATGCATGAAAGTTAAAAAGGAAAGTGAAGTCGCTCAGTCGTGTCCGACGCTTCACAACACCATGGACTGCAGCCCACCAGGCTCCTCCATCCATGGGATTTTCCAGGCAAGAGTACTGGAGTGGGGTGCCATTGCCTTCTCCATATGAGACTCTAGGTCTTGCTTAAATTCAGTGGAGAATGTTCATTTTTGTGTTTTAGCAGGCAGTGGACCCTGTTGGTTTAGGCTGCGAGTTGCAGCTAGCTTTCTGTGGGATGAGATTTCAGTATCAGTTTGGTTTTCAAAGCCTGTAGTGAGTGCTCTGCTGTTTGGATCTGTCCTGTGTGTACCTGCCCATTGGCCAGTTTGAGATAGGTGACTTTGTGTCTTTGTTCGATTCTCAACCTTTTTGGTTTGTTATTTAGGATAAATTCAGTGCTATGTTCAGCTCTGGAGTGACCCCAGGTGTTCATAATCAACCTATGGAGTTGCTTTTCTGAATTCCTCTCATTCAGTCTATTTCCCCTACCCTTTCTGCTTCCCTGGAATCTCCCTGAACGCTGTCTACTATGCCTATTCCTGTGATTGTGCCCACATGCCAGGACCAAGTTGCAGGGGAGGAAGGGTTAGGAGAGGGGTTTGCCCCACCCTGTTGAAACCATAGCTTCTGGGATTAAGAGAGGAAGATTCTCTTGCTCATGCTTTAAAGTACCCGTGGCCCCCTGCCGTTACTGCCTCCCTTTTCCTGCCCAAGCCTTGAGCTAAAGGCTGCCATGTGAAACACAGTCTGCATTACTGCCCACTTCCAGGTTTTTCCCAGTCTAGGTGAGTGGTAGGATACAAGAGGGAAAAAAAGAAACCCACCTCTGGCTCCATGGTACTTTGAATTCTGGTCTTGCCCAAGCTACCTGCTACCATTCAATTCTTAGAGTCTTTAAATAACTGTTCCAGACATTTTGTTTAGATTTGATAGGTATATTCAGTAGAAGGGACAGGGTGGTGTGTTTTTACTTTATCTTAATTGCCACTGGAACCCTGTGTTGTGTACTTTAAAGTAGGTTATTATTTATTCAACCTGTATATGTCCTTATCATTTGAGTGAGGACCATGTGCTTGGCAGTTTACATATATTATTTGTTTAATTCTCTGACAACTGTCTGTCTCTGGACATGAGGAAATTGAGGAGTGAACTCTTAAACTAGGTTCAGAGATAGTAAGTGACAGGCTGGGAATTGAACAGAGGAGCCTAGGTGTGTTCCCAGGACCAGCATCATCAGGTCCACTTGAGAACTTGATAGAAATGATCTAGCCTCACCTCGGGTCGACTAAAGCTGAACTGTAGGAAGGGGGCCCAGTAATTGGTTTTGATGAGCCTCTGTTAACCTGAAGGATGCTCAAGTTGAGGACCATTTCGCTATAGGACTTCACAATACTAAGTATGTTTTAGTTTCTTTTCTGAACGCTAAGAAACAGAAGTAGCTTTTCACCATTGTTTGAGACATATGGTAGTATGCTGAATGAGAACCAATTTTCTTACTAATAACATACAGCTTTAAAATTACACTTTATTATTCAAGTTTACAGTACTTAAAATATTAATACTATAAATTAAAAAATTTAAATGTGTGTGTATGCCAAGATACCAGTTAGAGGTGATTTTTTGGCCAGTAAGTCACTTAGTCTCTGATAGTTACTATATTATATGAGAAAGTGAAAGGGTTAGTCTCTCAATCGTATCCAGCTCTTTGTGACCCCGTGGACTGTCCTCAGGCTCCTCTGTCCATGGAATTCTCCAGGCGAGAATACTGGAGTGGGTTGCCATTCCCTTCTCCAGGGGATCTTCCCAACCCAGGGACTGAACCTGAGTCTTCCACTTTGCAGGCAGATTCTTTGCCATCTGAACCACCAGGGAAGTCCATGATCTGTATTTTAAAGTTTAGGATATTAACACTTATTTCCCTAGATTTCAGGGTAACTTGTTATACAGGTTTAGACTAAGATTGGGTTAGATAAAATGGCCCAAATTTGCAGATAGTCCTATTTTGTGTAATTTTATTTTTCTCACGAAAGATTAAATGTACACCTAAGTTTAGTTTGCATGTCCTTATAAAACATTTTATATTTTTTAATTGAAGTATGTAGTTGATTTAAAATGTTGTGTTTCTGGTATACAGCAAAGTGATCAGTTTTTTATATATACATACATAAATATACACACACATTATTACTTTTCACATTCTTTTCTATTACGGTGTATTACAAGATACTGAAGGTATCTAGTTCCCTGTGCTTACAGTAGGACCTTGTTGTTTATCTATTTTCTGTGTAGTAGTTTGTATCTGCTAATCCCAAACTCCTGATTTATTCCCCCCCCCCCCCACCTTCTTTCCCCTTTGGTAACCGTAAGTTCTTTTCCACGTATGTAAGTTTGTTTCTGTTTTGTGAATAAGTTCCTTTACATCATAATTTAGATTCCACGTATCAGTAGTATCATATGGTATTTGTCTTTCTTTACCCGACTTCACGTAGCATGATGATTTCTCGGGCCATCCATGTTGCTGCAAATGGCAGTATTTCATTCTTTTTTATGACTAATATTCCACTGTATCTATATGCCACATCTTCTTCATCCAGTCATCTGCTGATGGACATTTAGGATGCTTCCATCTCTTGGCTACTCTGAAGAGTGCTGCGATGAACACAGGGGTGCATGTATCTTTTCCAGTTGTAGTTTTCTCCTGACATATGCCCCTCCTGCTGGATCATATGGCACCTCTGTTTTTAGGTTTTTAAGGAACCTCTATACTGTTTTCCATAGTGACTGCACCAGTTTACATTCTCACCAACTAGTGTAAGAGGTGAGAATCATTTCCATGGCAAACCATTCAATATCACAGTAATTCAAGTCCGTGCCCCAGGCACTAATGCCGAAGAAGCTAAAGTTGAATGGTGCTATGAAGACCTACAAGACCTTCTAGAATTAACACCAAAAAAAGATGTCCTTTTCATCATAGGGGGCTGGAATGCAAAAGTAGGAGGTCAGGGGATATCTGAAATAACAGGCAAGTTTGGCCTTGGAGTACAAAATGAAGCAGAGCAAAGGCTAACAGAGTTTTGTCCAGAGAACACACTGGTCATAGCAAACACCCTCTCCCAACAACCCAAGAACATCACCAGATGGTCTGTACCAAAATCAGATTGATTATATTCTCTGCAGCCAAAGATAGAGAAGCTCTATACAGTCAGCAAAAAACTAGACCTGGAGTTAACTATGGCTTAGATCATGAGCTCCTTATTGCAAAATTCAGACTTAAATTGGAGAAAGTAGGGGAAACCACTAAACCATTTAGGTATGACCTCAAATCAAATCCCTTATGATTATACAGTGGAGGACTTAGAGCTGGCAGACCAGCTGCCTGGAGAACCATGGACAGAGGTTCATAACATTGTATAGGATGTGCTGACCAAAACCATCCCAAAGAAGAAGAAATGTGAGAAGGGGAAGTGGTTGTCTGAGGAGGCTTTTCAAATAGCTGAGAACAGAAAAGCGAAAAGCAAGGGGAAAAGGGAAAGATACACCCAACTGAATGTAGAGTTCCAGAGAATAACAAGGAGAGATAAGAATGCCTTCTAAGTGAACAATGCAGAAAAATAGAGGAAAACAAAATGGGAAAGACTAGAGATCTCATCAAGAAAATTAGAGATAGCAAGGGGACATTTCATTCAAGGATGGGCACGACAAGGGACAGAAATGGTAAGGATCTAACAAGCAGAAAAATTAAGAAGTGGCAGAAATACAGAGAAGTATACAAAAAAGATGTTAATGACTGGCCTAACCATGTGGTCGGTCCCTCACCTAGAGCCAGACATCTTAGAGTGTGAAGTAAAGAGGGGTTTAGGAAGCATTACTAGAAACAAAGCTAGTGAAAGTGATGAAATTCCAGCTGAGCTATTTAAAATCCTAAAAGATCATGCTGTTAAAATGTTGCACTCTATATGTCAACAAATTTGGAAAACTCAGCAGTGGCCACAGGACTGGAAAATGTCCCTTTTCATTCTAGTCCCAAAGAAGGGCAATACCAAAAAATGTTCAAACTACCATACAATTGTGCTCATTTCACGTGCTACCAAAGTGAGTGAAACTGAAAGTCACTTAGTCCTATCCAAGTCTTTGAGACCGCATGGACTGTAGTCCATGGAATTCTCCAGACCAGAATACTGGAGTGGGTAGCCTTTCCCTTCTCCAGGGGATCTTCCCAACCCAGGGATCGACCCAGGTCTCCCACATTACAGGCGGATTCTTTACCTGCTGAGCCACAAGGGAATACTCAAAATTCTTCAAGCCAGGTGAACTAAGAACTTCCAGATGTAGAAGCTGAGTTTAAAAGGCAGAGGAACAGAGATCAAATTGCCAACATTCCTTGGATCATAGAGAAAACAAGAGGATTCCAGAAAAACTGCTTCATTGACTACACTAAAGCCTTTGACTGTGTGTGTCACAACAAACTGGAAAACTCTTTAAAGAGATGGGAGTACCAGACTGTCTTATCTGTCTCCTGGGAGTCAAGCAGCAACAGTCAGAGTCTTACATGAAACAACAGACTGGTTCCAAATTGGGAAAGGAGTACGTCAAGGCTATCTGTTGTCACTCTGCTTATTTAACTTACATGCAGAGTACATCGTGTGAAATGCTGGGCTGGATACATCACAAGCCAGAATCAAGATTGCAGGGAGAAATATCAGCAACCTGAGATAGGCAGATGATACCACCCTAATGGCAGAAAGCAAAGAGAACTAAAAAGCCTCTTAATGAAAGTGAAAGAGGTTAGTGAAAAACTGGCTTAAAACTTCAACATTCAAAAAACTAAGATCATGGCATCCATTCCCATCACTTCACGGAAAATAAAAGGGGAAAAAGTGGAAACAGTGACAGATTTCATTTTCTTGGGCTGCAAAATCACTGTGGATGGTGACTGCAGCCATGAAATTAGAAGGCGCTTGCTCCTTGGAAGAAAAGCTATAACAAACCTAGATAGCATATTAAAAAGCAGAGACATCTCTTTGCTGACAAAGGTCTGTATAGTCAAAGCCACGGTTTTTCATGTACAGATGTGACATGAAAGACAGCGCCGTTGGACCATAAAGACTTAGCGCTGAAGAATTGATGTTTTTGAATTGTGGTGCTGGAGGAGACTCTTGAGAGTCCCTTGGACTACACAGAGATCAAACCAGTCAATCCTAAAGGAAATCAACCCTGAATATTCGTTAGAAGGACTGATGTTGATGCTGAAGCTCTATTACTTTGGCCACGTGATGGGAAGAGCCAACTCATTGGGAGAGAGCCTGGTGCTGGAAGAGACTGAGGGCAGGAGGAGAAGGGGGAGGCAGAGGATGAAATTGTTGGATAGTGTCACTGACTCAACGGACATGAGTTTAAGCAAACTTCAGGAGATAGTAAGGACAGGGAAGCCTGGTGTGCTGCAGTCCAGGGGGTTGCAAAGAGTTAGACACAACTTAGTGATCTAAACAATAACAAGTGTAAGAGGGTTCCTTTTTCTCCACACCTTCTCCAGCATTTATTATTTGTAGACTTTTTAACGATGGCCTTTCTGACCAGTGTGAGGTGCTAACTTGTAGTAGTTTTGATTTGCATTTCTCTAATAATTAGCAGTGTTGAGCATCTTTAAATATGCTTGTTGGCTGTCTGTGTTGCTCAGTCATGTCCAACTCTGCGAACCCATTGCCATCAATATGGGAAAACATTTTATATAAATTTACCAATCAGAAAAAAATCTTATTAGACCACATCTTCAGAATTTGTTAAATTAGCCTACAATCCACCTAAGCTTTTGAGGTATGTGGATTAGTTGATTAGATTAGTAGGTTAGTTACGGAACATTTTCTTTTGTGATAATCCCTCTTACTGGCAAAATAGCTGGGGATTGGGGTAGAGTAGATATAAATTCTCTGTTGTAGAACTAGGTCTTATAGTTACTATTTATATTAGATTTTTAAGTCTGTTACCCCATGGTATCTGCATTAGCAAGGCACATAATAATCACTGAGTACTCTTGTAAGGGAAAAGGGCCCTGCCCTCAAGAAGCTTACAGAGAAACAGTTGCTATTTCAAAAAAAAATGGTTATTCTGAAAAAGATATGTAGAGTATTGTGAGTGTGGTGTGTTGGAGACAGGCTGGACCTGTGAACTGAGCTGTTAGTATTTTATGCAAAGATGGGCTCGATAAAGGACAGAAATGGTATGGACCTAACAGAAGCAGAAGATATTAAGAAGAGGTGCCAAGAATACAAAGAAGAAGTGTACAGAAAAGATCTTCACGACCCAGATAATCAGCATGGTGTCATCACTCACCTAGAGCCAGACATCCTGGAATGTGAAGTCAAGTGGGCTTTAGAAAGCATCACTACGAACAAAGCTAGTGGAGGTGATGGAATTCCAGTTGAGCTATTTCAAATCCTGATAGATGATGCTGTGAAAATGCTGCTCTCAATATGCCAGCAAATTTGGAAAACTCGGCAGTGGCCACAGGACTGGAAAAGGTCAGTTTTCATTCCAATCCCAAAGAAAGGCAATGCCAAAGAATGCTCAAACTACCGCAGGATTGCACTCATCTCACACGCTAGTAAAGTAATGCTCAAAATTCTCCAAGCGAGGCTTCAGCAATACGTGAACCGTGAACCTCCAGATGTTCAAGCTGCTTTTCGAAAAGGCAGAGGAACCAGATATCAAATTGCCAACATCCGCTGGATCATGGAAAAAGCAAGAGAGTTCCAGAAAACATCTATTTCTGCTTTATTGACTATGTCAAAGCCTTTGACTGTGTGGATCACAATAAACTGTGGAAGATTCTGAAAGAAACCACCTGACCTGCCTCTTGAGAAACCTGTATGCAAGTCAGGAAGCAACAGTTAGAACTGGACATGGAACAACAGACTGGCTCCAAATAGGAAAAGGAGTACGTCAAGGCTGTATATTGTCACCCTGCTTATTTAATTTATATGCAGAGTACATCATGAGAAACGCTGGTCTGGAAGAAGCAGAAGCTGGAATCAAGATTGCCGGGAGAAATATCAATAACCTCAGATATGCAGATGACACCATCCTTATGGCAAAAAGTAAAGAGGAACTAAAAAGCCTCTTGATGAAAGTGAAAGAGGAGAGTGAAAAGATTAGCTTAAAGCTCAGCACAGCATTCAGAAAACGAAGATCATGGCATCCGGTCCCATCACTTCATGGGAACTAGATGGGGAAACAGTGGAAACAGTGGCAGACTTCATTTTTGGGGGCTCCAAAATCACTGGAGATGGTGACTGCAGCTATGAAATTAAAAGACACTTAACTCCTTGGAAGGTAAGTTATGACCAACCTAGATAGCATATTGAAGAGCAGAGACATTACTTTGCTAACAAAGGTCCATCTAGTCAAGGCTATGGTTTTTCCAGTGGTCATGTATGGATGTGAGAGTTGGACTGTGAAGAAAGCTGAGCGCTGAAGAATTGATACTTTTGAACTGTGATGTCAGAGAAGACTCTTGAGAGTCCCTTGGACTGCAAGGAGATCCAACCAGTCCATTCTAAAGGAGATCAGTCCTGGGTGTTCTTTGGAAGGACTGATGCTAGAGCTGAAACTCCAGTACTTTGGCCACCTCATGCGAAGAGTTGACTCATTGGAAAAGACTCATGCTGGGGGGAATTGGGGGCAGGAGGAGAAGGGGACGACAGAGGATGAGATGGCTGGATGGCATCACTAACTCAATGGACATGAGTTTGAGTAAACTCCAGGAGTTGGTGATGGACAGGGAGGCCTGGCGTGCTGCAATTCATGAGGTAGCTAAGAGTCGGACACGACTGAGCAACTGGACTGAACTGGGACTGAACTGTGGTGGTATGTACACCACCGAAATCAGAAATGTTGTGTATATAGTCAGTTCTGCTATAACAGTACAAATGCATTCCTAAAAATCACTAAGTGTAGGGAAAAATGGGATTGGGACACATTACTTGAAAACTTCCTCAGCCACACACTTCTTTGTTTAAAAAAAAAAGATAACTAATTAAAACAGTAAAACAGTTTTGCATATTAAAATGGAAATGGTTAAGAAAAAATAAACATTATTATAAATAGGGTGCTTTAACTTGAAAAGCACCCTGTTTGCTTGTGAAGTGGATGTGGGGGAGATTGCCTCTTGTGAGTTGTGGGATGGTTGAGGGAAGGCGTCTGATACGTGAGGCAGAGGTAACACCTGATGTGGATGGGTGAGGCTCCCAGCAGGAGGTGGGCTGAAGTAGCTGGGAGATGTTGGAGGTGTGTGTATGTACAGGGCTCAGTGCAGCTGGGTGCAGTTTTCTGCGTTCATCTAGCGTTTAATCGTGCATACGCAAATGGGATTCCCGCGGTGCTCTTGTTGTTCCGTAGTGAAACAAGGGGAGTGAAACAAATTCAAGTGTTCTAAACAAGTGTTAGCGCAGAACTGAGTGTAATGGGGCTTTTTTCCCCTTCTGAGACCTGGTTACCACCACACCTCTGGAGGTGGAGCTCTTTGGTCCGCCTGGAGGAGTCCTGGAAGCCTCGACAGAGAAGGCCGCTGAGCTGAGGCGTGTTTCGCCAGTGCGACCAGGGGGAACAGCAGCACCTGAAAAACAGGCAGATGGAAGCCTGGCATGCTTGAGAAACTCCTGTGTAGTTCAGCGTTAAAGAAGGTTAGAACTTGGAAGGAAGGAGAGGGAAAGACAGGAAACATAGTTAATAAAACATAATAGTTAGGCAGGGGCCAAATTCTCAATGGCCCTGAATACCACTTTAAAGAATTTACATTTTATCCCTTAGCGGGTAGAGAACACTGGAAAATTTTCAGCTGTGAATTGTAGTTTTCTATCGCTGGTTTATGTAGCACTCACTGTGACAGAAAGGCAGGTAGACTGAAGGAGACTCAGCTGGAATCTGGGAATCTCGTGGGACAGGGAGGAACTAGTATGGCTCTTTGATAGCCTTGACCCCTTTGAGAGTATTATCAAAGCTGTAGATGCTTACTAGCAACTGTGTCCTTTCTGTGTTCCCAGAAGTCATTACTACTGTAACCCTGTTTCTTGGTTTTAAGGGCTAGGACCTTTCTGTATGGTGAGGAGTCCAGTGAATTTATTAATATAACCAGCTTGCACAGTAGCTAGTTTCACTGTTAGCTTTATTTATATACCGTTTAAAAATGACGTGGCTAATCACTCCTGCAGAAGTTGTATCGTCATGCATTCATTGAGAAATAATTACCTGGGCCAAAAGTCTCTTTGCCCATTGGAATTCCTGTTTTTGCCCAAATTATTTTATAATAAAGGATAACTATTGTAAGGGATAAGTAATTATCAGATGAAATTCAGGGGTTAAGATATAACTAGATATATCTAGTGTCTTCCCAGCAAAAGTTAGATTCAAACGATTTTAATTACAAGTCTAAATAAAGGAAGCCATCTAGCCCACCCCTTAAGAAAGTGTGTCTTTCCTCACAGGATTCCATAGCATATTTTGATGCCAGTTACCAGAGGATGATACTGATAAACCTCACAATCTGGTTGAAGATACCAAAGATACTCTAAAACTAATTGAAAAGAAGAATATCAGGATAAAATATATATTAAAAAAAAAAAAGTCCTGCAGTTTTCCAGTTAATAAATTCCAGTATTCCATACAGTATTTAGGGTCTGGTCAGCAAGTAATAAACATTTATTAGGAGGCTAAAATGCTATGTTTAAGTTTAGGGAGAACTAGAGGCAAAAATAATGGAAACATTGAGAGACTTCTTAAAAGAATTTTGGGATCTTTGAGACTTCGGAGACTATAATTATTAGATTATGGATTAATGGAGGCCGTATACTCTCTCAGTGTTCTGTCTGTAATACTTTAGATAGTTGCTGCTGCTTTTTTATTTTTTTGATGAGGCATTGGTGGTTGCTTGTTTCCTTAATTATAAAACTAAAATTTTTCAAAAATAATATGATTATTGCAGAAAATAATACTACTTGCATGAATAAAAGTTGAAACTCGTAATAACCTTAATGCTATTTGGTTTGTTTGTTTTTGCTCCCTTCTCATTTTTATAACTCTTCTTTGATGGTGAAAGGAGTTTGACCATCAAATACCAAGTTCTCACTGTGGACTAGATGCTGTTCAGTTATTACTTATATGTAGTCTCTGAGAGCCACTTTGAAAAGAACCCATTGGTATAGGTATACAATAAAAATAAAGTGTGTTACAATCAGATGGCTGTATTTATGCTGTAGTTCACGGCCCTCCGTCTGCTTTAAAAGGTAGATTCTAATCTCTGCCTCACTCAGACGTTGCCATGTTGTATGTACGCTTTTTTTGTACTGTCCATGTTTTCCCTTCACACTCTCAGAACTGGTAATCTTGGTGCCAAATATTACTTCTTCTAGTCCTCAGGATTTACTGAAATAACAATGTGTCCTTTTTCTAATAGAAATAATGCTTTGTTTTCTCACTGAGCCATTTGGCTCTTCTAGAATATGCAGAGAATCTTCAGTGAAGTCATAGTCATTCAGGACAACCAAGTACAGGAAGAGAAGCGCCCTTTTTAAGCATATCATGTTTAGAGTCTTTATTTCCAGCTTTTCAGGTTGCGTTTTCTTTTTATTTCATGCCACCTACCCTGTCCTTCAGCCACCTGAACACACCTCTCCTTTAGGAGGCCAGATCCTGTCCCCTGTCTCTGCCTTAAATACCTTTCTCCACTCAGTCAGCAGGCAGCTGTTCATTTTTCAAAACCTAGCTCCATATCACCTTTTCTGTGAAGTCTTCCTTGACCCCCTGTGTTGGTTAGGATTAGGTACAGTGGCAAGCAACAGAACCTACAAATAACAACGGTCTAAAGAAAGGATTTATTTCTCTTCTCTAACAGTGGACTATGCAGCATAGGACTGAAATGACAGCTCTGCTTCAGGATGTCATTCGAGAGGTGATATCTCCCTCAGGGTGGCAGAATCTCTCAGATTTAACCCTTGTGCTCACCATCCAAAATGGAGGTAGTCTATTTTATGTACTGTCATGTACAGAGGAAAGGAACACAAAAAGGGACTAAGGATATTCGTGAGCCGTCTCATAAAATTTCCCTAAAGCTGCCAGATGACGTATCTGCTTGCATCTCACTGGCCCCAGGGAAGATCTGGAAATACAGTCTGTATTCTTGGTGGCTCTGTATCAGCTAATCGTATTATTATGGAAGAAAGGGAGAACATGTATGGAATACAGCTCGCAGGGTGCCACAGTTGCCCAGCTAGAGCTGGTTGCATTGTACTTTGTGTTCTGAGCAGCACTCAAATTAGCATTTAGGTTGTATTAGAATTCATGTATCTTCTCCACCAGATTGTGGACTTCTAAAGGCATTCAGGAAAATTACAGCAAAATTATCAGAGACAAAAGCAGGCAATGATACTTAAATATCCATGTCAACAAGGGAAATTGCTTATATAGACACTGATTTCTTAGACCTAAGTTGTTTTTTTTTTTCTTTTTTTGCCATTTTGTAGAAGGAAGTGGACACTGCCAATAGTAGAGGGCATGGCTTCTTTTCAGGAATGCCTCAAAATTAGAACACAGAGTTATTTAAAATGTTGTATATAAACAGGAATCATGCTTTGTTTAAAAAATTTTTACTGAAGTATAGTTGATTTACAATGTTGTGTTAATTCCTGCTGAACAGCAAAATGACTCAGTTATACACAGATATATATACATTTATATATATATTCTTTTCTGATATGGCTTATCAGCATACTGAATATATTTCTCTGCTATACAGTAGAACTTTGTCCATTCCATATAGAATATGCTTCTTGATGTGCCATGAGTAATAGAATTCGTATGTTTCTGACAAAGAAAATAAATAAAAATGACTAGTGTCAGGAACAATGAAAAATAAAAGGTTGTGTATTCTCTGTATTATGCCATTTCTAAAAATTGTGGTAAAATTTACCTAAGAGTTCCCGTTGTAACCATTTTTAAGACTATTGTTCTGTGGCAGTAAGTACATGCACGTTATGGAGTCATCACCACCATCCCTCACTGGAACTACAGCATGTCTGATGCCTAGAAAATTCTGGATATCGACCTCTATCCCTCGAGATACAACGTCCAAATTAGCAATTAAATAATTTTACTAAAATTCTGATTAAACTTTCAAAGTTACATAAATATCAAAGTACATGTCCAGTGGTTTAAACCGAATCTCACAGGTACCTTCCCATTGCAGCTGATTGTTTGGTCAGTTTGGCAAACTGGTGAGTCATACTTCTCCAGCCAACCACAGACCAGCTGTTGATTTATTCAGTTATGTGAACCAAGACCAAAGCACCAGAATAGAATAGAGAACCTTGGCTCTGTTTTAACATTTTGTCTTTTTCCTGAAAGTCTGAATGTAAGTTTCCATCCTGCCCCTAGGGTGTTTTGAGTTAGAAGAGGCAATCTCAGACTTCCTTGTCATTTAAATCTTTTAGTACAGTTACAGAGATAAAATTGACACGCCCGAAAGGATCTGAGGAGAAAAGAACACATTGGGGTGTTAGCTCTGAATTTTTTTAGGGAAATCAGAAATTGATATAGACATTAAAAATCGAAGTGAACAATAAAGGTCAAAATAGTGGAGGTGTTTTAGAGTAAGAAATAAGTTCGAATAAAATGGGGCCTGATTATGGATGGCAGTGAGTGAAAGTGAAGTACGAGGTGTGTGTGACTGTTGAATGTTCCTGAAAGGAAATGAGTCTGGCAAGAAGAGAAGAGAGACTAAGGTGTTGCAGAAATCTAGGAAAGTGGCAATCGGAATTTGGACAGGGTTACTGGCAGTGAAAGTGCAGGAAAAAAGGTAAATTTGAGAGCCATTGGGGGGGGGGGGATCTATTGAACTGAATAACAATAAGCATAATTGTGTCATGTGGAAGAGCAAAAATAAAAATTTTTCTGAGAAATTCCATAGAAATGTGACTGATATCCCATTTTGGGGAAAGTTTTTGAATTAACTTTAGATATGGTGCATTTGAGTCGCGAAGGAGAATAGCCAAGTGAGACAGATGTTTTTTTTAGGCTCGTAGCGGACTGAAAAGTGGGTGGAATGTGTGGTACAAATCTAGCTGTGCTCAAGGAGGTGAGAGCTGGTCCTGGAAAGTAGGATCACTGATTACAACAGCAACAGCGAGAGCACATTTTCTCCTAATTTCTACATACCTGAGAAACTCTTAAATGTGTTTTAAATTTATTTATTTTTTATTGGAGGATAATTGCTTTACAATATTGTGATGGTTTCTGCCTTACATCAACATGAACCAGCCGTAGGTATACATATGTCCTCTCCCTCTTGAACCTCCCTCCCACCTCCCACCCCTTAAATAAGGTTTTTTTTTGCCCCCAATTAGCTTCATTTCAACTGATGAGACTAGTTAAATAGATGTAATTCATAAATCACATCCAGGACACTGGATTTCTTCTCCCATACTATTAAATAAGAAAGCAGAATCTATGCCTTACATAGAAGGATGAAGAACAGGGACAAAAACTTTCACAAAGGAAAACATCTTAGAATAAATATTGTGGCACAATAATGTCTTGCCAAGGAGCATTATATTCTTAAATTTTATAAGCTACTGAATTAACTATTTAATTTGTTTGATTTATAACATTGAAGTAATCTACTAGTGTATAATTGAATGTTTCATGTTTTCCTTTAGTGGAACATTTAGTTGAAGCTGCTATGCCAAATGTTTGTAGGCTTTTTGTCTCAGAATGGCTCTTTGTGTATATAGCAAAACATTTATAACCATATGGAGTTTAGAAAAAAACCTTGGCAATAAAGTGTTTCTCTTATAATTAGAAATTGCCTTAAGATCCAATATGTTACAGTAATGATAAAGGTAATATAATTGGAGAAATAGTCTACTAGTATAGAGATGACTGGAGTTTCACTGAAGATACTAAGGTGATAGGGCTAAATTCACATCAGAGTGCTACTTTTTTGATTAATATTTTTATAGCAATAGAATTCCCACAATCCCTACCACTGCTTTTTGTCTTCTTTTTATTACATGTTGGAAACTCATCTTCTAAGCTCAGCTATACTAGAAGTGTTAAAGTTGTATTGCATCACATAATCTATTTCTGTTGGTTATCCTATAAATAGTATTACCGTACACAAAAGCATGCCTATTACTTATTATCGGTACTCTTTGGCAGAGGGTATTTCCTGCTTCCCAGTCAGGTGTTATTTACTGCTGATCCCAAATACTGCTTGATGATCAGGTTGGCTTTAATGGAGAGCTCTGTATTTGTTATTCCTTTCTCTACTGATTGTGTTTATCAGCCCCTTCTACCCCCATTTCTTTGTATCTTTTCTAACTCCCTGTTCCCCCACCTTTTCTTTAAGAAGTTTTTAAAAATACTTTATTTCTTCTGCATTTTACACATAATTTGGGTTTTATAATATGAAATCAGATTGGTGTTTTTCAAGATCTGCTGCCTTTTGAAATAGCACTTTTCCAACTAGGTAATTAATACATTACATTTGAAAGTAATATCTTGGAAAAGACAGAAAAGAAAACAGGAATACAGAAAAGAAAGGGAAAAAAATGAAATTATAATAATTGAAAACCACCCAAAATAACTACAGTGGTATTTCCTATCCATAATCTTTTTTATTAAAATGTTTGTGTTTATGTATTGAGGTTAGTTTACATACTAATGATATTTTATTACCATATTTTATATCATGAGCATTTCCAAAACACTAAATGCTCCAGAAACATGGTTTTAATGTCTATTATTCCAGTCAATGAAAGCACCACAATTTATTTAAGTAGTCCTCTGTTAACTTAACAATACAGTTTCCCCCCAATTTTTGCTAATATTACTTAGGCTATGATGAATATCTCTTTGTATATAAACCTTTGTGTCTTTATCTGATTATTTTCTTGGAATATATTTCTAATTGTGAAGTCTTGTCAAAAAGTATACACGTCTATTTTAAAGTTTTGATAACATAAAATTTCCCTCTTGAAATGCCATGTGGGTTTATGTCCTCAGGTTTGTAAGAATACAGGCTCCTCAATACCATGTTTAGATAGTACCATTAAAATGTAAAATAAAGAAAACAAACTTTGCTGAGTTGATAAGTAAAAAATCTTATATTACACTTTGCTTTGGATGTCTAGTGAATTCTAAGATTGACCTTTTTCATACATTTATTGGTCAAGTGTTTTATCTGATTTGGTGATTTTTTTTTTTTCTGGACATATCCTTTGCTGTTTTCTATTTGTGGTGTTGTGCTTTATCTTTTTCTTATAAATGTATTAATACTTTGTCATATGTTGAAAGTTTCTTATGTAGCATACCATTTGTCCTTTGTTTATGGCATTTTTTGACATGTAAAAGTTTAAAATATTCAGCCATTAAGTATTTTGATAATTTCCTTTTGGTTTCTTTCTTAAGCACTTTGTTTAAATAGACTTTCCCATCTCTTCTTTGATAGGTTAGACAGTCTCTTATGTTTATTTTTTTATTTATGGTGAGTCTGTTTTTACAGCCCATTGAAATGCTCATCCATTCCTTTTACGTTGGAAAGATTACAAAACTTTAGATTCAGAATTATAGAGTTTTCTAGTTTAAGAAAATCTGTTAGCTTTATTTTTACTCCCATCTCCTTAAGGGAAAAAAATGATTTAACAATCAATCTACACTTGGACATTTAGTATGGTGATGATTGACTTATACTTAGGCAAGGGAGTGGGCCTTCCATTCAGGTTTCCTGTTGGTAACAGCGAAAAGAGGAGGGACAAGAGTTACATGTTCTTATTGTCTGCCCAAAGGAAGCAGAGCAATGTTCCTAAGAGAGAAATCTTGGCAGTAAAGTCAGAGGAATTTTTTGTGTGGATCTTTACATAAGGAATGATGTCTTTGATGCCATTTTTATAGGACATGGAATAATAGAAGGCCATTTATTTTATAAACTCTTAGTAAAAGTTAAGGGCATAATATTAAGTTTTAATTCTGCTAAAATACTATATCTGCAGGAGTCAATAACACAAACCACATAGGTGTGATTCTGGTTAAGTTATTTGATAAGGGGGAGAGTTTAGAAAATGTCTGTGGTTGGTTAGATATTTCTCTAACTCTTTCAGCATAATAATTGAGATTTTTAAAAATTAGATTTTGATTTGTGTGTATTTGTGATTCCAGTTAGAAATAGCAATTGTAGAATGGTTCATACACATTAGATGCAAGTGTTTAACTGGAAAGTGTGACATTTCATTGTGAAAATTAGCCAATTAATTATTTGACAGGGTCAAGAATTATCTCATATAAGTAGGTTTCCAAAATTACCTGCAAGCAATAACAAGCTATTTTTACTTGCTATTTTTACTTCAGACAGTTAAAGTGTGAACAGTTTAAGTAAATAGTAAATCTTAATTCATTTCAGATCTGACAGAATATCTAATAATTTTAATAAAGTACTGCTTTCTTTATTATCAAAGAATATTGAGAATTAACTGTACTTCAAATTGCTTAGTTTATCTTTGACACAATTTAAACTTACTTTATCTGTAAAAATAACCCTCATATTTCAGCTGTATGTAGGGCAAGTAAATATCTCTTAAACTGTGCTGGGAAGGTTTTTGTAAGGGAAGACAGGAAGGAGAAAGTTTGTGACAGAATAGTATTGCTATTATGAGGATTTTTGTTGTTGCTTTTCAGCTGACCCTGAACCTTTAGTGTCTAAACTGAACATTAAATCAGCACCTGACTGAAACCTGACTAGTTACATAGAGTACAAGACTGTTAGAATAGCTCAGTATGTTGGCCATTCGAGGACTATACCTTAATCACACCGTAGTATGATTAGGACTCAGAATTGTATCTGATGTGCTTGCTACCGGTAGATCTTAAATAACGTGACTCCATTTGTGGAATGCCATACTTATATTTTAAGTTCTGATATTTTAAAAAATCACAGATCGTTGAGGTTAGTTAATGTAGTTGCTTGTAGAGAGAGGAGTCCCTGGGCTGGCTGGAGACAGAGGGTTGCTTATCCTCTTTAACATCTCCCATGAAAGACTCCTTACAACCTTCTTCTGGTTGTTTATTTACATTTTTAACTATTTGAAATACTAATTTTTTTCTAAGAGTTTCTTTGTTTTTGTCTTCCTAAGGATTAAAAAGTGACCGCTCAGAATTCTTCCTGGAGAAAGACTCTTTATATCCGTACAACAACCATCTGGTTACCTTATTTCTCCACGTGATATGGTTTCAGCTGTATCTTTCTGTTCCTAAGTTATAATACTGATAACTGTTGATTTGTTGCTCCTTTTGTGCTGAGATCTTAAAATGTAGAGGAAGAGCCAGACATAGAGTCCCTTGACTTTTCTTCGCTGCTTGAAATCCTGGGATCAGTCTTAAGGCAGGTGTTCTAGAGGGGAGTGAGAGTGAAGGAAGATGCCTTACTTTTGTAGCTGTTTCAAGGAGTGTATGCAAATAATGATGAAGATTGAACCTGGGAGAGGGCAGTGGAAAACAGCAGGGAGGCATGACCTATGGGGCTCTCGGGTGGACTGCAGACGCATTTTCCAGCTCACCCTTCCCTAGCGGAAGGAAGCATAAAGGCAGTGGTAAGTAGGATGTCTATATTTCTTCCCTTGCAGTTTGAATCTCATACTTCCAAAGCATACAAAAGTTAGGGCTTGGCCTAAAGAGTGAAGAAATGACCTACCAACCCTTTAAGGTCATGTTCATTGTTGCATCTCTTCAGTTTCCACGTGTTTGTTTTAACATGTAGATCTTGTATCCTGCAACCCTGCTGGGTTTTCTTTTCCTTTATTTTTAGGATTCGTCCAGTTCAGTTCAGTTCAGTCGTGTCCGACTCTTAGCGACCCCATGAATCGCAGCACGCCAGGCCTCCCTGTCCATCACCAACTCCCGGAGTTCACTCAAACTCACGTCCATCAAGTCAGTGATGCCATCCAGCCATCTCATCCTCTATCGTCCTTTTCCTCCCCAATCCCTCCCAGCATCAGAGTCTTTTCCAGTGAGTCAACTCTTCCCATGAGGTGGCCAAAGTATTGGAGTTTCAGCCTCAGCATCAGTCCTTCCAGTGAACACCCAGGGCTGATCTCTTTTAGAATGGATTGGTTGGATCTCCTTGCAGTCCAAGGGACTCTCAAGAGTCTCCAACACCACAGTACAAAAGCATCAATTCTTCGGCACTCAGCTTTCTTCACAGTCCAACTCTCACATCCATACATGACCACAGGAAAAACCATAGCCTTGACTAGACGGACCTTTGCTGGCAAAGTAATGTCTCTGCTTTTGAATATGCTATCTAGGTCGGTCATAACTTTCCTTCCAAGGAGTAAGCGTCTTTTAATTTCATGGCTGTAGGATTCGTTAGGTTTTTCTATGTAGAGAATCATGTCATCTGAAAATGGGCAGTTTCATTTCTTCCTGCCCAATCAATTAACATTTCTTTTTCTTGCTTTATTGTGGTGGCTTTCACTTCTCTTTTAACCCTAATCTCTTGCTCGGGCCACCAGTGATTTAGAAATCATAGTTGTTAGATTGACTTCTGCCTGGAACACTTGCCTGGGTTGGTGCTTTCCTTATACAGAGATTTTTCATTACAGATTCAAAATCTTTCAGAGTTACGGGCTTGCTGTTTTTTTTATTTTTTCTTGAGTCAGTTTTGAAATTGTATGTTTTTCTAAAAATCTAGCTTTTCTAAAACCCTTTTTAATTTGTTGGCTTAAAATTCCTCATGGTTTACATCTGTTTGCTCCTTTTAACTGTCTTACAGTGTGTGTGCCTGTAGTTTCTGACCCCAGGCTGTTATGCTTTCTAAGGTTCTTCAGTCTCTTGCTCTGGCCAGCTTACTTCCTCACAGCACTTCCCTTTAAACCTCTCCGCCCCTGCCACCCTTTTCTCATTTGCAGTTTCCAAACTGCTGTGCACTTCTGCATGTAGTATCAGTAAACATTAAAATGAATATATATTTTTATTGTCTTTTCAGATTACTTGTTTTTAATCTTTTGATAGGTGAGGTTTTATTTCAATTGTTAGCAAACTAAAGGTTTTTTGATTGTCCTATTTAAAAAAAATAAAATTGTATGTAACGTGGTAATACATAAAAGTGAGGTATATTACTTGGAGTTTCTAGTCTATAATTTTAGTCAGAGTGCTTCTCTTGAAATTAGTTTTCGTAAAGGGTTAAAAGGTATCCTATTTGTCTTTACTTCTCCCAGTATTGCTCCCAAATATCCTTCTGAAGAATAAACTCATTTCAAGATGTTTAAAATTTCTTTTACTTAGGCCAATTTAAGGATCTAGATAAAAAACCAGAGAAGTTGTCCTGATGATGGGGCTTCTTCCTCTCTTTTACTCATTCATTACAAGCTGTCAAATTATATGAAGACCATGGATTATCTTCAGGCCTATAATTTGGCATAGAAGGAAGTAGTATCCTTTAGTTTATGTAATAGTGATAATAGAATGAAAGTGTTATTTAAAAAATCATTTTATTTTAGTCCTTGGAATCTTTGTATTTCTTGTGACACTGAACTACTGGAGTTACAAAATGGATATCCTTCCTAGAGAAGGAATGCTCCAGATTACAGTTGCTCACTTACCATTGGTAACTAAATATTCTTTGTAAATTGTTAGCAAGACCGCAGTGAGCTCATTGTTAAACAGGCCCCAATCAGCAATGAAGGCTAACCAGTGTAGTAGCTTGATCCACTGAGTTCCTCAACCGAGAGCTATTTTCCTTTGCAGATATTTGTTTCTAGTTTACTTTTTGGTATGAAGGGAGACTTGTGTATGTGTGTTGGGGGTAGAGGGTTGGCCCTGTGCTCTAGGAAATGTTACAGGCATTTCTGAGAAGGTGCTAAATTGGACTTCCATGGTGGCTTAGTGGTAAATACCTGCCTGCCAATGCAGGAGACTCAGGTTCAATCCCTGGGTCGGGAAGATGCCCTGGAGAAGGAAATGACAACCCACTCCAGTATCCTTGCCTGGGAAATCTCATGGACAGAATGAGCCTGGCGGGTTACAGTCCATGAGGTCGCAAAAGAGTTGGACATGACTTAGCAACTAAACGGCAACTAGTCACATCCTGCTTTGATGCTTAGTAAACAGTTTTGCTTTTTGCTGCTCTCACCAGCACGTACTTTCTGCTGCCCTGTAGTTTGTATAACAGAAGCTACCTTTTCTGGGCCCTTGTTATATATACTCAGCTCTACTTACCTTTATGTCCTGTTATCCTCTTAAAAACCCTTGTAAGAGAGGGGTAGTTCTTTCTATTTTTAGATGGAAAGGCTGAGACAGATATCACAGCTGGTGAGTGCTTGAATTTGCTTTTCAGGCTTTCTGAAGTGAAAGCACATGTTCTTTGTGTTCTACCAGTCTGCCAATAATGCTGGCCAGATAAGAAACATTTCAATGAATAGTATGTTTGTTAGTATATTACATAAGATACTTTCTCCATAGAAAATGTAGCATAACTTACTAGGATTTTATGCCTCCCTAACATGCAGTATATGTATGGTAGAATTTAAATGATGGCAGTGTTATAAACTAAAAAGAAATTTTGAGTCACCAAAAAAAAATGAATGAGGACTATGTTCCTGGGCCTTGCCTAGTACTGTACAGATTAGCTATGCTTAGTTTAGGTTGTAGATGAGCTATGGCTTCAACTGCTAAGGAATACTGAAATCCCTGTAATATTTCTTAGGAAATAATATAGAATCTTAAATGATTAATGATAAAACTTTCAGTCTGGTAGATTTTGTACATAGGAAAATATTGCCATTTGTGGCATGACCTAGAAGAACTGAAAGGGAGAATTATTTTTAAGAAGAAAGGAAAGCCAGAGGTTCATGCTAGATAGTACTAGTAACAGCCACTGTCTTTTGAGTGTCTCCCGTGAACCAGAGGCTTTACAGATACGGTTTCTAATCCTCACATCCAACCCATGAGGTAGATATTGTTATCCTCATTTTACCAAGAGGGACATTTAGGTTCAGAAATGTGAAGGGCTATTCTTACTCAACCTCCTCCCCCACTCACCCCCTCAGTTGACTATCTCACGCCTATGCCCTTTTCACTATGTTGTCCTAAGCAAAGTGCAGGCAGAATCACTACAAGTACTCTGTGTTTAAGAATCTGGGGTTTTGATGGTTTGGAGCACCCTCCTGTATGACACTGGAAATTAGAATTGTGTGAGTAAAATTTAAGAAACATGCAAATTTTAGATACTTTTTTTTTTCAATCAGAAAAAGAAATAGCTCTTAAATTGTCTTTTGGGGGATTTATTAAGGCAGTCTATATAACACTGTGACTCTTAATTTGATTTACTGTCCATTTTTTCTTCTTTTTTAAGATGTGCTATTGTATTTACCTTAATATGCAGAAAGAAATACAAGAAATTACTAAGCTTCATCTCTTGAAATTAAGCATGTGGTTCCAAATGTATATTTTTTAAATTTATTTAATTGGAGGACAATTACTGGTTTTTGCCATACATTAGCATGAATTGGCCATAGGTATACATGTGTCCGGCCCCCCCGCCCCATCCCCATCCCCCCTACCACCTCCTCCTCACCCCATCCCTCTAGGTTGTCCCAGAGCACCAGCTTTGGGTGCCCTGCTTCATGCATCGAACTTGCACTGGTCATCTATTTTATATATGGTAATGTATACCCAAACATATTCTTAATTGATCTTATATTTGAAAATAGTATTCTAGAAAAGAAGTGAAATTTAGTCATATATTGATAGATCCATTAGTTATAATAATATCAGAACATTTCTGAGTGGTATACAAGCCTACAGATAGAGTCATGACTTTCATAGTAGGTAGGCGTAGAATAGAGACACCAAACACTCACAGTAGGCCTGTGGATACACCTTTTGCTCTGGGTTCCTTTGGTCAGTGTTGGTTCACACGTTGCACTTAAAATGGAACAAGCTAGTGGTTTTCTTCTGAGTGCTGGCTTTGTCACATTTTAATATCAGTTCCATCCTTTAATGGAACATTTTGATAAATCACCAAATTGCATATAGAAAAAAATCTCCCAAATGTTAATATGCTATTGTCTAAATCATCTGTAATTTTCAGTTTTGAATTCATCTGCCAAAGAGTTATGAGAGCCTTTTATTTTCCTAGTGGCTTTTAAAATAGTGTTTATTAATTCCCATTGTGGTCAAACTGTGGCTGTATAATTTTAAAACTTTTATTATGCAGTGTATCGTGTACAGGAAAGACTGTAAAATTGTAAGTGAAGTCTAAAAAATATTTAATAAATAAAAACCATTGTAGCCATTACCCAACCTAAGAAATAGAAAATTAATAGTGCCTTAGAAACACCCTAAGTGCTTCTCACTAACTCTGTATCCCTCGCCACAAACATAACCATTTACCTGCTTTTTATATTTTTACTAGATATGTATGCCTATCTCAACAACATATTTTGGACTTTAACAGATAAATTGATTCATAATGTATATATCTTATGTATGATATCTTTCTCTAAGCATTGTCTTTGAGTTTCATAGTATAGATGCAAGTGGGTTATCACTCCTGCCTGTCTAGTAATCCATCATATGGATATACACTCGTGGACTGATGAGGTTTCACTAGGATGTCTCAGTGACAGCCTCAACTGCAGCGTTTCCTAAACTGAGTTTATTAACTCTCTTCAACCTCCCACGTGCCAAAACTGCTGTATCGACTGTGTTTTCTATTTCTGAAATCGCATTTCTTTCCACCCATTTACCCAAGCCGGAAACTCGTTTTTGACACCTTTCTCTTCCGCTTTCACCTCGTGAAGGCAATCATTAATCCTGTAGATTTGCCTCCTGATCATTGCAAACCTGTGTCTCCACTGTTGCCAGCCTAGCAGAGTCCCTGCCTGCACCTTTGAGGTGGTCTTTGCGCAGCATCAGCATCCTTTCCTGTTCTCTTTCTGTGGATTACCGCCCTGCCTCTTCTGCTGCTTCTGGCCCTCATTCCCTTCACTTGCCAGTCTCTGTTAGCTTCAGCCGTTGTTCATGCCATGCTCCTTCCTGCTTCACGACCTTTGCAAATGCTGCTCCTCTGCCTGTGGAACACTGTCCTAGTATTCTACAACAGCGTGGAGCACTGTTCATTCTCACTCATCCTTCCTGACAGGATTTTGCAATATCACCTCCTCAGAGAGAAGTCTTCCTTACCATCCCTGAATCTAGCTCATGACTCCCTGTTATCATTAGGACTTTGTACCACTCCCACCTGGCATGACTATAAAATTGATTAACTGGTTATTAAGGAAGACCTTTCCTTTGATTCAGTCAGGGACCAGTAGTCTACAAAGTCTATTAAAGCAAGAAATCATTAAAAGGGGTGCATGCCTTAAGTATTTTACTCTCAGAACATGACTCTGTGTTCATTTGTCAGGCTTTTTATTAGGGGACAAAGGGCTTTTCTTTGAGAATAGGTCCATTAGTTGCCAGTTCCATATTCTTTATCTTTTAGAAACTATACTCATAATATTAATATATCATTTAAGATTTATAGTTTGGGTTTTTTAAGTAGCATAAGAGTTTAGACTTTTCTGATGCATTTGTAGCATTTTTTCTAATTTTTGAAACTATTTTCTTGCCTGTACCTAATTCAGCAACAGAAGTATCTCACTTTTATTGAGTATATCAAAAGTTATTCAACTCAGTGTTCACATTCCCCCATATTTTGTTAGGTTAATTAACAATTAAATCACCTAATTACAGTAATAAGTGTAAATGACATGAACATATCTAGAACTCAGTAAAACTCAGCTGATGGGAAGAAGTCTGAGTATACTAGGTCAGAGGATCCCACATGTACATGCTCTACTATATTAATATGCTATGTATAGTATAATACTGTAACTGAATTATATGACCATTTATTACCCACAAAACAGCAGTTTTATATGGTTGAATATAACATTAAATAACAGTGTAAAAGATATGTAGGCATACAGTTGGGTAATGTAGATCATGTCACAGACTGTAAAGTATGTTAAAAAATATTTTAAAATAATTTTCTAAAAAACCCCAGTGGTTCTCAGATTCTTTTAAGGGACTAGAGCTGTGACAGCCACGCATCCCTGGGTTTTTTGATCAGTCTTTAATATTAAACACTGTATTTTTTTTCAAGTTGTTGAAATGTCACCAAAATATCAGTCAAAAATGGAATCTCCTAAACTGCTTCTTGTACTTGACTCTGGCACAGAAATGCTTCAGTCAGTCCTTGCGTCCCAGTTTTTGTACTGTAACTGAAGAGGTTTCTGTTGGAAAGGTATTATGATTAGTAGCCTAGGTAGATTAAACAGTACAGGAGCGGTTTAGTTGGGTCACATGTTTCCTGTCTGCCCACTATGGCACGCCATGTAGTCTTAAAATTTGTTGAATTTAATTTATTTCTGATAAAGTATGGATTCAGTTCCACTGGAATGAACTCCTGGGAACTATTTCAATGACTTTGTTTTGTGGAAATTTTGTAATAGATACTACTTGGCATTAAGAGAGCCATTGACTACAGTCTTTACTTTGTTAATATATATAAATTTTTTAGTAATGGAATTTGACCTCTCATTTTTCATAATTCTGATTTATAGCTTATCCTGTTAATTATCACTTTTCAAGAAAGCTGTTTAACTTACTACAGTATTATAAAACGAATTTAAATTATGATTGTCCTTCAGGGAAGAAATGACTTTTTAGAATTTTGCTTTGGATAGGTTTAAAGGTAACTCTGCAGGTATAGAAATGTGAAAGATTGTTAAAGGATGATTTCAATCTAGAATCAATACAATTGAAATTTAACACTTTTTCATAAAAAAGCCCTGTGTAACTTTATATGAAGCCATAAAGTAATAGAGTTGTAATTTAATTCTTAAATGGCTTCAGCTGTATTTCCAAAAATTTAACCAGAAAAACGAAAGAGCCTCAAACTGACATTGTAAATACTAAGACAGTTGATATGTCTTCCTGATTCTTATATGGACTGTTCTGTGAATCACTATTGGGATTTTCTTCCCACTGTTAACAGCCACCCACATAGCATTCCCCACATCAAGAAAAAATCCATTTTCTGTCCCCAAGGAGTGTGGAAGCATACTAGTCTTTTAAGTCAGGGTGTTCTGTCACAGTGGCATCTAGCAGCAGCTTTCCACATTAGAATAGAGAGATCACTAGATTTCATGCCCTGTCTGTGAAACTGAACCAGAGGTCTAGTGTTAGAAGCTGCCTGCTGCCGCCTGGCCTGTCATGCAGCTTGTCCACACAGCTTACAAAGAGCTGTATGTGAGAATCAGTGGTTTTAAGGTTGGTCACTTTCTAAAATGAACGGTTATTTTTTTAGGTATAATTTGCTTGTCAAAGAAGTATCTTTAGATAGCTACAAAACGTATCTTATAAACATGGCGATGAGAGATTTCTGTACTTTTTGAATATTACTCTTCTAGTTTCTGCGGTGGTATGGCTTATTATCTTACATACACTAGACCAAGGTCAACAAACTTTTTCTGTAAAAAGCCAGATAGAAAATACTTTAGACTTTGTAGGCTACATGTGATCTTGTTGAATGTTCTTTCTGGGCTTTTTGTTTTTGTTTTTTTTTTAATCCCTTTAAATATGTAGAAACCATTCTTAGCCTGAGTCTATACAGAAGCAGGCCACAGGCCAGATGTCCTCCTTGGGCTATAGCCTGCTGACCCCTGCTCTAGATCAGCGCTGTCCAGTAGAAATATAATTTGAACCATATATGTAATTAAAAATTTTCTGGTGGCCACATTTAAAAAATAAAAAGAAGCAGATGAAATGAATTCTACTACAATATTTTACCAGTTATATCCAAACTTGTTATTTCAATATGTGGCACTAACCACATTTCAGAGACTCAGTAACCACATGTGCCAGACAGCACGGTTCCACACCAGAGCCGTGCAAAGTATGGACCATGAACTGGTGTCAGCCTACAGTTTGTTACCAGTATTTGACAGGTTAAGTATAGAAATTAAAAACAAGCATTTAAAATAGTTTATAGTAATTTAACAGTTACTTTATATCTGCCCAATTAGTAAGAAACTTGGCACTTATATTTCATGTCTTTTTTACATTTCATTTTTAAAGCAATTTTATTATATTTTACCAAAGAATCAGTCTATGAAATTAAAAAGAAACTGCTTTCACTAGAGATAATTTAAGAGGCCCCTTCAGTGCTTCTGCACCCAGTTTATGCTGCTGGCTCAAAAACTTGAGGAGCCAGTCACCTGCAGTGGTAAGGGCAGAGTATGGAGCTGGAAACAGAACAGTGAGCAGTCCGTGTGTCAGCCTCCCACACCTCTCGCCTGAGCAGCCTGGAAGTGACTGCTCTTTTACCTTGGACGAAACTCGAGGCCAGAGCTGGGGGGGAGTTCAGGAAATTTAGTGGTGACTGAGGTTGGGACATCTTTTGGAAATAAGCGCCACTTTTGAAAACCAGAGACTAAGTGAAAGTGAGGATATTGAAGTTAAGACCTCGCAACTTGCCTTCCCTGTACTCAGAACATGGCAGTCAGGCGTATATGCCCCACACAGGAGAGTGGAGCCCTTCTTTCTGGGATGAGCAGCCAGGAGACAAAGCTTACAGATAGTAACTTTTGAGGATTCCCTAATAAAAAACCAACTCATTGTCTCATCACCTTGTAATAAAGCCAACCAGTCAGCAAGCACCACCCCCCTGCCCCCTATCTGCCCCCTCCTCCCCACCCGCCCAGCGAACAGAGCTTCTGACCCGAGTGTCAGTGCTGATGCATCATCAGACACTTACAGAAAGCCTCTGAAGGCAGAAACAAAGGCCTAAAGATCTAAGGAGAAAACACAATATACTTAGAAGAAACAGATACAAATACTTAAAATGTTAAAAGAACAAAAAAGGAAAACAATGTTTTAAAACTTTGTATCCTTAGAGAAATGAGGTATTCTATCCAGGAAGCTGGAACAGGATGCTATTAAAAAGAACATTCAGAGAACAAGAAAATTTGTCTTGAAAATTAAAACTGTAATACAAAGAACTGTAGCCGCACTGGAACTGTTGGATAGTGATGTCAAAGAAATCTACCAGTAGAAAATGAAAAGAAAGACAGTCTTAAAAAGGAGATATATGGTAATCAGAAGATGAATCTAAGTGGTGTAGTGTCTAATGAACTTTAAGGAGGGAGGGAGGGAAGATGATAGAGTAAAAAGAAATTGAAAGGGCCTGGCACAATGAGTGTGAAAAAGGTCCCACACTATGGATAAAGTGTGGATAAAGAAGCTGCAATGTTTCACGAAATAAAAACAGGTCACATGCAGAAGACTGGGAACTGGTATAACATTAGACTTTTCAGCAGCCAAATTGAAGCCATTAGAATAGTAGAATAAGGCCCTCAAAATTCTGAGGGTGAATTATTTCCATCCTAGAATGTTATCAACTGATATGAATACATTATCTAGAAACAGTGAGGAAAATAGCAGCAGAAACAGCTTAACAAAATTCAGAGTAACTCTCCGTGACCCCTGGGAGTGGGAATCAAGAATGGAGTGTATCAGGCAGTACTCCTTTTTGATATAAGCCTTGTAGTAGTGTTTGACCTTTGAAACTGTAAATATATGAATTAGGTAAAAATAAAAAGCAACTTTAAGAAATGAGACAGAAGCCAGGCTAAAAGGGGCTAGGATTTTGGAAGAGTATATCTACAAATTCTAGAGTCAACAAAAATGGAGCAGGAATTAGTCCTAAAAATAATAGGTCAAAAGTGAAATCTTAATATATAAAGAATAAATAATAAAAACAAAACATGTTCAAATGGTGTAAGACTCAAAAAATGCTTCAAAAGATTTTCTTTGCAAGGAGGAGGAAGCAAAATGTTCTGACAGAGTTTGATAGATTTAACAGTCCCATCTAACATTTTATTAGAACATATACCACCTATCATGCAAATTTCTATGTACTTAACAGTATGCTTTTAATAAAGAGGACTCACCATACATTTTACGATTTCAGAGACATTAATTATCTATGTTGGCATTGCCATTATTCCAAGAGCACTGTTGGTTCAAGACCCTTTCTGTAGGAAACTAAAGGGAAGATACATAATTCTTCTTAAGAAAGTTTATTTCTCTTGCTCCTAGTCAGCTTCTTGAAAATGGAAGTATTTCTGACAAAGAGATTTAGTCATTTATGGAAAGATCAGCTCTAATGACTCTTACCACTGTTAAAACTCAGTTTTCCAATATTGATTCTGAACTGTACAGAATAGTACACAATGAGATAGTAAATAAACATGAACAAAAAATTCTGGGGAAAAAGTACCATAAATATTAAATGTCAAAATAGAAGAAGAAAAAGATTCTGCTGTCATATTGTGATAAAACTGGTTCAGGTTTAAGTTTAGGCTTTTCTACTTCATCTAATGTTGATTTTTAGGTTACTAAATGAGACAGTGTGCCTATAAATGTCACAGTCTTACAATAATTTACTTGTAAAGCGCCATGATCTGCTTTAGATTTTTTTTTAAAGGAGCAAGAATAAAAAACCCAAACTGCATAGTTTTTGTTTTTAAATTACTATAGTATCATAACTTTTTTTCTATTACTCTGTTATTTTCAAGTTTTTCCAGGATTAAGAATCGAGACACTTAACTTCTATTTAAACACTGTATTATTTTCTTTTTTCCTGTTTTCTCTTACACTCAAACTACTTTAAAATCACAGAAAAAAGTTATGTCATAGGGTGAGGAGGGCAGATTAGGGATTTTTACAAGTGATTGACCTGTAAGGCTTAGATTGTTAATGAGTGGAGTAGAGTTAGTTGGTAAGTGAAATTAGATTACTGCTTAGAGGTTTTTTTTAATTAATTTTGATGTATTACACAAATGTGGTCCTGATTATCACTTTTAAGAAGTTGAATGAAGATGTGTTTCAACAATGCAAAACATATTTTCCCTTTATAATACTTGAGGCAGTACCTAAATTATTCAAAGCAAGGAGACAGAAACCAATGTTAAAATGGCCTGATGACTCAGTGGCAAAGAATCCACCTGTAATGCAGGAGATATATGTTTGATTTCTGGAGATCCCACGGATCAGGAAGATCCCCTGGAAAAGGAAATGGCAACCCACTCCAGTATTCTTTCCTGGGAAATCCCATGGACAGAGGAGCCTGGTGGCCTACAGTCCATAGGGTTGCAAAGTGTCGGACACAGCTTAGTGATTACCAACAATACATGTGAAAAAGCCACCAGAGTTTAATGAAAAGGGTTTGTTTCCTTTCCTCTGAGTTCTGTATTCTATTTGAAGGGAAGTAGAAGGTGAGGACTTGCTTGAATAATGGTACCACAGTAGGATCTCATAGCCCTTACCACAGTAATGGGGTGATGTGATGTAAATTTCTGACCAGAACCACTGATGTTTCCCATGAGAAAAAGAGGGGTGGGTACTCACTGCCTTTTTTGTTTTCACACACTCCTTTGATTAACTTATTTTCTTCTATTTTTTTTGTCTTTAGGTCTTATAATCAATGGATAAAGTGGGGAAAATGTGGAATAACTTCAAGTACAGATGTCAGAATCTCTTCAGTCACGAGGGCGGAAACCGTAGTGAAAATGTGGACATGAACTCCAACAGATGTTTGTCTGTCAAAGAGAAAACCATCAGTTTAGGAGACTCAGCTCCTCAGCAGCAAAGCAGTCCCTTAAGAGAAAACGTTGCCTTACAACTAGGGTTAAGCCCTTCAAAGAATTCTTCAAGGAGAAACCAGAACTGTGCCGCTGAAATTCCTCAGATTGTTGAAATAAGCATTGAAAAGGATAATGACGCATGTGTCACCCCAGGAACAAGACTTGCAAGAAGAGATTCCTACTCTCGACATGCTCCTTGGGGTGGGAAGAAGAAACATTCCTGTTCTACAAAGACACAGAGTTCCCTGGATACGGATAAAAAGTTTGGTAGAACTCGAAATGGACTTCAAAGGAGAGAGCGGCGGTACGGCGTCAGCTCCGTGCACGACATGGACAGCGTGTCCAGCAGGACTGTAGGAAGTCGCTCTCTGAGACAGAGGTTGCAGGATACTGTGGGCTTGTGTTTTCCCA
The DNA here is from genome assembly GCF_042477335.2 of Ovis canadensis. Classification (NCBI taxonomy): domain Eukaryota; kingdom Metazoa; phylum Chordata; class Mammalia; order Artiodactyla; family Bovidae; genus Ovis; species Ovis canadensis. The sequence continues at coordinate 77,735,952 of NC_091247.1, read as the reverse complement.
TGAGAACTTACAGCAAGCAGTCAAAGCCCCTATTTTCTAATAAAAGAAAAATACATCTTTCTGAATTAATGCTTGAGAAATGCCCTTTTCCTGCTGGCTCAGATTTGGCCCAAAAATGGCATTTGATTAAGCAGCATACGGCCCCTGTGAGCCCACATTCAACATTTTTTGATACATTTGACCCATCCTTGCTTTCTACAGAAGATGAAGAAGATCGGCTTCGAGAGAGAAGGCGGCTTAGTATTGAAGAAGGGGTAGACCCCCCTCCCAACGCACAAATACATACATTCGAAGCCACTGCACAGGTTAACCCGTTATATAAACTGGGACCAAAGTTAGCTCCTGGAATGACTGAAGTAAATGGGGACAGTTCTGCAATTCCACAGGCTAATTGTGACTCAGAAGAGGACACAACCACGCTGTGTTTGCAGTCACGGAGGCAGAAGCAACGTCAGGTATCTGGAGACAGCCATGCCCACGTTAGCAGACAGGGAGCCTGGAAAGTCCACACGCAGATCGATTACATACACTGCCTCGTGCCGGACTTGCTCCAGATCACAGGTAATCCCTGTTACTGGGGAGTGATGGACCGCTACGAAGCAGAAGCCCTTCTGGAAGGGAAACCTGAAGGGACATTTTTGCTCAGGGACTCTGCACAAGAGGACTACCTCTTCTCTGTGAGCTTCCGTCGCTACAACAGGTCCCTGCATGCCCGAATTGAACAGTGGAATCACAACTTTAGTTTCGATGCCCATGACCCATGTGTGTTTCACTCCTCCACTGTAACAGGACTTTTGGAACATTACAAAGACCCCAGCTCTTGCATGTTTTTTGAACCATTGCTTACAATATCACTCAACAGGACTTTCCCTTTCAGCCTGCAGTACATCTGCCGTGCAGTCATCTGCAGATGCACGACGTATGACGGAATTGATGGGCTCCCTTTACCATCGATGTTACAGGATTTTTTAAAAGAGTATCATTATAAACAGAAAGTTAGAGTTCGCTGGCTAGAACGAGAACCAGTCAAAGCAAAGTAAACCCTCCTGTCCCCAAAGGGCATTAACTAGATCTGCTTTTATGTGCATCGGGCAGTATACCTATGGCAAGCACACATATCAGTGTTAGGTTTTTCCAGTACAGTATGTAAGCTTAGTGTTAGTATCTGTCAGGCGCAATCTGCTGTTACTTTTACTCAGTAAATGTGGTGCCTATTGAGACAACAGGGGATAGAGCTACCGGTATTCAGTAAGGCTGCAAAAACACTCTGCCGATTTAGCTGACAGTTTGGTTTTTAATGGCTGTAGTAATAACTGAGTGAAGCAACTCTGGGGCATTTGCTATGAAGAATTCTATTTCTTACTGAAGAACAAATTATTAATATTGAATGAGTATTTGAACAGTATGACTAATGTTTGAAATTATTATTTTTTCTAAGAATTTTTCTATAACCTTCCAAAAGTAGTGATGTTTATAGTTACTGTAAGTCAAGTTTGGAAGTCCAAAAAAATAAAGACTGCCTTCCTTTTAGGGGGAAAAAAAAAATGCAATTTTCTGGCCACAAGGGCATAGTGCAGTTCACGTAAGTGTTGATATAGTTTATAGTCAGTCTCCTTTTCTCTTCTGCAAAAGGTACTGTTAAGTAAACCAGGTTTTCTAAGTAGTCGTTCTTAAAATTTCAGACTTATAAAAAGTTGGTAGTAGAATTTTATTTAAGGTCTTAGGTATTCATTTTTTAATGAGTGCTTTAACTTAAAACGCCTTGGAAATAGCTGCTGCAAGGTAGGCCTGCGTGTGATTTTTTTAAGTTGACATGTGCAGTCGATTTGCTGGATCGTTAAAGTTGGATCTTTTTCTATGCCCATGATGAGTTTGTGAACCATGAAGAAAGTGAGACGAGAAGATACCTAGACAAGTCAGGTGTATTGATACTAACTACAGTGGTTGCTGGTCTTTGAAATTATTGTTAAACTGTAACTCATAATTTGGATGGCAGTATTTATCTCTTTGTTGTAAACTCTCATAGCTGAATTGCTTAAGTACAAGTTATAGAATTTCAGTGCACTTAATTTTCAATGGAAAATCTGAAAACTAAATTGCTGATTTAAAAGGTACTGTACAACCATTGTATCTGTAAATAACTTTACTTAGCACCTTTTTGTCACTTAGAATAGTATGCAGTACTACTTGAGTGAGCTATTTTGGACGTAATACCAAGTTCTAGTGTTTGCTTCTTAGTATTGAACCGAATTTACAGTCCGTCTTAGACATTTTGCACTAAAGTAGTCAAATCCGTTCTTGTGTCTTTCTGTTAACGTGCTCTGTACCACTGGTGAGTGCTCCCTAGTTTCCTTACCTGCTGCTACAGAAAGTTATTTTACATCCCAATGGCTGTTGCCAAGGCCACAAAAAAGGAAAGCTATATTTATGCAACACTAACCCTTTGACTGCTAATGTATGTTTCTGCTTGCTGTGCCTTGTTACGGCTGCTTTTTTGTGCTAATAAAGTATGTTTGGTGTTCTCCTTGTATATCTGCTGTTTTATACATTTGCAACAATTTCTCTTGTAAATGGAATGGTTTGGGGTTTTTAAATAAGCATTACCTGGCAACCTACTATAGTTAATGCAGAATTACTGAACAGTCTAATATTGACTTATTCCAAGTAAGCTAATTCTAAATTTAATTCTGTACATCTTTCCAATCATACTCACATACACTGTGGAACAGTATCTCTCTAGTTACTAAAAATTACTGTATAGTTTAGGTTATAACAGAAAATGAACAGAGAAATACTGACTAAGCCTATTGATTTCTCTGCTTATAAGTGAAAGATTGAAGCTATCAATGACATGTTATAGTAAATGAATATCTGTAGCCTCCTGCATCAGAAGCAAGTTAAATGAAGTCTTGTGAATTAATAACAGTAGCACCATTTATTGGTTTGGGGACCATTCTAATTAATGATAAATGCCCAAAATGTAGAAACTTTAACCAAAGACTTGTCCATTTTAAAGCAAAATGGGAATTGAAGGGACTTATAATTCCTGTCATTTCTAATAGAAGTCCCTGAAGAACAAATACCAAAGTGTTTGAGAACGTCATCCAAACCTACTTTAAAGCATTATGTGCAATTAAGTTGTTATGACATAATTACATTGCATAATTGTTGGGTCCGTTTTCTTGAACTTATAATGTACCTGAAAAATAAACCTCTTGGGGAAATAAAGAGTTCATACTGATAATTGGAGAAAGACTATATATGCAAGCAAGATCTTGTTTTAAAGAGGTAGCTTGAAACTCCAAGAAAGCACTTGATGTTTTATATGCTTGTAGGAAATTGATGTTTTAATTGTAGTTTTATAGAAAGTATTAATGCTTTTATGTATTTCAGAAATGTCTTATGTTAAATGGAAATTGTTTTAAATGTGTAAATATTTGAGTTTATGTAAGCATGTATACACTGTGCTAAAAGTCACTTATGTTTCAGTTTGTGTGTATATTCATATGCAACTTTGGGTTTAAATTTTTTTCTTAAAAAAATTAGTGGCTTACATTTTAAAAAAAGAAAAATCACCAGCATGAAACTGCACCTAAGTCTATATTCACTGTGTCTTTCTCTGAATCCCACTGTAGTCTGTCAACTAAATTTATGTTTTCATGGTTTTTTTCAAGTGCATTTTAATACAAACTGGGAAATTCTTTAGAAGTTTAGAGACTTCATATAGAAGTAATTATAATTAACCCAAAGAAAGATTGCTCTGGTTCATATACATTCTCATTAAGTTCATTATCCATTCATTCATATTCTCTGTATACATATACACATACATACATATGTGTTTATGATGTTAATATTACTTTAAACATTAATATTGACATCTGATTCAAAATCATTTAAAGGCTTTATACATATATATATACATATACATACACACACTCTATCCTTGTACCATTCAGATTTGATTATCTGCACCTGAAGTTTAGACTTATAACCATAATCTTATTTGTAATACCTTGTAAAGAGAAAGCATTCATTAGAATTTTCTCTACTGGCTAAACACAGTAAAGATTCTTTGAAGAAACGGCTTGGTTTAAATATAGTTATTAAGAGTCATAATTAAATTTACATTTCTTAGACAAAAGTTGAGCCCAAATAATCACACTTCACAAACTGATGTGTGTGCTTATGGTCCATGAGAAGATTTATATAAGATTTATAGTGGCTTGAGCCATAAAAATTGATACTTGAATTCTAAGACTCATTTTGACAAAATTCAGAGTTTATGAACATTTTAATTTGACACTTTGACCTTGTTGCTGTTCATTTTCATCCTAAGTTTTCTCTTGCTCCATATCACTAAATATTAGTTTGGTAAGTTTTATTGATTGGCCTTAGATCCCTTACTTTTATAACAAAGAAAGCTATAAAGTTGCCTTTTGGTAGTGGCAAAGAGTCTGGATGAGTCAAAACTCTCCTTGGAAAGATGCAGAGCCTATGTTCATCTCTGAGAGTGTGTTAAGAGTTAACACAGGGCAGATCACATGAGTTCCTTCATATTCCATACCACAGCACGTACAGTGTAACCTAGATGAAATTAGATAAACAAGCACACTAAAGGCTGACTTTAAGGTGAGAAATATTATTTCCAAAGGAAGCAATACTGCTTGGTGCATAAAAACTGCATATCTAGGCTCATGTTTTATTTCATATTTTTTGCAACAGCCAAATACAGAACATAGACTTTCACATTGTGGTATATTTCTAAGAAGGTTTGGAATGGAGTGTTTGTGGGAGGTGGTTGGTGGTTTGGGGCAGGGAGGGCGGGGTGTGGATGAATTGTCCTTACAAAGTAAGGATCAGTTGGAACAACTTTCCATACCCAGGAAGCTTGATTAACTATTAAGACTCATTTCAGCTGTTCATTCAACAAATACTCATTGAAGACCCATGTGCGCCCATCACCATTTTAGTGATGGGTACACGCTGGGTTATCAGACAAAGTTATAGGGTCATTGGGGAATGGTGACCTTGAGCGATGAGAAGAAAATCAACAATATCAAAGAAGAGTATTTTGATGAACAATAAAACTAAAGATCTGAAAGCAGGAATGAGCTTTTATACTGAAAAAGAATGCTAGTAAGCCAAGCCCAGTGAGTATGGTGGGAAATGATAGGTGATAACATTGCAGAGATTGACAGGGGCCTGACCACTTAGGGCTATGGGTCCAAACTAAGGAATCTAAATTTTATTGAGTCTGATGGTAATAAGGAGGTGACATGTTCTGCCTTATATTCCTTTAATAGATGGAGAACAAGCTGCAGTGGGGCAGAATTGTAGTCATCTAGGTGAGAGATGGTGAGAGCCTAGATTGGAGTGGTGTCATAGGGAGGAGTCTTGCTGGAAAAAGGTAACAGGATTTGGTGATAGGTTGGATTGTGAAGAAAGAAGAATCAAAGATGACTGATTTTGAGCAAAGGATGGTGATGCTATGATTTTAGAATAACATTGGAGGAGCAAATTGGAGAGTATAAGTCAAATCTTGACCTTGGGTATGTTGATTTTGAAATTACTATTATCTTAGGGGAGACATTGGGATGTATGAATTACTATTAGTTATCTCAGTGGAGACATTGGGATGTCTGAATGTAGAGTTAAGGGGGAAAAGAAAATATGGGGCATTGCTATATGAATAATACTTAAAACTACAGGACAGGATGGCAAGGGCTAGGAATTCTGCAGGGGTTAAGTGTTTCTTTGGAAAAAGTGAAAGTGTTAGTTGCTCAGTCATGGCCGACTCTTTGAGACCCTATGGACTATAGCCCATCAGGAATATGGAATTCTCAAGGCAAGAATACTGGAGTGGGTAGCCTTCCCCTTCTCCAGGGATCTTCCCAACCCAGGGATCGAACCCAGGTCTCCTGCATTACAGGCTGATTCTTTACCATCTGAGCCACCAGGGAAGCAAGAGTTTCTTTGGGAGAAGTAATGATGGCAGTACTTACCTTAATTTGTCAGTTCAAGATTCTGTATCATTAACTTTTGTTTTTTAAGCCATCTACTTTCAATAGAGGACTTGTGCTTCAAAAACTTTTCAAATACTGGAATCATAAGCCTTGTATCCAGTTTTAAAACTTCATCCATGTCAAATTAGTTGTCATGTTTTCCATGTCAAGTTAATATGTCTTTTTTTAGTACAAGTGTTTATATGAAAAAACAAGTTCATTATGGAATACTTCGAAAATACTAAGATTATAAAGAATTGGTACCTCAGATGGGACCTCCCTGGCAGTTCAATGGTTAAGACTCCATGTTCCCAATGCAGGGTGGGCACAGGTTTAATCCCTGGTTGGGGAACTAAGATCCCAGATGCTGCACAGTGTAGTCTAAAAACTTTTAAAAATAATCAGGACCCCAGCAAAACCCGTATTACCATTTCCCCTACCAGCATCAACCCTGACCTTGACCCTCCCAACTCCCATTTTGTAGAGGTAACTGCTATTAACATTTATTATTTTTCTCTTCCAATATTATCCATGCATTTCTAACAAAAGATGAAAGTTTTTGAAATATGGATAAAGATAGATGGTAACATACCAAGAGAGGAAGAGAGCTGTGGACCTTGAATCACTTTTAGGGCATACTCAGATATGGTCCAAATTTTACTCTCTACCTGATTCAGTGTGGACCTAACTTTCTTCAGATTTTTGAGACAGGTCATTCAATGGTGTGAATTAAATTCAAGTCACTGATGGTTTCTTGAAATAAAATGTCAGTAGAAGATGAGAATCTTCATCTCATAGAACTTATAAACTAATGGGGACAGAGGCAAGTATATAAATATGGAGTGATGAAAATATATGAAAATAGACTAATGGAAAAGTAATTCAGCAGAAACGTTGCATGCTTGATAAGGAAAAATAGAAAAGTGACCCACTGGGAGGCAGGGTGATTTGGTGTCTTAGGTTTATTTCATCACAAGAATGTCTAAGAAATTGACCAGCAGATAGTGGAGAAGTGAGGGGTGACAGTGTAGTGGTAAGTAGCAACGGATGAAAGCAGGGTGAGGTAGAAGACCGTTGAGTGTAACTTCTGAATATGCTAGACTGAAGAGTCTGAATTTATCTAGGTTCATAGCAAGGTAGAATTAAAGATTAAGAGATGATGCCAGCAGCCGTAAAATGGATTATAACCTAGAGAGACTGGAGAAAGGATGCCCTGTGAAATTTGCCTGGGTCCCTTAATACCACTGGAATTAAGCTGAGCACATCTGAAAGAAACTGGCAAAGGGGCACGGAACCCCACCAGTTTTGCTTGCCTAGAACATTGTTAGGGATGTCATAATTTCTCCAAATGTAAGCAAATTAAAGGAAAGCCAAGCTAGTATCTCCCATTTAATATGAATATGTATCCTGTTTTAAAATACGGATAGTGTATTTTTGAAAGGCACAAAATGCAAAGAAGTAATATTTAGGGGAAAGGTCATCACTCAGCTTTATATAGAGAATAGGAAAATTATGTAAAATGTAAACATCAAAAACTTTTTTCAGCCTGACAAAAATGCTGAGAACAGGCGTCAAAATAAGATTTAAGAGGGAGTTACTGAATTTAAACCCCCCCCAAAGCTATTCTAATTGATGGAATTTTTCTCATTTTTAATTTTAGTAAGTGAAGACTGCATCAAGTTCTTATTTTAGTACTCAGGGTTATGTTTATAAATGTATAGTACTTACTTTCTGATACTTTTTTCTCTAAGAAAGTATTTCTTATTTTTAACTAGAACCCGAGAGTTTAGGGTATTTTTTAAACCCTACAACTTAGCATTACACTGAACAGTCTAATATGTTCTCATCTGTCTTAAAATACATACAATTATGCACTTAATCCTACTTTTTATTGGCTTCTGTTAAAGATGAATTACTGTATAGTTTTTTATAAACACTTGAATATATTTTTAAAATTGAACTGGAATAATTTATCTAATTTTATAAATATTTTAAGATGCCCTTGAGTGTAATAGAGGAAGTGTTAAATTTTAATGACATTATATAGGAATAGAAAAAAATTTCAGTATATAGTAGTAGTTACAAGACTGATAAAATTTGCAAACTGTATTTTAAAATATCTTTTAGCAATTTCTATCAATAATAGGATTAGAAAACTAAAATTAATTTCTAAAATTTGGCTATACTAAATTTCCATCCTTCAAGTAGGTAATCTGAGAGGCATTATATTGGTGACATGAACAAAATAAATGTTAAGGGTCTACATGTAATCTGTGAATTCTGTCAGAGGCTGGGTGATGTACCTAAAATAATCCTACAGGGGAAGCCATCAGAACAGCCTCTTGGTCCAAGAAGCCATATATAACCTGATGCAGCAGATGAATTATTGTGTAATACATAAGATTTACTTGAGCTGCTGTGTCTAATCCTCTGCTTGTCTTGATATTTGACTTAGAGGGGTTAAGTACTTGTCCAGAGTCACAGAGAGAGTGAATGTTGGAGCTAGGTGTCAAACCTGGGTTGAGGCCAGAGCCTAAGCGCTTATCAGTGATACCTTAATTTTCTGGATCCTAATTTTGTGAACCAAGTTTCAGTACTTTGTCCCTTATTTTCATGTCAAGGGGACAATAGATTTTCAACAACTGATAAAAATAGATTCTAAACCATTCATAAAAGTGTTGAGGTAATAGGCCCCTGCTGCTGCTGCTGCTAAGTCACTTCAGTCGTGTCTGACTCTGTGCGACCCCACAGACAGCAGCCCACCAGGCTTCCCTGTCCCTGGGATTCTCCAGGCAAGAACACTGAAGTGGGTTGCTGTGTCCTTCTCCAATGCATGAAAGTGAAAGTGAAGTCGCTCAGTCATGTCCGACCCTCAGCGACCCCATGGACTGCAGCCCACCAGGCTCCTCCGCCCATGGGATTATCCAGGCAGCAGGCCCCTCAGTTCAGTTCAGTCACTCAGTCGTGTCCGACTCTTTGTGACCCCATGAATCGCAGCACGCCAGGTCTCCCTGTCCATCACCAACTCCCAGAGTTCACTCAGACTCACGTCCATTGAGTCCGTGATGCCATCCAGCCATCTCGTCCTCTGTTGTCCCCTTCTCCTGCCCCCAATCCCTCCCAGCATCAAAGTCTTTTCCCGTGAGTCAACTCTTCGCATGAGGTGGCCAAAGTATTGGAGTTTCAGCTTCAGCATCATTCCCTCCAAAGAAATCCCAGGGCTGATCTCCTTCAGAATGGACTGGTTGGATCTCCTTGCAGTCCAAGGCACTCTCAAGAGTCTTCTCCAACACCACAGTTCAAAAGCATCAATTCTTTGGCGCTCAGCTTTCTTCACAGTCCAACTCTCACATCCATACATGACCACAGGAAAAACCATAGCCTTGACTAGACACACCTTTGTTGGCAAAGTAATGTCTCTGCTTTTAAATATGCTATCTAGGTTGGTCATAACTTTTCTTCCAAGGAGTAAGCGTCTTTTAAGAATCCCTTAATTCCTACTTCAGTTCATTATCTAGGGAGTCTTCTGTTTCTCCAACTGTTTCTAGCACTGCTGCCCCCCTTGCTCCCTCCTCTGCTGTCATGCTGGCTTCTGATAGTGGCCTCAACACTCCAACATCTTTCCAACCTCAGGACTTTTGCACTGGTTCCTCCCTCCTGAAATTCTCACCTTCACTGTCTTCCACATAGCAAGATAGGTTCTTTTCATTTATCTCTTAAGCTTAAATGTCACCTCCTCAGAGAGACCTGATTATGTCATTTAAAGGAGATCACACCCAGAGACAAAAAACAAAACCCAATGAAACCAAAAGCTAGTTCATTGAACAGATAAAACTGATAAGTCTTTAGCCAGATTCATCAAGAAAAAAAGGAGAGGGCCCAAATCCGTAAAATCAGAAGTGAAAATGAAGAAAGTACAACTGCTGTCACAGAAATACAAAGAATTATAAGAGACTACCTACAAATAACTATACACCAATAAAATGGACAACCTGGAAGTCATGGACAAATTCTTAGGTTACAATCTCCCCAAGACTGAACCAGGAAGAAACAGAAAATATGAACAGACCAGTTACCATTACTGAAATTGAATTAATAATTTAAAAACTCCCAACAAACAAAAGTCCAGGACCAGATGGCTTTGCAGGTGAATTCTACCATTTAGAGAAGAGTTAAATGCCTGTCCTTCTGAAACTACTCCAAAAAATTGCAGAGGAAGGAAAACTACTGAACTTTATGAAGTTAGCATCATCGTCAGAGCTGAATAATACAATATCTGAAATGAAAAGGAGTCAAGAGCAGAATAAATGAGGCAGAAAAATAAGTGAGCTTGAAGACAGATTGGTAGAAATCACTGCTACAGAAGAGAATTTTTAAAAAATGGAAAGAAATGAGGACAATCTAAGACCTATGGAAAACATTAAATGTACCAACATTTGCATTCTAGGGTTCTAAGAAGGAAAAGAGAAAAAGGACCCAAGAAAATATTTGAAGAGAGAATAGCTGAAAATTTCCCTAATATGGGAAAGGAAACACTCAAGTCCAGGAAGTGTGGAGAGTCCCATACAGGATAAATCCAAGGAGGAACATGCTGAGACATATTAAATGGACAAAAATTAAAGAGAACGAATCTTAAAGAAGCAACAAGAGAAAAGATACAAGGGAATCCCCATGAGGTTATCAGCTGATCTTCAGCTGAAACTCTGTAGGCCAGAAGGGAGTGGCATCATGTATTTAGAGTGATGAAAGGGAAAAACCTACAACCAAGAATACTCTTCCCAGCAAGTCTCTTGTTCAGATTCGATGGAGAAATCAAATGTTTATAGACAAGCAAAAGAGGGAATTCAGCACCACCAAACCAGCTTTACAAGAAATGCTGCAGGAACTCCTCCAGATGGAAAAGAGAAGGCCACGACTGGAAACAGGAAAATTATGAATGGGAGAGCTCACTGGTAAATTATGAATGGGAAAACTCACTGGTAAATTATGAATGGGAAAGCTCACTGGTAAAGGCAGAGAGCAAGGCACAGGAAACAAAGCACCTGTACTCTGAAACCTGTAAGATGTTGATGACAGAAATCAAAGATAACGCAAACAGGTGAAAGGGCACACTGTGTTCTGGGTTGGAAGACTCAATACTGTCAGAGTCACTATACTGCCCAGGGCAATCTATCGATTCAGTGCAATACCTACCAAGTTAGCAGTGACATTTTTCACAGAACCAGAACAAAAATCTTCTAAATTTGTGTGAAAACATAACCACAACAATCTTGAGAAGGAAAAACAGATGGAGGAATCATTCTCCCTGACCTCAGACTAAACTACAAAGATGCAGTAATCAAAACAGTGTGGTATTGGCACACACAAAGCAGAAATACAGAGCAGTGGCACAGGATAGCAAGTCCAGAAATGACGCTCACACTTACAGTCACCCAGTCTACTACAAGGAAGCACAAAGATACAGTGAAGAAAAGACAGCCTCTGTGAGTAGTGCTGGGAAGCCTGGACAGCTACATGTAAAAGAATAAAGTTAGAGCATTCTCTAACACCATAACCAAAAATAAAACAGACTACCTAAATGTAAGACTGGATATTATAAAACTTTTAGAGGGAAACATAGACAAAACATTTTTCAACATGGATCACAGCAATTTTGGATACACCTCCTAGAGTAATGAAAATAACAAAAATAAACAAATTGCACATAATTAAAAACTTTTGCACAGCAAAGGAAACCATAAAGCAAAAAGACAGCTCACAGAATGGGAGAAAATATTTGCAAATGATAAGACCAACATGAGATTGATCTCCAAAATATACAAACAGCACTTGCAGCTCAATATCAAAAAAAGCAAACAACCCAATTAAAAAAAAAATGCACAGAAGATCAAATACACATTTCTCTAAAGACATAAAAATGGCCAGAAAGCACATGGAAAGATGCTCAATGTTGCTAATTATTAGAGAAATGCAAATCAAAACTCTAATGAAGTGTATCACCTCATATTGATCAGAACGGCTATCATCAAAAAATCTACAAATAATAAATGTCAGAAAGAATGTGGAGAAAAGGGAATCCTCTTGCTCTGTTAGTGGAAATGTAAATTGATATAGCCACTGAATGGCTATTCAATATAGCCATTGAATAGTATAGCTGCTGCTACTGCTGCTAAGTCGCTTCAGTCATTTCCGACTCTGTGCGACCCCATAGACGGCAGCCCACCAGGCTCCACCGTCCCTGGGATTCTCCAGGCAAGAACACTGGAGTGGGTTGCCATTTCCTTCTCCAATGCATGAAAGTGAAAAGTGAAAGTAAAGTCGCTCAGTCGTGCCCGACTCTTAGTGACCCCATGGACTGCAGCCTACTAGGCTCCTCTGTCCATAGGATTTTCCAGGCAAGAGTACTGGAGTGGGTTGCCATTGCCTTCTCCGTGAATAGTATAGAGGTTCCTTAAAAAAAAAAAAAAACTAAAAGTAGAGTTACCATATGATCCAGTCTGGGCATATATCCAGAAAAGACAAAGCTGTTCTTATTGAAAAGATGGATGCATCCCACTGTTCACAGCACCACTATTTGTAATATCCAAGACATGGAAGCAACCTAAATGTCCATCAACAGATGAAGGGACAGAGAATGTATGGGGGGTGTGTGTGTAATGGAATATTACTCAGCCATAGCAAGAATGAAATAATGCCATTTGCAGCACATGGATGGACCTAGAGGTTATCATACCAAGTAAGTCAGATGGATAAAGACAAATATTATGATATCACTTATATGCAGAATTAAAAATAATGATACAAATGAACCTATTTACAAAACAGAGATAGACTCAGACATAGAATACAAACTTATGGCTGCCAAAAGCAAGAGAAGGGATAATTTAGGAGCTTGGGATCAACAGATACACACTACTAAATATAGAATAAATAAACAAGAAAGATCTACTGTATACCACAGGGAACTATATTCAGTATCTTCTAATAACCCATAGTGGAAAAGAATCTGAAAAAGAATAGTTACAGATGTTAACTAAACACTTTATTAAAATATACCTGAAACATTGTAAATCAACTATGTAAGTCATACATTGTAAATCATGTAAATCATTGTAAATCAACTAATACTTTCAATTAAAAAAATACCAAAAAAAAGATGAGGTAACGAATATGATGACCCTCCTGTGGTGAATGGGAAAACCCACAGGTAATACACAGAACTAATGAATGCTAGGAAAACTAAGGCAGTTGTTTCACATGGTTGGAGGTAACTCTATCTGTGAAACCACCCACCCTAAGTTTTATGGCATTGAAAGTCATCTTTTTAAAAACTAGAAAACAGTGTCCTTGAAGAAAAACTGTACGACAGTTTATGAGATCCTAGAGAGGTCTGATGTGATTGGGCTTCCCTCACAGCTCAGTCGGTTAAGAATCTGCCTGCAATGCAGGAGACCCAGGTTCGATTCCTGGGTCGGGAAGATCCCCTCGAGAAGGAAATGGCTTCCCCCTCCAGTATTCTTGCCTGGAGAATCCCAGAGATAGAGGAGCCTGGCAGGCTGCAGTCCATGGGGTTGTAAGATTCGGACACGACTAAACCACCAACCAGAGGTGCGATGTGATGGAGTTAGAAGACTTGGGTTCAGGCTCAGAGATGACCCCTCATGTCACCTCAGTCAAATTACAGTTTCTCTTGGCTTTTGCTTCTTCTCATTGTAAAGGAGTTATCTGCCCATTTCACAGAATCACATTTTGGAAATTATCTCAGATAAGAAATGATAGGAAAAGCACTAACCATTAATTTTCAGAACTCTGGCAGTTGAAAAAAATTTGTAATATGTGACTTAATATAAAGACAGAGATGTACCTAAAATGATTAAGAAAGAAGTCCTTTATCGAATGTTTTTCTTTGGAAGAACTCAAGTTTACTTTAGCTGTGTAGCTGTTGTCAGACTGCCTGGGTTGTGCTTCAGTTCAGCTGCCTACTAGCTGGTAAGCTGCCTCTCAGGCTCCGTTTCCTCATTTCAGGCTCATCTCTACCCCCATTGTGGTGTGGAAATACATTTACTAATCCTTGAGAAACACAAAGCACAGTGCCTGGCACATAGTAAGTTTTCAGTAAATACTGTTTTCTTATCCTTCCATCCATCGTTGATTACATTAGCAGATGTGCAGAACTGGAATCTGGAGCTTCTGATCAAAACCAGTCTTTCTGTTTCTCTGTTAAAGGCTTGACTGAAATGTAAATTCAACCAGTAGTTCTGTTATATACTGTTGGCTTAATGTGGAGTTTTGCTGATGGACATAATCCAAATGTTGAAACGTTATTTATAAATCTCAGAAAATTATTGGGGAGCAGATAGGATAAAGAGAACCATAATTCTATTCAAATTTTTATTTCAGTGCTCATAAGATGTTTTAGTTTTCCATAAAGCAAAAGAATTTATCTTTGGGACTGATAGATGTATAGTTATTAAGCATCTGGTTCATGTTTTTATATCCCAGTAGAAATGTGGCAGTACACTTAGAAAAGTTTCAGGAATTATTTTTCTCCAAATGCACCAGTTTATTTTCTAACCTGGCTATGACTGTTAGGCTTAGGAAACACACACACACACACACACACACACACTCACACAGCATAGGCATGGCTACAGGATGCCTTAAAACCTGTTGTAGCCATCGCATACCACCAATATCGATTATCGCAGTATCATCCTGTGAGAAGCCTGTACTGTTGTCGATTGTTGCCTGAGACTTTGAAAGCCAGTGCGGCTGCTCCATGACTGAGGCTCCCAGGGAAATCTCCCTGTCCTTTCTCACCTAGTTTGTTGCCTCCCCACTTGACACACGGTGCTGTGCTTAGATGCTCAGTCGTGTCCAACTCTTGCGACCCCATGGACTGTAGCCCACCAGGCTCCTCTGGCCATGGGGAGTCTCCAGGCAAGAATACTGGAGTGGGTTGCCATGCCCTCCGCCAGGGGATCTTGCCAGCCCAGGGATTGAACCCAGGTCTCCCGCACTGCAGGCAGATTCTTTACCCACTGAGCCATCAGGGAGGCCCAGAGTGGGTAGCCTGCCCCTTCTCCAGGGATCTTCCCGACCCAGGAATCAAACTGGGGTCTTCTGCATTGCAGGTGGATTCCTTACCAGCTGAGCTACCAGGGAAACCCTTACACAGAGTCACTGCAGTGTATCCCTGTGGGTTTGTGGAAGTAGAGACCATACCAACAAGTTCCTAGCTGGATCCCTAGAACCCAGCTTTCCTTGTGGCTCAGGAGATATTTGTTCAAAGAGTGGATTCCCCAAAATTAAGTAGTTTAATATCTATTGTGGATGCATTTATAAAACATAAAACACGAAGGAATTAAAAAGCAAGCTAGCATCGTGTAATTGCTAGTTTTAACTTGTGTCAAAACAGTAAGTCATTGTACTTTATTCTAACCTAATGACTTAATTAGTTTACTGTCTTATAGTTAAAAGTCTCTTAATTTTGAAATTGAGACTTCACCTTTTTAGGCTTTATTGCATCTTTCTGCTGCTTGGGTAACTCTTTGAAACCATAAAGAGTAACTCAGGTGAGGTAACTCTTTGAAACTGTAAAGTCACATCTTTTGATTCTTGAACGGCTGGAGGTTTAGAAGCCAGTTTTGCTTTGAGGTTGCAGTGCCCACCATCTGTTGAGAAGTGAGTCTCAGAGGCCCTGCAATGCATCAGTAAAAGGCAGAAAGCGCTCCCACCTAATTAACATCAAGTATTTCCTGAAAGAGAGACGAGGCGGGGACATAGATACAGCCATAGAGCTGCCCCTCCTGAATGTGTCTGTTTACACATGGCTATCACAGGGGTGCTTTCATTCTCTAAGGCAAAATGTTTAGAATCTTGGGACCTACGCTGGAGCAGTTTCTAACGGAACATTTTGAAAACTCTATGACACTTTAAGGAATGTCTAAAAGCCATTATGCAGACCAAGCCAAAGAAAGCACTGTTTTGATTTTAATGGTTTGTGACTTCTACTGTGTGTCTTGTCCTTGGGTCCTGGCTGCTCTGACATTGTGTGTAGGCTTCACTGCAGAGGCATTTGTTTCTCTATGTCTGTCAGCTTGGGAAGGAAAGTCAAGGTGAAGACAGGTGAAACAAACCACTTTGACCATATCCTTAAATTCAAGCTAAATTCTACCTTAAGTCTGTTGATTCTAAATTCTTCCTTAAGTCAGTTGAGTTCAGGAAAGCTAATAATACATCATCAAACCAGAAACATTTTTCAGGAGAGAATAGTTCCAATCTCTTTGAGTGATTCTAGTACTTTCAGTTTAAAAACTTTATATTGTTTGGTCCTATGATTATTTTTATTCTGTTATTGAATGAAAGAATAACACTGAATGATTCAAAATATATGTTAATTTGTAAGTTTGGGTTAAATTTAAGTGTTTAAAAATAATAATTGCCTGGATCTCTCAACCTCACATCTTGGAAAAAGAATATCTCCATGCTTACCAGAAGTCTCTGTGTCCAATAAGTGACTCCTTCAAGAAATGATACAGCCCCCACCCTCACAGAAGCTCAGCTCCAGTCTCCACCAGACATTTGGGAGTGGCAGTTGTTTGGACTTTTACTTGTGTCTCTGTTCTGTTGTCTCTTTCTGAAATCAGAACCGCTTTCTTCCTCTAACTGATGCGTTCAGTTCAGTTCAGTTCAGTCGCTCAGTCGTGTCCAACTCTGCGATCCCATGAATCGCAGCACGCCAGGCCTCCCTGTCCATCACCAACTCCTGGAGTTCACTCAAACCCACATCCATCGAGTCGGTGATGCCATCCAGCCATCTCATCCTCTGTCGTCCCCTTCTCCTCCTGCCCCCAATCCCGCCCAGCATCAAAGTCTTTTCCAATGAGTCAACTCTTTGCATCAGGTGGCCAAAGTACTGGTTTCAGCTTTAGTATCAGTCCTTCCAATGAACACCCAGGACTGGTCTCCTTTAGAATGGACTGGTTGGATTTCCTTGCAGTCCAAGGGACTCTCAAGAGTCTTCTCCAACACCACAGTTCAAAACCATCAATTCTTTGGCGCTCAGCTTTCTTCACAGTCCAACTCACATCCATACATGAGCACTGGAAAAACCATAGCCCTGATTAGACGGACCTTTGTTGGCAAAGTAATATCTCTGCTTTTGAATATGCTGTCTAGGTTGGTCATAACTTTCCTTCCAAGGAGTGTCTTTTAATTTCAAAGCTGCAATCACCATCTGCAGTGATTTTGGAGCCCCCCAAAATAAAGTCTGACACTGTTTCCCCATCTATTTCCCATGAAGTGATAGGACCAGATGCCATGATCTTAGTTTTCTGAATGTTCAGCTTTAAGCCAACTTTTTCACTCTCCTCTTTCACTTTCATCAAGAGGCTTTTTAGTTCCTCTTCACTTTCTGCCATAAGGGTGGTGTCATCTGCATATCTGAGGTTATTGATATTTCTCCCGGCAATCTAGTCTTTCCCATTCTGTTGTTTTCCTCTATTTCTTTGCATTGATTGCTGAGGAAGGCTTTCTTATCTTTCCTCGCTCTTCTTTGGAACTCTGCATTCAAATGCTTATATCTTTCCTTTTCTCCTTTGCTTTTCGCTTCTCTTCTTTTCACAGCTATATGTAAGGCCTCCTCAGACAGCCATTTTGCTTTTTTGTATTTCTTTTCCACGGGGATGGTCTTGATCCCTGTCTCCTGTACAATGTCACGAACCTCCATCCATAGTTCATCAGGCACTCTATTTCTCACTTCCACTGTATAATCATAAGGGATTTGATTTAGGTCATACCTGAATGGTTTAGTGGTTTTCCCTACTTTCTTCAATTTAAGTCTGAATTTGGCAATAAGAAGTTCATGATCTGAGCCACAGTCAGCTCCCTCACATCATTTGAGCCCGTTTGCCTGAAAACCTAAGTTCCCATCAGTTTACGGCAGCAGTTCTCAAACTTTTGGTCTCAAGACTTTGTTACACTCTATCAAATTATTGATGACCCACCCAAAAGTTTTGTTTACTGATTTATCTATCAATAGTTACCATTTTACAAATTGAAACGTAAAATGTTTGTTTCTTTTTAAAAATTCATTATACATTAAATACATAACATTTTTTGAAAAATAACATATTTTGGAGAAATTGGTGAGAAGAGCCAAATTGTTTTAATTTTGAACGTCTCCTAAATTTCCGGCTTAATAGAAGACAGCTGAATATTCTTATCTCCACTCAATTTATTGCAATATGTTGCTTTGGTTAAAGAATTTGAAGAAACTCTGGCCTTACATAGATATGTAGTTGGAATAGGACTATTTTAACAGCCTTTTCAAATAATTGTGGATATTCCTCAATAATACTAGAGTAAAACTCAGCAGATGATAGTTTCTTAAAGGTGGGTTACAAAGCAGACTCTGCAACTGTATCAGTGAACTAATGGTCTGTCTTCCACTTTGAATGAGTTTCGCAGCATCATGCATTGGTCATTTGGAAAATCTTAATTCACTGAATTATGCAGTTCTTCCAAATATTTATGCATTTTAATATACAATATTATGAAATCACATTTGATAACAGCACCCCTAATCTCATTGATAAATAACTGGGAAACTTATATTTGATATTCAAAATTTTGATTGAAAACAAATTTTATCATTAGCAACAAATCGTTTCAATTATTTACCTTGAAGTAACACTTTCAAGAAAATGTCAGCCAGATAGAAATCTGAGTCATCACAGTTTGTCAGCCATTCTTTCAAATAAAAATGGTGTTTCATTAAGAAGTGGCTAGTTCAACTTGAAACTCAGTCACACAAGTGCTTTTCATGGAAACAACCATTTACTTCGAGAGGCAACAGAATTTTTTTTTTCACTTCCTCTGTTGGCACGCATAATTTTAAAAAGATGTGTACTTAAGAGTTGAAATTGAATAAAACATCCTTTCTACTGCTTTATCAAGGACTTTCTTAGGTGGAGCTGGCTCTTTTTGTTTTGCCAGTGCATAGCAGTACAAAACACAATCATTTCTAGTACAGTTTGGTATCAATGCCTTTATTCACGCAAGGGCACCATTTTTGCCCACCATAGCTTTTGCACCATCAAAGCAAATTTTGACACAGTTGTATAGAATAAACCATGAGATTTGAAAAATACCTTTAAAATCCTAAAATTAGGTCAAGGATTTACTGATGCCTCAAATGAAATAATCAGTGGCTCCCAAGGTTAACAGTCCAAGAGCCATGGATTCAAACTTGGATCCAGCAACTCCTTCCACCTTTGCAGTATGACTCTGGAAGCCTAGTCAGTTCTGGTAAAGAAGCTAGAAATAACTTTTTGCTATTTGATAAATTAATGAATTTAACTTCCCACATGCTATTCCTCCAGACCCCTTCATAATCATTAATTTTCTTTCAAATAAGAAACTGCAACAGCTAAAACCATTTGTATACAGTTAAAACTTAATCACTTTACATTTGGAACATTCCTTTAAAAAGAAATTTCCTCTAATTCAATACAAAATACATGAGTACCTATCATGCACTCAGTACTAACTAGGCACTTTAGGGAATAAAACAAGTGCACATTCCTACTCCTCAGTTATTAATTTTTGCAAAGGCTTACTGCATGAAACAAAGGCTGTATGGTTAGATGTTGCCTCAGATGTAGGTTATAAGTAATTAAAAAATAGAGATTTAGGGATTTCAAA
This sequence comes from Ovis canadensis, assembly GCF_042477335.2. NCBI lineage: Eukaryota > Metazoa > Chordata > Mammalia > Artiodactyla > Bovidae > Ovis > Ovis canadensis. The sequence continues at coordinate 77,716,240 of NC_091247.1, read as the reverse complement.
GAGAAGCTGATGGATAGAGGAGCTACTCCAAGGAATCCATGGTTTGGACAAAGGTACTGAAGCTGGGGCTTCTCTGGTGGCTCAGACAGCAAAAAATCTGCCTGCAATGCAGGAGACCTGGGTTCAGTCCCTGGGTCAGGAAGATCCCCTGGAGAAAGGAATGGCAACCTACTGCAGTATTCTTGCCTGGACAATTCCATGGACAGAAGAACCTGGTGGGCTACAATCCATGGTGTTGCAAAGAGTTGGACATGACTGAGTGACTAACACACACACACACAAACACACACATACACGCAAACACACACACACACAAACACACACACACACACTCTGAAGCTGGAAACTGGAGCCAGTCCTGAGGGGTTGGAGGTAATCGGGATTGTAAATATTTGTACACAGCCACATCCAGAGCTGGAGAGGTGAAGAGAAAGGGCTGGAATAGCTCTTTCTTCTTCACCCTCCTACCCTCCAATTGCCTTTAGTTGAGCAAGGAGACTATTAAGTAAACCAAGACATGGGGGAGGCAACTCTAGAGTGAGTCACAGCCAAAAGGGGTTGTCAAAGTGACAGAGTGAGACTTCCCTGGTGGTCCAGTGATTAAGACTTCCAGTGCAGGCACCACAGGCTCAGTCCTGGTTGGGGAGCTAAGGTCCTGCACACCTCGGGGCCAAAAAGCAAAACACAGAATGGAAACACGATCGTAACAAATTCAATAAAGACTAAGAACAAAAATTTTTTTAATGACCCAGATTATCAGGGCACCATTGTCTCTTGTAGACCAGATGCACTGCTTAGATCGCCATCCTAGAAAGAACCAGCTATCCATCTATAGGAAGTGTTGGCAATCAACTTCCAACTGTCAGTCCCTTTAGGGTCAGCCTCAGGTGCAAAAAGCCACTTCTCTGCAAAAAAGCTACCATGCTCAAGGTCATACCCTTCCCAGGACAGTTAATATCCATTAACAGACAGGGGCAGGGATGTAAAAGCATAGCCATTCTAGACAACTCTGCAGACGGTATTCCCTCCAAAGCTCCCTGCTACATTGGCTGAGGGCTTAATGCAAATCAACTCCTTCTGATCCATCCTTCCTTCTCCTTCTCACAGGTGGGATCCCCTGTGAGAATTCTTGCACTCCAAATTCTGCCTCGGTACCTGATTCTGGAAAATCTAACCTGTGACATTCTCTCTTGCTGATCAGTACATATATATGTATATATATGCATATGTTTATGTATACGTGTGTGTGCGCTCTGTCGCTCAGTCGTGTCTGACTTTTTGTGGCCGCATGGACTGTAGCCTGCCTGACTCCTCTGTCCATGGCATTTTCCAGCAAGAATACTGGAATGGATTGCTATTTCCTCCTCCAGGGGATCTTCCTGACCCAGGGATCGAACCCACATCTCCTACACATGTACATGTTTAAGTATATATACATATGTCTATGTATACATATTATTTTTAAATTACTTTCTCCATTCATACAGTATACTACCCACAAATGATCAGCAAACTGTGTTTTCAACCTGTTGGCTTATTTATTCTAAATATAGCCATTATTTCCCTCTAATGAAAATGTTTGTTGCCAAAAAATTTTTATAATGGCAAAATTATTTATTTTCCCACTAATCCCTGTGTAATTTTGGCCCATTTTGGAGATATTAAGATACTAAATATACATAATTTGTTCAGAACAGTGGGCATTTTATCTGTTTACTCTTGGGTTGGGAAGAAGATCCCCTGGAGAAGGAAATAGCAACCCACTCCAGTATTCTTGCCTGGAAAATCCAATGGACAGAGGAGCCTGGTGAGCTACAGCTCACGGGGTCACAAAAGAATCAGACATGGCTGAGCACGAGCACAGTCAACAACTGAGAGTAATTCTCAGTAAGAAGGAAAAATATTCCAGCTGTAACTTCAAAAACATGACATGTGGAAGGTTGAAAGTCACTTTCTAAGCAGTGTGGGGTGTAAGCCTTAGTCTTGACACCTCTATTTAGTAGCACACTCTGAGGTCCTTCAGCCTCGTGTGCAGGGCAGAGGACCAAGGTCTGATTGCACTCAATCTGTTTGCAGGAAAGTCAAGCAAAGTCATGCCCTTTCTGAAAAACCTTCCACCGAAGGTGATGGGCTAGAGGACCCCTAAGGTGGTTCTTTTCTTAACATCCCAGGCCCCAAGTTCTGTGCTGTGTTGTCACATAGGTTATTTGGAGTCCTGAGAAGCAGATTAAACTAGGATTTTAAATTTTTATTTTAGGCAAGACTTTTTATATAAAGCAACAACAAGCATTTGTGGCAGCCCTAAAATTTGTCATGAGAAATAAGCCTTTCTTTCATGAAGCCCAGGTGGGAGGGCAGCCCTGGGCTGGACTGGAAGCCCAGCAGAAGCATCTTTCTTCCCAGTCTCTTCTCTGCCCTGCCTGGTGACTCCTGCCAGCCTGCTCCTCTGACCACAGCTCGCCAGTATCACTTCTACAGTCGCTGCTCCACTGACTCCCCGAAGCCCTAAGACACAAGCCAGATCCCATAGGCTGGCATACACGCCCTCTGTGGTCTGACCAGTGGCCACCTTTCTAACTTCCCTGGAGCCCCCCTCCTACCCATGCACTGTCTCTAGTGGCTCTGGAATCCTCACAGTCGATGAACACACTGCTCACTCTCAGCATATGTTCCTCTTTCTCCTCACTTGGCCCTGCCCTCTGTCCTGCCACCCTCATCTGCCTGGCAAAGCCCTGCCCCATGCCTCCCTCTGTTATTTCCTCTGACTCTTCCTGGATACCCATCTACTCTGTTTATTACTTCACTACAACCAGGCTTTTTGCATTAGAAACCGTTTATTTTTCACACCAGACACCTCACTTGAATGTGATGCCTGAGGAGCAAAAGCAGAATCCAATTCACCCTTGCATCACCAGCGCCATCACAGGGCCTGATATACACTGGGCCTCAGGCACTGTTTCACGTAGAAAGTTGAATTAATGGCTTCCTGCCACTGAATCCCCCACCCAGCTCTGTTGAAAGAATTGTTTTGGTCTTGTGTTGTTTGCCTATTTTCTTTCCTTCTGGCCAAAGCATCTCCAACAAACGGGAGAAGTCTGAAGAGTGACTTGCAGACAAGCCATGCGCTAACCACAATGCCCAGCATCTAATAAACAGGGACTAAAATGTCACTAAATTAATGACTGGAGGCCCCCATTGATAGGCAACGTATGCCTCTCTTTTCTAACTCATTGGTAATTCAGTTGCAAGCTAGCAGGAAGGGATACAGTGGAGGGAGAAGCAGGCCTCTCAATGGCCTCAAGTCATGGCCTGTGGGGGTTACCGTGGTCTGAACGCTTGTGTCCCCTTCAGGTTCCTATGCTGAGATCTAACCCGCAAGATGATGGTATTAGGAGGTGGGGCCTTTAGGCGGTGTGTAAGTGATGACAGTGGAATCCTCATGAATGAGATTCATGCCCTTATAAAAGAGACACCAGAGAGAGCCCTAGCACCTTCTGAGGATATCAGTATTAGTTTAGTTAACTAAAGTAAGATGTGTTCGTGAACCCTGGAAATTGGAGTTGAGTGCTAGTGAGGATACAGCTGTAAGTCTGCAAGCCAGAAGGGACCCTTACCTGACTACACTGGCACCCTGGTCTCAGACGTCCAGCCTCCAGAACAACAAGCAATGCATTTCAGCTGTTTATAAGCTATCCGGTCTCTGGCACTTTGTTAAAACAGCCTCAGTGGACTGAGGCAGGGGACCACCTGCTCATACACCTGGCTAAATATGGCTCCTGGAGGCTTAAAAAGGAAATTCAGCTCTTCTCCAGGACATAGTATGGTCTGGGCTCTGGAGGTATTAGTTTAGTAAACTAAAGTGAAATATGTTAGCAAGCCCTGGGAACTGGGGTTGAATGCTTGTGTGAAGCTGAAGTTGGTAGGGTCTCCCTCATCCACATGTTTCATGGGTATGATTAATGTTTGACTCTTGTCAAGGAGGGCTACAGGAAGGTTCCAAGACGGGCCTTTGACTAGACTAAGAAAAAAGGAGGTGTGGGAAAATGTGTCTGAGAAGCTCATCCAGCACAAACATATTTGCTGCCAAACTGTGAAATTGTTAAATTTATACCACACAAGACTGTTACTTAAAACATCATGGTAAAATTGCCTGCTGAAGCAGAAAAGAGAGCCTTACGCGCCTCTGGAAGGAACATGTGTGCTGAGGTGTAGACCCCTGCCTCCTCTCCTCCCCTGTACTTGGTATCTGTGTTTCCTAAGACCCTGTGCTGCTCGCTGTCCTGAGTTTCAGCTAGGATATGAGCTTCTATAATAACTATAAACTCTCAACAGAATGCAGGTGATAACTAAAGTAAAACAGCTATCTGCAGGCACTGGAGCAGAGAAGGCAATGGCACCCAACCCCAGTACTCTGGCCTGGAAAATCACATGGACGGAGGAGCCTGGTGGGCTGCAGTCATGAGGTCTCTAAGAGTCGGACACGACTGAGCGACTTCACTTTCACTTTTCACTTTCATGCATTGGGGAAGGAAATGGCAACCCACTCCAGTGTTCTTGCCTGGAGAATCCCAGGGACAGGGGAGCCTGGTGGGCTGCCGTCTCTGGTGTCGCACAGAGTCGGACACGACTGAAGCGACTTAGCAGCAGCAGCAGCAGGCACTGGAGAGTGAACGAAAGCAGGCAGATTCTGGTGAGGGGTCCATGCTTGGAGGAGGGGAGTTGTACGGAGTGAGCTGCCATTTTAGACTAGAGCCAGGCAGTCACTGCAGCACATGGGGCAGGGGGAGTGCTGATGGAACAACTGCTGTCTTTCTGGGGAACCAGAAGACTAGATATGGGGGAGCCACAGCTGCTAGAAGGGGCTCCGGAAGAGAGAGAGCTGGAGAAGAGATCCCCCAGTTCTGTCTGTTCACATCGCCATTGGCTTTGAATCACACATACACGGAACAAACTGAAAGCACTCTGCTGAGGGCAGACCATCTCATTTGGAGGTAGTGGCCAAAAAAGGATGTGTTGCAGTTTGAGTTCAACAAAGATGATTGCCCGCTTCAAAAAGAAAAGAGAAAGGAGAAAGAAAACAATTTTTAAAGAAAAGAAAGAATGTTTATTAGTGTAAAATAACATAATCCTCAGTTCAGTTCAGTTCAGTCGCTCAGTCGTGCCCGACTCTTTGCGACCCCATGAATCGCAGCATGCCAGGCCTCCCTGTCCATCACCAACTCCCGGAGTTCACTCAGACTCACGTCCATCGAGTCCGTGATGCCATCCAGCCATCTCATCTCTGTCGTCCCCTTCTCCTCCTGCCCCCAATCCCTCCCAGCATCACAGTCTTTTCCAATGAGTCAACTCTTCACATGAGGTGGCCAAAGTACTGGAGTTTCAGCTTTAGCATCATTCCTTCCAAAGAAATCCCAGGGCTGATCTCCTTCAGAATGGCCTGGTTGGATCTCCTTGCAGTCATAAATTAAAACTCATAATGCCCAGGATACAGTCCAAAATTACTCAACATAAAAAGATCCAAGAAAATGGAACCTATTTTCAAGAGAAAAGAATATCTACTGAGGAAAAAGCCTGAGATGAATGAAATATGGAATTAGCAGACCGATTTTAAAGCAGCTATCATAACTATCCTCCATGAAGTAAAAGAAAATGTTCACAATGAAGACAGAAAATTTCAGCAAATAAAAAATTTTAAGATATTCTTTAAAATTATATGTGTATGATATATAAAAACTGTATAATGGCTGAAGTTTTATAAAATCTACTGGATAAATTTAACATAATGGAGAAAACAGAGAAAAAAGTAAGTGAACTTGAAGATAGATCAGTAGAAATAATCCAATATGAAGAATAGAGTTTAACAACTGAAAAAACAAAAGCCTCAGGCACCTTTTAGATAATATCAATCGAAAATATATGTAGTTGAAGGGGAAAAGAAAGAAAATAAGGCAGAAAAAATATTTGAAGAAATAATCACTGGAAATCTCATGAATGTGTTGAAAACTTGAATTTATAGATCAAAGTATTCAAAGAACATCAAGCATGCTAAGGCACATTTTATAGTCAAGATATTGAAAGCCAAATACAAAGAGTAAACATTGCTGAGGTAGCAAGAAAAGAATAACATACTACATTCAAAGAACAGTTCAATAAATGGCTGACTCCTTATCAGAAATTATGAAGTCCAAGAGAGAGTAGAACAATATTCCTGAAGTGCTGAAAGGAAAGGAAATCTATCAGCCCTGAATTCTATATCTAGCAAAAATATCCTCCAAGAATGAAGGTCAAATAAGGAAATTTTCAGATAAAACTAAGAGAATTTGACACCAGCAGACCTGTGCATAGAAATGCTAATGGAAGTTTTTCAGAACAAGGTAAATGATACCGGCAGGAAATTCGAATCCTCAGAAAGGAATGAAGCAGAAGAAGTGACTCTTTTTTGGCCCAAACCCCTCCAGTAGCCCAAAAGTCAGAGACAAGACTTCCAGGTTTCCAAACAATCCACAACATTTTGTGAAAACTAAATACCATTTGTAGTAGGATGAAAAACATCAAATACTTAGGAATAAATCTAACAAAAACTGTTCAGGAAAAACTGAAACCTACAAGACTGCTGGGGGCAGAGAGTGAAAACGAGGAGGAGACTGTGCTGGTGGAGCACGTCTGTCCCAGCCCCTCTGCCCCAATTTAGAGCAGGGAGCAGGGTGGAAAGCGTGGGCCTCAGACTGGCTCTCGAGTGGGGTTGCACATCCAGCCACCGAGAAACAGTCTGACTTCTCGCTTGCTCAGTCCGTATTCTAAGCTGTTCAGTTGCTAAGTCATGTCTGACTCTGCGAACCCTTGGACTACAGCACTCCAGGCTTCCCTGTCCTTCACTGTCTCCCAGAGTTTGCTCAAACTCATGTCCATCTAACCATCTCATCTTCTGCTACCCCCAATTTGTCTACCCTTGAAACAATTAGCCATAACCATGCATAAGTGCATAAAAGAGCTACCAGGACCAATTGCTTTTACCAAATGAGTTGATGGGAGGCAGTTTCTACAAAGTAGGCAGGAAGGCAGCTCATTTGGTATCTCGTACAGTAAGAGAAGAATGAAGAAAACTCTCTTGATTTACCAGCAAGTAAATGTTAAGGTGAAACTACATCTTAGGAAAGCCTCCTATTGGGAGAGTGCAGGATGTGCTGGTAGGAAAGGGGGCAAAGACAAGGAACAAGATGAGCTGGAGGCTAGGAAAACGTTTGGAATCGGCCAGGCAAGATGTTGGTGGGATAATCAGCAGGAATATGCTAGTATTGCCATGCCAGTTATTATTATTACTAAAACTTCCATAATGATTGATCAAGAGTGTAATAGTAACTGCAGCTTGTGGTAAATGAACAATATACATTTCAGCATGTGTCATTTATCTCCAAAACCACACAACAATGCCATTTCAAAATATTTGTCTGGTTTGGGCAGCGGAGTTTAGAGCTGGGGGAAGAGTACAGCCTGGAGGGTGGCAGACACCTTGCTGTTTATTTCCGGTGTTGGGGACTTGCTTATTCTCCATGACCATTCATGTTTCTAAAATCCCCTCCAGTATCCCCATCCGTTCCCTCTTAGACTCTACAGCATTCTTGAGGGGGACTACAAGTACCTCCATTACAACTGAAGAGGAGTGTGAGGCTTAGAGGTGGGGGTAGCTACTCAGGGTTGGCTCTGGGGGCAGGGCCAGCTTTCAAGTCAACAGCGACGATGCCAGCACAGGCAGCGAGAGCCCACCTCTGAGCCTTGGTCACTCAAGGTTGCACTGTCTGTGACCCCCAGCCCACGGGGAAGTTCCTTGCAGGCTCAGAGAACAGTATGTGCAGATGACTTCTTGCCTCAAACACCTGAGACTCTGCCCAAGGGTTTTGTCTGGAACCCTGAGCACTCTTTGCCTGTGAACAGGTCAGACTGAAAGTTTGAGGGAGTTAATGCTTTTTTAGGGGCACCCACTCAAAATACAAAGAACCAGAGTGGGCAGAGATACCCTAGCTTCCTCTCTGCTCCAGCCTCCTCGCCCTCAATAGGGTGACTCAAGGTGAACTGTACACTGAACTTCAGCAGATCCTCAGCAGGATTGCCTCTCAGTTGCCCAAGCTCAAGGCCCAGAACTCACTGACGTAACCCTGAGTGGTCTCCTCCCTTCCCTGTCTCTTTCCTTCTGGCCTTTTCCATGCTTCTGGGAATCATCTCCAAATAAACAAGTTGCTTGGTCCTGTCAGACTATTTGCAACCCCATGGCCTATACAATCCATGGAATTCTCCAGGCCAAATAAACAACTTGTACCTAAATCCTTGTCTAGAGTCTGCTTTGGGGGGGGGGCACCCACACTGGGACAGACAGCAATCCCATCCAAAAGTGCTGGACCCCTCTGCCCAGAGGAGTTGGGAGACCCCTTCAGGTGGCTCAAGGAGGGATGGGGAGGGACTGTGAGGTCAGCAGACGGCATTTCAGGTAAGGGGTTGGGCATGAGCCTACTCTGGAGGGGATGTGGCATGTAATGTGGTGGTGGTGGGGGGATGGGCAATGGGAGTTTGGGGTGGCAGGAAGGAAATCAGGGATGAGACCCTGAATCTTCCAGCAAAGCGGACTGAACCCACAGGCCTCCAAGAAGATGCCAGGGAGGCCGCAGTCACCCTTGACTCAGTCAAGGCTTTTAAGGGCTGGAATTGGAAATGCCATTTTCTGGTTTGCTATTGGCCCAGTATTTCTTGTTTTACATTTTTTTCCTCTGGAATTTCCATTGTCCTTACTCCTTAGAGGAGACTAGACTTTTGTGGGTAGTAAAATATGTCCTCTAAGTTAAATGTCATTTCACCAAGTGCCATCATCACATTTTTCAGCGCCTGGCCATTTACATAGCTCTTTCATTTTGCACTGATAAAATAGCCCTTTGAGGTCAGAAAGGCAGAGGCTAGAATTTCCATTTCTCAGATGCTGGCTAATGTCCCCAGTGTGACCCAGCTGTAAGTGGCAACACCTACCAAAGTGGGAGGGAGCTCCTAGAGCCTGGCTTCACTCCTGCAAGACGGAGTGGGGAGCTCAGCAGGACCCTGTGAGTGTGGCCCCTCCACTGAGCCCAGTCAGCACTATGACAATCGTGGGCAGGGCTGTCCCCCCAGGGATGGAGAACCAGTGCCTGAATGCAGACATCAGAGGTCTGGACAGTGCTGGCCACCCTGCTTATATAACATCTGTCCTTTCAGGCTCCCACTGCAACTGGCTAGACTTTCTAACAGAAAGTTCTCTTTATCAAGCTTTCCAAGTCCTAGTTCTTGCAAGCGGTTCTGCAGATGGCAACCTTTGTCTAGAACGCTAGCACCTGACCACTTCAGTCCTTGCCAAGGGTGGGCAACCTGGTGACTCAGTGGCCAGCTCAGGATCAAGGGTGACCAGAGTCAAGTCCATCTGAGCCTCCCAGAGCACAGACAAGTAGCCAACTCTTTGTAGGTTTTGCATTTTTATGGCGCATTGCAGCTTCCAAGTATGTGTTTAGGATATTGAAAACACTTGTTATTCTTTGTGTTAATATGATGAAAGTAATAATAATAAAGTAGGGTCAGTCTCCCGGAGGCTCTGTGAACAGGGCTGGGCTTCCTGCCCTCCTGACCTCGGTGAGATAGTCTCCACTGCGGCCATGTAAAACTCTGGCGGAATTCTGTGCCCCTCCCAGGGGTGGTCCCAGATCAAGGAGCAGCTCCAAGCCTTCCTGGCAGGACTGGCGATGGAGCCAGAAGCAAGGACCCTGCCCCATCCCTTCTGACTCCAAATCCTTCCAGGTCTGGCCACGTGGCATGGGGCCTGCCTCCTAGATAGGAGAACTAAGAACCCCAGATGTGGCCTGAGGTCTCCTGCTTTGGGGACTGAGGGCCAGGGGTGGGAATTGATCGATATCCTTTCTGCTGAAACCTTCAGGGAATTACAACCTGTCTTGATCAATATTTTCCTGTAACCTTCTCAATTTCTTTCTAGAAAAGTGAGGATTTAACAAAGGAAACTATGAAACTCCTTTGCTGGAATCAGACAAAAAGGAAGATCTTTAATAAAAGAATCAATAATGGATGTTACACCATTAAGCCTAATTTTCCATCAGGGCACAGATGACATGAGAACCACTGTTCTCTCAGTTCAGTTCAGTCGCTCAGTTGTGTCTGACTCTTTGCGACCCCGTGGACTGCAACACGCCAAGTTTCCCTATCCTTCACCAACTCCTGGAGCTTGCTCAAACTCATGTCCATCGAGTCAGTGATGCCATCCAACCATCTCATCCTCTGTCATCCCCTTCTCCTCCCACCTTCAATGTTTCCCAGCATCAGGGTCTTTTCCAGTGAGTCAGTTCTTCACATCAGATGGCCAAGGTATTGGAGTTTCAGCTTCAGCATCAGTCCTTCCAATGAACACTCAGGACTGATTTCCTTTAGGATGGACTGGTTGGATCTCCTTGCAGTCCAAGGGACTGTCAAGAGTCTTCTCCAACACCACAGTTCAAAAGCATCAATTCTTCAGTGCTCAGTTTTCTTTATAGTCCAACTCTCACATCCATAGGTGACTACTGGAAAAACCACAGCTTTGACTAGACGGACCTTTGTTGACAAAGTAATGTCTCTGCTTTTTAATATGATGTCTAGGTTGGATATAGCTTACCTTCCAAGGAGCAAGCATCTTCTAATTTCATGGCTGCAGTCACCATCTGCAGTGATTTTGGAGCACAAGAAAATAAAATCTGTCACTCTTTCCATTGTTTCCCCATCTATTTGTCATGAAGTGATGGGACCAGTGGATGCCATAACCTTAGTTTTCTGAATGCTGAGCTTTAAGCCACCTTTTTCACTCTCCTCTTTCACTTTCATCAAGAGGCTCTCTAGTTCTTTTTCACTTTCTGCCAAAAGGGTGGTGTCATCTGCATATCTGAGGTTATTGATATTTCTCCCAGCAATCTTGATTCCAGCTTGTGCTTCCTGCAGCCCAGCATTTCTCATGATGTACTCTGCATAGAAGTTAAATAAGCAGGGTGACAATATACAGCCTTGACACACTCTTTTCCTAGTTTGGAACCAGTCTGTTGTTCCAATGTCTAGTTCGAACTGTTGCTTCTTGACCTGCATACAGATTTCTCAGGAGGCAGGTCAGGTGGTCTGTATTCCCATCTCTTTCAGAATTTTCCACAGTTTATTGTGATCCACACAGTCAAAGGCTTTGGCATAGTCAATAAAGCAGAAATAGATGTTTTTCTGGAACTCTCTTGCTTTTTCGATAATCCAGCAGATGTTGGCAATTGGATCTTTGGTTCCTCTGCCTTTTCTAAGTCCAGCTTGAACATCTGGAAGTTCATAGTTCCCGTACTGTTGAAGCCTGGCTTGGAGAATTTTGAGCATTACTTTGCCAGCCTGTGAGATGAGTACAATTGTGCAGTAGTCTGAACATTCTTTGGCATTGCCCTTCTTTGGGATTGGAATGAAAACTGACCTTTTCCAGTCCTGTGGCCACTCCTGAGTTTTCCAAATTTGCTGGCATATTGAGTGCAGCACTTTCACAGCATCATCTTTCAGGATTTGAAATAGCTCAACTGGAATTCCATCACCTCCTCCAGCTTTGTTCATTGTGATGCTTCCTAAGGCCCACTTGACTATGCATTCCAGGATGTCTGGCTCTAGGTGAGTGATCACACCATCATGGTTATCTGAGTTATGAAGATCTTTTTTATATAGGTCTTCTGTGTATTCTGGGGCTTCCCTCATGGCTCAGAGGTTAAAGCGTCTGCCTGCAAGGCGAGAGACCAGGGTTCGATCCCTGGGTCGGGAAGATCCCCTGGAGAAGGAAATGGCAACCTACTCCAGTATTCTTGCCTGGAGAATCCCATGGAAGGAGGAACCTGGTGGGCTACAGTCCATGGGGTCGCAAAGAGTTGGACACGACTGAGCGACTTCACTTCACTTCACTTCACTTCTGTGTATTCTTGCCACCTCTTAATATCTTCTGCTTCTGTTAGGTCCATACCATTTCTGTCCTTTATTGTGCCCATTTTTGCATGAAATGTTCCCTTATTATCTTTAATTTTCTTGAAGAGATCTCTAGTCTTTCCCATTTATTGTTTGCCTCTATTTCTTTCCATTGATCACTGAGGAAGGCTTTCTTATCTCTCCTTGCTATTCTTTGGAACTCCGCATTCAAATGGATATATCTTTCCTTTTCTCCTTTGCCTTTAGCTTCCCTTCTTTTCTCAGCTATTTGTAAGGCCTCCTCAGGCAACCGTTTTGCCTTTTTGCATTTCTTTTTCTTGGGGATGGTCTTGATCACTGCCTCCTGTACAATGTTACGAACCTCCATCCATAGTTCCTCAGGCACTCTGTCTATCAGATCTAGTCCCTTGATTCTACTTGTCACTTCCACTGTACAATTGTAAGGGATTTTATTCAGGTCATACCTGAATGGTCTAGTGGTTTTCCCTACTTTCTTCAATTTAAGTCTGAATTTGGCAATAAGGAGCTCATGATCTGAGCCACAGTCAGCTCCCCGTCTTGTTCTCTCAGGTGCTTTTCAAACCTTCAAGATCTGAGTGTAGCTAACTGACCACATGTTATTATGATTGCTCTCATCATATTAACACACAGAAATTTTTTTCTCTGTGAATTTTTTAACATCCCAATTGCCATGGGACTAATCTGGAGTTTAGAGATGACATTCTTCTTCTCTTTGGAGAATACTATGAGAAGGGCAACCCTGAGTGCTCAAAAGAATAGCTTTCATCTCTTGTGTTTCCACTAAGGAAAAAGATGTAAGCTGGGAGGCCAATCTTGTTTCACCCTTCACCCCCAACCTATGAGAACCTGCCCTTCTGCCCATCTCAGGTACAGCTGCCTAGACCAGGCGGGGCCTTTGACCTCAGGTTACCTTTCCCAAGGCCACTGACTTGTGGCCTGGTTAAAAAAAAAAAAAAAAAAGATCCGCTAAGATGGCTTCTTCAGGTCGTAAGTAGGGGAGACAGAGAGGCTGCTGACATTTTGGAAATGGAAACCAAAGCAGACGGTTGTCGTGCAGAAAGGGGAGAGAAGGAGGTGATCTCCGAGACGGTCACACACCAGAGGAGGGCAAAGAGGAGCCAGGGGCAGAGGCGGGAGACTGGAGCAGACCACAGCAGCAACTAGAGGCCCTGGGTTCCTGGAAAGACGGGGAGTGCGGCCTTAGCTTGGGACGGCTTTCCCATCTCAGTTCCTGCTCCATGGGAGCCAGCTGGGTCAAGGCTTCTTTTCCAGGGGTCACCATCCCTTCCTCACAGATCCTTGCACTAAATTCCTCTTCCCTGAGCCAGCTCAAGGTGGGTGGGGGGGTCTCTCTCTGAAACCAGAAAAAGTGTTTAGATCATTTACACTTAATGTAATTATTGCTAGAGTCAGGTTTCTATACTATCTTGCTGCTTATTTTCTACTTGCTCCTTTGATTGTGTTCTCTTTTTAATCTTTTAGTCTTGTTTTGCATTAATTTTGCATTTTTTAGTAGTCCATTTACCTCCACTATTGGTTTGCTAACTATATCACCTGGTCTTATTTTTTCAATAGTTGCTCTGGGATTTAAAATATGCATAATTAATGTATCACAGGGTATCTTCAAATATTATACCCCTTCCCATATAGAGCCTTCCGACAGTACGCTCCTGTGCCCCCTCCTGTACTTTGTGCTGCTGCTGTCATATATTTCACTGCTGTATATGCTATTAACACCACAATACATTCTTTTGCTTTAAGTCATTAGTCTTTTAAATTTTTTTACTAAGGGTAAAAAAGGTCTCTTATTTTTACCCACATCATTTACCATTTCCCAATCTCTCCAGGCCTTTGTGTTGATCCAACTTTCCATCTGGCATTATTTTCCTACTGCCTGAAGAACTTTAATATTTTTTAAGTTCAGGCCTATTGGCAACAAATGCTTGCATCTTTTTGTCTGTCTGAAAAAGTCATCATTTCACCTTCATTTTTAAATTACATCTTTGCTAGATTTAAAATTCTGAGTTGACTTTTTTTTTTTTCCAACATTTTAAGATGCATTCCACTGTCTTCTGGGTTGCATTGTTTCTTATAATAAATCTGTGACAAGTTTTATCTTTGTTCCTCTGTACAAAATGTGTCTTTTTCTCTGGATGCTTTAAAGATGTTCTTTTGTCACTGTTTTCCAGAAACTTGATCATATTGTGTCATGGTGTAAGACATTTCTAGCTGTAGATTTATAGTTCTCAACGAATCTGCGGAAATTTTTTGGCGATAATTTCTTCAAATACTTTTTCTGTTTACTCCTCTTTTCCATCTTTCTGGAAGTCCAATTCCACGGACACCAGACTGCTTGATATTATTGCACAGGTGATTAGAACTGTGCTCTGCACTTTTTAAATGTATGCATTTTCTTATATGTAAATTAAAACCAAATATAGTTGATTTAAATCAATGAGACTATATACAAGACCCAGCACCATTCATGGCGCACAATAGGTGATTAATAAATACTGTTTTTCATCTCCCCAACCTCACCTCTTTAATTTCTCTCTGTGCTCCTGCTCTTTTTATCCAGTTTACACACTTCTGCCTCTTTCACTTCTCACACCCCTCTGACTCTCCAAATTCCTCCCATCCTTCAAGGCACAGTTTGAATCCCTCCACCCTGAAAACATTTTCCAGGTTACTTTAGGCCACAGTTCAGGTCTAAGCATTCACCTCTGCCTCCCCAGAATTAAGCATTATTGTATATTGACACGCGTCTTTCACAGTGCAAGGGTGCTTCTGTGTCTTGCCTCACCTTTGATTTTGAATTCCTCAGGAATGAGTACTATAATACTTTTTCCTCCTGCAACATCATCACTGCCTGCTCCAACAGTGCCAAGCGGTGTTTCTCATTGTGAATCACTTGGGACAGAGCCTCCCAAGCATCCAGGAGCACCAAAGACCTCCTGCCCCTGGCCAGCCAGCTCCCTCGGGAAAGAAATTGCTCCCAAGTGACACTGTGGTGTTCTGAAGGAAAAAGGACTCTGGAGACCAACCATCCTGGAAATCTCAGCCCTGCTTGCTTCCTTCTATATAACGGTGGCCAAGTTACTTAGCCAGACTGAGTCCCAGTTTCCTTATCAGTTTCATGGATACGATGGAGTAAAACAGAGACTTGTGTCAAGCCCCTGGCTATTACCTGCTGTCATGAGAGCTGGATTCATGAATGTAGCACAGGGTTCCAGTCTTTCATGGGGTACATGGAGCTGGTAGGCATTCAGAGAACACCTAGACTTGTGAATTTTTGTGCCAGCTATGAACTCATTTCCCCAGCCTGTGTCATGAACTCATTTCCCCAGGCTATGTCATGAACTCATTTCCCCAGGCTGCGTCTAAGAGCTCTGCATCCCTCACAAAAGCTTATTGTGTTTCTTTAGTCCCATCCACACATCTGGTTGCACTTACTGATCTAAAAATGTATCCATCCTTCTTGCCATGTTCACATTTCTGAACATGGTGCAGCCCCAAGGGGGAAAAACTCGTAAATACCATGCATTAGAAAAATTAATGCCATGCATTTACATCCTTCCAAAAAAGGAAGGTCTAGGACAAGAAGCATAGCCCTCTTTAAGCAGCAGGCACATGGACAGCTCTGCACACCAGGGGCTGACACACCAGCATCCCTGGGACTTGAATCTAGTGGTCTTGCTGGTGGTGGTGGTGGTAGTCACTCAGTCGTATCCGACTGCGACCACATGGACTGTAGCCCACTGAGCTCCTCTGTCCATGGGTTTCTACAGACAGAATACTGGAGTGGATTGCCATTTCCTTCTCCAATCTAGTCATCTTCAGCTAGGAAAACCCCTCCAAAGCAGTGAGGAGGACTTCTAGGGCAAGGAATCCAGAAAACAAGAAGTTCTTTTGACCATCTAGTAAAGGTTTACTTCCAAAGATGGGAGGAGTAGCAAGGAGAAGTCAAGAGACAGGACACCTGGTTCTGCCTTTAGATTTCCCGAGTGACCAAGAGCATGTCGCTCAGTGTCTGTGGGTCTCTGCTACCCATCTGTGCGTAATCACTTATGTCTCCCCTGCAGCTGTGATTTTGTGAATGTCTCTGAAATGAGACAGAGGTATTTGTCTATGTGTTTGTATCTGTCCATGTTCTCAGTGCCAATTATGTGCTTGGCATGTAGTAGACACTTCGCACATGTTTTTTAAACAGATGAATGCCATAAGGTTGAAATTGTAAGCTTCTATTTAGATATGCACTTTGCCCTCAATTACTGTGACATCAAGCAGCTTCATCTCTGGGCTCCAGTTTCCTCATTTGTAGAACAGATAATGGGGTCTACACATGATGACTGTGAAAATTAAAACAGGAAACCCTCATTTGAAATGGACCTGAGAAGTCCTGAAGGGGGATCTTTCGCATGCAAACCACCAGCTGCATTTTATTTTACAATTCTGGGCAGGAAGAAGCTTACCTTACCACTCCATTAGAAGGAAGTAAGGTTTTCTCTTCACCTAGTAACAGCCCAGCCAATGAAAAAGTCCGGTAACTCAGCCAACGAGAAACTGTCACCATCCTGACCCTCACTTTCCTTGGACGGACTTTCATTCAAAGAAGCCCCCTCAACTTCCTCCTTTATCTCTAAAAAGTTACACTCCTCTCCTTTTTTCTCCAGACTTGTGCCTGGTTTGCCATAGCTTGCATGTCCTGCATTGCAATTCTTCTGCTATTCCCAAATAAACCAATTTTGCTAGTAAAAATAACTGGCTGTCTTATTTTTAAGGTAGAAATGGTTAAAGGAGATGTCTGTTAACTCCACAAAGGGTACCTAATACAGAGAGAGTACTCACTAACTGACAGTGAC
The DNA here is from genome assembly GCF_042477335.2 of Ovis canadensis. Lineage (NCBI taxonomy): Eukaryota > Metazoa > Chordata > Mammalia > Artiodactyla > Bovidae > Ovis > Ovis canadensis. The sequence continues at coordinate 77,699,369 of NC_091247.1, read as the reverse complement.
CATGGCTATTGTTATATCTACCCCAATTCTGCTTGTTGGTGTTTTGGAATGGCTGTAGGAATTTCCTCTCGTCTCTTTTTTCCCCACTCTCTCTCCCAGTATAACGGCAGTGTATGGATTTTCTCACTCAATGGGCTGTTTCTAAAGATCAAACCAAAAGAACAGGCTTGTGTTGTAGTAGATTAGATTTGAGTTCAAGCTGAACAAAGAAAGAAGTTATGAAAAGAGATGGTGAACTTTCCCCAGGAAATCTGTTGGAATATATAGATGTTTTCATCAGTGACTGGCTCCTGTGGTGACCCATATGGGTCCATACGAGCTTTTACTTAATGGCCTCGACCGGCCATGAATAGCTCAAGGAAACTGTGATGAGGCCAGTGGGCTCAGTCAGAGATGCTCTGTGTGTGATCTGCTCCACAGAGACCCACGGGTCTTTGAAGTTACAGAGCTGCTGAGATGCATTAGTGCTACCCAAGGATACAATGAAAGAAGTAGATCCCTGCCTGGTAACCCAGCCAGCCCTGAGGCCTGAGTCTGAAACAGGTAATAGGGAACGGGCCTGCTAGACCTGCTCTCTCATGAGGCTTCCATGCACTGGGTCTTGTAGAACCTCCTGGCACCTTTAAAGCCAACCTAGGGCACTTGACAGCCTCACTGGCATGCCAGCACAGCCCCAGTGGCCAGGTCTGGTGGGTGCATGTACCTACAATGACTCCTTCTGTCCTTCTGCCCATTTCACTGTGGGTTGTTTGTGAGGGGAGAAGAGTCACATTCTAGGCTCAGCTGTGTCCTCCAGAGGCTCTCCCACCAGTGCTGGGGACTGCCAACCACCCCCAGGGCCAGGTCACTAAAGGAGCTGGGCCTTTGGTTCCTGTTGGGAGGGATGGGCATGGGCGTAGGTGAAGTAAAGGGGAAGGGATGTTGTGAGTTGTGAGTGGTGCAGAGAAGAGAGAGAAAAATTCTGCTTGTTTCTCTACTACTTCACCAGCTTAGTCAGCTGAAGATAGGGAGGGCTGACCTAGGACAGGTAGGTAGTGTGAAGAGCAGGTTATACTGGGCTGAGCTGAGCTAAGTGGAGTTGAAAGACAGATCCTGCTCTCTTATAATCCCTTGGGCCGAGGCATCCGTTCTAGGCAGAGATTGAGTTTGTTTTCCTAAAATTGTCTCTGGCAACTGAAGAAGAGAAATGCTTGACTTATGGACAAGACACCCAGGGAGACCATCTCAAGTCCCCAGAAGCGAGTTTCCTGAAGGTGCCCTCACAAACCTCCTGGGCTGCCTCCACTTCCACCGCCCCTGCTCTTCCCTGCTCCTCATTCCCACTCTTCCCTGCCCTCACTCCTCTTCCCCCAGGGGAATGACTTCATGCATTCTTCCCCAAGGGCCTTCCGGACTTCCGCACTTATCTGGCTGCCTTTTACCATATCCTGATCCCCATTCTCCATTTGTTTTCTCTGGGTCCCTTCCCCTGAATAACTGACTGCTGTAGAGGCGAGACACGTAATTCTTTGGTGTCTCCTAGAATACAGAACTCGGAATAGAATAAATGCTTCCTGAATGAATGACTGAAAGGCTGTATTACCTCAGATCTTAAAATGCAATTCTAGGACTTGTCTGCTGCTGCTGCTGCTAAGTCGCTTCAGTCATGTCCGACTCTGTGCAACCCCATGGACGGCAGCCCAACAGGTGCCCCCATCCCTGGGATTCTCCAGGCAAGAACACCGGAGTGGGTTGCCATTTCCTTCTCCAATGCATGAAACGGAAAAGTGAAAGTGAAGTCGCTCAGTCGTGTCCGACTCTTCGCAACCCCATGGACTGCAGCCTACCAGGCTCCTCTGTCCATGGGATTCTCCAGGCAAGAACACTGGAGTGGGGTGCCATCGCCTTCTCCGAGGACTTCTCTAGGTGGTCTAATGGTTAGGAATCCACCTGCCAATACTGAGGACGTGGGTTTAATCCCTGGTGGTGGAAGATCCCACATGCCTCAGGGCCATTAAGCCCATGTGCCACAACTCCTGAAGCCTGTGCAGCTAGAGCTCATGCTCTGCAACGAGAGAAGCCGCTGCAGTGACAGCCTACACGCCATAATGAAGAGAAGCCCCCACTCGCCACAGAGAAAGCCCTTGAGTAGCAGTGAAGACCCAGTGCAGCCAAAAAATTTAAAAATAAAAAATAAATTAAAAGCTTGGGTCATAACAGGTGTATACACTCCAACTCATACCTTAAGGATTATTACTGAGGAACTTGGGGTTTCTAGGGCTCCAGCTGTGAGTCCTCTGAGGCTGGTGAGGATGGGGGGACCAGGGCTAAGGGCATTAAGCAAATGTCGCAGCCCTGCCACCAATTTATGTGTGATGGAGAATAAGTCATGTAATATTTCTCCATGTCCTTACCTGTTCAGTGGGTCACCACCCACTTGTATAAAGTATTGAGAGCAGAAAATGGGGCAGTTTTGAAAGCAGTTTGGTAATGCTGAATAAATGAAGGAGATTATTATTCTCAGGGGTTCATGAGGGATTCATTCAAAACATCCTTAGTGATTACTCTGCTTCAGATACTAGGAATACAAATACAAAGGTGCCTCAAACCTTGCCCCTGGGAAGCTGGGGAGAGAGACTCAAATACTAACAATGGGATTGTAGGAATGGGGGAGGAAAATGTCTGGAGGGCAGACTGGAGTACGTTTGAAGAGACCTTTGGGAATCATCAGATGTCTCCAAGAAGGAGTGTGGAGAGGCAGGAGCCTGACAGAAGGGAAGGCTGAAGGCGTGGAGGGGAGCTGTGAATGGTGCCTCGTGGCTCCAGTGGAGAAAAGCAGGGTGGCCAGGCTGCCAGGGAGCTCAGCACAGATGCTAGGAAGGTAGGTAGCTGAGCTGGGGAGCTCTGCCACCCTGGTGGGGTAGGCCAGGGTGGGGTGGGAGTGCCAGGGGAGGAAGTGTCAGAATGCTTCCGGGACTCCAGCTGGTGCAGCCACAGGCAGGGCCTGGAGTTACTGGGTGAGCAGGGAGGCCAGGCCCTCCAGGTTGCTCAGCACAGATGGGCAGAAGCATACTGCCTATGTTGTAGCCGTGCATTCTGGAAACAGACTCACTTGAAGGACAATGCAGATAGTGGAGTGCAGTTTATTACACCAGCAGGCCCAAGGCAGAGTCTCCTCTGAGCCAAGAACCCCGACCAGTTTTTGTGAAAACCTTATATACCCTAGTGTACGCCAAACCCACCTCCCCAGATTCCATGAAACTAGTCTGAACAAAGGAAAAGAAAGATACAGTCAAAGTTAACTCCTGATTCCTGTGCCTTACACCTAGGTATTTAACAGTGGACAATTATCAATAGGCCTGTGGTCATACCCTAATAAGCATAATAGAATGTATGATTCTGTTCGGTTACACAGATAATTAGGGTATTCTTTTAGGCAACGGAGAGTCTAGGTATGAGCCCTGGGGCTCTTCCTTCCAGGGCCTGGTTTTCCAGTTGGTATGTCGTTTCCATAGGTACTGGGCATATAGCTCAATGTCCACAGTCCAGCCCAAGATGGAGTCCTGCTTTCAAGACAGAGCCTGTTCTGTCTGTTTCCTCCTTCACCTGGTCCTTCCTTCTCTTAAGAGCTCCAAGCGCAGCCAGGTCAGATTACTCGCCTGCTACTCAAACGTGTAAGACTCTCACCTCTGTGCCTCTGCACAGCTCTCTCCCTGCATGGACCATTGTTAATGGCCCTCACCCTCCAAGTCCCTGCTTCCATGTCACTCCCCACCCCCGGGGCCTCCTTGGCCCATGGCGCCCCCATCGTTCCTTTAACACCTCGTAACACAAGTGGTTCTTGTCTTTCCTGTGTCTCCCCTCTAACGTGTCAGTTCTGTGAGGCTGGGGGCTTTGTCTCTCATCCCGACTTGTTGCTGGCACACAGTAGGTGCTGAATAGCTGAATCAATGGCCTGGCTGTAAAGCATGACTTGAAAGGTGCTGCACTTAAACCTGCAGCATCATCCATGGGTTATGGTGGGGATCAGCATCCCCCATAGTAGAAATCAAGAAATCGGGATCCCCTTCTTGGTCTTAAATAAGTATCACATTAAATTTCATAGTAGGTGACAAAGAGAATTGACCAGAAAGCCCCAAGGCTGAAATCTGGCTCTGCACCTGCCTCTCCTCACTCCCCGAGCATCATGTCCTAAATCCTGAATCCCAAATCCAGCCAGAGTGGGAAGCTCAAGGTGGACACAGTCCTAAATCCAGCCTGGTCAAGGAAACCCAGCTGGCACAGGAAGGTCTCCGGTAGGGCCTGGGCCAGCTACAGAGAATGGAAAGAACGGGCTTCAGTGGGCAAAAGCTGCCATTGCCTTACTTGGCAACACACGTGTCTTTTTAAATAACAGATTTAAATAAGTAATGCAAACTGTGAAAATCTATGGTTAAAAATGAAAGAGGAGGGACGGGAATAAAGACTTTAGCAGATGGTTGCCAGGCCTCCCTCTCTGACAGGTGGGACAGATCATCTACACCAACACATCCCGAAAGGTCTTCTCTCTTAGTGGGTGTTTATTGGCATCCCACAGAATGAACCCTGCACATTCAGCCTGGCCCAGAGCAGCTCTGGAGAGGACCTTGGCCTTGGCTGGGCCTCACCTGTGGCCACAGAGTTCAGTTCAGTCGCTCAGTCATGTCCAACTCTTTGTGACCCCATGAATCGCAGCACGCCAGGCCTCCCTGTCCATCACCAACTCCCGGAGTTCACTCAGACTCATCATGTCCATTGAGTCAGTGATGCCATCCAGCCATCTCATCCTCTGTCGTCCCCTTCTCCTGCCCCCAATCCCTCCTAGCATCAGAGTCTTTTCCAATGAGTCAATTCTTCGAATGAGGTGCCCAAAGTACTGGAGTTTCAGCTTCAGCATCATTCCTTCCAAAGAAATCCCAGGGCTGATCTCCTTCAGAATGGACTGGTTGGATCTCCTTGCAGTCCAGGGGACTCTCGAGAGTCCCCTCCAATACCACAGTTCAAAAGCATCAATTCTTAGGCACTCAGCCTTCTTCACAGTCCAACTCTCACATCCATACATGACCACTGGAAAAACCATAGCCTTGACTAGACGGAGGCCCCCTCACCAAAAGGGGGCCAAGGAGAGAGAAAATCCTGCAAGTCTAGGCAAAGGCACCATCCAACCAGAGGTGGAGAGGAAAGACTCGACACTAGCCCTTGGGGTGTCTGAGTCAGCGTCTCACTCACACACACACACGTGCTGCCTCTTGCAGTCCTTGGGCCTCTTCACATCTGCTCTGCCCACACCTGCTCTCTGACAGCCAGGACTGTGGGGCCCTTTAAAAGACCCCACCTGGCCCTCTAACTGGTTCACGGAGGAGAGTCATGGGCCCCGAGCTAGACTGTGGCCCACTAGGAGGTGGAGACCAGCCCTTGTCCTCCAGTATTCCCAAGGCCAGTCACAGGCCTAGTGTCCAAAGGGCTCAGGCACAGCCACCTTCATTTCCCAGCAGAGCCATCAGTTTGGGGTCAGACTCCTTCCTGCAGCCACCACTGAGGGTCATGGGCAGGCCTCCTCCCCACATCCTCCAGCCCCTGGGTGTGTCAGCAATGAAGGTTGGATGCTGATGCTGAGTCAGCACTGGGTTCACAGGGTGTCCCTTGAGGGACCAGCAGGGAGCTATCCTAGGAAGCAAACCCTCATCTCACCTCAGGGTCACCTGCCATCATGAAGCACTTGTTAGGCTGGCCACTGTGTTGAAAGCTTTAGGTGCAGAATCGCTTTAAATCCTTACAACACCCTACGAGATGCGCCAGCATCACCCCCATCATTGTCATCTGCATTTAACAGAAGAGGAGCCTGAGATGCCGAGAGGGCCCGGAACTGGTCTGCGGTCACAGTAAGCAGGATGCGGCCCCCGCAGCCCTGCCCCACAGTGTGTGCTCCAAACCTCAGGGAAGCCGCGGCCGTGCCACACAGCCTCCCTGACTGCGCCGTCCCTCAGTCACTGGCACCTGTACACAGGCTGCAGGACTGTGCAGGCTCCGCTGCTAGTGCCCCTGGTCAAGTCCTTGCCTCTCCCTGAGTAGTTTCTCATTAGTACAATAATACAGGGTTTGCGAGAAAAGCCATCTCACAGGGTGATCGGAGGGAAAATGTGCTAATATGTGTAACAGGCTTAGAACCCTGCCTGGTACCAGACACACTCAACAAATAATGAGCCTTGTCCCTATTCTGGATAACATGAGTGTTCCAGTGGAAACTTCCAAGTCCTTGTCTGATCTACAGTCCCTTCTCCATGGGGTCCATGAAATGACCTCCCGTATCCACTGTCCTTTTAAAATCTCCCTCCAGCTCATTCTTCCACCTTCTCCTTTTCTCCTCCTTCCACTCCCAACTTGCCATTGAATCTGTTTAATTCATTCTAATGCTCGGAGCCCCAGATCCCTGACTGTGACAGATTGAGGGGGTGGGGTGGGGGTGGAGAATGGAGGAGCTTGTGTAATAGGACATAAATAAATTTGCACATGCTTCTTGGTTTTTACTTGCAGATTTTTATCCCATCACAGGGCAATCTTTGCTTTGTCTTCTCTGGAATCAGTGGGAGGATGTTTTATTCATGCCCATCTCCCCAGCACACAGTGCAGGAGGCGCCCAGTGCGCCACGTGCTTGGTTCTGTGAGAGCCAATGTTTATGCCAGGTGCTGTTTGCTCTCAGGGCCTCACACACTCACTCACTGATGCTCTGATAGCATCTTAATGTCCCCACGCTCAGCAGATAGTAAGCACTCCGATGTCTCGCTAGCAAGGAATGGTGTCCAGTCTGTACCCTCTACACCATTTAAAACCCCCATCTCGGTCTTGGTGACTCATGACCATCCCCTCTTACTTCTGGCCTCACCCCTCTCTAATATTTAGGAAGGGGGTTTCAGTGCAAACTGTCAACGTGATGAACGGCCCAGGTGACAATGACAAAAGTGAGCGCACACCTAAAGCCACTTAGGTGCTTCCCTACAGGGCGTGACTTGAGCAGCATCACACCATCTAAAACCTCTCCCTACAGGGCGTGACTTGAGCAGCATCACACCATCTAAAACCTCTCCCTACAGGGCGTGACTTGAGCAGCATCACACCATCTAAAACCTCTCCCTCAGCACTGGTAAGACATTCTAGTTACTTTTCCAAGTAGCTGTCTGGAAACTGCAAATCATGACGGCGTAACACATCACACCAAGTCACGGTCAGATAGGCTTGGGTTCACATCCTCTCCTGTTATTTTTTGAGCAAATTCCTGATGTCCTCTGAGCCACAGTTTCCTCAGTGATGGAGCGAGGGTGTGGGCTACCCTGAGCGGCCATGGGAAGATGACCCAGTTCAAAGGTCAGCCGTTTAGTGGGTGGCTTCCTCACTCTTAACAGCCCACCGAGTACAGGCTACTAAGGAAAGAAGAATTTCGAGGGGGAAGGAAGGAAGGATGATTTTAGTGTCTGTCAGGCCTGGGGTGGGACGGGGTGGTGGGTGGAGGCTGGGAAGGGAGCGAGCTGTTTACCAGCACAGTCAACAAATAAGGATCGAGACCATAAAGCCAGGCATTGTGCTAAGTGCTGAGGCAATGAAAAGGAATGTTTATTTATAAGTTATACTCCACCTACTTCCCGAGAGAATTTGAAGGTGACTCAAAATGAAAACCACATACGCGGCATGATCAGTAAAACAGAAAATCAAATCCATGGAAATGAAGAAAAGAAACCAACTTGACGATCACCATGCGTCGAGTTCTTGAGTGCCATCATCGTTTAATCCAACAACCCCATTTTACAGATCAGAAAGGCAAGAGCAAAGAGGCAGGCCCAGACCCAACGCAGGTGCAAGCACAGCTGGGCTTGGGATATTTAGGAGCCTGTGAAAATGTTTAAAACATTCTTTTAAAATCAGAGTCAGAAGAAAAATTTAGGCTGAAGAAAATGTTTTAATATACAATCTTAATATGTTCTTCTTTATACCGCTATACTTTCTATACAATCATAAAATATAATTTTTACTATTTTTCATGGAGGAGGGGACTCACAAACGGAAAAGTGCCCCAAAAGTCATCCTGCAGCCCCAAACCTCAGCATGTCTAACTCCAAACCTGTAAGTGAGAGTATTTGTTGTTATTGAGTATCATGAGATAAATAATTTTCAGTTTCATAAAAAGGATGTGTGGTGGGGCACATGTACTTACTTTACAATGTGATTGTAGTTTTCTTATTTCCTTTGTAACTAGTCAACCCTTTCTTATCAGTTCCACCAGGGAGCCAACCCCTACTTGGCTAGGGGGATGGCTAAAAGTTGTCCAATTTGATACATTTCCAGTCTGATTCAGTAACTAAAATTGTCTATGTAACGGATGACTCCACGGAATCTCAACCTTTGGGAGACTGTTTTGTCTGTCTCCTGAATCCAGTGTGGCAAACGGTTCTGACGAGATCATTGTGGCATCCCAGGAGAAGGTCCCTGGAGCATGCCTGGATCCTCACTGCTCTCTGCTGCCAGGGACCAGCTGATGGACCACTGAGGTAGGATGGGCTGCATCTTGCTTTACAGGGTGCTGTGCCAGGATGCATCAGCGAAGCCTGTGGTCCCCACCAGCTGCCGAAGTGACCACTTGGACCTGTGGCCAGGCCTGTCCTCCGCCATCCTGCTGGCTCTCCCAGTATCTCCTTGTGTGCTGCCTCAGGCTTTCCCACTGACCCCTCCTGCCACACATTCACGGCATCGTGTGGGTACCTCTGGACTTGTCATGGCCCCCACGCACCTGGAGGCAGATAGAATACTAGCCCAGACACTCGCTGTCTCCTTCACACTTTTCTGCATGCCTTAAAAACTCCAACAGATTGTACCCTGACACATTGTAGGGACCATGGAGGAGGCAATGAGCCAAGTGGCAGAGAAAAACCCTGGGGCCTGAACTCTTATCTCCCCCATCCTCCTTCCCACAATCTATCAAAAGAGGAGAAACAAGATTTCCTCTCTTCATTTTCTAAACACTAGTCAGGCAGGCCTAATTCTTGATATGTTAAATGAGAGATGAAGGAATTCAGAAAACCTTTTCTTTGAACAATGACTGCGTTCCATCCAAGAATTTTGCTATGACTCAGACAAAAATCTAATTGGAATATACTGAGCTAGTATTCTATCTTTCTCTTACCTCCTACACCAAACATTGCTTCAGTGGGCAAGTAACCCCAGAACAAGATTTATAGGATGTGAAAATTCATCGAAAAATAATTTCGGAGTGTCAACACTGTTGCAGAAACAAGTTAGTTCAACAGGAGAAACCAACTATGGTGTGTTAAATCCCCCCAAAAATGTATTCTGTGGGTCCTTTTACAAAGAATATTGAACAACATGATGAAAACCATTTTCAATGCTTTCTTGAACCTACTGGATCACAGGTTTATTATAAAAGAATACAACTCGGGAACAGCTGGGTGGAAGAGATATGCGTAGGGTAAGGTCTGGGGAAAGGACACAGAGCTTCCATGCCCTTTCTAGACGCACCACCCGACCCCGAACCGCCCCTTGCATGTGCTCACTCAACCAGAAGCTCTCTGAACCCTGGCCTTTTGAGTTTTTAATGGAGGCTTCATCACTTAGACATGATCAATTAAATCACTGGTCATAAGCAACTGATTCAACATCTAGCCTTTCTCCTCCACAGAGGACAGGAGTGGGAACTTCAGGGCTTACTTTGCAAAACTTCTTCCAATACCTGTTGCTACATGGGCTTCCCTGATGGCTCAGCGGCTAAAAAACCTGCCTGCTGTGCAGGAGACACAGGTTGGATCCCTGGGTTGGGAAGATCCCCTAGAGGAGGAAATGGCAACCCACTCCAGTACTCTTGTCTGGGAAATCCCATGGGCAGAGGAGCCTAGTGGGCTACTGTCCAAAGGGTCCCAAAGAGTTGGACACAACTGAGTGACTAAGCAACGCCTCAACAAAAGTAGACTAGAATATTAGGTATTTCTGTATGAAAGGGGGAACATCAGGTGAGTTCAGTTACGCTACACCTGGTGTTCCTAACAGCTGAATACAGGTTAGACACCCCAAAGAAGATAGCACACCACTGTCCACCTAGGTGTTTCAAGCAATGTTTAGATGGGGGAAGAAAGTCACTGTCCTCCCCTCCCACCTTGAAGATCAGGGAGAATGTAAGAAAATAATGATAGGTTGTTTTTGTTTTTGTTTTAAGATTCATTGTGATTCAAAATTTGGGCCAGAAATAGTTTGAGAGTTTGTGCTAGACTTCAATTAAGCTTTATTAAGAGAGATTTTCGGAAAAGGCAATGGCAATCCACTCCAGTACTCTTGCCTTGAAAATCCCATGGACAGAGGAACCTGGTAGGCTGCAGTCCAGGGGTTCACGAAGAATTGGACATGACTAAGCAACTTCACTTTCACTTTTCAGTTTCATGCATTGCAGAAGGAAATGGCAACCCACTCCAGTGTTCTTGCCTGGAGAATCCCAGGGACTGGGGAGCCTGGTGGGCTGCCGTCTATGGGGTCGCACAGAGTCGGACACGACTGAAGCGACTTAGCAGCAGCAGCAGGAGATATTTTAAAGGGTGTGCTAAGAAATGCAGGTATTCTGCATTCATAGATGGGTGAGGTGGTGTTTTGAAGAGGTCATTTTCACAAGTTTATATATAGACTCGATGCATCTCAATTAAAATCTCAATACATATTTACATGTAGAATCTGGCAAGTTTATTATAAAACTCATTTGAAAGTGCAACAATGAGAAGAAAAACAAGGTGAAGGGATTGTCCTACCAGGTATTATGACTAAATACAAAGCCATAGTAATTAAGACAGTGTGACATTGGCACAGACATAGAGAAATAGATCAGTGAAGCAGAATAAGGGGCCCATGAACAGACCACACATAGGGATGCTTGATATATGATAGAGGCAGCATTTCAGAGCCCTGGAAAGAACAAACTATTAAAAAAATGATGCTGAAAAGAGTTATGGAGAAATGCATTCTAAGTGGGGATTAATTCCTTTGTGGGGCCTTTAAGGATCACTCCAGCATGGGCATAGCAATTACACTCAGATGAAATGAAAGGATTTATTATACTCACGGGTCCAAGAGGAGAAAGGCATGGCAGGCTACACAGGGTCATTTATATCTCAATTTAAAAAAAATAATGCATACAGTATGTTACTTATTTACCAAGCCTAAAAATAGACTCAACTACTAACTTAAACTACAGTTTGCCGTAGGTACTTGCATGGTGTGCATCAGTGGATTCAACCAATTGGGTATTAAAACTATTCAGGGGAAAAAATTCCAGAGAGTTCTAAAAAGCAAAACTTGAATTGGCCATCCTTCAGCAACTACTTATAGTGCTTACCTTGTATTTACAACTATTTACGTAGTATTTACATTGTATTAGGTATTATACATAATCTAGAGATGATTTGAAATATATAGAAGGATTGCATAGATTATTTGCAAATACTGCACTATTTTATATAAGAGAGCATCTTAGGATTTTGATATCTGTGGAGGTCCTGGCACCAATCCCCTGTCAATACCAAGGGATGACTGTATGTGAAATTGCTGTTATTTAACCATTTTTGTGAGGCAAAATGGCAATTTCCTACAGTTTACCCTAGATAGAGTAAAGCAGTGGGGAAGAACTATTAGAAGTGATGCTGAAAAAAGTTATGGGGAAATGTGTTGTAAGGAGGGAGAGTAAGTCCTTTGTGGGGTCTTTATGGATCATTCCAACATGGCCATCGAAATCCCCAGTATTTTTAGGGTGCATACACAGATGGTAAAACCATAAAAGTAAGCAAGCTGATCACGAACTGAAAGGTCAGGATTGTGTTACCCCTTTGGGGAGGAGGGAAGGAGATGTGATTGAAAGAGGAGGAGGTGGAAGGGGACTTCACAGGACTGGAGATGTTCTAGTCTGTTTCTTGCCCTCATGAGTGGTTACAAAGATATTTGCTTTGCAGTTCTTTAAACTATAAATAATTTTATGCATTTTTAAAAAAGGGAATAAGAAAAATGTAGATGCCAGTTCTGAACTCAGGGCACCCTAGCCAAACAAGTCTTCTACCCTTGAGTGGCATAGAGAGCAGGGCACCTCCTGTTGGATGCCAGGGGCCCTCATTGAAGATTGCCTATAACAGTTGCCCTGGCACCATTGGTTTGCCTTGTTTTGTTTCTCCCAGATAACAACTGGTGATACTTTTGTTACCCCACTTATAATGATATATTATACTAGATTAGTTATGTGTCTTTCCCCAATGAAGGGTAAGCCCCTTGAGGGCAAGGACTGAGAATTTTCCATGGTTGACCCAGTGAAGCTGAGTGCCTGACACACTGTAGATCCTTGAATAACTGAAAGGATACACTCCAGAGGAATGTCTGGTTGGACAGATAGATGGACGGACAGAGCACTTACTGGCCGCAGGTCTTTACTGAATAGGGGATTTTATTTTGAGAACTAGCGAAGAGTTTTACAGCCAAACATGATGAATAGAGTGGCTTTATACGTGTAAAAGTGCTAGTACAGTATAGTATAAATGGAGTACGGTATAAACCATACTTAATGATTTAGTACCTGGGACAACGCACGCTGTGCTTTGAATATTCAGTGACGTCCCGTCTAATTATGCTGCTAGGACCTGCAGCCACATAGGGCCCGCTACAGTTGTGCAACAAGAAGGGTTGAAACCCGCCTTTGTTGGGAGGACCATGGAGCAAGGGGCTCAGGGACGCCCCAGGAAGGAGGTTGTTGGAAAGTTCCCCACGTGCAGACTGGTTCCTCGGTGCGCCTCAGTCTTGGAGGCAGTGTGCAGGGAGACAGGTTCCTTCCTCACATCTCCCCTTCCTTCTCCCTTCCTTGCTGCCGGCTTGCCTCCCTCCTGCCCGCTCCTGTCCTTCTCTCTTCCTCCCTCTCTCCCCTCCGCTTTCGCTTCCTTGATCCTCCTTGTCCCTCTGCATCTCCCCTCCTTGTCCTTGCCCCTCTCTCTCACTCCCCCTTTCCTTCCCCACCCCTGTGCTCTCCCCAGTCCCCTATTTATATCTCCCATCATCAGTCAGCTGGGCCCAATATAAAGAAACCCAAACATTTTAACTATCCTTCCCTTCGCTCCCCAAGAGACAGCTCTGCCTGTGGTTTTTAGGAGACTGAATTCCCTCCGGGTCCTTCACCCCAAGCACTTTCCATCCACCCACACAGTCCCTGGACTCCTCTGGGTGGCCTGGAACCTGCTCCGCCAAGTGACCACAAAGCCCCCCTTGGGCTTGCCTGGGACCCCTTCCCAACCCACAGCCAGAGAAAGGGCCATTTGTTACTTCTAAATGTCTCCATCCTCAGCTCTATGAGCAAATGCCCCTCCTTTCTAGACCCCATAATAGAAACACAGATCTTGGCTGCCCTTCTCTTAACCCTAAAGAAGGGCTGCTTTTGCAATAAGGGGCATTAGAAAATTGTCATCTGCCAGGAACGCAGAGATGTTTTTTCTCCACAGTCTCTGCCCTGGGCTGATTTGGCCTGATTGACAGGAGAGACAGAGATCATGGGATGAGGGGGAGGAGGAAGGTAAGGAGGAGGTCAGAGAGAGTACAGAGAAGTAGGAGAAAGAAAGATCAAATTCCAGAATTTTAAAACCGGGGGAGGAGAAGGATGGTCATCTAGGAGGGTGGTCCCAACACACACACACCACCCATTCTGCAGAGGAGGAAACTGAGGCCTCAGGGACCAGAAGCCGTCTGCTTCCATCCTGTCCCGCATCAATAATTGGCAGAGTCCAGACTAGCAGGCGGGTCTCCCAACTCTAATCCCAGCCCAGCAGCAGCACCCCCGCTCCCCTGCCTGACTCAAAGCAAAGGAAGTTGACTCTCTTGGCAGCAAAATGAAACCTTTTGATTTACGAGGAATTCTGAGATATCTTCCAGTTGACAGTCTGGAGAATTGCATAAGTCCACACTTTTTGTGGGGGGAGCATTTAATGAAATGAACACATGAGTTATTCATTTTTCATTAAGGATGACATGCAGAGAGTCCATATCTAAAGATGAAAAGTAGGTCCCCGCCTGGAGCCCCACCATCCCATGGTCCCCTGGACCACTTGTCTCAAAACACAAACACTGACTGTCAGATTCATTATCTCTTGTAACACTCATAGGGACACAGAAAACTAGGGAATATCACTCCAGTCTTAGGAGAAAAGTGAGGCTCAGAGAGAGCAAGTAACAAGCCCTAAGTCACCCAGCTAGGAAGTGACAACTAGAATTTACATCCCAAGATGAAGCTTTGGCTTGGCTTCAACAAGCTCTCCGTGTAGGAATGGGAGGCCTGGGGTCTAATTGTGTAGATGTTGCTCAGAGCAGGGCCTGAGCTGCAGCCACTCACTCCGGATGGATGCTCCAGAGATAAAGGGGCCCTGAGTCTTGGCAAGGGGACCCATGGGCTTTCGTGTTCAGCCAGGCCCAGCTGGACAGTGACTGAGTCCCTGAAGTCTCGGGGACAGTGGGGCCATGAAGTTGTTGCCCGAGAGGCTCTGACTTCACCACTTTGCAAATCCTCATTCTCGGAGCAGCTTGGCATCTGCATCAAGAAACCCAGCCAGGGCCCCATCTCAGATGCAGGTAAAAGTATGAGCCTTGGAGCCAGTCAGACCCGAGTCTGAATCCTAAGCCTGCCACTCATTAACTGTCAGACCCTGAAAAAGTGCCTCAGCCCTCCAGAGCTGAAGTTCCCATACCTGTAATAAGTATGTAACAATACCTACCTCTGGGTATTGAGCTGAAAATAATACAAGTTATTATTAACAGCAACTATTGGATAGTAATGACAACTAATATGCATTGAGGGCATTTTTTGTGCTCTATGCTAGGCTGAGCATTTTACTACATTACCTGAGTTAACCTTTGATACAACCCTCTGAAGTGTATTATTGTTAGCTCCTATGAGGAAACGGAAGCACAGAGAAGGCAGTAATGCTTGCCCAGACCACAGAGTTAGCAAGTGATAGGATCAGCACTTGCACCGAGGTTTGTGTGCATCCCCAGCCCACTAGCATGACTGTAAGCAAAGTACCGAGCACAAAGAAGACACTTAAATGGGAATTTCTGTCCCTTCTTTTTTCCCCTAAAAGCCCAGATTTCCACAGTGCCCTCTGGGACCTGCTTTTGGGCTTGCCTACACAGACTTCTCTGGAAGTCAGGAGAAAGCTGGAGATGGGGGATGAGGGGTGGAGGGGAATCTCTCATTCCAGGCTCCCCTCCCCTCTCCCCCCAATCCCCCTACCCTGCTTCCTTATAGGGTCTGGCAAAAGCAGCTTCACTCAAGGCCTCTTGTGTTGCTGGAAACAATGCAAGTTTATTTTGGCACCACAAAGAGAGCCCAACTCTCCCACTCTGGATGGCTATGTGGGAAGAGGACCCAGAGAATGTGGCCCAGACCCCCTCAGTTCCCATTACTCTGCAAGTAGCCATCCCATGCAGCTTGGAGAAGGAAATGGGATAAGAGCTTTCTTTCAACTTCCTATAGATCCTAAGATTCGTCCATCCTTTCCGGGCTCCCTCTCCAAAAAGAAGTCACGCTGAAGGCACGGTGCAACATTTAACTACCCACTCTTATCCCAGCCCCTATAAACCCTGTGGGCACTTGGTCTGGCAGTGTCCTCACCTGGGCCTTTGGTTACCGAGGCTGATTAAAGTCATGGACCCTCAGAGTTGCAGGGGATCACCTGGTACAAGCCGCCACCTGGCTTCTATTCACACTCAACCAGCATTTATCCACTCCTGATCCTGGGCCAAGCCAAGAGTACTTTTGCATGTTAGTTCATATTTCAGAATCCTCATACTACTCTTTTTCAGAAAAGCCTTATTTCCACATTTTCACAAAAATGGAGCCCGTGGTTCAGGGAGATGAAGCAGCTGACATAAGACTGTGGAGACAGTAGGTCAGAGATAGACCAGGATGTGGTCTTCCAGCACTGACACCAGCCCCATCTGTCCCAGCCTGAGAGGCGGCCTTCTGCAATGCTCTCCGTGGAAGCTTCATCCAGGCTTGGTCTGAGCTCCTCTGGTGTTCCCTGAGAAAGCCTCATTTCAAAGGTTTCCCAGGTGAGCTAAAATCTGCCTCCCTGTCACTTTCTCTCTCAGGCCCTCAAAGTCCTAAATCTAACCTCAAGCAAAAAGGGAAATCCAGGAATCTGCCCTTGGCCATATCTGTTCTTCAGAGATGGGGAAATGGCCCCAGATGGTCCCTGATTCTGTCCTAGGACCGGCTGGGGGTGGGGGGTAGTGTCTGCACCACCATTCAGAACCCTGTCTCTGTGGGCCTTCTCAGGCTCTCTGACTGCTCCGCGTGGCTCCGGGTGGGAGTTAGGGAAATCTGGAGGTTCAAGGTGCAACCAGGTGAGCCTGCCAGGCAGGCCCCAGGTAAAAGGGATGGATGGGGACTCCAGCCCAGGCCCAGAGAACACCAAGGACCCACCACTGAGTGGACTGTGATCTATGGCGGGAGGAGAGCCCTTGGGCCCTAGAGGGCACATGCTCCCCACACCCCACACACCCCAGCTTGACCCAGGGCCAGGTAGGGGAGGTGCTGATGCACCAGCAATAATGGCCCGGATGATAGCTTTCAGAGCTCGTTGAAGGAGGCAGGCAGGGCAAGCTTCATTTTGGTTTACAGATGTGGCAATGGAGGCCCAGGGAACTCAGATGGCTTTCCAAGGCCACACAGCCCCGAATGCAGGACTCTGGGCTCCTTTTCATCTGTCAACTCCAGGAGGATGGGTCTGGGCACAGCCACGAAGGCGCAGATGGGAATAAGTAAGCTCGGCAAAGGGATGGATGGATGGATGGGTTGACAGATTCGGTTGATTGAATCAGTGAGACCTCACTTTCTGAGAGCTGCGGGCCACCGTCTCTACTGCCTCCCGGCTCTGAATAGGAGAGCAGATCTGAGCTTGCAGTTCCCACTAAGGGTGTGACTGAAACACTTATGGTTCCTATTTAAAGCCATACCTCATTCTTCATTTCAGCACCAACCAACAATTAAAGATGATTCAATCAATTTAAAGCAGGCCTCACAATTGGCCTGTCCCTGGCTATTTAAAACCCTCTCCGGGCCCCTGGGGACCTTCAGAACTGGGACTCTCTGTCCTGCCAAGAACAAACTCTGCCTGTCTCCTTCTGGATCTGCACCCAGACCCAGATCTGGACGCATGCAGTGGCTAGGGCCTGTTCCAGCCACCGGGGCCCCTGCGGCCATGTGCCCCATAGCCTTCTGCTGGGACTATCTCTGCCAGCCCAGAGGCCTGGACTAGCTGTGTGCCAAGGCATAGGGGTGCTTCTGGGAGGGGTTGGAGATGCCAGGGGGAGGGAGCAGGGGTAGCAAAGAAAGGCAGGAGCCCACTTAAGAGGTCATAGGAGCCCCAAGGGTACACACTTTTGGTCCTTTGTTGGTTTTATTTGGGCCCTGAACAAATGTGCCCCCGCCCCCAGGGAGTGATGAGAATGTGGGAACCTGGATTTGAACCCAGACTTGGCAATTGACTACCCAGTCCTGTGACCTTGGCCAGGTCTCATGGGCTTTCTCAGCATCACCGTCCTCATCAGTATAATGGGAATTTAAAAAATCTCTCCCAGTCCATCTCCCTGAGTGGCTAAGAGATCCCTGACATCTGACCCTCTTGGCAAACATGATCTTGCATTAGGTCTGGTGCTATGAGGACAGCATGGTGATCCCAATACGTGGTCAGAAGAGTGACACTTGGTGTTCATAAGGCACTCTGGGGCTACAGAAACAACGAATCACCTAGTGCACATGATGACCCCTTTGGGCTGAGGACTCGGTCCAGACTGGTGTAGTCAAGGAGGTCTTCTGGGAGGAAGTGGGCTTGAGCCAAGTTCTGAAGCTTGGACAAGACTGGAAAAAGCCGAGTGTGGCCGGGAGGCTAAACTAGGTAGAGCTGCTGAGAGCTGGTGAACAACCTCCATGGCCGTTTCTCATTTAATCTTCATGATCACGCCCAGTTTAAATAAGAGGCCCCCGAGAGATTCAGGCAGCCAGATATGGCTTGGAGTTTCTGATGCCAGTTGCCTGGTGTACTCTGCCCCACTTGCAGAGCAGAGAACATCAGAGATGGGAGAGAGGAAACCAGGGGAGTGGGAAGATGGGAAGATTTCCAGCAGGGTTCTTCCCTCTGGGATTCCTAATCTGTATCCTTCCCAAAGAAAGAAAAAGCACAGAAAGTGCTGAGATAATGTGAGAAGTGTGTGTCGGGGGCGGGGTGGGGGTTGCTGTGTGAGGGGCTGGGGAGCATGGGGTGGTGACAGCCAGCCATCCTTGTCACTGTGGGAGCCTAAGCTGCCCTGACGGGGGAGAGGGGTCTTTCAGGCCCCAAGTTCTGGTGTGTGGGAGGAAATGACAGCCTCTCCTCTGAAGCCCCGGGCATGAGGCTGAGGAGTGAGATCACGTCTGGGGAGGCAGGGGCAGGGACACAGGATGTGAGCGAGCACCCAGGGGAGCCAGCCGCCTCTCTCCCTGAAAGTCTTCCCCTCTCCCCATCCACCCCCACCCCACACCTCCATCCCAGCCTCCCTCTCTCCTCCAGGTTCCATAAGTCAGGTCTGGGTGGCCCTTCTAGGATTCTCAAGGGTCTCACAGACCCAGCTAGACTGCAAGCCCCTCAGTGGCATGTGCACAGCCTCACATGTGTGAAGAGCTCAGGACCCGGCATAGAGCAGCGGCTTGGGGGCGGGTGCAGGGAAGGCCTCCAGGCCTCACACTTATTAGCTGCATGATTTTAAGCCTGTCCCTTAACCTCCTTGATAGTCTCTTGTGCAATGAAGGTAAAAATAGGACCTATCTCATAAGGTCATAGTGAACACTGAATGAGTTAATCAGAGTACAGGCTTACCAAAAACACCTTCATCTGGTGCACCCCAGAGCAGCTAGCACAGGCTCAGTGTTCAGCAGTGTACAACGTGACAATTAGCGACTGCTGCAGCACTGAGTCCTGGGGTCGGGTGCGAGTGAAAGCTCTATGACGTGGACCCGTGATTTCAAACGAAGGGCAGAGGTTGGCTCGGGAATTTCCCTCCTTTGAGACCTCAGGAACATGGCAGTCCCCAGGTTAATCTGCCCTGAGGGCCTCACACCCCCATACTGAGGGCAAATCAGGAGCCCCTAGACTCTCCCTGGGGTCTTCCTGGGGAATGTTGGCTCCTGCCTTGTGGTTGGAGTGAGAGAGGAGACTGAGGGATTGAGCCGCCCTCCTCTGGCTGAACCTTAGCAGGCAAACATGGGGGTGCTGGCTTCCTGGGAGGGGGGGACAAGGGAAAGAGCAAGGAACCCCAGACCGTGAGGATTAAGTAAGGTGGCATCTATCAGTCTTTAGACCATAGCTTCTGAAGTTTTCTGTAAAGGACTAATTTTGAAACTATCTAATCAGTCACAGACCAGTGCTTTTGTAAGACACAACAAATTTGAAATACTAGAAAAAAAGATGATCACACATTTGAATACTGTGGCATTATCAAATGGCTCTAAAAATTTGTGTTTATTCTGTTTCTGGACTTAAGAGCAACCAGTGACAAACTTACCACCTCCTTGACTGGGTGGCAAAGGGGTTCTAAGAACACCTCAGAGGGCATGGCAACCCCATGGCAATACCCCTCCAATATTCTTGCCTGGAGAATCCCATTGACAGAGGAGCCTGTGGGCTACAGTCCATGGGGTTGCAAAGAGTCAGACATGACTGAAGCGACGTAGCATGCATGCACAATCCATGTGTTTAGAAATCATTATCTGTGGTTCTCATCTATGGTCCTGTAGCCTCTGTTTTTGGGGACAGTCCTGATTATTACATATTCCGTCTCCTGGAAATGTATTCTGACTTTTTAAAATGTAGTGTCTGCCGTACAATAGACATGTTTCTGAAAGGATGAGCATAAATTCTATATTTATGCAAAGAAATGTGCGGAGAGCTGGGGGCCAAGGCAGCAAGCCCTTCCCAGGGGTGAGGATAGGAGCAGAGTGTCTGCCTGTCTGGATATAGAGCAAAGGCTTCCCCTGGGAATGAGATGAACAGCAGCTACTATTTTTTGAGCACATAAACTATGCCAGACCCTGAGCACCAGCAATCTGTTTGCCCACTGATTCTACAAGGTAGAAGATGTTTTGTCCGATTTAACAGAAGACATCTCGACTCTGTGAGTTCCTAGAAGGAGCTGTGTAAGTGCTACATGGCAGCCCAGAGGGTTTCAAAACAGCCCCTCCCAAATGCCGATCCTGAAAGGGGCTCTTAAAAATGCACCTTCTCCAGCTCCACACCCTAGATTCTGATGCTCAAAGCCTGGATGGTAACGAAGTGATTCTGATGATGGGCCAGTTCTGGCATGACTATACTCACTGATGCGCAGACCTGGAGGCAACCCAAGAGTACCCATCTGATACAGAACTCAAAAGTGAAGTCTCAAAAAAAAAAAAAAAAAGTGAAGTCTCTTGGGGCCAAGATGGTGGAGTAGAAAGACACTGCACTCACATCCTCTCACAAGCACACCAAAATCTCAACTAAGCTGCAGAACAGTCATCAGTGGAAAAGACTGGTACCTATCAGAAAAGATCTACAGCTGAAGGCATAATGAGGGAGCTGCAATGAGATGGGCAGAAGGGGTGGACTTGAGATATAACCAAATCCCATACACGCCCTTCACCCTGGATGGGTGACCCACAAACTAGACAATAATTATATTACAGAGATTCTGAGACAGGAGGGGAAGGGGCAGAACACAGCTAGATAAATGAAGAGGGGGCGTGGCTATTTGGAAGATAATCAAGACTGACTGGAACCAGCTGAAACCAAGCTGGCTTCGAGAATAGTTCAGTCACTGACCTTTAGCCCATCATACCTTTATGGTCATATTAAAAGTCACTCCCCCTAACGCCATGATGGCTCTGAAATGGACCATAAAACGCCAAAGAGTGGGCAGTGGCCCATTTCCTACAGAATCCCCACAATTCAGACCCCTTTCTCGTCATGACATCCTAACCCAAAACGGGAGTGATTATAAGCACTACAAAGGACTCTCTGTTAGGACACATGTTAGCTATCTGTGGCAGATTCAGACAGGATGGCTTAAGAAAAAATAAGTTAATCTTATTTTGAACACTGCTACTGCTAATTCGCTTCAGTCATGTCCGACTCTGTGCAACCCCATAGACAGCAGCCCACCAGGCTCCCTCGTTCCTGGGATTCTCCAGGCAAGAACACTGGAGTGGGCTGCCATTTCCTTCTCCAAGGCAGGAAAGTGAAAGTGAAGTCGCTCAGTCATGTCCGACTCTCAGCAACCCCATGGACTGCAGCCCACCAGGCTCCCCCGTCCATGGGATTTTCCAGGCAAGAGTACTGGAGTGGGGTGCACTACATGGCCCCGGATAGGGGATCAAGAGATCTGGCCAGAAAATGGATTACTGAACTGCAATGCCATCTTGCAGCTGGATGTGTTTGTAAAAAGGAAGGAGAATAAGGGGAGTCCCATATGCTCAGATGGTCATGACCCTGTCTCAAGATCCAGATCTAAAAGACTCCTGATGGGTGTGCCTGGCTCATACCCTCCAAAGTGACTTCTTCTCCCACAGGGGCCCACTGTTTTCCATAGTCCTTTACAGGTCCACCTCCTCAACGACCACAACTAGGAACTCCTGAAAGTGAAGTTGCTCAGTCGTGTCCAACTCTTTGAGACCCCAGGAAGTGTAGCCTACCAGGATCCTCCGTCCATAGGATTTTCCAGGCAAGAGTACTGGAGTGGGTTGCCACTGCCTTCTCCAGAGGATCTTCCCAACCCAGGGATCAAACCCAGGTCTCCCACATTGTAGGCAGACGCTTTACCGTCTGAGCCACCAGGTAAGTACTGGCTCCTATGGAAGCCACTGGAACTCCTATGCCCCCCTAATTCTGGGAAGGACAGTCTTTTGGATCATCTACCCCTAGCGCCCCATCTGATCTGCTGGAAATCCCCGTGTCTTATTCCTCCAGTCCTGTCCTGTACCCTCCGGTACCAGTGCCAATACTACACGAAGCCGGGCTGCCTACCAGCCTCCTCCTACCAAATTCTGTCCCTTAAGGAAGGTGCCCGCGGGGGATGGAGGAACAATGACTCCACATCCCTTTTGCTATGGATGACCTAACTACTTGCGAAGAGAAATTCGGACATTTTTCTGAGGACCCCAGTCAGTTCGTGGAAGAATTCACTAGCTGACAATGTCTTGAAAACTTACCTGGGGGACTGATAGATCCTCCTTTCTACTTGCTTCACCTTTGAAAAGAAAAGCTGGATCCTTGCTGCAGCCTGGGCACATGCCAGTAAACTGGCAGCCCCAAATCAAGGACATACAATCTACCTTACAAGAGAGAATGCAGTCCTTGACCAAGACCTCCACTGGGGCTACCAGCAAAGAGGCAGAGGGCTTACGCACAAGAATCACATGGCGACTCGCCTCATAGAAGGGATGAAAAGTTGTGTTGTTGCTGCTGCTGCTAAGTCACTTCAGTCGTGTCTGACTCTGTGCAACCCCATAGACAGCAGCCCACCAGGCTCCCCCGTCCCTGGGATTCTCCAGGCAAGAACATGGGAGTGGGTTGCCATTTCCTTCTCCGTTGTGTTGTTAAGCCTGTTAATTATGATGAAATCAGAGAAGTAACATGGAAAAGATGAGGATCCGGCCCTCTTACAGGGCCAGCCTTTAGAAAGTATACCAGTAGTAATCCTGACACCCACAAAGGGCAAGTCCTAGTTAACACTCATTTTATCACTCAAGCTGCCCCAGACATTAGAAGAAAATTACAGAAAGCAGCTAGGGGACCCCAGACCTCCATGAATCAGCTCATGGACTTGGCCTCTGGAGCATTTAACAATAGAGAGAGGGTTGAGGAAGCGGGAAAGATTCAGGGAAAACCACAAAAGGCACAATTATTGGTGGCAGCCCTAGCCACTGCACCACCAGGGTTATACCCAACCCCTTGTAAAAGCCAACAGCAGGGGCAGGATCTGAAAAATCTGGATCAGAGCCACTCTCCCACCAAGAAGGAACCTGTTCTAAACACAGCCAGAAGGGCCACTGGAAGCTCAAATGCCCTCTGTATGGGAAATGTCCACCCAAATCCTGCCTGGTATGTAAACTAGAGGACTCCTGGAAGCAAGAGGGCCCCAGTCCAGATAGGGGCTTGGGGCTCCCCAAGCCGATGATGACCAAGAGGACTGAAGATTAGGGGGCCCAGGACCCCCTTGGCTCCCAAAGGACACCAGGTCATTTCCTTGAAGGAGCCTCAGGTAACCCTTGATGTGGCAGGTAGAAAAGCTACTTCTTTTTTGTTTTTTTTCACTAGATATGGGCCCCCCCCTACTCTGTGCTGATTGATCTCCCTGGACCCTTGTCCTCCCCATCCTGAAAGTAATGGGGATGGATGGATGGCCCAAAACCAAGCAATTCATCCCCGACCCCCAGCTGCTTGCTAGGAAGTTTTACCTTTGCACACAGTTACTACTCCTGCCTGAGTGTCCCGCCTCCTTGCTGAGAAGGGATTTGCTCACTAAATTCCAGACAGTAGTTCAATTCAGAGACCCCCTCAGAGAAGGCACCCACCAGGGCAACAATTGCTCGTGACCCTGGGAGCGTGCCTCAGTCACAAATCAGAGGAGGTCTCCTCTCCACCCCACATTTCTCAAATAAACCCCTCTGTCTAGGACACGGAGGTTCCTGGCAAACCCAGCAATCTGCCCTTAGCTCAGATTTCATTAAAACCAATGCTGATCACTGGTGGATAACCAGTACCCCTTGAAGCCCAAGGGCCAATGAGGTATCCAGCCTTTAATAAACCAAGTTTTAAAAACATGGGCTGTTAGGACCCTGCCGATCTCTGTGTAATACCCTGTTCTGCCCATAAAAAAGCAAAGTGGAAAATACAGGTTTGTTTGGTCAAGACCTGAGGGCAGTAATGAGGCAGTGGTCCTAGTTCACTCTGTAGTCCCTAATTCACATGCCATGCTGACCCTGGTTCCAGAAAATGCAAAGGTTTACAGTGCTCGACCTAAAGGATGCCTCTTTTGCACTCCCCTGCAGCCAGACTCCCATATCTCTTTTTGAGTGGATAGATGCAGACCCTCATAACACTTCACCTGCCCCAGGGTTTCAGGGTTTCCCTCCTGTTTGGAAATATATTAGCAAACAAAATAAGAATTACAACTGGTAAAATGGGTCTCTCCTATAGTATGTGGATGACCTCCTAATTTCTAATCCTACTAAGGAAGACAGATAAAAGCATCATTCAGATCCTTAGCTTCCTAGGGGAACAAAAATATTGAGCATCTCCTCACAAGGCTCAGATTCCTCCCAACAAGTTAAGTACCCAGGATATGTGCTCAACTCTGGGCTTCCTTGGTGGCTCAGACAGTAAAGAATCTGCCTGCAATGCAGGAGACCCAGGTTCAATCCCTGTATCAGGGAAATTCCCTGGAGAAGGAAATGGCTACCCACTCAAGTATTCTTGCCTGGAGAATCCCATGGACAGAGGAGCCTGGTGGGCTACAGTCCATAGGGTTGCAAAAAGTCAGACACATCTGAGCAACTAACACTTTCACTTTTCACTGGGAAAAGGAGACTGTAACCAAGGACCAAAAGGAAGCCATTATAACCACTCAACTCTCCCCAACCCCTGGATCCAGACAAAGAGGCAACTGAAGGCCTTTGTGTGGATGGCAGGATTTTGCAGGATCTGGATACCTGGATTCGGGCTTATAGCAAAGCCTCTCTATGAGGCTCTAAAAGGAGGTGACCACAAACCCCTCAACTGGGATGAAAACTGCCAACAGGTATTCCTAGCCCCTGTGCTGGATTTCCCAAACTTACTCTATGAGAGACTGGTGTCCTCACCCAAAAACTGGGGGACCTCCCTAGACCAGTAGCTTATTTCTCAAAACAGCTTGATCAGATGGCCGCTGGATGGCTAGGGTGTCTTAGAGCAGTGACTGCCACTGCTCTGCTAGTAGAAGTCAGTAAGTAAGTTCTCCCTGGAACAATCACTGAAGTCCTAACCCCTCACCAGGCACAGGGGTCCTAGAAGCAAAAAGGCACCGGTGGCGACTGGTTAAATACCAAGTGAAGTCACTCAGTCGTGTCCAGCTCTTTGCAACTCTACAAACTATAGTCCGCCAGGCCCTCATTCATGGGTTCTTTAAAGGTAAGAACACTAGAGTGGGTTGCCATTTCCTTCTCCAGGGGATCCTCCCAACCCAGGGATTGAACTCAGGTCTCCCGCATTGCAGGTAGACTCTTTACCATCTGAGCCACCAATGAATCCCCTACTCCTATCTCTCATAGAGAGGGTAAAGGGTTTTTACTAAGTTTGGGAAACCCAACACAGGGGCTAAATACCACGTCCTCTTGCAAATCAAAACTACAATGAGGTTATCACCTCACATGAATCAGAATAATCATCATTAAAAATTCTACAGTAATCAATGCAGGAGAGGGTGTGGAGAGAAGAGAACTCTTTTGCACTGTTGGTGGAAATGTAAGTTGGTACAGTCACTATGAAAACAGTATGATGGTTCCTTTAAAAAACTAAGCATAGTGTTGCCATATGATCCAGCAGTTCCACTCCTGGAATACTCTATTTTGAAAACATACATGCATCCCAATGTTCATAGCAGCACTATTTACAATAGTTAAGACATGGAAGCAACCTAAATGTCCATTGACAGATGAATAGATAAAGAAGATGTGTGTGTGTGTGTGTGTGTGTGTGTGTGTGTAATGGAATAATACTTGGTCATACAAAAGGATGAAATAATGCCATTTGCAACAACATGGATGGACCTAGAAACTGTCATACTAAGTAAGTCAGAGAAAGACAAACATCATATAATATGGTTTATATGTGGAATCTAAAATATGATACAAATGAACTTAGTTATAAAACAGAAACAGACTCACAATAGACTCACTCACAGTCACCAAAGGGGAAAGGCAGGGGGTCCGGGGGTGGGGAGGTAGGGGTGGGAATAAACCAAAAGTTTGGGATTAGCAGACACAAACTATGATATATAAAATAGGAGAACAACAGGCTTCTACTAAATAGCACAAGGAACTATATTCAATATCTTATAATAAATCATAATGGAAAAGAAAATGAAAAAGAATATATATGTATAACTAAATCACTTTGCTATATACCAGAAACTAACACAACATTGTAAAACAACTTAACTTCATAAATAAACACATAAAGCAAGCCCTCCCACTTAGTCCCACAGGCATCAAACACTTAAGGTTCGCCAAGTCCTGAACCCAGCAACTCTAATGCCAAAGCTCCACCCCAAGTATTCCTTGCTTGCTCCTGCATGGAGACTATTGAACAAGTTTACTCAGTAGGCCTGATCTCAACAGTGAGCCCCTGACCAGTCCCTATGCCAAATGGTTTACTGATGGAAGCAGTTTCATACATGAAAGGGTTAGAAAGGCTGGCTATGTAGGTCATAGTCAGCCTGCAGACAATTTTTGAGCTCTACCCTCTTACATTTCTGCTCAAACGGCTGAGTCAATTACCTTGACCAGAGCACTCCAACTAGGAACAGGATTAAGAATCAATATAAATACTAATTTCAAGTATGGTTTCCTAGCGCTACACACCCATGCTGCCATATGGAAAGAAAGGGGACTGCCGACAGCCAAAAATGTGTGTCTCTATTAAACACCAGGCCCAAATTCTAGAACTCCTAACAGAGGTCTGCCTCCAGAGGAGGTTGCAGCCATGCACGGCAGGCGTCCCCAAAGGGACCACACCTGCTTCGAAGGAGAAATGCCCTGGCCAACAAGGCCGCTGAGGCTGCAGCCAAGAACACCCGGTCCTACAGACTGCAGCTCTCAGACCTGACAGGCCAGCCTTCCCAGTGATGCCATCTTATACAAGTAATACAATGTCAAAAGCCGTAATACTCCTAGTAGAGCTTCTGACAATGGTCTCAACCCAGGAGGAGTGGGGAAAAAATGCTTTATTAAACACATCTAAAATAGTCACCCGGGAGGAAAACTAGTTAATTGTTGGGTCTGCCATGAAAACCCTGGCTTACAATCGTCATTACGGATACAAATAGGTACATACCACAAGAGCTTTACCAGAGTCACAGATTTCAAAAACAAATCTGTGGGTGCCAAAGGGGGAATGTCAGGAGCGGGGAGGGAAAAATTAGAAGCTTGATAATAGCATATACTCATTACTATATGTGAAACAGATAAAAAAACAAGGACCTACTATATGGCATAGGAACTCATTCTTTAATAACTTAGATGGGTAAAGAATCAGAAAAAGAATGAATATATGTATACATAGAACTGAATCACTTTGCTGTACACTGAAACTAATATAACATTGTACTACCCCCAAAAAAAATTTTATAGAAGAGCTTTACCAGTTCAAACACATGGAAACAACCCTCCCCCCTCACACACACACACACATATATACCAATATGAGCTCAATGGGTGATATTTCCATCAGGCCTGATATCTTGCCACATTTAACTCTTTTTAAAAATATGACATAACTTTTCCATTAATCATGGCTACTTTTGTCATCCAGAAAACCAGTCATGCTTCTGACGTCACTACACTTACGGCTTTCTAGGCTGTGGGGAGCCTCTTTGGAACAATGCCTGGTTGCCGGATGGTAAGATGACCACAGTGTTTTGGAACCCAGACCCAAGCTGCATTCTCATGAATGCCTCCTTTCTGTGTGCTCACAGTGAAGCCCAGGCCCAAGGTGCCTACAAGACAGGGATGGATTGGACAAAAAATTGTTGGACTTTATGGAAGGGGTGGGTAAAGCCCTTTTGTACCCACCATCTCATCCGAGCCAAAGGGTGTGGCATACTCCCAGACTCAACTCTTTTCAATACACTATTGGACCCTTGTCCCCTCACTGAGTTCATGACCTGTCCCTTCTGATCTGGATGGCTGCTTGCTCATTAAGGTCTTCTGTCCGCAGATCTCTCATTGCACCTTCAGGACATGCCTGCATATGTGGCACTCCCCAGAAGGAGGGCCCAAAGACAAGGGCATCCCAGAGGAAATTTGGCCCCTGTGTAACTGCTTACCCTTTTATTAATAATGTATGGCACAAGGGGGCCAGCACACTAGGGCAGCTGGTCCCATTCACAGTCACAGTACATAGTGATACTCAGGACCAGCCCGGGAGGGCCACTGGGTTAACACTGGCAGGAACAGGACTGGCAGAGGGGATTGGCAGCTCCATGGAGAGGCTTTACCTATTGTGAGGTAGCCCTAGGAAATCTAACCAACACTTTAGAGAGCCTAGCCTGACCACGGGAAATGCCCAAAATAGACTTTCGCCTTCTTTAAATTCACTGGCCAATGTGGTTATGGACAATAGGTTGGCCTTGGATTCCTTGCTGGCTGACCAGGGTGGTGTGTGGGCAGTCATGAACAAAACCTCCTGTACCTATGTCAATAATTCAGCCCAGATGGAGATGGACATCAAAAAGATTTATGAACAAACATCGTAGTTACACGGCTACAACCAGGGGTCAGACCCTAACACCATCAGGCCCACACTGAGAGTGCCCTCCCTGTTTTATGTGGTTCCTAAGCTTTATGTGGTTCCTGCCCCTCCTGGGCCCAGTCATGGTCATGTTCCTACTCCCCTTCTTCCCCCTGCCTCTTTAACCTCCTGGTGAAGTTGATGTCTTCCAGGTTACAACAGTTTCATGTCAAAATGATGGCTCTGCAAGGATTCCAGCCCACACCATGCTCCAACTTGAAACAAGGAGCTGTCCTGCCCCAGGGACTCCCTAGGCTAGGCATCCAGAGAGTTTTACTCCCTGACAGGCAGAGTCAACCGCCCTGCTCAGCCCTGAAATGGGTACAGACGACGGCCCATTACCCTTCCACTTCCCATAAGAATATGGGAGTAAAATCTCTGTGGGGAGAACGAGACAGGAGCGGAGGCAGCAGGACACAGGTGCTAGATAAATGAAGAGGAGGTCCAGTGTTGGGATTCAATAAAGACTGGCTGGAACCAGCTGAAACCAACGTGGCTTCGAGAATAGTTGGGTCACTGACTTTTAGCTCATCATACCTTTATTATAATACTAAAATCACTCCCCTTTATGCCACAAGAGTTCCAAGAGAAACCATGAAAGGTCAAAAAGTTAGCAGTGGCCCGAGTCCTGGGAAATCTCCACGTTTCCCTGAAAGAACAAGAATATTCCTCCCACTCTTTTAGCATATGAAGTCACACAGTCCCTAAAAAACAAGGCCCCCGTGCTCCAGGGCCACTCGCTTTCTGAGCCATTCCGAATTCTGCCTCTGCAGCATGCATCCTTCTAAATAAACTGGCTTTTGCTTGCCTCTGGCTCTCTCTTGACTTCTTCTTTCATGCACGAAGCCAAGGACCCTCACTTGGTGGTCTCTCCTAAGGACTCCTGCGAGTCCCAGGACAGGACATTCCCCACTTCTGCAACGGTTCCCCACAGGGATGACAGTTCTGAGCCCATGGGGCTCCCCAGCATGGGGAGGACGAGCCCCCAGGGCATTAGGCTTTGAAGGCTGGCGGAGCTTGATTTCAGGAGCCCAGGTGTCTGGGGGACATGCACACCAAATGAATGCCACACATCCCAGGACAAAAGCAGTCATTTGATAGGTGCTTGGGCCAGACCTACCTGCTGGTCTTGGAGCGTCTCCTGGAGAGGTGGCGACCGCAGCAGTGCATCCGGGGAAGCTTCTTCTACCGCGTGAAGCCAATGCTGGCAGGCGCCATTGCGGAGGCGCCTCCCTCTCCTCGATAAATGGCCAGGCCTGCCCCGCCCAGCCGCCTGCAGGTGCCGTGACGGGGGCCTTGGGCCAAACAACTAAGGCACACAGCCCCACCCATCAGCAACAGGCTGCCTAAAGACTTACACCAAGTGAAGTACTTCAGTCAGAGACAGACAAATATCTTATGATATCACTTGTATGTAGAACCTAAAAATGATACAAAGAATTTATTTACAATACACACTCGTAGACATAGAAAACAAACTTATACTTACCAAAGAGTTTGGGGAAGAGGGATAAATTAGGAGTTTGGGGAAGAATCTGAAAAAGAATGGATAGAAGTGTATGTATAACTGAATCATTTTGCCGTATACCTGAAACTAACACAATATTGTAAATCAGATATGGGTGCGTGCTCTGTCGTGCCCGACTCTCTGTGACCCTGTGGACTGTAGCCCACCAGGCTCCTCTGTCCATGGAATTCTCCAGGCAAGAATACTGGAGTGGATTGCCGTTTCCTCCTCCAGGGGATCTTCCCGACCCAGGGATCGAACCCCAGTCTCCTGCGTCTCCTGCACTGGCAAGCGGATCCTTTACCACTGAGCGACCTGTGAGGTCTATAAATCAGACATAATAGTGAAAAAGGTGTTAGTCTCTCAGTCGTGTCTGACTCTTTGCAGCTCCATGGACTGTAGCCCACTGGACTCCTCTGTCCCATGGAATTCTCCAGGCAAGAATACTGGAATGGGTAACCATTCCCTTTTCCAGGGAATCTTCCTGACCCAGAGATCAAACCAAGGTCTCCCATATTGCAGGCAGATTCTTTACCGTCTGAGCCACCAGGGAAGTCCAAATCCAATATTAAAACAAAAAATATAAAACTTCCTGAGCCCACAGCCGCCTCTAGAAGGAATCAATGGTAGATTAAATGATATAGAAGAATGGATCTGTGAGCTGAAAGACAGAATAATGGAAATCACTGCCACTGAACAGAAAAAAGAATGAAAAGAAATGAGGACAGTTCAAGAGACCTTTGGGACAACATCAAGCACACTAATGTTCACCTTATACGGGTCCCAGAAGGAGGAGAGGAGACAGAAATAGCATGAGAGCATGTTTGAAGACCTAATGGTTGAAAACTTTCCTAACCTGGGAAAGGAAACAGGAAGTGCAGAGTCCCATACAGAATAAAGCTAAAGAGGAACATATCAATACACACTGTGATCAAAATGACAGAAACTAGAGATAAAGAGAGAATATCAAAAGCAGCAAGGGAAAAGCATACAAATAACATACAAGGGACTCTCCATAAGGTCATTAGCTGATTTTTTTCAGCAGAAACTCTGCAGGCCAGAAGGGAGTGGCAAGATATATTTAAAGTGACGAAAAGGGAAAAAAACCTAAGACCAAGACTACTCTACCCATCAAGTCTCTTGTTCCGATTTCATGGAGAAGTCATAAGCGTTACAGACAAGCAGAAGCTGAAAGAATTCAGTACCACCAAACCAGCTTTACAACACATGCTAAAGGAATTTCTTTAGGCATGAAAGAAAAGGCCACAATTAGAAGCAAGAAAATTACAAAATAAAAAGCTTAAACATACAGTAAAGTAAGGAAGTCATTCATACACAAAATTACCAGGGAGGTTAGAAATGAAGCCTTTTTTAACAACATGGGAACATACTTATTTAAGGGAACAAGACAGGTAATAAAATTGTATATATAGTTTTAACTCAAATATGTAACAACAAAAAAGAAGACAGAAGGAAAAATGCAAAAGGTTGATGTCAATAAGCTCTAGATGAGGGGATTCTACATGACTTCATTTTCTTCTTTTTAGTTTTCTGATGTTGAATACATATACCTTTATAAATGGAAAAGCAATAAGCACTGTTTGTAAAAGAGAAAGTCATGTATCCTGTATACCCCAACCCAGGAGTCAACTTTGACACTGGGGGTGAAGCAGAAATTGCTGGGGTTTTGTTTTCTCCTATCTAAGGGCAGGAAGTGACTATTTCCCACTGGGTTTCCTGCTGGAGTTGGAGGCTGAGGAAAATTCTGGCTGAAGACAGGTATAAAAATACAAAACATGCAGGCCTTTTGTGAGCAGCTTCTGCTTATCTCTGTGGCCCCCTCCCTCTTTACCACCTGCTTGAGGAGTCTTCTCTAGAAAGCACCATCATTACTCTTGCCTCAAAGACTTGGCCCCTGCTGTCCCCACAACCTGGAAGGCTCTTCCCAATAGCTACCACCTCACTTAACCACCTTTCCACAGGCATCACCTTAGGTGTCCTTGTTCGCCAAAGGACTTCCCTGACCCCAGCACTGAGGGAGGCCCTCACAAACGCCTGAACGAACATCCTGTCCGGCAACAGATGCGTCACTTTGGACTGTCATCGCGGCTTACTTCTGTGCTTTCCCACTGACCTTTATCCCCAGGATTGTTGGGACCTGCCTCTCCCAGAGCGTATTTCTCCCCTGGAAGAAAGTGACCCCCAGATAGTTATTTCTGCATTAAGGTGTTATGGTTCACGCCATGTGCTCAGCAAAACTACCTCCCTGACCTGCTGCAGTGGGTAAGACTAGGGGTTGGGGCCCCAGCCAGAGGCAACCAGAAACGCTGGAGGTGGGAGGGTGTCTGGCCTTTCCTCACATGGTTCACCCACTAGGTAACTCTATACGGAATGGTGGCTAGCTGGGCAATCAGACATCTTCCTGGGAAGAGGGTCGTTGGCACAGAAATCTTTCCCTCAAAGCCACTGACTTTCCTTCAGTCTCCAGCCCGGTCTGGAACCCCCCAAAGGCAGAGCCCTCTTCATCTTCCCATACCTCAGAACAGAAGGCATCTCCCTCTGTCTTTTCCGTGAAAACTAGAGCCTGTGTCACAGGAGAGGGTGGCCAGCCACGCTGTCACTCTCTAGCTGCTCACGAGCCACCCTGTGGCCCCTCCTCTGGGCACCCTGCTTCTCCGGGCAGGGTGTGGGGGTTGCTCCCTGTGCCAGGGACCTGGCCCAGCTGGCCACGTGCAGGGAATGGCTGGCACGCATGCTGGACCAAACCCAGACTGGCATGTTCACAGTTGGTTGATGAGTTCGGGGCTCTGCCGTCCTCTCCCCCAGCCTCCCTGCTGCCCAGGGGCACAGGGGCCAAGGCAAATGTGGCCTCCTCCCTCCCTCACACACTCTCTTCCCCAGAGCGAGGGGAGGCATTTGGCACACAGGCTCACGCTGGTGCGGTGGAATGAGCTACACCAGGGAGATGGGGAAAAAATAGAAACATGTTGCTGAGGCTGCAGGAAGTGTGCTGGGAGCAAGGGTCCCCAGAGGACAAGAAGGAGAGGCTTCCAGGATCAAGGAGGGCTGACCCTCTCGTCTGCAGGCAGCGTTCTTCCCAGGCCAGCCCTCAGTAGGTCTTGTCCTCACCCCACCCACCTCCCCCACCCTTTCAACACTTTTTCCTTGCTTCCCCTCCCCTCTTTGGGAAACCAGTGTCCTCCTGGTTCTGGAAACCACATGTTCCTGACTCTGAAGGATAACTCAGATTTAAAATATCCTCGTCCCACATCAGAGGGTGTGTCACTATGCTTCGGCTGCCCCCAAGCCTCCTGCCTGGATTAGTGGCTGACACACTCACCCACACCGAGGAACTGGGGTGGGCAGGACAGAGGGTAAGGAAGACGGGTGGATTAAAAAGAGTAGCCCTGGGAAACAAGGCTCCATCAAAGAAATGACTTAGCCTGGGATGTGGAGCGTGGGCTTGCTTTCTCTACCAACACAGGAAGGGCTTGCTTGAGGTAGAAGCTTGGAAGGGAAGATGAGTGGTCAGTGGGACACAGGCTGCCCCCCGATACCGCCTTGGAATATAAACTGTCTTCTCACAGCAGAGGGGGAAAGAGCCCTGGGCCAAGAGTCCAAGGTGCTCTTAGTTCTGGTCCCTGAATGAGCCTTGGGACCCTGGGCAAGTTACCCACTGGGCCTCAGTTTCCCTCATGGTAAACTGGGAATAATCCTATCTATATCTCAGGGTTGTTGTGTGCTCCACAGGGATAAAAGACACAGGCAAGTTAGACACGGGACACTGTGAGGAGCTGGAAGAATAGCGATCGGGGTGTCTAAAGGTGTCTGGCTGTGTGGCCTTGGGCAAGTTGCTGACCCTCTCTGTGCACTGAGAGGGCTGACTGTCCAACCTCAAACGCAGTTAGGCCCCTCTCATTGGAGAAGGAAATGGCAACCCACTCCAGTACTCTTGCCTGGAAAATTCCATGGATGGAGGAACCTCGTAGGCTACAGTCCATGGGGTTGCAAAGGGTCGGACACGACTGAGCGACTTCACTTTCTTTCCCTCTCATTGCCATTTTCAGTTATGGAAAATAACCGTTATCTTCACCTTTCTTAAGGGCTCTTTTCTGAGGCACTGCCAGCAGTTTCTACATTATCTATAATGACAACTCAAAGCCAGCACCAAGGCCCTTGCTCTGTGCTCTGCACTCTGGACATTATGCTGGGGGAGCCCAGGGCAGAGTGGGGCAGGTGGGCCCTGCCCTCCTCCTGCCCCTGGTGCTTGGGCATGACCGGTCACTTTCCTTCCCTCCACACCCTCTGGCTCCCGGGGTTGGTTTCCCCGCCTGGTCTCTGTCATTCCCTGACTGCCGGCTCTCCCCCGCCACCCCCCCCACACACACACAGGCTGCTCCCTGCCCTGCAGGTCACTTCTGGCCAAGCCTGGTTTTGGGATCTGAATGAAACTTCTATAGTCTGGGGCTCCCCAGTGGTTTCTGGGAGAAGTTACTAGAAGTGCGGTTCTAGGGAAGCTCCCTCCTCACCCGCTGACCCGGGTCGGACCGAGCCCTGGTCTGCTGGGATGTGCTGTCAGGGAAGAGTCTGGCCATGGAGCTGCTCTGGGAATGGGCATGACTCACGGCCATCTGGTCCAGGAAGACCACACTCTCCGGAAGGGACGACAACTCATAGCCAATGATGCGAATGTGTGACTTTTTCCTCTTCACCTCCCCTTCCAGCCCCTGATTTCTTCTGGCTCCCAAGAGCAACACAGTGACTGGGAAAGGAGTAAAGCGCGGGTGATGCCCCGTGGTTGTCGCGTGAGCCCTGGGGCTAGGGGGGTTTCCCAGGCCACATCCCCACCCCCAGCCTCTAGGCCTGGCCACACTGTCTCCATCAGACCAGCCCCCCTAGGGCTGCAGGGTCCTCAAACCTCCCCCTTTAAGCCTGATCTCCTTATTTGGAGGAGAGGGCTTGGACCAGAGCAGAGAGGACAGCCTGGTGGGACTGTCCCACCAGGAAGGGAGGGACCCTGATGCCCGACGAGCTGCACAGTGCTGGACGGGGTGAGGGGCACGGAGAAGGACCCGTGTGTCCACCACCCAGCCCTCCCCGCCAGGCCCCTTCCCCCTTCAGGCCTTCTTTCCTGCCCCAGCCCAGCTGCCTTGGGCGCTTGCTGCAGCTAACTGACCGCACGGCCCTGGTCTCTCTGGATCTCTGTCACTTCGTCCCCGTGTCCTGCCCCTGTTCCCTGTGCCCCCGCCTGTCCCCATCTCTCCTGATGGCTTCGCGACATTCCCTACTGTCTCTCGCACTGTGTCACTCTGTCCCATCCTGTCACCCTCTGGCCATCTCTCCGACCCTCCATGGCCCTTCCCGCCGCGTTTGCTGCTCCCCTCTGCGTGGGCTCTGTCTCCCACCTTGCAGCAATCTCACGACAATAAAAAAGAAAAAGGGAAGGAAAGGCACCAGTCGGTTTCCTTCAGGGCAATGGAGCCCTGGTGGCCTTTGGGTTCGGCTCCAGGGCCTGGCCACCCCCCTGCCGCAGTTTGCCCTTCCTTCCTCCTAGACAGTCTCTGCTGGGGGACCCTGCTTGTGCACCAGATGGCGATGCCAGCTCCATTGTATCTCCCACCTGACTCTTCTACAGGCCAGAGCACTGACTCGGCAGCCATAACGCATGCCCTGAGGCATAGCCAAGCACGGGGACAGAAGAGGAACCCACAGGGGCCAGGACACGCTTCCAAGTTCCAAGTGGAGTTGGGTGTTCACTATGAACTGAATGTTTGCGCTCCCTCGAAATCCACATGTGGAAGCCCTAACCCCCAGGGCCCCAGTATTTGGAGGTGGGGCTTTGGGGAGGTTAGCAGCTTTCGATGGAGTCATATGGGCGGGCCCTTACAAGAAGGGGATGGGATTATGCCCTTACAAAAAGAGGAAGAGAGGCCAGAGCTCTTTCTCTCTGCTATGTGAGGACACAGTGAGAAAGTGGCCATCTGCAAGCCAGGAAGAAAGCCATCCCCAGGAATGGAACCAGCCAGCATCTGGCTCTTGGACTTCACAGCCTCCAGAACCCTTAGGAGTAAATGTCTGTTGCCCTAGTCCCTGGTACTTTGCTATGGCAGCCAGAGCTAAGACACTGCTCTGTCCTGTCAAGCCCTCTATGGGAAAGCAAGCGCCGTACCAGAGCCAAGGCCACCCACCCCCGTCACTCTCGACCCTCGCCTCAGCTTTGTGGCCTCTGCTTTCTGCCACGGGTGCTCCCTTAGGGATGTGACAAGACCCCTGAACCAGGCTGGGCCTGCCTGAGGGCTGGCCTCCAACCCAGGAGCCTGGAAATCTCACTGGGTTGACTGCAGTGGGCATGGGAGGCCCATGACAGGCCCCTGGGTCAGCACGGGATATTGACCCACTCTGCTCCTTGTGTGGGGGAGAGAAAAGGGAACAGGCCCTAGGGCAGTGCAGGGCCACCCCACCCCTGCCATTCTCCATCACTCTCTTGC
The DNA here is from genome assembly GCF_042477335.2 of Ovis canadensis. Taxonomy (NCBI): domain Eukaryota; kingdom Metazoa; phylum Chordata; class Mammalia; order Artiodactyla; family Bovidae; genus Ovis; species Ovis canadensis. Next base: position 77,662,757 of record NC_091247.1, on the reverse strand, counting down.
ATTCTAGGAACATCTGTGTGCCTTGTCTGTGCCTTCCCAGAGGCTCCTGTCCTCCTGCCTGCCCACATTTCCCCCTCACCACCCACATCCCCCACCTACACAAGGGCATCACACACGGGCAGCTGCCTGGAGGGTGGAGTGCAAACCCCTCCCGTTCCCCATCCAACTGGCCGCACGTCATGATGACAGCAGCTGTTTTTTGAACATTAAAGTGTACAGGAAACTACAGTTTACAGAGGGCTTCCTCCTGCTGCATTTCACTGATTCCTCACAACAAGGTTGACTCTGTACATAAATTAGAGAGGAGGAAACCAAGGCTCCGGGAGTTGAGTGACCCCACGCTGGTTACACAGTCCACTCAGGGTCAACCCCTTGCTCCTAGAGCTGGGACTCAACTAGCTAGCCTCCTGACACAAAAGTCACTTTTGGCTAAAAGTCACTTTTGGCCAAGACAACTCTGTTAACCCATAGGGACACGTATTATGGTGTCTCTGTTAATCCACAGGGACACTTGCCTTTGGGCCTTTGTTTGATCATTTACTTGCTGGAAATGCTCTTACCCATGCTTTCTGGTCATTTAAATCATACTCACCTCTCACAGCTCAGCTCCTGCCCAGCTTCACCTGAAAATTTTCCATTGCCATCATGGAACAAGACTTTTTGGAGCTCCATGTTGCATTTGTAATCAGCACCATGGAGTTTGATAAGTGTGGAAAGCCTGCTACTTGTCCTTCAACATTCATTTTCCCTTTCTTCAGTAATGGAACCCCTGAGTTTTAGCAGGGCGCATTGCTGCCTTGATGGAAACCTATATTTCCCACTTTCCATGTGATTAGATGCAGTCAGATTCTAGCCAGTTTATAAGCAGAGTGTCATTTACAACTTTTGAGAAATATTCATAAAAAGAGAGATTCTCTTTCTTACTTCCTTTCCTATGTCCTGCCAGCTGGAATGTGAACACAATGGCTGGAGTTCAAGCAGCTGTTTTGGGCCATAAGGTGGATGCCATATTTGAGGATGGCAAAGCAACATGACCGAAAGAACCTAAGACGCTGATGATCATGGAGCTTTACTACAATCCCTCAGCTGTTTACTTCCACATTTTGTTTATCTGCAGGGTTAATTAACTTCCATCTTGTTTGTTGATGTTTTTCAGTCACTAAGTCGTGTCCAACTCTTTGCGACCCTGTGGACTGCAGCCCACCAGGCTTCCCTGTCCTTCACTATCTCCCAGAGTTTGCTCAGACTCAAGTCCATTGAGTTGGTGATGCCATCCAACCATTTCATCCTCTGTCACCCCCTTCTCCTCCTGCCCCCAATCTTTCCCAGCAACAGGGTCTTTCCAGTGAGTCAGCTCTTCACATCTGGTTGCCAAAGTATTGGAGTTTCAGCTTCAGCATCAGCCTTTCCAATGAATATTCAGGGTTGATTTCCTTTAGGATTGACTGGTTTGATCTCCTTGCTGCCCAAGGTACTCTCAAGAGTCTTCTCCAGTACCACCATTTGAAAGCATTTTGGGTGTTCTATTACTTTAGCCAAACACAATCCTACTTGGTACAAAACTACCACCAACAAGTAAGTTCTTATTGAGCACAGGACAAGACAGGATTTTTTAATAAGTTAACATCTCTTTATTTATTTAGTTTGGTCGTGCTGTGGAGCATGAAGAATATTAGTTCCCAGAACAGGGATTGAACAGATGCTTCCTGCTTTGGGAACATGGAGTCTTAACCACTGGACCACCAGGGGATTCCCAAGGCAGGATTTTTTAAAGCTGTTTTTCCGGTTAGTTTTGACAACAACCTTAAAGCTGGGTGTTAATACTAATTAATTAGTTTAATCTCTCAAATGAGTTTTGTTCACCCTACATCATCTGTTGGTTCTTGCTGCATACCAGACACTGGGCAAGCATTGAGGCTTCAGTAGTGAGCAAGACAAGCTACTTTTCTTCAACGTAATGACAGTCTAATGGTGGAAACATACAAGTAAATGAAAATAACAAAGCAATGTGATGATGATAATACTGTATGACCATTTTAAGATGTCCCCATTTGTAAGACACACTGTACCATCATTAAACTGAGACAGGTCACCGTAATAATTGTTCCACATGACATACGAACCAGTCACACCAACTTCTCATGACTTTGAAATTTTTATTAGCTACGTCAAGGATTTCATAACATCCCCAGCCATAAGTTGCCTTGCTTCAAATGTGACAGGCCATCTTTTCAGACATATGTCATTAACAAAATAGAACACAGATTTATTTATCTGTATCTGCCTTTCCTGTCTCATAAAGCACTTGGTTGCTGGCTTTGGAAGAAGCACAGAATGGTGATTCCTCTGGTGATGAATATATGTTTCACTAATATCAAATTTATGTCCTGCTACTCTGTTTCACGTCTTTCTTCATACTTAACAACTTTTTGTTCCTTTGCTAAAGCTTCATTCTTGAAGGCAGTTTGAATGGCAGTTAAATTCAAGAAATAAAATTTTAAGAATGCACATAACTCTACTGACGAGTGCTAGCCAAATTTATGCTCATGCAAGAAGTGACAACAATGTGGGACTGCCACCTGAGAAAGTGATTATAAGATGCTCTTTTTTTGGCCATTTCATACCACTTGAAGGATCTTCATTCCCCAACCAGGGATTGAACCCAGTGAAAGCCCAGAATCCTAACCACTAACCAACCAGGGAACTCCCCATAAGATGCTTTTGATTATAAGTACAGCTCCATCTCAGAGATGCAGGGGGGAAATGTACATCTTCCAGGGGCTAGAGGAGTGAGGAATGGGGAATGACTGCTTAATACATATGGGGTTTCCTTTGGGATGATGAAGATGTTCTATAAATAAATCATATGAAGGCCACACACATAGTGAATGGACCAAATGCCATTGGATTGGTACATTTTTAAATGACTAATGTGGTAAGTTTTACAATATGTGTATTTTTGTTGTTGTTTTTTTAGCTGCTAAGTCCTGTCTGACTCTTTTGTGACCCTATGGACTGTAACCCACCAGAATCCTCCGTCCATGGAATTTCCCAGGCAAGAATACTGGAGTGGGTTGCCATTTCCTTTTCCAGGGGATCTTCCAGACCTAGGTATGGAACCCACATCTCCTGCATTGGCAGGCGGATTCTTCACTGCTGAGCCACAAGGGAAGCCCCCTGTGTATTTTACCACAATAAAAGAGTATGTATTAGATTTGATTAAAATGGTAGCTTTTTTTTAACTGCATTCCAAGCACTGTCTAAGGACATTACATCTATCAGCAAATATAATCCCAGCAACAATCCTCTACCATAGTTAATGATAATCACTGACACCAATTGACCACCAACCATCAGCAACTCAATCAGGGCCTTACAGGCACTAGTTCACTTATCCTTCATAGCAACCCCTATAAAGTTCAGTCACTTCTGCCATAACGTTTGTTTTGAAAATACGAATTTGTTCCCTAAAGACTGGGATATGAGGAAACAGTGTGAGCATAATGCAAGTTTCACTTTTGCTCATGTGCGATTTTATCCATGAGAAACACTAGGTCCAGGGTTGGCAACCATGGCCCTTTGGCCAGTGGCCTGTTTTTGTAAATAAAGCTTTATTGGACCCACAATATTCGTCTGATTTATGTCTGGTCTATGGCTGCCTCCACACCACAATGGCTGAGTTAGATCATTGCAACAGAGACCATATGGCATTGCAAAGCTGAAAGTATTTATTATCTGGCCTTTTAAGAACAGTTTGCTGAGCCCTATGTTCCGTGACCCCAGAGAACCGCACCCAGCTGAACGAAGCCACAGAGAAAAAGCACACCAGCTCTCCAACAGGAAAAATGGTCAGTAACCAGACAGCTACAATGCAAGGCCTGAGGGGATACACAAAGGAGGGTCACCAAGACTGAGAGGATCCAGAAAGGCTTCTCCTAGTTGCTGAACCCCCCTAAATGCCAGGCTTAAATTCCAGAGTCAGGCAAGGGGTCAGTCCAGAGGCCCGGTGGCAGGAGAGCCTCCAGAGTCCTTTGGATCCTCCCATCCATAAGCTAATATGATCCCAGCAACAGTCCTCTACCATAGTTAATGATAATCACTGACACCGATTGACCACAGACCATCAGCAACTCACAGTCAGGGCCTTACAGGCACCAGTTCACTTATCCTTCATAGCAACCCTTGAAGTTCAGTCACTTCTCTCATAGCGTTTGTTTTGAAAATACGAATCTGTTCCCTAAAGACTGGGATATGAGGGCTGCATTTCCCTGTGGCCTGCCCCTGAATGGGGGGCACTAGCCATCACTCTGGGTCCTGGTCGATCCCCTGACAGAGCCCCTTTCCTTCCCTCTCCCCCTCCCCGCCCCCCACCAGCCTTCCTCAGAGTCGGCTCCACATTTCAGCAGATAGCAGCCTGTTGGCAGATGTGACCATTTGAATTTGGAGAACAAGAACATTCCAACATCTCCTGGCCGCCTTGACCCGCAGCCAGGCTCTGATTCCCCCAGACGTGGTAAGCCCCTTTTCTCCACCATTTGCTGCTTCGTTTTAGAAACGACAGGAACTGAGACCAAACAGAAAGACTGCCACTGGAAGGGATGAGAAATGAGTGCGCGAGTCGCTCATGGCCTTCACTTTCTGCAATTCAGCTAAGCTCAGCAAGTGAGAAGCAGCATCCTAAGCAGCAGCGGAGGGTCCGTGCTGGGCTCTGTGGAGGAGGCGTGGCACTTAGGGGACACCTCTCAGAACCGCATGAGGAAAGGTGCAGCAGAGGCAGGGCCCGAGTCCGGTGGACCTGGGTCCACGTCTTCCCTTTGCCACCTACTTTGTGATCTTGGGCAAGTCACTTGACCTCTTTGAACCTCAGTTCCCTATCCATGGAATGAGGATCCAGGGTCTGCTTCCTGGTTCCCCTGAGGATTAGGTGAGATGACCCTTGCCTGCTGTGGAATCCTGGGAGCCACCCTTCCTTTCCTCTCCTGCTTTCAATGGATCTGTTACACTGAGCAGGCGTGACTCAGAGCTGAAATTACAAGGCACCTTTATTTTTGCTGTTATTTGATGGGAGAAGTTCTGTCTTGTGACCCTTCTGTTCATTTTTAGATAGTGAAGACTCACAAAATGCAGTTTTAATTATGAATAAGATACTTAGAACGCCCGGTCCCATGAAATAGCCCATGAATTTAATTCCGAATTACAGTTCCCTTCCCCTGGCTAGATGGTGATGGACAGGGAGGCCTGGCGTGCTGCGATTCACGGGGTCGCAAAGAGTCGGACACGACTGAGCGACTGAACTGAACTGAACTCCCCTGGCTATCTGCCACCCATCTTAACAGGGAACTGGCTTCCTCTTTCTCCTTTACTTCTTCTCTCTTTGGTTATTATTTCGGACTTCACTGGAGGTGGGCGGGGAGACAAACAAGGAGGAGAGGAAAGGGGCCGATGGGCCTCCCCAGTTCTGCTGATGTCAGCGTTAGTTCTCTGGGCAGCCTTATTAGACAGAGCCTCATAGGAGCTCACGTGAACCCTGTATTTTTTCCCTTGGGCTGCATAGCAAATTACTGCAAACCAGGTAGCTTGAAACAATAGGAACTTATTATCTCACAGTACTGGAGCTTAGAATTCTGGAATCAGGTAACAGCAGCTCCCTTCCTCTGGGCAAGAATTCTTCCTTGTTTCTTCCCAGTTTCTGTCAGTCACCAGAACTCCTTGGCTTGTAACAGCAACCCTCCGATCTCTGTCTTCATCAGCTGTGGCCCTCTCCCTTGACCCCTGTGTCCTTGTGTCTCTGTGTCTCCCAAATTTAGGGCCTGCCCTACTCCATCATGACTTTGTCTTTTGATATATCTCTAAAGACCCCGTTTCTGAATATGGTCACACAGACACACAAAAGAAGAAATAAATAATAAAGAAGAAAGAAATCCCGTGTCCCATGGGATACATCCACACGTTCTTTCTCCCAGAAGACTCAGCGGCTTTAGGTTAACCTCAACTCAGCCCCTCTCCTTCAGCTCGTTCACTGCGCAGCCCTAGCCCTTCAGGTTTCAAGGGGCAGTCAGGCATCAGTCCCCCTTCCCCAGCATGTGGGGATCCCTTCCCCAGCATGTGGGGATCCCTTCCCCAGCATGTGGGGATCCCTTCCCCAGCATGTGGGGATCCCTTCCCCAGCATGTGGGGATCCCTTCCCCAGCATGTGGGGATCCCTTCCCCAGCATGTGGGGATCCCTTCCCCAGCATGTGGGGATCCCCTCCTCACCTCCCCAAGAAGCTCTGACGAAGCCCTCCTATTGGTTGATATGAGAGGCAGGAACCTTCCACTCCTCTTCCTTGAAAGGGGAGGAGCATAACCTTCAGTCAACAAATTCTTTTCTCCAAATTCTCCTTGTTCATCTACAAGAGCCTGACTCTCAACCACAAGAAGAACTGTAAGATTTGCAAAGTTTATAAAATATCTCTTTTTAATTTGCATTTTGCTGCGGTGACTCTGGGAACCGATGGCTGTCATCTTCAGAACTCAGCAGACACTTCCATCGTAACATCCCCTCTCACCCCTCTCCAGGATCGAGGAATTGGAGACCAGACAGCCCTTCACAGATGGCCTCCGCGATTGCCAGCCAGGCCTTCTCCAGGAGAGAGAGGCCTTTAGGCTTGGCCCCCAGCCAGGGCCTGCCTGCTCTGGGGCCACCCGTCCGGTTAGCAGAACCCTAACAGTGTGGAGGAAAAGAAGTCCAGTGCACCTGGCACATTCCACTTCCTCCATCTGTAACCTTATGCGGACTATTTGCTTCATTGACCTGCATTTTCCTCACTGTAAAAGAGAGAGAAAAATAATAAGAATGCAGCCAGGGCTGAGAACCATCGCTAGCCTCTCACACCTTGGGACCAGTGCGATGGCTTCGCTGCTTTTGTTTGCTTTTTAAATTGCTAAAAGAGAAAGCAGCTTTATTTTTAAATGCCAGATTGCCAGGCTGGGGTGATGGTGTCGAATTTCCACACCATCTTTGCCTGCCTCCAGCCACTGCCTCAACAATCTCGCAGCTGCTCCAGTCAAGCCACGCTCTGGCTCAAAATGTTTCTTTGCTTTCTGGAAAATTCTGTTCCCAGGAAACTGTCTCCTGAGGGAGGGCATCTTGCTCTCAGTGCTTTGCTGTGCTGTCCCAGCATCATGAGTTTTGCTCAGATTTCATCATATAACAAAGAATTTTTCAGAAGGACTGGAGGAGCCTCGCCATGGCTGCAGCAGAGGACAAGTGGAAAGGGCGCTGGATTTGGGACCCAGGTTCCCCCAACCGAGTTCGGACACTGCCACCAACTAGCTCCTCCCTCTGAGGCTCAACTTTCACATCTGTGAAATGGGCGTGGCCCCAGGGACACCCACCCCCACCCCCCCACCCCCGCCCCCAAGTTCCTCCCGGCTGAGACATCAGAAGTTGCTTCAAGCTGAATACAGCTGGGCCCGAGTGCCTCCACCTCCGGGCTCTGCTTCCTGGGGCCTCCGCCAAACCCCGGGCTTCCTGCCTGGTGAGCCGCGGGCACAAGGGGCCTTCACAGAGTCTCCGCGTGGTTTTCCTGGGGAGCGGGGTGAGGAGGCGGGAGCCTCGCAGAACTAACACAAGGCTTCGTCTGTGTCCCAGGTGAGGGAGGGTGGACTGAGCGGCCCAAGGGGACTCTACCTTGCCTCTGGATTTTTCCGTGGACTTTTCCAGAACCTTTTGTTTGATCCTCAAAGAACCCTGCAGCAGTGGAGACTAATGAGGACGATTAGTTTCATTTCACATGTGAGGAAGCTGAGGTGCAGTGAGGCAAAGTGATGCTGGAGGAGACTGCATCAGAGCAGTCACGAGTATCAGTTGTGCTACCACTTGACCTTTCTAAGCCTCAGTTTTCTCACCCAAGAAAGTAAATACTCTTAAATGCTCTGGCAGGCCTAACTGTGCTGTGTGGTGAGGGAGGCTTAGGGGTCACCTCTAGGCAGAAAGTGGGACCCAGGAGCCAAGTCAGTGCAAAGGCAGGACCCACAGATCTGGGATGGGCCACGTAGTGTTCTAGAACTTTCTCATTTCATCTCCTATCACCCTCACAACTGCCCTGTCAGTCAGGCATACTTGGCCATGTTTGGCAGAGAGGGGAGGCTGAGGGTCCACACACACAGCCAGGTGACAAACTCAGGTTCCTATTCTTGCTTTTACACCACCCTGTGCTGCCCCTTTGGAGGAGGGTTTAGCTCAAGAGGCAAGTGCTGATTCTGTCTTGCTGTTCCCTCCTCCAGATGGCCCCAAGCAGAGGCCCCAGGAAACCAGGGAAGGAAACCGTTGAGTTTGAGAAACCTGTGCTTTGAGATTACCCCTTTTTTCAGACCAGCAGGAGTTTTTACAGAGAAATTTTACAGGGATTAAACAGCTACATACTTAAAAAAAATTAATTTATTTATTTTAATTGGAGGCTAATTACTTTACAATATTGTGATGGTTTTTGCCATAAAGAAACTAGAAGAGAAACATTCAACAAACCTCTGGAGGGAGAATGTCTTTCTTAAACTTGGAATCATCGATAAAATCACAAATGGAAGATTAGCAGGTTTGACTACAGAGAAATTACATTTTCTGCATTTAACAAAAAGACTGAAAAGGGGCAAATGGGAAGAAATACTGACAACAAATAAGGGAGATAAAAGATTGTCTCTATTTATTTATACTCTGCCTCCTTCCTAAAAAGTCTTGAGGAGGGAATCTTTCATAAAGAGTACATGCAAACTGATATTTTAAAAATAAGCACAGGGCTGGACTTCTCTGATGAACCAGTTAAGAATTTGTCATCCAATGCAGGTGATATGCGTCTGATCCCTTCGTTCCTGTAATGGAAATAAGATTCTGTCACGGGGCAACTCAGCCTATATGTTGCAACTAAGATCTGATGCAGCCAAGGAAAAATAAAGAAAGGACCTTATATACAAATACCCAAGGAGCATAAAGAAGCAATTTACATAAAACAAAATTATGACTATAGTAAATGTGTTCATAGAAAAATGTCCAACCTAGCTAATCACCAAAGAAATGCAAAGTTACACAGAAAAAAATTTCAGCTTACACCCAGTGCCCAGGCAGAGATAACAATTACACTTCATAATTCATAAGGAAAATATGGTGACAGATACTCAGAACTATAAAAATATTTGTTTTCTTCAACAAAGTAATCTTACTATTGCTGATTTATGCTAAAGATTCTAAAATATGGAAAACGGTACATGAAGGTATTCACTGCAGCATCAAAAACAAACTCAAAAGAGCTGAAAATTGAAAATGACCTAAATGTCGTAAAAGCAGAGAAGTGCTTAACTAAAGCTTGACCTATCCAATAAAATATAATGCAGCTTTTATAAAAGTTCACAGAGGCTTATGGTAAGAAAGAAAAAAACTGCCTACAACAAAATGTTAAGTTTAAAAAGGAGGCTATAGAATCATAGCATTCACAATATATAATTCATAGTATGAGTATTGCTATGTATGCATACCGATATGAGACAAATAGGTCTGCCCCCAACATGTTTCAGGGCTCAGGGCATGGGGTACAAATGGAGACCACACGGCAAATGCCTAAATATTAAATTATTATTTATTAAATATGTATGCAATTGATTTAATAATGTAATGTAATTTTAAATTAAATGTATTAAGTAGCCATTTAAATTACTATAAATTAAATATGACAATATTAAATATTTAAAGTATTACTTATTACATACAAAATAATTAAATAATTCATGCTGACAAATTGTCAAATATTCTATTTTGTGATAAGTTAAGATGCCTGTGGTCATCCCTAAAGCAACCTGTAAGAAAATAATTCAACAGATACAGTTTTGAAAACAAAGAAATTAAAATGGTATGCTGTGAAATTAAAATGGTATGCTATAAGAATATTTAACACAAAAGAAGGCAGTAAATGAGGAACAGAGGAACCAAACAGACATGAGACATATCAAAACCAAACAGCAAAATAGTAGATGTAAGTCCAGTCATATCAATAATAATTATTGTGGACTGAACATTTGTCTCCTCCACAGTTCATATGTTGGAGCCCTAATCCTAATGGGTAAGGTATTTAGAGGTAATTAGGTTTTAAAAAGATCATGAGGATGGGGCTCCCATGATGGGATTAGTGTCCTTATAAAAAGAGAAAGAGAGACCAGTCACTCTGTCTGCCACATGAGAAGGCAGGAAGAAGGCAGATGCCTACACGCCAGGAAGAGGGCCTTCACCAGGACCTGAAAATGTCAGCACCTGGAGCTTGGACTTCCAGGCTCCTGAGCTATGAGAAATACCTATGTGTTGTTTAAGCCACCCAGTCTATGGTATTCGGTTATAGAACCCCAAACTGGGACTCCCCTGGTGGTCGAGTGGTTGAGAATCCACCTTCCAATGCAGGCAACATAGGCTCAATCCCTGATGGGAAGCTGAGATCCCACATGCCTTGGAGCAACAAAGCCAGGCACTGCAACTAGAGAACCTCAAGTGCCTCAGTGAAGACCCAGAACAGCAACCCCCCGCAAAAAAGAAGCCAGAGCTAAGACAATTACACTGAATCATAGCAGTGTTATTCAAACAGCTCCAATAAAAATAACTCAAATGGTCATCAACTAATAAATAGATAACAATGGAATACTAGTCAGCAATGAAAAAGTAATGCACTACTGACACAAGTTATAACATGGGTGAACCTCAAAATTTTTATGCTAAGTGAAAGAAGCCATACACAAAAGAACACATATTGTATGATTCCATCCATACCAACATGTCCAAACAGGCAAATCTTTTGGCTAGCTGGGACTGCTAGTTTAAGACAATTAACTGGAAATGGCCCAAAAGCTTTCTAGGGGGTGATAGACACGTTCTAGCACTGAAGTATGATGATGGTTGTAGTGATGCACAACTCTGTAAATTTACTAAAAACCACTGAACTGTGAGCTTAACATTGGTGCAGTTTGTGGTATATAAATCACACTTCAATAAAATTATTTTTGTAATATGCTAAAAAATTTTTAACTGTGCTGCAAATGATACCATTAAGAAAATGAAAAGATCACCCACAGAATAAGATAAAATATGCAGAAAGCATATCTCTGACAAAGGCTTGTATCCAGAATACATAAAGAACTCTTGCAATTCAATAATAAAAAGATAAAAGGCCCAACATAAAAATGGGCAAAGGATCAAAACAGATATTTCTTCAGAGAAGATATGCAAACAGACAATGAATACATGAAAAGATGCCCAGCATCATGAGGCATGAGGTAAATGCAAATCAAAACCACAAAACCAAATGAAATACATATATGGCTGAGTCCCTTTGTGGTTCACCTGAAACTATCACATTGCTAACCAGCTATACCCCAATACAAAATCAAAAGTTTAAAATAAAAACAAAGCACAAAACCAGATGAGATACCCACTAGGAAGGGTATAATTTAAAAAATGGATAAACAAGTGTTAGCAAGGGTGTAGAACCCTCAAATATAGCTGGAGGGAATGTAAAATGGTGCAGTCACTCTAGCACGGGGGTCTGCACCCTCCTGACTGTGCGCTGGTACAGCTGGAGGTGAGTGGCCAGCAGGCAAGCAAGTGCAGCTTCATCTGCTGCTCCCCATCACTCCCCATCGCTTGCATTACTGCCTGAACCAATGGTCGCATTGTCTTCCACGAAACTGGTTCTTGGTGCCAAAAAGGTTCCGGGCCGCTGCTTTAGAAAACAGTTTGTCAGTTCCTTGAATTGTTACCATGAAGTTTCCTTATGCCCCAAAAATTCCATCCAGGATAATGCTCAAGAGAAATGAAAACATATTTCTAATAAAATATCATAATTGCAGTATTTGTTACAGCCCCAAAATGGAAACGACCCAAATGTCCTTCAGTGGCTAAATGAATAAATTAAATGTACTATATCCATATATTATATTCATCAATAAAAACAAGGAAGTACTGATATATGCTACATTATGGATGAATCTTGAAAATATTATGCTAAGTGCAAAGAACTAGTCACCAAGGACCAAATATTGATCAGGCAAATCTTTATTTCTTTTCTTTTTCAGGCAAATCTTTAGAGAGAGAATGTAGCCCTAGTGGTTGCCTAGGACAGGGAGGAAGGGCATGGTTTGGAGGAAAATAGGGAATGAATACTAATAGGAACAACGTTTCAATTGAGGGTGACAAAAATGTTCTAAAATTGGCTGTGGTGATGGATACAGAATTTTGTGGACATACTGAAAATTACTGAATTGTACGCTTTAAATGGGTGAATTATATGGCACATGAATTATATCTCAGTAAAGGTGTAAAAGCAAAACAACAGTGTATTATGCTGGGGTTGCCAATATCACTGCTATATTCCCAGAATCCTCACATCATTGTTTTCTTGATGTCTTCTCCATTCTTCCCAAAACGGCCCTTTGGCCCTTTTTGCAACCCTCCCGTCGTGTTTTGGAAGGATCAGTGGACAGAGGGTCAGTAGACAGGTGCGGGACCCAGTCCTAGGAGCCGGGCTTGGGTAGCTCGCAGATCCTCTTTGGGGTCCAGTCTCCATGATTTTCCTTTCTGATTTCTCATTCATTCAACAGGTATGTTTCACTCATTCATCAGAACAAACACTGAGAGCTCACTGTGTTCTGGGTCTGTTCTAGGTGCTGTGACTGTTCTATACAGCTGTGACTAGGGCAAAATGGCTGCCCTCCTGGAGCAGGTGGGAGGAGGAAGTACAAGCAAGAACATTGCTTCTGTAAGTACACTGCAGAAAGCAGGTGTGTCTGACTCCTTGTGGCTTCCAGGTGGTAAAGAATCCGCCTGCCAATGCAGGAGACACCAGTTCAATTCCTGGGTCAGGAAGAACCCCTGGAAGAGGAAATGGCAACCCACTCCAGTATTCTTGCAAAAACCCCATGGACAGAGGAGCCTGGTGGGCTACAGTCCATGGGGTCACAAAGAATTGGACACGACTGAGCAACTGAACACTCAGAACTGGCTCCTTGAGGTCAGAAACATGCCTGGCTTCTCCTCCTGCTAAGGCTCATACAGGGAGGCACCTGTAGATCGTGAATACCCTTAGTACTTAAACTGGATAACTCCTTGAGTAAATCCTTACAAATAATGCTGTGAGATTCGATTCCCAAAGGAGTATTCCTATAGTAGAAGGGAAGAGACCTTAAGTCACCTACTCATTCATACATACACACAAGTGCTTTGAGCATCTTATAGTAGTTAAATCATTTTGTCTGCCAGTAATAGAAACCTAATTTAAACTGTCTTAAGCATAAAAAGGAATTTGTCGGCTAAAATAACTGAAAAGGTACAAGGGTCACTTGATCCAGGTGTGCACGCGGCATCATCAAGCCAGTCTTCCTATGACTGGCTCCATTCCGCAGTGAATGCTCCTTTGGTGGAGGCAGAATAGCTGTAGATTGTCCCAGAATCTCATCGTCCAGTTCAATACTGCATGAATAGTGAGCTCTTCCTCCCCTAATTTCCCTTTCTTAGGCTCCCTCTGCCTTTTCCCCCCCAAGTCCTGCCTGGGCTTCTATTGAATTGAGTTCAGTCTTGAACTCATCACTGCAGTCAGAGAATGAAATGAGCTAATTCCTAATTCACAGGGCCTGGGCATTTGCCGTGGGTGGGAGCAGTCAGCCCAGTCTGAAGCACAAGGGCTGAAAGCATGGGAGAGGGTGGCTCTCGAAGGAAGAGTGCTGTTTCCAGAAACAGCAAACTGGAGAACAGATGCTTCATAAACAAACAAAAATAACCCATGTCCCCACACACTTCGATACCAGGCCCATCAATTACTGTCTTACTTACATTACTGTCTTACTTGTATTTGTCATGCATAGAGGACATGGGAGAAAGATGGCAAGGGTTTAGAGAAGATACAGAGGCAATTCAGAAAGTGGGGGATTATCTTCCCATATGGAGAACCAAGGATCACCTCATGGAAGGGGTAGCATGTGAACGTGACTTTGAAGGATGAGTGGAGGTTTTCATATGTATCCATGAGAGGGGGCACTCCAGGCTGGGAGAAGTGTGTGACCTAAGGCTTGGGGAAAGTCAGTGATTCAGTGTAGCCAGCACACAGGCCCAGGAAGAGGTGATGCAGCCTCTGAGGGAGGAGGTGGAAGCAGGGATCAGATCTTAGGGGCCTCGGGTGCCAGGGTAAAGAGCTTAGATGACAGTCTAGGGGAAACAGGAAGCCACTGAGGCCTGTGACCGTGGCAGGGATATCACCTGGGACATTAACCTGCTCAGATCCTTTGAAAAGGGGAAAACACAAAGAGCGACCAGTTAAGGGACTGCAGACATGGTTTAAGCAAAAAGTAAGAGAATCTGAAAGTCCCTGGCACCTCCAGCCCAGCGTGTCCAAGACAGAAGCCAGCCGCTTGGCTTCCCCATGCCCCTTCTCTACCCAGGTGTTCAGCCTTAATGAATGGCATCGCCATCCCCGTGTGTCGTCCAGGACGCCCCGCTCTCGCATTTCCCCCTCAGTGAACTCATCCACGAAGCCAGTCCGTTTTCCCTCCTAAACGATTCTTGAATGTACTTGTCTTGTTTCTCTGCACCACCCTACTCCTCAGGCCTTCATCATTTGTGGCTTGGATGGCTCCAACGGCCTCCTACCTGACCTCCCAGCCTCCAGCCTTATCCCATTTCAACTCTTGGTTCAGCAGCCAGTCATCGGTTTAAATTACAGCCAGCTGGGGACTCCCTGAGGCCCAACCCCCTTCAGGATGTGGTTTCCAGCCTCACGTCTTCTGCACCTCCAGCCATTCTGAGCTGTATTCGACTCACCCAGTGGAGCTGATCTCGTTCCCCTCTGGCCATACACAGGCTGCCTCCTCTGCTCTCCGCCACACTAACCTCCCACCTCCTCTGTTCCTGGTGTAGGAGCTGGAGGGCTGTTCCTGGTGGGAATGAGTTTGGGAGGCTGGGAGACAAGAGACAAGAGTGGGTGGAGAGCTGTTAAGTTCCCTGTGGTGGACGTGTTCCTTGTCTGCCTGGTGCTTCCCTTCTCCTAGGAAAAGCAGCGCCCCCACCCCTGCGTTTTGTGAACTGCTCCCCACACTCACCGGTGTGGTCCAATGGGAGCTGCCATTTTACATGGTCTTGCCTCCCTGTCATAGGGATTCATTGTGAGGTGGATGACCTAACTGACCTGGTCCTGTCCCTCTCCAAAAGTTTTCTAACTGGAGCTATGGGGAAATGACCTCTTTCCTTTTCAGCTGTGAGACTGAAAAGCCAGATTGTGGCGCTCCAAGCTGCCAGGTGTCCTGACTTGTGGCGAAAGGTAACATTCAGAGAGAAATGAAAATGACAGGCCAAGGGAGAGGAACCGACCAGGTTCTGGCCACTTTTAAGATCCAGGGTGGTCGTTACCTTGACATCTCATAGAACAGTGCTTCCCCGACTCTCTGTGGGGAACAGTCAGATTTTGTTTTGCCCAATCTTACTATAAATCATAACTTTGGTTAAACACAATACAAAACTTCAAAAAAAAAAACAAAAACACCTGCACACAGTTTTAAAGCCTCGGTTTCTACTGTTATATTCAACTAACATTAATTTGTCAATTTGTTATAAAAATCTGTCAACACTTGATCCCAATTTCTGTACTCACCTTGTCGTGGACTGTATCTCGCACCCAGTCTGTGGCCCACACTTTGAGTAGCCCTGCCCCAGAGAACACTGTCCACCCTTGCTGGCCCCAGCTCTGCATTCCAGCCGGTAGCAAGGGGGAAACAAAGGAAGTGTAGGGCAAAAAAATTGTTTTTAAAGAAGTAATGCAGTCCAAGGGGGAGGAGAGGTCAGGGAGGGAAGGACTAGGATTTTGGAATTAGCAGATGTAAACTAGTATATATAGGATGGATAAACAACAAAGTCCTACTGTTTAGCACAGGAAACCATATTCTATATCCTGTGATAAGCCATAATGGAAAAGATATACAAAAGAGTTATGTATGTGAATATGTATACATATATATATATACATATCTTGTACAACAGAATCATTTTGCTATACAGCAGAAATTAACACATTATAAATAAACTATACTTCAATTAAAAAAAAAAAGAAGTAATGCCAAAGTTTCACACATCCCTTTCATTCCATTCTACTGGTGAAAAATGTGGTCACACTTAGTGGCAAGGAAGACCAGGAAAGATAGTTCCTAGTTGGGTGGACTTGTGCCGTTACTAAAAAGTTCCATTACTAAAAAGATAAAGGGCAGGACGGTTATGGGAGACCACAGCTTCTGCCACACACTCCTAAGAGTCACCAGGAGTCTGCCCTCAGGGGCTGACTCTATGCTTGGGGGTGTGGGAGCCTTGGCTACATAGGGGCTGTATTTCAGGTATCCGCCATTCTCTGCAGCAAACGACCCCAAATTTAGTGGCTTAAAATGACAACCATTTTCCTGGCTCATGATTTTGCTGGTTAACAATGTGGCTGGGTTCATTGGGGGCCCTGCTGGTGGTATTGCCTAGGGTCTCTCACACAGCTACAGTCATCTGGTGGTCTGATTCGGGCTGGACAGGCTAAGCTGTCTTCATACACGCAACTAGCAGTTGTCAGTCTTCAGGCTGGGATGCTTCAGTTTTTCATGTGGGCTCTTCAGGAGATGAGCTCAGGCTCACTCACATCCTCGTTTCCACTCCAACCACAACCAGAGAGAGGGCAAATCTCACACAAAGGAGGGTTTCAAGCCTCTGCTTGCACCACATTTGCGAATGGACCACTGGCCAAAACAAGGCACATCTCCAAGCTGGGATTCCAGGAGAGAGAGAGGACATCACTTCTTGATGAGAAAAGCAGTGACGTGACATCACTAAGGAACATGGGAGGGATGCCTCATCACATCTTCACAAAGAGCCTTCCATGGGAACCTCAGCTTCCACCTACAGGACCAGGAATGTCCACCATTGTTCAGGCTCTTGTTGGGTCCCAAGGGAAAATAATCCCACCAGTGCCCCAGGGAACCTTTTTCAGGCTTCATCCTGCATCTGAAAGGCTGCCAGGAACCAAAGCAGTCCCCAGAAGCAGAAGGTCTTTCTCTGTCTCTCCGCTGAGCTGCAAGGCCTCCCTCATGGCACATCTTCACCCTTTGTGTCTGTTCCAGCCTCCTCTCTGCTGATTGCTTTATTTCTCTTTACTTTTGGCACCGCTCCCTCACAATTTCTGCTGGCCCCAGGCATTAACCTGTGGCACCCTTTTACCTTCTGGCCCAGCTGTTAACCAGCTCAACCTCTCCGTGTTTCCCCTGTTCCAATTCCAGGAAGTATCACCTTGATTAGCTGGCTCCCATCCTCAATCTGGACCACACTGAGGTGGGCAGGTCAGCCTATGGATTGGCTGTCTGGAGCTCAGGTGCCCACATCTCATCCAATCACCTGGGGAAGAGGGGACCTACTCCTGTAGGTCCATCTGTGAATCTGAAAAAAGATACAGCTGTGTCCTAATCATCAGAACCTGTGAATGTGACTATTTGGGGAAAAAAGGTCTTTGTATTAATAGATATGGTTGAGATAAAATTATCCTGGATTATTCAAATGGGTCCTAAATTTAAAAACATGTCCTTCTAAGAGATGTGTAGAGAGAAGACAGACACAGAGGAGGCTGTGGGAAGATGGAGGTGGAGGCTGGTATCATGCAGCCACAGCCCAGAAATACCCAGCACCACCAGAAGCTAGAGGACCCAATAATTCTCCCTACTGCACCTGGAGGGAGTGTGGGCCTGACAACACCTTCGTTTCAGACCTTGAGCCTCCACAATTCAATGAATTTGTTATTGCAAGCCACCAGGTGTGTGGTAATTTGTTACAGCAGCTCTGAGAAACTAATACAGCACATTGCTCAAAATTTAGGTCCCGGGCAGCAGGGCCCCTTGGCAAGACACTTTTCCTGTGCTGACATAAAGGCCACGTAAGCATACACCTCATTCCCCGACTGTCAGGAAGCATTTAACGGGAGGCTTCCTGTGTGCTGTTTTGGATCTGTCAGGAATTCTCTGTTCCTTATTAATTCCCGAATATTCAGGAATTAAGAGGAGAGGCAAGCCTCTCCCAGGGGCTGAGGAATCCAGGCATTTCCTTCGTTAGTTTTTCTATACGGTGATAAGTACCCTCTTCCGTAAAAGTGATTATTTACAACCCTCTCTCTTTCATATGGATGACTTCATGTTTCCTTGATAACTTGTAAGTTTTGATTTTATCTCTGCTGAAAATAGCTATCTTGTAAGACAGTATAAATACCTACACGATGTTGAATAAAACACCTTTGCTCCATCAGAGCTTTGGTCCCCGTGACTTTCTTTCTCTTTCTTTCTCTCCCTCTCTTTCTCTTTCAGGCTGATCCCCTGGAGCACAGAGGCCCTCTGGGTTCACTTTCCTGCCTGGGTTTCTAAGACCCTCTCGAGAAGGCACTCTGCCCCTTCACCCCATCGAGAGGGTGCCTGAGGCCTCCGTGAACAGAGCAAGCCCCGGGTCAGGGACTTTATTGGCTTGCTGCATAAACCAAGGAATATCAGCCTCTTTCTCTCTCCTTTACTTTCTTATCGGTTGACTCCGGACCACCAGGTTCCGGTCCATTAAAGGACCTCAACACCCCACCAGGGAGTGAACCCTTGCACCTTTTTCTTCTAAGACCCGAGACATGCAAGCCAAGACAGCTTGCACCCCAGTGTCCTACTGTTCAGCATCAGCACACCATGCTTTCAAGAGGCCTCAAGACTAAAAAGATAGGATATATAGCATCTCTTGAGCCTCCTGCATTCGCAGGCAGTTCTTCACCACCGGGCTCCCTGGGAAGCCCAACAGAAAACTATTCAGTCATAAAAAGTGAAAGTGAAAGCTGCTCAGGCGTGTCCAACTCTTTGCGACCCGATGCACTATACAGTTCCTGAAATTCTCCAGGCCAGAATACTGGAGTGAGTAGTCATTCCCTTCTCCTGGGGATCTTCCCAACCAAGGGATCAAACCCAGGTTTCCCGCATTGCAGGCACAATTCTTTACCGTCTGAGCCACCAGGGAAGCCCAAGAATACTGGAGTGGGTAGCCTTTCCCTTCTCCCTGGGATCTTTCTGACCCAGGAATCGAATTGGGGTCTCCTGAATTGCAGGCAGATTCTTTATCATCTACCATGGAAGCCCACTCAGTCATAAGAAAGAATGAAATCTTGCCATTTGTGACAACGTGGTTGGATCTAGAGGGTATTATGCTAAGTGAAATAACTCAGAGAAAGACAAATATCATATGATTTCACTTATATGTGAAATCTGAAAAGCCAAATGAACAAATATAATGAAACAAAAACAGAGTTACAGATACAGAGAACAAACAGGTGGTTGCCAGAGGGGAGAAGGAGGGGAATGAGTGAAGCAGAGAGGGAGATTAAGAGGCGCAAGCTTCCAATTACAAAATAAAAGAGTCACGGGGATGAAATATACAGCAGGGGAATATAGTCAATGATATTGTCATATCTTTCTATGGTGACAGATGGTAACTAGATTTATCATCATGATCATTTTATTATGTACAGAAATACTGAATTACTGCAATTTGCACCTGGAGCTAACATGGTGTTGTAAGTCAACTTTACTTGAATTAAAATTTTTTTCCCATTCCCTCCAAAAAACACAAAAAAGGTACAAGTTAAGATCAAGATGGAACAGTATTTTAAGAGAATTAACGATAAGGTCATGGAAAGAGTTCCCTCTGGTTGTCTGTCTCTGAAGCACAGAGTCCTGAGCATCCTTTCAGAGGCGGAGGGAAGAATCCAGGGGAGCAGGAGAGGAGACAGGAAGAGTCATGTCCTAATGCCAAGCGCATCATGTCTCTGTTCACACAGATTAACAAATCAGAGCATCACAGGAGGTTAAGGTTTTGCTTTTAGCCCTCTCGCTTAACAGATGAAGAAGCAGAGGACACAGGAAGGAGTGGCTTCCCCCAGGGTCCCCTACAGCTGTTTGCTCCAGACCTCCAATCCCCTCCTCTCCCCATGAGTCCAGGACTTCATAATGTGCCCTTGGCAAAGACAACTGTTTTTTAACCGCCTTTATTCATGTCTCTACATATTGTAAAATGCCTCTAGGACTTTTTTATTCTTGTGCCCTTTCCCCGCTTCCCTGGACACAGTGGCTCATGAACGCCTTGTCCCTGCCAAGTGCGGCCGAGGAAATAGGAGTGGCCACTTGGCTGAGTGGACAGGAAAGCATGCGCTGAAGGGGTGCTGGTCCTCTAGTCTGGCCAGGACTGCAGCACCCCCACATGACTCCACGTTCCTCTGCCGCCAGCTGAGAGCCCTGGGGTCTATAGTTTCCCACCTTCCTCGCAAGCACAGTTTTAAGTAAGTTCCTGGCAATAGAGTCACTTACACAAGATTTCCTAGACCAAAGAAAGGAGAGTCCACCTTCTATGAATTGGCCGGGACAAGAGTGAGGTTGACTGTGGCCTCCAGGCATGCTCCTGGAAGCTGTCCACAGTGCTGCTGCCGGTGGCTTGGGTGATCTCTGCAGACCTGGCACTTCCCAATTTCATGGGGTCTGACGGTGGCTTCCCTGACCTTCCCTCATCCAGCCCTCTCACCTAAATCCCCTACACACAGGTTTTTAAATCCTGTGTATTTGGGATATCTGGAGTGGTTTCCATTTCTCTGACAGAACCCTGACTGGCACAGATAATGAAGCTATGTAAAATGATGTGTGTGTCATGTCGGGGTCGGAGGAATCCCTCTGGAATGTATAAGTTTCCTCCTAGAAAGTAAAATTTGTTTTTTTAATATATAAAGTGACAAAATGGCCCTTAGGTTTGTTTTTGTTAGTTTTTAGGAGCCTTCTCAGGTGTGTGACCTTGAAACCACTAGATTAACATCAAAACTCTCCTTTGAGACTTCTTCCAGGCAGGAGAATCCCTCTGCCCCGCCTTCATCCATCCTGAGATCCAAGAGAATCATGAAAAGGGCCAGCTCCAGGGAGGGTCTTCTTTCCCTCCAGGACTGCTGATACACAGAGAAAAAACCAGAAGCCACGAAGTCTACAGCATTCTCTTTGAGTATGGCCATTCCATTTTATGAGAGCAAGGAGCCAAACAAGTTTACATTACCTGATTTGTATGATCAGAATAGAAGTTAATCAAGTACAAATAATCATTGAAAACACATTGCAGTTGATATTTGGGGAAAATAATAGTATTTGCTGCCTTTTATTGACACTTTTCTATGTACTGCCTGAAGCTGTTTTATAGATTATACTGCTCAGATGGTAAAGCGTCTGTCTACAATGCGGGAGAGCTGGGTTTGATCCCTGGATCGGGAAGATCTCCTGGAGAAGGAAATGGCAATCCACTCCAGTACTATTGCCTGGAAAATCCCATGGACAGAGGAGCCTGGTATTCTACAGTCCATGGGGTCGCAAAGAGTTGGACACGACTGAGCGACTTCACTCAACAATGCCAAAGTGAGGACAGCATTCTCCCAGGTTCATAGCCTGAGGCTCAACCAGGACAGCATTCTCCCAGGTTCATAGCCTGAGGCTCAAAGCCCCCTGACTATTGAGCCATCCTCTTTCCAAGGAGTCACTTGGCTTCTTTCATTAGAAAGGGGGAAGGAAGAAACAAGGAGAAAAGAAAAAGGCAACAGGAAGAAGAAATCAGAGAGAGAAAGACAAAGGGAGAAGTGAGGGGGGACATCTGTAAGCAAAAAGCAGGAGAGAAGGCCCAGGGATTATGTGAAGGTAGAGAAACTCACCTCCTCACCGCTTCTACTCAGACCAGGTGTTCAGAATGTTACCCTTGCTCTTGGCTGTACTGATTAGCCAACCTATTCAACTCCTGCTTATTCTCAGGCTTTCTGAACCGCCAAGGTGAATAGTAAAGGCCACAACAATCCACTCAGTATAATATCTTACTCCAGAGTGTAGATTCAATCATGCTGGGCAGCAACCCCAGCCCCTAGACTAATGGGGAAAGGGTATTAGGTTTGCCCTTGTCCATGGGGTAGCTGGTGAAGACTGTCTAGGATACTCTCGGTCTCTCCTTCCAGACCCTTCTCTAAGCACCCTCAATCCCACCCTGGCCAAGGTCCCCCTCTGTGTACGTGGAAGGCCAGGCCAGGGCTGGGAAGCCGAAAGCTGGTCCATATCCCCTGAGATCTTAGATTCTCAGAGGTCCCATGAGCCAATCCTTCCATTTTATGAATGAGGAAACGGAGGGCCGGAGAGGTGAGGGCAGAGGCCCGAGGCCACACCACCAGCGCACTGCTAAGGGCCCCAGCCCTTCCTTCTGGCAGCTGTGCATCTCCCAGGGCCCCAGCGCCCAGCAAAAGCCGCACATGTGATCACAATTACCGTGGGCTTGGCTGGAGCCCAGCCACACCGTGAGCACATCCAGGCCTGGTAGCTGGCCAAGTTTCCATCTCAGTAGAAAAATGAATAGGGTCAAGGGATACATGTTAATCCCAAACACACGAGTGGGAAGGAGTGGGGTGAGGGGGAGAGGCCAGCCAGGATTTCTCTGGCAATGTCAGTCCACCAATAGCTCCTGAGGTCCCCCTTCCCCCTCCACCCCAGGAAGCAGAGCGCCCCTGACCAACAGACAAAAAACAGGCTGTGTGCTCGCCTGTTGGGCATTGTGGTTCCAGAGCCATCTTGAGATTGCGGTTATAAACCCCACTGGCTCCTAAGCCCGAGATGGAACTCAGCTGGTGAGACTTGGCCGAGGGCCCCACAGCAGTCACCCCTCCTCCGTAGTCTCCTTTCTTGCACTAAGCATTTTCCACAGCCTTTTGTGTTTCTATCTTTTCTTCAGCATCACCATGCCCTGCCATGGATAAGGAAACTGAGGCAAGGAGGATGGGCCTGAGGCCAGGTAGCCAGAGGAGCTGGGATGGGCTAGAATAGGCCAGTCTGGCCCATAGCCTCCCTCCTGATGTTCCTGAGCTACCTGGGGCGGCCTGGGCTGTGTCTAGGACTCTCCTGCTTTTCCTTGCCACCTGCACACCATGCCCAGCCTCTGAAGACTTACTTCATGAGATGTCAGCTTCATCTGCCCCACACCTGCTGTGTGGTCCTGCTGGGGCCCCAAATTCCACCCGAGCTGCCAACTCTTGCCACCTCTAATAGTGACATCTCCCATCCCTGAGGCTTCTACACTGTTTCTGCAGCCCTCGAGACAAAAGTTCCTTCTTCCCTCCCAGACTTGAAGCAGTTGTGAGCAGCACACCACTCCCAGCTTACCTCAACTCCCAGAATACCCATCTGCAAGCTGTGCTTGGTTCTGGCTGCAGAGAAGGCAGGGCGTCTGAATTTTTGATCTGTGGTATATGCGCATCTACCCTCTGGAGGGCTTATAACAGGTTCAGTAGGTATTAGAAGAGCCACTACTCTCTGCCCTGGGCACAAAGGAGTTAACAGTTTGCTGGAACTCTTTTGCTGGAACTTTGTCTGACTCTTTGTGACCTCATGAACTCTAGCCCGCCAGGCTCCTCTCTCCATGGAATTTTCCAGGCAAGAATACTGAAGTGGATTGCCATTTCCTCCCTAGGGGATCTTTTCAACCCAAGGATCTGTATCTCTTGCATCTCCTGCATTGGCAGGTGGCTTCTCTACCCCTGTACCCCCTGGGAAGCCCAGAACTCTACTGATACCCTGTGACATGTTAAAAAAACCCTATGGAGGACAGCAGCCATCAGTTAAATATCAACTGTCTGGTGGGGAAGAGCTGTGGCCCCTGAAGGGTACATTGGACTTTTTGATTATTGATACCTCTGAGGGGGTACAAGTCCCCAGAAAATGAGGTCTGCCCCAGAGAAATGTGCTTATTTACACTGACTTCTAGACTGGCTGAGGACAGCTCAGGGCCTGCAGCCAGGCCTATGAGCAAAGGGGTGAGCAGGCTCCAGAGTGCAGCTTCTTGCCGACTGGGGGATTTATGGGCGTCCTGGACAGGCCACGTAGCCTGGTTTTGAGGCCAGCGGCTGGGCCAAGAGGTTGGCCAAGGTTTTCTGAGTCTCTGTAAGCAGTTGGGCCCTTAGGGAATATGCTTCTGATACTGTGGGGCAGGGGCCAGGGGTAGTTACCTGGTCTCCCGTCTCCTCCAGAGGCAAGACCTCAGCAGGGGCATTTCTCCTGATGAGGCAGGGGCCGGTGCCACGAGGGTGGGATGGGGAGATGGAGCAAGGGAAATGAAGCATTATTCTCAAAAGGCCAGCTCTCTCTTCTTTCTGCATTCCAAAAGCCCCAGTGATCACTTTGTGTTTAAGCCAATCTTGCTTTCTCAAAGAAATGAAGAAAGAAAAAGATGTTTTTTCCAGGTCTGATTATAAGAATCATAAGACTAGAAAGATATGGGGGAAACATCAGTCTCCCTCTTCTGCCTCCGCCAGGTACCAAGCGAAGCCCGCAGGAAGGCGCTGAAGTGTGAATAACTTGCTGGGGGTTCAGGGAGCTCCATCAGCAGCTCCTGGGCCCCCAGTCTCAAGACACCCCCTCCCATCCTCTTCATACCCCCATCGCTGGAGTTAGAGTCCATTTGTTTCTTTCAACTGTCAAGAACTGGACAATGACTAGGAGACTAGGAGCTGGTGATTTGGGTCCTTCAAGGCTCTGAGAGAAAGCAGGTGGGGGAGGGGGGTCTTTATCACCCCAGGGCAACTAGTTTTTAAAATCTGTGCTGTCCCATGAAAGGGCAAACCCCAGATCCAGGGCTGCCCCCAGTAGGACCGCTGTCTAAACAGCACAGCAGGGGGGTCAAGGTCCTAAACAGATGGCGTCAGTCTTCTGGTCTTGCTCTGCCCAAGAAAAACAGAGTGGGTGTCCCTTGATTTCCTGTTTGAAAATGTGCTGGTTGGTGGGTGGGGGATAGTAAAGGAACAAAGGAAACATCTCATCTCTCCTTAATCTATCGGAACTATGAATCTCGACTTCCCCAGGGTGAGGTAGAGGTGGGCTGACGGGGCCCAGGGAGTGGGAATCTGGCAGCAGTGGCTGAGCTTGGTGGCTCCTGCAAGGCTGACAAGCTTTGAGCTCTGAAACCAGGCCCGAGGGGACCCCCAATCACCTCACAGCAAACCTCTCCTTGCTCCCACAGCTGCTCACAGCCCATGCCACTCAAGATGACACTTTCTAAACACTGGAGGGAAGGATAAGAAGCAGATGGGAGGAGAAGCCTGGGACCTGCAGAAGGCCCCAGGAGGAAAGCAGGCTCCCTGCTAAGATAGGCGGAGGCACCAGACCCCAGCACCGGGGCCTGGATGGCCAGAATGCAGCCCTCACCCCGGCTCTGACGGCACGCCGAGGCGGTCCCACACAGTGGCGGGAGCCAGAGACCTCAGCCTGGCCAGTGTTTCTCTGCTCATAACTTGTGCTCTCCCGAGCAGCCCGAGCCCAGGCACTGACCCCACGCCCACCCCGTGCCCAGGAGCTCGTGCAGAGCTGCCCAGAAGGGGAGACGGGAGAGTTAACTTCCCACCAGTGTGGGTTAATGAAGCACAGCTCCCTCTGTGCATTCCGGGACCAGGTCTGGCTCAGGGCCTCGTGGCGCTCAGGACACACCTGGAGAGAGAATGCCTTGCTGTATTACTCCACCTGGAGAGAACTGGCATTCAGCTGGGACAAATTCCCCAGGGATGGCAATTCAGGGGCAGAGGGGGGATGCCCAGGTGTCCCTTACAGCAGACACACAGGGGCTTGGTTAAGTGCAGGTGGTCTGTGTGGGGGCATCTGGGTGACCTGAGCTCTTGACCCACCTGGGGAGTTTTTAGGAAAGTCATCCAACGGTAACAGCAATAGGAATAATGATGGGTGCTGAGGTGCAGAGGTGAGGGGGCACTTCTTCTGGTGGGCTCCAAAGAGGAGTTTCAAGGTCACTCTGGTCCCTCCCTGAAGCCTTCAGAATAACTGGAGCACTCCAGCCTGCTGCCCGCAACCAAAGAACCCCTGGGAAATGGGCTGTTTGGGGTTCGGGGCTGGCAGCTCATTGACTCCTTACCCCCTTGAACTCTCACTTCCAAAGACAATCGCATAGCACACTCTTTAAGGGAGAGTTGCATACCTCACACATCCCATGGGTGATGTTTGGTTTCTCTCCTGCCCAGACAGGGTGAAATAGAGCCTTGGGCTGCTACCCAGCTCAGCTCACTGCTGTCTCAGGGCAGAAACCTTGGGAGGAATCCCAGCTCCAGCCAAGGAAAACAAGAGTCTGGCCTGGCTAAGCCAGGGGGCTTCTTTCTCCCCACCTTCTGTCCCCCACCCTCTGGAGCCAGTGGGCTGTTTGGATAACCCCAGGACCCCTCTCCCACACTGTCTGCAGCCAGGTGTTCAGGCAGCATTCCAGAGCCCTGGCCAGGCCCTGGCCTTTGAGAGAGTGAGACGTGTGAGGCTCTGGCTCCTGGGAGAGAGACCCCTTCAACCTGCCTGCCTTCTGCCTACTTGGCCTTCCCTGAGCAGGAACCCTTTTGGGGGAGGGGTGATTGTCCTCCAGGGAGGAGTTCACCTCTCCCCTCACTCCCGACCAGGAACAACACAGAGTTCCCATTCTACAGGTGAAGAAGAAACTCTCTGATCTCTGCTGTCATCCCCTCCAAGCCCCTCCACATCCCCCCAGGCCTCACCTCATGCTGAAATGCTGACCTGCCTGTTGGGCTCGGTGAAAAAAAGACCTTCCCACCCTTGTGGCTTCTGGTTCCAAAGTTTCACCAACTTTCTCTTCTTTGGATAAAGAACCCCAGGGTCTCACACAGTGTTTCCTTCCCTCTGGAACACTGCTGTTCAATAGAAATAAGATACAAGCCACAGATGAGAGTTTATCTGTATTAATACTGTCTATTAGCCACTTTTTTAAAAAAAGAAAAGTGACGTTCATGTTAATGATGTTTTATTTAACCCAATATATTTACATCAACACAAATGAATATTATCATTTCAACTTTTAATCAACAGAAAAACATTATCGATGTGCCCTTTTACATTCTTTTTCTCTTGTTAAGTATATTCATTTCCTGGGGCAGCTATAAAAAACTACCACAAACAGGGTGGCTTAACATAACAGAAATTTATTCTCTCACAAGTCTGGAGGTTGGAAGTCTAAAATCAAGGGGTCAGTGGGAAGTCCAGTGGTTAAGACTCCATGCTTCTGCTGTAAGGGGGCACAGGTTCCTACATGCCGTGCGGTGAGGCAAAGAAAAAAATTAAGCAAATAAAATAAAGGTGCAGCAGGGCCGCACTCCCTCTGAAGGCTCCAGGAAGAGGCCTTCCTTATTTCTTAGCTTCTGTTGGTTAGTCCTTGGTATGAGGCTGCCTCCCTTCAGGCCTGCTTCCCTCAACACACTGCCTTCTTTCTTTCTGTGTCTGGATTTTCACATGGTCTTATAAGGGCACCAGCCACGCAACTTCGAGTTTCACTTTAATCCAGTTAAATCTCATTTTAAATTAACCAGTTACATCTGCAAAGATTCTATTTCAATAAAGTCACATTTTGAAGTTCCAGGTGGGCATGAATTTTAGGGGGACACCATCCAACGCAGTGCAATGTTGGATCCAACTTTATCTGGCCAGTGAAGTCCATGCCCCCTTCCCCATCTGATTTTTGGCTCCTAAGCAGCCACCGCTGTCTATTCTGCTGTCTTTGCCCCTTTGCTTTCACTTTGGTGATGCTCGGGGCAGGACCCCAGGTAACAAGAAACAGGAAGGGGACTTTCATGGCAGTCCAGTGGTTAAGCCTTCACCTTCCCATGCAGGGGGTGCGGGCTCAATCCCTGGTTGGGGACCTGGAATCCCACGTGCCTCATGGCCAAAAAACCGAAGCATAAAACAGAAGCAATACTGCAACAAACTCAACTAAGACTTAAAAAATGTTCCACATCAAAAAGAAAGCAAAAAATAAACAGATATTAATTTTAATTAACTTCAACCCAATATATCCAAAATATTGTCATTTCAAAATCTAAGCAATATAGAAAATGTTCGATGAGATCTATTCTTTTTATCATACTAAGTCTTCAAAATACCATCTGTGTGTGACACTCACAGCACATCTCAAGCTAGACAAGTCACACATCGAGTGCTCCACAGCTGCAGGGGGCTAGTGGCTCCCAGCGGGGCAGGGTGGCTCGAGAAATTATTTTTTAAAAAAAGTGAGGCCTATGGTGATGCGGGAGACTCCCCTGAGGAGGTCTAGGGGCTCCAGGAGTGGAATTCCTTGATGGCTTCACCACCTCCAGGGTCTCCTGATTCTCTTTCATCTGTGTCTCCTGCTGCTGCTGCTGCTGCTGCTGCTGCTAAGTTGCTTCAGTCGTGTACGACTCTGTGCAACCCCATAGACGGCAGCCCACCAGGCTCCTCCGTCCCTGGGATTCTCCAGGCAAGAACACTAGAGTGGGTTGCCATTTCCTTCTCCAATGCATGAAAGTGAAAAGTGAAAGCGAAGTCATTCAGTTGTGTCTGGACTCTTCGCGACCCCATGGACTGCAGCCTACCAGGCTCCTCTGTCCATGGGATTTTTCCAGGCAAGAGTATTGGAGTGGGGTGCCATTGCTTTCTCTAAAGTTAATTCACGCCAGTCTATGTCTGACGCAGGATGCAACATGCTTGGGGCTGGTGCATGGGGATGACCCAGAGAGATGTTATGGGGAGGGAGGTGGGAGGAGGGATCATGTTTGGGAACGCATGTAAGAATTAAAGATTTTAAATTTTAAAAAATAAAAAAATAAAAAAAATAAAGTTAATTCAGAGTTACTGCCAGTCTCTTAAAGCTGCAAATGACCTCTCTCTTTCTCATACACTCACCACACACACACACATACACACTCATCCACATATCTTGGGAGTCTTCCAATTGCCTTCTGCTATGCATGGACCTCACAAAAAGTGACTCAACCTTACGTAAGAATCTGAGGGGGCCCAGGAGTATGACTCACCACCTTGAAATTTCCAGTGGGTTATACATGTCTTCTTAGATGATTTTTTAAAATATATCTTTAATGTTTGTCAAAAAGAAAAAAATTGGTGCGGGAGGCAGATTGGGGTGAGAATCCCGCCTTGGGGCAGGAAAGGCTAGTTATGATGGATGAGAGGGCTCTGGGGCTGAGGACAAGGCCCTTTCAGTGTCAGACCTCAGAAGGTTCTGAGGAGAAAGGAGGTCGCTTCCTCTTATAGACCACAGGGCATTTCAAGATACCTCGTGTTACAATCACCTCAAATGGCAAGAATCAGCCCTTGGAGTCTCCAGGAAGGACTTTGATTTGGGAAGGTCTGACCAACTTCAGTGCCACTGCTGCCTAAAAAAAAGCTGCAAAGCACTGCAGGTCAGGGATGCCCAGGTCTGGCCATACAATTCCTATGTCTAGTCATACCCCAGACCAACTCAGTCATGTCCTGTGGAGGTGGAGCCCAGGCACCTGTATTTTCTGTAGGCTTCCCAGATGATTGCAACACGTAGCCAATAAGAAGACCCTGCCGGTGGGAGGGCCTGAGACCCTTTTACACCTGGTGGATAATTCCAGTCCTTGATGCCTGGTTGTTTAGTTGCTAAGTCATGTCTGACTTTTGCAACCCCATGGACTATAGCCTGCCAGGCTCCTCTGTCCATGGGATTTCCCAGGCAAGAATGTTGGAGTGGGTTGCCATTTCCTTCTCTAGGGGATCTTCCCAACCTAGGGATCAAACCCAAGTCTCCTGAGCTGGCAGGTGGATTCTTTACCACTGAGTCACCAGGGAAGCCCCATGAAGCCTTAATGCAGAAGGGGAATTGTTAGTTTACAGTTGGTGGCAGAGTCCCCCAGAGAACCAGCGAGGACCAGGATGTGTCCTTGAGTGTGAAATGTCAAGCCCCCAGGGAATGGCCCGCTTGGGCTGAAAGTGAGGATGGGTGCTATAGAATTGCATCATGAAAAAGACATAACAGGAATCTGAGAGTTGGGGCTGGCAGCTGGAAGCAAAGGGCACTGCCCAGGAGAACACTGAGGTGTTCAACAGGTATCTGCGTGAAGCAATGGCCAAGAGTCTTAGAAGAGTGTGACAGGGACTTCCCTGGCAGTCTGGCGGCTAGGACTCCACACTTGAACTGCAGGGAGCACGGGTTCCATCCTTGGAGAAGGAACGAAGATCTCATAAGCCATGCAGCACCGCTCCCCCCGGCCCCCAGAAAAAAAAAGTATACGGCATTCTGTTTAAGGCATTTGCTGGGTCATGGCTTGAGGTACCTCACTTTCCATCTTCACGCCTTTAGTGAGTGACAGGGCAGAGTACTCCAATGCTGAGGAAACAGGACAGCTGAGCCGGGCTGGCTCCCGCCTCCCACACAGACATTCTCAGAGCCGGGAGCACTGTTGGGGCTGCCACCATACCTGGTATATCAGGCAGGGGCCCGGCAGGAAACAGATGGCCTGCTCAAAAGGGATCATGTGAGAGAGTTGAATGAAGGGACTATTTACAGAGGTGTGGGCAGCCTTGCGTGTGTGAAAACAGTGGAGCTGGTACCAGCCCAGCACCATTCACTCTACCAGGCCTGAGGGGACAGGATCAGAACAGGCTGCCTGATGAGAGTTGTGGCCTTCTGTTTGAGGGGCACAGACAGCTCTCAGTGACCCCACAGGGAGGGAGTCAGAGGAAAGACATTATGGGCTGAATTGTGTCCCCCCCCCCCAAATTCCTGCTGAAGCCCTAACCTGCAGAGTCTCAGAATGTGACTGTACTTGGAGCGAGAGCCTTCACAGCACTGATTAAGTTTAGATGAAGCCATTAGGATGGGCCCTCATCCAAGCTGGCTGGAAACGTTATGAGAAGAGGAAGTTTGGACAAAGGGACACCAGGAACAAGAGTGCAGAGAGAAGACGGCGGAAAGGCAAGCCAAGGAAAGAGGCCTCAGAAGAAACCCAACCTGCTGACACCTTGATCTTGCACTTCTAGCCTCCAGAGCTGGCAGAAATATATTTATGTTGTTTAAGCCACTCAGCCCACGGTACTCTGTTATGGCAGTCCTAGCAAAGGAATATAGATGAATGCCCCAGCTTTACTTTCCTCCCTCTTTATGAGCTCTGGCTGGGGCCCCCCACGTTGGCCAAAGCCAACCAAAAGACAGAGGGCATGGGAGCAAGTATGCACAGTCCACATGGGTCAGACGCCAAGGAGGAGAAGGTGGAGCCTGGACGAGGAGCAGCAGACAGAGGATGGCTGTCTACCTGGGAGGGGTGCCGAGCCAATTTAATGTATCAGAGGACCAGGTTGGTGTGGGAGGACACGGGATGGTGTGGTGAAAGTAAGCCACCACTTGGACCAAGATTGGAAGAAAATAGAAAAACATGATGATATTTGGCAAGATGGTGGCTAATTTTTTTTCAAAATTTCCTTTACTCATATAGTTAGGTTGTTTTCCAATAAAAACAGACAATCCACAGGAGATTTTTTGGAAAAAACAGCTTGAACTTGAGTCTTAGAAAAAAAAAATCCATTCAGCCAGTCTGTCTTTTGATTGGAACATTTAGTGCAATTACATTAAAAAAAAATTATTGATAGGTTTGTACTTATTGGGGCTTCCCTGGTAGCTCAAACGCTAAAGATTCTGGATCCCCTGGAGAAGGAAATGGCAGCCCACTCCAGTATTTTTGCCTGAAGAATCTCATGGACTGAGAAGCTTGGTGGGTTACAGTCTATGGGGTTGCAAAGATCGAACAGGACTGAGTGACTAACACTTTTACTTTTTTTCATGTACTTATTGCCATTTTGATGATTGTTTTCTGGCAGTTTTTGTAGGTTTTTTGTTGTTGTTGTTGTTACTTTCTTCTTTTATTGCTCTCTCATTATCTGATGACTATTTTTAGTATTTTGTTGGGATTCCCTCTTTTTGTATGTGTATCTATTACAGGTTGCCTTGTGGTTACCATGAGGTTTGTATTAAACAATATATATGTGATTAAGTTGATTATCTCTTAAGTTCAAACCCATTCTAGAAATCTTACATTTTTCCTCTCCCACCCCTACTTTTAATGTTTTTGACATCATATTTTATATCTTTTATGTGTCCCTTAACCTGTTATTATAGATGATTTTACTACTTTTGTCTTTTAACCTTTCTACTAGCTTTAAAAGTGTTTATTGTATATTTGTTCTCTCCTTTCATAATTTTCCTATTTCAAGTTGTGGATTTTTCTCTTCCACTTAGACAAACCCCTTTAACATCTCATATAAGGCTGATTTACTGATGCTAAACTCTTGCAGCTTTTGTTTGTCTGTAAAACTCTCTACTGTCCTTCAATGCTGAACGTTCTCATAAATATTTGGCTGGGCGGACAGCTGTTGGGGGGCAGGGATATAGTGGATGAGGGCAGGTAGCTCCCTTGAAATATTACAAGCACCACTGGAAGTAAGGTGGCCAGGTGTCCTGTGCATGAGAGCCCCCTTCTTGCATATGACAAGGGATTCCCTAACCCTGGACTCCTCTCAACATGGGGCACACCCAGGACACAATTCAGAGGAGCTGCCCTAAACGCCCCTCACTTGTGCCCCCAGAGTTCCTGGGGAGCTGCCATGCTAGACTCAGCCTGGTGCCCGCTTTTGGTCTCTGAGCACCAGGTGTGCCTCCCTACTGGCTGCCAGCGGCCCTCTCCAGCCCTTCTCCCTCTCACTCTGATGCCCTCAGGCCAGTGCTTACCAGCCTGGCCTCTGCCCACCCCTTCCCCTGCTCAGCCTTTGGCCCCACAACCTGGGTTTCCCAGATTAGGAGGTGCAGAGTGTTCTCATGGGTTCTCCTCCAGGGACCTCGGGCTGGGCCAGGTGGAGGGGTTCTGAGAATGTATGTGTCTTTCTTACACAGAGCTGATATGTGTTCAGCTATTCCCCAAGCCTCCTTAACTTATAGGAATCAATAAGAGGAAACCAATACCACAGGACCACCTACCTCACAAGTCAGCCTGAGGGCTGCATGACAATCAAGACTGGGGTGCAGAATACGTGGCATATAGACAAGTCCAGCAATGGGGAGATTACAACCAGATGCAAAATCTAAAAGAGAATGACACCAGGGACCAAGCAACCCAGCTATGGGACCCTCCAATGTGGGGAAGAGGACACACTTGCATTTTCTGGTGAAACAAGTAGTAGTAAAAACCCATTAGCAGAAAACCTAACTCAAAGCGGCTTATGCAACCTTACATAACAAGAAATCACAAGGTAGGCTGGCTCCAGCAAGAGTTAATTAGCAGTTCAGTGACGTCACCAAGGACCCAGGTTCTTTCCAGCTTTCTGCCTAGCTATCCTTGGTGCTGCTGTCAGCCTTGGGCTGGTAAGTAGATGGTTAGAACGGTTCCAGGCACAGTATCCAGAGGTGTAAGAGAGATCTCTTTGGAGAATGAGAAATCTTCTGAAGCATTCCAAATAGACTTTCTCCTTGTATCTCATTGGCCAGAATTGGGTCACATGTCTAGGCCTCACAGGCAAGAGGAATGGAACCATCATAATTGGCTTCAACCAATCAGGACCCAACACGTAAAGCTAAAGATAGGCCCAGCTGGCACTGGGCTGAGGCATTGGGCCGGCTGGGGGAAAGTGGATGCTTGAATTAAGTCAGGTTCTATTACTGAGGAAGATGCTACACTCCAGCTGAGGCCAATTCCAGGAGTTGGCACCCAGCAGGCGCCAAATACTTAGAGTCATTTCCCTTTAAGCATCTTGCTGAAGGGCACAGAGCTATAAGTAGCCTGGCCGGAACTTAAATCCACAGAGAGGAGAACAAAAGGGCTAAAGATAAGCTGAGCTGATTCACAGTCGTCCCCCAGGACAGCCCCTATGAGGAAAAGCCTCCTTCTCTGGGGAACTGACTATTTCGTCATCCTGCAAGTGAGGGCGACAGTAATGGCTTTGTGGAGCAGGGGTCCCCCCTCCATTCCACGCTGACCCCATGCATCCCACCTCTGCCAACATCCCGCCAGCCCAGCTCTCACACCGCAGCTGCATTTTTCCACCACTTCTGTACAAAATAACTCCCCAAAGTCTGACAGTTTTTCCTCTGTCTGTGTTTGATTTATGGCTACAATTATAAGCTTTCCTTCACACGGCCCACATGCCAGCAGGGATCTTCTGCAAGTCAGCAGCGCTGCCATCCCAGCTCCTGGCTCTCATCCCCAGCATAAGTGCTGCAGATGACCCTTCCCTCCATATCCTGAGTCCCCGACCCTACTCCCCACCCCACCCCCCACCCCCAGATGCCTGGGTCTGGGCTGCATCAGAGTTGGGCAACAAGTTAGGTGATCTCTTTTAACAGAGACCCTGAAAGACAGGAAAGGCTGCTCTCCCCACCCAGCACCCACCTGGCAGGGGTCAGCAAGCATTGTCTGCAGTCAAGGGGGTGGACTACTTCCCTAATGAGATCTGTATGGTATGTTGCAGGGGGTTCCCATCCTGAAGAACAAAAAAGCCTCCAGTCTATGTTTGACTAGAACCCCAGCTTCACTTTTGGCCCTTTTTGATGCCTCTTCCTAAAGTAACCACTCTGGAGTCCAGGTCTCCGGTTCAAATCCTGGCTCTGCTTCATCAACAAATTACTTGCCTCTCTGTACCCCAAGTTTCTTCTGTAAAATGGGAATAAGGATAGTACCTACCCCATAGAACTATTCTTGGATTAAACAGAATTAGGTTTTGCATATAGAAAGTGTTCTCTCAATCTTCATTTTTATCATTATCATTGTAGGTGTCTAGTTTCTAATCCAGAGTGACTCCTGGGTACCTACCACTCACTGAGCATCTTATGCTGCCAGGCACCCTGCGGTTGTGTGGGATCCCAGTCACCTTGGAAGACAGCAGCGCCCCCATCCTGCAGATGCCCAAACCCAGGCCCGAGGAGCTAGGAACTCATCCAAGTTCTCACAGTCAGAAAGTGGGAAAGCAGAGACTGCATCCCAGATCTGGCTGGGTCCAATCTTTCACTCCACCAACTGTCCTGCCACCCTGTTTTATCTGAGCGATGGTTTTGGAGGACTTTGGGGCAGCTGGAGAAACATGAGGGATGCTGCCCAGTGAGGACACCATGCCACGATCCCAGGGCTCACCAGGCATCCTGGGGCTCCTGAGAAAAGAAGGTGGGGTCTGTAGAACCCTCACCGCCTCCCCTGTCTGTGGCTTTTGTTGTCTGGCACCTGATGCTCTGCAGGGGTCCTGGGAAACTTGGTAGAAGGGGAATAGCCTCTGGGCCAGTGCAGGGAAGCAGGCTGTGGATACAACTCCAAGCACGTCAGGGCAGGGAGGTGCGGGCGTGGCCCTCAGCCTGCAGAGGAAAAAAGTTCTCTGTGGCCTTTCCCACCACGCTTCTGGGCCAATTGGAGGATATAGCTGGGGTCCGTATGCTAGCAGGCAGGGTCACTGAGCAGTAGGGTGTGGCCCCTTGCAGGCCAAGCCAGCGCAGCGCCCAGCGGGTGGGGGCTGAGTCCAGAGAGGAAAGGCCTAGGGGTTGCTTTTCCTTAGAAGAGGTGTTTCTCCAGGTGTCTCCCTCTTCCCACTTGTTACAAGTGGCCCCAGGCAGCAATTCTCCCCCATCCCAAGTCTGCTTCATCCAGATAAGGTGAGCCTGCGTCTGATGCCAGGAAGGCCACCTGGGCCATGCAGCCTGCAAGTTCCAATTGCTGCTTCTGGACTGGCCTCTGCTTCCCTGACAGCTAGCTGTGGCCTTGCCGGGGTAGGGAGGCCCTTTGGTCCAGGTTCTGAGCCCTGACTCTGAGGGAAAAGGTGGTTCTGCATTGGTTCCTCGGTTTAGGGTCAAGGCTCCAGCCAGCAACAAAGTGGCCTAGAAATGGTGAAGGACAGGGAAGCCTGGCATGCTGCAGTCCATGGGGTTGCAAAGCATCAAACACTTAGTGACTGAACAACTTTGCTTGACCTTTTCCTGTGAGGGCTGGGAGGAGTGGGAGAGATTTGAGTCCTTCTGGGTCCTCTGACCTGATATCCATCCTATGGCCACCTCAGTCTCACTGTGACATTGAGAGTGGGTGGTGGCAGCTCTACTAGAAAAAGGAAAGAAGAAAAAGGAAGATGGGTTATGTCCTTGAGCCTCTGGAGATAGCAGGTTGTGTCTTTGGCCCCTGGGAGTTTACATGCAAAAAGCCCATGCAATTCCTTGACACGTGACTCCCCCCAACCCCAGCCCCGGCCCCAAACCCAGTGGCATTTTAACTTAGCAAAGGGAGACAAGTGCAAGAAAAATGGAGACACTGGAGTAAGAGGCTAGGCTATGGGGACATGGAGAGCAGCGGTGATGGAGAGGTGGCCAGGGCGCATGTGTCCCTAGCCCTGTGGCACTAACAAAGCACCTGGCCTTAGCTCAGGCCTTTCCTGTCCTGTGACACAACCTCCTGTGACACAACCTCCTATGGCACCAAGGCAGCTCTGACAAACCGCCCTGTGTCACTCAGGAGGTCAGAGCGGGTTTCAGGACTTTTGGGTGAGGATGTGAGAGCCAAGGCCAAGGTCCAACCTTGGTCGGGGTTTGCAGAGCCTCAGGAGCGAGCTTGCAGGTTTGGAGGCAGAGGCTGAACCTGCAGTGATGGGTGACTGCACAGAGTGGGTGGGGCAGTCGCGGCTCTGGAGGGAAGGCCTCTGGGAACACAGCATTCTCAGGAAACAGCAGTTCCTGTTGTAAATCCTGGCTCGTTGCCTCCGACAGACTTCCTGACTCTGAGCTGCCTGGCCCTCGTGCTGGCACCTTCCCGGCATAGAGCAGGAGCGAGGACTGGCCCCCGTGAAGATCTGCTGAGTGGGCACCTGCCACAGGACCCCACCCTGACCCCCTTGGGAATCTGTTCCTGCTGTGCCGGGCCGCTCAGGGCTACTCCTGGGGAGCCAGGGTCACAGCCCCCAAATCGGAACTTCAGGGGCTGCATTCTCATCCCAGCAGATGTGCTGGGGAGGGCGCACCACTGCTCTGAGCTTCGGTTTCCTTGTCGATAAACAAGAACGCTGGATCTCAGAGCCCCTTTCAACTTCACGGTTCTGTTGTTTTTATTCAGTTGCTCAGTCATGTCCGACTCTGTGACCCCATGGACTGCAGCACACCATGCTTCCCTGTCCCTCACCATCTCCTGGAGTTTGCTCACATTCATGTCCACTGAGGCAATGATGCCATCCAACGATCTTGTCCCCATCACCCCTTTCTCTTTCTGTTCTAGATTCCTCTTTTGGAACCAGCGGTGCCACATTAATAACTTGCCACGTATTCCTATGTTGGTTTATGTTTGAGTGTCCTCAAAGCTCCCATGGTTAAGAAAGGCAGCCTTTCTGTCTCAGCATGTCACATCTTCCTTGGGGAGAGGCCTCTGCCTTGATAACAGGGGCCGAAGGTCTTTCTGGCTCTGAATTCTGGGCCGTGCCAGGTGCCTGACTCTGGGCTGGGCATCACTGAGCTCAAGGACCTTCTTTCCAGGAGTTCTTAGTCTAGGAGGGGAGACAGGCAATAAAACCTCCCTGAGATAAGGGTAAGAGAGTGGGTCAGGGAAGGAAACAAATGGCTCGGTCAGGGAAGTCAGGGAAAGTTTGACAGTGGAGAGGTTTCCTAAACTGGGTCTTGAAGGGTGAATAGGAGTTCACTAAACTAAAGCACAGGCAGAGGGAACGGAATGTGCAGACGCACAGAGGTGTGAGAGCGTGGCACAGGGGAGAGCTGCAAGAGTCTGGAGGGGGATGACAGTAAAGAGGAGAGAAGCACCAGGGATGAGGCTGAGGCTGTAGGGAGGGCAAAACAAGAAGGCCTCGTGAGTGGGCAGCCTAAGGGAACAGAGCTTCATCCTGCGGGCCATCGGAAGCCATAGAAGGGTTTAGGCAGATGACATGAAGATCTGCTTCTCAGACAAAACCTCTATAATATGGAGAGCAGGGCTTTCCTGATAGCTAAGCTGGTGAAGAATCCACCTGCAATGCAGGAGAGCTGGGTTTGATCGATCCCTGGGTTGGGAAGATCCTCTGGAGAAGGGAAAGGCTACCACTCTGGTATTCTGGCCTAGAGAATTCCATGGACTGTATAGTCCACGGGGTCTCAAAGAGTCGGACACGACGGAGCAACTTTCACTTTTCTTCCTGGAGAGCAGATTGGGGAGAGGGTGGGTGCGGGAGTGAGTGGAGGCAGGAGGGCTACTTGGGGCTAGTGCAGGAGCCCAGGAAGAAGCAAGGAGGACTGGACACAGCCTGGCAGGTGTGGGACCAGCAGCCACCCGGGGGCAGAGGCAGCAGGGGCGGACGCCATCACAAGCGGTTGGGAGAAAGAAGGTCCCCAAGGCACCAGCAACCAGTCAGATGTGCTCCGTGTTATGGGCAGGCACGACTTCTGCATACCCAGTGAAGCTGTTCTCAAAGGAAACACACCTGGGTCCCCCGCCACCTTCTCTGACCACACGGTTCACTCGTTGTACAGGAGACTGGGGGGAGACCCTGTGACCCCAGCCTACCCAACCCGACTTAAAACAGCTTTCTGGGTCTCAAACAGCTTCCTGCCTTCCTCTGTCTCGTGGCCCAGAGTTCTGGTTCCCCTGACAAGAGGCAGAAATTCAAGGAGCTGGGGAGAGAGATCAAGGGATCCACCCACAGCCCCACCAGTCCAGGAACTGCCGGTCCCAGGGCTCCTCCACACCTGAGACCTGTGCTTCTCAGTGGGGACAATTGGTCAAGTCCTGAGACATTTAGGACTGTAGGGACAGGAGATGCAACTGGCATCTAATGGGTAGAAGGCGGGTGTGCTGCTGTACCTCCTGAAATGCACAGGGTGAGCTTTACCACAAAGAATTATCCAGCCTCCAAAGTCAACAGTGCTAATGCTGAGAAACCCTGCTTCAGATGGGGTGTCAGGGTGCCCCAGCCCACAGAAGCCAGCAGGAGCCCAGATGCTTGAGCAGGGCTCCCAGGAAGGTGTCCCAGTGATAAGGACAATCCCGCCAAGAGCAAAAGGTGGCATCTGTGTTCCCAGGGCCCTGATGTGGCTCAAGGGGCAACCAGCCCCAGGTCCCCCAGGGGTAGAGGCACAGCCAGGCCTGGAACCCACCTCTCAGGCCTCCTCAGCCAAGTTCCAGAAGACCCCCTGAGTCCTCTCTGATGTTCAGTACCTACCTGAGTTTGAGGGGC
This sequence comes from Ovis canadensis, assembly GCF_042477335.2. Lineage (NCBI taxonomy): Eukaryota > Metazoa > Chordata > Mammalia > Artiodactyla > Bovidae > Ovis > Ovis canadensis. The sequence continues at coordinate 77,623,648 of NC_091247.1, read as the reverse complement.
TCCTCCCCTCCACTGGCACCCCCACTCCAGTGGGCTAAGGGAATTTGTTTTCTTCTTTGGAGCTTACAGCATGTTCAGCTCTCTCTGATACTGTGTGCCACAGGGGCCTGAGTGAGCACGGCTCACGTGCAGCCCAGAGTCCACCTCCACACACACACACACACACACACACACACACACTGAAAGCAGGGCTGTCACAGACAGAGACACACACACAGACACACACACAGACACACAGACACACAACACACACAGACACACAACACACACACTGAAAGCAGGGCTGTCTCCAGGACATGTGTCACACACACACACACACACACACACACACACACTGAAAGCAGGGCTGTCTCACATACAGACACACACACAGACACACAACACACACACACACACACCGAAAGCAGGGCTGTCTCCAGGACATGTGTCACACACACACACACACACACACACACACACACACACACTGAAAGCAGGGCTGTCTCACATACAGACACACACACAGACACACAACACACACACACACACACCGAAAGCAGGGCTGTCTCCAGGACATGTGTCACACACACACACACACTCTGAAAGCAGGGCTGTCACACACACAGACACACAACACACACACACAGACACACACACACACACACACACTGAAAGCAGGGCTGTCTCCAGGACACATGTCACACACACACACGCACACACACACTCTGAAAGCAGGGCTGTCTCCAGGACACGTGTCTGCCCCACTGTGGCTCACTTTTATTTGTTTACAGACCAAACTGGCCTGCCTTTGCTGTTGGTTTAGTCTAACCCCCTCCTAACTTTGACCCCTCACCGCGACCCTGAGGCCCCTCTGCCCGGCTGGCCTCTCCAGTCCTGAGCCCGGGATGCAGATCCTAGAGCCCCCGGGTGCCCTCCTGAGTCTGGCAGAATCTGCTGCACATTAGGCCACTTGAAGAGGAAATGTGCCATCAGACCCGTCGGAGTTGGAGAACAGGCCCCAGAGAGCAAATAGCAGGACTGTCAGTCTTGGAGTCCAGCTGTGCCCTTTCCACCCTGGGACCTCAGGCAAGCTCCTCCACCTCTCTGTGCCTGCCTTCAAGTCTGTAAAAGGGGGCGGGATAGCAGGGCTGTGATGGGAACGCCCAGCTGCAAAGAACTTCAGAGCGGGGCCAAGCGCTAGGTGACAGGGGCTCTCACGGTTAGCACGCGCCTTGGTGCCCTCTGTGAAGCATGCGCGCTAACGTCCTGGCCTCTGGTCCACCGGCGGGCGGGGGTCCACGTGGGGGTGAAGCCCAGTCCCCTTTCTGACCAGATCCAAGGTCAGCCTCCCCCACTCACCTCCCAGGGCACTGACCAGGCAAGAAAAGGGGGTGCAGTTTTTCCAGCAGAGGCTGTTATATTCCTTCCTCTTTGATGGGTACTACTCTGAGGAAGAGTCAAACAGCTCTTTGCTGTAAATGCACTGTTCATTGGTGGGGGTAGGAGGTGGGGCTGGGACAGTAAAGCCTGGCTCTTATGTCTGGTCCACAGACAGACTGTGGGCCTCACTTCCGGAGCCTGGATCCCCCTCCCTGTTCTTCAGGCCAACCCCTCTCCGCATGCCAGCCCCACCTTCCCAATCACCACATCCACAGCCCCCAAGACATTTGTGAGCCTGTCTCTGGGCAGAGGGGGAGGGACACCCCCCACCGCCCCCTCTGAGGTTGAGGAGGTCAGACTTCTTTCGGCTCCAGGTTTTCATGAGCTCTATTTCTTTTCTGTCTGTCCTTGTCTATCTGAAATGTACACATTTCTACACAAGTTCAGTCTTCTGTCACAGTCCTCATGAGTCAACACACAAGATTTCTACCCTCCATACCATAACTTTGTTCTATTGCTTCCTACCCTAGGACACAATACTGGGACCCCTTCCATTAACTCCACCCCAGAAGATAAGGTACCTTTTCTCCTTCCCAATTCCCAAGCTTCCTCTCCATCCTCTCCCTCCCCTCCCCAACCCCAGCACAACAGTCCCACTGCCTTTTTTTTCATTTCTCACCTCCGCCCTATGGTTCTATTTCCTCCCACAAGCTGGCCCTACAGGAGACTGCCTGTTTCCAGGGTGAAGATATGGTCCAGTCTTTAGAACATCCTTATAGCTTTGATAAACCTAGACAGCATATTAAAAAGCAGAGACATCACTTTGTTGACAAAGGTTTGTATAGTTAAAGCTATGATTTTTCCAGTAGTCACGTACAGATGTGAGAATTGGTCCGTAAAGAAGTCTGAGTGCTGAAGAATTGATGCTTTCAAAGTGCTGGAGAAGACTCCTGAGAGTCCCTTGGACTGCAAGGCGATCAAACCAGTCTATCTTAAAGAAATCAATCCTGCATATTCACTGGAGGACTGATGCTGAAGCTGAAGCTCCAGTACTTTGGTCACCTGATATGAAGAACTGACTCATTGGAAAAGACTTGATGCTGAGAAAGGTTGAGGGCAAAAGGAGAAGGGGATGGCAGAGGATGAGATGGTTAGATAGCATCACTGACTCAATGGACATGAGTCTGAGCAAACTTCAAGAGATAGCAGAGGACAGAGGAGCCTAGTGTGCTGTATAGCCCATGGAGTGGCAGAGTCACACACGACTGAGTGACTGAACAATGATAGCACAGCCTTGACATCCAGCCAACCAACCTGTGACCAGTCACCCTCATCAAGAGGCTCTTTAGCTCCTCTTCACTTTCTGCCACTAGAGTAGTGTCATCTGCATATCTGAGGTTGTTGATATTTCTCCTGGCAATCTTGATTCCAACTTGTGATTCATCCAGCCCAGCATTTCACTTGATGTACTCTGCATAGAAGTTAAATAAGCAGTGTGACAATAGATAACCTTGACGTACTCCTTTCCCAATTTGGAGCCAGTCTGTTGTTCCATGTCCAGTTCTAACCATTGCTTCTTGTCCTGCATACAAGTTTCTCAGGAGGCAGGTAAGGTGGTCTATACCCATCTCTTTAAGAATTTTTCACAGTTTGTTGTGATCTGCACAAAGACTTTAGCATAGGCAACAAACTTATTTTTATTTATTTTTTTGACTGTTCCAGGTCTTGGTTGCAGCCCATGGGATATTAGATCTTTATTGCAGCATGCAAGACTGTTTAGTTGAGGCTTGCAAACTCTTAGTTGCAGCATGTGGGCTATAGTTTCCTGACCAGGGATCGAACCCAGGTCCCCTGCTCTGGGAGCTTGGAGTCTTAGCCACTGGACCACCAGGGAAATCCCCCTGGTCTTTTAAGTGATCTATAATTAATAATATTGTTTTTGTTATTTAGCACTTTGTCATCAAAGGATTCATTTATTCCTTGTAATCATCTGACAAATAAGGCCACATTTAAGGCTTCTCATGAGTGGCCCCAGTGGGATTAGCAGAAACCTGGGATTCCTCTGCCCACTTCGGGTTCCCATTGCCAATGTTAATTACTTGTTATGAAGGATGGGAACAGGAAGGGGAGAAATTCCATCTTCTTTCTTAGACCAGGGATGTCCTAAAAGCATTGTCTATGGCTATCTCAAAGGTAAAGCCCCTTTCTCCTCCAATCTGGGACATTCCCAAGCTACTGACCTACGGATCTGAATATCTGGTTGCCCAGAACTGTGGAAGCCTGCTCTAGAATGCAGTGACATCTTCTCTGAACTGAAGCCTGGCCCCCACATGGCAGCCTTTCTGTATACCTCCACCCCATGATGAGACTTTAAAACCGCCCTTCCCTAGGCACACCACATGGGACCTTTGGCTCCCGGCTGAATGTCTGGCCTCTTGCATTCCCCACCCCTACTTCATTACCCTAGAACATGGCAGAGCCACAGCGAATGCCTGATAAAAATACTGGCAGCAGAGGAAGGAATCGGCTTCTCTGGCACAGCGTTCTCAGGAGTAGCTGAAGGGAATCAAGCTGCCAGCAGGGACCGGAGCAGCCTCTCCCCTCAGTCTCCAGCCCTGAGTGCAGGGCCAGATGAGGAGGAAGGGGGGGCGGGGGGGTGGGCGGCGGGCAGAGGGGAGTAAAGGCGATGACAGGGATCAAGGTGGTGGGAGGAAACGACCCCAAAGGTCCAAAGCCCACTCTGACTTTTCAACAGGGAATTTCTTCCGTTCCCCCCACCATTCCTCACTCCAACCTCACTTTGCACAATCGATGGATTCCTGAGAAGATGCCAGGAAATGATTTTTTGGGAAATCATACCCTATTCTGAATGCCCAGTGGGGAATGAAGTGTTGAAATACATCTTCCGTAAATCCTTTTGTAATGTAACACCCCCTCCCGTCACCCCCATTGCCCAGAGTTTCTCTTGGATGCTCCCCCTCTTCCTACACTAACGAGCCCCCCCTCCCCAGCTCCAGGATCACCTGGTTTGGAGGTAGAGGGCAGGCTAGGGGGACCGTCCATCTCAGAGGACAGAAAGGACAGCTAATGAGATGTCTGCCCCATGCCGCCAGGACCTTAGCCCTGCAGTGCTGTGAGTCACAAGCGATGAGTCACCCAGCATTGTTTGTGTGGATGAGCCTTGAAGGGATCAGTCAGACTGCGGGGAAGTGGACTTTTCTCATCTCCCTTTGGGCTAATGACTTTGTGTGTGTGTGCCTGTGTGTGCATCTGTGTGTGTGTGCACATGGGGGAGCACGTACACAGAAAACCACTATTTCCTAACACATCTGGGGTAAAAATGACTATCCTTCAGTCACAAGCCTGTGTCTTAAGATAACAGGGTCAAGGCTTTACAACATTAGCTTCTGGAACCATCCCTTAGGGATGCTGTAGGGAACTACTCTCCCAGCTCCCCCAAGAAGGCTCCCCTTCCTCCTCTGGGTCACCCCTACCCCTCTTACCAGTCACTGAGCTCCTTAAGGGCAACAGCTGTGGCTCATTCATCTTTGTTCACCTGGCGGAGTGCATTGCATACAATCAGTTCAGTTCAGTTGCTCAGTGTCCGACTCTTTGCGACCCCATGGACTACAGCATGCCAGGCCTCCCTGTCCATCACCAACTCCCAGAGCCTACTCAAACTCATGTCCATTGAGTCGCTGATGCCCTCCAACCATCTCATCCTCTGTCATCCCCTTCTCTTCCCACCTTCTATCTTTACCAGCATCAGGGTCTTTTCAAATGAATCAGTTCTTCACATCAGGTGGCCAAAGTATTGAAGTTTCAGCTTCAGCATCAGTTGAATACAATGGATGCTCCCTGAGTACTTTTAGGCCAATGTCCCAAGGCCAGTGCTGACCTTGTCCCCCGCTGTTCCCTACACAGTTAATGAGCAGAGCCTCTCCCACCTCTGTGGAAGCCTGAATTCCCCTTGGTGGACAGGGCTGAGAGCAATGGGTCTCCACATGCCTCCCCAACCCAGCTGGGAAAACCAAAACAAGAGGTGTGTGTTTTATGATCCAAGGAGCATTCTGAAGAACACAAACCCTGCAAGCAGAACTTGTTTCTGAATTGACTGGGGTGTGTTTGGCTACTAACACCGCCCCCTAGAGTTGGCCTCTGAGAATTCAATTTAAAGAATAGAGGGCGTCTTAAACCAACGATGACCTGGGTCTCTTGGATTAGAGGCAGATTCTTTACCATCTGAGCCACCAAGGAAGCCCCAAACCAAGGATAAGAGCCTTAGAAATCACCCGAAACCTTTTCTATACAAATGTGGGTACAAGTTTTTACAATTAAGAAATCAAACGGTACATTCACTCTTTTTTTTTTTCATTCAACAATATATGACATTCTTCTGTGTTAATAAACTTAGACTTAAAACTTCATTCATTACTGACAGTGCTTCTGTTGTAAGGACATGTCAGGGTTAGATGCATGTTTGACAGCTTATTTGTCACTTTAACATGGAAAAGAACACTAAGAAGGAACACTGTTATACACACACATGTTGAGTGATCATCTCCATCAGATGGTTATTGACTGTAGCATTGCTGGACTACGGGGGTAGGCATTGGGGTTTTCAACTGTTTTTAAGCATGTCACCTACTTCTCCCCAAGGAAAAATTGTACCAATCAAACCCTCTCTCCAGCAGCCATGAGAGTGTACCTTCCCTCAGGCCTGACATCGGGTCCTATGAGCCTGCAAATGATTTTCAAAGAATCAATCAGTCATAAGTAAAATTTTGCCTCCCTTGCTTGGAATAGACTTCACAGGCGATGATCCAAACTCCCTGGGGAGGGACGGACATGACTAAACAGCTTCTACCACGTGCCAGCCATGAGACACATTTGCTGTCATTTAATCCCAAGAGGTAGACACTATTGTTCTCATCTTACAGATAAGCAAGTAAAGGTTCAGAGAAGTTGAGTGACTTATCCAAGGTCACACAACTGGGAAATGGACAGAATTAGGCTTTGACCTCAGGTCTGAAAACAAGGCCCATGACCTCTCTCCAGATGGCTCCTGGTGACACAAAATAATCTGGCCTTAATCCACACCTTCCAGCCACACTTTAGCCACACCAGTCCCCTTCAAACGGTGTACCCCCTGTGTTAGCATGGCCACTGCCAGATGGTGGAATCAGAAATGATATTTTTTATTGCTTATCTGTACTTTCTATCACAGCAATGTTTTACTTATTTACTAAAGAAACAGAAGGAAGGTTTAATTTTTTAAAAAAAATCATTGTCAAGATTCTCTTGGAGAAAAGAGAGTCCCCTCCAGCAGTGTTTCCCAATGTTCCTAGAAACACACCACACACACATACATGCTATGATAACCTGTCTGTAGGTTGGAAGGCTGAGCATCTCAAAAACATCCATGACCTTCCAAGGCCATGAAGGAAGGCTGGGGCCAAGCTCACACACAGTCAATTCTCCTACAACAGGCCACTGGCCTTTGAGGATGTCCTAGAGCTACTGCTGGCCTCTTTCTCCCCCAGGGTCCTGACTTCCCTTGACTCCGGCCAGCTGTCTCTGGCATAGACCCCCAAGCAGCCAGCCTCTAGGGAAACTGCTGGAACCAAATGACTCCAGTGGCTACAGTTAAATGACCAGACCTTCCAAAATAAGCAAAGGAAAGCTGAGGCAGTCAGGACTGCCAGCATCAATGAAGGAGTCAGCTGAGGGCAGCAGAAGGGTGGGTGGGGTAGGTGGTGGAGGCAGAGCCTGGGAACATATCGCTCAGGGGACCCAGGGGGCAACAGGGGTTGGTCTAAGAAAAGGGTGGAAACTGGGAGACAGGATGGAGGGTGGGGTAGGGACTTCCCCCACTATATCCACATCCATATGTATCTACCAGAATGCATGCTGGTTTGGGATTTCTGCAATATATTTAAAGTTTAGAGGACATTTAGTATACTTTGGATGGGTGGAAGGGTCAATGAACGGGTGGATGGATGGAGAATTGACTAACAAAACAAAGAATGCATACATTGATGGATAACTAACAAATAGGCTTGGTTCCTTTGGAGGCCAATAATACCAAGGTGAATCAAGAGTTGTAAAAATGCTCATTGAGTCCCTAATCCAATTCTTGTGAATTCACTCTAAGGAAATAATTCAGAGCAGAAAATTTCTCTGGCCCCAAAAGGCTGTAGCATTGCTTCTAACACAGCAACACCAGAATGGCCTAAACGAGAGACTATCTGGGGCTAATGAGTAAATTACAGTAAAATGTTATATTATGCAGTCATTCAAATGATAACCAGAATGACAGTGTTAAATAAAGTAACCTTATTTCTGAAATAATATTAGGTAATAAAAGGATTTAAAATGTGTAAGTCTGTAGAACTCTGTTACAAATTGGTAGAAAGGAATTTAATGGAAAGAACATTATAGGCTCCAACATTGGAAGATCCATATTAAGGCCCACTTGCATCTCAGACATGGTGCTTCATACCTTTAGCCTCACTTCCCATAATCCTGAAGTGGGGATGATGCACACGTCATTTCCTTGTTGGGAGGCCTGCATTAGCGATTACATGAGGGTGCTTTGTAAGCTCTACAGTAAAAGTCACACACTAGTCAATTTCTGGATTGAGATTAGAAGGAAGAGAAACAAATACAGTGATGGGTAGAACTGGTATTCAGAGACTTGCAAATTAAAACAAAAAGAATACAATATCTCACCTATATCAGATTGGCCAAACAAAGAAACAAAAAGCACACACAGAATGTCCTCAAGTCTCAAGTAAATTGAACCTGAACCCCAGCTTGGGCTACCCATCTTGACCAGGCAGTGCTGGGTCATAGAAGTACAAAGTGGATCCACAGAGGGGCATCTAAAGACAGAGGGCTCACTCCCTGGGAAAAAACCCCAGTAAATTCAGATTCACTGAGCTTGGCATACCAGCAGTGTCTCCCTGCCTTCATGGATTTAGGGTGATAGCAAATACAAACGTAGTGTTTGCACTGGCCCAGTAACTTTACAAGAGCTTTCTTATGTGTTAATTAATCTTTGTAACAGTCCCTTGGACTACAAGGAGATCCAACCAGTCCATTCTGAAGGAGATCAGCTCTGGGATTTCTTTGGAGGGAATGATGCTGAAGCTGAAACTCCAGTACTTTGGCCATCTCATGCGAAGAGTTAACTCATTGGAAGAGTCTTTGATGCTGGGAGGGATTGGGGGCAGGAGGAGAAGGGGACGACAGAGGATGAGATGGCTGGATGGCATCACTGACTCAATGGACATGATGAGTCTGAGTGAACTCTGGGAGTTGGTGATGGACAGGGAGTCCTGGCGTGCTGCAATTCATGGGGTCTCGAAGAGTCGGACACGACTGAGCGACTGAACTGAACAGTCCACTGGGGGCTTTCCTGGTGGCTCAGTAGTAAAGAATTCACCTGAGAGTGCAGGTGATGTAGGTTCGATCCCTGGGTTGGGAAGATCCTGGAGAAGGAAATGGCAACCCACTCCAGTACTCTTGCCTGGGGAATCCCATGGACAGAGGAGCCTGGTAGGCTACAGTCCAGGGGGTGGCAAAGAGTCAGACACAACTGAGCGACTTCACTTTCACTTTCACTTTAGAGACTAAATAACAACAGCCTACAGAAACAGGTACTATTATCCACATTTTGGGGGTGTTTAGCTGGGCCCAAGACCACCCACTGGTGACCAGGAAAACCAGGATTAGGAACCCTCGCCACCTCTCACACACTCTCCTTAACACGCCTACTTCAATCTCCTGAGATCACCAGCCTACAGTTGCAGACCTGAAGCCATAGCGCGGAGGCAACCCTGGCTCCACTGCAGCTCTCTGGCCTGAGGACAGACCAGCTGGTCACTCAGCAGTTGGCCATTCTTCGCGGAGAGTAGGTACCTTTGCTGCACTGGAGCAGAGGACGGAGCCTGGATGAAGTCCAGATCTTCACACCCCATCCTTCCTCTTCCCAGGTATCCTGCGTCTCCACCACCATTCCTTGGATTTCTCAGTGCAGTACCCTGACCTTGGGGAGGGAGCTCCCGATGCCAGGTTTTCTCCCATCTCGACGGGATGGACATGAGTTTGAGCAGGCTCCGGGAGTTGGTGACTTGGTGACGGACAGGGAGGCCTGGCATGCTGCAGTTCACGGGGTTGCAAAGTCTGACACAACTGGGCAACTGAACTGAGACTGCACTCCCAGGAGAAGCCTCCAGGGGGCGCCCTCACCCCCCAAGTGCAGAGGGATTAGGGTGCAGAGTCAGCGCTGGGCACCAAGCCTGGGGTGATGGTTGGAACACAGGAACTAGCTCTGTGACCTAGAGAAATAGCTTGGCTACTCCTAGTCTGTCTCCTCATGTGTCAGAAGGAAGAATGATAGCTATTTTGTTCCTGGGTCTACTTACCACATCGGGTTGCAGGGGCGGAGTGATGGAGGCCCTTGAGCCTGCCAAAGGGCTTTCCCTTGTGGCTCAGCTGGTAAAGAATCCGCCTGCAATGCGGGAGACCTGGGTTCGATCCCTGGGTTGGGAAGATCCCCTGGAGCAAGGGAACAGCTGCCCACTCAGTATTCTGGCCTGAGGAATCCTTGGGGTGGCAAAGAGTCGGAAGGGACCGAGCGACTTTGACTTTCTTTGTCTTTTCAGCCTGCCGCTAGGCGGCTCCCGTCTCAGGGAGGAGCCCTGCGCCTGGACCCTAGGCGGAGAAAAGGACAGGGCTTCTTGGGAGGGAAAGGGAACGGGCCTAAAGTCCCCCCAACAGTATGATCGCTGGCCCGGACCCCAGCTGTTTGGAATTCAGTCCACAGGTATTTCTCAGCTCCGGCTGCACGTAAACCGGTGTTTGTGTGTTTGGGGCCCTGTGGGGAGAAGGAGGGAAGAGGCGAATGGAAGCAGCAGTCAGGTGGCTTGAATGAACCATCGTCCGCTAGGCACCAGGTTTTCATGTTCACTGCCTCCTTTTTTTCCTCACAGTCACCCCCGAGAAATAAACACGCTCACCTCCTTTTCACAGACGAGGAGGCAGGAGCCGCTCCAGATTCCCCGCCTCCACCCGCAGCCCGCACGCCCCCTCCGCAGGACAGTCTGAGTGAACTGAGGGACTGGACACTGGAGGGGAAGCTCTCCAGGGGCTCTCCAGGGCTCAGGTCCCGGCTGAGTCACCTGCCTGGGTGTCCGTTTCATATGGCCTCTCTGCTACTCACTGACCAAGAACGTGACTTAATTCCCCGTGGGCGATCCCACCAGGCACATAAAGAAATGCGTGATGACTGTGACACAGAAGCTAAAAGCCTCAATTACCCTTCGTGACAGGAACCTGGGACTTGTTTATGAAGAGAGAAATTTTTGCCTCGTAAATTGCACTTGTGAGGGGTCAGCCCGCGCTGCTGGTGACCCTGTTACATCCTTCACAGCCAGAGGCAGCCTCACAGATGGCAGGGATCACCCCAGCCACACCCCTGCTTATTAAGTCCCAGATTCCCGGTTTGAGAGAGCCCTGAAGGGTCGGAGTGGGGGCCAGGGATAGGCCAGGAGAGGCAGCCAGAATGTAGGGATATTCCCAGCTCTCATCCTGGCTCTCCTTACAGGTACCAGTTGTAGGGGATGGGCAAAGGAGAAGGTCTTTAAGAGGTTTTCTTGGCGCTCCCACCCCCAGAAATTCTGATGTAACAGGTCCAGCGTGGAGCCTGGGCACTGGGAGCTTAAACGGTGGCTCAGGTAATTCCCATGTACAGCCAAATGGAGGGCTAAATAGACCTTACCCCACCCTGCCAACTGATGAATTGAACAGAAAGCTTTCAGCAAGTGCGGGCTGGTGGGGGGGCAGGACCAGGAATAAAACACAGTTTCTACTCAGGCTCCTTTACATGAAGCTGTATTTCTGACTCCCCATATCCCATGGGCAACAGGGACCCTATGAGGAGGCCTGGGTGCAGGATGTGGTCCCTTGGAGAGAAGCAAGCCCAAGCTTGAGGTGAGCCCAGAAGATGATGTGGTCTGTTTGGGAGCTCCCACCAATGCACACAGCCATGGCTCCCCTCCCAAAGCTGTCACTCCCATGGCCGTTCACCCCTTCATCTCTGCTGTCTTGCTCCCCAGACCTTCACCAGGTGTCCTGAATGTCCCACACCCAGCTGCCTGAGGATCCCCTTTCACTCCACTTACGAACGTTTGCTGACTGCCTCGGGTTCGTACTGAGCACCAGGACTACCAGAGGCAGCGGCCTGGTAGAAACAGGGACGTGGGGGGCTACTTCAAGGACATAGGGGTTCTTATCCACAACAGCTGGAATCCATCCATTTGGTGCACTACCGCAGGGGGCACATGCGGAGGTTCAGAAGATTCTCTAATAACTTGTGGTTCTCTGCAGGGAGGTTCCATAGCTTTCCACCTACTCTTATGTATTAAAAAAAAAAAAATGCCACGTTTTCTATAATAAAAAGCCAGTTCACTTGAATATCAAAGCCCCAAACTCTCACCCAATTTTGCTCTCTCCCCTTCCCTCAGCCCAGGGGTGGCTTGGGGGTCTCAGGGTTCGTGCTGACATTATGGCGGAGACTCTGTGCTCTTTAGGGGCTTTCCAGGGCGGGGGTGGGGGTTCCTTGGACTGGACAATATCTCCTCCCAAAGTTGAAATGACAGCAGAAGCCCTGTTTAACAAAGCTGTTTACTTGCCCGATATTAAAACTTCTGTGTGTTGTTGGTTTATTTTTTTAATTTTTAAAATTTGTTTCTTTTTTAATTGAAGTGTAGTTGATTTACAATGCTGTATTAATTTCCACTACAGAGTGAAGTGATTCAGTTATACATATAAGTATATATTCTTTTTCATATTTTTTCCATTGTGGTTTATTGAAGCTGTTGTTTTTTAATAAAGACAGTTAAGAATATGAATTTTCTTATTTTTGTACATGATCATTGATTGCTCCCCAACTCTTCAATAATAAATAAAAGGGTTATATGTCCATGGCACAGTTTCTACAACCCATAAAAGCACTCATTCATTCATTCAACAAATATTTAGCCAGTGGCTCCCATATCACTAAAATGGCTCTTGCCACTACGGACACATCAAGAAATATATTAGCATGGATCCTGCATTCAGAGAGCTGACTGTTCACCCAGAACTCAGAAACTAATAATTATGATGCAATCTGCTGCAGAAAGATTAAAAAGCACATCACCCTGCATCTCAAAGACCAGAGATTTCCAGAGTTCACATCTCATTTCGTGACTTCCTAGTACCGATATTATTATTGTTACACTCAGCACTACATTGAGAATATTTTCCCCATATCAACAAATATTTTCAACAAAGTGATTTTAGTGTTTCAAGATGTGAAGGAATCATGAACTCATGGAATCTTTAAAGCTGAAAATCTTTATTCTGTGGGTGTGTGAAGTGGGTTAAAAATCAGGAAATGGTTAGAAGAGTGAATTGTAGAGGCATTTCCTTCCTAATGGCACACACATTTTGGGAAAAGGAAGGGAAGAAAAGTTAAAACACTCTGTTGGCCAAACACATCACATGCGAGATTTAGCCCCAGCCCCTAAGAAGCCACTCCCTTCATTGAGCCACAGATGAGAGTTCAGAGAACCAGCGGGCTGTGTGCCTGGGGGGTGGCCCTGGGGTGACATGGTCAGAACAGCTGATGGTCACTATCCTGTCACACCATGCCCACAAACTAGGTGTTCCGCCTTCTCACTCTGGATTCCTGAATTTTTTGAACAACTGCCTCTATCTTCTCAGCAAAGCCCAAGGGTGAGGCAACCAGTGTTGCAAGCAAACTTTTTCCCTTTCTAAGGGAAGACATTGTGCTCCTTGGAGCCGCAGGGCTGGACCCTTGAACACCTTCAGAACATGAAGGCTGAACTTGGCCGAAATTCCCTTTCCTCAACCGCAGCCAAACTGCTGCTGAATTTCAACTTTATTTAAACTTTGGAAAGGTCTGGTGCATGTCTTTAGTTGGGAGAGGTTTTTTCCTGCCTTTTAATCAGCTCATAAGTCAATAAGCAGCCCAGGCCATAAAGTTCGTACTTGCAGAAACCAAAGACTAAATCACCATCCACATTCACACCCAGGGTGGACAGCCTCAGCTTTCAAGAATTTAGTGTTTGTTTTGGAGAAAACCAAGAGCCTGACTGCAACCAAGGGAAAAAGAAAGGCTGCCTCAGCCCCAAGCTCGGCTTCGCCTGCAAACACCGGAGCAAAGGTAGTAGCAGAACCGCAGCGCGGTTGAGAAACTGTCCAGGGGAACATCTGAGCAGATCTGTTCCTTTGAAAGTTCTGAGATGGTCTGGTTTTGCATTGATCACCTCTCCATGTGTTTGAGGACGTGAATTCACTAAACCATCTGCTCTTTGTGACTCTGCTTGGTCAACGTTCCCAAGTGATTCCCCTTGCGGAATCGCTTGTTTGAAGCTTTCCAGCTAAATTTTAAGCTTTGGGCAGGAAACTTCCGGGGTTTGGGAGTTTGATTTGTTTTCACCACCACCCACCTACCTGCTCACCCACGACTCTTCACACAGGCTCTGTTGCAATGAGATGGGGAAGAAACAAAGTACCTCAAAAGTTGTGGTTCCTGCTTCACTTACTAGCTGACACAGAATAAGTCACTTCTCTGGGGCCTGATTTCCTCATCTGAAGAGTGAGGAGAGCAGTGTCTGCCCTGGGAGGTTGTGCCGCATTAAATACAGGTGATTAAACTGTAAAAGGTCATATAAAGTTGCTTACTATTTATCCTTACTGTTGGGCTTCCCTGGTAGTTCTGACAGTAAAGAACCTGCCTGCAATGTGGAAGACCCAGGTTTGATCCCTGGGTCAGGAAGACCCCCTGGAGAAGGGAATGGCAATCCACTCCAGTATTCTTGCCTGGAGAATCCCAAGGACAGAGGAGCCTGGCGGGCTACAATCCATGGGGTGGCAAAGAGTCGGACAAAACTGAGTGATAACACACACACATCCTTGCTGTTAAATGCTAGTTACCCATGTGGAGATTTAAACTGTCTCATGAAGGACGTTCATTTCATTTCATTCTCTCCTTACTATTGAGTTGGCTAAAAAGTTTGTTCAGGTTTTTCCGTAACATCTTACAGAAAAACCCAAATGAACTTTTTGGCTGACCCAGTACGTGTCCAACACTCTTCTAGGGGAGAGCAGAGGGCAATTACTAATAGCTCCAGAAAGAATACAGCTGCTAGGCCAAAGTGGAAATGATGCTTAGTTGTGGATGTGTCTGATGGTGAAAATGTCTGATGCAGTAAAGAACAATATTGCATAAGAACCTGGAGAGAACAGAAGACTAGGGAAGCTTGGTGTGCTGCAGTCCATGGGATCACAAAGAGTTGGACACGACTTAGTGACTGAAGAGCCACGATTTGTTCCCAAGGAGAAAACATTATAGGAAACTTCTGGAGCAGGAGAATAAACTGCAAAGTGATGGAGCCTGGCCCTGGGCTTGATGCTTTCTCATGAACTCATTTATTCCCTCCACAACCTCATGAGGTGAGAAATATAATTATCCCCATTCGGATGGAAAGACAGACTCACTCAGAGTGGTTTTCCATTACCTCCTTACTCAAGGTCACCCAGCTCAGGAGAAGTCACAAAGTGTGCTGGTAAACTGACTCTCTGAAGGGGAAAAAACATCTGGCGTATTGGCCCATTGCTCTGGTTTAAGTGCTTCCTCCTTGCCTGTATTCACACTAACTGGCAGTCGCCTGGCACTTGCCTGGCAGTCGAGTGGCAGCGTCAGCACACTCCTGGATGAGCAGCATCTGAAAGCAAACTCAGGTTTCTTGGTGAAGATCCTTTCCTGGGGCCAGAGCTCAGACCCTCTCCTCCAGCAAAGAATCATCTGGCACTAGGGAGGGGCTGGCTAAGCCACCTGGTGCTCCACCCCCACATCTACCCAACTAGATCACCCCAGGGCAGGACCTGAGGGCTTGCATTCTAAACATGGACTTGTATGTGCACTGGAGTTTGGGTACTGCCCAGCCCTCATCTGCCAAGAAGGTGATGAGTCCAGCCACCCAAAGGCCCCTCCCACTCCTGTCCTCCCAAGGCAGCAGGGGAGCTGACACATCGGAAGAGAGAAGAAGACAGCCTCCTGTGTCACCTGTGGCTCAGACAGTAAAGAATCTGCCTGCAACCTACGGACACCTTATCTTTGACAAAGGAGGCAAGAATATACAATGGAGAAAAGACAATCTCTTTAACAAGTGGTGCTGGGAAAACTGGTCAACCACTTGTAAAAGAATGAAACTAGAACACTTTCTAACATCATACACAAAATAAACTCAAAATGAATTAAAGATCTAAATGTAAGACCAGAAACTATAAAACTCCTAGAGGAAAACATAGGCAAAACACTCTCTGACATAAATCATAGCAGGATCCTCTATGACCCACCTCCCAGAGTAATGGAAATAAAAGCAAAAATAAACAAATGGGACCTAATTAAACTTAAAAGCTTTTGCACAACAAAGGAATCTATAAGCAAGGTGAAAAGACAGCCTTCAGAATGGGAGACAATAATAGCAAATGAAGCCACTGACAAAGAATTAATCTCAAAAATATACAAGCAACTCCTGCAGCTCAATTCCAGAAAAATAAGCGACCAATCCAAAAATGGGCCAAAGAACTAAACAGACATTTCTCCAAAGAAGACATACAGATGGCTAACAAACACATGAAAAGATGCTCAACATCACTCATTATCAGAGAAATGCAAATCAAAACCACAATGAGGTACCATTTCATGCCGGTCAGAATGGCTGCGATCCAAAAGTCTACAAGCAATAAATGCTGGAGAGGGTATAGAGAAAAGGGAACCCTCTTACACTGTTGGTGGGAATGCAAACTAGTACAGCCACTACAGAGAACAGTGTGGAGATTCCTTTAAAAACTGGAAATAGAACTGCCTTATGACCCAGCAATCCCACTGCTGGGCACACACACCAAAGAAATCATAATTGAAAGAGACATGTGTACCCCGATGTTCATCACAGCACTGTTTATAATAGCCAGGACATGGAAGCAACCTAGACGTCCATCAGCAGATAAATGGATAAGAAAGCTGTGGTACATATACACAATGGAGTATTACTCAGCTATTAAAAAGAATGCATTTGAATTAGTTCTAATGAGGTGGATGGAGCCTATTATAGAGAGCAAAGTAAGTTAGAAAGAAAAACACCAATACAGTATATTAATGCATATATATGGAATTTAGAAAGATGGTAACGATGACCCTATATGCAAGACAGCAAAAGAGACACAGATGTAAAAAACAGACTTTTGGACTCTGTGGGAGAAGGTGAGGGTGGGATGATTTGAGAGAATAGCATTGAAACATGTATATTATCGTATGTGAAATAGATTGCCAGTCCAGGTTTGATGCATGAGACAGGGAGCTCAGGGTTGGTGCGCTGGGATGACCCTAAGGGATGGGATGGGGAGGGAGGTGGGAGGGAAGTTCAGGATGGGGAACTCATGTACACCCATGGCTGATTCATGTGAATGTATGGCAAAAACCACCACAATATTGTAAAGTAATTAGCCTCCAATTAAAAAAAAAAAAAGACTTGCCTGCCATGCAGGAGACCTTGGTTTGATCCCTGGGTTGGGAAGATCCCCACGTCAGTATTCTTGCCTGGAGAACTCCATGGACAGAGCAGCCTGGTGGGCTGCAGCCTATGGGACTGCAAAGAACTGAGCACAACTGAGCGACTAACACTTTTCTTTCTGTGTCACCTGTACTGAGATTCTGGTTCTGGGGGTCCATTAGGGGCTGGATCATAGTGGTGAGCTGGTCCCTCTGTCTCTATGATTATTACTGTTTTTCACCAACTCTAAGATGTCGTCACACCATTATTTCATTTTAATTTACCACCAACAAAGAAAGTAGCATAGCTTAACGTATCGTAGGAGCATAGTGTGTGTGTGCTCAACTGTGTCTGACTCTTTGCAACCCCATGAACTGGAGCCCACCAGACTCCTCTGACAATGGAATTTTCCAGGCAAGAATACGGAAGTAGGTTGCCATTTCCTTCTCCAGGAGATCTTCCCAACCATGTGGGGCCGAGCTCCCACATGCCTGCCTCTCCCTCAGGGCTTGGCTCTTTCAAGCTACCTTATTTTCCAAATCCAAGTTGTTGTTGTTCAGTCACTAAGCCGTGTCCTACTCTTTGCAACCCCATGGCCTGCAGCACACCAGACACTCCAGGCCTCCCTTTCTCAGGTTAATCCGCACCAATTCCCATGCCTCTCCACCCCCGTCCCCACACTGTGGAAACCTCTCGGTGGCCTTGCTCCCCTGGTGAGTGATACTGATGGGAGTGGGGGGCGGGCGGGGGGGGGGGGGGGAATCCCTTTTCTCTGTGGCCGAACTGCTACATGCGTGGAGGTTTTTCAGAAGGCATTGGTATTAGGAAAAGAAAGCACAGTAACACAAAGGTTGATTACACCTGGACTTTGTACACTGCTTTGGCTTCCCTTGAGGCTCAGCCGGTAAAGAATTCGCCTGCAAAGAGGGAGACCTGGGTTCGATCCATGGGTTAGGAAGATCCCCTGGCAAAGGGATAGGTTCCCATTCAGTATTCTGGCCTGGAGAATTCCATGGACTGTATAGCCCATGGGGTCACAAAGAGTCGGACATGACTGGGCGACTTTCACTGTCACTTTGGCCCACTTAGAGTTTACCGAGTCCACAGTAACACCTTTGCCTCTGCCCTTCCAGGTCATCCCTTCCATTGTCTGGGGAAAGGCTAATAATGCCTTTCCCCAAAGCAATTTTTCAAGTTCGTATTCACTTTTGAATGGTTTGTTGTCACTTTGTATGTGTGTGTTGGAAGAAGGGTTCTGGTGGCCGTTTGATGCAGGCAGATTTGAAGAGGAGTCAGTTTATCCCTTTGCCCTTCTAAATAAGCATGTGGAAGGGAGGGCACCTCCAGTTAAAAAGACCCTGGGATTTGGCTCTGCTCGCATAGGAATACACAGAGGTATCTGATGTCAGCCAGCCTGGCTCTTGAATTTGAAGATTAAAAGGCTTTTGTTCCACCTTGAAGCAAACAAAGCTGCCGACCGACAAGGAAACGTTCTGTTTTCCTGTCAAGTTCAGTGACCCAAACACCATCTGCTGTAAGGTTTCTCACCAAACCCGATTCACATGTGAAGAATTCACACATGGCATGTGTGATAGATTCGGGGTTAGCCTAAGGTCTGCTTCTTACTAAGATCATCAATTATATGTTCTTTAATGTTTTTATTTCTTTAATTAAATAATGGCAATGTGACCGAGTCCTCTGTATAGAGAACATTTCACATAGACCGTCATCCTTTAGTCGCATCCCGATTACTGACTTCGTGTCTGCATGTCACCTTCGAGACTGCGTCCGCATAGGTATTTTAGCTCGCTGCATTCAGCGTCTGTTGTAATTTGTATTTTCCAAGTGGAGTAAACAGCTCAATGAGAGCAGTACTGCTCAGACCAGCACCAGCACCCACTGCAGCTCTAAACCATCCCCCCAAAGGCCGCAGCTACTCTTCCCTTTCATTCTCAGGATGTGACCACACATCTGTGACAGGGACAGTGTACCCTGTAAATGAAGCAGAGCTGTAATACACAGCTAATACACAGTATTAGCTAATACACAGTAGGTGCCCAGAAAATGCTGGGAGGAGCTGAAGTCTCCATTCAGACCACTCAGATCATTTTGCACTGAACTTAGACTGTCTACCTACTTACCCATAGTCTTCCACTTTACCCCACTGCCTTCCCACTGGAGGAGCAAAATAACGCAGTGATGACTCTGTCTGGGAAATCCGCATGGGTTGGGGGAGGGACTTGGGTTTTCCAAAAGAGAAATAGAACTGACTCAAAAAATAGCCCTTGGATAGGATACTGTCTGGGAAAGGAGATTCTGCGAGATGCTGCTGCCATCTAGTGGTGCAAATGCAAATGACAGATTTTATATCAGACCTGAGGGGATCCATAAAAACAACCTGCCTGCAATGCAGGAGAGCTGGATTCCATCCCTGGGTTGGGAAGATCCCCTGGAGGAGGGCATGGCAACCCACTTCAGTATTCTTGTCTGGAAAATCCCCATGGACAGAGGAGCTACAATCCCTGGGGTCGCAAAGAGTCGGACAAGACTGAGCGACTAAGCACAGAGCAGAGGGGATCAATAGATAACAAAAATCTCAGAATCTTAAGATACAGACATTAAACAAGTCATCACAGGCAGAGTCAACACATGCTGATTAAGTGGTCCTTCCTGGCCTAGCCTCTGCCGTGCATTTAAGTCTGGGTACGGTCCAGCAGGTAAGAGAAGACAGACTCAGGTCCACTGAATATAGGACCCTGCCAAGACAACACCAATTAGGAGAGGACCAGATCCGGGTGGGGGGCAGGCAGGCAGAGGAGTGATGGGGCTTGGACTCTTACTGTAATACACATCTATTATGCATTTTAAAATACATTATTTCCAAGGTTATAAATAATTTATTACGTGTTACAGACTTGATATTCTCTAGGGCAAGGGTTCTAAACCTCAGGCCCACCAACTGTTGTCCCTAGATATACTTCAGGGGTTCCATGAACTTGGGCAGGAAAAAGAGGACATCTTTATTTTCAAGAAACTTAAGCTGAAATTTAGCATTTTCT
Source organism: Ovis canadensis (assembly GCF_042477335.2). Lineage (NCBI taxonomy): Eukaryota > Metazoa > Chordata > Mammalia > Artiodactyla > Bovidae > Ovis > Ovis canadensis. The sequence continues at coordinate 77,603,601 of NC_091247.1, read as the reverse complement.
TCAATTATGAGTTAGGCACCCAACCATGGTGGTATTAGCAGAAACGGTGACTTCATTCACAGAAAATTTTTGAATATTTTCCTATCATTTGTAGTCATTGCAAATGTCTCAAATCACTTGCTTATCATGACTTTGAAACTACAGTGATTGTTGTAAGTGCTGGTAGATGTTATTGATGTGAATTAAGAAGCATTTATATTATTAAATGGCTCACCTCTTAAAATGTTTTGGAACCTGTATTTCAATGTAATTGACGTCTTTGGAATCTTGTGTCTTTTACAAATTTGAAGACGTTATTCTGTAAAGGGATCCATGGCACACAAGAGGTCAAGGCTGTTCTAGAGGTTCAGGAGTGGGACTGGTGACCACCGGCTGGACTAGTCAGAGCAGGGATGAAGGTCTTTTTTGCACTTCATTAAAAGGGGCCTCACAGAGAAGTTTCAATACAAGCCTTTCCTGAGGAAGCAGAGCCAGGCTTTGCTAAAATGTAAATATGGGAAGGTCTCTATGATTTCTTCTATGTCCAGTCCATCAAATGGTCCCTTTGGAAAGAATCTGAGACGATAACTTGGTCCTAAAGGAAGAATGGTTTAAATCATTTTCATTTTGGGAGCATTTTCATTATACGTGACTTGAAGCCTCTATGAAAACAGAGGATTGACTAGTGATGGAACCGGACTGGCATGGCAGACTGGGTCAGCCTGCCCTTGAGTTACACTGTTCCCAAGGCCTTGTCTGTGTGCATTGGCAAGATTCTCTTGGTCATAAACAATATAGAAACCAAGTTGGCCAGAGTTACAAAAAAAGGCAATTCAGTGGAGGCCATTGGAATCCAAGTTAGAATGGAACCACCCTTCTCAGAGAGGCAGCTCAGGCCTCCTCGCAAGAGGTGTCTGGGGACCTTCTCTCTAGAGCAGTTTCTCCAGTTTAAATGAGCATATGAATCATGGAATCTGTTAAAGAGCAGATTCCAACTCAGTTGATCTGGGATGGGCATTTATAAACACCCTCACCCTGGGTGATGCTGCTGGTCCATGGACCACACATTGAGTAGCAAGGGTCCCACACACCTGTCTCCACCACCATGCCTGCCTGCTGATTGTCCCTCGGTCCAAAACATCAAATCCCCGGGAGAGAAAAGGCATTGGCCTGCAGTGAGTGGGTATCCAGGCCTATCTCTGAAACTATGGGCAGTACAGCCTTACAGCATGGGTATGTCCGCCTTCAAGGAGGGCAGAAATGAGCTATTGCCTGGAGGTCCCACCCTGAGGCCAAGGGAAGTCTTGTAGCCCTGTGACTTCACTGTCTGCTCCTTGCCTGCTCCATCTACACCATCTTCCCACACAGTGACTTTCTCCAACAGCCCAAGGACAGTTTTGATGAGGTTGTTGTTCATGGGCTCCCACAGCCCACAAGAATGGGTACTTTCAATACCCTTAACCCTTCACTCTGCTCCCAGAATCACACCCCATAGAGCTCATAGAATTTAGTCTATGAAGGCCAGAGTCTGCCCTGTGGATGACCCCCTAGTATTTCCCACACTCCAATTCCCCAGTATCTGTGGAGCTCAAGGTCTCTCCCTGAAATCTAGATATGGACACCCGTTGGGTCTCTCCTCTCAGGCTCACCCACCGCATCCACACCTGCCCTCATTCCAGGCTTCTTTGGCTATATCCACAGCCAGGGGCAAGGGACGCTCAGCCTCTTCTGCCCTGTGGGACTCCAGCCACTCAGGCAAGCCCCACATACTTCCCTCCACAGAGACGCAGTGACTTCTTCACCTTCCTCTCCCCTCCCTGGGCCTCTTAGCCTTGGCAGGAGTGACGTGTACGTCCTTCCCCAGCCACCCAGCGGGAAGCAATTAGAAATTCATGGACAGAAAATGCCCAGCGCAATGTTTCTGGCAGAGCAAATCAAATTCTCTGAAAGCCTCTGAAAGCAGGCTCTAATCATGAGGAATGCCAGTACAGCCCCCGGGGCACTAACACCAAACAACGGGTCTCTTCTAATAGCCTGGCTTACAGGACCCACATTTTAAATTGCCACGGTGGGGTTGAAAAGACTACATTTTTCAAAACTTTTTGGTTTTTTTTTTAAACCTTTTTTTGAGTCTATTTTCTATTTTCTATTTTCCTTCCTGCTGTTCCGTTTCCTTCTTTTATTGTTGCCTTTGTGTTCAAAGAACTCTCTTTAGCCATTCTTTTAGAGTAGATCTGCTGGTGGAAAAGTCCCTTTATTTTCCATTGTCTGAGAATATCTTGGTTTCCCTGCGAGCATATTCTCGCTAGATACAGGATTCTGGATTGAGGGATCTTTTTTGACACTTAAAAACTGTGTGCCAGTTCCTTCTGGCTTCCGTGGTTTCTGATGAGAATGGGCTGTTATTCAAGTTGTTTTTCCCTAAGAGGTAAGGTTTTGTTTCTGTCCCCATACCTTTAAGATTTTTTTTTCTTTGCGTTTAGATCTCAGAAGTTTGACTGTGATAAGTCTCAGTATAGATTTCTTTGCACTTATTATTCTCTTTGGGGGTTTTCACATTCTGGGAAATTTTATTAGCCAGACAGTAGTTTGACCAGCAATTTTTAAAATTTTCATTTTATATTGAAATATAGTCGATTGGGCTTCCCAGGCGGCACTAGTGGTAAAGAATCTGCCTGCCAGTGCAGGAGACACAAGAGATGTGAGTTCGATCCCTGCATCGGGAAGGAAGATCCCCTGGAGTAGAAAGTGGCAAACCACTCCAGCATTCTTTTCTAGGAAATTCTATGGACAGAGAAGCCTGGAGGGCTACAGTCCATGGGGCCATGAAGAGTCAGACATGACTTAGCAACTGAGCAGTGTTCCCTGTGTTATACAGTAGATTCTTGTTGGTTATCTATATTAAATACAGCATTGTAGACATGTCAATCCCAAACTCCCAATCTATCCCCGCCCGCATCCTCCCCACCCCACCCCCAACCCGGTCACCATAAGTTTGTTTGCTAAGTCTGTTTTGTTTTTATAAATAAGCTGACTTGTGTCATTTTAAAAAGTCATTTCATTTATGTATTTATTGGCTGTGTGGGTCTTCACTGCTGTGTGGGATCTTCTCTGGTTGCAGTGGGCAGGGACTACTCTCTAGGGGCAGTGCGTGGGCCTCCCATTGTGGCACCTTCCCTTGTTGCAGGTCATGGGGTCTAGGCACTCGGGCTTCAGCAGGTGTGACTCCAGGGTCCCAGAGCACAGGCTCAATAGTCACGGCACACAGGCTTAGCTGCACGTGAGATCTTCCTGGACTAGGGACCAAGCCCCTGTCTCCTGCATTGGCAGGCAGACTATCATTGAACCACCAGGGAAGACCCCATTTGTGTCTTTTTCTTTTTTTTGATTCCACGTATAAGCAATATCATACGATATTTGTCTTTCTCTGACTTCGCTTAGTATGATAATCTCCAGGTCCATCCATGTTGCTGCAAATGGCATTATTTCATTCTTTTCGATGGCTGAATAATAATTCCATTTTATATATGCACCACGTCTTCTTTATCCATTCATCTCTCCATTCTTTGTAACTTCTATTTCTTTGCAGAGACTTGTTTTTTTCATGCTTGTTTGTGGTTGTTGAAGTATTCTTTTTATCACAACTGGTTTAAAATCTTCATCAGATAGTTCTAACCCATCTAATTCTCTAACAACTGATATCTAACAGAGCATCTGTTACTTCAGTATCAGCATCTTTTTCCCTTCAGTTGGATGTCTTCCTGGTTCTTAGTATGATGAAGGATTTTTCAATTGACACCTGGACATTTTCCTGTTATGTAATGAGACTGGATCTTATTTAAACCTCATTATCTGGTTTTCTATGACATCAGTCTAGCAGGGAGCAGGTAGGGTTCTGTCTTATCACTAACAGATGGAGGGAGCAGCCCAGACTCTCCGCTAGTCCCATGTTGATGCCCAAAGCCAGGAACTCCTCATTGCTGCTGGGCGGGGCTGGGAGCTTGGGAACTGTGTGGTCCCCACTGACATTGCAGGGCAGGTGACCTGTTATCACTGTCTTTTTGTCTTTTTTCTGCATGCTCAGTGTGTCCAATCCTTTGTGCCCTGGGGACTGTAGGCTGCCAGGTTCCTCTGGAGGAGGTTGCCATTTTCTTCTCCAAGGGATCTTCCCCACTCAGGGATTGAGCCTGCATCTTCTGTGTCTCCTGCTTTGGCAGGTGGATTCTTTTACCACTGAGCCACCTGGGAAGCCCTTGTCACTGAGCAGTGGTGAAATCCTAACCCTCTATTGGGCCTCCTCTGATCCATCCAGCAGGAAGTGGGAGCGAACCCAGGTGAAGGTAGAATTTCAGGCCTCGGTACTGCCTAGCAGGTGGGAGGAATGAAAGTCCAGGCTCTTGGCCTCCTCGGGCAGGAAGGAGGAAGGACCCCTCATCACAGCCTGGCAAGGGAGAAAGTCTGGGGCTCACTCGGCCTCTGCTGGGAGGGCCAGTTTTCCCCAGTGTCTGGCAGGAGCAGAGCAGTCTTTGGATGTTTTCTGCCTTGTTAGGCTGCTCTTGTCTTCATCCTTGGCTAGAGACAGCAGGTTTTCACAGGGGCTTTTTTATGTCTGTGCCTTTTGGCATTTCCGGGTTGCTGGCTTAGTTAGCTCCAGGTCTGGGAAACATGAGGTTAAAAAAATGAAAACAGATAAGGGAACTCACCACCATATTGTTGCTCAGGCCCCAGAGCCCCTGGCCAGCCTATCTTCTCTTGACCTTTCAGAGTCTTTCTATGTCTGTTTTGTGTATAATGTCCCAGGGTTTTGTTGTGCTTGAACAAGGAGAAGCGCATCTGCTTGCTCTTCCCAGAAGCAAAAGTCCTGTAGTTTTTTTTAACATCCAAAAAGTTCAGATATAATGTTCATGGTTTCTGCAATGAATTCCCTGTTGAAATGCTAGCTGTTTGGTTTGGTCCTTGATATAATGGATTCCCTCTTGCGGTAGAAATGTGATTTAGCTTTTGTCTTATTGGAGATGCTACTCAAGAATATTTTTCTGTTCACCTCAGCACCTTCTAGGGAAACCTGGTCAGTGACAAAAGCCTTTTTCAGGGTGGGTGGTGGGGCAGGGTGAGGAAAATAGAGAAAAGCCTCTTTTTTCTTTTTCTCTTCTCCAGGAGGTACTCAAATCTAGACACATAGTAAACACACAATAAATAGCTAATAAGTAAATGAACAAATGGTATCACTTGCTTTTAGCATTGGTGTAGACTACACTATTTTGAGCAAAATGTAAAAAGCACTGACATTTGGTCACTCTATCCTTAGGGAAACTTTTTGGGATATACTATGGAAATGGGCTCTTTTTATACCATAGAGATGAGTATTAATTAGTCTGACTTTTCTGGATCACAGTTTAGCAGTGCCTATCAAGGCTTAAAATTATTCAGCCCTCGGTAACTCCATTTCCTCAAGAAATGATAGTAAAGATAGACGTGGTTTTAGGCACAAAGAGAGACATCACAATGAAAACTTAACACCACTGATGAGAACATTCTCACATGTTATCTGGTTCCTCAGTGGACAAATGGATCGACATCAGGGTCTATCTGTTCAACAGAATAACCTGCTGCTGTTAAAAATGAAGTTTACAAGGACTACATCAGAGGACAGGAGCATGTCTTTGATCAAAACACGCACAAATTGTATAAATACCATGATTTAAAACAATGTTAAAAAAAGAAAAGACTATGAGGAAATAGATCATCATATATAACTCTGTTGAATGAGTTCATTTTTTCCTTTCTTTACTATTCTGGATTTTCATATTATTATTATCATGCTCTTCACGCACACTGAAGAGGCCGTATTTAAATTTTTATGGATTGACTTTTCTTTTTGTTTTATTATTGATTCATTTTTATCTGATTCTGCTTGTTTGTGGCTGTGCTGGGGCTTTTCTGCAGCTGTGGAAATTGGAGGCTGTTCTCCAGTTGGTGCGTGGGCTTCCCATAGAGGCGGCTTCTCTTGCTGCACAGCAGGGGTTCTAGAGCACAAGCTCAGCAGCTGTGGCACACGGGCTTAGCTCCTTCCACGGCGCGTGGGATCTTTCCTAATCAGGGATCGAACCCATGTCTCCTGCTTTGGCAGGCAGATTCTTTACCACTGAGCCACCAGGGAAGCCCTCATATTATTATTTTTTTAATGATTTTATTTTTGGCTCTACTGGGTCTTTGTTGCTGCTCGGGCTTTCCTCCCCTTGGCAAATAGGGGCTACTCCAGTTGCGGTGCTCGGCTTTCTCGTTGCGGCGGCTTCTCTTGTTTTAGAGCAGGGGCTCTCGGGTGCACGGGCTTCGGAAGCTGTGGCGCTTGGGCTCGGGGGTTGCAGCTCCCGGGCTCTGGAGCACAGGCTCAATAATTGTGGTGCACAGGCTTAGCTGCTCTGTGGCATGTGCGATCTCCCTGGATCAGGGATCGAACCTGAGTCTTCTGTGTTGGCAGGTGGATTCTTTACCACTGAGCCACCAGGGAAGCCCTTCATATTATTTTTAATGAAAATGTAGTATATTCTTCTAATGAAATCCCAGCATTTTTTTCCTATAGCACCAAGAGGGAGAGAGTAAGCTTTGGTTGTGTACATAGTCGAGCACAAAGTAGGGAAATAAAGCTGACACATTAATACATGGTAAAACCCATTATTGTGAACATCAATTACATTTGACATCCAAAGACCCCTGAGTTCCCCAGCTGCAGGCTCATCCTCTCAGAGCATCCCATGGACTCTCCCCACCCGACCTCTGTCCTCAGTTCAGTTCTCCGGTGCCCTCCAAGTCCTGACCGTGGACTGGAGTGTTGCCAAGCCTCCTATCAGCCCGCTGTCTCATTTCCCTAGTCTTCCTCTTGTGTGTGCCTGACATAGTTCCTTTCTCTCCTCCCGGCTGTGGGACTCAGTTACTTTACTTCGGTAGGCAGATCTTTCCTTTTTTTCAGGCCGCAGCTCCCAGGGGCCTCCGTCAATCTCCCAGCAAAAAGGCAAACACTCATGGTACTTAGAGAACACCTCAGACTGGAGGAAGTAACCCCACTGAAGATCCAGGTGTTGAGAAGGGTAAATTGGTTCAAAGAGCCCTACTGCGTGCCCTTGTACAGCTGCAGACATTTTTCCTAAATGGTGTCAGACTGGACCATGTTTGACCATGATTATTTACTCCTGAGAAGTGAGTGCGAGTGATTCCAGGCAGTCTGGGTCCAAGTTGGATGATCAGAGACTGACAGAAGAGGACAGAACACGACTTCCCCTCGTGCTGATGATGGAGGCCCAGGTGGGAACAGGCAGGAAGCTGGGCCTTCAAGTATAGTATTTATCTGTCTCAGCGGCCCCTGAGGCCGGGCCCTGGATGGTGAGGAGTGAGGAGATTTCCTTGAAAGAATGGACTATTTCACTGCCAACCATCCTAGGGCAGGACACGCAGAGCTTCCCACCTCCCTTTTCTAAAAATTGTACCCTGATTTACTTTGCAGAAATGCCTCCTCATCACCATCAGTCATTTTATGCTACTGGGGCTCCAGACCCTCCCCAGAAATGCAGCTATAGCCGAGGCCTGAGCCCACCAGTCTGTGTGGCATGGCCTTGGCCTCAGTGATGGGTTCAGGGCTCAGAATATTAATGGTTCTGACTGACACAAACTGCTCCCTCTCTGCAGGCTCCATTCTTAGGGTTTTGCAAATGTTACCTGTGTTTCCTCAGTCACTCCACACGAGAGCCTCGTGAGTGATCACATCATCATGATTATCTGGGTCGTGAAGATCTTTTTTGTACAGTTCTTCTGTGTATTCTTGTCACCTCTTCTTAATATCTTCTGCTTCTGTTAGGTCCATACCATTTCTGTCCTTTATCGAGCCCATCTTTGCATGAAATGTTCCCTTGGTATCTCTAATTTTCTTGAAGAGATCTCTAGTCTTTCCCATTCTGTTCTTTTCCTCTATTTCTTTGCATTGATCGCTGAAGAAAGCTTTCTTATCTCTTCTTGCTATTCTTTGGAACTCTGCATTCAGATGCTTTTATCTTTCCTTTTCTCCTTTGCTTTCCGCCTCTCTTCTTTTCACAGCTATTTGTAAAGCCTCCCCAGACAGCCAATTTGCTTTCTTGCATTTCTTTTCCATGGGGATGTTCTTGATCCCTGTCTCCTGTACAATGTCACGAACCTCATTCCATAGTTCATCAGGCACTCTATCTATTAACTGGATGTTGGATCTCCTCAGTAAATCCTCTTACTTTCTTATCTTTTCTCTGCGATCATCCAACAATTTGTCTTTTTGTTCTGCTTCCTAGGAGATCTCCTTGACCTTACTTTTCATCCATGGAAAACACAATGGGGGTGGGGTAGGGCAATTTTTACTTCCAGATTCTACAGCATCACATGTTTTGTTTCTAGATCCGCTTTCCGATTCTTCCCTTCTTATGGCATCCTGATTCTGCTTCCTGGATGTGATCACGTCTCACATCTCAGAAGATACCGATCATAATTGCCTTAATTGTCTGCTCCCCCTGTATTAATTCAGTTTCCTCAGTGCTCCTTTTCTCAGCTTGTTCTGGTTACTGTCTCTCTCCCATTGCAGGTTTCCCCCAAACTGATTTACAATCCTAAGTAACCCATTCATATTTAACTGTGACACTAACAAGTTGATTGGGAGCCATGGATGTCTGGACAGGCTCCATTTGGTAGTCATCTGTGTGGGGGCAGGTGGCCAGCCTGGTTTTTCACTCGGAACCCAAACATGTCAGTAATTGCAGGTCTTCACACAGGGGGCACTTCAGTTTCTTCAGGGAATGGACTTTGCATTCACAAGGAACACAAGCCTGGCCGCTGGCTATCTGAAGCTTCGTGATCACGTGCAGAAGAGCCTTTCACTCTGCTTTTGGCATGGTCCCCTCATCCCCACACTTCGCTTGGCATTCCCAAGCCGAGAGCATCTCTGCCTTACCTCCTCAGAGCCAGGCTGCTGTGTTCTGAGGACAAGGGGGCTAGCTGGATGCAACAGGCCGGGCCTGGCCGGGCCTATGCCCTCCTCTCACCCCTGCCTTTGGCTACCGCTTCATGCCTCCCCTGGTGCCTGGTTCCTTCAGTTCCTGTGCTCCTAGATTCTAGGGCACGAAGAAGCTGCTTCCCTCAATGCCGCCCTCATTCTTCCCTGTCGGTCCACATCCCCTGCCGGCTCTCCACCCTCGGGTCTGGCAAACCCAGGTCACTGAAGGTGGAATTTGTCTTTTTTTGTATTTATTCTTGATTTGAGATTAATTACTTGAGATGGAGATACAGGTGCTTTTATTCCGTCATCTTGCAGTTGCCATTTATTGAAAAAAAAAAAAAATCCTCTTCTAGTGCTTTCTCAAACCTGCACACCTCCAAAACGCCCTGGGGTGAAAAAGCAGGCTTGAGGCAGCTGTCCTTTGTGGTCTCCATCTCCACAGCCCTGGACACTGGTGGCACCTCTCTTCTCTTTTCTAGATCTTTCTAAGGAAGGAGGCACAGCTAACGGCTTGAGTGCCTTCTGTGTGCCGACTAACGAGGTCTGGGAGGTGGTCTGTTTTCCCCTCTCTAAGGGGGATTAGCTGAGGACCAGTGAAGTCACTGGGAGGCCAGGTGAGTAGAAAACTCCTTTGGTCTGATTTCTGTTTCCACGCTTTTGTGTCCTTCACCATTGCATTCAGTATGACCCTTCATTTCTTCCCTGAGAATTTACACTCACTCATTCATTCAGCGCTTTGATTGAGGAATATAATCAGCAGGGAAGAGAGAGTTTCCTGGTGGCCTAGTGGTTAGGGTCCAGTGCTTTCACTGCTGTGGCCCAGGCCCCATCTCTGGTTCGGAAACAGAGCCCACAAGCTGCACAGTGGGCCAAAATTTTTAAAAAATTAAACAATTCAGGTTTAAAAAAAAGGCAGCAGAAAAGACACTTGATGCCTGCCCCTAAGGAGCCACCCACTTCTTCCCAGCCTCTCCAGACCCTACTCTTCAGTGAGACGGGGCCCAGATGCTTCAGCCAGGCTAAGGAACAGGGGGGACTGACTGTGTAGCTCGTACCCTGCGCCGGCCATTCGCTTGATGTTTTATATATATATTCTCTCACTTTGTTAATACTTTTAACCACTCTGTGGGTAAATTTCACTATGTTTTTAGATGAGAAAGTTAGAGAACTTTAACAGCATAGCAAGCCTGGGGTTTCAACTCAGCTCTGCCTGAGTTCAAAGCTTGTGGTGTTATAAGTCGGCCTCTCTCAGGTGTATTTGTGTATTTGTCTCCGTTTTAGAGATAAAGAAATTAAGGAGCAAAGATGTTCCTTATACAACCTGAAAAATCGAGGCGGGCTGAGACAGCCAACACCTCACATAGGAGAAAGGAAGTAAAGGGGCCGTGATGGGTAACTGTGGGCCAGGCAGTGGTGGGGGTGGGGGCGGTGGGGGTGCACCCACAGGGAATTTCCTATGAGGAAAGGCAGGCTAACCATATAGGCCAGTGTGGAACAATTTCAAAGTGCAGCCAACTGGGGAGGAGGGAAGAGGTGTCTGTCTGGTCTGTTTAACTGCGTGACTCTACCTTGTAGGAATCTGCCTCTTCCTCTCCAGCTGCCTCACTTCCTAGCTGCCAAATACAAGGTTCTTTCAACCGTGGGTCTGCTCACTATATCCATCCAGAAGGGCAGCTCTGGATGAAGAGGGGCAAGACCCAGGGGTCTCGGGCAGGGGATGGGAGTCAGGGAGGCAATGGTAACTTCTTCCTTTGCTCTCCTTTCAACTGGCAGAACAAAGTGTCATTTCCAAAAATCCAGGGGCGACTGTGCTTCCTGCTTGGGCCAAGGGTGCTTGCAATAACGCTATCTAATTTAAATTTTTTGGCTAAGAAAAAACAGTCCCCGAGACTCAAGGAGAAAACACTGTATTTTCCTAGACAATGTCGTCATACTCTGAACTTGGCCAGAGGAGGACGGTCCAAAAAGTGCTTTCATGCAGAGGAAAAAAATGGCTACAGAAGGAAAGTGACCGTGAATCCTAGATCTACCCCTGCAGAAAGGAACAAGGTAGAGCCAGAGAGGGTCCCAGCCCACGGGATGGGTCCTACCTGTAAACGTGGGCATTAAACCAACCAACCCTTTGGGTGGTAGGACAAGCCTATGTGGACAAAATCAATGCTCTTTCATCAGTTTTATTGGTCATATATCCAGAATTCATTATATAAATCTTTCAAAATAACCAGTTATTACAAGAATAGTTTACAATTCAGCTCTGATTGCACAAATACTTGACACAGGAAACCAGTTTTACAAATACTTATTTTTCTTATAAGAATACTTTAGTACAGAAAATAAGTCTATATATCTTACAGCAAATTTTATGCAGTTTTTTGTTTTTAACCCATTCAACCATCATTTCAGGTTTCCTATCACAGCATATCCATCACATTCCATAAACCAACTTATAATCTGCAGCCACTTCTGATTTTGAGTTACAATTGAGATTCACACTGTTAAGAGTTTTTAGGCTTCTTTTTCTGCTGATCTGAAAGAATTCACGTATTCAGGCAGAAGAGGTAATTTAAACAACATTCCTTCTAGGTCTCGTGTGTGTCAGGTAAATCACTGTGCTTGGTGAAGAATTCACTTTTCACTTAGGCTAGACTGGCTGGTAGTTCACCTCTGCAGTATCAAGCAGAAGGGATAAAGTCCTTACATTCTTAAGAGTTTCTAAACTGCAAAAACAAAACCCTAGAAACAAGAGTTAAATACAAATACTTAGAAAGCTAAAATGTTTGCTAATGATGAGAAGTAGAGAACACTTTTAGAATTGAGGTCTCTCCTTGGTCGAAGAAGACATGAAAGATAGTGTAAGGATGTGGCAGTAGTATTATAAAATACTGAAAAACTGAAAAAGGTGAATCACTTAGGTCAGTGGTGTGGTGTTCCCAAAGTCCCAGGAGATACAGAATCTTAGACTCTGGCTAGCTCAACTATTTGACATTCTTCTGATCTGTGGCTTTGAACAGCCTAATAAATACTCCCTTGACCAGAACAAGTAATCATTTAGGCCAGGGGAACTTTACAGAATACTGACCACGTTCCTCTGAAGAGACAGGACACCCCCAGGGGAAACATTTGGCATTCATTCCATTCCTTCAGTTACTGAAAAGTGTGTCCAGTTAGCAAAAGCTTGTCTTACTTTCCAGGTAGCATGGATTAAAACCAAGAGCCTAGCAGCATTCTCCATCCAAGTTCCTGAGTGCTCAGCTCCGATCATCCAATATTCTTAAAAGGATTTTTTTTTTATCAAGCCCTTGTCCAATAAGATATTTAACAGTACTTGGGGACTACAGTAGGTCCCATTCCTCTGCTTTTTTATTTCTCTTGATTTCTCTTTCTCACCCCAGTGTAACAAGTTGCTACAGGTTTTTACCAAAATACCAATGCAGTATTTTGGAAATGAGTTATTTTGCATTACGGAAAGTGTCCGATCACATTATGATGGGTCAGATTTGCATTTAACTGGGAGATCAGGTCTACTGAAGGGATTTTGCAAATTCAGCATAGTCGATGTATCCATCATTGTTCTTGTCATCGTCTCTCAAAACACCATCTATTAAGTTGATCAGCTCATCTTCGTTCATTGGTGCCTGCTCACTTCCCTCCTGCAAGGTACAAATCACACCATAATGAGCTGCATCTTTTACTGAAAGTGCCCGGTTAATGTCCAAAATAAAATGTCCATAGACTCCTTCAAATGCAGTACTTCTACTTCTTGGAAATCCACAAGCCACATGTTAGATCCAGAGTCAATTCACAACAACCCAACTGAAAAATGACATTTGGCAGTTAAAAGGACAAGGCAATCAAAGTAGGCCCTTGCTGATTTGTTTTAAAAAATACTTTTCATTCTTTTTTCATTACCAAAGTCATACATGTTCATTATAGAAAGCTGGGTCTGGCTTACAGAGAACTCGGAGTTTCATAGATTCCAGGACCCACAAATCTATCCTAAGGAAAAGCTCACAGCCCAGGCCCTCCCACAGGTCAGCTCTGCTAAAGTGGCGAGAGCCCACACTAGACATCTCGGGGTCAGGACAAGAGGAAGAAGGCATTGCCGACCAGTAGACCCCGTTACAGTCTCTGAGCTGAAGGCACTTCTGCTCCAGAAGCAGCTGTGGCAGGGCTCACGTTGCCAAGGGCTGAGCTAATGCTGCTCATATCTGTGGCCACTTCGTCCTCTGTCACCTCTCCCATGTCCCGACCCTTTCCTCTCCGGCCCACCACCATCCTCGCCTCCCAATTCCTCTCTCAAAGCCAGTCTTTGCTAGCGTCCATCAGTCTGCCTCCCACAGCAAACACTGTTTAGGCTCCTGTGCAAAGCCACTGGTGCTCCCCGCTACCTTCAGAGCAAACACAGCCCGGCTCGGCTGGCAGCCGGTGTGAGCACACGCTCCCCGCCCCTCCACCCCCAACTTTGCCTCTCCTCCTCTCCTGAGATTACGGTGTGGTCAAGCAGAACAGACATTAGATACGGAGGCATAAGATCTGAGTTTCAGTCTCCTCACCTCTCAAATTAGAGATAATAACCAGGACATGACCACCATACTGTATCACCCAAACCCTCATCATCAAATCCCTCAATCCCTTGGCCCAGACAGGCCATTCTTCCCAAGTGATGTAGCTATAGTCCTGCCTTTTGAATGTGGTCTGCCTTTCAGCTAGTTCGCAGACCCTGGCACATGGTGGGAATGCCAGTGGCACTCGCTAAAGATCCGATGCAGGCTCTGGGGCCCTGCCTCAGCTGGTCACCCTTTGTGAGAAGGCCCTCTGACCAGGAAAAAAGGCAGAGCAGAAGGTGAGCGGAAGAAGCAGAAGCAGAAAGAGTGCTGCACAGGGACAGGGGAAGCCATCAGGAGCAGGGACTGAGTCACCAGAGGGGCTCCTCCAAGGTGCTGCCCCCGGGCCTCTGCCCGACCTACCTCCTTATGAACATGAGTGATGGCCGTGGAGAGTTCTAGGCCGTCAAGCAGATTGTTGCCGTCATAATCATGCATTTTGAAATAATGGAGCTGCAGCTCTTGTGGGGACATCTCCGCCTCTGGTTTGTTGATGACACCTTCGAGATGCTCCATGATATGCCTAAAGACCAACAGTGAAGCTCAGACCACCTGGCAGTGGTGCTGGGCTGGGATCCTGCTGAAATCTTAAGGACTCTGAAAAGTTGTCCATCGCAGAAAAACTAACAGAAACAGTGGCAGACCACTCTCCAAGAAGATAGACATAGGCAAAGCCATGAAAGGAGTAGGGGAAAAAAAAATCAAACAGTTCATCTGTTATGCTGGCAAGATTATGGCTGCTTTTTCCTTTTTATTATTAGAATATGGTCATAACATTTGGGGGGGTGTGTGCATGTTCAGTCATATCTGACTCTTTGCGACCCCTTGGACTATAGCCCATCAGGCTCCTCTGTCCATGGAATTTTCCGGGCAAGAATATTAAAGTGGGTTGCCATTTCCTACTCCAGGGGATCTTCTGGACCTTGGGACTGAACCCATGTCTCTCAGGTCTTCGGCAATGGCAGGCAGGTTCTTTACCTAACATTGTTGGGGGAGGTATTAATGTGTTTTTTTTCTTAAAGCAATTTAAGGATAATAGAGCAGGGATTGTAGGCAAGAATGTGTGAGGCTAACTGGCCCAAGGTAAAAGTTCCAACAAATGATACAATGTTTGAACACGCCAAGAAAAAAGAAAAAGATCTTGTCATAAGCAAGAAACCTGAGCTCTGCTTTGGACTCTGCCACTGCTGCTGGTGTCTGTGTCTATCTGCCTGTCTGTGCGGAAAAAGAGAGACAGAATGAACTCAGGAAAGCCGTTCATCCTTTTTGGGTCTCATCTGTGATGTGATGGCAAAACAAGAACACCTGGACTTACAGGTGGCTACAAGGAATAAACACCATGCTTGGAAAAATGTCAAGGGGTTAGACAAATAGTAGAAGGCAAAGGGGACGGCGTGTGCCTTTGGAGCTGGCTGCAGCTGCAGACGGGGAGGCCCCTGGACCACAGCCCTGGCTGAATACGTACTCTTGGTCATGCACTGTGTTCTTATCCAGGCCCATGCTGCCGTGATGGGAGGAGCTGGCCCCGGGCTGCTCGGCCCTGGTATCTGGGGCACAAAAGGCCCAGAGCAAGCCACACAGGAAGGGGATTCTGAGCAGTCGCAGAGATCTCATGGTCACCGGTACCTGGGAGGTGGGGAACAAGAAGGTGAAGACGAGAACAGCAGAACTGAGGTTCTTTCAAGACTTGACACAGCACACTCCTGGGAACTGGGTGAAGGAGCAGGGCTGGGGAAGAGAACTGGCCAGCTCCGCCACCAGACTGCAGGATGACCTCGGGCTC
The DNA here is from genome assembly GCF_042477335.2 of Ovis canadensis. NCBI lineage: Eukaryota > Metazoa > Chordata > Mammalia > Artiodactyla > Bovidae > Ovis > Ovis canadensis. The sequence goes on along the minus strand of NC_091247.1, from coordinate 77,588,225 downwards.
TCCAGGTCCCCATCACTCAAACGGGCTGGTGGGTTCATGACCTTTCCTGAAGCCCCTTCAGAATGCCAAGCAGCTCAATGAGAGCTTACCGGGATCTGGAGAGCACTCCTGCCTACGAGCAGCTTACAGTTTGGTGAGAGAAATACTTCCTGCCGAGAGCAATAATCAAGGCAGAAAGTGAGGTGTACTAAAGAAAGATGAAACCCTCTGACAGTTCAGAGGATGAAGTGTCCTTTGGGCTAGAGAATGCCAGAGGTTAACAGACAAGGGGACACTTCAGCAGGTCCAGATAGAGGGGTGTGCAGTAGACGTGCAGGAACTCAAGGACGAATGGAAGATGTGAGTAGAAGGATAGGTGCAGACAAGTGGGAGAGAAACTCCAAGTGGGTGAGTCAGACTTGAGCTTAGAGGCTATGAAGTGGATGGAACAGTGGGCAGCAGGCTGCAGAGGCTGACCAGGCCATGCTGGAGGCAGCTCTGCATGCTAGGCCAAAGAGGCTGACATTGCCTGGGGATGAATGGGAGCCACTGAGGGAGATGAGAGCAGAGGTGGTTTCAGAATGGCTCATCTGGCAGTGCAATGGGGAAGGTATTAGGCAGAGTGAGCCCAGAGACAGGGGTTCGGGGAAACAGTGGGTGGGTTAGATCAAGGCCCATGGCAGTGGACATTATCCCCTGCCTCGTCCACCTCCCAGGGCTGTGAGGGAGGCAAAGAGTTGAGTCACGAGAAAGAGCACCAGGGAGGAGAGCTCCACAGGGATTAGGTCTATCTAGTACTTCTTGGGTTTGGCTGGACTTGGAGTCGTAGCCAACAAGGAGAAACAGTTGTCTACACAGCAAGCTACCCGAGGGCAGGAATGCCTTGTTCCCACCTATACTCCACCAAGGCTCAGGCAGCCTTACCTGCTATTAAACTGAAAGTCCTGATCCTTCCAGGGCTTACAGACTGACCTCTATAAAAAAAGAACTTGAAGGACAGCCAGGAGACCTCTCCTCAGAGGTGTTCTGGCCCCTCTCGGCTACCCCAAGAGGCTCTGGAGGGCGAGACCCTAGGAAAATGCCATCCCACAATGTTTAGGAAAATTTCCCAAACCCGCTTTGCTGGATATCAGCAGTATACCCTCCCTTTTAAGGAGACAATGGTCCCTGGGATATGTAACTTCTAGGTGTAAAAAGAAGCATCGAGTCTCGTGACTGAATAGGGACATCAAAATGCAATTGTCATATTTCAAAGTAGAAAAAGACATTCAATATACACCAAATGAAAAAGAGCAGGCTACAAAAGTCTGTAAAGAATCATTCATTTTGGGGAAATTCCCTGGTGGTCCAGTGGTTAAGACTCGGTGCTTTCACTGCTGTGGTTCTGAGTTCAGTCCCTGGTTGGGGAACTAAGATCCCACATCGCGTGGTGCAGCCAAAAAAAAAAAATTCATTTTTGTAAAAAAACAATGTATGTATATTTCTCATACACAGAACAAAGACTAAAAACTATTAAGATTACTTTCTAAATTATGAGATTAGGAGTGACTTTTATTTTTCTTCTCTTTACTTTTCCATTGCTTCTAAAATTTCTACTATAAGCATGTTTTTTCTTTACAAATATATATTTAATGCAATTCATCCCATAATTTTGTTCCAGTTCTATATGGATGGAATGGAAAGGGGGATTCTGGTTGAGTCTCATCTCTAGAAAATAATTCAGGAACAGCCAGAAACTACATCCCAATTTTACCAAATAGAAGTGTCCAGACACTGATGAGGCCACTGCCCTTCTACCTGGTACCTGAAAACAAGGTCTTAGGTTACTCTCTGCAAAGACTGCCCCAACCAGAGAAGAGCAGCTTGTTCTGACCACACACTGCAGTTCTGGGACAGGAGGGACCAGAGGGGCAAGCCTTTAAGATTCATAATGCATTAGATGTCTCTTTCTCCAGCAAGCCTTATTCGACTCCAAGTCTGGCTTAGAAGGTCTTCCCATATGCTCCTAAGTGGTTCCCTTCAGAAAGGTCCTGTCCGTTGCTGACAACCGCTGTGCACGCGCCTGTGAATACGTCTGATGACCTCTCGGTACCCTCTGCTGGACTGGGCTGTGAGGCTGGGGACTGGATTCACATTCACAGCACTGGGCACAGTTCCTGCACAGAGGCTGGAGGTTCTCAGCCTTCATGCCATGGTCCTTGGGAGCTGGGGGTTATCATCCTCACCCATACACTGCCCGGTTCTGATGTCAGTGTAACTGAGGATGAAACTTGGTTTTGGCGCTATCTATCAAATAGTAGAGCTCAGTGATCAACAGACCCGTGGCACCATCTCTGAGAACCATGTGGTTGGATACTTAGTATATCAGGTAGGGGTGGGGTGTGGGGGAGAGGTTCTATTGGAATAACACCAAAAAGCAACCAAGTGCTTGGTAATACAGTAACTTTGAGTCCAAATTATCCCCTCTTCAAAGGAGATGGGATAAAGGCCAAGAACCATCCATTTGGGCCTTACCCCATTTTGGTTTGCTGTGCCTGGTTTCTAACCTTGAGACCACCACAAAAGCCAAATCCGCAAACACAGAAGAGAAACTCCCCCTAGCAAGTGCTACAAGAAGAACAGGGAATCTGACTGCCACCTGACAAACCATACTGCTCACACGGAAAAGGAAATATTAGCAACCCCTTCCGTCGAAAGAACAAGTTGCATCATCCACACTCCAACTATTTAGCTCAAGGCCATAAGCAAAGAGCTTGGCAGATAAGCCCCAGGAGTTCCTGGGTTCACTGGCCTTTCAGAAAGCGTAAAGGCTAGGCTAGAGAAAAATCCAGAGGAGGAGAGATTTCTGAATTTGAGACATCCTTCACAGGAGTTCCGGGGAGAAGTGCCAGACCATTGATGGCAGCCGGCTCCCACAGGGCCTTGACTGTAACAGGGCTTTCCTCCTGGCTCCAGCAGCCTCGTCCAGTCCTAGGGCATTTGTCCCCATTTGTTCCACCTGTCCATCCGCCCTCTTCCTTCCAGGCCCAATTCAAATGTCATCTCTGTGTTCTCTCAGCCAAAGCCAACTGTTCTCTCCTCTGACCTCAGTCTGCGGTCTCTCACACTCACTTGGCCTTAACATATGGTCACCTGCTGTTCTTTTATTTTTCTCTTTCCCTCCCTCTGTGAAAATTGGGAAGCTATTTTCTCTGTCTCTCCTTTACTCCTTTAGTGAATTGACAAAATACTGAGCTCACCTGGAACAGCATGGCTTCACTCTGTATGAGGGCTCTGGGTCCTAGAACCCAGATGTGTTGTTCCCTATCACAGAGGATCTGACCTAAGCTAGAAAAATAACTTCCCTCGGGAGTCCTCCCAGCAGTGGTTTGGCCTGGCCCACTCTCATTGTGTCCTTAGTCTTATCAGCACCAAAAAGTTTGGAGTCAGCCTTCCTCCCATGAGTTGTAGGCAACTTTTCTCTCATGCTACCGCCCTCAGTTAAGAATCAAACTCAAAGTAGCCACACATCCTGTACCCAGAGTCGATATCAAAGAAAAACTCTGACTGGTACTTCTCCATTTAAAACTGTCATGGTTCTGGACTGAAAGTAAGGAAAGAACCAAGTTCCTAGACAAACCCCTACATGGGCTGGGGGTTGAGAACTGGTTCTGGAGAAGCAGGCAGTTAATAACTTGATCTATTTGTTCATTTGGGAGGGAGCTGCCATGCTTCATTTATACATTTAAGTAACTGTTTCCTGGGTTTCCCTGGTGGCTCAGCAGTAAAGAATCTGCCTGCAATGCAGAAGACATGGGGTTCAATCCCTGGGTGGGGAAGATCCCCTGGAGAAGGAAATGGCAACCCACTCCAGTATTCTTGCCTGGGAAATCCCATGGACAGAGAAGCCTGGCGGGCTACAGTCCATGGGATTGCAAAAGAGCTGGATGTGACTAAGCTACAACAACAACAACTTCACCAAACAGCCTGGTGCTGCACAAGGTTCTGAGGACAGGCATGTCTGAGGATAGGATAATCTGTGTGACAAGAACCAGACAGGCCCAGTGGAAAAGACCAGTAAATGGGATAGCTGTAGGGTATGGCAATAGCCCCAACCCCCACCTAGGTTAATATATGAAGGATGATTTTTTTCGATTAAAGGATAGCACTTTAGGTAGAGGGAACATAAACACCTAAGCCTAGAAGGAACTTGGTCCAATCTGGGAACTAAAAAGGATTCAGTGTGGTTGAAGACAGTATAGTGGAGATGGATGAGTTAGTAAAGTAAAAAAGAAGAAAGGTCACCAAGGGCATTGAAAGCGATGTTCAAGAGCTTGTAAGCGCAATGGGGATCCACAGAAGGAAGATCAGGGGATGGGGGGAGGGTTCTGGTGACCGTGATCAAATTTCGGTTTTAAGGCCATCTCTCTGGCTTTCCAATATATAACAACGCACAGAGGATGGAGAAGGGGCACGGGGGAGAGATGATGGTGGCCTGAATTTGCTAGAGCAGAGGACCTGGGCGTGGAGAAGTCGGCGTATCCAAGAGAGATATGTGATGGATTCGATGTGGATGGGTAAAGCGTGCAGGATGTGAGAATGACGTGCAGGTCTCCGCTTGGGCATCTGGGTGGATGGCGGTGCCAAGCTCACACAGGGGATACAAGAGAGGAATACCGGCTTCCCCGCCTCCCTGTTCCCCTGGCACAGCCTGGCCAAGCTCGGCCCCCGTCAGTGTTTGCTGTCTCTCCCAGAGAGAGACAGGGTACCAGGGGCAGACCGACAGCAACGACTCGGGCCCGCGCGCAGGTCCACCGCAGGTCCTCCAAGAGCGTGGAGATCGACCCCGGCCGGCCCATCAGGTTTTAAAGCCCCTACGGCATATGCCCCGGGAGGGAAGCTCTGCTCCTAGTCGGCTAGCTTCCCGCTGCGGCTCGGGGTCCGAGACCCCCACCCAGGGCGCCCTTGCCTTCCAACCCTAGCCAGAAGACCCGAGACCCCCCGAAGGAACGCCAGGATCCCGCCCCGCTGCAGACTCCTGAATGCCGCCCCACGGAACTCCTCCTCCAAGGTCGGGTCACAGGGGTCACAGGCCGCAACCGGATCGCGGGAGGCCCCCGGTTCACTCACCCTCGCTGCCACCAGCTGCCACCAGTTTTTCCCCAAACGCGAAGCCCTCCAGCATGAGCCTCGCCAGCTCCCGTCTTCAGTACGTTTTTCCTCGGCTCCGCCCCCGCCCTGGCCCGCTGTGCGCACGCGCGTCCCTTTCTGCCCGCCCATTGGCGCCGCGGGCCCCGCCTCTGACCAGTGCCGGATCCAGGCCTCTGGGGTGATTCCACGTGTAACGGCCTCAGGCCCAGAAAGGGCTGGGCGGAGGCATCTCTTCTGTCTACCTTCCATAGGGCGACACTCGGTTGGATCCTGGGTTGGACGACCTGAACCCCCAAGTCCGTAGGGGCTAGGCAAGCCCGGAAGCCCCCAGGAATGTAGTAGGTTGATGACGTTGTATCGCAGATGCAACTGGCCCCCAAACCGACTTTCAGCTCCACCACCAGCTCCATGTCTACAGGTTCCTGGGTTTCTCTGACTACAAGTTAGGAAAAAATATAATAGCGTGAAGAAAAAAATTGTTGCCTGCCATTCCAGTTCTGTCAGGTTCAAGCCATTAGCCCCTGCAGTTGCTCACCAACCGTGGGCCCTGGGGCCAATTTTAGGATGGAGAAAGACTGAGCGACTTCACTTTCACTTTTCACTTTCATGCATTGGAGAAGGAAATGGCAACCCACTCCAGTGTTCTTGCCTGGAGAATTCCAGGGACGGGGGAGCCTGGTGGGCTGCAGTCTCTGGGGTCGCGCAGAGTCGGACACGACTGAAGCAACTTAGCAGCAGCAGCAGCAGCAGCAGCAATGTACTTCAGGTATACTTAGATAGGTTAAGATGCATCTCTAAGGAAAAAATTCAGATAACCCTAGGAAATACGGAACTGCTGTGGGCTCAGCCAGGGATTGAAGATAAGGCAGGGACCTGGTTGAATCATATTGGGAGTCTGGAAACGGAGAATCAAGCACCCAGGCTTCCTATCTTTTTATGGGTTGGCAGAATGAAGAAAGAAACATGGATGGTGAAAATATTGTCTAGGATCAAGTACCACTTTCTAGTTTTAATAGCTCAGAAAATTATTTCCTCCCTTCTCTGGCCATTGTGGCAGGAGAGCAGCGTCTTAGTTGCTCAGTCATGTCCATCTCTGTGACCCCATGGACTGTAGCCAGCCAGGCTCCTCTGCCCATGCGATTGTCCAGACAAGAATACTGGAGTAGACTGCCATTCCCTTCTCCAGGGAGTCTTCCTGACCCGGAGATTGAACCCAGGTTTCCCCCTTTAGAAGCAGATACTTCACCACCTGAGGATAGAGGATGCCCTATTAATCCCAGACTCCTCCTTTCCTTACTCTGAAGTTTGAGTTAGTTTGATCTAGTTCATTTTTCAGCTCTCCCTCTGCCATCCATCCATTCTTCCACCTGGTTGTTTATTCATTCATTCAGCAACACTGCTTGAGTACCTCCTAGGTACTAGGCTCTGTGTTAGGAGTTAACCTGAGAAATGAGCACAAACAAGAAATGGTCTCCTTCAACAAGTTCAGTGTCTGATAGATGGATAAAGCATTTCTCATTCTATTTATCCAACACTTCCACTTTTTCTGTGGATCTTATCCCGTGTCATCTCTCTCTTGAATCACCGATTGCTCCCCATCTAATAGACCATCCCCAGGATCATTTCATCTCGCTGTGGTTTCTTCTCCATTGCATTGCTGAAACTGCAGCCTCCATGCAAATTCAGTGGTGCCGCCTTTATTTTCACTCTCCCTCTCAGGACTGTTTCTCACTGTCAGTCATTCCTACTTCGGAACACCTTCTTCTCTTGTTTTTTGATGCCATGTACTCTTGGTCCTCCTCGTACCTCACTAGCTGTTCTTTCTTGGATTCTTTTCACTGACTTCTCACCTACTTCTCAACCTATAAATAGCGGGGTGCTTAGGGTTCTATCCTTAGTCCCCTTCTTTGTCAACCTATCCATTCTGCTTATGTGATTTCATCTAATCATGTGGTCTTAGGTGCCATTTACAAGCAGATGACTCCAAAAAAAGATTTCTAACAGTGACCTCAAGCCTGTAAAGTCCTGACTCCTCAAAATAACTGCCTACTTGCCATCTCCACAGGAGTGTCTAACTAGGATCCCAAACTTAGCTTGGCCCCCTGAAATATTTTCACCCCCAAACATGTACCTCTCTGTTTTTCCCAGTTTAGCAAATGTCACTGCCATCCATTTAGTTATTCAAGCCAGATTCTAGGAGCTACATTCCCCTCCACCCCCAGCTTTACTGAGGTATAACTAACACCCAGGAAACCATCATCCGCTACTTAAACTACTGTGAGAACTTCCTTATTGACCTCCCTTGCCCCATTTTAGTCCATGAGACATTTGTTTAAGCCATTTATAGAGTGTTCTAGAACTTGTGGCTGAACCCATTCCTAACAGGCAAATAACTTGTTACTAGAAGTAGAACATAAAAACCAAATACTACAATGTGGGATTGGCTAACTGAAGGTTAAGGTAGCCAGTGGTGAAGACTCTCTATTCCATATTGGAAAGTTGGTGACCAACATGTTAAGTAGTAAAGAGTTGAACTGCTGTCACTTGCTAGACCTTGGAAAAAACCCACACGCTAACCAAAGTTGTATTATTGGAGAAATCTCAGGAACAATACAGAACACTTGAGAGTGTTGCCTTTTTTTCATCCTTTTTAAAGTAGCTTTCAGCAAAGTCCTTCAAGAGAGTGGCAAATCCAGATTAGAACGGATTTGAAAGCAGAGGTTAAAGAAAATAAGGCCTTGGTGAGAGAGGAGGACTTGATGAGGTGCAGCTCACAACCTAAACTAGCTGAGTCTCACAATTTGGAGCCTTGCTGGGTTGAAATAAACAATTTTCTTTGAATATCCAAGTTGAAGTCAGAACACATGGAAACAGGGAAGAGGCAGCTTTATCAGGAGATAAGATAGAGGCCCAAGGGAGCAAAGATGGACCACAGGTGGGGACCACAGGTGGCTTCTCTACCCGCTTTGTTTTGAATTACCTCCACTGTAACTGAGCACACAGAGACCCCGTAAGACTTAAATATTCTTAATCCTGGTCTTGCTTGTTTTCCAAAAAGAAACATTTGAGGTATACACAAGAAACTAATAAAAGAGAACAGAGGTGAGAATAAGACCTCATTTTATATCTTTTTGTATTGTTTTCATTTTTAAAAAGTCAAATATATTACCTATTGGGGGGGCGGGAAATATAGTTTTTAATTAGAAAACCATTTGAAGACTTTAGATAAGTTATATGATTGTGATTACTCATGCATAAACTTGACCAGAAGCTTAACAAATGATGGAGGGAGTCATGTATCCCTAAAATCTCAAGCCTGGTCAACGGTGGTCATCCTTGTTAACAAGGGAAGGGCTGCCAGATTCCCTACAAGAACCTGATACATGGTCATGGAAGACACCCCTTGTTTCTGTCCAGCAGGACTGGACTGGATGTGGCTTACTGACTGGGGTCTACTCTTATGTTTTTTATTCTCTTTTTTTCTGAAAAGAAAGTTTTGTTATTTCTTCACATTGTGCATTGACTGTGTTTCCCTGCGTTTTGATTTGGTTTTCTTCTTTAGAGCTTATTGATGCACAGTTCTTCAGAAAAAAAACACACTCCTGTTTTCCTTTACTCATACACACAATACTTCTGACAGCAGGTGTGTGGGGTGTTCTCCCCACACTAAACAATTCTCTGCAACACCAGCTGAGTGTTCTACAATGCAATTCAATCATGACACTAACTGAAGTTAGTACAGTCCCCGCAGGGAAAGGACTCAGCTGCATAAGACGGCTGCCCACTTCCAATTTCAAGCTCAGTAAGTAGGTCCCCAGGTTAACCATGACTTCTATTGGACTCGGCTACAAATTGAAGGTTCCCATGACTCCCTCCTGAGATTTTATTACTTGCTAGAACAGCTCACAGAACTCAGGGGAACATTTACTTGCATTTCCCAGTTTATTTTATAGTACAGGTTATCATAAAGGGTACAGATGAACAGCTAGATGAAGAAATATATAGAGTGAGGTCTGGAAAGGCACGAAGCACAGGAGCCCCTGTCTCTTTGGAGTTGTGGTACCCCACCCTGCAGACATGTGGATATACTCACCAACCCAGAAGCTGTTCAAACCCTGTACCACTGAGATTTTTATGAAGGCTTCCCCATACAGACATAATCAATGATTAACTCAATCTCCAGTCCTTTCCCTTTCTTGGAGGCTAGTGGGTGGAGCAGCTCCACCTGTCTAATCATGGCTTGGTCTTTTGGTGACTAGACCCATCCTGAAGCCATCCAGGGGCCCACCAAGGGTTACCACATTAGAACAAAAGACACTCCAATCACCAAGGAAATTCCAAGGGATTTAAAAATCATCATGAACCAGAGTGAAAGGCCAAATATTAGACCAAAGATGCTCCTAATGCTCCTGTCACTTATGAAATTACAATGGAATTACAGCTCTGTGCCAGGAACCAAGGGCATATATATATTTTTTTCTATTATTTCACAATAGTACACACAAAAGTACACGTACAGAAAAGCATACAGCTCAATAAGCTTTCGGGAATTGAATGCCCCCATGTAACCAGCACCCAGATCAAGAAGCAGAACATTACCCGCATCCTAGGAGACCTGCCTGTGCTCCCTTCCAAGCACCAACCTCTCCCTGACAGGCAACTGCTATCCTGACTTTTGCTAACACCACAGAGCGGCTTTGACTTGTTTCTGTTTATTCTATAAATGGAACCACACAGTACATTCTCTTTTTGTCTAGAGCTTCTTTTACACTGCATTTTGAGATTTGTACATAGTGTGTACATCTGGAACTTTCATCCTCATTTCTGTATGCTGCTCCCTTTTCCCTTCTACCATCAGTGGACATCTGGGTGGTTTCCAGTTTCAGGTGGTTATAAATTATGCTGCTTCAAACTTTGCAGAACATGTTTTCTTGCACACCTGCTCATGTCTGTGTCAGGTATTCGCCCGGCTCAGAGTGAATGCAGGTGTTCAGTTGTATGAGACCGTGCCAAAAGTCTTTCAAAGTGGCTGGGTCAGTCTAGGCCAGCAAGAGCATATGGTGTTCTATTGGTCCCCGTTCTCTCCAACACTTGGTACATCCCATCTTTCTCGTTTTAGCAGACAATGAACTTGGCTTAAATCATCCAACCATGAGAAGCTACACTGAACCTCAGAGAGGGTCCTACAGAGTACACAGAGAACCTGGACTCTGTGTGGTAGGCAGGAGCTGGCTGAGACTCCTGCCTAGGATTACCTCCTGTATGGAGTGAGTGCCCCACCCCCCACCCCCCAGGTTAAATATGTATGTGGGAAAGAGGGGGTGTGCGTAGGCTTTAAGTAACCCAAGAGAGACACCAGGCCGACACTGGTTAGTTAGGGTGGGTGGTAGCCCAGTTTCCATTTTCAACACCCTTCTCTCTTGTCTATCTCTACAATAAAGGCTAAAATACAGTAAACACTCACTTCCCCATCTTTTTTTGCAGTTAGATGACCAGGGAGCACAGTTCTGGGCAATGAAACATAGGGGGAACTTGGGAAATCTTTTGTTTTTCTAATAAAAGAGACAAGTGCAGACCTCTCCCCTTCCTCCAGTTGTGAATGGGGATGTACAGCCTAAGCCATGGAGGGAAGTGGGAGAGGATTTAGAAAGACTACCCCAATGCTCTGGGGCCACTGAACCAACACCAGCAGCTGCTTCCTTCCAGATACCCTCTTAAGAGCACAGGACTCCTATTTGTTTAAGCCGCTCTAAGACAGTTATTTGCAGTCCAAAGAATTCCCAAGGGACACAGAGGCCAAGCAAGATGTGGACTCAGATGGGAACTGGATTTGTCTTTTCGAGGTCACTGCGGGCTCAGAGACCAGTTTACATGGAATTCTGGACAGCAGCCAATGTACAGTGGGTGGTGAGTGCCTGGCAGGTAAGACTGCGTATAGCAAGTGTGGGCAAGCCTTTCAAGTTTGCCTGTGAGGGAAAGGAAAGTAACTGGAGGAGGACACAGGATCCAGAAGGGCTGTCTTTAAGGTGGAGGACCTTATGCATGTCGAAATCATCTTGAGAAGGAGCCCAGCAAAGACAGTATTGAAAAGAGCAGAGTGGAAAAAACTGAAAGAATAAGGTTATTGAGGAGGCAGGACAGAATGGATATAAAGCTCAGATGAGTGTTAGCCTGAAATTTGGGGATGCTGAATTGCTTTTGTTGTGTCCAACTCTTTGCAACCTCATGGACTGTAGCCCACCAGGCTCCTCTGTCCATGAGATTCTCCAGGCAGGAATACTGGAGTGAGTTGCCATTTCCTCCTCCAGGGCATCTTCCTTCCCCGGGGATTGAACCCGTATGCATTGCAGGCAGATTCTTGACTGCTTGAGCCACCAGGGAAGCCCACTAGTTCTGGGAGTGCTGTGACTGGGGGAAGGGCAGGCAGCTGGGTCAAAGTTTGAAACCATCATTGTGAAACTGGGACAGCAAGCTGCCTAGAAGAGATAGAAGACTTTCCTGCCTGACTTGAAAGCTCAGTTGGAGTTAGGGATCACTCATTTAGAATGGTAGTCTGCATAATTATTTTATTCTATACAATGGTTAATGTATACTTTGTGAATTTTAATAAAAAAAATTTTTTTGCATTTAAGTTACACATGGATGTAGCTAGAAAAAAAATTAGAACAGAAAGTTGTCTGATAAAAAGCCAAGTTCCTCTCTCTCAATCACCACATCTTCCCATCTTGCATGCTGCTGTTTATTACCACACCAGGGTTGAGTAGGGGGCTGGACTGGAGAAGAGTAAGCGGGATAAGGAAGTTCTTACTCAGCAGGCCCAGTAAGTCAGCTCTTCCTTCCTCCCTCCATCTGATTGATGTTTAATGCTGAGTGCTTTCTTGTGGCTCCCCTGCTGGACCCTTCACTGAAGGTGCCCCGACAAGAGGACAGCACTCTTTTTTGGAAAACTTGGGTTTCTCTTGTGGCAGATTGTAAAGAATCTGCCTATAATGCAGGAGAGCTGGGTTCAATCCCTGGAGAAAGGAATGGCTGGCTACCCACTCCAGTATTCTTGCCTGGAGCATTCCATGGACAAAGGAGCCTGGCGGGTTATAGTCCATAGGGTCACAGAGTCTGACATGAATGAATGACTAAGATTTTCACTTTCACCTTTTTTCTGGTCCTCTCTCAAAATCATGTTTTCCCTGGTAGTCCAACAAGCACTAATTTGAGCAGAATCCCTTTAAAAATTATCCCAATCTAGTTCAAGAGCTCATGACTTGGGTTGGGTTTGAGAGGAGACCAGGGTAGAGTACCCACTTTCCCTTGGGTATTTTCCAGGAGACAACAATCCCCAGGGGACCCAGTATGAAACCTGAACAATGAAGAAGCAATACTGAGAGTGATGTCTAGAAAGATGGGCCTGAGAGCATCCTCAAGCCCTCAGTCCCTTGAGCCCCAGCATGGTTCAGCCAAGGGAGGCAAGAATTCAAAAGTCCTCCAAGAAGGCTAGCGTGAGAGCAAAGCACACTAAATGAGACCTGGTCACTTGCTGTTGTTCAGTTGCTCAGTCATGTCTGACTCTCTGTGAGCCCACTGACTGCAGCATGCCAGGCTTCCCTGTCCATCACCAACTCCTGGAGCTTGCTCAAACTCTTGTTCATCAGGTCAGTGATGCCATCCAACCATCTCATGCTCTGTTGTCCCCTTCTTCTACTGCCTTCAGTCTTTCCCAGCATCAGGGTCTTTTCTAATGAGCTGGCTCTTTGCATCAGGTGGCTAAAGTATTGGAGCTTCAGCTTCAGCATCAGTCCTTCCAATGAATATTCAGGACTGATTTCCTTTAGGATTGACTGGTTTGATCTCCTTGCAGTCTAAGGGACTCTCAAGAGTCTTCTCCAACACCACAGTTCAAAAGCATCAATTCTTTGGTGCTTAGCCTTCTTTATGGTCCAATTCTCACATCCATACATGACTACTGGAAAAACCATAGCTCTGACTAGATGGACCTTTGTCGGTAAAGTAATGTCTCTGCTTTTTAATGTGTTTTCTAGGTTTATCATAGCTCTTCTTCCAAGGAGCAAGCGTCTTTTAATTTCATGGCTGCAGTCACCATCTGCAGTGATTTTGGAGACCAAGAAAATAAAGTCTGTCACTGTTTCCATTGTTTCCCCATGTATTGGCCATGAAGTGATGGGACTGGATGTCATGATCTTAGTTTTCTGAATGTTGAGTTTTAAGTCAGCTTTTTCAGTCTCCTCTTTCACCTTCATCAAGAGGCTCTTTAGTTCCTCTTCACTTTCTGCCATAAGGGTGATGTCATCTGCATATCTGAGGTTATTGATATTTCTCCCAGCAATCTTGACTCCAGCTTGTGCTTCTTCCAGCCCAGCGTTTCTCATGATGTACTCTTCATATAAGTTAAGTAAGCAGGGTGACAATATACAGCCTTGATGGACTCCTTTCCCTATTTGGAACCAGTCTGTTGTTCTATGTCCAGTTCTAACTGTTGCTTCCTGACCTGAGTACAGGTTTCTCAAGGGTTAAATTCTCAAGGGAAGTTTTTTTTTTTTTTTTTTTTAAGCCAAATAAAGAGGTTATAACAGGACATTCTCTATTTCCTTGTGCATTTCTGCAGTTTCATTTCTGGTACACACTTTCACCACAGGTATCGCCCTTTCAGAGTTCTAACTTTACATGAAAGCACCAGGTCTGCCTCTTTATTCTTGTTAACCCAAGGTCTTTCTACCATTGCTCTGCATCCATTAAAACTCAAAGTCCAGTAAACCCCCAGGGAAGCCTTGGCCTCAGCTCATCCAACATTCCTGCATCCTCCACCCCCCGCTGCCCCGCCAATTTAACTCCCTCTTAACCTTGGGACCATCAAGAATGTTCCCTACTTTCTTGTGAGCTTAGCTATCCAATTAACAGAAAGCTTAATTTATTTTACAAGCATCTTAACGTGTTTTGGAAGAAACAGAAGTGAATACATTTATGGAACATACTCACATTCATGAAGAAAAATATATTCTAGAATAATTGAATACAAATGTTTTAAATTAGAATATGTGACAATATCTTGAAGATTATCTTGAATAACAAATACTTCTTGTGGTATTCATAAAAAAATCTTAATATTCATTGGGTATTTTCAAGAGAGCTCTTAAGTTTTGGATAAATCACACATTGACAAATTGGGAGTAGCTTGGACATTGAACTAACTGACATGAACTGAACTTTAGGGATCTTGGCTGCTTCCATTTAGCTTTTAGTACTTTTTTTAAAGTACAGGTTAGTTCAGTACACTGCATGTTTTTTGTTTTTTTTTTTGATAAAATGTTGACACATGGCTGCTCAGAATAAATTAACTTGACTATATCAACTGATTTACTTGGTGGATAAAGGTAATTCATAAACTAGTTCCTACGCTGACTCTTTTTCTACCTTCCCTCCCAGATTCCCACTGTTATGGTTTAATCTCCTCTAAGCAACATTAGGGCTTCCTAGGTTGCTCTGCGGGTAAAGAATCCACTTGCAATGCAGGAGACCCAGGTTTGATCCCTGGATCAGGAAGATCCCCTAGAGGAGGGCATGGCAACCCACTTAAGTATTCTTGCCTGGAGAATCTCATGGACAGAGGAGACTGGCAGGCTACAGTCCATGGGGTCAAAAAGAGTAGGAAGTGACTGAGCATGTACACAAGCCACATTAATGATTATTTTCTCCACCCAACATCTCACACAGTTTTAATAACAATAAATGAAGGGATGGATGTGTGAATGAATCAGTTAATCAAAATTTTTTTTCTATCTACTTACTGTTTTTTTCTCTTCCAGTTTTATTGAGATATAATTGACATAAAACACTGCATAAGTTGAAGTTGTACAGCATATTAGACTTACATACACCACAAAATTATTATCACAATAACTTTAGAGCATACACCATCTCATACAGATGCAAAATTAAATTTTAAAAATGCTTTTTTCTTGTGATGAGAACTCTTAACAACTTGTCACATATACAGCAGTTGTATATCACGTTGTACATTACATGCCCAGTGCTTATTTATCTTATAACTGGAAGTTTGTAGCTTTTGATAAGCTTTCTAAATTTTACTTTTTACAGTGACACTTGTTGACCTATACCTGAAATTCTGATTATTATAAATATACTGAAGAACGTAATGATAGAAATAGGGAAAAGAAGGAAGAGGCAAGAGAAACATTTTTAAATGTTTTAAACTGAGCATTTTACTTCTTTTTTAAAAAAATATATTGCAGGAATTGAATATTGAAAGCAAAAAGAGCTAAACTGTAGGACACAGACAATATTAAAACTGACTTCAGAGATGAATGAAAGGGAATAGGGGAAGGCTTCATAGGACAGGTACAAATTGAAGTGAAGAACCTGGGCATTGACTCAGGAAACAGGGATTCTTACAAGCCATTAGGTAAACAAACCCAATAAACTATAGGTTATAGCCTGACTAGTCACATTATAAAAGTCCTTTCATATAGAAGGCATGTTCTATGATGATCATTTCTGCCTTTCTAATAATATTTAATTTTACAAAATTCTAATTGATATGTTACTTTCCAGCATCGAAGTTACTGCATGAACAAAGGTAGTTCATCGTCTTGAGGAGTTTTCCCAGCCATAGTGTTTACTCCAGGATATATTAGCTCAAACCCTCTGCTTAGTTATCAACTGGTTCATTATTCTTTGTAAGTAATTAAAATAAGTGTTCTCAGGATCAACAGTACACTCAGACCACCCTTGACATGGATAAAAGGAATGTGCTAAAGCTAAAGGGACTTCTTTGTTGGTTGTTGTTATTATTTATTGTTATTTAGTTGCCTAGTTGTGTCCAATTCTTCGGGATCCCGTGGACTGCAGCATGCCAGGCCACTCTGCTCCTGTTCCTTTATTGGTTGGTGCAGGGGGATGTTAATTAATGGTACTGTATTTTCATAGAGTAGATAATCGCAGATTTTCATTTGATCACTAGCTCCTCTTTCCCTCTGCTGGTGCTGCTGCTAAGTCGCTTCAGTCGTGTCCGACTCTGCGCGACCCCATAGAGGGCAGCCTACCAGGCTTCCCCGTCCCTGGGATTCTCCAGGCAAGAACACTGGAATGGGTTGCCATTTCCTTCTCCAATGCATGAAAGTGAAAGGTGAAAGTGAAGTCGCTCAGTCGTGTCCGACTCTTTGCGACCCCATGGACTGCAGCCCACCAGGCTCCTCCGTCCATGGGATTTTCCAGGCAAGAGTACCTCTTTACCTCTAGACATCCCTGAAAGTCCTAGGCTGTGGCTCTACACATCGACCTCAGAATCAGGGTCCCGAACAACAGCTGACAGGAGGTTTGGCAAGGGCTCTGGCGGCGTCTTCGAACTTGAACCTGGACCCTTGGCCCATGTCATGGTCATCCACATGGTCCTCCTTTGGCCCTGGCCTGGGCAGGAAGGGCCTCCCTTGGCTGTGAGGCCACTGAGGAAAGGACTTATTTTGACAGAGGATTCTTTTTCAGAAAAGGGTAAAGGTATGAGTCTTTCTGATCATTCTAGAAGAATGTCAGGTTTTAGGGGCTGCCTTGCATCCAAAGAACCATGCAGAATGTTTATATGAACCTGTCTGTATTGATTGATGGCTTACCTTTTACTGTCTGGAGGTAGAGTGAGTGAAGAGGAGGTGAAAGCTGGTCCATTTTACATGCCATCCTTTGGGTTTACTACCAGAATTGCCAAGAGGATTTTAATAAACAACTTTCTCCCATCCAGTCTTAACAAGAGAGTTCATTATAAAATGCTATGGTGTGCTGTCTTATATTTTGTGGAAGGTCTTTATAAACTTGCCCCATATCTGCTCAGAATGTTTCAAGAATGCTCACATACCCTTTATCCTTTTAAGCAAAATCTTTCCTCTGGTGTTCTGAGTGGCTTGGGGAGGCCAACCCAGAGTCTTCCAGAGGTATCAGTTAACCTGCGACCTGTGTGATGGACAGAGACAGTTCAGTTCGGTTCAGTCACTCAGTCATGTCCGTTTCTTTGTGACCCCATGGACTGCAGCATGCCAGGCTTCCCTGTCCATCACCAACTCCCAGAGCTTGCTCAAACTCATGTTCATCAAGTAGGTGATGCCATCCAACCATCTCATCCTCTGTCATCCCCTTCTCCTCCTGCCTTCAGTATTCCCCAGCATCAGGGTCTTTCCTAATGAGTTGGCTCTTTGCATCAGGTGGCTAAAGTATTGGAGCTTCAGCTTCAGCATCAGTCCTTCCAATGAATATTCAGGACTGATTTCCTTTAGGATTGACTGGTTTGATCTCCTTGCAGTCTAAGGGACTCTCAAGAGTCTTCTCCAATACCACAATTCAAAAGCATCAATTCTCCAGTGCTCAGCTCTTTACGGAGAAGGCAATGGCACCCCACTCCAGTACTCTTGCCTGGACAATCCCATGGACGGAGGAGCCTGGTAGGCTGCAGTCCATGGGGTCACGAAGAGTGGGACACGACTGAGCGATTTCACTTTCACTTTTCACTTTCATGCATCAGAGAAGGAAATGGCAACCCACTCCAGTGTTCTTGCCTGGAGAATCCCAGGGACGGCGGAGCCTGGTGGGCTGCCATCTAAAGGGTCGCGAAGAGTCGGACATGACTGAAACAACTTAGCAGCAGCAGGTCTCTTTATGGTCCAGCTCTGACATCCAATACATGACTACTGGAAAAACCATAGCTTTGACTAGATGGACCTTTGCTGACAAAGTAATGTCTCTGCTTTTTAATATGCTGTCTAGGTCGGTCATAGCTTTTCTTCCAAGGAGCAAGCGTCTGTTAATTTCATGGCTATAGTCATCATCTGCAGTGATTTTGGAGAACAAGACAATTAAGTCTGTCACTGTTTCCATTGTTTCCCCATGTATTTGCATTGAGGTAATGGGACTGGATGCCATAATCTTAGTTTTCTGAATGTTGAGCTTTAAGCCAGCTTTTTCACTCTCCTCTTTCATTTTCATCAAGAGGCTCTTTAGTTCTTTTTCGCTTTCTGCCATAAGGGTGGTGTCATCTGCCTATCTGAGGTTATTGATATTTCTCCCTGCAAATTTGATTCCAGCTTGTGCTTCATCCAGCCCAGTATTTTGCATCATGTACTCTTCATATAAATTAAATAAGCAGGGTGACAATATACAGCCTTGATGTACTCCTTTCCCAATTTAGAACCAGTCCATTGTTCCATGTCCATTTCTAACTTTTGCTTCTTGATCTGCATACAGGTTACTCAGGAGGCATGTAAGATGGTCTGGTATTCCCATTTCTTTAAGAATTTTCTATAGTTTGTTGTGATCCACACAGTCAAAGGCTTTGGCATAGTCAATAAAGCAGAAGTAGATGTTTTCCTGGAATTCTCTTGCTTTTTCTATGATCAAATGGATGTTGGCAATTTGATTTCTGGTTCCTCTGCCTTTTCTAAATCCAGCTTGAACATCTGGAAGTTCTCAATTCACATACTGTTGAAGCCTATCTTGGAGAATTTTGAGCATTACTTTGCTAGTGTGTGAGATGAGTGCATTTGTGTGGTACTTTGAACATTCTTTGGCATTGCTTTCCTTTGGGATTGAAATGAAAACTGACCTTTTCCAGTCCTGTGGCCACTGCTGAGTTTTCCAAATTTGCTGGCACTGAGCAGATGACCCACAAACTGGAGAACAATTATACCAAAGAAGTTCTCGCACTGTTACAAAAGTTCTAGGACCTACAATGGGTTTCCCAACCAGGGGATTCGGCAAAGGGATTGAGAAGCCCCAAGGAATTTGACTTTGGAGGCCAGTGGGATTTGATTACAGAACTTCCACAGGACTAGGGTAACTTGGAGGGCACAAACAAAACCTTGTCCACAGCAGGACCCAGGAGAAAGGAGCACTGACCCCACAAGAGACCGAGTCAGACTCGCCTGTGAGTGTCCTGGAGTCTCCGGCGGAGGCGTGGGTTGACAGTGGCCTGCCATGGGGTCGGGGCAGTGAATACAACAGTGCTGGCACAAATCCTCTTGAAGGAGGTTGCCCCTACCATAGTTTGGCGTCAGGCCAAACAACAGGGAGGGAATACAACCCCACCCATCAACAGAAAATTGGATCCCCACATTCAGTCCCTCCCATCAGGAAGCTTTCGCAAGCCTCTTATCCTTATCCATCAGAAGGCAGGCAGAATGAAAACCACGATCGCAGAAAACTAGCCAAACTGATCACGTGGGTCACAGCCTTGTCTAACTCAATGAAACTATGAGCCATGCGGTGTAGGGCTACCCAAGACGGACGGATCATGGTGGAGAGCTCTGACGAAACGTGGCCCAGTGGAGAAAGGAATGGCAAACCACTTCAGTATTCTTGCCTTGAGAACCCCCTGAACAGTGTGAAAAGGCAAAAAGGATGGAGACACATCTATGGACATACTGGGAATATACAAGGAAGTGTGGCCTGGAGCAGAGTTGAAATCACTGCAGTCTTCCAGCAGCCTGGAGGGCAGAGGATCCTGGCCCTCAAAGTCAGGCAGGACGGCTGCAGCTCCACGGCTGGAGCCCCAGAGGCAGGAGGGGGCCAGTAGCGCCTCCTGGGAGAGTTGCCTGGGTCACAAGGAACAGCTCCTCTACTCAGAATATCTTCTCCCTGCAGATTCAGCTGGGCTTGGGCTTGCCCAGGGCTCAATTCATTATCTCCTTATCTTTACAACTTTCCACAGTTCACAAGCAAATTCTTTCTGAGTTTCTTAGCTGAAATCCTTGGGAAAAAGAATCTAGTTGAGGCCATCTTTTTGTGCCAAGTCATCATTACAGCTGATTGGTCCATGGGCGGTCTGGCTTCCCTTGAAGCAAGAGTCTCCACTTTGGTCTCGGGGTCACTCATATCTAAACAGACAAGGTTCCTTGTCATGGAGTGACCTGCTGAGGCTCATTTTGGGGCCATGAATGAGTGGGGCAGATTCTCATGGAAGGGAGGAGAATGACTGATCAAGCCTGAAGCAGCCTGGATGGTAGTCTCTCAAAAGTCCTCTGGGGAACTATCTCCTTCAGCTTTTATTCCTGTCAGGGCCCACATACATGCTGGGAAGGAACAGGCCTCTCGCAGCCCACTCTAAAACCCACTTGTTTTAGTTTGGATCCTTTAAAACTGAAGCAAAACTTACTAAGATTTTATTGGGAGATCAAAACAAACACTTAGGTGAAGAAAGCATACTGCCCTAATAACTAGCAAGTGTCATATCCTAATGCAAAATTTCCTCAACCTTATTACAAATCAAAGAAAGGCTTTGTCAACTACAAATTGGCCCTTACCGAGAGCATTGCCAATGACTAAACAACAAGGCATTAGCCATCTGCCTCTGCTGAGACTGAACCCCAGGATGCTATAGCTGGCGACCTTCAACAACCCCTGAGAGAGGCGCTCTGCTCCAGGGAATCTGGTGGGTTAGATAGTTGGATGTTTTTAGGAACAGATTTTATGATCTCAATCCTTGCATCTCCTCATATCTAGAGAAGCACTAAGCCCCTTCATGGTGAAATCAGACCCTCATGACTTACAAAAACCTTTTGTAAGTTGAGTGCTTCATGGTATTGGACTCCCCCTTCACCCAAACTTCATATATTGACTTTCCCCCACTGCCACTTTGGAGCAGTCTCTCAGAGCTATCTGAGATGCTGCCTCCGGGGCTGCAGTGCTCATTTTGCCCCAAATAAAACTTAACTCACAACTCTCAAGTTGTATATCTTTTTTAGTCGACAGCTTAATCCTCAATTTTGGCCTATTACACTGGCAATATCCATTGTTAGGAGGGTACAGAAAAAGTGTATGAGAGTACAGGAAATGTATATGAGAGTATACATATACAAAGCCTTAAAAAGGTGTGGAAAATGAAGTATTTCATGCTATATCAGTGGGCAAGAAATGTCATAGCTATCGCAATTCCAGCCCTCCAAATGTGAATTTCTGAGCCATGCCAACAAGCAGCATCACTCCCTACAAGAGGAACTAAAGGATGTCACAGTCATCAGTGGTTATAGCTCTCCATGTGACCTAAGGAAATTCATGAAGAGAAGAATATATCTGTAAAAAGGCAGGGTACCGGTACTAGATAGGCGAGATGCAGGTGAACGGAATGACTTCAATAATCCCAGATTCTTGCATCTTCCCATACAGGCAAGAACCCTAAATTTCTTGATATCTATTTTCCTTACTTAACAATAATCTTTGATGTTCAGACTGCCTGCCTGCTTTGTTGCAAACTTGTGTATAGCCTGACTCCCTCTCCTGCCTCTGGGAAGCAGTCCCTTAGGGCTGCTAAGATGCTGTCTCCCAGGGAGTCCTAAACATTCCCACCAAATAAAGAATTTCTCAACTTTCAGGTTGTGACTAATTTTTTAGTTGACAGGTGGTCCAACTCAGTAATTTCATTCATAGTGGTGTGGGTAGGTTAGTCGCTCAGTCGTGTCTGACTCTGTGACCCCACGAACTGTAGCCCATCAGACTCCTCTATCCGTGGGATTCTCCAGGCAAGAATACTAGACTGGATTGCCATTCCCTTCTCCAGAGGATCTTCCTGACCCAGGGATTGAACCCAGGTCTCCTGCATTGCAGGCAGATTCTTTACCATCTGAGCTACAGGGAAGATCTCATTTGTAGGAGGGATTTGAAAATTTACCTAATACTCCCTAGAGTGAAACACAAATGCAGCCCTTTGGTTTTGTATAACTGATCTCATTTCCTCTAAAGCTGCTATCTTGGTGGAAAGTGAGAAAAAAATAAATTTGTCCACTCCACTAAATCACAGTTTAATTAAATAATGTAACCTGCCCCTTTAGACCCTCAGTCTATCCTGGTAACGTCTCAGTATCTCAGCTTTTCTCTTTTCTCCTATTCCACTCCAAGATAGTTTTAGGTATATAGGTGATGGGAGGACTTACATATCCTTATGGTGGTAGGGAAAAGGCTCTTTGAAGTTCATGTATGTTACAATCCCATTTTAGTTATTAACAAAAAGGGCAAGTGTGTTAAAGAAAAAAAAAATCTGGAAAAGTATACTGCAAAGTCCTATCTTTGAATTATCTCTAGGAGGTGGGACAGCCCTGGGCCACTACACTCTTTTACATTTATGCATTAGTTCAATTTTATAAGAAGCATGCATTAATTAACTCCATGTTCAAGGTCAGAAGGGGCAGCCATGAGGAGATACCCCTTGTCCAAGGTAAGGAGCAGCGGCTGCATTTTGCTGGAGTAGCCGTGAAGAGATAGATACCCCACGTCCAAGGTAAGAGAAACCCAAGTAAGATGGTAGGTGTTGCAAGAGGGCATCAGAGGGCAAACACGCTGAAACCATAATCACAGAAAACTAGCCAATCTGATCACACGGACCACAGCTTTGTCTAACTCAATGAAACTAAGCCATGCCACATGGGGCCACCCAAGACGGGTGGGTCACGGTGGAGAGGTCTGACAGAATGTGGTCCACTGGAGAAGGGAATGGCAAGCCACTTCAGTATTCTTGCCTTGAGAACCCCATGAACAGTATGAAAAGGCAAAATGATAGGATACTGAAAGAGGAACTCCCCAGGTCAGTAGGTGCCCAATATGCTGCCGGAGATCAGTGGAGAAATAACTCCAGAAAGAATGAAGGGATGGAGCCAAGGCAAAAAAAATACCCAGTTATGGATGTGACTGGTGATAGGAGCAAGGTCCGATGCTGTAAAGAGCAATATTGCATAGGAACCTGGAATGTTAGGTCCATGAATCAAGGCAAACTGGAAGTGGTCAAGCAGGAGATGGCAAAAGTGAACATCAACATTCTAGGAATCAGTGAACTAAAATGGACCGGAATGGGTGAATTTAACTCAGATCCCATTATATCTACTACTGTGGGCAGGAATCCCTTAGAAGGAATGGAGCAGCCATCATAGTCAACAAAAGAGTCCAAAATGCAGTACTTGGATGCAATCTCAAAAACGACAGAATGATCTCTGTTTGCTTCCAAGGCAAACCATTCAATATCACGGTAATCCAAATCTATGTCCCAATCAGTAATGCTGAAGAAGCTGAAGTTGAACGGTTCTATGAAGACCTATAAGACCTTTTAGAACTGACATCCAAAAAAGCTGTCCTTTTCATTATAGGGGACTGGAATGCAAAAGTAGGAAGTGAAGAAACACCTGTGGTAACAGGCAAATTTGGCCTTGGAATACCGAATGAAGCAGGGCAAAGGCTCATAGAGTTTTGGCAACAGAATGCACTGGTCATAGCAAACACCCTCTTCAAACAACACAAGAGAAGACTCTACACATGGACATCACCAGATGGTCAACACCAAAATCAGAGTGATATATTCTTTGCAGCCAAAGATGGAGAATCTCTATACAGTCAGCAAAAACAAGATCAGGAGCTGACTGTGGCTCAGATCATGAACTCCTTATTGCCAAATTCAGACTTAAATTGAAGAAAGTGGAGAAAACCACTAGACCATTCAGGTATGACCTAAATCAAATCCCTTATGATAATACAGTGGAAGTGAGAAATAGATTTAAGGGACTAAATCTGATAGACAGACTGCCTGATGAACTATGGATGGAGGTTAGTGACACTGTATAGGAGACAGGGATCAAGACCATCCCCTTGGAAAAGAAATGCAAAAAAGCCAAATGGTTGTCTGAGGAGGGCTTACAAATAGCTGTGAAAAGAAGAGAAGTGAAAAGCAAAGGAGAAAAGGAAAGATATAAGCATCTGAATGCAGAGTTCCAAAGAATAGCAAGGAGAGATAAGAAAGCCTTCCTCAGCGATCAATGCAAAGAAATAGAGGAAAACAACAGAATGGGAAAGACTAGTGATCTCTTCAAGAAAATTAGAGATACCAAGGGAACATTTCATGCAAAGATGGGCTTGATAAAGGACAGAAATGGTATGGACCTAACAACAGCAGAAGATATTAAGAAGAGGTGGCAAGAATACACAAAAGAACAATACAAAAAAGAGCTTCATGACCCAGATAATCATGATGGTGTGATCTCTCACCTAGAGCCAGACATCCTGGAATGTGAAGTCAAGTGGGCCTTAGAAAGCATCTAGAACAAAGCTAGTGGAGGTGATAGAATTCCAGTTAAGCTATTTCAAATCCTGAAAGATGATGCTGTGAAAGTGCTGCACTCAATATGCCGGCAAATTTGGAAAACTAAGCAGTGGCCACAGGACTGGAAAGGGTCTGTTTTCATTCAATCCCAAAGAAAGGCAATGCCAAAGAATGCTCAAACTACTGCACAATTGCACTCATCTCACACGCTAGTAAAGTAATGCTCAAAATTCTCCAAGCCAGGTTTCAGCAATATGCGAACCATGAACTTCCAGATGTTCAAGCTGGTTTTAGAAAAGGCAGAAGAACCAGAGATCAAATTGCCAACATCCGCTGGATCATGGAAAAAGCAAGAGAGTTCCAGAAAAACATCTATTTCTGCTTTATTGACTATGCCAAAGCCTTTGACTGTGGCGATCACAATAAACTGTGGAAAATTCTGAAAGAGATGGCAATACCAGACCACCTGACCTGCCTCTTGAGAAACCTATATGCAGGTCAGGAAGAAACAGTTAGAACTGGACATGGAGCAACAGACTGGTTCCAAATAGGAAAAGGAGTACATCAAGGCTGTATCTTGTCACCCTGCTTATTTAACTTATATGCAGAGTACATCATGAGAAATGCTGGGCTGGAAGAAGCACAAGCTGGAATCAAGATTGCCGGGAGAAATATCAATAACCTCAGATATGCAGATGACATCACCCTTATGGCAGAAGGTGAAGAGGAACTAAAAAGCCTCTTGATGAAAGTGAAAGAGGAGAGTGAAAAAGTTGGCTTAAAGCTCAGCATTCAGAAAACTAAGATCATGGCATCTGGTCCCATCACTTCATGGCAAATAGATGGGGAAACAGTGGAAACAGTGTCAGACTTTATTTTTGGGGGCTCCAAAATCACTGCAGATGGTGATTACAGCCATGAAATTAAAAGACACTTACCCCTTGGAAGGAAGGTTATGACCAACCTAGATAGTATATTGAAAAGCAGAGATATTACTTTGCCAACAAAGGTCCATCTAGTCAAGGCTATGGTTTTTCCAGTGGTCATGTGTGGATGTGAGAGTTGGACTGTGAAGAAAGCTGAGCGCCGAAGAATTGATGCTTTTGAACAGTGGTGTTGGAGAAGACTCTTGAGAGTGCCTTGGACTGCAAGGAAATCCAACCAGTCCTTTCTAAAGGAGATCAGTCCTGGGTGTTCATTGGAAGAACTGATGCTAAAGCTGAAACTCCAATACTTTGGCCACCTCATACAAAGTGTTGACTCATTGGAAAAGACCCTGATGCTGGGAGGGATTGGGGGCAGGAGGAGAAGGGGACGATGACAGAGGATGAGATGGCTGGATGGCATCATGGACTTGATGGACATGAGTTTGAGTGAACTCCAGGAGCTGGTAATGCACAGGGAGGCTTGGTGTGCTGTGATTCATGGGGTAGCAAAGAGTCGGACACGACTGAGTGACTGAACTGAACTGATGCATTAATTTTATAACTGGAAAAAAGAATAATGATGTTTTAATTCCAGTAAAAAAAAAAAGTACAACAAAGGATGTTAGGTTGGAAATTTTTATTGACATGCTAAGATATGATAGTTACTGATAGTCAAAGTAAGGTGTGAAAAGTGAAGTCGCTCAGTTGTGTCCTACTCTTTGCGACCCCATGGACTGTAGCCTACCAGGCTCCTCTGTCCATGGGATTTTTCCGGCAAGAATACTGGAGTGGGTTGCCATTTCCTTCTCCAGGAGATCTTCCTGACCCAGGGACTGAACCCGGGTTTCCCACATTGTAGGTAGACGCTTTACCATCTGAGCCACCAGGGAAGATGTTAGTAAGGTGTGAGTGGACCACAAAAATGCAGATCTTCAAAAGAAATGTCAAAATCTGGTTACCTGTCTCTTGACCCCTCACTCAGAGAGAAGAGAAGAAGAGTCAGAAGAAGGGAAGGTTTCAGGGGGGAGGTTTTGGGGGTAGGATTTCTTTGGGAAAATCTAAGGAACCACCTGCTCCCTTGCCTCAAGTCTAGTGAGAGGGGTCTCAAGGGGACTGAGCACTGCGGGAGCGTGACATGGCCTCTGCCACAGGGCACATACTCTGCTCAGGTCCTGGCTGCCTCTGGAAAGTTAAGCAGCCTTGGTAAAAAGAAGTGCATCTGGGCGCGAACTGCTCTACATTCAGAGTGCAGATCAAAGGAGACTAGAATCCTGGGGACTAGATGAGGAAGAGGCAGAGGCAAGGTCCACCCCTGGTGAAGCCTGACCAAGAGGGTGACCTATGAGTAAAAAAGAGACTTAGCAGTTAGGGGCCAGGAGGCAGATGCTCAGGCATAGGCTGTGGGAAGCAGAGGGACAGGAGGAGAGGGAGCCAGGTCTGAGAAACCCAGCATGGGAGTCTCCCAGGACTCCATGAAAGCCCCCAGGAGTCAGGTTTAAACATCTGCCAGGGACCTATGGCAGACGGTGAAGAAAGCTGAGCGCTGAAGAACTGATGCTTTTGAACTGTGGTGTTGGAGAAGACTCTTGAGAGTCCCTTGGACTATAAGGAGGTCCAACCAGTCCATCCTAAAGGATATCAGTCCTGGGTGTTCATTGGAAGGACTGATGCTGAAGCTGAAACTCCAACACTTTGGCCACCTGATGCGAAGAGCTGACTCATTGGAAAACTGAACACAACCCTCCCTGAGGCTGCAGACTACCCACCTGCCATTGGCCCTAGCTTTGGGGAAGTAAGATAGAAATCTTATCTTTGAATGAGGATTTAAATACTAAGTAATTAAGTCTTTATTTGTGACCCTTGGACTTTTAACAAAGGGTGCCCAGAAAAATTTACAAGCTTAACAGGATTTTTACACATGGCCAGGAAAAGATCATCCTAAACCCTCACAAAAGCCATGGAAGGGATGGACTTATGCTAAGTGAACTAAGACAGAGAAAGACGAATACTGTATGATATCACTTATATGTGAAAGTACAAAATAAAACAAACTAGTAAATCAAAGAAGAAGCAGACTTACAGACAGAGAGAAGAAACTAGTGGTTACCAGTGGGGAGAGGGAAGGAGGGAGGAGCAGGACAGAGGTAGGGGATTAAGAGGTATAAACTTCCATGTATTATGTATAATAAACTACAAGGCTATATAGTGCAATATTTTCTATATTATAATTTTATTTCCAATATTTTATAATAATTATAAAGGGATTATAACTTTAAAAAACTGTGAGTCACTATGTGTTATACCTGAAACATAAAATATTATATATTTTGATATAGTTGATATATATATCAACTATACCTCAATTTTTAAAAAGGCAATGGAAGACAAAAATAAAGTGGCTTTGATGAATACAACCCACAAGCTGTGTTCAGCACACTGGTTATAAAAGATTCTTTTCTTAGAAACCACTCTGCCTTAAGTTCCTAGATATACTGAAACAGTGCCATTCAGATGTCAGCAAGAGCCCCTCATTCTTTGGAGGTCTGGGTAATTCCATAGTTTGGAAACATTTGAGCTTGTCCAATAATTTCTCTTCATTCCTAGAATTCACTCACCTGAGGTGCCTCTTATTTCCTTGTCTGTTTTGCCTTCTGCTCTTTCCTCTCATCAGCCTGGATGCAGAAATAGCATCTCTTAGCATTCCCTCTTGGAGAAGGAAATGGCACCCCACTCCAGTACTCTTGCCTGGGAATCCCATGAACGGAGGAGCCTGGTAGGCTGCAGTCCATGGGGTGGCTAAGAGTCGGACACAACTGAGCGACTTCACTTTCACTTTTCACTTTCACCCATTGGAGAAGGAAATGGCAACCCACTCCAGTGTTCTTGCCTGGAGAATCCCAGGGACGGGGAGCCTGGTGGACTGCCGTCTATGGGGTCGCACAGAGTCGTACATGACTGAAGTGACTTAGCAGCAGCAGCAGCAGCATTCTCTCTGTAGAAGAATCTCCTCACACAAAGAGTAGCTGTGAGTAGTGGAGACTTAACTGAAGTTTTTCCATCTCTTCAAAGTGGAAATGTTTGATGGTCAAGGAGTTTTCTTTAAGTAAAGTTCAGTTGAGTTCCACATTTACGGAGTGACTGCTGTTACCAGGTCCTGTGACAAATGCTGGATACACAGAGTAAGTGATAGTCTCTATCCTCAAGATACTTACAGTCTAGCTGGAGAGAGAATGTAAGAAACACAGTGAATGCCTGGCAGAGCCCATGTTGCCATGGCAACACACAGTGGGCGAGGGGAGTACACAGTCTGATATGAGGATGGGGGAGCCAAGGAAGGTTTCCCTCTGTGATGAAACAGGAGAGTAACCAAGTAGCAGATTGGAAAGAGAATCAAATACAAGCTTGAGAACAAAGAAATATAATAGGTGTTTAAAAAACTCAAGGGTTGGGTTTAACAGCAGTTTGGATACATGAGAAGAAACAATCAATGAATCAGGAAACTTGGTAGAGGAAGCTACCTAGAATGAAGAAGAGATGACAAGGCAGAAAACACAAAAGCAAACACAACAGACACAGAATACAGAGAGAAGCTCTTATTCATATCTAGCTGGGATAAGTCTACTTGGAGCTGAGAATGAGCAGGGACAATTCTGAAGATAATCAAGAATTTTCCAGAACTGATGAAAGATGTCAAGCTCAGAGTCAAGAAGAGCAAAAAACCCCAAGAAAAGTTAATAAAAAAAAATCTATTCTTGGCACATTAAATCTGCAAAAAATAAAACAAAAAATTAAAGACAAGCAGAGGAGAAAAAAAGATTATTTCCAAAGAAGAAACAGTTAGAGAGGTTGCTCAACAGCAACAATGGAAACCAGAGAACAATGGACTGCCTTCTAAGTGCTAAAAGAAAACTGCTAGTCCAAAATTCTACATCTAGCTAAAAGGTCCTTTAAGAATAAACATGAGCAGACATTTTTAGACAAATGAAAACTGAGTGATTTACCCACTAGCAGAAATACTGTATTAATTTTCTACTTTTGTATAACAAATTACTATAATCTTAGCAGCTTAAAACAACATCCACTTATTATCTCACAGTTTTGTTGATGAGAAGTCCAGGCAAGGATCAAATAGGTTCTCTACTCAGAATATCACATGGCTGAAGTCAAAGTGTTGGCCAAGGCCAGAGTCTCATCTGAGGCTTAAGGTCCTCTACCCAGACCTTGTAGTTGAAAGCAGAAATGAGGTCTAAAAAAAGTCTAAGATTTGAAAGTATACAAATCATATTTTCTGATACAATGCAATGACACTAGGAAAAAATTTTTAAAACTCCACATTTATTTGGATATTAAGAAGTGCTTTTAAATAACACATAGGTTAAATAAGGTATCACAAAGAAAATTAGAATAATATTCATGGGGAACAGCTGATAAAGGGAAATTTATAGTCTCAAATGCATATATTAGAAAATAACAAAGGTTAAAATTAATGAGCTAAGATTCTATTTCAAAAAGTTATTTTCTATTCTAGAAAATAAAATATTGGATACCATACTAGTACTCACAAAGATGTACTGCCTACCTCTGGGCATTGGAGTCAGGTTTAGCTGTATTTTCTGCACCAGTCAATGATGCGTTTACAGAAGTGCGATACGTCACACCTAGGCAGGAGTCTTACGTGCAGTTTACCATGCTGTCTCTTTTCCCTCTGTCATAAGCATTGTCAGTGCTCTAGACCGACTGTTCTGATAGCTTGAGTCACACAGTGAAAACAATGTGGGAAAGAACCCAGCCAATCTGGATGGAACAGGCAGCATGAACGAGAAATAAACTGTGTTGGTTGAAAGTCCTGAGATTTTTGAGTGATTGTATGTTAATGCAGCCTAGCTTCCCTGGTGGCCAAAGAATGGTGGTAAAGGACACGTGGGTTTGATCCTTGGGTTGGGAAGATCCCCCGGAGAAGGAAAGGGCAACCCATTCCAGTATTCTTGCCTCAGAAATCCCACAGACAGAAGAGCCTGGCAGGCTACAGTCCATGGGGTGGCAAAAGTGTCGGACATGTCTTAGTGATTAAACAACAGCTGGTGGGTAGGGCTAACTTCTCGCCCCAGGATGGCAGCACCTGGGCAGGGAATCAGTACAAGGCAGGCTGGGAGGAAGCATGGACCACCCCTCTTGGGAGGGGAACCACCACTGTAGTCGTACAGGCTGACACAAAGCTACCAAGAAGCAGCAGGAGTCACCTGGGAGACCAGGGAACAGAACAGATGGGGCTGACGGGAGAGAGGGATGTGCACGGAGGGAGGCGCTGGTATCCAGACCATGAAGTGGGTGGGTGGGGACAGGAGACACCCAGAGCCCTCATCTCCCCGGCATGGGGAAACGTTAGATTTCTAGGATTCTAACAACACAGCAGAGGGGAGGGGGAACTACATGAAAGCAGTCAAAGAGTATAAGCTTTCAGTTATAATATAAATAAGCACTAGGGATGTGATGTGACGGCGGACTACAGTCCACGGGGTCGCAAAGAGTCGGACACGACTGAGCGACTAAGCAGCAACAAGGGATGTAATGTACAATATGATAAAGACAGTTAACACTGCGGTATGCTACATATGAAAGCTGTTGAGAGTAAACCCTAAGAACTATCAGAAGGAAAAAATATTTTTTTCTTTTTCTTTTGTATCTCTATGAGATGATGGATGTTCATTAAATGGATGTATATAAGTCAAATCATGATGCTATATGCTTTAACTTTACACAGTGTTGTATTTCAGTTATATCTCAATAAAATGGGAAAATAAAATAAAATAATCATAATTTCTAAGTGCCTAACATGCACAAACACAAGAATTCATGGTTTTGAAACTTGCCTTTCTATGGTCTCTTTCCCTTACCTAATGACCACCCCCTAGATTTTATGGCAGCTATAAAGGGAAAGACTGACCATGCAAGTCAGCCTCTGGCAGAATTCACGTCAACATTCTAGGAGGGCTGGCCGGGCTGGCCAGTTCACAGCGCTAATAATTAAGACATGAGTTACATCACGGACTAGAAACGCTAGGAGCCAGTAATTATGCTAATAAGTAAAAGTTGGATTCTGTATATGAGAATTTGGGCTACCACTACAGAAAATTGGGAAGGCAGTTGCCATTCTGTTCTACATCACATACCCTGAGGTCTGGGTGGATGAAGGGACTGTTGACTCAAATTTAGTATTTTTAGGGTTCCTGTTGGGAACCCCAAATGGTAAACACAATAGTATGAAAGAAGAGGCTGGAGTAATAGGTGGGAGGACATCTCCTCCCCAGGCCGTCTTTCCCTCTAGATGACCTAATGACTCATGGGCACTGTGATAGCTAGTATAAATAGCAATGGATTTGATGCGGGCTTCAAGGGGATGTCAGAATAATCATACAGAACACATCTTTGAGTCAGTGCATAGAAAGAATTAAACATCCTTCCAGCTTACTGTTGACACTGACTTGACTTTTCTGTTGCAGGAAACTCTTGCCTGGGATAGTAAAAGTTGTAAATATCATTTTTTTTTTTTTTTGCAGCAATTTCAAGAAGAAAAACATATAAAGGAACTTTGCAATTTTTTAGTTTGTATCCAATCACTCTCTAAGACTGAAATCCATGCCTCAAAACCCTCCCATTGCCCTGCTCAATAATCCTCAACTACTACATGATGATTCTTGCCAATTCCCAATCAAGCTCCCTCCACTGGAAGAGCTGCCTTCAAACAGACCCCAACGCTTCATAAATCCCAACTCTGCCTCCTCATTCTAGATGCTGCTATGCTGCAGAGTTGTGTTCTCCCTTCCTGCGATGAGAACAAATTTGGCTTTACATTATCACAGAGCTCTTTTGAGGGTATTTTCAGGGAGCCACCATTGAACTGTCAAAACCCACCAAAATCGGATGGAGACTCCCTTCACCACTGGAGCAAAAAACCCTTGATTCAAAAACAATGTGCTCCTCTGAGGCCCTCAAGCCCCTCGGGTGTCTTTCAGACATCACTAGTGAGGGATGTAAGGCTTGCCCTGGGCCCGAGTTCCAATTTCTTAAGTCTCTTTTTTATTGAGCTCCCCAAGTGCTGAGTCTGTTTTGTCTCCTATCAATTAGGAACCCTTTTTAGGAATTCTTTGATTACCAGACCATATTTGGAAGTTTTTTTCTCCTTGGTGGATATCTACCTTATCACTAATCAGCCAACTATTTGTCTATATCCACCCTGGTCATTTATTGTTGCACATCTAAAAGAATAAAGTTTATGGTGAAGAGGACAAGTGTGGGTCCCAATAAGTCCATCCCTAAGCCAGCCCAGGGCAAAATTTAGTCTCAGGACACTGATCAACACCTTATGAGAACGTTCTTCAGACTCATTTTGTCTGTGAGAGTTTGGATCAACAGAGGTCTCCACACACCTTTCAGCTGCTGAGAGCTGTAAATTCATCAGCGCTGCAATTGGATAAGGTCGAGCTGTGAGGTCAAGGGCCCCAA
Organism: Ovis canadensis; assembly: GCF_042477335.2. Taxonomy (NCBI): domain Eukaryota; kingdom Metazoa; phylum Chordata; class Mammalia; order Artiodactyla; family Bovidae; genus Ovis; species Ovis canadensis. The sequence goes on along the minus strand of NC_091247.1, from coordinate 77,555,603 downwards.
GCTACAGGATGCACAAGCAGCTCTCCACTGACATTCCCAGGCTGTCTTGGGGGTTCTCTTAGTGTAAACCTCAGTCCATGTCTTCCTTGGGCCCAACTTCCGCTTCTTACTGGTATTTATGCTATTGCCCAAATTTGTGCACTTATCTTTCTAAATAGCATCATTTTACCAAGGATGCTTCAGAATTACAGTGACCACTGCAAGAACTCTGGACATGAACAAAATTATCCACTTGATAAAGTTATCCACTTGATAATTGTCTTTGAAGGAAAAGGGAACACAACTGAAATATCCAATGGTCTTTTTTTTCATTAGCATGAGGAAGAATCCAAAAAAATTGGATTCTAAAATTGCCTCCTTAACAGATTCCTTGGCCAAAGCAAAAGAAAAATCTGAACTTAAAACCATGTGTCTTTTAGATCTCCCACAAATCACAACTCAAACACACTATTCCTCTTCCTCTAACCCACATTCTTCCACCTCCTACTGCCCCATCTCTCCCTCTGACCCACTCTTCTTCCCTCCTAGCCCACCAGATACCCCAAACCTTGCGTGCATGTGTGCTAAGGCACTTCAGTTGCATCCGATTCTTTGTGACCTATGGCCTGTAGCCCACCAGGCTCCTCTGTCCATGGGATTCTCTAGGCAAGACTTCTGGAGTGGGTTGCCATGCCCTCCTTCAGGGGATTTTTCTGACCCAGGGATCAAACCCGCATTATGTTGCCTGCATTGGCAGGTGGGTTTTTACCACTCCAGAAGTTCTTTACCACTAGCACTACCATGGAAGTCCAACCCTATCCTTACTTATCTCTTCAAGGTAAACCTTCTTCAGCACAGAGAAAACTGCCAATAGTGAATTCAAGCTCTGGTTCCATTCTCAGCTGAACGGCATTGTCAAAGACTTTCCAAGGCCTAGACAAGATAAGGAGAACAGTGGAGAGAAATTCAGATTAGTTTGAGGGACATATAATCCAGGGTGACCAGATATATACCAATTAGTTCATATGTTGCAAAAAGTTCAGTGAAAAGGTCAGAACTTCCAATGATGACTTAAAAGACCTTGACTTGAACAGGAAAAGGAAGTGACTTAGAAACACTGCAGATGTGAGTCAAGGTCTTTTGGAAGCTATTCTCTGTCTTTTCTGTGAAAATAGTGTGTGCTCTGATTCAGTTCTTCAAGCCGAAAAAAGAGAAGTCTGATGGAGACTTTAGGGATAGGTTCTTTAAAATGTAGTGGTAGGGTTCACTAGTAAATCTTGAAGCAGCTGGGACCCTGGCTCTCCCTCTCATCTTTTTTATAAATTGCCTCAAAGCAGAAATAGGGGATTTAATATGCAAGCAACAAGTAGGGTGGGAAATAGGCCCATGGCCAGATCTCCAAAACCTTGGAAGAGCTCTATTTAAAAGAGCCCTAGAACTAACAGACTAAAGGGAAAAGAAATTAAAAAAAATTATCAGTGAAGGTGTTCAGTTTCCCATTCTACCTGCAAACCCACAAGGAAACACTTGTCTAAAAATTACAAGGCAATCTTACAATTTTGACTGATTTCATCACAATAACAACAATCTTGAATCTGAGCACTATTATATAGATTTTCCTCAACTTATAAAGAGGTTATATTCCAATAAACCCATCGTAAGTTGAATATATTAAGTCAAAAATCCATTCTGTAAACCTACCATCATAGCTTAGCCTTGGTGCCCTTAAACATGCTCAGAATTTACATTAGACTATGGTTTGGCGAAATTATCTAACACAAAGGATCTAGTAAGGATCTTACTGCATTTTGCTAGCCTGGTAAAAAGATCAAAATTCAAAATTTGAAGTGTAGATTCCACCAAATAGGTATCACTTTTCTACCGTCTTAAAGGTGGAAGAAGGTGTATCATCATAAGCCGGGGACCTGCTGAAACAACCCTCTCCTTGGATTCAACAAACTATGTGGTCAGGAATCTATCTGATAATTCTCACCACACCTTCCCTAGGCCCCAGCACTTAACCATCACCCTGTACTTTTCACCAAGGATTGTTCTTTTCTCCTTTGTGACATTATACTCATTAACTTAATAGCAAGGGATTTACTGTGTGAATGGAATTGCCACATTAAATGCTCTCCTGATGGCCTCTTCCTTTCAGTCCCCAAGGACCTCCCTGTTCATAATGAGGTCCTAGCCAATGTGAATATTGATTTACCAGTACTTTTGGTGGTAAGTCAAGCATAGACTGCAGTTCTCTTGTGGGCAAACAATTCCACTTACATTCTACTGGAACTAAATGCATGGTGTTCAGTTCAGACTGACCCCACAAATTTGCCCAACAGCCTTTAAAACAAGGCACTAAGGAAGGAATAAAACTAATAATCAAAGGCCACAAAGAGAAAGGAGTCTTCATACTTCACTCTCCATTTCCCTTTAGAACCAAACTCAAATCCTGTTTCATCCTCAAGGTCTAAGTGAACTGGGCATGTGTTGGACAACTGTGGAACACTGTTGTGCTTTCCTTGGTGTGCCTTTAAGTTAAAAGTGAATACCTGTCTTCTCCAAGAAAAATCAACATACCTGGACTGGTATGCCTCAGCCTCTGACGCGCCCTCCTACTTTTCACAAATCCTCAACCAGGGCTTCTGGAGCTTTTAACTTGCCCTGTGATCCTATTCTTAGCCAATATGTAGATAATCTTTCTTGTTCCAAAGATAAGGCTGGCTCTGAGGCTGATGCATCTGTTTACTTTTAGCTCAGAGAGGGCATATGGGTTCCAGAGAGACGTGAACAATTTGTTAGAGGACAGTGCACGACCTAAGATAGGATTTATCCCATGAGGTAAATCTCTTACTCCAGACAACCAGCTGTGCAAAAGCTTCCCAGCCAACTAAGAGATAATTATGAGGATTCTTGAGATGAATCCTCATAATGGCATCACTGACTCGATGGACCTGAGTTTCAGTGAGCTCTGGAAGTTGGTGATAGACAAGGAAGTCTGGCATGCTGCAGTCCATGGGGTTGCAGAGTTGGACACAACTGAGTGATTGAATTGAACTGAGTCTCACTGGCCACTGTGGGCTGTGTTTCCAAGTTTTCTTATGCTCCCACACTGTTATTTGACTTACCCAAGTTCCTGGTAACCAAGTCTTTTCTCTGGGAACAAACATAACCTTATTTTTTTAGTTCAAATGAACTGTTCAAAACCCTCTTACTTTGGGCCTAGTGTTATGTTAGTCTCTCAGTTGTGTCCAACTCTTTGTGGGTAGCCATTCACTTCTCTAGGTGAATCTTCCCAACCCAGGGATCAAACCCGGTCTCTGGCACTGCAGGCAGAATCTTGACCGTCTGTGCTATCAGGGAAGCCCAACTACAAGTCAATAAGAGATCTCACCGAGACCTTAACTTCATGAGAATAAACACCAGTAGCTTAGCTTCTCTGATGATCCAGTGGCAAGAACTTCCCACTCTGCTCAGGGGCAGCAGCTAAAGGAACAGTCTCCTACTGGCTTGGCTGTAAGAGTCTCTAAACCAGACGGTCCCTTGTGCTGTACCATCTTTGTTGCTCCCTGAAAACACACATTTCTCATTAAGTCGATTTACCTCCTGCTAACTTCCTTCCCTTCTCTGAGATGCTGCAAAGATTGTCTAGGCAGTACTCTCCCTCTCTGGTAAGCAATGAACTCAGCTTCCTTCACCTGATCAGTAAGTTATTTTGGCAGCATTTCTGAGCTGGCAATGACAGCATTCTTTAGCAGGATGTGTCATAAACTCTCATTTGGGAGATTCCAGATTATTAAAAATTAATTAAAAACAACATCTATACTTATATTTGCCACTGATTTTGTACAATATTACTGATTGGATCATGGTTGTTCTTTGTTCTTGTTTCTGCAGCCTCTTACTCCCATGAAAGACAGTGGTGACTAGTGGGCTGGGGTCTTGACCCTTCTGGAAAACAGCTCTAATGGGGTCCAGCACGTGTTTATGTTTGTTAAGTTTTCAACATCCTGCTATGTTCCTCCTGCCAGTGCCCCAGGCCCACACAAATATCGGTGCTCCCGTCAAAGAACATGTTAGTTGCTTAGTTGTATCTGACTCTTTGTGACCCCATGGACTGCAGCCTGCCAGACGCCTCTGTCCATGGGATTCTACAGGCAAGAATATTGGAGTGGGTTTCCATGCCCTCCTCCAGGGGAATCTTCCCGACCTAGGGACCGAACCCAGGTCTCCTGCATCAAAGACGGATTCTTTACCATCTGAGCCACCAAGAAAGCCCAAATAACAGTTTGACCCCAACATGATCTGAACACGCCTGCCTCAGATAGTTCCCTGGAGTCCAGCAACCTGGGGGCAGGCTTAGCAAAGGATTGGAGAGAAAAGAGGGAGAAGAGGTTTTCCTTATTTTGTTAGGATTCCTCTTATCAGCTCTGCTTTTCTTTGGCTGCCCTAGGGCTGACTCGGGAATGCCAGACGGGCAAATCACAGGGTGTCCTCAGGCCGCCTCCATCCAAAGGACACACACAGCTCTCTCCAAGTGACATCTGGTTCTGGTGATGAGCAAGGGCAGCCAAAGAGTAACCAAAAGGAGTCTGCATAAATTGAGTAAATGCCAAAGCCACCCCCTTTTCCTCCATCTATCTCCTCATCTCTAGAAGCTCAGGTCAGACCCTAGAGCAGCAGTCAAGGTGAGGAATTCTGCCTCCCAAGCAAGGAATGGAGCTGCATTTGGAACCTGGAGAAGAGGACATCTAGGGCTTCCCTGGAAAAGTCAATGGCACCTCACTCCGGTACTCTTGCCTGGAAAATCCCATGGACGGATGAGCCTGGTGGGCTGCAGTCCATGGGGTCGCTAAGAGTCCGACACGACTGAGCGACTTCACTTTCACTTTTCACTTTCATGCATTGGAGAAGGAAATGGCAACCCACTCCAGTGTTCTCGCGGGGAGAATCCCAGGGACGGGGGAGCCTGGTGGGCTGCCGTCTCTGGGGTCGCACAGAGTCGGACACGACTGAAGCAACTTAGCAGCAGCAGCAGCAGCCGCAGACTTCCCTGGTGGCTCAGATGGTGAGGAAACCGCCTGCAGTACAGGAGACCTGGGCTCAGTCCCTGGGTCGGGAAGATCCCCTGGAGAAGGGAATGGCTACCTACCCCAGTATTCTTGCCTGGAGAATTCTATGGACAGAAGAGTCTGGTGGGCTGCAGACCACACGACGGACCCACTAACTAACACTGAAGTAGTAGGATATCGGCGGGGGCGGGGGCGCAGGGAGGCTGCCTTCAACAGACGCCCCCTTGTGGCTGCAGAGACAAAGGGCCCAGAAGCCTGAGCTCCACTTCACAAAAATTTCCCACGGGTTACAGTTGTCCAGAAGCACGAAGTAGCGAGTCTCCTGACACTGAAAGTGGTCAAGCTCACTCCCAGGGTTACGTATCAGGCAGGGGCTGGGGAAGGTGTGTGCATCTTCTAGCTCTTAGGGGTCTATACTCAAAAGCTTGCTCTGACTCTCCGGTCTTCTGGAATCTTCGGTCTGTGCCATGCACTGTCACTTAAATAATCCTGTTTTGTCGCTTTGGTCTTGCGTGATGGCCTCCATCCCCACCCTGGGCTGTACCCGGAAGCGGGGCCACCATAAACGGGTCTCAAAGGGTTGTAGGTCTGCCTCCCCCGTCTACCCCGCCTGCCTTGTAATCCTTTGAACTTAGTACCCACAGCACAGGGCTAAGTCCTGCTAAGAGCTCGGTACAGCTTTGATCAAAGTAGTCTTTATACACTAGAATTAAGAAATAAGTAAATACCAAGTTGGAGAAACGGCTTAAAACGTCTAAGAAATCCAGGGCAACAGGATTCTGCAGAGGAAAAGGCCTGCCAGCTGGGGTGGAGAGACAGGTTGAAAAGAGGAACTCCACTGTGAAGAAAGAACGTACAAATCGTTCGCAGGGGAGGCATCCCGAGAGTCGCGGGCCTCGCAACGAGCGGGTTCTCCAGAGCGTCCCGGGGTTGGCGCGCAAGACTCGCGCGGCCCAGTAGGGCGGGAACCGGGCGGCTGCCGGTGGCTTCCCGGGGAGGCTCCTTCTCCGAGTTGGGAGCTACCGGTCGGCGGGCCTCTCCCCGGATTTGTGACGTGCCGGGGCAGCGGTGGTGACGGGGCCACCACACAAAGCAGGGTCGTCGGGGCGGGGGTCTCCCAGGCCAAGAGCCCCAATGGGATGGGGAGGGGGTGGGGAGCGAGGCGCCCCCGGGCGCCGGGGCTCCGCGCGGTATTAGAGTGAGCGCCGAGTCTGCAGTGGCGGCGGCGGCGCGGGGGTGGCGCCGGTGCGGCCGCGAGCGCCTAGCGCGCGCCTGGCTGCTCTGGCCGCGTTGGCGGCCCGCGCGCCTGGCTCGCCGGGGCCGCGCCACGCCCCCGCGGGGGTGGAGCTGCGGCCGGGGGCGGGCCCGCTGCTGGCGGCGCCCGGGCCCAGGGCGGGGGTTGTGGCAGCAGCTGCAGCAGCGGCGGCGGCAACGGCGCCAGGAGCTGCTGCTGCAGAGGCGGAGGCTGCTCCTGGACGCGTCCGGGTCGCGCAGCCGGAGTCCCAGCCCGGAGGTGCCGGGCGGTGCGCTGGGTGCTGCGGCTGCTGCCCGCCTGCTGCTGCCCGGGCCCCCGCTGCCACCCGGGCCCCGGCCGCAGCTCGCGCCCCCGTCGACCCCGCCCGCGTGTGTGCCCCAGCCGGGACGCCGCCCCCGGCCCGGTCTCCACTTCTCGGCCGCACCTCCCATGACTGCGCCCGCTCGAAGATGGCTGCGAAGGGCGCGTACGGCTCCCACCTGAAGATGGAGAGCGAGCTGGAGCGCTGCCGCGCCGAGGGCCACTGGGACCGCATGCCCGAGCTGGTTCGGCAGATGCAGGCGCTAGTCATGCTGGGCGGCGGAGGCGGCCGGCGAGGCAGCCCGAGCGCCGGGTTCACCTCTCTGGACACCGGTGAGTAAGGGAAGGGGCCGGTTCACAAGCGCGGAGCGCGCGAAAGGCGCCGCCTCCTCCAGGAAGCGGGCCCCGACTGCCTGGGGCGGGAGGTGGCTGCTTTCGATATTACTCGTCCTGCTTTGCTGATGTTAGGAACAGCCAGGGTACTTAGGAAGGTTCTTCTGCCCCAGGAGAAAACTCACGTGCAGGGTGTTGTGGGGAAGAGAAATAAACGGGTTTTGCTGTCTGCCGTTTCCGATTTTGTGGGCTACTCCGACTACTGTGAAATGGTGGTACCAACACATATCAGCTCAGGGCGTGGGCTGGACCCCTGCGCTACCCCTTCAACCCCCATTCCGGTTCCTAAACTCTGTTAGGTGAAGACTGTCTCTCTTTGCCCTCCCCTTCTTCCCCTGTCAAATTGACAGTGAAGCTCTGCACAGCCAGTACGGTTGGGGGCTTCACGAGCGCCAAGGTGGAGTGGTGAAGTGGGAAAGAGGGCTGGTTAAGCCTTAGTTTCCTCTTCCATGTTCTGGTTCAGGACGCCTCTAGCCCTGCAGTCGGTGACTTTAGCAGTAGGGCTGGTTTGGCTGGGCTGGGCTCTTGTGCCGGGGCGGGAAAGAAGCCTGATGTGTCGGTGGGGAGCACCCCGCCCCAGTCTCCAACCTCGAATCCTGTTCCTCGTACCTTCAGCTCAGCCCAGCGAGCCCTGCCTGAGCCCTCTCTGTGCTCAGCCAACTTCAGAGCTTTTGTGGAAGGAGGCAGGAAGTAAATCAATACAGATATAAAGTTTTAAGGACTTCCCACCCCGTGGAAGGCTCTGTAAGGAGACAGAATGATAATAATAATATCAGTAAATAAGTAACTTGCTCACTTACTGTGTGCCAGTGTCTAAGCCCTGTAATCAACTCGTTAATTTCTCCAACAACCCCATGAAGCAGGTACTCTTGTTTGCCTTTTTCAGACAAAGAAACTGAGGCACAGATTACTTAAGCAACTTATCATCCAGCCAGTAAGTGGTGGAACCAGGTTTTGAACCCAGGTTTCTTTTTTTTAATATAACTTATTTATCGGCTGGTCAGGGCTTTCGCTGCTGCCTGTGGGTTTTCTCTCGTGGAGAGCTGGGGCTGCTCTCTAGTTGCGATGCACCGGCTCATTGCAGTGGCTTCTCTGGTTGTGGAGGAGGCTCTGGGCACAAGAGCTTCAGTAGTTGCAGCTCCTGGACTCTAGACCACTGGCTCAGTAGCTGTGGTGCATCGGTTTTGTTGCTCCACGGCATGTGGAATCTTCCCGGATCGGGCATGGAACCCGTGTCCCCTGCATTGGCAGACGGATTCTTATCCACTGTGCTGCCAGGGAAGTTCCTGAACCCAGATTTCTGAGTACTCCTTTTAACTACTTGCACCATTACCTCTCAAGGATGTATTATACAAAAACGGAGCTTGAAGACCTGACAAAAATGGATGGGACGCAGAGGGGTGATCAGAGGGCAGTTGTGTGTTAGACTATGGAGCTCAGAGAAAGGGGAGGTTTCAGGAAAGAGCAGAACTGGTGCTGGCCTCTAACTGGTGTTGGGAAAGGCAGAGTATTGTTTCCTGGTGAGGAGGAAGGATAGATGGACACCGAGGGAGCTAGATGGCAGGGATGGACAGTTGGTCTGAGACTCTCAAGTAGGTCTGAATGTGGCAGTGAGTTGCATTGGCCAGACCTAAAGATGCATGTGGAAGAAACTGATGGGCATCTGTCTTCCAGGTAAGGATTGATAAATTTCAGGTTCCCTCTGTCCCCTGTGTAGGGTGATGTGGTAGGGTGGGGCTGGTGAGGGTGGAAGGGAAACTGAGCCATGCCAGGGCACTGGGGCCTGGACAGTACATGGGAATCTGAATGTGGTTGACAGCATCACAGAGAAACATGCTGGGCCCACGAAACGAACCGGGGCCTCCTGGAGGCTCCACAGGGCTGTGCTTCCTAAGCCGTTCTTCAGACATCTCAAGGAGGTTGATTAATTAAGTCACTGGTATTGCAGGACAAAAGAGTTTGGGGAATCCCAAAAGCTAAGACATTAGGCTTAATAGATTCAATATGGTTAAACTGATGTTTTAAAACTGTAGGACTTCTCAGAGCCTTTCATGTGCTCACCTGCCAGTGATATTCAAGCCCAGATTAGAGTATAAACACATTTCTCAAACTTACTTTGACCATATGCTATGAAGCTCTATTGGGAAGCACTGGCATGGCATAGTTATAAATGGTATGTGTAGTTATAAAGTGCTTCTATTTGAACAAACTTTTTTTGGTAAACAGCCCAGTGGGAAGGCAGGAATGATTGTCCCCACTTTAGACACCAAGGCCCAGAAAGGTCACATAATGAGTAGTATGTGGCAGAGAATGTGTACCCAAACATGAGTCTCACCACCAACTCTACTAGGGACAGTGTGAAGCCTGGCTGGGCTTCACAGTGAGTACTGGCCAGCCCAAAGAGGGAGGCTGGGGGCAGTGGGGTCTTTACTGCCAATTTTGAGGTTTGGTTCTATGAGTGATCTTCTCCCACTGTTAAATCTAGATACACTTATTCCAGAATGCACATACACAGACACACACAAGGAAGGAAAACAAGTGACTTCCAAAGCCCATGTGTAGGGCATTTTTGGATTGTCTGCTGTTTTGGTTGTTTCTCCACTGAGTTCCTTGATCACTGGAAGGACTAGCAGCCTGTTTTTTTGAGGAGGTGTTGGGACTGACCCCGCCCCCATGCAACCCAAAAGGGAGATTCTTAAAAGTCCCACCTGGTCGATTAGATTGTTACAGACAAGGACCAGAAGCATCAACATAATGACATAATTTGGGAGACGGGAGGAAGCTGAACCCCGGCTGAACCCTGCTTTACAGACTGAGGCCCCACTGTATCTGTGGGGTTTCCTCCAGAACCAAAGAATAGCTCCCAGAGCCTGGGTTTCACTCCAGGCAGCAGGAAGGGAAGACCCAGCTGGAAGGGGGCCCTCTTTCTGGTCAGAGATGAAGGAGTGAAGGATCAGGAGATGCTCCCCCAAAAGGGGCCCTTATACCCCCCTTTCCTGTCCAGGGAGATTGCTCCCCACCACCTGCCCAGGGGGAAACGTGTTGTTACTGTTTGTACATTTTCTTTCAAACATATCCGGTTTAGATTTGGTCAGGATGCAGCAGGGGAACCCCAGAGTGTGGCTAACTATAATGGGGTTTGTTCATATAGAAACAAAGGACCCATCCAAGTGGTTAAAAAAAAGAAAAAAAAAAACCTTTATTATGAAAAAATTTTTAAACACCAAAAAAGTAGAAAAATGAATTTCATGTCTCCATCAACCAGTGTCAGTAATCACAAACTCATGAATAGTCTTGTTTGAGCTATACCCTGGCCCATTTATCTCCCACATTGCTATTTCAGTATTTATTTATTAAATAATAACTCTTTTGAAAAATAAAACTACCATATTATTATTGCAGCCACCTAAATTCTGATATTCTCTTACTGTACTGTCTTTAATCACTTCTGCCACACTCTCCATTCAGCTTGAGTCTCTTAATCTGTAGTTATCCCGCTTTTAAATTAGTGATTAAAAAAACCTGGCGATTGTTCTGAGCTTTTTTTTTCCAGTTGAAGCTAGAGGGAGTGTTTTTGAGGCAGGTGGCCTGTCATGAGTTGTGCCCTCTTCCTCTTCTTGCTGTGGTTGGAAGGTCCCACCCTTTGCAGTTCTGTGAAGTGAGCAGTTGCAGAGACCACTGTGTCCCCTTTTGACCAGGAGGGAAGGGGCTGATCTGAGCACCTGGTCTGCTGGCTGGACCCAGCTTTCCTGACTGAACTGAAAAGTGGAAGAGAACGGAGCTCTGCCCTGAAAGTATGGGTTCTGGGGAGGAGGCTGGTATCCTTAAAGTGGGTCCCTATGACCTGTCACCCATTGAGAGGCCTGGAGAGGGGCAAGAATGGAAAGGAAGTTGGCCCCAGAGGCCTCCAAAACAATGTGGGAAGACTGGGGGGCCACTAAGTAGGGGCTTCCTTTGTGCCTCTGCTAAGGCAGAGGGCTGCGCTGGGCTGGGCTGCCAGAATCAAGAGCCAGGCTGTCAGAGTCTGTGGCACTGTCTGTGAGAAAGGCCTTTCTCATGCCCTGGGAAGGGAGAAGCTGGAACACTTAACCCGACCTGGGATAGGGAGTAGATGTGAGACACTAAAGTGATAAAGAGCAATTTGTTTTACCTTTGGAGAAGGATAGGAAAGCCTCCATCTACCTCTATCCTTTTTTTTTTTTTTTTTTACCTCTATCTTTATTTAACAACTGAAAACCTAGAATAGCCTTCAGCTCCATAGACTGACCACTTGAGGACAGTGGGATGGAAAGTGTGGAGCAGGGAGGAGAGTCGGACAAGGAAGAAAAGAAGGTAAATCCCAGCATCCACTGTGAGGGTCTGCTAAGTGGAAAAGCAGAGACTGAGTGGGGAGTGAAGAGGGAGGGCAAAGGTTCTGGAGAAGGACCCGGGGTGTTAATTTACAAAATGGTCTGTAACTCACAAGTGCGTAACAATAAGAACTTACTCCTGACCTTGGAATTAGCTTTTAACCTACTGTTTACAGCTCCTTAGACTGTTCTTCATTTCCAGACTATCAGAGGCTCTGCTCTGCATGGGATGTGGGGAAGACAGACTGTTCTTTGGCTGCGTTATGTTATGGTGGGTTGTGACCATAACAGTATTGCATCTCTGTTGTCACCTATAAAATGAGTATACTTTCTACCTTTCAGAGCTGTGCAGATTAAATGATACTAAATGATAAAGTACCTGATACTCAGTACATGCGTGCGTCCTTAGTTGTGTCGGATTCTGCAACCCCATGGACTGTAACCCATCAGGCTCCTCTGTCCATGGGATTTTTCAGGCAAGAATACTGGAGTGGGTTGCCATGCCCTCCTCCAGGGGATCTTCCTGACTAGGGATCGAACCCGCATCTCCTGCGTCTCCTTCATTGGCATTCTTTACCGCTGAGCCGCCAGGTATTCAATGAGCCCTCAGCAAACGTCAGCCTCCTTTGGCAGTAAAAGGCACTCTTGTGTTTTAGAGTAGTGCTTCTCAAGCTATCTGTGCTGAAGGCTCAGTTTTATGTTCTGGATTTGGGGTTTTGTGTGTTTTTTTTAGATTCTCAATCTGTTGTGCTCTGATACTTTCTTAAAATACATAAACTGATACCCACTCACCCCCAGTTTTTTAGTATTTGATTCAGCAATTATTCTGTTCATGATTATCAGTGTTTCTAAACATATTTTATAAACTTCTGCACTCACCTGCAGGGCTGGGTCACAAACATGCACAGACCTGCCCCAGCCCATGGACCACACTTTGAGCAGGATGTGTTTCGAGGACAGTTCCATTATTTTGAGGAGAGGTAATCACTGCAGATGGTGATTTCAGCCATGAAATTAAAAGACGCTTACTCTTGGAAGGAAAGTTATGACCAACCTAGATTAGCATATTCAAAAGCAGAGACATTACTTTGACAACAAAGGCTATGGTTTTTCCAGTAGTCATGTATGCATGTGAGAGTTGGACTGTGAAGAAAGCTGAGCGCTGAAGAATTGATGCTTTTGAACTGTGGTGTTGGAGAAGACTTGAGAGTCCGTTGGACTGCAAGGAGATCCAACCTGTCCATTCTGAAGGGGATCAACCCTGGGATTTCTTTGGAAGGAATGATGCTGAAGCTGAAACTCCAGTACTTTGGCCACCTCACACGAAGAGTTGACTCATTGGAAAAGACTCTGATGCTGGGAGGGATTGGGGGCAGGAGGAGAAGGGGACGACAGAGGATGAGATGGCTGGATGGCATCACCGACTTGATGTACAGAGTTTGAGTAAACTCTGGGAGTTGGTGATGGACAGGGAGGCCTGGCGTGCTAAAATTCATGGGGTCTCAAAGAGTCAGACCCGACTAAGCGACTGAACTGATGGGCCCTGGAGAGTATTTCAAGATTGAGGTTTGCCTGGAAGGACTTGGTTTCTTGTGGCATGAAAAGAAAGGAGCCAGGGAGCCCCAGGGAGCTCTGGGCTGGGCAGTTGAGTGGCTGAGGCAGGACCTGGTGGTCCAGCGGCTGGGCTGCAGACCTGGGGCGGGAGCTGTGTGCGCAGGTGCTCCTGGCAGCAGAGGGGCGGGACCAGCACAGGAGGCGGAGCCTGGGAAGGGTTTCCGTTCTCAGGAAAATTGCGTGTGCACTCAGTCCCTCCGTCTTCTCCAGGTCTTTGTGACCCCATGGACTGTAGCCCTCCAGGCTCCTCTGTCCATGGAATTCTCCAGGCAAGAACGCTGGGGTGGGTTGCTGTTTCCTCCCTGGGAAGTAGCAGGTTCCTAACTCTGCCTCAAGTTTTACACATTAGAAGGGGACAGCAACTTGCCTGGTGGCCCACAGCTCAGAAATGCTGCTCAGGCACCCAGTTCTAAGCAGCTCACTTCCCTTCCTGCCTGAAGATTTTGGAAACGTAGGATATTTCCCTTTATTCTTGGGTTGGTTTAAATTTTATTTTTGATTGGACAATATATTCACATGGGTCAATCTTCCAGAGGTAACCAAAAGAGTGAAAAGCCTCCCTGCATTTCTGCCTCTTCCCCATAAAGCAGCAGAGTTAGCAGATGTTTATGTTATTCTTTTGTGTATTTTTATGCATAAATGCACAGTGGCCCACTGTGTGTGCTCCACTTTCTGATCAGTGTATCTTGAAGTTCATTTCATAACGACCCATACAGAACTTCCTAATTTCTTTATATGGTAGTACAGTGTCCCTTTGAATGAATGTATCATGCTTTATTTAATCAGACTCCTCTTTATGGACATAAAAGTTGTCTCTAGTTTTCTGCTATTATAAACAACATTGCAGGAATGGCCTTATATGTCAGTGGTTTTACACGTGTTTGAGGATGTCTGTAGCCATGGGATTGCTGAGTCAATGGAATGTGCAAGGAATAATTTTAACATATGTCACCAAATTGCACTTTATAGAGGTTCCACCAACTTTTGCCACACCAGCAATGGATGATAGTTTGAGCCATCATTTTTGCCCATTTTGTCCAAATGTTAATTTTAGAAACCATGAGGTCGGTAGCAAAGAATGGGCTTGTAGGCTGTGGCATACTCAGAGGGCTCGTGTCCTGTGGCAGCTTTCCCGGGTCTACACTGCAGAAATTAAACCAAAGGGGGCAGTTTGTGCTGTGACCGTGGTAGAATGTCTGTGTTTTCTCTTCAAAGGCTGGTTAAAGTTTGTGGAATCTGTGTCTTTATTTTCTTAGACCTGGACCATTCATGTGCCTGGGGCGGGAGTTCTTGGGTGCGTACAGTCTTCACACTCGCCCTGGTAAGGGGACTGCTGCCCTTGCGTACCGACTCTCACTCCTGCCCTGCTTTCCAGATGACTTGGGGAAGTTGCTCCTGGCTGAGGCCCTCCTAGAGCAGTGTTTGAAGGGGAACCATGCCATGATAAAAGACTCCATCCCTCTGCTGGAGAAGAATGAGCCGAAGATGAATGAAGCCAGAAACTACCTGAGCAGCATCCTTAACCACGGGAAGCTGCCGGTAAGCAGTTCTGCCCTTTACCCGCCAAGCTGGGGGCTGCCTCTCCTCTCTTCTCCCTCCTGTCTGCTGTCCAGCCTTGCCGGGGTCATTTGGTTGCTGGAGAAGCATGTATCTCTTAAGGGTCAACCTAGTGCCATTCAGTACAGTAGCCACTAGCCACAAAGCTCATCCAGATTGAGACGTGCTGTGAGTGTAAAACACACAGTGAATTTTGAAGACAGTACAGAACAGAGAATATAAAAGATCATTAATTATTTATATTGATTATATATTCAGATGATAATATTTTGAATGTATTAAATAAAATATATTATTAAAATTATTTTCACCTGTTTTTACCTTTTTTAATGTGACTAGAAATTTTTACTAGAAAAACCTAAATTACACTTGTGGCCCAAGTTGTATATTTCTATTACACAGTGTTTGGTTGACCTACTTTGTCCCTGATCATTTGGCCTCTTCGAGGGTCTCAGGGAAATAAAACCTAGTAAGCCTACTGTCTAGTTGGAAACAGGCAAATATGCTGTTGTCTAGCAATGGAAGCACTCCATAACATGGCAATCCAGTTTCAGTCCACATGCATTTATTGAGCACCTACTGAATGCAAGGCATTGAGTGATATAGAGGGAGGTACAGTCTCAACTTTCTTTAGACCTTTACTGCTCAAAGCATGGTCCACCCACCTATAGTTTGGGTATTATCTGGGAGCTGTTAAGAATGCAAAATCCGGGGACGTCTCTGGTGATCCAGTGGCTGACTCTGCACCCCCAGTGCAGGGGCCCAAATTTGATCCCTGGTCAGGGAACTAGATCTCACATGCCACAACTAAGAGTTTGCCTGCTGCAATTAAAGATCCCACATGCTGCAGCAAAGACCCAAAATAATCACATAAACAAACATAAATATAAGGGAAAAAATACAAAATCTGATTCAGAATCTGCATTTAAGAAAGCTCTCTCGGTGATTCTCATGCACTTTATTTAAGTTTGAGACTGTTCTCAATTCCAGTGTATACTGAGCTGTAATAGAAGTATTGGTATGTCATTAGAGACCCAAAGAGGAAGTAATTTTTCAAGAGATATTCCAAAGTAGTATATTTCCTGACTTAAATATTTGCCTCAGGGAGGCTGCAGGGCTACTGAGAAGATAGTCCTATTAAAAAATTGTTCAGGGTGGACTGTGATGCATGCCACTGGAGTAGCTTACAAGGGGAGGCAAGTCTTAGGGGGACAGGCCCTGGGGTGAGCTGGGGCAGTCAAACTCGGGCTGATAGTAGTTCTGAAACTGGACCCATTTGGGGGCTGGACCTTGAAAGGGGTCAGGATATGGACTTACACAGATAGAACAGGGCATTCTAAGCTACAGGAAGCAATGTATGATGCAAAAGTTCTTCTTGAAGGATTTCCTTAAAGTATGTCAATTAGCAGGAGCATCAGGGGATGGCTTTAATTAGGTATAAAGGGACATTGTGGCCAGAGAGTTGGGAGTGAAATACCAGGCCAGGAAGTGGGTGTTTTCTGTAAGCGGTGTGGGGAAACTGTCTCAGGAGTTTAAGGTTACTGCCTTCAGACTCCTTGACAGGGATTACTGTAGTCCTGGGAGGTTTTGTCCTGGATTAAAATAGCTGCTTGACCCTGAGCCTGTCCCCTGATCTTCCAGGCCTTCCAGTTTCTCATCTGCCCATCAAAATGGCTGAACTTGACTGGTAGGTCTCAAGTTTTTCCCATCAAGACCCTTTAAATTTTTTTCTTTTTTCTTTTTTTTTCTTTCCGGTAGACTTTTTAATTGTATATTAAAATTTTCTTTTTAAAAATAAAAATGACTCAGGCTTATTGTAAAAAAAAGTTCACTAAAATAAAAAAAACTAATTTGCATAATAATAGGTCCATGTTCCCACTCCCATCCCGAGTCGAGCTCTGGCCATCACTTGCTGTGAGCTCCATATGCCTTCTCTATGTTAACAGTCACATGTACACATGTATGGAGCTTTCTTTTCTTCTTAGCGTTATAGGGTTCTGACTTGTCAAGTTGCTCTTTTGCACCAAAAACTCACTTGATGCTATCTCCGTGCCAATACCTCATTCTTTGTATTTGCCGAATAGTGTCCACATGTATTATTGTGAAAACTGCTTTATCTACCATATCAAATTTATTCAGCACAGATTTTACCATGCTTTATTAACCAGAGACAAAGATGGGCACTGATAACATTGAGAAATTCACTGTTATATGGACCAAGGCTAAAAACTCCATGTTGATCAGGCAAAATAAAATATTAAAAGTAGTTTGTGGGATTCTCTATCTTACCCCAAAGGCAAAGGTGTGACTGGGGTGTGATATTTCTTGGCAGCAGATGAAATCTCAGATGGCTTCCCATGCATTCTGAGGCATTCTCATGGGGTGAGGAGGAGAGGTGGGTCTCGGGGCACCTCCTCAGGGTAGTTTGGAACCTTCTGCCCTCAGTCACCTCCGAGATCCTGGACAGCTCCGTGCTTTGGAGGTGGGTGAAAATGAGCCATTTGTCCTGACTTCGGGTGTCCAGTGAGTGCCAGGCTTTGCCCCATCTCATTGGTGCCTCACAGTAACCTTCTACAGTGGTATTTACTGTTATTCCCATTTTCCAGATGAAGAAACTGAGACCTAGGAGAGGGTAGTCATGTAGCCAAGGACCGCAGCGCTAGTCTTGAACACAGCCTGTCTGACCCTGTTCCCATGTTCCCACGTTCTCTGCCATTTTCCAGTGTTGTGTCCCAAGTGCTGGAGTAGAAATTAAATAATGACTGAGAAACCGGGACTCATGTGGGTGGCAATGTTGCGGCTTCTGCTTTTAGAGATCTCATTTGGCATCTGTGAAGTATTTCCTCATCTCTTCTTCCTCTTACCTGAGTGTATACATGAAGTCACTCTTCCCTGTTTATTGACAGAGAGAGTGAGGCACGAAAAGGCTCGGTGACAGGCCTGATCTGTCCAGTCGAGGGACTGTCCCCCAGACCCAGTGGCTTCTTGCAGAGCATCCTTCCCTGGGGCCGAGGCTCTGTGGTTCCCACACTGTTGAATTGACAAGCCAGGTTCAAATTCAAAGGCGTGGGTCCCAAAGAGCATAGCCAACTTGTCATTCTGCCAGGAAAGGACATTCACAAAGCCCCCAAACACAACAGCAGAACCATACCATTTTCTATTACTGTCAGTCCATAAAAGAACAAACATCTTAACATCAAAACACAAGACAGATATGCTTAAGAATTATGCCCTTCTTAATTCTTAAGAATTAAAGGCAGCTTTTTAACTAGCATAACTTTATAAAACATTCACCGCATTGTCCTTAATTTTCCACCAGCTTGGTGGAAGCCCTGTTGTAAACTGTTATTGGTTCCCCAGGAACCACTCCAAGCTACACCATGTCATCTCGCCCTGAAACATGTCCTGAGCTTAGCTGCCCTTTTCCTTCTTTACAGGAGAACAGAATAATAATAATAATTACTCATGGCCTGTGTTTATGTAGCTCCTTTCTAGAGAAAAGTTCAAAGCTCTTTTCTGGACTTCGTCTACTTATGCTCTTGGCTTCGCTGTGACGGGAGGTGATGGGTGGCTGTTATTATCTCGCCCTCAGTGATGGGGAAATCCAGGACAGAGCAGGGAGGAAATGTGCCTCTAGGAGGTGTGTGATCTGTGGTCCTGACCCAGAGCAGAGGTGACCTACGGGGGGAGACTGGCAAATCCCCTTGAAAAATTCAGCCTTTGAGCAGGTCTACAGTCAGCAGGTCAGGCATGCAGGGGGCCCAGTGGGTCCGCTTGGTGGAGACATTGTGGGAGGTCAGCAGAAGGGAGCTTTCTGGTAGCCAGGGAGGCTTCTAGGAGGAGGTGGGCCTGAGCAAGGCCCCGAAGAAGAGTGGAGGATCTGCACAGACTGAGGGGAAGGGAAGACTGTTACAGATGGGGCTTGTGTGAGCAGCACCAAAGGAAGACCGTGTATTGGACCAGTGAGGAAGGGGATTTGGGCTTTGCCGTGTCCCACTTCCCTTTGTTGGCTTCTGAGAGGGCAGTAGGTGGTGAGGAGTGGTGGATGCTTCCCCTGGGGTCATGAGTACCCGAGACTCTGATCTCCCTACAGGGGGTCAAGGGCAACACCTTCCTGTTGGTGACAGAGGCCAGGAGTGGGGACCAGGACGGCATCTCCCGGGAGCTTCGTGGACAGAACTGGTGCTCTATGGTGGGGGTGGTACCCAGAGCCTGGCCAAAGGGGTGATGGGCTGGCTGAGCACAGACATGGAGGTGGAGGGCTACAGACAGTGGCCTCAGAAGGTGGGAGATTTTAGAGCAGTCTGGGCCCACGTCCAAGGCCAGGACTCTCAGGCAGGGCTGACCAGACCTGCTTGGGGCCTGAGGGAGTTCCCAAGAGTGTGCATATGGGGTGGAGATCTGAGTGTCAGCAGCACTTGATCAAGTAGGGGAAAGAAAACAGGCTTGAGTGCAGGCACTTGATTCTGATAAGAAAAGGGTGGGGGCCTCACAGACCTTTGCTCCTCTGTCTTCTGGCCACGTTTGTGGCTGTTTCCGTCTCCCCACAGGGGTCCTGCTGCTGCGGGTGAGGGTTTCAGCTTCAGGCCCCTCACCTGCAGGACTCTTTCCAAGGCCTTTCACCTGGTTAAATATTTATACATATATGCATCTGTCTACCTGTCTGTGTAGATGGGGCTTTCCAGGTAGCACTAGTGGTAAAGAACCCACCTGCCAGGGCAGGGGATGTAAAAGATGCGGGTTCGATCCCTGGGTTGGGAAGAGCCCCTGGAGGAGGGCATGGCAGTTCACTCCAGTATTCTTGCCTGGAGAATCCTCATGGACAGAGGAGCCTGGAGGGCTACAGTTCATAGGGTCACAAAGAGTCGGACGTGACTGAAGTGACTTAGCATGCACACACATATATAGAGAGAACCCACAGTTATATAAGCTTTAGGCCCCACAAAACTTGGTTGGGTCTCTGAGTCCCTGCTTGTGTTAAGAGCAAGTGCCTGAACTGAGTGCCAGTGCCTGCCTTGGGTGAAGCTTCTGGGAGCTTCAGGAGAAAGGATTCAGGGCCAAGTCTGTAAGCCACTTGCAGTCTGGTTGGGGGCATAAGACACACACACACACGACACATTTAGGGACTCGTGTGAAGCTATCACCAAGAGCCACAGTGTAGGCCAGGGACCGCAGGTGTGCAGAGAGGGGAGCTGTCCACATATACTTGAGGGGTGGGAAGGCTTCCTGGAAGAGGAGAGGTGTTCTGAGCAGGGTCTTAGGCAAACCGTTAGGGCTCAGAGAGGGGCGCATTCATCCCTGGGTACCTGGTGGGGGTGGGCCAGGGGCTTTGCGGCAGGAACCCGTTGATGTGGTCCTTGTCCTTTCAGCCGCAGTATCTGTGTGAGGCCGTGCTGATCCTGGGCAAGCTGCACTACGTGGAAGGCTCATACCGAGATGCCATCAGCATGTACGCACGGGCCGGCATTGACGACATATCCATGGAGAACAAGCCCCTGTATCAGATGCGGCTGCTGGCAGAGGCCTTTGTCATTAAAGGTAGGTGTGGGCACCAGCCGGGGCTCCCCTTCACTGTGCCCAGGTCATTACACTCTGACCCCCACGTCCCTGGAACACTGACCGGCCAGGTGGTTGCCAGGGTAACCAGCCACACCACTGGCTGACTGCAGGTATGGGTTGGATGTCAGGTCAGAAGGCTTGGGTAACCCGCCCTCGCTCTGTTGACAGATAGGAGCCCAACTGTGTGCCCTCGGGCATATAGCTCCTCACCTTTCTTGGCCTCTGTTGATTTATCTATAAGACAGGGGCGTAACAACCTGCCCTCACAGGGTTACCATGAACAAGAGGAATCAGTTGTGTAACCAGGTTGGGAAAGGCTTAAAAAATGTGCCACCTGTCGTCAGGCTGGCACCAGTATTGATATTGGCTACAGGTCAGGTGCTTGATGGCAGAGAAACCTGGAATTGCTCAGGTATCTGCCGCTCTCCTGCTGTGAGCGGCCCAGGGGGTAGTGCTGGGATCCTGCGATGGGCGGGTCAGAGCCACCTCCCAGGGTGAGTAGTGCTCTGGTGGGGAGCTAGGCACATGGGCTTAGTAATGTAGGAATTTCATGGTGGGGGTTGTGGATGCCCACGTGGGGAAAGAGTGCCCTGAGCTT
This sequence comes from Ovis canadensis, assembly GCF_042477335.2. Taxonomy (NCBI): domain Eukaryota; kingdom Metazoa; phylum Chordata; class Mammalia; order Artiodactyla; family Bovidae; genus Ovis; species Ovis canadensis. Next base: position 77,534,927 of record NC_091247.1, on the reverse strand, counting down.
GCAGGCATTACATGGTAGTGAAAGCCCTACCCCAGACTTGGCACTGCAAGCTCCTTCTTCCCTGGATCCTTGAACCCTGGGGTCACAGAGCCTGAGCAGTGGCTCTTGGTGGCAGTGAGGGTCGCAGGAACCTGTCTGTTTAGACTGTTGCCAGGATTCTTGGATGGTCAGTCTTCCCTTTATTCCAGCACAAACCAACCCCCAGAGTCTAGAAACACATGTGGCCCGGTGGAGATTTGGTGCCTGGTATTGGCAGAGTATTTGTCACCCTTTTTTCTATTGTAGACGGGGACATTCTGCCATCTTATATACAGGGAAACTGAGGCCCAGAGAGGGAAGGTACCTCCCCCAGAGTTACCCAGAGATCTGTGGTGGAACCAGGATTGGAACCTCCACCTCCTGTTGGCTTTGGACTGTGATTCCCCACTCCGAGTCTTCTGTCTCCTTTGGGTCCCGGAGGACTGACTAGTCTGAGCAGGGCGTAGCCTCCTTTGAGAGCTGTTTGTCCACCCCCGAGTCCCTGGGTCCCTTTCACCACTGAGAGACTGTTAATGCCCTCCCAGGAAATTGCTGAGATTTTCACCCCAGACAGACCCAGTGCTGGGCTGTGAGAAGCAGGTGCCCGTCTCGGGGGGTCCAGTGTGGGGTCTTCTCCATTGCTCTCTTGTCCCCTTCTCTGCACCCCGGCAGAGGCTGGGGGGGTCTTGGGGGGTCGATCTTCATTTGGCATTTGGAAACCACTTCTGCCACCAATTCCCCGAACCTAACACCCTTCCGCAGGGCTCCTTTCCGGCACTTTTTCCTGTAGACCTGGCTCGGTACCTACTGCTCCCTGTCTCCCGCTTTCTACTCTTTCCAGCACGCCTCCAGCTTCTTGGGGGAACACAGGCCCGGTGGTCAGAGGTGCTGCAGGGGAGGTAAGGAGCCGGGTGTCCCTGGCGTGGGCTGCTCGATCACCTGGCTGTGCTGGCTCCCCAGCCCCCACTGACTGCACGCGGCCTTGTGCTTGCCTGCCTCCTCTCTGCCTGTCCTCTCTGTCCTGTTGCAGCTCCTGTACCCTGCTGCTTGGCATGCTGAGGTTCACGGGACCCTGTGTGTGCTTGAGACTGCACGTGGCCTCCAGAGTGTGCATGGTGTTGGTTTTCCTGGGTCTAGGGGACCCAGCAGGGTTCCCCAGCAGAGAGTAGGGGGTGGGGATGGCTCATCATTGGTCCTGACTCCATCTGTGAGCATGGGGCTTGTGCGAGCCTGCCAGGCTGCCATAGCAAAATGTCATTGACTCACGCTCAGTCGTGTCTGACCCTTTTGCGACCCCATGGACTGTATCCCACCAAGCTCCTCTGTCCATGGGCTTTCCTAGGCAAGAATAACTGGAGTGGGTTGCCTCTTCCTCCTCCTGGGGATCTTCCTGACCCAGGGATTGAGCTATTGTTTCTTGAGTCTCCTGCATTGCAGGCATTCTTTACCACTGAGCCACCTGGGGAGCCCCAACACAGACTGGGTGGCTTTAATAGGAGTTTGTCACAGTTCTGGAGGCTACGAAGTCCAAGATCCATGTACCAGCAGCATTGGTGTCTGGTGGGGGCTCACTCCATGGGTGGCGGGTGGCTGCCTTCTCGATGTGTCCTCACGTGACCTCTCCTCCCTGTGGGCTCCTGGAGAGATCTCTTCACCTTCTTATAAAAGCTCTAATCCCATCATCAAGCCCCCACCCTCATGACCTCATCTAACCCTAGTTACCTCCGAAAGACACTGTCTCCAGGTACCACCCCATTTCAGTTAGAGCTCCAATGGATGAACTTGGGGCCCACAAACATTCAGTCTGTAAGCAGAATGGTGGCGGCAGCACGCCCCAGAGTTCAGCAAACAGCAATATACATTCATTAAACCCTCACTCCACGGCAGGCATGCCCTCCTTCAGTCTACACAGTAACTTGCGGAGTAGGTGTTCTCTTCATTCGTGTGTTCTAGACCAGGAGTTGGAGAAGACAATGACACCCCACTCCAGTACTCTTGCCTGGAAAATCCCATGGATGGAGGAGCCTGGAAGGCTGCAGTCCATTGGGTCGCTGAGGGTCAGACACGACTGAGCGACTTCACTTTCACTTTTCACTTTCATGCATTAGAGAAGGGAATGGCAACCCACTCCCGTGTTCTTGCCTGGAGAATCCCAGGGACGGTGGAGCCTGGTGGGCTGCCGTCTATGGGGTCTCGCAGAGTCAGACACGACTGAAGCGACTTAGCAGCAGCAGCAGCAGCAGCAGACCAGGAGTTACAAGCAAAGAGGAGAAGGGACCCTTGTGGATGTCCCTGGAACTGGCAGAATCAGGATTTGAACCCAAGCAGCCAGATCCCATAAACACTCTGTGATGGTGCTGCTCAGAGTCCTAGACTGAAAGGAATCATGGAAATGATATAGGTCAGTTCTCAGGTAACAGATGAAAAAGGCTGGCAGAAGTGAAACAACTTACCTGGACATCAGTTAGCTTGTGTGTGAACCAGGATGCCCTCCCTCCAGGCTGCCTCTTTTCAGCCTTTGTCAGCAGATGTTGGGTGGCCTCCTGCGAAAGCCTGACGTGCCTGCTCCCCAGTACTCTGCCTGACCAAGCCATTACAGCCGGGCTTCTGTACTGTCTTGCATTGGAGTCTGCTCTGTGGTTCCACCTGGTCCCTTCCTGTGGGGCTGGGAGTTGGGTTCTGCAGCCCACCTGCCTGAAGGGAAGGGGGCGAGGCCGTGTGTCATAGTGGGAGGGGCCTGAGCGCCCTGCCCGGAGGCTCAGTGGGACTGTAAGTGTGGGTGTCTCAAGAGCAGGCTCTGGGTCTCTTCACTCATGAGAGACATAAAAACACACTCAACTCACCTGCTTTCCCCTTCGAAGCAGAGGGACTTGGCAGTGTGTCCTCTGGGAGGTCACTCACCAGGACTTGACCTTGCTCTGAAGTTGGGGGCACATGGGTGGGAACAGAAACTTCTTCCTGATTCTCAGGGAGGGCTTCGGACACCATCCCAGGAGCTTGAGAGAGGGGGCAGCTGAAGCAGTTGTGGGTTTCTCTTGCTTGAAGTGAAGAAGCCTTGTGTGCACATACACGGATATTACATGGAGTGGGGGAGGGTCATATCTCCAACTCCTCTAAGGGGAAAAAAGTTATTGTCTATGTCAAATTTAATCAGAAACAATATGAAAACTACAAACTTTTCACTAAGATAGAAAAATAAAACAGCTTCACTTCCCTGTTTGAATGAACTGTTCCCCAACATCACACCTGGGATCAGACTGACCTGATCCTGCCAGGAGCGGAGGACTGGATTTTAGGGCCTCACATGGGCCCCCAGGACGTAGGCTGGGCTCTGTCAAAGCCTCTGGCTCTAAGGAAGGACTGTCTTTCCCCAGGTCCTCCAGCTCCTCCTGGCTGCCGAGTTGATGGGTCTGCCACACAGAAATAGGCCTGTCTTGTGGCCAGCTGCTCCCAAGTCCTCTGCTGGCCCCGGATGGAGCTGAGGGCCCTGTCCCTGCCTGTCGCAGTCCCCCAGTTGGTCCCTTCTCCCCTAGTCTTCCAAGCTTCTCTGGTTATCTGACTTTGTGGTATACCCAGAAACGTGAGGCGTGGGCCCTCCCCCTCTGCACCCTGCGAGTATGATGGGGGCAGGGCATGGGGCTGCAGGATTATCACTTTCACCACCCAGGACCTTATTGGAAGTGTAGACTCAGGCCCCACACCAGATGTACTGAATCAGAACCTGCATTTTTAACAGCATCCCCAGGTGATGTGTATACACCTTACAGTTTGAGAAACAGTGCCCTGGAACTCTTGTTTAATAAACATTTGTTGGCTGGTGGATTGACCTTCAGTTCATCTCTAGAACGGAAGGGAGTTTTTATGCTCGCTCTTTGGATGCAGAAACTGAGGCTTGTCCACAGTTGTGCAGCCTGTGAGTAGCAGAGCTTGGACTGGTGGCCGGTGGTTATCTCCCAAGCTCCCATGGCTGACTAATATTCTGTCATACTAGTATGTATGCTCTGCGTCTTCCTTATCCGTTCATCTGTGATGGGCATTTAGGTTGTCTCCATGTCCTGGCTATTGTGAACAGTGCTGCTGTGAACACAGAGGTGCATGAGTAGACACCTCCTTTTGATACCATTCTGGTTGGTTTGGGGGAAACATCTTCCATTTACTTTGGATTAAAGATAATCTAGGAGAATTTGGTGTCGAGGCTCTTCTCAGAAGACCTGTCCTCAGTACCGCCATCTTCGCAGAGCCCTGCTGGTTTGATTCTATGTGCTCGTGGCTGTCAGCTTGTCTTCCTACGAAACTTGAAGCCCCTTGAGGATCGAGGGTCATTTCTTCAACATTCCTAGTCTTCTCTCCCTCTTCTCCCTTCCCTTCCCGGACCACATGTTTCTGATAAATGAGGTCACTCCTGGTGCTCAACGTGATCTAGAAAGTTCTGTCCCTTCACCTTTTCTTGGGCCACTGTCCTCGCCAACCAACCCCATTTTTGTCCCTCTACATGTAGGTAGCACCAACACTTTCTTCCAGACACAGTTCAGGTGCCCCTCCACCAGGAGATCCCCCTGATAGTAGCTGCAGACTACAGCATTCTCTCCCTCTGTCAAGCTCGTTTGGACCTTGGCCCAGTCTCCCCAGTTAGAGATCGGTTTGCTTCTCCTGCCAGGGGTCTGGTGTCTTGTCATTGTGCCCCTGGCCCAGCTCCCACTGGAGAGAGTAAAGTTTGCCAGCAGTTGATTCAGCAAGTGCCCGCTGGGGGTGCCACGATGGACACCTCGGGTCCCTCCTCTCAGAGTGGCAGGTGGGTGAGCAAAGCCTGCTGCTGGTGTGCTGTGCCCGGGGAGAAGCGGCCGCTCTGGAGGCGGCCCGCAGCGTGCAGCAGCCATCCAGCGTGCAGCGGCCATCCAGCGCTGGTGAGTCATAAGCCGCCTAGTGCCACACTTTCCGGCCCTGCCTATGCATCGGCAGGCTGTAGTGTCAGTGAAGTCCACCATTTGGGAAAAGCAGGAAACGGGAACTCCCAGTGGTGGCTGGTCTGTAGCTTACTCCCATGGCCTGCTGGGCAAGATGCCAGACTTGCTGCTCGGCCGTAGTGTCCTGGCCACGTGGCTGCCCCCAGTTCTGTGGGCTGCTCTGCCTTGGTGTGGGTGGGAGGGTCGGTCTTTGAATCCCCTTGGGGGCTACAGCTCCTCAGCTGCCCATCTCCAAGTAGGAGAATCACTGATGCCCAGGGAGAACTTGTTTGACCCACTCTGTTCCAGAGAGGGGAGTGAGTGAGACCTAGCAAGTTGTGGGGCCTTCCCAGGTGAGCTGGCACGTGAGGCTGAACTTTAGGATGGATTAGCTGCAGATGGATGGAAGAGGTGCCTTCCAGGTAAAGGAAAAATCCAGAGGGAGGCCCTGGGGAAATGGAAGTGACTGATTTGGAGTAAAGTATAGTCATACCTTTCTGGAATTAAGAGAGTGTGTGTGAGGGACTGGGAAATGAGGGGGCATCGAGAGCCCGGCAGGAAGGCTTGTGGTATCCCTTTTGCTGGTGTTCCAGAATTTTGGCCCTAGGTGGCCATACCATGGGGTGTGGCACAGCCTGTTTCCCGTAAAACTGGGCTCATCTGTTGGCCAGCACCCTGTCTGGGCCCATCTGGAGCAGTCTAGGCAAAGCCATTGTGGATCCACGTAACGAACTATCCTCTTTTCTGCTCATCTGAGTTCTAAGGGCATCCCCAGTTCTCATGGACATGCATGATGCTTCAAGGCCTGTTCTTTTGACATCTTGAGCCTTACGCAGTTCAGCCCTGAAAGCCCCAGGGTCGCTGTCCACCTCTCAGCAGTTCTTTGGCAGATGACTTCCTTCTCTCCTCCAGCCTGTGTTGCTTCCTGTTCTCTGGCCCTTGCGACAATGACGCCCCATTTCTGCGGCCATGTGTCCTGCCTGAAACCCTACAGACCTAGTCACTGCTGCCTAGTTTGGGGCTTGTGGGCCCCTTGAAAGCCAGAGGTGCCTTGTGCTTTAGCCAAGCCAATCCCTTTGCCTCTTGCTCACAGTCCAGCACCAGGGAGGCTACTCTGGGAGGTTTATCTCCTGGCCAGCTAATAAAAGGATGACCTGGCCATGGAGGGAGATAGCCCTGGTTCACCCAAAATACTGCAGTATGATGCTAAATTGTGAAAGTGCTGTGAAAATTTTAAAGTAAAAATGTAAAAAACATTAAGTAGCTGTGAGAATTATCTTTTCCTCACTCCTCAAGATTTTTTTTTCTGTTCATTCAGTCTCTGAAACCGCCAGCTCTTCTGCTCTCTCCTGGGATTTTATGGCTTTATGTGTGTGTGTGTGTGTGTGTGTGTGTGTGTGTGTCTGTGTGTGTGTGTAAGTTCAAGCTTATGCACACGTGTCCTTTTTTTAAAAAGTAACCATTTATGTGTGCATGCTCACTCAGTAGGGTCCCAAAGACTGTAGCCTGCTAGGCTTCTCAATCCATGGGATTTTTTTCCAGGCAAGAAAACTTTGGAAAAATGAAAGAACACCAGGCAGCTCCTAGGGTGGGATATGGTGGGGATATTTGGTTTGGGGTTTTTTTTTTAGTCCTGGTATGGCAGGAATTAGCTGTTTATTTTGGCTTCCTTCTTCAAGGGGTGTGGGCCATCTGCCTTGTGGGAAACGGGTCAGCCCTGGCCCCAGACTGTGAGCCCTGGAGGGAGAGGCTGGCCTGCAGATGGAGACGAATGAGCAGTCTGGGCGTCTTGCAAGGGGCTGGTGTGTTCATTGTGTGCTCACCAAGATTTTACTGAGGTCCTGCCTGGGTTGAGAGATACAAAACAGGGCAGGAAGGTGGGCGGACTCACAGAAGGGAGACCGTGGAGCTGGGAGTGAAGGAGTGGGTGTGGTCTCCCTGCATCATCTCCTGGTGGCCCATTCCTCCATCGTTGGAGGCCACCCCCGAGAGTAGTTGGTGGGGGTGTGAAATGTGGACGGGGGACAGAGGGGTGCATTTGAGAAACCAGCGCTGACACCATGGCCCAGCTGTGCCAGGGTAGACGGCTGTCCTTCAGCCATTAGATACACATGTGAAAGGCAGGCCCCCATGGGTGGCCAGAAGCCTGAGATTTGGGAACCGCTGGCGGGTCATCGAGGGTAAGTAAGGAAAGACGTATGGAGTCTGGGCTGAGAGGACGGATGGTGTTGAAGCCGGAAGACCTGGGTCTGGCTGGCACTTAGAGTGGAGAGGTGTTGGAGGGAATCTCCTCTCCCTGAGTTAGATTTCCTGTTTGCCATTCTAGGGAAGGGCTAAACCCCTACCTAACAGATCATTTTGAGCATTACTTGAAATGTTTTCTGAGAGCACATGCTCTGTTCTTCAGAATATCATCAAATTTAATGTTCACAGCCAGCCTATGAGGTGGACATTGTTAGCGACCTTATTTTGTGTTTGGGGAAACTGAGACTTGGATCTCTGTAAATATTTTGGGGTATATTCTTCCAGTCTTTTTTTCCTGTAGGTTTATATTTTAAAGAAAAATAAGTTCATACATTCATGTATTTTGTAACTTGTTTTTTGAAGTTAATATTTTATAAACTAGTTTCTAGTATATGTGTACATTAAAGTAGCATCATAGCATTTCATTGCAAGAATCTATTGCAGTTTAGCACACTTATCTCCTGTTATTGAACCTGTAGGTTAAGTCTGTCTCTCTCTCTCTTTTTTTTTTTTTTTTTGCCATTATAACAATGCTGTACTGGATATACTTAAAACTAAATTTTTAATTTTTTTGCATACATTATCTTTTGAAGGATAAATTTCTAGAAGTAGAGTGAAGTCAAAGTATATGCACTTTTCAGAGACTGATAAAGTCAAATTGGCTGCTCTTCTTTTCTTAAATTTTTTCAATTGGTAAAATATAAAATTTAGCATCTTAACCATTAACAATCTTTCAGCTGCAGTAAAATACACATAAAATTTATTATCTTAACCATTTTTAAGTGTACAGTTCAGTAATGTTAAGTACATTCATGTTGTTGAGCAACCAATCTCCAGAACACTTTATCTTGCAAAATTGAAACTCTGCGTCCAGTAAACAGCTTTCCATTCGCCTCCCGCAGCCCCTTGCAGTCCCCATTCTACTTTCCGTCCTTGATTTGACTACTGCAGGTACCCTGTAGAAGTGGAATCATACAGACTTTGTCTTCTGTGACTGGCTTATTTCACTTAGCATGACATCCTTAAGGTTCGTCCGTGTTGTTGCATATGGCAGGATTTCTTTTTCTTAGGGCTGAATAATATCCCCCTGTATATATATCTTACATTTTCTGTATCTATCCATCAATAGACACTTGGGTTGCTTCTGCCTTTTTGCTATTGTGAATACTGTTGCTATGATCATAAGTGTACAATATCTCTTCTAGACCTTTTTTTCAATTCTTTTGTGTATATACCCAGAAGTAAAGTTGCTGGGTCATATGGTAATTCTGTTTTTAATCTTCTGAGGAATGACCGAGCTGTACCATCTTGTATTCCCACAGTTGTCCGCTTTTGAGTGTGATTTGTAAGAGCTCTTCCCAGCCTGGCCTTGAGGCTTCCCCTCTGAGGGCTGGAGCAGTCCCTGGCATGTCTTCCTCTCTGCCATCCTCCACCTCCATGTTGTGTGCCCTTCCTGCGTGCCCTGTACTCTTTGACCAGCTGGGTAGGCAGGAGGGAGAGCTCCACATATCTGGAAAGTTCCACTACAGAAAGCATCGCGTTCTCCATCTCCACATCCAGAACCCCAGGCTCCAAGGGCGGGGCTTCTTGGAAGAACTGCCGTCCAGGATGGGATGAGTCACTCAGACTGATGAGGCCAGGGCCAGCCTGTGTGTTGAGCCCAGAGCTGTGCCAGGGTCAGTTTGCCTCCAAACGGAAAGTTTGGAGTTCATGAGAAAGCAAGAGTTCTTCTTGAAAGAGGAACTCCCCTCTCTCATAGGACAGGGTGTTTTCACAGAAAGACCCCTCTGCTAGTGGAAATTCAGGAGGTAGTACCCAGTGCTTCCTGGTAGCCTTTGGCTTCTTGACACTTGACAGGGCTGGGATCCACTGGGATCTTTGGGGAGCAGGCTCAGGAGCAGCCTGTCTCCGTCTTGGACCTAGTGTGGTCTCACACGCAGGGCGGAGGGTGAAGAAACTGGAGGCCTGGAGTCCCCGCTATATTTCCCATTAGATATTCATAGACAGGAAAATGGACCTTCATTTGAATCAAAGAGCAAATATAAGGCAAAGAAGCCTTTTTTTATGGACAGAACTCAGTAATTGGACTGTGACTCTCACTAGGAGGAGCTCCAGGAAGCTTTTTGGTCTTCTGTATGTTGGAAATTATTTCATACACCACCACTTCAATGACTATATCCCCTCTAATTTGATCTTCATTAGTTCCCTAGAGTCATAATTGCTTCCTTTAAGAGAGGAATATTTTTATTGTTTTTAGATATATTTTTATACAGTTCCTAGGTCTTGAGTGTGTAATTTGATGAATTTGGCAAATGTAGATACCCATGTAACCAACAGCCCAGTAAAGACAAAGAACATACTCATCACCCCAGAAAATTCCCTCAGGTCCTTTGCCTATTGGTCCCTTCCCCAAGCCCACCTCAGGCAATGGTTGCTTCTTTTCTATTAATACAGGTAATAATTTTGCTCTTGTTTAGAATGACATATAACTGAAATCATAGAGCCTGTACTTTTTGATATCAGGCTTCTTCTGCACAGTTATAAGTTCTGAGAGATTCATCTGTGTTGTTTATTTCTGAGCAGTATTCCATTGTATAAATATGCTACGGTTTGTTTATAAATTCAGCATGCACTGTTTTTTAGAGAGGGAGAAGCTTCACCAGGCTCTGCACTCTGCCTGAGTGAATGTGCACATTCCTCTGTGCGTCCTTCCACTCACTGAACACCAGGTCTTGCTCTCGCTGGGTGCAAAGATCAACCAGAAATGGGCAGAGGAAAGTTACAGTGTAGGGGAAGGGCACACGCAGAGGAGACGCAGCTAAAACGTTCTGCTGGTTCTGGAGTCGAGAGACTTCCGAAGCCTTCAGGGAAGAGGTGGTTTCGCTGTGAGCTTCCAAGGAGGATGGATTTAGAATTCTCCAAGAAGCACAGTGGAGAGGCCCCTGCTAGGAGCTGAAGAAACGGATGAAGTGCAGGGAAGGTAGCAGCCCCACAGACAGATGCTTTGTTGTGGCCAGCCCACTGGGGTCTTGGAACTGGCAGCCTGAACCTGCCAGGCAGCTGGCATCACCCATCCCAGTTCTGGGCCCAGAGGTAAGGCAGTAGGGAACCCAACCAGTAGCGTATCTCTGGCCCGGGGCGGGGAGGACGGGCACAGGGTGTGTGGAAGCAGACCCTCTCTGTGTCTTCTGGAGTTGGCTGTGCCCTCCAGCCATCTGCGCTTGGCTTGCAGGCCAGGTGTGAACAGTTTCTGTGTCCCGCTGTCCTTCAGGGAGCATCGGCCATGGGTCTCAAGAGGAGAGGCTGGGCCAGCACTAGCAGTTGATGCGGGGGTCCTGCCTTCTTCTGCCTTCTGGTTGCGTCTCCTCCAGCTCACCCTCTGTTCTTCCTCCCCCGTCAGTCCTCTCCTGGTTCTGAGTCATTTGGCAAGAGGCATGTTGACACTTGGTGACCCGGAAAACTGAGTCTTTGTGTCGAGCAAGGGCCTTCACGGCCTGTGCCCAGTGTTTCCCAGACTGAGGCACCCCGACCTTTGAACCAGTTCACACCCCATCCTGGCAGAGGGCAAGGTCACTGAATCCATATGGGTTGACATCTAGCCAAGAAAGGCAGTCATTCCTTACCTTGTGTTTGCAGAGTACTCTGTACTTTGTCAGACATGATCAGGCTTGTTGTTTGTTCAGCCAGCCAGTGCTTGCATCGTGCCTACTGTGTGCCAGGTTGTAGAAAGGGGAACGTGATGAGGCCTATGCCTTTAAGGAGCCTACAGTCTGGCTGAGCAAATGTGCACAAATAAATAAGTATAAAAAATGGTGGGGCTGAAATATGTAAAGTATAGACCAGGAGAGATGGTTGATTATACCAGGGTGTACCAGGAGGAGCTCCACAGAGGAGGTGGCACTCGGTGGGGCAGAAGGTGAGCTGTAATTTTGGGTGGACTTTGGGGGTCCTTACATTCCAGGCAAGAGGAACAGTCTGAGCAGTCAGCATCTGGGAGCAGAGGCTGGGTGCGGGTGCAGGAGGTCCGGTGTCCTAGTGAGCTCAGGCTTAGAACAAAGCACCACACACTGGCTGGCTTGTACCCCCAGAGACACTTGTTTCTCATAGTCCTAGAGGCTGGAAGTCTGAAATCAAGATCAGGTTCTAGTGAGGCACCTCTTCCAGATTGTTATTGATTTTAGTTGCTAAGTTGTGTCTGGCTCTTTGAGACCCCTGACTGTAGCCTGCCAAACTCCCCTGTCCATGGGATTCTCCAGGCAAGATTACTGGGGTGGGTTGCCATTCTTTTTGCCAGGGGATCTTTGTGACCCAGGCGTCAAACGTGTCTCCTGCATTGGCAGATGGGCTCTCTACTGCTGAACCAAATTGCAGGCTGCCAGCGTGTTGCTGCATGCTCACATGATGGAGCAGTTGAGGGAGCTCTCTGGGGTCTCTACAGACTCCAGCCTCAGGACTTAACCACTTCCCCAAGGCTAGCCTCCTCATATCATCACCTTGGGCTTTAGGTTTTCAACATGTGACTTTCAAGGGGACACAAACATTTAATCTATAATGTGTGGTGAGAGACAAGGCTAGGGAGTTGACAGGGATGAACCTTGGAGGGTGTGGTACAGAGAGTCAGGAGTTTGCTATAGCAGCAGGGACCCTTGTAGGGGTTGTAAGCAGTAGAGTTTTAGAAGGATCATCCTGGGAGCTATGAGCAGGATGGATGAGAGCCTGGAGGCAGAACTATGAGCTGCACGTGACAGGAAGGCAGTTTATCTCTTTATCTACTCAAGATATAAAGCCCGAAATTAGGAGATAAGAGAGGGGGAGGGGAGAGGAGGTTTGAAATGTTAAGTGGTCATCAGTTGGATGTTAGGCCCAAAAGCAGAGAGTTGAGGATTCTCTTCTTATCCCTTCCTTCAGTTAGTTCATCTTGAACACCTACTACATGTCACATACTGTGTGGGCACAAAGATGAGAACGCTCTGAGTTCTGCCCACTGAGAGCCGCCATCTAGGGCAGCTGTCTCAGGTCAGGAGTACAATTTAAGCAGACTTTGACCCCTCCCCTGCCTCAAGGGAGAAGTAGGGGAAGTGATTTCTTGGTGCAGACATTGGAAGTTTTCAGGGTGTAGTTCTTCAGGCAAGGTGTTCAAACTCTTCAGGAATCTGCCCTTTACCATCAGGGCTCATCTCTGCTCTGTGTAGACTTCATTTTTTTTTTTTTTTTTTTAATGATTAAGAGTTTAGTCAGTCTTTTTCCTGTCTTAAAACAACAGATAAAAATACAGTTGTTTTCCTTCACAGCTTTCTCTTCCTGGTTTCTTATAGTTTTGGGATTTTTGTTTTTGTTTTGACTTTAGAGTGGCTCAGAGGTTAAAAGTGTCTGCCTGCAATGCAGGCACCTGGGTTCGATCCCTGGGTTGGGAAGATCCCCTGGAGAAGGAAATGGCAACCCACTCCAATATTCTTTCCTGGAGAATCCCATGGACAGAGGAGCCTGGTGGGCTACAGTCCATGGGGTTGCAAAGAGTCGGACATGACTGAGTGACTTCACTTTCACTTCACTTTTCTTATATTTGAATTTTGGTAAGAAAACACACATGTATAAAATATACCATCTTAACCGTTTTTAAGTGTACCCTCATGTTAATGACATTCACATTATGTTGCTTCGTTTTAAGGTCAGCTTTCCCTAACATTTCCAGTCTGACCTCTTAGCTGCTTAACAAGCCCAGTGGAAGGGGTGAGAATTCTGGGATGGGGTCCTCTTGGCCCCACCTGGCCACGTGCACACCCTAGCCAATCACTGTGGGCTTGATGATAAGTCAGCCTGGATCACGTGCCTGCCCTGGAGGTGGGATGGGGTCTTTACCCTGTGAACCATGGGGGCTGAGGCTGCGGGATGGACACTCAAAGGGAAAGTGAGGTGCTGCTGCTGAAAGAATGGAAAGTGAATGCCAGGGACACAAAAACAGCAGATTCTCCTGCAGGCACAGAGGATCTGAGCGTGTAACGTAGGCGGGGTAGAGATTGGTTGGTTCCTTGAGAGGTCTGTGTGTAAGTGCTGTGTAATCGAGCAGCTACCATGTGCAAGGACTGGCACTGATACAGTCCAGAGAGACTCATTTGCTCAAGTCTAACTACTGGGGGAGAGAAGAGCTGGATGTAAATAACCGCTCCAGGATTCAGACATGGAGAGTGCCTCGGGAGGGGTCAGGGTTGCTTTGTGGAGTGCTGTCTGGAAGGCCAGGCAGGAGCTGAGCATGCGGGTACCACCAGTGTGGTTCCCCACATGGGGCACGGGTGCCTGCTGTCTCCCCACCGCTTGATGCCAGCTGCTGCTAATACCATTCTTGCTTTAGGCCCTCCCCCCCACTCCCCGGACCTCTGCTTCCCACTGGTTGCTCCAGAGTCTCAGATGAGGCCACCCTGGGCCCCTGAGAGGGGCCTGGAGTTGGGCGCCCCCACCTTCAAGCAGGGCAGGTCCGAAGTGCGCCCCTCCTCCTGCAGGCCTCTCCCTGGAACGCCTGCCCAACTCCATTGCTTCCCGCCCCCGCCTGACTGAGAGGGAGGAGGAAGTGATCACCTGTTTTGAGAGAGCCTCCTGGATCGCTCAGGTGTTCCTGCAGGAACTGGAGAAGGTAAGCTGGAAATGACAACCTCGTTGTCATCACTGCCCTCTGCTGAGCACGTGTATCTATGCACCACCCAGCCCTCCAGCCCCGCCAATTAACCCCATAGGTTATGCTTGGGCAAATTAGAAAAGAGGGCCCTGCACCCATCCTTAAGATGCTCTGGAAACTCCTTATAGTATCCTGATCCTGTTAGCGTGAGACTCTTTACTGCCAGAAAACTGTTTTAATAAATAGAAGAGTCCACGCTGTCTATGGGGAGCCGGCAAACTCCTTGATGAGCTCAGCTCGTATGACCAAATTTGACAGCCCTGTTTGAGACAGCCCTCACAACAGCTCTATGAAGTAAGTATTATAGTCATCTCTGTTTAATAGATGAGGCTTAGGTTAGTCTATTTGCCCACTCCTGTCCCCTTGGAGGGCTTTCCTGGGTGGCTCAGTGGTAAAGAGTCCACCTGCCACTGCAGGAGACACAGATTCGATCCTGGGTCCGGAAGATCCCCTAGAGGAGGAAATGACAACCCACTCCAGTATTCTTGCCTGGGAAATACCCCCACAGACACAGGAGCCTGGGGGGCTACAGTCCATGGGGTCTCAAAGAGTTGAACGTGACTTAGCGACTGGTCAGCACCACCCACTCCCCTTGGAGGGGTGCAGTCAGGCCAGACACTCTTCTCGACTCTCAGGTGCCCTGGGAGTCCCTCACTGGATCCCCTGGTGGGGAAGAGGCCCATTCTTAAGGCTGCAGAAACAGGACTCGAGTGTATTCACCGGCACAGGTCCACGTGGAGACTTGAGTTGACCTCTGCCAAGGTCACATGCAGTGTTTTAGAAGCTCTTCACATTTGAATTACATATGGTTTGGAGGAAGCATTCAGGAAGAAGAGAAAGTCACCCATTCAGTAGAAGCCTGGCCTTTGGACTCTGTAAAGGGGACCATGTAGGCGATGAGCTGTAATGGTGTTCAGGGCTGGAATCAGCACCCCGGGGACTCTGGGCTCACAGATGGGCCTCGATAACTGGTTATGTGGGTCCAGGGAGGGCAGGCCGTGGAACCCTGTGCATTCTCGGCAAGACTGAGTATGCCTTCTAAGACCCAGCGCCATCCTCTGAGGAACTAAGAATCCTTAAACCTATGTCAGTTTTTGAAAAATAGGTGGATGGCTCGTTAATTTTTTTTCCCCTTGGATCAGAGAGGAAGGTGGCGTCGTGAAGGCAGGCCCTCCCAGGGCTGAGCTTAAGTGACAGCTCAGTTAATAATATAGTTGTTCCTCAGCTTCCCCAGAGACCCGGGCTCAGCCATCCAGCTGTTCTGAGGTATGTGACAGGACAGTGCAGTGCCTGGCATTTGGTAGCCGCTTGAGTGCTTGTTGGACCAATAAATACAGAGCCCGGAATGTGTAGCTGGCCAGACTTGAGTCTGCAGTCATGGCTCAAGCCAGCTTTGTGTTCTCAGGCACTTTCTGAGCCTCAGTTTCCTCTGAAGTGCAAATAAAACCAGCATTGGAGGGCTGTTGTGGGCATCCATTTGCATGCAGAGAATGGTTTAGACTTATTTGGTTTATTTATTTATTTTTTCTGAAGGGTAGTGTTTTATTTGACAGACAGCATGGGCTTCATACATATCCCTTATCAATGCCTTTAAAACCAAACAACTTTAAAATTTAGCAACAGTTTCTCCAAGTACAAAAATACACATTTATTACATAGGGTAGTAAAATTTGTCAAGGTATACAAAATCAAAGCATTTTAGATAAAGCATTGGTCTAATATATTGTAGATTGACAGAGTATAATAAAATGACATGTAGTCTGTCTTCAAATCATACAATGTAATACTTAGTGGGTAGGAAACCATCTACTCAGTTTAAAGCATAGAGGATGCTGAGGTTCTTCCATCACCATTGCTAGTCTCTGTGTACCCTTAGATACTCCTGTAACATTTCATGTGAATAGTTAGTATTGCTGGAAAGTATTATATTGTAGACTTATTTTAAGTGGAAACAGATCAGGTTGCGTTTGGTCTGAATACTGCGCTACGTGTCCCTGAGGTGCCTGGGGGCTTGGGAGGTGCTGGAGCCGCTGCCCCTGCCTGGACTGACCCTGGCCCCAGCCCCTCAGCCTTGGAACCTGCAGACAGCAGCTCTCTCTGTGTCTCCCTTGCTAGGTCACAAGTAACACCACATCCCGGCACCTGAAAGGCTCGCACCCGGTCGACTACGAGCTCACCTACTTCCTGGAAGCCGCCCTCCAGAGCGCTTACGTGACGCACTTGAAGAAGGGGTAGGTTGCTGGCAGAAGAGCAGGGCCTGGTCATTTCTTCCCGTCCTGGGAGCTGCTCACGTTGGTCTCGCTGAATCAGGTGCCCCTTGTCTCTTGGACATGTGTGTGTGGACTCCCTGGAGAGGACAGCGTGGGGGGGGGGTGGGTTGGCTTGTTCCCGTCTTGTCGGATGAGCGTGCCCAAGAGCTTGGGAGCGGGACCGGGCTTCAGGAAGCCGCTGAAGCAGTGAAGCCTGCACGTGTTGCGGGATGGTCGTCTTTAGAAGAGAAGGTTCTGGGAGCCGACAGGGTATGGGAAGAGGGAAGGACAGTGAGCCAGGCGGTCTGGCTGTGGTTGCTGTCGCCCGAAGTGTCGGCTGAAGTCATTTTGCTTCCCTGAGTCTCATTCTTTCCAAAATATAATGGAAAAGGCAATTCCTGCTTGTTCCATCTTTCAGGGGGCTGTGAGATACCAGGGGAGATGTGAAAGTAAAGGCTTGGCATCGTTTTGGGGGGTGCAACTGCCTGCAGATGAGATGGCAAGAAGCTCATTCTCCTGTGTGTTGACTGGAGGGCTTGGGATGCACAGACACGGGCTGAGAACCCCTTTCTTAGTCTCTTGCTCCTTGGGGTTAAGAAGGGCGCCGTCCCTTGTGAAGAGCCTGGTAGATGTTCCCACCTGCTGGGGGTGGGGCTGGGGGTGTAGGTGCCAGGCCCAGTGTGGTGTTTCATGGGGTGTGTTGGGTGGTGGTGGAGATGGAGGAAGAGGCGACCCAACCAGGAGGGTGTGTTGCTGGTGGCGTTGGGTCTTTGGCGGTTCTACAGGACTCAAGGCCTCCACCAGGCTGAAGACTGGCAGATAGGGGTCTGGGCTTCCTGTGCCCCGAGTCCCTCAGCATCATTACCACCTTCTGCAAACACTGTGGGCTGGGGCCGTGAGGACATTCTGGCAGGCAAGGGGACCTGGGGGAGTGGGGACTCGTGTGCTCAATGGAGTTGGTCACTGTGCAGGTTGGGTGAACACCTCGCCTTTCTCAAGCCTCCCAGGTGGAGGTGGGCCTGCCACACAGGTTACCTCCTCCCCACAGGTGAGGAAACAGGGTCAGGTTCAGCTTTCATTGCTCTGACTGGCTGGAGTCCTGTGAGGCCCCTGTGTCATTTTGGGTGTGATTCATTTTGTTAAATTCCACTTTATTCATTCTTTTCACATTTTTGGAATAGAAGACTCTTACACAAGATACCAAAATAAAAAGGTACAGGGGACAATAAGTTTTCCTTCCATCTCCACCCCCTGCCTCCTGGTTCCTCTGTAGGCAGTGTTCCTAGGCTCTTGTGTCATTCCAAGACAGTTAGCAGCGTTCCCAAGTGGTTATATGCATGTAGCATTTTCTTCCTTTTTAAAATGCGTATTCTCCCATTTGCCTTTTTTCACTTAAAATGTATCTCTTGGAGATTGTTCCGCATCAGAGCTGCCTTTTCTTCACACTGCTGGGTAGTATTTGTAGTACCCTGTAGTTCAGATGTCTGACTTCAGATGTCCTCAGTTTACTGGGTACTGGGCCAGAGTCCAGAACAGAACCGTACGGGTGCATTATTTCAGTGGGAGGGACATTCTGGATTAAAAGGTAAGTATTGGTCATTTCACTAGAGATGGCCAGCTTAGACCTCATGTATGTGTTAGTCGCTCAGTCGTGCCCGTCTCTGCGACCCCATGGACTGTAGCCCTCAAGGCTTCTCTGTCCATGGAATTCTCCAGGCAAGAATACTGGAGTGGATTGCCATTCCCTTCTCCAGAGGAACTTCCCAACCCAGGGATCAAACCCTGGTCTCCTGCCTTGCAGGCAGGTTCTTTACCGTTTGAGCTACAGGGAAGTCCTGCTTGAGCTACAGAGATGGCCAGCTTGGACCTCTTAGGGATTTGCATTCCTGTGCCACCAAGATGTGTGGGAGAGGCTGCTTTGTAAGCTCTTACAGCGCAGTACAAGCTTTTTTAAGAAAAATTTTATTGAAATATAGTTGATTTACAGAGTTGTGTTACTTTCAAGTATACAGCCAAGTGCTTCAGTTATACATATATGTACATGTATTTGTCTATATTCTTTTCCTTTACAGGTTAATACAAAATATTGATTATAGTTTCCTGTGCTATACAGTAGGTCCTTATTGGTTATCTATTTTTTATATAGTAGTATGTGTATTTTAATCCCAAATACTTAATTTTTATCCCTCCCTCCCCCAAAATGAACAATTTATTGGTTACTCCCTCCTTCCTAGTTTATATAGGTAATATGTTTATGGTGGAAATTTTGAAAAATACTTAAAAATATAAAATAGACAAATTAAAAATCACATATTCAATCTCCAGATCAGAAACTGGCAAATTATGACCTTTTGACCAGTCACCTGCTCTTATAAAGTTGTTTTTAGAACATAGCTCTCCCATTGGTGTAGATATCTTCTAGATCTGTGGCTGCGTTAGAGCATCTACGGAGTTATATGACTCCAAGCCTAAGATATTTACAGTCTGACTCTGTACAGAAGAAAATTGTCTGGCTCCCGTACTCCAGATAATCACTATTAACATTTGATATATGTCTTGTCACATTTTCCTATGTATAGATATACAGGTGTATTTTTTTCCTTTTTTTTTAAACAGCAACAAAACAGTATCATAATTTATAGTACGCTGCTTCGTAGCCTGCGTTTTCCACTCAGGGCTTGGTTGCAAGCCTCTTTTGTGCCCTTGCTCATCTCTTTTCCCTATGAAGTTGCTCCCTGTGGGGTCAGGGGAAGATGGCCAGGCCCACACCTGCGGGTGGGCTTAGGACTTGGTGGGCTGTGGGGCTGGGACAGTCATCCTTGAGCTGGGCTTTGAGGGAAAGGAGATTCCCAGAGACAGGAGGAGTCTGGGTGGGGCAGAAGATAGGATGGGGCTGAGGATTCTAGATGGGAACTTGGGACGCTCCAAGGCCAAATACACTTGGGAAACAGTGAGTTAAAGACTATCCAGACCCTGTAGGAACTCCAAGGAGCTTGAACGCAGCTGGTAAATTTTCAGGAGGAGGCAAAGGCACGTAAAGTTTTCAGCTTGGTTTGACATGGAGCCCTTGTTTGGGGTGGGACTCTGAGGGGGATCAGCTGGATGGAGGCGTGGTTTCTGGTCCAGGCAGCTTTTCCATCCAGCAGGCATTCCAGTCCCATCAGAGCCACATCCCATTTGGGGTGTTGGAACCTCTGAGCTTCAGCGCTTAATACCTGGAAGAGAAGGAAGCAGAGTCCTTGCCCAGAATGTGGAGCAGGCGGTGGCGAGGCTACTCCCCGGAGGCAGAGGTGGCTGAGATGGCCGGAGGTGGGCCTGGGCCTGGGGAGAGGTGGTCCTGCCCCAGCTGGACCCCAGCCTGAAGGAGATCTGTGACCCCTCCCTTCTCCCTGTCCCGCCCTCCTGGTAAAGGCAGTGGGTTGCCCCACAAGTCCTGTCCTCCAAATGGTAAGAAACGGGAGACGGCCCTGGCCAGGGACACAGGCTCCCTCCTTGCTCTTCCCTCATACGTGAACACCCAGCCCAGCACCCTGTTCGCCACAGCTGCTTAGAAAGTCATTAGCATTTATTTGTATTATCTTTTAGAAGCACTCCACAGCTAGATGGGCTGCTGCCTCAAGCTTTAAATTTACACTTAAAAAAAAAAAATTCTCAAGTGCTAGGCCAGGGAGGTGGTGGTGTCCCCATTTGGGATGCGAGGATCAGGAGGCCCAGAGAGCCGAGGCAGTTTTCTTCCCAAGGGTGGTACTGGCCTGGGTGCCCCTGGGTGCCTCACACCAACCAGGCCAGGGAGGTGGGGCCATAGGGTGGCACCCTGTTTGCTCTAGCTCCATCCACCATCTGCTTTTTTGTTCTTCTTTGATTACTGAACCTCAGTTTCAGTGAGATGGTGGCCTGGCAGGCTGGTTCCTGTTTTTAGTGCTCAGGCAGCTGCCACCTGGCTGCTTCCCTTCAGCAGGAGACTGTTGTCACCCTGTTTTTGCAAATAAAGTTTTATTGGCACATAGCTACACCCATTATTTGCATATTGTCTCACCCACAGAACTGAGTAGTTGGGTTTGAGACTGGATGGCTAATCCTAAAATATTTATTCCCTGGCCCTTTACAGAAAAGAGTTTGCTGATGCCTGCTCTCTGCTTAAAAATTCCTTCCTGTCAGGGCCTCTCGCAGGAGAAGAGGTGCTCTTTTCCTGTAGGGGAGCCCTGTGGAGCAGACGAATAGATTTTTGGGAGAGGGAACAGTTGTTGATGGCACTGTGATGGCACCCCGCTCCAGCACTCTTGCCTGGAAAATCCCATGCACGGAGGAGCCTGGTAGGCTGCAGTCCATGGGGTCGTGAAGAGTTGGACACGACTGAGTGACTTCACTTTCACTTTTCACTTTCATGCACTGGAGAAGGAAATGGCAACCCACTCCAGTGTTCTTGCCTGGAGAATCCCAGGGAGAGGGGAGCCTTGGTGGGCTGCCGCCTATGGGGTCGCACAGAGTTGGACACGACTGAAGCGATTTAGCAGCAGCAGCAGCAGCATGGCTTGTGGGAGCTTAATTTCCCGACCAGGGATGGAACCTGGGCCGCAGCAGTGAAAGCGCCAAGCCCTAACCACTGGACTGCCAGTGAGTTCCCCAGGTGGTTCTGATTTTAGTGTTCTGTGCCCTTCATTCATTCATAAGAAATACCCCTCTTGCTAATACATGCCACGTATTAAGTGCTGAATTTGTGCATTGCTTGCTTGTGCACTTTGTCCTTCTAGCACTCCTCTGGGGTGAGCACTGTCACTCACATCCCCACTTTACAGATGGGAAACTGAGGCACAGAGAACACAAGTGACTTGTCTGGAGCAGAGCTAGGACTGTGTATGCTGGTCTTGCCTCGCACCATTAACCACCAGGCTACACTGCCCACAGCAGATACCCAGGTTCAGACCCCATGGCCACCCCCCGAGGTGCTCACAGCCTGCCACGTGTTCCTGCAAGTATGCCCCTACTTGGTGTGCATGGTCTCAGCTTCTGGTTTGAAGAGTCGGTGGTCGTCAAAGCAGAGCTAAGGAATGGGGAGCCACTCAGTGACCCTGAGTGAGTTCTTCCTCTGCCCCCACCCTCACCTCTAACAGGGGGTCTCTGTTTGTCTTGCATCCCAGGGTGTGAGGGTCCAAGAGGAGAGTGGGAATGAAAAGACACTGGCATATGGAATTCAGAGCACTGTTAACTCCCTCTCCACTGAGGTCCCCTTCCCTTCACCCCTCAGGGCTGCCTGCTCCCTTCCGCATACCAGCTTCTCTGCTGGTATGATGAGGTCAAGGTGAGCATCTTGGACAGCCAGGAGGGAAGAAGAGCCAGCAGTTATCAAGCACATGCTGTGTGCCAAGCTGGACCATGTGCTCTGTGAAGGAGGTCATGTGACTCCCGGGGCCAGGGCTCAAATGAGCTTGAGTTAGTTGCTTGACATCACTCCCTGGGGTTGCAGCTTCAGATTTGAGTGGCATGGAAACCCATGCCACTTAGGGTTTTGGGGGTGTCAGAGGGCAGCCTTGGTACTTGTGGGGTGTGTGGGAGAAGGACAGGGTCCTGTTGATCCTTGCTGTGCTGAGTCAGGGCTCCACTTCCTTCTCTGGGACCCTGAGTCACATTCTCAGAGAGCGGCTCCTCTTCCGGAACCCCTGCTCCTCCCGAGTTGGCCTGCTTCCTGCCCTGTCTTTGTTCCGCACGCTCAGGCTGTGTGTGTGCGCGCGCACGCATTTGCCTGTTGTGGGCAGAGGCATTAACCAGCCACCACCCCTCCGGGAAAGCCAGCATCATTTCAGTTCTTTTCTGAGGCTGTCACTTTGTTCCCCTGTCTCTGTCCTCTGCCTCCTGAAGCACAAATTTCGGTCCTTAGAGCCAGGATGCCAACTCCCCCAACCCCTGCTCCACCCTGCCTCCCACATATAGACAAATAGAGACTGAATCATCATTTTTCTCCCAGCGAACAGCCCGAACTTTTGAAAGCCTGAGTGTGAGGAGCAGTTCTCAGGATGCGTGGCAGCAGCGTGGTCCTTCCCTCTCTGTTTCCTGTGAACTCATCCAGCCCAGAGGTGACCCTGGAATGTGACAAAGATAAAGTAGTCCTGGGTGCCTGGGTGGGCTTTGAATAATGTCTTTATACCTTCTTGATGGTCGCCGATACTTGTTGAATACTTACTGCATGTCAGGCAGAATGCTGATGCCTTTACATGTAATCCTGTAAAGTTGGAACTAGTAATATCCCCATTTTCCTGAAAGAGAGGTTAAGGAACTTGCCCAAAGTCACAAGGCCAGCAGGTGATGTTGCCAGCAAACCTGGTGCTGAACTGTGTCTGTCCCACCCACAGCCTGGCCCCACACTTGAGAACCACGGTCTTAGCTCAGGGTGCAGAGGCCGGAGGTCAGGGGGAGACGGATGCAGATGCCTGACACCCTCGTCACCGTCTCTGGGGCAGCTCTGGAGAGTCTTTTACAGGGCTCCAGAGCCGTTTGCTGGTGGTTAAATTCACTCCCATTGCCTGGGCTCTTGGGGTGTTTGGGAAGGGTTGGGAGAAACCCTTTGCTGTGTTGAAAGAGGTCACAGCCCAATAGCGGAAAGGTGGCTAAGATGGAAAAGCCCTGAGGAGAGACAGCAGCTCCTCTCCCAGCTTGCTGCTGAGAGCCCCCTGAGTGCTGCCCCCAGCTGCCAGGCCAGACGAGGTCCGTCCTCACAGAGCCCACGTCTGAGCGGGAGCTGTGGGAGCCATGTGTGGATGGTGGACAGTGCCCTGTGCTGGAGGAAAAGAAGGCAGGGAGTTGGGCGCCGCCTGGGACAGGGTGGACTCTAGGGAGACATTTTGTTCTGACAGGCTGGGTGGAGTGGAGTCCCTGGAGCTCCGGCACTGTTGGGTGTTAGAGGACGTTCATTAGAGCCAAAGAACAGGAGGAGGTGGTGGTATCTGCTTCTCAGACTCTGGGCTGGAATCTGAGAGCTGGAGCTCATTCCCGTGTGGGTGTGGTGTGGACCCAGGCTCCAGAGGGTCAGAGGAGAGCCTGCTGAGAACGGGGTGCCTAGCCCCAAGGGCCAGATGACCACGAGTAGTGCTGGCTCCCAGGGCCTGGCTTATTGAGGATTGATCCCTCCAGTTGAGGATCTGCGTAACTTAAAGGGTGTGGTGCTCTCCACTGTGCAGCGTGAGTGGTGTTTGCTTGGCCTCCAGACAGTGCTGCTCCTTTAATCCTGAGCTTCACTGAGGCCTGGGCCTCCCTCATGCTGCCCGCTTACTCATTCAGTGTCTGAGGGACATTCATTTTTTCCAAGGGCCTTGCCCTATTGATCCTGCAGTTAATTTCCCCAGCTGACTCCTGCCCCTTGCTCTGTGACTGATGGCAGAGTTCCTAATTGACCTGGGACTGAAAGTGCTGGCCTGAAAGTCCAGAGTTGAAGGCCCCTCCCAAGGGGCAGGGACCTGGGATACCTGGGTTCCACTTCCCCCTCGCTGCCACCAGAGGGCAGCCGTGGACTCTGGTTGGAGCCTCACCCCAGGCAGTTCTGTGGATGACAACTGCCAGGAGGAGGTATCTCTCAGTTGGGGGTTGGTGAGCCCAGGGTCTTGGCTGTGGGGGAGGCTTGGTTCTCCTTTGCATGGAGCAGTTCCAGGAGTGAAGCAGCAGGGGGTAGCTGAGGGTGGTGCAATGCCAGGGAAACTGTTGATGACCCTGACCTCACTAGAACTGAGTCTCTGAGCATCTCCCAAGAAAAGAATTTGAGCTGACTGGGCTCCTTCCCCCACAGTGGGCAAGGGGCCATTTTCTCCTTGGAGTGTTTTTTTTTCCTTTCCTTCTCCCTAGATGTACAGAGCTCATTCTTGGCTCAGGTCTGGGAGCCAGCTTGGGTTATGTATGTTGAACCAGGTGGGCTGAATGTTTTGTGCATGCTCTTTAAAAAAACTTTTCAGTTGGTTTTTTTTTAATCACTAAAGCAATATTTGGTTTTGTACCAAAACCAAACAATAGAGAAGGGAATGTGTGTTTTCTAAGGGAGTTGCAGGGCTTGGCAGGCTGTGAAGCCTTATAAAAACACTCTCCCTTTTACTGTGTGTGTGTGTAGGTACCTTAGAAAACCCAGCCTGCTGTTGAGTATAACCCAGTGAGGGATGTGTCCAATCAGCAGTGATTTAGTATTCTCATCAGCCACCCAGTATCTGCAGTGCCGGGGGAGGGCAGGAGACAGATGGCTCAAGGGGGCATCCAGGGAGCAGAGTCACCCAGCAGCAAAACCCAGGAGAGCCTCCTGGTGGTCACGGAAGAGACCTCTTTAGGCAAAGGGAGAACTCGGAGGCCCATCAGAGAAGGCACATTCTTCCAGCCTCTCTCAATGCACAGTCTTTACTTATCGTCCTTACCCACTGCCCATCCCCTACCTCGCTAGACCGGTGTCCTTGCCTGGATGTCCTCAGGGCCCTGCCCGGAAGTGTCACAGTCTTTTTCTGGGGTTGGGAGTGAAGAGGAGAGTGTTAGTTTTTGAAACTGATGATGTGGTTCTGTGGCAGGAAGGAATAGCTTGATAACCATTTGAACTTCACCTGACCCTGCCTTCTGGTTCAGTCCTCCAGCTATTGGGGCCTGGCTGTGCATTTCTGGGTCTTTGACCAGAAACCTCTCATATGCGATTAGCAGTGCCAGCCCTGAACCGGAGACTTCCAGCCGGAGCCGTGCGTGCCAGAGCCTGTTTAGGTTCCACTTGGTGGTGATTCCATGTATTTTCTCATTCCCTGCTTCTCATTCTCCCCCTCAAGAAAATTTGTTGAGCGCCCTACTGTATGCAAAATATTTTGCTAACCTCTTGAATAAATCAGGGGCGTGACTAAATTTATAGACCATGAGCACCTTACGTGCAAGCCCATAAATGAGCTATTCATTCATCATTCAGTCTTTTAATTCATCCCCCCTGTATTAGTTGGATGCCTGTTGAGAACAGGATAGTTGGTGTTCAATATCCAGTTCAGTTCAGTCACTCAGTCGTGTCTGATTCATTGTGACCCCATGGACTGCAGCACTCCAGGCGTCCCTGTCCGTTACCAACTCCCGGAGCTTGCTCAAACTCATGTCCATCGCGTCGGACAATATCCAGGTACTTGGTATGCAGTGAGCCCTTTGAAAAGACTTCGTCGAAGGAGTCCTGGAGTTCAAATAGCCAGGAAAGGGAAGTGTAACTATGCCAAGTCAGAACACTGTTGTCTTTCTGGAGAGTCTGGTTAGCTAGAAGGGAGTGAAATCTGAATCCCTTGGTGCCTGCAGGGAGCCCACCTTTTCCATTGGGTGAGTGATGGCCTAAAAAGGCAGGCATCTTCAGGGCTTTAATTTTCCCTTTGGAGAATGAGGATGGATTTATTCCACAATAATTTCTTGAGTGCCTCCTGTGTTCCAAGCATTGAGCTGGTGCCCGGGAATATGAAGCTTCCCTCACCAATCTCATTAGAAGTTGCAAAGGCTGGATGAGATAAAGTGCTTTGCAAAATCCTCCCCACTGCCTGCTGCTGACCAGGGGCCCCGGGGAGCTTGCCACCTCCTTGTGTGGCCCACTTGCAGGCTGCTCTAAGACAGGTTGTTTCCATTAACCCATGCCTGCACGCACATCTCCTCTTTCTCTCTGCTCCTGACCAGCCAGGGTTTGCTTGAGTTGGAATCCATGGCCTCCTGGTTTGTCTGCGTGCAGCCTGATTCTGGGCCAGGGTTTGTTGGAGGCTCCTGTTTGGACATTGTTAAAAGTGGCAGCTTTGCTCAGAAAGGTCAATGTGAGAGATTGGAACAAAGAGATCTTTCAAACTGGCCTCTCACGGGGTTCAGAAAAGCCCCAGCTCTACCTGGCACTGGCAGTTGAGACCTGTGACAGGATTATTCAGGCTGGTGGGAGAGACCCCAGCTTGTTTCCCATTTCCTGGAGGGGTGAGCTGAGGCAGAGGGGCATTCACGACATTTCAGAACAGGTTAGCATTGGCTGGGAGCCTGGGTCTCTCCCTGTCTAGCTCTGGCCACCAGAACCTTGGTCGATTTTTCTCTTTATCTGAATTCAATAAAAATTGGAACTTACCCAAAAGATGCCTAAGGGTGATTACTTTGCTAAAAAATTCTTGGAAGCTTATTTAGGTGCCCAGTTCCCTTACAGATTTGAAAACAGTAAAAAATATACAACTTTGGGAGCACAAGATCTTGTTAAAATACAGTGCTCATTCCTAAGTTGTGAGTGTATTGGGAGAAGCAGGATCCCTGGGAGTCTGCATTTCTCCCAAATCCCCAGGCAATGCCAGTACTGCTGACCTGGGAGTGCTTTCTGAGTGTTGATGATTAGAAACTACAGGCAGAGGGAGGACAGTCCTTGCCTTGCAGTGGGAAGGAGAGGACAGTCCTTGCCTTGCAGTGGGAAGAAGGGGTCACAGTCCTTATTGGCTCTGGCCTCCTGAAAGCAGCCTGGGCCAGGCTGCCAGGGAGGAAGCTGGCAGGTAGCTCACAGAGTGGAAAATCACCCACAGGTCCGGGGTGCTCCCGGCTTCCTCTGGGCCACAGGGGCCCTGGGGAAGCCCCAGGGTCCAACCCTCCTCAGCCTGTGGCCATTTGGCCCAGCTGCTCCAGCAGAGCTCTCCCGCAGACTGAGTTCCCAGAGCCAGCCGTTCCCTCTCTTCTGAGAATTCATGCAAGCTTTTCTCACTCTCCTAGTAATGGTTGCCGTGTGGTTCTCCTCTCAGCTCCCCCTGCTGTCCCTCTCTGGGTCCTTTTCCAAGGCAGAGTCCTCAGCGGGCTTGAAGGGCTTCTGCTGCACTCTTGCTTCCAGGCTTGTGGGGGCTCCCAGCCTGTCCCTGGGTGTGGTTTGCCTATCAGGGAGAGCCTGTTCTCATGTCCCCTGTGGGGGCGGGGCTGATGGAAGGACAAAGATGGACGCAAAACTGGAGGATCCCCTTGGGTACTTCCTTCCCCTCCCTTTACTCATTAGCTTCTGAACTTCCGTGCAAAACAATGTGGCAAATTAAAACATAAGTAATGTGACCTTTAGGACCCAGATTAGAAAGGAAAGTAGGGAAAATAGCTAATATTCAGTAAGTCTATACCACAGGGCTGGTGTCCTCCGGGCTTCACATACATTCATCTTCCTGACAGCACTGTGAGCAAACGAGGAATCCTCCAGCAGACAGGGAGACTAGAACTCAGATTGGCTACCTCGCTGTCCTAAGATTGCAGGTTTAGGATCTGGCTGCAAAGCCAGGGTTTCCATGTCAGGTTGTTCCTCCTGGAACCTGATTGCTTAGCATAGGAGAACTGGAAGACATTGAGGAATCTTCTAAACCAGTGGTTCTCAAACTTGAATGTCATTGGGACCCTCTTGGAAGTTAGATAAAGCATGGATTGCTGGACTCTACAGCAGAATTTCTGATCCAGCAGATCTAGAGTAGGGATCCTCAGAATTTCCATTTCTAACAAGTTCCCCTGATGCAAATGCTGCTGGTCCCACCTTAGTACCTCTAGTGGTACACAGATGGTTGTAAGTGATACACGGACTAAGTTTTTTAAAGTACTCCTGGGGAAAAAAAAGTACTTCTGTATGTAGTATTTATTAGCAAAAAAGAAATGTGAAACCTGAAGCCAAACAGCTTGTACACTAAATCCATGATTTCAGGTATGTTTGATGAAGGTGGGATGTCTGCTGAAGTAAAAAGAAAGAAGATGTAAAGAAAAGTATGGCACAGAACGATAACACTAATGGTGCACAGCTAGTAGCCAAAAGTGTAGATGTGGCTTGTAGATGATAGGAGCCTGGGAAATGCTGTTTGAAACTGAAGGTGTGATTTTATAGAGGAGACGGCTGCGCACAGCCCACAGAGGTGAACTCTACTTTCAGTAGCAGCCCCCAGACATGAAGTCTCTAAGGACCCGGTGGTGCCCTGTGCTTCGTGCCCTTTCTGGCTCTTTAGAAGCTCTAGACAGACTAGGGAAGATTGCTGGGATTCTTATTCTATCCCCCAGGTCTTAGTCTCCATTCTCAATCTTACAAACGGGGATCTGAATTTATAATGTTGCTTGCTTGCTTGCTTGCTTGTCGGAAACCAGAGGTTCCCAGAAGGCAAGGAATTGAGCTTCTGTCCTTTTAGGGCTCCAAGCTCAAAGTCCCCAGGAATCTGTTTCATGCAGGAGGGACTCACGTGACTTCCCAAGCGGTCACCTTTGGCTTTTTACCCTCTTTGATTTCTAAGTTTGCTGGCCTGGCAGCTATTGATTTTCCGTGTGATCTAGAGAACCCCCCAGAACAAGTGAGGGCATTTGCTGAGCACATGCTATATGCCCAGGCTGAGGTCCAGGAACAAGACAGGAACCCTGCCCTCAAGGGGTGCACAGTGCGAAGGGGGTCAGCCTGTAGGTGTGAAATGACCTCAGTGCCATGCTTGCTTCGAAAGAGGACTTAACACGAGGCAAGAGCTACACAGGAGGGCCTGGGAAGGCTGCAAGGAAGAGGTGATATCGAAAGTGATGTGTAAAAACACAGGTTTTTTTTTAAAAAAGATGTGTAGGGGAAAGGCTCTTAAAGGCAGTGGGGGAAGCCTGTGCCAAGACTTGACATAGGGAACTGTGGACAGTTGTTCAGAAGGGACTCAAGTGGTGAGAGATGACATGGGAGAGAGGCAAGGAGCAGGCCTGACAGCCTCATGCTGAGGGCCTCAACTGGATTCTGTAAGCCTGGGGGGAACCAACAAAAAGCGAACATGGAGGGGAACAAGATGTCTTTTGCGTGTCAGGTGGAGTCCTCAAGGGACAGTGGCAGCAGTTTTTCAAACTCAGGTCACACCCATCAGTGGGTTGCAAAATCTGTTTAGTGGGCTGCTGCAAGCATTTTTAAAAAGGGGAAGTCGCAGGAGATGTAAAATAGAACATATCAGAGTGGATTGCCTTGCGTGTAGTAGAGATAGATAATAGATCAAGAAACGTACTTCAGTTCTACGTAAGCAGTGTGTGCATATATATAGGGTTGCAATGTCAAGTGTATTTCTTACTATGGATCACACTTTAAAAAGCTTAAGGCACAGAGGCCTGACTGGAGTGGGCGAGACCAGCTATCGCTGTCATCTAGGCCCCAGGTGATGTAAGGACTGAGAGGTGAGGATGGATTCTAGTGTAGACCAGATGTGGAGGGTGAAGATGGAGAATTTGGGGCTGACCTCAAGTCTGAAAGTTTGACACCAGCCCAGAGCGCTTGGGCCAGAATGATATCTTTGAAGTAACCCAATCCTTTTTTTTTTTTTAATTGGGGGTAATTTCTTTACAATTGCATGTAAACCAGTTGTTGTGTTGGTCTGCCATACATCGACATGAATCAGCCATAGGTATACCTATGTCCCCTCCCTCTTGAACTTCCCTCCTGCCTCCCACCCCATCCCACCACTCTAGGTTGTCACAGAGCAGCTGGTTGAGCTCCCTGGATCATATAACAAATTCCCTCTGGCTATCTGAAAGACTCAATCTTGGTCCCTTTCTGATGGTGAACCGAAGGCCTGGGTTTCTGGAGGGCTGTAGGAAAGAGGAAGCCTTTGTATCTTTGATCAGTGAAGTCCTGGGCCCCTAGGATCCTGGTGTTACAATTCTGACCTTTCTTACCAATTACTGGATGTTGTCAGATAACATTCAAATGGGCAGGCTCCTCCTAGCATCTTCAGGTCTGATGAGGATGTCTTTGTGGGAACTAGGCTGGTAACGACCCTGCTTCTGCTGTCTTCCCACTAGGAACATCGTGAAAGGCATGCGGGAACTCCGGGAGGTGCTGCGCACTGTGGAGACCAAAGCAACTCAGAACTTCAAAGTGGTAATGGAGGAGCCCCAGGGCTGGGTGCTGGCTCTGGCTGGTTTATCAGGGCTTGATTTCAGCAGGAGGCTGCAGAAGTCCTAGCAGGCAACCTCTGAATCAGGGATGACCATATGTCGCGTGCAAGTGTGCACGTGTTTATCCTCTCCCTGTCATGCTCATGGCAGACGTTGCTAGTCAACTGCAGCATTCTTTTCCTCCAAGCCTGGGACACGCCCTCAGCATCCTTCTCATCACAGCACTGTGCAAAAGTGCTGAAACCTCCTGACATCCCTTCCTAGCACGGTGGTGTGCTAATTCTCAGGCTTTTGTTTCTGATCTTAATAAAGAACTTTGCCTCGCTTTCCTGCCCCACTTCAGGCCTGCCCCCTTAGGCTTTTATTCACCCCGAATCAGAGCCACAGCTGCTTCTCACTCTACACTTCTCTGTCAAATATCAGGAAGGTGTCTGGTGGAGAAAGCTGCTTGTACCAGGGGGCCTTATGCTCTGCAAGGGCCTGTGAACACTCAGAGCCATGCTGGGCTCCGTGGGGCCAGAAGGAGGAGGAAATGTACCTCTTGTCTAGAGAAGAAAGAGGACAAAAGATGAAGTGGGAGCCATCAAAGGCCAACGGAAGGGGTGGGGGCAGCTCGGTGCTAGAGGCACAGAGAAGGGAGGCGGCTCCTTGGGGGTGGAGTGGTGGGCCTCCTGGAGGGGCAGCATGTGGCCAGCAGGCAGATGTGGCCGGGCCGTGGGTGGGGGGTCCAGCAGGGCAGAGCCAGCGTGCGCCTGCATCTGAGTCCCGCCCTCTCTGCCAGATGGCCGCCAAGCACCTGGCGGGGGTCCTGCTGCACTCCCTGAGTGAGGAGTGCTACTGGAGCCCCCTGTCTCAGCCTCTGCCTGAGTTCATGAGCAAGGAGGAGAATTCCTTCATCACACAGGCCCTGCGGAAACCTCACCTCTACGAAGGAGACAAGTAAGCCCTGTCTGCTCGGGGGACCACTCCAAACTCAGGCCACCGTCTCTGGGGTTGGGTGCCCAAGGTGGCCCCTTTCTCTGTTGTGGAACTCTCCTGCACTTTCCGCCCAGCTCCCTGCCAGGAAGACTCCTTAGAACAGGCAGGAGCCGAGTAGACTAGAGAAGGCAGGACTCACGGTGGGTGTAGGGGGTCCTGTATGGCTTCCAAAGGCCAAACAATTATTTGAGGAGTCCCTTCCTTCATGCACCATCTGTCTTGTTTGTGCCAGTAATTGGAGGCGGGGTCTGTGAGCTTCTTTCCTACTCTTCTCTGCAGCTTGCCGCAGCCACTCGCTACAGGCGGCACTGGGGGCTGGAAGGGGCATCCCCACCCCCACCCCAAGAGCACTGCAGTGTTCCCCGTCCACCACAGCCTTTCAGATCCGTGACTCTGGGGCGCGATAAAGAACTGCAGGCGGAGTCCAGTGCCTGTGAATTATGCAGGGAAAGGCCACCTTACGAGGGCTGGTGCCGACTCCGGGGCAGAAGGGCCAGCGGGGCGGGCCAGCTGTGCTGCTCGGTGAGGGCCGCACTGCAGCCAGACTGCCTGCTTTGTCCTCCACAGCCTCTACTGCCCGAAGGATAACATTGAGGAAGCCCTGCTGCTGCTCCTCATCAGCGAGTCCATGGTGAGTGCCAAGGCGCTACCTGGGCCTCCAGCCTCCGCCCCGTGGGGGAAGCTGCGGGGCTCAGGCTTAGACCACCAGGTCCTGGCTAAGGTCAGTCCCCTGTGGATGCCACTGCAGCAGGCTCTGCTTGCCCCCCAGCAGGATGCGGCTTGCTTATGAGCTTTAGGTGTGGTGTACAAGGCTGCCTTCGGGGGCCTGGGGCCTGCCCTCCAATGACCAGGGACAGCTGACAAGTTCCTACCTCCTGCTTCTGGAATTAAATGGTATCATCAGCTTGTCAACAGAATGTTGCATGAACAGCTCAGAGCTGGGTCTGTGGTGATGGAGGGGAGTAGAAGGAACATGTAATTTTCATGGCAGGAGGCCTAGATTGAGGCTCCAGCCCTGCCGCTCAGTTGCTGAGGGCCCTGGGCAGATCACCTAAGCTCTGCAAGCCTCAGCGCCTCCCCTCTAAAATGACAGTAACTCACGGGGTGAGATGCCTGTACAAGTAAGTATTCATGTACTTGTGCCGGTCGTTTTTTAATCTTTATTGAATTTGTTGTAATATTGCTTCTGTTTTACATCTTGGTTTTTTTGGTCACGAGGTATGTGGGATCTTGGCTCCCCAACTAGGGATCAAACCCTCACCCGCTGCATTGGAAGGCAAAGTCCTAACCACTCGACTGCCAGGGAAGTCCCATGCCACTCTTAATTCAGAGTATCATCTACTTTGTGCCAGGCCCCTTTCTGGATGCCAGGAAAACAGCAGCAGACAAAATGGAGAAGACTCCCTGCCCTCATGGAGCTTACATTCTAGTGAGGGAGGTGGGCAGTAAACAAGTCTTCAGCTTTCCAGGGTTTCAGGGCCTGAGTGCTGTGCAGAAATAAGGCGGAGGGGGTATGGTGTGAAATACTGTCTAGATTTTTTCAGAAGACCTCTTGTCCTGCCCCAGGCAGACACACACGCACACATGCGCGTATACACACACCCATGCCTGTGCCGCGGAGGCTCAGTGAGGCGGAGAGATGTGTTGGGTAGTCCAGGAGGTGGTGAGATGAAGGCTGTGGCCCGAGGGGACTGGAGGAGGGGTGGGCAGGAGCAGCAAAGTCGTGTCCTCTGATTGAGGGGCCCCTCAGAGCTTATGAGCTGGGGACCCCTGGGTTGAGAACTAGGTTTCTAAAAATGATGCATCTCAGAGCGGTGACTGAACGTGGAGTTTAAGAAACCAGATCCCCCAGAGAGCCAGAAACAAATGTCTCTTTGGACACCTGGGCCTGTGTGATGCCAGGGTTTGTTTAGAGAACTCTGGTCAGTGGGTTGTCTCTAGCTGAGCAGGTCCCTCCTGCAAGTAGATGGGGGGGTAGGGAGGTGGGGGTGGGGTCACTGGATTAGGGGAGAAAGAGTGTATCCTTCCCTAGCCAGGTAGGGTCCATTCAGATCCGAGAGTGCCCAGGAAGGGGTGTGGATATTTGGATCCCAAGAGCAAAGTGGCCAGGATGTGGTCCTGAAAGATTGGCAGGGCATGTGCTTGAGTGGGGGCATCTAGCTGGTTAGCCCGATGTGGGCGTAGTGGTACCAAGGCCAGATCTGGTTCTCATGGGAGAACAGTGCATTTCTTACAGACTGAACCCCAGTTTATAATTATGGACCCTCAGCCGTAGACCAGCATCCCCTCCCTGCCCCCTGCACACACCTCAGCCATCTCAGCACCTACACCATCAGGTAAGACTGCAGGGAAGTCACCTGCCTTGGGAAACACAGGCCATTATTTTCACTTTCCTGTGCTGAGGGTTACAGTATGGTCTGCAGGTGGGACATCAAAAGGTGAAACTGGAAACATTTCTTGAGTCCTTTCTCTGCCAGTTTCCAAGCTGATCATCTCTTCTAGTAGGCACTGTGTTGAGCCATGTAAAAAGTAAGTTTCATATTGTTTAATCTAATATTACTATGTTCCCATCTTACAGATATGAAAAGTAAGGTCCAGGACAGATGTGTGTCTTGGTCAAGGTCATTTGTTGTTCAGTTGTTAAGTCGTGTCCAACTCTTTGGGACCCCATGGAGAGTAGCACACCAGGCTCCTCTGTCCTTCACTATCTCCCAGAGTTTGCTCAAATTCATGTCCACTGAGTAGGTGATGCTATCAAACCTCAACCTCTACCACCCCCTTCTCCTTTGCCTTCAGTCTTTCCCAGCATCAGGGTCTTTTCCAGTGAGTCAGTTCTTCGCATCAGGTGGCCAGAGTATCAAAGCTTCAGCTTCAGCCATCAATCCTACCAGTGAATATTCAGGGTTGATGTCCTTTAGGATTGACTGGTTTGATCTCCTTGCAGTCCAAGGGACTCTCAAGAGTCTTTTCTAGCACCACAATTTGAAAGCATGAATTCTTTGGTGCTCAACCTTCTTTATGGTCCAACTCTCACATCCATATGTGACTACTAGAAAAACCACAGCTTTGGTCAAGGTCACATACTGTAACCCTCACAGCCATGATTCAGATCACGTCTGTGATTCACTGACTTGGTTTTCTCATCTGCAAAAGGGCCAGGAGGATAACTTTGAGAATCAAGTGAGACAGGGCTTGGAGAGGGCTTTGAAAACAGGGCCTTGGCTGTCTGTGTGAGAATGGTCAGCGTTTATCTCCCTGGCAGGGATAGAGGCTGGACTCTGTCTCCACAGAGGATTTCCTATGGCCCGTTGCTTGATCTGGGTGAACCAGAATCTAGATGCCTTTCCATTAAAGCAGTTCCCCCTAAACACTCCAAGTAGAAAATGGCCTTTTATTAAAATATGACCCACGCTTGGAGCCAAGGTGGTTTCCCTCCCAACAACTCTTTCCCTTTTGAGGGAGGGTATGTTGCTCACTGGCCTGCACAGGCGACTTGGTGGGGATGTGGTGGAAATTCCCTGAGGCATGCGCAGCAGAGGAAGTGCGCAGACGTTGGGTGCTCTGTGGCTGGGAGGAGGCACTCTTCGAGGCTGGCTGGTTGGTTTCTTCCTCCTCACACCCAGCCTGTCACACGTCTAGAAGTTTCAGACATCTTGGAGGAGGGTGTTGGCGATGGAAGTAGCTTTGATGTCTTATCTGAGGGTTTTCCACCTGGGGATCAGGATCTGGCCGCTGTGGCTCCAAGCGGTTTCTGAGTGACCAGACGGCCCCTGACTTCTCACCTGCCCTAGATGTACCCCCTCCTTCCCCACAGGTCACATTCTCCATCAGGTATGGGCACCCCTGCCGTGCTCCTGCTCTGACCCCTTAACTGACCACCTGAGGCCCAGCCTGACCTCCATGTACCAGCAGGGTTTTCCTCATCTCCCTTTAATGCTGGCTGGGTTTGGCTGGAGGTGGTCGGGAGAAACTTCTAGAAGCAGATGGCTGCCCTGCCGGCTCCTTGGGTTATCCCAATCCCTACAGGATTCACTAGGCTACACCAACAGCTGTTCCAGCATAACCAGCCCAAGAGACAGAGTCATCACAGCTCTCCACCTCCAGGTCCCCGGTGCAGCTGCTTCAGCAAAGGGTGTTTGCAGATTTCCTCGGCCCCTATTTTGTGGTCTGGAACTCAGAGGAGTATTCTGTCTGAGTGCAGGGCTGGTAACGTGGGTATGGTTTTTGTGGCAGGCTGAGTGCGATCAGAATGAATAGGGGAGCCCTTGTCTTGCAAGAGGTAAATAGAAACCATACAAATGCTATCATAGAAATGCATGGGGCGTGAGTTACAACTGGCTAAAGGAGACTTGTGTTTTGTACTCGGGTTTGAATTTGGGGGGCCTAAAGCGCATTTAAAATGCCTACCCACCTACCCATCTATCCACCCACCCACTCTCCATGCATCCAGTCTCGTCTGAGCGGCAATGATGTGGCATGCGTGCCCAGCACTGGCGACAGAATGATGACGAGTTAAATCACAGCCCTTGCCCAGATGTCCTCCTACCTAGTGGAACGTGCATCTAGGGACTAGGAGGAGGGCCTGGTCCCCCAATCAGAAGGAATTAGCTCAGTCTGCTGAACCTCAAATGCATATTCTGGTTTTTGAAAAACCCATGTGTCAAAATCAGCCTGATTTTCTCACTGGGTAACCACAGGGTATAGGACTCTGTCATTTCTAAAACCTTGATCTCAGGCATGAAAATGTGTTATAGCAAACTGAAATCCTCAAGCCCCTGTTTCATTCAGCTAGGGGAGAAATGGCTGCTGGTGTCAGGCTCCTGGGAACTGAAAGAACACAAAGGCTTGGGTTAAGAGAGGGTGGGTGGGTGGATAAGTCTCTGGGGCCTGGGATCCTGAGGTCAACAAACTCCATGCCCAATGGCAGGCAGCCAGCCGTTTGAATCTTGAGTTGGCCATTCACAACCTTTATAGCCTGGACAGGTTTCTTACCTCCTTGATTCTCTTGTTTTCTCATCTGTAAAATGGGACTAATAAGGTCTTTTTCTCCACTGGGTGGATGAAGTTCAAAAATGAACCCCGGTACATTGTGGGTGGTCAAGATATTTTCGTTTTATCCTAACAGATACCTGGTTCTGACTCAGTAATTTTAGAAAACATTTAGGTTCAGTTCTGGTTGGATGATAAACCAGTTTGAGGATACCATTTTTTTTTTTTTTTTTTTTAAAAAGTGCTTCCCGGACTTGATTCCATTTGGAACTCTGCAGATGAGCACAGATTGTTCCAGCTTCTGGCAGCTGGTTTGCTCGGACATGAGGCCCTGTATGCTGCAGGCTGTGAGGGGAAAGGGCTTGTTAACCACTGCCAGCTCAGAATGCTCGAGGCAGTGGAGATGGGAGAGCCTCACACCCTTGCTGGCAGCAAAGCTTCTGCTGCAGAAGCAGGGGGCTGAGAGGGGCCTGGCCAGGATCCTGTGTAGATGAGATGTGACACAGAACATGTTATTTCTCGGTTCTGTGGGCTGGCGGCTCTTGAGACAGTGGTAACGATGTCTGCTGGTGGGGAGCGCAGCCGGAGCAGAACATGACCGCATCCTCCAGCGACGGACAGGCGCAAATGCCACTGGGAGACTCCTTTCTAGGGTGATGGCTGTGGGGGGTGAGCAGCAGGCCCTGAGGCGGGGTCCTTGGCCAGCCAAGAGGCTGTCCCTGAGAATGGGGCTGGTGTGGTCCAGGGAGCTTGTTCTCTGCTGAGAAGCAGCCCCTGAGACCTGAGTGAGAAGCCCAGCCTCATGTTTTGCTTTGGTGCTTCCCAAGCAGAGCCACCCAGGGCCTCTGAGGGTCTGGGCGGGGCTGGCGGATTCTTCCTAAGAGACACCTGGAGGCAGGGGATGAGTTGGGGTAAAGTCAGAATGTCTGGGTTCTAATCTGGGTCCTAAACCCCCTATCTGTATGCCTTGAGTATCCTCCTTGGTCCCTCTGGACCTCAGTTTTCTCATCTGATAAAAAGGACAATAGAATAGGGGGTGGTCATTGTCAGCATTATGTGATAATACTTACAAAGTACAAGTTAGTTCCCTTTCCCTTTACCCTGCTTGTGTCCAGGATCAGAGGAGAAATGGGGCTCTCAGGGCTGTCTGTGGTCAGGGCTGTCTGTGGCCCTGCAGCCAACAGAGGTTGGGGACCAGGGCTGGCCAAGAAGCCCATAGGGCCGCAGGTACTTAGGGCAGTAGAAGCTTGTCCTAGACTGGCCATCGGAGGTTCAGCCTCAACTCCTGGAGACCTCGCACAAGTTAGCAAAGTTCCTCACACAAGTTCCCATCTATAAAGGGAACACCGGCAGTTTCATCCCGCCCCTCCATGGGGTTAGTTGAAGATCATGGCAGTGATAGTTCAGCTTCTAAAATGCGTGGCACCCACACGAGGGTTGGCTGTTTGAGCAAGAACCATCCTGCCTGAGGTGTCACACCACTGGTCCATCTGGGGCATGACAGATGTGGGCGTTTTCTTAAGGCGCGATGTTTGCTTCATGGGTACATGTCCAAAGGCCACAGTGGGTCACACTGGATGATGGAGGGGTGGGGAAGAGCATGTTTCTTTGACTTTTCCTCTTCTGACCTGCTTGGTCTGGGGAGACTGCCCCTTGGAAGGATAGCAGAGCAGAGGGTCCAAGGCTAGGAGCTGGGACAGGTGATGAACCCTGCCTGGGATGAAGTGCATGAAGTAAACAAGAGCAGGGCACCCCCCGAAGTGGAGGAGCCTGACTGAGGTTTTGCAGGGGAAAACTGGAGAATAGCCTGTCATTATCCCAGATAGTAAGGAGTGGGTTGATGAGAAGAACATTTCGTTTCCAGTCTATGACTGTCACTGCATCTGACGTGCAGGACGTCCTTGTGAGGACATTTAAATGGTGGAAGGGAAGTATGTGAGGGGGCCAAGGGTGAGGCAGGCAGCTGATGGAGCTGGGCGCAGAGTTGTGGCTTGTAGGAGGGAGCTCAGTGGAGGAGGAGGGAGCAGGGCAGCTAGGGTGCCCTGGGCGGAGACTCAAGACCCAGAAGGTCTGAAGCCCTGTGCACTGGAGGCCTGCTCTGGCCCCTGAGCTGCACGTGAATTCACCCTGTCACCAGCGCCCCACCCCCACCCCAGTCCCGCACTGTGGCTTCCTTTTTTCTTTTCTGGTTCTCCCCCACCCCACCCCGTTGCCATGGTTACGTACACAGGCTACCCAGCTGCCCTGCAAACCCTGGAGCGTTTCACCGCAGCCCTGCCCCAGAACCATAGCAACTGCTTGCAAACTTCTGCTTTTGGGTTTCCTTTGGGGACCCACACTTCCCTCTTGGCACAGGTGCCAAGTCCTGAGGACCCCTGGGAAGATGCCTTTCCTACTGTCTCCCTGTTGAGGTGGGAGGGAGTCCTCAGACGGAGGAGATGCTGCTGTGATTCCCTTATCCGTTCCTGTCCTTCTAACCTAATGCTTCTAATGCTTGCCCAGAGCTTAGGAGTCCACACCTTCTTCCTACCAGCCACACACATTCAGAGACACTGTTCTGTTAAAGGTCAGGGTCCAGGGCAACAGGAGGAAGTTTCCACACGAGGGCCAGAATCTTTCTGTTTCAGATGTCACTTGAGAGTGCTGTGTGCGGGCCTGTGCTGGGGCTGGGAGGCTAGAGATGAGTGAGATGCATTCCTGCCCCGAGAACTAATGAGCGAGGGGGGCATGTGGGGCCCGGGTGTGTGCCTAGGGTTGGGAGAGGATGTGAGGTGGGCAACCTCACCTGGCAAGACAAGTCAGGGAGAGCAGCAGAAGGAAGGAATCCCCAAATTGAAAACATAGATGGGCCTTGGTGAGGGGAGGGAGCTGCAGGAAAGGACCTGGGAGCTAGTGGAGAGAAGGTGGCCAGGGCTCCTTGGCAGCCACAGAAAGAAGGGTGGGTTGGAGTGGGGGTCTGGCAGGGTGCCAACCAAAGCTTACTGCTTACCGTCCCCTACAGTAGACTGGGTCCTCGACCCTGGATGCATCCTGCAGGAAGGCCGCCCCTGCTGGCTGCCTGCCCTGCCCCTTCCGTGAGGATCCCCTCTCCCCTCAGAGTTCTAGGTCAAGTCCACTTGCTGCGGGCACAGGGTACTGCTGCTGTGTCCTTTTCCATAGCCCCTCCCTGAGGGCAGGGACTGTGACTCCCCTTCTCTCAGTCCCAAACCTCTGGGCCCCATCCCACCATAGAGGCACCCCCACTCTGGGTGGCTAAGAGCTGGGGAGTTGCTGGAGGTGGAGGAGTGGGCAGGTCCATGGCTGGGCACAGAGTGGGTTTTGTGTTCCTTGGTGAAATAGCTGCTGCCAAAGCTCTCCTTAGAATCTCTTCTCTTCCTGTTAGTGCCTGTGTGGGTGGATTTCACTGGGAAGGAGGGGGATTTCTCTGGCACTTTCCCTCTCCACTCCTCTCCCGTAACCCTTTGGCATCTGAGCGGCTCTTGTTTACCAGCCTGGCACTGGGACTCAACCTTTCTGGGGATCTTCTTCCATCCCCAGCACCCTCTCCTGGGGCAGTCCATGCCCATCGGGGTGGTGGGCAGCCCTGGCCTGTTGTGCTCGGAGGAGCAGCCCCATCAAGGCCATTGGGCTGCCTTACTGAAAAGCCCCCATGAGTGAGTCATGTCCTTGGGTCTTATAGGCATTTTGGCTTCTAGAAGTCTCTCTGGGACTGCACATCAAGCCTGCACAGTGGGACATGTCCAGAACCTATAATCCAAAGACCACTGAGCTTCTGCCTCTGTAGCCATCACCTTTGGGAGCCCCAACCCCTGCCCTGGAGGAGGCAATAGTAGTCTTGCATGGAAGGAAGTTGTGAGGACCACCTATGGACACATCGTTTGAACCTGACCAGCAGGATCTGGGTTTTAAGGGTCAGGAGGTCTTTTTTATGCTGTCAAAGAGGTCAAGTCCCTGGGTCTGAGGTCCTTTGTGGGGTAGTAGAGGAGAGTGAGTCCCGACTCACAAAAGGGGGTTCAGCCCTTTCTACAGAGGGAGGGGGTGTTGGGAAGGGACCCTTTTGGTGGAGAGGGGGCAAGAGGTGGGAAGACGCTGGGAGCAGCCAGTGGGAGCGTCTGCCCAGAACCCAGCTTTGGGTCTGCTCAGGCACATCCCTCAGAGAGAGAGAGTGTGTGTGTATGTGTGTGTGTGTTTGTGTTTATGATTGGAGGAGACACGGGGGGCCCAGAGCATCCCCGCCCTGTCAGGATCCCCATGACCCCTGTTTGGCTTCTCCTGAGCGCTGTCCCCAGGATGTGAGTGTACAAGAGTGGGTGGGACCACAGGCCGCAGAAAAAGTGGGTCCCCAGTTCCTGGTGGGGGGATTTCTAGCTTGGGTTTACAGAGCCCCCCTTCAGATTGTTCAGACTCACCTACTCCTAAAGCAGGTTTTCTCTTGCCCCTCCCCTCCCTGAGCAGTCCCCGGCAACTCTGAGCTACTGGACTCCTGGGTGCCCGTGCAAAGCACAGGGACCTTGGGTTGTGGGGAGGTTTCTGAGAAG
Source organism: Ovis canadensis (assembly GCF_042477335.2). Taxonomy (NCBI): domain Eukaryota; kingdom Metazoa; phylum Chordata; class Mammalia; order Artiodactyla; family Bovidae; genus Ovis; species Ovis canadensis. The sequence goes on along the minus strand of NC_091247.1, from coordinate 77,494,456 downwards.
GACAGAGGAGAGTTCCGTAGTGAGAAGTCAGTGATAGGGTCTGGGCTGGACGTGGGGGTGATGGGAAGGAGGTATAGGGGTCCTTATCGGAGGAACTTGGGGGCACCTTCAGAGGAAAAGGGCGTGGAGGGGCCACCACCCAAACTCTAGTCCTGTGAGTCAAGCCACAGAGCCGCCCCCCAATCTTGTCAGTTCCCAGTGTTATCTGAAGGTTGTCCTGTGAGTGGACGATTACACACACACAGAGGATGGTCCCAGAGGACAGCTGGCCTGTACCCTCGACAATGCCAGTGTCCTGGAGACAGAGGAGGGCCGCGGGACTCCTAACAGTGAAAGGAGGCCCAAGAGACTTGGTGCCCACCTGCAGAGCATGCTCCTGGGTTGGATCCTGGCATGATGGCTCTTCCATGAAGGCATTGGTGGGACAGGAGGCGAGATCTGAATATGAGTTGCTCTTAGGAGATAGAGGGAATAGTGTTCCATTTCCTGAATCTGGCATTTCTGTTGTGGTTATAGAAAGAACGTCCTATTTAGGGATGGAAGTCCAAGTTGCTTTAACTGGCTACCATAACTACTGCTGCTGCTGCTGCTGCTACTGTTATTCAGAGAGTCAGAGCCACTGTGGCCCATGTTACCAAGTTGGGTTTACTGCTGTTGTATTACTGTTCTTGCGACTTTTCTGTAGGTTGGACAGCTTGCAGAATAAAACACTGAAAATCAGAAGCAGGGACTCAGGACTGCTCCATCAGCCCAGCCTGGGCTACAGGTGGAGGGTTTGCTTGCTGTTGTGGTGGTGGGGAAAGGCTCTGGCTGGCTCTAGGAGTGTGGCCTGGGTCAGCAGTGAAAGGGTGAAGGTCACTGGGCCTCAGAGGCAGGGGCCCTGTGGAGACAGACACCTGTTTATACTCTGTCCTCACTCTTTTCTAAACCATGTCTCCCCACAGGCCACTCGGGATGTGGTGCTGAGCCGGGCACCGGAGCAGAAGGAGGACCGGGCTGTGAGCCTGCAGAATGCGGCGGCCATCTATGACCTGCTGAGCATCACGCTGGGCAGGCGGGGCCAGTATGTCATGCTCTCCGAGGTACAACCCCCTCACTGTCCCTCCCCTGCCGCCACCAAGGGCTCCAGCTCTGTTCTTGGGAGACCTGGCGCAGAGAGGGGCTGCCCTTCACTGGCAGGGTGTATCTGTTTTTTCAGATGTTGTCATGTGTTTTTTCCTTTGAAAGAGCACGTGGTGTTGTATAGCGAAGCCCAAGAGGATAATTATCCACCCCTCCGGTTCCCCTGGAGGTGATGCTGGTGTTCTGTGACTGCCTCTCCTGGAGGGTTCTGAGCTGAGAGTGGTTGGGAGCCTGGATCCCCCTCCCACCCTCTCTAGAATGGGCACCCCCATTGTATTGGGCAAACCCTACTGGGGCAGTGCTCCATGGGCTGGACCCAGGCGGTGGTCCCGCTCCAGGATGTGAAGACCAGGGGCACAGAGCTGCCCCTCTCTCCTGCCCTCCCCGCCAGCCAGGGTGAATGGCATGTGCACATATTTAGCTTTCAGATCCAGGCTGAGGTCAAGGGTGGCTCTAGGGCCCTGGGCTTAGATGGCCCTCTCAGCAGCAGATTCTCTGTCCACATGTTTGGGAGAGCTCCCGAGAGGAGGGGCAGTAACACCTGCTGAGCCCTTGCTTACACCAAGGCACCACGGGAGGCGCTTCCAGAAGATACCATCTTTAGTATCAAGAGATAAGTGGTCTCCTAAGTTCGCCAGTGAGATGGGCGAGGCCCGGTCAGGTGGTTCTGCCCAGGTGCAAGGAAGTGTGTTGAGTCAGCATGGGAGACCCAGGCCACTGAGCTCTGCAGGTCCTGTGTGTGGCCCTGTGCCCCTCACCTCTTTCCCCGGCCCGCCTGACTGGGGCCGCGCGGTGAATCCTGGCCTCGTGCGCTGGCCTGCCTCTGCTGCCGGGAACCACTTCTGTTGGTTACTGTCAGGCCTCACAGACAGCCCCTGACTTGGGGTGGCCCAGATCAGAGGGCCAGGGAGCAGATGGTTTTTCTTGATGGTTGGCACGAAGAGCAGAAGGAAGCCTGTGCATTCGGGCATCATTCTTTACACGGGCTTCAGAGTCAGTAAGTTTGTTGCTTACTGGCCCTGCAACTCTGGCAAATCAATCAAATCTCAAGCTTCTTCATCGTTGAAATGGGGATAATTAGAGAAGCTGCCTCACTGAGTTGTTGGGAAGAGTAAATGAGTTCATCCATGTAGAAAGCTGAGGATGGTGCCAGGCATAATAGTGAGAAGAACTGTCAACTGTTATTTTTATTGGAGGGTCACATTTTGAAAGCACTTTTACAAATCCCATTTCACGCGCTTTTCACTGTCGCCCTGATGTTCACACGATACGGTGGAGGGAACCCAGGGCCAGAGAGGGTGAGAAACTTGTGCAAGGACACGCAGCATGCTGCTGGTAGAGACAGGCTACCCCTGGAGTTCTCTGAAGGAACCAGGTGTGAGCTCTGGCTGCCTCGAGTGCAAGTGGCTGGAGCAGGGATTCCCCTGGAACGGTGTGGGTGGGCCAGGGCAGGGAGGACCCCTGGAGGGAAAGTGTTGACCGACTCCCTCTTCGCAGTGCCTGGAGCGAGCCATGAAGTTTGCGTTTGGAGAATTTCACCTCTGGTACCAGGTGGCTCTGTCCATGGTGGCCTGCGGGAAGGTAAGGCCCAGGGCACGCTGGGGGCTGCACACTCCCCCTCAGAGGGGGCTGGGGGCTCCACTGTCCACTCGCCCCTCTCAGAGTCTGGCAGAGGCTGGGGCAATGATTCAGAAATATTGTCCCGCAATGTATGTTAATCTCCAGGGAATGAGGGGCACGAAGGGTGGCCCACAGACCCCCAGGGTGAACCTGGTGTCTTATCTGTGAGTTATGACGGGGCCAGGTGTGTAGGTGTGAATCTGTGGATGGTTTTCTCTGAGTATGTGTGCACACCCGGGGCGTCGCAGCATTTCTGCCTGTGAGCCGGTTGGTGTGATTGCCTGAGACAGGCAGGGACGTGGGTTCCCAGCGAGGGGAATGGTGTTCTATTGGGGGCTGCATCTCTTCTCACCTGGGAGTGTGGCAGCAGGAAGGACCTTCTTGCAAATCCAAAACTTCCCTAGGAGGGAGAGATTGAAGGGTAGAGCAGAGCAAAGCACCCCCCTTCTCCCAAGGAAGTGTGTTGGGAGCTCTGCGAGGTGGACGTGCTGGGGTGGTCAGGAGGAGTCCTGCCCGGAGCAGGGCTGATCTTATCCAGGTGTCCGGAACTGTGTTTGCCTTCCACCACCCTCTCCCCAAGCCCTGTCCCTGCACCCACTGGTTTTCCCTCCCATGAGAGTCACACTTACATAAGCCTCTATTCTCAGCAGTGACATGAAAGGAAAACCTTTCCAGAGCTGGGTGCTGAGGGTGTTGGGGCTGAGGATGCTACGAATGCAGGAAGTAAGGAGGCTTGAGCTCACAGATCGTTGCAAGAGCTATAAACACCCAGAGCCCATTTGTGGGGCTGAGGGAATTCCTCCCCCGCCACCCCCAAGCCATTTGTGCCACCTGCTCTTCTAGCCCCGCAGTCGTCTCCAAGGAGGGTCCTCCTGGGCTTGCCAGCACCCTCCCACCGCCCCCACTGAAAGGACGGTGTGCTTGCCAGGGTCTGGTGGGGAGAGGGGGAAGAGCAGGTGCTTCTTCTGACAGGTGGGAAGGGGCTGGAGAAGTACAGCCAAGAATCGAGCAGGAGCCTTCTCTGCATCCTTGTTACCTTGCCAAGCATTTTCTTCCCAACCTCTTCCCCTTCCCTCGTCATCTTGGCCACCTCACAGGGCATCCTGTAAGTTATGACATGATGTACCCTGGCTGTGTGCTCAGCAGGGTCTTGTTGAGGGTCAGAGGGAGCTCAGAACACAGGTGGGTTGAGGCCTAGGGGAGGAACAAGGGGGGCTGGGGCTTGTATGGAGCCTGGGTAGGTAGCTGATGATGACATTTGACAGCTTCTTTCTGCCTTGAGGAAACAGAGAAAGAGCCTCTAGTCTGAGTATGGTCTGGGAGGAGAGGACCAGGGCTAGGTCTCCACCCTTCTGTGAGTCGTGGACCACTTTGAGATGCTGAGGAAAGCTGGGGACCCCTCCTCAGAAGAATGCAGTGCTCTCAGAAGTTAGCTTTAATTCCTGGAGGTGCTCCTGGAAGGCCCCCATTTCAGGAGAAAATGTCACACCAACCTGGGAATTATGGAGTCTTCAACACCCTTACTGAAAAGAGCCAGGCTCAGAGAGGTTCAGATGCAGCCTAGCACACCCCAGAACCTGGGGAGCCAGTGTCATGGCCTGGGCTCCTTCCCAGAACAGCAAGGTAGACACAAGAATGGGCTTACAGGCAGGAGGTTGGAGTGATCAGTGAGTGCCTCGTGCATGAGGCCCCACAGGCTGGGTCACACCTACACCTGGGCCTAGTGCAGCAGGAGATTGCTCTGGACGCAGGCTCTCCATCCCCACCCCTCAGGAACCCTGCACACCAACTCAGCCTGCCTGGTTGGCCCAGGCAGCCCTGGGAAGAATAACCAGACCTTGTCCCTTGCCAGGCGCCTAAGGTGGGAATCCAGGTTATGTCCCTGCAGTTGTGTGCAGAAGGTGAGGCCAGGCGGATATGAGTATATCCGGCACCTCCACCTGCAGGAAGAGAGGACAGGTTCCCTGGCATGATTTAGGTCGCTTCTTCTCTTGGTCTCCTCAGCGGCTGCGTTGCTAGGTAACCAGCACGACAAAAAAAGAAAAAAAAAGAGCCGGCAGCTCTGACTGAGGAGTCCTCAGATGGCTCCTTAAATAGCAGTGTTTCCTGGTCTGGGTGGGGGTGGGACAAGGAGGGTCAGGGTTAGAGAAGTCTGTTTCAGGGATGCTGAGGTCAGCAGCCAGGGAAAGGGCAAGGGCTTGCTGGGGGTGGGGTGGGGCAGAGGGGGCCACAGCGAGGGGCGGGGAGCAGCCTTCAGAGGAGAGGGTCTCGGGAGAGTGGGGTGGCCTGGCGCCTCCTGCCAGCCCTTTGCTGGCCTCTTGCCCCAGCCCACACCGAGAATCCCCCTGCCCCGCAGGCCCCCAGCCTCCCAGCTGGTCATATGCTAACACTCTCTTGGTCTTTTACCCTCCTCTTTCCTGAGAGAGCAGTGGGGTGGGGCTTTGTCCTCTCCACCCAGCCTTTCTGTGGGTCTCTTGCCCCTCCCAACAGGGACCCCACAACTCCCGGTGCCACGCTTGACACGGAGCAGGCCCGAGGCCGAGGCACCTGAAATCGGCCTAATGAGCCCGAGGCCAGAGCCCAGGGAAGTCTCTCATCTGGGCTGAGGAAAGCTCCCCTTTCTCCACGGGGAAAGGAAAGGCAGGTAGAGAAAGGTGGGGATCCAGGGTGGACGCAGACCAGTGGGGCCCCAGGTCTGCGTCCACTAGTCTCCATACTGTGCTGTGGACAGAGAGCCTTCTAGAGTCCCCCTGTCCCTCACGGGGCCTCTGGAGTAGCCAGGGAGGATGAAGCTGACTAAGGCGGCGAGCTGGGCCAACAGCAGGGCCCAGCTTGTGGGAATTGTAGTTGCACACATGTGCACGCATGCGTGTGTAGGAGGGAGACGGAAGCCTCCTCTCTGGCCAAGGTAGGCAGGATAGGGCAGTGGTTACAAGCTCAAAGTCAGACTTCAAACCCCAGCTCAGCCGTTCATCGTCAGTGTGGCTTCAAACGCACCGCTTCTCTGCATGTCACTTTCCTCATCTGTGAACAGGGACAGAGTGAAACAGGAGGGAAGGGCGCAGGGACAGCCTTTAGGATGTGATGAAATTGTTGGAATAATCCTCCCACTCATTAGCCTGCAGAGTTACCCAGCCTGTAAAAACTAACCGTGCCATATTTCAAGGGTGCTCTCTCTTCTGTCCCACACTCTGTGGAGTGTGTTTCTCCCTATATAAATCCACTTCTTACCTATCACTTTGTTTCTGTCACTGAATTCTTTCTGTGATGAGACATCAAGAACCTGAGCTGCATTAAGTCCTGAGAACCAGGTGTGTGATCTCAGTTGAAAGACCATAGGTTCAAGTCCCACTCTGAGTTACACGGTTTCAATAGCAACCTACCTCACAGGAGAGTTGTGAAAAATAAATGACGCCGTATTTATAAAGCACTTAGAACAGAGGTCAGCAGACTTTCTGTAAAGGGTCAGAGAGTAAACATTTTTTACTTTGTAGGTCAAACAGTCTTCATGGGAACTATTCCACTCTGCCTTTGCCTCATGCTAGCAGCTGTAGGCAATACTCGTCTGAATGGGTGTGGCCGAGTTCTAATAAAACTTTATTTACAGAAGCAAGCAGCGGGCCACATTTGGCCTGTGGGCTGGGTTTTACTGACCCTCCACACTTGGCCATCCTCAGCATGTCTGTGGCCCCATCTCCATGGCTTCTTCTCTGACAGCCTTTTTGCTCCCGCCAGTCTCCATGTGGTTTTGTCTTCTTCTTATCACCTGTAAAACCTTGTCACCTCTCAGAGATTTGAGAGAGTTTCCTTCTACCTCTAAAAGTCCTGTGGTTCACATGTGAATTCCTTCTGAAGAGTTCCCCTGTGTTTTCTTCCTTCCGCTCTTGTTACATGACCTCTGGCAAGGGTCACAGCCTCCATTTTCCAGATGAGCAAACAGACCCGGGGGGACTTGCCTGCTGCCGCTGCCTGGGCTCCTTCCAGTGGGCCTCTTCCTGGCTTGGGAGGAAAGGGGTGCAGGGTGGGGGCTGGCCGTTGGGGAGTTGCCCCCACTGAAGGCAGGACACACCCAGTCTGCTGCAGCCCAGGGCTGTGGCTGACCATGTCGCCGCCCTTCCTCCTGCAGTCATCCTACGCCGTGTCGCTGCTGCGGGAGTGCGTGAAGCTGCGGCCCTCGGACCCCACCGTGCCCCTGATGGCCGCCAAGGTCTGCATCGGGTCCCTACATTGGGTGAGTGATTCCGGTCGCAGGGCCCAGGTCCTGGCAGCTTCCTGCAGGAGGGTGGCAGCAGGTGGGTGCATCTTGCTGTGTGTGGAAGGGGTGGGGGAGTGGAGAATTGCTTCTGAAAACTCCAGCCTTCATCCCCCGACTCAGGATGATGTCAGGTTTGTGCTTCAGCCTTGACCATCTCCAGGGAGCCAAATGTGGAGTCAGAAGACAGGGTGCCCCCCACCTGCCCAGCACAGGGGAGGTGAGCAGGACCTTGGAGTACCTTGGCTAGCCCACCATCCAGAGTCGGAACCAGCTCTGGGCTGGATGGGAGGGTGGTCTCTCTGTCAGCCGCCTCCTTCCCCCTGGACTCCAGCACCCAGTCTCTGCCTTGTGCTCGGCTGTCTGCCTGCCACTCTCTGCTGAGGCGGCTGAACTACAGACAGCTCAGCGTTCGCCCTCTCCCCACAGCAGCTTTCCCTCTAGGAGGTCAGCAGGGGGAGTGGGGAAGGAGCCCTGGCCTAGGAGCCCAGAGCGCCAGGCCTCGCCTGCCAATCCCCTCGCCCTGGCTCCCTGGCTGCTGCGCTCGGCCTCGGGGACCTTGCAGCGGCGCCTCTGCCCAGCTGTCTGCTCTCACTGGGAGCTCCTTTGCCCACGTTCCTGGCTTCCACAGGCCCACATCAGCCTCCTACGTCCAGGCCGTCCTGTTTCCACCCTCTTCAGCAACTAGAACAATGCAGCGTCTCTCCCACGTGTTGGCTTTCAGCCCCACCTACATCTCTCTTCAAGCTCAATAAGCCTAGTTCCTTCATTGGCCCAGTGTCTCCCAAAGGGGGAGCTTCTCCCATGCATGTCCCTCCCCTTCCTGATGTCCTGACACCCCTGCCTGCCCTTGCTGTTGGGTGCCCAGCTTGTTCCAGGGCAACAGGGGCTAGGTTCCAGGTGCCTCTGGCAGGTGCTTCAGAATTAGCAGCCTCTCCAACCCCTCCAGCTCTGGGGAGGGAGATTTTGCATTCTGACCCTTCCCGCTAAGTATACTGAGGACCCTCTGAGAGGGCCTCCTGCCTCGACACCCAGTGAGCCTCATCCTGGCTCTGCTGCAGGGACTGGCTCCCTCGGATTGGGGGTGGGGGCCGGGGAGCAACACCTTTCCCTCTGTTCCCTGGTCCTTGGGTACCCGTGTATGATGTGCGAGTATGGTCCTGCCTTGGCCCCACCAGACTGTGGGAGATGGGGGAGGAGAAAGCATGGCTTTTGGCCCCAGGCTTTATGATGTCCTGTAAGACTGATCTGTAGTAGGCCCTCAGCATTTGGAGGAGGCAGCGTGATGAGGGGGGTAAGAGTTTCACTGTTGTGTGATGTAAATGACGAAAGTCAGGAGAGGGCTGGACAGGTCAGGGAGGCCTCCAGGAGGGGGGGGCCTTGGATGGGGCTCAGAGGTGGCCCCTTCCATCCCAGCTTGTTTTCCTCAGCCTCATGGTTACTGGGGACGTTGCCTGTCCCCCCAGTGTTTTTCGGGAGACTGTTGGCATCTTCCACCCTAGAGGATGGGGGTGTGTGGGTGCCAGCAGAGTGAGGACCCAGGCTGAGCACAGCAGTGGCGGGTGGTCATGTGAGCCAGAGGATGCAGAGGGTGAGCTCACTGACCCTAGCTCCCAGTCCTGTGTGTTCCCAAGGCTCCAGAGAGGGGCCTCAAGTGCATCCCTGGGACAAAGCCCAAATACCCACCTCGCCAAGGGTGGGTGGAGAGGGCATCTGTGCTCCCAGGGGCTGCCGGCTCTGAGACGGCTATGGGTCCACCCAGGCAGTGCCGCCCTTGCCAGGAAGCCCTAAATTTAGGTCTTCCCGCCGCGGAGGAGCTGTTTCCCTCAGCAGTATAATGACAGTAATTATGTGCATTCAGATTACATGGTAATAAAATTAGGATCCAATCAGTCCAAATTGAAATCAGATGAGTTGGGAGCAAAGTAATCAATGACAACATAAATAGAAAAGCCCAAAAGGAAACCTCAGCATGCAGACTTGACATCCGAATTGGGGAGGAGGGTGAGTGAGCCATTTAACCTCAGCTGAGAAACATGTTTGGGTTTGGGGGGCCGGTTTGAACTAGAGTTTAAATCAGGTCCAGGCTAGGGCGTGGTCCTGCTGTAGGGCCGGGGTGGGCTCCTGGCAGCCTTCCTTGCTCTGGAACCTCATGTTCTCTTACCTTCCCTAAAGCCCCATTTATACCTGCCTTGGACACTTAGCATGATGCGTTGCATTTCCTGTTGCATATGTTTCTTGAAGGCAGGAACTCTCTCTCCTTTTTCTTGAAACTGCAGCCCAGAGTTCATGCCGGGTGCTGATTGGATGGATCCTACTTGGCAAGGAGTTCTGCCTTGTAGGGTACTTCCTTTCCATCTAAACAGGAAGCTTCTTCACATACTATGTCTCATATCCTCAGCCCTTTGCCCACACAAAAAACCCTGCACACAGGAGGTGTTCAGAAATATATAGATTGACTTTGGCTCCAGCCGGCTGGGAGGGACAGGTGTGGGAAATCTACATTTGGTTCACGGGCCTGCCTGCTCCCTGGGTTGGTGCTGGGCCGAGAGCAGGCTGTGGGTGGCCAGGGGCAGCCCGTTCTCCTAGGAGGCCAGGGGAAGGGCGGCCCACGCTCTCTGTCCTCAAGACTATGAGCAGGAAGAATGGATCTGACAGGCAGGCGGAGGGGCGCTGGTGCTGGTGGCAGGCACAGATCCTGAAAGGCGTCTGATGCCACCTCCGTCTCCTGCCTTCACGTCTCTTCTGACTCACATCAGCCCCCAGCAGGCCCAGCCATTACGCAGCCAAGCCCCATGAGCAGGGGATGGAGATCTGGGGGTGGACAGGTTGGCCCAGGTTGCAGGAAGGGAGGCTGAAACTGGGACTTGGAAAAATGAGTTGTGCTGGGTGAAAGCGGATGAGGTGGCCATGTGCCCAGAGGTGGGCACCTGTTACCCCATGTCCTGTCCTTATGCCTAGGGCTAATGTCCCTGTGCCCAGAGCCAGTGTGGGATGCTCCGGGCTGGGCCTGAGAGCAAGATTGCCCAAGTGAGAGTGGGTGAGGAGGGGCCTGGGCAGAGGGACCTGTGATGTCCCAGGGTTGAGAGCACTGGTCCCACTGTTTATTCTGAGTGGAGGAGGGTGTCGTGTCCAGGCTCTGACCTGGTGACAGCAGTGGGGCAGCCTCCTGCCTCAACGTGGCAGTGTCTTGCCAGGGTCCCCAGCCAGTTATTTGAGGCAGGAGAAAGAGGAGCTGTAAAAATTTTTTCATATCCCTGCAAACAAAATTAGTTCAGATTCATTTAATTAAAAAGATTAAAACCTTTCTAGGTGGCTAGGGGATGGGGGTGTGTGTGTGCGTCACACATGGAAGGGGAGGAGGTTGTGGAACTGGAAAGGTTTTAAAAAGTCTGTGGTGCTGTCCCTCAGCCTCTTCCCCTAAGGGGGTGGATGGGGTAGTGGAAAGAGTGCAGGCTTTGGAGGCTGAGAGGATAGGGTTCAAATCCCTGGCCTCCCACTTAGTAGCTGTGTGACTCTGGGTAAGTAATTTGCCCTCTCTGTGCCTTATCAGTAACCTGGAGATCATTGTATCTACCATTACAGGATGGCTGTGACCCCCCAGAGCTTAGCAGTGTCCTTGCTTAGCACGTGGGAGGTGCCTGGTCAATGGTAACCATCCCTGTGCTGGCCCCTTTGAAATAGCAGCCTCTCAGAAAGGATGTGCCTTTGTGGTTTTGCCTTTGTTTTTTGAGATTCAGAAAGATGGATTAAGTGTTTTGGAGTCCAGTAAGAATGCCAGCTGTCCTGCCTTGAGCTTGTGGAGATAAGGAAGAGTACCTGTTCCTTCCAGGAAGAAAAAGTGTGTTTTGGGGAGAGCAGATGACAGTAGCTCCTGGACCCTGTGGGAAGCAACCAAGGTCAAACTGGAGGTGCTGTTTAAACAGAGCTTTGCGGGCTCAGAAATGACCTTTCTCTGGTTCCCTGGGCAGGAGGAAGGGGTACAACCAGTTTGGCGCCTGCGAGATGAACCGGGCAGCCTGAGAAGAAGCAAAGTGTACAGGCCAGGAGCCTGGCTGTGCAGGGACCAAATTAGGAGAACTGGAGATAGGCAGGAACTTGGAAAAACACGGGAACGCTCTCCTTCCTTACAGAAAGCAAAAGCACAGGCTCAGAATGCTACATCCTCCCTTACATCCTTTTCCCCAAAGGGTCACAGGGCAGAAAAATGAAGACCCGCAGAGGGCAGCCAGGAATTGAGCAGCTCAGGGAGACCTAGATATAGACTCAGAAGACCTGGGTTGAAAACTTACAGAAAGTTCTCCCATTTACTAGCAGGGTGACCTCAGATGGGTCCCCTAAGTGCCCTGTACCTCTCAACCTCAGCTGTGAAAAACCCTTCTGTCAGGTGGCCACCGTGCTGTGACGCTCCAGTGGGCACCCAGCTGCTCTGGAATTGCAAGGGAGAATGGGGGGATCTCCTCCTGGGTTTTGTGGCAGAGTTACAGCTAAAAGAGGTGTTACAAAGCAGTGCAGGGGGACTTCCCTGGTGGTCCACTGGTTAAGAATCCGCCTGCCAATGCAGGGGACAGGAGTTTGATCCCTGGTCCGGGAAGATTCCACGTGCCACAGCTATTGAGACAGCACTCTAGAACCTGTGTTCCACAAGAGAAGCCACCACAATGAGAAGCCCTCTTGAAGCAACAAAGACTCCGTGCAGCCAAAAACAAACAAACAAAAAAAGCAGTGCGGGAGAATGGTTGAAAGCTTTGAAAACCCCTCACCGGAGAAGTATTTTGATGAGCAGGGAGGGCGCAGTGCTGTGACCTGAGCAGATCTTACTGAAGCAGGGGCCGCAACTCTAGAGCCATTAGCTGTTCGCTGTGGAGGCCACAGGAGGAGGCATGTGGGGACTGGGAAGGGCAAGTGCGGTATCAGATGGCTGGCTGGCTGTAGATGGGCGGGTTCTGGGCAGCTCAGTCAGCAATTTGTTTTTCACATCATAGATTGAGACCGACTACTGGATTATGAAATAGAACCCTAGCTAAAGTACCCATGAATAAATATATTAATACTATATATTATCATATTTAATAAAAAGTAATAGTATTTCTCTTCATTCATAATCATCACTTTGACTCCACATGCAAAAAACTTTTGTGGTAGGTAATGGAGATCAAAAGTGACGTCAGCCACGTGAAAAAGTGGTACACTGAAGCCTTGTGGGTTTGATTTGAGACAAATGCTGACACCACACTCAGAGACCATTTTAAACTATGTGGGCAAGGCTGGCAAGTACTGGCCAAGGATGGCTACTAACCTGGAGTCAGAGTGGACAACAAGCTGGAAAACTAAGGATGTATGTTGTCACTTTCTGAAACTAAAGGCTGGTGAGCCCTGTTAATCCAGAATATGATATACATGAATTGCCAAGTAACTTTTGCCTATATGCCAGTAATTGCTGAACTTCATACCTGGCACCCTCTCTGCGTGGGTTGCAGGAGAATAGAAGTTGGCATTTGCCTAGGAGAAGGACATGGACATGAGAAGAGTGTATATACATGGAATGCAGGAGGCTTCTGAGCTCTATTTATAATTCTTATGCAGGAGGCCTGGGTTCAATCCCTGGGTTGGGAAGATCCCCTGGAGACGGGGAAGGCTACCCACTCCAGTATTCTGGCCTGGAGAATTCCATGGACTGTATAGTCTGTGGGATCACAAAGAGCTGGACATAGTTAAGCGACTTTCACTTTCACTTCTTTTATAAAAAAAGCTCACTCCCGTTTGAATGGGGCATAGTGATGCCTGAAGACAGTGTGGGAGACAAACCACACCAGCATTGTGCATATTTCAGAGGAGGCAAGATGCTGTTTGCTCACTTGCCCTTCCCTTGGTGCTTCCTGTCCCCTCTGCCAGGAGGCCTCCTAGGAAAACCCCGGCCAGGCAGTTCCCCCGGTTGCATCGTCCATGGCCCCAGGCCAGCAGCACACAATGGAGCCTTAATTAAGGGCCACCCTGTCCCATGGGGTCCTCCCCCGTTAGAGATTCCGTGTGTGCTTCATCCAGACATCCTGTGCCTGTGACGCTGGGCCGCCCCAGCCAAGCGCAGCATAGAGCCGAGTGCTGCAGAACCCTCATGGAGATTTGTAGGGAGGAGCAGTTAGGAGTTGGGAAGGGGTTGGCCCTAGCTCCTCATTTTGCAGATGAGGACCTCTGGGGCACAGAAAGGAGAGGAGGTGACTTGCTCGAGGTCCCATATCTATCAGGGGCCAAGCCTGTGTCGGGGGGCTTGAGTGAGTGAGAGTTGCTCAGTCATCTGACTCTTTGCAACCCCATGGACTGTAGCCCACCAGGCTCCTCTGTCCATGGGATTCTCCAGGCAAGAAGACGCGTGGGTTGCCATTCCCTTCTCCAGGGATGTTGGGGTCTTGCCCGGTGCTCAGCCTGGCTCTGACTTCAGGCCCTGCAGCTCTCCTGCATCCTGCTGGGCCATGTGCTGCAGAAGGCAGATCTCTGCATCCACTGCCCTCAGTCCTCCCGGCAGCCGAGGCTGGGCAGCAGGCAGCCATGAGGTTTGCTAAGCTGCCTGCTTCCCCTGAACCCTGAGACCGCAAGCCTGAGGGTGATATAGGCCCAGCTCTCAGCTTCCGTGTCCTTCCAGTGACCAGTCTGCCAACCTGGAGGCGGTCCACCGCCCAGGTCAGTGGCTTGAGCTCAACCACGTGGGGGCTGGAGAGCTGCCCTTGTCAGCGTTTGTCAGGGCTCTGGCTGGGCTACTGGAAGCCACCCCCCACCCCCCACCATCGCTGTCTGGGCTCTCAGCTCACCCACTCTACCTCTCTTGAACTTCAGGAGTTTTTAACTCCTCTGTTCCGTGGGTTCTCTGCTCCATCAGCCTTTTCTTGCACACAGCTCCCTACAGCTGTGCCCTCAAGGTGTACTCAGCCCAGCTCGCCTCTTCACAGCTAATGGCCTCTCTCTCAGGCTCCTCTAATACTCCAGGGAAGGAGAGCCTACCAGTGCCCCTAGCTGTGGCCTGCAGTCAGGTGACAAGATGCACAGAGCTGTCCCTCTCCTGCCGAGGGAGGTGGACCTGGGCAGGGACAGGCTGGGGTGTCAGAACCCAGCTTAACTTGGTGGGCCCTTCTGGGTGGTGGAGGGGAGCCCCCCACAAGGGACCCTGGCCTCTGGGTGGCAGTGGGGCTGTGGGTATGAATCTCCTTGCTGAGGGCGGTACCAATCATTCTTGGTGACACTGCCATACCAGCCATGTGGGCAGATGACATTCCAGGGTCGGGCGAAGGGAAGGGGCCTCTGGAAGGCCTGTGAGTGGGCACAACTGAGGCCCCCAGCTGTCCCCTGCTTTGCAGCAGGCCTGCCTGCTGTGTGGATGCCCCAGAGGGCTCATGAGGGCCGCCTTGTGTGCCCCTCTTTCATGTCACATGTGGTGTGTGATGTGTGTACACGTGACCTGCACCAGTTGGTCCCTTTCCAACTGGAACAGTCTCTCCTGCTCCCAGGACAAAAACAACCCTAGGCCTTTTTCCCCTGAAAAGTTACAGCGCCTGGTGTCGGGTAGCGAGCTCACAGCCAGAGAAGGCATGGCGGCCTGCCTGCTCTGCAGGGTGGGCTATCCCAGGGCCTGGTCCCCAAGCCCTGCCTGTACCCCAACCCCACCCCTGCCCGCTTCCGGCTCCCTTGTCTCTGCTGATGAGCAGGGCAGGGACAGCCACAGGGGCCATGTGACTAAAGAGGCTGCCGCAGACTGTCCAGGCTCTCAGAGCAGCTATGGGGAGCTGGGGTCTCTGGAGCAAGGCAGACTTTCCCTGTGAGAGGTAGCATCCCATGACCTGGAACACAGGCCCCTGGATGGCGGAAAGGGTCCAGATTGTCGCAGGTGGAGGAAACAGCTATCCTTCCATTCAGTGGCTGGGTGGCCTCTGAAAGGCGCCTGGGCACAGTTCCAAGGGTCCCAGGCTGGGTGCCTGTGAATAGCTGCCCTCCCCAGTGACCTTTGCCTCTCCTCTTTGCAGCTAGAGGAGGCAGAGCGCTTTGCCATGATGGTGATCCACCTTGGGGAGGAAGCCGGGGAGTTCCTGTCCAAGGGCTACCTGGCACTGGGTCTCACCTACAGCCTGCAGGCCACCGACGGTGAGTGTCGGGGCCCGGGAACCTCTGCTCGGGGTGACTCGGGCCTCCTAATCTTGTCCCATCAGTGTCCACCCCCCAACACACCTCCATTGACTCTTCTAGGATGGGTGTGCAAACGTACATAAAAACACACACGTAAAGACGCAGACACTCACTGATGTGCACAAGTGTGCGCACACACACACACCCCAGTTCATTTCTGCTTTTGCTGCAGCTTTGCCAGCCTCAGATACGCCCTCTTCATGAACCCAGTTCTTTCTCCTTTCAAGGCCCAGCCCCAGTTGATCTCTGCCCCTGGAACTCCTGGGGCATTTGTGCCACCAGCCCTGAGCCCACAGTGTCTTCATTCCGGTTCACCTTTACCTGCAGCACCACTGCCACCTTTTGGGGTCTTTTAAAATCCCCCGATGCATGGCACAGAGCTGGCTACACAGCAAGCATTTACTAAATACTTGACCTGAGCTTGGTGCCTAGGTTCCCCTCCTGCCGCCTGGAGCCTGCATTCCGTCCCCACCCCCACCAGCTCCACCTGCTTCTGTATCCTTGCAGCCTGAGGGAAAGGGAGCGATAGGTCCCCACCCAGGCCAAACCCAGAATAGTCATCAGCCCCCCACACTCCCCAAATGCCAGCTCCTGGAAGTGGGCTTCAGATGCCCACACAGCGAGAGGTAGGAACAGCTGGTACTTGGACAAGGAAGGGAGGAGGAAGGGTAAGATCCTGGTGCAGTGCCAGCTCTTTGTTTTCGAGTGACGGTGGTCACTTCGAGGTGTCAGTGAGGCTCTGATAGGGAACCCTGGGGTCCCCACACACTGGTCAAGTGAGGGAGTCATCAGTCCCTTGGTCAGAGTCCAGAGACCCTCCCTTTGTCTTTAATCCTCTAGAAGCAGGGCTGCTCTGTGAGCTTGGGACCCCTGACATCTGTCCCTGCCTGGTGCTGCCAGCAGCATCCTGACCTAGTCTGGCTGGAGCCTGTGACCGTCATTTTAAAGCTTCTCAGGGGGTTCAGTGTGTAGCTGAGGCTTCAAATGCCTATCCTACTGCATTTAAAGCCGATTTAATTTACCAGGGGGGTATCTGGTTTGGGTTAAAGCAAGAAGCCTTGTGGTCAAACTGCAATAGAGGTTTCTGGTGGGCCGGTGGAAGAGGAGGTCGTGTCCAGTGGGTATAGACCCTGTTAGGGATGATCAGATGTTCTGGAGATGGATGGTAGTGATGATTGCAAGACATGGTGAATGTACTTAATGCCAGTGAATTGTCCACTTGAAATTTGTTAAAATGGTTAGAAAAGAAGGAGCCTCATGAGTAAGGAAGCCTAGGGAGGCACATGCCAGGACAGAGGTGTAACTTCTCCAGAAGCTCCAGAAACTTCTCCAGAAGCTCGCGCCTTTGGAAGGATCAAGACGGCCCAGGCGGCAAGGAAGGCAAAGGGGTAGAAGGACCCGTTGTGCCAGGAAGTGTGCCTGCCGGGGGGCTGGGGCCAGGGGGACATCTGCACCCCTTCCCCCGGTAACCAGGACACCAGTCTGGAGCAGTTGCAGACAGAGTCCCGGTGGGGCCTCTCCCACAGAGCTCCATGCCCCGGGTGGGGCCGGGCTGGGCTGGCCCCCCTCCAGCAGCCCCTCACGGCTCTGTCTCTGTCCTATCTCCTGCAGCGACTCTGAAATCCAAGCAAGACGAACTGCACCGGAAAGCGCTGCAGACGCTGGAGAGGTGAGGACGCCAAAGGGCAGCATTGCCTGAGGCGGCTTGTTCTCCTGTCTCAGGGGACCCTCTGGTGTGACAGGGCAGAGTTTTCTGTCTCCATTTTGTTGACAGCAAACTGAGGCTCTGAGAGTTCACACAGGAAGCAGGGACAGGCCTGTGGGCTTGGGTGGTCTGGTTGAGCATTTCTGCAGTGGTGGAGCTGCCCCCAGGCTCAGCCCCCTGCGTCCGAGTTCAGGGGACAGGAGGGAAAGCAGGAAAGCACCTTGCACAGTAATCTACAGGTAGCCGGGGCTCAAAAACGGGGATCTGCCTCCTCCCAGCCCCTCCCCAGCCTGGGAACTGGGAGGCTCCCTCCCTCAGCCCTGAGAGCCTTCCTTAGAGCCCAGCGTCTGGGAGGGGGCCTTAGGTTTGGGGGTGGTGGGGGAGAGACACAGAAACCCTTCCCCCAGGCCCCTCCTGGGAGTCCCTCTCCACCTCAGCGAGGCCCTGCCTGAGCATTCCTCCCCCTCCCTCCTCTGGCCATTGTAGGGCTCTTCCCTCTGAGCCCTGCTCCATCTGAGCATAGATGGCAGGGGCTGGGTCGGGGCCTGCCCCAGACTCCTTGTGCCAGCTTCCTAGGAACATCCAGCTCCCCTCTGGGGCAGGTTGTTCTCAAACCCAGGGAGGAAGGAGAGTCCCATTCTGGCCAACTCCCTCTGAGCCTCAGGATCAGGGGATAGTTCCTTCCTTCCCCACCGGCTCTTCACTCCCAAGGCTTCCAGCCCAGAGAGGCCATCCAGCCCCTCCATCCTCCAGAGATCTTCACTGTCCCACGTGGAGAGGGCAGGCTGCAGGCTCTGTACAGGCCCCAGCCAGGCCAACAGCTGCCTGGAGGAGAGGGGCTTCCCTCACTCCTAGTCCCACCCTCCCAGGTATCCCCCACTTCAGCCAGAGCCAACCCTCTTGGCAGGCACCGCCCCGGCCTGGGCTGCCCCTGGGCTTTCCACCCCAGCCGTCATGTCCCGCAGGGTACCCTCCAAGGTGGGGCTGGCAGAACCTCCAGCATTTGGCCCTGCTAAAAGTGCCCAGCACAGGGCTGGCATACTGGAGACCCTCATTACGCTGGTTGTCGACCCTGGGTGGCTGATTCACTGCTCCCCTTGCCAATACAGAGCCCAGCAGCTGGCGCCTGGCGACCCCCAGGTCATCCTGTATGTCTCCCTGCAGCTGGCCCTCGTCCGCCAGGTGAGTCCTCCCAGTTCCTAACACCCAGGTCTCTGGGGGTGCTGATCTCCTCCTGGCCCTGCTGCTTTTACCAGCGCTGTGACCTCCCTGAGCCTCTGTTCCTTATCTATTAATGTAAGTGCCTTCATACTCCACCTCAGAGGGCCCAGGCAAGGATTAAGTCAGTTACTGTGGTAAAGCCCCTGACCTCTGGTGGGCACACAGGAAGGGCTTGTTCTCTGCCCTCACTCCCCCTGCAACACGTCCGTCTCCTGAGAAGTTGACAGGAGGCCTCAGTAAACATTTGTATCCTCACCTTCCACGAGCTTTCCCCAGGGGGCTGGGGGAGCAGAGAGATTGTCACGTGGAGCTGCTTCTGTGTGACACAGAGCTTCCCCTGACCATATGGACGCTACCGCCAGGCTCGGCCTCTGGGGCCTCCTGTCCGCTGACCGCCTCGATTCCCAAGGCTCTCCAGGCCCACCTGCCTGCCTTCTCTGAGCTGAGCTGTTGGTGCTGAAAGGTCTGTTGAGGGACTTGAGTGAGGTCAGGTAGTCACCCACCCAGCTGGTTGCCTGTCAGAAAAAAAGGGACGGTTCCCATCCCCCAGGCCCCTCAGAGCCTCTGCTTTCAGAGGGGCCCCTCAGGCTGGTGCCCTGTGTGAAGCAGGGCCTCTTGGTGGCCTTGCTCTGGTGAGTGTGGACACTGGGCCACTCAGGGACTGCAGACAAGCCTGCTGGACTGGGGCTGGGCTCTAGCCTGGCAGAGAGGAGTCCGCAGAGCCCTCTGGGTGGTGGCTGCTCGCGGTCGGGGGATGGGCAGCCCGGCTGACGAGTGCTGCTGTCTTTCCACGGGTGCGGGCCAGCCCTGCAGCTGACGAGGAGGGTGCCGTTGGCCCCATCTGACACCTGAGGCGCTGTGGCTCTGCTGAGCTCAGGAGCTGGGAGCTGGCTGCGCCTGCACAGTTCAGCTTCAGAGCCCACTCTGACCTAGTTAAAGCAGCCCCGTGTGGCTCTAAGTATCCTGTTCCCCTGTCCCATTTGGAAGCAGGCACTTGGAGCCTTGTCCACCAGCCTGGTGGTTGCTTTTACGGGTCGGTGTCAACTTCTGGCCCCTGGTCTTCTCTTCAAGGAGCCATCCTTCCAGCCCCCCATGGCACTTGCCCCCGGTTTCCGACTCCCAGGTCCTAGAGCAGGCGCTGTCCACCACTGTCTCCAGAAACATCAGTCCACTCTGGTGCTCCCTAGAGCGTGGACGCAAAGATATCCGAGACCAGTTTATTTTTAGCCCTCAGTTGGAGAACCAGTACTTTCCTTGCCAGTCCAGTTCCTGATGAACCTTCCGTGATGCATTTTTTAGTATCTTTAATTATTCAGTCACCTCTGATGAATGGCGTCTGTCCTCTGGGAGAGATGGCTGGGCCAGGCCGGTGGAGCCTGGTACCCCGTGTCCTTGGGGCCCCCAGATCTTGGTAACCTCTGGGGGTTGAGGGTCTCTGAATGGACTCTAAGCTAGTCCTGCCTACCTGGGTCTCTGAGGCCCTCTGTGCCATCCTGCCCAAAACATGTCTGGCTGCTCAGACAGTGAGGGCTGCGGGTTTGGACACCCAGCCCAGGATCATGCTGCTGGAGCAGCCTTGGGGTGGGGGGCATGGGCAAGCTGAGCCAGCGGTCACACTGACCTTAGCTTCCTTCTTTACTTTCCGTGACCTTTCCACAGAAGGAAGTCCCCATGGGAGAACTCTGGGCCTGGCAGTAGTGCAGAGACCAGGTGGAGACCAGGCAGGGGTCAGGCACGCCAGGGCCCAGAGCCCCCAGCTGACCTGTGTACTGTAGACCCCTCCAGGAGCATTGGAGATGTAGGTCTGAGGTTTGGTCAAGAGCAAGATTTTGGAAAATGACTCTGACGTTCCTGGGAGGATGAGGCCCTGGTGTGGATAGTGTCTCGAATAGCTGACAACCGCTAAGCCTGAGCCCCTGAGCAAACATGTCTCATTGGACTGGAAGGAAGGCTCTTAACCTGTTCATTAGCTGCCTGGGCTTTGGGGGCTTGAAGAGGGAAATTCGCATTTTCAGATGTGTTCTGTGCCCAGCAGGATGTTTTTCCTACGTTGTCTCACCCTCTCAGCCAGTGTTGTAGGTAGGACTGTTATCCTCATTTTGTAGCGTAAGAACTGCAGCTCAGAGAGGCCAAGTCCTCTGCCCCGGCGCCAGCTGGGAAGTGGCAGAGTTGGAATTCACATCCCGTCTGACCCCAGGCCTAAGCTGTTGCCACTGAGTCCCTGAGTAGGAGGCAGCATGTGTCTGTCAGCCCCAGTCACTGCGAGAACGGGTTCAGAGGAGAGATCTGTAGCCAGTGGTCTGGGTGGCCTCTCACAGTCCCCCTCCTCCAGTTTGGCTGGGGCTTCCCGCCCAGTCCTTCATGATCCATTGTGGACCTGCCCCTCTTTTCTCTCTTCTGTGAGACAGCACTGACATGGAACGGCAGACTCTTCTTGCCATGGTGTTCACGGGTGTTTTCTCATCAGAGCCCCTGCCTGCCCCACAGTGCCTGCGGTCTCACTTGGGTCTGCTGCACCTCGTGAGCTGGCACCTGGCCCCCGAGTCCGGGGAGCAGGCTGGGCCTTGGGGAAGGTCGCTAAGCCGGCAGTTTTCTCCGGCAGATCTCCAGCGCCATGGAGCAGCTGCAGGAGGCTCTGAAAGTGTGCAGGGACGACGCCAATGCCCTCCATCTGCTGGCGCTCCTCTTTTCTGCCCAGAAACACTACCAGCACGCCCTGGACGTGATCAACATGGCCATCACGGAGTACCCTGAGAACTTCAAGTGAGTTCCTTGTGGACGCTCTGGGCTGGGGCTGGTCGGGCACACACTGGGAGTCGAGGCGGGCCGAGGACCTGTGGGCTCGGAGCCCGGCTCTGGCGTTTTGTTTGGTGCCAGGAGGCACCGTGTGTGGAGGAGGAAGCTCTTGATGGTGACTGCAGGCTCCACGGAGGGCTGTGTGGACCACCAAGGAGACTGTGCTCTAAGATAACATGCCCGAGCTGCTTCCATCCCGCCCTGTACTGTACATTTGAGCATCATGGGGACACTAACTTGTGTGACTTAACCATAACCCTGGCATAGCCAGCCAAGGATGGTTTCTAACAGTGGCTGGGCTGATAGAGGCCATGTGAGCTGGCCCCTACCTCCAAGAAGGCCACAGGCAGTTGGGGTGAAGATTTATATCCCCCCAGAGTGGTCCTGGCCTCTCCCTCTATCCTCGACTCCTCCACAGCTCCTGCTTGCCGCATCACCCAGATGCCTGTCTCTAGGGAGCAGGGTTCACGCTGCACGTGGCCCCAGTGGTGGTGGGTGGGGCAGGACTAGACCCTCTTGCCCCCACCTATACACAGGGGACCTGCTGCCATCCAACCAGGACCCTGGGGAACAAGAGCCTCACTGACTGGCTGACGCAGGAGGGTGCGTTGCCCCTTGGGAGGAAATGAGGGGGAGGTCACCTTTTGATTTCTGCCCTCCTTCCCCGAGACAGGTAACGTTGGGTGCTAATAAACCCTGTTTCTCTGAATCCCCTGATCCCAGAATGAGGGGCCCTGAGCACCCCCACTCCCACTGTGCTCAGGGTTTGAAAGAGAACCCTTTGGAACCAGCCAAAGGCTGTTGTCCTTAGACAGCAGAAAGGAGTGTGGTCCTGGTGCCCTGAGAGGTGACTCACGCTGGCAGTGAAAACAGTTCCACAAAGAATTAGGGAAATTGGTGGGTGCCACAGCTGAGATCAGTGATCGAGAGGAGCTTCAGGCGGCCCGGCCCAGGGAGAGTCCCTCCACGTGGAGAGCCCAAGCACTTGTCTGTTTACCTATAGTCCAGCAGAGGCAGGACTGACCCTTTGCGCCAGGGGCTCGGGCTTCCCTGTGCCTTGGGCCTCCTTCAGAAGATGCCACGGTGGCTTTGCCTGTGGACTTTGCTGGGAGTGGCTTCGTCCTCAGCAAGTCTTATGAACACAAAGGACCGGCTGTGTGGAGCTGGCCTTGCACCATCTCAGCTCACACCTGACCAGGGGCAGCTGGGACCCACCTGGGCCAGAACGGTGGGGTCAGGAGTCACGATGCTCTGGGCGGGGTGGGGGTGTTAGTCTGGACTAGGGTCAGCAGAGCCCAGGTAGTCCCAGCTGCCCCTGGTCAGGTGTGAGCCGAGATGGTGCAAGGCCAGCTCCACATAGCCTGTCCTTTGTGTTCACAAGACAGCTCTGGCTCTTGGCCTCCCTTCTATATTTGAGAGATTATTAAAATTGAAATTAGTTCACTTTAAAAGGCAAGTCGCCTAGGGCATGCACCACGTAGATAGAACCATGTGTGGACAAGGTGTAGTTACCTAATCCCAAATACAGTACACCAAGACCTACTGTTTAGAAGTTTATTTTTTACTTTTATAAAAATACAGGAAGGACAAAGGTCTTCCTCTTCTGGTACCAGTTAACCTGGCTTTTTCCCAAGCTCAAGACTATCTGGCAGGGTCAGACCCATGGCCTGCTGCCAGCCGTGTGTGTGCGTATGTGTGTGTATGGGCGTGCCTCTGTGTGTTTTATTGTCAGTTAGGCTTCTGCGGAAGGGTTAGAACAGTAAACGGGTTAGAGTCCTTATCCAGCCCCTGGCTCAGTGTGTGTCACAGAAGAAACCAGAGGCTGGGCCAGGCGTCAGACGTTGTCCTTTATCCGAGTGAAATCTTCCATGTATTAACAGATGGCGACCGAGCAGATGGGCGCAGGGCTGTCCCGTGGAAGCCGCAGAAGGGGCTGCACAGACTGCTCCCTTGGGCCCCCGATCCCGTGCAGGAGCTTCTCATGCCAGTGTCGCCCATCTGACTGCGCGCGTCTCCTCCTAACCCCTGGGCTGGATGCTCTGTGCTGGCGGAATCCCCTCCCTGGCCTGATGTGGCGAGGCCAGCGCCACTTTTTGAAGTCGGCTTGACACTTCCCGTGTGCGAGGCAGAAGCCCACCTCGCCTGTCTTGTTTCACGCCCTGGGAGGCGTCTCCTGCCCGCCGCCATCCTCTTCCTCCTTGCCGCCCCCACCACCTGCGCCTGGTTCTCGGGCTGAGTGCGGAACCGTCTCTTTCTGGTCCTCCAAGTGCACTTCCACCACCCTCTTCTTCTTTCCTCTCACCTCACTCAGGTGCGGACTCTTTCCCCAGGAAATGCTTCAGTCACTCAAAGTGTCTTGGAGAGGTGGGGCCAGGGGTGGGGCCTTGCTGTGAGGTTGGTGACTTCCCCCAGAGCCCCGTGAGTGGCCTTCTGGGCCCCCAAGAATACCTGGACCCGAGCTGTGACATTTGCGCCTGTGTGCCTGCATCGGGAGAATAGAAGCCAAAAAAAGCGGGGAGCCCCGGGTGGAGATTGTGCTGGTGGTCAGCGCGTATGGTGGCTGCCGCTCGGTGTCAGCCGGGTCCCCGCTTCTGCAGACAGGAGCCTTTAGCCTGGGGCAGCCTCTGCCCTGGGAGCAGAGCCCCTCTATCCAAACACCGCAGGGCCACTGCAGGGGCCTCAGGCCCTCTCGGGCTGGAAGCACGGGGAGACACCTCTGGCGTCCCAGCCCGAGGAAGTCCCATTCCCAGAGCACACTTGGGGTTCTTGTGTTCCTCTGTCACCACAGAGAAGCCTGCTGTGGAGCGTTGGGGGCCCAGAGCGTCCCATCTCCCCTGGTGCTTCTGTGAACCTGCCCATCCACAGAGAGAGGAGGTTCTTATCTCTGAGCCACCGTGTGCCCCTCACATTCGTGACCATGGGGAGCTCCCCTTTGAACTGGGCCAGCCCTAAAAGGCTACAAAACTAACTGAATAAAATATAAGGGGCTTCTGGCTTCCAGAACTGTGAGACAGTATATTTCTGTTGTCTTAAGCCAAAAAAAACAGGGAGGGGGGCGTGAGGAGGGAGGGACAGTGGGGTATGAGGGGGGAATAGCCACCTACCACAGCACTGTGGAGTGACCCAGGGTGTGACCGTGGGTCTTTGCAGATAATTCAGTGCTTTTCCCCACGGATGAGACCCGTGGACTAGCAGGAAATGTCACTGCGCCCATTACGGTCAGGGATCACTGGAGAGTGTCACTGCCCTTCAGCTGAAACTGCAGCCTGCTCTTCCAGCTGCTCCCTGCGTTGGGAACAAGCTGTGTGCGGCTCCAGCTGTTGCCACGGCAGTTAATTAAACCCCTAATCCAATAAATCTCAGTGCAGCCAGACAAAAAAATCCGCCCCCAGTGATGGGGTAGATGCCCTGACCTCAGCATTGTCAACAAGGTCTGTCCTGTGGGCACTCAAAGGCACCAGGTCTGGGTGCCACCCGGCGCCTTGCCGGTTCCAGTGGCTGAGACCTTGCTCTTCCTTTGTGCAAAGTGAAGGAGAGGCTGGCAGGTGCGTGTCGGGTGGAGGAGGGCTGGCACCGGGGGATGCTGGGGAGTGGAATAGACCCTTTCCTCCTGGCTTGTCCCCACGTGGGAGCTGCAGCAGGTCCCTGGCTGCCACTTAGCTATGCTCCCTCCAGCAGCTTGCTCCTCCTTCCCATGTCCCCTTCTCCTCAGCTGCTGAAAGACTGACATCTCTCCTGCCTCCCTCTGCTTCCAGGGTCTATTGTGAGATTCAGACAAGAGAAGATCTCACAGTCAGTTTACAGCCGGGTTCAAGGGCAGCAGAGGGGGAAGGGGAAATGGCCCACAGCATAAGGCTGTGACGAGGGGCTCAAGGAGGGCAGCGCACGTAGTGGGCCAGGGGAGGGCGTCCTGCATATGAGGGTCAGTGGAAGCTGAGAAGAAGTGTTCCCGGCTCCCTAGCGGCCACCAGGAGGTCACCATTTCCAGGACTCAAGACTCCTGGAGAAAATCCTAGCCTTTGTGGAGCTGACTTCAAATTCAGGGATTAGAAAACATAGCAAAGGGGATCTTTATTTCCGTGCTGTGGGGTGACCTTTAGTTAATGGAGCTTGAGTTTAAAAAGGCAGAAACGTGATGAGGCAGTGGCTGACAGCCCTGCAGGGACAGCGTGAACCTGGCGTGACGAGAACCAGACACCCGAGCAGCTTCCTGAAATGTTGAGGGCTTTCCACTAAGCCCTGGACACATGTGCTGGCCAGGCTGCCCCTGGCCAGTCTGCAGGGGGCCTCAAGGGGGCAGCAGGCTCCCTATTTGGACCTGGGTTCCAAGCCAGGCTGGGCCTTGGAATTCGAGAGGTTCCCCATAGCAAGCTCAGAGATGTCTTAGCTGTTTTCTTCTCCCTTCCTGGGCTTGGGAGGCTCAGCTAGGGGAGTCAAGGGAACAGGCTGCTGATAAGCTTGTTCCAGAAGCCATAGGCTCCACAGGGTGCTGGTTTTAGGTAACAGATTCCTTGCGCTTTAGTCAGGCTGCTTGTAGGGAAGGTCGCCATAGCAACCAAACAACATTCCTGGGCTAATGATGGGAGCTTTCCAATAACCAGCCTGTCAGTCATTGCTCCCACCCCAGGCCTGGCAGCCTGCCAGACCGGTTTTGAAAGCCCAGGCTATTGGGCTGGCAGGAGAGGAGCAAACTGGGTTTGCCCTTCCCCTCCCCTCTTACCACCCCCTCTTAAGTTTCTGCCCAGCCCAGGTCCTGTGGGCCTTGGAAGGTCCTAGGGGAAAGGTTGTCTGGAGCCCTAGGGAGCTTTCCCCAGAGCAGGAGCTATATGGCTCTCTCAACAAGCCAGAGCTCGGCTTGCCACTTGTAAACAAATGGAACCAGTCATAGCATCTCCCCCAGGAAACCGGGGCTGTTTTGGAAAATGTTTGAGCTGATAACTAGGCGTTAGCTGGGGCCAGACCGTGACTGAATCCCGTCAAGGCCAACGTAGGCCTCAAGGGCACCCTTCGGATCTCCACCTGGCCTGCCTCACCTTTGTTGCAGGTGGCATGTGATAAACTTTGAGTTGTGTATTCCACCAAGCGGAAGGGATCAGAGTCCTGGGGCTTCCGTTAATGTCTTTGACTTAAACCCACTGTGTTTATTGGGTGATTCTTATTAGGGACTTGGAGTGGATCAAAAGGATGCCTAAAATACCAGCACGCCAGTGAGGGGCTGGAATCAAAGGTATGAGCACAAACATAGTTTATCACTTCGCCAGGTTCATTAAACATTCTTGGCTGCCACAGGCCCCAGTGAGGACAGCAGCCTTGGGGTGAACTTGCAAGGCCATGTGGTGGAGGGAAGTGTTAAGCCAGGCGTAATCGCTGGCACCGGCTTGCTCTTCCCCAAAGGTCAGTTCCTCTTCGGCTCAGCCAGTCTGACATTCAGCATTTCCCTGCGCTGGTGGCTCTGGGGAGCCTCCTAGGACCTCAATGCATGTGACATGCAGCCACCGAGTCTTCCGTCTCCCTGCAGTCCTCTGCTCACACTCCAGCTAGAATGATCTCTGCTATTTTATTTGGGGAAGAGGAAAGCAAGGAAGGAAGGAAAACAGATTTTTCCAGAAGGAATTCTTTGTTTTAAAGTAGTTTTTGGCTCTTTGCGTCCTGAGTCTCACTGCTGTCAGCATTTGCTGGAGGCAGGTGCTGTGGCTGGGCCCTTGGTTTTCGAGCGGGAGTGGCCCAGCCTCTGCAGGTGGGAGAGGACCCAGGAGGCACACTGATACCCATGAAGTAGGGCTGCTCTCTGCAGTGGGTAGTCTTCAGGTCCCCAGATCATCTCACTGGGCAGCAACTACAGACCAAGGTGTTTGCGTCTTGGTTTCTTATATTGGGCTGGGAGCCAACTTTTGTGCCAGTTAAGGATCCTTCTGGAAGTTCTTCCACCCCAGAGTGGTTATGGAATGGCTTCTGTGTGGTTTTCATTCATATCTTTCATGATCGAGAATGTGTCTTTGGGGGCGTCACCTGAAGGTAATTGGACCTGCTCCCCCAGAGCTGAGGGAAGCCAGGCCGGAAGGCCCAGCCGCTCAGCCGTCAGTCAGCTCAGGTTAGGCCTCCGGTGCCATGGGTGGAGGCGGCTGTTCCGCAGGTGGGGAAGAAGTTTTGAAACAGAGGTGCTTGCTCCTGGAGGTGAAAGCTTGCGGGGCTGTTGATTTTAAAGGTTCTGAGAGCTTCAAAGTCAGATCATATTGACAGTGAACTCATTAAGAGGTAGAGTGGCTGTCTCCAGCCTTTTTGGCACCAGGGACTAGTTTCGTGGAAGACACTTGTTATACAGATTGTGGTGTCGTGGGGGGATGGTTTCAGGATGACGCGAGCACATCACATTTATTGTGCACTTTATTTCTATTATTATATTAGCGTCACCTCAGAGCATCAGTTATTAGATCTTGGAGGTGGGGGACCCCTGAGGAAGAGGATCAGTGTGAACCATAAAAGATTAGGGAACATGAGTCAACGTAATTCTCCAGAACCAAGGAAAAATGACTGGTTTTTAGGGCCGAGAAAAGTTACCATAAGTGTCCCTCTCGCTTTCAGGGAGGTCTCCTGTTAGAGCTTTGAAATAATGTCCTGAAGAGCAAGTGTGTGAGCTGAATCAGTTAATTGCTCTGGTGGAGTCTCTCCCGGAGGCAGGGCGTTTAGAGGACCCTGAGGCCTGTGTCCTTCAGCACTGCCATGGCCAGGGTGAGAGCCAGACGATCACAGCCCCAGTGGAGGTGAGGGAGTAGCCGCTCCTCCCCTTCCCCCTGCCCCGATCCAGGGCTGGGAGTGGGGCCTTCGATCCTGCCCCTGCTGGCCCAGCCCCAGGGGCTGCCCTCCTTCCCTCGTCGTGCTTCCAGATTCTGCCCAGCCTCAGGGACTCCCCTCGGGCTCCACGTGGCCTTGTAGCTCCTGCACTCAGAGCTGACCCACTCACTGAGTATCTGACTCCCTTCTGCTTCCTTTCCGAATTGCCTTGGGTGTGTTGCTCGAGCTTCCCTGAGCATGTGGAGGTACCCTGGGGACAGAGGACAGATGATGGCCTGTCTTCTGGCTCCTCTGCCTCCCTGCCGGGAACTGACAGCTAGGCATCCGGCACACACGCAGACCCCCCAAAGGGCATACTGAAGGGGTTGTTTTGTTTGTTCTTTTGGAAGGATGGAGGAAAGGGAGGGAGGCAGGGAGCGCATGGGGATGTTGGCTTCTTACAGCCCTCAGAGTGTGCTCACACCCCCTTACCCTGTTCTGTCATTGTCTTGGTTTGATTTGTTGAGTTTTCGGTCCTACCCTCCTACTCTAAAGAAACTAACTGGAGAGTTAGCTGGTCTCTCCAGGTCAGATAGCTGATGAGTGGCAAAGCAGGGACTAGAACCCCAGCCAGCTGATTAGCTGAACAACCCTGCTATGCTTGGACCCCAAGCACTTCAATAATAATAAAATAGCAACACACCCAGTGCTTAGCTGTGTGCCAGGCATTGCTCTGAGCACTTCCCACACATTCACTCAATTTCCTCACAACCTGGGAGGTGTAGAAACTGTTGTTAACTCCTATTTTCCAGATAAGAAACAGAGGCAGAGAGGGCATACATAAGCGGTTGTGCATAACCAGGGCTGGGTAAGTAGTGAGGAAGGGCACGTGTGGATGAACGCTTTAGGAAGGGCGAGGCCTTGCGTGTGCCTTGTTCCTCCTAGTAGACCCGAGGGGGTAGTGATACTGTTGTCCCATTTTACAGATAAGAAACTGAAGCTCGGAGGAGCTGAAATGACTGGCCGGGGGTCACAGGGCTAGAGGAAGGGAAGCTGGGATTTGAGCTTGGGTTGTCAGACTCAGGCCCCGTTTTCTGGGAAGAGGCCCGCTTCCCACCGAAGCCCACGCTATGCGCAGGCTCTGGCCTCCTGGCTGAGGAGTTAAGACTTTCCAGAGGTGTGGCTGTGGTGACTCAGAGAATGGCCTGCTTTTTCCACTCGATTATGTGTTTTCTATAAAAATAGAACTCTTGATTAAAACAACGCAGCATGGCCATCAGCTGGAATTACTAATTACTGTCCTTTAAAGAGATAATACCCCCTTTCGTGCCTTCCCCATACCTGCCACCACCCTCCCCCGTCACAGAGGACTCCCATGAGGGCCAGGAGCCAGAGGCCAGGGCCAGGGAGACACACGTGGGCAGCGGGACTGGGAAGAGGGGAGAGTTTCCGCAGGGTGCTCTGCAGCTTGGCTGGTCATCCTGTCCATCCCCCTCCCCTTCCACGCCTCAGTGAGTCCTTGTGACTCAACTTTCTTCTGTTATCCAACGATGATTTATTGAGTGACGTTAGGTGAGGCACTGGGCATATAAAGATGAGAAAGATGTGGTCCCTGCTGGAGCACGGAGCCTGGTAGGAAAGACCAGTAATGATGGAGGGGTCTCAGGATGACGGCTGACCTTTCTTGAGGAGTCGCCATGCAGCGGGGCCGGCTGCCTTCACGGTTTCTGTTGCCTGTAGTCCTGCCAGCAGCCCTCTGTGATGATGCTGTTACCGCCCTTGTTTTACCAACAGCTGGTTAAGCTCAGAGAGGCCAAGGCACCTGCTCGAAAGCAGCAGGGCCTGGCAATGGACCCACATTGTCTGAGGCCAGAGGCCACGCTTCAGTACGACGTCCTCCTATTTGCTGGGCAGTAAGTCAGGGGCCAGAGGCGGCTCCCTCAGGTACACAGCAATTACCATGTCCAGGTCTTTCTTACTGCATATGCTGAGCATATTTTACAGGGAACTTCTTTCAAGGAACATGGAAGTAAAAATGGGGACCTGTTGTGCTTGCTGCCCACACAGCCCATGTCCTTCCCCGCAGCCAGCTCAGTTCTGCCACTGCGGGTGGGGTGCTGGGGTGAGCCACAGGGAGGGAATGCAGAGGAGGATGACTGGAGACCCTGGGTGAGGGGGATGGACAGGATGAACTCTGACCCCAGGACAGTGCTTGTTGGCTTAGCCAGAGCCATTGTCACACAAATATCCCTCATTTACAAAATAATGTTTGTTTCTAAGAAAAGGTTTTGGAAAGGCTCATGCTCACCAAGTTCTAAGGAGGACCACTCTAAGATAGCTCCTCTTCATAGCAGTGGAAAGAAATGATTTGTCTTGGCCTCAGGTGGGAATGGCTCCAAGTCTTGATCCTCTTGACAAATAATTAGAAGGCTGATCCTGGCCCAGGAGTGCAGGCCAGGCAGAGGGCCTGGGAAGAGAGGCGGGTGCTAGGCCCACCCATGGTTTCCCCTGGGAACCTCCATCATCAGCCCCTGGCCAGAGCGACCGGAAAGACTTACAGAGGCCATGACCTGTGGCGACACCCAGAGATGCTGACCTCACTGGTCTCTGTCTTCCCCCACTGGAGGAGGGCTGGCCCAGATGCAGATAGACAGACTGACTCTGCAGGGCTGAGACTGGTCATGGTTCAACAGGGACTGTCTCTGTTTAGGTCCGATGAGTACCTGTCTTTGACCCCAGGTGCTGACCTGTGCAGGTGACCCGGAAGGGGGCCAGCAGGGACTGCCACGACTCTGGTGGTCGTCAGGAAGGATGTGAGTGCTTAGAGGGTGGGCCGCAGCTACGCTGGTCTCCTGCAGCCCTGGCAGCTTCACCCCTGTGGTGGCGTCTACACTGCCCCTTGCGCCTTCGCCTTCCCCAGAGAGCACACTCACTTTCACATCTGCCTTCAGATGCTGTGGCGGCGTGGCGAAGGCATTCGGCCTTTAAAGACCTCACTGTTTATTCTACATCTTAAAAAACAGGAAAGGGCTTGCAGGAAGCGGGGGTCACAGCCGAGGTGGTTTCGCTCTGTCTGGATTGGTGTGGCTCTGTCCAGCCCCTCTCATCCGTTTCCTTTCTTATGCCCATCTTTCATCCCACCTGCCTTGCTGAACAAGCCGTGAAGGTCTGGGGCTTTCTGAGAGCCTTCGAAGGCACCTGGCCTGGATGCTGATTTTCGGGGCCTTTCAGACCTGCAAGTATAAAAGCATCCCCAGAGCCTTGGGCAGGCCCGCGCTTGAGGAGTTGGTGCAGCTGTGGGCTCCTCAGCTGCTGCTTCTGGGTCATCACAGTTCATCCAGCAGGAGTCTCTGGGGCAGACGGGACAAGAGACTTCACTCCTGTGTCACAGGTTTGGAACCTGGGACATGCCAGCTGGGTGGCAGTGCAAAGCTGGGACTCTGGCTCGGGTTTCTCACTCCTGGCCAGTGTCTGTGCACTGGGCGACGTCACAGGGCAGGGTCGGGACAGCAGTGGAGCCGTTCCCGGAATGGCTTATGTCAGGGCGTTGGAGGGCTGCTGGGTTCCAGTGCCCCAGCCTTCCTGCCTCAGAGACTCCTCTCTGTTGTACTCTTGGCTCTGCCTGAGGGATCCTTCTCTGGGATGAAGACCCCCATCACATGGTGCCAGATGCCTTTGTGTCACGTCCCGAGCTCCCCATTCCTCCCCAGGCCCTGGGACATTTTGCTTCTGGACAGCTTAAAATGGAATCGGCTGGCACTCTGCCTGTTGGCTGCGTGAGTCCAGCCCTCGCTGCAGTTCTGAGGCATCCGCGAGCAGATTTCCCACCTGCCTCCTAGCTGGGAGCCAGCAGCGGGAAGCGGTGCCTTCAGAAGTCGGCTCCAATTTACCATGGACCATGAGACCCAGAATGCGGCTAGAGGGTTGTAACAACACACACGCATCCTCATAGTATTAAGCTGAACAGACACCGTGTGCTCAGCTCTGTGCCAGGCACCAGGGAAGCGAGGAGGATGCTGACGTGGAGGGAGGCAGGGTCTTGCCCTGCAGGCACTCGTCACCCAGATGGGGACGCACAGCAAGACCCAGGACAAGATAGATGGTAGTTTTACCATCTCTACGTAGGGCTGGCTGCTGAGTGTTCCCTAGAGTATCTGAGATTGTAAATGCTTGATGTGAGTGTTTCTTCACTGTTAAAAGCATAAGCCTATGTGGAAAAAAAGAAAACATGTACACACACACGTATAAATGAGAGAGAGTGACTTAAATGCTAACTGAAGGTTGTCCTAAGCAGAGAAGGGCAGGGGTGATCACACTTCTCAGGGGAGGACTAGAACTTTGGATTAAAACTGGTTTTTTTTTTAAGTCTCAGAATCGTTTCTTCAGATGACGTTAGACTCATTCAGTGTATAAAACAGGTATGCCGGGTGCTGGGCTGGTTGAAGGGAGTGGGGAGCCAGGCCTTGCCCCCTCTCTTCCCAGCCCCAACTGCCGGCAGCCTCCCCACGGCTCCACCCAGGAAGCATAGCGTCCTGACGAGGCTGTGGCCCCACCATCCATAGTGGCACGCTAGGGCCCTGCCAGCCTCCTCGTACCACTGCTTGAAGAACTGGGCCACCCACCCTGGCAGACGGGAGGGGGAGAGAGTCCTTTGTTGCAGCAGGACCAGTAGTTGGTTGTCCTAGAAGAGCGACAAGGAATGGGGTGGTGTGCTGATCCCTGTTAGCAGATGAAGAGCGTTTGGCGGTGCCCACTGTGTGTGGATGCCCATGTGCCCACCCTGGGGGTGAGGTCCCCATGGGGACACACAGGTCAGAGGGTGACACCTGCTTAGGAGCTGGCCGCGTGTCAGGGGAAGGGGGAGCCTTGGCAGGGGCGACGACGTGAAACAAAGCATGGATGAGCCGGGGAGCCTGCCCTGTGGTCCAGGGTACCACTGACACCCTGTGAGCAACACACAGGTGCCCAGGGTCACAGGTAGCAGTGGCAGGGATGGAAGGTGGCACACAGAGGCGTTCTGACTGACGTCATGGTCGGCGCAGGGCAAGGAAGATGGTCCTGGTGGGAAATGAGACCAGGGAAGTCTGGGGAGCTAACCTGGGCCTCCAGGGATCTGGGACTGAGGGATCCAGCCAGAGGAGGGCTGTCAGAGCGCTTGCCCCAGCCCAGAAAGGATGTGGTTGGGTTGATAAATTCCACTCCAGGTCGCTCATGCTAATGGAATGTCAGCAGCCGTGAGGAGAAGAGCCTCTGTTGGTAGAAGTCACTGTAACACCAGCTCAGCTTTCGGCCACTTCTGTTCCGGGCACATGGTGTGGTTGGATCCACCCCACGGACCCCTGCCGGCTCTCAGGGACACAGCCAGCGAGCAGGATGGGGACGGGCCCCGGTGGGGAGGGGCATGCTGCAGAGAAGGCCAGTCTGGGGAGATCTGGGAGCAGGAGTGCCGCAGGACTGGGCTGCCCAAAGGGACTGTCTGGGGAACCAGCTCCCAGTCACCCTGCCGTGGGGACTCTGCTGTTCTGGGTATCCCTGCCCCCTGGAGAGCTTTCACTTGCACCAACACCTGTTCTAGCCACAGCCCAGCACGGTTCTCCTCCTTCCCCCAGCTCTCAGCCACATCCTACCCCACGTTCCTTTTCATCAAACACCAGTCCCAGCAAGACCCCCTTCATCTGTGCCTTTCCTTGTTCTGAGTCTGACCCAAAACACCAGCCCTGGCTTCTGTGAGCAGTTTGTCATTTTTAGCACTAATTGTCACCTGGAAGGCCGAGATTGTGTCTTCATGTTCTTAAAGCAGAGGCTCCTAATACTTGCGGAGTGTTGGACCTTTCAAGAATCTGGCAAAAGGGACTGGGGGTGGCAGGACCAGTGTCCCCAGCACCTCCCACCAGGGTACTGAGACCACGGATTTGCCCAGAAGCAGTCTTGTGAATGAAGGAGGCTCACCGCTCACCACCTGAGGAGAACCAGGAGTCACAGCCTTGTTTGGGCCTCAGTGGCTCAGCCAAGTTCTCCACAGGCTGCCAGGCAGCTGGTGTGCGTCAGTGTGGCTGGCAGTACCCATGGTGAAAAGACTGCAGCATTTCCATACATGTTGGTGAATAGCCACTGCCTTGGCCCTCATCAGGACCCTGGACTCCCCAGCAACTAAA
This sequence comes from Ovis canadensis, assembly GCF_042477335.2. Classification (NCBI taxonomy): domain Eukaryota; kingdom Metazoa; phylum Chordata; class Mammalia; order Artiodactyla; family Bovidae; genus Ovis; species Ovis canadensis. Next base: position 77,460,642 of record NC_091247.1, on the reverse strand, counting down.
GGGTGGGCACTTGGCACCACCCTGGCCATGCTGAGCCGGTGCTCCGATGGTCTCTACTGTTGTCTTGGGCAGAGCAGGGCAGCTGCCCGCCCCTGCTGTGGACCTGCCTTCTGTTGGGACCAGCCCTTGCCCTCTCTTCCCAGCCTCTCTCAGGGCCGCATCCCCACTGTTCCCCCTGTTCTTACCCTAGAGGACTTCAGGTTTGGGGGCGTTGAAAGAGATTCTGTTGTTCCTAGATGGTGACTGAATAAGACTTCATGTCACTTTCATCTTATTGAATATATGAGGAGAACTGGCGACTTTAGGGTATTCAGTGAAGATAAAGGAAAACCTGATCATCCTCAGGTGTTCAGGGTCAGGATACAGTTTGCATTCAAGCACCTGTTGCATGCTGGTGAGGAGGGAAAGCAGAACCCTGCCCTTTTGTGACCTTTTCACCCGCTCCTTGCTTAGCCTCATTCCTTGAGTCAGTTTCCTTCTGGGTCCGTCTCTGATATAAGGCCTGGAGAGCGTGCAAGTAAAAAGATAGCCATGTGTTCGGTGAGGAGGACGCTGCAGAGCTGAGGGTGTGGGGGGCGACCGCTACCACGGCAGACAGTGCTTGAGAGGTGGGCGGGATGGAACATGGTCAGGATAAGCCATAGGGATGCTGACGAATGCAGAGGAGTGCTCTGTGCTTTGGCAGAGAGGATGGGGAGCTAGGCAGAGAGAGAGCACGTGATCCAGGGATACGGCCAAGGCCACCGTGCGTGTGGGCACTCTGCCTCCTGAGTACTGGGGAGGTGGGCTGGTGGGGCAGAATCCCCTGGGGTTCCACCCTGGGAGGAAAGCCAGGGGAAGGGGGCCCCTCAGGTGTTCTCACTGCTCTTCTCCCTCCCACAGCCTGATGTTCACCAAGGTGAAGCTGGAGCAGATCCTGAAAGGCCCAGAGGAAGCCCTGGTGACCTGTAGACAGATGCTGCGGCTGTGGCAGACCCTGTACAGCTTCTCCCAGTTGGGGTGAGTGGCGGGTCCTTCCAGACAGAGGTGGGAGGTGGTGGTTGCCAGGGCAACAGTCCACAGCTGAGTGGCATGATGCCTGATTGGTGAGAGGGTGGCGAGGATGTTTGAATGAGGGCATGGGACTTACTTCTCCTGGGGCCTTTTACGGCCTGCCCTAATTTTAAGCTTTTGACAATCCTCTGTGAAGGACAGAAAAAGGCTCTCTAGGAAACTAAAGTTCAAGGGGGTAAGGAGGAAGATAAATCATTATTAAGCACCTACCCCATCAGCTGGTTTTATCTTATCCACTGTCATAGTTTATCCTCACCCCAGGGTTCTTAACCTGAGACGCAGAGACCTTATATAATGTATCTGAGCCACTCTCCTATAAGTGGTAGTGGTTGGGCTTAAACCTGTGTCTCCTGAACCCCAGCCTGTGGAGCTTATCACTTCTTTCCTGGTTCCATCTGGAAGCTGGGAGAGGAGGAGGAGGAGGAGGAAGCTGAGTTCCTGAAGGGCCCCTCACTCACCTACCATCTCCACACATCTCATCTCCTGCTCCAGTCCCCAGCTCTGAGATTCTCCTTGACCAGAGCAGGGCACTCTTATCCAGGCTGAATCTGCAGAACGTCTCTGCTGAAACCTGTCAAGACACCTGGGCTCAGCTTGTGCAGCCCAAGCAGAAATGGGCTTCGTTTCTGATCTACTCTCCTTGTCTGGCTATGTCATCTCCCCACCGCCTCAGGGGACCCCACTCTGGTGGGCACTTGTCCTTTCACTGGGACTCTGGGAGCCTAGCAACCTCTTGCAATCCCCAAAGCAATGTGTCTAAAGTTGGAATTTACAGAGGAGGCCCCGGGATAATCTGACCGAATAAAATCCTTGGGCAGGGTAAGATCAGCCCTTTCTTTGCAGGCTTTGGGCCTGGACGATTCCAGGGCAGGGCAGGGCAGTGGGTGGAAGCTGCCACCAGGCAGCTCTGGAGTGAGGGACTTTTCAGAAAGGAAATGGGGAACCACCTGGCAGCTGGGTGCTGTGGAGAAAGGGCCAGACTCTGGTGTGTGGGGGGCCCGCCTTTGGATATCCCTCGTCCTGCCACTCACCAGCTGTGACAGGCAGGTGGGCATGGCCTGGCTCCACTTGCGGAGAAGTGCCCCAGAGCTGGCAGAGTGCGCCTCTCAGCCGGATGGCTGGCTGCCTGCTCATCTAGGTGATGGTGGCGGGGCCCTTCTGAGCTGCAGCCTTGTCTGCATGTGCAGGGCTTAGCCTGTGGCTCCCCTCCAGGAGCAGCAGAGCTGTGGAGCTGTCAGATTTGCCTTGGGGTCTTTTCAAGCTACCACCTTCACCCTTACCTCTGGGGGACCCCCCACCCACTCAGGGTAGAGCAAGGCTCAGCCTGGCCAGTTAGCTGGAGGCAAACTGTTAGGAGCAGAGAGTCAAATCCAGTCCCCTCCTGGCTTTCCCAAGGATAGGGTGTGTTCTTTCTGAACCTGAAGCCACAGAGCAAAAACATGTCACATCTGGGCTGGGGCAGTCCAGGATCAAGGCCAGAATCCACAGCCTGAAGGTCTGGGCCACCCCGCCCTGCCAGCCCCGCCTCCCATTCTGCACCTTGGCCTTCTTCCTCTGCTCTGCCTGGCCCGGCCCACACGGCCCCTTGGGGAGCCCCCCGTGCCTGCCTCTGGTGCCCCAGTGCAACACTCTCCATCCGGGCCTTTGTTAAATGCTTGGCGTGAACTTTCTCCTCTTGTCCAGCTGTCAGCTTCTTCAGGGTAGGGGCCTAGGACCAGGTGGCCAGAGGTCCCTGAGCTGAGCCGTTTCTGGAGCCCCTGGCATAGCCCCCTTGGGAGCAGCAGCTGTGTCTGTGTATGGCATGGGAGGGGCCCCAGTCCACATCCTCGTTTCATCCTCACAACAGCCTTGTGGTGTTGACATTCTCATGCTCATTAACTCCACACAATAACCATTTCAAGAAAAGAGAAGTAAGATCTAGAAAGGTTAAGTAGCTTTGCCAAGGGTCACACAGCTAAGGAGGGGCAGCCCCCAGCTTTCCCCCAGGGTCTCTGGCTCTTTCACCCTGGTGTGCCTCCCCAGAATGAAAGGTGGGCGTGCAAGGTGGGAGCCAGCCCTTTCCCACTGTGTTTTTGTGGATGGTTTCCTCTAATGCCCACAAAGATGGCTGTGTACCCAGAGGCCCGAGCTCAGTGTGAACCGGCATTAAGATGGAAGGATGCCCTGGTGTTCCTTGTGGGTCCACTCTGAAGGGAGGAGGCCTCTGGGCCCGCTTCCTCCTCCCCTGCCCTTTCGGGCTCAGTCCTCTGAGACTCTGCAGTCAGCAGGTTAAGGCCACAGCACCCTTGGCAGGCTGTCGGGGGCTGTGTGTGCCCGAAGATGGGCATAACCTTTCCGAACTGGCAGCTCCCCTACCCCCCACTCTTTAGAAAAGAGGAGCCTCCCTAGCCGTGTGGGAGCTGCAGGGACCTGGGGGACGTGTGATAAGACGGTCACACGCTTATCTGCCCCCGAAGGGCCCCCTCCGCCTCCTCCAGGGCCACTCTGGCAGTCCAGGGTAAGGGACCTGAGGCAGGGAGTGGCTTCTGGGCCTTCTGGGCCTGGAGGGCGGGCTGAGGGGCGGGCTGGCCAGTTCACGGCGCCTGCTCTGTACCTGGCTCTCTGCTGGACACCTAGAGGACACAAAAGGTAGAAGAGGGATTAGATGGACGGGAGGGTTTCTCCTCCTCAGCGTGTGTGTGCGTGCGTGCGTGCATGCGTGTGTGTGTGTGCGCGCGTGTGTGTGTGTGTGCGCGTGTGCGCGTGCCTGCGTGCACTGGGATCCATGGTGACAGAGAGCAGGGAGGGAAAGTAGCTGGAGGGCAGATGAGCAGCTAGAGGGAGGCGGGGACCTTGGACTGGGTTCTAAAGGCGGTGAGTGGTTGGGTAGATCTCGAGAACCGAAGGAATGGCCTTGGTGGCAACAGCATGAGTAAGCATGTAGCTCTGGAAACAAAATGTGGTCATAGTAGGGACTAGTGAGGAGGCTGATGGCCTTGCAGGCGCACAACCTGTGGACGAGGAAGGGAGCCGGCAGGAGGCGATCAGGAGTAAGGAGGGAGCAGGCAGGAAGCCATCAGGAGAAATACCTTGTCAGTTCAGCTCTGGGATGAACCAGATTCTAGAATCCTGAGCCTGAGCTGTGATCTGGCCTGCTGCTCATCTCCATCCTTCCCAGTGATCTTTAGTTCCGCTCTCGGGTCTGAACTCTCAGCCCCAGAGCCTACCTGGCGTAAGGCTCCCCTAATTCTCCCTGCTAGCCCTCCAGCTCACTGGGGCCTGGCGCCCCCTTGCCTTCCAGGGGCCTGGAAAAGGATGGCAGCCTCGGCGAGGGCCTCACGCTGAAGAAACAGAGTGGCATGCACTTGACTCTGCCCGATGCCCATGACGCAGACTCTGGTAAGAACGTGCCCCGTGGGCAGCTGTCCACATGAGCCCACGGCTCCCTGTCCCAGCCTGAGCATCTGCCCAGCCTGGTGGAATCCATCCTGCCTCTGACTGGCTGCTGCCCAAGGTCCTGTGCTAAGGAACTGCCCTTGGGCCTCTTTAGGGCCCAGCATGGCAAGATAGCTGCTGGTCCAGGGGCAGGAAGTAGGCAGATGGCGTAGGCAAGAGAGAGACCCCATCCTCTGTGTGGGAGTGGGGAAGACTGGGGTGGAGAGATGGCTGTGGAGCACAGAGGCCATCTCCCCTTAGGCTGAAGCTCAAGGCCAAGAGGACTTCCCTGGTGGTCCAGTGGCTAAGCTCCATGCTCCCAATGCAGGGGCCTGGGTTCAATCCCTGGTCAGGGAACCAGATCCCACATGCCGCAACTAAGAGTTCCCACAACAAAGATCCTGCATGGCCAAAGAAATAAATGTTTTGTTTTGTTTTGTTTTAAAAAAAAAAAAACGCTCAAGGCCAAGGTCTGCCACGATAAGGTCCTCAACAGATCAAGTCAAGTAGAAAGGAAGGGCTGAGCTGTTTCAGCTTAAACCTGACTGTAGTTTCCTGGAAAAATTCATCCTGACATCCATGGTTTGTGAAATTCAAACCAGTTTAGAATCTGCAGACTTAACATGTTTTAACCCAGGACCTGATTAAAGCGAATACCTTCCTCAAAAACACAAGCAAAATCAGTCACGGGAATGAAAGTGTGAGGGAGTTGTATTTGGCGTCGTTGCTCACCTTTTCCACTTCTGTGGCCGTGCACCACCTTGCGCCTTTGTTGTCAACAGATGAAGCTGATTCCCAAAGCCACACCCAGCACCTGATTTGAGCTGAGGAGCGATGGGCTAGACGTAGAGCTGCTGACTCCAAGGAGGCAACGGTGCCGGGGAGTGTAGCGCCTTTGCAATTAGAGAGGGAAGAACTCTGGACAAAGTTATTAGGACTCTACGAACACTTGCCTTATAAACTGAAGTCATCTGTGGTTTGCCCCAAGGTCTCCTGAGTTTATTGGAGCCTTTACTGCCTCAGAGAGAGAGAGAAAAAAAAAAGTGCTTACATTTTACCTGCACATAAACTGTGAATGTCAACAGCTTGTATATCCTGAACAGGGACCCAGTGTTACTCAGGACTGCCATGGGGAGAAGTTCTCCAGAGGGCACACGGTCTGGCCCAAGCTGCTACCCAAGAATCCTTCACAGCCCAACCTCCAATGGGACTTTTCTATAAAGAAATAATAGGCACTTGTGAAAGAAAGTGAAAATATAAAAAGGAGAAAGGACAGTTCATCCACCATTCCACCATGCGTGTGTGCTAAGTAGCTTCAGTTGTGTCCGACTCTTTGCGACCCTATGGACTGTATCCCACCAAGCTCCTCTGTCCATGGGCTTCTCCAGGCAAGAATAGTGGAGTGGGTTGCCATGCCCTCCTCCAGGGTACTTTTCTATAAAGAAATACTAGGCACTTGTGAAAACAGAAAGTAAAAATATAAAAGGGAGAAAGGAAAAGTCATCCATCATTTCACCACTCAAACCTTAATAAGTGGCCTTTCAGACTTTCGGAAACATTCCTGTATTTTGTTTCTCATAAAACTGTGATCCTCCTCTTTTGCAGTCTGCTGCTTTTTTACCAAACTGCATAACGTCACCATCTTTCTGCATCAATACTCATAGTTATGCATTGTTATTTTAATGACTGCATTGTCCAGTATGATTATACTCTCACTTATTTTTAATCAGTCCCCACTGGTGGACATCGAGATCATTTCTGTCTTCAGTATCCTGGGCAGTGGTAGAATGCCCACCACTGCCGACATTCACGGTGTCCTTCCTTAGGGACTGACTCCTGGAAGTGGGCTTACTGCCTCATTGCCCCTCAGAAACACACCCCCTCTCTCTTGCATGGGTGAGGGTATTAGATGGGCCCCTCCTAGTGGGTCTGTGCACTGTTCTGCGGCTGCAGGGCCGGGCCACCCTGCTGTGACTCTGCATGCCCTGCCACTCCTGCAGGGCTATGCAGCCACTGTCACCAGGCCTGCAGCTCAGCCTTTCCTATCTTGCTCTACAGGCTCTCGGCGGGCATCATCCATTGCTGCCTCGCGGCTGGAGGAGGCCATGTCAGAGCTGACCGTGCCCAGCTCGGTCCTGAAGCAGGGCCCCATGCAGCTGTGGACCACGCTGGAACAGATCTGGCTCCAGGCTGGTGAGTGCTCCCACCCGGGCCCTCTCTGGCTCCTGTGGGTCTGCCCTGGCAGCCCAGGTGGGAAAGCTGTGTCTTGAAGAAAACCCGTTAGGACTCAAACCCCTGAGAACTCTTGGGAGAGCTAGAGCAGAAGTGAGCTGTGCTGGCCCCAAGAAAGCAAGACCTGGTGGCCGAGTTCATTGCAAGTAGAGGGCTAGGAACTCAAGGATCGCCATTCAGGTAATGATCTCTCTTGATAGCTAGTGGGCACCATTGCCACGCTGGAGTTGGAGGGTCTGTTAGTGTTGAGAAGGCAGGAGGTTCCGAGTCCCACAGCTCATTTACTGTCCTGATCTGAAATGAGCTAATGTGTGTCAAGCATTTAGCACTTACATAGTAGGTGCTCGGCACAGTTTAATTTGCGACCCTATGGACTGTAGCCCGCCAGGCTCCTCTGTTCATAGGATTCTCCAGGCAGGAATACTGGAGTGGGTGTGAGAGGGGGATTAGAATGGAAGAAGAGAGAACCAAACCAGGGGATGTGCCTGAATGAGATAAAATGGTAGCAGCAGCAGCAAAAGGAAAAGGAAGGTGGTAGAGTGAGTAGAATCCAACATGACCCCTTGACCCAGGCATGAAGCTCCTCACCTGGTACTGATTACCCTCCTGTCGCCCCCTCCCCCCCCAACCCCCACCCCAGGCAGTGTTGATAACCCCCGAGGAGAGAGAGAGAGGCAAAAGAGATACTCCCCTCCTGGGACCTGCGGATTCTGCAAGTCAGAGTCAGAATGTGCTTGTTGATTGAGGATCTACAGTTCCCCACTGGTAGCTTCCACATATGGACACATTAGTATGCAGGACGCCCCCACTTTCCCCTCCACAGGATCTAAATCTGGGGGAAAAAGTTGGACAAGGATTCATAAAAAGACTAGACCGGGAAGCATGTTAATAATGCAGATATTGCCCCAGTTAGCATATCAGGCTCCCTTGGGATGCTAGGGATACAGGGGCTGTGCTCCAGTGTCACTTGTTGCAACTGAAGTAGGAAGAAGAACTTTGAAAAATCCAGAGGGATAACAAGCTAGGCTTCCTCTGAGGCAAAGATGCCCTGTAATCTTCTAAGACGTGGAGCTCTTAAGAGCTCCCGATGGGCATACTGGGGCCCCACCCCCACAGGGGCCTGGGGTAGAAAGCTTCACCCTCCCCGGGGGTTTCACCAGCTTCAAGGAATATTTTGGCAGTGCACTCATGAGTGGTCGGATTTGGGAGGTGCATGCTACCTGCTTTGGAACTCCCAAGGCCTTTTGTGTTAATGGTCTGTCTTGTTGACTCATCTTAGCACATAACAGCCGTTTCTGCATTTTACAAGGCTGCTTGCATCTCTGAGAAATGCTGCTTTCTGCTAGGGTGGTAGTATGTTCTGGTAACTCCAAGTAAGGTTAAAGGCCTTCCTGAAGCCTATAATTAGACTTGGGAATTTTGGTATAAGCAACATCCTTCAATAATTTGCACATTAGCCTTTCTTCTCTGGACATTATCCTAGATATTTGGCCCATGGAGAACTCTGAGAACAAAATCTGGATGCTTGAATTGTGGTGCAATGTGAGGGTTAGGCTGTGTGGCATTAGGAGACAAGCTTGGGGGGTGTGACCCATGCAGAATAGCAGTGGCTTCTATGAGGTAAACACTTCTCTTTCCTTGTGTAACAATTCAGAGATGGCAGCCTTGACTAGGATGACAGCTCTGCTCTCCTGGTCCGGGGACCCAGATTCCTTCCATTTTTTTGGCTTTGCTTTTAATGCGGTGTCACTCTTGTCCTTGTGATCCAAGGTGGCTCTCCGCCACATTCACATTCCAAGGCATAACTAGGAAGGGCAGGAGAAGGGCACACTCCGTCCCTAGAAGAACACGTCCTAGAATCCGCACACATCACTTCCCCTCATGATCCACTGGCCAGAACTTAGTCACATGACCACAGCTACCTGCAAAGGACTCTGAGAGGTGCCATTATTCTGGGTATACATGTGTCCCACCAAAAATCAGGGGACCTGTCATTATAGAAGAAAGGAGGAGAGACTGGTGGGTAGCTGCCATAGGCAAAAAGGGAAGCAAGAAGGTATCCTAGGTCTTTCACTCTGAGCGTGGGAGGATTCTGGAGAATCCTCACTGAATGAGGCCCTCCCCTCCCTTGGCCATCATCATCACCAGCAAGCATGTGCTGAGCACCCCTTGAATGAAGGGCTGCCAGGAGCAGATCACCCTAAGCCTCCACACTCCCACCTGACCCAAGCTACAAGTATTGTCATCAGCAACCCCCATGACCACCCCCACCCACCCAGCCTAATGATTCCTCCAGCTGCACCAGATTTCCAGGAAGAGAAAACTAACCCCCTTTATCATTTTGGAATGAGCTAATCCCTCAGTTTGGCTCAAGATTAATTGCATCCCAGTCTGTCTTGGCAGTAAGTTCCACCATTAACCCACATGTAGGTTGGGAAATGTATCCCTCGTCTCCCAACTGTCCTCCCGCCCCCCACCCCCCACCCCTTTCAAGACTCCTTCCTATTCCAGTCTGAAGTGAGAAGCCTCAGGAGGGTTTCTGCCTGAGAGATGGGTTTCAAAAGTGTTGCCTCTTTCAGTGAGTTTCAAAAATGTCTCCTCTTTGGCGGTGGATTTGTGTGAACATGGGAGAATCACCCAGCCCCATAGATGCTCCAGGAGCATGAGTGTCGGGAGGTGCCTTCCAGAAGGGCAGGAAGACCCAGCTTCCTCTCACTGCAGCTCGTGTCTCTGGAAGCTAACAGCATGCTAGAGAGGGCTGTGGGTGCAGAGAGGTCCCCTTGGGGACCTGGGGGTCCCCTGGGGGTCCAAGGGCTCGCAGGCAGCTGTGGGCATTCCCTGTGTCGGGGGGAAATTGGCCTGAGTCTCAGCTTCCAGATGGCAGATCCACACCATCTGGGCGCTGGTGCCCTGGCTCTTTAGATGGCCTCGAAAGTGGATGCTGCCCCCGCTGTTGGCCAGGCAGACCTGGGACCTGGGGTGGGGCCATAGGGCAGCGTTTACAGTCGAGGCAGAAGCTGCGTCTGACCCTTGGTCCAGAGGGCTCCCCCGACTTCCATGTTTCCGTTTCCTCCTCACTTCTTCCCTTCTCTCCCTCCACTCTCCCTTCCCCCTCTGGCCTTATGTGCCCTCTTCCCGCGTCCTCGCTCCCTGTGCTCCTGCTTGTCCTCCTTCTCCTCTCTCTGTCAACCCCTCCTCCTGAGTTCGTGAGGAGAGCTCCCAGGACAGGAAGTCGGGCGCCCAGGCCCACAGGGCCTTGACGCCATGTGGCCTGAGTCAGTGCGTCACGCACCCCTGGGTCCCAGGCCAACCCAAGAAGTCCCTTCAGACCTCTGGATTCTCTGTTACTGTCACAGCCATCCTCCCTTCAGCTGGTCTTCTCTCTCACTCCTCCCCTGCCCTCCCCGACCCTTCCTTCTCCTTTATTCTGGGCACCCATATAGGGAAGTGCTTATTTCCTCTAAGGGATAACTTTTGGAGACAACTCTCCCCCCCCCGGCCCCCGCCGACTTGGAGCTCAAGGTGGATTCTTTTTAGGGTCTAACGTTATTTCCTGCCCTGGAAGGGCTCTGCCCTTTTAGCCTGGGTGGCCTTTCTTTGTGGGGTTTCTGGGGTGGGGGCCTCTAGGAAGCCATCTCACCTGGGGAGGTGCCTCCAAGGCCTCAGGCCTGGCCCTGGGCCCTCTTTCACACTGCTCCTCAGGACCAGCTGAGGAAAGCCCTCCTCCCAGCAGAGAGGGCTCGGAACTGGCAGGAATGACCGGGAGACTGGAGCCAGCTCTGGGTGCAGGGTTAGATCAGGATGCCTCAGAAAAAAAAATAATAAAAAGGACTGTTGCAAAGCTCCAGGGAACAGATGTTTTCCATTTGGAGCCTGCTGAGAGAAAGCACAGAGGGGGGTGCGGGTGCAGAGAGATGGAGGGAAGAAGAAAAGCCGAAACACACAGGAGAGGAGGTTAGGGCCAGGGTAGGAAGAGAGGAAGCCGAGAGAAGTGGAGACCAGGAGGGAGGAGGAGAGAGAAAGGACCAAGGGGATCAGAGAGGAGCCTCTGACACAGGGAGCTGCAAGGAGCGTTTGCTGGAGGGATGACCTTGACTATGAGAATCCAAGGAAAACCCAGTGATAGTGGGTGCATATCCAGCCCTGGCCAGGGGAGACTGGGCTGGGTGTGGACACCTTGGGGCCCTGGTCACCAGGCTGGGAGGTAGAGGGCTGGGCAGTGGGCAGGCACTGTGCCATAGGGCTCCTTCTGCAGCCGACGCTGGCTGTCTGGGGAGCACCATGTTTGGTAAAACAGCTGCCCAGGGAGGCTGAGGCTAGACAAAAAGGGGTACATTTGCAGCCCTCCGACCTGAGGGTCTGTGTGCAGGTCCGGGATCCCACCCTGGCAGTGGGCCTGCCAGGGGCCGTCTGGCCCTCGCCTCTGGCTCTGTTCTGTGGCATCTGGTCTCCTGCCTGACTGGTGATGAAGTCCATCAGAGCAGAGCAGCCGTACCTATTTTTCAGGGCATGTCCTCTGTTGTGTGGCTGGGACAAAGCCCAGGGCCTGAGGAAGGCGGGTGCTGGGGAGCCTCGTAATTGAAATCTGTTGATGTGCAGGCACTGTGAGGAGATCCCAAGGGAGGGACAGGGGCCACCCTCCAGAGACAAGGCTCTGGAGTCAGGGCAGCAAGTTGTAAACAGCTTAATGAGCTGGGCCAGGACCAGGCGGGCAGGTGGGCCAGGCCCGAGGAGGGTCTGCTGGGACAAGGTCCAGGGGAGGAGATAGCCCAGCTCTCTGAGCTCACTCCTGGCGGTGGATGAAGCAGCCCAGGGGCTGGTGCGGGACAGGCCTCCCCACTGCCACCACTCACACTTCCTCCCTCCTTTTCCCCTCTGGCCCTGGAAAGACCTGCCCAGCCCTCCAGACCCAGCCTAGCTTGGCCTCCCTTCTCCTCTCTGTCAGGCCAAGTGCCCCTGTGCCTTCAGGCCCCAGCTCAGATGCCACCTCCCCCAGGAAGACTCCCCTGATCAAACCAGCCCCGCCGGCCCGACCCCATCTGAGTGCTCCAAACACGCAGCCGTGACGCTTGTCAGTCCGCTGCCCTGGTCACTCCAGTGGTTTGGCGGCTCAGCTGCTCCCCTCCCCCTGCCTCCTGTCTTTCTCCTCGCGGGAGGGCCAGGCACGTGGTCGGTCCTCAGCAGCCGGATGCTGGACGCAGCTGTGAAGGCAGCCAGTGGAGAACCCAGGCGGCAGCTCCGGTTCAGGCCATCTCTGGGGACAGGAGCCTGTGCTGTTCTCCCACCTCATCATGCAAGCCTGGCTCCTCTGAGCTAATTCTCTGATTCTCCCATGTTCTCATCTCCAGTAAAGGAAAAGAGAACCCCGCTCAGAAAGCCTTCTGCAGTGTTCACGCTGCTCTGATTACCCAGCGGCTCTTAGCCTGCATTCATGCTGGGTGCCCCGGTGCTGTGTGCACAGTCAAGGCTGGTATTAGGCCTCCTCCTGCTGCTTGTTAGAAAAAGAAGCTGGGCTGCCTGGGCCTGGGTTGGGTATTCCACCTCTTTCTGGTAGCTTCCTTTGGAAGGTCTGTTATCCACCCCGACCCCCAGACCTCATCCGAACCAGTGTGACCTCAGCTCTCGGCCATTGCCTGGAAAGGCTCTTGGCAGAGTCACCAGCCAGGCTCTGCTTGCCCTTCTGTGTTCCCTCCCATCTGTGTGGGGCACCAGCCCCTGAGGGGGGCACCCAAGCCCAGGCTGCCACAGGAAGTGGGCTGAGTGGGCTGCAAGGCAACTCCAGGGCACTGCATTTTAAAAGCACCTGCGGTGGGTGCGTGCCTGCACAGCGTGGGTTTGAAATGTGCATTTGTGTGGGCTGGGCCGGGATTGGAGAAACTGCCCCGTTTTCTACTGATGTGGAGCCAGAAGGCACACTGGTTGTGGGAAGATCTTCCCTGCCAGTAGGTTGAAAGACGTCGTTCCTCCGTGTGATGGAAAGCCCTGAATCTGGAGGGAGGCCGGGAGCTGCACCTTCTACCAAGGGGCTGGGGTGAGGTCCTCCCTCTATCAGCCTGGGGCGTGGGAGAGAACCTGCCTCCCTCCCAGATCTATGAGGATTAAATAAGAGAAGATGCTTGCCTGGCCCAGGGTCCACAGTCAGCTCTCAGTATGTGCTGGTGGCTTTCTAGCTTCTCGGTGTGAGCCCCAGCCCTGCCCCTTCGCAGGCACCCTTGGGAGTTCCTTCCTGTCCCATCTTTGGCACGTGGCTCCCCTCGTCCTGGTATTGCAGGTGGAGTTAGCTCTTCAGTCGGTTGGCATCCCTGGGGAGCCACCTCATCTGCCCCCCACCCTGTCCCCAGACACGTAGTGAACAGATGAACAAGTGATGAACAGGATCCGAGCAAATACTTAGCTGCAAGGGACCTCACTCATGCCTCCACTGCCAGGCTCTGAAGTCTGACAGCCCAGTGTGAACCCTGGCTGCATCACTGTCTCTCCTTGTGGCCTTAGGAGAGTTCCTCAGCCTCTCTGTGCCCATTTCCTCCTCCCCGAAGTGGGTAATAGAAGTGACGGTTCTGTAGGGTTTTGGGCGTGTTGGCAGAGTTGGTCTCCATGCAGCACGTGGCATGAACCTGACCCAGGGTGAGCACCCAGAAACCACTGCCTGGTGCTACGGCCATGCCCCAGAGTGAGCCCATCCTGTGCTGTGTCTCAGGGGGCTGGTGCCCTCACCCAAGCCTGGCTCCTGAACTCAGGGGGCTGACGGTCGGATGTGGGAGGGGGCCACCGCCTCTGACTTCTCCCACCGCCTCACCTGCCCTTCTGGTTTCACAGCCGAGCTGTTCATGGAGCAGCAGCACCTCAAGGAAGCAGGCTTCTGCATCCAGGAGGCGGCGGGCCTCTTTCCCACCTCGCATTCGGTGCTCTACATGCGGGGCCGGCTGGCCGAGATGAAGGGCAGGTTGGAGGAGGCCAGGCAGCTGTACAGCGAGGCGCTCACGGTGAATCCCGACGGCGTGCGTATCATGCACAGCCTGGTGAGTCACCCCACACCCCCTCAGATGACCTCAGCGCCCCCCTCCCTACCTCATCCCCTCCCTTGCCTGCAGTGCCCTGGTATCTGTGGGAGATGGCTTTCTCCTTGCCCTGTTGGGAGAACGGAGACCTTCTGGCTGGCCACTCCCCTGCAATCCCCTGCCTGAATGGATGAAAAAACCTGGGAGGGTTGGCTGATTCTTTGTGACTTCCTCTTGGTTTGTTTCTGTAAGGCCATCTAGCCCCAAGGGTTTTCAGTGTAGGTACTCTGAAGACTCTAGACAGATACCAAAATGCCTTGTTTATCATCCCCAGGCCCTGCCTGATCACGGGGCTGCCTCCTCCATTTGAGAGGAGCTCTGTCCCTCCTTGTGGGATTCAGGCAGTGTCTTGGGGTGGACTGTTGTGTCAGGCCTGACTCAAGCACACATAGAGAATGGCCTCGGGGTGCTAAGAGGGGCCAACGGCCTAACCTTAGGACATGGAGGCCAGGGTGTGGGTGTCCAGGGTTCAGTGACTCTCCTGTGGGAAGGCTCAGCAGCTGGGAGGAGGAGGTTGGTTTTTTTAAAAAATATAAATTTATTTATTTTAATTGGAGGTTAATTGCTTTACAATATTGTATTGGTTTTACCATACTGGAGGTTGGTTTTTTCGCCCTGGCTTTGCTGTTCTTTTCCTGGGTGGTCAAGGGCAAGTCAGCCCCTTCTCAGTTCAATTCAGTCATGTCTGACTCTTTGCAACCCCATGGACTGCACAGACTTCCCTGTCCTTCACCACCTCCCAGAGCTTGCTCAAACTCCCGTCCATCGAGTCAGTGATGCCATCCAACCATCTCATCCTCGATCGTCCCCTTTTCCTCCTGCCTTCAATGTTTCCCAGCATTAGGGTCTTTTCCAATGAGTCAGTTCTTTACATCAGGTGACCAAAGTACTGGAGTTTTGGCTTCAGCATCAGTCCTTCCAATGAATATTCAGGACTGATTTCCTTTAGGATTGACTGATTTGATCTCCTTGCTGTCCAAGGGACTCTCAAGACTCTTCTCCAACACCACAGTTCAAAAGCATCAATTCTTTGGCGCTCAGCTTTCTTTATAGTCCAACTCTCACATCCATACACAACTACTGGAAAAACCATAGTTTTAACTAGATGACCTTTGTTGGCAAAGCCCCTTCTCAGGACCTCAGTTTTACTTACCTGTGCAGTGGGGACTCTCTGGTCCAGGGAATGTCTCCGACAGGAGGTCGAGAAGAACCTAGGGAGGACTCTTTCCTTGCCATCCTTACCTGCTTTCAAAGAGCAGGTATCAGGATGAATGTAATGACCTAGAAATGGACAGGCCTGCATGTACAGTGATTTCTGAAGTATGATTTAGGAGCCCATAGTTACAACACATTCGGGGTCTGGGTTCCACCTAGATGCCCTGCTTTAAGAACTCTCTGCGGAGCACAGCTGTGAGGGTGTCACTGATGTCTGCCCCATGGACAACACAGTAGCCCCAGGGGAATGGCTCCAGATGGCTGAAGGGTTATCACTGCCGCAAGGGGTCTGCTTTTTTCCTGAGTAGAATGGTTTAACTCTTGGCATAGTCCTAGGACAGACTCATGAATCATCTGGTGAGGATGCTGCCCAGAGAATGTAAATATCCCATGGAGGAGGAGCTGGACCAGGTCATCTTTATAAGTTCCTTGCTAACCCCAAGAGTCCTTAAAAGCAGGGATTCCCATCTCAGCCTGATCTCTTGATTCCTCGCTAAGGCCCACATAGCAACATCTCAGCCTGGTTCAGGTTCCCTGGTGCTGTATTGCCTTCCAGTCTGCTCAGCAAATGTTTGTTTCTTGCAAAGCACATTGTCCTTCCCCCTGCACTTCAGACATTAGCTTCTCTGATAGATGCCTCCCCCAAGGTCACATCCAGAAACTTGATTAAGGAGCCAGAAGATGTGGGCGCTGTCATCAGGCCTGCAGCCAGGCAGACGGCTGCCTGCCCCTACGGTCGCGGATATGAGCCTACTGCCTCAGCCCTCCTGGAAAACCCAGCCAAATCCAGTAACAAGTACAATTTTGAAGCAACAGTGTACCATTTTTCATTTATGCTTATTATTGTTTGTAGCTGTTTTCCTGAAATTGAGGCAGTTTCCAAGGGTGGGTTTCCATGGTAACTGAGTAGCTGTCCAGAGTGGCTCCCTACAGATGTTTCTGAAATGGCCCCTTTTCTCTTCCCGAGGTGCCTTGCTGATTTGATGCATTCTGAGAAAGGACTGCCCCCTGTGAAGTTACAGGCAACCAGAGGGGCACTGGCTGCGTAGGCAGCCTATCCCCTTTCCACATGCTGTGTTCCTGCCAGCATCCCACACACATGCATAAAGAATAGCAAATTTCAAGTCTGGGGAAGATTTACTAAGCACTCTTTTCCTAAAGACACATGAACGCTTTGGTGTATTGGTCTCCAGCATTCCTTAATCTCAGTGTCTTCCTTGTCCTGTCCTGAGACTCAGAACATCTGGGATCTAATCCTAGCTCTGGCCCTAATTCACCTGAGTGATCTAGGAAAAGACACACTTGGCTTCCACGACTCTAATGTCTCCTTTTACAAATGAATAATGACCTTCATCATTCCTAGACCAGCGGTGTTATAATCAAATGAGCTGATACATGAGAAAGCACTTCTGAAAGTCTGCCGTGCAGTACCAGAGAAGGCAGAACATGGCACGCACGCCACACTCTAGTCCCTCGCCCAAGACAGACATCACTAATCGGTCACAGCACTTTTTCCCACTCAGCACAGATGGGATCTTGGGATCTTATTCACCATGGTACTGCATAATGGGAGTCACTCCCCGTCGGTCTGAGTCAGCTTGGCACTTATGTAAGGGAGAGCGTGGCCGAGAGGGGACTTCCTAGGAAGCAGGGATGCTGAGGGAAGGCATGGAGCCCGGCAGTGACTGAGGAGTCATCAAGCCCCTGAGAACCTCCCAAGAGGGGGCTCCTTTGAGGTCGCCTGACCTTAGTGGCAGGCGGGTCACTCAGCCCGGCTGCCCACTGCCTCACTCTCCCTACCCTCCGCTTGGCTGAGCCAGGAGAATGGATGCTTCAGTGCAGCCTGTCTCACTCCACGTGCAGCTTGAAGCTTCAGCCAGGAGCGGACAGCCATGACCGTATCCTTGCTGCCTGTGTGGGTGGCGCCCCACCCTCTTCTCTATCAGGGACAGGTTCTGGGGGAGAGGGATTTCCTGGCCCCCCTCCTGCTGGGCTGCCCTGCTCCTCATTGGCCCCTGTTCTTGGTAATGCTTCTTTCTTGGGACAGAGCTCCAGCTCCTGCTGCCCCATCTCCCCAGAACCCTTTCCTCTTCAGGCACCCCAACCGCAGGAGGAAACAGCCCTGCATGAGCTTCGGCTCCTGTGATGTAATTCCCAGAGATGTGATTTCTGAAGCAGTCCTGGCCTTGCGACCTGGCCTGTTCTCTCTCCAGATGCCCCTGGAAAGCCGGGAAGACACTGTTTCTTTTTCTCTTTTTAACCTTTTATTTTGTACTGGGATATAGCTGTTGGCAAGGTGGTGATCGTTTCAGGTAAACAGTGAAGGGACTCAGCCATACATACACATGTATCCATTATCCCCCAAACTCCACTTCCATCCAGGCTGTCACATAACATTGAGCAGAGTTCCATACAGTAGGTCCTTGTTGGTTATCCATTATAAATATAGTGGATATATTTGTTCACAAACATAACTCCCTAACTATCCCTCCCCCAATTCTCTCCCCCAACCTCCCGTAATCATAAATCATAAGTCAGTTCTCTAACTCTGTGAGTCTGTTTCTGTTTTGTAAATTCATTTGTATCATTTCTTTTTAGACTCCACACATCAGGGATGGGGAAGACAGCGTTTCTGTCATCCATCGTCCTCTATGAGAGCGGCTGATGAATTGTTCCCCGCCTCCCCAGGCGGCTCAGTAGGAAAGAATCCACCTGCCACGCAGGAGCCGCAGGTTCAGTCCCTGAGTTGGGAAGACCCCCTGGAGAGGGAAATGGCAACCCCCTCCACTGTTCTTTTCAGGGTAATCCCATGGACAGAGGACCCTGCAGTCCACGGGGTCAAAGAGTTGGGCGTGACTGAGCATGCACTCAAGCGTGCTTTCTCTCCCCGTGGCTCCCAACGTGGCCGTCTTTAAGTGGACTTGGGGATCAAGAGCATGGCCATGATCCCAGAGAGCTTCTTGCCTCCCCCTCTCTCTAGGCTGGGGTGTGCCACTTCATGACTTAAGTCCTCAGATTCCCCGAGGCAGGGCCTAAGTCAGCAAGAGCCAGGGCTCTGTCCCACCCAAACCTGAGGTTCTGGGTTGGGCCTTTTGCAGGTGCTCCAGGAATCCAACCAGAAGGCTCTGCTGAGATCAGAAAGGTAAACTCTGGCTGCACAGAGCTCCTCCCACCACCCCACCGCCAGGGTCCTGTCCCCGATCCTGGAGGGTGCCTGCCTGCACAGTCTCTTTGTGACCCCATGGACTGCAGAATGCCAGGCTTCCCTGTCCTTCACCATTTTCCTGGAGCTTCCTCATACTCATGTCCATTAAATCAGTGATGCCATCCAACCAACTTATTCTCTGTCGTTTCCTCTCCCCCTGTACACATATTCTATCTTGACTCACCACAAACTCATTTTTTGAAAAGCCAAGCCATTTTTGCCAAACTTAAAAAAGTGTTAGTTGCTCAGTTGTGTCCGACTCTGCAATTCCATGGACTGTAGCCTGCCAGGCTCCTCTGTTCTTGGGATTCTCCCGGCCAGAATACTGGAGTGGGCTGCCATTTCCTTCTCCAGGGGATCTTCCCAACCCAGGGACTGAACCCAGGTCTCCTCCATCTCTGCACTGCAGGCAGATTCTTTGCTGCTGAGCACCTGGGAAGCCCCAGTCCTGGAGGGTAGGACCACACACGAGAGGTTCAGCCCTGCTAGCCCCTGGGTTGTGGGGACACTTGGAGATTACATCTTCTTGCTGGCTCAGTTTTTCTTCTATCAAATGGGGATAATAATGTGACCTCCAGGGGATAGTCTTAGGGCTCAGATGATGAAAGGACAAGTCAACATTGGGTATATTTTTGGTGCCATTCACAAGGCAGGCCAGGTGGCAGGAGCCCCACCTTTGACTGGGCTGTTTGACATCACTGCCGTGGTGGTGGTTCTTTTTGCTTTTAAGCTGCGTGAACTGTTTGTGTGTTTTGGAGATTAATCCCTTGTTGGTTACATCATTTGCAAATATTTTCTCCCAGTCTGTAGGTTATCTTTTTGTTTTGTTTATGGTTTCCTATGCTGTTGTGAAAGCTTTTACCTTTACCTTTTTCATTTTGAACTTGGCTCCCAGGCCAAGTTCAGATGCTCTTGGTTTGCAGAGGGGAGAGGATGCCCAGAGTCAAGTCCCGGACACTCACTGTAGCCAAGTTGCTCTGTTCTCTCAGAGCACAGTGAGTGACTCTGGCCAAGGCACAGAGGTGCAGCATGTCAGCCCCAGCTGCCCTGTGGATGGGATGAGTATGCACACGGTGAGGCCAGGCTGACCTTGGCTGAGAGCAAGGGCAGCTGGCCCAGTGGGCTAGAGTCTGTGTTGAGAGACGAGGGGGACTTGAGACCCACTGTTGTAGGTGAGGCTCTGTAGCTAAAGGGGTGGCTGGGCCCTCAGGCTGCTGGAGAGGAAGAACTGGGAAGGCCAGGCTCTGGAGAAGCCCTGAGCTTGGGCCCACAGTCTTGTTAGGCTGGGTTGATGGACAAGGTGGACAGTACCATAACACAGGCCCCATGCCTGCTCTAGGGTTCTCCCTCCCGGCTGGCTTCCTAAGCTGTGGCAGGGGCTGAGAGCATCCAGGCAGCCTGAGGAATGGGAGGACCCAGAAGTCTTGCGCTCTGGGGGGTGTGTGTGGGTGTGGGTGTGTGTGTTGAGTTGTTGCACACACAGCACCTCATCGGCAGAGTCTGAGCCTCCCGCCAGCTCCAGCAGGCAGGAATATTGCTTCTGTTTGACAGCAAAATTCAGTAGGAATGTCTTGCTGACCATTTGACCCCCTGGTGCAGTAGTTTCATTGAGTTTTCTTCCTGGCCCCTCCCCAGGGCTGCCTGAGGTCTGCATTCCCTGATGGGGAAGTGGAGGGGAAGGGAGGTGCAGAGTGTGTCCCCTCAGCCTGGGCCTCCTGTGTCCAGCGGCCCCTCCCCAGCCCCCTGTGCCCACGCTGGCGCAGCCAGCACACAGCCTGAACCCTCGCCCCAGGCTCAGGAAGGTGGAGGCATGTCCTCTTGCCTGTACCCCAGGACTCTGTAGGCAAACCTTAGGTCCATGTGTGGACTTCTGAAGTCCACACCAACCCTGATGAGGAAGTGGACAGGAAGCCTTCTGTCAGTGTCAGACTCAGCGCAGAGCCATGGGTGGGCATTGTTGGCTTACTTTAACCCCAGAATCAGTGGTCAGGGGAAAGACTCACACGTCTGGAGGATTCAGCAGGGCTCAGCCCCCTCCCCTTGTACAGAGGCCAGCACACCCCAAAACAGGCTGTCACCAGCCCCTCAAGCTCTGCCTTCTGCTCAGAGGGCAGCATCTGCCATCACTGTCCATCAGTGTTCTTGTCTGGAACCCAAAGTCCGGAGGCCTCGCTGCAGTCTCCTGACCTGGCCCTACAGGCCTGGCTGTGCTCTGGAGTGGGCAGAGCCCCCACCCAGCCCAGGCTGAAACCAACCCCAAAAGGTCCAGCCCCCTGCCTTGAACCTGGGACTGGGAAGGGCCCCTGCCCAGGTCGCGACTTGCCCTCTCACCAAGCCAGTGCTTATCCTTGAGCCTGGCTGTGGCCTCTGCAGACAGCACCAGGAAAGCCTCACTGTGGAGCCCCAGGAGGGAGGGAGCCACCTCTGCTGCCCCGGAAGCCCCCCCACCCCACCACCACACAGCTGGGTTCTGAGTGAGTCTGGGGGCTCGCTCTCTCAGCAGGGGCCTCTTCCTGTGAGAGCCCTGGGGAGCTCATCAGTCAGGCCTCGGGTGGGTCTAGAAGGAGTCGTGCCCTTCCCCACAACAGGAATGTAGGTGGGCCTCCTGTGGCCCTGGAGCTGCCCAGCTCCAGGCGGGATGTGGCCGCGCGTGGGCTAGGTTCTCAACGGATTCCTCATTCCCAGTCTGGTTGGACAGGTTGCGGCTGACAGACCTGGAAGAATTTGGAGTGCGGGAGAGGGCCTGGGCTTGGCTGGAATGCAGGCCTCCCTGAGGGGCGTGTCAGCAACCCCTCGCCCCCACTTCAACCCTGGGATGATGGAAGGAGCCTTCCTGGAGCTGCCTCAGAGCTGGTCCTGCCTGGGGCTCCTTCCTGCAGCCCCAGGGTCCCCAAGCAGGGGGCTCCAGGGACCAGGAGGCTCCAGCAGCCTCCAGCTGATGCCCGGCTTCCCAGCTGGAAAGGCTGTGACAGAATCCCAGGAATGTGCCTTGAGCTCAGAAAAAAAATTCCCAAAATAACTTCTATAAATACTTGAGGGGAAGGATGGGGAGGGAGCGCTTGGCCTGGCCTGCAGCTGGCCTAGCCCTGGGGCTGCTTCCCAGGACCACCTCCCCCACACAGCCAGACCTTCCCGCTGCCTGTCCCCACTCGGGGGACAGGCACTGCATTAACAGGGTGACGGGCTTGCAGTGGCAGTTCTGACAAAGGCCGGTGGGACCCTCCCTCCCCCTCATCCCCACCCCAGGCTGCAGCTCCTGACCCCGCCCTGTGCCCTGTGTCCTAACAGGGAGGGGCCCCTCAGAGTCACCGTGCACTCCTGAGGCCAGGCCCTGCCAGCCTGTGTGGCCCTAAGCGGGTCACTAAGTACATAAAGGCCTCCAGTGCGTCTGCTTTTGCATCCAGGACCATCCTCCTGCCAACACTCTTTTGAGCTGCAGTCCTGTGGGAAATCACAGAGCAGGGCAGGAGCCAGGGCTCCTTCAGTCTCTTTCAGTCTAAGAGGGGTGGGTCAGGGGTGGCATTCAGAGCCCACAGTTAGGAGCATGGTGTCAAGGTGGTGGTGTGAGCAGAGGGCGCCATTCTTGGGGAAGACTTCCTGGAGGAGCAGCAGGGAGACGAGATGTGGCCAGAGGCCCCCTCCTCCCTGAGATCCAGGGAGGGAGGGAAGAGGAAATGGATGATCTCAGGAATTTCTGGAGACTCCCCACCCCCTACCCCACCCCCGCCCCATAGCCCTGCCCCTCCCTGAGCTCCCCTTACAGGCGTGATGCTCCACCACATTCAGCAACTTGCACTTTGTTCTAATCCCTGTGTGGGCACAGCTGTGGCATTTGCCAGGCCAGGCGTCAGGCTGAGAGTCACGCAGGGGTCTGGTCTTCCCCTCTCAGCGCAGAATGGGGCAGAGTCAGGAGGGGTATCTGGATGGAATTGAAATACCGGTTCTGTGTTCCCACCACCTCCCTGGAGACCTGGGGATGCCGGGTGCTGAGCAGGCCCTGGGCACAGTGCCGGGCTCAGGGCAGAGCAGGTGAGACCTCGCACCCTCATGGAGCGGGGCCCCGCCCAGTTGTCAGGCAGCAAACAGCGCTGAGTTGCTACCAAACATGAACCCGATGGGCTGGTGTCTCGGGCAGGTGGCAGCAGATCCTGTTACAGGCCCTGGGCCTCCGGGGCCCAGCCTGACCCGGTGTCTCCTTTCAGGCTCTCAGGTCAGCACCCCAGGGTGGGGGGAGGTGCTTCAACCCCACCCCAGCCACAGTCTCCTCCATGGGGAGCCTGGCCCTCCAGAGAAACCCCTTCTCTGCACCCTCCCTGCCACCCCTCAGCCCAGGCCCCTCTGTTCATCCTGGGGACACTTCCATTTGCTGTCGGCCCACCGAGCACCATTTGCTGTCGGCCCACCGAGCAGCCCACTCACAATTTCACAGTCATTCTTGCAGAATCCTCACAATAGCCTGTGAGGTGGGACTGCTCTATCTGCTGGTTTCCAGACAAGGAAACAGCAGCTCAGAGAAAATGGGCCACTTGCCTGTGGGCACAGCCCCCGTCAGTGGCAGGGCTCGCTTCTGACCCAGCCAGGTCTTCCAGCTCTGAGCCTTGCGTCCCCCTCTACACAGAGAAGCCGGCCCCAACCTCCTGAACCACGAGTAAAACCAACGCACGACACCCCATGCAGCCCTTCCCAGACACCTGCACACTTGTTGAGATCAGGGGTTTTCAAAATCATTTTTTACTAGAGAGCCCTCTTTTCAGACAGGAATCTCACACGGAAGCTGGACATAGCAAACGTGTGTGTAAACGCCACTGCGGCCCCGCCCCGGGCAGCCCACTGGCCTTCCCCGCCCCCCGTCGCTCCCCCGTGCACAGCACTCCCGGGCTCTAACCATCCATTTTTGGTGCTTAATTTTGGTGTCTGGCGGCCTGTTGTCTTGCCTTCCTGCCCTCCTCTCTGTGGGCCCTGTTCTATCATGCGCAGCTCGGGGTCCAGATCCCAAGGCCATGCAGTCAGAGCAGCTTGGCCCGGAGCCCTGCTGGACACGCTGAGTACTGCTGTCTGGTCTTGGGCAGCCCTGAGTCAGCACTGCTCTCATCTGTCCAGATCCAAGGGCTCTGCTAAGGCTCCATCCTGTGCCTGGTTCCCCATCCTCCCCCATCCCTGTGGTCCCCTGGGGACAGCGTTACCCTGGGTTGAAGTGCTTCCCTTTCTTCTGGCCCCCTGGATACCTGACCTCCAGCCAGCACCTCTGACAGGCTTTTCTGAGGGCTTCCTGAGCACCATCTTTCACTCTTGGCTAATTGGTTGTGTTCCAAGCCCTCGGAGGACTTTCTGAAACCAGGCATGTGCGTCTTCCCCAGTGGGTCTCCATAGCAACAGAGGGCCTAACTCTGGGGAATGCGGCGAGGAGGAAAATGTTCCAGCTAAAAATGTACATGGCCGTCAGTGGGCGGGCACCCGAGAGGGGGCTCCAGGCACACAGAAGGCAGCTCTTGGTCCCCGGCTGTCCAGGAAGTCAGTGTTTGGGCTTTACCTCACAACTCTGAGCCAGAGGCTGGCCCCTGTGCCACCTTTGAAGGCTGGGACACAGGTTGGTAGGATGGTGCAGAGCAGTCTTTCTGAGACTGGAGATTGAAAGGGGACCCTGGCCCCTCCTCCTGCTCACCACCCTGTTCCCCCACCTCCCACACCCTTCCCGGTGTGGGTGGACGTAGAGGGGACAGTGTGCCAGTTTCACTTTGCTTGAAGGCAAATAGCAGGGCCACGCTTCCCAGGCAGCCCTGACCCCTTCTCAGAGGCCCTCCTTTCACCCAGCATCTGTCCCTGATCCCCAGCTATCTGGGGCCCTCACCTGCCAGGCAAGGCAGGGATGGGCTTGTTTTCCCAGGAAGACAGGCCCCTGATGCAGGCACAGGACCCGTCCATCCAGCACAGGCTTGAGGACCTCACAAGCCTTGGTTTCATGTGTCCCTGGGGAGAAGGCAGCGCCACGGTGCAGCTTGGGGTCTCAGGGTAACAGACCCATGGACTGAGAGCTCACATATGCCAACGATGTTCAAGTGCTTTGCCTACATGTGGTATCAACTTCACAGCAACCCCAGAAGTGGGCACACTGGTCTTTCCCATTTTCTGGTAAGGGTGACCTGCTCAGGAGCCCTCAGCTGTAAAGGGGAGACTCAAAGCCAGGCCTGCTGACCTTCAGGGCCATCCCCTGGGACCAGGAGGGGACAGAGCTGCCCCAGTGGGTGACCTGGGAGGCCTGGCTGGGACTGACACAGGGAGGGTTTGCATAGGTCAGGGGCCCTTGATAGTGCCTGAAGTGCAGGGTTCCTGACAGCTAGGACTGCCTCTCCGCCAGCACAGCCTCATTCCCCGCACCCTGTGCTTACTCCCCAGGGTCTCATGCTGAGCCGGCTGGGCCACAAGAGCCTGGCCCAGAAGGTGCTGCGGGACGCCGTGGAGAGGCAGAGCACCTGCCACGAGGCGTGGCAAGGCCTGGGCGAGGTGCTGCAAGCCCAGGGCCAGAGCGAGGCCGCTGTAGACTGCTTTCTCACCGCCCTCGAGCTGGAGGCCAGCAGCCCGGTGCTGCCCTTCTCCATCATCCCCAGAGAGCTCTGACACTGCCCACAGCCACGGGGATGGAGGGAGCGGCCTGGTGGGGGGCAGGCAGGCGAAGGCGAGGAGTAGGGAGCATGGTCAGGGGAGGTCCGGGGCCTCAGGGAAATACATCTCTAGGGAACACGTCTGCCAGCTGCAACCCTGGTTCTCCTCGCCTCCCCCACTTGACCCTGCTCTCCCTCCAGGGCCAGTGAGGACTGAGAGCTGCTCCTCTGGAGCAGGGTGGACCAGATTTGCATCAGAAACAAATCCCTTGTTCATTGGGACTCGGACATCGTGGTGTCTGTGAGCAAGGAAGTAGCTGGCAGGCGCATCAACAGGGGGCCGCTCCCCAGGGTACCTGTGTATCGTTTAGGCGTACAGTCAGAGTCTGAGGCTTGCATACCCCCGTACCTGTCTGGAAGCCCCTGTACTGTACCTGCCTTCAACATCCCTAACCCTGGGTTTCCCAGTTTTGCACAAGCTCTAGTCTCAAACCTCAGCTCCCAAACACCAAAGATGACCCCCACAAGTTGCCCTTTGGCTGGCCCGAGAGAGTTCTGGGTTCCTTCCTCAGCCCCTTGGAAGACCGTCTGCTTGAACCTAAGTGACTGAGAGGCATGGTTCCTGGACCGGTTCCCTGAGAGCTAGTGGGGGAGCCTCCCAGCTGCACATCACCGCCCTCCAGGCCTCTGTGCCTGAGGGAGCTCCCTGGCCCTGGTCTCACACCCCACTCTAAGGTCACCTCCAGAGTGGCCATGGCTGGAGGGTTTGCTGGCAAGCGGGAAGAGGCTAGGCCTCTGGGGCCTTTCCCAGGTTTACGTTAGTGGGCGCTGCCTGGCCTGGCCCTTTGTCTGATGAGGCTGTCGGGCCCTATTATGCTTGTCCCCCTCTGTTGCCAAGTGCCTTTAAGGCCTCTGGTGTCTGGCCAGGGGAACTGGGTTCTGGCCCTAGATAACCTTCCATTTTTGCCCACCCCATCTCTCTGGAAGCATGCCTCGGCTGCCTCCTTAGGCCCTGGGCTGTAGCCCCAAAGATACACACGTCGCTGCTGGACTCAGCCCTTCCTGAATACCTTGCATCAGCACCTCATTCCTTCAGGGCTTACCTTTCTGGGCAATGGGTACAACATAGATGCCTCTGGGGGTTATGATACGGAGACTAGCCTTAACACCTTTCACTAACCACAGCCCATTCTTGGCTGACTCAAGCTCTGCCCTGGCCATTTGGTTTCCCCTGCCTGGGGCCAAACAAGGAAGGTGACTAGAGACCCCAGGAGGAGCCAGCCCCTCCTCTCTAGTCAGGTTGGGCTCTGTGTACATGACACCCTTGTCTACAGGGGTCTTAGGGGCAGGGGGGGTGGGTCTTCCCTGCTGGCTTCCCTAGCCCTGCTGCACAGTGCTCTTGGAATTCTCCCCAGGAAGTCAGCCTCCACAGGCCCATCAGGGAATTCCCTATGCGCACCTTGAGTTTAGTTTTTAAAGCTCCATCTGGTACGTTCCTCACTTGAAGGTGTGTGGAAAGGTTGGGCAAGGGCTGCCCAGGTTTGTCAGAGCCAGGGCTGTTCCTTGGAGGGGAGGGGCTGTAGGAGGACACCCCCCTCCCTAACCTCCCGGCCTGGGCTCATCATCGCACACCCCCCAGGTGCTACCAGGACCAGCCTATACCTCCTTGCCTTCCCGTGCCGGGCCAGGGGACACTAAAACCACCAGATCCTTCTGCCACCTGGGTGAAGGAGCTCTGTGTGTGTATGTATGTGTATAAATATATATATATATGAGATAGAGATCTATTTTTATTCTGAAATTCTGTTGGGAAAAAATTCAACAAGAAAAAGCAGATGCCATTGGTCCACATTGGGGTGCCCAGAGAGGTGGGTAGTGAGTCCGTGATAATGCGAAAGGCAAAGCAACACCTGCATTTTGACTTGAAGCATTCATTCCTGATGGGAGGCCTCGGAGGGCCGGGCAAGTTGCTGACAGCTCAAAGGTCTTGAATAAAGAGACCCATGAAGGGAAGGCTGGTTTGTGTGAAGCAGTGTGTTTATGTTCATTTATCTACCAGTTACCCCCGGCCTTGAGTGAGCCCTGGAGAGGAGGCCAGGGCAGGGCTGCACAGGTGGGGGCGGGTAGAGGGAGGGGCCCACTGAGGAGGTGGTGATGGGGGCCTGGGGTAGGCGCTAAGGACTGCGGTGGGCGTGGGAAGGCAGAGGGGTCCTAGCAGGGCTGGCTGGAGTGGGCCTTGTTCTGGCCTGCCACCTGCCCCTCAGGCGGGCTGGGAGAAGCCAGGGCTGGACTTGCCGCCTGAACAGGAGAGACTGCCCTGAAGGCACAGTCAGGAGCATCTTTAGCACCTGGGGGAGAACACAGGAGGCAGGGGTGTGTGGTTAGGGTCCAAGCCACACCCAGATCAGCCACCTGCTCTAAGTCCAAACAGGTTCTCTAACAGATGTGATGCCGCCTGTGATACATTACACCTGTTATAAAATGTGCATCAAAGGATGACGACAATTTACACAGAAGCCCTGCTTTCTTAGTGCACCCCCAAGGGATTATCTGGTAAGACACCCAAGGCTGCACCCATCCACCCTAAGGCTTCCCCCTGGCTCTCGGGGCTGGCCTAGACAGAGCTGCCCACTCAGCACCCTGGCCTCCTCCACCCCGCCCCTCAGCCCTGTGGTCAGGTCATGGTTTTGCTATTCTGGTGAGAAAGGGCCCTTCCAGGAGCTACTGGGTGCCCAGCTTCGATTTCCCTCTGGTACTTTTTAGAAAACACCTTTAGTCTTTAGTGGTTTAACAATTAGTAACAAATTGCTAGTCTCACAGCCTCACCCCCAGCTCAGGCCCCCTGGGTGAGAATTAAAAGCCTGCTACAGGCCACAGAGGGGGTTTCCCTGGTGGCTCAGACCGTAAAGAATCCACCGGCAATGTGGGCGACCCAGGTTCAATCCCTGGGTCGGGAAGATCTCGAGAAGGGAATGGCTGTCTACTCCACTATTCTTGCCCAGAGAATTCTATGGACAGAAGAGCCTAGTGGGCTACAGTCCATGGCGTCACAAAGAGTTGGACACGACTAAGCAACTAACACTTCCCCTTTTCATCTAGGCTATAGATGGTGTCACTTGCCTGCCTGGCAGAAAGATCTAGAAAAGCTAGTCCTACCAGGAAGAGAATGGTAGGAATCTGGAGAGGGGTGGGGAGGGGAGGCTTTCCTGGCTCTGAGGAAGGCTTTGTTGGTCAGATGTTAGAAAGTCAGGCAGTGGTGGAAAGCCAGGCATTCCCTGACCTCCAGTTACAGGTCCACAGACCCCTCATTCACACATGAGCCATCCCTGGAGAGGGAGGAGCCAGTCTTGTATCCAACCCATCACACCAGAACAATGGCTGGAGTTCTGGGACAAGACTCAAGGTCTCACCGCCACAGGCATGAACCTCTAGCCCACAGCCGTGGTGTTAACAGTGTTTATCTGCAGGCACAAGTATGAATGGAATTTCAGCCACCACCACTCAGACTTCTTTCTGGTACCAAAGTGCTCATTGTTGTAGACACACCCCCTACCCTACTGGAGCTCTCAGATGTTGTCACTGTGCAAATATTCCTTGGCCTTGCTTGGGAAGCATCCAGCTAAACAAATCTCCCCCAGCCCATGCTGCCAGCTTTTGATGACAACCCACAGTCAGAGAGTCTCAAGCATCAGTGATGTGTCAGACCAACCCACATGGTGCCGACTTGGGTTCTGGAAGTTAGGGAGGTCCTACTGGGAAAGTATCCCATGCCAGAAATTCTTTTCTGGAGTTTTCATCAAGCTTTCAGTTGCAAAAAAAGCAGAGACCCACTGAAAGTAGCTCTAGGAAAAGAGGCAAGGGGGGTTTCCTGGAGCCCTAAAGCAGGGACTGCAGGGCATAGATCTGGGGCCAGAGCAGCTACGTATCTGTCTTTGGTGATGGAGTCAGTACCCAGAGTGAGCTCGAAGGCCCAGTGTACCCCTGGCTGGCCCCATGCCCTTGAGAAGTTACCAACCCTCTCTTTGCCTGTCTCCTGATCTGTAAGGAATAATCCTGGAATAGTGTCTGTTTTGTGGACTGTCCTGATGATTAGTGAGAAAAACACAGAAAGAGCCTAGAACAGTGCCATGATAACCACTGGATACCATATGATGACTTTCCCTGCCCCCGCCTGCTCCCTCCTCCTCTCCCTGCTGGCTGCCTTTGCTCACTCAGAGATGCTCCCAAAGGACTGCATTCAATCCACATACCCTGGTTGCAGCCCCTCTACACAGCTTAGCTTAGATTCTTGGGTGTGAGGATCCTGTTGGTCCCACTCATTTTTCCATGGGCTTCTAATGACAATCAGCTGTGACCAGAGGACATGGGCCTCCGGACACGAAATCTGGCTGCTTGCGCAGCTGGAGCTCTGGGTGAGCAGTAACGGGCCCCTTCTGAGACCCTGCATCAGCCCATTAACTCCCTCAAGCCCTCCTGGGCCCTGGGTGAGATGGTCCTGGGACCTGGGAGGTCCCGCTGGAGAAGACAGACAACAGAATTGGCACCCACCCTTGCCCTTCCCTATCATTGCCACTTTATGGTACACTGTGAGGCTCCTGTCCTGGCTCTTGATGACAGTGACAATCCTAACATTCTCCCTGCACCATACTGGTATAAGGCACTTATCTGTGAACTCTGACACTGCTCCTCTGGTAGTCAACAACCTAGGGAAGTGGGTTTTGTCCCCGTGAAAGGTGATGCAATTATGGTGCCTCTGCTCACAGCTTGGAACACAGCCAAGCAGAGCATAATGTCCCTGCCCATGGAGCCCGCCCCAGCTCACCGGATGGGAGAGAGGCAGGCAGCACCTGTCACCGAGGCAGCAGAATGACCCCTTTGGGATCCATGGAAACATGTATCACCAGGAATCCTCTGCTGAAGTGTCACAGGGGCAGAACCCCACCCCCCGCCCACCCCATTTCACCAGCAGCTGCAGCCTATGGCCCAAGACCCACACTTCTAGGGGAGAACAACCCATGCTGCCTGCTGCCCTCGCCCTTTCTGCAGCCAGGGAGGTGGTTTCTGAAACAGATCACTCAAGAAGCTGGAAAGTCACCCAAAAGCAAGAGTGTTCTCAAGACACCAGGCAAACCAGAAACAAGAAAAGGTCACCACAGGAGCTGTGCAGCAGGTGATGTGACCCCCCTGGCCTGCCCACCAGCTGATTGGGCCATGGGTGGTTTCCAGAACCAAAGTTCCTCCTCTGTGCACCGGCCCACCGCCCAAGAGGTGGCAGGGGCCCCCGGCGGAGAGGCCCCCAGCCTGCCGTGACTCCCCCTCCTCCCTCACACTCTCACCGTCTTCCCCTCTTAACCATCTCTTTGGAATTTGGCAAGAAGTCAGCCACTGTGGGCCTCTTTTAAAAACGTTTCTCCCCCCACCGTCCCAACCCGAACCGTTTGAGAATAGGTTGCATAAATCATGCCCCTTTACCCCTTAATAATTCAGTGTGTTTTTGTGAAGAACAAAGGCTCTTGTCTTACGTACCCACAGCACAGTTAACGAAGGCATTTACCCTGACCCAGTATTTTCTCTCCTCTCCCATTCATATGCCAGTTTGTCACCACTGTTCTTTGAAGCACTGTCTTCCCCCAACCCAAGATCCCATACTCCCCTTAGCTGTCATGTCTCTAGTTTCCTTTCATCTGGAACAGCTCCTCTCCCTTTCTTGGCCCTTCATGACATTGACAGTGCTGAAGGCTGCAGAGGGTCTGGCCTCTGAGGTGTCAATGTGGTCGGAGAAAGAAGCAGTTTGGGGACTTTCCTGGCAGTCCAGTGGTTATGATTCTGTGCTTCCATTACAGGGGGCATGGGTTTGATCCCTGGTTAAGGAACTAAGATTCCCACATGCTGCATGGTGTGGCAAAATCATAAATTATATTTTTTAAATGATACAAAAACACACTAAAATTAATTTTAAAAGAAAAGGCAGTTCGTGGTTGGAGCAGAGGTTGAAAAGCAGTAGAAGCTGCAGGTCAGAAAGAAAGGCGAGGAGCTGGTTGGAGGCTTCCCAGGTGGCACTAGTGGTAAACAACCTGCCTGCCAATGTAGGAGACGTAAGAGACACGGATTCGATCCCTGGGTCGGAAGATCCCCGGAGGAGAGCATGGCAACCCACTCCAGTATTCTGGCCTGGAGGATCCTAGTAGGCCAAAATCCATGGGTCACAAAGAGTCGGACACAACTGAAGTGACTTAGCACACACACACACACAAACGAGCTGGCTGGAAGAGTCAGGAAGATTAAAAAATGCAGAACAGATGAATCTCTGTAAAGACAGAGAGCTCCAAAGAGAAATGGATACCCATTTTCAAGGGGGCAGAAAATGATGGAAGCCCAAGAGCTTCACTGACTCTGTCCCAACCTTTCCAGCTCCTGCAGCCTGAGGTTGAGATTCCCATCTGAATCCTTTCCCTGGTCCTTGCAATGACCCCTCATGACTTAAGGGACCTTGGGTGTGTCTCTTCCTAGTGGTTCCGCCCATTCCCAGAGAGGCACACTCTCCTCTCAGTGTGCACCTGGAGACCAGCCTTTGGGGGGCATGTGCCAGGGTACCCACCTTTAGGGGGAGGAACTCTGACCAGAGGCAAAGGGGCACAGGTGGGTGCGGCAAAAGCCCATCTTGCAGAAAGTCAGTGCAAGAAGGTGAGGTGACTTGCCCAAAGACCCCCATGCTCCAGGGCAGTGGTTGACATGCAGGCAGTCTGCATGTGAGAGCCTCGTCTACTGCATTCTTCCTGGGACACCTGCCAACCAGAGGAGGAGCACATGTATGCTGAAACAGGGACCAGAGCAGGCGTGGGGACACCGCGGCAAAGACCAGCTGGCCTCAGGTGTCAGCTCTGATGCCTGAGATGGATCCCTTCGCTGTGTACAGATCACAGCATAGGTGTATTCCCCAGCTCCTTGTCCCCAGGTCCCAACAGCCCTCCTGAGTATATCATGGCTGTTCAAGGGCCTACAGTTGTTCTTAATTCATTGTATTCTCTTAATAAAACTGTATGTATGCTTAATCTCATTTTATAAATTATTTTAGAGGGACTTCCCTGGTGGCCAGTGGTTAAGAATCCGCCTGCCAATGCAGGTGACTGGGGTCCGATGCCTGGTGGGGGAATTAGGATCCCACATGCCGTGGGGCAACCAAGCCCACATGTTGCAACTATTGAGTCCTTGCAACACAACTATCGAAGCCTACACACCTAGAGCCCATGCTCCACAATGAGAGATGCCATCACAATAAGAAGCCCACACAACACAACAAGAAAGTAGACCCCACTCGCTGCAACTGGAGAAAGTCCATGCGCAGCAATGAAAAGCTCATGCACCATGATGAAGACCCAGCACAGCCAAAAAAAAACCACTCACATATCTTCACCGTTAGGATCTTCATCTACACTATAGATACATGCATCATTAAACACAACTTTCCAGAAGCTTCATTTTCATTTCCATATAAGATGGGGCATATTTAAATTTTTGGAATAATGTGGCCCCTGGAGCCACATATTAGAAGCCACATATTATTTACTTCTAAAAATATTAGGGGTGTTGTCCACCCACCCAACCCCCATTCCCCATAATGTAACTATTAAGGTGACTTTTTTCTACTTTTAAAAAATTTTTGGCCAGGCTTCACAGCTTGTAGGATCTTAGTTCCCCAACCAGGGACTGAACCTGGGCCCATGGCAGTGAAAGTGCCAAGTCCTAACCACTGGACTGCTGGGGAACGTCCAACATGACTGCTTTTTAAGTGATCTTACAGAGCTTGTTTATAACATCTAACATCTGCAGTCTTAAGGTCCACCTTCCAGGAATGATTTCTAAAATCAGTAATAAGTTTTTTTACCTTCTCTTTCAAAAAACTTAATTCATTTCAGATGACTTTTGTCAGTACCAAACACCAAAAATGGCTGAGGTTATTTAGGCTAACAGTCCTTCCCCAGACAATTCTTTGTGGTTCAAAATAAAAGGAACTTCCATAATATAAAAGACGTTATGAAACAGGAAAGACGCCTAATAGCCAAAACAATCTTGAGAAAGTACAAAACTGGAGGTATCGTACTCCCTGACTTCAGACTATGCTGCTGCTGCTGCTGCTGCTGCTAAGTCACTTTAGTCACGTCAGATTCCGTGCGACCGTGCGACCCCATAGACGGCAGCCCACCAGGCTCCCAAGTCCCTGGGATTCTCCAGGCAAGAACACTGAAGTGGGTTGCCATTTCCTTCTCCAATGCATGAACTATGCTACAAAGTTTCAATAATCAAGACAGTATGCTAGCACAAAAATCAGACACACAGATCAGTGGAACAAAAAGAGAGCCCAGGGACTTCCCTAGTTGTCCAGTAGCTAAAACTGCCAATGTAGGGGTTTGGGATCCAATCCCCAGTCAGGGAATTAGACTGTACATGCCACAGCTAAGAGTTCACATGCCATGCAACCAAGATCTGGCACAACCAAATAAACAAATAAAAATTAATATTTTTAAAAATAGCCCAGAAATAAACTTACGGGCAATTAATCTAAGACAAAGAAGAATATACAATGAGGGAAAGACCATCTCTTCAGTAAGTGGTGCTGGGAAAAGTAGATAGCTACATGTAAAATAATAAAATCAGAACATTTTCCCCATATTTACAAAAGTAAATTCAAAATGAATTAAAGACCTAAATGTAATACCAGAAACCATAAAACTCCCAGAACAAAATGTAGGTAGAACACTCTTTGACATAAATTGTACCAATGTATTTTGGGTCTGTCTCCTAAGACAAAAGAATTAAAAGCGTTCACCTGAAACTACCACAACATCGTTAATCAACTATACCCCAATACAAAATGCTTTCGGTGTTAAAAAAGTTAAAATTAAAAAAATTAAAAACAGGACCTTAGGTAAAAGCTTTCGTACAGCGAAGGAAACCATTGACAAAATGAAAAGATAGCCTGCTGAACGAAAGAAAATATTTGCAAATGATATGACCGATAAGGGGTTAATATACAAAATATATAAGCAGCTCATATAACTCAACATAAAAAAATAACCTGATTAAAAAGTGGGCACAAACCTGAATAGACATTTCTCCAAAGAAGATACACAGATGGCCAATATGCGCATGAAAAGATTCTCAATATCATTAATCAAAGAAATGCAAATTAAAACCACAATGAGATATCACCTCACACCTCTTAGAATGACTACTATCAAGAACACAAATAGCAAATGTTGACAAGGATGTGGACGAAAGGGAACCCTCCTACACTGTTGGTGGCAATGTAAATCGGTGGAGCCACTGGAAAACAGTATGGAGACCTCTCAAAAAGCTAAAAATAGAACTACCACATGACCCAGCAATTCTCCTCTGCATATATATCTAAACTGAAAAAAAAAATTAATTCAAAAGGATACATGCACTCCAACAGCTAATTGTAAATAGCATTATTTACAATTGCTAAGATATGGGACTTCCCTGGTGGTCTAGTGACTAAGATTCTGAGCTCCCATTGCAGAGGGCCCAGGTTCAGTCCCTGGTCAGGGAACTAGATCCCACATGCTGCAACCAAATAAATAAATAAATAGATAGATATATTTTTAAATTGCTAAGATATGGAAGCAACCTAACCCTCCGTAAACAAAAGAAAATGTCTACACAATAGAATACTATTCAGCCATAAAAAAGAGTGAAAATTTGGCATTTACAAAAACACGGATGGACCTGGAAGGTATTATGCTCAGTGAAATATGTCAGACAGAGAAAGACAAATACGTATGGTATCACTTATATGTGGAATCCAAAAACTAACACAAACTCGTGACTATAGCAAAAAAGAAACAGACTTACAGATATGGAGTGGCAACTAGTGGTTACCAGTGAGGAGAGGGAAGGGGTAGAGGATTAAGAGGCACAAACAATGGTGTATAAAATAAATAGGCTATAAGGATATATAATATGACACAGGAACTGTAGCCAATATTTCATAATAATTGTAAGTGGAGCATAACCTTTAAAAATGGTAAATTATGACACTGTACACCGGAAAACATCATATTGTATCAACTATACCTCAATAAAGTACAGTATTCAGTAAGCATCTGTGTGTTAACACTATAGTAGGCATTGGGAAATTCACCCATTCTTCAGTAGATCCCAGCTCTTACAATCCCAGAGCCCACAATCCAACACTGGCCTCAGGCAAGGATACGCAGATGACACCACCCTTTACGGCAGAAAGCAAAGAGGAACTAAAGAGCCTCTTGATGAAGGGCAAAGAGGAGTGAAAAACTTGGCCTAAACCTCAACATTCAAAAAACGAAGATCGTGGCATCCTGTCCCATCACTTGATGGCAGATACGTGGGGAAACAATGGAAACAGTGACAGACTTTTATTTTCTTGGGCTCCAAAATCACTGCAGATGGTGACTGCAGCCACAAAATTAAAAGACACTTGCTCCTTGGAAGAAAAGTTATGACAAACCTAGACAGTGTATTAAAAAGCAGAGACATTACTTTGCCAACAAAGGTCTGTATAGTCAAAGCTATGGTTTTCCCAGTAGTTGTGTATGGATGTGAGAGTTGGACCATAAAGAAGGCTGAGCGCCGAAAAATTGCTGCTTTTGAACTATGGTGTTGAAGACTCTTGGGAGTCCCTTGGACTGCAAGGAAATCAAACCAGTCAATCCTGAAAGAAATCGATCCTGAATAGTTGTTGGAAGGACTGATGCTGTAGTTCCAATACTTTGGCCACCTGATGTGAAGAGCCGACTCATTAGAAAAGACCCTGATGCTGGGAAAGACTAAAGGCAGGAGAAGGGGATGACAGAGGATGAGATGGTTGGATGGCATCACTGACTCAATGGACATGAGCTGGAGCAAGCTCCAGGAGATGCTGATGGACAGGGAAGCCTGGCGTGCTGCAGTCCATGAGGTCTCAAAGAGTCGGACACGACTGAGTATCTGAACAATAACACCACCCTGACTTTAGCCCAGTGAGACTGATTTGGGGACCCCTGATCTCCTGAACAGTAAGAGAATAAATCTGTGTTGATTTAAGCACCAACGTCTATGGCAATCGTAACAGCAGCCACTGGAAACAAACACACATAATTTCGTCAGTGAGCTCCCTGGGCGTGGGGGTACTCTGCAGTCCAGCTCCCATGCCCAGCCCAGGAGGGGCTGGTGATCAGAAGCCTGAATAGCTGTGACTGTGCCCCCTCCCAGGCTGCTCAGTTAAGTGGGGGGCAACAGGTCCCTGCCTCCTTGCCTCCCGCTAAGCCCGGAGATGTAATGTCACGGGGCCAGAGCCCTGCTTGCTGCCTACAGTTCTCAGGGACTAAGCTACACTCTGCCCCAAAGCAGCCACATTGCCACCTCCCTCCACTGCTGGATGGGCCTCTCTGAGCCCCTCTCTCTCCTGTTTTGCTGGGCTCTGATACAGCCAAGGGTGTCATCATTAAGGCAACGCGAAGACCTGCTAAGGTCTTCGCGTGTCCACCCCATGGGCCTCCCCTTCCTCTGGCTCCTCCTCTTTCTGTCCCTGACCCCTGTCGCTTACTTGCCACCCTCAACATCCAGGCCTCTGTCAGCCCTGGCTCATCCTACCATCCACAGTCACGTCTTCACCAGGGAGATTGCAGATGAGCCAGGCCGGGATCTGGGTCTCTGGCAGTGGCCCCCACAAGCCTACCCAGCCCCTGTGGTTGTCAGTCCAGCGCTCAAACCCCTCCGTTTGGGCCTGGCAGGTTCTGCATGCCCGCAGCCCTGCCCTTGGGCCCAAACCAAAGATCTGTAAGAAACCCAGCCTAGAATCAGGCTGGCAAGAGTGGCTGGGTTCAGGCCCTGCTCACCTCTCTATGCAGAACAGCCTCCACTAGAATGCTCCAGCAACCTGCTTCACTCAGTCCGGTCCAGCCCTGCCCTCTCCCCTCAGAACTCAGCCAGACACCACCATGGCCAATCTCTTCTTCTGAGCCGGAGTGTGACTTCTCAGGGCAACGGTGGCCCTGTCTTAAACCTTTGCAGGTTGGAGGACTACCTGTGGCCCCACCTAGCTGCTGCTACTGTTGCTGCTGCTAAGTAACTTCAGTCATGTTCAACTCTGTGCGACCCCACAGACGGCAGCCCACTAGGCTCCTCTGTCCCTGGGATTCTCCAGGCAAGAATACTGGAGTGGGTTGCCATTTCCTTCTCCAATGCATGAAAGTGAAAAGTGAAAGTGAAATCGCTCAGTCATGCCCGACTCTTAGCAACCCCATGGACTGCAGCCTACCAGGCTCCTCCGTCCATGGGATTTTCCAGGCAACAGTACTGGAGTGGGCTGCCTTCTCCAGCCCCACCTAGAGTTACTGGTGATCGGTGTTTTCACACTGTCCCAGCAGATATTCTCAATCTTGGCCAATCACTGCAGTCACCTGGGTGTGGGGATGGGACAGGGGGAAAAAACTACTGGGTCTGAATCCTACCAATGAGTTTGATGATGGCTGGCAATTGCCAGGCTGTGAGATTTTTAAAGTCTCCCCAGGGGATTCTAAAATGCAGCTTAGAACAACTGATATGGAACTTGTGGAGTGTGTTTTCAAGATAACAGGGCTTCCAAAGTGATTCTAGGCTTGGGGACTGGAGCCCAGGCAGCTCGTGCTGTTTTGAGGCGGGTGGCACCGAGCAAGTGAGAGGTGGTGCTGGAGGCAGGGCCGGTCACCTGAGCAACCTGTGGCCCTTGGTCTCTGGGTCTGGAAGGTGTCCTCTGTGGGCCTAGAAAGCAGTGAGGCGGCGGGGGTTGGGGGGGGTGGGGTTTCATAGTGGGGATGAGGAGGAGGGAAAGAGGAGAAGAGAACAGAGGAGACAAGCTGTCCCCATCAGTGTGGTGACTTCTGACATGCTCTGACTCAGGGCGGAGGGAATTTCACAGGGCAACAGCAGATATTTGCAGCGAAGACAAGCCATTCCCTTCAATTAGGTTGAAGCCAAATTCCCAGGGCAACTGGGGCATGTGAGTGGGAGGGGAGAGACCAAGGGATACTCAGGGAAGCCAGGGCAGGGACCTCGAGAAGCAAGCATCACAGTGGTCCATGCAGGAGGGCAGAGGGACCCTGGAGAGAAGGCCACTCGGGGATGTGGGATAAACACCACATTCCCTTCCATCTCTGGGCTTTTCTAACTCAGTTTGGACCTGTCACTGGATGCGCACAATGGCTGTAGCTGCTAGATGTTAATATCCCGTCTCGGAGCTCAAGCTCAAAGTCAACCCAGATCTGTCCAGTCTCTCCATGTTGGAAAAGACAGGAAGAGGCCCTGCTTTTCAAACACTGTCCCGGTTTTAGGCTCGTGGCAGGAAAAAGCCACCCAGAATCCCTCCGGGCTATTTGGGAAAGCCTCCCGCTACCTGTATGAAGTACTATTTAAAAGGCCAGAAGCTGTCAAAGAGGGGAAGCAAACCCTGCTCTCCTCACTACCGGGTGCAGCCAGCCCTGCTGCTAGTACCTAGGGCACAGCTTCTGTCGTATCACCCGAGTCACAGAGGAAGCAGAGAGCTGTGTCACGGACAGGGGGCAAGGCTGCTAGGGAGGACAGAGCTGGGATCCCCCCGGCTCCAGACAGACGATGGAAGCCACAGGAGCCAAGGGCGACGTTAGTGCAGACTCAAGACTCAAGGGTGTCCAGGTGGCCCTGCAGAATGTTCTCTCGCCGTTCCACCTCCAGCTGACATCCCAGCAGGCCTCCCAAACCCCCTTCTTGCAGACCAGGCAAGAGACATGCCCCGCTTCTTATGCTGAAAGGGTCTTCATTCTCTTCTAGAACATAGGAGAGCTGCCCCCACCCCAACTATACACATGACATAGCTGGGCCCTTGCAGCTGTGTCTGTCTGCCCCAGAGGCCGAGGCCCTCCTGGCCAGATCTGGAGGGGCCAGGGCGGACCCCTGACCCAAGCTAGCCAACTAGATTCTCTCTCCTGGGAACCCAGCAGGGGAATCAGGAGGGGCTGGTGACATTCTTTAGAGGGTGACATGAACAGAAAGCTGTGTTAGGCCCAAGGCAGCTGGCCTGAGGGAGAAACAGCGGGAGGCTGAAGGAGGGAAAGGACCCACTCCCGCTCACACCCCGGCTCACACTGCTGTCTGGAGATACCCCCACAGACGTGCAGCACAGCCTCCCTCCTGCCCCTGCCAGCGTGAGGGCTCCCCTGACCTTCCACCCACAAGCCCCCAAACAGATGTGATCACCGCTCACCTCGCTCCTTCTAGAGCCCTGCCCCGACTGCCCTGTGCAGCAGGCACAACCTGGCCCACTGCTCCTGGAGAAAACGCCCTCCATCAGAACCACCAGTGCTACCTTCTGATCCTGCAGGGGCCTCTGACCCACTTGGAGAATAAAACTGCCCTGTGGCCATCTGCTGATCAAAGTGGGGCAAGAGCAGCCACCCGAGGCGGCCGCCTCATCCTCCAAGGGGCCATTTTCTGCTCTGAAGGAACGCAGTGCAGGGAATTTCTTCCATAAAAGCAAAACGTGGATAAACCCAGATGGGAGATGCAGGCCTCCCCTTCCTTGTCCCCAACGCCTACTTTACAATGGTATTTATAAGACTAGAGAAGTGGGTTTTTCTCAATATGATAAAATATAAGGATTTATATTAGATTTTCTTTTTCTTTTAGTTTAAAAGATTCCTTCCTATTACTGATGAATGACTCTGTAGTCTCCCCATCCTTCCTTTCTCCTGACATCATTTCCCGAGCCCATGCCCTGGCTGGAGTCCCTGAGTGGGACTGACTGCTGGGCCTGTGATCTGCGCATTGCCCAACCCCCTCCTGCTCCGCCTGCACCCTCCACTCTAGCTCTCTAGCTGGGCCTGTCTCCCTCTGTTCCCCTCCAGGAAACATCTCTTCCTGCGTTCACTCAAAAAGGGGCTCCCTGCCCTCCACCTTCTTCCCTCTCCTCTCTGCCTGTCTCAGTCTCCTGGTCCCAGGGGTGCCAGCCAAGCTGCCGGCCGTACGAGCCACCCTTCTCCACTGGGGCGGTGCTGCCCTGTCTCTGCTCCGAGCGCCTGGGCAGGGTCAGGATCGCTCCTCCATGCACTGGCCGCAGTGATCTCGCAGTTTCCTGAGCCTAGGGTGTGTCTTCCCAGTGTGACTACCGTCCACATGGCAGCCACCCCTGAGCCGTACACACAAGGTAACCAGGAAGAGGTTCTGGGCACGGTTCTCAAAGCCTTCCTTGAGCCAGAAACTATTCCAAACTACCTTTCTGGCCTTGTCTCCCCTTTAACCCACCCTAAATTCAGTCACATGCTTCGTTCATCTTTGTCTTCACCCCCACTCCCCACCCCCAGCACAGCGCTTTGCCTGGAGCATATCGTCAAAATATTTTTGTTAACTTGAAACCACAAATGCTCATCAGGCTGAAGCAATATTGTTCTGTTCAGGGATATGAGATAGAGAAAAAACTATTGGGTTCCGGTCAAGTTCAGGATGGCCCTTGTTGAAGCGTCCAGGAGTCCAGGAGGAATGACAACCTCAGTGCAGGGGAGACTCAGCTAGAGAGCCCAAGGCGGCACAGAGCCCAGCGGACATCTCAGGGCCCGT
The DNA here is from genome assembly GCF_042477335.2 of Ovis canadensis. Lineage (NCBI taxonomy): Eukaryota > Metazoa > Chordata > Mammalia > Artiodactyla > Bovidae > Ovis > Ovis canadensis. Next base: position 77,420,260 of record NC_091247.1, on the reverse strand, counting down.
CCAGGTGCTGTGAGAGCAGGCCAGGGACCCAGCCTCTGGGGACACAGCCTCTGACAATACACAGAGAGGGCATATAATTTACTGTTCAAACCGGGAGACTTCTGAGAGGGAACTGGACGTTTTGCTGGAACTATTCCAGATAAGTGGGCTGGGCAGTCAGGCCAGGCAATCGAATATGGTCTGTGGTCAAACTCTCCTAAAGAGGAGACAAAATAGAACTTACTAAAACTCAAGAGTTGCTTAGGGCCAAGGTGGGGTTTATTTATTTTAAAAGCCAACTGTGTTATTGAAGAAAAGGCTATGTTCTCGGCCCATTTTGGCTATGGTGCGGGGCTGCTTGGGGAATTGCGCTGAAGCTGTATATGCTCCTGGGCCCGGGGTTTTCTGAAAACACAGCAGAGAACAGGAAGTGATGATATAGTGACACCAGAACCTAGAGCCTCCTGAGCTTGGCTGTGGACTCAGGCATGGTTGGCAAATTCCCACAGAGGGAGACGAGGGCTGCAGTGGTCTGGGCTGAGGCCTGTGCACCTGAGAACTGGAGCCTGTCCTCGGCTCCTGTCCCAGGAGGCCTGCTCCTATCCCCGGCTCTCCCCAAGGCTGCAGAGGTGCTGAGAGAAGGTCAGACAAGCAAGCGACAGCCCAGGGGAGGTGGGCTCACTCTCCCCCCACACCTCAGGACATACTCTCTTTGGGGCACCCCGTCCCTGCAAATGCCAGCGCCCCCAGTGACTTCACGCTAGTGGTCATGGGTCAGAGAGGATGGATTCTGAACCTGAACAGTTGACCTCAGAAGCCCAAACTCCTGCATTCCCATCATCTTCCCCAGTACAGAGTGACGTGCAGCACCACCAAGGCGCGTGGACCTCAGACTCAAGGGATGGATGAGTTCTGATTTTGAAAAGCCCCATTTTCATTTTGATGAAATGCTTGAAAAATTCAGTTCAGTTCAGTCATGTCTGATTCTTTGCGACCCCATGGACTGCAGCACACCAGGCCTCCCTGTCCATCACCAACTCCCAGAGTTTGCTCAAACTCATGTCCATCGAGTCAGAGATGCCATCCAGCCATCTCATCCCCTGTCATCCCCTTCTCCTCCTGCCTTCAATCTTTCCCAGCATCAGGGTATTTTCCAATGAGTCAGTTTTTCACATCAGGTGGCCAAAGTATTGGAATTTCAGCTTCAGTATCAGTCCTTCCAACGAATATACAGGACTGATTTCCTGTAGGATTGACTGGTTTGATCTCCTTGCTGTCCAAGGGACTCACAAGAGTCTTCTCCAACATGACTGTTCAAAAGCATCAACTCTTCAGCACTCAGCTCTCTTTACAGTCCAACTCTCACACCCATACATGACTTGAAAAATTATTCAACAAATTATTTAAACAAAGCTCCTCTTATGTCGTGGTAAGATGCCAATGAATGTCATTCTCACTGATTTCTTAGGTCAGTGTTGTCTGTGCTGAGGTGCACGCAATATTCTTAAATACCCCAAAAATTTTATGTTAGAGAGACAACGGTACCTCTATGTATGGTTAAGGAAAAGGTCTTAATGTCAGACAGGCCTAGATTCAAGTCCTAGTTCTATCATGAATGGCTCGATATGACGCATGGTTCTTACTCCTCACCCATCAAATGAGGTTTTGAGGTTCACCGGGACCCCCAGGGACGGACAGCACCTGCCAGGCTGGCAGCAAGCACCGCTCCACACACCAGTTACTACCACTATTATGAGTCCCTATTATCACCAGCTTGTCACTGCCATCCTTCCCTGCAGTTTGCTATCTCTGCAGGAAGCAGTGAGAATACAAACAAGATTACCAGAGCGGTCAGCCCAGGGTGCACGAGATCAGCTGCCTGCAGAAGCTGCTTTAAATGACAGGATGTTTCAATGGCCAAATGCAAAGGAACAGCTTGGGAATCTAATCAAGTCCTGGCCAGACGTCAAAGGAAGCTGAAGCCCTTATTAGTGCTGTTAATGAGGAAGCTGCCTGTGTGTGGAGTCCAGGAAGGCCAGTGTCTGAACAGGAGGTTCGGGGGCCTGGACCCCGAAAGGCCATCCTTCAGGAAGCTGCCAGCTGCAGTCCTCAGACCTTGAGAACATCCGGCTCTGTCCCCCAGCCCTGATGTCACTGCTACCAAGCATACTCCGCTGTTTTTTGGCCTCCTTCCGAGTTTCCTACAAGGGGAGACGCTCCACGGAGCAGTGGCTCCAGACACCAGCCCCCTCGCTGGACACTTGTAAAGGAATACCACCACCCTCCGGCTTCTCCATCAGTCTCTTGGGATTTTGGTTAGCATGACTCCAACTTCCTGAAGAAGCTCAGCCGCGTGAGCTTGGATGAAAATCTGTTTGGATCGTGATCGTGCCACTAGGGTGTGAGGAGCTGCTGGAGGGAACCACTAGCCTCCAGCTGTCTGTCTGCTTTTAGTCTTTCCGGTGAAAAGTGAAGTCGCTCAGTCGTGTCCAACTCTTTGTGACCCCATGGACACCAGGCTCCTCCGCCCATGGGATTTTCTAGGCAAGAGTACTGGAGTGGGTTGCTATTTCCTTCTCCAGGGAACTTCCCAACCCAGGGATTGAACCCAGGTCTCCCACATTGTAGACAGATGCTTTACCGTCTGAGCTACCAGGAAGTCTTTCTGGTGAGGCCTCCCCAATCTTCCTCCAGAGAAAGACCCAATTAACATCTCAAATCAGGCTACAAACCAGTGAGTCTGGGGAACTTTCAGACTGAGGAACAACAAGGCCACAGGAATGAAAACTTTAAATAATTAAACAAACAACCCAAGCCACTTTCATAAGCTCCATGTTGAGCTTCCGCCATCTTTCTTGGTCTCCTCTAGGCCTCTGACGGAGAAGGCAATGGCACCCCACTCCAGTACTCTTGCCTGGAAAATCCCATGGGCGGAGGAGCTTGGAAAGCTGCAGTCCATGGGGTTGCCAAGAGTCAGACACAACTGAGTGACTTCACTTTCACTCTTCACTTTCATGCATTGGAGAAGGAAATGGCAACCCACTCCAGTGTTCTTGCCTGGAGAATCCCAGGGACGGGGCAGCCTGGTGGGCTGCCGTCTATGGGGTCGCACAGAGTCGGACACGACTGAAGCGACTTAGCAGCAGCAGCAGCAGGCCTCCGAGGCTCTTACACCCTCCCAGAATCTACCTCCGTATATATCTCCATGGACTCGAGCCTCTTTCCTGTCTGTCCTGAGTCCTTGGGGGCAGGGTGATGGGTCAGGACTCAATGGTCTCCTTTGGTTCAAAGATAATGTTTCTGCTGTGACTTTCTGTTCCCAGAAGGCACACACACAGAGCAGGGCAGTTCTGTACGGGCCCACTGCTGGCCTCTATTCGTTAGAGGGGTTTCCCCACAAAGCAGCCAGGACATACTGTTGATGGCTAATCACTGTGCTGGCTGTTCTCAACTGGACTCATAATTCAGCCATGGTCTTTGGGCCTGGAGTCACTTTGAGCCTGAAGCTGGCCGAGGGCTTATCTAGTGAGCTCGATACTCTGCTGCCTTATCGAGCAATCTTAATGTATAAACACTAGAACTGTGGGGCTTCCCAGGTGGTGCCAGTGGTAAAGAACCTGCCTGCCAATGCAGGAGACATAAGAGACGCAGGTTCGATCCCTGGTTTGAGAAGTTCCCCTGGAGGAGGGCATGGCAACCCACTCTAGTATTCACGCCTGGAGAATCCCCTGGACAAACGAGCCTGGTGGACTATAGTCCACAGGGTCACAATAAGTAGGACACAACTAAAGCGACTTAGCACACACACTTGCACACTAGAATTGTATATAACTCTTCTGCCCCCATCCCATTTGCAATGCCCACTCCACCCCCCGCATCAGCCACAAAACCTACAACTATGTCTGTCTTTTAGGACACTTACTGAACAGGCAGGCAAGAATCGAGGTACTCTGGATTGAAAACAAGAAGTTACAGAACTTGCTGAAGGTATTTTCAAGTCATAATGACCTGGTCCTGGGCCTTCATGCTGTAGGAAAGAAAATGTTTTTGTTTCATAAATAGTGATAGCTGATATATTTTGATGCTTTACTTGTCTTTTATGAATAAACATATGAATCAGAGTGATATGGTAGAAAAATCCCTGGATTGGGACATGGAAGATCTTGTTAAGGTCTCCCCTGGCACTAGGCACTGTGGGAATAATACCCGCTTTTCCTGCTTTTCCTGCCTTGTGGATGACTGTGAAGACTGCAGAGGAAATGACATGTGAAAGTCTCCCCGTCCCTGCCTGGATACCCTCCCCTCTCCCAGGCCCCCTGCCCACACCAGCAGGTCTCAGTGCATTCTTGTCCCTCTGCTGATGGTGACTTACTGCTCTGAGCTGTTAGTTTTATAAAACACACTTATTCCTTCACACAAATGCAGCATATGTTCTCTTAGTCCCCCCAAAAAGTATTCCTAGCAATTCACTGCCCTATGTACAATGCCATGAGATTAACATAAGTAGATGGACACAATTTTAAAAAGACAAACAGCTCAGTAGAAAAGTTAGCAAAAGGCAACTCACAGAGAGGAAAGACAGTGAGGAAACCTCAAGTGAGGGGGGCGGAGCTCTAAGGTTATTAATAACAAACTCACTGGAAAAGACCCTGATGCTGGGAAAGACTGAGGGCAGGAGAAGGCGATGACAGAGGATGAGATGGTTGGATGGCATCACCAACTCAATGGACATGGGTTTGGGTGGACTCTGGGAGTTGGTGATGGACAGGGAGGCCTGGCGTGCTGTGATTCAGGGGGTTGCAAAGAGTCGGACATGACTAAGCGACTGAACTGAACTGAAGTTCTAATTAAAAGAACAATGAGATATACTTTTGTGGCGGTCAGGAAAGAAAGAGATAAAGGAAGGAAAAAGGAAGAAGGGAGGGAGAAGCCAAGACCTTCTGCGGGGGTGGGGGCTGGAGCCCAGGGCACGCACAACTTAGCTTGCAGGATCTTGGTTCCCAGAGAAGGGACTGAACCTGCGCCACCGCAGTGAAAGCCCTAAGTCCTAACCTCCAGTTAATTTCCAAGAAACTAAAACTTTATCCACAGTGCGGATACTCTGACATGACTCTGGCAGAACTGTTAATTTGATTAGCCTTTCTGAAGCATAGTTTGCCAAGCTTGAAACAGCTTAAAAACACATATACCTATTCAAAGGGAGAGAAAGAAAAAAGGAGTCTGGTTACTCCTGATTGTTGCCGGAATCTAGAAGACAAATAATGAGTCCTGAGCCCAGATATGGCAGAAAAATGAATACAGCCCAAACACCACAGTAGATAATGTAGACAAAATGTTAACCTTTTTTCCTTTCTAGCAATTCACTTCTTTTCCTCCCTCATTTTCAAATACCAGTGCTATTTGAAAGAAAAAAAAAAAATCTTTCTGGCATGAAGTTTTAGATCTGTCTCTGAATGACGCAGGACCTAGGGGAAGTAGCTGGGGGTGCAGACTGGCCAAGAGCTGGGCATTTTTGAATGGGTGAGTACATGCAAGTTCTATGTGGTATATATATTTGAAGTTTTCACAATACAAAGGTAAAGACAATATCTATTTGTTATTTTGACCCAGCAATTCCATTTTTAGGAATTCTTCCTAAGAAAACAGTTGAGAATGTGTACAAATATTTGGTCACAAAGACATTCCCTACAACCCTGTTTCTAAGAGCTGAAAAATCAGAAATGAAAGAAATGACTAATGACGTGTGCCTGGTTGAATAAATTGTGATTCTTCCATCCAGCCAAACAAGCTGATGAATGTCTATGGACATAAAGTCCACTCTCAAATATCATTAAGTGAATGCTCCCAAATATTGTTAAGTGAACAATACAAGCTTTAAAAAATGTGCATTAAAAAACTAGGAATGGAATGTTCACCGACAGCAGTTTTCTCCAGGTGGTGAGACGCTGAGTAAAACTAATTTTTTTTTTTTTTTGCTTATTGGCTGCTTCTAATTTTTCTATGATGGACTTGAAAGTGTTCTCGAAATAAGAAAAAAAGTTATACTTAATGCATAGATAAATGAATATGGGAATTGGGTAAGTGAAAAAGGGGGTAGGGAAAAAAGATAAAATGAGCAGAAAGATTAGAACAGAAATGTATCCCGTAAGATCCTCGTAACACATGAGACTGAGCCACAGGTTAGCCCAATGGATTTGGCTGAATAAGCACCCAAATGTGGCCCCTCTGCACGATTTAAGAGCAAGGCTTTCAAAACCCTGTTTTCCTTCTGTGGCACAGCAGCACAATTAGGGGTGCCATTCTCAATTATCCGCCAGAAATGAAGTCTGTTATTATCAGCCAAGCACAAGTCTGATAACCAAGGGCTGTGTCTCATCATTTTACAACTCACGGCAGAGAGATGAAACAGCAGTGTCTTCAACCTGATGCATCTGTGGGAAAGAGACCGCTGTCAGGGCAAGGCTTCTTCACTAGAGAAGTCTGAGCCACCATAAGCACACAGGATAGAAAGTCAGGGGAGTCTGGACAGGGATGGTTTGCCCAGAGTCCCCTTGGTTTGGCCATAATAAATGCAAGTTCTCAAGCTGGAATGGCAGCTGGGGCAAAAGATGCTGCTGAGGGTGTCACCACTGACTCCATGCCTTTGACAGCCCATCCATCCATCTGTGGGATGGCTAAGAAACGCTGTGAACACTGCCCTTTCCCCACAAGCCTCATGTGGCTTTCACTTTTAAGCTTCTACGTTGTGAGCTGCTTGAGAGTCCAGGTGCCAGGCCTGGCAAAGCCCTGATATGTGCCCATGCCATCCAGTGGCCTTCCTGCGTGTGCTTGGCCATCTGACTTGGGACAGAAAGAAATTACTGAATGCTATTTCCTCCCCATGTGTCACAGGGGACCTCTTAAGTGGGGAACATTAAGGAAGTTGATGCAGGCCCAAGTTCTAATTCCAGAAGCCACAGGAATCCTGTTCTAAGTGAGAAGTAATGATCAGGCCAGGGTCCTGCAATGGGTGGGAAGCAGCTTCAACAGAGTTCCTGCTTCTGCCCCATCTGAGGACAGTGGGCAGAGTGGAAAGAGCTGAAAGGAGAGAAGAGAGCTTGGTCCAGGATGGCTCTGAATGTGAAGAGAAATGGACATATGGTATGAAGACATACTATGGCCTTGATCTTGAACTTCCTGACTTATTTGGTTCCAGTTCCATGCACCATAATGCTCAGTACCATTGCAGGCATCTGCTAAAGCTTTGCCACCATCACCTCCAACTCTCCAGGGCTGAGAGGATGGGACTGGCTTATGTATACAACACTGCTCAGGAACCGAAAGGTGCCAGGTACCTCTGAAAGGTAGATAAGTGAGGGTAGATGAAGTTATCCCAAGATGTGTACTGAATTAAGTTCTCCAAAAATCTATAAATCCTCTGAGTTTTAGGTGTGTTTCATTATGCTGAATGCTGAATGATGTTCCCTCAAAATTCTTAAGACCTGCGGATTTGGAGTTCACAGTATCTCATAGTGTGACCTTGTCTGGAAATAGGGTCACTCCTGACTGTAGCCACAAAATTATAAGACGCTTGCTCCTTAGAAGGAAAGTGATGACAAACCTATTCACCTTATTAAAAAGCAGAGACATCACTTTGCTGACAAAGGTCCATATAGTCAAAGCTATAGTTTTTCCAGTAGTCATGTACTGATGTGAGAGTTGGACCATAAATAAGGTGAGTGCAGAAGAATTGATGCTTTTGAACTAGGGTGCTGAAGACTCTTGAGAGTCCCTTGGGCAGCAAGGAGATCAAACCAGTCAATCCTAAAGGAAATCAATCCTGAATATTCATTGGAAGGGACTGACGCTGAAGGTGAAGCTCCAATACTTGGGCTACCTGATTCAAAGAGCTGACTCGTTGGAAAAGACCCTGATGCTGGGACAGATTGAAGGCAGGAGGAGAAGGGGGTGACAGAGGATGAAATGGTGGGACGTATCACTGATGCAATGGACATGAGTTTGAACAAACTCAGGGAGGTAGTGAAGGACAGGGAAGCCTGGTGTGCTGTAATCCATGGGGACGCAGAGTTGGACGCAATTTAGAGACTGAACAGCAACAATCAGATATAGTAAGTTAAGATACGGTCATTACAATGGACCCTAATCCAATGCTTCTTGGTGCTGGGAGGTGTCAGTACTTAGTTTTAAGCTATTTTCCTTTTAAAGTCATAAAGCTAAAGGGAACCTAGAAAGAGCACATGGTCTGTCTCTACTGATCCTAGGCACAAACAATTTTCAATGAATCATACTTGAAAAGAGAAAAAGTCAGAGATAAAATAAAATGTATAGCCCCAAATGTCTATATATATATACACACACACACATGCAAAACACAAGAAATACACAACATAGACTGAAATTACTAGACATGGTGGTAAAGATGATCTCACCCAAATTTGGTGGGGTGGATGGTGTGATAACTGGACCACACTGCCCAGAAGAAAAGAGGTGCCCCAGCAAGGAGGGGAGAGGGCACATAGAGGAGCTGGACATGCCTCTGTGGGAATTCAGGAGGAGGCATGTGGCAGGGTGTATCCAACTCAGGAAACTCTAGAATTCTGTAAGAATACGTCTAAAGGTTCAGAGGAGAAAGGAGACAAGTATGCTGGTGGCTAGGGTAGAAGTAAACTTGGCAGGGGCCAAAAGTTATCTGTGTTTGTGAAATTAAGAATTGATAGTACTGGGACTTCCCTGGTGGTCCAGTGGCTAGGACTCTGTACTCCCAATGTAGGGGGCCCAGGTTCAAACCCTGATCTCACGTGCTGCAACTAAGACCCAGCACAGTCCAATAAACAAATGAAAGTAAATTTGAAGAATTGATGGTATCTCTAAAGCTTCATACTTCTTAAAAAGCCCTAGTACATCTGTAGTTATATTTGAAAGGTTATATTTTTCTGTATGCAGGTCAGAAAGCAACAGTCAGGACTGGATATGGAACACAGACTGGTTCCAAATAGGAAAAGGAGTATGTCAAGGCTGTATATCGTCACCCTGCTGATCCCCTGGAGAAGGAAATGGCAACCCACTCCAGGACTCTTGCCTAGAAAATTCCATGGATGGAGGAGCCTGGTGGGCTACAGTCCATGGAGTCGCAAAGAGTCAGACACAACTGAGCAACTTCATTTTCACTTTATTTAACTTATATGCAGAATAGATCATGAGAAACGCTGGGCTGGATGAAGCACAAGCTGGAATCAAGACTGCCGGGAGAAATATCAATAACCTCAGATATGCAGATGACACCACCCTTATGGCAGAAAGTGAAGAAGAACTAAAGAACCTCTTGATGAAAGTGAAAGAGGAGAGTGAAAAAGGTGGATTAAAACTCAACATTCAGAAAACTAAGATCATGGCATCTGGCCCCATCCCTTCATGGCAAGTAAATAGGGAGACAGTGGAAACAGTGGCTGACTTTATTTTTGGGGCTCCAAAATCACTGCAGATGGTGACTGCAACCATGAAATTAAAAGATGCTTACTCCTTGGAAGGAAAGTTATGACCAATCTAGACAGCATATTAAAAAGCAGAGACATTACCCTGCCAACAAAGGTCTGTATAGTCAAAGTTATGGTTTTTCCAGTAGTTGTGTATGGATGTGAGAGTTGGATCATAAAGAAGTCTGAGCGCTGAAGAATTGATGCTTTTGAACTGTGGTATTGGAGAAGACTCTGGAGAGTCCCTTGGACTGCAAGGAGATCCAACCTAAAGGAGAGCTCCATCCTAAAGGAGATTAATCCTGAGTGTTCATTGGAAGGACTGATGTTGAAGCTGAAACTCCAATACTTTGGCCACCTGATGTGAAGAGCTGACTCATTTGAAAAGACCCTGATGCTGGGAAAGACTGAAGCCAGGAGAAGAAGGGGACAACAGAGGATGAGATGGTTGGATGGTATCACCGACTCAATGGACACGAGTTTAGGTAAACTCCAGGAGTTGGTGATGGACAGGGTGACCTGGCGTGCTGCGGTCCATGGGCTTGCAAAGAGTCGGACACAACTGAGCGACTGAACTGAACTGAATTGATTTTTCCAAAAATGTTACCTACAAGTGAACTCTTTGAGAACACTGACACTGGGGCCTGTTTTAATCATCTTAACTTTCAGATTCCATTCAAACAGACATCTATTTGGCTTTTTTTCAATGTGACCATGTTTACTAATTATTTTTCTGCTCCTCACGGGATTTTAAGCTGAGTTTTTAATCAAATTAATTCCTTAATTACAGAAATAACTGAAATGGGTCAGCATTCTTTCATAATGCTAGTACTTTTTTTAAAAAGGTTTCTTGATGTGGACGATTTTTAAGTCTTTATGGAGTCTGTAACAGTATTGTTTCTGTTTTATGTTTTAGTGTTTTGGCTGTGAAGCATGTGGGACTTTAGCTCCCCAAAAAGGGATCAAACCCCCACCCCCTGTATTGGAAGGCGAAGTGCTAACCACTGGGCCACCAGGGAAGTCCCCATAATGTTAGTTTTAATGCAGAAGAGTATGCCGTGAATCTGCTCTCCCCTCTTCAAACTTCTGTCAAATGCGACTAAGACAGATAAATCACATAACACTCATTTGTGTCTGGACAGACTCTTTCCTGTTTATCTGATCTTTTCCTATTCTTTATAGGCTTGTCAGGTTTTAAGAAATACAGAAACATTTTGAATACTTCTGACATCAAATAAAAGAAACCCATTTTTTTCATTTGACATTGTAAGATTTTATTTCTACTGCCAGGAAAGATGCGTATCTCTCATTTTTCATTTTATATGCAACTGTGAGAAATAATTGAAAAGAATCTGCTCAGCAAATCACTGTTGGAAGTCCCAAATCATATGAATGACCGAGTCCTAATTAAGTAGCAGTAATGGCATTATCTTTATTAAAGTAACAAAATATATTTATGTTGACCATTTCCATGGCTCCTTTCTTCAAACTATTTTTCTGACTTTTAAAAATTGTATTTTGAAAGATTATAATAGCAATGCAAAAGAGAGAAAGGAAGCAAACACCCACCCTTAATCACAACATCTCAGCATAGCCACTAAATGCATTTTGCTGCATTTCCTGTTTTTAATAACATAACTTTTCTTACATGACTTTCATCATGATAGATATACCAAACTGCAACCTGCATTTTTTCATTATGCATGAGATCAGGGATCTCCCCTGCTCCACACCCGTTCCTTGGAAAAATCGCCTTCCATGAAACTGGTCCTTGATGCCAAAAAGGCTGGAGATTGCTAAGTTAGTTCATAAACATTTCTGGTGCTATTTTATAATGTTAACAGTAATTATTTTAATGGCTGTAAAATATTCCTCTGTGTAGATATGTAATATTCTTTTAAAATTATTTCCTTCTCCTAGCTATGAAATTGTTGCTATCTCATCATCTTGCTATTATAAACAATCCCTTGTTATTCTTTGCATAGATGAATATTATTGTAAATAAATTATTACTTTAGGAGAGTTTTCAAACAATGAAATTAATTGGCTGAAAGATATAAACAGTTTTGGTGGCTCAATACTTTGGTGGCTTTGCAAGGGGTTGTCTTCTGTATACTTCCACCAGCAAGAGACTAGAAAAGCACTGATGCTATGGTTCATAGATACTGGGGAAAACAGACTTGGAAAAACAAAATCTTCCTTACTCCTCCTTACCTTAATGGGAGTATTAAATAAAGTCATCAGTATTCCCTATATGTTCAAAGAAGTTGTGCAGAATATCTGCCATCCTTAACGCCCAAACTGTGAAATGCATTCAGGAGGGAACAAAGTTCATGCAATTTTTCTGCAGGTCAAGAATTAAAGGGACGGATGAGGGGAGGAGAAACTGCAAATGGCAAGTTCTACTTTGTCTGCTTTGCTTGGGTAAGAATGCCTATGATTTGTTGCAGTTTGTTTTCTACTCTTGGAAAAAATCCTGGGGACCTCCCTGGTAGTCCAATGGTTAAGACTTCATGCTTCCAATGCAAGGGGTGCAGATTCAATCACTAGTTGGGGAAATAAAGATCTCACATGCCTGCCATGCAGCCAAGAAAAAAAAAACTTGCTATGAGGGAACTGTGTGTTTGCATTGGATCTCGGGATCTGCAGGACTTGGTCATGATTATCATGGTGCTAAAAGGAAACGGTGACTGGTACAAGTTTCCAAATACAATTTTTTTGTGTGAGTACAAAAGGGCCCTTTTTACTTTTGGTAGAACATAGCTTCTGGTGTCTATTGCAAAATGCTCACGCAAACATTCCCCTCAGTCTTTCCTCCACACAAAGCAATTCTACTGATCCAGGTGGCAAAGAGTCAAACATGGCTGAGCATGCATGCATCCGCCCCAGCCATAATCAATTATTATTATTATTTCATCAATAACTGAAGTATCCAATAAGTATACAACCTTATATTGGTAATCTAAAGATTAGAAACCATCTTCCAACAGGGTTCCAAATCCCTTTGCCAACCGCCTCTCCTGAGAGGCACCTACACCTCTGGGACAACGTGTAAATTCATCTACGGAATTCCTGACATAAACGAAAAGGCTGTGTGTTTTAACAAGTGCTAATGGCTTGTCCACATGGAGGGGCTTTCAGGCACATACGATCCTAAAGTATTTTAAAATTCAAAGTAACTGTACTTTTTACAGCTAAAAAATGGCATAGTGATCCGCCACATTTTCACATGGTTTTTCATTCTTTTGATAGGCTGCCCGTGGGGATTCTAGGTATAAATGATTGACACATTTCAACGAGCTGGTTTTCACAGATGATGGAATGAAAGGAGGAGGAGATATACTTGTAAGTATCCACCTTTTATAATTTGCCTTATTCTCTAAAGGGTTTAAAGTGACTCAGTGAATGTCTGTATGTCGTCATGCTGTTTTGCACCTGATCTGCAGGTCAGATTTCTGGTGACTGTAGGTTTCATGTGTACCAATGGTGAGGCAACCTGTCCTAAGTCAAGAGGGCTCAAGTGACACTGTGATCTTACACATAATACATTTTCAAAGAGTGATACATTTGTTTAAAAAAAAATGCCCCCCAAAACTGAAGAGAATTACAAGTGACATTATATCTCTGGAGGGAATTTTTTAAATTTTTAAGGGAGAAATGGAAAAGGAAAGGATACAAAGATGTCATTTGTTGATTCAGCACATTTTTGAAGCACTGTACTAGGGGCTGGGGGCATCAGTGAATAAGACAGCCCCTTCTTTCATGGAACTTACGTTCCAGAAGGTAATTACAAACTCTCTGATCTGATGATATAAACATTTTACATTTTAAACTTGTGTAAATATGAAAACACAAAAGTAAAAGCTAAAATTCCTGAAAAACTTCAGCAAATGCAAGCATTACTATTTCTTCACCATAGAGTGTATACAAAGCAACAAAAAAAGAATGTTAGGAACTTCCCTGGTGGTCCAGGGATTAGGAATCTGCCTGCCAATTCAGGAGACACAGGTTCGATCCCTGGTACAGGAAGATTCCACGTGTCACAAGGCAACTAATCCCTTTCACACAACTACTGAGCCTGCACTCTAGAGCCAATATATGCTCCAACAAGAGAAGCCACAGCGATGAGAAGCTCACATACCACAACTAGAGAGCAGCTTCTGTTCCCCGCAACTAGACCCCGCGCACAGCAATGAAGATCCAACACAGCCAAAAATAAATCAATAAAACTTTTAAAAAAGCCTTCCAGTGCAAGGGGTGCAATCCCGGGTCATGGATCCCACATGCCAAAAAAAAGGGGGACATAAAACAGAAGCAGTACTGTAACAAATTCAATAAAGACTTCAAAAATGGTCCACACAAAAAAAACCTTGAAAAGAAAATGTTGTGACTCCACCCAGTAGGTAACTAGGGGAAGAATGTGACCAGAAAGTGTGCAAGAAAAGCCACAAGGAACTAGCTAATAATTAGAATGTGTAGCCTCAGATCCTATGGATTAAATTAAAATAATGAGATATCATTCTTTTACTATCAAATTAACAATGCTAAACAAGATTTATACAGATTTCTTGAAATGGATACTCTTTTAACTGCTGGTAGAGGTGTAAATTAATGTAATACTAAGGATCAAGGCATTGATTTCCAGAACATCTGAGATGATATTCTCCTAGCAACCATCATTTCTTCACACCGAGTGCCACAATCTCCCACCATTGGGATCAAAGCAATTTGCTCTCCGCCGTTTACAAGTTTGTGGATCTAAACTAAACCCACAAGTCTGCTCTGGGAATGCATGTTTAGGACAGACATGAATCACAGCCCTGGGCTAATTCTATATCTTGGAACCTTTTCCATGAAAGTATTCTTTTCACTTTGGTGAAGGACAGGATGTTCCAAGCTGTGAGTCACTTTTATTTATAAAACGGGATGGATGAGGTGACATCAATGAAAATGGCAGAATAAGGATCTCCAAAAACCTTCTCTTCCATAGAAAGCAATGAGAACAAAGGCAAAAGCTGTCAGAATCAACTGCTTTGTGCTATTTTCACATACCAGGCTGCTTACCCTTCAGGATGCCTGCGGCCTAACTTGGACTAAAACCCATTCAATTTTAACTGTTTACTAATAATAAACAAATCATTATTCAACTCATGGCATTCATTGAAAGCATGCATTTCAAAGGAATATAATATCACCCAGTGTGTGAGGGTAAGGGAACTGTCTTGACCGCTTACTGCCAAAGCCAATGCATTTATTATCACACGCATTTATTATCACTCCTCCCTTGTCAAATAAAAAGGCATAACTACCTCTTCCATCCAGACACACACACCGCTATACACACATATATACACACACAAACAATCAAGAGAAGAGATAACAGTCAACAGAGATCATGTATATTGAGAGAATGTGAAGCAGTTTGGAGGAATGGTCCTTGATGTGGCAGCGTGGAGAAAGCTGAAGCCTGGTGCATGGAGAGGGTCTGCTGATGAGAAGTGGGCTGCTTTCCTCCACAGAATCCAAGAAAAGCTCAGGAATTTCAGGCCTTAGGCATCAGTGAAGTGCAGCAGGGTTGACTGAGCTCTTTTCTCTAGGTCCCTACCTACCTACTTTCAGCAGTCAGGCAGCTGCCCTTTCCTCATCCCTGTAGGAGATGAAAGGTTTCATTTCTAAAGAGACTGAGCCATAGATCTGGATCCAGGATCCCAGGGGATGGGAAGACAGGGACCTTTACTGAAAACAGGAATTGAGAGAACCTCCAGACATACAGCCGGCCAACAGGCACATGAAAAGATGCTCAGCATCTCTAATTATTAGAAACTCCAAATCAAAAGCACAAGGTATCACCTCACACTGGTCAGAAAGACCATCACCAAAAAGTCTACAAATAATAAATGCTAGAGAGGGTGTGGAGAAGAGAAGCCTCCTACAGTGCTGGGGGGAATGTAGATTGGTACAGGCACTATGGAGAACAGTCTGGAGGTACCTTCAGAAACGAAAAATACTCCACAGAAGACATACAGATGTCTAATAAACACATGAAAAGATGTTCAACATCACTCATTACTCAGTGCAGTTCAGTCGCCCAGTCGTGCCCGACTCTGCAACCCCATAGACTGAAGCACGCCAGGCTTCCCTGTCCATCACCAACCCCTGGAGCTTGCTCAGACTCAAGTCCATTGACATGATGATGTCATCCAACATCACGTGGATGACGTGGTGATGCCATCCAACCACCTCATTATTAGAGAAATGTAAATCAAAACCATAATGAGGTATCACCTCACACCAGTTAGAATGGCCATCATCAAAAAATCTATAAACAATTAAGACTGGAGAGGATATGGAGAAAAGGAAACACTCCTGCATTGTTGGTGGGAAAATAAATTGATACAGCCACTATGGAGCATAGTATGGAGAGTCCTTAAAAAACTAGGACTACAGCTACCGTATGACCCAACAAGCCCACTACGAGGCATATACCCTCAAGAAACCATAATCGAAAAAGACACGTGTGTGCCAGTGCTCATCGCAGCACTATTTACCATAACCAGGACACGGAAGCAACCTAGATGCCCACTGACAGATGAATGGATAAAGAAGCTGTGGTGCATATACACAATTACTCAGCCATAAAAAGGAACACATTTGAGTCAGTTCTAACAAGGGAGCTGAACCTAGAGGCTATTATACAGAGTGAAGTCAGTCAGAAAGAGAAAAACAGACATCGTATATTAACACATACATATGGAATCTAGAAAGATGGTACTGCTGGACTCATCTGCAGGGCAGCAGTGGAGACGCAGACACAGAGAACAGACTTGTGGGCACAGCAGGGGAAGGAGAGGGGGGACGAATGGAGAGAGCAGCGCTGAGACGCACACATCACCACACCCAAACAGATGGCCAGTGGGGAGTTACCGCCCGACACAGGGAGCTCAAACCTGGTGCTCTGTGACCACCTAGAGGGGCGGGACAGCGTGGGAGGCGGGCAAGTGGCTCCAGAGCGAGGGGACATACACAACACCTATGGCTGACTCACGCTGATGTACGGCAGAAACCCACACAATATGGTAGAGCAAGTATCCTCCAATTAAAAATAGAGAAATTTTTTAAAAAATGCCTAGCAGAATGCTTGGCAAACAGTAAATCAGCAAATTTTTCGGATATATATTTTGAAAAAGGCGTTTTCAATATTTCAATAGACTCATGGGAAAACATGGGACAATGGCTCTAATGTATACTTTGATAACAATTTGCAAATTCATTATATCTCATTCTTTAGTACTCTGTAGATAATCACTGAGCAATTATTTAGCAATAAAGTCACATCTTACTTAAAGGAAAAAAAAACCTAAAACAGTGTTACCATATGATCTAGCAACCCCATTCCTTGGCATTTACCTGGAAAAGAGGAAAACTCTAATTTGAAAGGACACACACACCCCAATTTTCATAGCAGCAGTATTGACAACAGCCAAACATGGAAACAACTCAACTGCTCATCAACAGAAACTGGATAAAGTAGATGTGGTAGATATACAGTGGAATATTATTTAGTCATAAAAAATGAAATCCTGCCATTTGCAGCAACATGGATGGACCTAGAGATTATCATACTAAGTGAAGTCAGTTAGAAAGAGAAAGACAAATACATATGATATGTATTTAGATTCTTACATGTAGAATCAAAAAAATAATACAAGTGAATCTATATACAAAACAAAAACACAGGAAACGGACGGTTATCAAAAGTGGAGAGAGGGAGGGTAAATTAAGACATACAGGATTAATAGATATAAACTACTAATACTACACATAAAACATATAAGCAACAGGATTTACTGTATAGCCAGGGACTATATTCAATATCTTATAATAATCCATAATGGAAAATAATCTGAAAAAATACATATATAAAATGGAATCACTTTGCTGTACACTGGAAACTAACACAATATTGTAAATCAAATGAAGTGAAAGTTGCATCTGACTCGTAGCAACTCCATGGACTGTGTAGCCTGCCAGGCTCCTTGTCCGTGGAATTCTCCAGGCCAGAATACTGGAGTGGGTACCCATTCCCTCCTCCAGGGGATCTTCTCAACCCAGGGATTAAACCCAGCTCTCCCACACTGCAGGCGGATTCTTTACCAGCTGAGCCACAAGGGAAGCTCAAGAATACTGGAGTGGGTACCCATTCCCTTCTTCAGGGGATCTTCCCAACCCAGGGATCGAACTGGGGTCTCCTGCATTGCAGGCAGATTCTTCCCTGGTAGCTCAGCTACCAGGGAAGCCTGTAAATCAGCTATACTTCAATTAAAAAAGATTCTTTAACCACTAGACCACCAGGGAAGTCCCTCAGTCAGCTTTTCAGTTTCCCACACTTAAGTATTAGTGAGACCAAAATTTTTTCATCTTTATTGGATATCTGAATTTCTTATTTACAAATGGTCTATTCACTGTCTTTATCTGTTTTACTTTTCTATTTCCTATAAATTATTAACAGAATTTAAGATAAGCCATTAACTATTTATCTGCCATGTATGTTGAAAATACTTTTCCTAATTTGCATTTGCCTACTAACTTTGTTTACAGTTTGTTTCCTGGTATACAAAAAATTCAAAATTTTATGTAACAAACCTGAGGCTTCTTTTCCTTTGCAATCCACCCATTTCTGTTGTCTCAGAAAATCTGCCTTATCCTAAAATTAAATATGTCTGTGTATGCGTGTGTGTATGTTAAGTCATTTTAGCCATGTCCAACTCTGCGACCCTGTGGACTGTAGCCCACCAGGCTCTTCTGTCCATAGGATTCTCCAGGCAAGAATACTGGACTGGCTTGCCATGCCCTCCTCTGGAGGATCTTCCCGACCCAGGGATCAAACCCACATCTCTTATGCCTCCTGTATTGGCAAGCAGGTTCTTTACCACTAGCACCACCTGGAAGCCCAAAATTAAATATATGCTAATATATGTTCTTCTAGTTTTATAGTTCAAAAGTATTTAATTCTTTATTCAATATGGAATTCACTGTATGTGGTAGGAAGAGTCTAATATTTACAAGTTAATTAATCATCTAGCATAAAATATCTCTCTTTCCTACTGAGTTGTCATACCTTCTTTATCAAATATAGAGATCTTACGTATTCTGGAGCCTGTTTTTGAGCTCAGTTCAGTTATCTCAGCTCCTCTTTCAGATGTTCACTGTATGTCTCCCCCCTCACACTGCTAAGTTTCTAGTTACAAATAAATAACTAAAGTCCATCCAAACACCCTGAAATAACTTCATAGTTTCTCATTCTTCCCTTTTTATTTTTTGGCATCCTACTGATTACTTATCTAAAATAGTTAATTTTTATCAAACACATGTACACATATTTGAAAATTTTTAGAAACAGGAAAGAATTTTTACATTTTTGGAAAGAAAGAAACTAGGTATACTTTTCTTTCTTATTAATAATACAGTGATCTATTGAATATCTCTGATGGTTTTAATAATTAATTCAACAAATACTATGCACTCTGTGTGAGCCATTTTCCTAGATGCTCAGTATACAAGGCAAGAACAGACAAAAATCCCCTCCTTTGTGACGTTTGCGTTCTGTGGGGAGACAGATGAAAACGTGGTAAGTAAACTTTTAGATGCAGTGTATCAGATGGCGATGAGCACTATGAAGAAAGACAAACCAAGAAAGGGGGACAGGGAATTCTGAACAAGTAACTAGGGATGACCTCAATAAGAAGTCATGTGAATCAAGAGCTAAAGAGAGTAAAAGAGCCTTTACTTTTCTTCTATAACTTTGCAAATGTGTTACTTACATTGCCACCCCCGGTGTATCTTCAGATATATTTTAAGTATATCTTGAATCAACACATTAATCATTCATTGCCTTTCTACTATGATGAGTGAAATGTTAATCTTGACATCTCAAAAGGAATCACTGCCTATTTTAAATATCAAATTCATCATGAGTTTATGGTCTATCAATATACTTACAGGAGTGAAGCAGCCTGTTGGAAACCTTTGAACCGTAGAACGAAATACGAAGCTCCTATATTAAAGAAAAAAAAAGATACGATTTTCCAAACATATTTTTAGATGTAAGGATCTTTAACATATTCTTATTAAATATTTTAAAATGCAAATCTGAATACAATGGGCATAAATGAGGTTTAAAAGTCATTAGTGTTGGCTGTTAAGTATGTAAATAGAAAGGCATGAGTGAAATTAGTAAAAGCAACTTAATCAGTACTTAGTTACCTGGAAGCTTGCTTGGGAACTGGTGGAGGAAGCAGCTCGTATTGCCCTGGCGAAAGCTTAACTGACTACACAGAACAGACAAGGACACCAATAAAAGATTAACAGAGGTCCCAAACTCACTTTGTTATCTATCGTTCATATAATTTATTTTATGACCATACCAACATTATATCATTTATTTTCTATTTTAAGAATGGAAAAGGTATATTTTCAAAGGTAGAGCTTCAAAACACTCAACAGATACTCGCTTTACATGGTGAATTTTATGACAGTATGCCTGCAGTGGTATGCAGAAAAATGTCATACAATTAATCACATTTTAAGTATACTTGATTCAACAAATCCAATCAACCACAAAATAGTAAGCCTGCTCTGCTGGTAAAGAACTACTAGGAATGGCGGGAAATACAGGCCATGTTCTCATAATACATAAACAATTCTAACATAAAACACTATAACCAATACTAAAAGTTAAAGACTGGACATCTGGGGGTAGAGAGAGATTAACCCAACTGGGTGACGCATAGCTAACATCACATACTCAGTGGTGAGAAGGTGTTCCTCTGAGTCCAGGAACAGAATAGGGGTGCCTAAGTCTCCATTCCTATTCAACATAGTACTGGAAGTCCTAGGGAGTAATTCTGCAAGAAAAAGAAATAAAAGGTATCCAAATTGTAAAGGAAGTAGTAAAATTGTCCCTGTTTGCAGATGACATGACCTTACATATAAAATACTCTAAAGAACTCCGGGCTTCCCAGGTGACTCAGTGGTAAAGAATCTGCCTGCCAATATAGACATACAGGTTTGATCCCTGGGTTGGGAAGATCCCTTGGAGAAGGAAATGGCAACCCACTCCAGTATTCTTGCTTGGGAAATCACGTGGACAGAGGAGACTGGTGAGCCACAGTCCATGGGTTCACAAAAGAGTCCATGGGTTCACAACTTAGCAACTAAACAACAAAGAACTCCACCAAAAAACTGTTTGAACAAATGACAAAATCAGTAAAGCTGCAGGATACAAAAACAACACAAAAATCAGTTGAGTTTATACACTAATAATGAACTATCTAAAAAAAATTAAGAAAACAAGCTCATTTACAATAGCATCAAAAATGTAACATAGTTAGGAATAAATCTGACTAAGGAGATGGAAGCTCTGTACACTGAAAAGTATAAGACACTGATGAAAGAAGCTGAAGACACAAATAAATGGAAAGATATACCATGGTTATGGATTCAAAGAATTAATACTGTTAAAATATCCAAATTATCCAAAGCAATCTACAGATTCAGTACAATCCCTAGCATAAAACAGCATTTTTTCAAAGATATAGAAGAAACAACTCTAAAATCAATATAGAACCACAAAGGGCCCCAGATAATCAAAGCAATCTTGAGAAAAAACAAAGCTGAAGATATCACACATTCTGATTTCAAACTATACTTCAGAGCTACAGTAATCAAAACAGTATGTTACTAGCATAAAAACAGACACATAGACTAATGGAACAAAATACAGAGCCCAGAAATAAATCCAGACAGAAATGGCCAACTAATCTTTGACAAGGGCACCAAGAATACACAATAAGGAAGCTATAGTCTCTTCAATGAATGGTATCTGGGAGACTGGAGTTCCATGTGCAAAAAACAAAATTAGACCCTTCAAAATTATTGAATGCTTAAGTGTAACATGCTGCTGCTGCTGCTGCTGCTGCTAAGTCACTTCAGTCATGTCCGACTCTGTGCGACCCCAGAGACAGCAGCCCACCAAGCTCCCCCATCCCTGGGATTCTCCAGGCAAGAACACTGGAGTGGGTTGCCATTTCCTTCTCCAGTGCATGAAAGTGAAAAGTGAAAGTGAAGTCACCCCCTCAGTTCAGTTCAGTTCAGTCCAGTCTCTCAGTCGTGTCCAACTCTTTGCGACCCAATGAATAGCAGCACGCCAGGCCTCCCTGTCCATCACCAACTCCCAGAGTTCACTCAGACTCACGTCCATTGAGTCAGTGATACCATCCAGCCATCTCATCCTCTGTTGTCCCCTTCTCCTCCAGCCCCCAATCCCTCCCAGCATCAGAGTCTTTTCCAATGAGTCAACTCTTCGCACGAGGTGGCCAAAGTACTGGAGTTTCAGCTTTAGCATCATTCCTTCCAAAGAAATCCCAGGGCTGATCTCCTTCAAAATGGACTGGTTGGATCTCCTTGCAGTCCAAGGGACTCTCAAGAGTCTTCTCCAACACCACAGTTCAAAAGCATCAATTCTTTGGCGCTCAGCCTTCTTCACAGTCCAACTCTCACATCCATACATGACCACTAGACAGCATATTAAAAAGCAGACATTACTTTGCCAACAAAGGTCCGTCTAGTCAATGCTATGGTTTTTCCAGTAGTCATGTATAGATGTGAGAGTTGGACTATAAAGAAAGCTGAGTGCCGAAGAATTGATGCTTTTGAACTATGGTGTTGGAGAAGACTCTTGAGAGTTCGCTGGACTGCAAGGATATCCAACCACTCCATCCTAAAGGAGATCAGTCCTGAGTATTCATTGGAAGGACTGATGTTGAAGCTGAAACTCCAATACTTTGGCCACCTGATGTGAAGAGCTGACTCATTTGAAAAGACCCTGATGCTTTTCAAGATTGAGGGTAAGAGGAGATGGGGACGACAGAGGATGAGATGGTTGGATGGCAATCACCGACTCAATAGACATGAGTTTGGGTAGACTCTGGGAGTTGGTGATGGACAGGGAGGCCTGGCGTGCTGCAGTCCATGGGGTCGCAAAGAGTCGGACACGACTGAGTGACTGGACTGAACTGCGCACTTTGGTGGAAACATAAAATGGTATGACCGTTATGGAAAACAGTATGGAGAGTCCTCAAAAATCAAAACCAAAACTACCATATCATCCAGCAGTCCCACTTCCGGGTATATATCCAAAGGAAACAAAGTCAATATTTGAAGAGATATCTTCAGTTGTACATTCTCTGCAGCATTATTCACGACAACCGAGCTATGGGAATAAACTAGGTGTCCATCCATGGTTGAACGGATAATGAAAGTGTGATATATAGCCCCTTACTGTATATATTATGTTGTTCAGCCGTTAAAAAAAAAAGGAAACCCTAGCATTTGCAACAACATGGATGAACCTGGAGAGCATTATTCTAAGTCGAATAAGCCAAACAGAGGAAGACGAATACCATTTTGTAACACTGACGTGTGGAATATGAAAGGGCTGTACTCATAGAAACACAGGGTAAAATGGTGGTTCCAGGAGCTGACAGATGGGGGAAATGGAGAAACGTTGGTCAAAATACAAACTTTATTATAAGATAAATAAGTTCTGGAGATCTAATGCACAGCATAGTGACTACAGTTAATAATACTGTATTGTACACTTGAGAATTGCTAGGAGAGTAGATCTGATGTGTTTTTATCACACACACACACACACACACACACACAATGGTAACTGTGTGAGGTGATCGATGTGTTAATTAACTTGACTGTGGTAATCATTTCACAATTCATACATATATCAAATCATGTTGTACACCTTAAATATGTTCAATTTTATTTGTCAGTTAGACCTCAGTAAAGCTGGGTTGGGGGGAGAAATAAATAAATCTAACTGGGTAATATAAAGATGGTAAAGACAGCAAGATTTGCGTATGCTTTAAAGAAGGGTAAGACTTCCTTGAGTGGGGCAAGGGGGAGATCCTAAGAAGGAAGAACATTGTAGAACAGACTGTCTCTCTGCCCATTGTGAAACTTGTTATAAACTACCTGGATAGCTCCATTATTCCTGGGTCTGTGGATGTCAGCCCAGAGTAAGAGAAGTAAGGGAGAGTTAGGAACTGGTAAGCACAGAACTGGTAAACTGGCTCTGTGAAGGGAGGGATGGAGAAAAAGAAAGAGAATGAGAAGCCAGGGGAAGACAGATGGGAACTTCCTGTGTTCAAGGAGTTGGCAGGGAGGAGTTGAATCCTTCTCAAAACGGACACTCTTCTTCCACCCCTATTAATTTAAAATCAGATTTAAAAATACAATACAGCTCTTGTTGGAAACGAGACGTTCATATCCTGGTGTTATCTGCCTCATGTAAGTTCACCTATTGTATCTGATCCTACAGCTGTCTTTCATATATTAATACAAAATTTTGACTGCAGAGGCATTTTCTGTGGATTCAGTGATAAGAACAGTAAATACAAATTTTATGATGAAATAGACACAATGTCCTAATGCACCTGTGCATTGTTCATTGCTCACTTGACAGAATAAACATCTAGGGAACATAGGTATTTATTATTATTATTATTATTATTACTATTATTATTATATGCTGGAAGCATAGAAATGTACTTTAAGCAGGGGGCTTTCTTGGGGGGCACAGCATTCTACTTCTTGATTTTGATGACGATGACACAGGTGTTTGCTTTCTATTTACTTTACACTGTGAATGCATGCTTCATGCTCCTTGCTCTCTGCTCCCTCTCTCTCCCACTCAGGCACCTTATATACACATATACAGGAGGAGAAGGAAGAAAGAGAACTGAAAGGTGAGGGGGAAAAAAAACTTTAAAGCCACTCTTTATTCATCTATACTCAGCAATTGCCTAAGATTTTTTTCAATGAAGCAATCATGGAAAAACTCTTAGCCTTACTCTAGAAAGGAATACTGGTTATCCATAGCTTCTTTATTTGTCCTGCTTTACTTGGCATTGGCCACTCTTTGCTATTCAATATAGCTGAGGGAGGACTAAGACTTTTCCAGGAAGTCTTAAATACTCAGCTGCCTTACATAAGAGATTGCTTCTCTGTTCATTGCTGAACATGTTGCAAGCTATCAAGGGCTCCCTTGTCCATATATGTAAAGCATGTTTGCATACATGCATTTATATACAGTAAGTACATTTTACTCTAATTCCTACCTATGCTTCTTCATTCCTCACTTGTAATGTAAGGCTCAGAGAATCTAGACAATATGCCCATAAAAACAGCTACTCCTAGTTAATCAATGTTTCAATCCATGCTGATTAGGCACTCAGAAATCCTGCAGTAGCTTGGAGTCATAGAAAAAGACAGGAAGCTATTAGTGTGGATATGTACTTCAGTTGTGTTGTACCAACTCCGAGGTCAGAAAATTGGGGTAAATTAAAAGATCCAACCCTACTCATTAGGATGACGTAGGAAAATGCTCTAATTTCATTCTTTCACACGTAGTTATCCAGTTTTCCCAGCATCAATACTAAAGACACTCTTTTTCCCACTGTATATTCTTGCATCCTTTGTTGTAACTTAATTAACCATAAAGGCATGGTTTTATTTCTGGGCTCTCTATTCTGTCCCATTTATCTATGCCATTACTATACTGTTTTGATCACTGTAACTTTGTAGTATAGTTTGAAATCAGAGAGGGTGATAACTCTGGCTTTGTTGTTTTGCCTCAAGATTGCTTTCACTATTCAAGGTCTTTTGTGGTTCTATATAAATTGTAGGATTATGTTCTAGTTATGTAAAAAAAAAATTCATGGGTGTTTTGACAGGTATTATATTAAATCTATAGATTGATTTGGGTAGTACAGACATTTCAACTATATTAACTCTTCTGAACAATGAACATGGATATCTTTCCATTTCTTTGCATCATGATGCATGGAAAAGATTCAAAATATATTTCAAAGGAAAAAGAAAAGTTCTGGTTTCTGCTAATGGCAGGCTTGGTTATTTGGATGATGAACCTTCCCACTGTAGACAACTACTAGAAATGAGGGACAAAATATACAAAATAAACAAGAGCTTTTAACGAGATATGAAACTGATAATAAAGTCATAAGGAATATAAGATCCCTACACCAAGAGATGGGCTTCCCAGGTGGCGCTAGTGGTAAAGAATCCACCTGCAAGACAGGAGACATCAGAGACTCAGGTTCTATCCCTGGGTCAGGAAGATCCCCTGGAGAAGGGTATGGCAACCCACTCCAGCTTCTTGCCTGGAGAGTCCCAGGGACTGAGGAGCCTGGAGGGCTATAGTCCACGGGGTCACAAGAGAGTCAGACACAACTGAGCAACTGAGCAACAACACAACCAAGAGATAGCAAGAAACCAGAGATACAAATGGCCTAGTTTTGCTCAAAGGATTTAAGCTGGTCCAGACTAAACTCAGCAGAGGAACAGATCTGGATTTGAGTGAACTTTAAAGCCCTAGAAGAATCCAGAGGCCAAAGCTTGGATCATCGATGATGGTGATCTGGCGGGAGTCCTACCCACAGAAACTGGAGGCCCTAAAGGGACTTTCCTGAAAGCCACCCTCCCACCTCACCCCAGTGCTAGGGGGAGTACAGCAAGAGATGTCTTGGTGCTACGCAGAACTGAGACAACAGGGAGAAACCCATCCTTGAAAGAGTATGACCGTGGGCTGGTTCCTTTCATGGATTCTGGTCCAAATTCCCATCACTAGAGTGACCCAAGAATATATAAGCAGTGTATTTCAAGTGGCACCACCCTAAATATTAGCAGAAACCAAAAACAAACTTTCTCTGAAGGAAAAACACTTTCATCTTAGGGAATCCAAGGAAACAACCTTTCAGGGGCAATGAACAATGCACAGTCAAAGATACTCACACATCCAGGGAAACAAAATGATGAAGGCCCAGTCGGATTTCAGAAATACAAGCAATCAATTCACTCCATGCATTCAACAAATATTAACCAATCAGACACTATTCTAGAGGCAAAAATGTTAACAGTGAACAAAACAGAAAAGTATTCAGGCTGTCATAAAGCTTTACTCTCATGGGAGGAGGCAGACAACAAATAATAAATGCAAACTGTAAATAAATTATATAGCATACTGATGGCTCTAGGTTCTAAGGAAACAAAAGAGGAGGGCAGGAAAGGTCAGGGGTGTCAGATGGCCAATTTAAATGAAGCTCATTGAGAAAGTGACCCTTGAACAAAGATTTGAAGATGGAGAGGGAATAAGTCACACGGATATCTGTGATAAGAGCATTCTAGATGAAGGAAGATCTGTTACAAAGACATGAGGTTGGATTGGGAGTAGCAAATTCAAGAAGCAGCCTGGAAGAGGCCATTGGTCAGGACCAGAATGAGGGGAGACACAAGAGTTGAGGTCACAGATGAAGCCAGTTCACCATCAACCTGCTGGCCTTGAAAAGAGCCACTCAGAGATCACACCCACTGTTACAAAGAGTAAACCTAGAAGTTCTCAATCAAATTTTTTTTTTTTTACTTCCCTCCTTCCCCAGGGGACATTTGAACAATGTCTTAAGACAGTTTTGGTTGTTGCAACTGGGAGGTATGCTTAGTCGCTCAATCATGTCCAAGTCTTTGCGACCCCATGGACTGTAGCCCACCAGGTTTCTCTACCCACGAGGATTCTCCAGGCAAGAATACTGGAGTGGGTTGCCATTCCCTTCTCCAGGGGATCTTCCCAACCCAGGGATTGAACCTAGGTCTCCTGCATTGTAGGGCAGATTCTTTACTGTCTAAGCCACCAGCGAAGAACAACTGGGAGCGGGGGGCTGCTAATTGGCATCTAATTATCCTGAAATGCTGTTAAACATCCTACAAAGCATAGGACTTCCCCCTACCACAAAGAACTATCCTGTCCAAAAAGTCAACAGAGCAAGGGTGAGAAACCCTGAATTTGACATAAAACAGAGAAGTCAAAACAACAACTGGATATACAAGCCTGGAGTTCAACAGAGAAGTCTGGGCAGGAGATATACATTCGGAAATCACAAACAAACAGCTGGTGTCCAAAGCCTTGAGACTAAATCAGATCAGCAAGGAGGGAGAGCAGATGGGGAAGAGGTATGCATGCCTGGGCCTCCAAATGGAAGAAGGCAGGAAGGAGGGGCTGAACAAGCCAAAAGGCTGAGAAAAGAAAAAAAGATTGAGGATTGAGGAGGAGGTGTTTAGGATTTGGAAAGAAGAAAGATGTGAGAGAAACCTACCTCAGGAGAATGGGAGAGTAAAGAGATTAGGGACTGAACAACAACAATTCTGTACCCATGGGTGGTAAAGAATTGAAAATGAGACTAGTCATTCAGCTATACAAATGCAAGGTCCAAGTTCACAGAGAGATCTGACCAGGGTTGTGACTTTGCCAAACAAGATGAGCCATCAAGAGGTCAAGGAATTGAGGTTGTGTGCAGGGAGTAACTCTAATGAGTAACTATGGAACTTAAGCTTTGAAAGGAAGGAAAATATCAGCAAGTTGAGAGGCAATGAAAAGTGGTAGTGTAAGCAGATAGGGTCTTGGACAGACACATGCTGCACACACATGCACACACTTGCACAAGCTCGTCCAGAGCCTGTGGATGGTGGGGACACCCAAGGGATGACAGTGATTTGAGGCCTTGAGAGCAGCAGCAATAATTCTTCCTTCTCTGCTCTTTGGCTTGGTTGTATCTTTTGGTTCAACATCCACCAAGAGGCAAACCCATTTTTCCAGTAACAGCAGGACCAGTGAATTGTAGACTGGGGGGAACAGAAAAATTGTGGAGGCGGGGATGCCAGAGTGAGCAAGGCAGATCTGGGGACAGTGATCATAGCGCAACGCATGCAACTGAAATTAAGGATGGCTGAAATGATTGGGGTCGAAAAAAATCTAAGTAAGGAGTGAGTGGCTGAAGTGAAGAAGAGTTCAAAACACTGAGAAGCCAGATTGTTGGAAAATCATCATCATCTCTGAATGTACTGAAATTATGACAGGAGTAGTGGAAAGAGTGGCAGGGAGCAAAGGAGCTATAAGATAGAGGAAGTAACCCAGGGGTTAGCAACACTGGGGAAAATCAGGTCTTAAAACCACATACTGTAGAGAAATGGTCCCACTTTTGAATATTTGAATATACATGCTAAAATAAAAATGTACTATTTCTCTGATAAGAAAAAAAATGATTGTAAAAATTTTAGGTCCATATCAAATACTCTTTGGAAAGAGCCAGATATAGATGAGTATATACACAGACATGGGGCTTCCCTAGTGACTCAGCAGTAAAGAACCCACTTGCAGTGCAGAAGACTGCCTGCAATGCAGGAGACATGCGTTCGATTTCTGGGTTGGGAAGATTCCTTGGAGAAGGAAATGGCACCCCACTCCAGTATTCTTGCTGGGAAATTCCATGGACAGAGGAGCCTGGTGGGCTACAGTCCATGGGGTCGCAAAGAGTCAGACACGACTGAGTGACTGAACAACCACCGTGCACAGACACACACGTTAAAATATAAATATAAACACACAGATGATTCTTCGATATAGATTCTCTAGTTGAATCATATGCTTCAGAATAAAGGTGTTAAAAATAGTAAAAACTTTCTTACAAATAAAGAACAGAATTAATGAGGTATAACGGGACTATTCTATTAAGAATTATGAAGCTTGAGAATGCTGATCTTAGTAAATAACAATAATGTATACTGTATCTACCACCTTGAACTCAAATGACTGTTTTACTGAGTTCTGCCATTAAAAAATCAGAATTATGAATTTTATTGGTGAGTAAACAGGGTTACATCTGAATATCTCTCCTCTTGTGAATATGTTATCATATACCTTTGAAATAGAAAATTAGGAAAACATTTGATTCTTCTAGTTTCTGGAGCTCAAGCCTTTCTGGGAGGTGGAAGAGAGAGGAGAAAGAAAAAAAAGAAATAAGGAAAGTATTTTTAGAACATTTTATCCATCCCTCTGGATAAGCCACATTCTTTTGGTCTTTTAAAGCATTAAATTTTGCCTAATACCAACCATCTATTTTTTCTTCTCTCAGCAGGGGGCCTGTGTCTACCTTCAGAAACCCAAAAAAGTCAGAAGAGAGGAAGCAGAAGGGAAGTAAATGGTGGAGGAGGCTGAGGAAGAATGATTTTTGCATAGGAGGTGGCCAAGACGATTTCACATATCGCCTAGTTACCTGATACCAAGCCATAAAAGTCTATGTATAATTCAGTGCTTGTATTCATCCACTGAACCGAACAGGACAAGATTTACCCTGTGAACATTTATCATTCTGTCCTGTTTCAAAGCCATCATTTGCAAAGCCCTAGGAAGGGTTCATTGCTTGGACACAACATGGGTTCATTTTGCTGAAGATTTCTTGTCCATTCTAATAACCACAACCCCTTCCATTCCTCCATGTGGCAATGCATCATCTCAGATTATGATCATACTATCCTGATAAGGTTGTAAAGACTCATACATATTATTAGCTCCTTTATAAATAGAAGATATTAAGGCCCAAAGTCCCAAAGACAAAGTCCATGTCTCAACTCCACCCTTCTTGTGAAATGCCTCCTTTGGGTTCCACCCACTGAAACCCTGCCCCTCATTCAAGGCCAGAGGCACGAGGTAGACTGAACTGAACTGAACTGATATATATATGTATAACTGAATCACTCTGCTGTCCACCTGAAACTGTAAACACAACACTGTAAGCCAACTATGTTGTTCAGTCACTAAGTCATGTCCGAGACTTTGCAACCCCATGGACTGAAGCACGCCAGGCTTCCTTGTCCTTCACTATCTCCTGGAGTTTGCTCAAATCCATTTCCTTGAGTCAGTGATGCTATCTAACGATACTTTAATAAAAAATAATAACAAAATAAAATTGGGTCAACCATAAAAAAGCACTGTCTTCTTTATAAGCTATGCACCGTGGAACCAGTTACTTCATCCCTATTCACCTCAGTTTTCTCATCTGTAAAATGGGGGTGACATCCATCTTGCCTATTTCAGAATGCCTGGGAAGAACTACTAACAGAATATACGTGGAAGCTCACAGTAAATTATTAAGAGCCACAGGAATGTTATATATTATCCAAGGTCCAACTTCAGTCCTACTCAATCCAGGGAGCATTCTAGCCTTTCAATCCCACCTTCACTGAGCTCTCTCTAGGCCTTTCCTGCAACACCATTTATCTCAGCACTTGATCTATTTGCTCTTGTATTGTTACTTAAATATTTCTATGTCAGGAACATCTTCCCTTTACAGAACCTAGCCCAGGGCTATAAGCAGCCATGCTCAGTATCCTTAATGTGATGCATGAACTGGTAGAGCTTAGAGTACAACCTGACTCTACTGATATCACAATGCTCATTTCTGCAAGAAATTCTTGCAAAAGCTTTCCTATGGTTTATAGTCATATTCACACTCTAATATGAGGACAAGTCACTGAAAGGCAGTTTTCTCTTTAAGAAAAAGAGGACATACCATATCAACTGCTTGAAGAGACCAGAAGCATGGCCACATCATAGATAAGACCCCAAGTCAGGGGAATCCTACCAAGAGTGCCTAGCAAGGAAAAAAATATTTCCCATGTCCACGTTAGGCTGAGAAGGGAAACATCTTGCTGGACATATTTGCAAGTGAAGCACGCTTTGTTTGATTTCTGGAAGAAATAAGGCATCCTATAGATTTTCAATTTCTCCTGGGGAAGATACTAAGTATAGAGAATATTTTCCTCTGGGCCTCTTGA
Source organism: Ovis canadensis (assembly GCF_042477335.2). Classification (NCBI taxonomy): domain Eukaryota; kingdom Metazoa; phylum Chordata; class Mammalia; order Artiodactyla; family Bovidae; genus Ovis; species Ovis canadensis. Next base: position 77,389,052 of record NC_091247.1, on the reverse strand, counting down.
TAGCTTTCCCACACAAAGCCAACTGCTACTAGCACTTTACCTGATCTCTGTAAACCAGCATGCTGGGACTTGACCGCGGTTTGTCCTTAAATGAGTAAGTGGCCACTTGCTTCTTTAACAAGTCCAAGAAGTCAGGAGGCATGTACTGGGGAAGGTCATTTAGCACTGGATCATTTCTTTGCAAAAGAGGTGGTTTTTTCCTTCCTTCATTTTTAAAATTGTAGGTTGCTATCACTGGATTTAACAGGGATTCTTCAATAAAAGTTTTCAAGTGGTAAGTGCCAGGATTAGGAGTGTTCTGTGGAGAATTGATATCATTTTTCAAGTTAGTATGTAAATTGGTAACATCTCCTAAAGCATCATTCTTTCAAAGGTCACTCCTAAGTAGCATTTCTCTTTGTTTTACTTAGAGAAATGTTTTAATAAAATTCCATCAAGCAAACACTCCCCACGGAACAACATTTCAAGACAATCATGATGACTTCCTTTCTGCGACAATTGCTTAACTATAGCAAATGGGTTATGGCCATAGATAAAGCTTAAACTTTTTAAAAAGTAGCCTCAAAGATACTTAAATTTGAGATTCTATTTGACTATCAATGTCAGGTCTCTCATGAGAACCCTCTGAATAACTTTTGTGACTAAATAGAAGTTATCCTACTTCAGCTTAGTGGATAGATACCACGTGTTTCTTTCTAACTCTCAAGTGGGAAGCTATAGGATAATAACACAAGATTGAGGATGAACTGGCAGAACATATGGTCTAATTAGTCCAATAAGAGGTTTGGGACTTTCAAATCACAACCACAGTATGGCTGAATGGCCAGGCCCGACAGTTTAGTCACTGCTGCTTTTGTGACCATCTTCCCACTGAGCACTCGACTCAGTTATACCATTAAAATTAGTTTCATTCCAAAGAGGCTTTGGTCCCTAGGGCCCCTCTGTTATGGAAAGGTGTGAATAGAAAACATTTCTGCCACACAGAAATAATGTATCTTGAGAGAAGGATCCTTCTGGTCATCTTTCTTTCCTATATCACCATCTTGCTTTCACACATTGACCATGTTAACATAAGCTATCGTAGGCTCTTATTTTTTGAAGAAGTAAGATAAAAACTGAAGTCAAACACCTTTCCAGAATGCCTAAGCTTAGTTGGCTTTATCAAGATAACCTGTAGTGTAAAACATCTAGACTCCTATAGTTGTTTGACTTCCAAGGTTTACTGCATTCAAACTTTAGTTTCTCAGTCATGTGCTGATACTAACATTATCAGTATAAAACAAGCCCAGGTAGATCTGAACAACCATTGTTTCCTTAAAATTAAGTATTAGTGATTTAAAAGGTCAGACTCAAATACTGATTCAAATAGGAAAGGATGAAAATACACATACCGTTAAAGCTGTTCTCCACCATCCTTCTCTTTCAAAAGATGATGACTTCTGGGTTGGTTTCTATTAGTAAACATAAAAATGTACTTATTCATTTGAGAAGTGATCACTAGAAGTTAAATATCACTTATAAAACATGTACTTGAAGAAACTGATACTTATGAAACTGGTCACCCTGAATGAAAACAAGAGCTCCATAATCAATTTTGCCTATAATATTTCCTTAAATTGCTATTTTAAGATCTTGAGTGCTTTTTAAGTATCTAAATTTCCTTTGCGTAAATTAGAGTAATAAACATCCCTGTCACAGGACAAGATGGTTAGATGGCATCACTGACTCAATGGCATCACACACTTGAGAAAGCTTCAGGAGTTGGTGATGGACAGGGAAGCCTGGCGTGCTGCAGTCCATGAGGTCGCAGAGTCGAACACGACTGGGCAACTGAACTGAACTGAACTGAACCATCCCCATCTCACCAAGATGTCCTAAGAATAATTAGGTGACAAAATTTGGTGCTCTTAGGAAGCAAAGCGGAGAAGGCAATGGCATCGCACTCCAGTTCTCTTGCCTGGAAAATCCCATGGATGGAGGAGCCTGGTAGGCTGCAGTCCATGGGGTCACTAAGAGTTGGGCACAACTGAGCGACTTCACTTCCGATTTTCACTTTCATGCATTGGAGAAGGAAATGGCAACCCACTCCAGTGTTCTTGCCTGGAGAATCCCAGAGACAGAGGAGCCTAGTAGGCTGCCGTCTGTGGGGTAGCACAGAGTCGGACACGACTGATGTGACTTAGCAGCAGGAAGCAAAGCGGAGAAGGCAATGGCACCCCACTCCAGTACTCTTGCCTGGAAAATCCCATGGACAGAGGAGCCTGGTGGGCTGCCATCTATGGGGTCACAGTCAGACATGACTGAAGCAACTTAGCAGCAGCAGCGGGAAGCAAAGAGTTATGTAAACCCAAAATTGTATAATTGTTATTATGATTTATGGCTCAGGGAGCTCAAGGTAAAAATGTATAGACATCCAATTAATGTAATATTGGGGCTCAAATTCCTGGCCATATTGCAAATGTTGAAAGTGCCATTTTCTAGATTTCCATATGCTATGACTTGGGCTTGAACTCCAGCTCAGCAACTATCTAGGTGCACTAGGCAAGTTAACCCTCATGAACCTCAGCTTCCTCTTAGGAGGACAAAAGGCACCAGAGCTGACATGAAAATAAGGCATCATGAAGACCTGTACCCACAACCAGGACTCAGTAAGTGGTGGCTTTTATTTTTAATACCTTATCTGCCAAGTTAAGAAGAAAATTATTTTGGTGCTTCACTGTCAACAGTGAAGACAACAGAACGCAGTTGCTTAGTTTTTTCCTTTTGTTATTTCCACTAGGCAAAATCGTTAAAATACTGAGTTTCACTTTCATTTAGAATGCTTTTTTATTGCTATGAAATACAGGTCATCTCAAGCAACAAGGCATTAAAAATAATAATCTAATCAGTAAACTGATATAATTCATTCTTCCTAACATATATCCATGTATAAGGAACTCTGGGCTTCAGTTTTACTATGAAATAGAGGCATTTCTCTGAAAAAGCATTGCTTCATATGCACTGCTAAGTCTGAATTTCTTCCTATACATTCCCTTTATTAGATTTATGTTGAATCTTCTCTGTTGCACATTTATAGTCACAGAAATTGAACGTTTTCGGGCAAGTTAAGACAGGTCTCCACCACTACCTCAGTTCAGTTCAGTTCAGCTGCTCAGTCGTGTCCGACTCTTTGCGACCCCGTGAATCGCAGCACGCCAGGCCTCCCTGTCCATCACCAACTCCCGGAGTTCACTCAAACTCATGGCCGTCGAGTCGGTGATGCCATCCAGCCATCTCATCCTCTGTCATCCCCTTCTCCTGCTGCCCCCAATCCCTCCCAGCATCAGGGTCTTTTCCAATGAGTCAACTCTTCGCATGAGGTGGCCAAAGTACTGGAGTTTCAACTTCAGCATCAGTCCTTCCAGTGAACAACTAGGACTGATCTCCCTTAGGATGGACTGGTTGGACCTCCTGGCACCACTATCTAGGGCAAGGGAAACGAAGCGGGAAGAAGGGAGAAGTAAACACGACACATCTGAAGGAAGGTACCTGGCAGCTGCTGTTTTGTTTAGCCCAAGACAGGTGACCTCAACTTCCCCTATCTCCCACTTCATATTCACTTTAGGGGTGAATTACTTTACACAAGTTAGCTAAACATCCCTTGCCCAAATTTATTTAAAAACTAAACAAGACAGTTATATTTTATAAATACTACAGTAGGAAGCAAGTCCAATTGCCCAAGGAAGGAAAAACCCACTCTCTTGGCAGATGGTGGGGGAGGGAGGGAGACGAAGGAATCTAATAACCCTGTAAAAGCAGTTGTCCAGCGCAAGCTAGCAATAGGTTAAGACGGGGATGGCAGCTGGGAAACAGGACAGGAAACAAAGGACGAAGGGGAAAGATAAGTGAGAGCTAGGCAGCAGAAAAGCAAATGAAGGGCACTCAATGATCAGGAAGAAAGGACTGCAGGCGTAGGCATGGAGGTAGGAAGCGGAGGGGCACAAAGACCCAGGATTAGAGACAGCTGGTGTTTTTGGCGGAGCCCAGCAAGGGGAACAGTGTTTTGAGAATTGAAGGCAGGGAAGGCAGGCGGTACCGAGGCCAAGGCAGAAGCCCCATGCCTCAGGTCTTCCTTACTGCGGTGGAGGTGATGGCGATAGATTGATCCATTGCTGCCTCTTCACTCTAGGCCGAGGCTGGCGTTCGGTTGCCAGGAGGCGCCTCGGTCCGCCGGCTCTCGAGCATGCGCAGGAGACCCGCCAGTAGGTTTGGCTCTGCTGGTGGGGGAAGGGAGGCAGGCACGCACTTGGAGGAGACCGTCACGCACGTGCATGGTAAGAAAATCTCTAGGGCTCAGGAGTCACCAAGAGCCTGCGCCAAGGAGGCTTGTAAAGGAGCTAGAGCATCCCATGATCTCCATCTGCCCTTTCCCAAATCACCTCCATGCTAGGAGATAGCATGATTAAGGGAAAATCAACCTTAGCATCCACTTTCTTAGATTGTTTCTAAACTCCCCCAGAAGGAAATTTCTGGGTGTCACTGCTTTGAGAAGTGCAGTGAGCTCTGGATACAATTCTGTGAAACCACGGACCACCCTTTACCCTCTGTATAGACCCTTTTCATTGTCAGCCTATCTTGGCTGTAGCTCCTCAACCTATGCATATTTCCATCTTTAAAACCAAACGTCCCCTCAACCTTAATAGTTTGATTACCTGCTGTGTTTCAGATACTTCACATGTATTTAATCCTCAAAATAACCCTGTGAATTAGGTATCAATCCCATTTTATGCAGGAGGGAAACAGGCTTCCTTGGACAGTTTAGCACAGCAGACTGCATCACACAACAGTGGCAGAACCAAGTTCAAATCCAGGCCTGACTCCAGTGCCCGCAATGGTCCACTATACCATGGAGTTTCTGGTTCCTGTCACAAACTTTCAAGAGTAGTGTAGATTCATTTCTTTCCTCACCTGCCCCATACTTCCCTGAAACCGTTACTCTGACATCATACACCTTTAAGTTAAAAACTGCACTTAGTAAATAAACTAGCCAGTTATTCAGTTGCCAAAACCCATGGGGATTCCTCAAGCTCTTAGCAAGCTTGACTTCAGTTCATCACTGCACCGATTCCTTTTCCATCCTTTTTGAATCCCTCTTCTCCCTTACCAGGATTCGTATTTGCTGATTTATTGTCTATAAAGAGGTGAAATATATTGGAACCCACATGGGGTAATCATGATTAACTTCATTGAAACCTTGAACAGTCTTAGCACAATGCATTCAATAATTATTGCCTTTAGAACAAAAGCAAAATTTACAATCTAGTCTCATCTTCCCATTAGAACCTCCTGATCTGATGTACAAATCCCAAACATGCCGCCCACCGTGTCTCCCCAAATGCTGACCCTTCTGCTTGAAATGCTATTCCCTTCTTCATGGTCTGGCAACCCTCAAGGGTCAGCTCCTCTAAGTCTCTTGAAAGACCCTGTGCCTTCTTTATTGAAGACTCACTGTGACAAATCATGTCTCCCCTAATTTGAAACATATCCAAGCCCTTTCAACACAGTAAGTTTTTTTTTATAAGTTAAAACCAGAAAATGGACTATAGCAGCACTTTTCAAATGCGGACATGAAGTATCTGGCAATATTGTTAAAATACAGACTGAGATTCTCTAACAAGTACTCACAGGTAATCGTGTGGGTGACTTTTCTGGGTTGCAAGAGAGGACACCATTAAACTCCTCCTAAAATACTGGGGCTATTCAATAAATTCATTTAACAAAGCCTTAAAAACAGCCAAAGGGCAGGAGGAGCCAGGCACCAGGTTTGAAATAAAAAGCTGAAGTTATAAGACCAAGAGACAAGTAAAATACAGAACTTTCACCTAAAGTGATTAAGCCAGTCCATTACTGTGCCTCATTTTACTTTCTTATTTTGGCTGAGCCTGTAAAACTGGCTCAGCAGACTAGGGACTGGTACCCTAGAGACTGAATACAATGAAGGGTACAGAGAAGTCCAGAAACCCATAGAAGGTATGAAATATAAGGGAACACCTAGATGAGAAAATAGTTTTGGGTATTGCAAAAATAGAAACAGCATGGGTCAATGATTTCAAGGACTTTGCCAATAAAACAGACTAAGTATGTAGAATAAACAAAATGTCCCCTTAAGAAAACAGTCTTGTACAGTATACTGTTTGATTTTCAGGTTACCATAACAGCAGTTTTAAAGGGAGGAGGCCGTTCTCTTTGTGAATACAAGATTACACTATGTAGAGATCAACAGTGCCTATGCTATGCATCAGATTTTTAATAAAAATTCTAGATAAAATACTTCATATTGTAGAATCATTTTTAACTGCACAGTGATAGTTCTGGTTAACTATCTGAAAGCAAACATGCTACAGACCGTATTGAGAAAAAATTAACTATTACTATGTTGCTTCTAATATAAACCACATAATATGGTTAAGACTTAAAAAGATAAGGTTTTTTATAGTTCTGATTTAAGATTATGTAATGCTTAACTGTGTCTTTTGTTAAGACTACAAGAATATAAAATTAGCAGTGTGATGCACACAAGTAACCAAAAAACATGTTTTCCCCTTCCACCTTACCACCTTACTTCAAACTTTTGGAACTAGAAAAGCGCCAATATTAACTTTGCCTAATTCCCTCATTTTTTAAGAATTGTAACTGATTAACAGCATATAATACAATGCAAATACTAAGAACGGTGCTAAGTGCTGTGTGTGTGTGCTCAGTCATGTCTGACGCTATGCTAAGTGCTTTACCTAAGATTATTACAAAAGCCAAGTTAGAAACCACCTGGGTAAATTACACCCATTTTACATGTAAGGTAACGGAGGCTCAGGTAGTACTGACCTCTTCAAGGTTATACAGAACAGTGATCTGACTACTGCTTCAATAAAACTCCAAAGCCCATGTTTAATACTCTGGAGATTACTATGCCTCAATAGCACATGAAACTCATATCTAATCAAGGTCTTCCTACTTAATCACCTGCCTAATGTGTAATAATACCCTATTAGGATGATCAATTCCTGTAACTTTCCTTGTCCTATTTAAATCATGTCTCTTTTCCTCCACGACCATCCAGTTTTCCGTTTTCTGGCAAGGTAACATTGGTATTAAACTAGTCAACAATGCACAGTAACCTGTCAAACAAACTGCCCTCTAGGAAATTAAATGCCTTGTGGCTGTAACAATCAAGGAACATACTTCAGTGTTTTCATCCTGGCTCTGGTTTGCTACAGATTTAAAACTAATTAGAAAAACAGAAACCTTGATAGCCACCTTTTGTACAAAGAAAGCAATAGTCTAGAAGCAAGGAAAACTTCTAAATAAAACAAAGTTTAGTTACTGTCAAGCCACTACCGAAGATACTGGATTTGTAAAACATGTTGAAGATAGTTAGGCACAACAGAAAATTCTTTGTTTTATGTAGTAGAATTAAAAAACACTATGAGCAAAAAATTAGAAAACAGGTGAAACAACTACCCCCTGCCCCAATTTGGATTTTGGGGTTTTAAAGCCCAAATATTTAAAAAAATCATTACATGGCTGAAGTCAATATGGATAAACAAAGCCAAAGCTGAAAATGACAAAAGTAGGCAACACTAGATACCTACCGTATGTCAGTCCCCATGCTAAGTACACTTACACAAGAGTTTTTAATCTTTCAGTTAAACCTTTTGAAGGAAGTATCACAATCTAAAAACTAAATACAATCTTAAATAGTAAAAATAAATAAATAGCTAAATTATACCAAGTAGAAGAAATCACACCCCCAATTTGACTGTCAAAATTGTTCAACATCAAATTAATTAAATGACTCAGATTCAGAGCAACAGTTGGGTAAATTGTAATTTTTTTATTGGAAAACAAATATACAACTTGGAATGGATTTGAGGCAAATTGTGCCATAAGCAGATTTTCTTTAAGTGGCTAAAACAAAGTTTAAAAAGCAAGTTAACAATAAAAGAAAATGTTTCTGGTATAGGACCAGCAGTACAAAAAAATAGTGTACGAGTACCTGGATAAAACACCCGTTTTGCAATAGTGCAACTTTTAAGTACATATTGTTGACTGTCCGTAGTCCACGCAGAGTTACAACTCCACACTTCAACAACAACATGCTGACAGTTCCTAAAGAAAACTACTTGAAAAAAAAAAGGCATAACCCAGATGTTCCCTCATTTGACCAACTCCATCTAAGTTTAGATGTGCAGAAGGGCTTAGATATATCCAGAGTAAGCCACATGCAACATGTTACTTGATCAATTTTCTAAAATAAGGTTTCAGGACAATGACAGTAAGATAAGGGAAGAAAACATGGAGGAATGAAGTCCTAATTACTATACATGCATATTTTTTTTTGACAGTAGGGGGAAACCTTTTACAGATAAGTTACAAACAAAGAAAAGGCAAATAAACAATTTTGTACAAGAAATTTAACACATTCTGTACAATGTCTTCACTTTGCTGTCATCATTTGTACAAACTCTGAAAAAGAAGAAGTATACAAAGATGTTGAGTCAATGGCAAAGTCTGACAAAACCAATCACATCTACTCAACTTCTGAGCAATTCCCACTCCCCTGTCTTTCCTCAAAATTATAAAGTACAGAGGAAAGCTAATTTACTGCTAAGGCTGGATTCTTCATAAATCAAAAATTACTTATGATTATTAACAAATAAACCAAATTATTGCTTTAGTTTATCATATGTAATACTTCTGAACAGAAGCATGTATAATTTCAGACTTAAAGCTAATTGGAGGAAGGAGAATCCAATGAAAGACATTAAAGTCACCTTAATTTTGAGGATCCTGAAATAAGTTTAAAGAAGCTTTTAAAACTGTTCCACAATGGTTACCAAAAACTGTTTTATCCTAGTTTGGAGTGCAGTGCTTCTTTTAAAAGGGTAGGATCTGACAGTAATGCACAGGATAAGGCTGTGACAGTGGAAAGACTTACCTTCATAGTTTACTTGACCATCACCATCAATATCTGCTTCCCTGATCATTTCATCAACCTCTTCATCTGTTAACTTCTCTCCAAGGTTTGTCATCACATGGCGGAGCTCTGCTGCACTAATATAGCCATTACCATCCTACAAAAAATTTAGTAAAATGTCTGAGCAATATTATAGATGTAATGAGCTAGATAAGTTTATTAAACTTCACATTCAGGAGCAAAATATACTTTAGAAATCCACACAAACCTTTATTTAACTATTTCTTAGTTTCAAAGTCAATACCTCTTCTGCCACAAAACTAATACTCTCTCTCTCTCTCTCTATATATATATATATAAAACTACTGGGCTTCCCTCATAGCTCAGTTGGTAAATAATGTTATTAGGAAATCTCCTACACTAAATTCTTAGGAAGCTTCTGCTTGATATTCAAGTATGCTGGCAAATAATCACAGAAACAAATCTTCAGAGATTAAGAGATCCTAATATATTTAAAAATCCTCAAATTAAAACGGAACAAATCCAGTTTCAAATACTTACCTTATCAAACACACGGAATGCTTCTCTAATTTCTTCTTCACTGTCTGTATCTTTCATTTTTCTTGCCATCATTGTCAGAAATTCCGGGAAGTCAATTGTGCCATTACCTGCAATGGTATTGGTTGAAATATTACAATATTTGAAATACTGAAATATTACAATAGAATTTAAATGCCACTTCTTCAACGCCCTCTTCTCAAACCCAGAATTAAGAAGATGTACCATCAGCATCTACTTCATTAATCATGTCCTGTAACTCTGCTTCTGTGGGATTCTGCCCAAGAGACCGCATTACAGTTCCCAATTCCTTTGTTGTTATAGTTCCATCACCATCCTTGTCAAATAGTGAAAAAGCTTCTTTGAATTCTGTTTGAAAAAGAAAACACAATCCAAATGTACAGGTTAAAAATAAAGTAACCTAAGCGAAATGTATTAATCAACTCTCAAAGCAAAGATATTATATGGAGATAGGACCTGAAATGGGATTTTTATTCCTGAAGGTGGAAAACCTTGTGGTATTTCAAACTTTTTAAGCTAATCATATGCTCATACTGATCTACCTGGGAGTTTTTTCCATCTAAAATCTCATAGGGAACTACAAAATCTAGACTAGATAAAAGTCAAATTATTGTTGAAAAAGCAGAACCAAAAAACCCCAAATGTCTGGCTTCTGTATTTTCTGTGGAACACAATTCTAAATTGCAGATCTAACCTACACTCACAATAGAAAAGGACCAAATATGTTTATTTCTATACAGCAACCGTACTACTTACAGTAACCTTAAAGTCAAAATTAAGTCCATTTAATCACTTACTAAATCAAAAACAAAAAACTTTAAACTCTAGAACAACATGCATTAAGCTAGTTTCCTTTTCTGGAGGACAGAAGAGACTATCACCAAATAATCTGTAATGATGTTAACAATGGGATGATAAAGGGATGTATGGCCAGTATGAACTGTTATTATCATTGAAAACAAAAATAATTTAGACCTCTCTTCAGGATATAAATTCCAAGCTTGCAACAGAATGAAATGTATTATTGCCTAAAATCTTTAAGGTACTATTGGGAAATGATGTTGTTTTTATCAATAGTTCACTATTAGATTACATGGAAAGCTACTAGAACAGTCTAGGATACCCAAATACAGAGAAACTAGAGATTTACTTTAACAGTGCAAGAGAGCACATTAATAAGCTAATAAAGCAAGTAGGAGTAGAGATATTAGGCTCAATCAGCAAGTAAATACAAAAACATAAAGCACAGAAACTAAAAGCAGAATTTGGAACTCAAATGCCTGGGCTTAAAAGAATTCCAGCTCTGCTGCTGCTGCTGCTAAGTCACTTCAGTCATATCCGACTCTGTGCAACCCCATAGATGGCAGCCCACCAGGCTCCTCTGTCCCTGGGATTCTCCAGGCAAGAACACTGGAGTGGGTTGCCATTTCCTTCTCCAATGCATGAAAGTGAAAAGTGAAAGCGAAGTCGCTCAGTCATGTCTGACTCTTCGCGACCCCATGGACTGCAGCACACCAGGCTCCTCCATCCACGGGATTCTCCAGGCAAAAGTACTGGAGTGGGGTGCCATTGCCAGCTCTGCTACTAACTAGTGATTGAACCTTGGGCAAATTTTCCACCTCAGCTTCCTCATTTTTGTTACTTAAGGCTAACTGTACCTTCCCTTGTGGCTCAGCTGGTAAAGAATCCACCTACAATGAGACCTGGGTTGGGAAGATCCCCTGGAGAACAGAAAGGCTACCCACTCCAGTCTTCTGGCCTGGAGAATTCCATGGGGAATTCCTCTCATAGGCCAAGGGGTCACAAAGAATTGACACGACTGAGTGACTTTCACTTGTTCACTTGGTACCTACTTCCTAAGTTAAATAGTTAATATAAGTAAAGCACAGTGAACTATGCCTGGCAAGTACTTAAATATCAAGAAAGAGATGATGTCATTTTCCTGTAGCAAAACTACAGAGGAAAACCTCTCTTGACTTTCACAAGTCCTTTATTTTCTACCTTATACTGCCAAAGGGTCTCGCTATTTGTCTCTTGCATGTAGATCTGACCAAATTTCTTCTTCTTTTCTCTCTCCTTGGCCATTTCATCTATGCCCACTATGATGAAGACTTCAGTTAGTCCACTCATCTCTCTCAACGTTATACTTTTATTTCTGACATCCTACAGGACATCTCCCCTAGCTGACCTCAGGGAAAACTTAATGAAAATGAATTCCAAACACAGCAACCCTAGGAATACAAGCAAGTTACCTTAACTCTTTTCCCCTGAAACAAGGCCTGCTGAATTCTGCTGCTGAAATACTGCCTGATTCTTTTTTCATCCCTACATCCAACATTTTGGTTCATGACCCCATCATCTTTTATCCAGACTATCACAATAGCCTCCAAATGGGTTCTTTATTTAAAATTACCCACACAAGTACCTGAGTCCTATTACCATTTTGGATTATCACACTATTTTCTTCTGCTTTGATTCTTTTAATTGTTTAGCTTTAGACTAATATCACTATAGTAAGTGCTACTTACTCTCAGTGCTAAACAGTCCACTCCATTTAAATGTTAACTTGTTTTCAGAGAAACTGTCCGGATATTGAAAGCTTAGAACCAAACTACTGACTGATCTTATGAAAATATGCAATACTAACCTAGACCAATTCAATGACAAAAGTAAATCAGTAAGTCCTGCAAACAGCAGAATTTGATTAAAATATTTCTACTTTACCCGAGTTTTTTTAAAAACAGGATGTACAAATACTGTTGAAGTATATAAACTATTAAGAGTTTGAACATATTAGCATCTATCACCTAGTAACTTGGCCTCCAGGAAAATTACTTAAGAGATTTATATTTAATTACATTCTCTGCTATAATATAGGCATCATTTAACACCATTACATACAAAAATCCCCAGATATAACTATCAGACATAATCATTTTACTAAATGACTTAATTTCAAAAAGTATTTCTGAAAGATGCATGGTACACATTTATGTATGTTCTAAATTTCAAGAAGTTTAAGAGGCAGAAATACCTGTAAAATCCTGAAATAAAAATAAACTGAAAAATACAATTCACCTGCTTTTATAGCTCACCACCTGTGCTTCAGAACTTGTTTAATCTTCATATATAGAAGCATATCATTTTAAACAAGTAGTTCCCAGGAATGACTTGAAATATAAACCTAGGAGTCAAAACTCCAATACACAGTAAAACAGTTCTCTTCAATATAACTGATGGAACCTCCCAAAATCTATTAGAGTTATGCCTAAGTTGAAACTTTCAGAAGTCATATTATTACTTATTTTAGATTTTCATTAGCAACCACAGGATACCTTTCTAATTAATTATGTTTTACATAAATTCACATTATTATTAAAACAGGTTATCATAATTAAGAAAAATCTAATGTCTGTTTACCAATTTCTATTTATTTATAAAATTCTGAACTTAATGATCCTTTAAAGGCCATGTATTTAAATCCTTAAAGGCCTTTATTATTGAGTAAGATTAGTACTTTTTAAAAAATCAAGCCTGGACTGCAAAGAGATCCAACCAGTCCATTCTGAAGGAGATCAGCCCTGGGATTTCTTTGGAAGGAATGATGCTGAAACTCCAGTACTTTGGCCACCTCAAGCGAAGAGTTGACTCCCTGGAATAGACTCTGATGCTGGGAGGGACTGGGGGCAGCAGGAGAAGGGGATGACAGAAGATGAGATGGCTGGATGGCATCACTGACTCGATGGACGTGAATCTGAGTGAACTCCTGGAGTTGGTGATGGACAGGGAGGCCTGGCGTGCTGCGATTCACGGGGTCACAAAGAGTCGGACACGACTGAGCGACTGAACTGAACTGAAGTTTTATCCCTACACTGAAATTTAAAAGTTTAGGCATAAATTTCTTTAAAGAAAAAAATTATTTTACATTTTTCCTTTAAACACTAACAACTAACGACATCATGGCAAGTCATCAACAAAATTAACTTGTTATTATTGATGTCACACTAGACTGTTCTGGATTGCTCTTTAAGACCAGGGTAACATAAACAATTCTAGACACTTCACCTAAACTGTAAGCATACATTTTTCTAGGCCAAGTTACCTGCTAGAGGAATTTTAAATCGGTCAGCATATGAAGATAAAGCTAACTGAAAAAGTACCTTAGTATATTCAACTTTGCAACTCAAAAGTAAGGGACTCTAGGGAGGCAGAGTAATTGTTAGGATAGAGTAGGTACTGCTTTAGAACATATCTGTGTGCCACAGATCTTTGAAAATTTATATATTCAGGAAATATTTACTCAGTCCTTACTGTGTGGGAGGTAGTGGGGAAACGAGAAGATAAGGATTTTTATTTTAGTAGCATAAAAGCTTTAGCTCCTCTACTTTAAAGGTTCGCTAAAACTTGGGATCCAAGAACAGCTTTATTAAAAGCCTAGGAAAAGGCAGGGTAGGGAAAGAACCTAGAACAGATTTTCCTGCTACTCTCACTAGAAGTTAACTGTATGACAGGAATCAATGAAAAGATAGAATTTATCTAAGGACAATGTTCCATGAACTGCATGTATTCTTTACAAAAATGCTATCAAGTATTGAGGATTGATCCTCTTGAATTTAACAGACACAAACTACTTAGAGTTGTATGAGTGCTTGGGAAAGAAGTAATGAGCACCAGCTATGTAACTGACACTGAATAATTCACTATCTACCCTAAAGTGAACAAGCTGAGCCATGCAGAACTACCTGACTGAGACTACAGAGAAACAAAGGCAAAGAAGACAGGTCTATTAGAGAAGGTAAGAACTTAAGATTGGAAATAATAACCCGAGTCATACATAAACTGTTCCAGAATAACTTACATTTCATCAATACACCTAAAATACTATATATGAACAAAAGAAATCATTTCCAAAGCTCTGCCTGCCTACTTCAATATACTCTATACATACAAATTTACCAACCCTAAAGAGCAAATTCGCAGCTTAAGTCAAATGCACATAGTAAGAAGTCCTCAGTGCTAATAGCTTTCTACTTTATACAGTCCAAGCAAATATTATCTGTGATGAGAATTTGAAATTATTGACTTCTGGCTCTGCCAAGTCTGTGTATGAAATGTGGGGTAGTAAAGTAATACCTGAGTTCCAACTGGGTTTCTCAGTTTTCTCTAGCATTAAAAAAAAATAAGTTTTAGTGCTTTTGAGCACTTGAAACTCTCTGCCTATCAGGAAAACCACTGCAGTTAAAACTGCCTGATGCTTTCGTTACTAAGTCTCTCTTTAATCGAAGTCAAGGAATACAGTTTGAAAAGCATTTCAACACTGAAATTAAAAAAAAAAACAAAACTAAAACAACCCTTTAGAAGTTTCCCCAACATTTTGTTAACCAGCCACCTCAAAAATATTAGAATAAAATCAAAAGTACTACTGGTTCAGCATGATGACTACATGACATCAGGTTTTAGGTAACAATTTCACATTTTCACAGCAAACTAAAGGATACAAGACAAACTTATTTCATTCAATAGCTGTCACCTCTTTTAAGATAAAACTCAAATTTACTGTGTCTGTAAAACAGAATACTAACTTTTGCATCTAAGTTTTTCACTAGAGAAATGGTTATTCCCTGATTGACCGACCATATATGCAATTCTAAGGTTAAAATATTAGCTACTTTAAACCACAGTAAATTCAACATTCATTTTCTGATTTTACATTTCAAGTTAACTACTACTTGGCCTCTTTTCTTGTGGAGATTGAAGTTTCAGTGTTAAAAACTGCCCAGAATTAATCTTTAGACTAAAATAACTTCAAGAAAAACAAAACAAAGACCACCCCAACACGAGGCTCAAAAGTATATCTACATAACCTAAAAACATGTCTTTAATTACAGTTAGCCCCACACATCTTTCACAGACAAGCTTACCTTCTCACTTGCCAAAGCAGGTTCAATTACTCTCTTACATTACACGCGTTCCCATCTACCACACAGATCAAAGTAAATTCTTTCATACAAATATTTTTTTGAGAATGGCTTTTCAATTTATAATAAAATTCAACGGGTATAACCTAGCAAAGTTATTTCTCACCTGCAATCTGCTCTTCAGTCAGCTGGTCAGCCT
Source organism: Ovis canadensis (assembly GCF_042477335.2). Lineage (NCBI taxonomy): Eukaryota > Metazoa > Chordata > Mammalia > Artiodactyla > Bovidae > Ovis > Ovis canadensis. The sequence continues at coordinate 77,373,403 of NC_091247.1, read as the reverse complement.
AAAAAGAAATCAAAGAAATAGGTAAGTGGCTTGACAGTATGTAGTTTAACAGTTACAGAAACAAGTTTAAAAACATTTAGGGTTTATCTGGTTTCATATACTTCTCAACTTAATTTAGTTCACTCCTTAGTTCCAAACACAGGGGGCAAATGGCAACCCACTCCAGTATTCTTGCCTGGAGAATCCCATGGATGGAGGAGCTTGGTGGGCTACAGTGCATGGGGTTGCAAAGAGTCGGACACAACTGAGCGACTTCACTTCACTTATCTCCAAAGCTAAACTACCTTGCCCCCAAGTTTAAGACGTGAAAACATTTCAGAATATATTAGAAAGTCTAAATTTTACATAAATTTTAAAAAAGCAAATCTAGCACACTAACACTACAAAGTTTAATTGGAACTGTATTCTTCTAAAGCAAGGATAGATGCAAAAGCAGCATTGTTTCCTTTCTCAAAGTATTTCTAAACTTAAGCTCATCTCCTCAGGTAGATAAAAACCATTAATACCAGAAATCTCCACTGAATCAAAAATAATAAACAAGAACTACATTTAAACTTTCCCTATAAGTGATTACATACTTCATTTGAACATGTGATGTTCCAAACCTCAAAAAACCCAAAGATTACTAAGCAAACTCTTTATTAAAAAGATAAAAATCCAAGGTGTACTGGTTGGGTCAACATGAAAGTTACCAGTTTTGCTCCTCCTCATCTGCCATGCAACTGCAGAGAATCCAGGATTCTGAATATTTGAAATACATTATTTACAAAATGTTAAGTCCGGTTATTCATTTTCTTTTGATGTTTAAAATTCCAAAGTGATAAGATTTGTGATGTTTTCAGCAAATGGAGAACAGTTACTTGTTTTTACTTTAAAAAAAAAAAAAAGGCATGTTCAGGCATTTGCTGAAACCCATTATATATGTTGCTTTTATTCAATCTTCACAACCCTAAATGGTAATACCACCATTAATACTCTATCTTACAGATGGGGAAAAAGGCTAAGGTTAAATTTTAGGGAGCAGGAGTACAAAATTACCAACATGTAGGGTCAGGATTAAACACTTGTTGGACACAGCCGATACCTCAAGTTTTAAATTCAGAGCACACTATAAAGATACTTGCAAAATAACAAGGTTCCCTGTTCCTCAGGTGGCCTTCATCCGTGGACATGCACTGCTTACTGGAACATATATTCAGAGGCACTGACAAGAAATAGCTTCCTAGCTAACATTCCTACCTACAGAAGTCAACCATACTGTGATTAATCCATTCATTTATTGATATGAAAGAAAAACAAACACTGCCTGGTTTCATTTTAAATGAACACACCCCTGGAAAGGATAATAACCTTAATACAGGATGGCATTCACATTTTCTCTAGGGGACAGCATGAGAACATTTGAGAAGAAACCCAGAAAAGCAGAAATTTCTTTCCCTGATCAATTTTGATTTGACCTTGAAGCAAACGCAAGGTCTTTAGAAAAAAAGCCAAGTCGAGCAATTTAAAATTGGAAAGCCAATAATCAAGCTCAAATGCACGTTTATAAAATAAAAATTATCTACTTTTATCCTGACAAATCCCAATTCTCCAAGTATTTGGTATAAAATCAGATTGTGTTCTCTACAAATAAGAATTAAAATCCAGTAAATCCACTGTTATTTTTTACTTTGTTAGAGGCTATAGACGATTTACCTCTGATCTAATTCCATCCTGCAGGATTTCTATCATTTCTAAAATAACAATAACATGGCATGGTGCTTTGAGGCATCACTGGTTTAGTATCCCAGCTCTGCCACCATGTGACCTTGGACATGTTACTCAACTTCTCATTGTCAACTCCATCTGTAACACAGAATATTAATACCTACCTTGCAGAGTCATTGTGCATTTAGAAGCTATATAAAGGGCAAGCCCCACAAGTTCAGTGAAAATTATTTTATGTAAGTTAATTAACCGAAGAAGCTACAATGTTAAGATTAAACACCAACCTGACTAGTTCAACTTTCACAATGAAGGTAGACAGGTGGGGCATTATCAAGCCCTTTACAGCAAACTCTCCATATTTCTTTTTAACTTTTTTCTAAGATGAGAAAATCTATTTCCACAAACAGAAGCCACAAGCCCAGGAACAAATAGGGCAGAAGAAATCAGTTTAGGACTAAAAATGTTAACCCGTGTGGAAAACACAGTAACATACGTGAAAGCTGATTGACTGCTATCTGCAGAAACTGAGACAGTGGGGTTTCTCCAACAAATTGTGAGGGAGATTTTGGGAAGACTCACATATGAAAGCTGAGGTGGTTTTAGGAAGAAAAAAACTTTCTTTTGTATTTACTACTAACCCAGAGTCCAAGGCTTTAAAATAACCTTCATCAGTAACTTTCAGACTAAAAACTACTGAAAGTAAAAACTCAAAGCTCCCTAGCACTGTAATTTGTAAGCTTTTTCCAATGACATGCAAATAAATTTGGTTCTTATTTTTGTCTATGCAGAGTGTCATTTTCTTAGTAGAAGAACTAGAAGAATTATACTTTTGGGAAAACTCAAGCTCATTAAAATGTGTTTATCTCAGTGAAGAGTAATTCACTAGAGAGATGATTACTTCTTACTCCTTTATTTCTACAAATATTGCTTTCAACTGCTACTGTCAACTCTAGAGAAAGCTCCCAAACATTAGTATATTGCTCAGGTTTCAGCTGAGACTTACTGGACTAGACTGCATTTTGAAGAACCACAGGTGATTTGTAAACACCGAGAAAAACAGAGTCTACTAATCTAGACTACATGTGTGACCTTAAGGGAATTATGTGCCTATTTAACATTTCCCAAATGGCATTCAGAATTAGGTATGGATAACCACGGAGCTTATCTAGTCAAAGGTGGTATAAAAACAATCCAAAATTCTTATCTCAATAAATATATGAGCCCATAGGCTTGAAATGGAACAAACTTTCATTTTGCATTCATTCCTGTTTACTCCAAGTATTACTTAGATACAACAAATGCTTCCATGCAAAGCAAAAATTTTTCTACTTTCAGAAGTCAGGGCATTTGTTTTACCTACATCAAAAGCAGTCTCTAAGTTATTTCAATAGAGTTTAAAAGATACCTTTAATTCTGATAGAACAGTATCTCGGCCTAAAAGGGAAACTAGAATAAATTACTTAAAAATTAGGACCTTTACTGAAGGCCTAATTTGATCAGTCTATCTGAGCTTAGAACTTTCAATACTTTAACAGAGGCATAATTAATTTCTTTAGTCTAACAGAAACAGATCTTCTTGCTGTTCGATGGGTATTTACTTGGATTCAAGTGACCAAAAGTTCCACGTCTTCACATCTTTTACTAATCTCATCACCCCTGCCTCAAATCTTCTTAAACTAATCAATTTCCCTTTCAATGACTATATATCAACTATATGTAAACCCAAGAGCCATGTGAACAAACTTATTCCGTATCAAATAAATGTTCATTCTTTGACTTTATGGAATCTTAATTTTAAACCTTCAGGTCTTGTAATTATAAAATTACCTATGCCACCGGTAAAGAACCTGCCTGCCAATGCAGGAGGCGTAAGACAGGAGGGTTCCATCCTTGGGTGGGGAAGATCCCCTGGAGTAGGAAAGGGCAACCCATTTCAGCATTTTTGCGCAGAGAATCCCACAGAGGAGCCTGGCGGGCTACAGTCCATAGGTTCGCAAAGAGTCTGACACAACTGAAGTGACTTAGCAAGGATGCTTCCCAATTTAGTTAACAATGACGGTCAAAAACACTCAAAACAGTAATGACGTGATCAGTAACTACAAAAGCTTACTTTTGGCAAAGGACCACGAAAGGGTAGATACAAACTGTGCCTCATCAAGAAAATCTGAGATCTTGATTTAATTATCAGTGATTAGAAACAAACTTTTCATTTACATAATATAAAAAAATTCACCCCACAATTCAGATCCTTAATTACATGCTTTTATTTTCACCTAAAAGAGTAAATTCAACCAGCATATTCAAATTTAGGATAAAATAATTAAAATATCAAAATGGAACGGGTACATCAAACAAATGTGAACTCCTCTCCCCACACCCATACAGGGTGGAGGTTTCAGTTGGCAAGGATTCCCAACTCCTGTTTAAGATGTCACCTTGCCTCCTGGACACACCCATCGCCTGTAACCACTTGGCAGAAGGAACCACAAAATAAGTATTGCAAATTACCGCTCTCATTAGACTTTTTTTTAACAGGAAAGAGCAAGAGTTCCGGTCTCAAGTGACAGGAAAATGCTTTAAAAAAATCCCGTCCCCCTATATACTCTTTTATCACCATAGTCTTTGACAATCATTAATGTACAAATGAATTAAACTGCACCTAAAAGATGACCTGGCATTTTCGCTACGGAAATAGCTATTTTCAAGGGTGTTGTGCGGGGCAATACAGTGTTAACGGATCTTAAACATTTCAACGTGCACGTGAGCACTCAAAAGAGGACTGTGGCCCCTGTCAAAGGCATCCTTCCGATTGTTACTAGAGGGTAAGACAGACTTTGGCAACAGAACGGGAGTCACCTCCGAGCTGGCTTTCGGTGAGTGAATAGAAAAACGCCTTTCAAACGCCAGCTGGAGTCTCTGGCTTTCTCTAACGAGATGCGCAGTGCGAGGCTGCGCTTAACTTCAGATCTAGTCATTTCCTTCAACGACAAAACCACTTAAATTTTTTTTAGATTTAGCCTGGGAAGTGGAATTAGGCCTCAAGGCCCATATGTAGCAGAAAGATCAGGATTCACCGAGCTTCCTCCTAGCCGCCGCGGGTGGGGGTGGGGTGGGGGATGGGAATCGGACGAGGCTGACCTCCCCAAACGTTGCCCGACCGGACGACCCCGGAGCGCCGCGGGACGCCCAGACCTCCGCAGTCCTGCAGGTGCCAGCGCAGCAGCTGGGGCTCGAGCCGGGTCTGGCGAGCGACGGCCGCGGTCCCGAGCCCGCCCCGCCCCCGGCCGCTCCCCGCGGACTCGGCCCACTCAGCTAGTCAGCCCGCCCGCTCGCGCGCCCCCAGCTCCCTCCCGGCCCAGCACGCGGGGGCTGCGGGCTAACGGCGGCGCCGGCGCTCGCCCCGGGCCTCGCGCGCTCCCGCCCGCCCCCTCGGCGCATGGCGGCCGCGCGCGGACAAAGGCGCTTCCTGGCGCCCGCACCAACCGTCCGTTGAGCTTTTGAATACGGCCCCTGGCTGACCTTTTGAGATGCCCGACCCAAGGCTTCTGCGCTCCCGCTCCTCCCGCCCTTCCACCCTCGCCTACCCCGGCTGCCCCCGCCCCGGCTCCATCCTCATCCTGCCTCTGAGGACCTCCAAGGTCCCGGGGGCGGTGCGCCTGGCCCCCGGTACAGCACGGGACACCTCCCTGAGGAGAGTGGGGGTGGGGGAGCACCTGCGACATAACCGCCGTGGACGCCCCCAGCCTCTGGCGCGCCATCCCCCTGGCGAAGACCAATCCTAGAGAGTGTGAGAAAGGCTAGTTCCCTTTCGTCCATTCGCTTCAGCCCCTTACCCCCTACAGGCCGAGCGCCCGCAGCTTAGCGACGCACTCACCATGCTGCAAGCGTTACCGGTCTCCGGGACGCAATCACACAACTACTCAGCTCGCTCGCTCCACTCGGACTAATTCTCCCCCTCCGCCCCCAGCGCCTCATAAACACCTCCCTCCGCCAGATCCCTCCGCCACACTTCAGATAACGGAACATCATAAACGAGTCCCGGCCAACCCCCTCCCCTCCAACTCCTCTCGAGACCCTTTTATCCACAATTATGTGAAAGACGATGCAAAAGATAAAGGGAAGGGGACGAACGGATGACGTAAGTGTGTTTCACTCCCTAGAGAGCCGTTGAAGAGCCGGTGGAGTGGCGCCTGAGAGGCGCTACTTTGCGGCGCGGAAGAGCATCGTAGTAACGACGCGCAGCGCGATGATCGTTGAAGCCTCCTCTGATTGGCCGGTTCGTACCTGCAATGCGTCACTGGGGCTCGCAGCCGCTGCCGGGACGCGGTGCAGCTTCTGCCGTTGCGGCTCGGCCCGCGCTGTCCTGGCAACTGCGGTTGGCTGGAAAGCTTTCCTCCTCCACCCATCCTTCCTCGCTACATTTGCACGAAAGCTTTCCCGCCCCGCTGTAGGGGGTCTACGAAAATAGCGATTAAGAATGAAGCTGAAAGACCCAGTGAAACCCGTACCCCGCGCTCTTCATCTCAGCCTCGTTTATTCGCCTTATGGAGGCCACACGTTTACCATGTAACTCCCCCACAAAGCGAAAAGTGAAAATCACTCAGTCGTGTCCGACTGTTTGTGACCCCATGGAATTCTCCAGGCCAGAAGACTGGAGTGGGTATCCTTTTCCTTCTCCAGGGGATCTTCCCTGATCAGGGATCGAACCCACGTCTCCGGCATTGCAGGCAGATTCTTTACCAGCTGAGCCCACAAAGCCCATGAAAATCTTGGTAAGGGCGAATGCAGCTGCTCACCTGACTAATCCTAAAGGAACTTCCGTTTATACTTCCCCTTTGCTGGCTGACAGTAAAGCAGCTGCCTACAATGCGGGAGACCCGGGTTCAATCCCTAGGTCGGGAAGATCTCCTGGAGAAGGAAATGGCAACCCCCTCCAGTCATGGACGGAGGAGCCTGGTGGGCTACAGTCCATGGGGTCACAGTCAGACACGACTGAGCAACTTCGCTTTGCCTTCATCATGGGGGTAATTTACCGGGGGAGGGCGGGTTAAAAAACGCAGTATACAAAATTCCAATAGCCCCTTGATACTGTGGAATAATAGGGTTCTGGCTTGGAGTGAGACCTGGGTATGAGTACTGGTTGGGTCAGATGTACGACCTTGGATGAAACGTTTAATCTTTAGCCTCATTTGTAAAATGGAGGTTACAATACCTATCTTGAAACGTTATAAGAATTAGAATCATATAAAGATTATCATCTCGGAGAAGGCAATGGCACCCCACTCGAACACTTGCCTGGAAAATCCCATGGACGAGGAGCCTGGTGGGCCACAGTCTACGGGGTCGCTAAGAGTCGGACACGACTGAACGACTTCACTTTCACTTTTCACTTTCATGCATTGGAGAAGGAAATGGCAACTCACTCCAGTGTTCTTACCTGGAGAATCCCAGGGACGGAGGAGCCTGGTAGGCTGCCCTCTATGGGGTCGCACAGAGTCGGACACGACTGAAGCGACTTAGCAGCAGTAGCAGCAGCAGCAAAGATTACCATCTAGGTAAAGCGTTGAAGTACCTGGTACAGGATAGGCACACAGTGGTTACCATAATAAAACCATCGTATTGTGTATATGTGATCATACTGAGTTTCCTAATGAATTTGCCCTTTTGAGTCTTTAATCTCTCAGGTTTAAATGAACATTTTTGAAGCCACATAGAAATTAGCTCTGAAATTGGCAACCACTGTTGGTGGGAATGTAAAACAGTACAGCCGCTTTGGAAAATAACATGGCAGTTCCTTAAAAAATTAAAAATAGAATTACCATATGATCCAGCAATTGTGCTTCTTGGTATATACTCAAAAGAACTGAAAGCAGGATCTTAGAGATACTGTTACACCCATGTTCATGGCACTATTCAAGACAGCTAAAATGTAAAAGGGATCCAAGTGTTCATCAGCGGATGAATGGATAAGCAAAATGTGGTATACATCTGTTGTACATAAATGGCATATTATTTGGCCTTAAAAATGCTGCAATATGCCACAACATGGATGAACTTCAAGGACATTATGCTAAGTGAGGTAAGTCACAAAAAGTCATATATTGTATGATTCCATTTATTTGAGGTATTTGGAATACTCAAAAATCACGGAAACAGAAAGTAGAATGATGGTTGTCAGGGAAAGGGGGAATGAGGAGTTATTGTTTAATGGGTATAGATAAGAGTTTCCATTCTACAAGATGAAAATAGTTGTGGGGATGGACGGTGATGGTAGCACAACATTACGTATTTAGTACCACTGAACTCTACACTTTAAAATGGTTATGATGGTAAATTTTACGTGTGTTTTGTCACACATGAAAATTTTTTTTTTAATTTTTGAACCTTTAATTTGGAAAACTTTAGATATAAACTATATACAAGTGGACTGTAGCCTACCAGGCTCCTCTGTCAGTTCTCCAGGCAAGAATACTGGAGTGGGCAGCCATTCACTTCTCCAGGGATATACAAATGGAGAGAAAAGTATAACAAAAAAAAGTACCAATCACTCAGGTTTACAGCATTCTGTCATTCTTGTTTCATATATTCCCCATACCCAATTTAAAAACAATTACCTTCTTGGTCCCACCCAAAATAAGCAAGGGTGTGTATAACCTGGAATATTTAACAAGTGAATAGCAATAATTTATGTATCGTATAAACTCATTTGAAAATAATGTAATTGTTACCTTAGAGGGGGCTTAGAGGATTTGGCCCACCACAGAGTTTCCAAAGAGGGTTTCCAGAGAACATGACTCCTTCATTGAGTCTGACATGATAATGTCAGGCCAGGAAAAAGCGAAAAGGCAGGGAGGAATAGAGCAGCAAGTTTAGATGAAAGAAAGAACAAAGGCAGGCAATTACATGGCACAGTGGAGGAGTGTCAATGGTTAGGCATTACCAGGATGAGCCCACTTCAGGAGATAGTGCTGGGAAGTTAGGAAGAAACTAGGGATTCATGCTCAAACTGCAGTTCCTCAAGAATGTTGGTAGAACCAGAAAAAAATCCTCTTAGGCCACAATAAGACTTCATAATTTTCTGGTTAAAAAGCACAACCTTGTAAAACCTAATGAATAGCATTTTCAGCACACCAAGGTATTTTCTGCTTATTGAGAAGAAGGTTCCCTCCAGAATACCTCCAGAATGCCCAGCAAGACCAAAATACTTTCTTAGCTTATCTGAACCAACTTGGAAAGCCTCAGTGGAATTTAACCTGCTTTAAACAACTTAGACTGGAGAAATTCCATGGATGGAGGAGCCTGATAGGCTGCAGTCCATGGGGTCGCTAAGAGTTGGACACGACTGAGCAATTTCACTTTCACTTTTCACTTTCATGCATTGGAGAAGGAAATGGCAACCCACTCCAGTGTTCTTGCCTGGAGAATCCCAGGGACAGGGGAGCCTCGTGGGCTGCCATCTATGGGGTCGCACAGAGTCGGACATGACTGAAGCGACTTAGCAGCAAACAACTTAGGCTTCCCTGGTGGCTCAGATGGTAAAGAATCTGCCCGCAATGCAGGAGACCCAGGTTTGATCCCTGGGTCAGGAAGATCCCCTGGAGAAGGGAATGGCTGCACACTCGGGTATTCTTGTCTAGAGAATTCCATGGACAGAGGACCCTGACAGGCTACAGTCCATGGGGTCACAATGGCCAGACATGAGAGACGAGCATTTTCAAACTTAGACGTTTTCTCAAGCCATCTAAAGTATTTCTTTCAATAGACCAGAGGTGGATTCTCTTTCTTTCAGTCTGGTAAATCAGAGACAAAGTAAGAGCTCTTTCAGTTAGTATTGGCAACCCTGTGACCTTCCTGTCAGATGAATGACTACTCAATAAAAACTCTGGACCCCCCAGTGTGCTTCTATTGTCCTTGCTAATATGGTGACTCATTGATGCCACAGGGGGAGGGCTTAATTAACTTACCCCACCAATGAAACAAGGGCTTCCCTGGTGGCTCAGACAGTAAGGAATCTGTCTGCAGTGCAGAGACCCAGGTTCCATCCCTGGGTTGGGAAGATCCCCTGGAGAAGGAAATGGCAACCCATTCCAGTATTCTTGCCTGGAGAATTCCATAGACAGAGGAGCCTGGCATGCTATAGTCCATGGGGTTACAAAAAGTCGGACACAGCTGAACTACTTTCACTCACAAATGAAACACACTGTATCACTGAGAATGTTACTTAAAAGTGGGTAACTGCATCAGAATTGAGCTGAAATCAGAGCCCTAAGGCCACTCTCCCATTACCCTTCATTCTGATATCACCCAAGTCTAAGTTTTCTTCAGATATTTGTCTCTGATTCTTCCTCAGATGGAAGAGCCTGTTGAGTTTTTTCCTTCAGGCTAATCGTTAAGAATATTCTCTCTTTATACAATACCCCACCAGTATGCAGTGCTTTTACACATGACATTTTTAATGATCAGAAATTAAATGACAAAATGAATAATCAGTTCTTCCAGAAAATGAGTTTTTAAAGGGATTGATGTTTTATGTATAACCAGGTTGAGTATAATATACAGGTGCATGCTTACAGACAGATGTATTGAATCAAAGAGCTTTTAAATAAATATTTGGTAATGAAATATGTCTGTTTAAAGACAATACAGAAAAGATCTTCCTGGTTTCTTACTTTGAATTTTATTAAGGCCTCTCTTGCAAAATCTTCCTTGCTGACCTCTCTAATAAGAGAAAGAAAATGAGGGAAAAAAAAAAAGTCAAGACATACATTTAAACACATTGTGGGTTTTGTGTATTTGAGACTGTTCCAAATCAATTTATTTATAGAGCATTTGTTTTCCACAAGATGACATACAGTGCAGCTTGACTTTGGCAACTGCCAGCTGAGAAGCAAAGTTGGTGACTAACCATTGCATCAAGGCCTGGGAGGTTGGTTGTCTACTTTCCTCTCCTGACTGGTGAGATCTTATGGCTTTCTACCTTTGTCTATCCTGGGAAAATAATAATTCACTTCCTCTCCAGGCCTCAGTTCCCCAATTTGCAGAATAGAGATAACACAAGCCTCATCCTTTGACACTTTTCTGTAGCTTCTCTCTTCCAGCCAGCTCTGCTATGAACAAAGGCAGAGGACAATCTCAGTGGCATTCTTTTTTGACTATGCAGGGTCTTCGTTGCTTCGTGCAGGCTTTCTCTAGTTGCAGAGAAGGGGCTACTCTTCATTGTGGTGTTCAGGCTTAGTTGCTCTGCAGCATGTGAAATCTTCCTGGATCAGGGATCAAACCCACGCCCCCCCTGCATTGGCAGGTGGATTCTTATCCACTGTACCACCAGGGAAGTCCCCCAGTGGCATTCTGGACTGCAGGTCCTGTGTGATTCTCAACAGGTGAAAGAATTAAGCCCTAAATGCCCTAAGGCACTGACAATGTGCATCAACTTCTCTCCTATGCACCAACCTGGAGAGAGATGACAAAATAGTACTTAGATGATTTTCTTCTTCTGTGGTTCAGATAAGGAGCCCTGGTTGAGAAAAGGAAGGTATCCCCTTCCAGGACTACAGGGCAAAACAGAGCTGGGACCAGAATACAACCAGGTCATGAGAATGTCTCGTCCACAGCATCGTCAGTTTGATGAGTGAAGAGTATAGGGAAAACAGTGAATCCTCCAGACTTACTGAATAGGCTTATGCTCATATACACGTGGAAAAAACTGAGCGTCATTAACTTTGATATTGACATTCTGCCACTCATTCATTTATTCATTAAAAAAAAAAGATATCAATTTAGGGTGACTAACCATATAGGTTTGCCTAGAATTGAGGGTTTTCCTGGGACACAGGACTTATATTGCTGAAACCAGGCAGTTACAGTTAAATTAGGGTGGTTGGTCACCCTAGAAACCATGATCACTCATTTAATAAATACCAGCAGTCTATTATGTGTTATAAATGTGCAGTGAGAAGAATGAGTTATGATAAGAATGACCCCAGGGGCACATAGGAAGACAGCCCAATGGGCAAGAGGAAGACTTCCTAGAGAATGTAATCCACAGGAATTTGGGTTCAGGTGGAGAAAGAGGGAAAGGTGTTTGAAGCAGAGAGAAGCAGTAAAGAACAGAGCCGTCATCATCACCGTCATCACTTCTACCATCCTCATGACGCTTGCAGCCACTGGTGACTGGTTGCTCACCTCCGGCTGCGCCCTGTGCTGATCATTTTATATACACTGTCCATTTCATTGACCATTCTATTCCTCTTGAAACCCTCTTCTTGCTTGGCTTTTGGAACTTAGCTCTGCTAGTATTTCTCCTACCTCTCTGGCAGTGTCTCTGCAGGCTCCTTGGCTGATTCCTTCACCTATTGCTTAAAAGATGGCATGTCTCCAAGTTTAAACCATGGCTCTCTTTTCTTGTGACTTTGGATACCCACTGTAACACCCTCTCCCACTTGTACAGCAGTGGCTCTGTGCTGATCACCCCCAAATACAGATGGCCAGAGGTAAAGTCTCTCCTCAATTCCTGATTAGTATTTTCAGCTGCTCAGGATCATCTTAACATTTGTAGGCTCAGTCGAGAGTACAAATGGAGGCTTACATAGCAATATGTTAAATGTGTTAACGTCATAAATCAATCTAATGAACAAATAAAATATATTCTATCCTCCTACCTTGATGGATAAACTTTCATAATAACCTGGAAGGCTGTGGTCAATTGTAGAAGTTCAGATTTCCACACCAGACCATGAAGCGTGAGGAAGCCATCCTCCAGCCCACGGCGCAGTTCTCCTCTCACCCTCAGTCCGTCACATACTATAAGGGGGCTGGCATCAACATGTGCACTCACTCTGGTCCTTGTGACCAAGTCCATCATCAGCCCCACAAATTGCTGCTTCTCAACCATCCCTCAGAGCCTAGAAGCAGGATCTGTGCTATCTGAGCAAGGAATTTTGTGATCCTGGAAACCTAGAGGAGTCTTGAGTAGGAGAGAGTGTGGGCTCTGGGTAGGGAGGTCCCTGTGGCCCTGTGTGGAGGTGTGCACCTGGAGGAGGGCCAGAATGGGGCCCTAAGACAGGGTCCTCTCTTGCAATCCTAAATGTGTCTACTGACAACTCCTCTTACAGGCCTTCAGGCCCTGAAACATCACATCAAACACTGAACCCAGCATTATTTCACCTGGATCTGCTTTCCTGTATTCTGGTCTCATTGCAGAGTGCTTCCCTCCATCCCATCATCCAAGCCACACTACTTGCGGATACCTATGTCCGCTCCTGCTGCTTCCTCTGCCTGGAACATCCTTCTTTGTGTTCCTACTACCTGCTGCATATTCATTCATTGCTTGTAGCATTCATTCACTGTAGCATTCAATGCTACATCCATTCATATTTGCCCCGAGCATCATATTCCCTGTGATGTCTTCCTAACCCCACAAGCTCTCTCTCCTTTGTCCAAAGAGAAAGAATCACTCTCTCTCAAAATATCCTTATAGATTAGCTGCCCCAGTGAGACTGACTTCCTTCAGGGACTTGAACTGTCTTTGTACCCTCACTATCTTGCATGGTGCTAGGACATAGCTGATGTTCAGGAAATTTGTTGACTGAATAAGTGGATGAACAGACAAAGATATTATTGTTTTGTACATGCCTTTTCCACGTGACTTTAATAGCACTCAGAAGATTTTTACAAAGCATGAGATGTCTTATGAACACCAAAATCTTTTTTATCAGAGAGAGTAGCCAGAGGATAATTCTCATCTTCTTATGTAAGTTTTATTTAAATCAATTTGAAAATGCTAAATATGTACTTAGTCAAATATAATTTTCATCTTCCTTGGAATTTTTTGGATGTCATTATACAATAATTGTTTATACAATTTTTAGATTGTAATTTTTTCTCATCTTATTTTGAGAATTTATGATTCAAACTATATTAGTTTGATGAAATTAAGAATTAAAGCAATTAATCATCACATAATTAAGCTAAAAAAATTGTGCTTTCAACTTTGAATGGTTTCACAGAAAAGAAGTAATTGATGTTTTCGTTCACATTGTGTTGGTAGTATGGGGGCCTCCATGGAGGTGTGAATTCTCTGCAATGGAACCTCAAATTTTAACTTCATTTTCTTCATACTAGCTTTATCAGGTAAAAATCAGGATTCCCATTCTCAAGACTGGGAAGTTATCATTATTGGGGGTCCTCTCTTTCTCATTGTTTTCCATTCCCTATCTGATTATCTAGCCAATATTTCTAGCTTCTGTTCAGAGAACTTAGAGTAAATCTTCATTTTTAATGTCTTAAACTAAACGTAGTGAGATGTTTTCCTCAAGTGACTTCCCTCTGCCTGAGAAAAGGGGTGTCACTTAGCAAAAACATCTCCTTCCTGTCACTGCCATATTCTCATGTTCACTGGCTTCAAAGTGAAGCAGGCAGAGCCCCTGCCATTCATGTCGGGGCTGGGGGGCGGAGAGGTGCCCCTATTACAACAACAGGATTGATTAGGATGTTCCAGATATAAGCTTTTTCTCTGACTGCCAATTTCCTCAGAAATTCAGTTCTCAATTTATCTTTAAAACTTTGGACAGGAAAGTTGAAGGAAGAGTACAGTAAACCATCCATGTGCCATCTACTTAGGTCCAACAGTGGCTGACATGCACTGTATGTGCTCTCTCTTGCTCAGTCTCTGTCTCTCTAAGCACACACGTGCATGCACACACACACAAATGTGGAATTTTTTGGATGAACCATTTGACAGTAAGTTGCAGACATTACACGTCAGCCCTACATTTCAGCATATTTCTCCTAAGAATAAAGATATTTTCCTAAAAGGCACAACACCATTACCACATTTTTAAAAATTCCTTAATTTTATCTTTGATCCAATCTATACTTAAATTTCCGTAATTGTCCCCAAAATGTGTTTTATGGCTGTTTCATTTTTCCTAACTAGATCTGACAAGGATTACACTTTGCAAGGTTATGCCTCCTTAGACTCTTTTAATTGTTTTGATCTGGATCGGTTTCCCCACCTTCATTGTTTGCTCAGGATGTTGATATTTTGAAGAATCCTGTACAGTGTTCTTTCACAATGTCCATACGCTAGATTTGTCTGATTGTTTCCTTCTCGTGTCATTTAACTTGTTCCTCTATCCCTCTGTTTCCTACACAGTAGAATTTAGGTCTTAAGGCTTCACAGATTCAGGATGAAGACTCTTGGCAAAAATACTCCACAGGTAATATTGTGTCTTTCACACTGCATCATCTCAAGAGCACCTAACAGCCATTGTTCCACTCTTAGTGATGACAAATTTGATCACGTAGTTAAGATGGCATTTATCAGACCTCATCACTGTAAGGGTATATTTTCCATTTTTAATTAATAAGTAATCGGTGGGACAATACTCTGTCACTGTGTGAATATCCTGTTTCCTAATAACTTTTCACCTAGTGATTTTATCATCCACTGATGATCCTTGCTTAATAATATAAATACATTGCAGGTCGCAAAAAAATGTTTTTTAATTCTATGATCCCTTTGATATATATTAGCTGGCATTCTTTTTGTAAAGAAGTACATTCCTCTCCTCTTCTTTCATTTTCTGAGTATTCCTATTAACTGGTATGTTTTTTAAAAAATTGAATGTACTATCAATTACAGTCATTTTAGTTTTTCATGCTCAAGTTGTTCCAAATTTGGCCAGTATGCACTGTTCATGCCAGCTCTAGTGTACTTTTGACACATCTCCATCAGTTTTTGAGTAGTTTCTTACTTTCTGGCACAAAATGTTCCAGGCTTACCTTATACTTACTCTGCTCAGAACTGGAATCAGCTGTTTAACTCAAGGATCCTCAGAGATACGAAATGCACCCTTTTCTTTTTGGTTTTTCATTCCAAACTTTTAAAAACTCATCATTCTGTATTTATTGCATGCAGCCAACCAATAAACATTTCAATGGCTCTCCCTAAGTCCTCAGATGTTTTTCTTCTCAGTGCGGCTTTTATCCTTGCTCTCAGTGCTATCTCTATACAGCTCTTAATGTCTCCTTCAGTCCTTTCCCAAGGTGTCATATTGGCAGGTGTAAAAAGTGAGCACTGAGACAAACTGGAAAATGGATAACCTCACAAAGCCCACCGGGAAGCTGAAGGTGAAAGCTTAAACAAGAAGGGCCTGGGCAAGTGAGAAGCACAGACCCTCCACAGGCATGAGGCAGCAGTAACTGCTCTTGGCAGAGAGGCCACATCTTCCTTCAGCCCCTGCTCTCATCCTCACACCTCTTTGCTTTCTAGAAACCAGAGAGAACTGGAGGCTGGCAGGAGCATATCTATAATCTCAGAGTTCAATGCTTGGGATCAGTTCAGTTCAGTCACTCAGTCGTGTCCGACTCTTTGTGACCCCATGAATCGCAGCACGCCAGGCCTCCCTGTCCATCATCAACTCCCAGAGTTCACTCAGACTCACATCCATCGAGTCTGTGTTGCCATCCAGCCATCTCATCTTCTGTCGTCCCCTTCTTCTCCTGCCCCCAATCCCCCTCAGCATCAAAGTCTTTTCCAGTGAGTCAACTCTTCACATGAGGTGGCCAAAGTACTAGAGTTTCAGCTTCAGCATCATTCCTCCCAAAGAAATCCCAGGGCTGATCTCCTTCAGAATGGACTGGTTGGATCTCCTTGCAGTCCAAGGGACTTTCAAGAGTCTTCTCCAACACCACAGTTCAAAAGCATCAATTCCTCGGCGCTCAGCCTTCTTCACAGTCCAACTCTCACATCCATACATGATTACTGGAACAACCATAGCCTTGACTAGACGGACCTTAATTGGCAAAGTAATGTCTCTGCTTTTGAATATGCTGTCTAGGTTGGTCATAACTTTTCTTCCAAGGAGTAAGCATCTTTTAATTTCATGGCTGCAATCACCATCTGCACTGATTTTGGAGCCCCCAAAAATAAAGTCTGACACTGTTTCCACTGTTCCCCTATCTATTTCCCATGGAGTGATGGGACCAGATGCCATGACTTCATTTTCTGAATGTTGAACTTTAAGCCAACTTTTTCACTCTCCTCTTTTACTTTCATCAAGAGGCTTTTTAGTTCCTCTTCACTTTCTGCCATAAGGGTGGTGTCATCTGCATATCTGAGGTTATTGATATTTCTCCTGGCAATCTTGATTCCAGCTTATGTTTCTTCCAGTCCAGCGTTTCTCATGATGTACTCTGCATATAAGTTAAATAAGCAGGGTGACAATATACAGCCTTGACGTACTCCTTTTCCTATTTCGAACCAGTCTGTTGTTCCATGTCCAGTCTAACTGTTGCTTCCTGGCCTGCATACAGATTTCTCAAGAGGCATGTCAGGTGGTCTGGTATTCCCATCTCTTTCAGAATTTTCCACAGTTTATTATGATCCACACAGTCAAAGGCTTTGGTATAGTCAAAAAAGCAGAAATAGATGTTTTTCTGGAACTCTCTTGCTTTTTCCATGATCCAGCGGATGTTGGCAATTTGATCTCTGGTTCCTCTGCCTTTTCTAAAACCAGCTTGAACATCAGGGAGTTCATGGTTCACGTATTGCTGAAGTCTGGCTTGGAGAATTTTGAGCATTACTTTACTAGCATGTGAGATGAGTGCAATTGTGTAGTAGTTTGAGCATTCTTTGGCATTGCCTTTCTTAGGGATTGGATTGAAAACGGACCTTTTCCAGTCCTGTGGCCACTGCTGAGTTTTCCAAATTTGCTGGCATATTGAGTGCAGCACTTTCACAGCATCATCTTTCAGGATTTGAAATAGCTCAACTGGAATTCCATCACCTCCACTAGCTTTGTTCGTAGTGATGCTTTCTAAGGCCCCCTTGACTTCACATTCCAGGATGTCTGACTCTAGATGAGTGATCACACCATCGTGATTATCCGGGTCGTGAAGATCTTTTTGTACAGTTCTTACGTGTATTCTTGCCACCTCTTCTTAATATCTTCTGCTTCTGTTAGGTCCATGCCATTTCTGTCCTTTATCGAGCCCATCTTTGCATGAAATGTTCCCTTGGTATCTCTAATTTTCTTGAAGAGATCTCTAGTCTTTCCCATTCTGTTCTTTCCCTCTATTTCTTTGCATTGATTGCTGAAGAAGGCTTTCTTATCTCTCCTTGCTATTCTTTGGAACTCTGCATTCAGATGCTTATATTTTTCCTTTCCTCCTTTGCTTTTCACTTCTCTTCTTTTCACAGCTATTTGTAAGGCTTCCCCAGACAGCCATTTTGCTTTTTTGCATTTCTTTTCCAGGGGGATGGTCTTGATCCCTGTCTCCTGTACAATGTCACGAACCTTAGTCCATAGTTCATCAGGCACTCTATCTATCAGATCTAGGCCCTTAAATCTATTTCTCACTTCCACTGTATAATCATAAGGGATTTGATTTAGGTCATACCTGAATGGTCTAGCGGTTTTCCCTGCTTTCTTCAATTTCAGTCTGAATTTGGTAATAAGGAGTTCATGATCTGAGCCACAGTCAGCTCCTGGTCTTGTTTTTGTTGACTGTATAGAGCTTCTCCATCTTTTGCTGCAGGGAATATAATCAATCTGATTTCGGTGTTGACCATCTGGTGATGTCCATGTGTAGAGTCTTCTCTTGTGTTGTTGGAAGAAGGTGTTTGCTATGACCAGTGCATTTTCTTGGCAAAACTCTATTAGTCTTTGCCCTGCTTCATTCCGTATTCCAAGGCCAAATTTGCCTGTTACTCCAGGTGTTTCTTGACTCCCTACTTTTGCATTCCAGTCCCCTATAATGAAAAGGACATCTTTTTTGGGGTGTTAGTTCTAAAAGGTCTTGTAGATCTTCATAGAACCATTCAACTTCAGCTTCTTCAGTGTTACTGGTTGGGGCATAGACTTGGATTACTCTGATATTGAATGGTTTGCCTTGAAAACGAACAGAGATCATTCTGTTGTTTTTGAGATTGCATCCAAGTACTGCATTTCGGACTCTTCTGTTGACCATGATGGCTACTCCATTTCTTCTGAGGGATTCCTGCCCACAGTAGTAGATATAATGGTCGTCTGAGTTAAATTCACTCATTCCAGTCCATTTTAGTTCACTGATTCCTAGAATGTCGATGTTCACTCTTGCCATCTCCTGTTTGACCACTTCCAATTTGCCTTGATTCATGGACCTGACATTTCAGATTCCTATGCAATATTGCTCTTTACAGCATGGGACCTTGCTTCTATCACCAGTCACATCCACAGCTGGGTTACCTTAAGACCAGGAAAGAAAGGGAGGTAGCTACTGTTCTAGGTCCCCCAAAGTCATTCCCATATTCATCTGAATCCACAAGACTATCATTTTGGCTATTTGTACAGAAAACTCCTTTGCTAATTTTTCTTTTGTGTTCATGTTTGTTTCTACATTTGAATATCTTCTCTCCAGACTGCCTGGAGTAAATAAAGTGGAAATATTATTAGGTACCTTGATTCCTAGCTATCTACATCTTATTAAAGCTCTTAGATGTGGATCAAAGTTCTCCTTCATCTATGCCTTTCTATATCTAGTGGCATTCTCTCACAGCAAGCCCTACATTATGCTTTCCTTGCCCCAGAAAGTGCCTCCTGAGCTATGCCCTCTTCTGCCTTTAAGTCATCTGACATCATATAGAGGGCCCACCACTACCCAGGGACTCAGGAGGTAGGGATTTGTATCCAAGTCACCACCAATCAGCTCTGTAATCTTGGGGGTAAGTTTCATAACCTCTCTGGACCTCAGATTGCAAATAGTCATGTAATCTCTTATTTGAAGGGTTTGCTCTGGTTTTTTTGTTTGTTTGTTTGTTTTGTTTGTTTGTTTTTTTAGTAAGGAGAGGGAGAGAGACATCATAGAAATCTTTTCCCTAAAAGTATACATTGTTTGGGTGGGAAGAGATTCCAGAGGTCATTTAATGTAACCTTCTACCAAAGAAATTAAGGCCCTAAAGATGAGATGATTTGCCCAAGGTCCTGCATCCAGCTGAATGGAGAGCCAGGTCTAGAAGCCAGTGTCCCCGACTCCTTTCTACACCATACACTGCTGGCTCCCACCTCCATCCTCTTTAAAATTCTGCTAACCCTCTAATCCAGCCATGATAACTCCAGTAATCCCTGTCTCCCACCCTCCTTACCTTTCTTTCCCTGTTTTAGCTACTGTTTTAACAGTAGCTAAAATTTTCAAACACTATATTCTAGGTTCTGTGCTAAGCATTTTATAGTTAGTATCCCATTTAATCCTCACAGCAAACTTGTAGGGTCAGTTCTACAACCATCCAAGTTTATAGATGGAATAGCTGAAGCTTAAAGGATTTACATAATTTTCCCAGTCACACAAGCTGGTAGAGTTCAGAATTAGATTTATAACTCAACTCTATCTGACCTCCAAACCTATCCACTTCACTTTTCTGTCTGTGAATACAGTACTTAGTCATCCATCCATTCATTATCTGGGTTCTTACTAGCACCTACTAGTGCTAAGCACTGTTCTGGGCACTATATGAAATAAAAAGAAAGGGAAGATCCTATTCTAACAGGAGATACAGAATCTATAAATGTGAAACAACTAGAACACATTTCAAGGCAATATATATGACATAGGAATTCAAAGTAGTTCTTTTTGTATGTCAATAAACTAAAAGCTTTTCAAAGGCAGGGTTTCAACCTACAGTTTCTAGAATACAGTGGGCTCTAGATGGACAATGGAAATAATCTTTTTTGTCAGACAGAAAATAGATGTTGGCATTGAAAAAGCAGGTTTACTGCTGAGAGTCTAATTTAAGTTCTCTGTTCGTACAGAACTTTCAGATCCCACTAAAATTGTGTCAACAAACTACCAGCAACAAGAAAAGTTGAGTATCTACTATATGATAGGTACAATGATGGGCACCTAGAAGATAGAAAGACAAGAAGACAGTGGGAACACTCAGACCAATCAGAGGTAAAGCTGAACTGGGGTGTGCATAGTGCCTTATTGCTGATGTGGTCAGAAGGGGCTAGGCTTTAGGATTATCTGAAGTATCTTGGGGAAAGAGAATTATCTTTCAGTGGGAAGTGGAAAATGACAAACTTGGTATTTGGAGGGTTTCAAAAGAGGAGAGGAAGTTTGAGGTTTGAAGTGAGGACTCAGTAAGCCAAGCAGCCCTCCAGGCTTCTCACCAACCTCTCCATTTAGGGGCAGGCTCCCTTAAGATGGGAATTTGATTTGTCTTCATTGCACTAGTGTGCACTGACTCACTCCTAGATCTCAACACCTTTATGAGAGAATAGTTTAACTATTTGTATTCCTTTGTTAGACTTTGGAGGTATTCAGTCAATTTAAAATCTTAAAGTCAATACATTTAAAACCAGTTTGGTCTGTGGCCCAATTTCGTTTGACCTGAGCCACCCAAGTCTCCTCACTGGAGACCACTTTAAAGCTGTCAATCATGGAATGATCATGTTATGTTGACTGTCATGTTGACAGCATGTTGACTGTCATCAACAAGTGGAATCATTTCTTCCGAAACTGACGTTGGGTGATGACTTCCTTTCCACTGGAACTTTATATCCTTCAATCTGGAGTTTTATGATGCAGGAAGATAACAATGACAGCAATAAATGGAGTTTCCTGGAGAGAAGTAGAATCTTCCTTCTTTAGGCATTTCGCTTTCTCAACACTTTAGACAATAGTTTGAAAACATTGAAATATGCCAACTGGCCTCCAGAAAATGAAAATAAATGGCCTCCCAAGGTCCTCCCCAGTCTCAGCATTCAGAGATGCTTCATATATATACTAATTAATTTTCCCATCAGTGTTTTCATTAGCCAGTAGGGCTGTAAAGTTACAACCCCTTTGTGAAAGGACTGAAATTGAACTGGTTTTTACAACATGGCGGGCTTCTAGAAGGCCCTTTTGCCATCTTCCTAGAAGCTCCAGCTCTCCTGACAGGCTGCCTCTTCTCTACAAGGGTCTGCTCTATGGAGCTTTCTAAACTGCAAATGCAGAAATTTCCCGACTTTGTGGGCGGTGTGTTGGTAATTCTGTGGTATGCAGTGATCTCTGTTACCATGCGACTAAAGCTGAGGTCAATTATGGTTCCCCATCAGTGACCCACAGCAGTTTTCATGCCTTTCACTGCAGTCAGTCTATTTTGAAGCGCAGACACTTTAACATTTTTAAAGGGAACCAGAATTATCATTCAGCTGATGAACTGCCACACAGACAGACATTTTCTTATGATTCATTGAAGTGCAGGTCCTAAGAGGTTATGCATTCCATCTCAGTGTATTAAAGAGAGTGAAGACAAATAGATCAGAGAACAAATCAAACGTTGCACATCAGAGATGCCAAGTTCAAGAGAATAACCTTCTAATATTAATATATGGGCTATATAACCCACTGGGCAAAAACATGTTTTATTCAGGAAACCAACAAATCAAGTAATCTCTCAATAGAAAGCCATTTATAGGTCATTTGAAAATTGAATCCATAATCTTTAATAAAGCTTATTTATACCAACGATGAAGCAATCTCAAATAAATAAAACTGAAAGCAGTGATAAATTAGCTCCCTAGCCTTTATATGTTTATTACATGGTAATCATTCAAACCCACTGAGGTCAAATTTGTCTTACCAATTTCCTAAATTCAATCCAGTGAGCTCCTGGTCCTTACACAAAGTCAATTCATATTCAAGTGACAGCAAGAAAAATCAATATTATGCTGGGTTTTTTACCATCCAGAGGGACATTACTAAGTGTAAGTAATAATACAAGCTTTTACCATCCAGAAATCTATTATTTATATGTAAATTCTAGCCACATGCTCTGATACCCTTAAAATGGCAATGAAATAAAAAGCTGACCCTGGGGAATATGTCATACCCAACATGGTTGAAAAGATCCCTAGGGCCTTAGTCAGGAAATAAAGAGCTGTGCTAGAATTTTATTGAAAAATCGTGATGACAAAGCCCTTTCCATTTAAAAATCATCGTCCATCAACGTCATCAAATCAATGGCTGAAAATGAATGGAGAGGGTCTCATTTTGCTTTCTGCTTGGCACCCAGCATTGGGTAACGCACTCACATCACCAGCTACAAATCAGATCAGGAGACGGCTCAGAAAATTCCCTAGAATGATGACAGGGTTCCTGTTCAGCAGAAGCCCAAGCCCGGCTGGAGCGTGCCTGAGGCTGCTGGCTGTAGACCTGCTACTCACTGATCCACTGTCAGTCTGTGAGATGCAGGCTTATCCTGGTAAATGCAACCTGCCTCCTCCGTAGGAGCTCAAATACACGCAGTCTTCCTCCGCGCTGGGGTTGCAAAGGCCTCAAAACATTCATTCCTCCTAAGTCGGCCTTGTTAAATGCGGTGAGGTATTTTTTTCTTAACTAGGATTTTCAGGTAGAGGTTGCGATTTGAAAGAAGACAAATGAGACGTAGGGCGGTCCCAGGCAGGTCTGAGACCTGCTCTCTAGGACCCAGGCACCGCCCTCCAGTCCACTCCGCCTGGTCTGCGGCGGAGGGAAGCGAGGCAGGAGGATTCCTCGCAGGGGAATGTGGTAGGAAAGGTAAACAGCGCGCGTGAACTGCCCAGAGCTGCCGAGAGCCAAGAAAGGGGCATTCTCCCGTATCCGATCCCAGGGCAAATATTTACCCAGCCGGACTCCGGGCTTGCGCAGCGCTCTAGGCACCTGGCAAGGGCCTGGCCGGCCTCGGGTTAGGGCTACGGACGCCTCCCGCTTCACCTAGCTAACCCGGCGAAGAAATGGGGGCAAAGCGTTTCAGAGGCAGGAAAACGTGGTTTGAATGCTCTGGCTCCACGGAACAGCGATGGCCCTTGATTGAGTCACCGACACTGAGCTTCCTCGTTTCCTCGCTGCACCGTGAAGGGTAACAGGGTCTATGCTGGAGGGGGACTGTGAGAGCTAGAGTCAGCGCCCGTCGACCGCCTGGCACCGCAGAAACCTGTTTTCCAGCATTCTGCCCTCACTGTCCCCACCCTTCCCGGACTCTATTGGACAGGACGTTCTGCATCCAGCAATGCAGCCGTTTGTCATCCCCCTTCCTGGGGCTTGTCTTATTTCCACGTCAAAGTTGCAAGGTCCTTGGGAGCAGCAGCTACGGCCTGCCCAGCTCTGCAGGTCCCGCAAGAACAGCCCCAGTGTCACTGTGGCCTCCTGAATCGCACGCAGCTGCCTCCTCAGAACAGAGGAGAAAGAAGCCATCGCTCTCTCCCCCTCTTCTCTCTCCCTCTTCTGCAGCAGTCAGGCCGGCAGCCAGAAAAAGCCCAGTATGTCCGTCCAACGTTTCCTGCAGCCTCCACGCACCCGAGCAGAGGCGGACAGGATGAGGGGAGGAGCGACTTCAGACCACTGGCTCCTGAGCTGCACCCCTTCTACGTTCCCTGAGGGGAGTCCTCTGGAGGGTGGAGGAGGGGAGAGGCACCCTATAGGCAAGGGTTCAAAGAGAGAGCTCCCGGCCACTGCTCAGTCTGTCCCCTCCCCCAGCATTAAATCAAGAAGATGTTCCCAAATTCACAGCACTGTTCTTCATTGTGGGTGGCATGAGGGGTACGAGCTCCCTTTCCTGAGCGCTGGTGGCCCAGGCCCTGTACATGATGGAGGTGGTTTACTCAGAACATGAGGAAGCAGGGTGAATCTGTAAAATCCCATTTTACAAATGAGGAAACTGAGGCTAAGAAAGGTTAAGTGGTTCTCCCAAGTCACAGCCAGAAAATGCAAGAACTGGGATTTGGGAGCTCCAGGCGGTGACTCTGGAGCTCACCCCCTCAGCTCCAGAAGGCTTCCTGCTAGCAGGTGGCGGGGAGGGAGCTGACTCACAGCTTTTGATTCGTTCAGTTCTTTTCTGCATTAGTGCTGTTACTTCAGCCTGATAAACAGATACTGCAGTTCCCATCTCTCACTTTGCAAAAAACAGCCACAGGAGGCTGGTTGCCCACAAGCCCAGGAGTCACAGCATGTCCAGGTAACACACTGACACAACAGCTTGTGGGTAAGTGAAAAGAGAATGTTCCAGTCCCTAGAGACCTTCTAAATCGAGGATTCTTAACCTGGAGTTCAAGGTAGACCTCAGGGGGATCTGTAAAGCCCCAAATTTGTATATACAAACATTTTCCTAGGGCAGGGGTGCAGACCTTTCATCAGATTCGCAAAGAGGCTTTAAGCTCCAAAGGGCTAAGGACTGTGCAGGGTCTGGCCAACCAGGCCTCACACTCCCAGGCTCCTGTTGATTCATGAGGCAGCACAATCTGTGATGGAGAAAACCCAAAGCTAAACACCAGAAGCAGAATCTGAGCTCTGAATCTTCTGGCAAACATTTTAAAGGCTCATGAATTATTGAAATAGCTAATTAAGTCAACCTTCACCAGAGAATATTTGCTTTTTCCCCTCATCGTTGAGCTCCCTGTGAAATTCGAGTTCATTTCATCTTAAGCACAAGGTCATTTCCCTTTATTCTCTCTTAGCTGGTCTAGAAGAACTTGGAGTGGCCTACTGTGTTGAATAGTAGCAGCCTGCTATATATACCTCAGTGTACACAACTGGGAGGCTCTTAACCCATTTTCTCTCCTTTACCTGATACAATTCAGTTCCATGCAGTGAGCCTCCCACCTTAATCACAATCCTTCTGTTCTGTCAGGCCTCTCACTCAGTGATCTACATCAGCCATGCCTGCTGCCACATCTTCCCTTCTTACCAGGACAGTCCTGCCCTTGGAATGCTGTGAATGAATGGCCTTGAGCCAGAAATATACAACAGTCATCGAATCAGCTGAAGTTCTTAGGGTGCACTGGTTTCCCTACAATGTGGAGCACTTCCTCCCTCTCCTCTATACCTAAATCATACTTTCAGGACAGTGGTCCTCTAATTCTGCATTCTTGATGAAGTCTTGTTATTTCATCTTTGTCAATTTCATCTATTTCCAACTAGACTGTAAATCCCTTGAGAGCAGGAACTTTTTTTTTTCTTCTTCTAATATATTTACTAACAAGTTTTATATCAAGCTTGTTGTTGTTGTTTAGTCGCTAAGTCGTGTCTGACTCTTTGTGGCCCCATGGACTATAGCCCGCCAGGCTCCTCTGGCCATGGGACTTCCCAGGAAAGAATACCAGAGTGGGTTGCTATTTCCTTCTCCAGGGGATCTTCCCAACCCAGAGATCAAACCCCAGTCCCCTGCTTGGCAGTTGGATTCTTTACCACTGAGCCACCAGGGAAGCTCTTATATCAAGCTAGATACCATGTTAAAAACTCTATGTATCGAGAAGTTCTCCCCACTTCCACAGTCTTTGAAGCTGACCCCTTGCCAACAGGGTCCATTGCAAAAACGAAAATGTAGGGCCCTGGCCAGGAGTGAGGAAATCAACTTCCCCCTTCTCGTAGGCCTGCTGCCCCAACCCATGGTCAACAAGTGCTTCCCTGGGAGATTGCAGCCTCCATGCTGGCTGCACTTGGTACCCAGATCTGAGACCGCCCTCTGCGGCATTGTGAGCCCAGAGCAGAGACTCCTTGCCCCCTCACCCTACCATGAGATGCCATGAGCATACACCCAACTTGGACCCTCCCCACACCTGTGTCCAGGTCCCTGCCAGGAACAGAAGGTGACAGTGGCATGAAGAGACAGTCAAGATCTGTCAGGGAGGCAGGAAGTCTGGAAGACAGGACTGCAGGAAAGTAAAGGCTGCAGTCCCTGGACTCGTGCTCCATTGTCTGATAGACTTCACTTCCAGAAACGAAATCAAAGATAAAATTACCAACAATTTCAAGATGGTGAATGGTGAGCATTAAAACTCAAGTGTAGGGCACTTCTGAGTGGGAAGCTCTGGGTAACAGCTCTGGAGGCACACCCATGAGGCCTGCCTGCAGTTTCCTGAAATCTTTGCCATGACTCTACCTGTAAAAGTACAAAGGAACAATGGGTGATTCACTTAGGGATGCACAGACTTACCCTAACAGCTATGGATACCACCACTTACCTCATCTACTATCTTGTATGTATATATAAGATTCATGACTTGGAAATACATCTGTAGGGATGAGTAAAACTGGCCAATAAGGCACTCGTTTAATATTTAGCAATCAAATACAAGGCTTTGGTGGGAAATTCTGAGGGCTTTTTCATTTAAAAAAGATTGATTTAGCCATGACCTATGTTCCCTTTCCCCACTGAACCCATTCTCCTTTTCACCTTCCGCAAAACTCAGTAATCTTTAATGATTACCAATCATAAACGAAATGGTGAAAACAAATGTTAGTCAATGTCTATTAGGCCTCAACAAGATTAATACAGTGTCACACTTTGGTTTTAAATGCAGTGTTAACCACTATAAGCTGTGTACTATTTTTCTCTCCCGCACATTTTTAATTCATGACTGTAGCTGAATCTTTATCCTAAAAAGATTTTAAAAGGTTGATTGATCCAACTGGCACTGGCCTGGACTGGGTCCCATGATAGATAATGCTTTTTTTTTTTTTGTAAACACAAGCAAACAGTCTCTCCCCTCAATAACTGAAGTCTTGATAGAGTGAGGCTGCCGTCAAGAACTGAGTTTCTGAGCTGGGCTGGGACAGGGCCTGCTGCCAGTTTGCACGGATGGCATCTGGGGAAGGAAACTGGGTGTATCAGCTGATTCTGAATTTCTCTTTTTTCCTTTCAAGCATCCTGAGATTTTGGCTGGCTGTGTGCGCTTCACCCAGCACCCAGCTGCTGGGTTGACATCTGTGAGCTGCTAATTGGTTGGGGAGTTTCGTAGCCCACAGGAGTGAACTAAGCTGCCCAAGAACTGTAACAGAACAAGGTCTCAGAATGGAAATGAGCTGCTAGGATGCAGGACAGTTTTGCATATTGGTGTCTGAAATCCGGGGAACAAGTTCCTCTGTGGTTGCTAGTTCCTACTCATCTGCAAGTATTTCCAGGGACAGAGAAGGTTTTATTTATCTCTTGGTGCCTACTATTGAGTCGGCCAAAAAATTCATTTGGGTTTTTTCCATATGATCTTATGGGAAAACTCAAACTTTTTGACCAACCCAACACACAGTTAGCATCCAGTAAGTGCTTATTGAATTGACACAGCCCCAGTCCTCTTTCCTTTTCTTCACTGTGCCTCCAAACCCTTCCCCTGGGAACTAACATTAGTACCGCTGGCTGCATCCTTGCTAGAGATTTTCTAAGAAAACCTTTCCCTTTACTTCACAGGTCTGGTGATGAAGCATTGGCACTTAAAATTTTTTTTTGTTTAATTTTATTTATTTATTTATTTTTGGCTGTGCTGGGTCTTTGTTGCTGCGAGGGCCTTTCTCTAGTTCCAGAGCGCAGGGGTCACTCTCTAGTTGTGCTGAGGTTTCTCACTGCGGTGGCTTCCTCTGTTGCAGAGCATGGGCTCCAGGCGCAAGGCCTCAGTGGCTGTGGTGCACAGGCTTAGTTGCTCCTCAGCCCTGGGATCTTCCCAGATCAGGGATCAAACCCATGTCTCCTGCCTTGCCAGTCAGATTCTTTACCACTGAGCCACCAGGGAAGTCGCGCACTGTCCCTTTTAACATGCTTTCCATGCCAATAAGAGTCCAGTAGATTTCTTCCTTTCTAGGTATCCATACTATAGAGGTAACCTCTCATTGTAGGGGTCCCTAGAGAAATGGGGTGATCCCTTTCCTCACTGGCTCAGGAGATCACAAGTAGGATCTATGGACCTTTTGTCTGTGGGTTGTTTCTCTAAGCTGAGACAGAGAATTAAATTATAGGTCCAAATTCCCATTAAGCCAATATTTATTTTCCCTGTGCTTTCATGGAAAGCAGCAATAAATCTTGCTTTGTGGGGTCTTTACCTCCTTATTCAGTTCCCTCAGCTAATAAAATCAAGACTATTCCTGAAATTAGATTAAATAATTTGACTCTGCTTCTAGAAGTTTCAGAGCTCTCATTGACCTTTCTTGAAGAAGCAGAAGCTATCTTGTTTTCTTTTCTCTCCCAGTGGCCTATGAATATCCTGTCATTTAAAGAGCAGAAATAAAAAGGATTGAGATAGAAAAGGCAGGAAAACTGGTTGTTAGCTTCCACTAATTAGTTATTAACACATGGTCCCAAACTCTCTCCAGGCCTCAGTTCCCTTTCTGTAAAATTTAGGACTCAGAAGAAAAAGTTATCTGTAATGGTCCCTTTTGACTTCCAAAATCTAGGTATCTCAGAGGATTAAAGCCTTCATGCATAGACTGTAATTCTCCAGACCTAACAAAAATGTTTTCTTTGTGATGAGAACATTTTTTTTCTCTTCTTTATTAAAAAAAATAGAACAGAACAAAATGAGCTCAGATCATAAATTCAGCTGATTTCTTTCTAAACCACAGGATTCATTTTCTGAAATTGCTGTCTTTTCCTTCAAAAGCCTCAGCAGTCCTCAGCCTCGTCAGCCAGTTCCATCACTTTTATATGAGGTCGGTGCAATGAGGAGGCCTTAGAGCAGGGCTGGAATGAGCAGTGACAGAGCACAGATATGGCTAAAGAACTCCCAGGAGGCCAAATTGCCCTCCTTCCATCATCTCCTAACATCTAGAACCCAGTCCAGAATCTGAGTGAACAAAATTCTGTTTGCCAATCAACCCATTGATAATGATTTTTCCAGTGACTATTATGTTCATTAAACTATTGATCCCTCATATTCACAACCCCAACAATCATTCTGGCCTTAGTTTTTAAAGTTGTAGAAATATATATTACTGGGATTTAAGGATAAAATTTCCATAAAAGTAGATCATCTCAGAAGACTCTAGAGATTAGGAACATGAACACTGTAGCAGTCAGGATAAGTTCAAGTTCTGATCCCACCATTTACTATGAATAGCTGTATGAGCTTTAAATTCCCTAAGTTTCTACATCCCCATATGTAAAATGAGGATAATAAATAATATCTACTTCATAGGGTGGGACAAGAAGTAATTGAAATAAATTATGGAAAGAGCTTAGTAAAGTATCTGGCGCATAGTAAATGCTCAATAGATTCTGTTATTATTAATAGCGATACTGCATGAATAATACGTAAGTGAAATGTCCCATTTTTGCCCTAGTCTAGAGAAGTTACATGGCCTTGGGCATCACATACCTTTCTGGACTTCTCTTGGGTCCCTGAAGCAAAGGTAAAGTGGGGGGAAAATGCCTTTACAGTTTAATCAATGAAAGTAATAATAAATTTCTTTAAAATATCTAAAATGATAGTTTAATGTAACAGTAGCTTACTTCAAAGAGACAGAGAACAAAATAATTTAAACGACTAAAAAAAATTAAGAAGGTCTTAAACCTAAAAGGGAAATAATGATTTTGGCCCTCTGTTGATTACCTGGGTGAGTTTCGACTCTCATCCTTGCTTGGGATTGATGCCCTGGCTCTAGCCAATTAGAGAAGCAGTGAACCATAGAAGAAGGGAGAGGATAAGGACTGTCACCGGCTATGACACCACATGGCCTAAAATAACCCAGGACTCGGTAATGCCTGTTTGACTGAAAGCATTTAATCTTCTATCACCCCTACTCCCTGGAAATCAGATGGTGTTATAAACCCAGAGGGCTAAGGTAGATGAAACACAGCGACTCATGCTAAGTGGGAATGATGCTCTGATGAAACAGCAGTCTTAGTTTGCACTTTAGAATTCAGATCCACAGTGAGATGATGTTCATAAACTCCCAGGGGTCAGGGGGTGGCCCAAAAGACCCCAAAGAATTTGTGTTCAGGTTTGTATCTGCCTTAGCTCCTAATGAAAGCCGATATGGTATTGGCTATAACTACCAGAGGGTTCCTAATGGGATTTACTTATGTTACAGAATCAACAGTAGGTTCAATCTGCCCCCAGTCAGACAGGAATAGATAAACGCAGAAGTGCAGAATTGCTTCATCCAAGTCTGGCTCCAAATTGTGAAATGTCTCAGTCTGAGGTGTTGCCCAAGCAACCCTTGAAACAAGCTTGCCAAGCTGGCTGGCTAGATCCAGAGATGGAGATGACATTCATGGAAAGGGAAATTTTGTCCACTCAGAAGTGAAGACAGCAGGCAGACAGACCCAGTCAGCCACTCAGGTACAGTGAGAAACCATTTGAATTGAAAAAAAAAAAAGATATGCAAATCATAACTAAATTACTGGAGGGAGGACACAGCAGAACAGGAAATGTACATGCAGATAAGTGAAGCCTCCATTAATGGTTTCCCTGCACTTATCAGAAGGGGTTTCAATTAACCTGATGAAGACCAAGGCAATCACAGTAGGAAGAAGGATGGATTTAGGATTAACCTCCTGTTGTTTCCTACAGTGATTTATGAGGGAAATGCTTCTGATGAGCCAAGCTGGGATGAACCCCAAGTTGATTAGATTTAAAAAAAAAAACCTTAAAAACGTTGATTCCCAAACCTAGCTACACGTTAGAATCATTTAGGGATCTTTATAAATTTCCAAAGCCCAAACCATACCACAGCTCAGTGACATCATGATCTCTAGGGGGTGGGACACAGGCATTAGTATTTTCCGAAGCTCCCCTTGAGTCTAAGGTGCAAACAAGCTTGCAAACCAGTCTGATGGACATATACATACACTGTGGAGATTTGTTAGGAAATGGCCTGTTGGGTTAAAGGGAAATAAATACAGTCCTTAAGAAATGACAAGGAATTAGCCTGCCTTAAAACAGAACAGGAGGCATGTCTCTCACTTCCTTTATTTGTAATTTTAAAAAATGTGTGTTAGCGTCCAAGAGGAATGGATGAAGAGACAGAGCCATATTCAAAACAGAGAAATGGGCCCAAGATGGCGATGGAAGAGAGTCCTGAACGCACCTCCTCCCACGAACACACTGAACGTATAGCTACATATGGAAGAGCTTCCTCTGAAAAAAAAAAAAAGCCTCAAAACGGGCTGAGTGACTCCTACGCAGCTGGGAAATGAGAGGAGGTGCACATCGGATGAAGCTGCTGTCACTGCAGCAGGAAAATGCCTAGAGTGTTTCACCTCTAAAGATGAGCAGGAATTTTCCTGATTACGACAACACTGTGGACCAAGAAAGGGAGCTGTGTGGATCCAACACGGACACTGTCTTGCCTAGATATAATCTTTCCAAGTTCAACATCATCCAGCTCTTAAAAACGGGAAATGAACCTGTTTGCTCCATTTTAATTCTGTCAGCGGCATCTTGGGGTTAAAAGCACAAACTCTGGACTGATGGATGTGGTCTCAGGTAAGGAGACCACACATCACAGACACTCTCCCCATCCCCACACCACAAATAATATGTCACAGAATCAACCTAAATCTAATGATCCCTTCAGAAGAAACAGGGCAAGATTTTTGAATTGATAAATTCTCTTTCTGAGGTTCAAGTTGTAAAAACCATATAATCTTTGAGCTTCTGAGAAACACATTTTCTACCATGTGTAGAGGTCAAAGCAGTAAATCAACTCAAAGAAAGGCATGGAGATTACAGCCTTAATTTCGCTGCCTTTCCCATAACACATGATCCATGAGGCAATGAATCTCAGCCAAAAATTATACCCAGAGGCAGAAACTGTTACCTGGTAAAACAGACTAAGATAAAGATGTGTTTTTAGTGTGGATGATCTTGGCTCCTATTTGCATATAATAGCATTCCTCAACATATTCTTCTTCTTCAAGAAAAAGTGAAAAACGTATGCTTAACACATAGAAATGGCTGCTGATCTTCAACCAACTTGGAAAGTTGGAAAGTTTTTCAGAATGCAAGTCTCAGCTCCTGCACTCAGCCAGTTGTGAGGACCACAGCATTTCCCTTATGTCAACACTGGATATGTTGAGAGTAGTTGAAGAATCGGTGAATGTTACATGTGGAAATCTGGGAAGTGTTCAGCCACTCAGGACAGTATCTGAAGGGAGAGGTTCAGCCTGCAGGCTTTGTTACCTAGACTTCTGCCATTGCTCACAGGGAAGGAAGATGGCGGTGGATTCTGAGGAAGCTTCCCTCATGGAGCAACGCAGGAGAAGCAATGCAGTTGCTGTGGTTGGGGAAGCAGAGTCTTAATCTGGGAAGGAAGGGTAATAGAGAGTACCACTCTTGAGGTACTGGGGAAGGGGAATACACACACACACACACACACACACACACACACACACTTCTATCCCCAGGGGAGAGGCAGAAACATGTACAAGAGTAACTACAGCGACAGGCAAGGCTGGAGCACTGAGCATGCCACACCGTGACACCAGCAACACAGGGCCTTCCCAAGCCTGACTATTAACCAGATCCTCAGAAATGCTCCCCTGCTCCCCACCACTGGGCCACTGAGCATCAGTTATAAGCAGCAGGGGGACGTTGCCAGGAGAGCTGGAAGAGAGACTCTTATTAAACTGAAGCACAGCATGGGGCCAAGAACTAAAACAAATTCAAAGACACACGAATTAAAACCTTTTGGAAAACCAGCCTCTCCCTAAACATAAGACATCTCTCTGTGCCTTGAGGTCTGTGGTATGCTCAGGGTAACCATAGCAATAACAAACCTCCAAGGCAGCCTAACTCATGAGGCATTAACAAAAAACCAACACTGAAGTCCTAGCAGAAGAAAAGGCATAACCCTTTCCAAATGACTTTCCTCAGTCCCCACCTACCAACACCATCTGTCTAACATGCCAGCCAAAAACTGCAAGGTAGAGCCCCAGGGTTGCCTTCACGTCGCGCAGTCATGGTGTGGGGGAGGACCGCTCACCGTGCCCAGAAGAGCCCAGCCCTTTCCTGCATGTTCACCCAGGCTTCCACCTTACATCGAGTTGTCCTGTCTCCTTACAGAGCTGGAATTGTGGTGAATTTTCCAAGGCATCAGTCCTATCCCAGCATACCCTCTGAGACACCCCAAGCCACAGAGGAGTCTGCAGAGGGCCCCAGCTCTCAGGTGCTCTCTAGGTTTTTAATACAGTCATAATATATCTTAAAAGAAAAAAAAAAACCTTAAGTTAAATCCAAGTAATATTAAGTGAGGACCTTGAACGTGATGTCTGAGAGTGGGATAGAAATCAAGAGAGTTCACTGTCATTTTAGATACAGCAATTTCTATATTTTTGCCTCATAGAATGTTCACATCCATGACCTAATTTTAGCTGGTGTCTCTGTGAAGTAGGCAGAGAAAGTATTATTTTTCTCTCCCACTTCCACAGATGGGAAAACAGATCAAGAGCATCTCATGATTTAGTCAGCATTGCAGAGAGAAGTGAGTACAGGAATAGGACCAGAATTTGGTTCCACAAAACTCCCTGTTGAGTGTCCTTTTTGCCACGCCATGTTACCTTGCTGCCCTTGAACAGCTCTGTGAGACTGGGAAAGGTTACTGTGATCACCAGATCAGGAAAACATGACACGTGGGGAGCTGAATGAAAGAGTTCTGCTACTGGGGGGAAAAAATCTAGAACAGATGCCAAGAGACACATCAAAGTGGTAGCAAAATGCTGGACACCCTGCCCTTGAGGGTGTTTCATGAATATTAGATGAAGTTAATATATTCGATTTGCCTCCAAGTGTACATTGGGTTGGTGGGCAAAGGCAATGTCAGTGAGGACACAAGAACAGATTTTTAGGAGGAAAAAAAATGGAAGGGGTCTTATAGATATTTTCTTCTGGCCTACAGTATGCAAGCCCCTCTTCAGTCAAGTAGGTGGTGAGAGTAGCCATGAATTGTTGCTGCCCTGGATTCTATTATGTGCAAGAAATAGAAATTCGCTAGAGTTGGCTCACCCGTGTTAGGATGGAAGGTGATTTACAGACCCTAGGGGCGAAAATGCCTCAGGCCCAAGGAAAACTCAGAACTGGGAACTTGTAACTGTTAGAAACTCAGAGGACATGTGTTTTCCCCAGCTTTTATTTCTGTTTCTGAGTATTTGTGTCCATTATTTTTCCCTAGGCTCTGCTACTCTGTCCACATGTAGGATCAAAGACAGGCCCCCACAGCTCCTAAAGTTCATATCTCAGCCATATGAACCCAGTCTCTCTCCCCTCCATCCCTCTTTCTCAAACAAAGCTCCCATGGAAGGAACTCTTTGGGGCCAGATTGGCTCAAGAATTCCTGACCCAATCAATTGTGACCAGGAGTCAAGGTCCCATTAGACATAAACAGCTGTTGGGAGTCACTCTCTACAGCTGACAATAAGGCATTTGTAGATAGGAATCATTTAAGCTGAGCATGTACTTTGAAATATATCTAACACTCATCCCCACTAGGATGGCTATGCTAAAAAAAAAAAAAGGAAAATATAAAATGTTAGCAAGAATGTAGAGAAGTTGGAATCCTCATGTAATGTAAATGCTATATGAATATAAGTGTAAAATGATGCAATTGCTAAGGAAAACAGTTTGATATTTCCTCACTAGATTGAACATAGAGAAGGAAATGGCAACCCACTCTTGTATTCTTGCCTGGAAAATCCCAGGGACAGAGGATCCTGGCAGGCTACAGTCCATGGGGTTGCAAGAATCAGACACGACTGACTAAATAACAACAGCCACAGCAATAGATTAGACATAGAATTATTATATGACTCAACAATTCAACTTCTAGGTATATACCCCAAAGAATTCAAAACAAAGTGTTCAAACAAAAAGTCATTCACAAATTTTCATAGCAGCACAATTCACAAGAGCTAAAAGGTGAAAACAACCCACATGTCCATTAGTTGATGAGCAGCTAGACAATGTAGTATAGCTGTTTAGTCATACAATGGAATACTATTTGCCCATAAAAAAAAGAAATGAAGTAGTACATGTTACACCAGGAATGAAGGTGCAAGCCATTATGCTAAGTGAAATAAACCAGATATAAAAGACCACATATTGTATGATTTCTACTATATGAAATATTCATACCAGGCAAATGCACAGAGACAAAGCAAATTAGTGGTGCCCAGAAGCTGGGGGAGACAGGAATAAAGAATGACTGCTTCATTCTTCATTGGGTATAGGGTCTCCTTTTGAAGGTGATAAAAATGTTCTGAAGCTAGAAAGTGGAGAAGGCTGCATAGCATTGTGAAGGCACTAAATGTCATTGAGTTGTACACTTTAATCCTTTATTTTATATGTGTTTTAACACAATTAAAATATTTTTATATAAATACACACACACACACACACACACACACACACACATATATATATATATATATATATAACTTCCCTGGTGGCTCAGACGGTAAAGTGTCTGCCTACAGTGTGGGAGACCTGGGTTCAATCCCTGGATCAGGAAGATCCTCTGAAGAAGGAAATGGCAACCCACTCCAGTACTCTTGCCTGGAAAATCCCATGGATGGAGGAGCCTAGTAGGCTACAGTCCCTGGGGTGGCAAAGAGTCAGACATGACTGAGCGACTTCACTTCATTTTACTTCATATATATATAATCACCTGACTATGCTCTGAGAGATGGGAATACCAGACCACCTGACCTGCCTCTTGAGAAATCTGTATGCAGGTCAGGAAGCAACAGTTAGAACTGGACATGGAACAACAGACTGGTTCCAAATAGCAAAAGGAGTACGTCAAGGCTGTATATTGTCACCCTGCTTATTTAACTTATATGCAGAGTACGTCATGAGAAACGCTGGGCTGGAAGAAACACAAGCTGGAATCAAGATTGCCGGGAGAAATATCAATTACCTCAGGTATGCAGATGACACCACCCTTATGGCAGAAAGTGAAGAGGAACTAAAAAGCCTCTTGATGAAAGTGAAAGTGGAGAGTGGAAAAGTTGGCTTAAAGCTCAACATTCAGAAAACGAAGATCATGGCATCCAGTCCCATCACTTCATGGGAAATAGATGGGGAAACAGTGGAAACAGTGTCAGATTTTATTTTGGGGGGCTCCAAAATCACTGCAGATGGTGATTGCAGCCATGAAATTAAAAGACGTTTACTCCTTGGAAGAAAAGTTATGACCAACCTAGATAGCATATTCAAAAGCAGAGACTACTTTGCTGACTAAGGTCCATCTAGTCAAGGCTATGGTTTTCCCAGTGGTCGTGTATGGATGTGAGAGTTGGACTGTGAAGAAGGCTGAACGCCGAAGAATTGATGTGTTTGAACTGTGGTGTTGGAGAAGACTCTTGAGAGTCCCTTGGACTGCAAGGAGATCCAACCAGTCCCTTCTGAAGGAGATCAGCCCTGGGATTTCTTTGGAAGGAATGATGCTGAAGCTGAAACTCCAGTACTTTGGTCACCTCATGCGAAGAGTTGACTCATTGGAAAAGACTGTGATGCTGGGAGGGATTGGGGGCAGGAGGAGAAGGGGACGACAGAGGATGAGATGGCTGGATGGCAACACAGACTCGATGGATGTGAGTCTGAGTGAGCTCCGGGAGTTGGTGATGGACAGGGAGGCCCGGCGTGCTGCAATTCATGGGGTTGCAAAGAGTCGGACACGACTGAATGACTGAACTGAACTGAATGCTCTGAGAAGACCAATCACATCTACTACCCTGGAGTAGTCTAGCTGAGACTAGTAACTAATACATTAACGCATTTGCTCATTCAGTAAACATGAATGAATTGAGCAAGCTGTGCCAGGCCTATGGGAGCTAAGAAGCCCAGTCCCCAACATCAAGGGGCTGACAGGTTACCGGAGCAGATACAAAGAGATAGATAATTTCAATAAAGTGTGATAAGTGCTAAGACTAAGACATCCTCGCAGTATTTTGAGAATCTAGATGAGGTATGATCATGCAAGACTGACTTACAGATGAGGCCACACCTGAGTTGATCCCCAAGAGATGAACAGGAGCTGTCCTGGTGAGATTTCGAGGAAGGAGAATGGGCATCCCAGACTGAGGACAGAAATGCACGAAGGTGCACGACAAGACAGAAAGCAGCCAGTGGAGGAGAGGGTAAGCCGGTGGCAGGAGAGCACCAGGGAGAAGCAGAGTGTAAGAAGGTGGGAACGGGGTGGGGGGGTTGGGGGGGCAGGAGAACCACGTGTTCATAGAGGTGACAATTGAGGGAGAGAAGAGAAAGGAGTCAAAAGTGTCTCAACTTCAGCACAGTCCAGAATCAGACTGAAAGTGGCCATGGACCTGCCAATCATGGTGGGTACGGCCTCACCGAGCATCCCGTGAGGTTTGGCTTGGGAAGGAGGTCTAACATTAATGGAGAGGGAACATATTTATGTGCTCAGGAGAAAGACAAGATGAGCGAGAGAAAAGGAAGCTAGAGGAGAGAGAGAACCCGTGATGCCAAGGAGGGGCCAAGGCTGAGGAGCTCTCAGAAGGAGTTCCCTTTAGCCATCCCACAGCCTCTCAGATGCAGGGAGGCAGGGAGGGCGAAGCAGGATGGGGGAGGGGGCAGGCATAAGGAAGAGGGAATTCCTACCTAATGGCCTCTATTTTTTCAACAAAGCTCAAGGAGTGGGAAATGCTAAGAAGAACCACTATGGGGAAAGGACAAGTTTGCTGGCAGGGACTTTAAATGGGTTTCCAGGCTGCTTGGTGGCCCCGTGGTGACTACAGATGACTCTGTAGTAGCGCCAGTCTGCGTGGGCTGCGGGTTTTCTCCAGCACAGGTCTGGAGCCCAGGAGCCCAGATGTCACAGAGAAGAGCCGGTCTGAGCAGGCTAGGGGACAGCCAGACAGGGGCAGCAGCACCCGCAGAGAAGAGGGAGGGTTCAGGCAAAGGAGCATGATGACATGGCTCCTGAAGCTTGGGCTAAACACAGGAGATGAGGAAGTCGGGGGTAGGGTTCTGATTTCATGACAGAACATGGCAAGGGAAAGAGACTGTAGGTTTTATGGAGATTGTAAACCCAGCATACTGGGAGGTAGGAGTGGGCAGGCTGAAAGGTGGGAGGCTCTGATACGAGTGGCCTGGAGAACAATTCAAGGCAATATGTAATCAAGGGCTAAGTAGGATGATATGAAACGTTAAGTGGGCTTAAGTGCTGAGGAGGAGGGTGGAGGGACTTCAAATGCAGTGCTCAGTGTGGATGGGGGAGAAATCCAGTGCAATTTGCTGTATTAACATTTAGAGCCTGCAAGGTACCCCCAGTAGGGAATTCAACAGTATCCTGAAGCCTAAAGGGCACTGGGTGGATCAAACCTGAGATCCAGTTCCTTTCATCTCATCAGAGGTGGAAAATGAACAATAGGAGAGACTATGAAAATATTCTCAATTCTCCCCATGAAATGCTGCTGTGGTGCCCTGAAACGGACCTTGCCTGTTCGATTCACTCCCTGCTTCAAGCCCCCTTTAACACCATGTCCACACTCCCCCTCCTCAGCTGGTCTGGAAATTTCAAGAAGCCTAATGCATGTTGCACACTTCCACAAGAAAAGGCCGTGAAGTAATGTGAAAGGTCTGGGGGAAGGGAGAGGGGAAAAATCATCAAGGTTGTCTTTGGTGAAGACAAGGTTTACAGCATTCACTGTAGTCCACAAGAGCCTGGAGCCGGAGAGGTAAAGTCCTGGCCTGAAGTAGCACAGCCAGTGAGCAGCAGAGGCCAGACCCGGCCATACTCTTTCCTCAAATTAGGTTGTGTGCACATTTGCTCCAGCACAGCTCTGGAGCCCAGGTGCCCAGATGTCACAGAGAAGAGCTGGCCTGAGCAGGCTAGGGGACAGCCAGACAGGGGCAGCAGCACCTGCAGAGGAGAGGGAGGGTTCAGGCAAAGGAGCATGATGACATGGCTCCTGAAGCTTGGGCTAAACACAGGAGATGAGGAAGTCGGGGGTAGGGTTCTGATTTCATGACAGAACATGGCAAGGGAAAGAGACTGTAGGTTTTATGGAGATTGTAAACCCAGCGTACTGGGAGGTAGGAGTGGGCAGGCTGAAAGGTGGGAGGCTCTGATACGAGTGGCCTGGAGAACAATTCAATTACATATTGCCAGCTGACTTCCTTCCCTGCCCACTCCCTGGTCAGTCAAAACCAGAGCCTCTGTTTCCTTCACCTCTTAAACTCTATGCTGGAGTTGAGTATAGTATCTGTGGGTTTGTTTGTTTTTTTTCCAGTACCCATTTCCCCTTCTTTCTTTTGATCTCAACACCTAATTTGACTCTTGTGAAGTACCTTTCCCTACCCTGTCCCCACCCACCCCTGCATCTGGTGGCTCTATCTAGCATTAACCACGTGGCCCAGTGCAGTCCTACTTGCTCTTCCACTGAAATCTGAAACTTGAATCAAGACTGCTAGAGCTATTCATATCATGAACAGGGCCTTGCCTGAAGGTTATCCTGGTTCTAAGATCCCAGACTCATTCTTTCAGAACCCAGTTCTAAAGTTTTTCCTTGTGGTCTGCATATTCTTCCAGAAAAATCCCCATTTGTAACTTGTGTGTGTGGGATTTGATGCTTGCTGTCCCAAGACCCTGCAGGTCCAGTATCTGCCATTAAATGAAAACACAGTTTAGACCAAGTTAGGACCAGGCAGTGTCACAGAGTCCATCTGTCACCAAATCCTCCCAGCACTGTCTTCGAAGTACATTTGTAACTGGAACAATGCCTCTAACCACCATCATTGCCACCACTCAGGTCCAGCCATCAAGGTCTTTGGCCCAGACTATGGCAGCAGCCTCTTTTTGGGGGGCACCCCTTCCTCTTGTGCCCCTGGAGTCTGCTCTCCAAGCAGCAGCCAGGGGGATGCTGTGATAGGGTAGGCTGGACCACATCACTCCTCTGCTCACGTCCTCCCAACAGCTCCCTCACTGCCACTCAGAGTAAAGTGAAAGCATTAACCATGACCTTCACATGGTCTGGCCCCATCCCTCCCCCACCTTCCCTGCTCCTGCCCATTCTGACTCCTCTGCCCCCGCTACACAGACATCCTCGCTGTTGCTCCAGTACCCAAGGCACACCACTCTCACTTCAGGGCCCCTGCCCATGCCATCTCCCAAATGGAGAAGTAAGAAAGCTAG
Source organism: Ovis canadensis (assembly GCF_042477335.2). Lineage (NCBI taxonomy): Eukaryota > Metazoa > Chordata > Mammalia > Artiodactyla > Bovidae > Ovis > Ovis canadensis. The sequence continues at coordinate 77,332,840 of NC_091247.1, read as the reverse complement.
AAAGTAAGCTCCATGAGGGGAAGGACTTTTGTCTGTTTTTTGCTCTATCAACACCTGGCAGAGTGTATGGCACAAAATAGGTGTGAACTGGGCAGCCTAGTGCTTCGACCTCCTTTCTCTTCACTGCTACTTTCAATCTGGACGTTTGTCAGATTAACCGTAGAACTTTGGGTGGATAATTTTTTTTTCTCCTGACTGCAGCTATGAGAACCAGAATCACTTAAAAAAAAAAAAGACTATTTTTCACAGCAGTTTTAGTCTCGTAGAAAGATTGAGAGGATACATCTATTGTTGTACAGAGGGAAATATCCCATATACCGCCACACATGCACAGCCTTCCCCATCATCAACATCCACCACCAGAATGGAACAGCTGTCACAACTGGTGATTATATATTGATACATCATTATCACCCAAAGTGGATAGCTAACATTTGAGATCATTCTTGGTGTTGTACATTCTATGGGTTGAGACAAATGTATTATACATTGGCATGTCTCTACTATTATGGTATCATATAGAAATAGCTTCATTGCCCTAAAATTTTTCTGTGCTCCACCTAATCATCCCTCCCTCCTTAAACCCTGGCAACTATTGATCTTTTTTATTTTCTCCATAGCTGTGCCTTTTGTAGAATGCCATATAGCTGGAATCATACAGTATATAGCTTTTTCAGATGGGCTTCTTTCACTTAGTAACATGAATTTAAGGCTCCTCTATATCTCTTCATGGCCTGCCAGCCCATTTCTCCTTAGTACTGAAAAAGATTTCATTGTGGGCTTCCCAGGTGGCTCAGAGGTAAAGAATCCTCCTGCCAAGCAGGAGACATGGGATGGATCTTGGGTAAGGAAGATCCCTTGGAGGAGGAAATGGCAACCCACTCCAGTATTCTTGCCTGGGAAATCTCATTGACAGAGGAGCCTGGCAGGCTACAGTCTGTGGAGTCACAAACTGTTGGACACAACTTAGTGACTAAACAACAACAATATTCCATTGTATGATGTACTAGCTTATCTATTCACCTGCTGGAGGACATCTTGGTTGCTTCCAAATTTGGGCAGTTATGAATAAAGTTGATGCAAACGTCAAGTACAGGCTTTTGCATAAACATAAGCTTTCAAATCCTTTGAGTAAATACCAAGGCATGCAATTGCTAGATCATATGGTAACGGTATGTTTCCTTTCATAAGAAATTGTCAAGCTGTCTTCCAAAGTGGTTGTAACATTTTGCACCATCAGCAGCAATGAGTGAGAGTTCCTGTTGTCTCATAGCCTCACCAGCATTTCATGTTGCTACTGTTTTGAATTTTGGCCATTTAATAGATGGGTAAACAATCACTTTTTATATTTGCTTCCAGAAGTAAAACTCAAAGGCTACTGAAATATATACACCAAAAAACAGTACTTTTAAAATCAAAGAGAAACAGAAATAAAAGTGCATAAACATATAAATATATCTTTCTAAACCAATAAAAGCCCAAAAGTGTGGACTTTGTGGGATCAGGGTTCTTAGGGGAGCAGGGCTGGTAGGGAGATTGCCTTACACGAATTCCCCAGAACCCTTTCTTGGAAATGTTTCACTTTGCTTCAACACTGCCTAGCACTGGAGAAACCTACAAGCGTTCTAATTGCCCTTGAAGATGGTTGCTTCCTGGAACCACTTTATAAGTTATGAAAACAGACAACCAGGATATTTTTATCTATCCCATGGCAGGCACCTGAGAGACAGCTGCCCCAGCTGCAAACCCATTGGAAGACCTTCAGGTCCCTACTACCAAGGAATTCTGGCAATTTTCAGGGTCCCTAAGGGACAACATACATCTTTAGCTTGTCCAGCTTGTGGTCCACTCTGACCCCAGGTAAGTAGCTGTCCTTGACCAGTACTTGCCAGCCTTGCCCACATAGTTTAAAATGGTCTCTATGCATGATGTCAGTATTTGAATCAAATCAAACCCACAAGGCTTCAATGTACCACTTTATTACATGGCCAACAATATTTTGCTTGTGTAATCAAAACAGTGATTATGAAAGAAAAGAAGAATTACTGACTCTATTAAATATGACAGCATATAATACAGTAACATGCAGTATTAATATTTATACGCTGAGGTCCCCAGTGTTGAAGGATGTGAGTCTGGAGTGAAATGGCCAGAAACTTCTCTGAGATGGGTTTTGCTCTTGCCCCAGCAGCTACCACAGTGGTCCCCTAGACTCAGAGACTGCCTTCTCCCTCATTCAAGGTGCTTCTCAAAAACAAAAATGAAAACACAGAATTCTTGAGAGCTCTTTATGTCATCCTCTTTCATGTCCACGCAACCAGATTTTTTTTTAAGTCAGAAAGTTCCCAGTCGGCTTATGAAAGCTCCCTTTGAAACTCCTTAATTCTACTGCTGATGGGTGATTTAAGCAGGGCCTGCAAAGTTTATCTTCAGTGACAACCCAGTGAGTTGTGTATTATTTCACTTAACAGATTACAGTAACGGTAAATGACCTCCCAAACCCACTCAGATAATAGATGTGGGGTGAGGATTTAAATCCAGACATATCTGACTCCAAAGATATGTTTTTCTTATAACATCATTTGGATTTCAAACACAAAAGCCTCAGTTTAATCTGCCTACCAGTGAGTCTGGTCGGAAACTTGGGCACACAGGGAAGTGTGTCCTAAAATGCTTCTTTTTTCATACTTTTGTTTATTTTATTGCAGTATAGTTGATTTACAATTATTATATAGGTTTCAGGTTACAACATAGTGATTCAGCATTTTTCAAGATTATAATCCATTTATAGTCACTATAAACTGTGACTATATGCATTGTGCTATATGCATTGTGCTGTGCAATATATTCTTATAGCTTATTTATTTTATACAGTTTGTACTTTTTAGTCTCCTTCCCTTGTCTTGCTCCTCCTCTCTTCCCTCTCTGCACTGATAACCACTAGTTTGTTCTCTGTATCTGTGAATATGTTTCTTTTTTGTCTTTTTGTTACTAGTTTTATTTTTTAGATTCCACATGTGATATTATATAGTATTTGTCTTTCTCTGCCTGACTAAGCATACTTTCCTCCAAGTCTATCCATGTTGTTGCCAATGACAAATTTTCATTCTTTTTAATGGTTGAGTAGTAGTCCATTGTGTGTGTGTGTGTGTGTGTGTGTGTGTACCACATCCTCCTTATCCATTCATCTATTGATGGACACTTAGATTGCTTCCATATCTTGGCACTTGTAAATAAACACTGGGATGCATATATCTTTTGAATTCATGTTTTCATTTTCTTTGGATATATATCCAGGAATGGAATTTCTGGATCATACAATAGTTCTATGTTTAGTTTTTTGATGAACTGTTTTCCACCGTGGCCATACCAACTGACATTCCCACCAACAGTGGACCAGTTCCCTTTAATCCACATCTTCTCCAGCATTTGTTATTTGTGGTCTTTTTGACGATAGTTACTCTGATGGGTGCGAGGTGATATATCATTGTGCTTTTGATTTCCATTTTTCTGGTGATTACTGATGCTGAGCATTTTTTCATGAGTCTGCTGGCCATCTGTATATTTTCTTTGGGGAAATGTCTGTTCAGGTCTTCTACCCATTTTTAAAATTAGATTGTTTGTGGGTTTGTTTTTTTTTTTGATGTTGAGTTGTATAAGCTGTTTATGCTCATACATAAACAGCTTTGGATATTAACCCCCTAATGATCATATTGTTTATAAAATGCTTCATTTTTAATTAGATTTTACTTATCGTGAAAAACTTTTCTATCAGTTTTCTCACCCTTACCACTTCCCAGAGCAGTGAAGGTTACCTCTCCCGGCTGGTACTCACAGCACTTATTGTTGGAGAAGTGATAGCCTGAGAAGAGATGAAAGTCCCTAACATCCCAGAATGTCAGAGTCAACCTCCAGCATAAGCCTCTTTGATCTACCTCTGCTCACAAGCAAGCTGGAAAAGAGCACTGGTCTAGTTTTTCCAGGACAAGACCCACGGCCAGGCGGCAAATGAGTACATGGTGGTGCTAATTCATCCCTACTTCCTTCCTTCATTTTATGACCTCAATCACATCCAGTTACACTCTGTCCACAAGCAAAGCAGGCTGTGTGCATCTCCAGGGAAGTGGACCATGTGATTTCCTGCCAGAAATGGTCCCCACCCCTGGGTTGGGACTTGGTGTCAATGGGGTCATCCCTGAATGAACTAGGTAGGACAACACTGAAATAAAACTCTTTCTTCACATCTGACTATTTCCCAGACTAGAGCTGTTGGCTCACAAAGGCGAGAGCCTAAGCGTGGCTAATGGCTGGAGAAACGACTCAGAGCCCAGCACCCACGCAAGACATGTTCATTCATGGCGTCTGCCTTTCCAGCCTGTTAGAAATGGAGGGATGTTTGTGCTAAGATACAGCCTCCCTCAAATGCTCCCCTGAACATATGCTGATGACAGGGATTCTTTATTCCTTGTGGAAAATATTTTTGCCACATGATAAAGCCTTACCTTTGATTTGGATGTTCTGTGCAGTGTCTCCTTTTAACTGAATTCAAAGCAAAACCCTTCCAGAAGTCCCTCTTGCAGACTCTTCCATGAACAGCCTGGGAGGCAAGCTGCACAGTTACTGCTGAGATCATCATCCCCTGGGTCTACCCTGAGGGATACAAACTTGAGCCACTCTCCCCGTCTTCCAGGTTAGTAAAGAAGCCTAAATGACGTAGGGAATTCATCCCCAAGGTTTTCCCCAGTTTTGTTCATCAGGCATGATGGCTGATTAGACAAAAATCACCACTGTGGTCCTTCTGCCTCTAAATCACACAAGGTCAGAAGGGCTCCATAGTGCTATCCTTGAATAGATAGGTTTAATAAGCTTTTCTTTCCTTGTGGGAGAAAGGCTCTGCATTCCCCTTGTTCAGTTTTATCCATCAATATTTTTTTTTGCAATATCTTGTTTTTGGTTTTAATGGGCCCTCAATGACCAGTGGGGGCTTCCCAGGTGGCACTAGTGGCAAAGAAGCTGCCTACCATTGCAGGAGATGTAAGAGATGCTGGTTCAATGCCTGGGTCTGGAAGATGCCCTGGAAGAGGGCATTGCAACCCACTTCAGTACTCTTGCCTGGAGAATGCCATGGACAGAGGAGTCTCGTGGCCTACAGTTCATGGGGTTGTGAAGAGCTGGACACAATTGAAGTGCCTTAGCAAGCATGCATGCAATGACCAGGGAGGTCTTGAGAAGACCTGGTAGTTGTGTTATTGCTACGAGGGTTGGATCTCTAGGCTCCCATATCAGGGTTTCCGGATAACTGGCTGGGAAAGCCTGCTGTGCTACCGCTCTCTGGGCCCTGAGCTGGGCCCATCTGCAGCCCTCACCCTCCAGGACTCTGACGGTGCCAGGACTGTGGGCAACAACAGCAGGACCCAGGGGCTGGGCACTAAGCCCAGACAACAGAGGCTGCAGCAAGGCTGACTGCAGTTTAGGGGATAGGCAAGAATGAGGTCATATCTGGAAAATACCACTAGAAATCTACCAAGCAGTGAGGAGGGAAGGTCAGAGCCAGATCAGTGTGGAGTGACAAGTGAGGGAGTCTATACAGGAAGATAGTATGTGAAAATCAGAAGGCACCTTGTCCAGAATTAGAGTGAAGAACAAACCAGGAAAACAGTCAGAAACAACCGATTGATTTTTGGCAAAAGTGTCAATGTAATCCAATGAAAAAAGGATTGCTTTTTCAACAAATGGTGCAGGAAAAAGTGTTTAACCCTATACAAAAATGAACCTTGACCATTTTCATACATACAATTTAACCTCAGATTGATCTGTAAGGACTAAAGCTGCGAAATCTTTCAGAGAAAACACAGGAGGAAGTCTTAGTGACCTTGAACTTGCCAAAAATTCTTTAAAAGGATTGAAAAAAACACAAACTATAACAGTGTTATTTACTTAATGCCACTGAACTGTATGCTTAAAATTAGTTAAAATGGGAATTTTTGTGTTATGTATATATTTTACCACAATAATCATAATAACAAAAGAAATAGCTTCTCTTCAGATGATTGCCAGAGGAAAAAAACCCCACAAAGTGTGAAAGAAAATTCAAAACTTTTGTGTTTTGAAAGGGAACCCTCCTACACGCTGATGGGAATGTAAATTGGTACAGTCACTATTGCGGTTCCTTAAGAAACTAAAAATAGAACTACCGTATGATTCAATAATCCCACCCCTGGACATCCAGAGAAAATCATAACTCAAAAAGATATATGCACCCCAATGTTCATTGCAGTACCATTAACAATAGCCAAGACATAGAAGCATCCTAAATGTACATCCCCAGATGAATGGATAAGGAAGATATGGCATATATGTACAATGGAATATTAGTCATAAAAAATACTTAAATAATGCTATTTGCAGCAACATGGATGGATCTAGAGGTTATCACACTAAGTGAAGTAAGCCAGACAGAGAAAGACAAACATCATATAATATCATTTACATGTGGAATATAAAAAAGAATGCAAATGAACTTATTTACAAAGCAGAAACAGACTCACAGACATAGAAAACAAATTTACTATTACCAAGAGGAAATGGGGTGGGAAAGGGATAAATTAGGAGTTTGGGATTAGCAGATACAAGCTATTACACATAAAATATTTGAACAACAAGATCCTACTGTTTAACACAGGGAACTATATTCAATATCTCAGAATAAACTATAATGGAAAATAATATGAAAAAGAATGGATATATGTATAACTGAATCACTTTGCTATACACCAGAAATTAACAACATTGTTAATCAACTATGTATGCGTTTGTCACTCAGCCTTGTCTAACTCTTTGTGACCCCACGAACTCATAGCCCACCAGGCTTCTCTGCCCTTGGAATTCTCCAGGCAAGAATACTGGAGTGGATTGCCATTTCCTCTCCAGTTAATCAACTATACTTCAGTGAAAAATAAAAAATAAAACTTTCATTCTTTAAATGAGACTGTTATAAAAATGAAAAGGTTGCATATGAAAAGTAGCAAAACCTTATCTGACAAAGGACATGTTCTAGAATATATGAAGAACATTTATAACTCAATAAGATGACAAACAATCCAATTGTTTTTAAAATGAGCAAAACATCTGAAAGGACATATCACTAAAATAGATAACAGATGGCAAATAAGACCTGAAAAGATGTCTAACATAACTAGTCATCAGAAAAATGTAAATTAAAACCACAGTGAGAAACTATATACCTACTACAATGGCTAAAATTTAAAAAACAAACTATACCAAATGTTGACAAGAAAGCGGAGCAACTAGAACTCCTCATGCACTGCTGGAAGGGATGTAAAGCAGCAGAAGCACTTTGGAAAATAGTTTGGCTGTGTGTTATCATATTAAATATGTATCTACTATGAGATCTAGCCATTCAACCTCTAGGTATTTACCCTGGGGAAATAAAAGCATATGTCCACAAAGGACTTGTACCTGAGTTTTCTTAGCAGTTTATTTCTAATCATCAAAAATTGGAAGCAATTCAAATATATGAAAAAATATAGTATATATGAACACATATAGTTCATATAGTATGAACAAATATAGTATACATGTAGAGGGGAACACTATTCAGCAATAAGAAGGAACTGACATGTGCAATAACATGGATGAACCTCAAGATAATTATGCTGAAAGAAGTCAGACCAAGAAAAAAGAAAAAAACAACATGCTGTCTGTTTCCATATATAAAATTCTAGAAAATGCAAATTAATCTATAGATATGGAAAGCAGACAATTGGTTGCCTAGGAACGAGGTGGGGGGGGAGTGAAGGATGGATTGCAAAGGAGCATAGGATGCTTTGGGAAGTGATAGACATATTCATTATCTTGATTATAGCAATGGTTTCATGGCTGTATACATATGTCAGGACTCATCAGTTTGTATTATTAAATATGTATAGTTAATTGTATATCAATTATAATTTAATAAACACTTTATAAAGTAGATGAAAGAAAGAAAAACCCACCTCTGTCATCAATAGGCAATATGGGGTCATGGTTAGATGTGGGCCCTGGAGGCTTCTCTAGGCTTGGATTCAGGATCTATGTAAGACTTACTAGTGTATGAAGTGAAATGAAGTGAAAGTCACTCAATCGTGTCCAACTCTTTGCGACCTCATGGACTGTACAGTCCATGGAATTCTCTAGCCAGGATACTGGAGTGGGTAGCCTTTCCCTTCTTCAGGGGATCTTCCCAACCCAGAGATTGAACCCAGGTCTCCCACATTGCAGGGGGATTCTTTACCAGCTGAGCTACAAGATAAGCCCAAGAATACTGGAGTGGGTAGCCTATTCTTTCTCCAGCATATCTTTCTGACCAGAAATCAAACCAGGGTCTCCTGCACTGCAGGCGGATTCTTTACCAACTGAGTTATGATCTTGACCAAATCATGTGATCTTGCTAAAGCCTGCTATCCTCACCTGGGAATGGGGATAATGACAGTGCTATGAAATTTATAAAGTACTTGGAACAGCAGCTCAAGTGTGGGAAATGTTGAGATCGTCACTGTCATAATCATCCTTTTTAAAGCTGATGATTGAAATGCAAGACAGACAGACAGTGGAGATCAGCATCCAGGCGGATGTGTGGAAGGGAGTCTGTGAGAAGTCAAGAATTCAGGTCTGACAGGGATATCCAGAAGTCCCACTGCCTCAAGGAATGGTGTTTTGGGACAAACATCTGACCAGCCAGGTTTAGCAGGTCTCGAAACTGCAAGGAAAAGAGAGACACCTTGTTGGTATCACACTAGACACAGTAGAAGACAAACTTTTCTCCGTCCCTCTTGCCCTGACAGTGGCTTTCTTACATATCAGTGTTCCAGTGCTTTCCAGTCAACCACCCCTTGTGTTTGACAGCCCTCATGTCTTGCACTAGATCCTGGGGTACCACCCAAGACAGCACTGCTTCAGCTTCTCTCTGGTCTGGGCGCTGAAAGCACTCACCTAGCTTTAGTCCCTGCCCAGAAGAACAGCAACAGGGCAATGGTAATGCCATCAGCTGACCACTCATAGTAAAGGCAGTAAAATCCAGAGAAATGCAAGACTTTGGCGGAAATACTGAACTGGTGCAGGTGGAGGGTGAGAAGGGAAGACGGCTGGTTAGAAATTGGAGGCGATTCTCCAGGATCCATCACCAAGCCGTGTAAGCATAAATCCAAAAAAACAAGCAAACAAAAAAAAAACCATGAAATCAGCAGTCAGGGCTGTGGTGGGATCCAGCTGGCCAGAAGCCTGGGCCCAGGCAATTTCATTCTCTGGGAGAGGTTCCTACAGGGGGAAGGAGGAAGGGAGAAGTGGGAGAAGAATCATTCTAATTAATACAGAAGTGAGTCAGGCCAGGGCATCCATCTGCTACTGCATGGTGAGGGGGCATCTTGAAAGAACTGCAACAAAAGACAAGGGCTCTTAAGAGCTCAGGGCTCAAAATCCAGCTGCACTGCTCTGCTGGTTGCACTCCATTTGCACACACACACACACATGTCCCCTCCTCCTCCATCCTGCTCTGTACCTGGATGACTGACCCCTTTAGGCTGCATCATCTGGGTTCTGGATGGGTTTGGCCAATGGGAGCCTCCGGGTGGACGGGAGATCAGGAGAAATGAGAGTCAGGATGTTTCTTCCCTGTTCCTTCCTTGCTTTGAATCCTGGTCCTGGCAGTGGCTGGATCCCTCTGTGATTCTAGGTCGACCTCCATGGGTCCAGTTCTCACCCATCTCTGGTCCCACTCTTTCCACTCCTTGATCTTTTAGGCTTGTAGGTGTTCAGAACATCTTGTGGTTGCTCCTGTCTAGGTGCCTTATCAGTCTTAACCTCACCCTCGCCTTGTGAAGTGAAATCTGTTTGAACCATCTTCAGTGGATCCGCTTGTTAGCTGTATAATAACTAGAGATAGTCACTCCCCAGGCTCCACTTTCTCATTTGTGGTGGGGACACCAGGGGATGTGAGGACTTGAGGTTAATGCACGTGGTTAGCCACTTCTGATCTCCCGGGAAACACTCTAGTGGAGGACCCTCAGGATGTGACTTTTGTATTCTACAGGTCTCCTAGTCCTTTCTCCTGCCCCCTCTCCAGTCTTTCAGCCCCTTGGATAAACCCTGCTCACTCAGAACGAAGGAGAGAAGAAGAACATCCTCCTGGTGCCTCATCACACATGGGAATACAGGAGGGGCACTCTGCCAGCCCCCACATCAACCTTGCCCTGACAAAAGTCAGCCTGCCTGGAATAAGAAAGTAACCGCAGCCGAGAAAGGTAAAGCCAAACCTGAAAACACAGGAGCTGAGTGTTTCAACCAACACAGGCCTGCAGCGTCCTTGCAGAGTGCTGTTTATGAGGCAGTAAACTATTTAAATGCTGTATTTTGGAACCCGCAAGGTCTCCTTGAATGGCTTATGAGAAGGTACTGCTAATAGGAGCTCCAGGAGGACTGGAGGGGGAGATTAGGGCACCTTTGCCTCGAAGCTGCAAGTTTCTGGGGGAGGACGGAGGCTCTGTGGGGAGCAGCAGAGTCTGGAGAGAAGAGGATGCCAGAACGGGGGGTGCCCCTGGGGAAGTCTCCAGGGTTCAGGCAGGGCAGCCAGAATCAGAGGTGCAAAAGGCTGATTCTGTGTGCTCTGCAGAGTTGTGAGAAGATACTTTTTGCAGCAGGCAAGAGGGCTATGGTGTGGTGTTCAAAAGCATGGCACAGGGTCTGAGCTTAAATCCTGGCTTGGCCATTTGTTTGTTGAATGACCTTGGCAAAGGTACTTACCCTCTCTGTAACTCAGTTTGGTCACCTGAAACATGGGGATGATAATAGTAATAAGTTAGCTTCCCTGGTGGCTCAGATCGTAAAGAATCTGCCTGCAGTGTAGGAGACCTGAGTTTGATCCCTGGCTTGGGAATCAACCCAGAGAGAATCCCCTGGGTTTTCTCCATGCCTGGAGAATCCCCATGGACAGAGGAGCCTGATGGGCTACAGTCCATGGGGTCACAGAGAGTCAGACACGACTGAGCAACTAAGCACACACATGCCTGTGTTATTGAGTTTCTGATGATTACATTAGATAATATTTACTATGTACTCAGCATGGGACTTAGCACATGTTAAATGCTCAAAAAATTAGCTTTTATCAGTGTTACCACCACACCCATCTGTTTCCATCTACCTTTCCCCAGCTCCAAAGACAGCAAGGGTTGCTAGGAGATTCGCACATAATATCTTGAACACCTATTTCTGGGAAGGTGATATAGCAACACAAATTCCGGGTCCAAATCAACTCTCACAGCCCAGCAGGGTCCAGAGGCTGCTGGAGTAAAAGGGCAGAAACTGGGGAGAGGGCTTCCCTGGTGGCTTAGTGGTAAAGAATTCGCCTGCCAATGCAGGAGACACCGATTTGATCCCTGACTCGGGAAGATCCCACATGCCTTGGGGCAACTGAGCCCATGAACCATAACTACTGAACTGCTGCAACTACTGAGCACATATGCTGCACCTACTGAAGCCTGCTCGCCTTACAGCCTGTGCACGGCAGCGAGAGAAGCCACCGCATGAGAAGCCTGTGCACCATGGAGAGCAGCCCCAACTAGCTGCAACTAGAGAAAGTTTACCCAGCAGTGAAGACCCAGCAGAGCCATGATAAATAAATACATTTTTTAAAAAGAAGAAAAGAAACTAGGGAGAGTAAAGTGATCAGTGCCAAGTGAGCTACATACAAACAACTCCACCACAGTGCTGGTGGTCCTTTTGGGGCAGGACCTTAGGAACTCTTTGACACAGGACTGGCAAAATTGGACATAACTGTGTACTCCTTTGTAGAAGGAAAAATAGTTGGGAGAGGGTCTCAGTTTTGAAAACCCATCATCATCAGTAAGAAATACAATCTGCTGATGATAGAAAGAAGCTGTATAACAAGAAAGAGGACGGTGCCAAGGAAGAAGCCAGCTGGTACCCAGGAGGGTTTCCAAGGCCACAGCAAACTTTGATGAATTTCCCAAGGTCTGAGACTCTCCCTTATCAGGCTCCAAAACTTGATGTTGTCAACAGGCTGAGGGTGGATTCTCTTTTAGGGGTAGATTTACTTCAACCAGAGTAATAAAACAAAGATACACAGACCAAAATGCTAATTCATTCTTCTTTCTTCCCTTATTGATAATATTTAATGAATACCTATAAATAAAAGTCTCTAATCTAACAGAACATATATTTTAGTTGGGGAGAAAAAAATAAATATCTATCCAGAGAATCAGAAAATAAGCCACAGACTGGGAGAAAATATTTACGAAAGATGTATCCAAAAAGGAATGTTAACTAAAATGTTTAAAAAGGACTCTTAAAATTCAGTAATAAGAAAATGAACACAATTAAAAATTGGAGGAAAAATCTGAACAAATGGATACCTCACCACAGAAGATGCAGATGGAAAATAAATGTATGAGAAGAGGCCCAACCTCACATGTCATTAGGGAATCGTGAGTTAAAACAGCAACGAGGGAGGGAGGTGGGAGGGGGGTTCATGTTTGGGATCGCATGTACACCCGTGGTGGATTCATGTCAATGTATGGCAAAACCAATACAGTATTGTAAAGTAAAACAAAGTAAAAATAAAAATTAAAAAAAAAAAAACCAGCAACGAGATACCTCTATACCGCTATTATGAATGAACAAAATCAGAAATACTAACAACACTAGGTGCTGGGGAGGACCTAGAGCAACAGGAACTCACATTCATTGCTGGTGGGGATTGTAAAATGGAACAGCCACCCTGGAACACAGTTTGCCAGTTTCTTACAAAACTAAACATGCTCTTACCACATGATCCAGCAGTCAAGCTCCTTGATATTTACCCAAAGGAGTGGAAAACTTAGGTCCACACAAAAGCCTGCACCCAAAATTTACAGCAGCTTTATTCATAACTGCCCAAACTTGGAAGCAACCAAGATGTTCTTCTGAAGGGGAATGGATAAATAAACTGTGGTACATCCAGACAATGGAGTATTATTCAGCAATAAAAAGAAATGAGTTAATAAGCCATGCAAAGACATGGAAGAAACTTAAATGCATATTACTAAGTGAAAGAAGCCCATCTGAAAAGGCTACATATTATATGATTCCAACTACATGACATTCTGGAAGAGGCAAAACTATGGCTGCAGTAAAAAGATCAAAGGTTGCCAGGAGTTTGGGGGAAGCAGGGATAAATAAGCAGAGGACAGAGAATTTTTAGGGCTATAAAACTACTCTGAATGATCCTATACTGTTGGCTATATGCCATTACAAATTTGTCAAAACCCATAAAATGTACAACAAAAAGAGTGTCTGCTTATGTAAATTATGGACTTTGGTCGATACTGGGGAAATGAGTGTGTCACACTGGTGCGTATGGGAGGGGTGGGGGAAGGGCTTGTGTGGGAGCGTCGCAGCCTTCAGCTCCACTTAGCGCTGACCCCAAAACTGCTGCAAACAAGAGCCTTAATTTTTTCTGGTGGGGGACTGCTCTGTGTGGTACAAGGGATCCTAGTTCCCTGACCAAGGATTGAACCCATGCTCCATGCAGTGGAAGCACAGTCTTAACCATCGGACAACCAGGAAAGTCCCTGTTAATTTTTAAAATCTATAAATAGCTAACAGAGAATGATAAACACCAGGGTTAGGTGTGGGAAATATGAGGAAGAAGGGCCACTTGGCTAAGGTAAGGCCACCTCCTTAGAGCCAAGATCAGAGGCGTTTCATGCGAAGGGAATGGCAAGTATTCGAGTCCTGAGTGAAGTGCCCAGCGGGAGATGAAGGCCGCTTCCCACAGGCAGTTCTGGGGGCTCTGGCCCCTCGCCCTTGCCTTCCACACACCCTTTCTCCAGGTTGGTTAATGCAAGTTAGTCTGCTACCATTAAATCTTGCTTGGGCAAATTATCCAAATAATTTGACCTCTCTGCATCTGCTTTTTGTCTACAAAATGTGGAAAGAGCTATTTTGCAGGGCTCTGGGGTGGAAAGGAGGAGTCCGTGAGGTAAAGAAGCTTTGGAAAGCCCCTTGTGCTGGAAGTAGCCATTCAATAGTCAGTTAGTTTAATTGCTGTTATCCACATTATTTTGACTATTCTGGCCCAATCTGTGAGCCTTGTCAGCAATTTAAGAAATGACAGTAGATAAAGTACAGACTTTGTTCAAATTTCACAAAATTTTATGCTAGGGGGCTTCCCTGGTGGCTCAGAAGATAAAGTGTCTGCCTGCAATGCAGGAGACCCAGGTTCACACCCTGGGTTGGGAAGAGCCCCTGGAGAAGGAAATGGCAACCCACTCCAGTATTCTTGCCTGGAGAATCCTGTGGACAGAGGAGCCTGGCGGGCTACAGTGTCCATTATTTGTTTTCATACCTTATCCAGGACTCCATATTGTATTTCACTGCAGCGAGCACCTTCAGCTGCAGGCAACAAATTCTGGTAAATTCTCTTTTCATTTTTATTCTGTTACAAATATTTTCTAATTTTCCTCGTTATGGTTTCTTAGATACACTCATTTAAAAGTGGACATTTAATTTCTAAGTATGTGAAATTTTGTTTAAAGTGTCTTTAATATTAACTTCCCATTTTGATACTAATTTCTCATTTAAATGCTTTCTTTGCCAACACTCTCTGTGTTTTTTTCAGTCTAACTTTATTGAGCCTTTCGATGACTAAGTCGAAGATCTCTGTTGATAAGTGTCACATTGCGCTTTAAAATATGTGGGTTATTTTCAAATATCTTTAGATATTGATTTCTAACAGAATTCCACAGTGATAAGAGAACAGATTCTGTATGATTTCAATGCTTTCAGATGATGAAATTTTTGTACCTTGTTTCATGTCCCTGAGTATGTTCTGGTGTCTCCTAGTTTACAGTCTATAGGAACTTGAATAGAATTTGCATCCAACTGTTCTGTGAAAATTATTTAAATCTTCATTATATTGAATCGGTTCACAGTGCTTTTCAGGTCTACTATATCCTTCTACATCTCTGTATATTTGTTCTATTAATTTTTGAGAGTTTGATATTGAAGCTCCAACTAAACAGCTGAATTTATCTACTTAAAAAAATAATTGTAGTATATAGTGAAATTATATGTAATCTTGCTCTGTATTTTCCAAGTCTCCTGTAAATGTGTTAGAAGCATTTTTAAATGACTTTCATAATTAAAAAACATAAAAATTTGTTGATATTCGACAGAAAACAACAAAATTCTATAAAGCAATTATCCTTCAATTAAAAAATAAATAAATCTTCAAAAAAATAAAAATAAAAAAAAATAGCAGTGGAGCACAGGAATGACCCATAGGCATGGCTCTGGGCACAGGAATGATCTGCACAACCCCAGGCAAGTTATTAATATTTAAACTCTCTGCCTCAGTTTGCCCACCTGCATAATGGAGCTACTGATAGACCCTACTTAATGGAGTTGCTGTGAAGATAGAATGAGTTAATCCACATAAAGCTGTTAGAACAGTGCCTGGTAACTGGTGGGGGTCCAGATGCCCACTGCTGTCCTATGCCATATTTTTTACTTCCAGGAAACAGTTTCCATGGAAAGAAATCTGAGCAAACCTGTTGGGGAGGTCATGCAGAGAGAAAGAGACCCTGGAGGATGGGAAGGCACATAGGAAAGAACCAAGGCACCCCAGTGGACAGCCAGCAGCCAAACATGTGAGTGAGGCCATCTTGGTTCTTAAGATGCCATGGCTGACACCAGATAAAGCAGAGTGTCCCAGCCAAGCCCTGCCCAAATTCCCACCTTCCTAAAATCCTGAACAGTCAAATGATCATTCTTCTATGCCACTGGGTTTGGGGTGGTTTGCAATATATATATATTTATATGTAATATATATGTATATGTAAGTCAAGGCTACGGTTTTTCCAGTGGTCATGTAGGGATGTAAGAGTTGGTCTGTGAAGAAAGCTGAGTGCCGAAGAATTGATGCTTTTGAACTGTGGTGTTGGAGAAGACTCTTGAGAGTCCCTTGGACTGCAAGGAGATCCAAACCAGTCCATCCTAAAGGAGATCAGTCCTGGGTGTTCTTTGGAAGGAATGATGCTAAAGCTGAAACTCCAGTACTTTGGCCACCTCATGCGAAGAGTTGACTCATTGGAAAAGACTCTGATGCTGGGAGGGATTGGGGGCAGGAGGAGAAGAGGACGACAGAGGATGAGATGGCTGGATGGCATCACAGACTCGATGGATGTGAGTCTGAGTGAACTCCGGGAGTTGGTGATGGACAGGGAGGCCTGGCGTGCTGAGATTCATGGGATCACAAAGAGTTGGACATGACTGAGCGACTGAAATGAACTGAACTGAACTGATACATATATAAATAACTAAAAATAGCTCAGTGGTAAAAAAATCCACCTGCCAAGCAGGAGACACCTGCCAAGTAAAAGATGAGGGCTTCGATCCCTGCGTCAGAAAGATACCCTGGAGAAGGAAATGGCAACCCACTCCAGTATTCTTGCCTGGGAAAATCCCACGGACAGAGGAGCCTGGCAGGCTACAGCCCATTGGGTCACAAAGAATTGGACATGACTGAGCAACTAAGCAGCAGCATAATAACTAAATACATAAAACACACCTACGACTGCATCCATTATGTGCTGATTTTCTAGTTTCATTCTCACAGGCCAATCTTATGTCTCCTTTATATCTCATCTACACAAGCAATAAGGGAGCTCATATTTTCTGGTAATAAATCAAAGAGTGAAATAATCCAGCAAAGTTAAGAAGGTGTGGTCTCTGCTCTTGGGAAATGAAGCTAAAATGGCCTTAAAGGGAAAAAAAAGTACCATGGAATACAGAATAAAAAGACCAATCCCTCACATTTGCATAATGTTTTGGACTTTCTTGGAGGCATCAGAAATCACATGATTTTCCTTCAAAGCACCTAACAACAAACAGTTAACACTGGCTGACCATTTCCCATTTGCCCAGCACTTACCCGAGCCCTGGGATTTCTTTGGAAGGAATGATGTTAAAGCTGAAACTCCAGTACTTTGGCCACCTCATGCGAAGAGTTGACTCATTGGAAAAGACTTTGATGCTGGGAGGGATTGGGAGCAGGAGGAGAAGGGGACGACCCAGGATGAGATGGCTAGATGGCATCACTGACTCTATGGACGTGAGTCTGAGTGAACGCCGGGAGTTGGTGATGGACAGGGAGGCCTGGCGTGCTGAGATTCATGGGGTCGCAAAGAGTCGGACATGACTGAGCGACTGAACTGAACTGAACTACCTGAGCCTTTACAAGTTATCATAACGGACCAAGTTGTACTTCCCAGAAATGGCTGTCATGGGACTTCCCTTGTGGTCCAGTGGTTAATACTCGGTGCTTACACTGCATGGGGTACAGGTTCAATCCCTGGCCAGGGAATTAAGATCCCACATGCTGCATGGTATGACCAAATAAAACAAAACAAACAAACAAAAAAAACAAATGGCTGCAAGAATACTTCCCATCCTACATGCTCTTCTTGTGACTTGATGTCACCATTCTTCTCATTCCACAGCAAGGGAAGCCACCGCAATGAGAAACTCCTGCACTGCAACGAAGTATAACTCCCATTCACCGCAACTAAGAGTAGCCCTCACTTCCCACAGCTAGAGAAAGCCTGCCCGCACCATTGAAGATCCAGCACAGCAATAAGTAAAATAAATTTTGAAAAAAGAGAGAGAGAGAACTGAGCTCCTCTTATCCACAGCTGTATCCATAGCATCTAGCAGATGATACTTGCTCAATAAGAATTTATTCAATGAATGAACATGTCAACCCTCTTGAATCTCACAAACTACTGGAAGACGTCAGTAAAGTAGGCACTTATATTTGTAGATAAGAAAGACAGCCTAGCGATATCAAGTGACTGGCCTAAAGCTACACTTCCAGCACCTGTAAAGAGTAAGATTAGATCCCTAGTCCGCTGACCCCCTCCAACTGGTGCCCTTTCCCTGTGCCATGCTGATGTTAAGTAGATCCCAAGTACATAGCTCTTTGTAACTGTCCTGAACTGGGGTGGCACCCTGGAAAGAGGGCATCTAGATGAATCCAAGCCTGGCATCCTTCCTGAAACAAGTAGTCTTTATGTGAGATGTTGGAGCAAGCATGGAATATGGCCTGACTCTGAGAGCTAAAGAGGGAATTCCAGGAGGAGAAGAAGCTTTCTGAGGGACTTCTCGTCTAAGTGAACTGGACATATGTGTAGTTGACAGTGGCCTTGCTAGTTAAAGAGAACAAGCAAGAGAAGCCTGGGATGAGCAAAAGTAAGGAATCAAGGGCTCTAGAGGGGCAGAGGGGCTCCTCTGTTGAGCTTGACATCTGCAGAAATGCTGAATTTTCCACCTTCTAGCCCAAAGCAACTGGCTATCCAAAGGGGATGCTGGCCACAGGAAGAGATCTCTGTTCCCAGAGCAGCAAGATCCAGATGAGGAAGATGAGGTGATTCCATGTGTCCTGAAAAGAGAGAAGACACACCAAGGGAGGGGAGAAGTGCTCTGTGTTCTCCCCTTGATTCTCTTTCTTCTAGCTTTCCTGAATTTGACAGTCTCCATTTTCTTACCAATGGAGGGTGAAATGACCACTAAGATTTCTTTTGAATCTTGGCAACAGAGCTCAGGCTTTTATTAGCATGCAGTAAAAATGGCATTTGCCTCAGTAACAACAAAATTAAATCCTGGTTGACTTGGAGTTTAATACCTTGGCCTTTCGAAGTTCACTTACTGAGTGATTTACTTCCTTAGCTCCTTTAACCCAATATACTCAGCAGCTGACCTTCCAGTGGATGCCATTTATCTTACTTCAACAATACAGATCACGGACCATCCTGAACATGGGTCTCAGAAATGATTCATAAAGATTAAATGTGCTTTAGTCATGCATACCATGGAGCAGTGAAAGGCAGCGTGGGTGGTAAGTGTGCTGGGGTGGTCTCAGGAGTCTAGGAGGCCATCCTGATCGTGACTGTGCACTAAACTTCTTGAATCCTCAATTTTCCCATCTGTCAAAATGGGAATCATATCATGTTAGCACAGAAGACTACTCCCTAAAAGTGAAATTCCATGTTAAAGTATTCAACTTGACTCCTTAAGAACTTACTATTTTCCATGAACAGATTGAGATCCTCAGTGCAATGGAGTCCCTATTTTCAAGACTCCCTATCTGCTATGGGAGATAAGACATAGAACACCGCCAGTAAAGGCTGGCAAGAGTGGCAGGGTGCATTGCAGAGGCATAAACGCTGGGATCAGTAAAGAAGGCTGCATGGAGAAGGTGAGACAATGTGGGAACTGAAGGTTAGGCAACACATGGGTAGACAGACAAAAGTCATATGGATTTAATGTATAGCAAAATCTATAATACGTAGTTTGTTATTATATAAACATTAGTATATGTAAAGCTATGTGTGCAATAGTCACTCAGTAATGTCTGATTCTGCGACCCATAGACTGTAACCTGCCAGGCTTTTCTGTCCTTAGGATTTTCCCAGGCAAGAATTCCGGAGTGTGTAGCCATTCCCTTCTCCAGGAGATCTTCCCACTCAGGGATTGACCTTGGTTCTCCTGCAATTCAGATAGTTCAGTTCAGTTCAGTCACTCAGTCATGTCCGACTTTTTGCAACCCCATGAACTGCAGCACACCAGGCCTCCCTGTCCATCACCAACTCCCGGAGTTCACTCAAACTCATGTCCTTCGAGTCGGTGATGCCGTCCAGCCATCTCATCCTCTGTTGTCCCCTTCTCCTCCTGCCTTCAATCTTTCCCGGCATCAGGGTCTTTTCAAATGAGTCAGTTCTTCTCATGAGGTGGCCAAAGTATTGGAGTTTCAGCTTCAACTTTAGTCCTTCCAATGAACAGCCAGGACTGATCTCCTTTAGGATGGACTGGTTGGATCTCCTTGCAGTCCAAGGGACTCTCAAGAGTCTTCTCCAACACCACAGTTCAAAAGCATCAATTCTTCTGTGCTCAGCTTTCTTTATAGTCCAATTCTCACATCCCTACATGACCACTGGAAAAACCACAGCCTTGACTAGACAAACTTTTGTTGGCAAAGTAATATCTCTGCTTTTTAACATGCTATCTAGGTTGGTCATAACTTTTCTTCCAAGGAGTAAGCGTCTTTTAATTTCATGGCTGCAGTCACCATCTGCACTGATTTTGGAGCCCAACAAAATAAAGTCTGACACTGTTTCCATTGTTTCCCCATCTATTTCCCATGAAGTGATGGGACCAGATGCCATAATCTTAGTTTTCTGAATGTTGAGCTTTAAGCCAACTTTTCACTCTCCTCTTTCACTTTTATCAAGAGGCTTTTTAGCTCCTCTTCATTTTCTGCCATAAGGGTGGTGTCATCTGCATATCTGAGGTTATTGATATTTCTCCCGGCAATCTTGATTCCAGCTTGTGCTTCTTCCAGCCCAGTGTTTCTTATGATGTACTCTGTATATAAGTTAAATGAGCAGGGTGACAATATACAGCCTTGACATACTCCTTTTCCTATTTGGAACCAGTGTGTTGTTCCATGTCCAGTTCTAATTGTTGCTTCCTGACCTGCATATAGGTTTCTCAAGAGGCAGGTCAGATGGTCTGGTATTCCCATCCCCTTCAGAATTTTCCACAGTTTATTATGATCCACACAGTCAAAGGCTTTGGCATAGTCAATAAAGCAGAAATAGATGGTTTTTTTTTGGAACTCTCTTGCTTTTTCGATGATCCAGCAGATGTTGGCAATTTGATCTCTGATTCCTCTGCCTTTTCGAAAACCAGCTTGAACATTTGAAGTTCATGGTTCACGTATTGCTGAAGCCTGGCTTGGAGAATTTTGAGCATTACTTTACCAGCGTGTGAGATGAGTGCAATTGTGTTGTAGTTTGAGCATTCTTTCACATTGCCTTTCTTTGGGATTCTTTACCATCTGAGATATCAGGGAAGCCATTTAAAGCTATAGCATATTCAAAATATGAAGCTGCTTCACAGGTAGATTATTAGTTGTTTAAGGATATTTGCTGCCACTCCTACACTGCGCTTCCCTGATGCTCTTCTCTGTAGGAAGAGTATACTTCCTACTCCACCGATGTTAGAGTTGAACATGACTTCATTTCCCAGTGAGAAGTGATATACATCATATCCAAAAGCTGTGAAAGCCATTGAGTAGTTCCTCACTGTTCTTTTCCTCTCCCAGAAGGTAAACATGCCCCAGAGAGGTCCTACCTCCACAGCCCAAGTCCAAGAATGAAGAAGACATGGAGCAGAGTTGAATAATGAACAAATAAGATGAGTGAGAAGTAACCCTGTATGACTGAGATTGCCTGTTACGCAGCATAATTTAGTCTAAGCTGACTGATGCAAGCTTCATATAGAAAAAACTGACATCATCAGTGTAAAATAAAACATGCATTCCTCCCGCATGTCTCCTATACTCTCAATACTCCACTACAACACCGTTACACTTCTGACACCAGATTGTGGGTTTTTCACACATCAAACAATTCTGGAGGAGGGGAGAAGGATAAATTATGAGTTTAGGATTAACATACACACACTACTGTATATAAAATAGAACCAATAGGGACCTACTGCATAGCATAGGGAAGTATACTCCTATAAAGGATAAGAATCTGAAAAAAAAATTACATATATATATATATATATACAAAAAATACTGAATTACTGTGTCATATACCTGAAACTAATACAACTTTATAAATTAACTATGCTTCAAAAAAGAAATATATATATATATATACACATATACATATAAGATTAAAAAAACAATTCTGTGACACTAGGAGGATGTCCTAAAATGTAATTGAATTATGAAACTGTTTTCCTGGACAAAACATCAGATCCCATAGGTTAAGGGCTCAGTCCAACAGGATTGTCCCCCATCCCCTCTTCAGATA
Organism: Ovis canadensis; assembly: GCF_042477335.2. NCBI lineage: Eukaryota > Metazoa > Chordata > Mammalia > Artiodactyla > Bovidae > Ovis > Ovis canadensis. The sequence goes on along the minus strand of NC_091247.1, from coordinate 77,310,905 downwards.
CCAGCTGCAAGTCCAGGGTGTCACTGTGATTCTGAATGACCAGCTATGTAGATCATGGATTCCCACAACCCCATCCTCAGGCTTGATTCATTTGCTAGAGATGCTCACAGAACTCAGGAAAACATTTTACTTGCTAGATCATTGGTTTATCATAAAAGGTTGTAACTCAGGAACAGACAGATGGAAAAGATACACAGGGCAAGAGATAGAGAAGGGGTACAGAGCCTCTGTGCCATTCTCTTGAATCTTCACGTGTTCACCAACCTGAATGGTCTCTGGATCCTGTATTTTGGGGTCTCATAGAGTCTTCATTATGTAGGCACAATTGATTAAATCATTGATCATTGACTTTAATCTTCCCTAGAGGTGGAGGGGGAGAAGGCAATGGCACCCCACTCCAGTACTGTTACCTGGAAAATCCTATGGATGGGGGAGCCTGGTAGGCTGCAGTCCATGTGGTCGCTAAGAGTCGGACATGACTGAGCGACTTCACTTTCACCTTTCACTTTCATGCACTGGAGAAGGAAATGGCAACCCACTCCAGTGTTCTTGCCTGGAGAATCCCAGGGACGGGGGAGCCTGGTGGGCTGCCATCTATGAGGTCGCACAGAGTTGGACACAACTGAAGTGACTTAGCAGCACCAGCAGAGGTGGAGGGGGAGCTGAAAGCCTTCTAATCACGACTGGTTTCCCTGGCAACTAGTCCCCATCTTTAGGTCACCTACCAGTTTTCTGAAAGTCACCACACTAGCATAAACTCAAAAGTGGTTGAAAGAGGCTTGTTATAAATAACGAAAGACACCTTTATCACGCTAATAACTCAGGAAATTTCAAGGATTTTAGGAGTTCTTAGCCCAGAAAAGGAAGAATACAGAATCTATATTTTTTATTATAAATCACAACATCACAGTTACTTATTGAGCACCTATGCACTGTATGAAGTCCCTCAAGGGGAGCTGAAAAAGATGATGATGATTTCTTTTAATCATTGAAAGTATTCATAACTACCCTCAGTATTGAACTTCACAGTTCGCAAAACACTGGCATACATTATCTCAGCCAGAGCCAGGAGGTGAGTATTTTCCCCATTTTACAAATGAGGACACTGAAGTTCAAAGTGGCTAAGGCTCACCTCAGTTCACACAGCCAAGCTGGATCTTTGGACTCCCTTGAAAAGCACCTGCAACCTGCCCCTCCCCACCACCCCCATCCCTGGCCTGAGAGAGCTTTAGAGCAAAGGTCGAAGTTGAGACCTGCCTCATAGGTGTTCTAGCACCACCAGAACTGGGGCTAAAAGCTAGCTTAGCTAGCTTTCTGGTCTACAGGAGCTCTAAGAGCTCAGCCAACAGCCCTGGGCTTCAGGCTTCCTTGGCAGATCTCCTTCTTTTCCAGTCCACTTTGCACACTAATTCTGAAGGATTAACTGACCTTGGTGAAGGGGTCAAACCAGGTTTGACCCCCACCCCGGGGTGTGAGGGGATCTCCTCAACTGGCACCCTCACTTCAGTCTGACTCATTTTCTGTGGTGAGCTCTGTGGTTGGGAGGCGAGGACTGAGGGACTTAATATTAGAGGAAGGCAGAGAGTGAAGGAAAGGAGAGGAAGAGGACAGAGAATACAGGAAAAAATAAGCAAGATGAGTTCCCTGCATGTAGCCTGGAGCTTCCCACTGCTCTGAGGAAATGGAGGTCCTCTGCCCTCTTCCATTTCCACACTAAACCTTTACCTCTCGGGGGTCCTGCGCACTGACTAAGCCTCCCCAGTTAGGAAACACAGGACAGAAGTTGCAGAACTGAACTGGGTAGGTGAGCCTAGAGCTCAAGGGGGCCTGAGAGGGAAGTAGTAAGTGCATCATCCTCTGCTCTCTCTCTCTCTCTCTCTCTCTCTCTTCCTGCATCCGCAGCCTTGGGACTGGGCTTCCCTGTGGGTTGGTTGACCAGAGCAGATAACTGGGAGCTATTAGGGTCTTGCTGTTCCTCTCCTAGGACCACCGATTGATTGATGAGTGCTGGACTCAGAGCACTGTCCCCACTCAAATTTGACTCTCATTGGATTCCAGCCACCTTCAGGCACAGCATTTCATACATAACGAAGTGAGTTGAGCTCATATACACCCTCTTTTTGAGCACTTATTATGTACCCCACACTGTTCTGAGTTCTTTACGTGGAATTAACTCAATTAATGATCAACATTCTTATCTCCATATTACAGGTAAGAAGACTGAAAAATGCCAGTACTATCTGTAGCGAAATGATCAAAGGAGGTGTCCTTAAGACTCCTGAAGGAGCGCTGGAGATTGGAAGGACAACACAAGTGTTTGGTGATCTGGTCAATAAAGAGCCAACTGGCTGGATGTTTGGAGCCCACCTGCTTTTCTCCAGTGAGAAATAAATTCACATGAGGAATGAGATATCTAGAAAAAGCATTGAATTAGGGGTTGGGGGACCTGGGACCCAAACCATGAACCTGTCCCTGATAATAGAGTAACCTTGAACAAGTCATGTTATCTCTCCGAGCCCAGGGTTCCTACAAGTGAAGTGAGAGATCTGGGGTTGGGGCAGCTCACCCTTTTGATCATTTCACTGTAGATAGTGATGGCCCCAGAATTGGTCAGTTTCCTCATCTGCAGTAGGGGTGGAAGTTATGACCTACGGTTCAGTGACATCTCTAGTTGCTGGCTCTGAGCTCTGCAGAGCAGCTGGCAGTGGCGTTCCTGGGAAATGAGCTGGAGGTTGCTACAGTTTGGTAATTTCCCTGAACAGCTGGTGTGGAGAGCAGGGAGGGCAGGACAACCTCTGAGACTCTAGCCAACTGCAGTATATATTAAGGGCAGCCCAGATGGCCACTAGCCAACAACCCATGCCAGGTAATTTGCAAGCTGTACTTTCTCCTTTTGAAGGTCTCTCTCTCCAGGATATGGGGAAGGAGGTCTGTCCCTTCCCACTTCTGCACCTGCCACCTGAGCAAGGCCTCAACCTGAGCCTCTATTGTCCCCTAGATCCTATGAGTCTCCACCTTCCTCAGGGCCAATCTGAGGCCCCTGATGTGGGCTCTGGGACCACCAGGCCTTCTTGAACAGCCTTTAAGGAGGGGATCAAAAGGAAAATCACATTCTCTTGCCCCACCTTTGTGACAAATGTAGACACAGGCTCTTCTGTTATTTTTCTTAAGGTTGTAAAGAAGAAAACTGCTGAAGGCTTGAGGTTGACAAAAGAGAGTTAAAATTACAGAAGAAAAACAATGAAGTTGAAGATTGTCTACAGACTCTCCTGGAGTCCACTGACCCATGACCTGGGGTGCCCTGCATGTCCCCACCTTCCACCACCACCTCTTACCACCACCACCCCTGGCCCCGACTGCCTTAGGCCACCATCAACCTGCAGGGTTAACTCAGTTCTCACAGGCAGGAGGGCCCTTGGCCAGATCCCCTCTGCCTGGAGTTCAGGCCCCTACTCTGTTTTCCCTCAAAGAAGAGGAAAGCCTCTCCTCTACCACGTGACCCCTGGAATAAATTCCGCCCTGAGGGGTGGCTCTGTCTGCCCACTGGGAAGACAGCCTTCCATATTAGTATGCGCAGCCATTGCTCCCCTCTTGTCTCAACCTGTCCACTCTAGAAAAGCACCCATCTTTCCTCCACATGATCAAAAAGTTCAGTGTTTTTTCCAAAATAAAAAGCAGTCTTTTCCCTCATGTGGATTTCCCTTTGTCCTCTTGCTAAACAGAAAACACCTAAGGCTTTTAAATTATGGTATTCCCTGCCTCAAGCCTTCTAGATTGCAGGGTCTGATACGAGAGTACCCCTTCACGTAAGTCATAACCAGACATGAGCAACCATATTTGGACCAGTCATGGTTGAAGGTAAAAGGTGCCTGGTAGTCTTCAGAAGAAGGTCCCCTTCTAAGAGTCAAGGTTTTAAACTAAGCACAGAATTAGAATGGTTTCATCAGCCAGCAGGACCAAATTACCCCTGTGTTTATTATTTTTTAAAGGCATTGACCTATGAATAAACAGCACTTGACGTTGAAAATTGCCACATTAAATATCCAGCTCCTCTGCCCGATTACAGCAGCCTACAGAGCTCTTCCAAATTGTCACCTAGGAGGAATATGACAGCAAACAATGCTTTAAAAGTAAGTAATCTGCTCTATAATTATTTTAGCTGCTGCAACTGCCAACCAGCAGGATCACTTATGAAAAAGGATGCAGTCATCCCTTATTAAAAATGCATGAATACACAGTCTCTTGATTGTGGAAATAATCAGCAGACCATCTAATGTAACAAGACTGAGCCACAGAAGGAATTAATTAGGGTGAAATTGATTAAGGAGACGAGGGTACAAATCTATCTGTGATGATTCAGGCTCCGATTAAACTCAAGCATTAATTCTCACGTTCTTTCAAATTAAGAGCCTCATCTAAATGCTCCGTATTAATATTCCAACATACCGCACCCTCCCTTAACCAAGGAGAAACATACATATCAAAGGAAAACTGAAGATCCTGTTCTTGTTGCCCATCAAGCTTCTGTCATCAAGACGTCAGGAGCTCAGAGATTTTATTTTTTTAAATAAAAGATGGCTGGGGGGAAGGGTAGTGAAATCCCCAAATTCATTGTGGTTTTGAGCACTTTAGGACTTTCATGGGAGATTTTCTTAAACGTCAAAGGAAGCATACAACAGCACTAATTATATGACAGCCGCCTGAATTCTCTTTGTCCTGCAGTAACCTGCTTTGGTATAGATAAGGGGACCTTGAAGGGGTCATATATTCCATCCCCATCCTGGAGACCGAGCTGTATCAAACCAGAGACCCATCCGTAATTATCTGCCGTCTCCCAAGAGGCCTCAGGGCACCTGGGCTCCACAGCTCCCTCGGTAACGCGATCTGGCAGCTAATGCATTCCCAGCTCCGCTCGCCCTCCCCCACTTCCCCCTGCAGCCTTTTGAAGGATGTGAGGAAAGCTTCCTGCACCATTGATTTTTCTCTTTTCACTTTTCCTCCATTAGCAGCGCTTCCTGGCTCTCTCCATCCAAACCTCCAAACCGCGCTTCGGTTTCACAGGGTCGCTGACCTTGCCGTCCTGCAGCGACTGCTCTCTGCAGCTCTGCTTCCATCGGCCTCCAGGCCTTTGGTGCCTCGGCCGCGAGACTGAGGACGTCCTTTGTCAGGGCCAGAAATTGAGGCTGAGGAGCATCCCAAACGGCATAGAGCCGTCCCTCTGCTGGGGTTACATCTGCTCAGCACCGTTAGCAGGGGAACGGCTGGTTGAGGTGCTCCCAGAACAGGGGCTTGGAGGTTGCCAGCCTTATAGACGAAGTGTGGGGAAACAGAAGTAAAGAAGCAATTTCAAGCCCTTTGTTTGGCTGGAATATGCTCTGGTTTTTCTCTTGCACAACCCTGGGAGATAGTCATGGTGACCAGTTTACTCAGGAGACAGAGCTGCTCTCAGGGACCTTCAAGTAGATCTTCCCCCAGGCCTCCTCATGGGGAGTCCAACCAGGTCTCCCCAGGGAGTGTACCACGCTTGGTCCAGGGGAGAGGGCAGTCCACACAGAGGGAACAGTGGAAGGGGGTCTGGGAACAGCGTGAATGTGGCAGGTTTCCCCTTTCTGGGCCAACAAGGGAAGTCCCAGTTACATTTACAGAAAGTATCCAAGGTCACCCCTGCCCACACAGCCCTCCTCCCTGGTCTCAACTGCTTCTAGCAGAGCTGGGCAGAAGTCTGCGGAGGAATCCCCTGTAGGTCACCTAGGAGCTGCTGTTGCTGCTGCTAAGTCGCTTCAGTTGTGTCTGACTCTGTGCGACCCCATAGACGGCAGCCCACCAGGCTTCCCCATCCCTGGGATTCTCCAAGCAAGAACACTGGAGTGGGTTGCCATTTCCTTCTCCAGTGCATGAAAGTAAAAAGTGAAAGTGAAGTTGCTCAATCGTGTCCGACTCTTAGCGACCCCACGGACTGCACCCTACCAGGTTCCTCTGTCCATGGATTTTCCAGGCAAGAGGACTGGGGGAAAAAAAAAGAGTACTGGAGTGGGGTGCCATTGCCTTCTCCGCACCTAGGAGCTAGGGGATTGCTATTACTGTGAGCCCCAGGGAGAAGTCTAGATAGTCAGGGGCGCTAGATACTCAAGCCATACTGTTCTGCAGCCTGGCTCCACTGCCTACACTTCCAGGCCAGGGTCCACCACGGGTGACTCTGAACAACAAAAGAGGAATACGGCAAGGTGGCCAGGCCTTGCCTCCTCTCAGAAAGCTCTGTCACTTAATGTCTATGTAAATTTGTGGATGCAAATTATTATAAGGGGACAGAGACCCCCAAAACAACCCAGCCCCAAATGCAAATAGTTATGGGGGAGGGGAGGGATGGTCACCCTAACAATACCTATCCACAGAGCCTGGAATCCCAGACTCAACAAAGTGTTCCATGCCCGGCGAAGCAGCTACTGCGGCCAGAGCCCATCGTCTCCCACCTCTCTCTCCTCTACAGCCTCTCTTTTATACTATTCTTCTCCCAAATTTCCCTCACTTTGATTATTAGCAACCTGGTTCTGAGGAGCTACCTGGGACTTTAACCTTGTCCCATGAACTGAGGATGCAAGACATAAAGATGACATCCCTGCCCTCGAGAATTTCACAGGTTGGCAGAGGGATGACATTAACCAAAGCAAGTCAAAACCACAGCAGAGAGTGTTGCATAAAGTATTAGATTCAGACCAATTTCACACTGAATGAAATCAGAGACAGGGAGCAAGCAACCCTCTGGCCATGCATGGGCTGAGGTGATCAGGACGGCTCCTGGGAATAGGCAGACCTTGACTCTGAACTGGCATCCTAGGAACCTGGATTGAGGGGAGAGCAGAAGGATTCCAGGGAACTGAGGGTGCACCAAAGCCCAGACTAGAGGGCAGGTTAGGGAACCCTTCAGCCCGGCTGGCGCGGAGGCTAATACTTGGGAGTAAGGGTCACCAACTTTTTTAGGTCTTGAATGCTAGCTTTAGAGGTTTTGGTTTTAGTCTAGGCTATTGGATCTCCAACTTCAGTGCACTGCAGTATTACATGGGGTGCTGGTTAACTGAGGGTTCCCAGGCCCTGGTCCTATAGGTATGGGGCTTGTTTTTTGTTTTTCGGGTTTTTTTTTTTTTTCCACACTGGAATGCATGATTTTAGTTCCCTCACCAGGGATCAAACCCGTACCTGCTTCAGTAGAAGCACAGATTCTTAACTACTGGACCACCAGAGAAGTCCCAGGTATGGGGCATTTTAAACAAATATCCTAGTTGATTCTGATAGTGGCTCCCAGAAGAGGTAGCTGACGGTCCTCTTCCGGCTGTTTTGTCCCTCCTGCGGGTAAGGCTGGGCTTTGTTAGCACCATGGAAACCACGGGGCTACGGAGGATTCCCGGGTTCTGTGAGGGTGCTGAGCCTTGTCTCCTAGGAACCTGAAGGCTGGGGCAGGAAACTATTTTGACTACATAGTGGCCAAAGGAAAAGCAGCCCCGCTGAGCAAAACAGAAGAGTTACCCTGTAGAAGAGTGGAGACGCTGCCTTAGACCCTGCGGCCACGTGGGTCCCTGCCTAAGCTGCCCCATCGATTAAAATGTGGAGCCAAAAAATATGGTGATATTTTTTATATGATAACGGTGTTCCGCTCTAGGTTTCTCTAAATAGCATTTCCACTTGGCACTGTAATAGGCTTTAGGCCCCAGATGTGCCCTTTAATTCATAGGTTTTATGGCAAGTTACTAGCCCTCACTATTAAACCTATTTGCTCAACTTCTCAGTCTTTACTGGGAAATTTTCAAACCTAGAAAAAAGATGAAAGGATAGTGCAGGAAAACCTATAAATCTTTCATCCAGATTTACCAAACTGAATATATATATGCGGGCATCCCTGGTGGCTCAGAGGGTAAAGAATCTTGCCTGCAGTGCAAGAGATATACATATTGTGTGTGTGTATATATATATATATATATATAAAGAGAGATATACGTATATTGTGTGTATATATATATATATATATACACATATATATACACTTTCTTTTTGCAAAAGCATTTAAAAATCACAAATATTCCTGACACCTTATCCCAAGCACTAAGAACCAGGACATTCTTAACAATAATTCCTCATATAAGCACCATATCATCACACCTAAGAAATTTAACATTGATACAATAATATTAGCTTATAGAACATATTTAAATTTCTTCAATTAACCCAATATATTCTTTATGCCTTTAAAAAAAATCCAGGATTCAATCAAGATTTACACAGTGTACTTAATTACTGTGTCTGTTTAGTTTCCTTTCATCTAGAACAGTCTCTCTGTCTTTCTTTGTTGTTATTGTTTTTATGACATTGGCATCATTGAAGAATCCAAGCAAACGGTCTTAAAAATGTCCCACAATCTGGGTTTTTCTAATTTGACCCAGGCTAAATGTTTTGGGGCAAGGATATACTACAAAGGTGTGGCACCTTCCTGTGCGTGCCAAGGTGTCAGGAGGCACGCACATCATGTCTGTTTGTCCCATTAGTGATGAGAAGTTGGGTCACTTAAAGAAGGTGTGCGCTGGACAACTTGACAACCTGGTTTCATCTGAGCAAACTGTGCAGATCTTATGGATCAGCTCAGCCAGATTATCAAATGCTTGAGAGCAAGAACTGAGTCTTCTCCTATGGAAAATAATGCTTTACAGTTTATAAGATTCTTTGATATAGATTATCCTATTTCCTCTTCAGACACCACTGATGGAGAGATTTTTATTCCCACTTACAGAGACGCAAAATTTCACAGTGCTCAGGAACCCTGATGTAGCATCCCAGACTTGCCCTTTAATTAGTGGCTTTTATGGCAAGTTATTTAACCTCTCTTAATTCTCTGTTTGCTCAACTCTAAGATGGGGATAGTAATAATATCTTCCTCCCAGAGTTGTTGTGAGGACAAGAGGGTACTGAAAATAAAATGTCTGATGCAGGGCTTAGCACATAAAGAATGCTCCAAAAAAAAAAGAAGTGAAAGTGTTGTGTGGATAGAGCTAAACATCAATATGCATGTCCACAGTGATGCGCAGGAAGGCCAAGGTCTGCCCTGTGGTCACTCAGCTGAGCAAGAGGCAGAGTCTAGACTCAAGTCCCAGCCCCCAGCTCCAAATCCACACTGTATGTCCGTTCTCCACACTCCATCCTTGGGCAATGGGCTCACTGGCATTGCCATGTAGAAACTATAGGGTCAAACTCATACGAATAGTGATTCACACCTGATTCACACCTAATTTCAAGATGTGTACAACCAGGCCTGACTGTTCTGATTGGACAGAGCTGGCCAAGGGGCCCACGCTGGGTCCCTTTCCTCTGTCATGTTCAGCCTTCAGCTCATTGCTGTGTCACTTGGCAATCTCACAACATGCCCAAACTCACCATGTTGAACAGCAGTCACTGTGCACTCAGAGGCAGCACACTGTGGCTGGAGATCATTGTGGCTGCATGTTTGACCCCAAAGGTCCCCCTGCCCTGCTTGTGTAGAGTACTTGTCTAGAGTAGGGGCAAGGCTGGAGAACTGTCCTTGATTAAAGCGGGGAAGCTTTAGGGTTCCAAGTCCGGCAGAGGTCCTTGAAGATCCCCTGTTGTTTTCATTGAAATTCCCATTCCTACTTTCCTCTAAGCATTCCCGTCCCAATGCCAAACTCCAGGGGGGAAAGCCACAGCAGCAGTAAACCATTGTTTTGAGCCAAAATTCATATCTTATATGAACTAGGATGGATCCAGTTAAGAACTAACCCCACTTGGCTAGGGTGGTGAAATATGTTTAGGGTCCAGGGAAGGGAAAGATCACTTCTAATGAAGATTTCGTGGAGATGGTGGGCCTCCGGGAAGGCTGCGTTGGAGTTGGATAGTCAGGGAAGCAGAAGAAGGGCAGTCCTGATTTGGGGCATGGGGGGAACGCTCGGAATACAGAGCATTAGTAAGGCACAGAGGTAGGATAACAAAGGGACTGGTCTGGAGATGAAGGGTGGGTGTACGCAGAGGAGGAGCAGGAGACAGGCACTGAGCAGGCGGGAGCCCCTCCCTTCTGGATACAGAGCAGACCGTGACTGTGGAGCCACTGAATATTTCATTGATGGAAAATTGGATGTGGCCGTGGCGCTTGGGATACAGATTCTGATTTCATGAACAGTGTACCCAGGTGACTGATAGGCCCCAGGAGGGAGGCACTACCCTCCTCCTCCCCTCCTAGTTTCCCCCAGCCCAGGAGGGCACAGATACTGACTTTCCTTCCCAACACCCTCCAGACCGATCTTGTTTCCGATTATCCAACAGGCATTATTAAGCACCTACTGTGTGCCAAGCACCATGTTAAGCACAAAGGAGACACAGATGCCTCTGCCCTAGGTGGCAGCTTGGGGACACAGACCCTGAAACAAGTCACTAACTAGGGGAAGAACAAAGCACTGTGGAGTCCTGGGGTGATCAGCTGGGCCAGAGGCTTCACACAGTTCCAGTCCCCTGTGCTGGTAGGTGCCCTAGACAGAGAGGAAGGGAAGGATGCTAACCAGCATTTAGTGAGGACTTCATTTCGGCAAAGCACTGAGGTAGGAGCTTGTTCTATACTGCAACCTTCAATCCTCACAGTCATCATAAAAAGAGAGATTATATTGGATGCGCCAAACATTTCATTCCAGTTTTTCCATGCCATCTTACGGAGAAACCCAAACAAACTTTTGGGCCAACCCAATAATTCCTAATTGCATAGACAAAAGGCATTTCAGGTGCAAACATGCACACGTGAAAGAACTTGGGAATGTGGGGACCATTTAGCAATTTGGAGAGGCTGAGGTATTGGAGTCTTAAAAGGAGATTGGCAAGAAATGAACCTAGAAAGACAGACTGACGCTTTGCATGTCAGGATAATGAATGTGAACTTTATCCACTTGGCCACGGAAAGCCTCAGAGGGTAATGAAAAGGATGGTGCCAAATGTCCCGCTGACTCCTTCTACACTGATGGCCCTCCTGGTCCTGGCCTCCTCTCCAAATCCTAACCACCTTCCCTCATATTAACGGATACTGACTGTACCCTTCCATGGTGGACCAGGCACTGTGCTGGGTACTGGGCATGTGGCAATGAACAAGACAAGGGCCTAATAGATGAGTGGGTGGTTAAGGGAGACAGGCAATACCTAGTAAACAAACACAAAAATAAATAAAAGATCACGATAGGTGATGTGACGAAAACAAAACACATAAATGAGAGAGTTGGGGGTGGGGAGGCGAGGCCACTTCCGTGAGTTTTTCCTCTTCTGGTTGATGTGGGGATCAGGAGCGTTAGGACAGGGAACTGGGTGGGTGGGGAATCAATTTTCCCCATTTCAACTTCTTTTCTGAATTAAGTGCTTGGAGAATCATGCTTCCAGCATTCCTGGGACACTGATGCTGCCTCTCCTAACTTTATAAACCAGTGAGTAGGCACGGGCTGAAGCAGCTGGAGGGAGCAGTCCCTGAAGCCCAGAGCTGGGAAGGAGAAATTGCAGAGGCCACAGAGGCCACACAGCACAGATGAAGATGTTTGAAGGACCTTTCCACTGAGGGGTTCCTTTCCCGTCACCCATGAGCTGCTGCAGAATTTCATCTTCTTGGTGGCCAACAGGGGTCTTCTTCCTCTGAACTGTTTCCTCTGCTTCAGGGCCCAGTGTTGGCCATTTCCCACAGGCAGGGAGAAGACAGACATAAGCCCAGGCCCACGGTCCTCAGAGAAACTGAATCAGCCTGAGTCATCTCTTCCCCAGCTCACAAAATCCTGAGCCCTTTCAATGTCTCTCATCTCCCCCCCTCGGTAACCAGACTGGTATCAGTTCATCCTGAGAGTGAAGGAGGAGCATGCGGCATGCTGGCAAGAGGAGCTTGTCATGCCACAGTTTCTGGAACATGGGGCTGAAAACACCAGGAGGGCTGCGATGTGGACCTAGAAAGCCCAAGGAGTGGCCCACAGAAACAAGTGTCAGAAGTGGAGCGGACCTGCTGGGACGGGACTACATGCCTGAAAGGGATGGTGAGCAGGTCCGACCGGTGGGGCTGGATCCCGAGCGAGGCCATCCTGGAAGGAGATTGGGAAACCAGGCAGACACTAGGCTAGAGCTGGAGCAAGAGCCTAGCTCATGACTGCTTCAACCCGGAGGGAGGCGAACCAGGGAGGGAGGGGTAAGGGTGGGCCCTGGACAGGCTGTGGCCCTGAGGCTGTATCAGGATCTGGGCTAAAGTCAGCATATTCTCCTCAATACAGAGAAGGAGGCAGTCCAGTTGGTTATCAGTGTCTTCCATCCCTCAAAAGAATCTGGCTTGGTCTGCTCTTATCAGCAGTTTTACCCTTCTGCTTCCCTCAGGGAGTCGTGGAAACCACTGGGGCCCTGGAGAATAATTTGGTAGCCCCCTCACATGCTAGAGGACCTCTTCCCACCTTTCTGCTCTCCGTGGGGGATTTTCTAAAGCCCAGCCTTCTGAGAGCTGCCAAGAAAGCAGAGTGTTTTCTTGATTTCACAGAGCAGAGCATTCCGCCTACCAAAACTCAAGATAAGGCAGAATTTGAGGCTGTGTGTGAAAGAGTGCAAATTCATCCTCACAATTTTTCTGAGATTTCATCTCAAGTATCTTTTAGTCAAACAATGAGGAATTCGGTGCTCTTCCCCACCCACTTCTCTTCTCCACACGCACGCGCGCGCACACGCACACACACACACACACACATCCTCCCCCGCACCCATTTCAGAATCTTCTCTTTTTCTCTGCTGCAGTCTCTGCTTCCTCCTCCTCCTCCTCCCCTCCACCTCCTTTCTCAGCAAGAACACACCAGGACCAGGGGCCTCCCAGCCACAGGAACTAGTTTCTCAGAAGGAGCAGTTAATGCAGACCTGACCACAAAGTCAGTGCTGCCCTGCACCTATGTCTCAGTCTGGCCATGTCTACTGTAACCCAAGGAATGATGCAATTGTGTCTTGCAGCCTTCACCCAAACAGGGCCGGTGTTGCCCCAGGGAGCTGGCTCTGCTGCTGTTTTAGGAGCTGACCTCACTTCTTGTGGCAGGGGGCTGCTTGGGCCCTTTGCAGGGATCAGCTGCCCGCATGGGCTTGGGAAGGGCGCTTATAAAACGGGGATTCATAAACTGACTGCAGAGCATTCCCAAACTGAAGACACATTTTTCCTGGGAATGAAGATCTATTTGTTCTCTCAGATTCTCAAAGGAATCAGACACCCTCTGAATAGTTTTACTAGTTTGGGGCACTAGGTACAACAAGAAATCAAAATCTGCCTTCTCTCATTTTGCTCCCTGATGCATGTGAGTTTTAAGCAATTCCTTGTCTAAGCCTGGGCCGGTGGAAGTCGGGTTGGGTATCCTGAATATGCAGTTCTTTGGACAGTCACCAAGAGATGATCTGAGCAGAAGATGTGATGTCACCTTCAGGGAGGAGACTCTCAAGCTGTCTGGATGGAGGGAGGGGAGGAGGAGTGAGGAGGATCAGTGGCCTTGAATCCCCCCATTCTCCCTCCCCCCACCTTCCACCCCGCCAAGGAGAGGCCGGAGCACCTTTCTGGGATGCAGTCCAGGCTCTGCCTTGAACTTGCAGCTCCTAAAGAGCTGCTGTGCAGATTCCAAGCTGCCGAATCCCAGGGGCTCTATTGGACAACCCAACCTCTATCAGCCCAGATGGTATGCGGGCGTCCTGGGCCCTACTCCACTGCAGAGTCAGACCTGAGAAGCTCAACACCAAGCCCCAGATTCCCTGACCTCCCACGGGAGAGGGAAAAGAGAATGGGGGCCTCCACCCATCCACCTACCAGCCTCTGAGTCCCTTTAGCCCTTGGCATGGTAATTAACAGCTGGGAAATTCTGCATCAGCCTCAGCAAGCTAATGTGGCAGGAGCTCCCTCCTGACAGCAGAGCTAATAAGAAATTTGCTAATGCAATTGATCACTTTTAAAAAGCCTTATGTTGGTGAGGATGAGCGCTTCTCTGCAGCAGCTCAGTCTAATTGTCAGAGCCGAGCAACGAGCCGCTCTCAAGTGGGTGAGGATGATGTCTTCACTGAATCAGTGGTGCAATGCAGCAGGCGGGGGCTGGGAGGAGGGGTGTGGTGCTGAGCCCGAGGCCCCCAGCTCTTCTGGCTCCTAGGAAGCCAGTCTCTGCAGGCCTGTTCTAAGGGCCTATTAAGGGCCCTGAGCTGCAGCCCCTGTTGGAGGCTGCATTCAGAGCTTCTCCGTTTATGCCACAGGATGAAAATAAGAAACAACTCTGTCTGCGGTGATGGCTGATCTCAGCCTCAGCCAGCGAGTGTCAGCACAGCAGACCCCACTCAGGCTTCTGCTGGGGGGAGGGCTGACATCTCCAGCAAATCTGCTTTTTCTCTCCAAGACCCCTGCAGTGACCCCAGTGACTCCATCCACCAGTCCTGAGGCAGGTACAGGGCAAGAAGATTAGAAATCCATCCCAGGCCCACCAAAGCCCACTCCCCGCTGAGACAAAAGGCAACTTGTTTTGAATGCCCAGCATTTGGCAAAAACAAAGAATGGTTTCTGGAAAAAGGAGAAACTGCTGCGGTGAGATTTGGCTTCCAATACTCACTCTGAACCATTTTTTCCCAAAGCAAATCCACAGAGAAGCAAGAGAAGCAAGTGACCTCTGTGGGAATGGAGCCCAGGGCTACCCGCAACGCTGATGGAGGGGCTAAGGATGTCCATGTGTCTGGACCCCCACCACTTTCTGGAATAGTCCTCACTCTCGGTTATCCATGAGAACTGGGGGTGGGGGAGAGGGCTGAGGGAGGATCAACCCCTAACACGCAGAGAAATGTGACATCCATCTCAGTCAACTCAGCTTCCCTCTGAACCACATGTTGATCGTGACTGTTCCCCCATCCTTTACGTTAATGCTTTGAATTTTGGGTGGAGACACTCAAAGATGACAAAGCAGGAGGACCCGGGTCATAGCCAATGCGTGTACCACACTCAGTAACCCACAGGAGCCTGACACAGCAGGCTGCCTTCCTACCCAAGACCGTCCTTGGCCTGATGAGTCTGTGGCCTGATGACTCTCCTAGCCTCTGGGGTGAAGGCAAGGCCAGGCACCAGGAACTGGTGCAGATTTCCTTAAGAGTCTCCCCTGCAGGATAGGAGGTTCTGCAAGAAGGTCCCCCCCTGTGAAGCCACAGGTTGAAGCCACCTGTGTCTCTGGGAGCAACCCGAGGGCAGTGGGCAATGCCTCTGGCTTCCCAGAATGCCCTGTGCAGCACCTGGGCAGAGCAGCCTGGGGTCTAAACAGCACAACCTCCAAGTCTTGGTCCAGGGGCTCAGCAGCCAAGGCTACAGGAGCAAAGAAGACCATCCTCTGGACCTGCTCGAGATGAAGAGGGTCCCAGAGGCATCTTTATGTGCTGTTGAAAATGCACTTTAATATCTAAAGTCCTATCCTCTAAATAAATTTAAAAATTGTTTTCCTTGTTCTCCCAAGTTTATTTTTCCCAAATCAATTATATTAGTTTTGCCAAATTTAAAACACTGATTGCAAGGAAACAGAACTGGATTCATTTAGGGAAAATTTTTTCACTTTTACAAAAGTGAGTCTTTTCTATTCAAATTACAGTATGTTTTGCCATTTAAACAAAGGTTTGCTATCCAAGGACTTTTTAAAACACCACATTGTCTCTGAATTACCTCCCTTGAAAGCTCACTGACAAAGATCCTACAGACCCTTCCTCACCCAGGGGGTGATGTGTTACTTCATCCTTGGTACTGAGGTGAATTACACTCTAAAGGGTGCGTCCTAGCTGCCTTAACTTAAACCAAAAGGCCTTGGGACAAATGACCATCTTAACGTGTCTTGGCCCTGTGACCTCCGACATGGATTCGTTCATTTTGGATCCACTCCACACACAGGAAGTTGGTCTCTACTCCAAGGCCAACAAAACTAAAACTCCCCTCACTTTCACCCTGTCAGTGGTGGGTGTCTCTGGGTCCCAGGAAGGAGACCTAAGGAAGTTAAAGCCCCTTTCTTTAAGACTCAGGGCTGGTAGTTAACCTTTGCTGGTAACTCTTCCCGCCTCACACTTTTCTCCAGTAACCCCGCAGCTTCACAAGGGCAACCTGTGTAGTCACTTAGGGCCTGGTGCTTCAATGGACCCTGGGCTTGGTTTAAGGCTCTGTCATCATCTTGGAATTCTTAATCATTCTGAACAAGGGACCTCACATTTCCGTGTCGCCCTGGCCCCCTAAGTTACATAACTGGTCCTGCTCCTCTGCAATACCTGAAGGCTCAGAAACTGTCAGGATCAGCCTAGGTCGCACTTGGGGGTGACTGGCTGAGTACTGGCCAGTCCGGGTGCAAAACTGGGCCCCCAGGCAGGCTCCGCATTCAGCTCCAGGGAAGGCCTCACTTCTGCCTGCAAATTGGCTCAGGTGATGGATTTTTAAGGGAGACTTCACAATGGACCTGATGCTTCCTTCCTGGCCTCCTCCTCCCTGCCTGCCTCCCAGGGTCCGGCTCTAACAGTCCACTGAGACTGTCCTCAGCGAACCTTGCTGGCTGTCATCTGGACTGCCTCAAGCATGGAGCTGCTCAGTGTTTCCAGAGTTTAGACCCCGGGGGCGAGTGAGCAGTCTGCGTTATCTCTCCAGACTTCTGCCTCTCTCACGACCTCCTGGGAGTCTGGGCCAGCAGCAGAGAGCACTTTCAGACCATTAGCAGGAGCACATCCGGTCTCCTAGGCTCTGGCCAGGAAGTCACTTCGGTGGGAGAAGAGAAGGCCAGAGTTCCTGGGACATAATCCATGAGGGTTACTTAGCCACCAATTAGTGCAATTGGAGAGGTGGGGATCCAGCCTGGAAAGTTTGGGGTCACATGTGCCTAGGAACCCTAGGATCTTGGCTCCTTCAGACTCTTCAGCCAGGAAGATGAAGCCAACCTGGGCAATAAAGGAGTCAGGGTACCACCAGGAGGATCGAGACTCAGGGAACTCCCCATGGACATTCATTTTTGAAGGAAGCCTTTCTTCCCAAGACCTGCCCATGAGGATTCTGGCATCAGAAGGTTTCATTTGTAATCTCCCAACTGAAGAGACAGAATGAAAGTGTTTAATCATTTACTTAACTCCATCCATCCATTTACACATTCATCCCTTCATTAATTTGACACATATGAATGCTTATTTAGAGGTCAGCTATGTGAAGTGCTATGAGGACTGTTGACTCTCATGGTAGAAAGAAGACAAGAGAACTCTCTGGGGTCCCTTTATTAGAGCACTAATTCCATTCATGAGGGCTCTACCCTCATGACCTACTTAATACCTCCCAAAGTCACCACCTTCTAATACCATCACATTAGGGGTCAGGATTTCAACATATGAATCTGGGGGAGACACAAACATTTCATAACAGACTATAAGCTCTGTAGGGATGGGGACCACGTCTGTCTTGCTCACTTCTGTATCCTTAGCCCTTGCCCAGAGTGTGGCACATAACAGTGAAAGTGAAAGTCGCTCAATCATATCCAACTCTTTGCGACCCCGTGCACTATACAGTCCACGGAATTCTCCAGGCCAGAATACTGGAGTGGGTAGCCTTTCCCTTATCCAGGGAATCTTCCCAACCCAGGGATGGAATCCAGGTCTCCTGCATTGCAGGCAGATTCTTTACCAGATGAGCCACAAGAGGCACCGAAGAATACTGGAGTAGGTAGCCTATTCCTTCTCCAGAGGATCTTCCTCATCCAAGAATCGAACTGGATGCACTGCAGGTGGGTTCTTTACCAACTGAGCTATCAGTGCATATAACAGGGGCTCAGTAAATATTTCTGATGTGAATGGATGACAGATTTGACTGCTATTTGGAAGCTCTATAAGAATTCAGAGAACATCTACGTGGGTTGGAAGAGCTGGTGTAGACTTCATAGATGAGACATAAACACAGAGAAAGTTGTAACAATACAACAATATAATAAAGATGACAGGGCAATATGTGAAACATGTCAGATGGTGCAAATACTGCAGTTAAAGCAGGGAGAGTGTGTCAGCTATGATGTTTTTGTCAGCAAGTAACAAAAAATCCTCAGCTCAGACTGTTCTCAACTGCAGGGAATTTATTATCTTTCCTAGCTCATGTTCAGAGGAAGGGCAGGCTCACAGTGTCTCAAGGAGTCCTTTCCCTCCCACTCTGCCATCTTTGAGTGGGTTTCATCGACAGGTTGGCTGACAGGATGCCCACAGCAATTCCAGATGTGGAAACATCCCACTGAAAAAGGACAAACTGTCCCTTCTCATGTCTCTTTCCCAGGAGCTTCCTAGAAATTTCTCCCTTTGTCTCACTGGCCAGAACTGGGCCACATGTTCAATCCCAGGCTGACTCCTGGTGAGAGGAGTAGGATTCTGAGACTGGCATAGAACAACCACAATCCACTCACTGAGTTTAAAAGGAGGAGTAAATATCCCATAGAAATTAGGATCTGTTAGACATGCATAAATGGGAGGATGAATTCTGGCTAAAAATCAACAGTGTTCACTGCAGCCCACTCCTTGCCCCAGGAAGGGGCACCTGGCCAGAGAGCAGGGCTGTAAGGGAACCCTGGAGGACTGCTCTGCCATGTGGCTCGCAGCCTCAGGTTTTATGGTGATGGGTTAGTTTCTGGGTTGTCTGTTGCGAATCATTCAGACTCAGGGTCCTTTCTAGTGGTGCACACATTGCTCAGCCAAGACGGATTCCAGCAAGCAGAATTCAGGGAGGTGGGAGGACACATCGTGTCTCCTTTTGACCTTTCTTGAATTCTTCTGGTTGGTGGTAGCTATGTTAGTCCCATGTTCCTTACCAAGACCTCCTGTGATAAAATAATTCACGCTAATGGTTACTACGGTGACTGGCCAGGGTGGGTGGTTTCAGTCAGTGTTTCCCCTAACAGTTAGACCCCAGAATGAGAAGCCCTAATTAGTGGGTTTGGGATGGTCCAGGCCTGGTTTCTGCAAGCAAATGGGGAAAGAACTGGCTTTGCACCAGCATAATACCGCATAGGAACCTGCAGCTTCAGATGGGGACGTCTGCCACTGGCTCCTTTGTTCCTGGCTCCACAGCTCAGACTGGCCTGGGCACAGTTTGGGGGATGGGCTGTGCACGTGCAGACCCTTAAGGAGGATTTGGGTGATGCTGATATTATTGCTAACTTCAGAGAAACCAGCCTAATGCGTTTTGGATGACAGGTTCTTTGTTTTGGGAGAGATCATCGCTCTAAGAGCTCTTAAGAATCCAGAGACAAAGAGCAGAGAAGACTGAGATGAAAGATCAAAAATGGGACAGAGATTTCAAAACAAAAGCAAAAACCATCACAAGAGCTGCCTTGGAATTTCCCTCACTGGTGGAGGTGGGGGAGGGGCTGCTAATCAGCGCTAGGTCCAGAAAGGGGCAGTTTGGGCGGGGGTTGGGGGGAGAGGTAGGATTTAGGGCAGCGATCTTGAAACCTTGAGCAGCACTTACATAAGATAGAGAAAACATCAGTTGTTCGGATCAAAGAATGGGGGAGGGGTGCTTTCCGGAGTTTCGGAGAAGGCTAAAGCCGTCCCCAGCCTCCCGCGCACTGGCGCCGCCTCTGCGGCTCCTCAGCTCCGCGGTCCGCAGCGGCCCAAGGACGCTGGCCGCCCTGTCCAAGTGTTAGCTGCTGCGGGGACGACAGCCGGGCTCCCTAATGGAGCTCCCAGGAGCCCAGCTCGATCGGCTGCCTGCATTATTAATGCACTATGTCATCCTTCCTTTCACTCGGTCTCAGCTGCTGAAATTTTATAGAGCGGTATTATTAATTGAAGCAATTAGTGCGGGAGATATCAGCACAGCCGCGTCAGAGGGCTGGGGATGCGCAGGGCCAGGCTAGGTTCTCTCCCTCCCTTCCCTCTTGCCCCTTTCTCGCTTTCTCCCACCTCCTCCCTGAGCCTCCCTACTCCCACCTCTCTGATTTCTGTTCACCCCCACTTTCCTCTCTCCTGCTTTTCTAGTTCTCTCTCACTATCCTTCTGGCGAAACTCAGAGTAGCCACCACCCTTCCCAGGCTCAAATCATTCCCTCTCCAACCAGCATGGGCGGAGGGACACAATGACAGAATAACAGCATCATGGTGGCTCACTCCCCTGGCGTGACTGGCCCCGGTTGAATCAGAATGGAAGACCATCCTTCATGGTTCTTGTTTTGGTTCAGAGCCCCTAGTGGGGGTGGAGGGTGGCAGGTAGAAAAAGCAAGGGCTCACTGCCTGTTAGACCCATTCATTTATTCGTTCATTTTCCCTCCGTGGGTACCCAATCGTATAGTAGGTGATATGCGAAATAAAGGAGATAAAAGAGCTTAGGCCTGGAACTGAGGTTGTAGCCAGAGATACCAGACTAGCTTCTGAAACAGCAAAATAGGGCACAGCAAAGGGTCCAGGGAAGTGATTCCCCAATGGGTGGATTGTCCAGCTGTGTGAAACATCCTCTGTGGCTCAGGAAGTGACAAGTAAGTCCTTGGGAAACAAACAAAGGAATCCTGAGGGGTGAAGAAAGTGAGGTATGAGATCCCCGCAGGCTGCAGGAGGGTGGGAAAGGTGGGGGGCTGCAGCAAGAGGGAGCAGCTCCTTCAGAGGTTGAGACCTAGAAGCAACTGGAAAACCTGGCCAAGGGCCAGGACTGCAGGACCCAAAGATCCTTTCATCAGGAATTAGAGACACCTGAGAGGCTCATGTTCCCTGTAAAATGAACAGATACCAGGATGGAAACATCCAGGGTGAACAGTCACTCTCTGCCCCTCACCACTCTCCCTGCTCCCCTCGCCCCAGCTCATGGGAACAGGGACACCTTGTGTTACAGAGAGAGATCTCCTTGGGCATTTGGGAGCAAGTGGTCTGCTCGGTTACATTAACTTTTAGTGGGAGTATGCTCTTGGTTTTTAAACTTGTTTTATTATGAAAGTTTTCCAGCCACACTAGAGAGAATATAATGAACCTTCATATTATTATAGTTCAGCTTCAAAAATGATCACCTCACAGTCAGTTTTCTTTTATCCACCTTCCCCCAACTTTGCTGGGGGGCAGGGGACGGTGTCAGAAGCACACGCTTTAAGGTAACGCAGTCTTGAAAAAACTGATCTGTTCATTTTTCTTTTTTTTTTTAATAAAAACAAGTGCATGCACACCCCTTCTGACAGACAGATTTTCATGTACAGTGCTTATTTAAATGTGAAAAAAAGATCTATCATGTGGTAAACTCTCCCAGTGTGCCTGGGCAGGGGTAGGGTATTAATCATCATTGACTCCTCCCAGCAGCTAGAGAAGTAGGGATAATTAAGTGGTGAGAGAGTGCTCACTTAAAGAAAAAGTGGTGAGAGAAAGGTCGCCTATAGTAAATCACAGAGGCTCACAAAGCCCCAAACCCCCGCCGGGGCACCCCTAGAGAAGCTAAGGCCAAAATGGGGGGAAAAAGAAAAATCATGGCTAGTGAGGATATTGATGACTACCCTTGTGGTCTGACCTCAGTTCCTTGAGCTCTGTTTACTCCTTTTCCCCGCTTAGTGGCACCTATTCCCCACCTTCTAAGACCCTCATGCTGATCATTTTTACCCCATACCTCCACTGAAAGCTGTACCAAGGAAAGGGGCTCAGGTTAGTGAGTGAACTATGGTATCACCTACAGCAGGGCTGCACAACCAACTTTCTACAAGGATGGAAATGTTCTGTTCTGTGCTGTCCAGGACGGCAGCCACAAGCCACCTGTGGTTGTTAAGCATTGGAAACGTGGCCCTACACAGAAGTGTGTGCCCTTGAGTGCCGGGTGAGGGCAGGACTTTGTCCTAGGGGTGGTATCTGAGCAAAGGAATGTTTTATGGGAGCAGGAAGGCTTTATGGTTTTATCTGCTTATTGGTCTGATTGCTCCCTTACAGGTGATGGACCCTGATCTGAACTCATGCATAATATCATTTAATTCTCAAATACAGCCCTCTGAGGTTGATGTTTTACAGATGGAGAAACTGAAGCTCAGTTAGGGTAAGTGTCATGCATTTACTGACTGGCAGAGGAATTTGAACCCAAGTCTATCTTATCCTGAAGCCTCAGGGCACTATGCAGTGCTGGTTTTAAGAAAATTCAGTTGCTATCGGGATATGAAAATGGACTGGAATAGGAGGAGGTGATGAAGTCTCCAGAATTAATACTGGCACTCAGAGCCTCTAAGTAAATCCTTGCTCATTTTAATTGAATTGAGTAAAGGTTTTGGAAAGTTTTTAAGCCCAACCAGGCTGCCAGGAACTTAATCTGGCCCAGGCGTCTAAGAAACCTATTTCTACAGGGGATCCAAGCACTTCCAGGCTCTCACAGTTTGCTATCCACTACAGAGGCTAATGAGATGAGCTGCTTGGCAGGGCTGTTCCTGGAGACTGTGATCAGGCCTAGGGCTCCCCAAAGGGAACAGGTGTGAAGACTTGCTGTGTGAAGGTGACATTTCCACTGGCCCTATCTGAGGGTGCTGTCAGTCCACAGGTCATCTCCAAGAGTATCTGAACTAACCTCCCTAGCTGGGAGCAGGAGCTGGACCAGGGACCTGTAGGGCCCAAACACAGGGTCAATCTAGAGATTCAGGGTTCCAAGAAGCAAGATCAAGATGCTCTAATCTCCAGAAAATCACCTTAAGTGAAAAATTTGTCTTCAGGCCCTCCTGGGCCAGGTGTAGCCCTGAGTTCACTCTCAACCTACTCCCAACTAAAACCTCAGTTTCTAATACCCCCTTAGGTCTTCTTATCAGAAAAAAAAAACGTATTTATCCTAAGATGTTAGGACTTCAAACCCAATGAATTGTAATCATCTATTCCCCTTATAGGAAAATTGTTCCTTAGTGGAATTCCAGGGTCTCCATTTGGGATGACGGGGGTTGAGTCAAGATCTAACCTGTTTGTACAGAAGACCAGTTTGGCTGATACTGAAACAACTGGGAGAGAGTCTCTGAGAAAACGACTCCAACTGGGCCTGTCAGTCAGATGAAGTGAGTATTTCAGTCTGCAAGTATTTGCCATCATATACCAGAAGCTGAGAGGCAAACAGAGCAGCGAAAGAGGCAACAGAGCAAAGAGCCCTGGGCTTGGTGACAGAAGACGCATCTGAGTGTCAGTTCGAGCTCTACCACTGATGGTCTGTGTGACCTTAAACAAACCCTTGACTTCTCTGAGTCTCCTTCCCAGTTTTCTTTGATTTGGGAGACAGAGGCAAGAGATTAGGAGCATAAGCTTTGGCAATAGACAGACCTAGGTTTGAACCCTAGTTTTGTCACTCAGGGGCTTCACTGGTGGCTCAGATGGTAAAGAATCTGCCTGCAATGAGGGAGGCCCAGGTTCAAACCCAGGGACAGGAAGATCTCCTGCAGAAGGAAATGGCAAAGCACTTCAGTATCTTGCTTGGAGAATCCCACGGACAGAGGAGCCTGGCGGGCCACAGTCCATGGGGTCACAAAGAGTCAGACACAGCTGAGCTACTCACACTGTCACTTTCACACTTTACTTTGCCAGCAAAGGTCCGTCTAGTCAAGGCGATGGTTTTTCCAGTAGTCCTGTATGGATGTGACAGCTGGACTATAAAGAAAGCTGAGCGCCAAAGAATTGATGCTTTTGAGCTGTGGTGTTGGAGGAGACTCTTGAGAGCCCCTTGGACTGCAAGGAGATCCAACCAGTCCATCCTAAAGGAAATCAGTCCTGGGTGTTCATTGGAAGGACTGATGCTGAAGCTGAAACTCCAATACTTTGACCACCTGATGCGAAGAACCGACTCATTTGAAAAGACCCTGATGCTGGGAAAGATTGAAGGCAGGAGAACAAGGGGACGACAGAGGGTGAGATGGTTGGATGGTATCACCGACTCGATGGACATGAGTTTGAGTAAACTCCAGGAGTTGATAATGGACAGGGAGGCCTGGCGTGCTGCAGTTCATGGGGTTGCAGAGTCGGACACGACTGAGCAACTGAACTGAACTGATGGCGGGCCTTGGGAAAATTCCTTGATCTCTCTAGGTTTTACTTTCCTCACCTGGAAAATGAGGACAGCAGCACTGCCTTTCCTGGCTGTTGTAAGAATTGAATACGATGTGTGCAGTGCTTCATATACTGTTCCAGATAGAATCTCAATATGTTAACTATTATTGTATTCATGGTTTGTTGCCCCGGGATAAGGTGTCAGACAAAGAGGAAAAAGAAATGCTGGAAACTAGGGGAGGGATATCAGAAGTGAAGCTGGGTCAGTGAGAGGATGAGACCAAACAAGCATGGCCGGGCTCTGCAGCCAGGCGAACCTATGCAGAGTTGTGCAGTTGTGTACAAAGGTGCATGGCTGAGGGGAGAGTGGGGTCTGAAATCCCACCTAAACCCTACTCTCTAGACAAGCTTTGCCTGTGCTGGCGGCATCCTGCATGGGGCGGGGCAGGCAAAGGACAAGGCCTGTGCTAAGGGCTGGGGGTAGATCAGCCTCTGGGGTAGGCAGAGGTGGAAGGAAGGAAGGAAGTCTTGCAGCTGGAGGAGTCTGATGGCAGCAGCTGGTATTCCAAGGACTCAGCTACAAAGACAACCTCGCATGGGAGGGCAGGGCACAAAGCATTCCAGAGCATGTCAGGGCTAGTAGGAAACAAAGACCAGGGTTCAAACAAAGGGCTACCCAGCCACGATGAGGCCAGCAGGCAAAAGCAGGGGCCCCTGATGTTGGAACAGACTGGAAGGCCAGGCCGGGCCCAGGTTCAAGGCTGACTCTCTCCTGGGTCACGGAGGATGAACAATTAGGGCCTGAATGAGCTATTGCTGTTGCTGCTGATGAAATGGGCAGCTGTTTATGCTAGACAGGGCAGGTTGTAGGGGTGGGGAGCTGGGCAGAGCTACACAATTTTTTCCCAGACCCTTTGGTCATTGAGTGCTCTTCATGATCTGTGAGGTTGTGTGGGAGGTTTTACCTCTTTTAGGAAGGGTGGCCTCCCAAACAAAATGGTGTTAGGAGCAGGGAAACCCTCCTCTGCCCAGGAATATTGGCTTTATGGTTCCTATGCCTGTGTCATTTCTTTGGATAAAGTCAAAAGTCACAACTTCAGATGCCACAGGAGTAATAGGGAGTGATGAGGACTGTGGCAAACCAGCAAGCAGATGTTTTAATGAGTGTTTAAGGAAAGTAGTAGCAGCTGCTCAGCTCAATGGGAATATATGCCCAACACTTTCAGTTCTCCAATTTTCCAAAAGAAGCCAGAAATCTAAATTTTATTTTTAAAAGTCCTTTTAATTAAATACCTATTTTCTTTAATATCAACAATTAATTTTTTCATTTACAAAACTCTTGACATTTTCATGATCTGACCAAACCCACAAGCATCTGTGGGTTACATGTGGACTCTGGCTTGGGAATTCCTCTCTCTAGGATCCCCTGGGAATGCAGCCCTCTCTGAGAGAGGTCTCACATCAGGTGCCTAACCTCTCCAGGAGGGTGTGCTACTCCAATACACGCATCCTGTCTTGTCCCTAAGGTGCTCATTCTTCCATTTCCCAGAGCTCTGGGCATCTGAAGAAGATAGGAGAGGTAGGAAAGAGCACAGAAAGAAGAGGTGTCATACTGAAGACAAGCCTCTCTGACATCACACTTTGTCCCCCAGGACCAGCTGTGTCTGTCCTCCACTGGTCACAGTCGGACACAGGTTCTGGGAGATGTGACAACAGCTCTGAGACCAAGACTTGGCGGGTCCCACGGCTTTGTTCCATGCACTGTGAGCTGGTCCAACGCTGGAGGGCCCATGGCCTCCCCCTGTGAGCCAGCTGTTTCCTCTCCCTCCTAAACCACCTCTTCCAGCCTCCGTCACTCTGTGGTTGTTTTTCTAAGACTTACCTCACTGTGTTTTACTAGCAAGCTATTACTTCTCACGTCTCAACTCTGAACCTTTCAGCTGTGGTTTCTACTCAGGACTTAGTGGACTCAGAAGAAGTCATTAATATATCCTTCTTCCCTGCCCTGAGCACAGCACCTCTAGACAAGAGGGAGGGGTCTAGATACAAAGTCTGACTTCAATGCAATAAATAAATCATAAGCATTATTACCTAGCTGAGAAACTGGGGCTTGGAGGGTCTTCAGTCCTCTGTCAGAGATCACCAGGTAGTAAATGGAGGCAGGACTCACCTCACCAGAGCATCTGCATTTGCTTTATTATACTTTATGGTCAGGGTAGGGCTTCCCAAGTGGCTCAAGTGGTGAAGAATCTGCCTGCCAATGCAGGAGACATGAGTTTGATCCCCAGGTCACAAAAATTCCCTGGAGGAGGAAATGGCAATGTACTCCAGTATTCTTGCCTGGAACATCCCATGGACAGAGGAGCCTGCCAGGCTACAGTCCACAGGGTCCCGAAGAGCTGGACACGATTGAGTGACTGAGCAGAAGCATGTATGGGCAGGGTAATAGGTTCTGTCTTCCAGAGGTCCTTCCCCCAACTTCTACCCCCTCCCCCATCTTCCAGTTAGGAAGAGGGTTTGAGGCCAGACTGCAGGCCTGCACTGGGAGCTCTCTAGAGAATGCAAGACAAAGTCTTTCAGTCTGGTTGGTGAGAGGAGATAAACATGCAATGCCACAGAAGTTTCCATGGTTCCCTCCTTCCTTTCACAGGCATTGACTTGGGCCGCAGCTGTGTAGCCTGCCCACTGGGGAGAAAAGACTTTGATTCTACCAAGTTAAAGCTGTAAGCGTCTTTTTGGATCATCTAATTATGGACGATCTGGAGATTTCAATCTCTCTCTCTTTCTCTTTCAGCAGCATTTTAGAAGGCTGGTCCATTAATTAGATTAAGGTGGGTTCTCTGGTCAAAGCAGGTAGAGGAAATCGTGTCCACTTGGTCCCCCCACACCACCGGCCATCAGAGTAGTCTCTGAGGAACCCTCCTGGGAAAAAGTTTGAAAAATCGTTAATTCGACCCAACCCCTGAAAATCCTGGTTTTGGAAAGTGAGATTCTGAGAGGTTAAATTACTTGCCCAAGGTCATATAACTGCACCTCCTAATGGCAAACAGGTCTCTTTGCTTGGCCCCCGTGCTATAGCAGTATAAATTGGAAGGCTCCAAAAAGCGAGGGCAAATAGTGGGGAAGCAGAGGGCAGACAGTTCAGCAGGATCTCCCATGTCAGGGAGGCAGGAAACTTGAGTGGAGGCCCTGCTGGGTGGCTGAGGGGGCAGAGGGTCAAGCAGGTGTTAAATTCCAGAAGCCAAGAGATAAGCAGTGTGAGGCCATGGCAAACTGGGATGGGGCTAGGATCAGGTTGGATGTGGAGAAAAGGCCTGAGCCACAGGCTTTGGTGGAGATAGAGTTGGAGGGTTGGGTTTTTCCCAAGTTCACCCAGTTGAATCTGCTGATTCTGGACTCCAAACGTTTTTGACTTTGAAAGCACAACAGAAGGCTGGAAGCCCAGGCAGACAGGCAGGCACACCGTTGAGTGGAAAGGGTGTACTGAGCAAACCTCAGGACAGCGGCTGTGCTGTGCTTAGTCGCTTGGTCACGTCCGACTCTTTGCGACCCCATGGACTGAAGCCCGCCAGGCTCCTCTGTCCATGAGGATTCTCCAGGCAAGAGTACCGGAGTGGGCTGCCATGCTCTCTTCCAGGGGATCTTCCCAACCCAGGAATCAAACCTAGGTCTCCCGCATTGCAGGCGGATTCTTTACCATCTGACCCACCAGGGAAGCCAGGACAGCAGCTGTGCTGCATTAAAAATGAATAAGATGGGATTCCCTGGTGGCCTAGTGGCTAGGACTCCGGGCTCCCAGTGCAGGGGGCTGAGTTCAATCCCTGATCAGGGCATTAGACCATGCATGCCATAACTAAAAATTCCCACATACCGCAACTAAAGATCCTGCATGCCATAACTAAGACCCAGTGCAGCCAAAAAAAAAAAAGAATCAAGGTGATGTTTGAATGAAAACAAGAATGGAGTGCTGGGGAAGAGGCACTCTCCTGGCTCCCTGTGGCTCAGGTGAGGCAACATTCTGCAGCAGGGCCAAGTCAGCCCCAGAAGCCAGCCCATGGCTCCCAGTGTCTATGCAAATGAGACAAGAGAGGTGGAGGTAGCCTGGGAGAATGGCCTTTCCTAGGGGCTTCTGGGAACCTTCATTCTCTTACCCACGAAATGGACACAATCATCTCAACTTGGCCTCCATCTAGGGGCTAACATAAGCAGCAAATGAAATCAAGTTGAGACCCATTGACGCCTCTACCAAGGCTAGGGTTGCAAGTCCCCACGCCATCAGAGGTGGCAAAATGTGTGCACTGGCCCGGGGAGAGGGAGGGGAGACAAGAGTGCTTGCCCTGCCCGGAGGCATTCAGGGTAAAGATTCTAAAGCCTCATACCAGCCAGATGGAAGGCAGCGGCCCCACTCCCTGTCCCTGCTTGCAGTACCTCAACTAAGGTTTTGGCAGATAATTGCTTATGGTCTGAGCCTCCCAGTGAGATATATATACAAAAGAGGCCTCAAGAACTGCTCAGTCCATAGTGAGAGCCACCAGCCCCATGGGGCAGTTTACATTTAGATTTCAATGAATTAAATTTTAAAAGTTAGTTCTTCAGTCACACTAGCCGAATTTCAAGTGCTGCATAGCCACGTGAGGCTAGTGGCTACCAACCTAGACAGCTCAGACATAGAGCACTTTCATCAGCAACTGCAAGTTCTGTGGGTTGGGGCTGCTCTAAGACTGTCATGGTGGAATGATAGGTATTGGGGTACAAGGTTTCTGCCTTGAGGCTTCTCAATACATCATGCATTTCCTTCTTTCTCAGCCTAAATTCAAGGTTAACCCTGGAGCCCTTCCCTGCTTGCCCACTTCCTTTAAGCCCCAGGCTTTAATAACTCACTCCTAAGAGTGAAGTTTTCATGCTCATTTTGCAGTTGCTGAGGACTCAAGGTCTAGTGGGAGTGGGCAAGGGCTCTTCCCAGGTTATATGTCCTCCACTACCTTAATGATTGACAGCAGGAATTTCTGAACCCCAGAAGAGAATGGCAAGCATGAAAAGACAGGGAGAACTTTTGGGGCAGTTAGGACTGAATTGAATGGTGAAGTGAAAGTTGCTCAGTCATGTTCAACTCTTGGCAACCACAAGAACTATAGCCCACCAGGTTCCTCTGTCCATGGAATTCTCCAGACAAGAATGCTGAAGTGGGCGGCCATTCCAGTGGTACCCAAACAGCCTGGTGGAGGTGACCACCTGCTCCTACCCAGAAAAACCACGAAGAGCACATCCCAGCTCTTCCACTTGCTAGCTGTGTGACTTGGGCTTTCTAGACTCTCTGAGTCTGTTTTTTCATGGGTAAAATAGGAATGGTACTTACTTCAGAGGTTGTCTTAAGGATTAAATGAGTTTCTGGATGGAAGGTGGCTAGAACAGTGTCAGCATGGGATAAGCATTAGTCATGGTGGTAGTATTTGATTATTTATATCGTGGCCTTGATAGAGGTTGTGAAAAAGGCAATTTCATATACTTAGCACACTAGCATGCTCCCAACCCTCCCCACACACCTCCTAGATTTTTCCACCATGGTGCCTATTGAAACACATCATTATTTGTTTATTTGGTTTTGAGAGCCAAGGCTGGACCCCATCACCAAGGTCTTATCCTGCCTTTGCCCTTTGCTCCCTTGGTTTTTCCAACACTCCCTCCCCAGCACTCTGAGTACTGCCCAGGCCAAACCTAGGCCCCAGAGCTCCTTCGGGAAAGCAGCACAGGCTTGTCTTTATGCAGGGCAGTTAAGGGTTGGCCCTGAAAGTCCACGTGACCCAAAACCAGTGCATCCAGACACTGGCACCCCAAAGAGAGAGCATCTGAAGCCAAAAACAGGTTGAGGCAACAAGATTTCCTCTCTCCAGAATGTGAGTAAAGGAAGCCCCAAAGACTGGGTAATTGGTTAGCAACAGAGGCTGAAGTTGAAAGGCGAGGACACCACAGAAGTCCATGATGGTCGAGTGAGAGCTGAGGGGAAGTATAAGTAACACAAAGTATAAGTGTGGTGAGAGGGGCCCCCCCAGGGACTCTGGGCCGGGAAGTGAAGATCTGTCTGGGGGAGGAAAGCAGCAGGGTCCCCTCTACTCTACACCCACTTCTCAGCACCGGTTTGGAAACGCTGTGGCTTTTGCCTTCTCCTTCATGGGAAACCTGGAAGGGACCTGGAGTAACTATCAGCACAAAGGCTCCGGAAGCACCTTTAGGATGTGCTAGAAACTACTAATAGGAAAAGCAGCTGCCATCAATATAAACCATTTCTGGGTCATAAGTTTCAGTGCTAACATAGCAGTGTGCCCTCAGCTCCCAGCAGATCCTTCCAGATGGGCAGATGAGGGCCTGGCCCCCGGGCTGAGCAGGTGATCTGCCCAGGCAGAGTGATGGCCGCTTTCTCCTTCTGGCTCCAGAGGGTCTGTCTGTCAGAGAGAACTGGCTTCCAAGGTAAAGAGGCCCCACTTCAATCAAGGGCCTACCAATGTGATTTGATGAACTCGTAACAGAGCATTTCTCCCCACAAAGAGACTCTTTGGCTGAAAATAGATGAGTCAACCCAGGGGACCATGTTAATCCCTTGGGCAAGTTCATTGGCCTTTCTGGAGCCCAGGGAACTCATCGGTAGAAAAGGAGAGAATGTGGAGTATTTGCCTCTCTAGGGCTCCTTGCATTTTGTTCATTGATTCCAGGGACCCTCCAGACACATCTCCTTCTTCAGCCTATCAGCGCTTGGCCTTCCTAACAAGCTAGTCTCCTATAAAACAAACCAGAGAAATGCTGCTGTTCCTGGCTTGTCTCCCTGTTTCCTTCCTCTGACATGACAAAGGTCTGTCTTAGGGAGCATCAGCCGAGCTGGGGGGTGAGAACAGTTAGCAGACAGAAGCGGTGACAGGGCCCCACTCCCACTGAGCAGAGAGGCCTAGCAGCAGCCTTAGTTGGCATGTTGACACCCTGCTTACGTGGAAAGCTGGGTGAGACAGCCTGGCACATTATAGGTACCTCTGGGAAAACTACAAAAGGAAAATTTCAAACACACACACATAACAACCACAGCTTCCTAGGTAGTCAACACCTCCTCTGCCTGTGAAAAGGAGCCTGGCCCTGTTTTGGGGGTGGAGGGGGTGGGGAGAGTATTAGGCTCTACCTACCTGGGCCCTGAGGCTCTGGGAACACAGAGGCCATTTTCAACCAGCCTTCAAAAGTTTCCTTTTGTGGCATCTCGATGATAAAAATATTCCTCCCTGAAGGTGCAACCGCGGCTCAGCAGATGTCCCTGACTGAGCACTTGGGAAGGAGCTATTAAAAGGAACGTAATTAGGTTGTCATCCTGGGGCCTCCGAGCCAGGCTTCCGAACGCCATCTTTGTTGAAAGCTTTCCAGACGTCAAATATTTGCAGAACCCGATTTATCCAAAAGTCTGTTAATACCCAATAGGACTGAGTGAAGAAAAGGCAAAATGACACGTCCGCTCAAGGTTGGCCTCAGGCCCTAAGGCTCCTTTTCCTGTGCCTGTTGCCCATTTTGGGTCCTGGCCTCGCTCCCTGATTTCCTCTCCCCTCCTTCACAGCCTCCCATCACAATTTGCTCTCAGGAAAGGCTCTCTCAGTCATTTACCCCTGAGCATGGATGTAGGTGAGCCTTTGAGCATTTCCTCTCTCTCCAGCAACATAGGATTCATGCCTGAGGTCTGTACCCTTCAGAAAACAGAAGGCTCTGTCTCCTTCCATAAAAGGGATGTCAAGCACTGGAGCCAAGTGCGGAGGGCCTTTCTAGTGACCCTGTAATTTGTTACAGGCAGCTACCTACCGGTCTGTGTCTGGAGCCAGTCCTGATTCCAAGCTCCTTTCTGCTTTGAGGTCTGTTATAATCACTCCCCTCCCTCCTTGTTGTTTATCCTACAGGCTCACCTGCTCCTCCAACTCCTTGGCCGCTCACCGGTCTATGCATCCGTCAGTTATTGAGAGGAACCGTGCTGAATGGGAAAGAGAGTGGTGAGCACCAGCAGCCACGAGCTTTGTCTTCATGGAGGGAGACAGCAGAGATGGAGAAAGACCTTCATCAGATAATTCCAGAAACCAGTGGAAACACAGGAGGAGGAAGTCCATGGTGCCATGAGGATGTGTTAGAAGGAAAGCTGACATGTTGGGGACAGTGCGTGCACGTGTGTATGGACCAGGATATATGTTATCTCCTCAGTGATAACAACTGAGCTTTCTTCAACTGAAACAGCTCGTGCAAAGGCCCTGGCTGAGTCTCAATTTTTCATGAGAACTTTCTCCTCCTGGACTTTAGGAAACATCAAGGATAGTATTTCTAAAATTTTAAAAGTAGGGCCAAGGAAGAAGACTGTGAAGCCAGTTTCTGAAATCCTCTGCAGTAAACAAGCTTCTTAGAGGCAGTTGAGAGAGGGCTATTCCAATAAACAGGTTTTCTCTGGGGGCAAAGAGAGAGGGCCTTGGCCTCCTCCTCCCCTTGGAGGTCTTCCCTGATATTCCAGCCTGCTTTTTATCCTCGAACAATACACCACAGTCATTTCCCCACATCAAGAACTACTACTTTACAGTAGAGACAGCCGCAGTTTGACTCCATGAAGCCCCTGTTGTTGGACATTTAGCTTGTTTTCAATGTTTTGCACCTCTAAGTAACTCTTCTATGTATGAACAAGCCTGTACAGCAATTCTGCCCATTGCTTGGACTTTTGCTTGGGATAAATTTTGCTACATAGTAATAAGTATGAGGGCCAGCTTTACTAAACACAAGTTTTCTTATCTGCTGAGCCTGTATACCTTATACACAGGTAAGTGTGGTGCTGTTCCCACTCCGAAGGGATCCTGCTGGGTCCACATCCATCCACTGAGTCTGGAGGAAGGGATGGGAGGAATCAGCAGGAAAGAACCTAAGTGGGCAGAGGCTAAAGGCCAGATGGGGCTGGGATGAGCAAGGGCTTAATCACCACTTACCTCTTTCTCCCCTTGTTCTTCCCCTTCTTAATAGACCCAGGCTGTCTCTGCTGGTGGAGCGTTCTGCCCGGATGCTCAACACTCCACCCGCACACACAGCACCGGAGAGCAGGAGGGGTTAGAACCCCTAGCCGGAAGCTTTCTGCAGGAACTTTCTCTAGAAAGCTCAAAGCCCCAAGGAGAATTCTGGGGCTACCTGGAACTTATGCCAAAAGAGAGAGTTCCTGGTGGAGAAAAGGTTGTGAAACAGGATACCAATCTGTGGCTTAAAGTTTTTTACCGATGTGTTGCGTAAATCAGCTATCTCTCTAGGCCTCTGTTTCTCTATCCATCACACGGAATTAATCCTCTTTTATCCCTATTTGACCAGGATAATGCAAAGATGAAGTAAATGAATATATATCTACTTAAAATGAGCTATTGAACATGAACGTGTATGGGAATACACAGTCAGAAAAGAAAGCAAGATTGAATAAGCCATAGAATATAAGCAGACTTTGTGTTTTATTTAGTTTTATCCTCAGTACCTACAGCTGTGCCTGGCATATAATAAGTACTCAATACCCATTTCTAAAATGATGAATAAACACATAAACATCTCTTCCATCCTACGCACATGCTAAGTACTTCATAGGCATTATCGCACTTAGCCTTCACAAACAGCTCTTTACTAGAGGGGTATGAAATACTCCTATTTTGCAGATATGAAAGCTGAGGCTCAGACTGGTTAAGTACATACAGCTGGTACTTGACAGGATTTAAATTTAAATGTAGGTTGTTCTAATGCCATTCCCTCAGCTCTTTCCACCTCTGTTACGTCTCAGGAGAAAAGTTGGTGTGCCACACACTTATGTTGCTGTGCATTAGATGAGATAGTCCTTGTTGAAAGCCACAGCACCTGGAATGTAGTCAGTGCTCTGCTAATCTATTATTATAATGCTGTATTTATTAATTTCTATTTTTCATAACTGCATTGTAAACACCTCAAAGGCAGGGGCCATTTCCTCCACAAGCAGGACAGAGTAGTTGCCTAACATACAGGTTAACTAAATAGCATTGTTTTTGAATATAACATGAAGCAGAATGGCCTCCTTTAAGGCAGGGCTTTGTGCTCATGGCATAGTCAGTCTGACTGTGACTTTAATGAAAAGCCAGAGAAGGCCCATGACTGTCCGGTGGCTTGGAAGCCTGGTGGTCAGCAAGGAAATGGGTAGAGTCGGAAACCAATGAAAAGAATAGTAACCAACAAGTATAGAACTTCTTGGGCCTGGCTCTGACCTTCCACTGACACAAGGTAACATTCTGACACCCTCTGGCTCCTCCTCCAGGGCCTGCAAATCTGGTTCATCTAGGCTGGAGATAGGCTTGGCATAGCAGAGGTGGGTGGGGCCTCGGAGAGAATCTGAATTATCTAGCTCTACCCTTGCTGCCTAGGACTAGGTAGGTGGTGCCGGAGGCAACTTGACTCAGGAAGAGAAGTCAGGGTTCTTGGAAAACTTTCCTTCCCTGCCCCACCCAGAGACAATGCAGGAAAAGGGACTTTGGTCTTTGGCATGGTACTTTACTAGCACTGAGCCTCAGTGCCTTCATCCCTGAAATGGAATAATAGCTCCATTTCCATAGGGTTGGAGCGATTAAATAAAATATAACATGTTAAATAACATAGGTACCTAATTCAAGTGCTCAGAAAAATCAGTTGCCTCTGAATATGGAATGTGCCTAAGGGCAGGAACTGTATCTGAACTGTAGCTCGCCTGGGGGCCCTGCTGCTGCTGCTGCTAAGCTGCTTCAGTCGTGTCCGACTCTGTGCGACCCCATAGACGGCAGCCCACCAGGCTCCCCCTTTCCTGGGATTCTCCAGGCAAGAACACTGGAGTGGGTTGCCATTTCCTTCTCCAATGCATGAAAGTGAAAAGTGAAAGTGAAGTCGCTCAGTCGTGTCCAACTCTTAGCAACCCCATAGACGGCAGCCCACCAGGCTCCTCCGTCCATGGGATTTTCCAGGCAAGAGTACTGGAGGGGGGCGCCATTGCCTTCTCCGCCTGGGTGCCCTAGTGCTTTTAATTGTTCATACAATGTTGAATGAATGCCTAAATGGCTGGAAATCTCCGTTCATACTTCATCCCTTCCAGTTAGCTTTGCCTGTTTATAGTCTCCCGAAAAATCTCTAGAAGGTTGAACAGCCTAATCTTTCCCCCTACTTCCAGGACAGCTTGGGGACAACATGAAGGCCTGGGTACCTGGGGAGGAAAGGGGGCACTTTCATAACAAAGACAACTTTGTGGTGTGACCAGCCTCTGCTGGGCTGCTTGCACTCTCATTTTGTAACTTCTTGCTTCAGAATGCTAGGGCAGCAGTTTTGGCCCACTGTGGGTTATATGAAGGATATTAAAGATAGCATCTGGCTGCCAGTGAGTGAGGATATGAGAGGAGCTGAGTTGTCCTTAGTGCGTGGAGTGATGTGTTCCAGTTTGAATTAGGGAATGAACAATTTAGATGAGTGATTAGAATTTGGGCACTAAGATTAGAGTTTGGAAGTCAACTAGAGTTAGGATTTGGTAATTAGTGTCTGTTGAATTTCTGAATGAGAAATGGAAAGTTGCTAGTAGCCAGATATGGTGGGGGCCATCTCTTTGATCTAAAATTTAAAATTTTCTGTTCCAAAGGCTTGCCTCCTTGGGAGCCAGAAATCTCTTTCCTCTGGCTCCTCAACAGGTCTGGGTGTACCTGCAGACCGAGAAGGTTAAGCATCTACTACATTTCCGATGTTACATCTAGTGTATATTGTCCCAAAGTTATCTGGACACAGTCCCCTGCAATGAAGCTGAGATCGGGATATTAATAATCTGGTCTAGACCCACCCTTGGCATAGCCCAGTGACTTTGGAGGAAATTTAAATCTCCCAGCCTCAGTTTTTCCATCTGGCAAATGGACATAACCTTAGAAGGGTGTTTGGAAAACCTCAGTGATCATGGAGGAAAAACTTCAAAGTAAAGATGCTTTCTGGTGGAGTAAGCTGTTCCAAAATGAACTATAGGGCAAAGTCAGGGCACCTTACTCTTGGGAAAGGCTGAAGCTCCTCCCTCCCTCCATGAAATCCCAGGTTTTTCAGCTCTTGCCACATTCACCCAGTCTTTCGCAAACCTCTGAACAGGAACTGACAGAGAAGCAACTCACACTAAAAACTTTCCAAGCTCCTACTCCTCCCTAACATACACACACACACACACACACACACACACACACACACACACACCAGCCAGCTCTGGGGCTGCAGTATGAGACACCTGGATAAAGTAAGGACTCAACAAATATTTATCAAATGAATGAATGAATGAGGGAGTGAGTAAGTGGCTGCATGAATGAGCAGACACACCCTTAGAGAATGAGACGGCTTCCTAATCCAGGATGCTGAGTCCTCCCAAAGAAAGTAATTTGGGACTTCCCTAGTGAGTGCTCCACACAGAGCCACACCCTATCCTTTTCCTCAAGGCCCATATATCTTCTTTTCTCCCCAACTTCATTGTGGTGCACTATGTCCTAGACTCTTTTGGGACCATATATGCTACACTGAATATTTCTCAATACTTGATATGTGGTACATGCCCAATAAATGTGTGATGAAGTTGGAGATAGATAAACAAGATTTGGACCCTGTCTTCCAAAAGTTTACAGTTCAGTGGGAGAGAAAACATAGATACATAAGTACTATATGAAGAAACACCATAGGTAACTGGTACCAGAAAAAGGCTAAGGAATATATGCTATAGAAGGTCAGAGCTGAGAAAAACTACTATGAGCTGAAAAAGTGAGGGAATGCTTCACGAAGGAAGTGAATGACGCTTAAGGGTAGACTCTGAAGGAAGAGAAAGGTTTGGAGGCAAGGGAAAAGGTGTTGCTCATAGAGGCAAAGGGCTGCCCCCGGCAGGAAGGCCAGTTCAAGCTATGTTCTGAAAACCTGAGTTGATTTAGTACAGCTAGACAGCAGATTCAAGCAGAAGAGTGTGGCTTGTACCATAAGTAGGTTGTGCAAACACTGTAGGAGAAGAGATTTGGATCAAGAGGCTGTGTGTGCGCTGAGCTGCTTCAGTTCAGTTCAGTTGCTCAGTCGTGTCCGACTCTTTGAGACCCCATGAATCGCAGCACACCAGGCCTCCCTGTCCATCACCAACTCCCGGAGTCCACTCAGACTCATGTCCATCGAGTCCGTGATGCCATCCAGCCATCTCATCCTCTGTCATCCCCTTCTCCTCCTGCTCCCAATCCCTCCCAGCATCAGAGTCTTTTCCAATGAGTCAACTCTTCGCATGAGGTGGCCAAAGTACTGGAGTTTCAGCTTTAGCATCATTCCTTCCAAAGAAATCCCAGGGCTGATCTCCTTCAGAATGGACTGGTTGGATCTCCTTGCAGTCCAAGGGACTCTCAAGAGTCTTCTCCAACACCACAGTTCAAACACATCAATTCTTTGGTGCTCAGCCTTCTTCACAGTCCAACTCTCACATCCATACGTGACCACAGGAAAAACCATAGCCTTGACTAGATGGACCTTAGTCGGCAAAGTAATGTCTCTGCTTTTGAATATGCTATCTAGGTTGGTCATAACTTTTCTTCCAAGGAGTAAGCGTCTTTTAATTTCATGGCTGCAATCACCATCTGCACTGATTTTGGAGCCCAAAAAGATAAAGTCTGACAGTGTTTCCACTGTTTCCCCATCTACTTCCCATGAAGCGATGGGACCGGACGCCATGATCTTCATTTTCTGAATGTTGAACTTTAAGCCAACTTTTTCACTCTCCACTTTCACTTTCATCAAGAGGCTTTTTAGTTCCTCTTCAATTTCTGCCATAAGGGTGGTGCCATCTGCATATCTGAGGTAATTGCTATTTCTCCCGGCAATCTTGATTCCAGCTTGTGTTTCTTCCAGTCCAGCATTTCTCATGATGTACTCTGCATATAAGTTAAAAAAGCAGTGTGACAATATACAGCCTTGACGTACTCCTTTTGCTATTTGGAACCAGTCTGTTGTTCCATGTCCAGTTCTAACTGTTGCTTCCTGACCTGCATACAGATTTCTCAACGAGCTGCTTCAGTCATGTCCAATTCTTTGCGACCTTATGGACTGTAGCCCACCAGGCTTCTCTGTTCATGGGATTCTCCAGGCAAGAATACTGTAGTGGATTGCCATGCCCTCCTCCAGGGGATCTTCCTGACCCAGGAATCGAACCTGCACCTCCTGAGTCTCCTGCATTGGCAGGCGGGTTCTTTACCACTAGAGCCACCTGGGAAGCCCAGCACCTTTTTTTTAACCCTGTGGACTGTAGCTAGTGCAAGGTTTTGAGCAGTGGAAGGAAGTGCAAGGAAGGTTGTGGGGTGTGGAAAGATGATTTTCAGGAGGCTGGCAGGTGAGTAACGTGCCAGCACAGGGTGGGCCAGAGCCAAGTCTTGGGCAGAGAGGCCACTTTCATTTCTTTCTTTCTGTTTCTTTCATTCATTCAAATAGTGATTGCCCCCTCCCAGGCAGGCACAGGTAAACAGAGGACATACCAGCCCTCCTTTCCTGGGCCTGGGGCTCTACACTTGGACCCCACCTATGTGTCCAGCCCCAAGGCTTGGGACCACACGGCAAGGGCTGGGTAAGGGGTGAAATTGGCTCTGACCTCTCACCTGCAGCTTCTTTCTACAAAACCTCTAATCCTCACGGTCCGGAGTCTCGAGCCCTCTTCCTCGCGATCATGCCCCACCCTGACCACCACCGGCCACACCTGGAAGGGAAGGAATTGCGGGAACAACGGGTAGCCTTTGCAGGAGGTGGCGCAACCGGAAAATGGGCTGAGGCCGCGGCCGGGAAGGGGGACTGAGGGATGAAGGCCTAGGAAGGCGCTTCCTGAGGACAGCCACACCCGCCCGGAGGCTGGACGAGCGTTTGGGCGGTGTGGCCACGGGGCGGTGGGACACGTAGCCTCCCGGCAGGAAGCAAAAGCTGGAAGCGGGGCTCCGGAGGCGCCCAGCGGGCCCTCTGCGCCCCCTGCCGAGCGCCGGCCTCCACTGCACGCACCGCCGCCGCCCCTGCACATCAGGACCCGACCCGGCGGCGGGCAGGCCCCAGAACCCGGCATCCCGCCCTACCTGGCCGCGGGAGGAGGGAGGTGGGAATTGCAACCTTTTTTGTAATAGAAATAGAGGCGCTCCCGTGATGGTCTAAAGCTGGTTAGGGGCCGGCCTTACCAGATGCTTGAAATTCCACGGTTACAGATTCCATTCTTTGGAGGAGGACTTATCAGATACGTCTGGAAAGGGGCTTGGAGGGACTAGGTAGGCAAAGTCGTTCATTCCTTCTCCCAGCCAAGCACTTTTTTTTTTTTAAGAGCTCACTTGCCAGGACCATCCTGAAGGTGACTCAGAGCCAGCAGCCATTGCTGGCTTGTGAAAGGCTAGTTTCTCCCGCCATGCTTTGAATTTTGTGAATCACTGGGTAATTGACCACCACCCCCCACCCCCACCCCCGCCCCCAACCTCCTGCCGGAAGTCTGCCTTGACTTTTTGGGTGTATTTGCTAAGTCACTTCAGTCGTGTCCGACTCTGTGCGACCCCAAAGACAGCAGCCCACCAGGCTCCGCCGTCCCTGGGATTCTCCAGGCAGGAACACTGGAGTGGGTTGCCATTTCCTTCTCCAATGCATGAAAGTGAAAAGTGAAAGTGAAGTCGCTCAGTCGTCCGACTCAGCGACCCCATGGACTGCAGCCTACCAGGCTCCTCCGTCCATGGGATTTTCCAGGCAAGAGTACTGGAGTGGGTTGCCATTTGGGTGTATGGTTACATGCAAAGTCAGAACTGTCGGTTTGGCAGGCCAGGTTCCCTGTTTATTTACCATGAATTCTGTTTGGTCTCTCCAGGCTCATTGAATGACCAGGGGCAGAAAACCTTCATTGGCTGGGGCACTTCTCTAAAGGAGAAGAAGCAGAACATAAAGGGAGCAAATACTCCCATTTCCTGTCCAATCAAGGATAAACCCATGCTGTCCTCAAGGGCCATTTGCATCTGGTCACACGTTACCTGATCCCCTGGAGGAGGGGCTGGCAACCCACTCCAGTATTCTTACCTGGAAAATCCCTTGGACAGAGGAGCCTGGTGGGCTACAGTCCATAGGATCACAAAGAGTAGGACAACTGAGTGACTTAACATGTACTCACGCCACATCTATGATCTTTGTGAGCACCCGCCACAGACAGTCTATTCTCCAAAGACAGCCAGGAGGTCGCATAAGATCATAAATGCTCATAAACTTAAGTTAGACTGTCTCTCTTCTCAAATCCCTGTAATGGCTCCCCATCTCACTTGCGGTAAAAACAGAAGTTTCTGCCTAGGCCTAAAGGTTCCAAGTGCTCTGGCCCCTGCTTCTTAATGACTTATTGGAGCCCCTGTCTACAGCTTCGCTATCACTCACTCCTGTGGCCATATCCACCTGCAGTCCCATGAACTCAGCAGACATGCTCCCATCTCAGACTCTGGCTCTTGCTAGTCCCTCTGCCTGGAATGCTGTTTCCCTAGTTGTCCACGTGACCCACCCCCTCACCTCCTTCAGGTCCTTATTTAAATGCCATCTTAGGGAGAGAGGCTTTCCCTGTCTTTCCTGTCTAAAATAACACCCTCCCTCATCCTCTGGGCCATTGGCCTGTTCGGCCCCTCAGTTGCTCTTCTATCATTTATCACAACCTGACATATTACTTATTTCTGTTTATTTGCATGTTGTCTGCCTTCCCAACAAGTATATAAGCTCCATAAGGACAGAGAACTGTTTTCTTTCTCATCCGTTTATTTCGGTATCCATTTTTATTTCTCATCCAGCATCTAGTAAACAGCCAGGCTCATATTCAGTGCTCAGTACATTTGTGAAATGACTGCATGAATGTGCCAGGCAGTAAGCCAAGTACCAGGACAGACCGTGAAAAAGCCTGGGCTCTTGCCCTTGAAGAACAGACTGGCAGACAGGCAAATAATTACAAACTAGAGAGATGAGAGTTCTGTCCAAGTACAGATGCATGTAAAGTGCACTCGAGGGCTCAAGGAAGGATATGATTCACTCTGCCTGGAGATCAGTGGAAAGCGTGAGGATGACGCCATTGGGCAAAGGAGAAAGGGAAAAGGCATTCCAAACTGAGATAGGAGTGAAGAGCGAGCACAAAGGCAGAGGTATGAAAACATTAACTTGTTCAGGGAACTAGCAGGTAGGCTGGCCTGGCTGGAATGCAGGATGCAAGGCAGGTGTGGCAGGAGGTAAGCTTGGAAAGATTGGTTGAGGACAGATTATTAAGGGCTTGTTAGAATGATGATGACTGACTCTCTAGATTTCAGATCCATGCCAGGCCTGTGGGGACATTTCAGGGCAAAGAGCTTATTTCTAATCTCCGGACAGGGTGCCACAGGAGCAGCCATGTCCTGCCGCTGGGGAAGGCCTGGGCTACAGGCTAGGGTCTGAGCACCCATGGGAGCAGCCTGGTGGCGCTGCTTGCCTTCCTGTTACTGACCTAAACAAGACCCTCAAGTAGGATCCTCCCAGCTCCACAGAGCCCAAGTGTCCTGGGCCACAATTCTTCAACTTCATCACCGAAAGTCCAAGTTTCAAAATGTCCTTATTTTGCAATCTGACTCAAAAGGGTGGGGAGTGGAAAAATTGTAGACAGCAGCCACCAAGGGACCGTGGCTTAATATAACTGGTGACCTGGGAAACAAGAGAGGCAGAAAATAAGTTCCCTCTTGGACTGACGAACGGAGAGGGCCTGTCATAGCTGACTCAAAATCAAGACTTTTCCTTCAAGCAGGGGAAGCGCATTTGCGTGCTTGCAGGACAAGAGGATTCTTTTCTTCGGCTTCCTCCTGGGTTATGTTGATCCTCTCCCACCCCTTCTCCACCTCAATCCTTCCCTCCAGACTTCCTTTCTTTTTTTTTCTCTTCTCTTGTGTCCTACCCTGCTTTCCTCTCCTCCCCTCCTTCTCTATTCCTTTAGCTTAAGCACGAGACAGATATTAATTTTTCAAATATATTTATTATTTATTTATTTGGCCGCACTGGGTCTTCGCTGTGGCATGTAAACTCTTAGCTGCAGCCTGTGGGACCTAGTTCCCTGAACAGGGATTGAACCCGAACCGTCTGCATTCAGAGTGAGGAGGCTTAGCCGCTGGACCACCAGGGAAGTCTGAGACAGATATTTAAAACGGTTAAAGGATAGTTATTTAAAGTGGAAAATCATGCCTGCATGCTAAGTCACTTCAGTCGTGTCCGACTCTATGCAACCCCATGACTGTAGCCCACCAGGCTCCTCTGTCCATGGGATTCTCCAGGCAAGAACACTAGAGTGGATTGCCATTCCCTCCAGGGTATCTTCCTGACCCAGAGACCGAACCTGCGTCTCCTTGCACTCCTGCATTGCAGGCAGATTCTTTACTGCTGAGCCATCAGGAAAGCCCTGGAAAATTGTAACTCATGCAAATATAAAATGTACATGTGACTTGGACTTCATTTAACTCATTAATTAATGAGGGAACCAGTAAGATGTTACAGTCACAGAACATAGATCCACATATATAACCAATCAAGGATTGGGGGAGGAATTTATTAATTGACACAGAACTAGCATCTTCGTTTGCATTTCTATGAACAGGAATCTTGGGCCGCAGCCCTCCAGAAGTTAATGTCTACTTCTACAGAGATGCCTCATCATTGATGACGATAAAAGGCACAGATCTCAGTAGACTCAGACAACTCAGGAAGGGTCCTCTAGTCTAGACAACAGTCTAGACAATGCCTGACATTCCACTGAAAGGATGCCCAAGGATCTTTGGCCATCTCAAAGTCTTTCACAACTTTTTTTGACAAGACCTGAAATGGCAATCCACTCCAGTACTATTGCCTGGAAAATC
Organism: Ovis canadensis; assembly: GCF_042477335.2. Classification (NCBI taxonomy): domain Eukaryota; kingdom Metazoa; phylum Chordata; class Mammalia; order Artiodactyla; family Bovidae; genus Ovis; species Ovis canadensis. The sequence goes on along the minus strand of NC_091247.1, from coordinate 77,268,013 downwards.
CCATGGACAGAGGAGCCTGATAGGTTACAGTCCATGGGGTCGCAAAGAGTCAGACACGACTGAGCGACTTCACTTAGAAGAGTACAGGAAAGAGGTGGGAGCCAATTAATTTTCACAAGACTCCTGACTGGTCTTTCTTTAAAAGTGGGCATTGATTTGGGCCCTGAGGCTCAGTCCCAGGGCAGAGAGGGATAAGAAGAATGCTCGTTCAGCTCTGGTGAAAGGTATGGGTGGTGGGGCAAGTGTTTCTCGGCTAGCACTCTATAAACCCTTGTTCTCCTCCTCCTGCAATCAACCTCAAGCCTTGGAGACACACAGAGAAGGTCAGGGCAAGGTTGGGGGAAATCCACCCCATGTGCGGCCGGACCAGTGGAAGTCTTACTGGGCATGAAGGTGGCGGTGGGCCTCCTCAGAGTCAGTCCCATTAATGTCCATGGTGTTTGGCTCTTTCTCTAGGAAACAGCTTTCAGGACCACCTGAAGGTACTGATGGTATTCCGGCCCATCTCCTGGGGTCTTTGGAGCTGCTGCATTGCTCAGACCCTGCAGTGATCCTGATGCCTACTCCAAGGGCTCACCCAAGTTCTCCCCAACTCTCTCTCCCCGGATATGACTTTCCTGGGCCTCTCTGGCATTATCCAGAGAATAACCAGGGGCTTTTCCAAGGTGTACCTTCAAGCAAGATACATGAGCTTGGGAGCAGGAAGTAAAATCCCCTGGAGGCTCCTGGGTGAGCCGCTGGGAGGGTTGAGAAGTGGGTGACAGAAGTTGGCATTTGCCAAGATGTGATCCTTGCTGTCAGAGAATTTCTAGCTTAGCTTGGAAGGCCAAGTACCCAGGAGTCCCGATCAGCTGCCTGGGGCAGTGCATGAGGAGAGAGGGGTGTTGGAAGTGGGGAAGCTCTGACCACAGAACCCACCCTAGAGCAGAACAAGGAGACCATCCATCACCAGCAAAGTCCCCACAGAATCCCTCAACCCCGTGCAAGAAAGAGCCGCTGCCTTCCTCACCTGTACTCAGAGCAGGTGTCTTCACTGTCCTATACACAGGGCCACACCCCCATCCACCACTGCTTTTCTTCTTTCCCACCTTCGCAGAAGAGAGAACTGTTCAGACTCAAGGTAGAGACACCAAGTGGGTAATCAAATGATTAAAAGTGTTTCTAAGGTTCAGAGATAGGATAGGTGATGAAACCTCTTCCACCAAACGTAGGGCCTTGAGGCAGGCCTTCGGACCAAACGGAGGATGCCTTGATTTAGTTCTTCTGCCTACTCAGGTAGCCGTGTGATTCAGAGCAAATGCTTTCTTGGCTCATCTATTTCTAAGGGGGTTGGATCCCCTAAGTAATTGATTGATAATTAAATATTTATTGTGGCAAAATATATGTAATATAAAATTTTCCACTCCAACTATTTTTAAGTGTACAGTTCTGGAGGAGACATGGCAACCCATTCCAATATTCTTGCCTGGAGAATCCCAGGGGAGCCTGGACAGGGGAGCCTGGCGGGCTGCAGTCTGTGGGGTCACAAAGAGTCAGACACAGCTGAAGTGACTTAGCATGCACGAAAGTGTACAGTTCAGTGGCATTAAGTACTTCCACATTTTTATGTAACCACATGTTCCGTCCATCTCCAGAATTTTTTCATGGTCCCAAACTCAAATTCCATAATCATTTGAACAGCTACTACCTGTTACTCGCTTCACCCAAAACCCTGGTAACCACCACTCTGTTCTGTCTATATATTTGACTACTCTGGATGCCTCATATGAGTGAAACACCAGTATTTGGCCTTTTGTGTCTGGCTTCTTCCACTTAGCATAATGTCTTCAAGGTTCATTCACGCTGTGGCGTGTCAGAATGTGCTTTGTTTTTAAGGCTGAATAATATTCCATTGAGTACCATATTTTGTTTATCCGTTCATCTACTGATGGATACTTGGGTTACTTCCACTTTTTGGCTATTGTGACTAATGCTGCTCTGATCATGGGTGTACAAATCTGTCTTCCAGTTCCTGCTCTCAGTTTTTTAAATACATAATTACCCAAAAGGGAAACTGCTGGTTGATATCTATGTTTGATTTGTTTGAGGACCCACCATAGTGCTTTCCACGGCGGCTTCTCCATTGCTACACTTTCAAAGGTTCCAGTTTTCTCACATCTGCACCAAAACTTGTTTTCTGCTCTTTCTGGTAGCAATCATTCTAAAGGGTGTGAAGTATTAACAGTATCTTATTGTAGTTTTGATTTGCATGTCCCTAATGATAAGTGAGGAGAAGGCAATGGCACCCCACTCCAGTACTCTTGCCTGGAAAATCCCATGGACGGAGGAGCCTGGTAGACTGCAGTCCATGGGGTCACTAAGAGTCGGACACGACTGAGCGACTTCACTTTCACTTTTCACTTTCATGCACTGGAGAAGGAAATGGCAACCCACTCCAGTGTTCTTGCCTGGAGAATCCCAGGGACGGGGGAGCCTGGTGGGCTGCCATCTGTGGGGTTGCACAGAGTCGGACACGACTGAAGCGACTTAGCAGCAGCAGCAATGATTAGTGATGTTAAACATCTTTTCATGTGCTTCCTGGCCATTCGTATATCTTCTTTGGAGAAATGTCTGTCCTGGCCCTTTGCCCAGCTTTGAACTGAGCTGTTCTGATTTTGGTTCTTATGTTTTAGGAGCTCTTTCTATATCCTGGATATTAATGCCTTATCAGATATATGATGTGCGCATATTGTCTCCCATTCTGTGGGTTGTTCTCTAGTATTCTGTTGATGGTTTCCTGTGATCTACAAAAGATTTTAATTTTGATGAAGTCCAAATTGTCTATTTTTTCTTCTATTGCCTATGCCTTTGCTGTCCTGTTCAAGAAATCATTGTCAAATCCACTGTCTTAAAGCTTTTCACCTATGTTTTCTTCTAAGAGGTTTTTTTTTTTTTACTATGTTTAAAGCTACCTTATTATATTTTTAAATGTTTATTTCTTGATTGATTTTGGCTGTGCTGGGTCTTCACTGCTGCATGCGGGCTTTCTCTAGTTGCAGCAAGTCGGGGCTACCCTTCGTTGAGTGCTCAGACTTCTCATTGCGGTGGTTCTCCTGTTGCAGAGCACAGGCCCCAGAGTGCACAGGCTACAGTGACTGTGGCTCGCACGCTCTACAGCAGTTATGACTCATGGGCTTAGTTACCCTGCCACATGTGGAATCGTCCCAGACCAGGAATCGAACCCTTGTTCCCTGCATTGGCAGGTGGATTTTTAATCACTGGGTCCCTAGAGAAGTCCTCTCTTCTAAGAGTTTTATAGTTTTAGCTCTTATGTGTACCCTTAGTCTGTCTTGACTTAATCTTGTTTATGGTCTTAGAGAAGATCCAACTGCATTCTTTTACGTGTAAGCCAATTTTCCAATTTTGGAAAAATCCAATTTTCCCAACACAATTTGCTCAATCTTGATGTCTAAGATCCTGTAGCAGTTAGGAATTTTGTTCCGCTTTAAGAAACAGAAACTTCAGTTGCTTAAACTCATACGTTTTTATCATTTCACATTGCAGTCCACAGGTAGGCTGTGCTCAGCTACTAAGAAGGTTCCATGGGGATCTAGGCTTCTTCTGTCTTTCTATTCCACCACGCATGACTTTCATCCTAGGTCCACTATGACTGCTAGAATTCCAGCCAATATCTTTGAATTCTCAGAAGCAGCAAGGAGGAAAGGGGAAGGATAAAAGAGTCATACTTTCTTTTTGAAGCCTAAGTCCTGAACATTTCCTTGAAATCTCACTGGCCAAATCTTAATCACATAGCTGCAAAGGAGTCTGAGAAATATAGACTTTTCTCTGTGTATATTACCATCTCAAATAGAATCAGGACCCTCAAATAAAATGAGAAAGAAGAGAGAAGGAATGTTAGCTTAAATATTTAGAAGCCTCTCCCTTGGGCATCTAATCCATCTGTAATTCTGCAGCAATGTGTCTCTTGGAGAAGAAAGTGAGAAAATGGTTGCAAAGTGCTTAACAAAATGCCTTGCTCAGGCTATATACTCGAAAATGCTAGCTATTATTTTTCTTTTATTATTCTCTGAGCTCAGATAGACCTTTCCTACATCTGTGCAGAACACACAGTTCTCTGCTTCAAAGGTGAAAAGTGCCCCCAAGATATCTTTCACACTGATGCCTCAAATATACCATTAGCTCCGAGTATCTCTTTCTCTATTTAGGCCTTATTTTCAGTTGAGAGGGGGTGAAGTAGGAGGGCCACAGGTAGCCTAAGGAATGACACATTCAGTCAGTCCTCAGCCTCAGTCTGTCTGAGGCTCTCTTGCTAGGCTGCTGGTTGGGATCTGGGCTCCAGGGAAATAGGGGTCAGGTGGAATGGGTCAGACAGCCCTGAGGATATCGGCTAAATATGACATGGTGGTAAGGATAGAAAGTGTAGGAAAGGGGCTGGTTGGCTGCCTCTGTGATGTGCAGGGCTAGGGGCATGTGAAGGTGATGCAGGGAGAGCTTTGCCCCTCGGGGCTCCCCCGGGCCTATGTGGACACACTGTCAGGCACAGCCCAGTTAATCCTAGTGAAACAGGACAGGATAGGAAAGCCAGAATTCTGACCCAGAACCACGTGTCAGGTGTGTGGAGGTGCTGCAGAATCCAGAGAAAGTGCCAGAAGATGTAGCCAAGCCCAGACAGGGGTCTGCAGTCTGGTTTCAGAGACCTGAGGCCAAACAGGCTCAATGGCAGCAGATTCTTGATGGATGACAGGGTGACAGTCAGGAACAACTTCAGGAAGACTTAGATTCAAGAGGACATGGTGGAAAGAGAATCTCCATGGGACCCATGGGCTCCAGTTTCCTCTCTAAGCTCTGCATTCACAGGCTGTGTGACCTCAGGTGAGTCACTGCCCATCTCTGGGCCACATTTCCTCTTCCTGCAAAATGAGGGGTTTGGCTTTGACCTCTCAAGGATCCCAGGGGGAGGCATCATGATCAGAGGAAGAGCTGACGCTGAATGAGTTGACAAGCAGCCAGAGGCTTCTCAAAGTATCTCACAGTGGGATTTAGCTTCGATATCTGGGAAGACTCCTGAAATTCCTAATCTAGAAAATGCAGTGGGGGAAGTGTTCAAACCTTGGTCTACTTCCAGTGATGCTCAGATCTCAGACACACAACAAGTCCAGAAGCTAGAAGCAAAATTATCTTGAATTTAAAGAAGCTTCAGCCTCCCCTACTTGCATGGGCCCCTTTCAAGATCTTGGAGAGGCTCAGGTTATATGTTCACAACTTTTTCCTCATGGAAGGTATCCCCAAATTGTGTAAGCTTTGAGCTTCACAAGGCCTGCCCTAGCCCTGCCAGTTGTTCCGGTTTTGGGAACCATTATTATAGCAGGTAGAGTACACTGACAAGCTCCTGTCCTAATCAGATAGGCAAGGCTCAGCAGCAGACAATTTGACATGACTTATTCTCCTGTGTCTGACAAAAAAAAAAATAGCATACACACTTATACCTCTTTCACCTTCATTATCCCAGTGGATCGTCCACGCAAGCCTTTGTGGTGGGCTGGACCAGTCTTATCACCTCTGATTTAGATGACAAAACTGAGGCTCAGAGAAGCTAAGTTTGCAAAGTTGGCTGGAGACAGAAGCAGGATGCAAACCCAGGACATTGTTAGGATCAGCCCTAGGCTCTTCAGTTTCCTGATTCAGAACCAGGTACAGCCATCCTAAAGCATAGCATAAAGACACTCATCCCAAATCTGCCTATAGATTGCCTGTGGACTGTGGCTGCCAGTGCCTCAAACACCTCCATCTTGGTTCTGGGGACAAAGGAGACACATGTAGGCATAAAGCACAAAACATAACCTGGAATCATAGGGCCAGAACAGTCCAAGAACTTTGGGAAGAAGAGGGTTTTCCATTTTCCCCTAAGTTTCTTCCTGAAACTTGCATTCCTACTCACAACACAAATCATTTGGATCTGCTATATTTATACAAAATATAAACACAAATGCTCAACCATGGTATAGTGTTGTTGGTAGTAATTTCTCTACAATATCCCAGCCTGCAGGCAACAACTAGAGTTTTGGGAGCCCAATACACATACACAAGTACATACATACATACACACAAAGCCTCCCTGTGACAGCTCCAGGCTCTCAAAGCCACACACCACATCAACAAAAGAAAAGACAAAAACCACACGATCCTCTCAAGAGAGGCAGAAGAAGCACTTAATAAAATTCAACATCCATTCATGACAAAAGCCCTCACAAAAGTGGATATAGAGGGAATACATCTGAACATAATAAAAGCTATTTGTCAAACCCATGGCCAATATGATACTCAATAGTAAAAAGCTAAAATTCTTCCTGCTGAAATCTGGAACAAGAAAAGGATGCCCCTTCTCACCACTTCTTTTCAGCATAGTGTTGGAAGTCCTAGCCACCACAACCAGACAATAAAAAGAAATAAAATGTATTCAAATTGGCATGGAAGAAGTAAAATTGTCATCATATGCAAATGACATGATACTATATGCAGAAAATCCTGAAGACGCCATACCAAAACTACTAGAACTGATCCATGAATTCAGTAAAGTAGCAAGATACAAGATTAATACACGGAACTCAGTTGCATTTCTTTACACTAACAATGGAATATCAGAAAGGGAATGTAAACAAACAATCCCTTTTAAAATAGCATTTAAAAAAAAGAAAATACTTATGAATAAACCTCACAAAGGAGGTGAAAGACTTATTATGCTGAGAACTCTGAAATGTTGATAAAGGAAATAGAAGATGATTCAAAGAAATGGAAAGCTATCCCATGCTCAAACCACAACTATGTGGAAGAAGGAGGTCTAGCCCTTACCCCGCATGTGAGCCAGACTTTGTTTGGTCTAGTGTGACAACCCCACCCAGGAAACCTCAACACCAAAGCTACCAAACAAAACAACTGACAAGGAAAACAGTCGCAGAGTGAGATGCCCAGATCCTTTCAGTTGCTTTATTCTAACAAGGCCTCCTGGGATGCTGGCATAAATAGGACCTGGTCTCAGGGACACTTGGGAAACTGGGCACGTGGCACCCCAAGGACAGTGTTTGGAATCTAGGCAGCCTGCTGAGGAGCAGTATGGGGGAACCATGGTGATGCTTTTGACCTCATCTCAGGCGGTGTTGTCTACATTCTCAACCCTGAGCACCCCAACAGACAAGGGTTCATTGGAGGGAAGCTTTGAAAGTTTATACAACTCTCTGGTTTTTAAAGGGAACCTTACTGTGTTCTCGTGTATTTTGGCAAAATGGGCTCTCTTCCAGCCCTTTTGTAGACTCCAATCAAGTCATTGTCTTTGTTTCTGATGGGTGAGTCTACATCCTTCCTACATTATCCTGGTGGATTTTCCTGCCTCAGTGGATTTCCTCTGGATCTTCTCCCAACAGGCGCAGTATGCTCTTTTGAAGTTTCACAACCAGGATTTCGGGTTTGTATTAAGGGACACAGAGGGGAAAATCCCAGTTAACTCCATTAAAACCACCCTTTCTCTTATGACTTATGTAACAGTCAGCCATGGTTCAGCTCCTGATATTCACAACCTTGTATAGACCCTTCACACCATGGGCTGAACTGTGTGATCAATAGGCTATTGTGGACAGGGTGGAATGTAACTTCAGAGGCTAGGTCATAAAAGACACTGCAGCCTTCACCAAGAGTAATTACTAGAATAATGTGGCACAGTTCCAAACACTTATCTGGCCTCTGGGATCACATACTCGGGCAGAAGCCCGCTGCCATGTGGTGAGGACACTCAAGCTGCCCTCTGGAGCAGCCCGTATGGTGACGAGTTGATGCTTTCTGCTAACAGCCAGCATGAATTTGCCATTCATGTGAGAGAACCAAGTTAGAAGTGGATCCTCCAGCGCCCAACTTGCCTTCAGATGACGATAGCCCCAACTGACATTTTATCCTGCGATCTTATGAGAGATCCAGAGCCAGAACTACTCAGCTACACTCTTGGATTTTATGGAAGTGCATTTTTTTTTCTCCTATATTAAGGCAAAAAGGAAGACATTTATCTTCATGTTCTGCATAAGGAACATAGAGATGGAGAAAATATGATTCTTCTCTTTCAATAACTTACATCTAAAGAGATAACCACCTCTACTGGGAAGAAACGCTATAACTGCTCAGGCATAATGTACCTACTGTCACAGTTTCTTAAATTATCTGGCCACACCTTCCAATCTGAGTCTGAAATAAACTCTGGCTGTAAACTTCAATGGTAGGAACCTTGTAAAACCCACATTCGCCACCAACTTCTTAAATCAGTTGCCATTGCCATGTTATTGAATGTTGCAAACCATGGTAGCATTTGGTTATTTAAAAACCTACAGAAAATTCATGGTGCTAATAAACAGTTTTGATTTTTTTTTACAGTATTATTTTTTATCCTTTTAGAAAAAATTGAGATGTAATTTGCATACTATAAAATTCATCATTTAATGTATGCTATTCAGTGGTTTTTCCTCTATTTCTTTGCATTGATCACTGAGGACTTTGCCAAAGCCTTTGACTGTGTGGATCACAACAAACTGTGGACAATTCTGAAAGAGATAGGAATACCAGACCACCTGACCTGCCTGAGAAATCTGTATGCAGGTCAGGAAGCAACAGTTAGAACTGGACATAGAACAACAGACTGGTTCCAAATCAGGAAAGGAGTACGTCAAGGCTGTATATTGTCACCCTGCTTATTTAACTTCTATGCAGAGTACATCATGAGAAACGCTGGGCTGGAAGAAGCACAAGCTGGAATCAAGATTGCCTGGAGAAATATCAATAATCTCAGATATCCAGATGACACCATGCTTATGGCAGAAAGTGAAGAGGAACTAAAGAGCCTCTTGATGAAAGTGAAAGAGGAGAGTGAAAAAGTTGGCTTAAAACTCAACATTCAGAAAACGAAGATCATGGCATCTGGTCCCATCACTTCATGGGAAATAGATGGGGGAACAGTGGTGACAGACTTTATTTTGGGGGCTCCAAAATCACTACAGATGGTGACTGCAGCCATGGAATTAAAAGACGCTTGCTCTTTGGAAGAAAAGTTATGACCAACCTAGACAGCATATTAAAAAGCAGAGACATTACTTTGCCAACAAAGGTCTGTCTAGTCAAAACTATGGTTTTTCCAGTAGTCATGTATGGATGTGAGAATTGGACTATAAAGAAAGCTGAGTGCCAAAGAATTGATGCTTTTGAACTGTGGTGCTGGAGAAGACCCTTGAGAGTCCCTTGGACTGCAAGGAGATCCAACCAGTCCATTCTAAAGGAGATCAGTCCTGGGTGTTCTTTGAAAGGAATGATGCTGAAGCTGAAACTCCAATACTTTGGCCACCTGAAGCAAAGAACTGACTCATTAGAAAAGACCCTGATGCTGGGGAAGATTGAAGGCGGGAGGAGAAGGCGACTACAGAGGGTGGCATCACTGACTCAATGGACATGAATTTGAGTGAACTACGGAAGTTGGTGATGGACAGGGAAGCCTGGGGTGCTGCAGTCCATGGGGTCACAAAGTTGGACATGACTGAGTGACTGAACTGAACTGATTCAGTGGATTTAGTACAAGATTGTGCAAATATCAGCATTATCTAATTCTAGAACATTGTCATCATCTCCCCACCAAAACCCTGTACCTCAAACTGTTAGATATAAACTACAGAGATATATTGTATAACAAAATAGAGCCAATATTTGATAATACCTATAAATGAAGTATAACCTTTAAAAATTGTATATCATTATGTTTTATATCTGTAACATATAATGTTATAATCAGCTATATTTCAATTAAAAAAGAAGACAAATATAGTTCAGTTCAGTTTAGCTGCTCAGTCATGTCTGACTCTTTGCAACCCCATGGACTGCAGCATGCCAGGCCTCCCTATCCATCACCAACTCCCAGAGTTTTCTCAAATTCATGTCTATTGAATCAGTGATGCCATCCAACTATATCCTCTGTTGTCGCCTTCTTCTCCCACCTTCAATCTTTCCCAGCATCAGGATCTTTTCAAATAAGTCAGTTCTTTGCTTCAGGTGGCCAAAGTATTGGCATTTCAGCTTCAGCATCAGTTCTTCCAATGAATATTCAGGACTGATTTCCTTTCGGATGGACTGTTTGGATCTCCTTGCAGTCCAAGGGACTCTCAGGAGTCTTTCCCAATACCACAGTTCAGAAGCATCAGTTCTTCGGTGCTCAGCTTTCTTTATAGTCCAACTCTCACATCCATACATGACCACAGGAAAAACCATAGCTTTGACTAGACGGACCTTTGTTGGCAAAGTAATGCCTGCTTTTTAATATGCTGTCTAGGTTGGTCATAACTTTTCTTCCAAGGAGCAAATGTCTTTTAATTCCGTGGCTGCAGTCACCATCTGCAGTGATTTTGGAGCCCAGAAAAATAAAGTCTGTCACCATTGTTCCCCCATCTTTTGCCATGAAGTGATGGGACCAGATGCCATGATCTTAGTTTTCTGAATGTTGAGTTTTAAGCCAACTTTTTCACTTTCCACTTTCACTTTCATCAAGTAGCTTTTTAGTTCCTCTTCACTTTCTGCCATAAGCATGGTGTCATCTGGATATCTGAGATTATTGATATTTCTCCAGGCAATCTTGATTCCAGCTTGTGCTTCTTCCAGCCCAGCGTTTTTCATGATGTACTCTGCATAGAAGTTAAATAAGCAGGGTGACAATATACAGCCTTGACGTACTCCTTTCCTGATTTGGAACCAGTCTGTTGTTCCATGTCCAGTTCTAACTGTTGCTTCTTGACCTGCATACAGATTTCTCAGGCAGGTCAGGCAGGTCGGGTGGTCTGGTATTCCCATCTCTTTCAGAATTGTCCACAGTTTGTTGTGATCCACACAGCCAAAGGCTTTGGTGTAGTCAATAAAGCAGAAGTAGGTGTTTTTCTGGAATTCTCTTGTTTTTTTGATGATCCAATGGATGTTGGCAATTTGATCTCTGGTTCGTCTGCCTTTTCTTAAATCTAGCTTGAACATCTGGCTGGATGGCATCACTGACTCTATGGACGCGAGTCTGAGTGAACTCCAGGAGTTGGTGATGGACAGGAAGGCCTGGCGTGCTGCGATTCATGGGGTCGCAAAGAGTCGGACATGACTGAGTGACTGAACTAGACTGAACATCTGGAATTTCACGGTTCAATATAGTTATCTTGCCTTTAATATCCTATTTGTCCTAAATACCAAATTAAACTCAAAGAAGAGGTAGAAAACATTAAATGGCATTACTGATATAACACTCAACTGTTGAAAGAGCATATTCACAATTATGTTGTGTTTACATCCTTTTTTGGACATGAATTAATTTATACCAGTGTATGTAAAGGCTGGCCAGTCACCATGAATTGTTTGTTGTTTAGTACAAAATTGTTGCTGTTGTTCAGTTGCTAAGTCACGTCTGATTCTTTGTGACCCCATGGACTGTTACTTTCAGTTAAATATGCACAGTGTCACTGAAAGGTGTATTAGCACCATGAAAACAAGAATGCTATTTTGTAGCCTACTTCCAGTGAATTTCATTTACAACTTCATGCATCTGATCTCCTCTTAGGCACTACATTTTCTGGGATTTTTGAGCTGTCACATATATTTCAGAGATGGCATGATTGCAAATGTGAAAATACATTTTGACAGTGTTTTAAATGTGGGGTTCTTGGGCTAAAAATGAAATCCATTCTTGATTTTATTTGAAACCATTGGACATATTGTAGTGATATATTTTTATGTTTCAGCCAGTTCTCCAGTGTTCGGGATTGATTATATTGTTGGTGGTTCATCCAGACTCCTCAGTTCTTTTTACTGCTGTCTACTTCAGACCATATTGCTAACAATAAACTGCTGTGAACACATCTATCAGAGACTGTGCAGATCAAGGAACAGAAGAGGTTAGAAATCAGTCTCGTTTACAATTAATCATCAGCTCTGATAGGAGAAGGTATTAAAAGCGCTTTTATAGCTAAAGATATATATTTTAAATTTATCACTATATACATTTAAATTATTCTGACCTTCTATTACCCTGGTAATTGTGAAATGGTGTCATACATACTTTCCTGACTACAGTGATGACAATAAAAAGTTCATATATATATATATATATATATATAAAATCTGTGCCTGCTCGCAGTCACTTTCATCCCTCCCTCTCTTCAGCCCCTGTCAACTGTTAATCTACCTTCTGTTTCTACAGCTTTGTCTGTTCTGGGTATTTCAGATAAATGGAATCATACAATATGTGGTTTTCTGATTGGCTCCTTTCCCATAACATGTTTTCAAGGCCCATCCATGTTGTAGCAGGGATTTGTACTTCAGTTCTTTTTGTTGCTGAACAAGATTTCTGTTATGTGGGTATACAACATTGTGTTTATACAACGTGCTTATCCATTCATCAGCTAAAGGACATTTGAGCTGTTTCCAGTGAGCAGGGTTTAAGGAAGCCTAATCTACGTTGAGTTCAAAATTATAAATGCTGTTTCCTGTCACCGCTCTCTTTGCCTTGGAACTTCCCCAGGAAGTGGTATACTTACTTGCTGCAGTGCAGGAAAGTAGTATATACTGTGTTCTATAAGCATGAAATCAGCTGCATAGCTTTTCACTGATTATAGTATGTCCACCTCATGAAATTTCCCTCTCTCCCAGGCATTTTTTTCTTGGTGTTCAGGCTGTGTAGCTAGCTATTATTGCAAGCCTATCCCAGTGAGCTTGTGAGAATTCCTCCTCAGCCCTGAGTCCTGCAGAGAAAGACCTTGGCAACCTCCTGTTTCCAAGCTTATTGATAGCAGATATTTTTAACCCAGTCATTTAAAGCAAATGATTGCCCTGCCCCAGCCTAGAGATGAAGTAGATGACCATTCTTGACTGGCTGCATGTGGAGAGGAGGCAGAGTCATGCGTGAGAAGGAAAGCCATGATGCCCAAGGAGAAGTTCTTTTAAGAAGCCACATCATTCATTCAGTCTGTAAGCATTCAGCTCTTCTTACCCTGGTGGTCCTGAGCCTGCACAACACTTCCTTTTAAAGACCTTATGCCCTGGATAGGGAGGCTATGAAATATCACAGTAAAAGATGACCCAAAGCCCAGCTTCTATAATTTACACAGGAAACTGTTTTGCACACAGGAAAGCAGCAGATATTATGCCAGAAAACCAAAAGTCTGAACTCTTGAAAGTGAAGATGACTGCTAATGAGAGAAGTGTAAAGAAATTGCACCCCTGGTTCAATTACTAGGACATTAATGAGAAACTAGGAAAAGCCAGGTATATCAGTTATTAAGCTATTACCTCTCAGCTCCCAACACAGCCTTTATATTCCACCTGTGATGCTGGCTGGGCTCTACACAAGCATTTTTCTTCCTTGCCAGCTGCTGCTGATCGACTCTGCTAATAGCGGGTAATTGCAGGAACCTGCAGGGCTGGAGCGGGGACATGGGATTTGCGCCTTCCTGTTTGTTACCTGTTCCTGATGGAGTCACCCCAGCAACGTGTTGCCAGGTGGCAGTGACAGTTCCTTCCAGGTAGCAGCAGAATCACCATTGCAATTCCCTCAGAGGCACTGGCTGGATTCAGAGAGCAAGCCACTCTCAACTCTCTCTTTGCCTTGTCAGTTTTACTACTAAGCAACAATGATTTATTCTGTGCTGCGATTCATGGGGTCGCAAAGAGTCAGACACGACTGAGCGACTGAACTGAACTGAACTGTTATAATAAAATGGGATGGTTTCCATCTCCTGATGGCCTCTGAACCATGACTGACAGAGTGGAACCAGACAAGCTGAGTTGGATGCTGCTGACCAGGGGTGATAATTGTCTAACCAATACTAGGCAGCATCAAAAACTTAGGAAGTCCAAATTAATTAGGCTTTCCAAAGAAAACAAAACCAAACAACCCCCCCAATCTTACCTAAACTGAGGTGTACGCTTATATTACACTCCACATTGTGATAAAATCAGGATGAAGCATACAACTGTTTTTGAATCAAAATGATCAAGTCAGTCTTACCGTTCAAGGATTCAACTCTATTAAAAGTATTAGTGAATGTGGCTCCAGATAAAATTTTGCATACCTATTTGCATTTCTTTTCCTTCTCTTAAAGCCCCTATAATGAGTACAAATGACAGAGTTCTATCATCTGTTATCCCAGCTTCTCCTAATGAAGTCAATCACAGATATGCAGGGCTATAGTTACAAACAAATGGTCATAAATGGTCGATTTCTTTTCCTCTGTGGGGAAAGGCAAAGGTTTTTCTCATTTACAGGTGCGCAAGCAAGGGCCACAAGTGTCAGCGCTACAGCTTTAGCCATGAGTCAAACACAAATACTAACACTGACACACGTGCCTTTAAGGAAAAAACAAACAAAAATAAGCTTCCACAGGTAACCAACTCTGAAAGTACAGAGCTGGAAAAACTAAAAACTGTAGGCTGTTATCTTCTCCCCATCCACTCTGGGGATCTTTCATGGTTCCATCCCAACAGAATCCCTTAAACAAAGGAATGTTGACAGAGGCCTGCAAGCCCAGCTCTTTACTTAACTTTTGGAAGCTTTCACAGACTTTCCAGCACCAGCTACAGTACCACAAATCCTTACCCAGGCGTCTGTCAGGGAACTGTTGACCAAAACTGCCTGCCTTGGCCAGGCACGATGATGACTGCTTGCCTAAGTTGATAAGAGGTCCTGATAAAGAACATGGGTGCTGGTACTGAAAACTAACCAGGAGAATCTGGGAGGGGCAGAAAGGAGGGGGGACACATCAGTCCATAGTAAGCCTTGCAAAACTAACCTGGAAGAATTCCGAAGAGACCTGAAGGAGGAGGGAGAAGAGGCTATGTCCTGCCAACCTCCCAGAAACCCTCACGCTGGAATCCATCTTGGCTAAGAGATGCACACACCACCGGGAAGGACCCTGAATCAGGACTGGCCAGGGACAACTCGGAAACTAACCTCATTACCATACAATCTGAGTCTGCACTCCAGTGGCAGAGCAGCTCTCCTGGGTTCCCTTACCCTGCTGCTTTCTGCCCAGATGCCCTTCCTAATAAAGTCTTTTGCTTTGTCAGCACATTTGTCTGCTGGGACAATTCATTTCCAAGTGTTAGACAAGAGCCCACTCTTGGGCCCTGGAAAGGGTCCCTTTTCCTGCAACGCTTCCAGCCTCTAAGATGGAAGATAGGGATTCAACCTCCAATCCCGTCTACCCAGCCTTTTCTCTGGTCCCGCTTCTGGGCCTATCAAATTTTCCTCTAAAAACCAACAGCTAAGTCTTACCAGTTTCTAACAAGGAAAAAACATGACTTTGAGAACCACATTTTTTGTTCCTAAATTTTGGAAGACAAAGACATCTTAACCATAACAGACAGATAAATGTGATCATCAGACTTGATGCATAAGACCCATGAAAATGAGCCAAATTTGACATATTCTGGCAAAAGTACACTGGTTGGCTGAAGCAACCTTGAAACAAAAGGCTGGGGATGAACAAAGGATCTCAAAATTATATTTTCCATGGGTTTTTGATCTAGGGGCTGCTCTCTAATTTAGGGAGTCCTTGGGAAGCAACGGGACCTCCCCAAACTGTGAAATTGTTAAAATAACAATAAGTCAACTGTTTATCCAATAAAGTTCAGTTCAGTTCAGTTCAGTTGCTCAGTCGCGTCTGACTCTTTGCGACCCCATGAACCGCAGCACACCAGGCCTCCCTGTCCATCACCTACTCCCAGAGTTTACCCAAACTCATGTCGATTGGGTCGGTGATGCCATCCAGCCATCTCATCCTCTGTGGTCCCCTTCTCCTCCTGCTCCCAATCCCTCTGGTTTCTTCAAAGAATCAGCTGACCCTCAGCTGGGCCTATTAGGGCATGATCACATGGATATTAAAGGTCACATGAACATCTCTCTGCTTTATTTCCAAGTTGTATATTATTTTCCCTGAACAAAACTTTGTTTTCTGAAGTAGAAGCAGTAACCACAAGGAAAAGCAAGTTCAAATGCTGGATTTTCTGGTTCCTAAGAAATGAGAAAATGTTAGCAGATAATTTAATAACAGATGCTAAAAGAGTTCACAGGCTTTGAGTTCAAAATCCACCTCTGAGGGCTTCTTCTGTGGAAATAGTCAAAGCTACACGTGCCTGAAGCTTCATGCCCAAAGATGTTTATCTCAGTGCGTTTGATCAGGATCACAGTGAAAAACTGGGAATAGCCTCAGGGTTCACTGATGACGTGTAGGTAGAAGGCTTCAACTCCTTCAGCACGTTCAACTTTATCCTGACTCCACTCCTTACCAACTGACTGTGTGTGTGTTAGTCATTCAGTTGTGTCTGACTCTTTGTGACCCCATAGACAAAGGAGCCTGGCAGGCTACAGTCCATGGAATTCTCCAGGCAAGAATACTGGAGTGGATCGCCGTGCCCTTGTCCTTCCTGACCCAGGGATCAAACCCAGTCTCTGGCATTGTAGGCAGATTCTTTATCATTTGAGCTACTTGTAAAGCCCCTAGTAACTGACTACATAGCCCCTCAACTCCTAGTCTTTACTTCCTGGTCTATAAACTCATTAATAACAATGTTCAGACTTGGATTACCCAATATACAGATATGTTTAGGTGCTGGTAAAGCAGGGGCACCAGAGATAATTTTTTGAAAGAAATTCATGTTTGATAGGGAAAAAAGCACTCCAATAGAACAGGAAACATACAATTTCTTACATTGTGTGTGTGTGTGTGTGTGTGTGTGTGTTTTAGTTTATGCATACAGATCTTGTCTGTCAGGGAGAAAAAACCTCCCCCTACACTTTTAGGTTCGAGTTTTGGAGGTCTAGAAATTAAACTGACAAAAGACAGATTAGCAAGACAAAAGACGGATTTCAATCATGTTCATATGGAGTTCACAAAGAAGTGTGATTCAAAGAAGCAATTAGAATTTGGGGCTTATATACCATCTGTTGATGATGAGAAGTTTTATGGTAATTGATCAAAGAGGGCTTGATCAGCCTATGGACATTCTTCTGATGGGTTGGTGGTAAGGTGAGTAGGAGTCAGTATCATCAGCTTTCAGGTTGAACTAGTCTGAGGTCTACATGCTTGTGGGGAGTATATCATCATTAATGTTAACTTCTCCCACCTGGAGGGGGTTTTCGTGTTTGCAAAAGAGCTAAAAAAATAGTATGTGTATCCACTGGTGGGGAAACAGGTCCTTGCCCCAAGGCTGCTCTTGACTGTTCCTCCCTGGTCTTACTCTTGTTGTAGTTCAGTCATTAAGTCACGTCCCAATGACTCCTGGGTCTCACAGCTCCTCCTTTCGCTAATTAACAACTGCGCGAATCTGCTTGTTGTAACACAGGTAAAGTCATGGAGGCTGAATGAAGGTTGTTTCCTATAATCAAAGAAATGGGGGACACAGTGTCAGGCAGGCCGGACGGCTCAGTGAGGTGCATAGCACCAGCGACCTGAGTCATGTTTCCTGTTAGCTGGGAAGAAAAAACAGCATTCCTTGACCAAATTAGGAAGACTTCCCGTACACACCAACCAGAAAGAGACAGGACATGCGCTCATCCTGTCTAGCCAATCATGTAACGCCAGCTACTCCTGTAACTGAGACAAAGAACTGACTGTATATAAACCGCCATATCCCTTTGTTCGGGGTCCCTGTCGGATTCCGCTGTGTCGGATGAGACTTGGACCCTAGCGCGCTAGAAATAAACTCCCTTCCTGCCTTTTTGCATTGCTGTGGAGGACTTGCTTTCTCTCCGTCGGTTCGGAGATACGGGCTCGGTGCATAACAACAGAAAGCATTTGTGCCCAGGAGCTCTACAGGGCCCCACTCCGTATCAGGACTCTGTCCCTGATTAAGGGTTACAGGAAAAACTACTTCAGAATTTGGGAATGAGAAAACAAAAATGGCTCCAGATTTTGAACTGTGACTCACGGATCAGAGAGGAGATATGCAAAGTTCCTGAAAGAGGCTCAGCTGGCCGGCAGGATTTGACTGCAACCTGATTAAGTATATCAACAAATGGAAAGAAAGAGTCACTTGGAAAGAGGGCTGAGTTTTTCCCTCCCAAGTAATTACCTGCTCCCTGACTACTTGCCTTTAAAGCAGACTGGCCACAAACATTTATGAACTTGAACTGGAAAAGAAATGAACAATATACTTCTATGTATTGGCCACCAGATGCTAGACATTGTGCTAAAAGTCTTTAGTACATTATCTTGAGTCTCACAATTGCTGAAGCCAGGATTATTAACCCATTTAACAGTTGTTCAGAGAGATGCGTGTATGGCCCAAGTGATACTCGGAGCTGTCAGCTGGCAGAGCTAAGACTAGACCTCAGAACCCAAGCTCCTGTCTTCCACACTGCCCTAGCTCAGTCTCCAGCCTAGGTATTTTCCTCTGGAACCTTGAGTGCTTTGCTCAGATCCCCCCCTACCCAAACTTCTGCTCATTTTGACAGTGAACCAAAGAAGAGGGAGTTAAACTCAGCTCTCCTGCCTCCCATCTGGGTGAACTACAAGGACATAGACCTTGCAGGGTCTTCAGCATCCCAGCTGCTGCCAACTATAAATTGGCGCTTGCCAAGGGCATTTGCCACCTACCTCTGAATCCTGTGTTGCTGCAGCTGTTGCTCCACCCTGAAGGGAGTTCAGGGTGGAGAATGGGGTACTTTGTGCTCCAGGGAAACTGGTGGGACAGGTCTTATAGATAACTAGATATTTTCAGGAACTGATTTCATGATCCCAATCTTTGCATCTCCTCATATCTAGAAAGGGGCTTCCCTGGTGCCTCAGCTGGTAAAGAATCTGCCTGCCAATGCAGAAGACCTGGGTTCGATCTGTAGGTTGGGAAGTCCCCTGAAGAAGCGAAAGGCAACCCACTCAGGTATTCTGGCCTGGCGAATTCCATGGACTATAAAGTCCATGGGGTCACAAAGAGTTAGATAGGAATGAGTGACTTTCACTTTCATATCTAGAAAAGCATTAAATGCCTTCATGGTGACATCACCTCCTCATGATTAGCTGAAAATCTTTTAGAAGATAAGTGCTTGATTGTGTGAGCTCCATCTTCACCAAAATCACATATACTGACCTTCCCCCATTACCTCTTTGGAACAGCTTCTCAGAGCTATCTGAAATTAACTTGCCACTCTCACATTGTGCATCTTTTATAAGTCGACACTGCCTAAAATCTCGGATGTGTCAAACCCAAGCGTACTGTGCAGGAGAAACAGAAAGTCCTGGTCTGATCCCTAATTCGGCAAGCTACTCCCTGGGTTACATGAGACAAGTCGCTAAGCCCCTCTGGTCCTAATTTTCTCTTTTAAAAATGAGAGCAGTAGATGAGCTCATGTCTGACCGGGTCAGGATTCTCATCCTGAGGTTCTGTCAAAGGTAAAAGTCTCCTCAGAGGTAGAAGTTGCAATGAGAGAGGCAGAATGCTCACTGTTTCCAGTTCCAGTGATGGAACTATTTTTAGATTCGGATCTGGTTCTCTCATGCATGTTGCATGTCGTAGGATGGTTTTCTGGGTCAACCTTTCTCAAATAAACTGTCATATAATCCATGACCAGGATCATTGCCACTTTACAGTACCAACGTCCCCACACATTAGCAGTGGCTGTTTGAAAATTGCTTTGCCCCAATTACGAGATCAGACCACAAGAACTGGGATGTAGGAGTTGTATCTTGGCTTTGAAAGGGGTATCCTGGAGGCAGTGGTTCTAGCCTGTCATGAGTAGAGTTTTCCTCTATCGTGAATTCATGAAAGTGAAAGTGAAAGTTGCTCAGTCGTGTCTAACTCTTTGCGAGCCCATGGACTGTACAGCCCATGGAATTCTCCAGGCCAGAATCCTGGAGTATGTAGCCTTTCCCTTCTCCAGGGGATCGTCCCAACCCAGGGACTGAACCTGGGTCTCCCGTATTGCAGGCGGATTCTTTACCAGCTGAGCCACCAGGGAAGCCCCTCATTTATTCATGCATTCCTTCAATAGTTTGTTTCTCCTGTGTGCCTACTGTGTGCTAGGAACTTAGCATACAAAAATGAGCAAAAATAGAACCCTTATCACCAAGAAGCTTACACTGGAGGAGAAGACATTAATCAGATAATCATACAGCTTTTAACTGTGGCTATAAGGAGTGCTAAAAGGAAAAGCAACTTTTCCTTTGATGGCCTGACACTGGGAGGTGAGAGAAGCCGTCCTTTGGGAGGTGCTGTTTGAACTGAGCTCTGAGGATGTGTGTGTGCATACACTCACTCGGTCACACTGGACTCTGTGATCCTATGGACTGTAGCCCACAGTGTCCATGGGGTTCTCCAGGCAAGAATACTGGAGTAGGTGGCCATTTTCTTCTCCAGGGGATCATTCCAACCCAAGGATGGAATCCGAGTCTCCTGCATTGACAGCCATTGAAAGTGAAAGTGAAACTGTTCACCTCAGATGGGGACTTGAACTCATGTGGCTGGTACTCAAACCCAGCCAAAACCCACAGGACCTGGTTTCAGGACTTACTGAAGCTCAGGTTCTCGATGTCTCATGGCAGAAAGAATTCAGTGAGAGGCAAAGTGATAGGTAAGAGGGGATTTATTTAGAGAGAAACACAGTCCACAGACAGAGTGTGGATCATCGCCGAGGGCGAGTCTAGTGGTCCCCAAATGCGGTGTAGTTAGCTATTACGGGCTGGGCAATTTTATAGGCCAATAGTTGTGGGAGGATTATTCCCACTATTTTGGGGAACGGGTAGAGATTTCCAGGAGTTGAGCCACCACCCACTTTTTGGTCTTTTGATGATGACTTGAAACTGTCTTGGCACCTCTGGGTGTGTCGTTTAGCTTGCTTATTGAGGATCAGATCTAGTCAAAGTTGACTTGTCTGCCACCTTGGACCCATATGATTCTAACTGGTTTATGTTGTATCCTTGGTCTATGTTATTCTTTCAGAAGTTGTGCCCTGCCCACTTCCCTCCTGTTTCAAAAGTGTTAGTTACTCAGTCGTGTCTGACTCTTTGCAAGCCTATGGACTGTAGTCCACCAGGCTCCTCTGTCCATGGGCATGGGCATTGGCCAGAGGATATTTTTACCACTGAACCACGTGAGAATCCCACTGTAAGGATAAATAGAGGTTAATAGATGCCCTGGTGGTTCAGGCAGTAAGGAATCTGCCTGCAATGCAGGAGAACCAGGTCCAATCCCTGGGTTGGGAAGACCCCTGGAAAAGGGAATTACAACCCATTCCAGTATTCTTGCCTGGAGAATCCAATGGACAGAGGAGCCTGGTGGGCTACAGTCCATGGGGTTGCAAAATGTTGGACATGACTGAATGACTAATGCAGAGAGAAGGGAAAAGCATTCCTGGAAAAGAAAGAACAGAGGCAGAGGTCTTTAGAAGGAGGAATTAAAAGGGACTAAAGTGGCCACAGGACTGGAAAAGGTCAGTATTCATTCCAATCCCAAAGAAAGGCAATGCCAAAGAATGCTCAAACTACCGCACAATTGCACTCATCTCACAAGCTAGTAAAGTAATGCTCAAAATTCTCCAAGCAATACATGAACCGTGAACTTCTAGATGTTCAAGCTGGTTTTAGAAAAGACAGAGGAACCAGAGGTCAAATTGCCAACATCCGCTGGATCACGGAAAAAGCAAGGGAGTTCCAAAAAAACATCTATTTCTGCTTTATTGACTATGCCAAAGCCTTTGACTGTGTGGATCATAATAAACTGTGGAAAATTCTTCAAGAGATGGGAATACCAGACCACCTGACCTGCCTCTTGAGAAACCTATATGCAGGTCAGGAAGCAACAGTTAGAACTGGACATGGAACGACAGACTGGTTCCAAATAGGAAAAGGACTACATCAGGGCTGTATATTGTCACCCTGCTTATTTAACTTATATGCAGAGTATATCATAAGAAACACTGAGCTGGAAGAAGCACAAGCTGGAATCAAGATTGCCAGGAGAAATATCAATAACCTCAGATATGCAGATAACACCACCCTTATGGCAGAAAGTGAAGAGGAACTAAAAAGCTTCTTGATGAAAATGAAAGAGGAGAGTGAAAAAGTTGGCTTACAGCTCAACATTCAGAAAACGAAGATCATGGCATCTGGTCCCATCACTTCATGGGAAATAGATGGGGAAACAGTGGAAACACGGTCAGATTTTATTTTGGGGGCTCCAAAATCACTGCAGACGGTAATTGCAGCCATGAAATTAAAAGATGCTTACTCCTTGGAAGGAAAGTTATGACCAACCTAGATAGCATATTCAAAAGCAGAGACATTACTTTGCCAACAAAGGTCCGTCTAGTCAAGGCTATGGTTTTTCCAGTGGTCAGGTATGGCTGTGAAAGTTGGACTGTGAAGAAAGCTGAGTGCCGAAGAATTGATGCTTTTGAACTGTGGTGTTGGAGAAGACTCTTGAGAGTCCCTTGGACTGCAAGGAGATCCAATCAGTCTATTCTAAAGGAAACCAGTCCTGGGTGTTCATTGGAAGGACTGATGCTAAGCTGAAACTCCAATACTTTGGCCACCTCATGCGAAGAGCTAACTGATTGGAAAAGACTTTGATGCTGGGAGGGATTGGGGGCAGGAGGAGAAGAGGACGATAGAGGATGAGATGGGTGGATGGCATCACTGTTGATGGACATGAGTTTGAATGACCTCTGGGAGTTGGTGATGGACAGGGAGGCCTGGCGTGCTGCGATTGATGGGGTCCCAAAGAGTCGGACACGACTGAGCGACTGAACTGAACTGAACTGAAAGGGACAAAAGGGGGCCTGTGTTATGGAGCACAGAAAGCAAGAGGATGTCAGGGAGGAAAGACCTTTTCTCTACCTTCTTACGTTCAGCATGGAGGCTTGTGAATTAAATTAACAAAAGACAGATTAGCAGGAGAAAAGAAACTACTCACACACATAATGGAGACTACTGAAGAAATAGCTCAACAAACGGTTAAAGTTAGAAGCTTATGTTCCTAACTTAGTAAGGAAAAGGGAAGGGAAGAAAAGGCCTACATGGGAAGAACAAATGAGTGTCATTAGAAAAGAAAAATGGGTTTCCAGAAGAATGAATGGAAAATAAGAAAGTCTGTGGGACTTCCCTGATAGTCCAGTGGCTAAGACTCCGTGCTCCCAAAGCAGGGGGCCTGGGTTCCATCCCTGTTCAGGGAACTGCGTCCCACGTGCCGCGACTAAAAATTCTGCATGCTACAGCTAAGACTCAGCACAGCCAAATAAATAAATATGTATATATATAAAAAGAAAGTTTGTGATAATGGCTGTTCATGCAGGCACAAGCAGTCTCACTGACTTCATCATGGTCATAAAACTCCTCCAGAGAGGGGATTATGGTAAGTTTACTCTTGGTATCCTTCTTAGGGAGTAAAAGGAGCCCTGAAGAGAGAATATGTAGCAGCCTTACTCTCTAGAAGTTTCTGCTTTTAGTTGGATAAGGGAAGCTCCAAGAAGGCTTCTTTCTGCATCTGTTGACTCCCCTATGTCTTCACCTTAAGAATTTTCATACCAACTCCGGATTCTAGGTGGGTCCCCACAGGAGACTGATGCAAGGTGACGCCTGTCCCTTACTGCAGTGGGAAGAATTGAAGGGTTATAAACAGAGAGAACTACAGGATCAGATTTGCATTTGTTCAGCTAGGGGCACATTTAAGAACTCCAAGAATTAATAATGAATAGGCAGCTAGCTGTATGTACTAGTTTAGAACTCAGAGGAGAGTTCTAAAGACCTTTGTAGAGTCATGTACATATAGATGGTAATTATAGACCAGGGTATGGAAGAGATCACCTAAGGAGAGAATGTATAGGAATATAATGTTCCTTCCCCCACACCTGTAAATAAAAGAAAGAAGGGGGGTAGGGAGAGAGGGAGGAAGGAAAGAGGAAAGAAAAAAAAGATAAAGGAAAAGTTGTCAAGAAAGAAGGCTAGGGTGCAGGAAAGCAACCTGTTTCTAAGTTTGCAGATAAGACCTCTGTGAAATTGTAACTGAATTATTTCTATTACTTCATTGCAACTTGAACCTTGGAGTTGTCTCCTTATCTGACAAGTGGAATTTAAAACGTCTACTTCAGCTATTTTAAAGGGACTGTTGGAACTCAAATGAAAATTTGAGTATGAAAATTCTTCAAAAATACAAAGTATTACAATATGTCATTGTTGCTGTTTTTACTAATATTAATGTTATCATGTCATTTTTGGCTAAGAAGAGAAAATGAAGCAGAGAAAAAAAATTATTGTAAGCTTACTAATATGCCACACTGTGCCAACTTATTTGTATGATTAACCCTAACTGCAACCACAAGGTAGACCCAATACCCCTGTTTTACAGATGAGAAGCTAAACTAAGGCTCAGCAAGGTAAAGAGACTGCCTAAAGTTTCAGAGCTGGGACTGAAATTCACACTCTATTTAGTTAATAGAGCTAAAATTCACACTCACATATGGCACGATTACCCATACTTTTCCTTTAAAAGAATTTTTTCTCCCCTTCTTTACAAACCACCCTTTACTCCCCACCTGCCACATACAGATTTTTAAGCTCAATACAATCAAAGTGAGTATAAATCCAATATCGAATGTCATAGAGATATAAGGTCGGGCCTGGGCCACTCCTCCAGCCTCCTCCCTACAGGTAAAACTGTTCTTCTGACACTGGGGAAAATGAAGAACAAGGTCAGCGTGGTCCCTGCTGCCTGACATACAGTTTGAAAAACAGTGTTACATTGTTTACCAATTCCTATACGTTCACTGACTCACCACAGACCTTTCACATGAAGGATTGGCAGTTGTTTATCTATTTGTTTGTTTATGGCTGCGCTGGGGGTCTTTGTTGCTTTGTACTGGCTTTCTCTGATTTCCGGGCAAGGGGGCTGCTCTTTGTTGTGGTGTGCGGGCTTCTCATCGCAGTGGTTTCTCTTGCTGTGGAGCTTGGGCTCTAGGATGTGCAGGATCCAGAAGTTGCCGCCTGAGCTAGAGCACAGGCTCAGTAGCTATGGCACATGGGCTCAGCTACCCTGTGGCATGGGCGATCTTCCCAGATGAGGGATCGAACCTGTGTCCCCGAATTGGCAGCCGGTGTTTAACCACTGGACCACTAGGGAAGTCCATATCTAATCTAAAAGTTAGAAATTTATAAAATTATCTCTAGATCACGTAAATCAAATCCTATTACATCAAAGGTTTTCCCAGGCCTCAGCCAGCCATTTTTCTTATAGTATAAGAACCAGTCTCCATGGAAGAGCAAGGAAAAGCTTTGGACAGTGTAGGTGGACAGTTCTTCAGCAACTATGTACTGAAAACCTTCAACATACAGAGGATATTATAATATATATAGCTTGTACTCTATATATTTCATATAGTGGCCATCCTACCAGTCATTGCAGGTGAGAAATAGCTACTCTCGCTTTAGTGAAGAGTCAGAGAGGTTATGTGACTAGGGAGACTGAGGACAAACTCACAGGAGCAGAGCTGCTTGAGTTTTTTTTTTTGCTGCTTGAGTTTTGAAGACAGGGTTCAGAAGGGTGCATAAGAGAGCATTCCAGGCCGGGGGAACTACACCAACAAGGCACAAGTTTGGAAAAAAGAAAGGCAAGTGTAGGCATGCATACAGGACCCCCCAAGGGAGCAGGAGCATGTGGTGGGAGCCGTGGCTGGACATTGGGGTGAGGAGCAGATCACAGACACACTGACTGCTGAGTCTCCTTAGCCTTGGCACCATTGATATTTTGGACTAGATTTTTCTTTCTGTGGAGGAGGTGAAGGTAGGGAGGACAAAAGCCTCCTGTGCATTGTAGGATGGTTAGAGCACCCCTGGTTTCTGCCCACTAGATGCCAGTACTACCTTCACCCCAGGTTATCCCCCCTCACCCCACTCACTGGTGGCACAAAAAAATGTCTTCAGACATCGCCATAGTCCCATGGGGAGCAAATCCTTCACGAGGTTGGAAACTCCTGGGTTAAGGCATTGTGACGGAGTGCGTGAGCTATGTGTGATTTTTCTCAGGGTCAACACATTCTTCCATTCACCACCAGGACTCCCATCCTTAAGGCTCCGTGACAGCGACCTGGAGACCATCCTCCTGTAGGACCCAGAGATCCAGTTGTGGGAGGCGTCCTTATTCACCAGTCCCGACTTCAGCATGCCTGGAGAATGCCTCTGGTGGAGCAAGGACAGGTAAAATGCAGAAAGTTAAGGTTAACAAAAGTGGTCTGGTATCCGACTCTTTGTGATCCCATGGACAAGAGCCCGCCAGGCTCCTCTGTCCTTGGAATTCTCCAGGCAAGAATATTGGAGTGGGTTGCCATGCCCTTCTCCAGGGGATCTTTCCAACCCAGGGATCAAACCTAGATCTCCTGCATTGCAGGCAGATCCTTTACTGTTTAAGCTACCAGGGAATAGTTTCTTTCACTTTTGAGGTTAACAAGAGTGGCCTGGTATCCCAGTAGAAATAAAATACCTAAAATAAGGATATTAGATGAAAACATATGGAAAGCTCTAAAGCAACTTAGTATTAATGTAAAACATCAAACCCATTAGGGGGTGATTACTATAAAAAAAAGGGAAAAATGAAAACAACAAGGATGGCTATGAAGGATTGGCAAAGATATGAAGAAATTGAAACCCTTGTACACTCTTGATAATATGGAGGCTCCTCAGAAAATTTAAACTAGAGCTACCACGTAAGCCAGTAAGTCCACCAATGGGTATATACCCCAAAGAATTGAAAGCAAGGTCCTGAAGAGGTATTTGTACATGCATGTTCATAACAGCATTATTCACAATAGCTAAAACATGGAAAAGACCTTAATGGTCATTGGAAAAGACCCTAATGCTGGGAAAGATTGAAGGTAGGAGGAGAAGGGATGACAGAGGATGAGATGGCTGGATGGCATCACTGACTCAATGGATATGAGTTTGAGCAAGCTCCAGGAAATGGTGAAGGACAGGGAGGCTTGGTGTGCTTCGGTCCACGGGGTTACAAAGAGTCAGACATGACTGAGAGACTGAACAACCACAAAACATGAAAACAACCCAAGTATTGATCAAGCAATGAATGGACAGACAAAATATGGCATATACCTATAATGAAATATTATTCAGCCTTAAAAAGGAAGAAAAGGCTGCATTATGCAATAACCAGGATGAACCTTGAGGACATTATGCTAAGGGAAATAAGCCAGTCACAAAAAGACAAATACTGAGTGATTCCACTTACATGGGGTACTTAGTGTAGTCAAAATCATAGAGACAGAAAGTAGAATGACGGTTGCCAGGCTCTGGGGAGAGTGGGGAGTGGAAAGTTATTTTTTAATGAGTATAGAGTTTCGGTTCTATAAGATGAAAGAGTTATGGTGATGGATGGTGGTGATGGTTGCAAAACCACATGAATAAATTTAATACCACTTAACTGTATGGAGAAGAAATGGCACCCCACTCCAGTACTCTTGCCTTGAGAATCCCATGGACGGAGGAGCTTGGTGCAGGCTACTATCCACGGGATTGCAAAGAGTTGGGCACGACTGAGTGACTTCATTTTCACTTTCACTAACTGTATGCCTAGAAATGGTGAAAATGGTACACTACAAGGATCTAATGTATAGCACAGGAAACTCTATTCATTTTTTAAAATCTTTACCCCCCATTCTCTCCCTCCTCCTCCCCTCTCCCTGCCTACTAGGCTAGAGGGAACTATATTCAATATCAAGTTCCTATAATGGAAAATAATCTGAAATACATATATATAACCAAATCACTTAACTGTATAACTGAAACAAACAAAATATTGTAAATCAACGATACTTCAATTTTAAAAACATGATGAAGATGGTCAATTGTATACAATGTGTATTTTACCACAATAAAAAATGGAAAAAACTAACATGAAGAATAATGAGAAAGTGTTCCATTTCCTTCTGAATACTGAGCCCTTTAGCAGTAAAACCGCACATTGTGATTATTCCAGAGTCGCATGAAAAGCTATTCACAGGGAAATGCCATCCAATTAGATCTGGCATCAAGCCAACTAGAGCCCCTGATTAACACCAACTGGGGTGCTTAGAGGTGGGTATATTGTTTTCTTGCCCTCTGTGACAAGCAGGTTGTTGATAGAACACTGTGAACATGTTTATCATTATTCTGGCTCTTCCAAACTAGAGTTTCCAGAACACAAACTTTCCTCAGGGACGCTGACATGGGAATGAATGTCACGGGCAGTATAGGGACAGAGCTTGAGTGCAGCTGAGTGGCCTAGGGAGCTGAGTTCTCTGTCTCTCCACAGCCTTTCTGCTGTTTTGTCTGGAGCCTCTTCCCTCCTGGTTTTGTCTGGAAAGAAGAGCTTGTAAAACACCCGTGGTGGAGGCCAGGAAAAATGTTTTAATATCATTCTAGTACTGTTAGAATGAATATTTCAGAGACAGAATCTCCATTATAATGATAGCTAGTATTTATTTAGTATAGGCACATCTCACTGTATGGAGCTTCACAGATAATGCATTTTTTACACATTAAAGGTTTGCGGCAAGGTTTGAGTTGAGTGGCAAAGTCAATCGGTGCCACTTTTCCAGCAGCATTTGCTCACTTTATGTCTCTGTATCACATTTTGGTAGTTCTTGAAATCTTTCAAACTTTCTCATTATGATTATATTTGTTATGGTGATCTGTGATCAGTGAGTTTTGATGTTACTAGTACAAAAAGGTTATGACTCACTGAAGTCAAAGCTATGGTTTTTCCAGTGGTCATGTATGGATGTGAGAGCTGGACTGTGAAGAAGGCTGAGCGCCGAAGAATTGATGCATTTGAACTGTGGTGTTGGAGAAGACTCTTGAGAGTCCCTTGGACTACAAGGAGATCCAAACCAGTCCATTCTGAAGGAGGTCAGCCCTGGGATTTCTTTGGAAGGAATGATGCTAAAGCTGAAACTCCAGTACTTTGGCCACCTCATGTAAAGAGCTGACTCATTGGAAAAGATTCTGATGCTGGGAGGGATAGGGGGTAGGAGGAGAAAGGGACGACAGAGGATGAGATGGCTGGATGGCATCACTGACTCAATGGATGTAAGTCTGAGTGCACTCCGGGAGTTGGTGATGGACAGGGAGGCCTGGTGTGCTGCAGTTCATGGGGTCGCAAAGAGTCGGACATGACTGAGCGACTGAGCTGAACTGAAGGCTCAAATGGTGTTTAGTATTTTTCCCACCTTGGGCATGAAGTGTTATTCTTTTTTAAAATTTATTTTATTGAAGTATAGTTGTTTTACAATATTCTGTTACCTTCTGGTGTCCTGCAAAGGAATTCAGTTTTATATATATATATGTATATTTTCATATTCTTTTCTGCTATGGTTTATCACAGGATATTGAATATAGTTGCCAATGCTATACAGTAAGACAGTGTTGTTTATCCATTCTGTATATAATAGTTTATATCTGCTAGTTGCAAACTCCACTTCCTCACCTCCCCCGCCACACCCCACTGGCAAGGTGGTCAGCCTTTTTTTACCAATTAGGTATATTTATTTCTATCCACATACAGTTGATTTACAATATTATATTAGTTTCAAGTGTACAGCATAGGGATTCGGTAGTTTTATAGATTATACTCCATTTAAAGTTATAAAATAATGGCTATATTTCTCTGTGCTGTACTATATATCCGTGTTGTTTATTTTACACATAGCAGTTTGTACCTCTTAATCCCACACCCCTAAGTATTTTTAAAATAAGATATGTATGTTGCTTTTCTAGACACAGTGCTATTGCACATTTAATATATAATACTATAGTACAGTATATACATAACTCTTACATACACTGAGAAACCAAAAAAAAAAAAAAATTCAGGTGACTCAGTTTATCAAGATATTCAGTTTATTGTGGTGACCTGGAACCAAACTCGTAGTATCTCCAAGGTTTGCATGTATTTACTGTCTGGAGAGGGAAATGGCAACCCACTCCAGTATTCTTGCCTGAGGAATCCCATGGACAGAGGAACCTGGCAGGCTTCAGTCCATGGGGTTGCAAGAGTCGGACACGACTGAGTGACTAAACCACCACCACCACTGTCTGTAAAGGGGCTAGCAGCCCAGTGTGAGGAAGCTGAAGCTTGGAGATGATAAATGACCAACAAGGACACCGGATGGTAACCTATACAGTGAGAATTTGAACCCAGTTCAAATCCTGTGTCTCCTGAACCCCTGAATTCTCATATGACATTGATATTCAACATCAGGCCTGTCCACATAGAAGGATGGTATGCCTCTCTGTCACAAAAAGACCTGTCTCCATTGCTATTTGCTTTATATTAAGCCTGGGAACTTGCAGTATCTTACCCCACTTCCCTACCTAGTAGTCCTTGAGAACCCACCACTGCTCCCTTTCTGCTCTTGGGGAAAAAAAATTTTTTTTCTTTTAGTTGTTTATTGACTGTAGAAAATCCTGAGAAGCATAGAGGCAATTTTTAAAAAATTATCCATTATGACAAAACCTTAAGCTTATCCTTTTAAATAACTTGATGCATTTTCTACATACAATATATCTTTCAGAGGCCCCTTGATGCAGCCTCTCCATGGGCTCCTGAATCCTGATCAGTGGAAGCATTCACAGGTAGGCCCACCGAAGGAACTACTGACAGAAAGTCCAAGAAACAATAACCCAGGGACTTCCCTGGTGGGGTAGTGGCTAAGACTCAAAACTCCCAATGCAGGGGCCCCAGGTTTGATCCCTGGTCAGGGAGCTAGATACCACATGCTGCAACTAAGTTTTCATGCCACAAATAAAGGCCCCACATGGGGCAACTAAGACCCAGGACAGCCAAATAAATAAAATAGAAATGAATATCATAGAGGTTTCTCGCTTTATTCTCATGGGTGAAGACTTTCCCAAAGTGGCCCTCACAACACTGAGTCCTGCCAGCCTCAACAGAAAAACAATTTTGGAGCCAACTTTTGAAGAAACTTGGAGAACTGATACACAAAAATGAATATACCCTTTCCTGCTTTAACTTCTTATCCTGAACATAATGCTGCTGCTGCTGCTAAGTCACTTTAGTCGTGTCCGACTCTGTGCAACCCCATGGACAGCAGCCCACCAGGCTCCCCCGTCCCTGGGATTCTCCAGGCAAGAACACTGGAGTGGGTTGCCATTTCCTTCTCCAATGCATGAAAGTGAAAAGTGAAAGTGAAGTCGTTCAGTTGTGTCCGACCCTCAGCGACCCCATGGACTGCAGCCTTCCAGGCTCCTCCGTCCATGGGATTTTCCAGGCAAGAGTACTGGAGTGGGGTGCCATTGCCTTCTCCGGAGCATAATGCTGATTTTGTTCAAATCTGAGCCTAGCACCTTTAGAAGCCAGGCACCCCACCCAGGCTAATATGAGGAGTATAGTTATCATCCAGGTCATAGATCACCTGGCCCTTATCCCTCTAAACTGGCCAAAAGAAATATAATCCAAGCTGCATGCACTATTTAAAATTTTACAGATGTCACATAAAAAAGTAAAAGGGAACAAGTGAAATGAACTTGAATAACACTTTACTTAACCCAATATATCCAAAATATTATTGCATCAGCATGGAACAATATTAAAAATATTATAAGGAGCTCTTTTATATTCTTTCTCTGGGTTAAGTCTTTGACATCTGGGGTGTATTTTACCCTGAGGGCACCTCTTAGTTTGTAGCAGTCACATTTCAAATGCTCAGGAGCTGCAAGTGGCCAGCGGCTGCCATATAGGATAGCATAGTCCCAGATCAAGTTAAGCTCCAATTGGTGACCTGCATTGATCTCCCTGACTATATGCCCATTCCCAGGTCATTTCCCAACTGGTCCTGAATGCTCCAAGGGTGGGAGAAATGAAGAAAGATCTTTTCTGCACCCTAGAGAGGCCCTGCCCTCCACAGTGGTAGGCAAGAAACAGAAGCTGACGAGAATCTCTGCTGATCTGGTGATGGTTGGGTTCAGCATCATCTCAAGATGTGAGCCCATATCACCTTCAGGGAAAATAGAAGAACCCACTTGCTTCTCAGAGTCTTCCCCAAGGCTTCTTACTGCAAGCACAGTAAAGTCTACACTCTGTAGACTGCCATCTGGCACTGACTTACCTACTCTCCAGCTTTATTTCTCACGACTTCCCTGTGGGACCTTAGCAACTTGGCACCCCACAAGCATGCCAGGCATCTTCCTGCCTCTGATGTATGCCATATTTTCCTAGCTAGAATGTTCTTAACTGCTCAATTCCCACCCAATTTTGAAGGCCCTGTTCTCCATTTCTTCCCTGAAGCCTTCTTTAATGATCCCTGCTTGAAAGGTCTTTGTCCTCAGATACCTACAGTACACTTATCAGCAATAACCAGGTCAATGGTTCTATTTTAGGACACGCCTTATTACTTTTCATTTAAGACTGTAAAAACCTGAAGAGTTAAGGTCAGAGTCTTGGGTAATAATAATAATAAATAGTGTTTAAAGTCTATTGAGCACTAGTCTGTTTCAGGCACTGTGCTAAGAATTTTACATTGAATCCTCACAACAATCCTGGGAAATTATTGCAATTTTATAGCTGAGAAAGCAGAGGCAAAGAGAGACCTTACCCAGTCATACAGCCAAGTGTGGCTTCAAAGCCAGGCAGTTTGAACGCAGAGCCTAACCACTTCCCAGCCAGCCCACGGGTTTGTCCACCTCTCCAGCTGCGGTTGTTCCTTCCCTAACACGATGCTGTGAACTTGGTAGACACTGAACATGCATTTAATTATACATCAACTACTTGGGGTTTTTCCAGAGCATCTAACAAAGAATTAGACACAGAATAGCAATTTAATAGAGATTTAAAAATTAATGCCCTGCACCTACTAGGCCACCAAAGGACTGGAAGTTCCATGCACAGCCTGGAAGTCCATTCCTCCATCTCCCATCCCCTCCTCTGCCCCTGCAGCCCTGGGCTGCGCCTGCAAAGGCTGCTCCATGATGTCAGCTTTCTTCTCAGTCTGGGCAGAATTGTGCAGAAAATACTGGGTAACGGGGAGTGAAGACCATCCCCATGGGACACAGGGGAATTGCCCCCATTTTTATCAACCTGATCTGCTTATTTGGGGCTCTGATCTCTAAGAGGCAATTTAATGCCCCCTCTTGAAACCCCAAAGTCACATACCCGGTCCCTGGGAAGCTGAGATAGTAAGAAAGCCAAGCGCTTCGGATTACTCTTTGATAAGAGTCTTGTTTAAACAGATCGCGTTGAAAAGCTGGGCTCATCCCCACACCTCTCTCCTTTCTTCCTCTCTTGCTTGGAAGATTGGAAGATTGTGCAGTCCCCCCTGAGACCCGGGCAATGACAGACCAACTGCACAGTGCTTTGAAACACGCGCCAATACGGTTCGCAGCCCTGGGTGCCATCATCCCCGTCCCATGCCCCCACCCCGCCATCCCTCCATCCCCCCATCCCCCATTCCCCCACCCCCATTTCCCCTACCCCCGGCGGCGGGGGGGCAGGGGGGGTGAGGGGGAGAGCACACTGATTGCTTAGCCCTGTTTCTGGGCACATCCTACTGGAACTTACACATTTACATTTTGAAACAAGAGCAAAGTTCATGGGTGTTTGGCTTCTGCACCCTAGGCGTTGCCCCAATCCTGGTTAGAAAAACACAGACAATAGCAGCCTTGGGGAACTGCCCTCTGAAAATAGCACAGCCCCACAGTATTTTGGAAGCACGTTTCTTTGTGGCAAGTCTTTCGCTCTGCGACAGTAGTCCCACCCAAAGATGTAAATAGCAATGAGAAAGGCCACTATTAGGTGGTGGTGGTGGTGTTTTTTTCCACTATTAGGTTTTGTGGTTGCAGGTTCTTTTTCCTCCACCGAAGAGTCGCTTATATTTTTACTTAACTGGAGATCAAAGTGTCCACAAGCATGGAGGCCCTGTGGCCCTGCCCTTGAACTCTGATAGTTCCCTGCTTCCCCCTCACACCCCCTTTCAGTGCCCTAGCTGCTCTGTCTCAGCACTGTTCCCCTGGGTCCCCTTCTGAAGACTGGTCACCCCAGCTGCAAAATGGGGGTAACACAGTGCAGTCTCACTGGTGTTGGGAGGGTTGAGAGAGCAAGCAAAGCTCCAGGCCTCCCTCGACAGCCCCCGGCACCTAGGCCATGCTCCGGACGGGTTGTTGCCGGTCAGCGGAGCTGCCCGAGGTGATGCGGGAGCAGGAATGAGGGCCCCTCTTTTCCCTCCCCTCCATGCAGACGCATTTAGCAGGCAGCCCCAGGGACTGGGCAGGGCCCTGGGGGCTTCAGGTGGAAGCAGCCTGCTCTGAGCCCTGCTTCCAGGTTTCCAGGCCCAGCCCTTCAGCGCAGAACTTTCTGTACATTCCACAGCAACTCAAAGGGCTTTTGTCCCCACAGGGGAAGAACAAACAACAAAAGCAATTGTGTGTCTCCTCACAGGCCCGCAAGCTTGGAAACAGAAACTTCTTTCTCCAAGAGACGGTTCTGCCTGAGTGGCGGTAGCCTCACAAGTGGGGCGCGGGGTCTGAGTTCCCACGTGTGTGCTAGGGTGCGCATCACACACATAATACACTCATACACACAAACCCAGAAACTGCTTCTGGTCAGACAGGGCTGGAAGTCAGAGGTGCCACAGCTGCAAGGGGCCTCGGGAAAGACACGCAGCCAGCCCCCCTCCCCCACCAGGAGACCAGGGAGTCCTATGGCTTGCCGCAGTTCACACGGTTCTTCTCAGGCCTCTCAGCCCAGTCTCACGAAGACCATCAGGCAGCATCAGAGAAAGAGTCATGGACGTCTATCCACACCCTTCTAACGCGTGGGCTTCCCTGGTGGCTCAGCTGGTAAAGAATCCACCTGCAATGCTGGAGACCTGGGTTCACTCCTTGGGTTGGGAAGATTCCCTGGAGAAGGAAACAGCTACCCACTCCAGTATTCTTGCCTGGAGAACCCCCATGGACGGTCCAGGTAGTCCTGGCAGGCTACATTCCATGGGGTTGCAAAATGCTGGACACAACTGAGCGACTTTCACTTCACCTCAAATACATGGTTATTTATCAAAAGGCCTATCAAAAGGTTTAAACCCCAGATAGCCTGTGTGAGATCAATTACATGGAAGAAAGAATTCTGACGGAGAGCGGGTAGATCTCTCATTTTGCCATGTTCTGTCTTTTATTTCCCCCTCTTTCCAGTAACAGCCATAAAAGAAGAGCAAAGGTTTGAAGGGTTTTCCATTTTGTTCGTTAAAGGAAAAAGCTTTTCTTATCAAATGAAATTATTACACATCATTTTACTGCCTCCTTAGAGTCGCCCGACCTGTCTTCCCTGCAGACGTGGCTGCCAGCATGCTCAGTGCTGAGTCTGAGGGTCAGCTGTAGCTGGCTCAGCCCAGGCGCATCTGGTGATCCTATCAGGTGTGTGCCCTGGGGCTTGCTTTTCTCTTTTGTGTCTCTTTGTGCATGCTCAGTCGCTCAGTCGTGTCCGACTCTTTGCACCCCCGTGGACTGTGGCCCACCAGGCTCCTCTGTCCGTGGAATTTTCCAGGCAAGAAAACTGGAGTGGGTAGCTATTTCTTACTCCAGGGGATCTTCCTGACCTAGGAGTCGAACCCGAATCTCGTTCTGAAAACTAACAGGCGGATTCTTTACAACCGTACCACCTGTGAAGCTGCGTCTTGTTGTACCCCGAGTTTAAATATCATGAGCAATCTTTATGCTGTGAAAAAGCATTCTTCAGCCTGGAGGGGTTGGAAAATGTCAGTGTTGTTTCCAGCTCCACCTGACTGACCAGTTCTACATCAAGCAGGATGTCTGTCCCCTCTCTTTAGGCCTCGATTTCCTCATTTGTGAAATATGGATTGACCTGCCGGCACCTGTCAAGTGTGCCTTTTACAGAATCACCTGGGACTCATGCAGTTTCCCAGGCCCCTTCCCTGGACTAGATGTGGGAGGAAGCTGGAATCTGTATCTTTAAACCAAGCTTCCCGGTAGATTTTTAACTAGTGGCTAATTTGGAAAACGCTAAAACGCGATGGTTGCTAAGGTTTGGCTCTACACTATGAGCTATAAATTTAGACAAACAATTCTTTAGAAAGGTGAAGTATGATAGTGATTTTGAAATGATATGCCTTGTATTTACTGAATATCATTTATTATGATCCTCAGTTTCCGTATTTAAACACACGAAGGGCACACCTTGTATTTCCCTTGGCAAACAAAAACCCCACCCAGGGGCTGTTCCTCATACAGCCTTAATCCTGCATTCAGACCTCCCCATTCTTGCCCAGACCTCCCCAGTCTTGCCTAGACTTCTCCAGTCTTGCCCAAAGAGGCCCCATTTCTCTAGGAGACACATTTCCCCTGACACATGACTCGCTCCCCCCCTCCTAGATCCCCCCTCCCCACCCCACTGTGGGTGCTTACTCAAATGCCACTAATCAGCAAGGCCTTCCATGGGGACTAATTCGGCTGCACCCCTCCATTTCCTGCCCTCCTTCCCTGCTTTGCTTTTCTGCTCATCACTATCTAACCTACCGAAGAGCACACTTATTTATTTGACTTGTCCTCTGTCTCCCCCAACTAGAACACAAGCTCCTCAAGGGCAGAGACTTCCATCTGACTGATCTGTTCCCCACTAGAGCCTCAGGGCCTGGGCTGGGACAGAGTAGATCCTCAATTAACATTTTTGGAGTCAGTGAATGATTGATGAAGGATGGATGAATGATTGAGGAAGGAACGAGTAAATGAACTTCCAGGAGAGGCCTGGGTATTTGACCTCCAGCCCCATGCCAGGTTCCAGACATCCTGCAACCAGGTCCCTATCCCCTTGGCTTTGCATGCACTGGTCACATCCGAATCCCATGACTGAGCTGCCTCCTGGGTGGACATTACTGCTTCTTAGTCCCCGGGCAGGAGGCTCCAGTTGCCACCCCCAATCCACTCCTGCTCACAGCTCCCTCCCTGATGCCTGACCTGTGCCCTTTGACACAGCTGCTCCTCCTTTGTTTCTTTCTTGCCCTTTCCTCTTAGGACCCAATAAGACCTTGGTCATCTTTGCTCCGCGCCCAGCCATACTCATGAACATTCTCTGAAACAAAATTTTCTCATTAAAAAGAGAGGAAATAACAGATGCTGGGATCCAGTTCTCAGCTAGAAGGATGAAACAAGAGTTGCAGGGCCAGGAAGGAGGTGAGATTAAGCTGCGGCCTTTAATCTGGGGCCCAGAGAAACCTTGGGGCCCGGGTTCAGGCTCTTGTGGCTCTTCTGTTTTAACTGGCCTCTCTGGTGTTTAATGTAAGTGAGCATTTGAATTAGGGAGGAATTGTTATGCTTGCTCACTGCAGAAAGTTTAAAATAAACACATAAGAAGAAAAACACTATAGCTAACACACAGAAAATTTAATAGTGCCAGGCATTGTTATAAGTGCCTTTACATGTATCAACTTACTGAAGCCCACAACAGCATGTAAAAGCAAAAAATTCACTGTGCTTCCCAAGCCAGGAAATATGGCCTACACCACAGTCAGGCAAAACAAAGCAAAGCAAAGCAAAGCAAAACACAAAACAGTTTGCACCCCGAAATAAACCAAAATAACAACGGATTCACCCCTGACTGGTTGAGACTTCCCTGGTGGTCCAGTGGTTACGAAGCCACCTTGCAATGCAGGGGATGTGAGTTCAGTCCCTGGCCAGGGAACTAACATCCCACATGCCTTGGAGCACCTAAGACCACACACCACAACGAAAGATCCCACAATGCAGATCTTGTGTTGCAACTAAGACCTAACAACTAACCCTAATACAACCAAATTAATAAATAAAGAACTTAAAACCCTGACTGGTTGTGATACCCAAAGAATAAAATCTTGATTATTTCTTGTGAACCTGGACTCCTTAACAAAAGCAATTATTTAATGTCTGAAGACACCATGACCTTTGTGAATATGATCACTGCATGAGAAGGTTTTTTTTAAAAAATAATGAGCAGACTAGTGTAAATGTGGTAGCTATACTCTTTTTCTAGTTGCTGTAGCAAATTACATAGCAAAGACTCTTGCAGTCTTTATAAGTAAAATTTTCCTTTCCTTTTCTAAAGCTTGTGTCTCAGTTTTTCTTTGATAAACTATGATGTAGTTTTGCCCAGTTATTATCCATTTTAGAGATGAGAAGACTGAGGCTCATTGACGCAGAGAGACTGAATGACATGTGACTGACATGAATTCACACAGGCTCCAAACACACCCTCCCCCATAACTTAGCCACTCAACATAACCAATATTAACCCTTTAATGCTCAAACTTCCGGTCCTTTTCACTTACACATACCTTTATTTTATTTTTTGGGTTAAGACTCAGCCTGCCTCCATTTTCACTACACCTTCTTCAGCCCAGTTTTTTACAATCATCTGTCACCTAGCTGTCCATCATCCCTTATCACCAGTCTTAGACCTTTCCAATTCTGCACACTTGTGTGTAGCGTTTCTGTGCCAAGTGCTGCTGTGTGAAGGATGAGAGATGAAAAGGCCAGGGTATCTCACTTCCAGGAGCTAACTGGCTAGTGTATGATTCTCAATCCTGGCTGCATACGAGGATCATCTGAAGAACTCTTAAAATATATCCAATCACCCCAACTAAGACCACTCCCTGCAACAGGGGCCTGGGCATCAGCATTTTTAAAGTTCCCAGGTGATTTCAGTGTTCAGTCAGAGTTGAGATCTCAGGATCAGGGGACATATGCTCCCACCAGATGTGCTAACACTTGCCCTCTCTGAAGCCTAGACTTCAGTAGCTTCCCTGTGTTTGCAGAATTAACTCTTTAGTTTCTGCCCTTTGGCCTGATAGACTTCAGCATCAACAGACATAGGTTTGGGAGCCTCCTACCCACAGGGATCACCCTCTTCTTCCAACTCTTCTGTGTCGTTAGGTAGAGAAAAGTGACAAGATATTAGGAAGTTGTTCAGGAGAGACATCATAGATTTGGGAATCAGAAGGTCAGGGCATTAGTCCTCTCTTGGCGCACATATGACCTTGGCCCAGTCACCTGACCTCTCTAGAGGATGGTAGAAACAGGAACAACTTAGCTTGTTCCATTTAATACCTGTAACCAATGGATCAGTTCCGAGTTTTGAGGAAATCCATAAACTTGTGAAGTGACCACAGATGCTGCTGGTCCATGTCATGCCTTTGTGCAAATCCAGATAAATTCTAGACATTAGTAGCTCCTCAGCTGCACACTCTTAAGCAAAGAACAACTTGAGCAATTAAACCTAACCTAGAAAGAACTTTATTTGTTTTTAAGGCCTTAATTTTTGCTTTCTTTTTTTTTTTTGGAAATCACTTTTGTATTTACTTATTTATGACTGCACTGGGTCTTCATGCACTGCAGAGTGCAGGCTTTCTCTAGCTGCAATGAGCTGGGGCTGCCCTGTTGTGGTGTGCAGGCTTCCCATTGCTGTAGCTTTTCCTGTTGCAAGCATGGGCTCCAGAGCGCTGGCTCACTGGTTGTGGTGCATGGGCTCAGTTGTCCCTTGGGATGTGGGATCTTCCTGGACCAGGGATCTTGAAACCCGGGTCCCCTGCATTGGCAGGCAGATTCTTTACCACAGAGCCACCAGAAACCTAAAGGAACTTACTTTAAATGAAATTGAACTGACAAGAAAACACTGAGCCTGGGCCTTCATTTGAGCCGAGATGAAGGGATTGCCCATGGGAAAGGGTGGAGGAGAGAGGAGGCTGCTGTAGAAACTCATGCAGCTTCAAATGACTGAGTGGACTTCTCTGGTGATCCAAGACTCCATGCTTCCACAGCATGGGGTGCAGGATTAATCCCTGGTGGGAGAATTAAGATCCTACATAAATAAATAAAAATGACTTGTGAGCAAGGCTGGGCTGATCACGAAGCATACCGCCAGCCTGCCCACTCCCAGCAATCCACTGCGACTGAGAACTGGTTTGTAAGACTAGCAACACAGGCATCCTTGCCCTGCATTCACAGCTTTGCAAAGAGAGGTTGTTAAATAAAAAATAAAAATTAAACAGAATCATCACAGCTGCAGACATTAACATTAACCTTCCTGAAACGGGGCAGAGCATTTATGAACATTTGTGAAACTGGGCAACTTGGCTCTGAGATACTTCCATCCCCTCTCTGCTTTCTCCTCCCATCCTTTGTGTCTAGTGAACTTCTGTCCATGTCCAGTGCCCCGGCTCCCTTCTTGCCATGTTGCTTCCCTCAGTCACCCCACCCTCCTTTCATTCCCAGTCTACCCTTTCAGTTGACTTGAAAAGTTGTTGGGAAGACTGTAGCCTTTGCCATCAGAGAGATCTGGAGTAGATCCCCGATGAACTGTGGGCACTTGCATGCATGCATGCTCAGTCGCTTCAGTCACGTCCGACTCTCTGCAACCCATGGACTCCTGCCAGCCTCCTCTCTCCATGGGATTCTCTAGGAAAGAATACTGGAGCGGGTAGCCATTCCCTTCTCCAGGGGATCTTCCCAACCCTGGGATCGAATCTGCGTCTCTCATATCTCCTGTGTTGGCAGGCAGGTTCTTTACTTAGGGCAGTGACAAAACTCATGTAAGCTTCAGCTTCCTACTGTATAAAATGGGGATTATGACACATAACTGATACAATGACACTTGGCTGATAGGGTTGCC
Organism: Ovis canadensis; assembly: GCF_042477335.2. NCBI lineage: Eukaryota > Metazoa > Chordata > Mammalia > Artiodactyla > Bovidae > Ovis > Ovis canadensis. The sequence continues at coordinate 77,227,333 of NC_091247.1, read as the reverse complement.
GTGATCACAATTTAAACTAAACAAAAATATACACACAGTGTCAGGCATATGCTGTACCGTGCTAAGTTGCTTCTGTCATGTCTGACTCTTTGCGACTCTATGGACCATAGCCTACCAGGCTCCTCTATCCATGGGATTCTCCAGACAATAGTACTGGAATGGGTTGCCATGCCTCCTCCAGGGGATCTTCCTGACTCAGGGATTGAACTCGTGTCTCTTATGTCTCCTGCATTAGCAGGCGGGTTCTTTGCCACTAGCGCCACCTGGGAAGCCCATCAGGCACATAGTAGGTGTTCAATAAATGCAGATTCTACCAATTTCTCTCTGGAAATGTTTTGCCCTCATTTACTTAAGTTCTTGGAGAAGAACATGGCAACCCACTCCAGTTATCTTGCTGGAGAATCCCATGGACAGAGGAAGCTGGTAAGGCTACATCCCAGTATAAATTTGGTTTTGGGGGTTTTTTTGCTATGCCACACAGGGATGGAACCCATGCCCACTACAACAGGAGCACAGAGTCTTGACCACTGAACCACTGGGAAAGTCCCTGGATATTTATATTTATTATTAAAAAGCATCTTTTTTTTTCTATAACAGCAGTGTATGTAAATTTGCTAAAGACCCAGAGAAGCAAAAGGAAAACAAAAAAACCCCACTGCTCCCCCATCTGTACATGTACAGTAGCAGCCACTTGTTGAGTGATATGAATGAGGCAGCTGCTAAGCCCATTTGAACATTTAATCCTTACGACTCTATACAATTGGTGTTATTTAAATCTCCATTTAACAGGTGATTAAACAAAGTCTCAGAAAGACCAGGTGTGCTGCCCAAGTTCACACAGCCAATAAAGAGCAGAGCTGGGATTTTCAAGGCTTTATTCCTTGATAAGAAACTTTCAGGTGGCAGAGAAGATATTAATATTTGGGAGCTGGGGAGCTTTTCAGGGGCTCAGAAATCTCAGTCCTTCAGCAGCCTCCCTCTCCAGAGATCCTTGCCTTCTCTGCTGTCCCTGGCCTCACCCACCTGCCCGCATGTGCCAGTTTCAGCAATTGCCTCATCTTTGCCAGCTGAAGCAGCCATTTATTAATATGTGCTGTATATTATTAATATATAATTAATATAACCCTGTAATATAAGCCACTACAAAGCTTGGACAGAACTCTCCCTGGGAGCGCTGCTGACACAGAGCCAGAGGTCCTGCCCGTCACTACCTTGCAGGATGACCTTGGATGGATCCCTTGAGAGTCCCCATCTCTCAGGGGAATAATAGCAATCAGCTTTTCCTGTGGTTCTAAAGAAGGAAAAGTATATAAGACCACCCAGACAGTTTACTTTTTTTAAACTTTTTGTTTTGTATTGGGGTATAGCCGATTAACAACATTGTGATAGTTTCGGGTGAACAACAAAGGGATTCAGCCGTGCATATCCATGTACCCATTCCCCCCCAAATTCCCCCCCATCCAGCCTGCCACATAACATTGAGCAGAGTTTCATGTGCTATAGAATAGGTCCCTGTTGGTTATCCACTTAGATACAGCAGTGTGTACATGTCCAGCCCTAACTCCCTAACTATCCCTACCCCCCAGCCCTCCCCCCAGCAACCATAAGTTCGTTTTCTAAGTCTGTGAGTCTCTGTTTTGTAGGAGCAATAGACCAACCAACACCAAAGTTGCCTTAAGTCATGGTACAGGAGTAGGCAAATGCTTACTGATCAGAAAATTTACCTGACATGCAAACACAGAACAGGTAGGTTCAGTGTGGCAGTGCATAGGGGGAGGCCAAGGGTGAAACTGAGATTGGCTGTAGTCAGCTGAATCTGGGCTGAGGAATCCCCACTTTTGTCTGATCCTGTAGGACCCTTCCCAGAAGAGGCTGAGTTCCCTGATCTTAGTCTACCTTGTTTAGAGTTTCTGGAACCTGGGCTTTGTCTAAGGGTCACTTACATCTCTTTGAATCTCAGAATAAGAAGATTAAACTCAGAAATAGGAGGAGAGGGTGGGCTGAGGCTACCTTCAGATGCTCAAAACCCCAGGAGAGGGTCCTGCCGATGTCCTCATCTGAGTGTGGGCACCCCAACCAGCCAAGTGTGCTCAAATCAAGCCACCCATTGTTCAGACTCATGGCTTTCTTAGTCTAAAGCCCTAAGAAAAAGTGGTTTTAGGTGGCCAAAAAGCACATGAAAAGATGCTCAACATCACTAAATATTAGAGAAATGCAAATCAAAACTACAAGGAAGTATTTCCTCACACCAGTTGGAATAGCCATCATCAAAAAATCTACAAACTATAAATGCTGGAGAGGGTGTGGAGAAAAGCAAACCCTCCCACACTGTTGGCGGGAATGTAAATTGGTACAACCACTATGGAGAGCACTGTGGAGGATCCTTTAAAAACTGAAAACAGAGCTACCGTTGCTGTTGTTCCGTCGCTCTGTCGTGTCCGACTCTTTGCAACCTCATGGACTGCAGCACGCCAGACTTCCCTGTCCTTTACCATCTCCCGGAGCTGGCTCAAACTCATGTTCACTGAGTCAGTGATGCCACTATCATCTACCATATGATCCCACAATCCCATTCCTGGGCACATATCCAGAGAAAGCCATAATTCAAAAAGACACATGCACCCCAATGTTTATTGCATCACTATTTACAATAGCCAAGACATGGAAGCAATCTAAATTTCCATCAATAGATAAATGGATAAAGAAGATTTGGTCCATGCATACAATGGAATATTAGTCATAAAAAAGAACTATTTGATGCCATTCGCAGCAACATGGATGAGCCTAGAGATTGTCCTGTGTGTATAGTGTTGTTGTTGTTGTTGTTTTGGCCGTGTGGGATCTTAGTTCCCCAACCAGGGATCGAATCCATGCCATGGAAGCATTGAGTCTTGACCACTGGGCCGCTGGGGAAGTCCCTGCAATATCATACTGAATGAAGTAAGTCATCTGCTGCTGCTGCTTGCTAAGTCACTTCAGTCGTGTCTGACTCTCTGTGACCCCATAGATGGCAGCCCACCAGGCTCCCCCGTCCCTGGGATTCTCCAGGCAAGCACACCAGAGTGGGTTGCCATTTCCTTCTCCAATGCATGAAAGTGAAAAGTGAAAGGGAAGTCGCTCAGTTGCATCGGACTCTTCGCGACTCCATGGACTGCAGCCCACCAGGCTCCTCTGTCCATGGGATTTTCCAGGCAAGAATGGAGTGGGTTGCCATTGCCTTCTCTGAGTAAGTCATCTAGAGAAAGATAAATATCATATGATATAGCTTATATGTGGAATCATTTTAAAAAATGGTACAAGTGAACTTTTTTACAGAACAGAAATAGAGTTATAGATGTAGAAAACAAACTTAAGGTTACCAAGTGGGGAAGAGGCGTGGGACAAATTGGTAGATTGGGATTGACATACACACTACTGTATACAAAATGGATAACTACTAAGGACCTACTGTATACCACAGGGAACTCCACTCAATGCTCTGTGATGACCCATATGGAAAAGCAGTCTAAAAAAGAATGGATATACATATGTATATAACTGATCCATTTTGCTGTACAGCAGAAATTAACACAACATTATAAATCAACCATACTCCAATAAAAATTAATTAAAAAAATAGAAGCCCTGTGGTTTTTAACCACCAGCTTCTGCAACAGGAAGAAGAAAGTACTATATGTCTTCCAGGCTTCAACAGCCTCTGAAAACAATGCTGTTTCTGTTTCAGACAATGATGCCCTGAAATAACCTGCCCATCCCTCCACCTAGTCAATAATTAATTGGCCAACTGGCATTCTTGGAGATACCAGTGAAGACCTGGTGTTATTTAGGCCTAAAAAGATACTCTGAGGTTCATAGCCCTACTCCTGCCCTCAAGGAGTTTAGCATCAGAGGGTGTTTGAATCACCTAGGAGCTGGGCACCATGGGCACAGGAGAAAAAACAGTACAGGAAATGCCTTCCCTAGCATCAGGTTGAGCAAAATACCACCCTGATGACATTTGCCTGTGTCTGCAAATGTTTACCCAGGGATGGCACCACGTGGAGCGTTCATTATACACCTAAATTTGCCTTTGCAGGCTGCATTTTCCTCAGACATTTCCCAGGACTGAGAAAGGGACGGCAAGGAATATTAATCAGTTGCTAACTAGTCAGCCCTGTGCTGGCAGCTTTGCAGGTGTCATTTCATCTCCCCAGCCACCTGGTGGGAAATCCAGTTGTTCCTGCTTACTTCAGAGAGTTGGCACCCCTGAGGGGCTAGGGCTCAGGAGCTAAGGGCACATGCTTGTGAGTGAGTAGGGGGCTTAAGGAAAGTTCCAGCTCATGAAAAAAGGACCTCTGGTGCTGGCTCAGGAATGGGACTTCTTTCTGGAAGCTACAGGGGCCACGGAAGTATGATAGTGAGACGAGGCATCTGAGCAAATCTGCAGGAAAGCTTTCTGATGGCCATGTGAGGGCTGGCGGGGTGGAAGAGGAGGGATTGTAGCGTGAGAACAGGAGAAGGGCAAATTCGTTGTCCGCACCCCTCACTACCCTCAGCCCCCAAACTCACACACAGAGTAATGGTCTCTGGATTCAAAGAAAGCATTTCAATAACCCAATTTAAAATTTTACACCCCAGTCCGTGGCCCCTGTATTAATCTGGATAATCAGAATTGACTAAACTGAGTCAACTGAAAGAAAGAAGCTTGGGCTGTGGGCAACAGCCCTGGTAGGTGGCTGCTATGCGGACAGGCTTGATGAGATCTGGTATTGTGGCTGAGGGAGTGGGGGGCAGGGGAGGGGCAGGGGAGGGGCAGGAAGGCCCTGGGTTTTGGATTTAGTCAGGCTCTGAATTCTGACTTGTCCATTGAGAAAGTCATTTAATCTCTCTGATCCTGTTTATGCCTCAACTGGTCTGTAAGATAGATTTCATCATACCTGTTTCATGACTAAGGATTTAGAGCATTCTAAGTGCCTACCACCTCTGTGGTGCCCAGGAAATACCAGCTGATGTCATCACTTGAACCTGGTTGCTCTACAGGTCCAGTGCAGGCCAGCTTGTCTCTTCCCCATGGAGCAACAGTGCCTCTTGGTGGCGAAATGGGGAATGACAGGTCCTCCAGGTGCCAGGGCCCTGCTCCTACCCACCCCACACCCCATACGTTAGAAGTCTCATTAGTCCTACCCAATCAGAGCTGACAACTCAGGCCCATCCAGCACACACCTCTCACAAGAGCCCACGCTTCATGCTCACCAGCAAGTGACAGGCTCAATTGTCCCCGGTATGAGAGGACCTCAAACCTAGTGGGAACCACGAGCGAGGAAGAAAACACAAATTTCAGTAGCCTGATAACAGTTTTCTAGACATGACCATGACCTCCAAGCCCTCCCACCCGACCCCCAAGAATTATGAGTTGAAAGCAAAATGCCAGTTGCACAGACAGGCAGCTCTCAAAGAAAACAAGGCAGGAAGGATTCCATTCAACAAATGTACCGAAGGCTCCATCCAGGCCCCTGGCTCCAGGGCTAAGCCGTAGCTACAATGGTCAGCACAAAGAAAAAAAGCCCTGACCTCAGGTGCTGGCTATTAAGCAGAGAAATGACATCATCGGATACATAATTACAGACTGTAGCAAAGACACGAAGGAAAGGTTCAAGGTGCTGACCCCACTCAAGACAAGATGAAGTGTGTTCTTTGCTGCTCCCGTGGGCCTCACAAGCACCCTGCTGGTTGATGTGCTGCCCCTAGGCTCTGTGCATATAGCGTGTACTTAAATGTCTAGAATTGCCAGTGGTTAAGAATCTGCCTGCCAGTACAGGAGACGTGGGTTTGATACCTGGTCCGGGAAGATTCCATATGCTGAGGGGGAACTGAGCACATGTGCCAGTTGAGAAGCGCATGCACCCTGGAGCCTGGGCCCCGCAGTAACAGAAGCCTCTACAGTAAGAAGCCCGAGCACAGCCAGAGAGTAGCCTCTGTTCGCTGCAACTAGAGAAAGCCTGCACGCAGCAACAAAGACCCAGTGCAGCCAATAAATAGATGTTCACTGCTTTTGAAGGTGGGCCAGTGTGGCTCTGGGCTGTCTACCCCTCCACCTGGTAGACAGGAGTCAGGGAAGTCATCAATGAATGAAGAGGCTTTAATAAGTGTTGGTTTTATAAAAAGGGCATTCCCAGAAGCAGGAACAGCATGTTCAAAGGTTCTGAGGTGGGATCTCATGGAGAACTTTGGTGCCCAGAAATCGAGAATGGGGTGGTAACAGTGAAGCAGGAGGCAGGGCACTGGAGCCATAATCAGTAGTGCGGCCTTGGTCAGAGCACTGGGAAATCCCATTCATTGCTCCTGCCTCTGCTATCCTCCCACATACCCCGCCTACCCCAGAGACTAGCGGAGACAAGCCCTGTCTTGCTGCCTCCCTCTGCCCATCACTGTCCAGGGGACCGTTATCCAGTCTTTTCCAGAGCCCATCCCTTTTCTTCTCCTGCCAACAGCATCCTATCAAACTGTGTCTGAGATGTTTTTTCCCTTTCCTTTCTTCCTCTCTACGTTCCATAGTAAAATCCTGCTAAATTCAAAGCCATACTCTTGCTTTTAAGCTTCAAGGATTTCCTGCCAGCCCTGTGTGCCCAGCCCTGTGGTAAGGTGAGCCTGGGGATAGAAGAGAAAATACACTCCTTCCTTACCCTGAAAGGGCTTCTCATGTTGTCCCAAGGCCAGAGACTGCCTCTCAGCTAGACACTCACATCTGAGCCCTATCCATGGAAGCTGCACATATCAATGCCCTCTTTCTCCTTCTGAACGTTCAGGTCCTCACACAGGAGTCAGTCTGCTGGGCAGTCAGTTCATCTGGTTAATGACTTGAGATACGCAGGCAAGGACCCCTGGACCTGGAGTCTAAAAACCTGGGTTTGCAGCCTGGAACTGCCATATATTAACTGTACATCCTGAAACAAACTTCTTAACTTCTCTGGACTATGGTTTCTTCATTAATAAACTGAAGGTTAGCAAGACTTTCTCTGCCTTCTTTGCCTACTTTACGAGGATCAAACAAGGCCTTGTAGTGGTCCCAGATGAGGGTGCTGAGACTTGTAGCATCCATGAGAACCTTTTCGCCAGCCCACAGTGGGCTTCCCAGTTGGCGCTAGTGGTAAAGAATCCGCCTGCCAATGCAGGGGACATAAGAGACGTGGGTTCGATCCCTGGGTTGGAAGATCCTCTAGAGGGAAGGCATGGCAACCCACTCCAGTATTCTTGCCTGGAGAATCCCATAAACAGAGCAGCCTGGTGGGCTACAGTCCATGGGGTCACAAAGAGTCTGACACGACTGAAGCAACTTAGCACACAGGCCTAGAGAGATGAGAAAAATAAGGACAATGGAGGGAGGCTTTTACAAATGGAGATTTATTCAACTTAAAGTGTGGCCTTTATTCTGCAACTGTTTCCTTCTTTGCATTGAAATTACATTTACTTTTCTATTTTATGAAATGACGCTTGCAGGTTTAGTTGTTGCTGTTGTTGTTGTTTTTAATGTTTTTACTTGCCAAAAGGTAACTACTCAATGTGCAGGGGAATTTACTAGTCTATGAAACCCCCAATCCTCCTGAGTAAAGCAGAAAGCTTCTGCAACACCGCAGTATTCCTGTCTTCCTTCAAAAGCCTCGCTGCCTGGACTGCCGGTCACAGCCTGGATTCTTGGCTTCTCATCTTGGCATCTTGGAGTCAGACTTTAGGTTTAACCACTAGCTATGCCACTACCTAGCTGTGTGTGTCTTGAACACATTGCACATGGTATCTATACTATAACGTGTGTAGCAATAGCAAAGATTAAACATGAGTCACAATGCCAGCGTGATTATTATACTATTTTTCTCCCAGCCCAGCTCACCAGCTCGCAGCTGCCTGGGCCAAGTCTTAGGCCACTGTGTCCTCTGCTTTTCTTTCTCCACCTTCAAGGCCTTTCCAGGTCCGCCCTTCAGAGCTAAGCATTGACTTCTCCTGCAAAGTTCTCAGAAAAACATACGGAACTGGTCCTAACAAACAGAAAGAAGAGAGACTTTGACTGTAATTTTCTTTTTCCATTAAAAAAAAAAATCTATCCATTGACTCTCAAATGAGGAATTGCTTTTAGGTTCTCAGTGATTATTGGCCACAGCTAAGCCAGGAAGCCAACTTCGGAAGCCAAGAACCTGAGAGAAGCCCTGTTTGGTGGGAGCCAAGGGTTGTCTTTTTCAGGGAAACTTTTTCTACTTTAGTATTCCTTTTTTGGGACCAGACTCCTCATCCCTTCCACTCCTGTCCAGTCTGTGTGCTCCCAGATGTTTGCTGAGAGGACAGTACTGCTCTGGTCTTGCTCATGGTCACAGAGTACAGGGAACTGGGCCATGCCCATGTCCTGACGGAGCTCCTTCCACTATGAGAGAGCTAGCACTCACCCCTGGGTTAGCACTAGAAGGTGAGACGCTCAGCCCTGAGCTTCTGGTACAAGCTGATAATGCCAGCTAGTTTCCACCTCCACTCTCCTGGGAGTCAGCTGCTGACACAATCTGTAGAGATAGGCAGAGGTAAGGTGCTTTTGCTCTTTTTTTTCTTCTTTTCAATTTTTAAAAATTGAAGTATAGTTGATTTAGGGCTTCCCCAGTGGCTAAGTGGCAAAGAATCCCCCTGCCAATGCAAGATTTACAGGCTTGATCCCTGGGGTGGGAAGATGCCCTGGAGTAGGAAATGACACGCCACTCCAGTACTCTTGCCTGGAAAACTGCACAGACAGAGGAGTCTGGCAGGTTATAGTCCATGGAGTCGCGAAAGAGTTGGACACGACTTGGTGACTAAACAACAACAATAAATAGATGATTTACAATATTGTGTTTCAGGTGTACAGCATAGGGATTAGGTATTTTTACAGATTATATTCGCACCCCACTCCAGTACTCTTGCCTGGCAAATCCCATGGACAGAGGAGCCTGGTGGGCTGCAGTCCATGGGGTAGCGAAGATTCGGACACGACTGAGCGACTTCCTTCCACTTTTCACTTTCATGCATTGGAGAAGGAAATGGCAACTCACTCCAGTGTTCTTGCCTGGAGAATCCCAGGGACGGGGGAGCCTGGCGGGCTGCCGTCTATGGGGTCACACAGAGTCGGACACGACTGAAGCGACTTAGCAGCAGCAGCAGCAGCATAGGCTGTTACAGGATAATGGGTATACTTCCTGGCGCTATACAGTAGAATCCTTATTGCTTATCTATCTGATGTGTAGTAGCTTTTGTCTGTTAATAGCTTGCCTCTAATTTCTCTCTCCCCCACCTCCCTCTTTGCTTTGCTAACCACAGGTTTGTTCTCTTTGTCAGTCTAGCTCCCTTCACCTGCAGTTCCCTAGGCTCTCCTCTCCTCTCTGTGCAGCCTGAACCCCAAGCCTGGTGGCCAGATGCCTCAGTCAGGTTGTCAGTGTGCCCAGGAAAAAGAGGAATCAGGTCTTACCCAGCGTTATAAGTAAGAGTCCTGAGAGTCACCCCAGTTGGCCAGCTCTTCCCACCTGGAATGTTCTTCCTGCCAACACCACCCTTAAAGCCGAGTCCCCTGAATTCCCACCTCCTCTGCAGCACGCACTCCTCCCCTCGGGGCTCCTGCAGGACACTGTGCTTTGGTGTGGAGGGAGCCAGTGAGCGGACATCCGCATCCGCACAAATCCATCCTCTCTCGGTGTGTCCACACCTTCTCAGTCTGTATCTACCCTAGTGCTCCAGCTGGACTGTGGAACGGGCCAAGTGCCACGAGCCGCAACAGGAGGGGGCATGTGACTCTGGTCTCCCCAGAACTGGGCCAACAGAGCCTGGAGCATGAAGGCACACAGGTTATACTGACTGTGAGTCTTTATTACTCTCCAGAAATTCAGATGAGTAAGTAGCAAATTGCATTAATTATTAGACAGAAATGAGTTACTCCCTTATTCTCTCAGACCCTGACAGAGAAAGCAGCCTTCAAGAGTCACACACTGTGCAATGAGACCTCAACCGAAATAAATAAAAATCTGTTGAACGTGTTCTTTAATTCATCACATATTGTTTGAGCATCTACTATGCACCAGGAAATGTTCTAGATAGTCCAGATATTTCAGTGAATTCCATGGTCTCTCTCTCTCTCGCCTTCTCATGGTGGTAGTGGTTTACTTGATAAGTTGTATCCAACTCTCTGTGATCCCACAGACTGTAACCCGCCAGGTTCCTCTGTCCATGGAATTCTCCAAGCAAGAATACTGGAGTGGGTTGCCATTTCCTTCCCCAGGGGATCTTCCTGAGCCAGGGAGTAAACCCGGGTCTCCTGCACTGCAGGTAAATTCCTTATCCCCTGAGCCACTCTTACTTTCTGTATAATGTTCTGCTTCTTCCTCGGGCACAGGGTTATTTGTAGGATGAGCACAGACCCTCATAGGCACTCGGATGGGGTGGGCTGGGCTACCCCACGATGGCTCCAGTTCTGGAATTCTGCCTCCAGCCACCAGACAGACATGCCACGCTGCAGGCAGAATCCAGGGTGAATTGGAGAGCCCCAGAGGGTTGAACCTCTGTGCCAGGACGTGCTTGGGACCTGGATCAGGGGTGAGTGAGAGGCCCACCTCTGCTTCTACCCGTCAAACGCACCGTGACACCACCAGCCCAGGGCAGGGATAGCTACAGGACATATGCTCAACCACAATTCTCCCTGGGTCTGTACCCAGGCGGAGGCAGCAGTGTGGGCAGAGAGGGGGAAGCCAGGCAGGGCCCAGGGAGCCACAGGGCAGGGAACAGATGGCCGAGGACCTATCACAGGGAGGCAGGGAGAAGCCAGGCAGGGCCCAGGGAGCCAGAGGGCAGGGGACAGACGGCCGAGGACCTATCAGAGAGGCATGGGGAGGCCACGGAGCCAGAGGGCAGGGGACAGACGGCCGAGGACCTATCACAGGGAGGCAGGGAGGCATCGAGAAGCAGACTGTGCACAGGTGAGGCTCCAAGCCCGAGCACATGCTTCACTATCCCTTCAGACTTCACCTATAAGACATAAATTCAAAGATGACATCATTAAGGATGGTGAAAGAAAAAAAAAAGAGAATGGTGAAAGTATTCCTAAAATTACCTTCTTGAATAATTCTTACAGTGACTAAAGGTAAAACTGTCAAGATAGTGGCCACAGAGCATTAACCCTAAGGGTGGGACCCTTTAGAGCCTGGAGCCCTTCTGAGTATGCGTGACCATAACGGTAGTTGGTTACCCAGCCAAGGCTACAGTTCTCAACACACACATCTTTCGACTGGGGTCCTTAGCAAAGTCTCCTGCCCCACTTGATCCTATCAGAGCTGAGATGGGTCCTGAGGCTCGCGTTCGGAGAGGTGCAAAGCTCCCCACGGTAATGCTAACGCATTGGCAAAGGCGATGAGTGTGATTGAACATCTTCAGATTCCCATGACTGCCACCTCGTCATCTTTCTCCAGATGCTAAAAGGCTCCTCAGGGTCTTAGGAGTCTCACTGTTTGTGCCAGAAGTAATAACTTGCATTTTATTTGTTTTTTAAAATTGGATATGCTTCCATTCGCCAGCCTATGTAATCAGACCCATGTTTCATGATTGCCAGTGTGTTTTGAGGAAGATCTATAAACTGTAAACACTTTCCTTCTTCCCACCCCCCACTACCTGAGGTGAAGTTTAACGCTAGTACTTAATACCACTGATTACTGGACAGCCGTACTGGGAACATCTTTTCTGTTAGGCTCCATTTCTCAGCCTGAGGGATCTGATGAATATGCACCCACTCTTCATTATGCAAAGTCCTGAAGGCCTCTGAAGAAAAAGGAAAGCAGGTTCCGAGTTAAACGTTAACAAAGCAATAGAGAAAAAATACTAGGAAAGTTTTCACTTTGATTTCAGAATTGATTTGTGGGAAATTCCTCCTAAGAATGAAAAGAAGTCCCTAAGCAAGGCAGCTTTAATACCCAAACATAACACAAGGCAACTGAGAGCGTTTAAATTGAGTTATGTGGTCATACGAGCATAGCTGAATAAATCCCAAATCTTTGCTGGGCCCCTGCTTCCTATGTCTGTGGGGAAACTGGCACCAGCAGACTGGCAGGCACAGCAGAAGGCTGCCTGGGCCCGTCAGCAGTGCAGCAGGAATGTCCCTTCAAAGGGCCTCCTTAGCCAAGAGCCTTGCAGGCCCAGGGGCCAGCAAGAAGGGCACAGTGGACTCTTCTTGGTGCCCACCACCCCAGACCGTGTGCCTCCACTGGCTGAGAGCACTGCCCAGGCTCTGAGGGAGGCCCTGGGAGGTAGCCAGGCCCTGCATTCAGGTGGGTGGAGTTTGGAACTACTGTTCTTTGAATGTTTACGCCAATGTGACCTAATTGGCTGAGCATTAGGCTGGAGAAGCTAGATATTCCTGTTTAAATTCAAACCCAAAAGACACTCTAAGGGGTGATTTCTGGGAGGCAGTGGTGGTGGGAAAACCAGCTCACATTTGCTTTGTCTCCCATCTCTTGTAGCGAGTCAATGCTTCGGTCTTTCCCAGGTTGTGGGGAAAAGATTTGGGAATCATCCTTGGCTTTCTAGCAGGTTTGTTTTCTTTTTTTTTGGCCACCCAGGCAACATGTGGAATTTCTCCCAACCAAGGATGGAAAACCCCACAGAGTCAACCACTGGACTACCCCGGAAGTCCGCCATCTTTGGTTTCGATGAGCTATACCCACTGCAGCCAGCAGAGGGCAGCACCGCATTTCAAAGGGGGCAATGTGAGACCTATTGAAAGAATTTGAGCACCCCACCACCACCCCGCTCCCCACCCACCTCATATTCTTAGTTACTTGTCTAAAAGAAAGGTCTTGTTTTCTTCTGTTTTCTAATTCTCAGAAACCTTAAATTCTGAAATGATTCTGTGGCTGTTGTGAGGGAAAAAAGATTTTCTTCATGGGGCTGGCCTTGAGTAGAATTACACCACCCTAGACACCACCATCAGGAACCGCCTGCCCCCAGGCCAAGGCCAAGGGGACTTTCTCTGTCTCCTTCGATGTCATGTACGCCACCGCTTCTCTCTTTCCCCTCTCATGGTCATTTAAAGCTTGCTCTTTAGTTCTGTAACGCCAGGCTTTATGTTGTACAGTGGCCAAGTCCAGCACTTTGTGCTCCCATGGACTATAGCCCGCCAGGCTCCTCTGTCCATGGGATCTCCCAGTCAAGAATACTGGAGTGGGTTGCCATTTCTTCCTCCACAGGATCTTCCCGATCCAGAGATAGAACCCGAGTATCCTGCATTGGCAGGTGGATTCTTTACTGCTTAGTTACCAGGATGGCCCAATGTGAGGCTTAGCTCCCTATTAAAAGGAATCTCAGGCATCAGTGAGCAATGGGGACAACATTCCAGGGGGGTAGCGAGCCTTCCCAACACACCTGACATCAATCATACCTTGAAGGAAGGTCAAGCCAAGTAGAATCTGAGTCTGAATCTCTGGTCCCTGAAACACCTGGATCCAGCTTTCCATGGTGGTGACAGCCATAGCTTCCAAACTCTTTCCTAATCATGCCTGTAAACTAAACATACTGTGAGTTTGCCTCATGAGTACCAGAGAATTTCCTTCGCCCCACCCCCACCCACGGTTAGCCACATCTTGCCCCAAACACAGGCTAGTGTTTGGCTGGGAGTCCGCCTTGCCCTTCCCTCTTCCTGCTGGGCTCCTTGTGGGCACTGATGCCCTTTCAGAGGCTAAGAAAAGACCGAATATTGTTCCCTCCCCGTCTGCCTTCCTCGTTTTCCTTCTGCATCTCTTACCTGGTAGGGTGTGGTTCTCCACTGGAAGCTCTACTGGGAGGAAAAGACCTCTCAGTTCATCACTGGTGACAGGGTGTTCACATTTGAACAGGGGAAAATACGTAAAGGAATTGAAGTCTAAAAGTGGGACTCCTAGCTTTGGGCAGAGACATGTTTAAGTGGAGGAGTCCAGACCACCGCACAGGAAGCTGTCTCTTAACCCCTCACTGAAGCCAGCCTTGTATCTAACCAGATAATACAGGGCCAAACACACCCAGTCAGGTTTGGGAAGTAACCGCCTCTGCCAAGCACTGTCTCTTTCACAGTGCTCCGGTGATCTCATCATGGAGGCTGCATTCTCTGTTGTCCGTTCTGAGCGCACAATCATCTCTGATAACCTTGGCAGGTGATCCTGAGCTCATTTTATCCTGAGCAGCTCCTAAATATTCCACATTGGGCTAAACTCTGGAGAGGGTACAGGTAAAGAACCCGTGATCCCTTATGGAGCTTTCCACTCCCCTCCTCCCAGGAGCTATCTTCCTGCCCCTTGTTTTTCTCACTGGTTTTTAATGGGTCACTTCAACAATGCCACTCCATTGAGCAACACGGCATGCTTGAAAGGGTGATGCCAGACTTCCAGACTTTATGACACATTCCCATTCAAACTTCGGCAAGTAATATTTATGTACACACTGGCTCTCACCAAGGAACTCAACCATTTATGCAGCCCGTCTCATTCGCCCCCACAGGAGCCCTTAAGGTAGAAGAGAAGACTCATTCTATCTGGGAACAAACAGACTGGAAGAAACTTCTGGGCCTTCTCTGATATAAGAAAAGAGTTGGTCCTGGCCATGAATCTATGGTTCATAGACAATATTTTGAGTTAATAATTTTTGGGCTATTTTGTTACATTTGCATATGCAGGATGATAATCCTCACTCAGCAGACAGGATTTTCTTATTGAGTTAAGGAGGCAAATTAGAACAGTGAATTCTGTCTGGGATCAGCATAAAAACCAAGGCTTCATAGCTTGCCTGGATAGCCATCCAGACCTAAACCTTGCAAGCTGTAGGGTATTATCAGAGTCTCAGGTAAAAAACAGAAATGAGAACAACCTTAGCAGCAGCAGCAGGCATTTTTATTGAAATGGCAACTCGGGGACTTCTCTGGTGGTCCAGTGGTGAAGACTCTGTGTTTCCACTATAGCGGGCTTTTGTTCACCCCTTGTCAGGTAACTAAGAGCAGCGGGAATGGGGGGGCGCAGGAGCGGGGGAGACAATTTGTTATCATACAGACACATGACGGAAGAAAGGTAAGAACTCAGATGTGGGATGGCATATTTAGGGAAATAAGACAATAAATGTCCAGGAGACCGAGGGCAAGTTCATTGTGAGGAGTGGCTGAAGAACCAGGTGGAGGCCAAACCGCACACGTCCTGTGACTTTCAGACTTTGATTTATCTAATGGTTCTCTAAAGAGTTTGAACTGGAAAGAGACTTGATTTGGTTTGTGTTTTGAAAGAATCACTCGGACTACCAGCTAGAAACGCTAGAGTAGGTGCAGGGAATCCAGGCGAGGGACAGTCCCTTGGACTTGAAGGGTAGAGGTGGAGCAAAGAAAGCTGATGGATTTGAGATCCATTTAAGAGAGAATATCCCAAGGGAGATGTGGAGAGAAAGAATTTGAGACTAGAAATTGGATTTCCCAATATAAACTTTGGCATCTATTATAGTTCTATATCTTTTGAGCTGCCCAGTATCAGGAAGGATAATAAACGGGGAATCTAACATTTGAATTCTCAGATTCCTGCCATGAGCTCCAGGCACTGCTCCAAGCTCTTACAACCCACAATTTTATATGACTTTGAAATGAGAAGGGGTCCAGCTCTGCCTTTATCGCTTATTTGACCATGGACAATTAAACATTCTCATCTGTATAATGGGATTAATAATGTCTTCCATTCAGAGGTGTTGTGAAGTTCAAATACATGTGAGATATTTAACATAAAGTACTTAGGATGAGGCCTGGTACATCTAAGCACTTAGTGTGCTCATGTGTGTGCTCAGCCATTCAGTCACGTCTGACTCTTTGCTGCCCTATGGACTGCAGTCCGCCAGTCTCCTCTGTCCGTGGAAGTCTCCATGCAAGAATACTGGAGTGGGTTGCCATGTCTTCCTCCAGAGACCTTCTTGACCCAGGGGTTTAATCCAGGTCTCCTGCATTGGCAGGAGGATTCTCTACCACTGAGCCACTGTGGAAGCCACCAAGCACCCTGCAAAAGGCGGCTAAACCTGTAAGCATGCGTTATCTCATTTAATCCTCACAGTATCTCTGAGATATACAAAGTATTGGCTCTGTTTTATGGAAGAAGAAATTGAGGTGCAGAGAGCAACCGAAGTGACATGAACAAAGCGACTTGGCACATATGGACACACACACAGGATATACATGAATAGAATGAAACTCCATAAAAACATGAACACTCAGGAGAGAAATGGAAGATATTTTTTATAAACCTAAATGGAATTAGAGATGAAGCTAACAGTAGACTAGATGCCAAAAAAGAAAAAAAGATTACTGAACTTGAGACACAGCAAGAGAAACCAGCCAAAGTGAGGCAGAGGGGAAAAAAAAAGACTTTAAAAACTGAACAGAACTTCAGTGATCTGTGGGACAATATCAAGTGATCTATCATAATGGAAGCCACTCCAAAATAAGGGAAGGCAGGAAAAATATTTGAAGGAAGAATCACTGTTGTAAATCAACTATACTCTAATACAAAATAAAGTGTAAAAATAATAAACTATGATATATAAAACAAATAATCAACAAAGACCTACTGTATAGCATGGGGAACTCCACTCAATATTCTATGATATCTATATGGGAAAAGAACCTGAAGAAGAATGGAAATCTGTATAACTGAACTACTTTGTCATACACCTGAAGCTAACACAGCATTGTAAGTCAACTATATTTCAGTATAAAACAAACAAAAAAGACTCACCAAAGTTTTCCCAAGGTTGATATTATTTGAAGTAAAAAATAATAATGATGTCTTATGAGGTTTATAACATGTATCAAAGTATAATAAAATGTGTGATTGCAATATCTTAAAGGCTTCCCTGGTAGCTCAGACAGTAAAGAATCCACCTGCAACGTGGAAGAATTGGTTTCTATCACTGGGTTAGGAAGATCCCCTGGAGAAGGGAAAGGCTACCCACTCCAGTATTCCGGCCTGGAGAATTCCAAGGACTGTATAGTTCATGGGATCTCAGAGTTGGTCAGGACTGGGCAACTTTCACTTTCACTTTTCATATTCCCTAAATTAGGATCTGAGTTCAAGTCCTGTACCTGTTAATGTGACCTTACTTGAAAGTTAAAATGAGGTCAGACTGGATTAGGTGGGCCATAAATCCAATGACTAGTGTCCTTATAAAAAGAGGGAAATTTGAATGCATATGGGGAATACACACTGGGAAAACACCATGTGATAATGAAGGCAGAGAATGCAGAGATCACATCGACAAGCCAAGGAACAGTAAGTTTTGCTACAACAACCAGAAGCTGGAAGAGGTAAGGAAGGACCATCCACTGTGATCCTCAGAGGGAGTGTGGCCCTGCCCACACCTTGATTTTGAACTTCTAACCTCCAGAACCATGAGAGAATATATTTCTATTTTTTTTCTTTTTTTTAATTGATGTATAGCTGATTTGCAATGTTTCAGTTGTAGAACAAAGTGATTTAGTTATAATACTGTATATGTATTCTTTTCAGATTCTTTTTCATTACAGGTTATTATAAGATATGGAATATAGTTCCCTCTGCTATACAGTAAGTAGGTCCTTGTTGATTATTTTATATATAGAAGTATGTATCTGAGAAGGCAATGGTGCCCCATTCCAGTACTCTTGCCTGGAAAATCCCATGGACGGAGAAGCCTGGTAGGCTGCAGTCCATGGGGCGCTAAGAGTCGACACGACTGAGTGATTTCACTTTCATGCATTGGAGAAGGAAATGGCGACCCACTCCAGTGTTCTTGCCTGGAGAATCCCAAGGACGGGGGAGGCTGGTGGGCTGCCGTCTATGGGGTCACATACAGTCGGACACGACTGAAATGACTTAGCAGCAGCAGCAGCAGTATGTATCTGCTAATCCCAAATTCCCAATTTTTCCCTCCCCCCTGTTTTTCTTGGGAACCACGAGTTTCTATGTCTGAGTTTTCTATGCCTAAAAGTCTATTTCTGTGTTGTAAATAAATTCATTTGTATCCTTTCTTTTAGATTCCACATATCAGTGATATATTTGTCTTTCTCTGCATTTCTATTATTTTAAGCCTCCGAGTTTGTGATACTTTGTATAGCAGTCCTAGGAAACTAATATAACCCCTAAAACTTTCTTTTCCCTGATATCTCCAGTCTTTACAAGGTTAAAAAGCTCTGAGGACCCAGTTGTGAAGTGAATGTTGAAAGAAGGGATCTAAGTTGGCAAAACAAACCAGCCTCAGGATCTGAGAGCCATGAAGGAGGAAACTGGTTGGACTGGTTTTCTCATAAGACTCAGTGACTTTAGTCCCAACCAGGTCGACTTTTAAAGTTAATTGATTCAGTGAGTGGGCCTGAGCAGCTGAGAGGTGTGTGTGAGGCCCTGCTCGAGGCCCATTGGGAAAAAGCTAAAGGCGTCAGCTGTCCTCTGTCTTTGAGGAGTGCTTTCTACTAGGACTCGCCTGTGCAAGGTGTAATGGAATACATGTGTGCTTAGTCAGGGTGTGACTAACAGGCCTTAGGGACTCAAAATCCAGAGAGTGATTCATTCCACCTGGAGGAGGATCAGCCAGACTGCTTCTCAGAGGAAGGGCTGGTGGTGGAGGAGAGACCGGCAACCAAATAATGCCTGACTGTGGAGTCCACAGCCCAGAGGAGAAACCTGTCTTATGAGTTGATGAGAGACAAACAGAGGAAAGCAGCGCTGCCAAGAATGCTGGTGTTTTTCTGGGGAGTGTGTTACCAACAATTAGGTAGTGCTCTCCGCCCAGGGGAGAGAATAAAGCTTGAGCAGGCGGGCCGTTCTCTAGGCTCTTGGAATCTTCTCTTCTTTTTCCTTCTGATTTTCCACTTAAAGCCAGTGTTCCTCACCACCTTGTGCAGAGGGTGTGGAGAAAGTGTGGGGTGGAGTGGCAGGATGTGGAACTGCTCATGATTCTCCATCAACTACATTTTGTTTCTGGGCTGGTGGTGTAAGAAGGAGGGGGCATACCCTCGTCTGACATTTGCAGTTTACAGGTGAAGAATACAGCCCGCTTGTCCAAGCTCCATCCACACAGCCAATAAGTGACATTCCTTGGTCCCATTTGGGCCTCTTCAGTGGCATGGCCCACAGGTCTGGAAAAGGGACCCGGAGAAGTGACTGTGTCAGCTTTGAAAGCAGACTTGACCCTTTAGAGAAAGGAATTTTGATGTGATATAATGTGGTCCAGAAGGGAAGGAATGGGTCCATGGGCACATTCTCTTGGCCCTTTTGATCCCTGGCGCCATGGGAAGGGACATGACTAGAGTAGAACCCTCTAAAGCCTGGGACCCCCAAGCTGACTGACCCTTAGATTTATTCAAGGCTAAGGGAGAAGTGGCAGTGAGTAAACTCCACATGAACTGATAGTAAGTTTCTTGGTTTTGTTCTGGTAGCTGAGTGAATGAATACCAGTCATCACAATAGCCTATATGAAGAATTTCACTGAAGGTAACTTGTGTGAGGCAGTGGCTCTCAAGCGGGGATGATTTTGCCATTGAGGGGCATTTGGTGATATCTGGAGACATTTGGATTGTCACAGTTGGGCAAGGCCAGGATGCTGCAAAGTATCCCAGTACCCTACAATCCTGGCCTTCCTGGTGGCTCAGACCCTAAAGAATCTGCCTACAACAGGGGAGACCAGGGTTCCATCCCTGGGTTGGGAAGATACTCTTGAGAAGGAAATGGCAACTCACTCCAGTGCTCTTGCCTGGAGAATTCCATTGTCAGGGGAGCCTGGCGGGTTGCAGTCCATGGGGTGGCAGAGAGTTGGACACAACTGAGCAACTAGTGCCTGACTGACTGACTCAAAGAACAGCCTTCCCAGAACAATGATCCAGCCCCAAATATCAGTACTGCTGAGTGTTTGATACGTGAATTTTAACATCCCGAACATGTGCCTCTGGACCTGCCTGCTGCAGGATGCTGAACCAGAAAAGTATAAAGTTCCAGGCAGTCAGGGCTCTAAACAAGGACCCATAGTGACTGCTTCCAGAAAAATATGCATCAGTATCAGCAGAAAAACAAATTGATGGTGAACTTGGGACTGTACTATCAGCCTCAACAAGTGGACTCGAGGCCCAGCCATTAGCCAAATTTTCTTGTGCAATTTTACCACCATGCCCACATTCTCCCTGCCTTTCATCTTCACAGGAGCAGCTATCATTTAACTGCATCTCCAAGATTGAAACTAACTGGCCGAGTTTTCTTTAGAGCTCAACACCGTGCCTCACGGTGTCTACATTTATCAGGCTACATACCTAGGACACAGACAGAATTGGAACTTAGGTCTGTGAGGTCAACAGAGCAACAGTACTATTTCCCCAGAGCAGCCAGGAGTCTAGGAGAGATGCTTTGGGCAACATTTTACCAAATGTTTCTGTCTTCCCTCTTGTTCAGAGCAGTAAGTGGTAGTCAGGACTGACTGGGTTCTGAACACCCCTTCCCCAGGTTGATGACAACATTTTAAACTGAGAATACTGCAGCCACTTAATTAATTCTTCTGGACATAAAATAATTAGTCACCGTGTCCATTCTGAGCCTGTGAGCTGGATGGACCAGGTTCAACATCACATCCTCGTCTGCATTGTAAGGCCTGGGATCCCAGCAGTTCTGGGGTCTAAAGGTTTTTCAGGTTTCTAAAACTTCCTCTACTTCCAGTAATAATTTTCTTTGAAAACTCCCCCAGTAATTAAGAGAAAAGGAAAGGTGTACCTTCATTGACACAGTTAATTCTTGATTATTCTAGGTATCATTTTAGGTATCACCAGCTTCCTCTTTTGTCCCACTGTTCTTTATTCATTCATAAATATCTATCTGACATCTACCAGGCCCCTTAGCACAGGAAAGTACAGTGGGAAAGGGCCATTTTCCTATATAATATTACCCAGGCTGACTCCGAGATTTGAAAAGGAGTCTCAGTCTTGAAAAGGAGAAAAAGTGTTAATGAATTACGTGCCATGCAATTTCACCCTTGTAAAAACAACATCCCAGGGAAACAGTTCTTTATACTTCAGTTATTTGGGTGATATGTGATGCCTGTGTAGTTGCTCAGTCGTGTCCAACTGTCTGTGACCCCATGGACTGCAGCCTGCCAGGCTCCTCTGTCCATTGGATTCTACAGGCAAGAATACTGGAATAGGTTGCCTTTCAGGGGATCTTTCCAACCCAGGAATCGAACCTGTGTCTCTCAAGTCTTCTGCATTTGCAGGTGGATTCTTTACCACTAGCACCACCTAAAAATAGTGCTATCATCCCAGAAAGGGAAGGATCTGAGTGACTGGTTGTTTTGAAAAGCACCTGACCTAGTGCATTTTCTACAGGTAAATAGTGTATCTATCTTTCAAGATCTGAAAACTCCTACTGAGTGTCAGGTTTATGGAAAAATAAAACAAAGCTTCCTTTCTGTAGTAAGAATATATTAGCTTGATGTTGCTTTTTAAAAAAGTTTCCACTGACCTTAAAAACACTGAAATCTTAGAAGCTGGATACTGGAGTCTGAGGATGAGGGAATCCCAAGGTTGTGGACACACAGCCACATTGACAACAGAAACAAAAAATGGGAAAACAAGGCTGTCGCCTGAAAGACTGGGAATCCTGGTCTCTGCAGGGAGCCCAGGGGACTGCCAGGCACACGGCCCCATTTGGGCCACGTGACCCTTGTCTCAGCCTCCCCGGTGCCTGGAGACAAAGGAGACGGGAGGAGACTTGAGGACAAAGAGCTGTAGAACCAGCCCTGGGGTGAGAGCTTCTGCCTTTGTTTTTGATCTCACCCCAAGGAAGTTAAAAGTTAACCCAAGCCTGTAAGAGACTTGAGTCTGTAAAGGCTGTAAGGGCCCTTCAGGTCCCTGCTCCTCCAGTTTCCACGGTGCTGTGATCAGAGAGCACAGACCACAAGCTTTCGGATAAGCTCAAGCCCCCAGCCCCTGCTTCCAGGTCTCTCCTTCCCTCAGGGTCTCCCTGCCACCTGCCCTGCATCTCTGGGCAAAGCTCTGTCTGCCTCCTGCTGAGCGTTCGTGCCTAGAATTGCCTGTGCACAGGCTGACTGCGTTACCAAAGAGAAACTGCGTAAATGTGTCATCAAACTGCCAAGTGGTGGAAGAGGAGACCTTTCTTGGTTATTTGATGCTGTTTAGAAAAAGGAAAACATCACGGTAACGAGGCAGACTAGAGCCCCTGTGGAAAGTCGGACAGAGATTCAGGTTCCCGCATGGCTGTGGAGTGTTTCCTCTGGATACAGTGAAACTGTCATCTAGTTTCATATTTGTGATGATACTCAGTATTTGGAGGGTTTGTGTGTTTCTCCTTCTCACTGTCTTCTTCCCCAGCCCTTACCCCAAACACACTGAGAAATCAGATCTCTACTGATTCTACAGTCGACGAATTTATACTTTGGAGAAAAGGAATAAAAAATCCCAGTTCTCCAACTTGATGTTGAATTTATCTGCCTACTATTTTTATTAGTTGTTCTGTCTTGGGCTCCCACCTGCTCTCTTACCCACTGATTTCTCTTCTGGCTGAAGGAGAGCAATCTTGGAGTTTCAGGCTCTTCTGATTCTTTTCCAACCTTAGAGTGAGGGTGTCCCTTGCTGAGACTGGTTTCTCGTAAGCAGCCCAGTAAGCAGATATAAGGAAACAACATGTCATATATTTTCTTTGGTGGCTTATTGCATGTGTGCTCAGTGGTAGCCAGCTCTTTGTGACCTGGACTGTATGTAGCCTGCCAGGTTCCTCTGTCCATGGAATTTTCAAGACAAGAATACTGGAGTAGGTTACCATTTCCCATTCCAGGGTAACTTCCCAACCTAGGGATTGAACCTCCATCTCCTGAATCTCCTGCATTGGCGCAGATTCTTTACCACTGAGTACCTTGGTGGCCTATTAGTCTGTGATTAGCTCTAAGGATACCATTTTCCTTTACTTTCCAGTTTTTTGAAACTGAGATTAAACTTACAAACAATAAAATACACACATCTAAGGGGTAAGGTTCAAAGAGTTTTGACAAATACATATACTAGTATAACTCATACCCCTATCAAAATAAAGAACATTTCCATTATCTCCCCCCACTCCACCCCCCAAATTTCCTCTCCTAGTCACTCCCCTCCCAACTCCACCCCTGTCCAAGGCAACTTTCTTCTGATTTCTATCGTTTTAGATTGATTGTGCCTGTTCTAGAATAGCACATAAAGGGAATCATGCAGTATGTCCTCTTTTTATCTGACTTTTGTTGCTTAGCATAATATTCTTGAGGCATTCTTTACCATGTGGGTCACCAGGGAAGCCCAAAAATACTCAAGTGGGTAGCCTATCCCTTCTCCAGCAGATCTTCCTGACCCAGGAATTAAACCAGGGTCTCCTGCATTGCAGGCAGATTCTTTTTTTTTTGCAGGCAGATTCTTTACCAACTGAACTACCAGGGAAGCGCAGCCTGGTGGCCCATAAAGACTGATGGAAAAACACTAGGTGTACTGGATGGAAAAACACTAGGTGTACTTGCAACAGCCTTGCTGTCTTCTACCAATTTCCATGTACTTCTATACAATCCTTATGATATATCCTTTATTCTGTACCATTCATAAAATTTCAACTTCTCTGCTCAAATCATAACTGATTCAGGAAGAACTAGAAGTCACTGTCCATGTAGGCAGTGCATCCAACATAAAACCTATCCCTCTGCATTGAGAGCATGGAGTCTTAGTCTCTGGACCATCAGAGAAGTCCCTCTTCACAGTAACTTTTGAAGAACTCTGGTTCTTTCATCTGTCCCTCAAATTGGTGTTCCCAGAGATCCAGTCTCAGTTTTCTTTTCTTCTCTTCCTGGCTGGTAAATTCATCAGTTCAGTTCAGTCTCTCAGTCGTGACTGACTCTTTGCGACCCCATGAACTGTAGCACATCAGGCCTCCCTCTCCATCACCAACTCCCGGAGTTCACCCAAACTCATATCCATCGAGTCGGTGATGCCATCCAGCCATCTCATCCTCTGTCGTCCCTCTCTCCTCCTGCCCTCAATCTTTCCCAGCATCAGGGGCTTTTCAAATGAGTCAGCTCTTCGAATCAGGTGGCCAAAGTATTGGAGTTTCAGCCTCAGCATCAGTCCTTCCAATGAACACCCAGGGCTGATCTCCTTTCAGATGGATTGGTTGGATCTCCTTGCAGTCCAAGGGACTCTTAAGAGTCTTCTCCAACACCACAGTTCAAAAGCATCAATTCTTCGGTGCTCAGCTTTCTTTATAGTCTAACTCTAACAATTCATACACATGTACAATTTCAATTCTGACCTTAGATATTGATGACGCTAATATCCATCCACATATACATTCAAAAACTTTCTTCTTAGCTCCAGACATGTGTTTTCAACAGTGCTCTAAATAGGTGTACCTAGATGTACCACAAGCACCTTGGACTTAGATTTGAACTCAGCCTCTCCTAGAACCCACCTCCAAACCTACTTCCAATCTTTCACTCCCTGTCTCTGCAAACGACAACTCTGCAACCTTGTCAACAAGTCTAGGAAACTAGACTCATCCTAAATCGCTTTCTTTTTCTTATCTCCTACATCCTGTTGACTCTAGCTCCTACACACCTCATAGATCTGTGCCATCTTCTTTGGGACATTCTCCCCATCAGTGTCAGTTCAAGCCCTTGTTTGTACTCTCCTTTTTTATGGTCTCCCTACCTTAGTCCTCTGTCCCTCCAGTCAATCCTCTGTATCAACACCAAAGGAATTTACATGCATCTGACCTCATCACTCTCTGGATTAGTCATCACTTAGGTAAAATAAAATTCCCTTAACACCTGGCCTTTATTTCATCCATCTCCCATCATCTTCCTGTGTGTACCTTTTACTGGAGTTCAGTTCAGTTCAGTAGCTCAGTCATGTCTGACTCTCTGAGACCCCATGAACCGGAGCACACAAGGCTTCCCTGTCCATCACCAACTCCCAGAGTTCACCCAAACTCATGTCCATTGAGTCGGTGATGCCATCCAGCCATCTCATCCTCTGTCGTCCCCTTCTCCTCCTGCCCCCAATCTCTCCCAGCATCAGGGTCTGTTCCAATGAGGCAGTTCTTTGCATGAGGTGGCCAAAGTATTGGAGTTTCAGCTTCAACATCAGTCCTTCCAATGAACACCCAGGACTGATCTCCTTTAGAATGGACTGGTTGGATCTCCTTTCATTCCAAGGGACTCTCAAGAGTCTTCTCCAACACCACAGTTCAAAAGTATCAATTCTTCAGCGCTCAGCCTTCTTCACAGTCCAGGTCTCACATCCATACATGCCCACTGGAAAAACCATAGCCTTGACTAGATGGACCTTTGTTGGCAAAGTAATGTCTCTGCTTTTGAATATGCTGTCTAGGTTGGTCATAACTTTTCTTCCAAGGTGTAAGTGTCTTCTAATTTTGTGGCTGTAATCACCATCTGCAGTGATTTTGGAGCCCCCCAAAATAAAGTCTGCCACTGTTTCCACTTTTTCCCCATCTATTTCCCATGAAGTGATGGGACCAGATGCCATGATCTCAGCTATGTTCAACTACTTTTAGCTTCTCAAACTTGTCACACAGTTTCCCCATCTTTACATCATTGTAAAACTGTTTCTTCTATTCCGAAGGCCCTTTCCCCACTTGTTGACCTGACAAATTCCTATTCATCCTCAGCACAGTTTGAGTATCCTCTCCTCTGTAAAGCCTTCTCTGTGCTGTCATAGCACCTTGACACCTTGACATTTGTAAACGACACTACTTACCTTCTACTGTAGTTATCTTGACCTGCCTGAGTCCTAGCTGTGAATTCCCTGAGCAGGTTGACCCTGTCTGGTCCATCTTAAGATCCTCAGTGCCCAGCATTGTGGATTACCCAGTAAATGTTGATTAGAGAAACAGATGATTCTGTGAAATGATAGCCCCTTTAGTCAAAGATTTTACTAACAGGTAAATAAAGATACTATATAAATAAAAATGCAAAAGGAATGTAGAGTTATATTCAGAATTCAAGTGACTAGAAATTATTAAAATGGGGACTTCCCTGGTAGTCCAGTGGTTAAGAATTCACCTAGCAATGCGGGGTATGCAGGTTCGATTCCTGGTCTGGGAAGATCCCATATGCTGCAGAGCAACTAAGCCCATGCTCCGCCACTAGAGAGTCCATGTGCTGTTCTGCCATGAGGCAACTAAGACCTGATGAAGCCAAAAGAAAAAGTAAAGCAATATTAAAAAACAGCAGCAACAACAAAAACAGAAATTAGTAAAACGCCGTTTGACTGGGACCAGAACTTACTCTAAGACAAGCAATCATGGGTCTACCAGAAAGAAATGGGCAATTCATTGAATGATATCGGAAAAATGTGTTAATTTAAAAAATGTATTAAAGTCTTGACCTCTTGTCATGTCCCAAGATTAAGTCCATAGGAGTTAAAGAATTATTGCGGGGCCTCCCTGGTGACTCAGTGGTGGAGAGTCTGCCTGCCGATATATGCTGTGAAGCAGCTAAGCCAGTGCACCAAAATTACTGAGCCTCTGCTCTAGAGCCCATGAGCTGCAACTACTAAAGCCTGCATACTCTGTGCTCTGGAAGAAGAGGAGCTACCACAGTGAGAAGCCTGCACACAACGAGAGAGTAGGCCCTGCTCTCTGCAACGAGAGCAAAGCCTGAGCAGCAGTGAAGACCCAGCATGGCCAAAAATAATAAAGAAAGAAAAATTATTAAAAAAGAATATTTATGGAGGAAAATAATTTAAAAAAGAATTACTGCAAATAATATAATCATTTTTTAAAACTAGGAGGAAAATCCATCCAATAGTTATTTGTTTACTGAATAGGAAATCCCTTTCTAAGCATAACAGTAATAGAAGAAAAAAAATCTGAAAAAGCTGATAGATGGGACCACATGAAAATATAAATCTTCTGTAAATAAAAAAGGCATAAAATTACAAGTCAAACAACAAACTAGGAAAAACACTTGTCTATAAGGATGACAAAGAGTTTTCACCTAAGTGCTTATAAATTATTTTCTTCCAGTTTTATTGAGATATAACTGACCTACAGCATTATACATGTGTACAACACGATTTGACTTATATACGTCATGAAATGATTACCACAATAAGTTTAATGAACATCCATTATCTTATTTAATACAAAATAAAAGAAAAAAATATTTTCCTTGTGATGATAAATCTTAGAATTTATTCTCTTAGCCTTCATATACAACACACAGCAGTGTTAATTATATTAATCACATTGTACATTGTATACCTCAGTTTGGTTCAGTTCAGTTGCTCTTTGTGACCCCATGGACTGCAGCACACCAGGCCTTCCTGTCCATCAACAACTCCCAGAGCTTACTCAAACTCTTGTCCATTGACTCAGTGATGCCATCTAACTATCTCATCCTCTGTTGTCCCCTTCTCCTCCTGCCTTCAATCTTTCCCAGCATCAGGGTCTTTTCTAATGAGTCAGTTCTTCGCATCAGATAGCCAAAGTATTGGAGTTTCACTTCAGCATCAATCCTTCCAGTGAATATTCAGGACTGATTTTCTTTAGGATAGACTGGTTGGATCTCCTTGCTGTCCAAAGACTCTCAAGAGTCTTCTCCAACACCACAGTTCAAAAGCATCAATTCTTCGATGCTCAGCTTTCTTTATAGTCCAGCTCTCACATCCATACATGACTACTGGAAAAACCATAGCCTTGACTAGACAGAACTTTGTTGACAAAGTGAGGTCTCTGCTTTTTAATATGCTGTCTAGGTTGGTCATAACTTTTCTTCCAAGGAGCAAGCATCTTTTAATATCATGGATGCAGTCACCATCTGCAGTGATTTTCGAGCCCCCCCAAATAAAGTCAGCCACTCTTTGCACGGTTTCCCCATCTATTTGCCATGAGGTGATGGGACTGGATGGAACCGGTCCTTGATGAGGAACTAAAGGCCCTAGACTTTGTTTTACAGCCAAACTGTTATTATTTTGTCTTACTTGATTGTTTTCCTTTGTTTCTGCATTTTTCTCACTTTTCTGATTATATTTGCTCCTTGGAATTTGGGGAAAGACTAGGATGCTAAAGCTTTTCTACAAATGAGAAATGGGGAACACAGATGAGGGTGTCTTTCCCCAGGAAGACCCCTAAGGATCCTACTGTTTCATAACTGGAAATTTGTACCTTTTGATCGCCTTTGTCTAATTCCCTCTCTTCCCACCCAGTGCTGATAAAATTAACTTTTAAAACCACTAAGATTTCAATAGGAAATATTCAAAGGACACCTACACATAATATAAAGAAAAGAAAGAGCAAATGGTTAATAAATTAATATCTTTAGTTATCAAAGAAATACAAATTAAAACAGTGGTTAGATACTTTTTTTTTTTTTTTGTCTAGCACATTGACAAAGATTTAAAAGATGGTAACAGTAAGTGAAAATGAGGGTCCAATGAATCACACACTCATGCCCAATAGAGAGAAGCTTAAATAGAGTAATTGTCTGGAAAGCAATTTATAAATAAGTATAAAGGAGCTAAAAATGCTCTCATCCTCTTACACTAATTCGATTTCAAAAACTCATCTGATGAAGAAAGTCCATTTGTCTTTTCCATCACATGTAACACTGAAAAGATAGAGGCAACCTAAATGTTGGAAAGATTAAGGAAATTGTTGCTTAATTATAGCATATTCATACAATGGAATTTATGCAGTAAATTATAAATCATGTTAATTTAAATCATGTTTTTCAGGGATAATTAATGGCATGGAAAATATGATATAATGTTAAATATTCAGTGTATAAAACTATATACCATGTGATTCAAATTTCTTTTTTGGCTGTACCTCACTGCATTTTGGATCTTACTTTCCTGACCAAGGATCAAACCCACATTCCCTGCAGTGGAAGGCAGATTCTTAACCACTGGACCACCAGGGAAGTCCCAGTGATCCAGTATTTTAAAACCAAATGTTCTATAACATTGTAAATATGAATACCAACAAATATTCTAGAAAAATATGTTATATGTGGATTTATGGGTGATTGTGGTTTTCTTCTTTTTATATAACTTGTTTCTTTATACTTTTCTATATTTCTCCAAGCTTGTGTTAATTTTACAGTTATAAATCAGTTTTAGATATTTTAAAGACATATGATTATCAATTTATTGAAAAGGTTGCTTTAAGCATCAGCAATGGTGACTTCAGTCTCAATTCCTGGCTGAATACAAGGGAAGTGATCTGCTTAACATTCTCAGAAGAACTGTGCATGTCAGTGAGTTTCTTGTGGATCCTCATCTGTAAAGACCTTAAGTCTTAGAATCTTCCCCATAAACAGTCTGCAATGAATGTGGTCAAATAACGATCATTCTATTTGCTGTTAAGGAGATCAGTATCCAGGCTGAACTTTGGAGTCCTGAAAGAAAAGCATTTAACTTCCCCTGAGAGATTCTTCTGGGAATTAGTTTACAAACTCCCAGAACTCAGTCTCGGATCCATTTAAAGTTTAATGTTGTATGCTAGCATTATTGTCTGGTGTTAATATGCAGATCTTCATTTTTTAATTTCGTTTGTGTCAAACCTCTCCCAACGGGGCTGGAGGTTCTTGGGATCAGGTTTCATGTCCTATAGTTCCTGGATGCCATTAATTACTCCCTGGATGCCACTAACGCTTAAGACAATGTTGTATAAATTAAATAATAAGTACTTAGTATATGTGTATTATACAACAAATTAATCAATGATTTGATAGGTACTGAAAAACCATGCTACCTCAAACACCTCCCTCAAAGACATGCTTTTGTGGCTAAGATTCCTACCCTCACTTGCCTCTTTTGGATACAAATTGTCCCCAGAAGGCCTGAATTAAAATGTAAATGTCTAGGGATTTCCCTGGTGATCCAGTGGTTAAGCCTCCATACTTCTGCAGGGGGCACAGGATTGATTCCTGGTTAAGGAACTAGATCCCATTTGCCATGTAGCATGGCAAAAAGTTGAAGAGTAATTAAAAAAATTTTTTTTTGATGTAATATAAATTTCTAACCTGGGAGCTGTCACTCACTAGCACATTGTTGTTAATAGTTTCGTAGCAGGGACCTGGGTCTAAGACTGTGTCCAGGGAAACAACTACAGAACCTAGCATCCTACTTTGGGGTCCAGATTACATGGAACACCCCAACTGCGGCTGTGACAAATGAGGGGTGGAGCATAGAGCAGGAGTCCACCGGGCTGGGCACCTATGGGGTGGGGCTAGGAATGTCTAATTGAGGCAGAGGGCTTATCTTGAAATAAGCTATAGCCTAGAGCCTTCGAAAACTAACCCAGCACTGCTGTGTATGAACCAAGTATTAGAGTTAATTCCCATCTGACCAGGGGGACAAATGATTGGTCCAAGGTTACACTCAGAGCATTGTCTGAGTGGTGACTAATAACGGTTAGGTCAGTGCTCTTTGCCGCCTGTTCTACTTTCAGAAACGAGTGCTGATTTCATTGCAATCGCAATGAAAACCAAAGCAGGGGAGGAAAGGAGAAACAGTTTGGGAGGGAATCAGAGGGCTTTATTACCTCAAGCCTCAAAAATCATGGAGAGATGGGCCGATGTGGTAAGGCCCTTGACCCACAACCAATACAGCTTTTGAATTCTGAGTCATGTGTATATAACATACCTGTGCTTAAGTGCCTCCACATATACAATTCCAAAAATTTTTTTCTATAAATTGTCTGCTAGGGTGTTGCTGCTAGGGTTAGCAGCATCCCAGACTAAGTGGGAAGGTCATGGCTACCAGGCAGGGTCCTCTCTCTTCTACCAACCCCCAGCAGGAAGAAGACAGGGAGGGTTCCTATGATTGTAAGGGCTTGGCTGCTTTATTACTTTCATTCTCATGGGCGTTTTTACAGGAAGTAAGCAAAGTACAAAATATTGTGTAGTCTCTGTGTTAGAAAGTATGACATCTCACTTTAAAGAACGAAGGTCCCCTGTAAAGATAAACACCTAACTACAAGCTCCTTTAGGAATCAGTCCGAAGTTATTAACTGCCAGAGCTCATCTAATTTCTCTAAGTTTTGACAACTAAGACAATAAGCTTTAGGGTTGATAGCACTGAAGCTACACTGGATGGAGCTCCATGGGGAAAGAGTATAGGTTTTGGTGTTACATATTCCTAGGGTCAAACCTTGGCACCACCATTCACAAATGGGATTGTGGGTGTTACTCAACTTTGCTTAAACAGTTCTCTTATTGTAAAATGGAAATAAATGATCTAGTCTCTGTGAAGATTACACAAGATACAGTGAAGAATGCATCTTGTGAGTGCTTACCAAATGTTCATTTTCTCTTCTCTTCTTTTCTAAATGGTCAGCTGAATTAACAAACCACTAAGGAAGATTTCTTGTCAGTAGCCAAATAAGGCTCTGAAAACCTTTGAGGGTAAGAAGAATAAAAAAACAAACAAACAAAAAAGCTGAAAAAGAGAAAGCAGCTTGTTTCATCAACATTTACAATGATGTAGAATTACATAGAGGCCAGCCCAACCCTGATCCTATTAATTCTACACACTAGAGTTTCTGTGCCAGTATCTATCTTGCTGCTGAAGCTGGAAGCTCATCAGCTGAGAACCTTAAGAATTCTGACTTATTGAAACTGAGTCTCCACAGAACCAGAATGGGGCCCCACGGTTTGACTATTGATTAAAACAGAATCATTTTATCTCCTCTACCCTCCAATTGATCCTGAAATATTATAATTTTGAATCCCCTTAAGGCTTGAGTAAGCCTATATGCAGGTCAGGAAGCAACAATTAGAACTGGACATGGAACAACAGACTGGTTCCAAATAGGAAAAGGAGTACATCAAGGCTGTATATTGTCACCCTGCTTATTTAACTTATATGCAGAGTATATCATGAGAAATGCTGGGCTGGAAGAAGCACAAGCTGAAATCAAGATTGCCAGGAGAAATATCAATAATCTCAGATATGCAGATGACACCACCCTTATGGCAGAAAGTGAAGAGGAACTAAAGAGCCTCTTGATGAAAGTGAAAGAGGAGAGTGAAAAGGTTGACTTAAAGCTCAACATTCAGAAAACTAAGATCATGACATCTGGTCCCATCACTTCATGGGAAATAGATGGGGAAACAGTGGAAACAGTGTCAGACTTTATTTTTAGGGGCTCCAAAATCAGTGCAAATGGTGATTGCAGCCATGAAATTAAAAGATGCTTACTCCTTGGAAGGAAAGTTATGACCAACCTAGATAGCATATTGAAAAGTAGAGACATTACTTTGCCAACAAAGGTCCATCTAGTCAAGGCCATGGTTTTTCCAGTGGTCATGTATGGATGAGAGTTGGACTGTGAAGAAGGCTGAGCACTGAAGAATTGATGCTTTTGAACTGTGGTGTTGAAGAAGACTCTCGAGAGTCCCTTGGACTGAAAGGAGATCCAACCAGTCCATCCTAAAGGAAATCAGTCCTGAATACTCATCGGAAGGACTGATGTTGAAGCTGAAACTCCAGTACTTTGGCCACCTCATGCGAAGAGTTGACTCATTGGAAAAGACCCTGATTCTGGGAGGGATTGGGGGCAGGAGCAGAAGGGGACGACACAGGATAAGATGGCTGGATGGCATCACTGACTCGATGGACATGAGTTTGGGTAAACTCCAGGAGTTGGTGATGGACAGGAAGGCCTGGCGTGTAGTGATTCATGGGGTCTCAAAGAGTCCGACACAACTGAGCAACTGAACTGAACTGAAGGCTTACTCATAGGCCAACTTTCACCTTCTTTGCCCCTATTTTAAGCCCCTGAATGAATTTACCTCTGCTTTCAGATGGATTGTTTCTACTGGGGTGAACTAGCTGGGGTGACATACAAACTGAGCTGCTTGTGAAATAGAGCTACTTATCTATACTTATGAAATTCCACTGGTTAGCAATCTCCATCCCATGCACCTGCAACTTTCTCCTACAAAGCCTGCTGTTCCTCAGGATAGAAGCAAAGTGTGATGTCCTTCATGTCCAGATGGCTTACTAACCCTTCATGAGTCTGAGATATTCTTTGAACTTGCAGCATTTAGACCCACAAGCTGTTTTTTTTCTGGGCTGTCTTTTTGACCAAAGAGGAGATAGAAATTTGTCCCTAACAGTGCTCCATCTGTGTTAAGTGACTTAACTCACCACACATCAGCTCCTAGCTATATTCTGGCAGGTTCTGTCAGTTGCTAACCATGGGGGAAAATGCTAACTGTAGGTCTGCTCTCTACAGGACTTTGTATCATCATTATCATCGCCACCACTCCTATTGCTACTAGATCACCTAATAAATCCTGTGTGCAAACGGAAATGTGGTCATTACTTTATCACAAAATCTCCCTACAAACTCCTGGAAGTTCTCTTTCTTTTTTTTTTTTTTCCTTTTACAAACAGGGAACCAATGAAGATGCATCATGTCCTCCCTCCCTTCTCCTCTATCCACATTTGTTATTTCCTTCTTTCACTTCCTTCCACCAATTCAAGGCAATCATTCTCCCCCCGCCTTCCTCACTCAGTCCTCAGTGACTGCTGATCCTTAGCACTAAGATACAAGACAGCCCAGACTTCCTGGAACATTATCAAACCGAGTACATTCTGAGTCAGTATTGAATGTATTGATGTGTACTGTGTATAGTTCATCTGGACTATGACACTTGATAATTCATTCATCCTGAGTAGGAGTACCAGTGAAATTGAGTTTGTGACATTTAGTTCATTCTTATCACACATTTTGATTTTCTAGGGACATCTCAAGTCCCTATTGGGAGATAAAGATAATTCCAGAAAGGATAGCAAATCTAGGTGTGAATTTTTCTTTTCCTTTGTTGTTTCCTTATCATGCCTTGCAAGCTGCCAGTGCATTCGTTCTCAACCAGCCGCATGAGAACCCAAGGCCACAGTCCTGTTGGACCTTGTCCAGTAGTTACCAGGATAAAGAAGTTCCTCAGAATTGTGTATGTATACTTGGTGGCTTCAGAGATGCCATTAAACATGAATACTGTTTGAAAAAAGAGCTCTCAGGTTGCATCAGGGCGGTTGCCAACACGATAAATGAGCCATCATAAAGACCTCACCCCTCTCTGATCCCGATAAGGCTAAGGTTAAGGTCCATCTGTGTTTGCTACACTCTTATTTCCTTCTGTCTAGGCCAGAATACAATTTCTAGAACCACCTAATTCCTCTCTCAGCTGTCTTTAAGAACACTATTCTTTTTACACTGTTGAATTAACTCATACACAAAATAGATGCCCAATATTTATTAATGGTCACGACTCAATCATTCAGGCGGCTATTCACTAAGATGACCACCCCATAGACCCTATATTACCATACCTCTCAGAGAGACCAAGGCCACCGCACCCACAAGACTGCCACCACCACTACCCTCTGCAGGTGTGGGCAGTCATCCTGAAGCTCCTGGACCTTCCACTAACTATTCAAAATCCACAAGCTCAGGCTGATTTCCCATCTCTCTCCAAGAGCTTGTCAGGCTGATCCTGTTATTTTTATATCTCATTTGCCTCAGTCACTGCCAGGAAAACAAGCTCTCCAGGTGACCCAGCACTGGACACTTGGGACTTCCCTGGTAGTTAGTTCAGTGGCTAAGATTCCTCATTCAATGCAAAGGGCCCCAGTTCGATCCCTCGTTGTGGGGAGAGACCCCATATGCTGTGCTGTGCTTAGTTGCTCAGTCGTGTCTGACTCTTTGTGACCCCATGGACTGTAGCTCACTAGGCTCCTCTGTTCGTAGCGATTCTCCATGCAAGAATACTGGTGTGGGTTGCCATGCCCTTCTCCAGGGGATCCTCCCAACCAAGGGATCGAACCCAGGTCTCCTGGCAGATTCCTTACCAGCTGAGCCACCAGGGAAACCCAGATCCCATATACTACAACTAAATATACCGAGTGCCA
Source organism: Ovis canadensis (assembly GCF_042477335.2). Taxonomy (NCBI): domain Eukaryota; kingdom Metazoa; phylum Chordata; class Mammalia; order Artiodactyla; family Bovidae; genus Ovis; species Ovis canadensis. The sequence goes on along the minus strand of NC_091247.1, from coordinate 77,192,388 downwards.
CAACAAAGACCGGGGAAGCCAAATAAATAAATAAAAACATTTTTAAAAAAACAAAACACTGGACACTCATCCCAGAATTCCTGAGTTCATCACCTAATCTGATACAACCATTCTCTGCTCTCCCCAAACTCTTCCACCCAAACTGTGCCTTCTGCAACTCCAGGCCGTCACCATCAAACATCCGGCTAGCCACCTCTCGTTTGAATGGTCCCTCAATCTTGTGACAGTAAGTGAACCCGGCGGTCCCTGATCATCCCATCTCCTAAGAAGCCCACTCAGGTAGAAGGCACTCACATCCTGAGCACCTGAGGGCCCAGCAGGATAGTTATGTGCCGCTTGCCATTTCCAATCACTTTCCTTTTCTCCATCTAAACATTCAGCTCCTTTGAAGTCCCTCTTATCATCTTCTGTCCTTCCAGCTCCCTTACTCAAGAACTCACACTGTCACAGATCTTCAACCTTGTTCAGCAGCTGCTTCTCTCTCCTCTCTTGTCTTTACTTTCAAACCCTGCTTATGTCTCATGGCCCAGCATTTTCATCCCACTTTTGCAAGTATCTTTCCTAACAGTCTTGTCCTTCTCTCTTCTGTCATATTGGCCTAAAATAAACCATTCTGGTTGAACCCAACTTCTTACCTCAGCTTGCACCCAAACAGCTGGTTGTTGTTGGAGTAAATCACACAATGTAGTTGATGGATTTCACTTTGAATTGGTGATCCTGAACCTCAAATGAACACTGCATATTGCCCAGCAAATACTATCGTGTTTTCTGTCCATTCTAAGATGACTTCTTCCATTTTTCTTTTTTTATCCTCAAAATCTGCAAAGCTTTAAGAAGAAATAGAATGTTTACATAACCTCAAAGTATCTCCCCCAGAATATTTATTAAAACTCTGATGGTTTTAACATATATCCACAGTTCCATTTATCTTTAAAATTTTGCTTATTTTTTGGCTGTGCTCAGTCTTTGTTGCTTTGCACTTTCCTCTAGTTGCCAAGAGCGGGGGCTACTCTCCAGTGGTTCGAGAGTTTCTCACTTCAGTGGCTTAACTTATAGAGCACAGGCTGTAGGGCCCTCGGGCTTCAGTAGTTGCGGCTCATGGGCTCCAGAGCGTGGGCTCGGTAGTTGTGCATGGGCTTAGTTGCTGTGAGGCATGTGGGATCTTCCCCGGCCAGGGATCAAATCATGTCTCCTGCATCGGCAGGCAGATTGTAAACCACTGGACCACAAGGGAAATCCCACAGTTTCTTTTGATATTTCATTATTCAAGAGGTGATACTTAACTTCCTTCCCCTTGAGTGTTGGCTAAATATAGGGACATACTCAAATGAAGATTATGAAAATGGAAATATAACAACTTCACAGTGGGAAAACCTGGCAACACCACCATATACAAGTGATACAATGAATTCAAGTAATAAAGTATCCAAGTGATAAATCATATTGATATCATGTACCCTCTGACATGATTCAATGAGAAGGGTGTAACACTTCTGTGATATTTTACCTTCCCGAATGCATAACTCTGTCCACTCACAAGAAAACATCCGACAAACCCCAAATGAGGGACATTCCACCAAAACTAAACTGTACAAAATACTTTTCAAAAGTGTCAAGGTCATGAGTGAAAAGGGAAGACTGAGAAATTTTCACAGATTGGTGTACACTAAGGAGACATGGTGATTGCAGCCATGAAATTAAAAGACGCTTACTCCTTGGAAGGAAAGTTAAGACCAACCTAGATAGCATATTCAAAAGCAGAGACATTACCTTGCCAACAAAGGTCCATCTAGTCAAGGCTATGGTTTTTCCAGTGGTCATGTATAGATGTGAGAGTTGGACTGTGAAGAAAGCTGAGCGCCAAAGAATTGATGCTTTTGAACTGTGGTGTTGGAGAAGACTCTTGAGAGTCCCTTGGACTGCAAGGACATCCAACCAGTCTATCCTAAAGGAGATCAGTCCTGGGTGTTCATTGTAAGGACTGATGCTGAAGCTGCAACTCCAGTACTTTGGTCACCTCATGCGAAGAGTTAACTCATTGGAAAAGACTCTGATGCTGGGAGGGATTGGGGGCAGGAGGAGAAGGGGACGATAGAGGATGAGATGGATGGATGGCATCACTGACTCAATGGATGTGAGTCTGAGTGAACTCCAGGAGTTGGTGATGGACAGGGAGGCCTGGCATGCTGCCATTGATGGGGTCTCACAGAGTCGGACACGACTGAGTGACTGAACTGAACTGAACTGAAGGAGATATGATGCCTAAATGCAATACGGGATCTTGGATTGAATCCTGGAACAGTGAAAGAACACTAGTGGGAAAACTGGGAAATTCCCAGTAAAGTCAACAGCTTAGTCAATATGTTGTATTACCATTAAGTTCATATGGTTATGTTAGATGCTAACACTAGGGGATACTGGGTAAAGGACATATGAGAACTTTATATCATATTTTCAACTCTTCTGTAAAATCTAAAGTTTCAAAATAAAATTTAAAATAATAACTCTTGGGGGACCTTCCTGGTGCCCCAGTGGCTGAGACTCCACACTCTCAATGCAGAGGGCTCAAGTTGGACCCCTGGTCAGGGAACTAGATCCCACATGCAGATCCTTCGTGCCACAAGGAAGATCAAAGATCTGCTGTGCTGCAGCCTGACCCAGCTAAATAAATAAATACTAAAAAAAATAACTCATATTTCCTCATCCTCACACTCTTCTTGCAGCTGGTGACCTCATTTCATACCTATTTGATAACATAAAAGTGTCAGAACTGTTTCATTCTCCACCACCTCATTAGCATCTGCTTCTACCCTTCTGTTACAGTAGGAAACCTGTCCCGGCTGGTCTCAAGGGCTCACCCTCCACTCTGGGTGTCGTCCTCCACTCTCCCTTTCTCAACGTTGTCCCTCCTCCAGTTAATTTCTCATCTCCTTTGCTTCATCGATCTTCCCTTCTTCTGGATCATTTCCATCACCACATAAATATGTTGTATTATCCTTCACATTTGTAAGATCTTTCCTTGAGTCCTCATGTCTATCATTTTACTACCCTATTTCTCACATGTCTTGGCTGTATAACTTCCAGGGCCTAGTACAAAATGAAAATATGGATGCCTTATTAAAATATTAAGAATTTCAAGACTGTTATGGTAGAGCACTATACCAAGTATAGGGCCCTTCTAAGTAAGCATGGGGTCCTATGCGACTGTGCAGGTTGCATGTCCATGAAACTGGCCTTGAGTGCTAGACTAGGCAAACTAATTTATGCTAGAAAAAGTCAGAGTTGGGATTTCCTTTAGGGAGCAGTGATTGTATTTTATTTCATTGTATTTTATATTTTGGGGCTGTGCCACGCAGCTTGTGGAATCTTAGTTCTCCGACCAGGGACTGAACCTGTGCCCTCTGCAGTGGAAGCATGGTGTGATAAACACTGGATAGCCAGTGAATTCCTGGTTGAAGTCACACACCACTTAATAAGCATCTACTATAGCCTGGTGTGCTGCTGTCTATGGGGTCGCACAGAGTCGGACACGACTGAAGCAACTTAGCAGCAGCAGCAGCATATGAATGTACTCAATAGTGGGCATGTATATTCAGTCACGTCCAACTCTTTGCAACTCCCTGGGCTGTAGCCAGCCAGGCTCCTCTGTCCACAGGATTTCCCAGACAAGAATACTGGAGTGGGTTGCTATTTCCTTCTCTAGGGTATCTTCCTGACCCAAGGATCAAACCCTTGTCTCCTGCATTGGCAGACAGATTCTTTACCTCTGCACCACCTGGATAGCCCACTAAATAGTGTACTAAGTACTTGTTATGTAGTGTTTTATATTTTATAAAATGGTTTCAAGGGTAGAAAGATATGGAAAGGGCTTTACGACTAAGGGTCAAGCGTTCTGCTTTGGAGACAAAGTCAACTTTTTAAATGACAAATATAATGATGCTTGATCAAAATTATACACAAATAATTGTGTATATGTATTAAAGTGGACTCTGAATTATACAGACTATTTTTATAAACCTAAACCAAACTAAGTAATAGCCTCCATTCTGCAGAGTACATTCTATGAGACCAGGTTCTTTAGTATATGTGAGAAGTAATGTATGACGAATACAGTCGTATGAATTGCTGTGTTCAGTTGTATGACTACCAGACTGTTAATGAGTATTATCTAGGAGAGGGATTCGCTGATGAGTGGTCAGAAAGAGCTTTCATTCTTCATTCTATGTCATGTATTTTTGCTTTCTACTAATGTATTGCTCATGAAACAACTAAAATTTTAAGAATTAATAGCCCTTTATAGCAAATATCTACACATTACACTTTCCTCTAGCTCAGCAGTCCTCAACCTCTTTGGCACCAGACACTGGTTTCATGAAAGACAACTTTTCCACCGACAGGGGTGGGGGTGTAGTTTTGCGATGATTCAAGTGCGTTACATTTATTTTGCACTTTATTTCTATTATTATTACATCAGCTCCACCTTAGATTACCTGGCATGAGATCCTGGAGCTTGGAGACCCCTGCACTAGCCATCTACAAGGAAAACATTCATCCCATTTTAGGTTTCATTAAATTTTACACACACACACACACACTCTAAAATCTCTGTGAAGAAACTGTACTATAGAATATTGAGTATAAAACGAGTAATTCTCTTAAACAGCACCCTTGTTTTTAAAGAACAGGATACTGACTTTTCTCCAAAACTATATTTATTGTTCTTTTTTATTTCAAGGGAAAGTCACAACCCAAATCCCTATCATGGCAATATTTTGCACTACCCATTATATCTTTCTTAACCAGTTTCTTTTTCCATCCATTCTTTGTCTTTGACTTTGGTTTTTTACTTGGATTCTTAACTGACGGGCTGAGAGTTTTGTCAGAAAAGTTTAGATACAAATTTTAAGTCATATTTTTCTTAGTCGAATATTAGATATCAAACTGACTATTGTGAAAATTAAAAAGCAACACCTGTAAAACTTAAGAATAGTTTAAAGAGTATACTTGTGTATTAAACTATTAAGAAATGTTCTTAAATACAGCACTGAAGCTACAAAAGATTCACAAAGTATAAAATGAGAGCAATTTTGGGCAGTGACAAACTGAGAATGAGTTAAGAGCCATAAAAAGAAACAATATCTTGGATGTATATTCAAATACTACAAGTCAGATTACTGCAGTATTTTGTCATTTATTTAATAGTCATGTATACTCAATTCACTTTAATGAAATGAACATTTAATAAAGAGCTGTCAAGCTTTTAGAAGATTTGATTTTTCTGGATTAGGTAGATAACAGATTCAGACTTGGCAATGGAATATTTTGCAAACAAAGCCACAATAACCAGTTATTCTTGGGAAAAGTGTGTGTAGTTTGGAGGCTGGCGGTGTGTAACTTCCTGAAACAGCCCAAATGCAGAAGATAACAAAAATCTGGTTGATAGTTGTTTCTGATTTGATAGTAATAGTCTTTTCATTTGAAGAAATTTTTGAAAAGATCACAAAGTTCCAGAACTCAGGTCTAGTTCAGATTTTCAGATTTAAAACACTGATAGGATTTCCTTAGGATGGCAATGATCAAATAATTAAATAACTTAATGTCCCAGTAAAATTCACATTATATTGGTATTTACTTCAACAATGTAATTATTTACATTAGGAAAGTTAGCAGAGTTGTTGTTTAGTCCCTAAGCCTTGTCCAACTCTTTTGTGACCCTAAGGAGTGTAGCCCACCAGGTTTACAACACACTCAAATTATTGCTCAATAAAAGCATAATCCATGATTTTATATATATTTGTAAAAATTAATCAAAATTAGTGGACTCTTTAAATTGCCTTTTCACTTTTCCTCTTTTGAACTCTTCGATAATTTGATAGAAAAAAAGACTTAAAAATAGGTCATAATGATATTGCAGCTAACAAAAATAACATTAAATACACTTAATACTTTAATAGTTATTAAAAGTTTCACGTCACAACAACTATTTTGAGTGTAACAACAGCTTGTTGTAATTCGAATTCATTTGGGCTGAAATAATTGTCCTTTGTTTCTACTTCTCTATATTTTTGCAATACTTACCAGCATTGTTCTCTAATATTAATCAACTCAGATAATTTCAGTTTCCAGCATTCCCCTCTATGGGAACACCTCTTAAAACTTCAAATGCTAAAAAAGTCTTATAAGAAATGGAAAAGACATTGAGAATAATTATAAGGAACACGAGTTTGTCATCCTGAGAGCTAGGGAGATTTGTTTTTCTTTTTTTCGTTTCCCAGGCCTACAATTGAACCGCCAGGTAAAGTCAGAGGTCTTTTTAGGGAGGTTGGGAGGGCTCTCCCGCTTCTCTTTGTATTCCATTTCGCCGTCCACCTTCCTCCTCCCTGCCCCCTCACTCTTTCCTCCAGACCCCATTTCCTCGAGCTTTCAGAGTGGTGCTCTCACTGGTGAAAAAGAAGGGTCAGGATTTTCCAACTTTCCCCAGGGTCCCACCCTTCCCACCTCACCGGCCGCCGCGGGAGGAGGCCCCCGGAGGCGGCGGGGACCGGGCGGACCGGGCGCACACCTGGGAAGAGGGTGGTATCCCAACGGCCGCGCCCCGGGTGGGGGAGGGGAGGGGATCCTGTTCCCTGCCCCCGCCCCCCGGCGGTGGCAACGCGGAGAACCGGCCGGCGGAGGTGAGCCGCCGCGGGCAGAGACCGGGGCGGGGCCGGGGGCGGGGCTGCCAGGTCGAGCAGGTCTGCTCCGCTCTACCGCGCGCCCAAATCGCGCAGTCCGTCGGCCAGCTAGCACGGTCGTCTGACCTCGGAACACCTCGCTGCAGTTCTCTCGACGCGGACCCGCGCGTCCCACGCCTCACGCCGTCCGGGCGGCCAGTGGCTTGCGACGACCTACTCTGTCCGCTCGTCCTCGCGGCAGCCCTCGACCCACCTGGCGCCCTCGCGCTCTAGCGCCCTGGTCCTCGGCGCGCGCAGCATGGCGCCCCGCCAGGTCCTCGCTTTCGGGCTCCTGGTCGCCGCGGCGACGGCGGCGGTGGCCGCTGCCCAGGAAGGTGAGGAGCGGAGTCGTGGGGATAGGAGGACCGGGGGGCGGTGGTGGTGGCGGTGGCGGTCCTCGGTGCCCTAGATGGAGACTGCGGGGAAGGGGCCGCGCTTTCCCGCCTGGAGATGGACGGCGCGGGGCTGCCCAGGCCCCCTGAGGGTGGGAGGTGGCGGGAAGGCGCCCACTCGCGCGGCGGGAGGGAGCAGCCTCGCTTGGCGCTCTGCTCGCCTCTCTGGGAAGATGGCCCAGGGCCGGGGCGGGGGGACCGGTAGGGAACTGAGCGGCCGCGTTCGCCGCCGCCTCGGCGCGCCCACCTCCTCCGGCCCCTGCGCACTCGAGGTTTTGTCGAGGCGGAAACCTGCCCGGGCAGGGAGGGGACTCTGCCACGGCGGCCTTCGGCCCCGCCCCTCCCCGGGCACCTGCGGCGGGCCCCGGATGTGTCTCAGGCGGGGGCCGGTGACTGCGGCGAGGCCTCTGGGGCCGCTATGCACCTGTGCGGGGGGGGGGGGGGGGAGGAGGGGAGGCGGGGGACGGGGCGTCCTCCTGGGCCCTGACTACCCGGTGTATGGATATTTTCTCTTTAAGGATTCTATAAGTAATGCCAAGTTTATTGTAGCAAATCCAGCTATATCGGTAATCGTAAAGAGTTAAAACAATAATGCCACCATTTTAAAAGAATCCTGTAATTAATAATTAGATATATTTTTCTTTCAGACTTTGCTCTAAACATTACCATAAACCTAAACACATTGTTTTAGGTCTTGATCCCCTCCGTCCTCACCCCCCACATTGTATTCAATTTTCCCTCTCCTTTAGTCTTGAAAAACACGATTAAAATGATATAAAACAATCTATAGCCGGGAAGGTCGCATCATTATCCTAATCTTGGACGTGTAATTTGTTTCCAGGTTTTCTTACTCTGGAATAAACATCTTGGCCGCCATCTCTTGATTTATTTGTAAGGTGGTGGCTAGCAGTGAGGTGTCGTTTAACCAGATTTCTGGAGAGACTTTTATTTTTATAGTCTCACCAACAGGGTTCGGCCTAATTCATTATACTTTCAAAATAATGCAGTTTAATCAACTCATGTTATTTCAAGTTCAGTCTGAGACTAAATACTTGATTTTAAATTGCTTTATAGTGGGAATTCTCTGGCGGTCCAGCGATTAAGACTCAATGCTTCCACTGCAGAAGGCTCTGGGTAGCACCTCAGGTTGGGGAACTAAGATTCCACATGCCCTGCGGCAGGACCAAAACAAATTGCTTTAAAGTGATAACAGCTGCTGTAGGAGTATGTTCAGAAAGTGTGTGCCTGATTGTCGTTTTAAAATTTCACGATGTTTAGGCATAACTTTCTGAATATTGAGCTTTAAACCAACTTTTTCACTCTCCTTTTTCTGGTGTGCTGAAATTCATGGGGTCGCAAAGAGTCGGACACGACTGAGCGACTGAATGGAACTGAACTGAGGCATAACTTTGTTCCCTGAGCAGGTATATAGCATAGTGCCGTGTAAGATTTTTAACTCCTTGAGGACAGCCACTAGACTTTCTTTTTGTGACCCCAATACTGAGTTTAGTGATGGACAGATTATATAGGTGGTTCATATTGATTATAATTTAAACAGGAAAAATTAAAGACAACTTGATATGAAGTTTCAATATATCAGTTCTTCAGCCTGTTAGTGTTTGTTTATAATCTCACACTCTCTTATCTAGACTAATAAAAGAAATTAAATGGACTTGTCAGTTTGAAGTTAAAATGAGCTTTTGAGATAGTCAAAAATATAAATATTAAACTGACATCCAGGATGGGCTGCTTAATAGCACTTTCAAAATCAGATACTAGGATTTAATTTAGTTAGGAAAGCGGTACCTCCCAATTCAATTGAAAATATAATTTTTCCAAGACACAAAATTGTCCAGGGATTGAGTACGTTTCCATTAAGTCTCAGAAGAAGTATCTCTTATTAATTAAAGGATGGGAAGAGGGAAGTAATGTGAGTTATTCATAGATCCTAGAATTGGCATTTTAAACTTAATTTTTACTTTATATTGGGATCTAGTTGATTTATAACATACTAGTTTCAGGTATATAGCAAAGTGGTTCAGTTATACAGGTACATATATCCATTTTTTCAGATTCTTTTCCCATATAGGTTATTAAAAAATACTGAGTAGAGTTCCTGTGCTATACAGTAGGTCCTTATTGATTATTTTAAATATTGTAGTGTGGTGTTGATTTTGAGGAAGAGTCATGACCAGCAGGCGAGTGTTTAGCAGGACAGGAGGGAAGAAGCTGAGTCTGGGAGTATCATGAAGGCAAAGCCGAATCTGGTGTTTGGAGGGTTTATTCTTGGTTTAAAAAAGAAAAGTAGGAAAGCATGCAAATTAGACTGCCTATTTAGCATTGTGTCAGCCACTTCAATTGTAGCTGAAATGTTAAACATTCAGGACCACTCTTCAGGCTGTGTGTCCCGTAACCTGGGGACTATTGTCAGAACATAACTTAGCTGATTCAACATCAGAGTTGATAGTTGCATCCTCATTTTTAAAGTGGATTTTTCCCCCCACCAGGATGTGTGTGTGAAAACTACAAACTGACCACAAACTGCTCTGTGAACGCGCTCGGTCAGTGCCAGTGTACTTCAGTTGGTACTCAACATTCCGTCATTTGCACAAAATGTGAGTAGAATATCCTCATTGCCTTTTAAGTTTTATTTGATTTATACTTCTTTAATTGATATGTCTTGAGGTGGAAGTGTTTAATTGGCTCAGATCTGAATCATGCTATTTTGTCAACATTATCTCATCTTTGAAGTTTCTTACGATTTAGAAAGTGAACATGAAAACTTATAAAAATCTGTAATAATCTTTGGCCCTAGGAATTTGGAGTGAATTTTTTTCTTTAAACACAAAACTGCAGTTATTTTTCAGTTTGGGATGATACTTTCCTTTCAGTGGCTACTAAATGCTTGGTGATGAAGGCAGAAATGAGTCACTCAAAGTCCGGGAGAAGAAGGAAACCAGAGGGCGCCATCCAGAATAATGACGGGCTCTATGATCCCGAGTGTGACGACAAAGGGCTCTTTAAAGCCAAGCAGTGCAATGGCACCTCCACGTGCTGGTGTGTGAACACTGCTGGGGTCAGAAGAACTGATAAGGACAGTGAAATCTCCTGCTCCGAGCCAGTGAGGACCTAGTGAGTTGGGCTGCCTCTATATTACTTGTTTTCACGCTTTTTTAATTCATTTAATTAAATGTACTTTTGAATATGTAATGTGATTTTGTGATTTAGAATTCAAAAGATAGAAAAGAGTGGACAGTGACAATCCCATCTCAATCCTATCCCATCTCAACCCCCTAGTTGCTCAGTTTACTTCTGTAGAATTCATGTCACATGCCTTAACCTTCCAGAGATCTTCTGTGAATTTACTAGCAATGTATTATATCTTATTTTTAAATGTTTTTCCTTTTGCTTATATATTTTTACTTAACACTGTTCAGTATTTTAAAGTTGGATTGGTGTTCAGTGTACATGAACAATTTAAGCTACTCATATATTTGCTTATTTATTGTATTTTAAAGTGAGATATGGTTGTTTTAGGGATTATGTAATGAAGAGGAATGGAAACACACTCCAGCTAGTTTAAGCCAAAAAGATTTTATTGGGAGAGACTGAGACTGGAAAGTTACCCTAGCCAAGGCAGGCACTCTCTCCACTTCTGTCTTCTGGAGGCCTGTGGCCACTGTTCTGTTTTCTCTCAGTGCCTTTTTGTCTTTTCACTTGAATGTGGCCCAACATGACCAGCTAAGCCTTGACTTTACGTGATCTTGACTGTGGTGGCCAGAAGGTCTATGTTAGAATGGCTGAGTTCTTTATAGACAATGTCTGAGGGCCAGGGAAGAAATTAAGGGCATATCTGTAGTATAGATCCTTTTTCTGTTAATTTCCTTGTAATTCCATGTGGGAATTTTGGTATTAGCTTATTAGGAAAATAATATAAAAGGCAGCGTTGTTATGTTTAATCAATTCTGTCTCTTTATAGCTGGATCATCATAGAACTAAAACACAAAACAAGGGAAAAACCTTACGATCTTCAAAGTTTGCAGTCGTAAGTGCTATTTTTTTTTTCGTAAGTGCTATTAAATGCATTATATTTGTACAGTTGATACTCAGATCTTCCATCTTACACCGTTAGATAAAGTCTCATTACTTTTTCATATTTCTGAAACATAGGATAATATAAATAGTATTTTTTAACTTTAAAAGATAGAGGTACAAGAATTGTACAGATTCTTACACAGTAACCTTTGCTCAGATTCACCAGTGAAGATTTTGCCGTATTTTATATGAGTATGCATGTGTGTGTGTACTTTCTGTATCGATCTGTGTATAAATATTATTTCTGCAGAACCATTTGAGAGCAAATTCTAGATAACATGCATCCTGGTCCCTAAATACTATAGTGTATCTTTTCCTAGAAAAAAAAAAAGGCATTCTCTGACATAATCACTATACAGTTATCAAATTCAGGAAATTTAACATTAAACCACATTGTTCCAGTTTTCCCAATATTTTTTGTGGCAAATTTTTCCCTTCTAACTCAGAACGCAGTCTATGATCATGCATTTAGTTGTTAGGACCGTTCAGTCTCTTTAAATATGGAACACTGCTTTGGCCTTTGTGTTTCCAGTAAAATTGAAAATTTTAATATTCAGATTATAAACCATGATATTGATATTTTTGAAGAGTATGGCCAAATTATTTTATAGACTGTGCTTCAGTTTTGGATTGGTCTCATGTTTCCTCATAATTAAATACAAGTAATGCATTTTTGACAAAAAAACTACTTACAATGACCTTGTGTCCCTCTCAGTAGTTCACACTGGGAGGCACACAAGGTCAGCTTGTGCCTTCACTAGTGATGTTAACTGTGGTCGGGGTCCACGAGGTTTCTCCTCTGTGGAGTTACCATTTTTCTCTTTGTAATTAATATAATCTGTGAGCAGGTACTTGGATACTGTGTAAATGTCCTGTTTCTATTAAAACTAGAACGCAACAGTTTTTGCATCAATGTGAATTATTATTTTTGGAATATGGATTATTTTGATGATAGTTGCAAAATGGCATAATTTTTTTTCTATTTACAGTGCACTCAAGGAGGTAATCACAAGTCGTTATCAACTGGATCCAAAATATATCACAAATATTCTGGTGAGATTTTTTTGAAGCAGATGGGCTTTAACGGAGGGTTGGTTGGACAGTCTGGTTAGGGTATGATTTATTTATTTTTTTTTTTTTTTAGGGTATGATTTTTGATAGTGGTTGAACTGTATTTGAATAACACTATAAGCCCTGGGCTCTTAATCTAAAGAATCCCCTGTTATTGCTTTTCTTCCATACTCTTGTAAAACCTCAGTTTACCCTTACAGAAAAGGTAGTGTCTCTTAGTTTCCCCAGCACATGCCAGTCTTTTTACCTTGGAAAATCTCTCTCTGGTTGCTTTTGGCAATATTTACTTTTGTTGTTATTGTTGTTCAGTTGCTCAGTTGTGTCTAATTCTCTGCGACCCCGTGGATTGCAGCAGGCCAGGCTTCCCTGTCCTTCATTATTGACTGGAGTCTGCTCACACTCATGTCTGCTGAGTCAGTGATGCCATCCAACCATCTCATCCTCTGTCACCCCCTTCTCCTGCCCTCAATCTTTCCTAGCATCAGGGTCTTCTCCAGTGAGTCGCTCTTCACATCAGGTGGCCAAAGTATTGGAGCTTCAGCTTCAGCATCAGTCTTTCCAGTGAATATTTAGGGTTGATTTCCTTTAGGACTGACTAGTTGCTTTAGGATTGACTACTTACTTTAGGATGCTACTTAGTCCTGTCGTCTTTGGTTTCAGGAGCTAGTCTTTAACCAGTTAGCCCTTCCTTAACTCTTTCAACTCTACTTGAAAAATGCTCGAATAGTGTGATGGAATTCTTTGAAGGCAAAAAATTGATATCATTTTTTAAAAGACTTTTTGGTAGGGATATGTTCTTTTCTTTCCTAAAAGCAGAACATGGTAAATGCTTTTGGATTGCATTTCTTTAGCATTTTAGTAAATGAGGTACTTTAATATCTTATTCAAAATCTTTTCAGGAAAAGAAAATTCTCTTTTGAAAAAAAACTATAATTATCTTTGTTTGCATTGCTGTTTTATTCTATCCCTTGGATTGATTTAAAACCTTCCAAAGATTTTGATGTTATTGTTAATGATAAATTATCCACTAATGACAAGAAACACCAGCGTATGCAGGTTACAGACAGTCAAACACTGAATATTCTGATTGTTGAACAATGATATTTTCATATTTTCATACAGTTTTTGTTATAGTAAGATTAATTTGTATTTTTTACTCCCCGCCCCGCCAGTATGAGAATGATGTTATCACTATTGATCTGGTACAAAATTCTTCTCAGAAAACTCAGAATGATGTGGATATTGCTGATGTGGCTTATTATTTTGAAAAAGATGTGAGTATAATCTTTATTTTATCCCTGTTTTAGAAATGTCTTTCATCTATTTCTCTACTTTTAGATCAACCATTATGAATTAATCTTCTCCAAGTGGTTCTCATGTGGTAATTAACTTTGTCCTCCTTTTCATTCACATGCACCTTTCTTATACACTTTTTTACTTGTTCATATATTTATGCCTTTTTATCAAACTGTTATGCCTAGAATATCTTCTCTCTTATGATTCTTGTTACCTCTTTGGCAGTTATTTAGCTTGTGAGTCGTCTTCCCTACTATAATTTCTATGAATAAGAGATTCTGTAAAAATTGCTGTTAACTGGTGGGATTAAAATGTGTGTTTAAACTTTAATATACTAAAGTGAGCTATTTTCTGATGAAATTTGGGATTCACTTCAAAATAACCAGGCTAGGGAATTACCTGGCCATCCAGCGGTTAGGACTCTGTGCTTTCACTGCCAAGGGCCCAAGTTCAGTCTCTGGTCATGGAGCTAAGATCTCATAAACTGTCCAGTGTAGCCAAGAAAACCAAAAAAGTACCCAGGCCAAGGGGAGGCTAGGGGGTTGGGATAGAAGGAAGAACAGATAAAATTGGCCCTGTTTATATATTATTGAAACTGAGTAATAGGTATATGGACCTCATTATACTATAATTTTTACTTTTATATATGTTTGGAAATTTCCTGTCATGAAATTTTTTTTTTTTAAATTTCAATGGGTGAGACTGTTATCACCAAAACCATAAAGATTCTTGGCAGCAGTTCTTTTGGTACATAATTGGCACATAATTCATGGCTGTGGTAGGTTTTTCTTAACTATTTTAAATTGCTTTTCTCCTCAATATAGGTTAAAGATGAATCCTTGTTCCATTCCAAAAGGATGGACCTGAAAGTAAATGGTGAACTACTGGATCTGGATCCTGGTCGAACTTCAATTTACTATGTTGATGAAAAACCACCTGAATTTTCCATGCAGGGTCTACAAGCTGGTATTATTGCCGTCATTGTGGTTGTGGTAGTAGCAATTATTGCTGGAATCATTGTGCTGGTGAGTTTGGAACAAGTAAAATTTCATTTAAGGATCTTTCAAGAAATGGTGATAATATGAAAGAGCCTCAACCATGTTGAAAATAAGTTAATGAAACAAAATCTTCATTTGTGTACTCCTTTATGCTAAATGAATTTCTGGCCCCTTTTGGTAAAATGGTCAGCCTTATGAAGCAAGAAAGGATGCTGATCTGAGAAAAGCTTGTAGCTGAGCCCTTCAAAGGTCGGTTATGTTGCCAGTGAGTAGCCAGTGTCCTTTAGTTGTCCTCACTGCACAGAGGAGTACAATTTAACACTCTTGCCAGGTTAAGTGCAAAATAATCTGAATTTCCAAACCACTCAGTGAGATTAAACTGCATTTCATTGAACACATTGTGGACACATGTTAACACTGAAACACAATGTTAGCATAAAAAAGAGTTAAAAGAGATAAACATGAAGCCACAGTTTAAATAAAATAGTAAATTGAATTTAGCAGTACTTCAGAAGAAGACCATATCACCTGAGGAAGCAGGGTTTGTTGTAGACACGTAAGGAAATCTTATCAACGTGACAGAGTAAAGACGTAGATTTGAGGGTATACGACAGCTTACAGTTTTTTGCTATCCATCTGGAAGAAAACAAAAGATGGATTCCTATTTCACCCCACCAGAGCTGGCCACATTGCTCAGCTGTGTGTGAATAGCACCTTCTGAAGCACAGCAGCACAAAAGGAGTGGGCCAGTTCACTTGTGTTCAAACACAAATTCTGGATGGGTTATAGTTCAAAATGTTAAAGAGTAAAATAAGTCTCAAAATTAATTTATGAAACGTTTGTACAACCTTGTAGTAAAAGAAACCAAGTAAGGTGGGAAGTCTGGAGTCCATGAAGGAAGTCATATATTTGACTTCATTGAAATTAAGTATTTTGTATGGCAGAGATGCTGTAAAGTGAAAAAAAAAAAATGTATATCAATGATAGGCTCAGGGAAAATATTCACTATGAATAAAACAAAGGTTCTTATGCATAATATATAAAGAGTTCTTACAAACTGATGAAACTAAAGAAAGAAATGGTAATAGGTGTGAGTAGACAATTTACAGAAAAGGAATTCCAGACGGCAAATAAATACATGAAAGGTTGATCATAGGAATCTAGTTATCCTACAGAAATAAAAGCACAAGTAATAAGGAAGCATGGGCAAGGTCATGTATTATGTTGCTAGTAAGGATGAATCTGGAAACAGCCTGAGTATACATCCAGGGGAGAATGGATAAGTAAACTCTGGGGCATCCATGCTGTGGAACAAAATGGCTACTAAAGAGAAAGAGTTCTATCCATAGCTTTTGATCTGGAAGAATTCCTGTGATGTGGATACAGGCTTTGTAAAGAGGGAAATTATATTGCATGGTCCCATTTTTAGACCCCCAAAACTTACATGCATACACGTTATATTTGTATTAGGACGGAACAAGATGTGGAAGAATGAACACTAGGCTGTTAAATTTCACTGAAGATTGTTCATTGTTTTCTTGATGCATTTAAAACCGATATCTATGGATTTTAAAATAAAATTTGTTCAGATCAGAATTGTGTTCATTAAAAGTATGTATGTCAGTTTAGACTAACTTTTTGTTTGGGTAGCAGTCCTCAAATAGTAATCATTTTTCTTCCACTTAGGTTGTGTCCAGAAAGAAAAGCATGACAAAGTATGAGAAAGCTGAGGTAAGTGGGTTATTTAATTAATTAAAAGGCCCATGTTTAATTTCTTATTCCTCATAATCACTATACCTTCTAGACACTAATGGATCTCAACTACACTTGAGTCCCTACAGTGTAGACCTTAGGATCTTAGGGAGAATCTCACAGTACAGACCAGATTATATTGAATTCTGACCACTTAATAGCTGGGTGAGTTGTTTAACTTCCTTTAAGCCTCCGTGTTTCCTTTATCTGTAAGATGGGATGATAGTACAGACCCTTTGTAAGGATTAAATAGAGTGATCTGTATAAAGTGTCAATCCCACGCGCCACACAGCGAGATATTTGCCATCTGGAGTAGCTGTCATTACCTTGTCTTGGTTCTGTCTACAATTAATTTTGCAGCCTGAGACAAAAATCATTTAATTTTAAAGTTCAATTCCTTCACCCATAAAAAAGACTGATAATAGAAAATGGTTCTTCCTTAAATATTTAGCTTACCTTCTACTTCTGTCTGACTGGCCATCTTATCACTAAAAAGCAATTTGGATCATGTATTCAATGTATATTTCCTTGTAGTACACTTAAAAAAAAATTTAAATGTCATAAATGTGGAAGAGAATTTTCTTGCTTTTTGTTTTTTAAGCTATTTTCAGAATGAACAAAAAATTGAAAAATTATTAAAATTTTTTTTCTCTTTTCCCCTCTTATTTCAGATAAAGGAGATGGGTGAGATGCATAGGGAACTCAATGCATAAACCAGTTTGAAGAATAACTACAAGAAGGGAAATTAGTAAACAGACTCAGATTATAAACATGCGCATGGGGCAAAGAGAAGATCTTTGAAGACCACTGTTGTGTTGTTAGTTAACATCGTATGTTTGTACTAGTTAAACCTGTACTCAAAATATAAACAGTTTGAAATTGACTTTACCAATCTTAAAATTTGACTACAAGTGTCCTATAGATACAGATCTAAAACCCAGAATTTGGACTGATAGTTTGAATTATTTATGCCTAACATTGAAGGGCATGCATTAAATATGCTTCCACAGTAGTCTGAATGACTACTGTCTTGTCCATTTGTGATTAAATAGCTGCTTTCCTACTTACTTTGAGTCTTGTACATATAACTTTTTTTATGAACTATGAAATAAACATTAAAAAAAGTTTCTTAACTTTTGAATCACACGGAATCAAATTTCATAGTATACACATAAGATAATAGGTTAAGAAATGCTCTCAATGCTAGCTACAAATTAGAATTTGCATGAGTCCTTATAATCACGGATGTGTGCTTGTATGTGTGCTAAGTGGGTTGGCATTTCCTCCTCCAGATAATCATGTATACTCAATATAAAATTTATAATGTAATGTATAACTTCTACACAGAAAAAACAAGCAATTTTATTCTGAATCCATCTAAGATTCTATTTCAGACAAAGTGGCATTTTGGCAGACTAATACCTTAAGGCTGCATTGATGGACAGTGTTGTGGAACGTGAATTCCATGGTTGGTTGTATTAGAAGCACCAGTTTTTCAATGGAATAATTATGGTACAAACACATTTTATATGAAGTTAAAGTATCCTGAAATATTTTTGCTTTTTGATAAGAAACTTTTGAAAATACTATGAAAATTTTAAAAGCTGTATTTAAGCATTTACCTATGATTTTTATCCCTTCCGTAGTAGGCAGAATTCTAGGATGGCCCCTAAGATTTCTTACCTATGATATATATGCTCTATAGAATTCCTTCCCTTGGAGTGTGGGCAGGATCTGTGATATGATAAGGTGATAACTCCCGAGATTACATGGCGAAGGCAAAGGGATTTTCCAGATGCAGTTATGATCCCTCTTCACTTGACTCAAAAGGGAGATTACAAAAGAGTGCCTAAAAGTAGGAGACAAAAAGTGGAAATAGATGTACTTTCTTGTTAACTGTAAAGCAGACTGCCATGTTTTGGAGAGAGTCGCCTATCAGGAAATGGCTGGGCAACCGTGGCTGCTGAGGGCCTCAGTCGCTCAACCATGGAAGTGAATTCTCAAATGAGCTCAGAAGAGGTCTATGGCTCTTGATGAGATTGCACCCTGGTGACATTTTCACTGCAGTCTTGAGACCCTGATGAAAAGACACTGCTTGGACTCCTTTCTCAGAAAGTGAAGTGATGTTTATTAAGATGCTAAATTTGTCATAATTTGTTATACAGCAACAAAAATCAGTCCTCGAAAGTAATGAGAACTTTAAAGACAAATAGACAAATATGAAAATAGTATATAAAAGGAACAGCCATTACCCTAGCTCTGAGACAGCACCCAGAGAAGGAACCGTATACACCCTGGGCTGGAGTTCAGACCTGGGAGAGGGCTGATGAAGAGACCTGTGGCTCGATGAAGAGCAGAGAAGTTCCTGTGGTGCTGCACTGGCAGAACTTGTCGAAAATCTTTTGGAATTTACTGGAAAAATTTGCCCTCAAGAATAGGAGTCATCAAACTACAGCCTGCAGCCTGGTCTATCACTTGTTTTCAAAACTGGGAGCTAGAAGGTTTTTGCATTTTTAACCGGTTGAAGAAAAATGGAAAGGATATTTCACTATATGTAAAATAGTGTAAAACATTACACGGAATAAAAATTTCAGTGTCCACAAAGTTACTGGAGCACTGCTACATTCACTTGTTCATGTGTTGAGTGTGGCTGTTTTTCACTACAAGGGCAGCTAATTGTGACAGACTGACCTAATGGGAAGTAAAGCCTCACTACTCTGGCCCTTTACAGAAGTTTGTTGACCCCTGTTCTAGGGTGCTAAGGGAAAGATCTGACACCTAAGGCACTGTACAAAGCTGTCTTTTACAGTTGGGGTGGTGCTCAGGGAAGCTGCCATCAGCTGCCCAGGGCTGCAGAATCCCTGGGTGCTGCCACAGCTGGGCACTGGGGGGAAGTGGTGAGTGCCACAAGGGAAACAATACCCTTTCCTCTTGCAGTGTTGCTCCAGCGCCCTCTTCTGACAAAGCTTCAGAGCAGGCACAAAAGGCGAATTGAGCTTGTTCAGTTGCTAAGTCGTGTCCAACTCTTCTGCAACCCCATGGACTGTAGCCCACCAAGCTCCTCTGTCCATGGGATTTCCCAGGCAAGAATGCTGGAGTGGGTTGCCATTTCCTTCTCCAGGGGATCTTCCCGACTCAGGGATGGATCCCAAGTCTCTTGTATCACCTGCATTGGCAGGCAGATTCTTTTCCACTTGTGCCACTTGGAGTGCCCAATGACCTCATCACCTTCCTCCAAAAACTTAGTGCAACACTTATATCCTCAGAATCAGTTAGTGACATTGTCACCATGTATCAAGTCCTAAATTCTTTCTTCTCTCTTACCTTCTCCATCATTTTGGTCATCAGTCCCTGAGATTCTCCCTCAGGAATAAGTCTACCTCCAATCTGCCTTCCCTTAACACATTTATACTGAACTCTTTGCCACCAGCCTATTCCCTCTCTAGCCCAGATCAGTGGCTCAGATGGTGAAGAGTCTGCCTGCAGTGCAGGAGACCCAGATTTGATCCCTGGGTCAGGAATATCCCCCTGGAGAATGAATGGCAACCCACTCCAGTATTCTTGTCTGGAAGATCACATAGATGGAGGAGACTGACAGGCCCCAATCCATGGGGTCACAAAGAGTCAGACATGACTGAGTGACTAACACACACACACTTTGCCACCAATCTATTCCCTCTCTAGCCTAAATGCTACATTGTTCCCAGAACAATTTGCCTAAAGTTGATCACAGCATTTTTCTACCCCTTCCTCCTCCAGTCTGTCCCTGCACTGGGTGCTCCTTCCCCTTTTGGCTGCCCAGCATCCCATCCCCTCTTCCATTTGGGGAGAATTCTGTGTATGGTATTGGTGGGAGCCAATTCTTCACCTTCCTCTGCAGAAGTTTAAGAGCAGTGATGTTCCCTCTGCCCTGAGCATCTAGGGCACAGGCATCCCTACCTAGGACTTGAAATCTTGTGACAAAAAGGGAAAACAGTTGAGAAAACTCTCATGGGCAGTGGTGGGGTGAGACCAATGGCATACACAGGAGTGGTCTCTGAATGGCATCCAGTCCTCTAGCTACGGTCTCTCTGCCTGGCCTCCCTTGGTCCCTCCTTTGTCTCCATTTCACAACTTTACCACTTGCCTAGGTGTAATTTTACTTAACATAAAGCTCTCTTCACTCCCAGTCTTTCCTGTGTATTATTCCCAGAACAACACAAACAGTCAAAATATATTTTATTTCCCATTATACTCCAATATATCCAACTTTGCTATATGCAAAATTTTTCTTTCCATTCCTCAAATGTTCCTGTTCCTAGGTCCTTTTATACTCTGCTTGGGCTTGACCATATCTTTTCTTTTTTTTTTTTTTAATTGAGGTATAGCTGATGTACAGTGTTACCTACGTTTCAGGTGCACCACAGTGATTCACAGTTTTTAAAGGCAATAGTCTTATGTTGTTTCTTACATCTGCAGTATCCTCTACTTAGTCAAGGCCCAGCTTAAGATCCCCTTTCATGATGGCTTTCTTAACACTGTAGCCTCAACTCTTTCTACTTCTTTCAACACAAAGGTTAGGATATGCTACCCCCAAATATGCCACTTTTGGTGTAAGAGTTTTTTGCCAAAGGCAAATTACAACAGATGCAGAAAAAATTCTTCACCCACCTCTTATGTGCCTGAAATCAGGACATAAATTTCCCTTTGTTAAGGTACTTCCCCTTGAATCATTCTTTGAACCAGAGATGGAGAGTTGACACTGAGATGAGTTTGCATAACCAGGCCCTGATACAGTAACCCTGTCCTCCACTAGTTCTCCTATATATTTCGTGGTTACTTCCTGAAAACGTATCATCTCTGGAAGGACAAATCCTCTCTCCTTTGTTAAAAGAATATATAAGACCTTGAGGATATATACATATATACACACACAACTGATTATTTGATATTTGCATTTCTGTGAACTGCTGTGCATGTATCAGTTCAGTTCAGTCGCTCAGTCGTGTCCGACTCTTTGCGACCCCATGAATCGCAGCACGCCAGGCCTCCCTGTCCATCACCAACTCCTGGAGTTCACTCAGATTCACGCCCATCGAGTCAGTGATGCCATCCAGCCATCTCATCCTCTGTCGTTCCCTTCTCCTCCTGCCCCCAATCCCTCCCAGTATCACAGTCTTTTCCAATGAGTCAACTCTTCGCATGAGGTGGCCAAAGTACTGGAGTTTCAGCTTTAGCATCATTCCTTCCAAAGAAATCCCAGGGCTGATCTCCTTCAGAATGGACTGGTTGGATCTCCTTGCAGTCCAAGGGACCCTCAAGAGTCTTCTCCAACACCACAGTTCGAAAGCATCAATTCTTCGGCGCTCAGCCTTCTTCACAGTCCAGCTCTCACATCCATACATGACTACTGGAAAAACCATAGCCTTGACTAGACGGACCTTAGTCGGCAAAGTAATGTCTCTGCTTTTGAATATGCTATCTAGGTTGGTGGTAACTTTCCTTCCAAGGAGTAAGCGTCTTTTAATTTCATGGCTGCAGTTACCATCTGCAGTGATTTTGGAGCCCCCAAAAATAAAGTCTGACACTGTTTCCACTGTTTCCCCATCTATTTCCCATGAAGTGATGGGACCGGATGCCATGAATATATTCATAAAGATTGTGCCTTTTCTCCCGTTAATCTGTCTATTGTTAGTTTAACTCAAACTCACATTCTCCCAGTCACTGAACTTGAGAGTAAAGAGACAGTTTTCCCTCCTCAATAAACACAACACATTCTGTAGATATAATTTCAGTTATTTCTGATCATCCTAAAACATGGCCCTGCCTGCTAACAATTCCCACTGACCCTGAAGCTGCCATTCCTATCTCTTTTCCTTTTATCAAGCTTCTTAAATAGAAATAGTACATTGTGTTTTCAAACCACAGAGTATCTGTTGCCTATATCAACCTACCAAAGATCTTTCTGAAAAACAGACTTCTTCAGATTCTTTGCCTATGTTTACATTGGGTTATTTATCTATTATTGAGTTGTAAGATTTCTCTACATATTCTGGATACAAATCCTTTGTCATATATATAATTTCCAAACATTTTTTCAGAAGAAGATACAGAGCATATGAAAAGATCCTCAATATCATTAGTCATTAAGGAAATGAAAATCAAATCCACGATAAGATACCATTCATGCCCACTAAGATGGCTAGAATCAAAAAGACACACAGGAACAAGTATGGGTGAAGATGTGGTAAAGTTAGAACCCTTATACATTGCTGAAGAGAATGTAAAATGTTTCAGGCATTTTGGAAAGCAGTTTTGCAATTCCTCAAGATGTTAAACATAGCAGGTTAAACATACGGGTTATAGTTTACCAGTTCAGTTCAGCTCAGTTCAGTCGCTCAGTTGTGTCTGACTCTTTGCAAACCCATGAATTGCAGCACGCCAGGCCTCCCTGTCCATCACCAACTCCAGGAGTTCACTCAGACTCACGTCCATCAAGTCAGTGATGCCATCCAGCCATCTCATCCTCTGTCGTTCCCTTCTCCTCCTGCCCCCAATCCCTCCCAGCATCACAGTCTTTTCCAATGGGTCAACTCTTCGCATGAGGTGGCCAAAGTACTAGAGTTTCAGCTTTAGCATCATTCCTTCCAAAGAAATCCCAGGGCTGATCTCCTTCAGACTGGACTGGTTGGATCTCCTTGCAGTCCAAGGGACCCTCAAGAGTCTTCTCCAACACCACAGTTCGAAAGCATCAATTCTTCGGCGCTCAGCCTTCTTCACAGTCCAGCTCTCACATCCATACATGACTACTGGAAAAACCATAGCCTTGACTAGACGGACCTTAGTCGGCAAAGTAATGTCTCTGCTTTTGAATATGCTATCTAGGTTGGTCATAACTTTCCTTCCAAGGAGTAAGCGTCTTTTAATTTCATGGCTGCAATCACCATCTGCACTGATTTTGGAGCCCCCAAAAATAAAGTCTGACACTGTTTCCACTGTTCCCCTATCTATTTCCCATGGAGTGATGGGACCAGATGCCATGACTTCATTTTCTGAATGTTGAACTTTAAGCCAACTTTTTCACTCTCCTCTTTCACTTTCATCAAGAGGCTTTTTAGTTCCTCCTCACTTTCTGCCATAAGGGTGGTGTCATCTGCATATCTGAGGTTATCGATATTTCTCCCGGCAATCTTTATTCCAGCTTGTGTTTCTTCCAGTCCAGCGTTTCTCATGATGTACTCTGCATAGAAGTTAAATAAACAGGGTGACAATATACAGCCTTGACGTACTCCTTTTCCTATTTGGAACAATCTGTTGTTCCATGTCCAGTTCTAACTGTTGCTTCTTGACCTGCATACAGATTTCTTAAGAGGCAGGTCAGGTGGTCTGGTAGTCCCATCTCTTTCAGAATTGTCCACAGTTTATTGTGATCCACACAGTCTAAGACTTTGGTATAGTCAATAAAGCAGATGTTTTTCTGGAACTCTCTTGCTTTTTCGATGATCCAGCGGATGTTGGCAATTTGATCTCTGGTTCCTCTGCCTTTTCTAAAACCAGCTTGAACATCTGGAAGTTCACGGTTCACGTATTGCTGAAGCCTCGCTTGGAGAATTTTGAGCATTACTTTAGTAGCATGTGAGATGAGTGCAATCGTGTGGTAGTTTGAGCATTCTTTGGCATTGCCTTTCTTTGGGATTGGAATGAAAACTCACCTTTTCCAGTCCTGTGGCCACTGCAGAGTTTTCCAAATTTGCTGGCATATTGAGTGCAGCACTTTCACAGCATCATCTTTCAGGATTTGGAACAGCTCAACTGGAATTCCATCACCTCCTCTAGCTTTGTTCGTAGTGATGCTTTCTAAGGCCCACTTGACTTCACATTCCAGGATGTCTGGCTCTAGATGAGTGATCACATCATTGTGATTATCTGGGTCGTGAAGATCTTTTTTGTACAGTTCTTCCGTGTATTCTTGCCACCTCTTCTTAATATCTTCTGCTTCTGTTAGGTCCATACAATTTCTGTCCTTTATCGAGCCCATCCTTGCATGAAATGTTCCCTTGGTATCTCTAATTTTCTTGAAGAGATCTCTAGTCTTTCCCATTCTGTTGTTTTCCTCTATTTCTTTGCATTGATCGCTGAAGAAGGTTTTCTTATCTCTTCTTGCTATTCTTTGGAACTCTGCATTCAGATGCTTATATCTTTCCTTTTCTCCTTTGCTTTTCGCTTCTCTTCTTTTCACAGCTATTTGTAAGGCCTCCCCAGTCAGTCATTTTGCTTTTTTGCATTTCTTTTCCATGGGGATGGTCTTGATCCCTGTCTCCTGTACAATGTCACGAACCTCATTCCATAGTTCATCAGGCACTCTATCTATCAGATCTAGGCCCTTAAATCTATTTCTCACTTCCACTGTATAATCATAAGGGATTTGATTTAGGTCATATCTGAATGGTCTAGCGGTTTTCCCTATTTTCTTCAATTTGAGTCTGAATTTGGTAATAAGGAGTTCATGATCCGAGCCACAGTCAGTTCCTGGTCTTGTTTTTGTTGACTGTGTAGAGTTTCTCTATCTTTGGCTGCAAAGAATATAATCAGTCTGATTTCAGTGTTGACCATCTGGTGATGTCCATGTGTAGAGTCTTCTCTTGTGTTGTCGGAAGAGGGTGTTTGCTGTGACCAGTGCGTTTTCTTGGCAAAACTCTATTAGTCTTTGCCCTGCTTCATTCTACATTCCAAGGCCAAATTTGCCTGTTACTCCAGGTGTTTCTTGACTTCCTACTTTTGCATTCCAGTCCCCTATAATGAAAAGGACATTTTTTGGGGGTGTTAGTTCTAAAAGGTCTTGTAGGTCTTCATAGAACCGTTCAACTTCAGCTTCTTCAGCATTACTGGTTGGGGCATAGACTTGGATTACCGTGATATTGAATGGTTTGCCTTGGAGACGAACAGAGATCATTCTGTCGTTTTTGAGGTTGCATCCAAGTACTGCATTTCGGACTCTTGTTGACCATGATGGCTACTCTAATTCTTCTGAGGGATTCCTGCCCGCAGTAGTAGATATAATGGTCATCTGAGTTAAATTCACCCATTCCAGTCCATTTTAGTTAGCTGATTCCTAGAATGTTGACATTCACTCTTGCCATCTCCTGTTTGACCACTTCCAATTTGCCTGGATTCATGGACCTGACATTCCAGGTTCCTACGCAATATCGCTCTTTACAGCATCAGACCTTGCTTCTATCACCAGTCACATCCACAGCTGGGTATTGTTTTTGCTTTCCTCCATCCCTTCATTCTTTCTGGAATTATTTCTCCACTGATCTCCAGTAGCATATTGGGCACCTACTGACCTAGGGAGTTCCTCTTTCAGTATCCTATCATTTTGCCTTTTCATACTGTTCATGGGGTTCTCAAGGCAAGAATACTGAAGTGGTTTGCCATTCCCTTCTCCAGTGGACCACATTCTGTCAGACCTCTCCACTATGATCCGCCCGTGTTGGGTTACCCCACCGGCATGGCTTAGTTTCATTGAGTTAGACAAGGCATGAGGACTGCAATTAAACATACATTAAAAAGTGTGATCCAGCAATCCCACTTTTAGGTATATATCCACTAGAAAAAAAAATGGACATATGTACACATAGGAACTTATAAACGAACATTCATAGCAGCATTATTCATGATGGCCAAAATGTGGAAATAACCCAAATGTCCACTGACTGATGAATAAATAGAAAAAATGTGGTATAGTCATACAATGATATACTGCTGCTAAGTCACTTCAGTCCTTTCTGACTCTGTGTGACCCCATAGACATTAGCCCACCAGGTCCCCCGTCCCTGGAATTCTCCAGGCAAGAACACTGGAGTAGGTTGCCATTTCCTTCTCCAATGCATGAAAGTGAAAAGTGAAAGGGAAGTCGCTCTGTTGCGTCCGACTCTTCGCGACCCCATGGACTGCAGCCCACCAGGCTCCTCCGTCCATGGGATTTTCTAGGCAAGAGTACTGGAGTGGGGTGCCATCGCTTTCTCCAAATGATATATTATTTGGTAATAAAAAGGAGTGACACATATGATGTGAAAGAACTTCAAACATTATGCTTAGTGAAAGGAGCCCATCACTAAACATCCTGTCTTGTATGATTCCATTTACATGCAATGCCCAGAAAAGGCAAAATTATAGGGACAGAAAGTTGATCTGTGGTTGCCAGGAGCTAGGAAGGGCAATAGGGAGTGACTGCTAATTGGTATGCAGTTCCTTTTTGGAGGGACAAAATATTGTAAAGTTAGATTGTAATTATGGTTATGCCTGCCTGTGTGCTAAGCTGCTTCAGTTGTGTCTGACTCTTTGTGACCCTATGGACTACAGCCCATCCGGCTCCTCTGTCTATGGAGTTCTCCAGACAAGAATCCTGGAGTTGGTTGCCATGCTCTCCTCCAAGGGATCTTCTCTACCCAGGGATAGAACCCGCATTTCCTGTGTCTCCTGCATTGGTAGGCGGGTTCTTTACCACTAGCACCACCTGGGAAGTCCAGTTAGTAAACTGGACTAACCCTGTTAGTAAACCCCAAATCATTGAGTCACCAGGGCAGGCCTTTCCTGGTGGTTCGGATGGTAAAGAATCTGCCTGCAATGCAGGAGACCCTGGTTCAATCCCTGGGTCAGGATGATCCCCTGGAGAAGGGAATGATGACCCACTCTAGTATTCTTGCCTTGAGAATTACATGGACAGAGGAGCCTCAAAGGCTATAGTCCATGGAGTTGCAAAGAGTTGAACACAACTGAATGACTAACACTTTCATTACTTTAAATGGATGAATCGTGCAGTATGTAAATTATGCATTCATAAAGCTGTTTAAAAAAGAAAAAGATGTCTTAATACTCAGCTACAAGGGCCCTTTTAAATCCTCCTTTCTCTGAAACTGCAGTGACATGGTTGACAGCACTTCACTTACTCTTTTTAATAACGGGATAATACAACCAAATTACAAAAATTTTAGAAACTAGAGTGGTGGCAAAATTGGTGTTGAATTTCTCATGGGCATATTATCATAGAAAACTGAACTGACAATAATTTACTTTCAACATTAAGTTAAACGCATCAAAATTTACTAAACACTTCTCTATTTCTGGTTGTTTAAAAATCTTACTACTTCTTTGAAGAGCCTCTTTGTTAGGTGTATGTGCTTTTTTGCCCAACACTTATTCTGATTATAAATAAGTAATAGTTATTATAAATTTGATAAATATGAGAAAAGTAAAAACCATTTGGGGGTAATGGTTTTATTGTGTATGTTAGTTGCTTAGTCGTGTCCGACACTTTGTGACCCCATGGACTGTGGCCTGCTGGCTCGTCTATCCGTGGAATTTTCCAGGCAAAAATACTGGAGTGTGTTGCCATTTCCTTCTCCAGGGGATATTTTCGACCCAGGGATCAAATCCAGGTCTCTTGCATTACAGACAGATTCTTTACCCTCTGAGCCACCAGTACTGCACCCTATCAAGCATATGATGTCTTCCAGCTATACTTTGGCAAAATCCCTCATCTTTTATTTCCAGAAACTCATAGTTTCCTAAGTGGGGCTAGAAAATATATAAAATTTATGTAAGATATACTATTTCATATAACTTTCAAAATTATCAGCTTCCCTCATAGCTCAGTTGGTAAAGAATCGGCCTGCAACGCAGGAGACCCCGTTCAATTCCTGGGTCAGGAAGATTCCCTGGAGAAGGGATAGGCTACCCACTCCAGTATTCTTGGGCTTCCTTGTGGCTCAGCTGGTAAAGAATCTGCCTGCAATTCAGGAGACCTGGGCTCGATCCCTGAGTTGGGAAGATCCCCTGGAGAAGGGAAAGGCTACTCACTCTAGTATTCTGGCCTGGAGAATTCCATGGACTGTATAATCCATGGGGTTGCAAAGAGTCGGACACGACTGAGCGACTTTCACTTTTCAAAATTATCATAAATCTGTGCACAAGGCTTTAAAGAAAAGATGCTGTTAAAACAATTTCTTAAGAGAGTTTACTGGCGGCCTAATGATTAGAATTCTGGGCTTTCACTGCCATGGCCTGGAGTTTAGTCCCTGGTCAGGGAACTGAGATCCTGCAAGCCACATGGCATGCCATAAAAAACAAACCAAAAAACCCCAACAAACCAAAAGAAGAAAACCCAACTTATTAGGCAAATTGATTACAAACACATTTCAAAGTATTACTTCAAGCTTGTCTCTAGGCAGGGTAATTTAAAGGTCCCTCTTGCAGACGTTTTAGAGGGAAAAAAGTCCTCTGGATCATTGTTATTAGTCTGGATACAAAGATTCTCTGAAATCATTAGCTATCTTTAAAGTCTGGTGAAAGGTTATCATCCTCTGCCAAGGCTGATAGCCTTAGTAGATGAATTTCTAGACTTTATGCCCATTAAAATCAACCAGTAAGTAAGTGTCAGTCGGTCAGTCGTGCCCAACTCTTTGCAACCCCATGGACTGCAGCCCACCAGGCTCCTCTGTCCATGAGATTTTCCAGGCAAGGATACTGGAATGGGTTGCCATTTCCTTCTCCAGGAGATCTTCCCAACCCAGGGATCAAACCCTGATCTCCTGCACTGCAGACAGATTCTTTACTGACTGAGCTACAAGGGAAGCCCTCAATTAATAAACAAATACATAATTCAATGAATAAGTGAAAGATACCGTCTGGGTGGGGGAAATGTGATGATAAACAGTGTAAAGGCTTTTAAAAAAAACATAAAATATTTTCCAAGCTATTACCTCATTTAATCCTGACATCACCCTTGGAGGTTATTATTATCATGTTGCCTTCCTCTGCACTCACTGTTTATAATGTGTATGGGGAAAGGGGAGAGATGGATGGCACTTAGGCTAAGGTTATCAAAAAGCAGCGGTTGTTGTGATATACAGTTCATTCATTTACAGACATTTCCTGTGTTCCTCATATGTGCCAGGCTCTCTGGCACATAGATAGTTAAACTTACAGAATCTGGAGACTGAACTCTAGCTCAGTCACTTATTATTAGTTCTGGATTTTGGGGTAAGCTACTTCACATTTCCTAGTTTCAGTTTCCTCATTGTAAAATAAGAATAACCATAGTTCTTAACGCTTAGAGTTGCAAAAATTAAAACGTAAAAATAAAGAAAAGTTAATAAAATGCTGATAACATTGGCCATTATCATTAACTATAAATAAATATAATACTCATCTGTGTTCTTTCCAAGTGTTTGGTAAGAGACAGGTAAACAGATATTTCTAAAACAATGCAGCAAATATAATATGGGTATGAATATGAATAAGGGAAAGATTGAAGGCAGGAGGAGGGGACGACAGATGAGATGGCTGGATGGCAGGATGGACATGAGTTTGAGCAAGCTCCGGGAGTTGGTGATGGATAGGGAAGCCTGGCATGCTGCAGTCCATTGGGTTGCAAAGAGTAGGACAAGACTGAGGGACTGAACTGAACTGATGAATAAGATGATACTTCAGAAGATAACTCAACTAATTACAGCTGGACGGAATGGGCTTCTTTCAGGTTTGGGCACTGAAGAATGACCAGTAGTTTGCTACACAAAGGGCAGGGAAGGACCTTTCCAGAGCAGAGGGACAAGTTTGTGTTAGGTATTGAAAAGTAAGAGGAAGTTTATTTCTGCAGCTGGAACAGCTGGTGTGAAAGGAGGGAACACTACACCAAGTAGAAGATGTAGTCAGCAGTCTGATAGCTCAAACTGTCTCTTCTTCTGAAACTACTTGAATTTTAACATGTAGGTCAGTGGTTTCTAAACCGGGCTGATTGTCAAGAATTTCCAGGGAGCTTTCTTAAAAGATTCCAGCAACACACCTTCAGAAATTCCAACCCATTAGGTGGGGGTGGGGCCCAGGAACACCTTCGAAAAGCCCCCCGGGGAAATTGTGCAGCTTTGAAACAGGGTTTGGGGCAGCTTTCATGGGGGAAGGGTGATCAAACAGGAGAGTGCAATACCTTTTGTTAGGCAGGTAACTGTGCAGGATGTATCCTGACCTACTTCCTTCAAGTCTTTGCTCAATATTAAAAAAAAAAAAATCCAACCCTCCCCACCCTGTCCTTTACACCTAAACACTTCTAACAGTTTACTTACTATAAGTTTGGTGCTGTTTTAGTTGCTAAGTCGTGTGCAACTCTTTTCGGACCCCATGGATCCTCTGTCACTGGATTTCCCAAGCAAGAATACCGGAGTGGGTTGCGATTTTCTTCTCCAAGGGATCTTCCCCACCCACGGATTGAACCAACGTCTCCTACATCACCAGGCGGATTCTTTTACCACTGGGCCACCAGGGAAGCCCTACTGTAAGTTTGTGAAGTCGCTCAGTCCTGTCCGACTCTTTGCGACCCCATGTACTGTAGCCTACCAGGCTCCTCCATCCCTGAGATTCTCCAGGCAGGAATACTGGAGTGGGTTGCCATTTCCTTCTCCAGATCTTCCCAACCCAGGGATGGAACCTGGGTACCCCGTATTGCAGGCAGACGCTTTACCATCTGAGCCACCAGGGAAGTCAAACTATAAGTTTACTTAGTATATTATCTGAATCCATTCACTAGAATGTAAGCTCAACAAAGACTGTGATTTTTCTCTTATCTTTACTAATCCTCAGATCCTATGTCTGGCGCAAAGCAAATTTTCTGTTTTTGAATGAATGAATCAATCAAGGGGTGAAGTCTTGGCTAGGATGGAGTTTGCTTAAAAAAGAAAACGGAGGCAGCTGGAAGGAGGAGCATAGGTTAAAAAAAAATACTGTGATAGGAAGGCCAGTTTTTCCTTGCTTTCAAGTTTCTTTTTGATTTCACTCTCTCGCTTACGGGTACATAATAAACTCAAAACCAGCCGGAACCTCCCACCTGACCTCTTAATCTAGCTATTCCTCCACCTGGTGCCCACGCTTGTGCAGCCGAGAAAACCCGGAGAACTAACTCTTTCAACGATGGGCGTCCGCCAGGGTCGGCGCCCGACCTAGGCTCACGCATGCGCATTATACAGAGTCACCAGCGTGCGCGGGAAGCTGGGCCGCGTCCGATTATGATTGGTTGTTGGGGTGCACTCCCACCCACCGAGTCGCAGTACTGGATGCTGATTGGGTGTCTCCGCAGAGGCGAGACGCGCTTGGGGGGCGAGGGAGGGGAGGCGGGAAACATCTTGGTGGGTGCGGGGTCGTGCAGTTCTCTCGGGCGGCTGGCGGAGAGGTTTCGAAATGGCGGTGCAGCCGAAGGACACGCTGCAGCTGGAGAGCGCGGCCGAGGTCGGCTTTGTGCGCTTCTTCCAAGGCATGCCGGAGAAGCCGACCACCACAGTGCGCCTTTTTGACCGAGGTGACTTCTACACCGCACACCAGGAGGACGCTCTGCTGGCCGCCCGCGAAGTGTTCAAGACCCAGGGGGTGGTCAAGTATATGGGGCCGACAGGTGAGGGCGGGGACGGCGCGGGCTCGGGGTGGGGGGGACCCCGCAGAGTGGCTCCTCTCAGGAAGTGGTAGGGTGTCGGGCCGGGAGGCCCGGGGGCGGGGACGCTGGTGTCTCGTGGGGGTACTGCGCGTGCTCCGGTCCCTGCCTGGCCAAGACGGGCGCCACCCGCCCCCTGCCCTGCCTCCGCCCTAACTCTGTCCCTCGGCAGTTGCCCCGTATCAGAACTAATAGCGATCGCTATGTGCCTGGCTTCATGCGAGGCGTTTGAACACATTGGTTTTTTTTTTTTTGCAGTCCGCGTGGGTGTCTGCTTCTCAGCCCCCGCCTTGGCGCTGTGAATCTCATCACAAACGCTGCCAATCCTCGTTATCACAAATGCCAGTCCAGGATTGAAATTTAGAATAGAAGGGGTTTAGGGAGACCGTTTTAGGTCACCAACGTGTTTTTACTTATTGGCAGAACGTCATTTATATCGCTGTTCAGCGCAGGGACTTACAGTGTCTACAGTTGCTAGGCAGTATTGGTGGTCGGGACCTTGAACTCCGGAGTCAGATTGCCTGGATCCAAGTCTTAGCCCCTCCTCTTATTAGCTGTGTGTCCTTGAGTTAGTCATGGGTGTCTGTGACTCCGCTCGGCATTCAGCGCCCTCGGTAACCTATCTCCATTTCTCTAGCATTATCTCTCCCTGGAAAGCTACTACAAACTTCTCACCCTCTTGTGAGTTAGGTGTTCTAAACATCTTGTTTTATTTTAATCTTTTATCCCTGACTCTTTTGTGAATGAGCATTCTGGGAGGAGTAAGGAGTTGCAGGCTTTAGACCTGCCTTTGCCATGTGCAGATGGGATGTTACTGACGAAAGATGTTTAATTCAGCAGACAGACATTGAAAGCTACCTTGTCAGGCCGGGTTCAGGACACTGGGAGTACATAGATGAAAAGGCAGTATCCCCACCTTCACAGAGCTCCCTCTAGTGCATGTCTGTGTGCTCAGTCTCTGGATGTGTTAGGCTTTGTCGCTCAGCCCTGCTGGGGACTCTTTGCGACCCCATGGACTGAAGCCCGCCAATCTCCTCTGTCTATGGGGATTGTCCAGGCAAGAGTACTGGAGTGGGTTGCCATGCCCTCCCAGGGGATCTTCCCAATCCAGGGATGGAACCCAGGTCTCCCTCATTGCAGGCGGTTTCCTCTGAGCTACCAGGGAAGCCCCCCTTTAGTGGAGAGCAAGGTAGAAATCTCATTCCAGTTGAAGACCTGTGGAAGATGCTGCAGAACAAGTTTCAGAAGAGGCGGAGACAGGGTTGCCCAAGACTGTAGTCGGCAGAAGAGGCATTATAAGAGAGGCTAAATTTCACTTGAGTCTTGAGAAACCCTGTACCTGTCAGCAGGAACTTTCCCTTTCCCCTCAGTCCTCCCAAACACAGGCAGCCACAAATCTGCTTTCTCTCTGACTCGAAACATTAGTGTTGAGTGACTTCTTTCACTTAACATTTTCAAGTTTCATCTGTGTTAACAATCCTTCATTACCTTTTATTGCCAAATATTCCAGTTATATGGATATACCATACTTCATTTAATCCCCTTGTTAGTTGAGCCATATTTGGAATATTTTTTGAACCTATATTTTTAATGTCATCTGTATCCATTCTCTCCTTCCCTGTTGAAGGAGAGGAGCCTTTTGCTGTGGTCTGGAGCCCATCTCCTCTTCTCACAGATGGCTTTCTGTTGATCATTTCTTCTCTTTGTCTGGTTCATTCTGTTGGCATTTAGTCTTCTTCATATCCTTTTGTCTGCTTTTCTCTGACTCTAAAACAACTAGTGATACATTATTATTATTATAAAGCCCTGCTACTTGTGTTAGTACCCAGCTTCAATTTATTGATGAGAAATCTGAGTCCTTAGAAAACAAAGTTCCTTATCCTTTGTCTCGTTGGCTGTCAGAACTCAGCTTAGAAGGCATCTCCTCCTGGAAACCTTTCTTGACTCCCATCTTAAGGCTGCCTGGTTAGCTGCCCGTCTTAGGTGTTCCCTGCCTTAGGACCTTCTCCTTACCAGTCTCTGCCTCTGAATCCCAGCCCCTGGTACAGTGCCCACGTGTGAGTCAAAGTCGCTTAGTCATGTCCAACTCTTTGTGACCCCATGGACTATACCGTCCATGGAATTCTCCAAGCCAGAATACTGGATTGGGTAGCCTTTCCCTTCTCAGGGGATCTTCCTAACCCAGGGATTGAACCCAGGTCTCCCGCATTGCAGGCAGTAGCAGACACACCATCAGCTAAATGAAGATGGGGGTTCCAAGTTATTCCTGAGGCAGAAAATCTTGTACCAACCTGAGGTTTTTCTTCTCTGCCAGATGGAGGCTGGGTAGCTTTCTCTTCCAGCTCCCCTTCAGTTTTTCTTCCTGGCTTTCAGACCTAAAGCATACAGCCAAACTCTTCACCAGAAACATAGAGTAACTATACATCTGGTGCTTATTTGTAAACAAGACTGCAAATGCATTGCCACACCAGTGTGTCACTTGTTTGAGAGAAATAGTATCTTTGGAGGATAACAGTATCTTTGGAGATGGTTTGACAACCTAGCTGGAGATGAGTAATGGAGGAAGTGTGAGAGGCCTTGGGGGGAGGGGAATCACCTCATTTGCCTCTTCACCCACCACTTTAAAGAAATCTGCACTGGGGACTTTCCTGGTGGTCCAGTGGTTAGAACTCTGTGCTTCCACTGCAGAGGACACAGGTTTGATTCCTGGTCAGGGAACTAAGATCCCTCATGCTGCTTGATACAGCCAAAATAAGGCAGTGCTGTTAATGTGTTTTCCTGTTGAGTATGTCTATAGAAAGACAGGATTACTCTGGATCCCTCCGCCCTTGGCCAGGCAGATAACTTTGATGTGCAAATAGATGTAATAATAGAGAGTGTTGGGGCTTGTGGATCTGAGAGTGCTTGTTCATGTGTGCTAAGCATTCAAATTCCAAATCAGTGCTGGCCAGACAAGTATGCTGGCACATCCTACTAGGCTTATTTAAGAATTGTTTCTGAATTATGTGCCAGACCAGTGTTTTTTTCCTCTCTCCCCAGACGTGTTTTTGCTGAGTTGGACTTTATGTTTTGCCTTCTAAATTAAAGGATGATATAACTGTTTTGAAGCTCATTGCTCTATTTATTGGAAGTTGTTGACCGATAATTACAGTGGCATTTATAAACATCTCTGGGAGAAATTCCTCTCTAATTTTGTATTGACTGTGGTTCAGTGCTTTCCCCGAGCAAATTTTTTTATGATAATATTTCATCATATGAATAATATTCAGTGTAGTGTTAGTTGCTCAGTCATATCCCACTCTTTGCCACCCCATGGACTGTAACCCACCAGGCTCCTCTGTCCATGGAATTCTTCAGGCAGGAGTACTGGAGTGGTTACCCATTCCCTTCTCCAGGGGAATCTTCCTGACCCAGGCATCAAACCCATGTCTCCCGCTTTGCAGCGGATTCTTTATCGTCTGAGCTACCATAAATAATGTTTCTTATGTATCCAACCTATGAGCTAATAGGTTGTCCAGTAGTTCTGGTTTGCGTGGGGACTAAGAGGGCTCCTGGGGTGCTGGACTTTCAGTGCTAAAAGTTGGAGAGTCTTGGGCAAAGTGGGATTAGGTAGTCACCCTATGTGCTAGGCAAAAACAGGAAATAGTTTAAATGGGGCCTACCATTCCACTGAGGTTCTGGTCCTGAGTGAGTCTTAATTGGCAGAAGTGAGACTATTGCAACCTGGATAGACCTTAGATCTCTCTTAGATCTCCTAGAATGTGAGTATAGACTTTGCTGAAGGAGTAACATTCAGAGTAGACATAATTTTCATGCAGCTTACTTTTCTAAATGCAAGGTAAAGAAAGGTAGTCTATTGAAGTCTGTGGCTGTGTTTTACTTGCTGAGTTGAAAACTGGCAACCTAAATAATGTTTTCTTAAAAGTTTGAATTAATTGCCTATTTTAAAGATTGGGTGGTTTCATGAAAACATGCAGATTTTGAGCTTCTTTTGGAAATTCTGCATAGTTGGAAACTGGGCAGATTAGCAGTAGCTTGAGTCCAGTGGCTGCTCCCTCTGACCTAGTGCGTCTAGCTTTTTCTTTTACCTTGTGCTTTCCTCATTTTGTCACAGTTCCCGCATTTGAAGTCATTTGTCATCTGTCAGTTGTGTTCTTCCTTTGGCTTTCTCTGCTCATTTGATACCCGCCTGGTCCCTGTACCTGGTCTTGGACTAGATCATAAGAAATGATCTAATAACTTTAGAGAGGCAAGATTTGAGCCTGTTTTCAGGGTGTCCGTGACAGCTGGGGTGCTTGTCCACTGCTTATGTAACTAGTAAAATGATATTGAAAGTATCAGCTGTGTCTTGCTGTACAAAATAATTGTATTGTGTCATTTAATTAATTTGTACTTGTATTTAATATTTGTGCTTGATACAATCTACTGTTAAATTTAAGTCTCTCATAAGATCCAGACTTGCCAGAATAATCTGCACATATATTCTGCAGTTTTATTTCTGAAATTTATTTGACTGTACTGGGTCTTAATGGGGATTTTTATTGCAGCATGTGGGATTTATTTAGTTGCAGCCTGTGGGATCTAATTACCTGACCAGGGAGTGAACTCGGGCCCCCTGCATTGCGAACGTGGAGTTTTAGCCACTGGATCACCAGGGAAGTCCCTACAAGTATATTCTGAATTACCTTTAAGTGAATAATTGGTATTACCTGTATTATTTGAAAATTGAGTTATAATTCCATTTGATGGTGTGAGTGATTTTTTTTTTATTTTGTAAAGAAATTGTTATTTATGAATCAAAACTAAGATGAGATTCTGTAGTCCATCTAAGATTATACATCTAAGACTATCAGGTAATATGTGGCTCAGCTGGTAAAGAATCCGCCTGCAATGTGAGAGACCTGGGTTCGATCCCTGGGTTGGCAAGATCCCCTGGAGAAGGGAACAGCTACCCACTCCAGTATTCTGGCCTGGAGAATTCCATGGACATACAGTCCATGGGGTCACAAAGAGTCAGACACGACTGAGCAATTTTCACTTTCACTTCACTTTGGCACTATTGATATTTTTGACTAAAGAGAATCTGTTGCTGTGAGGGGCTAGCCTGTGCATGGTTAACAGCATCCCCTCCTCTACCTACTGCTGCTGCTGCTGCTGCTAAGTCGCTTCAGTTGTGTCCGACTCTGTGCAACCCCAGAGACGGCAGCCCACCAGGCTCCCCCGTCCCTGGGATTCTCCAGGCAAGAACACTGGACTGGGTTGCCATTTCCTAGATTCCACTATGACTCCCTTGCCCTGGTTGTGACAGCTTAGATGCCCCCAGACTGTGATACTGGCCACTAGGGGAGCAAGATCTTCCCCAACTGAGAACCAGTGATAGGAGATGAAGACCAGTAAGCTTTAAAACTCTGCTGACTGGCTAGTGAAAATAAATGGCATTTATACTTTACAGATGGTGGTGTTAATTGGTATAGCCAACCAAGGGGGATAGTCTGGCAATATTTATAAAAATCACACGTATCATCCTTTGAAAAAATCCAGTTTTAGGACTTTATCTCAGAGTTACACTCTAATGTTTAGAGGATGAAGCACATGCAAGATTATTCATGTAACCTGTTGTGATAACAAAAATTGGAAAAACCTATATGTCTATCACTGAGAGATTAATTATAGAACTTTCTGAGGGTCATTGAAATGTTGCAGCTGTAACAGAATCTGATTATGTATTAGTGAACAATCTTTTAGAATACTATATCAAAGTTAAAAAAGATATAGAACAGTATATATAGTGTGGAGTTATAGAAAAGAAAAAAAAGCAGTGCTTTATATTTGTCTGTGTGTGCGTGCATAGAATGTGTTTGGAAATATATTCTATGAACTGTTAACACTTGGGTGGTAAACTGAATGTGTAGGGGACAGTGGTGAAAAGGAGTGTCTCCTTTTTGATGTACCTTTTGAACCTTCAATTTTTGATCTATGTTACCTAGAACATTTTATCATAATTAGTAATTTATTTTATGGACCTTCTGTATATAAATACTATTATATTATTATTTTATATATATAACTATTGTAATAGTTATTATATAAGACTTTTATCCAAACTTGTTAAAAACAGATGATGAAAAAAGATAAGTAGCATCAGCTGTATATATATTTTTTCATTTTTAAAATCTTAGTTTCTTATTTTGATATGTAGGTGGCTATGTTTATCCACCATATTATACCCTTCACCTACTAGAATCTCTGGGACATGAAATAGGTGCTTGATATGTTATTGAGTGAATGAATTACTGGGAAAACAACATAGCTTGGGGGGAGGCATTGTCTTAGGTCTTGAACACTTATGACTTTAAATCCTGAAATCTGTAACCTGTATTTTTAATATTTTTTTTTAGGAGCAAAGACTCTGGAGAGTGTTGTGCTTAGTAAAATGAATTTTGAGTCTTTCGTAAAAGATCTTCTTCTAGTTCGTCAGTACAGAGTTGAAGTTTATAAGAACAGAGCTGGAAATAAGGCCTCCAAGGAGAATGATTGGTATTTGGCATTTAAGGTAATTCTCTTCCTTTTAAATTTAGTTGTGTTTTTAAGAATAGAAAAAATAAAAACGCAAGAGGATTCTGTGTTGCTTTAATATTTTACCCAGGTGTTGTGATGGTAAAATCCTTTGGGAGACTTCAATATTCTTTAGCATGTGGTCTTTAAAATCACAGTTTAATAGCAATTCAGAAATGCAGTAACTCCTTATGAGTATGAGTACTCTGAGCTTTGTCACTATCACTGAAACTCAAGTAATTAATAGCTTTTATGTAAACTTGAATGCCAGCATTAAAGAAAATTTGATTTTTACTGGTTTTGAAGTAATATCACACAAATTAACATGTTCTGGGAAACTCATTTATACACATTTGTAATGTATTTGGCTCTTTGTGTATTCCTTTCTCTTTCATTTGACCGTAATTTTTTTAAAGTCTGGAACTTTGTTTAATGCTGATCATATTCCTAGGTGTGTCTAGAAGGGCTTGTGCTTCTAATGCCTTCATGGAGATGATTGTGCCAGCTTGTTTTATTTAAGGACTGTATTTTTAGTCTGTAAAGTCGTATTTTTCTTCACACACAGTACATTTTCTCGTAGCTCAGTCAGTAAAGGATCTGCCTGCAATGCAAGAGACCCTGGTTCAATTCCTGGGTCAGGAAGATCCCCTGGAGAAGGAAATGGCAACCCACTCCAGTATTCTTGCCTGGAGAATTCCATGGACAGAGGAGGCGTTCGGGCTTCAGTCCATGAGGTTGCAAGAGTAGGACACAACTTAGTGACTAAACCAATACATGCATATACATACTGGATAAAGGTTAAAATGTTGGGGAATTGAGATTTATCCTTGCAGGGGAATAAACATGTGGTAAGCGGGGGACAGTGCACTGGGCTTGCAGTTGGTGCATCTCATTTCTTTTCTCCTCTGGGTGATGTTGGCAAATTTCCCAGCCTTCTCCTGTATCTGTTTCTTTATAAATGTAAAATTAGAAGGTTTTCAAGATGTTTTCTGACCTGAAAGGCCTATGAAAATTTTTGTGTGTGCAGTATTTAAACATGTGATGTTGGTGCTGCCCCAAGTACAATATTCTTCAATATCCCTTCCATGTTGCCTCCCACCACCACCGCCCCCGCCCTGCCTTTGAAAATGTAGACATTTCCTGAAGATTACATCTGAGAGAATTTAGCATCCTGTGTTATGGAGTTTCCTCAGAATTTTCAGTGATACTTTACTGAGAAAAGTGGGACTGAGAGTATTATCCTCAATGGCTCAGCATTAAGAATCCGCTGCCAATGCGGGAGAGTTGGGTTTGATCCCTGGGTCAGGATGGTCCCCTGGAGGAGGAAATTGCAACCTAGTCCTGTATTCTTGCCTGGAAAATCCCATGGATGAGGAGCCTGGTGGGCTAGAGTCCATAGTGTCACCAAGAGTTGAGTATGGCTGAGCGTGAGTGCGCACACACACACACGTTATGGTGGAGTTTCCTTAGAATTTTCATTGCTACTTTACTGAGAAAAGTGGGACTTAAAGTATTATCCTACATCTTGAAAGATTTTAATAGAAAATTGAGGTTACCAAAACACGATGTTTTTCTCTCTCACTCTTCACAGAGCTCGGTTAGTAACAACAACAAAATGTGGAATCATGAATTTAGGTGATTAACTGTTTTATCAGCTCATCATGCCTCACTCCTTTGTGTCATCAGAATTCTTTTAGATGAATTGTTTTTAACTCCTAGCTTTTAGATTGGGGCGGGGCGGGGGGGGGCATTAAGTGTGTATCTTGATCAGGTTAAAATGTAGTATCTTCATTCTGACATTTTAAGAAGTTCAGATTTACAAGCTGCTAAAGTTGATATATCTTAATTTTTAGCTTATTGATTTTGTTGTAAAGTATTAGTGATATTTAGGGTAGTTGACGTCTGTGACTTTTTTTTTTTTTAACTTTTGTCCACACCAAGTGGCGTGTGTGACTTTATTTCCCTGACTAGGGATCAGACTGGTGTCACTGGCAGTGGAAGCTTGGAGTCTTAACCTCTGGATCATCGGGGAAGTCCCTGTGAATGACTTTTTCCCTGTGTTCTCAGTAGTATGTTCAGAGCAGGAAGGGGCCTTAGTGCCATCTAGTACTGTCCAAAACTCAATTTTTATTAGCTACTGGTTCACTTTTGAAGGTTTTTTAAAGATATGCTTCATAACCTGTGTGTAAATCTGAAGCATGTATGTGAAATTATGTTTGTGAGTGAATCAGTGCTCTTAAATTTAAGTATCAGATAACAGTTTTCCATAACATTTTCTTCTTTGGGGCTGGGCTGTGAGGCATTCAGGATCCCTGGCTAGGGATTGAACCCAAGCTTCCTGTGCTGGAAGCTCAGAGTCTTAACCACTGGACTACTGGGGAAGTCCCTCCGTTTCATTTTTGATCCAGATTTTAATCGATTCATACAGAGTTACAGTATATTCAGAACCATATTGTGAAAAGATACTGTTATGATGCTAAAGACATCCAAGACCTATTGATGGTTACGGGTTGCCTAAGTTTGGTTGTCACTGCTCATTTGTACTGTTTCTGACTGTCAGTTTTCGTACTGTGGTCCGTCAGTTGCCCCGGAAATGCCTCATGTTAACAGGCAGCTGTCAGCTTCTGATCATGTTGAACTGCTGTAACCCACCGACTTGACACAAGTAGAGCCAAAAGCAAAGAAAAAAGCCCTTTAGTTACCTAGTATATTCTTAAAGAGATTTGTAATCTTTTTGAAATATTGAAAATAGGTCAAAGACCCTTTATTTGGAAATCAC
Source organism: Ovis canadensis (assembly GCF_042477335.2). Lineage (NCBI taxonomy): Eukaryota > Metazoa > Chordata > Mammalia > Artiodactyla > Bovidae > Ovis > Ovis canadensis. The sequence goes on along the minus strand of NC_091247.1, from coordinate 77,151,280 downwards.
TGTTCTAGAACAGTCTGCATTTTACAAATATATTGATATAGAGAGATGACTATCCAAGGTTAATATTTAAGCTAATAATGCGATATGTGTATAACTACTCAGTGAAAATTCCGGTACGTGTAACCAATAGGTAGTATGGCAGAGTGTAGAAATGTAAGCATACCATTGAGAGGGTTATCTCTGGGTTCCTTGATGAATGAGTGAGTGTAAACCTAGCTGCCACATTTCAAACTGAAAATCACTTTTTTTTGTTGAAAATCACTTTTGATACTGATGTTTTGAGATGTGCCCAAGTGTTCTTATGGAAAATTAGGGAGGATAGTTTATAGAAAATATGGTAATATTAATTGGAATACATGGTTATAAGTAATTTTCTGTTTGGTAAGAAAATGTTTTGTTAATAAAATCCATCTAGGTTGGGTAATTTTTGTTTGCTAGTGAAATATTAAAGTACATTGAACAGTTTCTTAGTTTCTCTTTATTTTTGCTTAGGCCTCTCCAGGTAATCTTTCTCAGTTTGAAGATATTCTCTTTGGTAACAACGATATGTCTGCTTCCATTGGTGTTGTGGGCGTTAAAATGTCTACAGTCGATGGTCAAAGACAGGTTGGAGTTGGGTATGTTGACGCCACACAGAGGAAGCTGGGACTGTGTGAGTTCCCCGATAACGATCAGTTCTCCAATCTGGAGGCTCTCCTGATTCAGATTGGACCAAAGGAGTGTGTTATACCAGGAGGGGAGACTGCTGGAGACATGGGGAAACTGAGGCAGGTAAGGGAGTGGAGTCTATGATAGAGAGTCCAAGGCTGGGAATGCCTCTAAAGTAACATGATGCTGTTTTATTTAAGAAAAATTTTAAAAGTCGAACTATTTCAATATTTTGACAGAAACTTTGTATCTTTATTAGGACTTGTTCTCCCTCAGGTCATTTCCCCCTCCCCCCTTCCTCTCTTTCCTTCTGAACTGAATGCCATCTTAAAGGGATCACAATTTATAAAAGAAGTGCTTTCACAGCTGAGGGATGCAGGGTGGGGAGAGGTGATGTCAGGCCTTTAAAAGTAAAAAACTGTGCCCATATTTAGCATGGATGTAACAGATAAGATCCAGTTTTCAGGATTATTTATTTCTTAATAGTTTGAGTAGATCTTTAGCCTCTTTTATTTTTCTGATTCTTTTATTTTAACAAAGTTCTGATTTTTGTTGTTTGTATACGTATCTGGTTTTTTATTTTAGATTTTTAAGGATTCTTTTCTTCTTATGAGCCTCAAATATGATAAGAACTACTTGAGAGTTAGCAAATCTGTGATGGGCATTTTTAGCATAAATATATCTAGGTAACTTTCCCCAAGTATTATTCTTTTAATAGTTTTTACTACTGAGACTATTTTTTGAAAGCTTCATGTAAGCCTGATTTTGAATTTCCACAAAAATTTTATTTATAGATTTTTAAAATACATGTTACCAACATTTTCTTGCATGTATTGTTGTGTAACAATATAATGTGGGTTAATAAGTTGTTTATTAAACTGTTGTTACTTTATATTTGCCAGTGGCACAACTTTCTGTATTGCTTTTCTCCTAGTAATTTAAAATATTTCTTGTAAAATAGGTTATTCAGAGAGGAGGAATTTTGATTACAGAAAGAAAAAGAGCTGACTTTTCCACGAAAGATATTTATCAGGACCTCAACCGGTTGTTGAAAGGCAAGAAGGGAGAACAGATGAATAGTGCTGTCTTGCCAGAAATGGAGAACCAGGTATGTGGATTACACATGTGAATTTACCCCTAAATAGTGATGTTTTAGAAGGGTGGTGCTTCTGTCATCTGTATTTCAAAGCCTAAAATGGATCACTGATTTTTAAGCTTATTTTAATCTGTGATGAAGTTTGTGAAAATGACTAGAAAAATTCAAACATAATCTTAAATACAACTTCATTATATTTACACAACATATATCCTTGGGGTGAGGAAGAGATTATTTTACTGGTTTTACCAGAAAGCCTGATTACTGTCAGCTAAGTAGGTGAGATAGCACAGTTGGTACTATTAAAGTTTTATAATATAGGAGCTGTGAGGTTTTAAATAAATTACTTCAGCTTCATTATGTCTTAAAGGATTGTTGTGGAGATTAGAAAGTAAAAAGGATGGAAATATACACAGTGCATAATAATTGCAAAATAAATGTTACATTTAAACAGTTTGGCTCAAAAATTGGCACTGATTGTGTTCAGTGTTAGATATGAACATGCAAACAATGGTTGAAGTTTATTTTCAATTTTTCAAATCTTTGAGGAAAGTATGGTTTGGGAGTTATATTTTTATGTAAAATATTAGAAACCTCTTTGAATGGTTATTTCAAATGGTTATGTCAGTGGATCACTGACAAGTTAAAATAAAAATTTGTATATTTAAATAAGAGCAAGTTATAGCTACTTATAATTTTCAAAATTGACTTCAAACCAGAATAAATTGAGACTATTATTACTATCATGATTTTACAGTCATTACTTATCACATAATAGTTTGGTCCTTATAAACTAAGTTTATCTGTTTTACTTTCTTTGTGTGACAGAATGAAAAGGCATTGTGTATGAGTAATAATCCCAGTACAGACATTCCCTGACTTATGGTTCAACTAAGGATTTTTTTTTTTGACTTTACAATGGTGCAAAAGTGATATTTATTCAGTAGAAACTATACTTTGAATCTTGACCTTTTCCTGGACTAGCAGTATTGGGTGCAGCTTTCTTGTGTTGCTGGGCAGCGAGCAGCAGCTCAGTCAGCCGTGGGATCACAGGGTTTAATAGCTGATACACTTACCGCCATGTGGTACCCACAGAACCATTCTGTTTTCTGCTTTCAGTACAGTGTTCAATAAATTTTGAGTTATTAAACTATATTATAAAGTAGGCTTTGTGTTAGATGATTTTGCCCAACTATAGGCTAACGTGTTCTGAGCACATTTAAGGCAGATGAGGCTAAGCTATGATGTTCGGTAGGTTAACAGTATTAAATGCATTTTCCATTTATGATAGGCTTATTGGCATGTACCTCGTAAGTCAAGGAAAACCTGTATTAGAGAAAATTACTGTAGTGTTGAAAATTGGAAGATGCTACTGAGGGTTTCCCAGGTGGCTCAGTGATAAAGAATCCATTTGCCAGTGCAGGAGACTCAGGTTTGATCCCTGGGTGGGAAGAGCCCCTGGAGGAGGAAAGGGCAACTATATTTTTCTAATTGCAAACTATATAAATATAATTTGTCCTGACTTTATGAGTAAATTGTGTATTAACAGCAGTTTTAAAAACTTATATTTTAAGTTTTATGTCTAAAACTGCAGTAATTATAAAGTGTTGTTGTTTTGGGGAAAATATACAGCAATATTCTTGCCAGGATAATCCCATGGCCAGAGGAGCCTGGTGGGCTACAGTCTGTGGGGTTGCAAAGAGGCAGACATGACTAAGCAACTGACCATGCACACAAGCGTCTTAGGGCCACTAAAAATTGTTACCATCTGTCCCTGATGGTGTAACAGGGGATTCTTATATATTTGGCAGAGGCAGATAGATGACTGTATTGTCAGTTAGGAAACATATGCACCTTCACAATGAATTTGGTACCAAATATAAGTAGACTTTTCATTGGGCTATCAGTTTAATGTCCTTAGCCTCTTTATGTTATGTTATAGTAGTAATATAGACAGTTATTTAATATATATACAAGGAAGTATATGTATCATAAGTGTATAACAATTTTTATGAATTATAAATACCCACATAACCAGCACCCATGAAACAGAATAGTACCGGGATCATAAGACCCTCTTTATGTTTTCTTCCAGTTGTTAACCTCCATTAGTACCTCTGACAGTATGAATTAGTTTGATCTATTTTTGTAGTTTATATAAATGGACTCATAAAGATTGTGCTCTTGTGATTTCCTTTATTCAGTATCATGTTTGTGAGGTAATCTGTGCTGTCACGTGTTGTGGATTGTTTGTGCTTATATCTTTAGTATTCCGCAGTGTGAATATGCCAGGCTTTACCCTTTTCACTCTTGGTGGACAGTAGCATAATTTCTCCTTTTGGCTATAATAAATAGTGTTGCTATTACAGTAAGTTTTCACTTCCTTAAGATTATTTTCTAGGCTTAAAAAGGTTTGTTTAAACTTTGTCTGATTTTCTTGGTTTGAATTGGGAAAAAAATACCAGGAAAAATGATGGTGTTTGAAATTTATTTTCATATTCCCATTTGTTTTTCTTTTTTAAATCTCTAGAATTCTAGTGATAGCCATCTTTTGTTTTAAATTCTTAATCTTAGGTTGCAGTTTCTTCCTTGTCTGCAGTAATCAAATTTTTAGAACTCTTATCAGATGACTCAAACTTTGGACAGTTTGAACTGACTACTTTTGACTTCAGCCAGTACATGAAATTGGATATTGCAGCAGTGAGAGCCCTTAACCTTTTCCAGGTAAAAAAAATACATCCGTTAAAAATATTTGCTTTTATATATAGAATATAAGACTTTTAATAAGGAGCTTAAATATTTTGAAATATTATTATACTTAAATAGTTTTGAATTACTATATTTTTCTAATTGCAAACTATATAATTTGTCCTAACTTTATGAGTAAATTGTGTATTAACAGCAGTTTTAAAAACTTATATTTTAAGTTTTATGTCTAAAACTGCAGTAATTATAAAGTGTTGTTGTTTTGGGGGAAAATATACAGCAAAAAATCAGATTAATACGGTAAAAGTCTGATTTTCAGATAAGGAGCTTCTGTGTACATTTCAGTTTAATATTTGAAGAATGTTAAGTTTTGTGTTGTCACAAGTTTGGGGAGTAAAGAGGTTTTTTGGTTTTTTTTTTCCATGAGTCTTGTGGGATTTTAATTCCCCAAGCAAGGATTGAACCCAGGCCTTTGGCACTGAGAGCTTAGACTTGTAATCATTGGACTATCAGAGAGTACCCAATGTTAGTGTTCTTGTTCCAAAATTAAGTAATCCTTTTTCATGGCATAGCAAGGTCACTAATGAGCCTGCCGCTTTCCTGTTTTATTTTTGTTTACTAGGGTTCTGTTGAAGATACTTCTGGCTCTCAGTCTCTGGCCGCATTGCTGAATAAATGCAAAACCCCTCAAGGACAAAGGCTGGTTAACCAGTGGATTAAGCAGCCTCTTATGGACAAGAACAGAATAGAAGAGAGGTATATTAAAAAAAAAAAGTGTACACTTTTGTAAACTCTTAAGTAACTTCCAGTCACTCCATATGCTTATACCACTTATTACAACATGCAATTTGGCACCTGTATTTTTGCATCTAACTGCACAGAAAGTTAATAAAGTAGTGGAGTAGTGGTGATTTAGATTGATTAACTTATTTTCTTCATTTTCTTCATTTCTTCATTTTTTTACCCTTCACTGTAAAAAGGTAAACTTTTATTAGAGAGGTGGTGTAGGTATAATGTCTCAGCATTTGAGCTTTGGAGCTAGTTTACCTTGGTTCATATTGAGCTCTTCCACTTAGGTGCTGTGTTATATTGGGTATTATTGAGCCTCTGGGTGGCAGTTTCTTCCCTTTTAAAATGACAATGGTAACACACCTCCTTCTTAGGGTTGCTATGAGGATTAGATGATTTCATGTATTTAAAGTACTTTGAACAATGTCTGGCACAAAGGAAGCACTAACTCTTTATTCTAGAAAAAATTTAAGGCAGCCTAAACATATTTCAGAAAATCTTTAAAACTGAGGAAATAAAAAACGATATAATGCTGCTGCATATAATGTGAGTAGCATTGGAGTATGTTTTATTTTTATCTTTTGTTTTAGATACAAGTTTTAAAACTTAAATGACGTGTAATACACATAAAAGCGCAAATCCTAAAGGTGCAGTTTGATGGATTTTCACAAAATTAATATCTTGGTAACAACATACAAGTCAGGAAACAACATAACTAGCATCCCCAAAACCTTTATCAGTTATCCTTAGAGTTACTGCCTCTCCTCACTTCAAGGGTAATGACTGTATCTTTCTAGCCTCATAGATTAATTAGTTGTACCTGTTTTTGAACTGCATATAAGTAAAATAATTTTCTATAGTTCACTCTTAATGTTTAATAGTTTTTAAAAACACAGTTGTAATCCTAGTATAGTTTTGTATCCTAGTATTTTTCCACTTGTGCTTTTATTACATAAGCATTTTTTAGTGTTTCTGTTTTATGTTCATATTCAGTACTTTTTATAAATTCATAATATTTTATTGACTGGATATACTTTACCTTTTTCAATAATTAGGTTATTTCAGTGACCTTATTGTATACCTAACATTTTCATTTTGGTAAATTAAGATATATTGCCAGAATAGGTAAAAGAAAGTCAGTAATTTTATGGATTTGATCTTGTCAAATTGTTCAAGAATTTGTTGACTACCTACTGAATTCTGATGGTATACAAAAAGCATGATGATCCCTTGACTATTTGGGACAATATATATGCCAGGCAAACGTAAAATAGTTGATCAGTATCATAAGACACTGCAGATAGTTACCAAGGTAAGCATTGATCCTGTAGATTCTAAAGGGTCTTACAATAAAAATAACTCATGAAGTCAGCAAATTGTGGGTAAGTTGACATATCATTGAAAATATGGAAGTTGAAATGCTAAGGTAACTTCCTGAAGCCAGGTTTGCTGGAGAAGAGTGGGATTTAGTAACCAAATAAGAAATAGGAAGGATTGGATATTTGCAAGTAATTAAGGCAGTTTACAGGTTTTTATTTTAATTATTTGTGACTGACTACATTTACATAAGTCAAATGTGAAATGGAACAGAAGGAGATACAGTGCTGAGTTTCTTGCTCTTATTTCCCGGTTTCCCAGGACTCGCTTCCGCAGGGCCTCTGCACAGCAGCAGGGACACATTTCTTATTGTACTCTGTGTGAATTGCCAACACTTGACCTGGGAGCAACCAACCGGTCTTAGTCGGATTCTCGAGTGTCCTTCCATGGAAAGTCTGTGCCTGCACAAGTAGAAGTGTATATCCATTCTCCCTCATCTCTTTGTTGTTTCTGAAAGGATAGGTAGTTGAATTCCCATGCTCTAGGTCACTGGTTGCATTTTTAACTTTGGGCTTGTAGGGACAGAGCACATGTCAGTGGTCCTCTTCTGGTTTAACAGCTAGAGCGTGCTTGTATTTGGACCCTTCAAAAACCTGAGACATCACTTACTGTTACCAGAGTAACAAGTTATTTAGAAGGCAAGATACCAAAATTAATTTTTTGGCTGTAATTTAAGGTTATTTTCATAGGACATAGCAATAATTTCCAAAATCTGATACCCTTGCAAGACTGACTAATTAGGAATACGATTTGCGAGAATGGCTTTCTGAGTCAGATCATGATCTGTTTTTCTGCACCTGTGGGATGAGGAAATATTTTCTCCTTTCTATCTTGGGGAGAATTTTTTTTTTTTAACCAGCAATTAGGAAGGTCTGTGGTTTTCAAGGCCCAGTGCTGAAATTCCAGAGCGGGAAGACAAAGTTATACTCCTTAAGGCAGACTTCTCTTGGGCCAGTCTCCTTTTTTAAAATACCCTTTCTCAGTTCCGCCTGCCGTGATACATCATGCTTCTGGTTTATGCCTTGCTGGGGTTCTCATTGTCTCCCTCTGTGAGCATTTAAGATTTAGATGGATTATTCTTCAGAGCTGCGTATCGAATCAAGCTTTTGTTCTTACTGTCACTGTTTTACAGTGATTTTCTAGCAGAGAGGTGGTGGAAATCTCCACTCCACCCTTCTGAAACTCACGTGAGGAGTTAATGTGTGTGGCTCTGCAGGGAATTCTGTTAAGGAAAGCAAAGATTTCTCTCTTTTCTGTTTTTACTAGAGCAGACAGAGGAACAGTTGTGACTAGATTTTTGAGTTTGATGGATACATCTATTCCAGAGCTATCAGTTCAGTTCAGTTGCTCAGTCGTGTCCGACTCTTTGCGACCCCATGAATCGCAGCACGCCAAGCCTCCCTGTCCATCACCATGTCCCGGAGTTCAGTCAGACTCACGCCCATCGAGTCCGTGATGCCATCCAGCCATCCCAGTGATAGGTTCAGAAATAACAATGAAAACAGGATTGCTTTTCAGTCATTGTCAGGCTCTTAGGAAGAAGAGAAGACTGGTTGCCTGGCACTTTGCTAAGTATCTCACGTTCATTAGCTGAGAGGTGGTGGAGACTGGCTCCTGTCCTGCCTGACTCCAGAACCCAAGCCTTGCATCGCTGTACTGTATTTCTTGTTTCTACCAATTGTGTTTAATTTGATCCAAGTTGAATTTTAACATCAGAAATGAAATGTACTGTTTTGGCTTTTAAGTTATACCTGTGGAATAGCTTTATGTGTGGTAATGCTCATTTTTCCATTCATTAAAACCTGTTTGCACTGGCACTACTTTATAGCTAGCTAATGGCTTAAGTACTTTAATCTCCAGTGAGAATTGCTAGGTTACTACCTTCAAGAAGTGAGTTTCTGGGTATTTCTTCCTAGCAGTCAAATTAGGAATTATAACAAGAATGCCGTCCGTATTACTATTAAAAATCCTCACATTTGCACATGGCACTAGGGCTGTTACCATTAGTTTTAATTTTTTAGGACTTTTTTTGTTTTTTGCCTTTCCATAGATTTATGTGAAGCCTTAATGAATTCTCCTTTTTTGTTGTTGTTGTTAGACTTCTTTAAAGAACATTGAATATATGTTAGCATAGGACATAGTTCACTCTTGAAGTTGCTGATGATACCATTTGCACATGTTGAATTTGGTATTCTTATTGCCTTCTAGTTTAAAATTATTTTTATATGACATTTAATAGCAGTTTTATTTGAAATATGTCTCCAAATAAAAGTAGTTCCCATAAATGTAGAAATGGTGGTGGTGCTCATGTGATAGTATATCATGCTTCTTGCTTGAGGCAGTGTACTTCCGGGGCTGTATTCAGACTTAGACCTACATTTCTCTCCAGGTTGTGTTAAGTATCCTTCTGTGCAAGAATGTCTTTAGTTGGTAGTGAGTGTTGTGCAGAAGCAGACGTCTGGAGGTCATACAGTGAGTGCAGTTTCTTTGAAACAGCAGAGCTTTGCTCTGGCCTCAGAGGACAGACAGGAGGGCTGTCACTCCACTGCCTTCCCACCACTGTTTTCTCTGTTTTCAGATCAAGGTTAGTGAAACCCCTTATTCTGGTTTCTGGGCTGATCTGCTAGTCCCGTTGAATTTTATTTGCCTTCTTATCCAGCCTGTACCACGAAGGCAACCCTTTTTCCAGTGCTTTCATGGGGGACATATAATTTCTTGCCCCATTAGCCCTTTGTCAAACTGGCCCCTCTTTCTCTATTAAAAGCTGCTGGAGAGGTCACACAATGCAAATTGAATCCACTGTACTTTTCAAGCTATCTAGCTTTCGCTGCTTCCTGGTGTTACTTTTGTTATATGACTTACTACAGTGACCAGTGCAGCATTTTGTATTTTTCATTCAGCTTCTCCTGTACTTAAACAGATGGTCTCCTCCCTGATTGTTGCAGTCTCAAAATGTGCCTGTATTTTCAGTTTTCAGTTTTCTATTCCCTGGTTCTGTCTCACAAGAGGAAATTGTACTCTGTCCTTTCCAAAGGCAACATTTTCATTTTGCTTCTGGTTACAGTTTTCTTCTTTCCCTATTCTCTCCTTCAGTTTTCTTCTGTTGAGTCCTGTATTCTTCTCCTGTCAAGTCTCTGCTGTTGCTGCTCCACCATTCCTTCCCAAGTATTTTCCTCAAAATCCTATCTCTTTAAATCCTGAGTGTTCAGAATATCGGAATATTGGACCCTGATGCTGGGAAAGATTTAAGGCAAAAGGAGAAGGGGGCAGCAGAGGATGAGATAAGACAGCTTCACTACCTCAATGGACATGAATTTGAGCAAACTCCGGGAGATAGTGGAGATCAAAATGTGGTTCCCAAGCTCCAAAGGGAGTTCCCTGCTTTCTTGTATCACATTTTGTTGCATTTTATATCTCATTTGTTATTCAGCACTGACTGTAAGAACAGACATGTCCTTCACTAGATTCAGTGTTCTTTGAAAGCATATTCCTCTCTTATATGTTTGGCCATTTTTTTTTCTTTTTTAATTTTCTCAACCCTACCTCGCAGATTATCTATTTAATGTATCAGATGAGTGGTGCTGTCTGTATTAAACCATGTGAAGAACAAAATCTTGTAGTTCTTTAGGTACCAAATTTATTCTCAGCCATATAAATATACTGTTGTGAAATTCCAGCCAATTATTCATACAGTGAGATCAGAAATAGTGGTTTTAAAGAATGGAAAGAATGGTGAATTTAAAATATCAAAAATTTCACGACTAATTTTATAATTCTTTTGAAATTTTAGAGAGGAACTGACCCCCAAAATGATCTTATAGTCTAGTCAGCTTGAAAATTAATGTATCAAATTGTGACAGCTGAGTAATTTTGAGTAGGATTGATAGGTATACCTTGTTTTGCCAACAGTAACTTTGTTACTTCTGAAATTGTGATTTGAAAGTGGCATTGTCATGGAAACAGTAGAGCAGTCTTTTTAAAAAAAAAAACCTCTGTTAGCCAGAACATAAACTAATACTATAATTATTTCTGAAATGGCTTATTGAATAGACTTGTGAAACTAGCAGTTTATTAGACTTTTAATGATACCCAGACCAAAGACTGAGGGGACTGTGTATCTTGCCTTGTCCTATGTGTTTTTAGAAGCTTTTTCATTCTCTTGCTGTTTTACTTAATACTCTTACTGGAACTTTATGCTCCTTTTTTTGTTTGTTTGTTTTATTGTAGTACAGTTGATTTATGATGTGTTCATTTCTACTGTACAACAGGGTGCTTCAGTTTTATATTTCTTCCTATTCTTTTCCATTATGGTTTATTATCAGTGAATACAGTTCCCTTTGCTATACAATAGGACCTTGTTTTATATGTAACAGCTTACATCTGCTAACACCTCTTCCCCTTGGCCACCACAAGTCAGTTCTCTATGTCCCCGAGTCTGTTAGTGTTTGGTAGATAGGTTCGTTTGTGTCATATTTTAGACTCGACATATAAGCGATATCATATGGTATTTGTCTTTCTCTTTCTGGCTGACTTAGTATGTTAATTTCTAGTTGTATCCGTGTTGCTGCAAATGGCATTATTTTGTTCTTTTTTAATGCCTGAGTAGTATTCCAGTGTGTGTGTGTGTGTGTGTGTGTGTGTAATGCCTGAGAAGTATTCCATTGTGTGTGTGTGTGTAATGCCTGAGAAGTATTCCATTGTGTGTGTGTGTGTGTAATGCCTGAGAAGTATTCCAGTGTGTGTGTGTGTGTGTGTGTACACACGTACGTACACGCCACATCTTTATGCATTCGTCTTTAGGTTGCTTCCATGTCTTGGCTATTGAGAATAGTGCGGCTGTGAACATAAGAGTGCCTGGGTCTTTTTGAATTATTTAGTTCTGTCTGGGTATATGCCCAGGAATGGGATTGCTGAATCATATGGTAATTCTATTTTTTGTTTTCTGGGGAACCTCCATACTGTTTTCCAAGTGGCTGCACCAACTTGTATCCCCACCAACGGTATAGAAGGGTTTCTTTTCTCTCCAGCATTTGTTTGTAGATCTTTTAGTGATGGACATTCTGACCAGTGTGTGAGGTAGTACCTCACTAGTTTTGATTTGCATTTCTCTGATAATTGGTGATGTTGAGCATCTTTTCATGTCCCTGTTGGCCATCTACCTATGTGTCTTCTTTAGAGAAATGTCTACTTAGGTCTTCTGCTCATTTTTCAATTGAGTTGTTTGGGTTTTTGTTATTTAGTTGTATATGAGCTGTTTGTAAATTTGGAAAATTAAGCACTTGTTGGTCACATTGTTTGCAAAGTTTTCACCCAGTCTGTGTTTATTTTTTCATTTTGTTTATGGTTTCCTTTGCCACGCAAAAGTTTGTAAGATTGATTAGGTCCTATTTGTTAATTTTTATTTTTGCTGCCTTGGGAGACTGACCTAAGAAAACATTGGTAGGATTTATGCCAGAGAATGTTATTGCTTACAGTCTCCTGTAGGAGTTTAATGGTTCATGTAATATATTGTAGTCTTTAAGCTATTTTGAGTTTATTTTTGTGTATGGTGTGACAGTGTGTTCTAATTTCATTGATTTACATGCAGCTGTCTAACTTGCCCAGCACCACTTGCTTAGGAGACTTTCTTTTTCCCATTGTATATTCTTGCTTCCTTTGTTGAAGATTAATTGACTGCATGTGTGTAGGTTTATTTCTGGGCTCTCTATTCTATGGGGTTTTATGCTATTGAGCAGTGTTGGTTACTGAAGATTCTGTGATCAGGTTTAGAGGAAACAGTGATAAGATATTTAATGGAACGGGAAAGAATCGTAGGGAGAGTCTTGATCAGAAATATCTTCTCTGTATAGGACTTTCCTGGTAATCTAGGGGTTAAAAACTCCATGCTTCCACTTCAAGGGGTGTAGATTGGGGATCCCTGGTTGGGGAAGTAAGATCCCACATGCTGTGTGGTGTGGCAAAAAAAATTAAAAAAAAAAAAAGGAAATATCTTCTCCAAGAGTGTTCTTACCGTTTACGGAGAGTAGCCTAAGGATACACAAGTTTTAGAAAGAAAAGAGAAAAAGAGACCTGAGATAGGTCATCCAGCATCAGGTTACTTTCATCCTTTTCCTGACCCCCTGGAACTTCTTTTCCTGTTTTATCATGAGAACTCAGAAATTTCTTGTGACTTTTAGGACTCAAGACTTTTTTTTTCAAACAGTTGCCTGCAGAAGAATCACCTGAGAAACTCATTCATCGCCGAGTCACAGGTGGGTCCCGCTTTGGGCCCACCTCCAAGTGATTTTGATGTGTGTGATCTTGGACCAAACTCGGAGAAGCCCAGCTAGAGCCAGAGAACTAGCTAGGAAGGCCCAAGTTTGCCTTATTGGACTGTGTGATCTGGTTGCATCCCTTACTCAGTTTTGTTTATTTGTTAAAATTTAGAGTACAAACAAGCCAGAGAAATCTTTTCTGGAGCAGTAAGTGCCTGAATTATTGTTTGTACATATAGGCTGTGACTGGTTTGCAATTCAGGTTTGGTAGCAGTTATGTTCCCACTAATTTGGCATTTGCTACAACGAATATATCTACTACCAACTCCCTCTCCACTATCTTGACATTCTATAGAGTTTGTTGTTTTTCTCTTTATTTTCATCTTTTAAAAGCTGATTTTTTTTTTTTTTTTTACTTAAAGATCTTTTAATCCTGTGACTCTTAGCTAGGGGCTATCCCCCTCCCCCACCCTGCCTCCTCTGGGACATTTTTAGCAGTGTCTGGAGACGTTTTTGAATTGGTAGTCTGGGAAGAGGGTAGTGGGTAAAATTCAGGGATGCTCTTAAACTGCACAGAATAACAATAGCTCACAACAGAGGGGTTATCCAGCTTAAATGCCAACATCACCGAAGTTGTGAAGTGTTGCTTTAACATCTGTTGTCATTATACAGCTACTCCAGGAGCAGTGTAGTTTTCCCTTTATGTGACATGCTAGATGAACATGATGATGACGCAGGAATTGTAAGTGTTGATGGACAGATCAGGGAAAAGAAATTTAGAGAACTCATTTGATTCCTTTTCCTGTTTCTGTGTAATTTGAGGATTAAAGGAAAAATGGTTGTTCGTCTGATAGTGTTCTAAACCTAGGATCATTGGCTGTACCCACGGCCTATCTGTTGAAGTTTACCTTTCAGCTGTTATTCATACTTCAATACTATCTACAATATAGTTTTTCAGACTGCATGTTGTGACCCACTGGTAGGTTGTGAAATTAGTGTAGCAGGTGATAACCAGCATTTTTGAAAAGTTAAATACAAAATAAAAGCGTGCGCCACATCTAGTAAGGGTAGGTTTTGTCTTGTGAAACCTATTTTAATTATATATTGTCAAGGAGGCAAATTCCTTTTTCCTAATTTTTTCTAAATAATTATTCTCTTTGCTAATTTCCTACTCTTCTAATTCTTTGGCTGTGACCCTATGAATTAGACTGACAAAAGACAGATTAATAAGAAAACAAACAGAAGTTTATGCTTACACGTGGCAGCACTCAGGGATGAGTTACTCTAGGGTTAGCTAGAACTTGGGCTTACATAGCATCTTAGCAAAGAAACAAATTTTCAAAGTGACAAGACAAAAGGGAAGGACTTTGAGTTTCTAGGGCTACAAACTGGGAAGGTAAATGTATGGGAAGCTAATGGTCAATAAAAGATAGTTGGTAGGGTTACATGGTTCCTCTGGTGCCATCTCCAGGGTGATAAGGGTCTAAATTTGAGTTTAATTGTTGTCCTTCCTGGCAAAGAAAAAGTGTGGGGGAGGGGTACCTGTGTAAATTCCTGTCCTGCTTTTGGGCATATAAGGACAGGCAAAGAGCTTTCTTTGTTTTTGCTTCTTCTCAGTTGTTCTTAACTTAAAATAGTCCTTAAGGACCAAAGTAGTCCTTACAGACACTAGCATGGCATGTTTTGAGGTAGCGTATTTTGCCCACTACAGCATCTGTGCATGGGTGTTCTGGGTCATGATGTAAAAGTATATTTCTTGCTGTGGCTTACAGGGAAAAAATGGAAAGCCACTAACTCCAATTAATTATAAAAGCAATATTAGCTGCATGTTTTATAGTTCTGGAAACTAAGATTTAATTTATTGATTTTGGGAAGCAGAAAACTTAGTTCAGTTTTTAATTAGAACATTTTGGCTTTGTACTGTCATGTGGTAATTTTAGAGTGCATTTTGAATTTATAAGATTTTCTGATAAATACTGGGTTTGGCAGCATTCTTGAATTGTAATTTTGTTTCATTAAAGATCATTGTTTACATGTGCTGTAATGTATCAATAACAATGGAGTCCCAATAATGAGATTTGGATATTAACTGATTAGAAACTGCTTACATCACAGTGTTATGGAACTTTTCCATTGTCTACAAAAAGCTAACATTTCAGGATAAATTCAAACTTCTTACATAGAGTTTTTGAGTTGAGACACTCACCTAGTTGACAAATTTTAATTTCATATTAAAGATTAATTCTGAAGATTAGACTATTAAAGATTAATTCAAATGTAATTTATTAGAATTAAATCATTAAAGATTAAGTAATATACAACTAAACCAAAATATTAAAAGATTAATTCTAATATTTATTTTAGATTAAATTTGGTAGAAGCTTTTGTAGAAGATGCAGAATTGAGGCAGAGTTTACAAGAAGATTTACTTCGTCGATTTCCAGATCTTAACCGACTTGCCAAGAAATTTCAAAGACAAGCGGCAAATTTACAAGATTGTTACCGACTCTATCAGGGTATAAATCAACTCCCTAATGTTATTCAGGCTTTGGAAAAATATGAAGGTAAAAAATTATTTTGTTTTTGTTTTCCTTCACTCCAGATATACTTAGCAAATGTGCTGTCCTTTTTAAAGTTGGTTCTGGTAACTCGTCTTTAAGTTTTTCTAATAACAGGTTTGTATTACCCTCTGGCTACATTGCAGAAGCCAGAAGTTGTGAGACAGTTTAGAATTCTTGTTTTTTAGAAATGAATATTAGGATTATGAGGTTTATTAATAGGTCTCTTGCACTAACAGGGGAGGCTAAACAAGATTTGATTGATGAAGAAGACGAACAAGACCCAAAATGACAGTGCTTATGAATGTTTGGTTTCTTACAGGGAAAGGATGCAGTCTGGCAGCCACACTAGAGTAAGGATAATGTGTCAGAGTCAAAAGCTGTCAGAACAGTGGGGCCAGGGAGCTTAGGTTCTGGTACCTATGGAAAGGTCCTTGATGAGGTGCACCTTCTCAGATCAAGGACCACTAATGTAAGGAGAACATCCTGGAACCAGGGAGCTTTAAACAGTTTTGTTGGACTTTTTAATATTTTGCTGGTCTTGTGGACGGTTTCCTGTTCTGTAACTAGCTTCCACAGCAGAGCCCTCTTGGGGCCTCACTGAGACCGGATACAAATCATCAATCACAGTGCTACTAAGCTGAATGAACTACCTTGAATCTCCTTGGACTAGTGATTACAAAATAACACAATTCGTATGTTTCATGCCTTGACCAGGGGGCTGCCATGTAGGAACTTTAAGAAAACACCGCAGGCTAATTCCAGATCTGTTGGAATTAACCTTTCCAGTACACCTGTGAAAGAAAGTTAAGACAGAAAGTCTTGGTGGTAACAGTTGAAGTCAGAGGGAAGCTACTAGAATAAAGTAAGCAGAGTCATATAATAGTTAATCAATATAATATTAGTGGATAAAATCAGATTGCCATGAGCATAGTTTTTAAAGTGAACATAAGTTTCTACAATGAATAGGAAGTACAAAGGTATATGTCTAATATATAAAGCATTTTCAGAGTTAAAAATCAATATCTCTTAGAACTATTAAAAACAAAACTTTCAATATTATATGAAAATTTGATGAACTTTTTTGGAGATAGACTTAGAACAATGATGACTGGTACGAAATAAGTATAGATTTAACTTAAATTTTGTGATAACCTTTCCTCTTATTTATCTAGCAGAATGTTAAAGAATAGCTAACTGCTTGTCTTTTCAGAGTACCATTGTATATAAAGTAATCCTGTTCTAGTCAGGGCTTCTCATTAGACCAGTGAGACTTAAATGCTCTTGTATTTAGTGCCACCAAAGTGAAATTAGAGGAGATTGGTCTTTTTTGTTTTTTCTTGTGCCTCTATTTCCTCACCCTATAAATGACTATCTTCTACTGTTTTGATTTCCTGATTGCGTCTCCTCTGGCTTCATTTCTGCAGGATCAGCTGGAAGTGCCAGGGGACTGACCAGTGTTAGGGGTGTAATCAAGGTGTGGTCATGGAGATAGGCTGTCTAAACAATTCACTCTTACCACTTAATATCAGCTGTTTTAAACATTCCTCTTCTCATCTCTTCCTTCATAAGGTAAAAAAGGTTTCCTTGTCCCTGCATCCCCTTCTTATACCTGTACCCAGTGAGGTTTCTGAAAGCCTACATTTTCTTCTTCCACTGATTGCACTGGCTTCAGCCCTACCCATAGTACTGAAATGGCATTTGTTGAAACTTCCTTGTTGCTAAATTCAGTGAACATGGTCTAGTGTTACCTAACCAGGTTTCACTGGTGTGTGTGATAGTCTTTTTTTCCTCCCAGTTTTATTTAGATGTAATTGACACATACCATTGTATAAGTTTAGGTCTACAACACAATGATTTGATATGTATATATACTGTGTAAATCACCACAATACGTTTAGTTAACATGTTACCTCACCTCACGTAGTTATTTTTTTTCTTGTGATGAGAACTTTTAAGATGTAATCTCTTAGCAACTTTCAAATATGGAATACAGTTTTGCTTTGTTTTTTTTTAAACTAGTCACCATGCTGTACATTACATTGCCAGGACTTTTAAATCTTACAACTTGAAATTTGTACCTTTTGACTACCTTCACCTGTTTCCTCCCCCAGCTGTCTCTGGCAACCATGAACTCTGTTCTGTTTTTATGAGTTTGGTCTTATTAGATTTCACATGTAGGTGAGATCATACAGCATTTAACTTTCCTGTCTCTTTTCCCTTGACATATGCTCTCCAGTTCCATCCATGTTATTGCAGATGGCAGGATGTCTTTCTTTACGGTTGGATGATACTCCATTGTGTGTGTGTGACACGTTTTCTTTATCTGTTCCTTCCTCGTTGGACACTCAGGTTGTTTCCATGTCTTGGCTGTTGTAAATAATGCTGCAGTGCACGTGGGAGTGCAGATATTTCTTAAAGATAGTGATTTAATTTTCTTTGCCTGCTCCTTAAGTGTAGCCACCCCCCAACCCAGTTCTATTTTTGACCCTCTTTTCACTCAGCACCTGAAACTTTAAAGCTGGGATTCTTGAATGCATTCTTGACAGTATCTTGATATTTCATGTAAAACTTTGTGTATATGTATTTTGAGGAGGAGGGAGGATCTGTAATTTTCATCAGATACTCAAAAGCATATGTAACCTCCCCCCCACAAAATGTAAGAAATACTGATTCGCACATTATCTGGGGACTCTTTCCTCATTCCTTGGTATGTGCACAGAAGTTAGAAATTTGACTTGAAAGTGGCACTCTTTAACAACCTTCCTGCATATGTGTGGCTTAATGTGACTGAGCAGCAACAATAAAGTGTGCTTGAGGGTTTTCAAGTCAATTATGAGATCATAACAGTATGAAAATTTAATGCTTCGTATTGTCAGTTTGTTAACTGATGTCCAATTAAAATATTTGAAATCACCCAGCATAGAAAGTATTAGAGGAGGAAGACGGTTCCAAGTTTTGTGATGCTAAGAGCTACACCTTTCTCTTTCTATAATATGGAATGTTGGAGAATTGAGGTGTATCCTAGGCACTGAGAGACTAGCTGACCTGTCTGGAGTTTATTTTAATTGAAGTATACTTGATTTACAATATTGTGTTAGTTTCAGATGTACAACATAGTGATTCAATATTTTTATAGGTTATGCTCCATTTAAATTATTATAAAATATTGGCTATATTCCTGTGCTGTACAAATTATCCGTGTAGCTTACTTGTTTTACCCATTGTAGTCTGTGCCTCTTATTCCCTATCCTTCAGTTGCCTCTCCTCATTCTTTCTCCCTGCCGGTTGAGCGACTGAACAAGAGCATATGGGGAACAGTGTTCTCTGTATCTGAGTCTGCTTCTGTTTTGTTATATTTGTTCTGTTTTTTAGATTCTGCGTATGAGTGATAACATACAGTAGTTGGCTTTCTCTAGCTTCTTTCTTTCTTTTGTTGTTAAATATGCTTATTTGGCTGCATCAGGTCTTGGTTGCAGCCTACGGGATCTTTGCTGTGTCAAGAGGGTCTTTTGATGCTCGGTGGCATGTGGGTTCTCAGTTCTCTGATCATACTGTTTTTCACAGTGGCTACACCCATTTACATTCCCACAGTACAAGGGTTCCCTTTTCTCTACAGCCTCGCCAATAATTTATTTGTGGTCTTTTTCATGATAGCCATTCTGACAGGTGTGAGGTGATGTCTCATTGTGGTTTTGATTTGTATTTTTCTGATGATTAGCAGTGTTGAGCATCTTTTCATGTGCCTCTCATGAGTTTCTTAAAAAACACAGTAGAATGGCATTTTGCAGAGTTCAGTATAGCTTGTTAGCCTACTGATTTCATGGAGAAAGCCAAAACAGGCTAATTTATGAGGAAAAATCAAATATGCTGTCTTTAAAAGTAAACTCATTAAAAGTTTTAAAAAGATATATTTGTATATTACTAGAAATTGAGTAAGTTCTGCCATCGTGTGATGTTTTAGTTTTGACTAACTTTAGGTTTAATGTTATTTTAATGTTATTCCTGGAAAAAACGAAAATAAACTCAGAGACAGCAGAGGGCAGCAACAGTTTAGAAAGTAGATTTGCATTGAGTGATGAAAGCTCTACTCTAAATTATCTTTCTCCTCTTTGAAAAAGAAAAGGCTATTTTAAAAGTATACTTGGCCTCTGTCATTCCTCGTATCTTTTAAAATTAAAAAGTTGAGGCACACATTTACAACATGGGTGGATCCAGAGATTATCATACTAAATAAAGTCAAAAGAGGAAGACAAATACCTTATGATATCATTTATATATGGAATGTAAAGTACGACACAAATGATCATAGCTGTGAGACAGAAACAGACTCATAGACGGCAGACCTGTGGTTGCCAGGAGGGGGGGAAAGGGGGAGGGAAGGATCGGGCATTTGGGGATAGCAGATGCAAAGTATATATGGAATAGATAAAAAACAAGATCCTACTGTATAGTACAGGGAAGTATATTCAGTATCTTGTGGTAAACCATAATGCAGAGGAATGTGAAAAAATATGTATAACTGAGCCATTTGGTAGTACAACAGAAATTAGCGCAATACTGTAAATCAACTAAACTTGAATACAGTTTTTTTAAAAAGCTGAGGCACAACCTAAAACAATGGTATTCTGCATTTGGAGCAAATTTTTTGACAGTGCTTAAAACAACTGTAAGTATCAAGATTACTTTATTGATGAACTTTATTGTAACAGTATCATACTGAGGTTTGTAACTCTTGCCCCTGTCCACGTCCAAATTAAAAACCTTACATGTGCTATTTTCCTTCCCCTGGTCTGTACCTCCTCCTCAGTGAACCCGTAGTAATCTTTTTTTAGCATGTCTGATCGTGTCATTTCTTCTCTTTTGGTTCTGAACACGTTGCTTTGCTTCCTGTAGCCTTCCAGAAGCAGCCCCGTTCCTGCGCCTGGCCGGGCTGCTGCTGCTCGGTCAGGCTCTCTCATTCTCCCTCGCAGCACCGCTCTGCTCACTAGATTGTTTCTCCAGACTGCTCTGGTGACACATGCTTTTCTGCACGTTTTTACTTTGTCTTTATTGCACTTTACTACCTGGTCTATGTGATGGACTCCACTAATATTTAAGATTGAGCTCAAACCTCACTCTTTCTATGCAGCCTCCTCTGCCCTCATTATTCTGGTTTCCATAGCACCTTCTGCTTATCTCCATTGCTTTTTAACCCTAAATGACATAGTTCAATTCAGTTGTTCATTTGTGTCTGACTCTTGGCCACCCCATGGACTGCAGCACGCCAGGCCTCCCTGTCCATCACCAACTCCCAGAGTTTACGCAAACTCATGTCCATTGAGTCAGTGATGCCACCCAACCATCTCATCCTCTGTCATCCCCTTCTCCCACCTGCAATCTTTCCCAGCATCAGTTCTTCACATCAGGTGGCCAAAGTATTAGAATTTCAGCTTCGGCATCAGTCCTTCCAGTGAATATTCATGACTGATCTCTTTGCTGTCCATGGGACTCTCAAGAGTCTTCTTCAGCACCACAGTTCAAAAGCATCAATTCTTTGGTGCTCAGCTTTCTTTATAGACCAACTGTCACATCCATGCATGACTACTGGACAAACCATAGCTTTGACTAGATGGACCTTTGTTGGCAAAGTAATGTCTCTGCTTTTTACTATGCTGTCTAGGTTGGTCATAGCTTTTCTTCCAAGGAGCAAGTGCTAGGGTCCAGCCCCCGCAGGATCCAGGGGAACCCGAAGGAGAAACGGCGTTGGCAAATGAATGAATGAATGAATGAGAGAGGAATAGAGGAGAGAAAGAGGCTGATATTCCTTGGTTTACATAGAAAGCCAGTAAAGCCCCGAGACAAGGAGCTTGCCCTGTTCACGGAGGCCATAGGTGCCCTCCCAGTCTCCTGAGGGAGTGAAGACACAGAACATCTTCCTGTTCAGGTCTTAGAAACCTGGGCAGATAAGTGAATGCAGGGAGCCTCTGTGCTCCAAGGGATCAGCCTGAAAAAGAGAGTAAGAGAAAGAAAGAAAGGAAAAAGACACAGGGTGACCAAGCTTCTTCGAGCGAGCCCAATTACTTTATTTTCAGAAGGGACTTTTATACCTTAGCTTGTACATAGAGGGAAATGAAAGATGCAAGGTCATACAGAGTCAGCCCAAACATTCCAGCAGTTTTGCCCTTATCGAAATCAGGATTTTTTCTGCAAACCTTTCCCACAAATGATGCTGTGTACATTATCTTCTGGCCTTGAAGGCCTGTGAACATTTTATGACCCTCTTTTGATAAAGGCTGCTTTATCAACCAGAAAACTTATTTTCCCTCAAAGTATTTTTTCTTTATATTTCTAATCTATGTCAGCCTCAGAAAATGCTAAACAGTTACATTTC
Source organism: Ovis canadensis (assembly GCF_042477335.2). Classification (NCBI taxonomy): domain Eukaryota; kingdom Metazoa; phylum Chordata; class Mammalia; order Artiodactyla; family Bovidae; genus Ovis; species Ovis canadensis. Next base: position 77,129,479 of record NC_091247.1, on the reverse strand, counting down.
TTGCAGAGCAAAGGTGCAGTGAGTTACAAGAAAGAAAGAACCAATTAGCTCAAAGGTCTGATGTGGTTAAATTCAAGGCTACTGCTTGTTTTTCTTACATTCCAACTATGTTAACTAATGCACTCCTAGGTGCACAGTGGATAAGAGATATGGGAACTTAGCAACAAGCATTGGCCCAATAATGAAATCCTACACCAGCACTGCTCTAATAACTTTTAACTATTTGAAAGGCTCTATGTTATAGGCTTCCCGTGCCTCTCACAGTTGGGAGGCTGTGAACAATCATATGCGTAGCTGCAAGAGTCTGGATAAACTTGCCAAGCAAGCCAGAATGCTAACAGAGGGGGTTTGAATTGAAATTTTCCTCTCATGTCCAGGAGACTTATTAGCTAGAGCCCTAAGTTGAGCCCCCTGTATGTCAGGAGAGTTGATGAAAGGCACAAAATAGTAAGACCGACAGATTCTGGTTTTGGGGTAGATGCTCGAGCTGGTCTAGGGAGCCCCTTGAGTCTGGAAGCCTTGCTTAACAGTGCTCTTCCACATGACCTTGTCCTGGGTGGGATGGCCCATGCTGGCTCCCGGCAAGCAAGCATCTTTAATTTCATGGCTGCAGTCACCATCTGCAGTGATTTTGGAGCCCAACAAAATAAAGTCTCACTGTTTCCATTTTTTCTCCATCTATTTGCAATGAAGTGATGGGACCAAATTCCATGATCTTAGTTTTCTGAATGTTGAGTTTTAAGCCAGCTTTTTCACTCTCCTCTTTAACCTTTATCAAGAGGCTCTTTAGTTCCTCTTCACCTTCTGGCACAAAGGTGGTGTCATCTGTATATCTGAGGTTATTGATATTTCTCCCAACAATCTTGATTCCAGCTTGTGCTTCATCCAGCCCAGCATTCCTCATGATGTACTCTGCGTGTAAGTTAAATAATCAGGGTGACGATATATAGCCTTGACATAATCCTTTCCCAATTTGGAACCAATCTGTTGTTCCATGTCCAGTTCTAACTGTGTTTCTTGACCTGCATACAGATTTTTCAGGAGGCACAGTAAGTTAGTTTAATAATAATCCCTCCTTTTAACCTGATTGCTTAGCTTCCTTCTAAATGGGAGATAAGAATATGAAAGCAATTTAGTTGGCATTTCTGAAAAGGAATCTGGTTTACTAATGTAGCACTTTTTAAACCTTAGGTTTATATAAAAGTAGTTTAAGATCTGGCTGGGTGCTCGCTTCAGCAGCACATATACTAAAATTGGAACGATACAGAGAAGATTAGCATGGCCCCTGCGCAAGGATGGCACGCAAATTCGTGAAGCGTTCCATATAAAAGAACAACAACAACAAAAAAGATCTGGCTGGTTTTTGTGTTTCGGAGATATTTTCTTTAAATTTGGTTTTTATCAGTTTTTAAAGCAAGGTAAACTCTGTAATTATTCTACCATCCAGAGGTAATCATTATTAATATTTTGGTATATGTTGTTTCATTCTTTAAACAAAATTATAGAAGGTTAGTTCTGTTTAACACGTGCTTTGACAGTGAAGACTTGTTCTAATGAAGTTCGTGTATTAGGGAATAATTGAGCATAATGTGAATTTTACAGTGCTTATATACATTTTTGTCTGTGGGAAACACGAGGTGAATGCAAAAGATTGGCACCCAGCTGAACTGAGCAGTGTAGGAATATGCAAAACGCACACTCACACACACTCCCACCCCTCAGACATCTGTGATCTCAGTTCACCTGTGTGTCGTGAGCCACACTTACTCGTGTCGGGTGTTACAACTTTGTGCTCCAGTTTAGATGACTCACCATTTCACAATAACTCACGAGCTGCAGCCTTTTGGAAGTCCATCTCAAGAAGCAAACTTTGTCTTTTGTGAGGTAAATGCATTATTTATTGTAGTGTTTATATAGTTCCTATCAAAACTGTGCAGTTGTTCCTATCATTAAGAAAAAATTTTTTAATAAATTTTTTCTTTATTTCTTTATGGAAGTATAGTTGACTTACCCAGTTAGTGTCAGAGAAAATCGCTTGGTATGGCAGGAACCTCCACGCAGTTGGTGACCAGAAATGAACTAGTGTGTGTAAAGGAGACAGAGGAGGAAGACTCACAGATGGGAAGGAAAACGGGGGACGCTGAGTTTTCCTTTGCAGTCGTAACCCCTTAAGATTATTTTTTTCCTTCCTCTCACACATCAGTTCCTATAGCAATTTTCTCATCTTATCTTTTATTAGAGTATAATTTAAATGTCTTCTTTCTTGTCTTCCCATTGCTACTTAGATCACTACCTTGACTATCTTCAGTCTTATCTTCAATGATAAAAGCTTTCACATTCTTGAGTCAATATTCATATTATCTCTGCATTTCTATTCTTTCAGTCACCAAAATACACTAACTGATCATCATAATAAAAAGCAAACAGTGTTGGTGAGGATGCAGAGAAATTTTCTTGTACATCTTGTGGCTAAAACTATAAATCAGTAAAGCCTTCCTGGAAAAATAACTTGTCAAAGTATAATTATTTGCCATTCAAATGCAGACAAGAGGGCAAAAGTCTAGAGGGATTAAAAAAAATTAACAGGTTTTTCTTCTAGAGTTAGATTGGAAGTTGACATTTTTACATTATTACTTTTATTATTAAAAAAAATGCAGAGCCTAGTGAAAAATAGTTTCAGGAATTTACTAATAGAAAAACAAAACACCAGAGTTGGGGTGGGGGGAATACCAGAAAGGTACTCAAACCTTTAAGTTTATGCATAATAATTTCGTAGAACTTTAAAATATAGTAGGTATTAGCTAAATATAATTTATATGTTATAAATATTTTAAAATAATAAATAGCTTTTAATATTTAAAATATAATATCAAACAGAGGTTAACTAATAGCAACTGACAGTTGGTACTATTTTTACTATTATAAAATTGGTACTATTTTTTTTAATTAAGAGTACAGTTAGTACATTTTTATCCCACCAATATATTGTTACACTTTTCCATATAGCCAGTTTTGTTATAATGTGACATATGCATCCCTATGCAAAACTTTTTAATTAAAACCAGTTTACAAGATAAAAGAGGTCAAAATGCAACACTCAGAAATTTCATTAGTGACGCTCTGGTCACCAAATGTGTGGAGGCCCCCCCCCCCACACCCCCCAAGTAACTTCTGTGACACTGACTGACTACAATTAATTGCGATTTAACTCAATCCTGACACGATCCCCTAGAGATAGCATCAGATCCCGCAGGTTAAGGGCTCAATCCCACAAGATGGCCTCCAACCTCTCCACCCAGTCTAAAACCCAGGCATCACCTGTGCTTCTGACCAAGTGGTCCCAATGACCACCCCTCCCTTGGGGGTTAATTTGCTTGAGCAGCTCACAGAACTCAGGGAAATACTTGGTTATACTTACTGATAAAGGATGCAGATGAACAGCCAAATGAAGAGATATGACAAGTCTGGGAGGTTCCTAAACATAGGCACTTGTCCTTTGAGGTGGGAGCATGTCATTCTGGTATAGATGTACTTGCCCACCTGAACGTTCTCTGGCCCCTTCCCCCCCACTATTGGGATTTGGAAGGCCTCCTCATGTAGCCACGATCAATTATTAACTCCATTTCCAGCTGCTCTCCCCTCCTTGGATGACAGGAGTTGGGGTTAGAGCCAAACATTCCAAACTCCTAATCATGGCTTGGTCTTCCTGGTGAGCAGCCCACCTCAGGTCACCTTATTAGAATATGAGATGCTCCTATTGCTCTTCTCACTAGGAAATTACAAGGGTTTTAGGAACTCTACCAGGAACCAGCGGCAGAGACCAGCATTTATTTTCTGTTACAGAGACTAGCACAGTGTGAAATGATACTCATAACTAGTGAAATGATACTCATAACTAATCAGTGAAATCAGAAGAGAAAGTCAGCGTAGGAAAGAAAATTACTATTTTGTCAAAATGACAGTAGTAATAAAAGGAAACAATGGATATTGTCAGAGAACGAATTGCTTGCAAATAAAGGAATGGGGACAGGTGGCTGTGATTAGCAAAGAGGATGACATGACCAGAGGACCTGAAAAGTAGGAGAGGGCAAGGGTGATGAGGGAGGAAAAGAGGTCAAAAATGTCTTGTGATAAACCATACTGGGAAAGAATATGAGGAAAAGTATATATATGTATGACTGAGTCACTTTGCTGTTCAGCAGAAATTAACACAGCATTGTAAATCAACTATACTTCATAAAACAAAAAAAACTAATAGGGTGACTGTTGGCAGTGAAGGAATAACAGAGATGCCCTTGTGCTGAAGGCTGTTACTCACAGTGATCGAATTATTTTGTTTACTGTGATTCACTGCACTTCAACTCTTGGTTTCTTTACTAATTTGGTAATATTTTGACTCCAACCTCATATTTGTGTGAATACTGTAAACTTTAATTAGCAGCATCTTGCCAACCTTTTTTCCACTTATATGAATTTTTAAATCCATTTCATAAATATATTTAAGGGTGAGATAAAGTTTAATTGTACTTAATAAAACTTCTAAACTGGAATTAAAAAGATGAGAAAATTATGTTAAATTAGTCATGGGAAGGTGGGCATAGAATAAATTTTAAAATCTTTGTTAGTTGAAACTCATGTCTTTTTATTACCATATACCAAAATATTTACTGGAACAAGAATGCTAATACTAACTTTATTATTTTTCTTTATTTAATTTGTTTTTTGGCTGATCTTTGTTTCTGTTACGTGGGCTCTCTCTAGTTGCTGCGAGAGGGGGCTGCTCGTCATTGCCGTGCAGCAGGCTTCTCATGCAGTGGCTTCTCTTGCCACTGAGCACAGGCTCTAGGTGTGCAGGCTTCAGCAGTGGCAGCATGTGGGCTCCGTAGTTACGGCACACGGACCTAGTTGCTCCACAGCATGTGGCATCTTCCAGGAACAGAGATTGAACCCATGTTCCTGTGTTGGCAGGTAGATTCGTATCCACTGGACCACCAGGGAAGTCCCTAATACTAACTTTATAATTAATTTAGACTTTAGGTTGCTTTTTCTGGTCTTAAAGTTAGTGTCAGTGTCAGGAGGACACGTGTAAAGAAGCACCTCATATGTTATCCGAAACTTCCCTATAGTTCATTTTGATTTTAGTGTTACTTTCATTTAACTTGATTAGAACATCTTAGTGTCTTTTTCTTAATCATTTTGCCAGCCATTTCCAATGATTTCTTAGTTACATTTAATAAGATGTAAATGATTTGAGAAAGATGTTTACCAACAATTTTGGTTCAACTGCAGCCAGTTTACCTAGCAGCCTCAACTTTGCCACACACTGATCTAGGAAGCTGGGGGCCTGTGGTGTGGTTGGCATCTGCCTGTGGTGGATAAGACCAGGCAATGCAAGCATAGGTGCTTAAAGGGGCCTGGCAGGTTACAGATAAATAGTGCAGAATGGTGGGCTGATGAGCTGATGAGCTGGGGAAGTCATGGTCAGACTAAAGTGAGCCACTGCTCGTCAGACCACTGATTATCACTGAATGGGAATTCTGACTGAGGATTTCCCATAAGGGCCCATGTTTCAGTGTCTACTGTGAATTCTTCTCTTTAAACTCTTCTTTGGTGTTCTCTCTGTAAAATGGCCCCAGTCATCTGCCCAGCAGCCTAAGCCTTGCCTCTTGCCCCTCTCTCGTTGCATTCACTCAGTTACCAAGTCCTGTTGGTATCGCATCATATGTATTCTTCACCTCTAGACACCTCTCCATCCCACCGCCAGCTCCCTCAGTTCAGTTCCGTTCAGTCACTCAGTTGTGTCCAACTCTTGTGACCCCATGAATCACAGCACGCCAGGCCTCCCTGTCCATCACCATCTCCCAGAGTTCATTCAAACTCACGTCCATCGAGTCGGTGATGCCATCCAGCCATCTCATCCTCTGTCATCCCCTTCTCCTCCTGCCCCCAATCCCTCCCAGCATCAGAGTCTTTTCCAATGAGTCAACTCTTCACATGAGGTGGCCAAAGTACTGGAGTTTCAGCTTTAGCATCATTCCTTCCAAAGAACACCCAGGACTGATCTCCTTTAGAATGGACTGATTGGATCTCCTTTCAGTCCAAGGGACTCTCAAGAGTCTTCTCCAACACCACAGTTCAAAAGCATCAATTCTTCGGCGCTCAGCTTTCTTCACAGTCCAGCTCTCACATCCATACATGACTACTGGAAAAACCATAGCCTTGACTAGATGGACCTTTGTTGGCAAAGTAATGTCTCTGCTTTTGAATATGCTCTCTAGGTTGGTCATAACTTTCCTTCCAGGGAGTAAGCGTCTTTTAATTTCATGGCTGCAGTCACCATCTGCAGTGATTTGGGAGCCCCCAAAAATAAAGTCTGACACTTCCTAGTCCAGGCTATAATCCTTTCTTCCCTGAACTACTGTCAGCCTCCTAATGTTTTTGCTGTCTTTTGCCTTAGCACTCTCTAATCCATTATCTGCTTCAGCCAGCTGTCTTTCTTAATATGTAAATATATTTATATGTAAAAATATAAATGTCATTAGCCCTTCGGGGGTTTTTCACCGGCTATAGGATTGGAGTATGAGCCGACCCCTCATAGCTTGTTGGCTCTGCCTGTCTCTGTCTTTCCTTTCTCTGCTAGTACTCATTGCCAGTGTTTCTTACACTTTTTGACTATGACTCAAAGTAAGGTTGGAGAAGGAAATGGCAGCCCACTCCAGTATTCTTGCTTGGGAAATCCCATGGACAGAGGAGCCTGGTGGGCTACAGTCCATGGGTTGCAAAGAGTTGGACACAACTGAGCAACTAACACTTCCACTTTTCACAGTAAGATACACATTTTCATTTGACTTAGTGCACTCCTGTGGGTGTGTCTGTGCACTGTTCAGAAACAAAATTCAACTGAGTAAATTTTAAAGAGCTTACTGGCTTTATTCAACAATTCAAAAACTGGGCAGAAGATAGAAAAGACCTCCATCTGTACAAAATGAAAGACTTGCATAGGCAGAAGGGAGCAGAAACAAGTTAATTTTGGCAAAACAGCTAGCAGGTTATGGTAAGGTTTATTTTCTTTAGGAGGATTGTAGGGGCCTATCAAGCACATTATATAACTGGTGCTGATCAGGTGATTGCCGATTGACTGGCTTAAAATTCCATTTCTGGGAGAGACGAAACTATAATTAAGGAAGCCTTGATTTGATGACCTGCGACTTAGTATAAGCAACTCCATTTGGGGCCCGTTGTCTTGTTTTTAACAACACATAGACACTGTATGCAGTGTCTATAAAAACTGAAATTATTATGTAATAAATAGTATTAACTGAAATAATATATAAAACTTGAAACAAATAGAGTGTACTTTGACTTTTTTTTTCCTTTGAAAAATGCTAAGATTTTTAAATTTTATGTTGGATTAAGGTCTGCAATTTGAAAACACAAATTGCATTTGTTTTTTGTCTATTCACGTGAACTTGAACATCCTCTGGACCTGACATACACTGCACAGTCATCAGCCTTTGTACTATTCCTTTAGATTCAGACATCTTCCCCCTCTTGTCTCACTTGGCTTTGTTCTCTCCATGTTTTTTTTCAAATGTACTTTAAACCTTTTTTAAAAATAATTTTTCTGCTTTTGGCTGTGCTAGGTCTTCGTTGTTGTGGTGGCGTCTTTTCTCTAGTTGTGGCAATGGGGGCTTACTCTTCATTTTGGTACATGGCTTCTCTTGTGGAGAACGGACTCTGGAGTGAGAGGGCTTCGGTAGCTTCGGCTCCCTGGGCTCTAGAGCACAGGCTCAGTAGTTGCGGCACACAGGCTTAGTTGCTCCCTGTCATGTGGGATTCTCCCAGGTCAGGGATCAAACCCGGCATTGGCAGGTGGATTCTTTTATCACTGAACTGCCAGGGAAGCCCTGTTCTCTTCATCTTGGATTTTCATCTTTACAGTCATTTCTTGGGATAAGCCAACCTTGTTCCTACCTTTGGGTATGCTCCTGTCCTGGTTTTGTTTCCAAAACCTTCCTGTATTTCCCTGTTGTTATTATCCTTGCTTGTCATCCTTTGTAATGAGTTTATCAGAAAAGTACCAACATTTTATTTTGGGGCAATGCACGTGTCAAAGTAGTTTTCATTAGTGTTTTTCCTAATAGAAAATTAACTTTTTTTTGTTTTGGCCATGCCATCTGACTTATGAGATCCTTGTTCCTGGACAGGGATTGATCCAGGCCCTGGGTTCAATGAAAGCCCTGAGTCCTAACCACTGAAATGCCAGGGAAAATTAACTGAAATTGATTTTCCCCTGAAAGTTAACTTCTCTAAATTCACTAAGGATTGTCTCCTTAGTATTTCTGTCAATCAGTGGCGTGAACATAGGCGAGATGGAGAAAAGTCCCAGAACTGGTGTTAATACACCAGTTAAGATTTAGATTTAGAAGCTGGCTTGGGTATGAAGAAAGCCTTCTTCAGTGATCAATGCAAAGAAATAGAGGAAAACAACAGAATGGGAAAGACTAGAGATCTCTTCAAGAAAATTAGAGATACCAAGGGAACATTTCATGCAAAGATGGGCTCGATAAAGGACAGAAATGGTCTGGACCTAACAGAAGCAGAAGATATTAAGAAGAGGTGGCAAGAATACACGGAAGAACTGTGCAAAAAAGATCTTCATGACCCAGATAATCACGATGATGTGATCACTAATCTAGAGCCAGACATCTTAGAATGTGAAGTCAAGTGGGCCTTAGAAAGCATCACTACGAACAAAGCTAGTGGAGGTGATGGGATTCCAGTTGAGCTGTTTCGAATCCTGAAAGATGATGCTGTGAAAGTGTTGCACTCAATATGCCAGCAAGTTTGGAAAACTCTGCAGTGGCCACAGGACTGGAAAAGGTCAGTTTTCATTCCAATCCCAAAGAAAGGCAATGCCAAAGAATGCTCAAACTACCACACGATTGTACTCATCTCACATGCTAGTAAAGTAATGCTCAAAATTCTCCAAGCCAGACTTCAGCAATGCGTGAACCATGAACTCCCTGATGTTCAAGCTGGTTTTAGAAAAGGCAGAGGAACCAGAGATCAAATTGCCAACATCCGCTGGATCATGGTAAAAGCAAGAGAGTTCCAGAAAAACACCTATTTCTGCTTTATTGACTATGCCAAAGCCTTTGTGTGGATCACAATCAACTGGAAAATTCTGAGAGAGATGGGAATACCAGACCACCTGACCTGCCTCTTGAGAAATCTATATGCAGGTCAGGAAGCAGCAGTTAGAACTGGACATGGAACAACAGACTGGTTCGAAATAGGAAAAGGAGTACATCAAGGCTGTATATTGTCACCCTGCTTATTTAACTTATATGCAGAGTACATCATGAGAAACGCTGGACTGGAAGAAGCACAAGCTGGAATCACGATTGCTGGGAGAAATATCAATAACCTCAGATATGCAGATGACCACCACCCTTATGGCAGAAAGTGAAGAGGAGCTAAAAAGCCTCTTGATGAAAGTGAAAGAGGAGAGTGAAAAAGGTGGCTTAAAGCTCAACATTCAGAAAACAAAGATCATGGCATCTGGTTCCATCACTTCATGGGAAATAGATGGGGAAACAGTGTCAGACTTTAATTTTTTGGGGCTCCAAAATCACTGCAGATGGTGACTGCAGCCATGAAATTAAAAGCCGCTTTCTCCTTGGAAGGAAAGTTATGACCAACCTAGAGAGCATATTCAAAAGCAGAGACACTACTTTGCCGACTAAGGTCCGTCTAGTCAAGGCTATGGTTTTTCCTGTGGTAATGTATGGATGTGAGAGTTGGACTGTGAAGAAGGCTGAGTGCCGAAGAATTGATGCTTTTGAACTGTAGTGTTGGAGAAGACTCTTGAGGGTCCAAGGGACTGCAAGGAGATCCAACCAGTCCATTCTGAAGGAGATCAGCCCTGGGATTTCTTTGGAAGGAATGATGCTAAAGCTGAAACTCCAGTACTTTGGCCACCTCATGTGAAGAGTTGACTCATTGGAAAAGACTCTGATGCTGGGAGGGATTGGGGGCAGGAGGAAGAAGGGGATGACAGAGGATGAGATGGCTGGGTGGCCGACATCACTGTCTCGATGGACGTTGAGTCTGAGTGAACTCCGGGAGTTGGTGATGGACAGGGAGGCCTGGCGTGCTGCGATTCATGGGGTCGCAAAGAGTCGGACACGACTGAGCAACTGAACTGAACTGAACTGAACTTGGGTATGATTCCAGAAAGTGAAAGTGAAGTCGCTCAGTTGTGTCCGACTCTTTGCGACCCCGTGGACTATAGCCCATCAGGTTCCTCCGTCCATGGGATTCTCCAGGCAAGAATACTGGAGTGGGTTGCCATTTCCTTCTCCAGGGGAATCTTCCCGACCCAGGGATCGAACCCAGGTCTTCTGCATTGCAGGCAGACGCTTTAACCTCTGAGCCACCAGGGAAGCCCAGTGATTCCAGAGTACATCTTTATGAACCACTTTCTCTTGATAAACTTAGGAGCTTTCAGTGTATCCTGAAATTTGTTGTAATTTTTATCATAGTAATTGGTGATGAAATATTTGATAGAGATTAAATTATGCTTTGTTTGGGTTGTTACAGAAATGTAAGTACTTAGGCATATTGACCTAAACATTGCAGCAGTTTCTGAGACACACAACCACACTCTTCTAAAATTTTTCCTTGTGATGAGAACTCTTAGGATTTACCTACTCCTTAATAGTTTTCATATACATCATATAGCAGTGTAAACTATAGTCATCGTGCTGTACATTATATCCATACTGTTTAATTATCTTGTATCTAGAAGTTTGTGCCTTTGGACCTCCTTCCTCCAGTTTTCCTCTCCTCCCAGCCACAAATCTGATCCCTTTATCTATGCATTAGTTTTGTTGTTGTTGTTTTAAGATTTCACAGATAAGTGAGGTCACTGAGTGTCGGTCTTTTTCTGACTCATCTCACTTAGCATAATGCCGTCAAGGTCCATTCATACTGAATGGCAGTATTTCCTTGTTTTGTTTTTTAATGGTAGAATAATAGTTCTGTGTATGTGTGTGTATATGTAATCACATTTTCTTTAACCCTTTGTCCATTGGCAGATACTTAGGTTGTTTCCGTATATTGGTTATTGTGAATAATGCTGCTTCAAACATGGAGGTGCACATATCTTTTCGAATCAGTGTTTTTGTTTGCTTTGGTTATATTCCCAGGAGTGAAATTGCTAGCTCATATGGTAGTTCTGTTTTGTTTTGTTTTTGTTTTTTTTTTTTAATTTAATTTTTATTTATTTGGCTGTACTGTGTCTTATTTGAGACATGTGGGATCTCATTTCCTGCCCAAGGATCGAACCCGGGCCCCACTGCATTAGGAGCTCGGAGTCTTAGCCACTGGACCATGAGGGAAGTCCCACGGTAGTTCTGTTTTTAACTTTTGAGGCTCCTCCATACTGTTTACATAGTGGCTGCACCAGTTTACAATCTCAACCAAGAGTGCTCAAAATGTTCCTTTTTCTCTCATCCTTACCTTTGTTCTTTGTTATCTCTTGTCTTTTTGATGATGGCCATTCTAATTAAGGAGCCTGAAGTGTTATCTCATTGTGGTTTTAATTTTCATTTCCCTAATTTTGAGCTTCTCTTCATGTACCTGTTGGCCATTCATGTATCTACTTTAGTGAAATGTCTGTTCATGACTTTGGCCCATTTTTAAATTGGATTAATTGGGTTTTTTTTTGCTGTTGAGTTGTGTTAGTTCTTTATCTATTTTGGGTATTAATGCCTTATCAGGTAAATGGTTTGCAGATATTTTCTCTCCTTCCATAGGTTGCCTTTTCATTTGTTGATTGTTTCTTTTATTATGCAGGAGCTTTTTGGTTTGATGTAGTCCCTCTTGCTTATTTTTAATTTTATTACTTGTGCTTTGGGTGTTCTATCCAAAAAATCATTGCCAAGACCCATGTCAAGGAGGTTCCCCCCCATGTTTTCTTTTGGAAGTTTGGTGTTTTCAGGTCTTATCCTGTTTAAGTGTTTAATCTATTTTGAGTTAACTTTTGTGAGTGGTGCACTTAAGGGTCTAGTTTCATTCTTGTGAATGTCCAGCCTCCCCAGGACTGTTTTATTGAAGGCTGTCTTTTCTCCATTGAATATGTAGCTGCATTCTTGAAAACGAAATCTTTAAGGAGTTATGACTTGAATGAATCTTTAGGGACTGAAAAACTGGAGTTCTTAGAAACGTTGAATTTGATCACTTAAGACATTCCACATTTTTTTACATTTAAGAAGCTAAGAATTATTTCCCTGTGTGATCTTTGTTATCCTTGCTAGATGAGTATTGCATGTATCAGAACTGCTGCTGCTGCTGCTAAGTCGGCTTCAGTCGTGTCCGACTTCGTGCGACCCCATAGACGGTAGCCCACCAGGCTCCCCCGTCCCTGGGATTCTCCAGGCAAGAACACTGGAGCGGGTTGCCATTTCCTTCTCCAATGCATGAAAGTGAAAAGTGAAAGTGAAGTTGCTCAGTCATGTCCAACTTAGAGACCCCATGGACTGCAGCCTACTAGGCTCCTCCATCCATGGGATTTTCCAGGCAAGAGACTGGAGTGGGGTGCCATTGCCTTCTCCTATCAGAACTAATGACCAGTGACTGATTGCTTCTTCATCCTTTGCTCCCTTCATAAAGTCATTGATTGAGCGGATGGTTGTCAGTTGCCTGCTTTGTGCTGGGCATTGTTCTGGGAAGTACAGTAGCAGATATGACAGATAAAGTCTCTCTTAATGAAGGTTCTGTAATTGTGGAAGAGTAAAGACAGATAAATAAACGAGCAAGAACTTCAAATAGTAATAAGTGCAACAAAGAAAGCATAATATTTTCATGTGATAGAATAACTTGGCTAGGCCAGGAAGACACTAGATATGGTGGTTGAAGATGGCCTCTCCATGGATTTGCTGTCTCAGGTAAGTCTCAAATGATGACAGAGAGCTGATTGTTAAGATATAGGGGAGGCTAGTGGGGGTAGCTAGTATAAGTGCCTACAGCTTGACTTGTTGAAGGAGTGAAGAGAAGCTAGGGTTGTCAACCATAGAGATGAAGAATCAGGGCACTATTAGAAGGTGAGGCCTTTCTGAGGTTCTTAACATTTTTTATGCTTGGACTCTTTTGACTTCCAGTAAAGCCTGTGAACCACTTCTCAGAATAATGTTTTTAAATGCATAAAATAAAACAGGTAGGGTTAAATAGGAAGCCACTTATATTGAAACACACTTATCAAAATATAAAATATTCTTGAGAAATATGTGCTTTTTATTAATGCATTAAAAAACATGGTTTGGGTGAAGTTCTGCTTTGAACTAATTAGTTTAAATGTTACTTAAAGTTATCTAGTTATCTCCAAAAACTGTGATATGAAAATGCTTGGAATTTTAGTTGATTACAAAGACAATAATACTATGTGATTTATTACTTCTATTAACGTTGGAAGGTACTGATAATACTACTGTGATTTTATTACTTATATTAACATTGGAAGAAAATGCTTGATTCCAGTGAGAGGTTATAGAAAATGAAGATGAGATTAATTTCTCTTTGTGTATGTAGTACCTTGAATTCAAGGATCTGTGGACCTTTGTTTAAGACCCTAGGATAGATCATGTAGAGCTTTTCAGATTGTGGTAGCTAGTTGAAAATGGAGTATATCGAAAAGCTTAATGGTGCCCATCAGTTGATGAATGAATAAATAAAATGTGGCATATCCATACAATTGAATATTGTTCCTCAGTCGAAAGGAATGAAGTACTGATGCATGATACAACATGGATGAACCTGGAAAGCATTATGCTAAGTGAAAAAAGGCAGTCACAGTGTAATATCCTTTTATATGAAAAGACCAGAAGAAACAAATCCATAGCATGGAGTAGTGGTTGCCTAGGCTTGAAGGGGTGGCAGGGGTTTGGAGGAAAATTGTAAGTTAATGCTAATGGGTACAGGGTTCCTTGTTTCTTTTGAGAGCAGTGACAGTTTGAAAAATGATTGTGGTTGTGATTGCATAAATCTGTGAATATACTGAAAACCATTGAATTGTATACATCAAAATGAAGAATTGTTTGGTATATGAATCATATCTCAATAGAACTGTTATTTTTTAGTTAAAACCTTAACCAGTTGGGAGAGGGGGGAAACCAGCTGAAATTGGCAACTAGGGCTCAGTACAAATTACAAGTAGGGAAAGGAATTCAGGATGCTAGGGAATTCCTTGGCAGTCAAGTGGTTAGGATTCTGAGCTTTTTACTGCCGAGGGCCCAGGTTTGATCCCTGGTCAGGGAACTAATATCTCCCTAGCCATGTGGTGCAGCCAATAGATAGAAAAGCTGAGACACGGTGGAGTATTACAGCCACGAAAAGGAATAAAATAATTCCATTTGCAGTGATATCGATGGACCTAGAGATTGTCATATAGAGTGAAGTAAGTCAGAAAGAGAAAGAAAAGTGTTGTATAATATCAGTTATATGTGAAATCTAGAAAAGTGGTACTGATGAACTTACTTGCAGAGCAGAAGTAGAGTCACAAATGTAGAAAACAAACTCATGGTTATCAAGGAGGAACAGGGCAGCGTGGGATGAGTTGGTAGATTGGGATTGACATACATACACAACTGTATTTAAAGTAGATGACTAGCGAGAATGTATTATATTACACAGGGAACTCGGTGCTCTGGGATGAGCTAAATGGGGAGGAAATCCAAAAAAAGAGGGGATATATACGTGTGTGTAACTGATTCGTTTTGCTGTACAACAGAAACTAACTTAACATTGTAAAGCAATTATACTCTGATATCAATTAATTTATTTAAAAAGATGCTAGTTAGGGCTTGCAGTATAGGGAGCAAGCGAGCAGAGACGGGACATTAACTCTGAGAAGAGCTACAGCAAGTGGGCCTGTGTGTGAGGGACTAGAGGACATATTCTGAAGTTTGTACAGGTGTTGTTACAGTGATACTGCTTGTGTTTTTTCGGGAAACCTGAACCTTCTTCAAAGTCATGTGGTAGAAAAGAACTTAACAGAAAAGATAGTGATAAGGTAGACCTCAAAATATATGGAAAATTTTAAAAGATTGCTAACAAAAGTGTTAACAAACTAATAAAAACAGAAGCCTAGTGTAAAACAACTATACTCCAATAAAAATTAAGTAAAAATAGTAGCCTACATTAATCTCCATTGCATTTGTACCCAATATCAGCATTAAGTGACTTGAAGCTTTTACTCTTTTTTTCTTTTTTACTCTTTTTTTCCCTCCTTTGTGGTGCCCTTCAGGGGCATTTACTTCAAATAAAGGTCAGTTTCAACAAAGTGAAAAATCTGTACCAGGGAATATACAATTCAGTTAGAAAAAAAAATTTTTTTAAACACCGGCAGATGTTTTTGTACTCTTCATCTATATTCAGCCTTTCTACGTATCTTAACGTAGTAGAAAGTATAATGGTTAAGCCAGCTACTCTGAGGTCACGTAGCTGTTGCCAAGCTTCCTCTTTAATTGTGGGAAAGCTTGCCCTTGATCTCTTCAAAACATTGGTGGTCTGGAGGAGAAATCATTTGTGAATCTGTGCTAGCACCATGTTTTGCTGCCACCATTCCCCTCTTAACCCATCGCCTGTGAGCTGATTCAGACTGAAGAACCAGACATTGTAGCACAACAGACATTATGTGGGCAAAGTGTTGTTTATAGACTGTCTAAATAATGGTTCACACATATGTACTATTTTCTAAATATGTCTAGAGACTGTTGTGGTTAATAATAATAAATGAATTCTCATAATCGTTGGACTGCCATCGTAGCTTTTTCATCATCTTCCCAAGAGCTTCCCCTATTTCTGTGAAGGCTGGTAACTACTGCTTTGGAGTGAAATGCAGTATTAAGTCTCAGGTACTGTATATACTAAGTGTTGTGTGTGGTGGTCTTACTCTTGCATCTCCTCGGTAGCTGCTGTTACCACTTCCGTTGCAATAGAGAAGGAAAAGGTGGCTTCAGGTCACAGAGCCAGTAAGTGTGAGAGCAGGGCTTGGCTCCCAGCTGTCTACTCAGGCCTTTCAAGCTGTAGATCCTGTTGCTTCACTTACTCCTCCTCACAGGGTTCCCCAGCATGTGCTCTTAAACAACATCAAGCAAAGTTCCAGTGTAAATACGTGACTTGATTTAGCCTCTGTTAATTGGAACACTGTATTACTAATGGAAATTAGGGATTTATAAGGTAAGTTAGAGATACTTTATTTTAATAACGTTGACTTGGGATTGTTAAATCTGCAAGGAAACACAGTTCATTTGGTTGTAACTAATGTCTCGTTTCTATATATAGCACTGCTTATGAAGGAGATTACAGACTTGTGGGGGCTTCCCTTGGGGCTCAGTTGGTAAAGAATCCATCTTCCATGCAGGAGACCTTGGCTCAATCCCTGGGTTGGGAAGATTTCCTGGAGAAGGGAAAGGCTATCCACTCCAGTATTCTGGCCTAGAGAATCCCATGGACTTTACAGTCCATGGAGTCGCAGAGTCGGACAGGACTGAGAGACTTTGATTCACTCACTCACAGACTTGTGGGGGAGGCAGTTTTATTAGTAGAGAGTTGTGAGTGCCAGACCATCTCCCTTTCCATATAAGTCCTAAACACGTTTGAATTAAGGTATCCTACTAAGTAGTAACTTCAGAGATCTGCTGCACAGTTTGTGCTTTTTGGGATCAAACGCTGCTCATTATAATCAGATTTTTATGATTTGTAGTTTTGCATTTTTAAAAATAGGACCTACTTATTTACTTTTCTTTTTCTTTTAGGAAAACATCAGGCATTGTTGCTGGCAGTTTTTGTGACTCCTCTTATTGATCTTCGTTCTGACTTCTCCAAGTTTCAAGAAATGATAGAAACAACTTTAGATATGGAACAGGTATGCAATATACTCTTTAAAACAGGCACCAAAATAATTTTTAAAAGCAAAGGCACATCAGAAAACTTCTCCAGATTTCTCTTATTAGTGTTGAATTGTAGCACTTGCAGGGCACTTTTGAGGCAGTGGATGTAAGAATAAGTGATGAGAAAAGGTTTTTAAAATGTATTTTTTTAATAAAAATCATTTCAGTGGATAAAAATTAAGAAAGGTTAACAGAGGAAGTGAATATTGGGCATAAGTGCCCTGTTTAAAGGAAATTTCATAAATAAAAGATTTCACATTTGCAAGCTGAGTTTTAATTCCAAGAAAGAAGGAAAGTTATAATCATTGAAAAGGGACAGGGTATAGAGGTAAATATGGAAAATAAGAGATGTCAGCTTCTCTTGTTTATTTCCACATAGGGAAGGTCTTTGGGGGAGGAGGTAAAGAGTGAATGTATCTCTAGTAGTCATTATATACTGAGAAGTTAACCATGACTCTGCATACTAATAGTGTGAAATTTTTCTACACTGAATTTCCTGTTAAACGTGATCATGCAAGGAATACATGCTTCAGTTCAGTTCAGTCTCTCAGTCTTGTCTGACTCTCTGCAACCCCATGGACAGCAGCATGCCAGGCTTCCCTGTCCATCACCAACTCCTGGAACTTACTCAAGCTCATGTCCATCAAGTTGGTGATGCCATCCAACCATCTCATCCTCTGTCGTCCCCTTCTCTTCCTGCCTTCAGTCTTTCCCAGCATCAGGGTTTTTTCAAATGAGTCAGTTCTTCGCATCAGGTGGCCAAAGTATTGGAGCTTCAGCTTGCAGTCGAAGGAACTGCAAGGAGATTGAACAGCTCAGTTGGTAAAGAATATGTGCTTACATTATTCTCATTAAATGATAGATTCTTTGCATTCTTCTTAATAACTAAATTAACTGGAGTTAACACGTGACAGATGTGATGCTGATTTAATTCTTTCTTGGATAATTAACTGAGATTTAAAATACTAAACCACATTTACTCTATGCTTTTTAGATTTTTAGAAGCGAAAGAGAAGGAGTGTGTGTGTGTATAGGTATAAATGCTTCTTTTCTGGTACTATTTTGTCAGTAATAGGGCAGCCTTTTCCATTTACTTGTAGGTTAAACAGTTAGAAAACTTGCATCATTTTCATCCATTGTTCAGGAAGACTTGTGTTTTAGTTCTTGTTTCCTCTGTAATATCACTTTTAGTGGAATGATTTTAGGTACACAATTTTTAGATCATTGGGAGCCTAGCAGTCTGTTTTATGTTTTAACAAGCCCACCAGGTGATTCTGATAAATGCTTAAGTTTGAGACCCACATATTTTTAATGCATGGAGGTAGTGGCTTAGAAGTTTCTAATAAAGGTGGCCACAAAGGGCAGAATCAATTGTAGTATTTCAGCAGAGCTTTGCCTGACCTCAAGGTTTTTTCAAGTGTGGAAACATCTATAATGACACGGAAAAGTTCAATTCTTGCTTTCCCATCTCTCTGTTTTAGTCAGAGTGTTGTTGATCATCAAGATCTACACATTTATTTTCTTTCATTTAAAGGAATGTTTACAAATATCCAACTCTCCCCAGTCATAGGTGAGGCCACATCCTTAGCTGTGGGGGAAAAGGGGGCATCAGTATCCAGATGTCTAAAATCTTTGGATTTTAGGAGCACGTGAGTGTGTGAGACTGTGTGTGTTTGTATATGTGTCTGTGTAGGCATAAGTGCTTCTTTTCTGGAATGATTTCTTAGTGACAGGGCAATCTTTTCCATTTATTTGGGGGTTAGTGTTCTTGAGGATAGTTTTCCAGAAAGATATTTAAAGTACCAGGATACAAATGTGTAAAATGCTTTTCTTTATTTGGTGTTTTCCTCCTTATAAATGGAACACATAATATTAGAACAAGAGAAACAAAATGATACAGGGAAATACAAAGGCAAAAATTACCATCTTTGATCTTTCTCCTTCCCTCTTTTCAGATGAACAGTGTTAATAGCTGGTGTTCTTTTTTTGGCTCCATTATATTTGCCTTATTGTGGATTAAGAATTTTTTACTTTGATCTGAAATACTTGACACATACCTGTTAAACTTGAATTTGCTGTGACTGTAAAATAGTAGTCAGTGTCAGTTCTTGAATGATGCTGCCGGAAGAGCATTTAAAGATTTTATAAACGTCTGGAAGGAGTGAGTCAGAAAGGAAAACAGTGCAATAACTGGATATAGACTGGAAAAAGAGAGGTCATTTGTCCTAATTTCATTGCTATCAAACAAGTCCCAGTTTTTAGATCTGAAGATGGAATATTAAGTAGTTAACTTTGTTGGGGAAGAAAAACTTGTCTTCTTTTAGGTTCACTGTGTGTTGCCGTTCAGTCTGTCCGTCGTGTCTGACTCTTTGCAACAACATGGACTGCAGTACTCCGGGCTTCTCTGTCCTTCACCATTTCCCAGAGCTGGCTCAAACTCATGTCTGTCGAGTCGGTGATGCCATCCCACCATCTTCTCTGCCATCCCCTTCTCCTCCTGCCTTCAGTCTTTCCCAGCATCAAGGGCTTTTCCAGTGAGTTGGCTCTTCACATCAAGTGGCCAAAGTATTGGAACTTCAGCCTCAGCATTGATTTCCTTTAGGATTGACGGGTTGGATCTCCTTGCAGTCCAAAGGGACTAAGAGTCTTCTCTAGCACCACAGTTCAGAAATTCAAAAGCATCAATTCTTTAGCGCTCAGCCTTCTTTATGGTTCAACTTTCACATCCATACATGACTACTGGTAAAACCATAGCTCTGACTGTAATAGGACCTTGGCAAAGTATTGTCTTTGCTTTTTAATACATTGTCTAGGTTTGTCTAGGCTTTTCTTCCAAGGAGCAAGTGTCTTTTAATTTCATGGCCGCAGTCACCATCTGCAGTGATTTTGGAGCCCAAGAAAATAAAGTCTGTCATTGTTTCCATTGTCTCCCCATCTGTTTGCCATGAAGTGATGGGACCGGATGCCATGATCTTAGTTTTTTGAATGTTGAGTATTAAGCCAGCTTTTTCACTCTCCTCTTTCACTTTCATCAGGAGGCTCTTTAGTTCTTCGCTTTCTGTCATAAAGGTGGTGTCACCTGCCTGTCCGAAGTTCTTGATTTTTCTCCCAGCAGTCTTGATTCCAGCTTGTGCTTCATCCAGCCTGGCATTTCGCATGATGTTCTCTAACATGTAAGTTAAATAAGCAAGATGACAATATACAGCCTTGACATATTCCTTTCCCAATTTTGGACCAGTCCATTGTTCCATGTCTGGTTCTGTCTGTTGCTTCTTGACCTGCACACAGGTTTCGCAGGAGGCAGATAAGGTGCTCTGGTACTCCCATCTCTTTAAAAATTTTCTACAGTTTGTTGTGGTCCACACTGTCAGAAGCTTTAGCGTAGTCAGTGAAGCAGAAGTAGATGTTTTTCTGAAATTCTTTTTTCTATGATCCAGCGGATATTGGCAATTTCATCTCTGGTTCCTCTGCCTTTTCTAAATCCAGCTTAAACATCTGGAAGTTCTGGTTCAGTTCAGTTCAGTTGCTCAGTTGCGTCCTACTCTTTGCGACCCCATGGGCTGCAGCATGCCAGGCCTCCCTGTCCATCACCAACTCCTGGAATTTACTCAAACTCATGTGCATTGAGTCAGTGATGCCATTTAACCATCTCATCCTCTGTCGTCCCCCTCTCCTCCTGCTTTCAATCTTTCCCAGCATCAGGGTCTTTGCTAATGAGTCAGTTCTTCGCATCAGGTGGCCAAAGTGCTGCTTCCAATGAATATTTGGGACTGATTTCCTTTAGGATGAACTGGTTGGATCTCCTTGCGATCCAAGGGACTCTCAAGAGTCTTCTCCAACACCACGGTTCAAAAGCATCAATTCTTGGGCGCTCAGCTTTCTTCACGGTCCAACTCTCACATCCATCCATGACCACTAGAAAAACCATAGCCTTGACTAGATGGACCTTTGTTGGCAAAGTAATGTCTCTGCTCTTCAATATGCTATCTAGGTTGGTCATAACTTTCCTTCCAAGGAGTGTCTTTTAATTTCATGGCTGCAGTCACCATCTGAGGAACTTTGGAGCCCAGAAAAAATAAAGTCTGTCCTTTTCCAGTCCTGTGGCCACTGCTGAGTTTTTCAAATTTTTGGCATATTGAATGAAGCACTTTAACAGCATCATGTTTTACAATTTGAAATAGCTGGGATTTCGTCACCTCCACTAGCTTTGTTTGTAGTGATGCTTCTTTCTAAGGCCCACCTGACTTCGTATTCCAGGATGTCTGGCTCAAGTGAGTGAGCGCACCATCGTGGTTATCTGGGTCGTTCAGATCTTTTTTGTATAGTTCTGGGTATCTTGCCACCTCTTCTTAATATCTTCTGCTTCTAAGTCCATACCATTTCTGTCCTTTATCGAGCGCATCTTTGCATGAAATGTTCCCTTGGTATCTCTGATTTTCTTGAAACAATCTCTAGTCTTTCCCATTCTATTGTTTTCCTCTATTTATTTGCATTGTTCACTTAGAAAGGCTTTCTTATCTCTATTTGCTGTTCTTTGGAACTCTGCATTCAGATGGATATCTTTCCTTTTCTCCTCTGCCTTTCACTTCTCTTCTTTTCTCAGCTATTTGTAAGGCCTTCTCAGACAACCATTTTGCCTTTTTGCATTTCTTTTTCTTTGGGATGGTTTTGATCACCATCTCCTGTACAGAGTTACGAACCTCTGTCCATAATTCTTCGGTCACTTCCATTGTATAATCAATTGTAAAGGATTAGATTTAGGTCATACCTGAATGGTCTGGTGGTTTTCCCTACTTTCTTCAATTTAAGTCTGAATTTTGCAATAAGGAGTTCATGATCAGAGCCACAGTCAGCTCCCGGTCTTGTTTTTCCTGACTGTATGCTGCTGCTGCTGCTGCTGCTAAGTCACTTCAGTTGTGTCTGACTCTGTGCAACCCCATAGTCGGCAGCCCATCAGGCTCCGCCATCCCTGGGATTCTCCAGGCAAGAACACTGGGGTGGATCGCCATTGCCTTCTCCCCTGACTATATAGAGCTTCTCCATCTTTGGCTGCAAAGAATCAATCTGATTTCGGTATTGACCATTTGGTCATGTCCATGTGTAGAGTCTTCTCTTGTGTTGTTGGAAGAGGGTGTTTGCTATGACCAGTGTGTTCTCTGGCAAAATTCTGTTAGCCTATGCCCTACTTCATTTTGTACTCCAAGGCCAAACTTGTCTGTTACTCCAGATGTCTCTTGACTTCCTACTTTTGCATTCCAGTCCCCTGTGATGAAAAGGACATCATTTTTTGGTGTTACTTCTAGAAGGTCTTATAGGTCTTCATAGAACTGTTCAACTTCAGCTTCTTCAGCATTAGTGGTTGGGGCATAGACTTGGCTTACTGTGGTATTGAATGGTGTGCCTTAGAAGCGAAACAAGATCATTCTGTCAATTTTGAGATTGCACCTAAGGACTGCAAAACCAGATGAGCAAGAGCACAGATTTTGAGTTCACAGAAAAATATTAATTAAGGAAGCTGTTAGAATTTGGGACTTGTATCCTATCTTAGTAGGGAAGGGGGAGAGGGAGAGAGGGCACTGACTGGAAAGCAAATGGCTTTTAGGGCAGATGAGTGAGCTGTTTGGAGAACAGATGGAAGATACGATAGTTTTGACTTCCCTGGTTGTGAAACTCTGTGAGAGAGGACTTGACAGTTGAGTTTTTTGGGGTGCTCTGCTGTTATGGAAATAACGGGGCTCAGAAACAAAGTCTACTCTCATACTTTTGTCTCAGTATAATTTTTATGCCACAGTGATACATTGTGGACCCCTTCAACATTAAGTTCTTTGCCAGTAAGATGTGAGTTGTGGATTTTCTTTTATTTTTTTTTCTGAATAGATTATTTGAGGTTAAGCTTAGTATCAGTTAGGACTCGTATTTTTTTGCAGGTAATCTAAACTCAGTACATCTCGGCTCATAGGGTTGCTTTTATTCAGAAGCTCTGTGAGCTCATCAAAGAACTTCATTTCTTGATCTTTTCTATTATTTTATGATTTAAATTTTAACCTAAAGCTGGTTTCTCTTTTGGCTCTAAGATGGCTACCTACCAGTAGAAGTTCATGCCATATTCCAAGAAAGATTCCTGCAGTTTGCCTTGATGGGACTGTTTGAGCAGTGCGTGTGGCCAGAGAATGTGATGATGGGCCTAAGATAACTAAGGGCACGTTATTTCTCTAGCTGGAGGCACACAAAGTAAGAGCTCTGCTGGGACGGGGGAAAGAGGGGAGTAACTGTCATGAGACCACCAGGAGTGTCTCCTAAGATTCTGCCCTGCAGCTGTAGACTTTCATGTTTTATAGTATGATACTGTCTTTTAAATAAAGCAGATTCCTAGTTAAAACCTGTCTAGAGTCTCTAGGGAGGTGACTTACTATAATATCTTCTTTATTCTCAGTTACAAACTTTTAAACTTAGCTTGGGTTATAAGGTGATTCCAACCCTCACTGTCATTGTGGATATTTGTGATGAGTTTAGGCATTTCAATTACATGACTCAGAACCACTTTGAGAAAAACCTCAGGAGAATATCAGTCATTTTATGTATGATTTCATATTTTCTAGCTGTGCACTTAGGAATTCATGTGATGAGGGGAGCAGTCATTTATGTGAATGGTTGGGTTACTTTTTATCTTTTCCTAGGCTTAGCTTTTTACATAAATACATCAGTTGTTTTTGTGGCTGCTTTCCGTAAATTTTATGGAATGATTTTCCGTTTTTGAAGTAAATGTAGAGCAAAACTACCATAAAGCAGGGTTCAAAAATAACAGTGATTTTTCACAAAAAGTAAACAATGTTAGTTTATTGGGTGATTCAGTGGGATGTATGAAATTTTTAAACCTTTCTGTATGTATTTGGACCATTTTATCTTTGAATCTTAGTTTTCACATATACTCCTTACTGATATTTCATCTTGGAAAAGTAATGACTTTAGATAAATTTTTATTGAAAATACTGGGACAAAAAGTTGAAATCGTTTTTAATAAGCCACAGTTGAATAGCTCTGATATAACTATATCATTGTAGAGTGTATAGAAGTTTTAAAGATACTGTATTTTATATGCAGTATACTTTAAAGGTTTTATACTTGAAAATGAAAAAGAAATACAAAAAAGGGAAGTATTCCTATTCTCCCACCTAGAATTAACTGTCAGAACCTATTGGCATTTTTTCTAATAGTTCTACTTTAAAAAACACAGGACTAGGGGATGTCCTGGAGAAGGCAGTGGCAACCCACTCCAGTACTCTTGCCTGGAAAATCCCATGGACAGAGGAGCCTGGTGGGCTGCAGTCCATGGGGTCGCTAAGAGTCAGACATGACTGAGCGACTTCACTTTCATGCATTGGAGAAGGAAATGGCAACCCACTCCAGTGTTCTTGCTTGGAGAATCCCAGGGATGGCAGAGCCTGTTGGGCTGCCATCTATGGGGTCGCACAGAGTCGGACACAACTGAAGCGACTTAGCAGCAGCAGCAGCAGGGGATGTCCCTCTTGGTCCAGTGGTTAAGACTCCCTGTTTCCAATGCTGGGGGCGCAGGTTTGATTCCTGGTCAGGAAACTAACATCCCTCATGCCTCATGGCCTAAAAATAAAACACTGTTTTTATAAAACCAATACCTATATAAAGCATTCACACCATGCAGAAAGGAAGAGAGATGGAAGTTAAAATATCTCCCACATCTATCACCCAGAAATGACTGTTATTAAAATTAGTCTGTTCTCAAGTATGAGCAGGATTGAAGGTTTAGAGAACAGATGTTGAAATTTTGCATTTTAATCCCTTACAATAAAGTACTGTCCTATTCAATATCCTAGTAGTGCCCCCATTGAGACATAGCTAATGGTCTTTTTATGGTTATGTGCAGACAGATGCATAGATAAATTAGAGCAGGACACTCATACTGTAAATGTAACTTTTAATTTTAAAAGGGTCTAACCTAATGGCTTTCAGTGTAATAACAACAAAAAAATTACTGGAGGGAATTGTTTAGCTTCAGTTGAATGATTTTTCACCATAAGAGAGGGAAAATAATCTAAAACATAGGTTAAAGAAACTTAAATTAGAAAAATATGAAAAGATTGAAGTTTCTTTGACAAACATGCTTCAGTTTTGGAGTATTAATTACCTGCCCTGAAAGTTGAGCAATTAACCACTCACTCATATGTGCTTCTACAGAACTCCCTTTATACCTCTTGGTTTTTAATAGTTTTATTTTTGTACTGGCCAGGTCTAAAATATGCATATGTCTGCAGCCTTAATTCCAATTTCCAGGCTGTTTAATGTTCATTTTTATTTGTAAATGATTTCAGTGCTCATCATGTTCTTTTACCACGGCTTCTTCATTCCTGTGTTTTAAAATGCTTAATTCAACTTTTATTTGGCCAGATTTGTTTTTCAGGTATTTTTTGTTTAAGTTGATGAATATTATTATAGGCCTTGAATTTCTTCATGCTTGATAACCATATCTGTCTTTTAGCTTTATTCTCAAACAAATCTTTATTATAATTCAGTTCAGTTCAGTCGCTCAGTCATGTCTGACTCTTTGCGACTCCATGAATTGCAGCACGCCAGGCCTCTCTGTCCCTCACCAGCTCCAGGAGTTCACCCAAACTCACGTTCATTGAGTCAGTGATGCCATCCAGCCATCTCATCCTCTGTCGTCCCCTTCTCCTCCTGCCCCCAATTCCTCCCAGCATCAGAATCTTTTCCAGTGAGTCAACTCTTCACACGAGGTGCCCAAAGTACTGGAGTTTGAGCTTTAGCATTATTCCTTCCAATGAATACCCAGGACTGATCTCCTTTAGAATGGACTGGTTGGATCTCCTTGCAGTCCAAGGGACTCTCAAGAGTCCTCTCCAACACCACAGTTCAAAAGCATCAATTCTTCGGCACTCAGCTTTCTTCACAGTCCAACTCTCACATCCATACATGACCACAGGAAAAACCATAGCCTTGACTAGATGGACCTTTGTTGGCAAAGTAATGTCTCTGCTTTTGAATTTGCTATCTAGGTTGGTCATAAATTTTCTTCCAAGGAGTAAGCGTCTTTTAATTTCATGGCTGCAGTCACCATCTGCAGTGATTTTGGAGCCCCCCAAAATAAAGTCTGACACTGTTTCCACTGTTTCCCCATCTATTTCCCATGAAGTGGTGGGACCAGATGCCATGATCTTCGTTTTCTGAATGTTGAGCTTTAAGCCAACTTTTTCACTCTCCTCTTTCACTTTCATCAAGAGGCTTTTTAGTTCCTCTTCACTTTCTGCCATAAGGGTGGTGTCATCTGCATATCTGAGATTATTGATATTTCTCCCAGCAGTCTTGATTCCAGCTTGTGCTTCTTCCAGCCTAGCATTTCTCATGATGTTCTCTGCATAGAAGTGAAATAAGCAGGGTGACAGTATACAGCCTTGATGCACTCCTTTTTGTATTTGGAACCAGTCTGTTGTTCCATGTTATAATTAGTGCTTTCTTAAAACTTCCAGAGTGCATCACTATTTTCTGACATTCAGAAGATAGTGAATGTCTGTTACCACTTTGATTTACAACTGCCATCTCCTCCCCACCCACCTCTCCATCCCCACATTTCAGGTGATCTGCTCTTCCTGCCTGGGTGTCTGAAAAATTCCTCATTCCTATTCTCTTTTCTTCACCCCTTAACTTTCCCTGCTTTCACCTCCCCCCTTTCCTTTGTCTGGCCTCCCATGCCTCGACCCGTTTCCTTCCTTTTCTCTTCCAACCCCTGTCTTTCCTTCCCCCTCTTTCTGACCACATCCTTTCTCCTGTCAATTTTTCCATTCACTTTCCTCCTTTTTGAGGTGTTTAAAAATCTTAACATTTAATTAGGAAATACTTGTCTAGTATACTAATAGTATGCTCACTACAAAGTCCTGTTTCGTACATCCCTCCACAGAATTATGTGCTATCCTGGAACTGGTATTTATTGTTATCATTTTCATGCATTTCATTACTATAATTTCTAAACTTTATAAATAATATTGTCTTATCAATATTTTGATTGAAATTGCATTTAATTTAGTGATTAACTTAGGGGAGAATCAACATCATTGCAACATTGAGTCTTTCTATCCATGAATATTATATTTTTCCCTTTTTTTTCTTTCCAGTGATTACATTTTTGGAGAGTAATTTACATAAAAATTTTAAAAGCGTATTATTCATTGGTATTTAGCACGTTTTCATTGTTGTGCAGCCACTACCACTTAGTTCTAAACTATTTTCCATTACTACCAAAAGGAGACCCATACCCATTAGCAGCTACTCTCTTTCCCAGTTTCCTCAGTTGCTGGCAACCACTAACCTACTTTTCATCTCTGCTGACTTGCCAATTCTAGACATTTATAAATGGAATCATACAATATGTAGCCTTTTGTGACTGGCTTCTTTTATGACCAGTAATGTACCATTGTATGGGTATACCATGTTTTGTTTCTCTAGTCACTTGTAGATGGACATGTAGGTTGTTTCTGCTTTTTGGCCAGCATGAATAGTATGCCTTTGAACAGTCATGTACAACTATTTGTTCTATTTTAGATATATAGCTAGGAGTGAAATTGCTGAGTCATATGGTAATTTTATGTTTAACTTTTTGAGGAATCACTGCACTGTTCTCCCTGGTACCTTTACCACTTAAAATTCCTACTGGCAATATATGAGGATTCCAATTTCTGCACATTCTTGCTAATACTTGTGGGTGTTTTTTTTTCTTCTTCTTCTTCTTCATTGTTTAGTAGCCATCCTAGTTAGTAATGAAGTTATATTTCACTGTGGTTTTGATTTGCATTTCCCTAGTATCTGAAGGTAAGCATCTTTTCTCATATTTGTTGACCATTTTGTATATTTGGAGAAATGTCTATTCAGATTTTTTGCTCACTTTTAAATTGGGTTGTTTGTCTTTGAATTATGGATGGGACATGTTCGCTCAGTTGTGTCCAACTCTTTGTGACCCCATGGACTATAGCCTGCCAGGCTCCTCTGTCCATGGGATTTTCCAGGCAAGAATACTGGAGTGGGGTGCCATTTCCTTCTCCAGAGGATCTTCCCAACCCAGGGATTGAACTGCATTGCAGGCAGACTCTTTACCATCTGAGCCACCAGGGAAGGTCATTGAGTTATGAATTCTATTTATATTCTGAATACTAAACCCTTTTTCTAGGAGATAAAGTTGGAACCCACTTTTGGACACAGAGTTTGTTTCTGAGTTTTCCAGTTGCCAAAAGTTGTTCATAGTGATTGCTTATTATTTTTAAAAGCACTGCTGTATTTGCAGGCAGAGTTCCTGTTTATTTTTAATATAATTTGTGCCTCTGATATTTTATCTTTGCATAGCCTGTTTATTTTAAAGGATCAACTTTTGACTTTTAAATCCTCCCTGTACCTTTGGGTTGTTTTGTTTTTCATTAATTTCCAGTCTTACATATATATTTCATCTATTTTTGATGTCTTTCAGTCTCTATTTTTCTAGCCTTTTTTAGTAAGCAATTAAGGTTATACTTTTCTATGTGTTGTTTTAGCTGAATGCATCCCATATGTTTTGAGAGGTATTATTTCTTACTCAGTTTTGAGTCATTTATTCCCATCATCACTTGTTCTTTGATTTGTCATTTGTTTAGAAAGTTTTTAAGTTTATAAACTTGGTATGTGTCAATTTCATAAAATTCTCCATGTATTCATGGATTATAAGTGCTCCCTAATTTTGGTTGCAGAGTTTTCTATATGTCCATTAAGTAAAACTTTAGTTGTTTTGTTCACATTATCTGGATACTTGCTAACATTTAATCTGCTGAGTTACTAAGAGAAATGTGAAGAAATTTTCCTTCTTATGTTTTCAAGGCACAGAGCTGTTATTTTTTTCTGCAGTGAATTGAATCTTCAGGGACACTTTCATAATAGTCATCCTATTATTATGTAATGTTTTTTGCCTTAGATATATTTTGTCTGATAATAAGAAAGCAATGCCAGTCCTTATTTTTTGTTTTTTTTACATAGTATATCTTTTTCAATCCTTTGTGAGTTTTTTTGGTTTAGGTAAACCTTATAGATGCGTTTTATTTATTTCAAAGTGTAATTTGATAATCTTTTTTTTAAGGGGCAGTTTGGATTTATTTCTACCAAATTATTTTGTGATTCCTATTCTTCCTGGTTCCCCTTACCCACTCTTTCTTTCTTTTATATTGATTGGATTTTAAAAATTCCCATTTGTTTCCCCTCATGCTCCTCCATCCTATCAAACACGCACTGGTTTAAAGTTATTTACAGACTTTTTTTTTTAATGTGTCATGAAAGTGAGAAACCTGTCAGCATGTTTTTATATCTCCCCTCAAATATCAGGACCTTAGAATACCTTAGATCAGATAACTTTTCTTCATTATTGGCTGATCCTTTATTTCTGTCTTTATGCCCCTTGGATTTCCACTGTTTCTAGTCAGTGTTCGGTTTAGATTTACCTGTATGCTTATCATTTTTGTTGCTGTTCATTCCTTCTTCCTGGATGTTCTTTAGGTGTTCCTTTATTGGCGGGAGGTCGGCTGTTAGTCAGATTTTGTTTGTTGGAACCCACTGTTGGACAGAGTAGGAAAAGGAGCCAATATCTGGAAACAAGGTGGGTCAACAGCACAGTGGTGCAAGCCAAAGGACCGTGCAAGAACAAGGGTGAAGCCCAGGGCTAGGTTGCTCGTGAAGTGTGTTTTTACTGGGTGTGCAGTTTCACACTGACGGCTGCTTTTCTTCAGTGCTTGTGAAATTGTGTTGCACGGTCCTTTGGCTTGCACTATTTTGTTGTTTACAAATCTTGTTTCCAGATGTTGGCTCCTTTTACTACTCTGTCCAAAAGTGGGTTTCTTTTTCTTTTTTCCTATTTGGATTTGCTGCATTTTCTTAATCAGAAAATTATTATCTTTTATCAGTTCTGGAAAGTTATTAGTCATTATCTCCTCAAATACTGTATTTCTTCACTCTCTTTTTTAATGCCATGATTAGACATGTGTTGGCCTCTTCAGTACTTTTTCAGCATGTGTCTTTGCTGCTTTCTTTGTGGTTACTTCAGATAGTCTAATTTGTCAACTCTGATGTGTAGTTTAACAACCCATTTTTTTAAAAAAATTAATCATTATATTTTTCATTTATAAAAGTTGTTTGGTTCACTTCTAAGTCTGTCTACTCTTTTTTTTTTTTAAAGTAATATCTTGTTCTTTGCTCACATGTTCTATTCTCATTCTTTAAATGTTTTAAATATATTTAATATTCCATCTTTAAAATTTCTTGGATTTAAATCTGCTCCTTGTCTTCTTTCTGCTGTCTTTTGTTATTGTTTTGAGTCTCTTACTCATGGTGTCTTGTTTCCTTGTCTGTTATGTATGTTTAGATAATACTCATTTATCTGCATTCTTCCTGTGCAAGTTATACAGGCAAATCATATATCCCCTCAGATAAAATTTGCTTTTGCTTTATACCCTACAAATGTAATTAACCCAGGAACACTTTTAAGTTAATTTCTCAGTCTGGAGCTTTCTACATTTGTTTGGGCAAAGATTAGGCTACTGGCAAAGACTTAGCTGCTGAGAAAGAAACCAGAGTCAGACACCATTGAGCAAATAAATGACAATGGCTTAAAAAGGATAGGGGTTTAATTTTCTATCATGACTGTGTGGGCATAGCAACACAGGGCTGGCAGGGCAGGCTCACTGTCTCTGTAGCCCGTCTTCTCCTTTACTTCTCCTTCAAGATCCAGGATAGCTCACTTCCTTAACTTTATTCCAGCCAATGGCAGAGGACAAGGAAGAGGAGGTCACATTCTGGAAATGGTACACATCATTTCTGCTCACAGTCTTTTGGTTATATGCTCACACCAGCTGCAAGGGAAGCTGGAAAATGTAGTGTTTGTTCTTAGTAGTTAACATTTCTTCTGAAAAATTGTCAGTTCTATCACTGTAGAAGGAGGGGATAATAGAAATGGCCGCAACCAGCAGCCTTTTGCATTGCTAAGATAAGTAGCAGACATTTGAAATCCCAATCCAGGTGAAGGCGTTTATTTATTTGTTTATTTTAAATTAGTTTGTATTGGAGTATAGTTGATTTACAGTGTTGTGTTAGTTTCTGCTGTGCAGCAAAGTGAATTAGTTCTACATATTCCCTGGCAGCTCAGAGGTTAAAGCGTCTGCCTGGAATGCAGGAGACCCTGGTTCAATTCCTGGGTCGGAAAGATCCCCCAGAAAAAGGGATAGGGTACCCACTCCAGTATTCTTGGGCTTCCCTTGTGGCTTAGCTGGTCAAGGATCCGCGTGCAGTGCGGGAGACCCAGTTTGATCCCTGGTTTGGGAAGATCCCCTGGAGAAGGGAAAGGCTACCCACTCCAGTATTTTGGCCTAGAGAATTCCATGAACTGTATAGTCTGTGGGTTCACAAAGAGTCAGACACCACTGAGCAACTTTCACTTCACTGCATGCATGTATCCACTCCTCGTTAGATTCTTTTCCCATGCAGGCCATTACAAAGCATTGAGTAGAGTTCCCTGTGCTGTATACACTAGATCCTTACTGTTAATAGTTATCTATTGCCTGGAAAATCCCATGGACGGAAGACCTGGCAGGCTACAGTCCACGGGGTCGCAAAGAGTAGGACATGACTAAGCGACTTCCCTTCACCTATTCTGTATATAGTAAAGGCAGGCTTTTGGTCACACATTGTCAGAGAGAAGATTCTGCCCCGACTTTCCCTTTCTCGGTGCCCAAGCTGCTGGAGGCAGGTTTCTCTAATTGTTACCATTTCTCATGAGGTAAGATTTTTAAATGGCCCTGTGGCCTGCTTTATGCTGGGGACTGATTCCACTTTGTAGGAGCTCAGGTATCTAGTTTTCTCTTAACTATAAACATATTTGAAAAAAATGCTTGTAATGTTTTATCTAGTATTTCTAGGATAGTGGAGTTTTTGCTTTTGTTTTTGAAGATTTCTAGTATCTTCCTTATATTCTTTTTCTCCTCTCTAATTACTTCAGTCTCTGTCTTGTGAAATTTCTGATTATATCAAGTCTTTTCTTCTATGTCAGTACAGGTAATTCTATTCAACAGTATCTCTTCGCTGTTGTATTTATTTGTTGTTAAGTCCCTAAGTCATGTCCAACTCTTTACAACTCAATGGACTGGAGCACGCCAGACTACCCTTTCCATCACTATCTCCCAGAGTTTGTTCAGACTCAGGTCCTTTGAGTCAGTGGTGCCATCCAACTATCTAATTCTCTGTTGCCCCCTTCTCCTGTTGCTCTCAATCTTTCCCAGTATCCGGGTCTTTCCACTGAGTCAGCTCCTTGCATCAGGTGGCTAAAGTACTGGAACTTCAGCTTCAGCATCAGTCCTTCCAGTGAACATTCAGGGTTCATTTCCTTTAGGATTGACTGGTTTGACCTCCTTGCTATCCAAGGGATTCTCAAGAATCTTCTCCAGCACCACAATTCAAAAGCATCAATTCTTTGGCGCTCAGCCTTCTTTATGGTCAGCTCTCACATCCACACATGACTGTTGGAGAAACCATAGCTTTGACTCTATGGACCTTTGTTGGCAAAGTGTTGCTTTTTAATATGCTGTCTGGGTTTGTCATAGCTTTTCTTCCAAGGAGCAAGCATCTTTTAATTTCAAGGCTGCAGTCACCATCTATGGTGATTTTGGAGCCCAAGAAAATAAAATCTGCCACTGTTTCCACTTTTTCCCCCCTTCTACTTGCCATGAAGTGATGGGACCAGATGCCGTGATCTTCATGTTTTGAATGCTGAGTTTTAAGCCAGCTTTTAAATTTTATTTGTATTTTATTTATATATTTACATGTGTATTATTTGTATTTATTTTTACTTCAGTGATACTGCTAGGATCTGATTTTCCTTTCTTTTTTTTTTAATCTTTTTTCTTGATTTTATTATACCATTTTGGAGTTCTAAGCCTGGGTTTGTTCTATTAATATTTCCTGTTGTGTAGTCTAGGGTAATAGCTGGTGTGTTTCTGGTACTAAGTGGCTGATGATATAAAAACAACTCGTAGAAGTCATTGTGTCATGTTTGTTGGAATACTTAAGTTCTAAGTTAGAACACTTGGTTGGGTGGTATATTTTCTTATCCATTGTTTGGGAGGAGTACAGCATTACCAAAGGGCACTCCATTTGGGGTGCAGCCTAAGACTGTGTAGTAAGTTAGAGCTCAGTCATTACTTTCCCTTGCTTCATTTGGGTCTTCTCTCCAGATTGGGATTTTTTTTTTTTACTTTTATTTGCATTTATTTTTTGTGGCATTTATTCCCAGGCCATAAGTTTTTGTTTCTTCAGTTTCTTCTGGGATATCTTTTCCTTCTTTGCAGGCTCCTCTTCTGGTTTAGGAACAATCTGTTCTTTTTCAGTAAGGATCATCTCAGTGTGGCAGGGAGAGCTCATGGAGGGGTTGATCTGACCGTGAGCTCTGTAAGTCCTGTGCCGCATCTTGGGGGCTTTGTTCACTTGGATGTGCTCAATGACCAGAGAATCTACCTCTAAGCCCTTAAGTTCAGCATTACTCTCTGCATTTTTGAGCATGTGTAGTAAAAATTCAGCACTCTTTTTGAGCCACCGACCCTGCGTCCAGCCCCACTGTTTGGCCTGTGCACACCTACCAACTCCACCGATGTAACAACGGAATGGCACACATTGCTTCTTTAAAGTGACATCCTTCAGATACTGGTGGCTTTCCAGATATGCATACCCTTTATGGCCTGGGCAGTTTCACGAGCGTTCTTAAAGTGAACATGAAGATTTGGACCTCTTGATTTGCATTATTTTGTGAGGTTTTCTGGGTCAAGTGAATAGCATACCATTTTTAGGGGTCACCTCAGGCCGCTTACAAGCCAGATTGGGATTATTAAGTGAGCTTTCTCAGGGTTTTTTTGACTCACCCGTGGATTACTGGAAGGTGGGAATGAGGATAGGAATTTAGCCTGGCTCAGCATCACTTCTCTTAAGTTTGTTGGAAGAAGGCAGTTCTGTAACACTGTCAGTCCACCATTGTAGCATTAATTTTTCCCTTGGAGTTATCGTGAGTCTTAGTCCTTGTTTCTAAGTCGTCTTCATTGTCTGTTTGAATAACTGTACAATATTCTGTTGATGTACCATTGTGCAAATATTGTGACGTTCTGTTATTTCCAGGCCTTATAACAGATAAATCTGTAGAGATCTTATTCATCCATGTGGTGTTTGCTTCTGTTGCATTATTTCCTTAGATTGAATTTCTAGGAGTAGAATTGCTATGTCAGAGTATAACAAATATCTCTGAGTCTTATCGCATATTGCTTTTTTGTTTTTTTTTAGGTTATAGCAATTTAGATTCTCACTAGAAATGAATGAGTATACTAATTTCACTGTAGCCTCATTAGTATTTGGGAGTAGGTTTCTTTTTCTTAAAAAAAAAAAACAAAGCTGTAGAATAATATCTTAAGGGTGCTTAAACATTCATGCCTTTTGTTATTATGGAGCTTTAGCATTTTTCTGTGACTTTAGTTTACTACTTATTTTCTCATCTGTGAGTTGTGTATTTTTATACTTGCCCACTTAATGACTTGATGTTTTTCTCATACATGCAAACGAGTGCCTTTTTAAAAAAGAAAATGTCAACCTTTACATTTTTATATTTTACAAAGCTATTTTTACAAATCTTCTGCCTTTAAAAAAAGTTAGTTTTGTTTGAAATTTAAAATTTTAGTATATTATAAAATCTTTTGTTGGTTTAAATTGAGAAAGTTATTTGATAAATGTTTTATTCTCTTTTATGATAGTTTTCTGTAATATTTTATTTTCTCATTCTTGTGTTTGGTATGTGGAGAAGGTATGCTCTGATTAAGTGGATAGTAATTAGGAATTTATATCACTCTCACATACTGATTTTTTTTTTAATTTCCTCATTTTGGAAAACTGACTCATACTTTTATATGAAATTAGGTCTTTTTAATAGTTCTTATTATGTGTGTGGATAGATGTCATTCTTTTTTTAAAAAATAGTTTTTCATAATTTTGTCTGTTTAAGTTTTAGTCATTTTGTTTTGTTTCAAAAAAGGATTTCAAGAGCTAACTTTCTGAAATTCCTAAGATCCTTGGTTTGGGCAAAAACCATTCTGTTACAGTCTTTAAACATTGTTTAGGGAAAAATATAAATAAAAATAACATATACTGTTAGTGGTAAAAAGCATCATTAGCACTAAACTGTTTCATATGAATAATTTTTGTGTATCTAGAGGTCTCAGCTCCTAATAAATAGAACTCTTTACATCTGTTAATCAGTAAAAACTCCTTTACAGTTGTGACTGAATAACTTATAGATACTGAATCATTTAACTCAAAACATTAGTGAATTTTAAATAAGCAAAGAATTACATGACTTACATCTTTATCCATCACTGATAAAGTTTGGCTACACTTTGTTCTGTTTATAGGTGGAAAACCATGAATTCCTTGTAAAACCTTCATTTGATCCTAACTTGAGTGAATTAAGAGAAATAATGGATGACTTAGAAAAGAAGATGCAGTCAACATTAGTAAGTGCAGCTAGAGATCTAGGTAAGAATGGGCCCTTGAAGGTTTGAATAATTCTTTTGTCTACACAGTATCCACACTGGA
Source organism: Ovis canadensis (assembly GCF_042477335.2). Classification (NCBI taxonomy): domain Eukaryota; kingdom Metazoa; phylum Chordata; class Mammalia; order Artiodactyla; family Bovidae; genus Ovis; species Ovis canadensis. Next base: position 77,093,852 of record NC_091247.1, on the reverse strand, counting down.
GCTAGAAGACACAGTTGATCATGCCACCTCCTTGTTTAAGATGCTAGCCCTGTTTTCTACTGAATAAAAGTACAGTCACATAAAGTTTACATACAGGATTCTTTACATCTGGGGCCTGGCCTCCCCTTCAGATTCATCTCTTAACCAATTTCTCTAATCCCAGGATGACCCCACATTCCTGCCAAACAAGTCACCCCATATGGCCCTTGCAACATCTTTTAAGTAAGACCTGTTTTAAATGACACTCTTTCTGTAAGCCTAATTCTATTAGGAGTAGTTCATTGATTTGGCTTTGGGGTTCCCAAGCACTTCATTAATATCAACTTTAAAAATTACTTGTTTTAAACTCCCTAGCTTATTCCCTAATTTGTCTCACACTGTTTTGTTCTGTCTTGCTCTGAATTTATAAACCTCTTGTAATGAGCATCTTTGACTTTTATGTTAAATGAGTAAATCTTAGCATATCAGAAGGTCCCGCAGAGCAGTATCACTCTAGTATATGCCTGTGTGTGTGCTCAGTCATGTCTGACTCTTTGCGACCCCATGAACTATAGTCCACCAGGCTCCTCCGTCCATGGAATTTTCCAGGCAGAAATAATGGAGGGGGTTGCCATTTCCTTCTCCAGATCAAACTTGCATCTCTTGAGTCTCCTGCATTGGCAGGCAGATTCTTTACCACTGCGCCACCTGGGAAGCCCCCTGTTGTATATGCCCATACCAACATATATAAAAATTTTAAAAAATAGTTTCCATGGAGAGTTCATATATGAACTTGATCCTAGAGTTAATCTTTGACTTGAACGATATTGAAATTTACCCTCCTCTTCTTATAGATCTCTCCGTGTTCTCTTTATGTGTCTCCTCCCTGGTCAAGTGAGATCTGTCTGTAGTTGTTTGCTGTTTCTAGTACTCCATAGTCATGCTTTAGCAAATAAATTTATTTATCTTAAGTTTTAAGATACTATCTCTCTCTTCTGGTTTGGGGTCTAAAGATGACATTGATGAATGAATGAGGAGAGGACAAGCGTAAAAATTTAAAAATCTTAGGTGCATAGTCTAGCTGATTGATCATTGCCTTTTTTGTGACGCTCTCTACACTTAACAGAGTACAGGGCCTAGTGTTTTCTAGAGCTTCGTTGTCAATCTCAGAGTCTCACATTTTTCTTTGGAAAGTGTATTTTTTTTTCTTTAATTATGCTTTATATTAGTTCCAGGGAAAGGCTTTGGTTAACTAAAGAACCTTCAGCAGAACTCCTCAAGGGTAACAACCATACCTTACCTACTCTCGTGCCCAAAGCATCTGAAACACAGAGCTACCCCACTGCTGGTGCCCTGCAACCTTGGATGGGTTTACCCAGAACGGGCTCCACATCACAAGCTAACATTAAAAGAGGGATTTAAATATTTTATAGATATGCTTAATTCATGTAGTTTTTTGAGTGAAATAGGATGTGCATCTTTCCCAGTCAGATAGTATAAATAATTTCCAGTATGCTGTCATGTAAATAATAAAAGAATGTTTTTCACTATTTAGATTTAAGTATTCTAAACACTTATATTTAAAATGGCTGTGCATATCTATGACATACTCTTTCTTTTTTTTCTGATCTTGAAGGCTTAGATCCTGGCAAACAGATTAAACTGGATTCCAGCACACAGTTTGGCTATTATTTCCGAGTAACGTGCAAGGAAGAAAAAGTCCTTCGTAATAATAAAAATTTCAGTACAGTAGATATCCAGAAGAATGGTGTTAAATTTACAAACAGGTTTGTAAGCCTATGTTAAATTAAGTCTTTACTAGTTCCATAAACTATTCTCTGATGAAATGTGAATGTTGTATCATAAGGAAGTTTTATTTTATTTCTTGAAACAAGGCATAAAATAAGATTGAAGCCTTTTTGTTTTTTTCCTTAAGAGAGTTTGATCAGGTATCCTAACACTACTTGTTGAATAATTCAGCTTTTCCTCATTCACTGAAGTGGCATTTTGAGTTTAAGATTATTCTTTCACAAATCTCTCTTATCTTTTTATCAATGTGAAATAGATTATATTACATTTTTTTGGTGTTTACATATCTGTTAGAGTTAGTTCCCTTCGTATCTCTATTAGTTACTTTCATGTTTATTTTTTTCTAAGGAAATTTTGTTATTCTTCTGATATATCAATTGATGTGTCATTTAGGGAGATGCTACCAACTTTAATGAGGCCATTCATTTGGACTATAAGTTTTTTTAAAAAAATAATGTTAATGTTGGAAAAAATCTTAGTAGTTTTTTATGCATTTTCTCTTGCTTATGTTAGGAATAGGAAGCCCCTAAGACAAATTACTTACTAGTGAAAAAGAATTATTTAAAAATAAAGTAACTGGGAGAGTAAGGCCATTATCCTTTCTCTTCTATATTATTTTAGAACTTATGGCCAGCCTTACTCCCACCCTTCTTGGGTATTCTTAGTATTTCCAGTTAGCTTTTGTATATACGCCCCTCTTTTATCCATTTATTTAGTGTTTTTGAGTGTCTGTTATATGCAGACATTATTCTAGGTGTTCAGACAACCTAGTAATGAAAAACAGTGTATCTGTTTAGTTTGTTTCTCGTAACAACCCTCTGAAATAAATAGGACAGGTTATAGTTCTCACCTTTAGATGGAGAAACTGAAACTCCAGTTCCCCAGGACTGGATGACTAGTAACAGTAGATACTCAGACCTAGATCTTCTGCTGCTAGATTTATTAGTTGCTATTTCTTGATCACACAACGTCCCTGATTGAAGAAATTTATACGTTATAACTGACCAGTAAGAGATTTGAAGACGATATAACACCCCAAAAGTTCTGTCTTACCTAAGCCAAAATAGAACTATAAGAAGCTGAACTGAATGGCAGCAGTGGTTCCAACAGTTGTGAAAAGCTCATTTGTTTATTCATTCATTGATTTGTGTCAGCAAATTGAATGCTTGCCATGGGTCTGACTTTCTGATCATGTAATTGTCCTTCTTAAGAACCTCTAATCCTGTCATCAGGAAAAATCTAAAATATGTACCATAATCTATACAGTCTGGTCCCTGCCCACACCTTTTTTGTCTGGCAGGTCTTTCCTTCACACAGAAGTCTCACTTTTATAGTATCTTTGCGTCTCTCTCTTTTCCTTTAACCCTTCCCACTTGCCTGTTTCGCAGCAGTCTGTTAGTGCCCCTCTGCTGTTCTTGAGCTGTATATGTGTGCTATGCCATTGGCTGATTGCATCATGTTCACAGTTACTGCCTTGGTTGACTGATATTTCCTCCTCCTTGTAAGTACTTCACCTCTTTCTTGAATCTACTGTGAGCCCCTTACCTTGTTTTTTTGTTTTTAACTTCCTTTGATATCAGTGAATATTTTTTCTCTATTCTCATTTTTCGTCTTCATTTTTTGTTTTAACGTATAATTTTTATTTTCTCTTTAAACCACTCAGTAGAATTGTTTTCGAAACATTTTCCTGACTTTGACAACTTTTAGTATGAAAAGACAGTTTCCTATGGTAATGAGAAAAACTGTGTGGAGTGTGTGTGTGTGTGTGTTGTTTTTTAATTGGGGTATAGTTGATTATTTGTCTTTCTCTGACTTATTTCTCTAAGCATGATATTCTTTAGATCCATTCACATTTCTGCAAGTGGTTCATTATTTTTAATGGCTGAGTAGTATACACACACACCACACCTTTACCCATTCATATGTTGATGAGCGGTTGATTTGCTTCCATCTCTTGGGTGTTGTAAATAGTGCTGCTGTGTGTGTATTTTAAAAGAGAAGATGGCCTCTGTCCTAATAGGGATGAAGACTGCTGCTGCTGCTCCTAAGTCACTTCAGTTGTGTCCGACTCTCTGTGACCCATAGACGGCAGCCCACCAGGCTCCACTGTCCCTGGAATGGAGACTTACTCCATTTAAATATTTTAGAAAAGATTAGCGATCAGAATTTTACACAAGGGAATAAGTTTTATAGCAAGAATTGTGCCAGTGGGCCATTCCAAACAGCATTAATGTTAATACACTGAATTCCAGTCACATCCACCCCTAATGAGTTGCCCATTTTCTCCTGATGTTTCCGTTTTAATTATTGTTTTGATGCTTTATAGGATAATACTCCAGATATATTTCAGAGGTAGTGCACATTACCTCCAGTGGATGTTTTAATATTTCTAATAATACCATTATCTTGATTTGCAGTAAACTGACTTCTCTCAATGAAGAGTATACCAAAAATAAAACTGAATATGAGGAAGCCCAGAATGCCATTGTTAAAGAAATTGTCAATATTTCTTCAGGTAAATTTAACAGAACCAATACATTAGATGTTCGGAAAATGACCTGGATTTTGGTAACAGAAATAATATTGGGCTGTTTGAAGAGTGGGTTTTTTGTTTTTGTTTTTTTAAAGCTGCTGCACACTGTGACTATTGTGTTAAGCTTCTTCTGAAGGAATGCATGCTGTGTTGCATTAGGAAAATTAACTGGAGGTTGTTCTCCTACCTAGAAAGATGACCTAGTGCAGGCTAAGGAATGGGAATATTCTGTAACATTCTGTAAAACAAAGACAGACAGAAAAGCACAAAACTTGTAACAAGGAAAAGAAACACTAGGGACTATAAGGCACTAATGCCTCAGATCTAGGAGCTCATGCTCTAGGTTATGGAAATAAATAAAGCAAATAGAAATTATATAGGCAGCAAGCTTTTTTGATTTCTGCGTGCCATTTCATAGATTTTCAGAGTCTGTTCTTGAGGACACCTGTTAGAAATGACCCCCCCCCGCCCCGCCATGTTGTGTGGCTTGCGGCATCTTAATTCCCTGAACAGGGATTGAACCAAGGCCACAGCAGTTAGAAGTACTGAATCCCATCCACTGGACTGCCAGGGAGCTCCCAGGATGATTGTCGTATAATTGAAACGACAGCCTGACTTGGCTCTGTGACACCCTTAGCATGGAATGAATGTATATAGCACAGGGTAGGTGGCGATGTGTTAAGCTGGAAGTCTTTGCCTATCATCATGTGTGTGTATTGAGCACAACCTTTATTGTGCCTTAAAAAAAAATCACCAAAGAATTACCTTAGCCAGGTGATCAAGGTTGACATTGCCAGTGACAAATGACATTATATGTGTGTGCTTCCTGAGGTGATGTCGAGGAAAAGATACATCACCTGTGTACAGGCATACCTCGTTGTATTCACAGGTATTGTCTTATTTTGTCTTGTCTTACAAATTGAAGGTTTGTGGCAACTCTGCCTTGTCAGATGATGGTTAGCATTCTTTAGCAATGTATAGTGTAAATATAACTTCTATATGCACTGTGAAGCCAAAACATTTGTGTGACTCACTTTATCGTGATATTCCTTTTATTTGGGTAGTCTGGAACTGAACCTGCAATATCTCCAGGATAGGCCTGTAGTGTTCCTGACCTCCCCCCCCCAAAAAAAATCTGAATAGTAACAAGAAGGAAAATGTTGGATAAATTTAAATAGAGGGACAAACTTTTTAAGGCCTGCACTCTTTAAAAATGTCAGTGTCAGCACCCCGGTGGTTAAGGCTCCATGCTTCCAGTGCAGGAGGCAAGGTTTCTATCCCTGGTCAGGGAACCAAGATCTCATGTGCCATGCAGCTTGGCCAAAACATAACAAACAAAAAGCATGTCAGTTTCATGGAAGCAAAGAAGAAATTGGCAGATTGTGTTCGAGATTAAAGGAGACTTGAAGTGACAGGACAGTCAAAGACATGGAGATGATCCTTGATTGAATCTGGGACTAGGGGTTGGACCTGGGGACTAGCTATGAAGGACACCATTAGGACAAGTTGGCAAAGTTTAATATAAGATAATAAGGTATTGGTGTCCTACTTCTTGGGTGTGTATTGTGATGAAGTAGGAGGATGTCCTCCTACTTGTTCTCAGGATATGGGTACTGAATTATTTAGGAGTAATAAGTCATTTAAAAAGTATAAGCATGTATAATTTTGTAAATTGTTTTATTATGAATTTTTATAGTAAATCAGAAAGAAGCATAACACTTTTAAAGGGTTTTATTATACCTTATATTTGTGTTGAGATGAATGAGATCTGTAAAGATTACATTTTTGTTTGGTGTTAATCAGATCACTGTAGCATGGAGATCTTCTAGTTGAATTATGTTCCTTCCTAGATGGCACTGCAAGGACCCTAAAAATACACTATGTAAATTCAAATTGGAAGTCTTCCCCCAAAATAATATTAACTAATATTCGTTAAGCACTTAGTATGTTAAAGCTGTTAGATGTTAACATTTGAAAAGAAGGTTTTGTATTTGGAGTCACCTTGAATTGAAATGACATCTCTTCTTGGTCTAGTATGCACATTGTAAACTATCTTTATTAAAAATATAATAGATCATTTTTTAAATTTTCTATCTTACTCTTAAACCAGAAAAGGTGATGCTGTTAAGAACCAGTTGGTGTGAGATACCAAATACAGGCTCTTGATTGAGAGGCTTGTTTTCTTTTATTATAAATCTATTCATGTTAGTATGTTAGAAGTTTTGTGAGAATTATGTAAGTGCTCCACTAATACTTAAGTAATTCTCAAATGTTGCTGTTGCTGTATGGTAGGGTAATGAGAACTCTCCCCTTCCCCCCTGTTTTATATGTTAGGTAAAACAGGAATAAATTTTAAAGTGAAACATTAAGAATTATTTGTATTTGGCCATTTATACATGAATTTTTATTTTCTCACTTTTATGGAGGTTAAGGGAATCAAAGCTGAATCAGATTTCCTGCCATGTGATTAAGCTCGTAATGTTGTATTTTTCTAAAATGAGATGGTGTTCTCTTGAATGTCTCTTAAGGCTTTGGTCACATTGATATCCGTGTGATAGTTCCACATAACCCAGGTGCCTGTTATACCAACCCCTCCAACCTGTTAAAATTTTGAAATCTGTTCTAGAAATTTGGACCATTTTTATTGGCTGTTCATGCTTTGCCTAGCATGTGTGAGGGACTGTTTAATGTATGCAATAACTTTTAGTTTTACTGCTGTAGCAGAGTGGAATCTTGTTGAAAGTATTCTGAGTGACAATTATGGATCTGAATTTATGCTAAAACTTAATTGCAAGGCAGGAAACAACCTCAAGTAACAATCTGGACAGTCACATTATATCTTATTACCTGGTGTTTGCAGGTTTCTTAGGATAATTGTGAAATGCCATCCTGGTTTCAGACTCTTAAAATTTAGAACTCTGCCTCGCCCTGCTTTTCTTACTTGCAATATATCATGAAAGTGCTCCCATGAAACTTTTTCTTATTTTTTTTAAAATCTCTGCCTCATTTCTTTATATAACCAGCCATGTGCTTTTATATTTTAATGGATTTTGGTAAGAGGTTTTTGAAATCCCTTGATAGTAAGGAGAAAAATGTGACAAGACATTTTAACCTTTTGTTGAATTTTAGGTGTTCCTTTCACATTTAGTTATAGCAAAAACCTCTGTTAATTTTTTTTAAGCATATAAATTAGGAAATGGATTTTGAATTCACAGATGGAATCAGGTTGAATTTATTCTTAAAGCTGCTTATCTGTGTTTTTTATTCCATCCTCCTGTGCACTCTCTGTTTTCACACAGGCTATGTAGAACCGATGCAGACATTCAACGACGTGTTAGCTCAGCTGGATGCTGTTGTCAGCTTTGCTCACGTGTCCAATGCAGCACCTGTTCCATATGTACGGCCAGTCATTTTGGAAAAAGGACGAGGGAGAATTACACTGAAAGCATCCAGACATGCTTGTGTGGAAGTTCAAGATGAAGTCGCATTTATTCCTAATGATGTTCACTTTGAAAAAGATAAACAAATGTTCCACATCATTACTGGTAGAAACCTTGTTTATGGGCTTTTGGGGAATAGTGTTTCCCCTTGTTTATGTTGGAGCAGATGGTTATTTTAGGTTGATGTAGAAAATCCTAGTCTTTGATGGTAGAAAAAGAATGTTTTTTCATAGTAGTTAGTAATATATTAGTAACATGTGCGTGAATGAATATATGAATGAACAAGAATGAAACTGCTATTCCAGGGGTTCAAAATAAACATCTCTTCATCCTCAAAGTGCACCTTTGGGCCAGACCTTTTCAGTAGTGAGGTCATTGAAGGTCAAGCAGAATTAGCTGCTGGAGTGACTTCAGCTTAGGATAGCAGTTCTCTTAAAGACACAATACTATATTCATGTGAAACTAAATAGAAGTAGACTTGTGTGTAGACCAGTGTAGCATGTCTCAGACTAAAGCATTTTGAGAGATCTTAATCAGATTCTAGAAAACAAAAGTGTTAGAGTGCATGGGTGGTAGGAACCTTTGGATAAATGTGTTTGGGAAACAGTCAGTGATTATATTTTATTCCCCTAATTGAATTTTTGAGTTGTTCATATAACTTAACCCATCATCTCTAGCCTTTTTGGCACCAGGGACCAGTTTCATGGAAGATGGTTTTTCCACGGACCAGGGTGGGGGAAGGGATGGTTTAGGGGTGATTCAAGCCCAATACATTTATGCTATACTTTATTTCTGTTGTTACATCAGCTCCACCTCAGATCATTAGGCATTAGTTTCCAGAGGTTGGGGACCCATGGTCTAACCCATTAATTGGTAAATTTCACATTTGCCAAAAGTGGGTCATGTCCTTGGGTTTTAGGGTAGAGTTTGTGTGATTTGAGGGATTTGATCGCTGATTCATTCTCTACTAGATCCATAATAGTGTTGAGTTAATTAATCAGTTAGGCCAGTACTGCTTTCCTGAATGTCATAAAGTTATCCTGCAGGCAGCTTTGTGAGCTGTGGGGCAGTACCTATATGGTCTTCCTAGATCATAGTCAGATTATAGATAAGATACGTTTTTCATGGGTTCTTTTGAAGAAGGGCACAGCATAGATTTGTCTGAACAGAAAATGGCATTGTTTCAGAGACTAGTGTAAGGCAGGAACTTTGTTCATGCCTTTGGGCAGCCTGTGGTCTGCTTTTTGTATGTTACATCTCAAGAGAGTCATCAATGTGCAACTTAGGACTAATAGTCAATTATTATTAGCAAAAATAAGTTAATAATCTTGCTTGTTGATATAATTTGTTTTATAGGTCCCAACATGGGAGGGAAATCAACATATATTCGCCAGACTGGGGTAGTAGTTCTCATGGCCCAGATTGGGTGTTTTGTGCCATGTGAGTGGGCAGAAGTGTCCATTGTGGACTGCATCTTGGCCCGGGTAGGGGCTGGTGACAGTCAGTTGAAAGGAGTCTCCACATTTATGGCTGAAATGTTAGAAACTGCTTCTATTCTCAGGTGAGTACAGTTCCCCGTCTCCTGAAAGTAGAAATGGATGTCTCTGTCCTTTGAAACATTTTCAGTCTTTTATTTAGTGTAATAGTTTTCTTGTGAGCTTTATGTACTTTATATTGTCTTTTTTTTTTAACTCTTTATTTATTTATTTTTCTATGTTGGGTCTCAGTTGCCCTGAGGCATGAGGAATCTTCCTATATGAGGGATCAAACCTGCGTCCCCTGTGTTGCAAGGTGGATTCCTTACTGCTGGGCAACCAGGGAAGTCCTACTTTATATTATAAAAGGGTGCTAGTGCCGGGGTCCAGCTCCCGCAGGATCCAAGGGAACCTGAAGGAGAAACGGTGTCGGCGGACGAATGAATGAATGAATGAGACAGGAATAGAGGAAAGAAAGAGGCTGATATTCCTTGGTTTACATAGAAAGCCAATAAAACCCTGAGACAAGGAGTTTGCCCTGTTCACGGAGGCCACAGGTGCCCTCCCGGTCTCCCGAGGAAATGAACACGCAGAACGTCTTCCCCATTCAGGTCTTAGAAACCCGGGCAGATAAGTGAATGCAGGGAGCCTCTATGCTCCAAGGGATCAGCCTGAAAAAGAGAGTAAGAGAGAGAAAGAAAAGAAAGAAAGAAAAAGAAAAAAAAAGAGAGACACGGAGTGACCAAACTTCTTCGAGCGAGGCCCCCTATTTTTATTTTCAAAAGGGTCTTTTATACCTTTACTTGTACATAGAGGGAAATGAAAGATGCAAAGTCATACAGAGTCAGCCCAAACATTACATCTGTTTTGTCTTTATTGAAACCAGGATTTTTTCTGCAAACCTTTCCCATAGACAATGTTATGTACATTATCTTCTGGCCTTGGAGGCCTGTGGACATTTTATGACCCTCTTTTGATAAAGGCTGCTCAACCAGAAAACTTATTTTTCCTTGAAATGTTTTTTCTTTTCATTTCTAATCTATGTCAGCCTTAGAAAGTATTAAACAAGTTACATTTCTTGGGGAGCAAAGGTGCAGTGAGTTACAAGAAAGAACCAATTAGCTCAAAAGTCTGATGTGGTTAATTTCAAGGCTACACTTGTTTTTCTTACATTCCAACTATGTTAACTAATGCACTCCCAGGTGCGCAGTGGATAAGAGATATGGGAACTCAGCAACAAGCATTGGCCCAATAATGAAATCCTACGCCAGCACTACTCTAATAACTTTTAACTCTTTGAAAGGCTCTATGTTTTAGGCTTCCCATGCCTCTCACATTTGGGAGGCTGTGAACAATCACATGCGTAGCTGCAAGAGTCTGGATAAACCTGCCAAGCAAGCTAGAATGCTAACAGGGGGTTTGAATTGAAATATTCCTCTTATGTCCAGGAGACTTATTAGCTAGAGCCCTAAGTTGATTTTCTCCAGAGAAAGGTGGTCGAGGATAGCCCCCTGTTAATGTCAGAGGAATTGGTGAAAGTCATGAAATAATAAAACAGACAGATTCTGGTTTGGGGGTAGATGCTCGAGAAGGGGGGCCCCCTCTAGGCCTGATCTCGCCTTTGCCCGTCTGGCCTCTTCCTCATGACCTTGCCATGGGCGGGATGCCCCACGCTGGCTCCCGGCATGCTAGTTGTGGAAAGCTTCTTTTATTATTTTTTATTTTTTGGCTATACCATGTGGCATGCGGGATCTTTGTTCCTCAGCCCAGGATTGAACCCGTGCCCCCTGCAGGAGAAGCACAGTCTTAACCTCTGAACCGCCTGGAAGGCCCATCTTTGATTTTTAAAGTTCTCTTAAGGTTTCTAGTAGTTGTTCACCTTACAAGTCTCTCCACTGTCATGCTTTTGCTTACACTGGTCACACTGCCTGAACAGGTCCTTCCGTGCTGTTTACCAAGTCCTTTTCTAATCTTTAAGGACTTCCCTGGTGGCTCAGACGGTAAAGCGTCTGTCTACAATGCGGGGGACCCGGGTTCAATCCCTGGGTTGGGAAGATCCCCTGGAGAAGGAATCCACTGGAGTGGCAATCCACTCCAGGACTATTGCCTGGAAAATCCCATGGACAGAGGAGCCTGGTAGGCTACAGTCCATGGGATTGCAAAGAGTCGGACACGACTGAGCCACTTCACTCACTCGCTTTCTAATCTTTATATGCCCTTAACAGAAATTCTACTTCTTTGATGACTTTCTTTGTCTCATGTGCCTAAGGTCACAAGTGTTTTTTCAGACTCTTTGACATGCCTGTAATTTATTAGCTGTTTATTTTAGAGGTTATGAAATCTCTTGTCTTTATTTTATTTTTAGGAGCTTCCTTGCAGACAGGGAGGCTGTGCCTTCTGTTTCTTGGAGTCTTCTGAAGTACTCTGCATATAGTAGATCCTTAATAAATTATGTATTGATTATTCAATACATAATTATATGTAAAATTATAAAAAGCAGTACAGACGTTCAGTATAGTAATTGGTAGAGTTCTCCTTCTTACATTTGGTTAAAGAGAAAAGAAAATGCTAATATGTGGTGTTGGCAGGGCTGTAGCAGGCACATAGATTTTATTTATGTGACCATCAGCCATGTATGTGAGAGTATCACCACACCCTCGTCCCATGTTCTTTGAAGGTTATTTTTTTTAATCTTGACTGATTTGATTGTCAAGAAATGCTTTATCTGGAAATTTTTAGATGAGCTAGTGGGGTTGGTAATTTAAAAAATACTTATTCACCATTTGTTTCCTTTTATAATCTGTTAATGTTTGTGGCACACTTTCTCATGTATTGCCTTAATTTTTTTTCTTGTATTACCACATGCTGCGTCATGGGAAATTCTCATGTAATTATGTGTTTCAGGTCTGCAACCAAAGATTCCTTAATAATCATAGATGAATTAGGAAGAGGAACCTCTACCTATGATGGATTTGGATTAGCGTGGGCTATATCAGAGTACATTGCAACGAAGATCGGTGCTTTTTGCATGTTTGCAACCCATTTTCATGAACTTACAGCCTTGGCCAATCAAATACCCACTGTTAATAATCTGCATGTCACAGCACTAACTACTGAAGAGACTTTAACTATGCTTTATCAGGTGAAGAAAGGTGAGCACATTCCACTGGTGTGCTATAAGTTCAGTGTTCCTACCCTTGGAATCATTAGTAATTGCCTTATTCTACAGTAGGATGAATTATTGATGTTTTATCTGTAAAATGTTTACCTCTTTACAGTGTAGGGACAGGGACATGGGTACGTTATTTACATTTCTATGTCTCGTAATAGAACCATTCATTTTAAAACAGTCACCAAAAGCATGATCTACACTCTGAACGTCATCACGGATATTATACTGCCTCTCAGGTCACCATGTTTTCTTGTCAAATTAGCTGTGGTGGTGGCTTAATCACTAAGCTGTGTCCAACTTTGACAACCCCATGTCCGGTGTCCAACTTTGACAACCCCATGGCCTGTAGCCCGACAGGCTCCTCTCTCCATGGAATTTCCCAGGCAAGAATGCTGGAGTGGGTTGCCATTTCCTACTCCTTTTTATATAAACAGCTTACAGTTGGGGTTTCCAGAGATCTTGAAATTGTTGGTAGTTACGACTTATTTGTTGGTATTTCAACCTTTCGGAAAAGTTTGTTGTTAGTGGGTCTGGCAGCTAATCAGATGACCACATTGATGAGATTGACATACTGTAAAGTTTTTATTGCTTTAACATTTCATTAGACATCAGAATAGCTTTTTTAGATGGCTTTTTTATTTCCCATGAACATGTTTTTTCTGTTATTTGTTGGTTGCACATAAATGAGGTACTATTTTTAATTCTTTTTTGCTTATGTTTGTATCCTTTTGAGTTACTATTTGCATCATTATTGTTGATAGAGAATATAGATACTCTTGGTTAGACTTGGCATATAGCATGAAGTTGAGGTTTGGGTTTTAAAAAGTGTTTTGTGTGATAAAGAAATGGGTTCAAAATATTGAAAAAGGTCAGGTGAAGATAGGAACAGGTTTGTCCTTCACTGTGGATGTTTGTCAAACACTTGCTTCTATTTTATTTTTGTTTCTCTAAGTTGTATAAAATATCCAGCTCCAGAATGCTTGGGATGTCTACTAGGCCAAAAGAAAATTTAGTTGAGGCAAAAATGGGAGCTCTATGATAACGCTGTGAGCATTGTTGATACTAAACGTTTGGAAGGAATATCTTAAGTCAGTTTATTTTCTACCCGCAGGGGTGAAGATAACATGCCTAGTCAGTAAACTTACTAGTCTACATTTGGGTCAAAAATTTCATTGTCATATGAAGTACATTTTGAATTTAATGTTGCTCCTAATTAGAGACACTTTATATTTATCTCTCTTTTTTTTCATAGTACTTTAGTTCCTCCCTTTCAAAATAAGAAAACTTCAGAGATATTATGTTGATTAATCTTTCTTCAGATTCAGTTATTTGTCTAGACCTTTGAGGATTATCTATCAAGCCTTTTCTCTGTTTTTATAATTTTTCCGGCTACATTTGTCAAGGATAAAATATAGGGCTGTATTGCCAAGTCATAATCGCTTTTCATTGGCGGCTTAATTAAAATTCCTTTAAGTTACTCTGAAACATTTGGCTAATAAATTTGAAAAATGCAACATTAAGTTTACTGATGACAGAGTGAGAAAAATGAATTCTATTTACATACATTGCCCTCTCTTCCTACTCCCCAAATTTCTTATAGGTGTCTGTGATCAAAGTTTTGGGATTCATGTTGCTGAGCTTGCTAATTTCCCCAGGCATGTAATAGAGTGTGCCAAACAGAAAGCCCTGGAGCTGGAGGAGTTTCAGAATATTGGGAAACCACAGGAATGTGATGAAATGGAACCAGCAGCAAAGAGGTGCTATCTGGAAAGAGAGGTTTGTCTGATTGTTCTTGTAGTTATTTTTTCCTCTGTATGATTCTATTTAATTATTGATCATTCATTATTGGTTTCTACTAACATTTCTTTGCATGGCCAAGAATCCGTCTGTATCATTTTGGTTTCACCACTACACACATCTGCACAATCAAAAGATATCATTTCAAGTACCAGATTTCAAAAGTAGGAGGATAGGAATATTACTGTAGGTTTAAAATATATAATTGAGAGGAGTTATAAAAGTCCACACACATCTTTGATTACCTATAAACAAATAGATCAAGTCCAGTTAAATTACATATTTACTCAAATGCTTATTAGTTAAGATGATAAATAAACACAGTTCCTGCCCTCCAGTTGTTTAGTTGGGGATGTAGTAATAGTGAACATGTCATAGAGAATGTGACAGGTGTTTATGTAGGAAAGCTCTCTGTGGGCAGGCTTTTCAGTTCTTGTGGGAGAAGTGGATCTTAAGTTGGACCTTCTGAGTGGTGGGTGAAATTGAGGTGTTCACACAGAAAGGTATAAGCATTTATTTGCCTGGTGTATTTTTTAAAAATTAAAGGATTATTATTAATAGTTTTCCATAATAACAAAAATAAAAGAATCTTAATTTACTTCTGGCAGCATTTACTGTGATAATGCATTGTGACAACTTCTCGGCACATTGTTAGCTTTTACCCAGTGAAATTTTTGTTCTTATTTGGATAGATGTTACAATAATAGATGATGTGTATGGTTTTTGAAGATGTTATCTGTTGTGTCTGTACAAGCAGGAGAAATGTATTATAACTTGTTAATAGTTTTACCTAGGGAAGATTGCCATTCTAGATGTGAAATGGTCTTAGTATCAGCACCACAGCTATCCATGATCCAGGATTAGGTAGACTCTTTTATGTAATTGGTTCCAATTAGAACAGAAATCATATACTTTTGATAACGTTACTTACAATGAAATTTTAAAAAATTCTTAAGGGAGACATATAACACAGAATTATCAATGTTACTCAGTCTAGATTTATTGGGGGGAAAGGCACTTGTTATTTAACAGAGAGGTAGTTCATCTTTATTTTCTCATTTGGGTTATCTACCTTTAACCTTTAATAAGGTATATATGGCCAACTGGCTCCCTGGTAGCAGACTTTAGTTCCGTTTCATACGTAGTGATAAACATTATACCTTTTGCCAGGCACTGTTCTTAGCACTGTGCACATACTAACTCTAATTCTCACAGCAGCCCTGTGTTGTTCATAATATTATTGTCCCTATTTTATGGATAAGGAATATGTGTTAAGGAATTTGCCCATGGTTCACACAGCAAGTAACAACCATGTTCTTTAGAATGGCAATAAGCAGGCAGTAAAATAAAGAAGAAACATCCCATGTGTATGTATATGATTACTAAATTTTCAGTGACTGTTTATGCCTCACAGTATTTGCAAACCTTGAGTTCTTTTTTCCCCAGAAGGCTAAGTTATGTATCAATTACAAAACCTGAGGGATTTGGAAACTACTAAAATATTCAGTCCCTTTGTCATTAGCAGCTGAAAATATAGTTATAAATATCCTTTTAATGACTTGCTATGAAGAAATACAGTCCACTGAGGGCTTTGCTATAAATTCTAAATGGTGTGCACTTTAGAGAATGTTTATATATTGGGTGGTATGTTTAGATTGAAATTGTAATGAAACAAGTCATTACTATTTAATGTGACTTTTAGAAAAGTCATTTTTAAAAGACTAATGAAATGTTCACATGTATTTTTCAGCAAGGTGAAAAAATTATTCAAGAATTTCTGTCCAAGGTAAAGCAAGTGCCCTTTACTGAAATGTCAGAAGAAAGCATCACAAGAAAGTTAAAACAGCTAAAAGCTGAGGTGATCGCAAAGAATAATAGCTTTGTAAATGAAATCATTTCCCGAATAAAGGTAACTGCGTGAGTAAATTCCGCTAATGGAATGAAGATAATATTGATAAGCTATTGCTTGTAACGCTTTTGTATTGTTTTATATTAACCCCTTTTCCATACTGTTGGCAATTGATGCCCGAGGGGTATCAAATTAGTAAAATATTTAGTATACTTTGTGCTCCCTGAGTATATTTTCAAAAATCTTTATTTTGAAAAATGAAAGTTGTAACTGAGGAATACGTAAATAGACATGGGCAATAGTAGGCAATATGTTGAATATCATAAATAAAATCATGTGTTAGTTTTTAGAATTTTATATGTGTTGTATTTCTTTGTAATAAGACTTCTACACATTTTTCCATATTCCTGAATGGTAAGAAACAAGTAGCCTGGAGACTTGTAAGAAAGTGAGGGATCTTAAAGCTGGAAGGAACTCACGGAACTCATTTACAGTGGTTCTGCAGTGTCCATCTGTTGGTAGGAGCCAGGTTAGCTGCTTGCACATTAGCTGAGAAACTTAGAAATCCAGGTCCTGGTGTGATCCTCCATCCCATCTGGCATTCTCCCACCCCCGGTCTGTGATGAGACTTAGAAACCTGGATTTAAAAAATCTTTCAGATTGAACCCTGATTTAATGGAGAGGTTAATAAGAGTCTAATGGCTGGTCCTGCTGAATGCAGGAAGGACAGACAGTCTTTTTAATAAAAGGTGATAAGATGATAGCGTATTCATATAGGAACAAAATGAAATTGGATCTGTATTCCATATCATATATAAAAATCAACTCCAGTGAATTTTCTACCTAAATGTATATAGCAACACTACCAAGTTTTTTATGTTGTAGTTCTATTGAAAATGATATAGGGAAATATTTTTATGACTATTTGGGAAATATGAAAATGGCTTTGGAAAGGATTTCTTAAGTCAAATACCATCTTAAGTTTGACACACTTAGCTATATTGAAATTGGGAAATTATTTTCATTAAAAGATATCACAAAGTGAAAAGACTACGGGTGACTATTGAACAATGAGGGGGTTAGGGACAGTGACTGCCTCTCCCCACCTCCCGTGCAGTTAAAAATCCACATAAGACTTTACAGTCCCTCCATAGGTTCAGCCAACTGTGTATCATGGTATTGCAGTACGTATTGAAAAAAACCCAAGTATAAACAGACCCACACAGTTCAAATCAGTGTTGTTCAAGGGTCAGCTGTAGATCCATAATGGAGAACATATTGGTACCACATAAAATATCAAAGAATATGTATCCAGAATATATAAAGAACTATAAAAATCACTAAACAGACACAACTCAGTACCGCCCATTAACAAAAAGACAGCCCAGTTAAAAGGCAAAGGTCTGAATAGATAATTTTCCAAGGAAGATATGCAAATAGCCAATAAGCACATGAAAAGATGCAAAATGTTATCAGGGAAGTGCACACTAAAACCACAGTGAGCTACCACTAAGATAGCTAAAATCAAGCCAGATAAACAGTGCTGAGGATGTGGGGAGATTGGAACTCTCCTGCACTGCTGTGAAAGGGTAAAATGGTGTAGTCACTTTGGGAAAACAATTTTTCCTGTAACAGTTAAACAAGCGTTATCAGATGATCCAGGATTTCCATTTCTAGGTATATATCTAAGAAAAGCATGTCTGCACAAAAACTTGTACACAAATGCTTATAGCAGAGTTATTTATAATAGCTAAAAAGTAGAAAGTACGCAAGTGTCCATCAATGGATTAATGGATGGATATACAAAATGTAGGGTATCCATACAATAGACTATTAATTGACAATAAAAGGAGTGAAGGACTGATAACATGCTAAAGCTAGGATGCGCCTTGGAAACAGTAGTGAAGAAGCCAGTCTCAAGAGCCTACATAATAAGTGATTCAGTCCATGTGAAAGTCTGGAATAGGGAAAGCTATAGAAACAAGTATTAATATAGATTAGTATAGAACTGGTGGAGAAGGCAATGGCAACCCACTCCAGTATTGTCTGGAGAATCCCAGGGACAGAGGGGCCGGGCGGGCTTCCGTCTACAGGGTTGCACAGAGTCAGACACAACTGATGCGACTTAGCAGCAGCAGCAGCATAGAACTGAGGGGCTGGGAATGGATGGCTAGGGAGGTGACAGCTTAAAGATATGGGGTTTCTTTTTGAGATGAAAATGTTCTGAATGGTGATGGTTGCATATATCTGTAAATATGTCTAAAAACCATTGAATCATATACTTTAAATGGGTGCATTGTATGATGTCAATTATATCTCAATAAAACCTTTTTTAAGTTTAAAATTTTGTATTGAAGTATAGTTGATTTACAGTGTTGTGTTTGTTCCTAGTGTACAGCATGGTGATTCATTATATATATATGTGGGTTCTGTTTCATATTCTTTTCCATTATGATTTATTACAGGGTATTTAATTTACTTCCCTGTTACATACAGTAGGATCTTATTTGTCAATTTTACATATAGTAGCTTGTAATTTTCACTCCCTCGTCCCTTTCTCCTTTGATAACCATGTTTGTTTTCTGTCTGTGAGTCTGTTTCTGTTTTATAAATAGGTTTATTTGTATTATATTTTAGATTTTACATGTAAATGATATCATGGTATTTATCTTTGACTTCACTTAATATGATAATCTCTAGGTCCATCCATGTTGCTGCAAATGGCATTATTTCGTTCTTTTTATGGCTGAATAATATTCCACTGTGTGTATATATATATATATACCACATTTTATTTATTTATTTATCTGTTGGTGGATGCAGGTTGCTTCCATGTCTTGGTTCTTATAAATAGTGCTTCAGTGAACATTTAGGTGCATGTAAGTTTTCGAGTTACAGTTTTCTCTGGATATATGCCCAGGAGTGGGATTGCTGGATCATATGGCAAATCTATTTTTAGTTTTTCAAGGAACATCCATACTGTTTTCCATAATGGCTGCACCAGTTTACATTCCCACCAACCCTTTTCTCCAGTAACACTCATTTTAAGAGTTCTTGCACTTTACCCAAGAGGAAATCTAAATGATCCATATACACGAAAAAAAATCTTCAATCACTAGTCAGAAAAATGAAGATGAAAACTATTCCAGGTTACACCCTCCCAACTCCATTCTCCTCACCAGACTGATAATCCTTTAAAATGTGACAGTACCAACTATCGATAAGGGTGTGGCACAACACCACTAGGGAGAATAATTACCTAGTGAAGTGGAAAATTTGCATGTGACCCAGCAGTTCTGTTCCTCGGTGCATACTGTGTACAAGAGATGCTTGTACATATTGTGCAGTGATAGGCAGACAAGAATGTTTGTGATAGACCCAAACTGGAAATAACCCAGCTGTGAAAACAAACTACAGCTACACAAAATAAAATAAATGGAATCTTTAAAACAGTACGCAAGAGAGATGACAGATAACAAGTAATACAGTTTTTCTCCCAATCATACGAAGTTGAAAACTGTTGATAGATAGAATACCGTTGAATGGTGCACTTAAGGGCGTCAGACTGAAGAAGAGCAAGGATGTGACTGTAAGTCAGGAGAGTGGTTGGGGATGCTGATGGGAAGGGGCTTCTAGAGGACTTCTGAGGCGCTATAGTGTTCTGTTTTTTGACCTGAGTGGTGGTTATGCAGGTGCTTACTTTATGATTATTGCCAAGCTATGCAATTATGTTTTAAGCACTTTATGTTTGATATGAGAACACATGAAAATTTAATACCAATAAGTCCTTTAAAATGTTAATCTTAATTTACCATGCTGTTACTCATCATCATTGATAATTTGGAGTGAATGACATCAGTTTTTCCTTTATGGCTATCAAATGCTTGGAGAGAAGGCAGACTTAACAAAGAAGAACTTTAGATGTGTACATTTTTATTGGTCTACAAAATATTGTGTACTTATAAGTGGAGGACTTTTTGATACAATTCAAAAGGCAGTTTTTAAATTCCAGTAAAACATTTCCTCCCTTGGTTAGCTGTGATCAGGTGTTTTTAAATTGCTGCACAAAAAAGCATGTATAAAATGGAAATCAGCCTATGGTTTTAGTTGTTAGGGCGACAGGAAATGGGGCGAGGGGTGAGGTATTGATTCTAAGAAAACATGTAGTCTCTCAAGCTCTGATAAATCAGGGTGCTTTCATTTTTCTAAAAGAGACTTAATGTTTTAGTTCTAAGATGTTTTTGAAAAATGAAGAAGCTCATAATAGACCTGTAGTTTAAGATGTTTCAGACTTAAGCTGTGCTTATTACATGAATATGCTAATGAAGCAGCCAGTCTCCTTCCTTTTGGAATGGTAGATGTAAAACAAAAGATAAACTAATTTCTGACCTGAGAAAAGACAGTTGCATTTAAAAATGCTAATTGCAGTGTGGTTTGGTTTTCTTTCTTCACTCAAATGTGAACTTGGATAATGCCAGAATAAAGCTGAACCTATAAATATTACCCAAGATTTAGAACTCAGCCATACTGTTACCATGAAATCTGTTGGCCACATCACCACATTTCTGAGAAAATACATGGCTTTTTTACATTTTAAAAAAGTTAGCACTAAGAATCCATCCAAGATGCAATTGTTTTTGTAATTAGATTTTTTCCCTTAAAATACTCTTTTGAGGGCAAAAACTGTAACAGAACAGAAGAAAGATGTTTTAGGATATATTTAAAGACTAACTTTTTCCCTGTAAAATCTCAGTGTTCCACATACTAAGCACATCCTGTTAGACTTCATGAGTATTAAATATATATTCTATCCTTGGTCTTTCTGCATTTAGCTTTTTTGGGAAGTATGTTTTTACCCACAACATATGGTATGAGCTGCTGATTCAGTACTGAGTGGCTCTTTAAGCTTGGTATATTCTGTTGATTAAGATGGTGTGCAGAATAGTCAGAAGGAAAACCAGTGCCTGGTCTGAAATAAATTAATGTTAATCAGCTTATGGGAAAGAACAAATGAGTAAAGAGAGTTTTTATATACAAAGAAAATTTCTATTATTACCTTCCTAGGGTCAGTGTGTTTGGGATAAGGAAGTAGGGTGTAGCCAGGGAAGGTGGGTGAAAGCACCCAGAATACTGCACATATTTCTTTGGCTGCACCTGGTCTTGGTTGCAGCACGTGGGATCTTTAATTGCAACATGCAAGATCTAGTTCCCTAACCAGGAATGGAATCCCAGTCTTGTGTGCTGTGTGCAGAGTCTTAGCCACTGGACCACCAGGGATGTCCCTAAAACAGTTTTCTGCCTGATGTGTTCATTCCCCACTCCCCTTGCCTTGATAGAGCTGCTGGTTGCTCTTATATTCTGCCCTAGAATTTACCTGTTTGGCCAGTGTTCAGGTATCTGTGAGCATTGTGGTAGAGAGCCAGGGTATCCACAGGAAATAGTCCTTAGCAGAGCACCTCATTATAGGTAACAATGCCTCCTGTTGTTTGAGGAGGAAAATGGGGAGCCCTTGTGTTGCCTTTGACACAGCAGTTTCCCCACTGTCCTGGAAGCAACAGTGTGTCATGTGACAGACAATATTCAGAACATGATCCAAATTCAATGTATGTTAGCATATTTTTGCTTCAGCCTGTGGTTTGCCCAAATAGAAGTGCCCACGCACATCTTTGATCCAGCTTTGTGGGCAACTCAGCAGTGGCATGAACACTACAAGGTGTTAGGCGGCTTTCACTGGACCATCACAATCCTATTTCTAGACTTGGTAAATAGAAGGCCAGACTGCTGCTGCCTTGCTTTACTTCAAAGAGGTAAAGAGAAATGATAAACTCCCTAAAAGTGTTAAATTTAGAAAGAAGGATAATTCTGTCTGGACAATTTTTTATTCTAACAAAAGAACAATGGCAGTGAATTTTTCAGTGTTTAAAATCAACCAGTAAATGAAACCGACTCTAAGGATTAACGTCTGTGTTATCACACTTACTATTGCATTTATTTCCTAGAATTTTGTTGACACTTAACTGTTATAATTATTAGTTTAATTTTATGAATAATCTTGAATGGAGATAGTTCAAAACCAAACAAAATTTAGTTAAATCTAAGACAATGAACTACTTTCAGTTCAGCCACTGATCTGAAATTTTATGGTGCACTGCCCATCTAGCAAGACATGGTTTATTAATTTTTTCTTCACATAATGATCAGGACTTTATTATCAAATCTAATGTGATGTTTTATTGCTAAACATGGTCTGACTTGGCTAAATCCACCATGAAAATGAGTTTCACATTGAATCCTTAATATTACAAAACAGGTGAATGATTGATGTTGTTTAGTCACTAAGTTGTGTCAGACTTTTTGCAACCCCATGAACTGTGACCTGCCAGGCTCCTCTGTCCTTGGGATTTCCCGGTAAGAATACTGGAGTGGGTTGCCATTTCCTGCTACAGCGATCTTCCCAACCCAGGGATCGAACCTTAGTTTTCTGCATTGTAGGCAGATTCTTTACCACTGAGCCACTAGGGCTTTCTATCGATGAATGATTGGGCAATATTAAATACTTTGTGGATATCTGAAGAAGGCAAAGTATGGTGCTGGGTACCTCAAAAGACTCATCCTTTTCAGCAGTACTGAAAGGTGGGTACTTCTATTACCTGCTTTTCACAGGTGAGAGCACTGAGGCTCACAGGTTCAGTGACTTGCCTCAGCCACACAGTCAGTGGCAGTACTGGGATCTGAACCCTAAGAGCGTGTCTCTAAAATCTGTACTGTTTTTCTTTCTCTTTAAAGGCTTAAAATACTGTTAGGAATCTGAGATGTGCACATGTGATAAATTTAACAACGGACTGCTTCCAAATAGGAAAAAGGAATATGTCAAGGCTATATATTGTCACCTTGATTATTTAACTTATATGCAGAATACAGCTTGCAAAATGCCAGGCTGGATGAAGCACAAGCTGGAATCAAGATTTCTGGGAGGAATATCGATAACCTCAGATATGCAGATGACACCACCCTTATGGCAGAAAGTGAAGAGGAACTAAAGAGCCTCTTGATGAAAGTGAAAGAAGAGACTGCAAAAGCTGGCTTAAAACTCAACATTCAAAATTCAAAAAATGAAGATCATGGCATCCAATCCCATCACTTCATGGAGAAAAAAATGGAAATAGTGACAGACTTTATTTTCTTGGGCTCTAAAATCACTGTAGATGGTGACTAGCCATGAAATCAAAAGACGCTTACCCCTTGGAAGGAAAGCTATGACCAACCTAGACAGCATATTAAAAAGCAGAGACGTCACAGACAAAGGTCTGTCTAGTCAAAGCTATGGTTTTTCCACTAGTCATGTGAGAGTTGGATCATAAAGAAAATTGAGCACCAAAGAAGTGATGCTTTTGAACTGTAGTGTTGGAGAAGACTCTTGAGAGTCCCTTGGGCTGCAAGATCAAACCAGTCAATCGTAAAGGAAATCAACCCTGAATATTCATTGGAGGGACTGATGCTGAAGATAAAGCTCCAATACTTGGGCCACCTAATGTGAAGAACTGACTCATTGGAAAAGATTCTGATGCTGGGAAAGATTGAAGGCAGGAGGAGAAGGGGACAACAGAGGATGAGATGGTTGGATGGCATCACCGACTCAATGGACATGAGTTCGAGCAAGTTGGTCCTCCTCAGGTTGGTGATGGACAGGGAAGCCTGGTGTGCTGCAGTCCATGGGGTTGCAAAGAGTTGGACACGACTGAGCAATTGAACTGAACTGAAAATATTTGGTGTCAGAATGAGTGATGTAGGCAGTGTAGCAGGAGTTAAGGAAAATAGGAGATGTGGTATAGATGTTAGGAAGTACTATTTCTAGTTCTCTTGTGGAAGCTGGTTCTCCTACAGAAGGCTTCGCTCTCTCGGTGATGTGGACACAGCAGGAGGCATCCACCAGCGCACTGCTGCTTGTCTGGCTCATGGCAAATTACTGGGCAGCTCTCGGGCTTGATCACCCAAAGGAAACAGCACTTCAGCAACTTCATTCTTTCACAAGTTCACCAGTCACCAAATGCCAACATCCAGCCAAGGGGTTGCATTGAACCCTGTTTGGACACAGGATTAGGTTTAAATGAGAAGAGAGACAGCCAGAAGCTTGCAAAATGAGGAGATGGAGTTAAATGCCAGCAGGTTTAGAGCAGGACACCAATCTGGTGCACTCAGATATTTTGATCACTTGACTTGGAGGTTGTATATGTTGTGTTGAGCCAGGAGTGTTTTATCCAGCTTGTGGGGAATGACCCTGAAAGTTTGCTCCATTGCTGTGCTCTGAATTCGTGCTTAGTGGGTGAAGGGTTCGTAAGTGGGTGAAGGGCTGACCTTCACAGGTCAGGATCTGGGTGAGTTAAACTGAGCAGCAGGGGACACATCAGAAAGCTTGCTTGTGCTGGATTAGCCCCTATTTGCCACTGAGCTGTGTGACTAGAAACTGCCCCTCTGTGGGTTTCCCCTCTTCAGTAATTTAATGGGGTTGGGTTGTTACAGGCCTCAGAGGCCATACCTTCAGGGCCAGGCAGGTGCAGAATACAGAGACTAGGAGGGTTAAGGTGAATGCCCCAACCTAAAAACATTGAGAAGTTTAAAACCCTACAGGCCGTGAAAATGTGTGTACAGGCCTGATGTGGTCCTAGGGCTGCCAGTTGGTGCACTCTGGGTGGCCACTAATGTTTCCAGATTACATGAGTAGTTTGTGTCATAGGTGCTGTAAAAGGGTATAAGCCTTGGTTGCACTTGGTTTAAGCCAGCATCCAGAGAGCCACCCTGAGGTGGTACCTGCCCTCCTTTCTCCTCAGAGGGCCATGTCAGTAATCTAGCTCATTCTCTATTCAGCAACAGAGCGCTTTTCTGCTTTGTTTTGTAATATTAGCTGTAATCTTAGCACACAAGTTTGTTGAGGCTTGGAAATATTCATTGATAATGCTTTTCCCTGAATCTTCTTGGTGGTCCTTTAACTTGAATCAGACATGGAGAGAAAAGGCCCAGTGAATTGCAAGCAGAGAGAGTGGGGTGAGGATGTCAGGTCATCTGTGAAGGGAAAGGCAAGGTAGTCAGGCCAAAGTGGCGCTTCCAAGCCTCTGAGCTCCGTGAGTTAAAGTCTAGGTTTCATGGACAGTGGGGCTAAGGAGATAAAGCAGGCTGTTTCCTTCAGAATTCACTATGACTGAACTAACTTTCAGGATTGAGGCAAACCCAGACAGCAACCAGATCAAGGACAGGAATCCCCAGAAGGATGGATGCAAGGAAGAAATGGACCTGTCGTGTTTGAGTGCAATGATGGGAGTGTGGGGGTGAATTAATAATAGCTAATGTTAATGATAGGAAAACAATTGAGAAGAAAAGGGGTGGGATTATTAACTCCAGAAATATCAAAACTATCATGATGGTACACTGCCTACCTTAACTGAATTTACCTCATTTAGTTATAATAAGTTAAATAACAATAAGTGATTTAAGGAAAAATAGTTTAAAAACCTATGTTTGGAATGAAGGGTGTTAAGAGAATAAATCTACCACTCTTTCTGTAAGATAATGTCTAAAATTGGAAAATAAAGAAATAGCAGAATAAGCATGTTAAAAAACATGGAGATAAATGCTGGAGGATTCTAAGAGAGCTGAAAGTGACCAGGGCAGCAATGAGGGGAGGGACTATCATTTTTTATTACAAACCTCATGATGTTACAAACCTCATGATTTGATTTTTTTTAAAACTATATTTATTGCTTCAATAAGAAAATCAATATTAAATTGAAAACGAACACAGAAGAAAACTGCCTAAGAGGATATTTAAATTACGATATTATTCAATTCGTATGTTGACTTAAAAACCCAGGAAACACAATCTCATACTTTTGCCCTAAGTAAATTGCTTTATAATATAAGGTTGACAGGGAAATCTGTCTTATCTTACATCAAGGACTATCTAATATTATAAAATATCTTCAAGCACTCTTAAAATTGTGACTAAAGAGAGTTTACTATTGAAAAAAAAAAACAAAAAAAACACCTAGGGCCGGGGAGGCAGAGAGGAAAATGGGCAGTGACTGATTATGGGTACAGGGTTTCTTTGGGGGATGATAAAAGTGTTCTAAGATGAGATCATGGTGATAATAAAAACTATAAATATGCTGAATTGTATACTTTAGGCAAACTATGTAGTATATATGTTTTTTTCTCAAAGCTGTTAAAAATAATAGCTTGGGTAAGATGTAATAATAGCTATGTGTCTGGCTTAGTTTACTCTGTTTACTCTCAACAAAGTATTAGGTAAATACTATTCCATTCTAGAGACAAGGAAGCTAGGGTGTAGGGAAGACAAGAGGCTTGTCAAAGATCATCAAACATGAGTGGATCAGGATACAAATTTTTCTTTCATGTAAAGGAAGTCTGGAGGGAGGAAGACTAGGTAAGTTGGCTCCACAAGCATCAGGGACCGTGATTTGGCGAGTTTGTCTCTCCACTGTGCTCGAATTCTCTTGCCAAGACCCCCTCGTGGCCCAAGGTGACTACTGGGGCTCCAGCCAGTGCACCCACATTTCAGTCAGCAGGAAGGAGGACTGTGTAAGGATGCTCTTCCTTGCTTTAAGGAATCCTGGATTGTTCTGCAGATTGCTTCCACTTACATCTTGGCTAGACTGAGTCGTGTCCACACTGAGAAGGCCAGGAAATGGAGTCTTTTGGCTGTCCTCCCTACCTCATAAGGGCACTTGGACCAAACTCATCTTGAAAAGTGTGTTTTGGGAATGGCAAGGGATTTTTAATTTGGTGCTTTGGGATGATGATATTTCCTCTGTCCACCATCTTCAAAGCCCCACCTTGTCTAAATGTTAATTTAATACTACCACTGGGCTTCCCAGGTGGTGTTAGCGGTAAAGAACCCGCCTCCCAGTGCAAGAGATGCAAGAGACACAAGTTTGATCCCTGGGTCGGGAAGATCCTCTGGAGGAGGGCATGGCAACCCACTCCTATTATTATTTGATTTATTTCTTCTCAAAGCATATCTTGGCTTCTGTTCTTTCTCTTTCCTGAGTAATAGCTTCTTTGGACTCCACTCTGTTCTGTAGTCCTGTTTCCACTTGAATCCAACTAAGCTAAAAACTCAGGACCTCGTCTGTCTTGCCCGCAGTTCTTAGCACAGCAGGCGTAGCCTCTTAGGAAAGACTTGTGGGCAGACTGTGATCTCCCTGGAGACAGGGGTCACTGACCCATGGAGCAGGGACTGCAATGGGGCCCAGTGTGGTTGCTTCTCTCTGTGTCATTGTGAAGGCCAGGGGAGCACTTGAACATTGGCACAGATGGAACAAGATGATCCTCCACAGGAGGCGGGGGGCACTGACCTCATGGCTGGCTGGTGGCAGAGTTGGCCTGGAGGGTGAGCCTCCTGACTGTCGGGCACCTCTGACATAGAGCTTCTCAATCAGACATTTTCAGACAGCCACTTTGCACTGGGTCAGTAAGTACAATGGAAATGGATGATAAATTTTTATGTATTCAGAAATTTTTTCTCTCCTCCCCTCCTCTTGGGATTGACTAACTCATTGGAAATAATGAACCTGAACTGATTTTTGAGCACCAGATCTAAGGGTAATTACTGTACTTGTACCTTGTTTGCAGACTTTTCAGAGACTGTAATACTTACTAAGATAATCCTTTTCTCTCCTCTCTCCCAGTTTTTCCCTTGGTGTAAGAACTGACAAGCCAGAAAAGTGAGCTGGAGAAAAGGATAGTTTCAGTTTTCTAGGAGTTGTGCCCTCTTTCTGAAGGACAGGGCTGGAAATGCCATCTTCTTCCCTCTGGGGAAGCAGTCATGCTTGAAGGACAGTCACTGGCGGACAGGTTCCAGGGGCAACAAGGCCAGGTCAGGACCTGCAGTCATGGGCCAGACCCCTTTCTTCCAGCCGTCTTGCTGACAGCGGCCCCAGGGTTACCTCTGAGGGTGTTTTGAGGCCATTTCTGCCTTCTTCGGACTTCCCACGGTAGATTTTGTGGCTCTCTTAATGACATTGTCTTTCAGATCACTTGAAATCAATCCACAGATATCTCTTGTTTCCTCCAAATGAATCCTCAACTCATTTATTCTTAGCTGGCTTCACAGGGGTTAATGGAGACCCTTTTTCCGAGTCTCGGGTTGGCGAGCAATTCTGTCTACCTAGTGAGGGACGTGGAGGCCTCATAATCTCTCCTGGAGCTAGTCCCAGGGTGACTCCGGCTAGATTCTGCAGTCACCAGAGGTCACAGGTGACAGTTCAGAGAGGGTGCCATCCCCTAGGAGACCTGGGGACTCCTACTAGGTTGAAGATGCTCTCGTATTGATACATCCCACCTGGGCCCGGGCAGCACAACAGCCAAGTAAGAAAAGGCCCAGCCTCGGCCTGCAGCTGAGTTGCTGCTTCTGTACCTGGAGCTCTGTCACCCTCTCTGGTTCCTTCCTGGAGCTTCCAGATCCCTGCCACCCTGGCCTCATGTTCTCCCCATAGTCCAGGAAGACTAAGGGCCAAGTTCCTGGAGCACCTTCACCACTCTCAGCAGTCTGATGTCAATTCTTCCTTACCCACAAGCATCTTGATCTTTGAAGATTGTGAAGCTCCGCTGTTTCCTGATCTTGGCTTCCCAAGGGCTGGCCTCCTCCCGTCCTTGACCCTTTCCCTGCCTTTGGCCAGCCCCCGCTTCAGCTACTTCACCAACTCCTGCACAGGTGGAGGCTTAGGCTGTGGGAAGGGTCGCTTTGCCAAGAGAAACTCATTTTACGTAGCTGGGACTGTCGTTAGATAATCAGGACTGCGAGGATCTTTAGACAGCTCTGTTAAGTTCAAGCACCTGAGAAAATTAAGGCCACACGGGCAGTAAGAAGTGGAATTGCCAGGAATGGGCATGTTAATAAGCCACCTGTGTGTCCCCTTCCCCAGGTGCTGGAGGAGGCTGGACTGGATGCCCTCCAGTGAGCCTTTTGCAAACTCCAGTCCACTTCAGTGGTGAGATGATGCCTGATATGTGTTGACCATCCCCTCTGCATCTTTCTTGGCAAAGCCCCTCCATGCAGTTCTGAAGGGGCTGCAGGTCATAGGGCCCACTGTCCTGGCCAGAGCGGTGAGCAAATGAGCCACGCTTCTCACAGATGAGCAGCTCTCCCTCCTTCAAGATTTTACACTGGGGTGTTGCTCACCTGAAACTGTTTACGGGCATGCCCCTCCCCTCCTTTCATCTTCCCTTGCCCACCCAGCCATCATCACATGGAGCCCAACAGTAGCTGGAAAATTTGAGTCAACAGAGAGGAGAGCTCAGAGAGTGGTGGGGGAAAGGTGCAAAACCAGGCTGACCACGTTGTTAGAGTCCCTGGCCTCCCTTCTCCCTGGAGGCCAGCTTCACCTCTGGGCTCTGCGTCACCAATCCAACCAATTCCCTTTGGCTAAGTTACTTTGCAGTTTCTGTTGCTTGTGACCAAAGGGTCCCTGGATGATTCACACACAGATTTCGTTCGGAGCCAAAATGAAAACCCATGACAACCAACTCCTAATGGGCCTCAAAAGAGACATAGGAGACTCGTGCTTCTGTGAATTATTCAGGCATCCACTATTTAAGGCAACTCTGACGTGAGATGTTTTGCAGCATCCTGAAGAACATAAATAAGGCATTGCATGTGTGGATTTGAATAAAGTGGGGTTAGATCAGTAACATGACTGCACCTCTTTCCCAGGCTGTAATTTCTGAGAGAGCAGTCGTTTCCCCACTGTTGTATTTGCACAGTATCCAGCGCATGGCGGCATTGGGCACTCATTTAGAATGAAATATATTTATGCAAACATCTTTGCTCTGCCTCTGGACCTCAGAATCTTAATCTCACCTTCCATATCTGTAAATTGAGGATAATAATAAGAGAGTTTAGCAAATGTACCTGTATCTACTACTAATCAGAACTTTTTTGCTTTCAGATAAGAGAAAGTCGACCTATACCAGCTTATACAAAAAGTCATCTGAGGTTGGAGCTGCTGGAAGCTGGAGCAGTGCCGGCTGGCCACCCTCCCTCCCTCCCTCCTCCCTGCCTGCTTGGGTGTTGATCTCATCCTCAGGTTCCTTCATGTGACAGGAGGACCCTGCCACCAACAAATAGTAGCAGGGTCATCTCCTTGCATCTCTCAGTCCAGAGAAACATCTCTCTCTTTCAGGTCCCCAGGTAAAGTCCCAGGAAGGATTCCACTCACTTTGATTGAGGCAAAGTCTACCAGGGCAGCCCCCCAGAACCATGCAGCATGGAGGAGGGGTTTTCTAGAGGAAATGAGGGGCAGTACCCTGATGCAAGGAAGTGAGGAAGGGATGCTGGGCTGAGGAAAGTGGCATGTGTCCACGTCTTTACAGAGACTTGTGTGACCAAAAGAGGCATGGCTCAGGAGACCCTCATACAGAGTGAAGTAAGTCAGAAAGAGAAAAATATATTAACTCATGTACGTGGAATCTGATAAAATTGGTATAGACAATCTTATTTACAAAGCAGACATAGGCAGAGAGAACCAGTGTATGGATACCAAGGGGGAAAGGGCGGCGGGAGTGAACTGGGAGATTGGGATTGACTTATATGCACTATTGATACTAAGTATATAATAGATAACTGGAGAACAGACTGTATAGCTCAGGGAACTGGACTCAATGCTCTGGTGACCTAAATAGGAAAGAAATCCCCGAAAGGGGGAGGAATATATGTACACACAACTGATTCACTTTGCTATACAGTAGAAACTAACACAACATTGTAACACAACTATATTCCAATTTTTAAAAAGACATGGCACAGCCTCTGGCTCCTAGCAAGCCCTCAGTAAGAGTCAGCTGCTGCTATAACGTCCGCAGAGCGGGGAGAGAGGGAGAGGAGGAGAAAGCAGAAGAAACGAGCAGCGAGGTGGCAACTGCATGTTGCACGGGGGCGGCCAGCCTGTGGCTGAAGGGGCAGCATTGCAGTCTTCACCAGCCACCCTGGTCTGGCCTTTTATCTGCTCAGAGAGGTGCCTGGTACCCTCAGAGCCCCGTGAGTGAGCCTTGGCCTCTGGGGAGGAGGGGATCTGTGTGCTGAGACAGAACTGAAATCCCTGAACTCAGGATGGCCAGAGTTGGGAAAAATAATTCTCAAGTCTGGTAAATGATGCTGCATGGAGCATGAAAGGAGGAAAGGTTTCAGAAAATCATTTTCAAGGACCAAGAAGCCACTGAGCCTGGCTTGGTTTCCAAGTGGAGGTCAGCCTAAGAGAAGACACTAAACAGCACTCTGTTGACCTCAGCTTGGGTGTCTGGGGCGCCCTGTGCCTCCTGTCCTAGGTCGCAGGGACTCTGCTGAGTGTGGCCCGCGAAGATGAGGGTGGGGGGAGGGAACAAAGGCCAGTGAGCACCTGGCGTGTGCCCCGCACTCTGCACATGTCATCTCGTTTAACTTGCAGCAAACGTGTAACCTACACAGACACAAAAGTGGAGGCTTGGGGAAGGGACGTTAGTTGTCCCAGCCACTGACCTCACAAGTGATGGTTGTCACCACGCCTCCTCCCCCGTGAGCCAGCTCATGGAGAGGACTGCACCGTCACCAGCGAGCTGGCTGACAGGTTGGTGAGGCCCATGCTCTCCCGACTTACCTGCTAGTAAATACAGATTCAGAGAGTTGGAGGGCCTTGCTCAAACTCACAGGACTGGTGAGTGACAGAGCTGGGCCTTCTGTCTTCACATCTGCAACACCAAACAGCCCCACTGGCTGCGTCGGGAGCATTCGCTCAGCAGTGTCTTTGCAGCAATTTAAAAAAGAACTTTATGTATTTATTTATTTGGCTGTGCTGGGTCTTCTTTGTGGCCCTCGGGATCCTCCATCTTCCTTTTAGCATTCAGACTCTTAGTTGCTGCGTGTGGGTATCTAGTTCCCTAACCAGGGAACAAACCCAGGCCCCCTGCCTTGGGAGCAAGGAGTCTTAACCATTGGACCACCAGGGAAGTCCCCTTTGCAGGAATTTTCCAATCAAACTTCTGGGGGGTAGTGGCCTGCAGAGATTATGGGGTGTTTCATTCATCACATTGGTGGGTCCTTGTTTCTCACTGCAGCAACAAAATTTGTAAGATTTTCCTCTTTTCATCATCTGAGAAATACGGTTCTTCAGGGGTTGACTTAAGTCTGGACAGAACTCAGGTGGTGGGGAGAGGGTTTTAGGGAGGTGGAGGCTGGCTGCTGATGCTGCAAAGCCCTCACTTAACGGACTCTCGGGCAGACTGCTGTGTAGGGAATGCCTGGCCCGAGGCAGCTGTCTTTAATGTATCCATCATCTCCTCATTTAGCCTATTTTGTTGGTTTCAAAATCCCTCATAGACAGTCCAATTAAAAACTTGGAAGGGATTTGGACTCTGTACATTGTCCTCAGTGGAGCAACTGAGAGCTGAACACAGTAAAATGAAAGCTGAGACAAAGCCAGAGCCAGGTTAGGATAATGAGAATCTGAGGCGTCTAAGTCCTTGTGCAGGAGGAAAAAGTTCTGGTCGTCTCCAGTCGTTAGAGAAAGAGAAACGTTTTATCAAATCAGGTGTAATCCTGGCAATTGCCTTCTATGGGAGCTTGAAAAGAGGTCTGGGAGTGTATAATCTCCCAACACTTTCTCTGTCCTTCTCTGAAGACACTTTTCACTTTCTGCCAAGTTATTTATATCTTGGTCGTAATGTTTAATTTGTGCTTCTAAATTGCATATTACTGTATCGACATCAGTGGACAACTCACAGTGGCTTGTACTTAGAAGATGTTCAAAAAATGATGTTATATAGATTCGTGGATGGGTAGATGACGGGTGGGTGGATGAGTAGATGAATAGTTGGATGGGCAGATGGATAGCTAGATGGAAGGAGCAGTGGATGGCTGCATCAGTGGATGAGTGGTTGGATGGATGGCCTGTTATAGTTACAGGCTGAAATAGGAAAAGTAAGTTTTGTGGATTGATAAAGGGTGGTAAGGGAACAGAGCAGCTGTGCTAAATACTGTGTTTGGCACTTTATAGTATCATTTCACACCAATGCAGTAAGGTAGGTTTGTTTTTCTATTTCAAGATGTTGAAACTGATGCTAAGAGAGGTTAAGGAATTCACTTAATGGGAACCTCATCTAGGTCAGTCTGAATAGAAAATGTCACCACACTCGAAAGTGAACCCATTTACCAAGTAAACACCAAAAGCTGACTTTTGTGATGTTGTTTACTCAGAGCATTGACTCAGAAAGCATGAGGATGTGGCTTAAAGTGGAATAGGCCCGGGCTTGACTGAGGGTCTGCAGTAGGGGCTGAGGGAAGAGCTGCCCCCTCCCACCCAAAGGCCTGGGTGTCATATTGCATCAGCCTCAGAAGACTGTGTTCCTCCTTGGTTTGAGAGGAGCCTGAGGATAGGTGTGGCCTTGACAGGCATGTCCTGGAATGCTGTTTGCTGAAAAGGGGGTGCCTGGGCCCCCTGACCCTGCCTAGCTTGTTCCTTCCCTCCCATGTCCTCCAACCCTGCCTTCCCCCAGGCAGCAGACCACCCCCTTCCCAGTATTTATCCCACGGTGTAAAAGTAGAGAGCAGGTGTTGAGTGAACGTTGCAGGAGCTGAGAGCTGCCTGGGAACAGCCCCAGGCCAGGGCTCGCTGGTGTCAGAGGAGCAGAGCTCAGAGGAGATGAGCCAGCAGGGAGCAAGTGGGCAGAGGGGTTTAGGAGCCCAGACTGGATTTGGTTCTGGAGACTGATCGGTGGTGACAGCCCAGCATGATTGTGGTTTGGCTCAGAAGCCTACTTCACCTTGGTTGTGGGCCTGTCCTCCCAGAAGCCTAGTCGGCCACCAAAGAGAACACATCAGTCCCCTTAGGTCCTTGTTAGAGGAAGAGAGGGTCTGTGGGGCTGGGATCTGGAGCTGATTCTCCTGGGAGGGGGCATGAAGCCAAGCCCAGCTGTGCTTCCATGCACTTCTGTTCTGTTTATTTGGTATTTTATTTCTGGCTGTGCTGGGTCTTCATTGCTGCACAGGTCTTTCTCTAGTTGGGGTGAGCAAGGGCTGCTTGTCGAGCACGGGTTCTAGGGCTCATGGGCCTCAGTAGTTGCAGCTCGCGGGCTCTGAGGACAGGCTCAGTAGTGGTGGCACACAGGCTTCATTGCTCTGTGGCATGTGGGATCTTCCATCAGGATTGGAATCTGTGTCCCCTGCATTGGCAGGTGGATTCTTTACCACTGAGCCACCAGAGAAGCCTTCCCAAGCTCCCCTTTCCCTTTTGGCCACTGGCCTCTGCTGGAATGACCCAGGCAGGAGAGGCTGCTTTCCAGGGAAGAATGGGGCCTGGGTGCAGGTGTGTGCAGTGAAGGGTGGACTCAGCAGGCTGGGGTGCTCACACCTGCACTTTCCAAAGGCTTGGCCCTTGAGCTGCTCCTGGGAGATAACCTCTGAGCCCTGGGGAAGATCTGCTGGATAGCAGTGTCTTTGTTCACCTGGGAGCTTGAGCCATGCTGCATAGTTTAACCTAATAATGTGGTTCAAGTGATCACCTGGGCCCTGAGCAGTGCTGTGTTGGTTTGCTCTCTGGAGAGACTGAAGACTGAGTAGCTGAGGTCCATCTGTGGGTGCTCCCTGCCTGCATGACTGACCCCCATGAAAACCCTGGACACCAAAGCTTGAGGGAGTTGCCCTTGTTGGCAATACATTAAATGTTGTCACATGTTGTTACTGGGAGAATTAAGTGCTGTTTCTGTGGTTCTGCTGGGAAAGGATGCCTGGGTGCTTGTACGTGGTTTTTCCTGGATTCTGTTCTATGTGCTTTTGTCCTTTACTGATTTATTTATGTATTTGGCTGCACTGGGTCTTAGTTGCAGCGCGTGGGATCTTTAGTTGCGGCATGTGGGATCTAGTTCCCTGACCAGTGATCAAACTGGAGTCCCTTGCATTGGGAGCACAGAGTCTTAGTCCTTTGCTGATTGTAATCTGTATTCTTTCACTATACTAACCCACAGCTGTGAGTACAGTAGCTTGTTTGAGTTCTCTGAGTTCTTCTAGTAAGTCATTGATCCTAAGGGTGGTTCTGCGGGACCCCTGACAAAAGGTGCCTGGGCCTGAGCCTCATGTTTGTTTCAAAGATCCTACAGCAGGTGATCTTGCCAACTTTCAGCATCAGGAAACTGGGAGTGGGGGGATGTATTGTTTTTTCTTCAAGTGGCACCATTGGTGAAACTGGAGAAGAGATGCCTGAAATCTCAACCCAGAGGCAGCTGCTAATTTGCCTGGGGGTTGCAGGTTTTCTTGAATGTCTCAGGTGGGGTGCTGGTCACTTCATTCTCTGGGAGCAGCAGGTAAGCACTGGTGGGGCTGGGCCCTGACGTGGCCACTGGGGCAGATGGGGGTGGGGATTGATGATGGAGACGTGGGGAGTAAAGAGATTTTATACTTAACAGTTGTGCTGTTTCCAAGCTGTGTCTCTTTTTTATTCTTGCAAAAACCGTATGGGATATGGGCTAACATTTTGTTGATTGGTTGGTTTTTGACCGTGCTGGGTAGGTCTTTGTTGCTGCACAGGCTTCTCTGTCGCGGTGAGCAGGGGCTATTCTTTAGTTGCGGTGCACAGGCTTCTCCTCGTAGCGACTTCTCCTGTTGCAGAGCATGGGCTCCAGCGCATGTGGGCTACAGTAATTGCAGCACATGGGCTCAGCAGTTGTGGCTCCTGGTTTCTAGAGCACAGGCTCAGTAGTGGCGGTGCACAGGCTTAGTTGCTCTGTGGCATGCGGGATCTTCCCAGACCAGGGAACAAACTCGTGTCTCCTGCATTGGCAGGTGGATTCTTTACCACTGAGCCACCAGGGAAGCCCTATTTTGATTCTTTGACCAGTGAAAAGGTAAATTCCTTGTTAGGGAGAATGGGGTGAGGCTAGAGGGGCTGGGGAGGGGCAGACCTTCCAAATTTCTGGAACAGAGATGCTCCCTGGCTCTCTAGCCAGGAGAAATCTCCCTCTCACCACCCTCTTGCCCCAAGCTCTGGATGCTCAGGAGAGAATCTGGGGAAGTTGGAACATGGAAGAGGGAGACAGATTGAGAGACTCCTGTGAATGTTGGGGTGTTTGGTTAATAGAAGCTGGGCTGGCAGCGACCCTATCACATAAACATTCAGTCAACACAGGAGACTGAGCATTTGTTAGAAATAAAACAAGGGATGGCTGGAAATTTGCAGACCCTCCGCATGGCTGAGGAAGGGCTTGATCACTGGTTGATAGGCCCTTGCATCTAACCCACCCACCTTGTCCTGTACTGCAGAGGCTAGAAGGCTGAAAATGGCACATCCCCGACTCTCCTGCAGCTACCAGTCTGGATAATGTATGTTAGAGGCACTTGCACAGATTTGAGAGGCAGATTGGAGGTAGAGCCCATGCTTCTGCTGTTTTCTGCCTGCAAGTGAGTGTGCAGCTGCAGAGCTGAAGTTTTCATTCCATTCAATTTAAATTCATTTACAATTAAAGAGTTGTGTGTGGCTGGCGGCTACTGCATTGGCTATCACAGCTGTAAAGAAGAGGACAGACCAACAGGATGACCTGGAGCTCAAGGAGGTTCTCACAGGGTTAGGGGTGTGTTGAGCCTGCAGCTTTCAGCAGGAAGCCGGCCCATCCTCAGTGGGGCACAGTTCCTTCTTTCCTGCATCCAGATGGCTGGTCCCACTCAGCCCAGTCCATGGAAGAAGAAGAACTGGGACAAACTGTCCAAGCTGGGTCGGGGAAACAGCTGAGGTTTGCTAAGGATGGTTCTTGATAGGAATCCCTGTGGCACTTTGACATTTCTCCTCCTGAACCTCGGAGTTGCAGGCTGAAAGCCAGCCCCTCATTTTGCTGACAATTAAAAGGAACCATAGGAAGGAGGGGAGGTCTGTTCACCACAGGCCAGAGAGACAGAAACCAGAGAGGCAGAAGTGAGCTCTCACACCAGGCATTCCTTGTCTTATGGTTACACCTTTCTTTAGTGATTCCACCAACATCTCTTCTGTGAACGTTTCTCTCAAAGTGGAACTGGAAAGAGAAACAAATGTACTTTTCTTTGCCAAAACTCCACTTGTTACAATCAAGAAAGCACTGTGCCGGCTCTAGGCCCAGGGGAGTGCACACAGGTCCCTTCCCTGTCTTCCTACACATGGTTCCTTCTGCCTGGGACACCTCTACCCCTCAGCAGCCAGCTCATTGGGCCCCTCTTGCACTCAGCTTGGACAGCCTGCCTCTGGGAGGCTCCCCTGACTGCCTGGTGGGCTGGCTGCCTCTCTGGCAGCCCAGACGGCCCGAGGACATGGAATGCCCATCCTGCAGAGCTGCCAGGCGCTCTCTGCTGTCGGCCTCCCACAAGCCTGGAGTAAGGGCTGTGCTGTCTTTCTCAGCCCGTCTCTCTAGGCCCTAGCATGGCAAGAGGCTGCTGGCCCCAAACTAAACCAATGACCCATCCCCTCCAGTCTGGGACCCAAACAGGGAAAGTACCAAACTCCCCGGGTTGGTAGGAGATTGAGATAAACACATAAATCTCTTGTCCAAGAGCCTGGCTTGGCAAATACGGTATTTTTTATCTTCTCATCAGTCTTCCCTGGTAGCTCAGCTGATAAAGAATCCACTTGCATTGTGGGAGATCTGGGTTTGATCCCTGGGTTGGGAAGATCCCCTAGAGGGGGGAACAGCTACCCACTCCAGTATTCTGGCCTGGAGAATTCCATGGACTGTATAGTCCATGGGGTTGCAAGGAGTCTGACATGACTGATTGCCTCTCACTTTTCATCAGGAAAACAGAAAGGTAACTGACGATAGAAGGGAATTGTTGGCAATCCATCTGGGATGGCTGGGTGGAGATCTGTTGATCAAATGTCTTAGGAATCTTAGGCCTTAGAGCTTGAAAGGAAGGTAAGGACCACTTCATGCAGCTGAAACACCCACCTGAGCTGATTATTACAGCTGGGGAAAGAGGCCCAAAGACAGAGGAAGGCTGATGAGTGACCATAGGGCAGGCTCCTCCATTGCAACAGCTAGCTGGTAGGTCTCCGCTGGAAGCAGGGGAATGGGAAGGCCTCTTTCCAGAAACACCACAGGCTACAGTTTTGCAAAGTTGGGTATGATTCCTAGGCAGATCAGGAAATCAATTTAATAGCATTAAAACAAAACAAACCCAAAACAAACCAGAATGGAAAATAGTACACTGTGTATCATTGCAGCTATACGGAAACTTTGGGGTTTGGGGGAGCCAGGGAGTGATTTTGTAGATTGAGGCAGGCAGGGCCTGTAGTTGAGTGACCTATCAACTACTTCTCATCTCTAGAGCAAACTGAAGGGTAAAGATAACCTGGGGAGGAGGCTGAAGAGGAGAGAGGAAGCCTCCATGGAACTGGAGATGGTGATTAAAGAAGGGTCAAAAAGGAGAGGTTTGCAAAGGCATCATGGGCGGAAGAAATCATTTGGTTGAAGCCTTCACTCCAGTATTCTTGCCTGGAGAATCCCAAGGATGGAGGAGCCTGGCGGGCTACACTCCACGGGGTTGCAAAAGGTCGGACATGACTGAGCGACTAACGCACTTTCTCTGCCAGCTGGCACTGCAGAGGGCCTGCTGCAGAAGCCATACGAGCTCCCTGGTCTCTTATCATGAAGTGCTTCTGTAACAGTGATATTGTATATGTGGAGCATTTACACTGTTCAGCGTTCCAAGCCTCCTAGGAGGTGTGGGGAGGGGTGAGATCATTATCCCATTTTGCAGATGGGGAGACTGATGATCTGGGAAAGCTGACTGCCAGATGCAGAATGAGAATCCAATCTTCCTAGCTTCTGAATGGGTGGCCTTTCCACCACACCACAATGGGAGCACTTTGTTTAGACAAGGTTTAAGGTTTAAGACGTTGGTTGCCCTTCAGAATCACCTGGGCAGCTGCCAAAAAATCCCAAGGCCTGCCTGCTTCCCTCCTGCAACCATTGAACTCAGAATTGGGGCATGGGGCTGGGGTATTAGTATCTTTCAAAACTCCCTTTGGAAAGCCTAGTGCACAGCCAGAACTGGAAACCTTGGGCACAGATGGGACTGTTTCCCCAGTGCTGGTTCCTCCACACCCCTGCTCTCTTTCTGGGCCTGGCTATCAGGTTCTGCCTTGGCCCATCTGGCCAAGCTGCCTAGGATGTCTGTTGGTGCCCTTAGCTCACATGAATGTCACTGTTGTTTTCCAGAGTGACTCCCCCAGGACACTGCCACCCAGGCCCAGTCCTCAGAGCCAGGTCTCTTGGGGCCCCCTGAGAGGAGGTGTGATCAGGGAGGTGGAGAGGCAGTCGGCTCTGACAGACAGAAAGCAAACAGCGCAAAGGGGTGGCAGGCTGCATTTTATTCATCGTTAATTTCAACACCCTTCAAACCCTCTCTTGGAGTGCTGCTCGAAAAAATAAATGTATTGTTTAAGAAATCCTGCAGACTGGCCCCACATGCTCTAAGTCCCTCCTAAGAGAACAGGGAGCATAAAAAATGATCTGTAAAGCAACGGGGGAGCTTCCCTAGGGAAGAGAGGGTGGAAGGGGGGACGGGGTTGGGGGTGGAAGGGGAGGAGGCTGACAGCAAGGGGAAGGGGAGGGTCTTGGGTCAGGTTGGTGCAGAAATCTCACCACTTCAGTGTGGAGACTGGCTGGGTGGGCACGGTGCCTGGAGGTGTCAGAGCTGCTCCGGGGGCCAGAGTCCATGCTGATGGCCCTGTCCTCGGGGTCAGGAGTGCTGTCAGCAGCCCTCTCCTCTTCCCCCTCCCCACAGAGTAGGGAGGCTTTGGAAGCACCAAGCAGCACATTTTCTAACAACTGTTCCAACAAAGAAATGAGCCCCAGCCAGTGCCTCTTCTGGACTCAGAAGTGCCTCAAGCAGTCTGTCTGAATGTGCTTTCCAGACAGTGAGCACGTGCAATTGTGCTTTTTGTTTGTGAAAAATGTAAAAAGTTACAGTAAGATGGAGCCGTCTGGCCCATGGCTCTGGCTGTGCCAGGCTGCTCCTCACCCACCTGGGAGGGGGTGCGCAGGAAGCAGGGCTCTGCTGGGAGGCCTGTCTGAGGGATGGAGGAGCCTGAGTACATTCAGCAGCTGTTATCCAGGGTTTGGCTTGGGTTTGGTCGCTGGCTTCTGTGTAAAACACAGATTTGTGCAAAGTGTTCATGAAACTCCCCCAAGACAGGGAGGAATTTTCCAGGCCCTTGCAGATTTCCAGGGAGCTAAAAATGCAAAAATCCTCCTTCTTAAAGTAACCCAGACTGGGATTTTTTCCCCTCCTTGGGGAAAGGGGCTTGTAGCTCTTTATAAAGCTGACACGTGTGTGTGTGCACGCGTGTGTGTGTGCATGAGGCTGCAATATGTGACACTCCTGGCCAAAGCCCAGGATTGCCTGGCATTTTCCACAAGCTGAGGGCCTGAGGCTGCCTGAGCCTTCTGCCTCCTCCGCCAGACCCAGACAGAAGCACTAGCTTCAGACAGAGAACACAAGGGCCGGCCAGACTACTTGGTCTTCTCAGTGAACACGGCACCAAGGCGTGCCCTTGCGTGCTCGGCTCTGGGAAGGCCGGGCTCCTGTCTAGTATTCTGGCCTCTGCCTGGCCACAGCTGGGTGACAAGGGCTTCTCAGAGCCCATGCTGTCTTTACCAGAGGCTCGCAGCCCCAGCACCGGAGGAGTGAGTGTAGGCCTCAGGTTAGGAAGCAACTCTTGGAGCCTGAGGGCACTGTGAGCTACCAGCTGTGAGTCAGACCGCAGACCCCCCGGTGGTGGGAGCGGCCACAGCATCTAAGAGAGGGGAGCACTTTCTTAGCCGGGGGTTCAGAAACCTGCACCAAATAAGGGGTCCCTAATAATGTCTATAACCCTGAAATGACAGGAGGACCCCATCCCAGTTTGTCAGGCAGGTCTAGTTCTCGATGCTCGCCCTCAAGCAGGATGTCAAACAAGTCCTTTAGCTCTGGGTCTAGGCTCTAACAATCCCACTGACCTTGCGAGTTTGGCTTTTCCAAGGGAAGCAGCCCCTGACATCTGGGGCACTGAGCCCTTTGGCCTGAGGTGAAAGACAATGTTTAGTGAGAAGTGGGGAGTAGCCTAAGGGAACATGAGCGAAAGTATGTGCAAACCACTAAGCCCTGATCTGCCACTGTGCACTAGAGGACCGGTGTTTCCCTGGGAGGTTGCTGAGGAGGAAAGGTCCCTTTCCTGGCTCCCTTGAATGATGCTTTCAATTCCCTCGGAAGCATGCTCAAGCTGTCTGCAACTGCCTCCTTTCAAAGCCAAAGCACAGAAAAAGAAGTGAAAACAGCTAAGGCTGCAGCATGAGCAACCCAGAAGAGATGTTAGGGAGCAGCAGTGACAGAGAAGACTGCCAAGGAAGGTGGCGAGCTTTTCTTCTCTGGAGGCAGATCCTGTTCCCTCTTGTGGGGATGGGATTCTGTGCGGTCCTGTTTGTGGTCAGAGGATTGCTGGATGCTTCTTCTAGTCTGCCTAGCTCAAGCAGCCTTGATGACTGTGTCCTAACTCTTCTGTGCTGTTCCTGGGGCTCACCTTTCTGGGTAGGCTGCTGTTTGGCCTGTTGTTAAGTCCTCGTGGTCTAGGTATC
This sequence comes from Ovis canadensis, assembly GCF_042477335.2. NCBI lineage: Eukaryota > Metazoa > Chordata > Mammalia > Artiodactyla > Bovidae > Ovis > Ovis canadensis. Next base: position 77,052,187 of record NC_091247.1, on the reverse strand, counting down.
TCTGTCATGGGGATGTCTGCTTTCCCTCTGGATGGCTCAGATCCCCAAGTTATTTCCCGTTGCCTAGGTGACATCTCTAATTGGATGCCTTTTAATCTTTCCTTCTTTTAAAGGGGCAGACCTGAAACTTTATTTCTAGGTCCCGTTAGAGGACTCTGCCCTGAAAACATGTGTACCTTTCTGAACATGTGGTCCCTTCAGTGTGACTGCAGCTGTCGCTCAGATGGAGGAAGGGTGGTGGGGTTGGGAACGGTGGCTCATGGAGCCAGCCTAACTGATGTCACAGTGCATCCTGGAAGTGTTGGCTCTCTGGAAGCCTACCCTTCAGGAATTGGCAAGATTGACTTCTGTCCAGGCCCGCTCCTCACTGGCTTCACCCCCAGATTAGGGTCTGTGTGTAAAAGTCAATTCAGATCCAAATTAGAAATGACCCCTCACCACCCAAAAAAGAAATCATCCCAAAGTAGCTAGAGAGTTGCTCAGATCTGAATTTGTCTTTTCCTTCCTGCCGTGAACTGGAAGGGGCAAGGGGAGGCTGACATTCAAGCAGGACTCTTAATGCTGTGTGTGTTGTTTTGAGAGCTCCAGGCGCATATGCTTCCTTCATTTCCAAGAAGGGAGATTTCACGGCTTTTGATGCCTCTCAGGCAGAGGGTGTGAGGTGTCCTGGTGCTTTTCTAAGACTTCCTGTCAGAAGCTGTATATATATTGGTGGGTCACACTGTGTCTGACTAGACTCTGGTATTTATCCTTGGATCGTCTTCTTTTTAGATGGGAAAATGGGCCCATAGGAGGATTGTTTCTTCATAGTCCGAGACCTTCATCTCTTCAGTGAAGACTGGGCATTGGGCCTTCCTCCAGGTGGATGACTCCCTGTGAGGCAGAGGGTGAGTCTAGGAGATACTGTCCTTCAGCTTGAGGATTATCCAGACCAAAACTTGAATCCCAAAACTGCTTCTTCCATCCACCAGCTCTCTCCGGCTTACCTCTACTTCCAATACAGACTGTGTGTGTGGAAAAAAACCACATTCACCTGAGTATCAGAGAGACCAACAGGGCTCAGAATGGGATGTATCCCAAACACATCAAGGGCTCTGGAGTCATGTTCTCTGTCACTTGCAGGATGGATGCTTTGGTTCCCAGGGCTGCAGGCCCTGGTGCCCACTGGTGCAGCTAGCAGAGCCCTGCTGCAGGGGAGGGGCAGCTGGAGGGGGTGCTCTGCACCCATCAGGCTCTCTACAAGGGGAAAAAAGGTTGAGAAAAAAAATCCCCACCAACAAAGAAAAATCTTGTTTGAGAAGACTCAGATGTTCCTGGCTAACAACAAAAAGCATTCCCGTGGATGATGCTGGTGAAAGGAAGGAGAGTTGAGGGGATTCAGAGATGCGCCCTGAGCCACAGAGATCAGCCAGCTGAGGCAGAGCTGGGCTCCTGTAGCCTGAATGAACCCTGCAGACCACTCCAGGTTTCCCTCCTTAAAAAGAGTTGCCCAGCTCCATGTTCTAAGTGGACTAACTCCAGGCTGAGAAAGGCCTCCTAAGCCCCTTACCATGGCAATGCCCAGATCTCTGGGAAATGCCACAGTCCCCAAGTTGCTGCTGTGTTTCATCTCATTGCATAATACTACACCATTCTCTGTGTGTAGCGGCTGTTCTATATATATATATACATCAGGAGGCAACATATGGCTCTCCCCACCCCCACCTGTCATAACTGTGACTATATCATTTCTGACGACCAGAAGGAAGCTGCTAGGCTGGGCCAGGATTCTAAATGCTGCGAAGGTAATTCAGAGCCATGGAAAGTTGCACCATATGCTTTGGGGTTGCCAGCTGCTTATGTGCATTGAGGCGGGGTTTAGTGCCAGTCTGCAGAACTCAGGGGCAGCACTCCCCTGGCTGCCGTGTGCACCGGGCGAGGGTCTGGGGTGCCACTTTTTCTCTCCCTGGAGGAGAATCTGCTGGGGACTACAGTTCTCCAAGAAGGGGACCCACGAGAATAACAGGCTCCCCCAAAACCTGCCCTTGATAACATCAGGCCTGGCCAAATAGTATTTCTTTAAAAAAAAATTTTTTTTTTTGGTTTCATTTTATTGGATAAAGGTTAAGAAAGCGCCAGCGTCTGAGAGGAGAGCAAACGCCGCCCGGCTGCACGCCAGCCTGCTTGGGGGTCCGTGGCGCGACAGGTTGCGCGTCTACCTGGAGGCGCTGGTCTCGGCCAGGCGGTTGTTCATGATGCCCAGCGCGCCCACGCCGCCTGAGAAGCCGTTCTGGCGCGTGTTGACGCACACGCTGCGCGGGTAGCCGTTGGCCGTCTCCGACAGCTGCTTCTGCAGCAGCGCCAGCGACACCTTGTTGGAGGCCGTGAGGTCGCGCATGGAGATGAGCTCTCCCGACAGGCGGCGGCCCTCGGCGTCGCTGTCGCGGGCCGCGGGGTCGGCGCCGAGTGCGGCCAGGCGGCGGCGCAGCCGGGAGCCCGGCGTGATGGCGTTGCGCCGGGCCAGGGGCGCGCCGGGCGCGGGGCAGCAGCGCGCGCAGCAGCGGCAGCTCAGCTTGCGCAGCATCCAGTTGAGCACCTGCTTGATGAGGATGGAGATGACGTTGAAGAGCGAGTAGATGCAGCACACGCCGAGCAGGATGAAGAGGAAGTTGCCCAGGCGGTAGAGCCCCTGGTTCCGGTAGGCGGCGTGCTGGCTGCTCACCAGGTCCCCGAAGCCGATAGTGCTGAAGGTGACGAAGCAGAAGTAGAGCGAGTCCACGTAGTCCCAGCCCTCCACGCTGGTGTACATGGCCGAGGCGCAGCAGGACAGCAGCACGGCGAACAGGCCCAGGATCAGCAGCACGTGGTACACCGAGGGCTTCCAGCCTGCCAGGCAGTCGGCCTCCGAGAGCGCGGAGCCGCGGCGGAAGGTGGCGGGCAGCAAGCCGCTTCGGCGCAGCTGGCGCTCCCGGCAGGCGCGCATGATGAAGGCCAGCAGGGAGATGATGCGCTCCAGAAAGAGGTTGAAGAACAGGATGGTCCCGGCGCAGCCGAACAGCCCGTAGGCGATGAGGAAGGCCTTCCCGCCCACCGTGGCGGGGGTGGTCATGCCGAAACCTGTGGGGACAGAGCAGGGGTCAGCGCGATCCCGGCTGGACAGGTGGTCCCCTACAACGGTGCAGTTGTATTCAGGTGTTGATATGGCTCTTACCTGAGTGGGATCACTCAACGGGAGGAGAAACAGTGCCAAGACGTTTCTCTCCCTTGGTGGCACCAGATATGGTTCCTAAGTCTGGACAACCCCTAAACTGATAGAGGATACATGACTGCTCTTCTGGGGGATCTATAAATCAATGCCAGTGGGGTGAGAGAGTCACTAGGAAAGACCCATCACAACACACAAAACAGCTGCACAGGGGAGGATACTGAGATACCCACAAATCACACATCACCTGTTCTCTCACAACTCAAACCGTTTTTTTTTTTTTTTTAAATGTACCAGTGGCACACTTGGGCCTTGTTAGGACAGAATTCCATAAAGGCTTCATTTGATAGAATTGCTGGGGACCAGGTATATTGTATTTAGTCTAGGTAGCTATATTTGATGGTCTCTGAGAAGGGGTTTATGAAACTGACAAAGGATTGTTTGAGAATGAGTCCCCAACCTTCAGAGAGTGAGTGTGTCTCTGCCATTGGACATCAGCTTTTTCTCACCCAAGGACCACCATCAATCACCCTTGCTCCACTTGTAGCTAACGGAAAGGTTTCCGCCCAGCTGGGTCCTGTGCTGCTGTGTGTCTGGAGTGGCTTTTATCCTGAGAGGTCTGCTCTACGCCTGGGCAGTAGCTTAGTGCTTTGAACTCTTATAATTAAGTCTTAATTTACCCACTTGTTCAAAGCACAGTCTTGAAGGGAGTTTATCGACTGATTGCTGCAGAAGGCTTGGCTTCCCGCCAGGTTGCTTGGCCCATGCTGGCCAGGGTCCTAGAGCGGCAGCTCTGCTCCTCCACCATGAGCTCTCAGCCAGCTGCCAGCTGTGATGTCTTTGTGGGACCCATGGCTACCTGACTCTGGTTATGGGAGGGGATGTTATCCCTAAGCATGAAGATCCACTGCTGCTTGGAGTCTGAGCTGAAAACACGTCATCAGAGCAGCACGGTAGCACCTATCAAGACCTCTGCAGCTGAAGTTCAGGGGCATCCCTGTTTAATGCATGCCCAAGGTCAAGAGGTCTCCCTCTGCCTTGTTAGTGGGGTAAGGTCAGCTCTGGGAAAGGGGTGGCTTAACTATTTCCCTGAAAAACCTTGAAGTTAGTTTTTTCTTTTTTTTTAGAATGATCCCTTAAATGTGTATGCTAATCATTTTCTAGAATCCTTGGAAGAAATGCCCCATTGCCTGACATTGTCTTCATCTTATGCTTAATGACTCAACTTAGGAGAAAATCTTATAGTGATACCTCTGTTGAAGATGGATGATGTCCCTAGGGTCAGAATTTGGCTATGAAAGTGTGAAAAAAACCAAACTAGAAGTGTGACCAGGAGTTCAAAACGAAGAATTTTACTACACTTTAAAGTCAAACTCAAGTTTCTAAATTCATAAAGAACTCAACTCTGAATCAGTATGACTATATGTGGAGAGGGAGTGTTTGTATTTGTCTCTATGTGAATTTATAAAAAAATCCTATTAATAGATTGATAACCCAAGTGTCCACCAGCCTAACTAATTCATGGTCAATTCATACAAGAAAATACTATACAGCAAAGAAAAAGCAAAGACCACTGCTACCTGCAACAATGAATGAACCTCACAAAAAGAATGTTAAAAGAAACTGGACACTAAAGAAGTATTCCATTGGCAAAACATTCAAAGCCAGGCAAAACCAAACTACAGTACCTTTTTAGGGATGCATATTTGATTGGTAAAATTACAAGGGAAATTGAGATGAAAATCAGAATTGGAGTTTGCTCTAGGGGTGGCAGGGCAGGGTAAATGGAAGGGGACCCAGGGAGACTCTGGAGTACTGGAAATGATCTATTGATCTAAGTGGTGGTTGCATGAGTGTTCGTTGTATAGTAACTTTTCAAACTATGTGTTTTAGGAGCTTTTTTACTCTCACAATAAGAAAAACCTCAAAATGCCTAGACATTTAGGAACTATGAGAGACCTTAATTCTGGTCTACCTGTCACTGTATAGAGGAGGAAGCAGGGGTTGAGGGCACATGACCTACGGCTCATGGGGGCAGGTGCCATACTTGCGTCCTGGCTTCTCGCCTGGTGCTTAGACCATGATACACAACACTGCTGCTACTCAGGAAGGGAAAACAACGCCTCTGGTTGGGGGAATCACTTGGCTGAGTTCCTAAAGAAATAAAAAATGCTGAGCCTGGAATATTAATACTATGCCTAAGAAAATATTGAATGTGATTTTCCTGTTGTTTAGAATTTTCAGCTAAAAGTTTAGCGTGGCATGTAATACATTAGCCCTCATTATAAAGAGAAGTTTTAAATATTTATTTATTTGGCTGTGCTGAGTCCGAGTTGTGACATGCAGGATCTAGTTCCCAGACCAGGGATCAAACCCGGGCCCCCTGCATTGGGAGCTTGGAGTCTTAGCCACTGAACCACCAGGGAAGCCCATAAAGAGAAGTTTTAAATATGTCTACGTTGCATCTAGTAAGTCAGCAAAATAGGGTGACCAGTAACCCGCACCACCCACTTCTAGGCTATACAGAAAGACTAGAAAGTACCCAGGGATAATGGGAGATGGCCTTGAAATAGGAGGGTGCTGTGGCATCCCCAAGTCAAGACATGGTGGGGGTGGGATTGGTCAAGAGAACATCAGGCTGCAGCAGGGGCAGCCTGGCAGCTCGTTAGTGGATGCTGGCTGAACTGCAGACACTTGTACACTCACCCTGGAGCACTGGAGCAGAGGGTGGTGAGGGTTCTTGGAGAGTCAGAGGTGTCTCCTGGAATCTGACCCTGTGCCGGACAGTTCCCTGGGCCAAAGGCTGACTGGTGCAGCTCACACAGGCAGGGGCAGGAAGAGGGCACTAGTGGGAGCAGTCTGCTGCCCTGGCAGTCTCCTAGGGCATCCTGTGCCAGGGACGGGGGAGAGTGACAGGGGTCAAGTGAACCCTGCAGCCAAATCTGAAGAGACTGCCCAGGAGGGCTGCCTGCTGGATCATGGGGGCCTGAGGGGCAGAGGACAGGTGAGCATGCAGTGCAGTCATAGGAAGCATCACCCACTCAAGGGAAGGTGCAGGGCGGTGGTGCCTGTGTTGGGGGGATCACCAAAGACCCATCTGGGCTCCATGAAAAGGTATGCCTGTCCTAACAGTGGGCGTTGCAATGCAGCCATAACGCCAACCCCTACTGGCTCATTCCTTTTCCAGCAAACACTGAGGACCTGGTTGGCAGGCCTTGTGCTAGGCTCAGGGCTTTGGTGGAAAACCAGACAGATGCCCTCACGGATGACCTAGGATGCCTTCTTGGAGGTTTTACATAGCTCCCCACTTGACCCTCTGCTGTCAGCGGCTCACCCCTGGACAAGGGCAGAGCTTTTCCCTGTTGCCTCCACGCAGGGGCTGGGCCAGACCCGGGCCTGAGGTCTCCGCGTGGCTATGACTCTAGGCCCCAAATGACGCCAAATGCATGACTGGCTACGGCACTTTCTGCTGAAAATGAAGAGGACAGGCAGGTAGGAGGTTCCCTGACATCAGAGGACACCCAGCGCCAGGGTCCCTCTCACTGGCCTTTTCCTGAGGTCTGGCCTGCATGCCCACTTCACCTCCCTTTGCTTTCCTGCAGACCCACCGTCAGCTCAGCTCCAGAGACGGAGTGGAGGGGGCACGGTCCACCCTCCTTCCCCATCAACACCGAGAGGCTCAGAGCTCTGGGGGCGCTGAGGGCGGTAGGGTCAGTGCCTGGTGCTGCTGCCTAGACAGATGTTCCCACAATGGAAGAACAGTCCGCCCAAACTCTGGCAGTCTGTGGGGAGCTAAGCTGGCTCTGCAGAAGGGCCTTGAAGCTTCAGCCAGAGAAAAGGCAAACCCAACCACCCAGAGAATTCCCCCTTCCCCCACTCACACTCTGCAGAGGCGGAATCTGTCCCTGGGTTTGCACCAAGCCTGCTGTTTTGTTTATGCCACAATTGATCTGCCATCCCAGTTTGCAGAGAGCAGACACTTGGGGGCTTTATTATGCCACTTTGACAAAAGCTGTGAAGCTCATTCCCACAGTCTGTCTGGTGCCGCCTTCGCAAATGGGGCCCCAGTGACAGGGCCTCTGGAGTTCAGCTCTGAGAGCCTGGAAGTGAGATGGGGAGGCCAGCACTGATCTGTCTCAGGCCCTGGGTGGCAGCCTCTGTGCTGGGCACTGGACATGTCCTCTATCCGGTCCCCTCAACCATCCTGAGAGGGACCCATCATCAACCGCAACAGTGCAGGCAAGGGCATGGGCTGAGTGATATACTCAGCAAGTTACTGTTTGTAAGTGGCTGAACTGCCTATGGTGACCTTTTTCACTGCACCAAATGGGACATTTGGGTCCATCATCTGGGGCAACTTTCCCCACGAGTTCTGCAGTGTCATCTTGGTGGAAGGGAAATACAATTTATAGTCTAATCTGAGATACTTGACAGCAAATAATTACCCCAGGACAATAGCTGTAAGCCACAGCGAATCCAAGCAACTAGAATGCATGATTAAAATGCAGATTCCAAGGTGGGTCCCATTCCAGAGACTTATTTAGAATGGCCCAGAACTCTGCATCTTAACAAATGTCCCCTGATGATTCTAATGTGAATGGGCTAAAGCGCTTCCTTTAAGAAACAATACAATACTCTATCAACGATCCTACTGGTTGGAATTTGCCCAATTTCAAATATTTTGATTTAAATTCCCTAAAACTTTTTTTTTCAGCTTTATTGAGTTGTAGTTGACATATAAACCTGTAAGATATTTAATGTATACATCATAATGATTTGTTGGTTTAGATTTCAAGTAACATAAAACCCTTGTTGTGGACATTGCAGCTATCTCCTTTAACCATCACCCCACCTCCCACTCCTGAAATACAGCAGCCAGGCCCCTTGAAGACCTGACCCAACAGCCAGGGGTGGGCTCCATCAGTCTAGTCCAATCTGGGAAATCCAGTCCCTTGCTATAACTGGTTGGAGGATAGATGGGCCTAAGCCAATCAGTGTGGGGCATTTTCATGGCTACAGGGTTTGGCTCAGGGATGTGACCCCATACAGACCAATCAGATAAGAGGAGAGTTTCTCTGATAGTTTCTGGGAAAAATGTTTCTCACTTTTAAGAGTGCTGCCCTGGGTATGGAGGGAGGAGGAGGTGGCCCCAGGAGTGGTTGGTGGCTCCATGAGGAGCCAGCGTAGATGAAGCGGACACTGCAGAGGGCTCAGTCACGGCATCCTGAAAGCCCTAATGAACTGTCCAGTCAAGCGGGCCAGGCTGTCTGGCCTACCTTTGGGCTTCCAGTTACGTGAACCCATAAATCCCTTTTCCTGCCAAAGCCTTCTGTCACGTGCAACCAAACACACTCCAGCTGATGCCAGTGGTTAGTTCAGTTCAGTTCAGTTGCTCGGTCATGTCCAACTCTTTGCAACCCCATGAATTGCAGCATGCCAGGCCTCCCTGTCCATCACCAACTCCTGGAGTTCACTCAAACTCACGTCCATCAAGTCAGTAATGCTATCCAGCCATCTCATCCTCTGTTGTCCTCTTTTCCTCCTGCCCTCAATCCCTCCCAGCATCAGGGTCTTTTCCAATGAGTCAACTCTTTGCATGAGGTGGCCAAAGTACTGGAGTTTCAGCTTTAGCATCATTCCTTCCAAAGAAATCCCAGGGCTGATCTCCTTCAGAATGGACTGGTTGGATCTCCTTGCAGTCCAGGGACCCTCAAGAGTCTTCTCCAACACCACAGTTCAAAAGCAGCAATTCTTTGGCACTCAGCTTTCTTCAAAGTCCAACTTTCACATCCATACATGACCACTGGAAAAACCATAGCCTTGACTAGATGGAACTTTGTTGGCAAAGTAATGTCTCTGCTTTTGAATATGCTATCTAGGTTGGTCATAACTTTCCTTCCAAGGAGTAAGCGTCTTTTAATTTCATGGCTGCAATCACCATCTGCAGTGATTTTGGAGCCCCCCAAAATAAAGTCTGACAATGTTTCCCCATCTATTTCCAATGGTTAAGGGCCTGGTTAAACATCCACGGTCAAGGAAATAGTACCAGACTTGAACTCAAAGCTTTGACTTCTGTTGTAGCCCCTATCAGCCAAGTGACTGAAGCAAGTCACTGTCACTACTGCTCTGAACTGTTTCTTCATCTGTAAAATGTTGAGCTCTTGATACGAACCCTCTCTGAACTGTAGTATAGCCTGCCAACGGGTGTTGCTCAAGATGAGACAGTAGACTTAATGGAAGGTGGAGAGAATTCCCATGATTTAAAAAACAACTTAAAATGAAACAAGTTTATTTACTGTGGGACTTTTCAGAGTGCTCACTGTGTGAATATGAAACCATGAGGGCTATGCTAATACAGTCCAGTGTGCCTCAAACATAAGCCATTGACCGTAGAATGTATTTAGTCACCTCGAGTGACTTGAGTATTTCAAAAAGTAATCTTCAGGAAATGCCATACTTTATGCTCATGAAAAACTAAGGAGGAGACATTTAAAAACATTTGTGAGGATTTCCCACGTTTTAAAAAAAGTCACTGCAACACTGCAGTGCCTTTGCAGTGCCTGGCAGGTAGAACACGCTGGGCCAAGTTTGTTGAGTGAATGCATTGACTGTCACTCTGCTTATTTGGAGTAGTGATTCTCAGAGTCAGTTATCTAGGACCAACCTGGAATCTTACCAGATTCTGAGGTGGCGTTCATTATTCCAAATTTCTAACCTGGCTCCAGGTGAGGCCACCGCAACTGGTCAGTGAACCTTATTTTGAGCACCAAGCACAGATGACTTAGAATTAACTTTGTGGGGCTGCCTCCACAGTGAGTTTGGGAACCCCTTGGGAGCAGAGACCATTATATCAGCAATTTGGAAATACAGATTATATAGGCTGCTCAGGTTTGAATCCTAGCTCCACTAGGATTTGTCTTTGAGCAAATTAATTAATGTTTCTGTGCCTCCATTTTCTCATCTGTGAAGTGGAGTTGATAATATTTGCATTTTTGTATTAAACTGAGTCAATACATCTAAAACACTTAGGATAGTGCCTACCTAGCATATTGTGCTATGCTATGCTCAGCCATTTCAGTTGTGTCTGACTCTGCGACCCTGTGGACTGAAACCCACCAGGGTCCTCTGTCCATGGGATTCTCCAGGCAAGAATACCAGAGCCAGTTGCCACGCCCTCTTCCAAGGGATCCTCCCGACCGAGATGGAACCAGTGTCTCCTGCGTCTCCTGCACTGTTGGCAGATTCTTTACTGCTGAGCCACTGCAGAAGCCCTTGCCTAGCACATTAATAAGCGCTTAATAAAGTCTTCTTTCTATTCTCCACAGCGGACAAGGGAATCATGTATAAATTAGGCACTGATAGTTATTTGTTGATTGAATAACTGAAAATAAAAATTTCAAGAACCTCTCAAGGATGAGAGTTAAATATCAGGGAGAATAAGAAAGCTGAGGTCAGGGGATCAGTGGGCAGAGGAGGGGAAAAAACCCATTAGGACTCGTCAGATAAAATATAGGACTCCCAGATAAACATGAATTTCAGATAAACAAATGAACTTTTTAGTGTAAGAACATCCCAAACATTGCATGGGCCATATTTACACTTAAAAAAAAAGATTCATTGTGTTTCTGAAATTCATATTTAACTGGGAGTTCTGTATTTTTATCTGCTAAATCTGGCAGCCCTACCCATGGCCTACTTGTCTGCTGGGCACACTCCTCTGGGAAGCATCTCCCAACACCCCCCTCTCCTGGGATCCTTCCTGACTGCTGGAGGAGGGGTAACAGGCTCACTTTAACCCTCAAGGGGCCTAAAGCTCACACAGAGCTGGGCCTTGCGCAAGGCCAGGCCAGCAGCCTCTTCCAGCATCTCTCCCTCTCCAAACAGGAAATAGTGGGAGATGTGGGGTGGGCTGAGGGGCAGAGGCTGGAGCAGCCTTCAGGCTGCTCTGTGGTTGGAGCTGACACTGACTTGGGGAGAGGGCAGGGAGCACATGGCCATGCTCCGTGGAGGTGGGCTGGACACTTGAGAGGTGAAACTTAAGACTCACATAAGGCCTGGGTCTGGAACCTCGAGGCTGCCCATGTCATCCTCTCCAAGTCCCTCTCCTGAGGAGGACAGCCAAGCAGCCTGCCCAAACCTTCTGGGAGGGTTGAGAATGAAAGGAAGGCTGGAGTAAGTTATTAAAGCATTTAGTGAGGAGTGGAAACATGGGATATGTGATAATTACATTATCATATAATAGCTGATATGTATTGAGCTCTCACTCTTTCTAAGCACTGTGCCAAAGCTTCATGGAAATCAATGCATCCATTCTCAAAATTCAGTGAGGCATTGGGTGTCATTCATCCTAATTCATAGCTTTTTCCCTCAAGTTTTAACACCCCTGAAATCAGGATGCACCTTAAAATCGATGACTTTATTTGGCAGCATTCAAAATTCTTAATAGTATACGTTATTGGTGTATCTATAATTGATGGTGTCTTAGATTTGACGAACTACAGTGGGAATTATCATTCCCATTTGTGAGATTAGTAAACTGAGCCACACTTAATAAAGGCACTTAGGTTATATAACTTGCACAGATCACAGAGCAAGCAAGTGGCAGAGCCCAGTGTGAAGCCAGAGGAAGGAGTTTGTGATGCGCTAAGAGTCAAACGCACGAGAGTTCAGACAAAAGAGACGTAGGCTGGTTTTGGTTAGAGCAGCAGTTCTTAACTCTGGCTTCAAAGTGGAATCGCCTGGGAAATTTGAATTAGTCCCCAGAGCAGCGCAGGTCAGAAGCAGGTCAGAAGCAGAAGCAGGTGTTCTCCTGCAGTGACTGAGAGAGTCTTATGGAGGAAGAGGTATTCATGTCTAGTCTTGAAGCATGGATGGGACTTCGAGAAAGAGGAAGTTAGAGACCTGGTGTGCCCTGCTGGGAGAGCGGTGTGCATGGGGCTGGGGTAAGCGGCTGGGTCCAGCCTGGCTGGCTCCCATGTGCAGCTTGGCGTCCGGCCCACAGACAGCGTTCAGGAACTCTTGCTGATGGAGTGAGTGGACCTGAGGCAGAAGGAGGAGGGCAAGGCTGGGGACCCTCCTGTCCACCTTGTACTCAGGCTGAACTTGCAGGAGCTCTGTGGCAGTGAGAGTGTCACCTGACACCTCTAGAAGCTTCTCCATCATCTGGGCGTGGCATCCAGCAACATGTCTGGCCTTGTACAACAGAAACTCACAAACTCTGACACACTTGATTTGAGCTTTGGAGAAGGTGGTACCTCCCCCCAGCGCAGGGACCAGAGCCTGAAGCCAGAGGGGATGTTGACACTCACTTGGGACAGCTGAGGACATGGTGGCCCCGTGAGGTGAAGGGACAGCAAGTTAGTGGCGGAGTTGTCTTGGGTGTATGTACAGTAGAAACCCACAAACTCTGGAAACATCAAGCTCAGTGAGCCTCCCTTCCTAAGCCTGCCAACATTGGCTTTCTTGGAGAGCTGAGGGCAGGGGCTGTGGTGTCAAGCTCTGGCGCCTCCACTTGCTAATGGGCCGACGGGGACACGTTATTCTCCCTCTAAAAATCGCCTGATGACCGCCTACCTTGTGAGGTTGCTGTGAAGAGTGGATGAGGAGGTGGTTCCCTCGTGCCTCCCACGGCGCCTAGAACGTGGCAGGCACTCAAGAAGCTGCAAGCTTAACTGGGAAGCACACAGGCGAGGCTGGCCCTCACATCGCAGCTGAAGAGCTGCAGATGGAGCAGGGCCCAGGTGAAGTACGACTAGGCATTTCAGTGGCAGGGAAAAGCCCTCGTACACACACCCCAGATGACTCCACCACTAACTTACTGTCCGTTCACTTCACCGGGCCTCCGTGTCCTCAGCCATCCCGGGTGAGTGGCAACATCCCCTCTGGGCTGGCTTCAGGCTCTGGTCCCCATGCTGGGGGGGAGGCACCACCTTTTCCAATCCTGAAATCAAGTGTGTTAGTAGAGGGAAGGGGTTGATCCTGGAAAGTGGGCCTGTGGTGGAAAAGCTGACACTCTGGGTGTGACATTTGCTGGCACTTGTGTGCATGTGCTTGCGTGCGTGCGTGCTCAGTCATGTTTGACTCTTTGCAACCTCATGGACTGTCGCCTGCCAGGCTCCTCTGTCTGTGGTATTTCCCAGGCAAGAATACTGAAGTGGGTTACCATTTCATCCTCCAGGGGATCTTCCCAACCCAGGGATTGACCCTGTGCCTCTTGTGTCTTCTGTACTGGCAGACGGGTTCTTCACCAGCTGAGCCACCAGGGAAGCCCACTAGTACTTGAGGATGTGTCTAAATTGTAAACCAGATGGAAGGCTCCCTGCGAGCTCAGTGCTGGTGAGGGCTTGGTGCCACAGCGGGGCGTGGGGCTGGCCTCATGCTGGAAGCTCCCTGTGTGCATGTGCTGAGATGCTCACTTGTATCTGACCCTTTGCGACCCCATGGACCACGCCAGACTCCTCTGTCCCTCGGATTTCTCCAGGCAAGAATACTGGAGTGGGTTGCCATGCCCTCCTCCAGAGGATCTTCCTGACCAAGGGATCGAACCCCCATCTCTTACGTCTCCTGCATTGGCGGGCAGGTTCTTTACCACTAGCACCACCTAAGAAGCTCCCTGACTCAGGACAAAGAAGCAACACAGAAGAACACAAATCCCGAGGAGAAACAGGGTCCTCTTACACTCCTGTTCATTTTTGCTTGTTCTTTGGGGGCCTTTTGGATGATCTTTGCTGAAAGCAGGGTGTGTGTGGGGATGGCTGAGAGGGTCTGGGGCTTACAAAAATAGGCTGAACCCCACAGGCTGCAGGCCATGGATTTTTAACATTAGAAAAGTTTCGGTAATCTGGGAGTGATGGACACCGTGACCCCAAGAGTCGGCTTTGAAACTCAGTGCTGTTTCTCTTGCCCGTGGGGCTAATTGAACCTGCCCCCACCATGCGCTTCATCTGCGGGATTAAGGTTTTTCTCTCCTCACCAAAAATCATTCAGCAAAATGAGTTATTAAAAGCCGGTTAACTACGCCTGCCTCCGGGACGCTCCCGCTTAACAACCTCTCCTGGGGAGCAGCTGTCAAGCTGGGGCCTTGGAGCTGGAGGGAAGATGACTCATTTACATAGAGCCCATCATCTGTCCTGCCCCCCTAGATCTGTCCCTGTCTCTCTGATGACTAATCCTTTCCAGGGATGAGCTCACCACCCCTCCTGCCCACCACAAAAAGAGCAGAGCCCAGAATTTAGCCTCAGCCCAGAACTGCAGGATAAGACTGACTCCAAGGCCAGGGAATGCAGGAACAGAAGTCTGGCTAACAACAGCCGGAGGTGGGGCAGTGAGGTGAGGAAAGCCCTGAAGCCCACGCAGCCCCGGCCTTACTCCCCTGAACCTCAGGGTCCCCACGCAGGGCTGTGGTGAGGCGCAGGCCACCCCCCAGAAGGGCGGGTAGACCCGCTGTGGGGAGAAGGCAGGTCCCTCCACCCAGAAGTGTCCATACACTGTCAACTGAATCACACTTCATTGCCAATCCTAGATGAGAGAGGTGCAGATTCTTTTAAAGGGAACCTGTGGTAGTTCCTGTTAAACTGTCCTCTCACGCGCACAGTTCCAGTTCCTCCTAGTTAATTCAGTTTTTATTAACCTGGAGAAGCATATCCTCCTCCCCGCCCATGCAGCCCCGAGCCACATTTGAGGGGGGCCTCTGCACCCAGGCTGAGGGGAGACACGAGGAAGGGGCTACTTCTTGGGGCTCTGAGTACATCTCGCTGACTCTGGTTCCCAAACCTGGCCACCTCCCCACACCTCTCCTCACAGAAGGCGGCCTGCCTGGCTGCCCCAGAGGAGGAAACAAGCCAAGAAACCACGAGAAAAGCAAACTGCACCTGAAGCTGCAGCCAGGTCCAGCTGCTGTGTACAGTGGAGCGGGTCCCCGGGGAACCGTAGGTATGCCGTGCTGGCCCGCTGACATGGCCCCTTGCCTCAGGCTGGTAAACCACCGTGAATGTCTGTTAGGGCCTGGCTGGGTCAGGAGGGCCCAAACCTGTGGCCCCTGTACTGAGGCTAAGTAGGGAGGGGTGCATCCTTCTCCAGATGGGGTGGGGGCCGCCCCAGGGGCACATTCAGCTCTCGGCTGCCCTGCAGGGAAGGGAGGTTGATCCCTGGCTCACAGGAAGGCAGGGTGGACTGCCTTGCACTCTGCTGGTGCTATCAAAGATATGTCCCCAGAGCAGCTCCTGGGTGTGGTGAGGGAGTGTGTGACTTCTGGTCATTATTCAAGTGTGGAAACCAGGGCTCAGAGAAGTAAAATAGTACCTGAAAGAACACCCCCAGCACTCAGGCCTCAAGCCCCACACTTACAACTCTTTCCATTCCGCCTCTTAAAGGCCTGCCTCAGCCTTTGGTCTGGAGACTGTGGCTGTGAGTTTGCTTTGAAACGTGCAATCATACATACCACGCAGGAGGACTGGCTGTGGCCACAATGCCTGCCCTGGGCCTATGGCGTGAATCCGTACCAGATCCCAAGCAACGAGAGACAGGGGCCAGGGCACAGAGGTGTTGAGGACCTTGCTGAAGGTCACAGAAATTCCAGCTCAGGCCCACCGACTCCAAATCCCACTTTCCTTCCTTGCCACCTTGTTTTAACCCTCGCCCCATTTGCACAGAGAGGGCCTGATGACTTGGGACCAGATTCCTGGTTTTCTGGAAATATTCTGTCCCTGTCCATTCTGAACTTTGTCCCAGACCCAATGCACTGAAGCACACTTCTGCTCAGATCTCTCTCCTGCTTACATTGCAATGAACTCCCAAGTGATAGGAAGATCCAGAATTTCTTAGACTTAGATTCAAGGCCCCGATTAACTTTTCTAGCATCATCTCTCTTTGAACCTTCTTCTTCAGGGGCATAGGTTCCCTCACTGATCCATACACACACATTTTCATTTACCAGGTAATTACTAAAATCCTGCTTCATAACGGACATCACACCATGGGGATGTGAGGTGAGCAAGGAGGGCAGAATCCCAGCTTGAAAGAAGCTGGCGCCTAGCAAGCATACCATGAACACTCCCTCCTTCATGCCTTTGCGCCCCCTGTTTCCCATCTCTGAAAGCCTGTGATGACTTCTCTCCTTTTCTGTTCACCTGCCTGAATCCCATTCATCACCTGGCAGCACTTAGCACTCATCGGGCATTTAATTATGTGCTACTCTTGATGGCCTCTGTACTATTGACTATGGTCCTGGAATATCATTTCATCTTGTGTGTTTCTGTGTTGCCTTGCCAATGAGGATGTGGCCCATGTCTTAGGTTTCTTCTCATCCTTCATAATGCAAGGGCAGAAATGGCAGTTCTTCTGGTGACCACCAGTAGGTTCTATACCAGAAATGTGATTTCAGTCTTCATTTTAGTTAATCTACCTAACATGTTTTTGAGACCTGCCATGTGCCAGGCAGGGAAGAATACTCAGATGTACAATACTGCCCATACCCTGCTGCCAAAGGTCACCAGGAACACACCTGCAGCTCAAGAAAATGGAATCTATTGACTCATAGTAACAGAAGAGACTGTCTATCATGGGGTTCTGGGGTAGTCATTTAGGATTTGGCCTTGAGTCAGGTGACTAAGGGAGGACTCAAGAAAGCAGGGCTTTGCTCTGAACTAGATGCCATCAAAGCAGGAAACAGGATAAGTCTAGGCTTGAGTATCTTGATAATTATTACCTAGAAAGGGGGAATAATGGAGGAAAGCCAAAGCTGTGATTGATAAATAGCAGTTGCTCATGTTAACCTGATGGGGGTGTTTGGTCATTTCTGTGATTTGGATGATGTTGTTACTTGGTCTGTGTTCAGACATGATATTGGTGAGTGGTTTGATTTTTAATCTCACTCCACCCTGGCCACAAGGTGGTCTTGGCTGCTGTAGATGTGCTGGGAAAGTGCTTATGGTCAAGGTCCAAATCCCATCCCCACACCATGTTGCTGAACTGTGAGTTCCAGTTTAGCTCCTGACTCTCAGAGGTTGCCTTTGTCTTTCTCAAAACAGTTCTTCTCTAAGTGTTCCATAGATGCTTTCTTTAATTAATTCCTTCCAAGTTTCCCAGTATATTGGCTGTATGTGTATACGTAAGTGTGCCCACACATGTATTTAATTCCATAGGTGAAACATACATCTTGATTGTGAAAATATGGGCAATTTTTACTTCCGTCTTCTTCTGTAACAGTGGTTTAGTCACTAAGTCGTGTCTGACTCTTGTGACCCTGTGGACTATAGCCCACCAGGCTCCTCTGTCCATGGGTTTTCCCAGGCAAGCATACTGGAATAGTTGCCATTTCCTTCTCCAGGGAATCTCCTTGACCCAGGTCTCAAACCCGAGTCTCCTGCATTGCTTTTATAAATATTTCACATTTCCTTGTGGTACAAATGTGGTTCAAAAGTATGGCTACTTTTGAAACCATAACTTTTTTCCCAACAAGCACTGTTTTTTTAAAAATGACAAATAAAAATGAAGAAGACCCACGTTTTCAAGAGAATAACCATGATACCTTATAAAAATAACAACATGGGAGACATCATGGGATGCCAGGAACCACAGAAAAGATCTGAGTGGGCTTCCTAGAGAAGCAATAAAGATGAGTTAGCCAAGCAGGTGGAGGCAATGCAAGACAGTCTTGGAGGTCTGGGTTGGAATATCTGTTCAAGGGTCATGTGGGTAAGACTTCCCAGGAAGCATGCACAGTATGAGAATGGGGCCCCTGGAGAAGGGGCTGGAGAAGGAGGCTTTCATTCAGTCAACAAATAGTGACTGAGGGCCCACTATCTATCAGGCCCTTGGGCTTTATAAGTGATCCAGACAGACAAAGCACCCTGTCCTCACAAGGCTTACATTTCAGCATGGAATATGGATAATAAACTGTGAGCGTACTATGCAAGTAAACTGCATGGTATACTAAAAGTGGCAGTGTTATGGAAAGAAGAAGAAAAGAGTCGGCTGAGTGGGTGGAGAGAGCCTGGGGGAGGGAGGAGGCGGTTTGCGGTACTAAGTGGGGTAGGTCAGCACAGGCTTCATTGAGGAAGTAACATCTAATGAAGAACTGGAAGGACGTGACATCTACAGTAAGGGTGTTCCAGGCCAATCAACAGCCAGAGGCAAGGAGATGGGGGTAGGGGACAAAGGAAGAGGGAAAAATAAAGGAAACACGGGACAAAGAGACTGGTCATCAAATCTCTTATGGACACTCTCAGGACAAAGTTTCAGTTACATAAATGCCCCAGAATATGAAAAAAAAAAAAAACAACCTATCACTCTCATTTTATTTTTATTATTATTTTTTTAATATTCACTTAGTTGGCTATACTGGGTCTTAATTGCAGCATGCAAGATGTTTATTTGTGGCATGTGGGATCTAGTTCCCTGCTGCTGCTGCTAAGCTGCTGCTAAGTCGCTTCAGTTGTGTCCGACTCTGTGCGACCCCATAGATAGCAGCCCACCAGGCTCCCCTGTCCCTGGGATTCTCCAGGCAAGAACACTGGAGTGGGTTGCCATTGCCTTCTCCAATGCATGAAAGTGAAACGTGAAAGTGAAGTCGCTCAGTTGTGTCCGACTCTCAGCGACCCCATGGACTGCAGCCTTCCAGCCTCCTCCATCCATGGGATTTTCCAGGCAAGAGTACTGGAGTGGGGTGCCATTGCGTTCTCCGCTAGTTCCCTGACCAGGGATCAAATCTGGGCCCCCTGCGTGGGGAGCTTGGAGTCTTAGCCACTGGACCACCAGGGAAGTCCCTCATCTGACTTTACCATGAGGGACAAAGAGGTAAACAAGTGGTTTTATAAAAGAGGAAGAAATGCAATAAATATTCAACTAGATTCCAAGGGACATCTGAGATGCTGAATATAATTATTTTTTTTCCTATGAGCAGAACCTCCTGCCATTTTAGAAGGTATTAAGATGATAAGAATAACCATCAACATTTTTTAATATCTTTGGACAGTGTATAGAGCAAGTTTTTATGTCTTATCTCATGTGGCCATCATGATAACCCAGGAAAGAATGTCATCATTGTCTCATTTTATAGATGAGGAAATTGAATCCATGAGAGAGAATGTGACATAAATGGCATGTGACCCCCTCGAGTCTGAGCCTGGCTCCTGTCTCTCAGCTGCATCTCTCAAGCCTATAATCTTTCAGTTATAACAAGGGAAATGTTTGAGGGCATATCAGTTTATATTTTGAGTACAGTGTTAATATATGCTCAATCAATGTTTACCTACTAAAAATTTTACATGACAGTTATAAAAGAAAAGGCCAGTCTCTCTGGTTGCTGTGATGGGGACGTCTGAGGCAGCAGGTCAAAGAGTCCAGTTCAGAGGTATCAAAGAGGTGGGGTTGCCCAGAGCACGACAGTAGCCCAAAGGGAGCAAAGGAACAGAGGCCAAAGAGAGGCCACAGATTTGGCAGAAGGCATGGAAACTAGAGGAGGAGGCAGGAGTGAGGGGGTGCTCAGAAACTTCCCAACAGCTCCCCTGGGCTTTGGCAACTAGGAGGAAGCTGGCTGTAGGTGTGAGGGGAGGGAGACAACCTCATGAATGCCGAACTGCAAGGGGCTGCCGAGGTGCTGAAGAGGGAAGAAATGAATGCAGGCCTTTGAAGCAGCGTATGAGGAAAGCTGGGACACCCACACCTGGGAAGGCCAAGACAGGCACTTCAGTTACTTACCTCAGGGAGTGCTGTGGACTGAATGTTTGTTTCCATCCATCAAATTTCATAGATTGAAAGCCTAACCTCTAATGTGACGGTACTAGGAGGTGGGACCTTTGAAAGGGGATCAGATGAGGGTGGAGCCCTCGTGCATGGAATAAGTGCCCTCATAAGAGGGGCCCCGAGATCTCTCTTTATCTCTCTTTCTGCCATGTGAGGACACAGAGAGAAGGCGGCCATCTGCAAGCTAGGAATTGGCCCCTCACCAGACACCGAATCTGCCAGCACCTTGACTTTAGACTTGCCAGCCTCCAGAACTGTGAGAAAGAAATACTGTTTAAACTGCTTAGTCGGTGGCATATTTGTTCTAGCAGCCTGAACGGACTAAGACAGGGAGGCTGAGTCAATTGCCAGGGTATCCAAGCACAGTGGTTAAAATCCCTGGCCTTGGAGTCAGAGATCTGGGCTGTGCTTAGTGCCCAGAGCCCACTCAGAGCTCCTGGCTGTGTGTCCATGTCCTCATCTATGGAATGGAGACGTATTACCTCACAGGACAGCCACAGGGATTGCATGGTGGCTCCCACGGGCAGCAGAGTGCTTGGCAAAGAGTGAACACTCAGTAAATATGCTCATTATTAAGGTTACACACCCTGCAGAGGGCCAAGAAGGGAGAAGGCTGAGCTGGGCAGGCCTCTGTCTGGGGGAAAGCACGAATGATGGACCTAAATTTGCACAACTGCATGTCAGTTGTTGGGTTTTGCTTCTAAGGCATTTATTCCCTATCTTGGTCCACTTGGGTGTCTATAACACAACTCCACAGAGCAGACGGCTTATAAGCACAGATACTGATATCTGACAGTTCTGGAGGCTGGAAGTCCAAGATCAAGTCACTGGCAGGTTCAGGTCTGCTGAGAGCCCTCTTCCTAGTTCACTGACAGCAGAGTTTTGCAGGGTCCTTGCATGGTAGAAGGGGCCAGGGAGCTCTCTTGGGCTTCTTTTATAAGAGTACTAATCCCGGTCATAAGGGCCCTGCCCTCATGAGCTGATCAGTTCCCAAAGTCCCCACCTCCTAATAACAACACCTTGGGGGTTAGGTTTTAACACACAAATGGGGGGGCACAAACACTCAGACCACAGCAGTGCCTCACACGTGTACTCACCTGGTCACTCACTTTTATAACATCATGAAGTGCGTACCCTGTGCCAGCCATGAGGTGCTTGCTGTGCCAAAGGGCTCAGTGTCTGGCCTGGGATGTGGGAGGGTACAATTACCCCGTTAGGGGCTTGAATGATAGTCCAGAGACCTAACACAGTAAGTCCCCTCTTGTGGGAACTCCAAATGCCATTTCTATATTAAGCCAGGTCATCAGAAAATAGCCACCATGGACCACAGTATCCCAACCCCCACAGAAATGCATTCACTGTTATTTAATGTTTTGCCTCATGCCTTTAGGAAGGGATGGTGGAAATATCCTTTTGAAGGCCATGTCTGTATCTTTTGCAAAACCACAGAAAAAAATATCATTGCCCATGTCCCTTATTTAAAGACTTGTGAGATTCATTTCTCCTTGAATTCAGGATCTAAAGTGTTGGCTTCCTAGGGGCAGTCGTCTACTTGCTCCCTTTTAGTGAACCCTGAGCACTATTTGCCTCTTGATAGAGCCAGTGCAGTGTTCAGTTGCTGTAGGTGTCTAACATGTGGTACATCTCTCATCAGTTCTTAATTATTTTTAGTTCCCTTCCTGCCCACCCACCTGTCCCCTTCTTCCTGTCCACAAGATCTGCTGAGCACCTGTGAGCAAGCACCATGCTAGGACACAGTGCTGCCCTCTTAGAGAGTGCAGTTCAGCTTATTCTAGTTTTTCACTCAAATTTGTTCAAGTCCTTTGTGGAATTTTAAGCTGGCTTTTAGTCATATATAATAAGCAACAGCAATTTCCAGAAGTGTCTGAGTCACAGTGAAAAGTGAAAGTGAAAGTCGCTCAGTCGTGTCGGACTATTTGCGATCCCATAAACTAAATAGTCCATGGACTTCTCTAGGCCAGAATACTGGAGTGTGTAGCCTTTCCCTTCTCCAGGGGATCTTCCCAACCCAGGGATTGAACTCAGGTCTCCCACATTGCAGGTGGATTCTTTACCAGCTGAATCACTAGGGTAACCCCACCAAATACATGGGATCTCTTTCTCTAAGGTGGTCTTTAAAATACAGACCCACTGTCTGTCAGACAGGAGGGTCCTAAGATGTTTCAGTCTAAAGGCAGGGTGATGGCCACAAGCACCTCTTGTCTTCCCCAGATTTCGTATGTTGAAGGCTCCAGTATCTCAGAATGTGACTGTATTTGTTGATACAAATTGTTGGCCTTTAGAGAGGTAAACAAGGTAAAATGAGGTCATATAAATAGACCCTAATCCAATATGCGGAGGATGAGATGGTTAGATAGCATCACTGACCCAATGGACATGAACTTGAGCAAACACCAGGAGAGAGTGGAAGACAGAGAAGCCAGGCACGCTGCAGTCCAAGGGGTCACAAAGAGTCTGACACAATTTAGGGACTGAACAACAACAACAATCCAGTATGACTGGTGTCCTTACACGAGATCAGGACACAGACCCACACCAAAGGAAGCCCATGTAAGGACACGGGGAAAAGGCTGCTATCTCTATGCCAAGGAGAGAGGTCTCAAAAGAAACCAATTCTGCCGATGACCTTGATCTTAGAGCCCTGGCCTAGAATTGTAATTTTTGCTGTTTAAGCCACCCAGCCTGTGACACTTTGTTTGGGCAGCTGAGCCAGCTAACAGCCCATTTGCTGGGCTGCAGAAGCCCTGCATTGCTGCACCCTAGCTTGTTCTGTTTTCTGCAGTAGCCAAGGCTGCAGAGAGCTCAGATGCAAAGCTTAGTTTCTGAGCCCTGATCGGGAGGCTGTGTTTATATTTATCCTGCTAACGGCAGGGGACTGTTTCTACCCACAGCAATAACCTCCTGGGAGAGCTGAGGGCAGCCAAGGAAACAGCTGCCTCTGTCAGGCCCACTGGGTGCCTCCAGCAGGGCCCACACACTCAGGCCCCACGCTTCTGAGCTGCCTCTCCCTTTCAGGCTCTCTCTGCTGCCTGGCTCTCCTAACCCCCACACCAGGCTTGGGCTCCCGGGCCAGAGCTAGTCTACCTGGCACTCGTGTGAGTTGTGAGGATGCAGACTGCTTCTCCCAACCTCTCCAGAACGTGCCCAGACCAAAGACTGGTGCCTTTGCAAGCAAGTCACGATGCTAATCTCACTTAGAATCTTCTGATCTGCAGTCAGGTGGGTTATCCATTGCACCAGCCTCACTTAGATTCAACACAATACCAGGTTCTTAGTAGGTACTCAATGAACAGAATAAGAAGGGTTCTTTTATTTTTTTCTCTTCATCAACTGCTGTGCCTTTGCCACCTGTTCTCCTGAGAGCCCTAAGGGGATGGTCTCTTGGGAGAGGGTCTCAGCAACCCTGGGCTCTTCTGGGGTCCTGCAGCCAGCCAGGAGCCTACAGGAGGTTTCAGCTGGACCCCTGGCCATACTGCACAGGTTCCTGTTTTATCTGCAAGAACTGGGACCACTGAGACCCGCTGCTGCACTGGGACCCTTGAGATCCTCAGGGAGAGTGTAAGGTGAGAGCACCAAAGTCAGAGGGACGCTGCTGCTGCTGCAGAAAATCCGAGCTGACAGGAAACCAGGGCACCACAGGGACACGTAAGAAAAGACAGGGAGGAGCTGATGGGTTTTCAGTGCTGGCTATGGAAACACTTTTTCTGGTGGATAAGTCTACATGACATGTGAATGTTTGCTCTTTAAAGGAATTATTTGAGATGGGAACTTTACTTGAGCAGGGGTGTCCCTGGAATTATGAAAAGAAGATCTGCCAGGGCCTCATCACCACCACAAATAGTCACAACCCCTCCATAAGAGCACAGATGACAACCTCTCTTTTTTTTTAAGCTCCTATCATTATACTGTGTCATTTCCCTTCTGAGGCTTCTGTGGGGTTTATGGTTTTAGAGGTTATTTTCACAGAATTTATGTAACTTTTTCCCAAGCATCCATGACTGGGGGACTACTATCCAGTTTTTAGATGCACAATCTGAGACTCAGAAAGGCATGGCCTGAGGCAAGTAAGTGGTGGAGGTGGTGTCAGAATTCGGCTCAGGGACCCCATGGTGGGTGGCTCCCCTTGCAGGTTTGTGACCATCTGGGGCTTTCAGAGCAGAAACCTGTGGGAAGCTCAGCTGGCCCCCTGGGTACAGCTGCCCCCTGGCTGGACAGATAGCCCACAAGGCAATGGGGTATATTCCCCCAGGTGTGTGCCCTGTTGGCTCTTTGGGAGAAAGGATGGTCAGGAGATTCTGGACCCTGCCCCTGGACTGGTCTGGAAGCTGGGCTCAGGTGCGGAATGGCTCATCTTTCCTCTTCCCCTGCTGCTGCGGCTCTGGGGATCTGGAGAAGAATGCTCAACACTTCTTTTCCTAACTGCAGGATAACTGCTTTACAGTGTTGTGTTGATTCCTGCTGTACCACAACACAAATCGCCATAAGTACCTATATAGCCCTTCCCTCTTGAGCCTCTCTCTCAGCCACCCCCCACCCTACCTCCCTAGGTTGTCACAGAGCAGCAGGCCGGGTTCCCTGTGTTGTATAGCAACTTCCTGCTAGGTATCTATTTTATACATGGTAATGTATATTTGTCAATGCTAACCTCTCAATTTGTCCCTCCCTCTCTTTCCCCTTGATGCTGCTGCTGCTAAGTCACTTCAGTCGTGTTCAACTCTGTGCGACCCCATAGACGGCAGCCCACCAGGCGCCCCTGTCCCTGGGACTCTCTGGTCAAGAACAGTGGAGTGGGTTGCCATTTTCTTCTCCAGTGCATGAAAGTGAAAAGTAAAAGTGAAGTCGCTCAGTCGTGTCCAACCCTCAGTGACCCCATGGACTGCAGCCTTCCAGGCTCCTCCGTCCATGGAATTTTCCAGGCAAGAGTACTGGAGTGGGGTGCCATTGCCTTCTCCGCTTTCCCCTTGGTGTGTCCACAAATCCACATTCTACGTCTGTGTCTCTATTCTTATCCTGAGAATAAGTTCATCAGTACTATTTTTCTAGATTCCATATATATGCCTTAATATATGATATTTATTTTCCTCTTTCAAAGTCTATTTCCCATCCCTCTGCCAAGGAGTGCAGCACCATCCACCAGCTTCAGTTCTCATAGCTGTTGTGCCACTGATGGGAGCAGGGCACAGATCCTTTTCATAAAGCAGTCTCCTGGGAGCAGGCTCCCCCAGATGTGGTGTGGAGTCCCCAGGGCCTGCTCTTGGTGGCAGCAAAAGGCCAAGAAACACTCGTGACACCACCAATTTTACCTCTTTTTTTCAGACTGACTCCGCAGATATGCCTGAACCCCATCTTTGCTGCCTCAGCCCCTCACCTCTCCTTCGACATATACATGGCATCTCGGGGATAAGATAGGCTAAAGGAATTCTCATCATATCAGTTCTCAGCTGGTCTCAGCCTGTCCCTCAAGGCACATAGCTCAGGGAAGCCCCAAAGCTCTGTATCAGCTCTCAAAGGCAGGGCTTGCTTACTGACAGCAGCACCTAGGAAAGCCTTTCTTTTTCACACCCTCCCTCCCCAGGCCCTAGAGATGGCTAGCCCCATTGTTCTCTGTGCTCTTACTAAAACACATCACTCCCGTGTACTTTCCTGTCTGAGTAACTCATAGATTGCAAAAACTATAATTTCCTGGGATCTGTTTTAAATGCCCTTTGCTGGCAGACGTGGGCTCAGCATGAGTTCTCTGTAATTTTCCAGCCTCCTAATGCCCCCCCTGTAGCTAACATGTACCACGCACCAAACATAACCCACCTTCTTTCCACCCACCAGACAACCCAATTACTCACTCACAGAGTCTTCAGCAGTGCCATCCTGAGGGTCCCTAGCTAGGCTGTGGAGGAGGGGATGTAACTGTGCTTCTGACAAACTATAGCACATCCTCTCCAGGGAATACTATGTGTCCAACAACAGGAATGCTTGAAAAGTTTATTCCTACATTATATGTGCGCCTGCACTCAGTTGTGTCAGACTTTTAACGACTCCGTGGACTGTAGCCTGCCAGGCTCCTCTGTCCATGGGATTTCCCAGCCAAGAATACTGGAGTGGGTTGCCATTTCCTTCTTCAGGGGATCTTCCTGACTCAGGGATCAAACCCACCTCTCCTGAATTTGCAGGCTGGTTCTTTACCAGCTGAGCCACCGGGGAAGTCATTTTATATATAAGTATATAAAAAGCAGGACTCCCAATTTTTTTTAGGATCCCAAATCTTTGTCCAGAAAAAAAAAAAAAAAAAAGACTTGTAGTGGTTCTATTTTATGGTGAAAATGTGGGGATTTTTTCAAGAGTTCTAATTGGCATATATTATTTTAATGAATTATAGACAACTCATTTTGTCATTATTTTTTAAAGCCAGGGTCTGACAGCATGGTGGGGTAGGAAGTCACACATCTGTGAGCAGATACGGCCACGAGGGGTCAGGGGTGGGTGGTCAGATGACCATGGGCAGAAGCTAAGAAAGAGGGTCATGAAGCCTGCATTATCAGGGTGGGCTCTGCAGAGGAACTGGCTGTTGCGTGGCATGGGTTAGGGAGAAGTACAGGGGGATGGATGGGGAAGGTATTCTGGGCAGAGGTAACGTAACGAGGACCTGGAGGTGCATAGCATCTGGTCTAGTTTGGCTAGAGCTGAGGGTGCATCAAGGAGAACCTTAGCCCCTCTCGGGGTTGGAGGGACTGGGCCCAGTTTATAGAGCCCTGAAACTAAAGGAGGTTCCCTGAAGGAAACCAGGGAGCCTGCCACCAGAGGATGGGCCCTTTGGGAGGCTTGGATACATGTTGATATCTTTTCCCAATTCAGTCATTTATTAAGTATCCTTAACTGTACAAAAAAGATCTTCATGACCCAGATAATCATGATGGTGTGATCACTCATCTAGAGCCAGACATCCTGGAATGTGAAGTCAAGTGAGCCTTAGAAAACATCACTATGAACAAAGCTAGTGGAGGTGATGGAATTCCAGTTGAGCTGTTTCAAATCCTGGAAGATGATGCTGTGAAAGTGCTGCACTCACTATGCCAGCAAATTTGGAAAACTCAGCAGTGGCCACAGGACTGGAAAAGGTCAGTTTTCATTCCAATCCTAAAGAAAGGCAATGCCAAAGAATGCTCAAACTACTGCACAATTGCACTCATCTCACACGCTAGTAAAGTAATGCTTAAAATTCTCCAAGCCAGGCTTCAGCAATACATGAACCGTGAACTTCCAGATGTTCAAGCTGGTTTTAGAAAAGGCAGAGGAACCAGAGATCAAATTGCCAACATCCACTGGATCATCAAAAAAGCAAGAGAGTTCCAGAAAAACATCTATTTCTGCTTTATTGACTATGCCAAAGCCTTTGACTGTGTGGATCACAATAAACTGGAAAATTCTGAAAGAGATGCGAATACCAGACCACCTGACCTGCCTCTTGAGAAACCTATATGCAGGTCAGGAAGCAGCAGTTAGAACTGGACATGGAACAACAGACTGGTTCCAAATACAAAAAGGAGTGTGTCAAGGCTGTATATTGTCACCCTGCTTATTTAACTTCTATGCAGAGTACATCATGAGAAACGCTGGGCTGGATGAAGCACAAGCTGGAATGAAGATTGCCAGGAGAAATATCAATAACCTCAGATATGCAGATGACACCACCCTTATGGCAGAAAGTGAAAAGGAACTAAAAAGCCTCTTGATGAAAGAGGAGAGCGAAAAACTTGGCTTAAAGCTCAACATTCAGAAAATGAAGATCATGGCGTCTGGTCCCATCACTTCATTGGAAATAGATGGGGAAACAGTGGAAACAGTGTCAGACTTTATTTTTGGGGGCTCCAAAATCACTGCAGATGGTGACTGCAGCCATGAAATTAAAAGCCGCTTACTCCTTGGAAGGAAAGTTATGACCAACCTAGATAGCATATTGAAGAGCAGAGACATTACTTTGCCAACAAAGGTCTGTCTAGACAAGGCTATGGTTTTTCCAGTGGTCACGTACGGATGTGAGAGTTGGACTGTGAATAAAGCTGCTGCTAAGTCGCTTCAGTTGTGTTCAACTCTGTGCGACGCCATAGACGGCAGCCCACCAGGCTCCCCCGTCCCTGGGATTCTCCAGGCAAGAACACTGGAGTGGCTTGTCATTTCCTTCTCCAATGCATGAAAGTGAAAAGTGAAAGTGAAGTCGCTCAGTCATGTCCAACTCTTAGCAACCCCATGGACTGCAGCCTACCAGACTCCTCCATCCATGGGATTTTCCAGGCAAGAGTACTGGAGTGGAGTGCCATTGCCTTCTCTGGTGACGAAAGCTGAGCGCTGAAGAATTGATGCTTTTGAACTGTGGTGTTGGAGAAGACTCCTGAGAGTCCCTTGGACTGCAAGGAGATCCAACCAGTCCATCCTAAAGGAGATCAGTCCTGGGTGTTCACTGGAAGACTGATGCTGAAGCTGAAACTCCAATATTTTGGCCACTTCATGTGAAGAGTTGACTCATTGGAAAAGACCCTGATGCTGGGAGAGATTGGGGGCAGGAGGAGAAGGGAAAGACAGAGGATGAGATGGCTGGATGGCATCACCGACTCAATGGACATGAGTTTGGGTAAACTCCGGGAGTTGGTGATGGACAGGGAGGCCTGGCGTGCTGCGATTCATGGGGTTGCAAAGAGTCAGACACGACTGAGCAACTGAACTGAACTGAACTGACTGATATCTCTAAATTCCTCATTATTCAAGGAGCACCAACTTTGCCGTCTTGGGGGGTAGGGTGGGAGGTGGGTGAAATGGCAGAAGCCACAGGGCCACCTGGCTTAGAATCTCAGTTCTGTCACTCACTGGCTCTTTGATCTGAGAAAGCCATTGAACTTCTCTCTGCCTCCGTTTCCTCATCTGAAAAGTGAGGGTATGAATGGTACCCACTTGCACAGCAGGTGATGTGGATTGTGTAAGATAAAGTGTGAAAAGCACTTAGCATGGGGCTTTGAAATGTTGGCCAGTTGTTCTATTAGAGAACAAGGAACAGAGTCTCTAAAGATAGGGTATAAGGAAGGATGGAGAAGAGAAAGGTGGGAGAATGAGTTAAAAAACCCCAGAAATTTCCATTTCTCTAAGCTCGTTTTGTTTTCTTTGGGGAAATAATTTGCTCAGGAGGCCAGCCCACATTTTCTGTGTGCTCTTTTTGGGGAAGGAATCCACCTGACAGAGAAAGAGATAACTCTGGACCAGACCAGACAGGAAAAAGCTGTAAAGCTAGCAGCACTTGAGGGTTCCAGGAACAGCCCCTCCCCTCATTCAAAAACCTCCAACGACTTTCCAGGGCCTAGAGCCACGGGGGCCCAGTCACCTGGCTCGGACACCTATGACTGCAGTTACTGCAAAGGCAGTTCAGCTGTCATGAGTTTCTCCTACATTTGTGCTGTTGGTTTCCAAACATATCAAATGATTTTATGATGGTGAAAAGATGCATTTACAAGTGGTATTGAATTAGTTCAGAGGCCTTTGTGTGTCAGTATGTATTTTCCATATTGAAAGTGTAGTCGCTCAATCATGTCCAACTCTTTGCTACCACAAAGAGTGGTAGCCCGCCAGGTTCCTCTGTCCATGGAATCTTGCAGGCAAGAACACTGCAGTGGGTTGCCATTTCCTTCTCCAGGGGATCTTCCCAACCCAGGGATCAAACCTGGGTCTCCCGCCTTGCAGGCAGATTCTTTACCATCTGAACCACCAGGGAAGCCCACTTTCCCTATTAATGAATAGATATTGGAAGTATATGTGACTTCTGTCAGACGGGTTCTGTAAAAATATCTCTAGCTTAAAGTGGTCCTCACACTTAGAAAAAACATGGCAGACTTCTGATTTTAAATGATCATCTCATCACCTGATCTTATCTACTTTCCCTCCTAAGAATCTCTTAAAACGATGGTAAAGGGATATAAAGGCTCAAACACTGAGAAGAGGCAGAGAGATTTCCTGTGGATGAGGAATTTCAACAGACTTTGGGAAGGTGGCCAGCAGGAGCAAGGAGTGACAGGCAAAGGTGGGTGCTGCTCAGAGAGGACGACAGCCAAGGAGGGGAGGAAGGTGAACCGTCCCATAGAGCCCTGGGGAGACGTGGGTCTGGGCAACACCACACAGATAACACTGGCCGCTTGTCTGCTCACCTAAAGAGAAGCCTGAGTCCACCTGTGCCCACTGACTGAGCTACCAGTCAGAGTTGATTCGAACTCCTAAATGTGAGCGGGCAGCCACAGTTCAGACATCTGAGATGAGCCTGGGACCTCTCTAGCTCAGTCCCACCTTTATCTTCCAGACCACTAAGGCTTTGTCTTCAGATCACTTCTCTTCTGGGTATCAGTGAGCACACCGTAGGACCTTGGCTATATATTGAAATTGCCTGAGGAATTTAACAAAATGTGAATTTCTAAGTCCCACCCCTGGAGAGCACGATGCAGTTGGGTTGGCAGTGGAGGGTGGGGTGGGGGGAGGGATATCAAGACTTTCAAAAATTCCCCAGGTTATTTTTAAACAATGTGTTTGTTTTTGTCTGCACCAGGTCTTTGTTGCTGCACTCGGACCTTCTCTAGTTGTTAGGGGTAGGGGTTGAGACCCCCTGCAAGTAGGGGTTCCCCTTTGTTGCGGTGTGCAGGCTTCTCATTTGGTGGCTTCCCTTGTTGCGGAGTATGGGCTCTAGAAGCACATGGGCTCAGCAGTTGTGGCCCGTGGGCTTAGTTGCTCCATGGCGTGTGGGATCTTCTTAGACCAGGGACTGAACCCGTGTCCCAGATGGATTCTTATCCATCGTACCACCAGGGAGGTCCTCCCCAGATAATTCTAATATGCAGCCAGGGTTGAGAACACCGTCCTTGTTGATATTTGGTAGGGTTCTCATCCTTGCCTGTATGTTGGAATCATCTGGTGAACTTGTAAAAGTATCAATTCCCAGGCCTGATCCTCAGTGATTCTGATTGAATTGGCCTAAGGTCAGGTCGGAATAGTGATTTCTTTTTTTGAAGTTTCTTAAGTGATTAAAAAAACATTTATTTATTTGGCCATGCGAGGTCTTAATTGTGGCATGTGGGATCTTCAATCTTTCTTTGGGACTTCCCTGCTGGCTCAGACAGTAAAGTGTCTGTCTACAGTGCAGGAGACCTGGGTTCGATCCCTGGGTTGGGAAGAATCCCTGGAGAAAGAAATGGCAACCCACTCCAGTACTCTTGCCTAGAAAATCCCATGGACAGAGGAGCCTGGTGTCCATGGAGTCGCAAAGAGTTGGACACAACTGAGCAACTTCACTTTCACTTTGTGGCGTGCAGGATCTTTAGTTGCAAAATTCAAACTCTTTGTTGCAGCATGTAGGATCTAGTTTCCTGACTAGGGATGGAACCCGAGGCCCCCTCTAATTAGGAGCCTGGAGTCTTAGCCACTGACCACCAGAGAAGCCCCTTAAGTGATGTTAATATTGCTGCAGACAGGGCTAAGAACCAGCGGTCCAGAGACTCACAAATTCTAAATCTGCATTGCGGTTCCAACTGCCTGACTGACATCCAATTTGAAGTCAAGAGACATCTCAAAATAAATATTTTGAAAACTGAGCTCATTATTTCCTCTCCCAACCACCCTCTCCTTCGTTCTATTAAATCTTTCCTTATCTCAGTAAATGACAAGTCCATCCTTCCAGTTGTTCAGTTCAAAAATCTTAGAGTCCTTTTTGATTCTTTCCTTTATCTCATACACTGTATCTGATCCATGAGCAAATATACCTTCAAAATAGATCCAGAATCTAACCACTGGTATTTTCTTCAGGCCATGAGGGAATAACAGGATCCAGATTTCTTTCCCAACATAAATCACTAGGAAACTGGACAAATTTTATGAAGTAATTATTTTCAGGCCCTGGAAGACAGGTAGTACAAGATTATGGTCCCTGAGAGAGGGAAACAAACAGGGTGAAACCTTTGATTGCCCTGGTATTCTGCTTGGATGCAGTTTGCAGATAGCAATAAAGGGAAGGGATCCAGAACCTAGCGGTCTCACTGAAGGACAAAGCAGCTTCAAAAAAAAGGCAGACTTACAGGGTAGCAGACCAGAGAGGAAGGAACTACCAAGAGAAGGAGCTCCAGAAATCTGTGCAGGGGTTCCTTTGAGTCTTTGGCTAAGTAACAGTCAGTGCAGGTATAGGGTGAAGCTCCTCAAGACCAAGATGGTGTGGCAGTGAACAACTTCCAGGAAAGAACAGTTGCCAGAGAGCTGTAAGCCAAATAATTCCCAGAGCTCTCATAGAGCCAGGAATCACCTGAGTGCCCATCAGTTAGGGTGAAGAGGCTTCACTAAACACATGAGGAATTCCATTGAGCCCTAGAAAGGGTATGCCCTAACACTGTGGCTAAATTAGTCCCAGAGAAAAGGCTCTTTTAGACCTTACTTTAAAAAACTTAAAAACAAGCCTAGAAAAGATCAGATTTACCCATAAGCAGCTTAACTGTCTGCCATAACAGAGTCTACCCCTGTTTAAAGGAGGACAGCATAATCAACCACCAAAAATGTAAAGCTCACAATATTCTAGGCTCTAATAAAAAAGGATCAGACATACAAAGAAGAAGGAACATGTAATCCACAAAGAGAAAAATCTGTCAACATAAACAGACCCAAGAATGGCAGAGAGTAGGGAATGAGCAAAGACTTTTAAACAGCTATTATTAATATATTGAATATGCTCAAGGATTTGAAGGAAAAGATGAGCTTAATGAGGAGAGAAATGGGAAAAAAAATTGACAAGAACTAAGCAGAACTTCTAGAGATAAAGAATATAATATTTGAAAGAAAATTTCCATTGGATAGGATTAATACTAGGTTAGACACTGCAGAAAAAAAGGACTTAACTTGGACATAGCAATAAAAACTATCCAAAATGAAGCAGTGAGGGGGAAAAAAGAGACTGAAAAAACAAAAAGCAAGAGTCTCAGTTATCTGTGAAACCGTATCAGGTAGTCCTAATATATGTGTAATTGGAGTCCAAAAAAAGAGATAATGGGAGTAAAAAAAAAGTCTATTTGACAAATTTTGGTCAAAAAATTTTCAAAGTTAGTAAAACTTTTAAACACACAGATCTAAGAAGTTTAATAGGCCCACAGTAGGATAAACACATACAGACAACTATGCTGGGGCACACCAGAATCAAATTGCCAAGGGCATTTTCTGGCAGTTCAGTGGTTAGGACTCCATACTTTCACTGCAGGGGCCATGGGTTTGGGGAATCCCTGGCCGGGGAATTAACATCACACAAGCTGTGTGGCCAAATAAATAAGTGAACAATTTTTAAAAGTCAAGTTGCTGAAAATCAAGAATGAAGAGAAAATCTTAAAAACAGCCAGAGGGGAAAAGGGCACATTAGTTAAACAAATATCAAAATTACAGACTTCTTGTCAGAAACTATGCAAGTGAAGAAACAACCTTCTAAATGCTGAAATTAAAAAAGCAAAAAACAAAACAGCCCTTTAACCTAGATTTCTATGTTGTTGCTGTTGTTTAGTCGCTCAGTCGTGTCTGACTCTTTGCAACCCCATGGACTGCAGCACACCAGGCTTCCCTGTCCTTCATCATCTCTCGGAGTTTGCTCAAACTCACGTCCATAGAGTCAGTGATGCCATCCAACTATCTCATCCTCTGTCGTCCCCTTCTCCTCCCGCCTTCAATCTTTCCCAACATCAGGGTCTTTTCCAATGAGTCAGTTCTTCACATTAGGTGGCCAAAGTACTGGAGTTTCAGCTTCAGCATCAGTCCTTCCAATGAATATTCAGGACTGATTTCCTTTAGGATGGACTTGTTGGATCTCCTTGCAGTCCAAGGGACTCTCAAGAGTTTTCTCCAACACCACAGTTCAAAAGCATCAGTTCTTCAGTGCTCAGCTTTCTTTATAGTCCAACTCTCACATCCATACATGACTATTGAAAAAACCACAGCTTTGACTATATGGACCTTTGTCAGCAAAGTAATGTCTCTGCTTTTTAATACTCTCTCTAGGTTTGTCATAGCTTTTCTTCCAAGGAGCAACCATCTTATAATTTCATGGCTACAGTTACTGTCCACAGTGATTTTGGAACCAGGAAAATAAGTATAGATTTTTATACTTGGTGAATATATCTTTTCTGAAAGATCTAATCACTTTTCTCTGACACTGCCCATCACACTCTTGTCCAAGTCACCATCATCTCTCACCTGGAATATTTCAAAAGCCTCCTAACTAGTTTCCATGCTTCTACATCTGGTCCCTTATGCCTATAAACTCACTGCACTCCTCTTCTCACAACCCTCCAAAGGCTCTCATTTTACTTAGAGTAAAATCTCAAGGCCTTGCTATGGACCATAGACCCTGCATGATTTAGTCCTTGGCTATTGGCTCAGATGGTAAAGAGTCTGCCTGCAGTGCAGGAGACCCAGGTTCAATCCCTGGGTCGGGAAGTTCCCCTGGAGAAAGGCATGGAAACCTACTTCAGTATTCTTGGCTGGAGAATTCCATGGACAGAGGAGCCTCATGGACTATAGTCCATGGGGTAGCAAAGAGTCGGATACAACTGAGCGACTAACACACATACATGTTGCTCTGAGTTCACATTCTAACATTCTCCCACCTGACCCTTCTTCAAACATTCCTCCAGGCACACTGGCCTCCTTGCTGCTTCTCCAACAAACCATGTGAACTCCTGCTGAAGGACCTTGACACTTGCTGGAATAATCTTCCTCCAAGCAGCCACATGGCTTGCTCCCTTGCTTCACTCCATGTCTTTCCTCAAGGGTCATGTCATCAGAGATCCTTTTAGATTACCCTATCCAAAGAAGCACCCCGACTTCCATCACTCTTCATTCTGTTACCTTATTCTTTTAATAGCGTTTATCACTGTCTGCCTTTTACTTATTTGTTGACTGACTGCCTCCTCCAACTAGAATGTTAGCTCCATACAGCAGGGACTTTGTCTGCTTACTCACTGATGTACACAGAATGTGAAATCAGTAATACACATGCATGCATCTCTACCTCAAGTTTGTTCTGGATTCTTCATATATAAAAACATTTTGGTGCCAGTTCTGGGTAAGACAAGTCATTGGTTGAAAGTTCAACTCTAACCACAGGCTTCCCTGTGCATAGCTCAGAGGGGCTAGGAGGAGTATCACTTCAGTGGCACCACTCGGGGGTTGGAAACCCTGGGAAAATTACAAGGGAGAACAGCCAGGGCCTTGCAGATGCTGGCTCATTCAATCACATTATACTGAGAACTGGGCCTCTCTCTGCAGGGTCTGCATCAGCTCTTTTCTCTTCCTCAGCCCTGGGGAGAGGAGAGGTCAGGAGCTAGGGCAGAATTGATCAGAGTACTCAGCTCCGAGTTGAAGTTAGAGTGCCCTTCAGCCATAAACAGCTATAAAAGAAGAAATTTTATGGAAAAACATTTCAGTTCAGTCGCTCAGTTGTGTCCGACTCCCTGTGACCCTATGAATTGCAGCGTGCCAGGCCTCCCTGTCCATCACCAACTCCCGGAGTTCACTCAAACTCTTATCCATCGAGTTGGTGATGCCATCCAGCCATCTCATCCTCTGTCGTCCCCTCCTCCTCCTGCCCCCAATCCCTCCCAGCATCAGAGTCTTTTCCAATGAGTCAACTCTTCACATGAGGTGGCCAAAGTATTGGAGTTTCAGCTTTAGCATCAGTCCTTCCAAAGAACACCCAGGACTGATCTCCTTTAGAAAGGACTGGTTGGATCTCCTTGCAGTCCAAGTGATTCTCAAGAGTCCTCTTTAACACCACAGTTCAAAAGCATCAATTCTTCGGCACTCAGCCTTCTTCACAGTCCAACTTTCACATCCATACATGCCCACTGGAAAAACCATAGCCTTGACTAGACGGACCTTTGTTGGCAAAGTAATGTCTCTGCTTCTGAATATGCTATCTAGATTGGTCATAACTTTCCTTCCAAGGAGTAAGCGGCTTTTAATTTCATGGCTGCAGTCACCATCTGCAGTGATTTTGGAGCCCAGAAAAATAAAGTCAGCCACAGTTTCCACTGTTTCCCCATCTATTTCCCATGAAGTGATGGGACCAGATGCCATGATCTTCATTTTCTGAATGTTGAGCTTTAAGCCAATTATTTCACTCCTCTTTCACTTTCATCAAGAGGCTTTTTAGTTCCTCTTCACTTTCTGCCGTAAGGGTGGTGTCATCTGCATATCTGAGGTTATTGATATTTCTCCCAGCAGTCTTGATTCCAGCTTGTACTTCTTCCAGCCCAGCATTTCTCATGATGTACTCTGCATAGAAGTTAAATAAGCAGGGTGACAATATACAGCCTTGACACACTCCTTTTTGTATTTGGAACCAATCTGTCGTTCCATGTCCAGTTCTAACTGTTGCTTCCTGACCTGCATATAGGTTTCTCAAGAGGCAGGTCAGGTGGTCTGGTATTCCCATCTCTTTCAGAATTTTCCACAGTTTATTGGAAAAACATTTTAAAAGATATAAACCAGGGATTTAGAAGAAGGTGAAGGTGATGCTGACAAAGATGTTATGAATTAAGGTCACTGCTACACATCAATGTCCTTTGCGTTCTGGCCAGCCTCCCTCAGTGCCTTTCTCACCTGCTGGGTGCAAAAGCTGCCCCCAGCCATCTCTGAGCAGTGGCTGGGGTTGGGGAGGGCTGCCCTGTTGAATTCTGCTTTGGAGGAGGGGCTTTCTCATCCAGACTCAGCCTGACTTCACTCTCTACCTCCTGGACAGCTGCAGCATCCTCAACTCCCTTCCCCCCATTATTAGAAGTGCACACAAATTTCCGGATGCATCACAGAGATCCCCAGGCCCACAGCTAGCCCCTTTCCTTAGATCTTCACATGTGACTTTGATGTTAAGAAACTGAGGAGGAACAGAGGATAAGAACCAAGGCTGGTAGGAGTCCACACTGAATCAAGTTGAATGCCAGTCACTAGACCCTGCCATTTGGCTCTGACATCTCTCACGCTTCCTCTCCTTTCCAAAGGCCACAGGATCCCTGGCCCTTATCGCTAACCTCCTCCACTCAAATCACTCTGCTCACAAGTATTTAGCATCCGGGGCTGCCACAGTAACAAATGAACACCACTTACTGACCTGTTATGTGCCCAATTACGTGGGTCCTTCCCACAACTGCATAAGAGAGATGTCATTGTGAGAAAGATTTGTACACAGCTGCTAAGTTGGATGTGCCAAATTCTGCTCTTTGTCCACAGTGCATACACCAGTGGCTGTAAAACAAGAGCTATCATATATCATGAGCCACTTAGAGCTAATGAAGAAATAATACACATTGGCAATCCCTTTGATTGAGTTTGGAATCACATAGCAGTTCAGAGATGAATATTACAAACGCAAGGATTTGCCACCTTAGAGACACATAAGCTCCCCATAAACTGAATGGGACAGCTGGTAGTGGGCTGATTTAAATGTTCAAAGTGAACAGCCAAAATAAGGGACTTCACAATTATCTGGTTGTTTCCAGGCCGTTTACAGACCAACAATTTAGACTAACTAGATTGCCTGATTTAATAGCATAACTATATAGTGACTAATCAGCCAAAATGTTCTTCTCAAACACTCATCATCACATTATATTCCTGCTCAAGAATGTGTATTGGCCCCTTAATGCTCCTCATGCCAAATCTAAGGCATTTCTGCCCAGCTTTCAATATGACCTCTGTTAAGACCTAAACCTACTAAGCAGTTTTACCAGTTGCTCATCCTCAACATGCCTAAGGCAGGCCGGTCCTGACCTTGCCCGCACACTGCTCCCCCAGGCCTACCAAGAGAGGTGGGGTCAGACGCACTGGAATGAGCAAAGGATCTGGGGTTCAGCTTTGCCACTCGCTGTGTGATATCAGCCAAATTACTAATAAAAACACTAACTCATAAATGCCGGGACCAGATGAAGCACCTATATTCATGGTCTCATATAATTCTCCCAACAACCATGTGAGATAGACACTGTTTTATTCCCCTTTGGTAGATGCTAAAACAGAAGCTTTAAAAGTTTGTTCGTTTGTTTAACAAACACCAGGTGCTGTGCTGTGCACTGAGAATATAACAGCAGATGAGACAAGACCTCTGTTCTCATAGAGCAGGGAGTGGCTAGAGCCATGCAATAAACAAGTAAATACAGGAAGTGGATGATTTAGGAAAGTGGTATATACTCTAATAAGACAGCAGTGGGATGAACAGCAGCTGGAGGTGAGTGGGCGGCACTATTGCAGTCAGGTGGTTAGAGAAGGCTCCTCAGGGGTCACATTTTCATTTTAGATGTCGAAGCATGAATGTTGTTGAGAAGTCAGCTATGTCGAGGGGACATCTAGGGAACAGGGCTCCAAGCAGCAGAAACAGCAAATGCAATGAAGTCTAACAAGTCTAATTTGGCCACAGTGAGCTGAGCAAAGGGGAGAGCAGTACCAGTGAGGCCCAGAGGAGGCAGCGCCAGGTCACTCAGGGCCTTGTGGGTCACGATGAAGAGACAGATTTCCTGACACAGGAAGTCATTGGCAGGTTTCAAATAAGGGAAGGACTTGACTGATTCATACTTTTAAAGATCTCTTTGTGGACTTCCCTGGTGGTCCAGGGGTGAAGAATCCGCTTTCCAACACAAGGGACATGGGTTCAATCCCTGATCGGGGAACCAAGATCCTCCACACGCTGAGGATCTTTAGCACACCACAACTGGAGAAGCCTGCACACTGCAATGAAGCCAAAAAAGAAAAAAAGATCTTTTTGGCTGCTGTGTGGAAAAGAGGTCAAAAAGCAGAGAGGAAGCTGGAGGATTCGTTGGGAGACTGATTTGGTTGTCCCAGCAACATATGATATGATGATTGTGATCAAAGTAGCCCAGTGGTGACAGGCACAGAGACAGGAGATGGAGGTGGGGAAACGTTGACCAAAACCATCAACCAGACACAGTGACAACCACTTGCTGAGTAGTCTCACAACAGGAGGTCCCAATAAGGAACATGGTGCTGCTGTCAAAGACTAACCAGAATTTGGGAGGGACCAAAAGAAGGAGGAGATAGCCAACTTCCCAGATTCCTTCACACTGGAATCCATCCTGGCTGAGGGATGCATGTGCCACCAGGAAGGACCCTGAGTCAGACCAAATATGGGCACAGGCAAGATGAGTGGCCTGAGACAACCCGGAAGCTAACCCCATCACCATAAAACCTGAGGCTCTGAGCCACATGGCAGAGCAGTTCTCCTGGGCTCCTTACCCTGCTGCTCTCTAACTAGGTGCCCCTTTCCAATAAAGTCTCTTTCTTCATCAGCACATGTATCTCCTTGGACAGTTCATTTCCAAGTGTTAGACAAGAGTCCACTCTTGGGCTCTGGAAGGGTGCCCCCTCCTGCAACAAAATTGGAGCGTATTTTGCAGACTGAGCTGACCCAATTTGATGACGAATACGGAAGATTAGAGAGAAAGGAATCAGGACAGCTCCTTATGAGGGCGCCAATGGTTGAGATGTAGAAGACTGGAATAGAGCAGAAATCAAGGGTTCTACTTTGGTCTTCTTAAACTTTGATACATACTAGACCTCCACGCAGAGATGCCAGTTAGGCTGTTGGACCTCCAGTCTTGAAATATAGTGTGGAAGATTGGGGTTTTCATCTAGAAGTCATCAGAAGACAGATGGGGTTTAAAGCCAACGGTGTTGAAGGGGCTCAAAGAATGTTACCCCAAAATATTCAGCATTGGCATAAGGATTATTCTGGGCTAGAGGCAATAGAGAAACAACACACACAGGAAAAGCTCTCCACCCTTCCCTATAAGCCCAAAGGTAAGGTATAAATTTTCCTTTGTGAAGGTGTCCCCCCTCCTCTCAACTATAGCAGGAAAGAAGAACAACTCTTAATCACCAGAGACACTTCTCACCCTAAGACTGCAAGAGATGGAGTCTGCACAACAAAGCTTAGTAAAATAACCCTTACCTTCCATTGAAAAAGGTTTTTTTGAAAGTGTTAGTCACTCAGTCATGTCCTATTCTTTATGACCCCATGAACTGTAGCCTGCCAGGCTCCTCTGTCCATAAATTTTCCCCATGTTTACCTTCTCACAGCCTATTGCTCCTAGAAGCCCAAACGCTTCTCTGTTCCTTATTATTTCTCCACAATTTACAGCTTTGTGAAAATGGCATATAAGCCCCAGGCTTAATTGCTCCTTCTTTGGGTCTTCAATTCTTTCCTATAAAGGCCTCCATATGCATACATAATAAGCCTTTTCTTATGTTCATCTCTTTCATCAGTTTAATTTGCAGTACTCCAGGTTTAGAACCTAAGGGGGCAGAAGAAAAAAGTTTTCCTCTCCTACAGGTTGAGTGACAAGGTCTGGAAAGAGAATCCAGGGAGAAAGGGACCCTCTAACAATAAGACAGCAGAGAGGAGAGGTTTCAGCAAAGGAGACTGGATGGCAGCCAGTGAGGGTCAAGAAGTGCATGGTGCCTCAAAAGCCGAGAGAAAAGAGGATATCAGGGAGGAATGGTCAGTGGTGTCAAATGTTGCTGAGATGCTGAGTAAGATGAAGACGGGGAAGTCATCACTGGTATTATAGAAAGGATGCCATGGGGGATCTTACAAGAGCATACTCAGTGGAAATATCAGGCTGGACTCTGGTTGGAGGTGGATCCGGTGGAGGAAGAGAGATGTTGACTACTCTTTTGAGATGTTTTCCTGTAAAAAGGAGCAGCGAAATGGGGAGGTAGCTGGAGGATGATGCAAAGGGTCAAGGGAGGGGTCTATTAAGAAGGAAGAAAATACAGCATGTTTGCATACTGGAGGACAGACCAACAGTGCCTGGTGTGTGTAATGGCAAAAACAAAGTCTTTGAGAAAGCTGGACAGGATGAGACCCAGTGAGGCAGGCATTTGAAAGTGGGCAGTCCATCTGCTGTTTTAAGGGAGAGGCAGCTCCACATGATGAACAGATTTGGAATTGTAAAGATGAAAGAGTCTCTGTGTGATTACTTTTATTTTCTCAATGAAGAGTGAGCAGAGAGTGAGGGGTGTGGGAGGCTAGGAAGTCAGCCTCCCTGGGAAGAAGAGGAATAAGCGGTAAACTGACACAGTAGGAAGATAGGAGGAGGGTCTGCCAGGATGGAGTGTCTGGCTGGTCCCCAGGGTCATTAATTTAAACTTGGACTGGTCAGCATCACATGGAGCAGGTTGGGCACAGGTAAGGAATGGGTGGAAAGGTGGTATTTTGATGGTACCAGGGTAGGTATAGGGACACAATGCAGGGAGAGAGGGGCAAGGAGGCTAGGGGTCCTTGCAGAGA
The DNA here is from genome assembly GCF_042477335.2 of Ovis canadensis. Lineage (NCBI taxonomy): Eukaryota > Metazoa > Chordata > Mammalia > Artiodactyla > Bovidae > Ovis > Ovis canadensis. The sequence continues at coordinate 77,010,899 of NC_091247.1, read as the reverse complement.
GAGTGAATCTAAGGGTTAGGAAAGAAAGGAGGGCCCAAAGAAAATGATGGAAACCTCAGAGTAGGAGACTACAGGTTTGGGGTCTGAGGAATCCTATATTGGGGCAACAGAGGATGTGAGTGGAAAAGCGGGAGGTGGTGACCAGAAGGTGGGCTTTGAAGGCAGTGCAGCTCACTAGTCATAGCTTTGAAGGCAGTGCAGTTCACTGGTCATGGATGGAACAGAGGACTTGCTGGAGGGAGATAGAGGGAAACACTGCTATAGATGAGATGGTCAAGGAATGTGAGGCTGGGGTCTTGGATGGGTCATGCCTGGGAGATTGGACAGGGGTGGAGATGAAGGCAGTGAGCCGGACTTCTTAAGTGAGTGGTCAGGAGATGTTCCCTGGCAACCCCACTAGTGAATGACAGAGCCGGAATCCTAAGGCAGGCCAGGGTCCTCGGCACTTGCCCGTAATCACTACACTACCCTGAAAACTGTGTCTTGGTGATGCAAATTTATTCATTCTTAACATGGAGGCACCTACAGGACCAGCCTGCCTGGCTGAATAATGCACAGCAATGAGCTTTATAACGCACTTTCCCCATGTTGGGCATATGCTCTGTTGGTTGGACCACTCCAGCGGACCTGAGCAACTCCAGTCAGAACAAGGCACACCTCTCACATCAGCTCTTGAAATCCATGCCTCTGAACTGCCCACTGGTCAAGTGTAACGTTTGCGAATTTGACCAGAACCCCTTGACTTTAGGGACTGGGCTGCTCAGAGATCTGGGGTCTGTGTAGCAATGGCAGAAAGGGGACTTGATGTGGCTGCTGGCTTCCTGACACACCGGCTGCGTGCTCCATCTCACTTGAAATGCACTGGTGACCCTGGCTACTTACAGACTCACCAGAGTGAATCCCTCTGCAAACTGAAGCTTTCTTTTACAAAGTGAATCATCATCTGATTAAGTGGAGATTTTCGTATTTTACTTTTTTGTCAAACTGGTGTCTAAGTAGAGTTGAAAATCTTGGAAATGACCAATTATTCAAATTTATGTTCATTCCACAAGTATTCATGGAGCCCCTCCCTTCCATGTGCCAAGCCCAGTGCCAGGCATGGGGAGATGGAGCAGAGAACAGGAGAGAGAGGCTCTGGGTATTGGGAAGGTCAGGCCCTGCAGTTCCACTCAACATGGGCAGTTTTGTGTTTTCTTTTCCCTCCCTGGCCCGGGCTGTCCCTGCAGCTTTTCTGGCAGGTCCTGGTGTGAGCAGCTCACCACGAGGCGTTCAGAATGCAGAACACTTGGCAGCAAGGGGATGAGATCGTGGCCATTTGGAAAGGATTAGGGAGAAGTCACGCGGAGTGCGATTTGAGGCTTATGTTTATTTCAACTGTAACTTTCCAGAAAGCTGGGACACCCCATTCCAATAAAAGCTTTCCCAAGTATTTTTAGAGGCATTGTGATGGTGCTCGGCTGTGTGGATGAGGTGGTTTTCTGGATTTGTGGAACTGCATTTAGTTACTTATAAAACTTCTGTTCAATTTATGAGCCAACATCTGGTTTCTAAGGGGTGTGCCATGGGCTAGTGATGGAGAAGGCAGAGATATTGAACTGAGAGGCAGAATTCAGCATGGCTTCCTTGTGGCCAGAAGCTGCAGCGACAGCCAGGGCCAGATGGGCCATCTGGGTTGGTGGGAGAGCTGGGACCAGAAGCCTGGCTTCATTGTTCAGAACTGAACTTTTCCCACTACTCCTGGGGCACTGGGGCTGAGGCTCAGAATCAGCTGGTTTGGTTTCACTCCAGTAATTCTGCTGGGCCCCAGGCAGGGTAGGACAAGGACCCGGCTGACTCAGAGAGCCACGGAGACAGCACTGTTCGCCAGGGGAGCCCCAGCCAGAGCGAGCTGGCTGTCTGCTGCACACCTGCCAGCCACTGAGAGATCGTTAAACCAGTGGCCCGGCAGAAGGGCCAGTGCACAGCCAGCCCCTCTGGCTCCACAGGGCAGGGAGGGAAAGGCAGGCACTGGGAGGTTCCTGGAGCCCAGCCTGCACCCAGCTTTTTCCACTCTCTTTTTATTATTTCCAGCAGTCCAAGGTTTTCAGTTACTCACACTCATTTATTCATTCCATCCATTCAACATACGTTGATTAATCGCCGACTTTGTGCCAAGCATTCTGCTCCATGATTTGCAGAAACTACCTCTTTGATTTTTAATTATCTCCATCTCCAAACACGGTGCCCACTTCATAGTAGTCATTCAATGCATGGCTGCTGCCATATGGCTATCACTGTCATTAACTAGCGGTGACAGGCAAGACTAAGACAGGGCTCCTGACCTGGAGGAAGGAGAAAGGACACCTACTGGGTTCTGGGTCCTGTGCCAGACTTTGCTATACCTTATCCCATTGCACAGAGTCTGGCATTATTGCCAGGGAAACTGGCATAGAAACAGATAATGACCACGTGTCTTGGGGCAGTAAGAGGGGCTCCTAGAAGGTCTTGCTCTCATGGTCTCATCTGAGCTGCAGCTTGAAAACCAAGTTCATTTGGTGGAAAACGGAAAGAAAGGGAAGACCATCCAGGTGGAGAAAACAGCATGAGCAATGGCCTGGAGCCTGAATGCGCCTGGAGTTCAGGGGTGGGGCTGTGTGGGGTGGCCAGAAGTTGAGAGTGGCTAGAGTCGGGGGTGTACTGGTGGATCCTTGGTTTCATGCATTCCCTCAGTGTCTGAGCAGGTCTGCCTCTAAGACATGACCTTGGATAGTCCTGAGCTGGCCATGTCCCCAGACTTTCCTGGCTGGTGTGCTCAAGTGCGGACCTTCGGGTTATTTGCTTTTCTGTTCCCATCTCTCCTTGGCCACCGCTGCTATCCCAAGTACAAGGCTGAGGGCCCTCAGGTCATGAGGTCCTTTCTCTGGGCAGGAGCTTGGTGCAATGGGCCCTTAACGTTCCCATCAACACAGCTCCTAGAGTTGTAGTGAGCTCTGCACAGAGTACCATGTTCATCCACACTCTTGCCTGCCTGCAGCCTCCCTCAGAAAGGATGCATGGGGGTGTGGGGTGGAAAGCAGGCAGCCCTCAGCTCAGCGTAGCCACTGGGGCCACAAGGAGCACAGCAGAACCAAATCCAAATCCCTAAACTGTGCCTGAGCCCTTGCTGACAGAGCCTCACATTCACTTCCTTTGCCCCCACTACCCAGCAGACCCTAGACTGGGCTGGGACTTGCCTCCCTCTGTGGCTGTGCATGGCTCGGGGTAACAGAGAGGTTGTTGCGCAGTCAGGGCTCCTGAATCCTCTATCCTGCCACTGATTTCTTTGCTGTGTAATCCTAGGCAACTTGCTTAACCTCTCTGAGCTGTCTCATCATCTGTGAAATGGGAATACAGCATTCTCTTTGCTGTTCTGGGATTTGGGGAAAGATTCCTGAGTAAACACAGGTAAAAACACTATAAATGCACAAACATAACACATGTGCTTGGGGGGTGGGTGATAATCAAAGAGATCAGAGATGCTTCAGTTACCCTCTGCTTCAGTTACCCTCTGCTCCCTCCTGGTAGGGTGCAGTCTGGAGAGGGACCTGCTGGCAGGCTCTGCAGCCTCACCTCTCCTGCCCTAGACCTGGGGATGCAGTCTCCACCCTTCGGGGGAGCTGAGGAGCTCCAGGGTGAAGGGAGTAGCAGCACCCTGGCTCCCCCTACAATGGGGTGACACCATAATGCCATCCTACAACTGCCTCTCCGCACGGTCCCAACACCAGACCCGCCTCAGAGAAGCATGGTGAGGCCTGGCCTGAGCCATGTCTGGTCTCTCTGCTGGTCTCAGCTCCACTACCTCCCCCTAAGCCCAGGCTTTGCCAAGAGGCCCCGGCCCACCAAACCCAGAGGGTGGGCAGCGGGGGATAGAGGGTGGCTTCCCAGGGCTCTGCTTGAGGGGTGAGGACCAGAGACACAGCAGGGACCCCGTCTAAACCACCATTCAGTCCCTCGTTCAGTTATTCACCAATCTTCTTTTAAAAGATCGAACAGCACACACACGAGGCATTAAAAATGCCAGTTGAAGACCCAAAGAAAATGCATTTTAAAGAGCACCCTCCCAGGTCAGTTATGCAACAGCCCCAGACAGCAATGCGCCCCAGAGATGGTGGCCCATGAGAGGGTGGTAGCTGCCACAGGGCAGGGGCAGCGAGACCCAGAGGGCTGGACGCAGAACGGTGGGTCAGGGCTGGACGCAGCTTCCCTTTGCGCAAGGGGGCAGTGCAGGGCTCGCCCATGAGGCTCACCCTGTTCTGAGGGGCTGATGCTTTCTCAGGGCTTACCAGGCTCTGCACACACAGATTAGCTCCTTCTTCCCTGTGGGCGCCCATGGGCAGGGAGCATTGCTATCCTCACTTCTCAGAGGAGGAAACTGGGGTGAGAAGAGGCTTGCCCTCTCACTAGGAGCGGATGGCCCGGAAGTGGCAGAATTGGGACTGGGACCCAGTCTGCAGAGTTGGTGTGCTTAGCCTGCACTGAGTGCACCAGAGGATGTGAGTGAGCAGCCCTCCCAGATATGAGAACATCAGAGCTGGAAGGCACCCGGGTGACCCCAGCACTCCCTACTTTTAGGAATGAAGACACTGTGGCCCCACCTGGTGACCGGTCCTGCTCACAGCTGTGCAGCCAGTGAGGGGCAGAGCGGGTCTAGGCTGCAGTCCCTGACTCACTGCTGCTTCTTTACACCCATGCTGCGTCCAGTGCAGTCTGGGAACTGAGAATATGGGCATCTCTGGGAGCTAGTGAGGAATGCAGAGTCTCAGGGTCCACCCAGACCTCCTGAAACTGACACTCGTACTATGATCAGAGCTAATAATTTGGATACTGTCTTGATTGAGAAGCACTGCTCTGTGTGGCCCACCTTCTTGGTCGGCAGTATCTGTTACTGGGAAAATAATGCCGTTGTGTCCAGACACTGTAAGACTTCAGCTACTGTCTGTTTTCTGTAATAGGTGGCTTGCTGTTTTTTGTTGACAAAAAGGTATAAATGCTTGGGGAAAGTTCTAGAGGATTTTTACAGTGTTATGCAGCTGGAATATTCTAGAGATAGGTATTTGCTCCATGTGGCACAATTCTGGGTCAGTCCAGGCTGGGGTCCTTGGGCACAGTCAGGACCAAAGGGATGCACCCCCTCCATCAGCTGGCTTGGCCCAGAAGTGGTGGCAGACATCCCTGGGAACACAGGGGACGGGAAGGAAGAGGCCCCAGGTATTCCCTCTCTGTCTTTGATGGCTGGGAAGCTGTTCCTGTTTTCCTTCCTGCCCTTCTCCACTCACCCAAATTTCCCAAAGAAAGTGGCCCTCAGTAAAGCATGGGAGGCTGAAGATGCTGAAGCCACTGCCTTGTTCAGGGGTCAGCTCAGTCCCAGGGACTGAGAGCAATCCTGGAGAAAACCAAGTGGACCTGTGGCTGTTTCCATGGAGCACTTTGCTGGGTAACTGTCTCTTCTAGCCTCTGTAGAGGTTGTAGGCTCAGCTCAGGAGAGATCAGACAGTCCTTCACTCCAAAGGGACTGACCCCAAGAGCCAGGGATGAAGAGGGCAGTGTCTCCTAACTATCAATTTCACTGCTGGAATTCAACCCAAGGAGATATTGCATGAACAAAAGGCCATCTGCATAAAGACAATCACTGTGGTATTACTCAAAATAGCCCCCCAAACAGAACCACAGCCAGATACCCAACAACAGGGGTAATAAATTGTAGCACACCATTTGGATAGAATATTAGGCACTCATTAAAGTTAGCATGCGGTGCTTCCCTGGTGGTCCAATGGTTAAGAATCCATCTTACAAGGCAGGGGACACCGGTTCGATCTCTGGTCTGGGAAGATCCCAGACCAGAGCAACTACGCCCCTGCGCCATAGCTACTGAGCCTGTGCCCTAGAGCCCACAAACCGCAACCACTGAGCCCACGCACTGCAACTCCTGAAGCCCATGCACCAGAGCCTGTGCTCCACACTAAGAGAGAAGCCACCCCAAGGAGAAACCAGCAAACCACAGTGAAGAGTAGCCCTGCTCGCTGCAACTAGAGAAAGTCCACGTGCGGCAACGAAGACACACCGCGGCTAAAAAATACATAAATAAAATTAGTGTGTGAAGGACACGTGGAAAGATGGAAACAACACTGATGATATTATAAAGTGTTAGACCAAAAGCAGCTCAGCACCTGTCAATTCGTTTCCTTTCATTTTCCTACAAAAGAAAGAACTGCAAGGGAACTTGCAAAAATGAAAACAGTTATATGAGGGCAGAGCATTATGAGTTATCATAATTACTGACTATTTACGATGTGCTGGGTCCAGTGCTGGTTGCTGAGGAAGGAGCAATGAATTAGAATGCATTTTCCTCGCTGTCCATCTAGAGTTTCAAATCTAATGATGGATTCCTCCCCCAAGATGTCCTTCAAAGTTGTCACAGCGTCATCTTCCAATTAAAAAAAAAAAACTGATGAGAGAAATAAGCAAAGAAAGGTGCTCCTCTCCTTCTGAGTAATGTATTTCACTCCTGGCATCAGAGCCAGCTCCAGCTGGATTACATACATGTCAGAAGAAAACCAAATGTAAATGGGGGTAGTGGCATTTCGGTCTTATAATGTCTTAGTTTCCTTTGAAACAAAAACATTTTAAAAACTCCATGTTAAAAAGGAAGAAAAAAGTTAGAACTTGTTACTAATCTTGCAGTTGAATAATTAAGTATGCCTAATTCTGAAAGTAGCAAGCTGAATTATGCAGTGCCAAAAGTGCCATCTCTAATACCTACACCATCCCGGCTACAGCACCGTGGTTTTAGCTTTACAGCTCAAATACGCTGCCAGAAAACCTAATAAAAGGAAGCAAAAATATTTCTCTTTATATCAAGCTGCCATTTGAGAGAGACTTTTAAATATGTTCTTCCCTATGTGTAAATCTGACAGCAGTTGCATAATTAAAACCCCAGTGGAGAGTTTCCTTTTAATCTTTTCAAAGTAAACCAATAAAACATCCTTTAGGATGTGAAATGACGGATTAATACTCTTTCTATATTTGAATATCATTCACCTAGGGGCTGCCTCCAAGAATACGGTGTAGTATTAAAGAACACCAGTTACTGTCTTTATCTTTAGGACTTCAAGTTATCATGGGAGATGCAGACAACACGCCAAAGGTGAGACAGGCGTGGTTGTGAGTTCTGCTTGCTTAGGATTTTGTTAAATGGAGGAATGAATAACTGGATGCATTTACATTAAAACAAACTTGATTTCATCTCCTTGGGAATATGTCATAGAGCATAAACGGGAGAAATAATTGCCCAGGATTTCAGTTCAGTGTAAGCAATCAATATGAATAATTTAGACCACAAAGTGGATTTTCATTTTACTTGAGCTATTCAGACTGAATTTCTATTCAGCCTCAACTACCACTGAACAATCACTGGCAAATCTTCCCACTGGGTCTATGTTGCGTGGACACACATGTGTTTCACAATTGCAAATTACCTAGCTCCAGATATGGGCCTTGTTCAAGCCAACTGTCAGGGCAAATATTGCCCCTCATCAGCACGTTTCATCTAACCTGAGTATACACAGTCACGCCTAAGTTTTTCCTCGATCTCTCCCTACACACACACACACACACACACACGCACACGCACACGCACACGCACACGCACACGCACACGCACACACACACACACACACACACTGGTGCAAAAGAAGGCAGAGAGCAAGTGGCTACTGTTCTTGGAACAGAATTCACCCAAGTGTCTCCTACTCGCTAGCGTTTCTGCCTCTGACCTTCTTGGTGCTGGCTCTTGTCTTCCCAGCTGTCTAAGACTTGCCAGATGCTTCTTTCTAGCCTGTTTGACTTCTAAGATGTGTCTGATCCTTCAAGCTCTCTCTGGACTTAATTGTTGGCCTGACCAACAGACCAGTCCGTATGGTCAGCCCTGCTGTGGTGTCAGACATGCACACACATTATCAAATACTTCAGCCTCAAATAAGAATGTGCCCACCAATTATATGAACGAAACTGGTGGGATAAACACAGCATATCTTGGATTCTGGACCCAGCTGAACACATAATTAACTGTGACCTGAGACAGATCCCTTAACACTCTGAGCCACATGGGACTGGACCAAAGGCCTCCTCCTTGTTCCAATCATCATCAGTGAGGCTAGCCAAGATGTGGCGCCCACAAACACTGCAATTCAGCTGCCCTGGTTGGAATGTGCTTCAACCCTTGCCTGTTAGAATAAGCTTTAACCTTTCAAAATATAGCACTCAGGGCCTGATGTACACATTATATCATAATATATCATATTTATGGGACAAATGATGGCACAGTTTTCTACACTAAGGTCTAGACAAATCTGTTAGCTGGTCTACACAATACAAGAAAACGTCCATATTGCTGCATGGACCATACACATTGTGATATTCAAATAAAACTTAGTGCATGCTAATTTTCCTCTTCACTGGGTGAGATGGTAGATATCGAATCCTGACAGCCCATTTTGGACTCAGCTTTGGCTCCCTGAGCTGCTGAATCCATAAAAGCATCAGTAGTGATAATCATTCTCTCTGAAGACTCAGGGTATTTAAGGGAAAGGAACTATATAAACAGAAGTGAAACTGACGTATGTAGGTCTTTACTTAAATTTCATCCAAGTACATTTTTGCAAAAGAAGACTGAAATAAAAATCATGCTACTTCAGGATTCAGCAGAACTTATCTAACTGCCTGAGACCACAACAGCAGGTGGATCACTGGCAGAGACCCGGCTACCTACGTGGCCCTCTTGGCACCTCTGCAAAGGGGGCTAGTTGAATGCTGAGCTGTTCACCAGCTGATTCTGGTCCCTAAATGCAGCTCTTATCCGAGATGAATGTCTCTCTGCAGCAGAATTTGGAAACAATGTGCTGGGTCATTTGTAACATAGCCACAAGCTTCAGCATAGTCCTCCTACAAGGCTTGCCTACATTCCCAAACACAAATCAAGAAAGAGAACATAGTTTCTTTCTGCTTGACTAAAAAACAGCCAATCCTGCCAGTAGATTAAAGGCTCCGCTTGGAACAATTTGCCAACATGTTGACTTAATTTCATGCATAGGGCTGAAGAGAAGCTGTAGAAGCCATGGCTGGGCAGTGAATTAAGCCAGTGAATGAAGAATAAAGAAGGGAGCTCATCAGAAAGGCACAGAGACCACAGGTCCCTGGAATGAGGCCCCATCAAGACGGACTTGCGGCCTGTAGGGGAAGGGGACACTGCTGTCACCTTTTCCCTTAACCAGTGGGTCCCATTAGGAAGCCAAAGTCAGAGCACACCGCCGGGACAGAAATGCTGTGACTGTCCAATATGTGCACAGGTGTGCCTCTAGGTGAAAGCAAATGGGTGTGTTTAAAAGAGGAAGAGCATAAATCAATAATGAGCTATGAACACATGATGTCATCAGGACTAAGCATCTTTAGCACTTTTAAAGCACTTAAAAAAAACTGGTTGCTATAGCAACTTGATGCAGTTCTTAAAAGGGGATTTTTTTAAGGGGGTCATTTTATATCTTCAATCACCATAACAACATGATATAGCTTTTACAGGGTATTTTAATCCAGTTTGTTTGTGCTTTGGACTTGGGCCATATTTGCCTTTTCTATTTTAAGTCATCAGATCAAACATGACACATGAAAATTCATTGAAAAGAAGTCCTTTCGTAGACTATACATATACGCTCAGAGAGCCATCTCTAGCTGCTCATGTTCTGCACATGGATGCAGTCTTTCTGCCTTCCAGCAGCCATCTGCAATGGCTTACATTGGGCAGTTAGTCCATACCCCATCTCTAAGCTGGTGTACCACTTTCCAGGCCAGAATTCACCCAGAGAAGGCTGCCTACGAAATCCTTCAACCTTTCATTCCTGTGAGTCCCGTCCCCTCTGCCAAACTACCACCAGCAGATAGTGCTCTGGGGTGACTGGAAGCAAGAGCAGCCAAATGTTTTTTTCACCCTGGGCCTCGAAGGAGGAGTGGATGAGACAGAGTCATGCCAAAGTGACAATCTTGTATTTATTCTGCACTCTATACAGTAATGGGAGGAGATCTGTTTCACATGACACTCAGGGAAATGGGGGGATGGAGAAAGCGGGTAAGAGAAGAGAGACAGAGACAGGGCGGAGTGGGGAGCAGTGGTGGCTCCTGAATCTCTATAGAAGAAGCTCAGAGAAGGGGCAAAGAAGTGGGCTGAGGGGCTTCAAGGAACATTTACACAGCGTTTCTTGCACAGTCACAGAACCATGAGCTGTTTTTACCGAAAATAAGAGGAAGGAATGACGGAAAGAATAGAGAAACTAACCCCTGCATACAAGCTACCCCTTGGTGCCAATATTTATTGGGAAAGATAACAAGGTTACAAAGAAAAGAGGTCAAGAAATTGGAGGGAAATTGCCGGGTGGGTAGTAAGGGCAGAAAACCAGAATCAGAGCAGCTGAAGTCCTATTCTCCAAGTCTAATGGGCTTTTTGCTCTGGGAAGGGATGGTACAGACTGTAGGAAAAAGGTGGAAGGAGACCTTGGGGATTAGTCTGGAAAATGGTCACCTTTTCCAAGGTAAGGGGTCTAGAGGACTCAGGGAAAACGCGTGGGAAAAGAAAGAAGAAGAGAGGGAAAAGAGATAAAAACGCTGAGTGGAGGGAGAAAGGGCTTTCCAGATTACCTGGACGAGGAAACCGAGGACCGGGAGCCGTGAGAAATAAGAAGGAAGCCCCAGCCCCCTCATACATACTCTCCCTTGTCCTTTTCAGAAGCGAACACTGAGGCACAGGAGGTTAGGTCACGGAGTTGGCAAGTGCTGGAGTGCAGGTGGCCCCCAGTCTGCCCTCTGCCCAGGTGAGTGTTCTCCCCGTTTGGCCTCTCTGCCAGGCAGTCAGTCACCGCTGGGTGAGCGCCAGGGATGGGACTTTCAGGCCACCTCCCGCGCCGAAAGCCAGTAAAGAAGACGAGGCAGGAAGAGAGGGACTGGCGGGGAGGAGAGGGCACGATGAAAGTAGGCACTCGGGCGTTAGAAGGGAAGAGGGAGCCGAGGAACGCGGCTAGAGCCCCGGAGCAGTGGAAAGGGCGGCAGGTGAAAGACGCGGAAAGGAAAGTCGCGCGCCGGGCGCGTAGCTCACCTATGGTCGACACCACTGTGCCCACGAAGTAGAAGGCGCCGGGGAAGTCCCAGCGCGGGCGCAGCGCATCGGCTCGGACGCCGGCTGCCAGCGCGGCCTCGTAGTGCCGGAGGAAGGCGCGCAGCTCCGGCTCGGCCACGCCGTGCGCCGCGCTGAAGTTGCGCAGCGTGGCGCCCCAGCGCGCCCGTGCCTCCGCCTCGCCCGGGCTCTCGAGTGCCGAGAAGACGGTGGCGCCCGCCACCAGGTAGAGGCCGATGAGCGCCGCCAGCAGCACGAAGCGGCCCGTGTCCTCGTTGAGGTGTGAGCGGCGGCAGCAGCAGCAACAGCAGGAGGGGCGCGGCAGGCGGCGGCGGCAGCGGCGAGGCGGGGGCCGGGGGCTGCGGGAGGACATGGTCCGGAGCTCAGCCCCGGGGCTGGGGCGGCGCTCGGGGCCCGGGCCGCGACATCCCCCCCGCGGGAGCAGAAACGTGAGGATGGTGACCAGGGGACTGGGGCCGCCGCGGAGCAGCCCGGACGGCAGGGCACCTTCGCCTCCTCCTCGGCGCTCAGGCCGCACACGGGTCCCGCGGCCCTTCGGGCCCCAGAGCTGGGGCGCTCCTCTCCGCGCCCCGACGCCTGGCCGGCTCCCGCGGCTCCTCACCCACCGCCCTCGGGCGAGGGGGTCTCAAGGTAGGCCCCTGCCGCCTTGTGGCCGGAGTCCGCGGGGCCCCGGGCCTCATACTCCCCTCCAGACAGGCCGCAGGCTGCGGGCGGGGCGGGCTCTTGAGCCCGGGCGCCTAGGACTGGGACAGGGCAGCAGGGCACGGAGAGAGACCCCGGGGGCGTCCCATGAGGCGTTCCCGGCCGAGCGGCTCCCAGACGCAGGCTCCGTGGGCAGTCCAGCTCCCGCCCCCGGGCTTGAGCTGGCGGCGTCGGCTTCGGAGCCTTGGAACCGAGCAGAGTCCGGGGAAGCGCTCCCTTTCCAGCTCCAGCCGGAGAGCCGCCCGCCACGGAGAGGCGGAGTCACCGGCGCCCGGGGCGGGGTGTTGGGGGGGTGGGGAGTAAGGACGGGAGAGAAGGGGTGGGGAGCTGGGCTCCTGCGACGCCTTCCCGGTCGTTCTGGTGACACCAATGCGGGGCACCGAAGCAGGTGTCCGGGCTGCGGTGCAGCTACCACCCCGCCGGAGAACACCATCCAGTCCTTCCCTGCGCTTTGGCCCCGAAATCCCTCCCTATGTCCAAGCGGCAGCCAAACTTTGCTCAACTTGACGTTGCCCTGCGGTCTCAGGTGCTGGAGGCCGAAAAACGCTAGTTCCCCAACACCGTGTTCTCGGGCTCCGGTCCGAAGTTTAAGTTCCCTTTCGCTCTCTTCTTCCTGGATCCATCCACAGCGCCCGGCCTCGGAGAGTTCCTTCGGGGGAAAGGATCCTACTTAGGAGCGGGGGTGGGGTCATTGGGCTCCGGGCGGCGGGAGAACGAGGGCGTCTCCTCCCCCTGCCGACCGAGCGGGCGGCCGGCGTCAGCACCGCGGACAGCGCATCGGTGCCGCAGCCGCGGGGCGGGCGGCGCTCGGGCTGCGGGGACCCGCGGCACCGGCCCAGCCGGTCACCCTGATGCGCTACGCTCCCCAAACCCTCTCTTCCCCTTTCTGCCTCCCGTGTGTCCCCTCGACCCCTAAGGCAGGTGCGGTCGCTGAAGCAGAGTGCTGACAGGGCGGGGACGCTGCGGAATAGAGACGGGGGAGGAGTCAAGCGCGAGTAGGGGACCAAGGTGCCTCGGGAGGAGGGAGCGTTCAGGCCCACCCGGCTGCAGGATCTCCGTTCGTCACCTCTACCCTCTGGTCCTTCGACCCAGGGTGGTGGGAGACCCTGGTTAAGATCCTGGAGGCGGCAGGGTGGGTAGAGGAGATGTAGGGAGAGCTCGCTTACCAGCTCCCCCAGGCCAGCAGTGGGAAGGCTGTGTTCTTGAGCCCTGAGGGGGAGGGTGTGTGTCTGGGCCGGATATCTTCGCCCCTCTCCGCCCCGCCGCAACAGGGGAACACTGTGCGGGGCTCAGCCCTACCGCTGGAGCTTCTTCGCCCAGACGCAGGCCGGCTTTGCCTGGATCTCTTAAGTTCTGTGTCGAGGAATGCCCTTGGAACAGACAGAAAACTGTCCTCTTCTGGCAGCCAGCCCCTTCGCTGTCCGTCCCCCTTCCACAGGAGAGGGGGACCCTGAATAATGATGAGATGATGCAAACGACAGAAAATGAAGATAATGATGGGGACTGTGCTTAGATACCCTAGATGGGTGAACTGTGAGGAAATCCAAAACCAGCCCCTCACCCCAAATCTCAGGCTGTCTGACTTCTACAATAGAAAATATTCAAGCTAAGTTCCACCCAAAGTAGTGGCATCGTCAGTCCCCTAAGTGTCAAGGAACTCAAAGTGGTTCTTGAGCAAGCCTCCACCATTCACTGAGCATTTCAAAGCCTGGTAACGCTTCTAACCCATGCCCTGACAGAAAGAGTGGAGGCCGGGGGTACAAGAGAGCTGTCCAGAAGCTGAAAGGCATTGGACTTGAGATACTGCTTTTCCCAAACCAGGACACATCAGAGACTTGGCTCTTCTTAGAAATTCTACTCCAGTTTATAGATGGAGCCAACTGTACTCTCCTTTGTGTTAGAGAAGGGACAAATGGGAGAGGCTCTACCACTAACAGAGTCAGAAGCAGCCTTACTGGTCCTGGATTGCATGTGGTTAGTTTTACAGTGGTCTTCTCAGAAAGGGTCAGGGGAACCTTTGAGTGAGGGGAAAGCATCTCATCCACTGAGAATACAGAGCCCTCTCTTTTTCTGAAGCACAGTGGGAGCCTTATGTAAACACAAGTCATTGCCATTGCAGACTATTGTTATTATTGACAAAATACACCTTCAATTATTCTCTCCAAGCCTTTGCCTCCCCTGGGCTCACTACTGGTGTCATCACCCTAGCCTGTTCCTCCATCCCTATAATAACCCTGTCTCTACAAGCTCCTGCAGGTAGGGAGGACAGCCTAGCCATGGGCCTCCAGGGCTGGATTCCACTTGACTGGTTAGCTCTGACAGAAGGCCTACAAGTGTCATTCCAGGAGTTGGCCCTAGAGTCTCCAGATGAAGCTGAAGGGCATTGCCAGATCTCTCGGTGGTTTTCTCTGCCCAGACTCCCAGGGCAGGAACAGAGTGCTTTGCTGCAGTGTTCTGTGCCTCTGGACTTTCTCCTTACCCATTTGGCAGAGGGCCTGCCTTGTCCTCCAGCTTGTTATTCTAGCTTGATTAGTAGCAAACCCCTGGCATCAATCTCAGCTCTGAATGACCTAATTGATTTATATAATAGGGAAATGATCACTTCCCTGAACATAGACTTGGGTCCTTTGGGGAACCAGCACCATGATGAATGATGCCTTTGCCCACTGAATCAATGTAAGTCACCAGCTTCCAGCTGGCTATCCACAAAGCTTTAACCTCAACCTTGAATTGCTGCAACAGCCTCCAAAATGGGGGCTTGCTATCATAAATATGTCCATGCTTCTGTCTATCCTGCCTGTACCTGCCTGTCATTACCCTGATCATGTCCATTTGATCTGATCATGTCCCTAGACTACAGTCTCCAAAGGTTCCTTCAAAACTATAAAAATTTAGTCTTTAAACCCTTGGTGGCTGCTCTTCAAAGACCTTGATGATGTAATTCCCATCGAATCATTACAACCTCACCTTCTAGTACTCGCTACTTATTCCCCAAATACTTCATACTCAGCCCAATCACCAGTGCTTTGCTTATGCTGTGGCCCCTGCTGGAGTGCCATCTTCTTTCTCTTCTTCTCCAGCTGTTTGTGTGTACAGCTCAACTCAGGTTAGAGTTCTCCCAGAAAACTTTTTCTTTATAGGGTATTTTGACCCAATCACATTGATTGCTGTAGATCATTTGATTCTGAATGTCCTCATGAACTTTAGACAAGACACTTGAGCAGATACACACTCTGTCTTCTCTCCCTGTCTCTCTCTGTGTCTTTCTGTACTTTGTAAAAGAAAACACAATGGAAGGAGTGTTAGTCAAGAAAATTAGGTCAGGTCAAGTGCAATCAAATGATGATTCTACTCCTAGGTATATATCGAAATAAATGAAAACATACATTCATGTGAAAACTTGAGTGTGGATATTCATAGTAGCATTATTCACAGAAGTGTAAACAACCCGTATTTCCATCAGCTGACAGACTGATCAGTACAATGTGGTGTGTGTGTGCTTGTGGCTCAGTTGTATCCAACTCTTTGTGACCCCATGGACTGTAGTCCTCCAGGCTCCTCTGTCCATAGGATTCTCCAGGCCAGAATAATGGAGTGGGTATCCATTTGCCTCTCTAGGGGATCTTCCCAACCCAGGGATCGAACCTAGGTCTCCCACATTGCAGTGGATTCTTTACCATCTGAGCCATGAGGGAAGCTGTACAATGTTGTATATTTATACAAAGAAATATTCAGTAATAAAAAGGAATAAAGTACTGATTCATGCTACAACATGAATGAATCTTAAAAACATTATTCTAAGTGAAAGAGGCCAGTCACAAAAGATGACATAGTGTATGATTTTATTTGTGTGAGATGTCCAGAATAGGAAAATCCATAAAGACATGATTACTTAGTGGTTGCTTAGGTCTGGGGAATTGAAGAGGAATGAGAATGACTGCTAATGTGTGTGAGATTTCCTTTGAGAATGATTAAAAAAACTTCTAAAATTGATTGTGGTGATGATTCCACAGATCTGTGAACATAGTAAAAATCTTCCAATTGTACATTTTAACTGTATGAATTGTATGTAATGTGAATTATATCTCAATAAAGCTGTTTAAAAACAAATAGAAATGCAACTAATCAAGGAAATCTTTACTGAAAAAAATGGAAATAGAAAAGAACTTATCCCAAGAAAGATAATTTCTTTAAAATTAAAAATGGGGGAAAAATAAAATAAAAATGGGAAAATTTGGAAGCAATATGGCTGTGCTAAAGGGAAATTGTATTATGAAGTTGAACTTGAATAAAGGAGTTTTTGTCACAAAATACTTTATCTTAAAAATTAATCTTTTTGGTAATATTTTGATGAAAAGTTCAGCATTCCAAATAGCAAATTAAAAATGTTCTGGGTACCTCCACACCTCTTTGATCTTCCTGATCTCAGAACTCCTCTAGTATTTGTCTAC
Organism: Ovis canadensis; assembly: GCF_042477335.2. NCBI lineage: Eukaryota > Metazoa > Chordata > Mammalia > Artiodactyla > Bovidae > Ovis > Ovis canadensis. The sequence continues at coordinate 76,994,552 of NC_091247.1, read as the reverse complement.
ATTACTCATTTGGTAGTTAGCTGTGTTACAGGATATATATAATATTCTATATAATATGAAAATATAGCATAAAATCTGGAGAAGCTGGTCATCTCTATCTCCTGTGAAGGGCCACTTGAGCAGCCTTCTCATTTGTACAAATGCAGAAGCCCTCTCCTCTCATTTTTCTTTAATCAGTTTTGGGTAGCAGGCTCTATGTGGGCTAGTCCTGAGGATGGATAGGGTTCAGATGTATGGAAATAAAGGGTACATTCCAGCCAGGAAAATTGACCTGGGTACAAGTGTGCAAGCAGGAAAGAGCATATTTTGTTCAAGGAACTGTGGTGAGCAGAGAGTAGATGTGGGTGAGAAGAGAGGAAATAGCCTCTGTCTTATATTCCATGACCTCATTCACTGGCCTCTCAGCCTCTCAATATGACTATTGTATGCAATAACTGACCCTGTGAAACTCAAAGATCTATGCTCTCCTTCCAGAGTGGGAATCAGATATCTAACATAAATCGATGCAGGCTCAATGAAGCCAATTTAATAGCAAATTTTTAGTTTCCCCATATACAGGACCACACGGGGTTAGCCGTGCCTACAGAGGAAAAGAGGGACAAGTGGAACCTACTGGGCACACAGTCAAGGGCTCTAGTGTTAAAATCTCCCTGGGCTCCACAAATGTCTTTGCAAAGAATGCACTGTGTCATCTTTATATCAACATGATGCTTGAGGATAAATGAAGTCACTGATGCCTATCTGTTTACAAGGAGCTTAGAAACGAAGCCTAGCATGCTAGAGTGAGGAGCTGCCATGAGGCCACTGGAGACCACTCCTTGCCAAATTTTCTTGTCCAGAAAATTGTGGGTTTCTTGTCTAAATGTCTCCATGAGCCCACTCTTGCAATGCCAAATCACTTTTTATTAAGAAGTGATTTTTAAATGTCTATCTTAATTCTTTCTTATTTTAAAATCTGATTTTTTTTTTGTTCTGTAGCTAAGGCCATACATGTACTGATTTTTGTCCCAAATAGATTTTGATAAAGCTTTTAAAAGGCTATAAAAGTAATGTATAAATAGAATGATTGGAAGACTTGGAAGATTCAATAAAGGAAAAAACAAAAATTACTCCAAATTCCATTCCATTATCCAGAGAGAATTACTATTATCAGTTGTTTTAATAACTCTCCTGCCTGGTTGGCTGGCTCTATTAGTCTATCTATCTATCTGCACATACATACTTAATTTTATTAAAATTATGGGATATGTTGCATACCACTTTAAATTTACTCTTTAACACTATAGGTCATTCAAGAAATATTTCAAGTATTTCAATTCAAACATATCTGTGGGGCACTTACTAGAGAAAGAGAGAGAGAGTGTCATTTGTTGGCATACTGTCCTTCCAAATGAAAATTTAACTGAGTTTCACATTGGCAAGTATTCCTGGATTTTTAAGGTTTCCCTCTCATTGCTGTCCTCTATCTTTTTGTATTGTCCTTTGCGTGCATGCTTAGTTGCTTCAGTTGTGTCCGACTCTCTCTGTGACCCCTATGGACCATGGCCTGCCAGGCTTCTTTAGTCCCCTATTAAAATGGGCTTCCCAGGTGGCGCTAATGGTAAAGAACCTGCTTGCCAAATGCAAGAGATGTAAGAGACATGAATTTCATCCCTGGGTTGGGAATATCCCCTGGAAGAGGGCATGGTAACTCACTCCAGTATTCTTGCCTGGAGAATTCCCATGGACAGAGGAACCTGGCAGGCTACAGTCCATAGGGTTGCAAAGAGTTGGTCACAACTGAGGTGGCTTAGCACGCACGCAAAATTTCAATAGATGTTTGGGTTTGACTTCTCGGTGAGACTGCTAGTTCCCACTCAAATCCATTCTCTACCTCTTTTTCAACAACAGAACATCCATTTTATTTGTGGTGTCAATGTGCCCAATTAAGAGACTACATTTTCAAGCCTCCTTTGTAGTTAGGTGAGACTGTGCTTTTAAGTGCTAGCAAAATATTATATGGCACTTGCAGGAAGGCTGAATAAAGGGAGATAATTCCATGGAGTGAATGCCCTTTTACCCTTTAACTATTCCTCCTTCCTCAGTCATGCATCCTAGAGTGCGGATGTGACTCCAGCTACCATCTTGAATCATGAGATGAACTTAATGAAGGAAGCCTCATTGTTGAAGAGGAAGAAGATGAAATGAGCTTGCATAACAGAGAAATGCCTATCTCTAGTCTTCTTATACTGGAGAGAATTAACCTTTACGTATTTGACCCACTTCACTAATCAAATATTCTGAGTATTCAAAAGTGCCTTCCTGAAATCAGTCTGAGATGAGAATTTAGACCTTCAAATGTTGTGAGACAATCAACAGGCCTGACTCCTTCTTCTGCTTCCAATTCTCCCTCGCATCCCCCAGCTTCCCTTCTTTCAGATGTCTTGCACCTTCCTGTGGTCTCATGGTGGTTGACTTTCCTCTGAGAATGTGTGTGTGTGTGTGTGTGTGTGTGTGTTCTTTGGTCGCTAAGCTATGTCCTACTCTTTTGTTACCCCATGGACTGTAGCCCCGCCAGATGCTCTGTCCGTGGGATTTTCCAGGCAAAAATACTGGACTGGGTTGCAATTTTCTTCTCCAGGGTATCTTCCCAACCCAGGGATCAAACCCACATCTCCTGCATTAGCAGAAGGGTTCTTTAGAACTGAGCCACCAGGGAAGCCCAAACACGTGTGTGTATTTCCACTTTATTCTTATTATACACACTCTTTTAGTTGGGGGAGCTGCAATATCAGCAACTTTTCTAATTCAAAAACGCTACTTTACCAGACCCAAAAGCAAAAACAAAGCAGAGGAGGGCACAAGGATGAAGATGCTTTGGAGTTACCATAGCAAATATTTCATTGTTTGAATGAGTCAGAGGTCTAAGAATACTGAACTGATCTTTAGAGATTAGATAATTTGTTTTAACTGGGAAACTCTTATAAAAGAGGGTTGAGCCCAAGAAGAGAGAGGAATGGAAGGCAGCATTGGAGAATGGGCATTTGGGGGAAGAAGTTGTTCATACAGCCAAATCGTTCTTCAGATTGTTAACTGTGAATTGCTGTGGAACATGTACAAAGATGAGGTCTGTTCATTAGGCATCAGTTAAAACCCTTGTGCTGAAGATGGATCACAGCACAGAGCATCATGCTCACCTTAAACAATTGAGAGGGACGTATGCTGTTTCCCTTGCTAACAGTCCAGCGATGAATCTTGGTGGGTAGAGAGGCTGGAGGAGGGCATGGACATGGGGATGGTATCTGGAGGGGTAGGACTGATGGAGGTAGGTACAGAGATGGGATGGGAAGAATCCTGGGGATCCTTTCCATTATTACATAAGTCAGTAGGGCTTCTAGACGCAACAGTATTCCTTGTGGATAGAAGCTCTTCTCTATAGATGAATATGCAAGTGTGATCAGCCTGCCTTAATTCCTCCCTTCCCCCCCTTTCCTTCCATTCTTTCCTTCCTTCCATCCACCTAAACAGTAAATATTTCCAAACCTCTACTCTGGGCCAGGCACTGTGCTATTAAGGATTCTGACTCATGACAGGTGATTTTAGGATGGGGTAGGAAGGAAGGTAGAGTTCCATTGGGGGAACTGGAATCATAGATGAGAAAGCTAAGGCCCAGACAGACAGTCAGAGGTACTTATATCCTGCGGTGCATTTGTAATCTCTCCACCCACTCAACAGCCCACTGGACTGACTGGGCTTGAAGTAGAGTGTATTCTATGTCTATTTAGTCCTGGAGCCTCTTGCACCCAAATTCCCTGGAGCTCTTACTGAATATGCAGTACTCAGGACTTTGCTTCCCTGGTGGCTCAGCTGGTAAGGAATCCACCTACAATGCAGGAGACCTGGGTTCGATTCCTGGGTTGGGAAGATCCCCTGGAGAAGGGAAAGACTACCCACTCCAGTATTCTGCCCTGGAGAATTCCATGGATTATATGTCCATGGGGTTGCAAAGAGTTGGACTGGACTGAGCAACTTTTACTTCACTTCACAGGGCTCAGCCCAGACCTGCAGAATCCCAATATCTAGGGATTGGGCCTGCGAACTTGCATGGGCCACAGACTTCTTAGGTGAGCTTCCTGGACCCTCCAGTTTGTGGAAGTTGGGCTTGGGCCATTGGATCAACTGAAGTGGGCCTTAGAGGGTCAGAGTCTGGAAATACGCATGCATGTGTGCTAAGTTGCTTCAGTCTTGTCCTACTCTGTGCGACCCTGTGGACTGTAGCCCGCCCCAGGCTCCTCTGTCCTTGGGATTCTCCAGGCAAGAATACTGGAGTAGGTTGGCATGTCCTCCTCCAGGAAATCTCTCTGACCGAGGGATCGAACCTGTGTCTCTTATGTCTCCTGCCTTGACAGTCAGGTTCTTTACCACTTGTGCCACCTGGGAAGCCTGTCTGGAAATATATTTGGCTGTAATTCCAGTGTCATGAGGAAAGGTAAAAGAAATACAAAGCCTGCTCCAGGTCCAGCTCTGCCACTCACTGGCTAGGTGACCTTAGCTAGTTGACCACAGCCTGAGTAATTATTCGAGCCAAACCCACCAACAAACATACCCTTCCTTGATTTAGAATCATGATTATGTCCAGGTATCCTGGATGCTCAGCCCACAGACAAAGAGGTGATGTCATTAAAAACATTTCCTTTGAGTGATTCTTAAGAGAAACCTCTTCAGAGTTGGAGGACATTCTATTTCTATCCTATATTCTCCTGCTTTGTTGTTAGGAAAGTTCCCTGGAGCCTAGGAACCCAATCTTTCCCAGGAGCTGTCGTGAAATGTATCTGTATCATCTCCAGGGCTCCCAAGGAGATATCTCCAGGGCCCTCGAGGAGGTCAGCCTGAAGCCCGCTTCAATAACTCACATTCTTTTGTAGAACAGCTGAGAACTGTCAAGCAGAGAGGTGAGGAAGATTGAAAACGGAGACAAGTGGGACCAGCTCTAGAAAAGTTTGCCATAAAAGTTCCAGTCTCTGCCCGCTTTGCTGAGCTGGGAGCAAAGTGCTGAGTAAAAGCACATTGGAGATTAATTACAATCTGGGAGGTGTTCTCGTGAGCCCTCAATATGTTACACCCAAAAGCATAAGATACTATAACCTGAGGTAAGAAGCCAGTGGCTGGATTCACTCTGAGAGGTATGGCTGCCCACCACCTTCCTCAAAAGCAGATATTATGAGGAGAAAAGTCCAACTTGGGGGCAATGAGGAGGGCCCTCATGGAAATGCTAAGATTTCAGTGACTCTCCTCTCTTCCCACTTTCCTGAAGAGAACTGCATCTCAACAGGTCTCAGATTCATGGAAAAGATCCCAGGCTCATTTGCTCATTTCTTTTTCATTTTGCAACAAGTATTATAGGGCATCAACCACATGTCAGGTGTGCTAGTAAGTGCCAGCTACAAGAGCCAAAATGGATGTTTTCTGGCCTTCACTGCAGCTTCAAGCCACTGGGGAATCACAAATCAAACATGTATATGAGAAATTAACAATGTAACAACACTGTGAGGGAAATGGCATGGTTCTGTAAAAAACGCATACAGGGAGACTTTGACCAAACAGGGCAGGGATGTACAGGCATTGATCAAGAGGAGGGCGTGTGAGTGCCAGAGAGTGGCCACACAGAGGGAACAGCCTGTGCCAAGGCCTCTGGGCAGCTGGAGAACTGAGGAAGGGTGCTGTGGGGTGGGCAGGGCCAGCAGAGGCTCACCCCTTCAAAGCTTTGGAAGCCCTAGGAGAATGCCTCCCAGAAAGGGAAGACATTGTCACATTGCACACAGGGGTGCTGGATTCTCAGGCTGCCTCTGATTCTCCCAGGGTCTCATTATGTGGGGGGAGGCTGGTCTGGAGCTGTGACTTCCTCTCTCTCACCTGCCACATCTAAGCAAACACCCAACTCCTATCCATCCCACTTTGGAAATTGCTCTCAAATGGACCTTGCTTCCTGAGTCCCCTGCCACTGCCAAGCCTTCCTTCCCCTGGACTGTTGCCATCCTCCACATTCTCCACTGGAGAGTCTTCCCTCTGCAGTCCAGGCTCCACAGCAGCTTCCCTCCTAAAACATAGACTCGGCCTCTCCCTGACTTGCGCAGCTCTGGTGGTCCCCAGAGCCTGGAGGAGCAGTCCCAGTCTCTTCAGAGCAGCTCTCTCATCTCTGCCCTTTCTGACCTAACCTACCCACTACCTTGTCCCCTTCCTCCCTGGCGTGGCCTGCCCTCCCTGTACACCTGATGCAAGAACTGCCGATGAAGGACTTCCCAGCCTTCCTCAGCACACACATACCGTCTCTACGCTGCTCCCTCTTCCTGCAATGCCGTTCCTTCTTCTTTACTGGAAACTCCATTTCCTTTGTTAATATAGCAGCAGGCATATCACATCCTGTGCCAGGACACCATCAACCCCCGTCCCTAACCCCCAGGCAGGAAAATTCTGCTGCTACAGATCTTTCTCCCTGGCTAGGGAGGGCAAACCTCTCTTGAGGGCAAACGCTCGTGCAGTGCTGGCCCATAATGGATGCTCAAGAAATAGTGAAAGGAAAGACCATATACTAAGTGATTCCACTTATATGAAGTATCCAGAACAGACAACCATAGGAGACAGAGAACAGATTACTGGTTGCCAGGGGATGGAGGGAAAGAGGGAATTGGGAAATATGAGGTTTATTTTGGGGTAATGGAAATGTTCTAGAATTGGATAATGGTTGCACAATATTGTGAATATACTAAAAAAAAACCCACTGAATTGTACAGTTTAAAAGGGTTTAAATGGTGAATTTTATGTACTCTAAATTTTCTCTCAACAAAAAAAATTTTGGAAAAGAAACAAAAAGATAAATGAGTAACGAATCACTTTATCTTATTTTCTAATTTCCTTTTATCTCATATCTTTTTCCTATTGGTTATTCAGTCCCCCATTACCCAACATTTTACTTGAAATGAAAAATTTATCCAATGCCAGATAAAGTCTGACTTATAATAAAATACCAATTGGCCGTGTTGGATCAATGGGATTTGATTCTCTCGTGACGTGTCTTTTTCTTGCTCATGTAGAAACTTTGAAGGGGAGAAGCTGCCAGGTCTGTGTCATCTTCAGTATATACACTGCCCACTTTGCTAAAGACCAAACTTGGACTGGTATCAGAGAAACAAGCTATCATTAGGATCGTTCATTAGACGGTGACCAAAATAACTTTTCAAAGCCTTTCATGCCCATGAGCTCATTGGTTTATCATGAAAACCTTCTGAGGAGGGGGGCCCCTTTTGAGGAAGAATGAAACCATGTGTCCTTCTGAGCTCAAGAGTGACCATGGGGGCTGAGCTTAGCTCTTCTGACCCATCCTTTCTGCTCCTGAGGGAGAGAGAATGAGCTGAACATTTTTCTGCATGTGGGTTTTACTTGTTACTCTTGTACTTGTTATTTAAATTGAACTTGTTACTACTGAGTAATGCAGTCTTTTGAGGAAAATGAGAAAACACTAGAAGGTACAAGATTGAAGACATCACTGTGGTCACTTCAGAAGAGAAAGACAACAAAAACCCCCAGTTAATGAAGACGCTTGTGTTGACTCTACTTCAAACAACTGACTCAAACCCCCGTCTCCAGCTCCAAAAGACCTATGAGACACACCATTGAGTGGAAATTTCAGCAAACCTGCTTCTCCCCAAGATGTCCCGAACACTGCTGTGATTAGAGACTTCTCAATAGAGACGCCTAAGACCTGATTTACAATAACGGATCAGTTTCAGTTCAGTTCAGTCGCTCAGTCGTGTCCGACTCTTTGCGATCCTATGAACAGCAGCACGCCAGGCTTCCCTGTCTATCACCAACTCCCCGAGTTTACCCAAACTCATGTCCATTGAGGTGGTGATGTCATCCAGCCATCTCATCCTCTGTCGTCCCCTTCTCCTCCTGCCCTCAATCTTTCCCAGCATCAGGGTCTTTTCCAATGAGTCAACTCTTTGCATGAGGTGGCCAAAGTACCGGAGCTTCAGCTTTAGCATCAGTCCTTCTAATGAATACCCAGGATTGATCTCCTTTAGGATGGACTGGTTGGATATCCTTGCAGTCCAAGGGACTCTCAAGAGTCTTCTCCAACACCACAGTTCAAAAGCATCAATTCTTCTGTGCTCAGCTTTTTTTATAGTCCAGCTCACATCCATACATGACTACTGGAAAAACCATAGCCTTGATTAGATGGACCTTTGTTGACAAAGTAATGTCTCTGCTTTTGAATATGCTGTCTAGGTTGGTCATAACTTTCCTTCCAAGGGGTAAGCATCTTTTAATTTCATGGCTGCAATCACCATCTGCAGTGGATCAGGGACTGAATTAATCTATGAAAACCTTTGTAAATATTTTCCCATAGATTAATAAGGAAAGCCTCATTCATGTTACAAAAGAGAATTTAACCATACTGCAGACGAATTATGTGAGTAATTTGTTATGAGCTGATACTTCCTTGGCACATATTATATGCCATACACTATTCTAAATGCTTTAGATGGATTAATGCATTTAATCCTCACAATTACCCTAAAAGATGAATGTTCCTGGTGTCCCCATTTTATAGATGAGAAAATTGAGGCATAGAGCAGTTTGGTTATTTGCCCAAAGTTACACAACTAGCAGATGGCCGAGCTGGAACTTGAACCCAGGCAACCTAGCTCCAAAGTCTACCCAACAAGTGGAGTCCACAGGGTAGTGTGGTTAGTGGGTCAGGCCATAAGGCAAATATTTTGGCTGAAACATTTGCAGTGAAGGACACAATACACAGGAGTAAATCTGCATTTAATAGGATCTCACTGGAGGTTTAATTTGTGATTGTAAAAGCTTTGTGTTTTGCAGTTTGCTTTTTTCCCTAGAGAGAGGACAATCTGCCAGGCCTGTTTTCATGTTTGTGAACTGGTAGGTGAGCCAGGTTAAAGACCTAGGAGCTTTGCTCTTGGGGAACAGAGCGAAGCTAGGTGCTCTGAGTGGTGAAGGAGGTGAGGTCAGCCTCCTTACCCAGCTCCCAGTCTCCATCCTCCGTGGCGCTCTCCAGACCACAGTCTTCATGTGCCTCCTGTCCTTGCCTCCAAGACCCCGGATTCCCTCGCCGTTTCAGAAAGACCGAAAGCCACCTCCCTTGTCCTCTAGAGAGAAGTGCCCTGTTTCTTGGGCAGAGATGGTGAATTACGTTTTCAAGTAAGTAGACAGGTCAGCACTAGCTATTTAAAAAGAAAACTGTAGCGACTCAGCAAATTCTGAATATAAGTTGGATGTTTGCCTGACTTGTGCCCAAAGGGCCTGGTACCCACCTTCTCCCTGCCCCCACCCTACTCCCACCTCCTTACTTCCGGAAAAGCTCAGCAACTACACTAGTTCTTCATGCAAGTTCAGGACCTGAGGGCCGACAGGAAGTGAGGACCCTGAGGTGGATCGTTCCCTGCTCCAGAGGACAGAAGCATTCTGGGATGAATGCCTTCTGCGTTTCTTGACCGAGGTCCATTCCTTGGTCGATCATCACCAGGTTGATCATCATGAGAGCCATGCTGGTTCCAACTGTGTGTGTTGAGCAAGTTCTGGCAGGAAAGAGCCTGGCATGGGCCACAGTGGTTGTGGAAGTGGCGGTATGACCTCTCTCACTCTTTATGATTATCTACATATCTGGGATCCCTACAGAAACTTGGCATTACTTTGTTGTTTAGTTGCTAAGTCACGTCTGACTCTTTTGTGACCCTAGCCCACCGTGCTCCTCTGTCCTTGGGATTTCCCAGGCAAGAGTACTGGAGTGGATTGCCATTTCCTCCTCCAGGGGATCTTCCCAACCCAGGGGATCAAACTCTTGGCTCCTGCATTGGCAGGCAGATTCTTTACCACTGAGCCAGCAGGGAAGTGGTTGTGGAAGGAGGTCATGGAAGGAGGACTAGGATCTGGTGTGAGAGAAATGGCAGCCGCGAGGGAGGGAAGGGGCAGGAAGAAGAACACTCCTGTCAGCTTGTTCTGGTGTGGCTAAGACTGTCAGGTGGTTACAGAGATGATTAAGGGAGAGTCTAAGGTGTCAGTGGAGCTGTGAGGAATACTGGCCATGTTTTCTAACCAGGACGCATGGTCGGATCCAAATGTGGCATAGGGACAGATGACTGAAAATCAGGGCTGTGCCAGGGGACCTGTGACCCATAGTCAGGTCCACTTACACAGGAATTATTCCTCTTGTGCTGTGTCCTCCAAAAAGTTCTCAACAAGAGGAGAGAGGGATCAGGAAAGAGACAGGAGAAACCGTGCTCTTCATGGTCCTGGAGTAGACATGGGTGGTTTCTATCCACCCAGACTCCATTCCCTTTGGGAAACACCTCCTCAGTTCTCTGGTCTTGGGGTTGGAGGGCTGGTCCTGTGGAGCTCACCCCCACTGCCATCCCAAACACAGAGTTGGGCTGAGACCCAGACAGGCCCAGCAGTGTACTCCATCCATCTGCTACAGTGTCCACTCAGGCAAACAAGACAGACCTGGGACATCTGGTGGATCCATCAGGAAAGTGAAGCTTTCATTCAGTGGGCATCATTAGCTATGTGGATCACATCTGAGCGGAGGGACCAGAGGCCAACGGGAGGCCAAGCCTGCCAAGGGGAGCAGAGCGAGAGATGGAGAGCAAGAGAGAAGACATCCTGTCTTTGAAGACAAAGAGAGAGGATGAGGTCCTGTGAGTGCCTTCCTGGATTTTCTGGTTACCCAAGCCCACAAAATGTTTTTTAAAACATTTAAATTTAGCTACTGCTTCCCTGGTGGCTCAGAGGTTAAAGCATCTGCCTACAATGTGGGAGATGTGGGTTCGATCTCTGGGTTGGGAAGATCCCCTGGAGAAGGAAATGGCAACCCACTCCAGTATTCTTGCCTGGAGAATCCCTTGGATGGAGAAGCCTGGTGGGCTACAGTCCACGGGGTCGCAAAGAGTCGGACACGACTGAGTGACTTCGCTTTCACTTTCACTTTAAAGTGAACAAGTCAGTGACATTGTGGACATTCACAACGTTGTGTGACCGCCACCTTGGTCTAGTTTCACTTCCAGCACCCCAAAATAAAACCCCATACCCTGTACTCCTCATGTCTCCTCCCCACAACCCTAGCAACCACCAGCCTACTTTCTGTTTCTGTGGATTTAGCTGTTCTGGAGATCTAAATGGAATCATACTGGGAATTCCCCAGCGGTCCAGTGGTTAGGACTTAGAGCTTTCACTGCCAAGGCCTTGGGTTCAATCCCTGCTCAGGGAAATAAATCCTGCAACCCGCAAGCTGTGCAGCATGACCCCCAAAAGGCAATCATACTATGTGTGGCCTTCTGTAACTGGCTTCTTTCATTTGGCATGGTGTGTCTGAGGTTCATCTGCATTATAGCCTGTTTCAGCATTTCTTTCCCTTGTAAGACTGAATAGTGTTCCATTGTTGGGCAGACCACATTTTGTCTGTCTGTTCACCTGTTGATGGGCAGTTGGGTAGTTTGCACCTTTTGGATATTGTAAAGAACAACACCACTACTACAAACATTCACAGGCAAGTATTTTTTTGACACCTGTTTTTAATTCTTTGGGGTATATGTCTAGGAGTAGAATTGCTGGGTCATATGGCATTCTATGTCTAACTTTTTGAGGAGCAGCCAGACTCTTTCTCCATAACAGCTGATTGCAAATTCCTTTTTTTTATTGTCATGTATGACTCAAGGTTATTTCCTGATGGCTCAGTTGGTAAAGAGTCTGCCTGCAGTGTGGGAAACCCGGGTTTGATCCCTGGGTTGGGAAGATCTCCTGGAAAAGAAAATGGTAACCCACTCCAGTATCCTGGCCTGGAAAATCCCATGGACAGCGGAGCCTGGCAGGCTATAGTCCATGGGGTCACAAAGAGTTAGACATGACTAGGAGACTTCACTATGACTCAAGGAGCCAAGGCTGTGCCCTTGACCATCTCCAGTGCATCCAGCAGGATATCCTCACTGGTTTGGACTAGTTCCTGGGCTGGTGACTGCAATGGTGCGATCCAACACCCAGGAATGATCACAAAGAGCTAAGGAGCCCCATCCTATTGCCTCCTAAGGCCCCTAAGGAACCGTGTCTCAGAACAGCCTCCATTTCTGCAGCTGGGAGAAACACACCTGGGCAATGTCTGTTGGTCTGTCTGTCCGTGCTTTCTGCCTGGCTGCAGTGCTGAGAGGAGCCAGGCTGCTTTGGGCCAACTTTCAGGTTGGGCCAAGGCTGTAGGATGGTCTTTCTCTCCATAGACCCAGGCTTTGGGGCTGAGATGGGTGAGGGAACAGCTGCCCACCCATCATCATGATGGGAATGCTGGCCTGGCTGCCTTGGGGAGAGCTGAACCCGGGTGTCAAAGGAGGTCATAGGACACGACAGCTAGCTGGACCCGGGCGGTCAGAGGCTCCTCACTCCCTCCTCTGTCCTTGGAATGTACGTACTGCCCACTGTCCCCACAGTGAGAACTTTTCCAAAGTGCAGCCTTGAGAGAGTAATGTGTCATTGAGACTAACTGGACCCAGTTAAATCCTTTATATAAACTCTAAAGATGCTTGCGGTCAAGTGCGGGGATCTACCTGTTTGTGTCTATTGCAAGACAAGCCTCGTGTGTAAGTTCCCTTACTTATTAGCCTGCCACCCATCAGTCTGAAGTAGTCTGCCTTTTTCTTGGATTTCTCCTTGCCTTCTGTGTATGAGGGCCAGTTTCAGTTTCACCCAGGAAGCTCCCAGATTACTCCCTCTCAAGGAGCGGAGGTTACTGAGGTTACAGATGGGATAAGGGTTCTTCATGACTGAGGCCTTGGTACTGAAGGGAAGAGAAGGTGGGCAAGGCCTTGGTGAAGGAGACCAGCAATGGGCTTCTGCTCAATGCTGCTGATGTTGGCAATGGGATGCAGGTGCTGGGTGAGGGCTGGGGTTGGCTGGGGGATGACAAAATGACCACTAGGTGTTCCCCACCCTGAGATCCCAGGCTCTCTAGGACTGTAGTCCGTGAGGATTTTGTGCCACGTGGCTTCCTCATGCCCTGGGAGGTGTTCCCAGGCTCCCATCTCTCAAACCGTCTGCATCTCTCCAGGCAGGGCAGGTGAAGTGCTTTTCCTCACACCAGGCACTCATTGTTTAAAAATGGAATCACTGTTAATTGATTCATTAGCTGTGGGTGGCAGTGCCAGGAGACAGCATGTAAGCTGGAGACCCCTTATCCTTATCCCCCTGGCTCTTGGCCCTCTGCCACGCAGCAGAGCACAATAGAGGCATAGAGAGGGTGAGGCTGTGAGTGGGGGCAGGGTGATGATGGTGGGGGATTTGAGGGGCCATCCATCCATCAATCCAATCGGACCAGTGCAGACTACTCCCTCTCTGCTCTCAGTCCCTCAGGCCAGGGCTAGGGACTGGCAGGGCCAATTGGGTCTGTACTAAAGGGAAAGGGCTGGCAGAGCCCACCCATCAGCTCCTTCCTTCTCATTTCTCCAGTGAGCCAGGGGTCTCTACCCAGTGGAGAGACCCTTCTGATCAAGCCAACCAGGAGTCGGTGTCACAGATTTGCCTGGGTGAGACAGACTTTCTCTGTGATAGCTTGGAGATAGCTTTCTCTGTGATGGCGGTTAAGATGTGGAAGAGGCACCAGTGCCACCTGAGAAACATCTCGCTTTTGTGCCTGATCTCTGGTCATTAGAGTTGTCATCTGTGAGTTTTAAAGGCTTAAATGTTTACAGAAAGGGGAGGATGTTACACTTGAAGACCCCTCTCTTCTGCATTGTATTTCTCCTAGGAGAGAAGTGCCCTGGGATGTCACAAATCCCCCATCCCCCCAAATCTGGAACAGGCTGGGGGGTGGAAGACCTTCAAGGGGAGTGGGTGTGTAGAAGGCCAATGTTCTTAACTTCTCTATTTTTGCTGTGAGAGTCACAGCAGTGTCTGAAGGAGGGAACAGGCAGGAGCAAGGGGGGAGGCTTGATGTGAGTGGTTGCTTTGAATTTTAATTCAATTCTGTCTGGCTGGCTTACTGAATCGATGTTGGGAAAACATAGCACTCTCCTGGGAGGAGAGGTGTTTGGTATAAATAGAAGGTATTATCATTGGGAGGCAACTGGGGGACGCCATGTGGCTCAGGCAGCTCAAGGCAGCTGTAAGAACCCCAGCGGTGGGCTGTGGGGCTGCCAGCCACCTGCTCTCATTTGCTTGTCCCGAGAGAAAGGGCCTTTCCTCCAGTCAGAGCTCACCCTCAGGGTGACTTCAGCAAATCCAGAGTCCTCTCTGAGCCCTTAACCCCTTCTCTGCTGGACACATTGGACCATGTCCATTCTCAGTAGGCATTTGATGGGACTGCAGCCCTTGAGGATTTTGTGCCATGTGGCTTCCTCATGCCCTGGGAGGTATTCTCAGGCTTCCATCTCTCAAACCATCTGCATCTCTCCAGGCAGGACAAGTGAAGTGCTCTTCCCCATAGCAGGCACGCATTGTTCAAAAATGGAATCACTCTTGATTGATTAATTAACTGTGGGTGGCAGTGGCAGAGAGGGCATGTGAGCTGGAGACCCCGTGAATGGACCGTAACAAGGGATTTCTGTTCTCCACTCAAAATCTTAGCAAGAGCTGTGCCTTCCCCTGACACACTACCACACCCTTTATTTTTATTTTTTAAACTACTTTATTTATTTTTTGGCCACACCTCACAGTATACAGGATCTCAGTTCCCTGTCCAGGGATTGAACCTAGGCCCCCTGCAGTGGAAGCTCAGAGTCTTAACCACTGGACCACCAGGGAACGCCCCATGCTCTTTATTTTTAAACAGCTTTATTGAGGTATAATCTACACACCATACAGCTCATCCATTTATGTGTATAATTCAATGGTTTTAGTTTATCCACAGATATATATAGCTATCACCACACTTTTAGAATATTTTCATCACCCTCAAAAGAAACCCTATATCCCTTAGCTATCACTCCTCTCACATCACCATGTCAGCACCCCAAGCAGCAACTCTTCTTCCTGTCTCTATAGATTTGCCCAATCTGGACGTTTCATGGAAGTGGAATCATATAATATGTGACAGGCTTCATAGTATGTTTTCAAGGCTCATCTATGTTGTAGTATGTGGTTCCCTTTTATGGCCAAATAACATTCCATTGTATGGATATATTATCTATTATTTATTAATTCATCAGTTGGACATTTGGGTTGTTTCTACCTTTTGGCTATTAAGAACAGGTATTTACATTTCTCTTGAGACTGTACTTAGAAATGGAATTGCAAGGTCACGTGGTACCTGTATGTTTAATCATTCGAGGAAATCCACCTTGTTCTTAACCATAATTGCCAAACAACTAATTGATTAACTGGGGCCCTAGGCAGTCATTCAACAAATACTTATTTAACTCTTTCACTGCTCCAAGCACTCTTCTGGAAGCTGGGGAGAGGACACTATGAACAGAAGTCAGCCGGCTAGGTAGCTTCACTGCTGTAAGGACGTTGGCTTTTACTTTAAACGGGATGCAAAGAACTTAAAGGTTTGTTTTTTCTCCAAAAAGGTTTATTGAAATATAACTTACAAATATTAAACTGCACATGCATGAAGGATATAATTTCATGAGGTCTAACGTGTATCTATCTATGAAACTATCAACATGAGACGGTGAGCATCATTCCCCAAAGTTTCCTTGTGCCCCTTTTAATTTCTCCCTCCTACCTGTCTCTCTCTCTACCTACTTACTCCCAGGCAACCACTGATCAAACTACAGATTAGCTGCATTTTCTAGAATCTGTGCTATTTTCAGTGTGCTTCTTTCACTTGGCATAATCATTTTGAGGTTTACCTATATTGTTGCTGTATTAATAATCCATTCCTTTGTATCGCTAAGTATTAGTCCATTACATGAATATCAAACAATTTGTTTTCCTATTCCCCAAATGTCTATTTGAGGTGTTGGGGAATAGGAAAACAAATAGACATTTGGGGTGTTTCCAGATTGGAGCTATTGTGAATAAGCTGCTATGAAGATTTGTGTGCTTATCTTTGAATGGACGTATGCTTTGGCTTCCCCAGAGTAAATATCTATGAGAAGAATATTTAACTTATAAGAAAATAACTATTTTCTAAGTTGATTGCATCACTTTACACTCCCACCAATATATGGGAGTTCCAGTTGCTCCACATCTTTTCCAACATTTGGCAGAGCCAGTGTTTTTAGTTTTAGCCATTCTAATAATGTGTAGTGATATCTCATTGCTATTTTGATTTGCATTTCAAAATGACTAGTGTTGAGCATCTTTTCATATATTTGCCATCGGTGTCTTTGGAGAAGTCTCTGTTCAATCGTTTGCCAATTTTTAAAAAATGTGTTGCTTTTATTATTATTATTGAATTTTGAGAGTTTATTATTTATATACTAGATACAAATCCTTTATCAGATTTATGATTTGCAAATATTTCCTCCCAACCTTGTGACTTATCTTTTCATTCTCTTAACTGTATCTTTCAAATAGAAATTCTTAATTTTGATGAAGTCTGATGCATGAGTTTCTTTCTTGGTTCATACATTTGATAATACATGAAAACTTTGCCTAACCCAAGGCCACCAAGATTTTTCTCCTATTTTCTTTTACAAATTTTACAGTTGTAGGCTTTACCTTTAAGACTATGATTCATTTTGAATTAGTTTTTGTATATGGCGAGGCATAGGAAGTTCATTTTTTGCATTTGGCCCTCCAGTTGGTTCAGTGTGGTAGGCTGAAAAGACTTTCCTTTCTCCTCTGCATTACCTTTGCATCTTTGCTGAAAATCACTTGTCCTTTTACTTGGATCTATTTCTGGACTTTCTATTCTGTGCCATTGATCTATTTGTCTATATTTATTTTCCTCCAGCTTTATTCTTTCTTGAAGTCATTTTGGCTATTCCATGTAAATTTTAGAATCAGTGTGTTGACTCTACACAAGAGCCTTTTAGGATTTTGATTGGGAGTTCATTGACTCTAGGGAACAATTTGGGGAGAATTGGTGTCTTAACAATACTAAGCCTTGTGAGCCGTGACCAGAGTACTATATATCCCTCCATTTGTTCATATCTGTGATTGCTCTCAGCAGCGTTTTGTAGTTTTCAGTGTTCAGGTCTCTGCAGGGTAACTGTGCTCCCACACTGCTTAACATAGAATGGTCACCTACTAGGTGAGCTCCAGATCTGTAGCAGTAGATGTGGGACCACTTGCTGGGGAATAGAGGTGATTATGAATACGTGGTATAACTGCCCATTTTCCCTGCCAGAGGGTGCCCTGTGGCTGCCACTTGGGGATTGACAAGCCTTTCTGGCTGCCATCCTGCAGACCTGCAAGCCCAGCCCAAGTGCCTTGGAAATTTGTGCCCAATCCAAGCCTGGCACCCAAACCAACTGTAGCAGGATTGAGCCTCTCTTGCAGAAGGCCAGCTCCTTCCTCACACTCAGCTTTGTGCATACCCTTTCTGACCTGGGCTCATCATCTCAGACCTACGTGTGTCCCTTGAATCTTTTTCCTGGACACTGCTTTCTAAATTTTTCAAGGAAAACACCCACAGATGAGAAATAGCCAGACTGGTACTATTAACGCCAGCAGCCAAGACCTAGTGGTGTTAGGTGAGTCAGGAGTCCAGAGAAACTTCTCTAGGTTTTTCCCCCAGGTATTCCTTAGACTGGTCAGTTCCCACACTCATGCCCCATCCTTTAACCTCATAATGGGTTACACAATTGTTGCCAGGCTGGTCTCCTGGCCTTTAGACTCTCTGCTCCACATCATTTCTGCATGGAGGGGGCTAGATATATCCTCTTATGTCACCATAGTCATTATATTTCTCAGCTGCTCAAGAACCATCCATGACTCCCCAGTGCCCTCAGAATAAGGTCCAAACTCCTTGACCTGGTGTTCAAGGAAGCCCAGAATCTGGTCTTTCTGCATGTACCCCAAATAGTCTGTTCCAGCCAAACTAATCTTCTCATTGGCCTCAGCATGCTTCCCCTCCAAGCCTTTACTCACGGGTGTCCTGTCCTGCCCTTTCCCACATACCCCTGTCCGAATCTCACCTCTCAAATCCCAAATGAGTTGACTCCAATCCCATTTTTCTATGAGATGCTACTAACAGTTCCAGGTTTAATTAGGAGTTTTACTTTACAACTTTCTTTCACCTTCATTTGTTTTATTTAAAATAATTATTAGCTAATAATAAGAGCTTCCTTTTAATGAAGGAAGAGCCCTGGTATCTATGCCAGGCACCACACACACGTCACACATAATTTTATATTCTTTCCTTGGTTTATGAATGTTTGTTTTTCTTATAAAAATTTTTCTAACACACATCAAAAGTCTGGATTTTCAACAGACCTGGTTATAGAAGGTGACATGGAGATTCAGAGAGCCTGAGTAACTGGCCCAGGTCCCACAGCAGGTGAGGCTTGTGGGTGAGATCGGAGTCCTGGCCTGTGTCCTTTCCACTCTTACATGAACTCCTACAGCCCTGGACACAGGAAGGCCCAACAGCCTCATGTTACAGAGGAAAGGGATTGAAGGCCAAGAGCTTTTTCCCTTCAAGGCCATGCAGGAAATCAATGGGACCTTCCATTTTAAAAAAAATTTGTGATAAAGCACACATGACAAAAAAATGTACTATTTTAACCATTTTACAGTGGGCAATTCAGTGGCATTAAGTACACTCTCAAAGTTGTGCAGCCAACATTACTCTTTAGTTCCAACTTATTTCATTACCCCAAAGGAAACCCTGTACTCATTGAGAAGTCTCTCTCTTACCTGCTGCCCTCAGTTCCTCATAGCCAATAATCTGCTTTCTGTTGCCTATTCTGAAAGTGAAAAAATGAAAGTATTAGTTGCACTGTTGTGTCTGACTCCTACCAGGCTCCCCTGTCAATGGAATTCTCCAGGCATGACTACTGGAGTGGGTTGCCATTTCCTTCCCCAGGGGATCTTCCCAACCCAGGGATCAAACCCAGATCTCCCACACTGCAGGCAGATTCTTTACTGTCTGAACCACCTATTTTCTGAACATTATATAAAAATGGAATCATATGATTTGGGGCCTTTCATAACTAGCGCACAATTGCACTCATCTCACACGCTAGTAAAGTAATGCTCAAAATTCTCCAAGCCAGGCTTCAGCAATACGTGAACCGTGAACTTCCTGATGTTCAAGCTGGTTTTAGAAAAGGCAGAGGAACCAGAGGCCAAATTGCCAACATCTGCTGGATCATGGAAAAAACAAGAGAGTTCCAGAAAAACATCTATTTCTGCTTTATTGACTATGCCAAAGCCTTTGACTGTGTGGATCACAATCAACTGGAAAATTCTGAGAGAAATGGGAATACCAGACCACCTGACCTGCCTCTTGAGAAATCTGTATGCAGGTCAGGAAGCAGCAGTTAGAACTGGACATGGAACAACAGACTGGTTCCAAATAGGAAAAGGAGTATGTCAAGGCTGTATATTGTCACCCTGATTATTTAACTTATATGTAGAGTACATCATGAGAAACGCTGGGCTGGAAGAAACACAAGCTGGAATCAAGATTGCCGGTAGAAATATCAATAACCTCAGATATGCAGATAACACCACCCTTATGGCAGAAAGTGAAGAGGAACTAAAAAGCCTCTTGATGAAAGTGAAAGTGGAGAGTGAAAAAGCTGGCCTAAAGCTCAGCATTCAGAAAATGAAGATCGTGGCATCCAGTCCCATCACTTCATGGGAAATAGATGGGGAAACAGTGGAAACAGTGTCAGACTTTATTTTGTTGGGCTCCAAAATCACTGCAGATGGTGATTGCAGCCATGAAATTAAAAAATGCTTACTCCTTGGAAGAAAAGTTATGACCAACCTAGATAGTATATTCAAAAGCAGAGACATTACTTTGTCGACTAAGGTCCATCTAGTCAAGGCTATGGTTTTTCCTGTGGTCATGTATGGATGTGAGAGTTGGACTGTGAAGAAGGCTGAGGGCCGAAGAATTGATGCTTTTGAAGTGTGGTGTTGGAGAAGACTCTTGAGAGTCCCTTGGACTTCAAGGAGATCCAACCAGTCCATTCTGAAGGAGATCAGCCCTGGGATTTCTTTGGAAGGAATGACGCTAAAGCTGAAACTCCAGTACTTTGGCCACCTCATGCGAAGAGTTGACTCACTGGAAAAGACTGTGATGCTGGGAGGGATTGGGGGCAGGAGGAGAAGGGGACGACAGAGGATGAGATGGCTGGATGGCATCACTGACTCGATGGACGTGAGTTTGAGTGAACTCCGGGAGTTGGTGATGGACAGGGAGGCCTGGCGTGCTGCAATTCATGGGGTCGCAAAGAGTCGGACATGACTGAGCGACTGAACTGAACTGAACTGAACTGAACTAGCTTCTTGTCCCTGGGCCCTTTCATTTAATACTGCAATTTGAGACATGTCATCTATGTTATAGTTTTAAATCATGTGTCAAATGGTTGTATCAAAATAGTATGAGCCCTGAGTGGTAATAGCCCGGAGCCCAGGTTTTCTGATTCCTGGGCTATGGCCAAAAAGAGGAACCTCTCTGCCTGCCCTAGTGCTTGGAGTCTGGCCCACAGTCTTGCATTTCCTCTAATTCAGGAAGCCCCGCTTCTTGCTTTTCTCCCAGACCCTACTTCCACCCCAAACACACAACATCTGAAACAGAGCTGGGCAGCCTGGGCACACCCGTGCTGGTTGAATTACTTGCAGCTGGCAGAGTGTCTGACCTCTGACACAAAGGGCCCAGCAGGCAGGGCTGGGGGGTTCCTCCACCACTCAGCTATGGTCTCCACTCAGCCTTCTGCAGGTCAAGCCATCAGCACTAAGCCTGAGTACCTTCCCCCACGCCCTGCACAGCGGGGTTGGGCTGGTACCCTCTCCAAGGTTGTCTGCCCTGGACTGGTGTGTTTCCTGCATATGCAGCTAAAAACAGCACTCCCCAACAGCTTGAATTTTTCTCCTCCTCCCTTGTGATTCCTCAACATGCACATGACAAGCATCAGAGATAGATGTGAAGGCCAGTTAATTCCGAGTCCGGGGCTGATACTGGTACAGACATGGCTGGATACAGAATTAAATGACTGCCAAGGTCCTCTGCTGACTCAGCACTTGGAGGAGCAAGTGACAAACCCTGGGGCCTTCTGGAGAGCTCTGCCTGCACAAGCGTGATCTTCAATTTTTAGCTTTCCTACCTGGAAAGCAAATCCCAGCCATTCTTCCCACCCTACCTGCTCACTAAGCTAGATGACGTATTGTTAAAAGGGATTTTCTGCTCTCTGGGGACCTCCCTCAAGTCCAATCTCCTGTCCCTACCTCTGGCACCTGAGTCCCACACTGGAGGATCTTGGATTTGGGGGCGGGGGGAATAAGATCGCTAATAGAGGCAGTCTCCAACAGACTCTTTTACTGCTGCTTGTCTCTAATAGAGACAGTGCCAAGGGCTGACTGTGAGAGTGGTAAGCTGTAATCTCCAGTTACAAACACCATACTTGATATGCTGACCTGGCTTCCACCCAAATCCGCTAGCTTCCTCTTCAACCAAATTGTCCTCCCTAAGCCCTTCCGACATAGATGTTCCAGAGCCACCTCCGACTCTTGGTTTGAATGAGTACATTTGGCCTTTTCCTGCAAGGGAGACACAGGTCGCAGGCCTATTGTAGTTGTTAGGTTTCTGCATCTCAGGCTCTGGGTGCGGATGTGAGGTAGGTCTTTGCCTATGTCCCCTGTGCCTGTGTGTACCCGGAGGCATGTGTGCAGTGAGCAGACACAGGCTGTCTCCACCCTCTAGCAGCTGTACAACTTTGCTTCTTGCAGTCAGCACTGCTTTGGGTTTAAGGAGGTGTGTGGTTTATAGATCCCAAGTGCCGTATGTGGCCAAGGTCTCCAGTGCCCCAGCCTGTTCTAGAGGCTTTCTTAGGCCTGGATGGGCTGCTGGCAATGTTTCCCCTCTTGCTGTCTTATCTCAAATGTGACCCAACTGAAGACTCAACAGCTTCTTTATTGGGCATTTCACTTGTTTCCAATCGTCAGGCTGTTATAAATGATGCTGCAAGGGCCATCTTTGTTCATTTTGTCTGTCACTGAAATGGTCTCAAAGGGAGCCAGAGAAAGACAGGAGAGATGCTCAGAATCCAGTTGGATTTAAATATATTCAAGAGGCGTGGCCCTGCCAGTTTGGAAGAGCACAAAAAGAATTTAGAACAGCATTAAGCAGTCAATAGACAAGTTCTAATGGAGTGTGGAAGGAATGGGGGTAAGGGTGGCGGGGTGAGTGAGGTTTGCAGACTCAAACCACACTTGATAATTAGGGAAGGTGTCACTCAGGGCACAGGCTGTGACACCACCCTATTTGGAGGGTATGGACTGGGAACTGCCAAGTTTAGGCCGAGCTACAATATAAGGGGGCTCCAATTATCCCTACTGTCACGAGGAAAATCTCGAGTCTATTGCTGCAGATCTCATGCCCCAACCAAAAATGTGGTCTCTGGGTGACTCTAGCCTGGCAAGAAAGTCACATCTAGTTGCTTGGAATGGTGACCCTGATCCCCTTCAAATGATAAAATTATTGTTCCTTTAGTGAGCTGGAGGGTTTTTTTTTACCCAGAGAAGGCTTAGAATTAGGTAGGAACATGAAAAAGTAATAAAAATCATGGTATTGCTGGGTTTTTTTCTTATTAAACTTGGGAATAACCAATGTATATTTGGTTCTTAAAGTGTTTGTCTAGAGTAACTGATAGATTAGCCCCATGACTCCATCTTTCCCTGCCCACCCCCCATGGTGGCTTAACCCAGTGACAGTAATAATTTTGCTGTCTTCATTCAGGCAAAATTGCAGCCTGCCCAACTTCAAAGGGAAGAGAAATAAAGCTCCACTTCTTCTTGGGCGGGGTGGTGGGGGCTGGACTCCCTGATGGCTTAGATGGTAAAGAATTGCCTGCAATGCAAGACATCCAGGTTTGATCCCTGGGTGAGGAAGATCGCCTGGAGAAGGAAATGGTAAGCCACTCCAGTATTCTTGCCTGGAGAATTCCATGGACAGAGGAGCCTGGTGCACTACAGTCTATGAGGTCACAAAGAGTCAGACACACCTGAGCAACCAACACTTTCACTTTTCTTCCTGGGGAGTGGCATGATTCTAGAAGGGCAAGTGGAATATTGCTGTGGATCCACGGCTACCCACCTTGTCCAGACAGTCCCTCTGAAGCCCTTTAGGTTTTCAGCAGTCATTTCTTCAAGGTCCCTTTAGTCTCCATCTAGCACCCAGTCCCAAAGACGCATTTGGAGGCTTTATTATTTTTTTTAAGGGCTCAAAAAAAAATATGGACCATTTTTAAACTATTTATTGAATTTGTTACAATATTGCTTCTGTTGTTTATGTTTTTGGCTGGGAGGTATGTGGGATCTAAGCTCTCCAACCAGCAATAGAACCTGCACCCCCTGCATTGTAAGACGAAGTCTTAACCACTGGACTGCCAGAGAAGTCCCTGGCAGCTTTATTATGGCACCATCTTACCTCCAGGCCCCTCAGTCACATGAAGTATTTCTTGCTGTACAGGAAACCATCCCCAAGTGTGGTAGCTTAAAACAATGACAGCACTCATTTCTCTCATAAGTCCTCAATTTGGGGCAGGACTTGATGGGAATAGCTCATCTCTTTTTCATTCCGTTGAGCTAAAGCAGCTGGAAGGCTGTGGCCTGGCCTCCCCTGGAGGCTTACTCACCCACATGTCTGGGGATTCATCCCAGCTGCAGTTAGCAGGCAGAGACCGACAGATCCATCCATACCGTCCCCACACGGCCTGGGCTTCCGTGCAACGTGGTGGCTGAGCGCCAGGACCACGTGTCTAGAGAGGGAGAGGCAGATGGAAGCAGAACTGCCTTTCCTAGCCTAGCCTCATGAATCACAGTGTCACTCGCACCACATTCTGTGCTGAGGTGTCACAGAGGCCCACTCGACTGCGCCAGCTCTTGGTGGGGCCGCAACAGCGCTCTGGAAGAACATGTAGGACACTGATGTGGCCATTCTGGAGAACGCCAGCCTGCCCTGTTTCTGCACGAGTCTCTCCTTGGCTGTGGGCTCACCCCTGGGATGCAAGCTCGCAGGTGCTTTCAGCTGAGAATAGTAGTGACCTAAGGGCTGTCCACTCTGAAGGAGATCAGCCCTGGGATTTCTTTGGAAGGAATGATGCTAAAGCTGAAATTCCAGTACTTAAGCTGAAACTCCAGTACTTTGGCCACCTCATGCAAAGAGTTGACTCATTGGAAAAGACTCTGATACTGGGAGGGATTGGGGGCAGGAGAAGGGGACGACAGAGGATGAGATGGCTGGGTGGCATCACCGACTCGATGGACGTGAGTCTGAGTGAACTCCGGGAGTTGGTGATGGACAGGGAGGCCTAGTGTGCTGCGATTCATGGGGTCGCAAAGAGTCGGACACGACTGAGCAACTGAACTGAACTGAACTCTTCTTAACGTAGGTGTGCACACATGGAAGTTGTGGAGGGGTGCACAGCAACGCTCAAGGGGACGTCTAGGAGTTCTGGGAAGCACATCAACAATGTCTGTTTCAGGACAATAAGACAAAATACTGATAACTAAGAAGTCAGGGTGAATCATATTCCTATTCCTTTCTCGTGCAGTCACAGGCATCTCAGTCTTTCAGGAAACATTAAGTGACCAAAAAATGTGAACCCAAGATCAGCTAGATGCTCATTTATAACCAACAGTTGGCCTGACCTGACATGTCCATCTCTCAAATCCTTTTGGTCTCTGACCACTCAAGGGATGGACCAGTGGCCCTTCCTTGAATCATACTGTTACTCATCTATGACTTGTTTTGATCTAAGAGAGGCTGGAAATTAACTAGTTTGCTTTTACACATGGTCCTGTATGTGTGCAAAATGAAGAAGCCTTTATTCACTGAACATGTTCTTTGAATAAGGTTTTGAGAATAGCTACCAAAATATATTTACATTTTTTTCTTTTATTGAAGTATAGTTACTTTGCGGCGTTGTTAGTTTCTGACGTACAGCAGAGTGATTCAGTAATACATATATATATCTTTTCCATATTTGTTTTCATTATGGTTTATTATAAGATATTGAATATCTTATACTCAATGTGTTAGTTCCCTGTACTACACCGCATGACCTGGTTTCACCTATATTATATATGGTGGTTTGTGTTTGCCAATGTCAAGCTCCTAATCCCTACCCCTTTCCTTTTATAATCATAAGTTTGTTTCCTATAATGAGTTTGCTTCTGTTTCATAAATAAGTTCATTTGTGTTATATTTTAGATTATGTATGCAAGAGATATATGGTATTTATCTTTCTTTTTCTGACTTCACTTGGTATGATAATCTCTAGGTACATCTATATTCCTGCAAATGGCATTACTTCAATCTTTTTTATGGCTGAATCATATTCCATTGTGTATATATACCAAATCCTCTTTATCCATTCATCTGTCATTGGACATTTAGGTTGTTGCCATGTCTTGGCTATGGTAAATAGTGCTGCTAAGCTATAGGGGTGCATGTATCTTTTTGCATTATCGTTTTGTCTGGGTATATGCCCAGGAATGGGGTTGCTGGATCATACAGCAAGTCTACTTTTAGTTTTTAAAGAAACCTCCATACTGTTCTCCATAGTGGCTGCACCAATCTACGTTCCCACCAGCAGTGTAGGAGAGCTCCCTTTCCTCCACCCACTCCCCAGGATTTATTATTTGTAGGCTTTTTAATGATGGCCATTCTGAGAGGAATGGCGTGGTACCTTATTATAGTTTTGATTTGAAGTTCTCTAATAATTAGCAATGTTGAGCATCTTTTTATTACCAAGATATATTTAAAGATCTTAATTGGGCCGCTAAGACTGCAGTGTTTTGATTATGGTGAACTAGCTTCTATGAGAAAACAATGAGAAAGATCTTTGCTCTAAGGATGAGCAAACACGTTCACGGAGGGTGGGCATGAAATAGCTGCAGAACACACTCCTCGCCTGCTGATGCCAGGAAGACTGCTTAGTAGATGAATAGGAAATGTTGGGATGGTGTTATAGAGACTTCTCCATGCTAAGGACATTTTTTGTGCTGCATCAAACCTGGAAGCTTTTCTCTTACTGCCCAAACTTCACAGGCACTTGGACCCTTGTCATCACCACAGTGTAGCTTCTTAGGAAGGCTCAGAATAAAAGAGGAGGATTCACTGAGAGGTCCCAGGGAAGCCAAGAGAGTGTGAGATGCTGTTCCTGAATGGAGCAGACATCCTTTGCTTTGAAGGAGTCAACCTGGCTCCAGTTCTGACATCACAGAGAGAAGAACCTACCAAGCTGCCTCTGTTTCCTCAATGCAACTGACTCGATGGGTCTGAAAAGGGACCAGTGTTGGCAGGAACACTTAGGGGTCAGCAGCACCACTCGCGCCGGGCGGTCCACCAGGCGAGCCCCATGCTGCACCCCCTTCCAGGAGGACCTGTTGGCACAGCAGTAGCACTCACATGACCTCAGGTAAGCATTCAGTCGGGTCTCTGGGGACCAGGAGCTCCCAGCTCTCTAAGGTCCCAGGCCTGCGGCTAGATTCCCTCAACTCTAAATCAAAACTCTCTCATTCTGATCCATGTTAGAGTCTTTAATGCAGAAGAGTTTTAGTACACAAAGTGCCTTCTCTGGGAAGATAACTCATCAAATCTCAGGTCTCTGTCTCCTTGGAGAAGTAAGGTGCTATCCCCAACCACAAGAGAAAGCCATTGGAGGATCCCCAAACACGTGTCTGGACAACACAGAAGGAAAAGAATGATCACACTGGGGAAATAGAGCAGGCTCTTCCCTGGGCGGGGCTTCCCAGTGGCACTAATGGTAAAAAGAACCTGCCTGCCAATGCAGGAGGCATGAGAGAGGTGGGTTTGATCCCTGGGTCAGGAAGATCCCCTGGATGAGGGCATGGCAGCCCACTCCAGTATTCTTGCCTGGAGAATCCCATGGAAAGAGGAGCCTGGCAGGCTACAGTCCATGCGGTCCCAGAGTTGGACATGACTGAAGCAACTTAGCCTGCATGTACTTCCCTTGGGTTCCAGGATGGCATTCAGCCCTGACCTCCCTCTTTCCTCTTCCTCGGTGACCTGCTTTGGGTTTTGCTATGAGGACTGTTTCTTCCGCAATGGGAAAGGCCCTGGATCTGGAGATGGAGGATTTAGAAATTAACCCCAGCTCACCCCCTACTAACTGTATCTGGGACAAATCCTGTAGCCTCTCTGAGCCTGCTTCCTGTCTAAGCCTGCCTTCCCTTCCTCACAGGCATGAGGGGAGGACAGATGAGATGTGTGGGAAATAGCTCAGGGAGTTCCAGAACATTCTATCCTAATATCAGTGGTCATAACTGGCGCTGACTTAGCACAAGGTTTCAGGTTCCCTGTCTCAGGACGTGGCACAAGATCTCCGCAGGATCTGGAAGATACAACAGAGTTGAGTGATTCCTACTGACCCCTGGGTTTGCCCTGGAGGCAGACGTTGCAAGGCCTGACTCAGTGCATGCTTTGAACCTCTCAAACACGCAGCCTCTCAGAGCAGTGCTGTGGAAGGAGGGGACGGTCTATGGATCTGGTGACAGGAATGGGTTCCTCCTGTAAATGACCACTGACACAAAACACAGAAAGTTAGCTTGCAGAATTAATGAAGACCTCAGGGAAAAGCAAGAGTTGGGATGAAATGCCAGCCTCACGCTGTGTTGAGTATGATTGGTGAGCTAGAATCTGTGGCTGGTGTGAGCTGACTACACTCCCACTGCAGCTGCCCAGAGCTTCCACCTACTAGGACAAGCCCTCAGGAAAGTCCTGCCATCAGTCACTTCATCTCTGGTGCAAATGGCAGCTGTGTGCCCCCTCTCCTCCAGGTGTCTGCTCTCCAGAGGCAGAGTGGAAGATGTTGGCCCGGGGTTAGGGATGCTCGGCTCCTGACTAGCAGCTCAGAAAGGGTTTTTAGGGGCATGAGATCTCCCTGGCGCCCCGGCAGTTCCTCGCTTTCTCTGTATTGGAGTCAGGCTGACCTTGGAGAACCCTGACATCTGGGCCACGACATGTCTCCGGGATGATCTTCAACTTTCAGATGAAAGAAGCAAGTCTGGGGAGGAGCTGCACTCTGATCCAAATGGGGCGCTCGAGGCTCACTTGAAAGCTCCAAGCAGAGCCACTTGAAGCTCAGCTGGTTTGCTCAGCTGCGTGTAAAAAGAGGCACTTTTATGAGAA
The DNA here is from genome assembly GCF_042477335.2 of Ovis canadensis. Lineage (NCBI taxonomy): Eukaryota > Metazoa > Chordata > Mammalia > Artiodactyla > Bovidae > Ovis > Ovis canadensis. Next base: position 76,966,291 of record NC_091247.1, on the reverse strand, counting down.
TAGAGGCTTCTCAAGGTCAAAGGCCTTTAGGGGAGGGGATCCCAGGGGTCCAGACACTGGAGAGAGCCCTGCTGCTGCTGCTGCTAAGCTGCTTCAGTTGTGTCCAACTCTGTGCGACCCCATAGATGGCAGCCCACCAGGCTCCCCCATCCCTGGGATTCTCCAGGCAAGAACACTGGAGTGGGTTGCCGTTTCCTTTTCCAATGCATGAAAGTGAAAAGTGAAAGTGAAGTCGCTCCGTCGTGAGTAAGTGTGATTTCAGGTGCTGGGAAGGATGCCTCCCCTCCCCACCACCCTTTAAAAAAAAAAAAAAGATTGTAATCTGATCCTTGTGCTGCAGCTCAACTGCAGATGCCCAGGGGAGGGTCGAAGCACCTCGGTAATTTACCCTCCCCTGTGGAGGAGCTCCAGACCTATCCTTGGAATTTTACCGGAACAAAGCAGATGGGCCCTGGAGGATATCAAAGGCCCAGAGTTAGTAGTTATGAAGTGAGTGCTGAAAAGCAGGCAATGTTAGACACTGAGGTTGTTCTCTCATGTTGCATGTGTGCTAAGTCGCTCAGTCGTGTCCAACTCTTTGCAACCCCATGGACTGTAGCCCACCAGGCTCCTCTGTCCATGGAATTTTCCAGGCAAGAGTACTGGAGTCGGTTGCCATTTCCTGTTCCAGCGGTCTTCCCAACCCAGGGATAGAAACCACATTTCTTATGTTTCCTGAGTCTGCATGCGGGTTCTTTACCACTAGTACCTGGGAAACCCTCTCTCATGTTGGTCTCACAATAATTAAGCAGGGTGGGTCTTATCCCCATTGTACAGATGAGGAAACTGAGGCCCAGCAAGCCATTTGTCTAAAGTCAGTTGGCCTGGAGCAGAGAGTGGCATCACACTCATCCTGCCATTTCCCCCACCGTCTCTTATCTGGCTTAGAGTCCACAGTCCAACTTACCAAGTCTTTATTGCAAATACCCTTAACCTCCTTGCCTTCCTCCCCTCTCTGTTAAACCCAAGCTCACTCCCGCTCTGCGGCTGCAGAAGAGCTTGCATCCGGGCTGACTGTGCGGCCTCTTTCTGTTCATGACCCCAAACTTCACACAACACCAGACACCAGCAGGCCTTCATCACTCAGCTTCCTAGGGGAGCCCTGTCTTGCCTGAACCCTTGCCATGTTCTTTCTCCATCTCATCCTTCCTGGAGAAAACAAACCTTTAAAGGGAACTCCTTCACTGACCTCTCCCCAGTCCCCGGTGCCCACCTGCCTCTCGCTCCTGTCACAGTGGAAGACCCGTCCCTGCTCCTGTCTAAGGCCAAACCTTAGACAGAAACTTCTTGGTCTGCAAACCCTCCCCTGCTCCCACCACATGCTCCCGCATTTCCATCTCCAGCCCTGCCTCTTTCTTGAGCTGTGGAGTCCACATCAAGCCCCACTAGGTGTCCAGTGGGCTGAGGCGGGAGGCCCAAAGCCAGAGAAAGCCTGACCGCTGCTGGGGTCAGTCACGGAGGACAGTGCCCTCAGAGAATGACGACTCATCCCCATGATTTGGGGAGATGAACAAGGGGGAAAAGCCTTGAGAGGTCATTGCCACCAGGAGGGCAATTTCCCACCCGACCCCTCAGATGTCAGTCGCTGCAGAGCAGACTGCCAGCAGGAGAGAATTGGCAAAGGCCTCCTCCATCTCTGCTGTAACAGGCTGTGTCTGTGGCTGCCCTTTGGCCTCAGAGCTGACCCACCTCATAGGGAGGGATTTCAGGGCCAGCCTCTCTCTGGGCAGGTGAGATGGAGTGGGGGGAGGGGTCCAGGCTTAGGTGCTTGTCCTGCTTTGTCTTAGGGGTTGTTGGGGGTGGGGGAGATTTGCCTATAGCCACTGTCCTGGTACTGCTGGGGAAGGGGACCAAGGGAGCCCCTCCCTGCCTGCCTGGGGGCTCTGGGGCTCTGGGTTCCAGACAGGCTGCAGAGGCATCTCATTAGGAAGCTCCCTGACTCTGGGTGTGGGGACAGGCTATTCGTTCACCCTGCTTCCTGAACCATCCCCTCTCCAACTCCCCATTCTTTCCAAGCAGTTTTTTCCTTGGCCAGCGTCTGGGAGCCAATTTATTCAGGCCCTGAGGTTTGTTTTGTTAAGGATTTTAAAATGTATTAAGAAAAGTGCAAAGAGCTTTGTCATCACTTTCCCCTTTCTTAAGTACTTGAGTGATTGGATCAGGAAGTCCCTGTTGGCCTCTTGCCCTGGCAGGCCACCAGGGGTGGCCAGCTGTCCCAGGGGCAGGAAACAGGGGCTCAGTCCTCTCCAAGCCATTCATCTGCCACATAACCTGCCTGGGCTGTAATGATCTGAGGACAGAAGGGGGTGGGTGGGTGCTTCTCTCTGTTCTGTCTCTTCACTCCCTGTTTCACAGGGGCTGGAAGTTTCCAGGAGTCAGAGCCCGGGACTCTGGGGGTCCCAGCTCCCGGGGTACTCTACAGGGCATGAGGAGGACTTGAGCGATGACAGTCACTGAGAAAGGGGGGTGAGGTGCCTGTCTCCATCGTCTCACTGGGTCTAGCCTCCATCCTCTCTGATGTGCCTCTGCCAGGCTGCAGGGTATGGGCCAGGGGTCCCCAGGGTCTGTCCTGAGAGCTCTTCTGGCTGTGGAGAGGATGTTTGATGTTGCTCTGAGCTGAGCTTGGGCACTGAGGAGAGAATGTTCATCTCAAGATGAGTTTATGGGTATTATAGGTTCAGCTGTATACCCCACTAAAATGATATATTAAAGGCCTAACCCCCAGTACCTCAGAAAGTGATCCTTCTTTCTGTTTTTGGTTTAGAAATTAATCTTGTTTGGCAATAGGGTTTGTTACAGATGCAATCAGTTCAGATGAGGTCAGACTCGGGTGGGGGGCCCTGATCCAATATGACCGGTGTCCTTGTAAGAAGAGGACAGAGTTACTCAGGCAGACGACAGTCATGCGACAAGGGAGGCAGAGAGTGGAAAGAGGTGTCTCTAAGCCAAGGAAAGTCAAGGGCTGCTGGTGAAGCTAGAAGAGGAAGGAAGATTCTCCCCAACAGGTTTCAGAAAGAGTGGGGCCCAGTCCCCCCCCTCTCTGACTTCTGCCTCCACAGCTGTGAGACAGTGTATCTTGGTTATTCTCTGCCACCCAGCGTGCGCTGCTATAATACAGCAGCCCTAGGAACTAAGACCGAGGTGAAGGCCAGTGCAGTCCAGAGCACCCATTTGGAGGCCAGTCTCGCTGTCAGTGCCCTGTCTGCCAAGGTTGCCAGTCTGACCCAGCAGGCATCCTCCGCCATCTGTCCCTTCATTTCTCTACTGCTGGAACCCTGGATGGGATGCAATCAGAATCAGGGCCAGGGGGTCCTGTGTGATGAGTCCACGGGGACCTCAGGCAGAGGTCAGGCCTGGGGACAGGAGCTGGGGTCATGAGCTGGGGTCATGACTGCTACAGAGCTTGGTGAGGGTCCGCTCCTGGGAAATTTACTAGACACGCTTGCTCACTGAGTCCATGTGATTGGATTTTCAGCCAAACAGAAATTATCACAGGTCACAAACCTTCAGGATCAACTGGAGGATACTTGATGTTCTGAATGGTAAATTTGTGAGTGATGAGGGTATGGCATTGCGTGAAGGTCCCTGTGCCATTCCAGCACAAGTCTGGCCTGCCTGAAGTCTCAGGCGACCCTGGACATGCAGCCATGCCTCCTGCGTGGTGTATCACGCGTGGGGACTCCGCTGTGCTCCCATGCTCACCACTCCCCCTGAGAAAACTCAGCTCTCCCAGAACCACACTTGGCCAATCGGAAAAACAAATTCAAATCGTCAGTAATAACAATAAGCTGCATTTGTTCACTTCCTAAACCCCGTTCCAGGCATCATCCCATTTTATCTTCGCAACAAGTGGATGTGTTTTATCCCCTTTCATCCCCTTGTTACTGGATGAGGACTCGGAGACTCAGTGAGGTTGAAGGCTGGACCAAAGTTCACACAGCTGGTGATGGGCGGAACTGGAATGCAAGCCTCATTCTGTTTAACTTCAAAGCCCTGGCTGTCTCCTCTGCGTCCTGATGGGGACTCGCTCTGTCCTCTTCCCAGGACAGCTGCCTACTTTCCGACAGGAGCTTTTTAGAAAACCGTAACCCTTAGGAATTTCAGGCACCATAACACACACTGCGGATGGAAAACGTTGGCGTGGCAAGTCCTTCTGGGGCAGCCTATATGCCTGTGAATTCAGAAAAGTCTCGAGGCTTAGTTCTGGGGCTATTTTTAGCTTCTCTCAACCTTGCCAGGCGTGGCCTGAAGTCCGATTGGCCTCCTGGAGCAGAGCTGCCAGGAAGATTGAACTCTGCTTATTAAAATGCTCATGGCATTTGCGATGAGGAGCTTTCCCCAGTTAATTCTAACCTGTCAGTATTCATTTTCCCTTTTGAAGCCCAAATAGCAACGTGTCACCTTCCTAAACAAAGGGCCAGCATTGACTTTGGCCCCCTCTTTGGGTTAAAGTCATGGGAGGTGTAGGCATCAGAAAGATGGGGCTTCTGTTCGTGTGCATAGGAAAAAGATTATGGGGTTACATAAATTATAGGGCACCTATTCCATGGAAGGCAGTACAGTTATTAAAATGCCAGTGTATTTATCAATATGAAAGTCATTTGTAATATGCTATAGAGGAAAAATAAGAACTTACACAACTGTGGAGCATAACCCATTTTGTATTTAAAAATATATCTACACATAATATGTATATGAATAACTGATTCACTTTGCTATACAGCAGAATCTAGAATAACAATGTAAACCAACTATACCCCAGTAAAAATTACTTTAAAAAGTATATCTACACACAAAAATTACCACCAAGGCATATTCTAAAATAGTTAAAATTGTTACTTCTGGGTACTGACAGTGTGGATAATTTTATTTTCTTTCTTCCACCTCTCTGTTTTTTCTTCTAATCTCCCCCCAACCCCCATTTAAACATTATATGTTCAAATTTAAACACAACAAATTTACTGATCAACGTGGAAATTGAACAGCAAACCTCATGCCTGAATTTCGGTGGATATTGGTCTCCCTCAAATCAGGTCACAGTAAACTTATGTTTGAATGAAATTCTATTCAGGCCCATATTCTATTCATTTTTTTTAACCTAGTTTTCTATTTTGAAAAATTTAAAGCCCAAAGAAAAGTTGTAAGAATGGTACAATCAACACCCCGAGTCCTTCACCTGGATGGTTTGATTGATTGCATTTTTGCCGCGTTTGCTCTCTCTCTGTGGTGTTATGCGTATTTCTAACCCCTCAACACCTGATATTGTTTTCTGTGAATGAACAAATGCCTGCAGTGGCAGGAAGGTCAGTCCCTAAAGGGCAAGTTGGCTTGTGCAGTGGGTGCTACCTGAATTCAGCTGGTGCCAGAGGAGAACCAGAGGCAGAATGCCCCCCACCCCAGGCAGAGAGCAGCTTGAAAAAATATTTGGAGGATGGCAGCACAGAGCTTCTACTGAGCTACACAACAGGGAGTGGGATGGCAAGTGGAGGTGAGGCTGAACACAAGCCCTGGGGTGGGGGTGGGGGTGGAGGACCCAAAAGTTCTCAGCTACCACACAAAAGGCTTCCCTGGTGTCTTAGTGGTAAAGAATCCACCTGTCAATGCAACAGACTTGGCTTCAATCCTTGGGTCAGGAAGATCCCCAGGAGGAGGAAATGGTAACCCACTCCAGTATTCTTGCCTGGGAAATTCCATGGACTGTGGAGCCTGGAGGGCTACAGTCCATAGGGTCTCAAAAGAGTTGGACACGCCTTAGTGACTAAACAACCACCCGAAAAGGGTCAAAATGTAAGGGGAGGGACTTCCCTGGTGGTCCAGTGGATAAGAATTTGCCTGCCAACGCAAGGGACACCGGTTCAGTCCTGAGTCAGGGAACTAAGATCCCACTGAGCCCACATGCTCTGGAGCTCGTGTGCCACAAGAAAGACCTGATGCAACCAAATAAATAAACATATAAATATTCACATATAGACGTATTCAAAAGGTGTAAGGGGAGCCACTGAAATTTTGTGTGTTTTGTAGGTCACTCTACTGCCATGACAGACATGGACTTGAGAAGTACAAAGGGAAGGATGAGACAGAAGGCCAGTGAGGGGGCTGTTACAGTGGTCCAGGACAAGGACAGGCCGCAGAGGACAGGAGGAGGGACGCAGTAGCTCTGGAGGTGACTGCCTGGGTTTGTTGAGGCAGTGAATAACACGGGATGGCTCCAGGTCTGGTTTGGAACAGATGCATAGAAACCAGGGCTGTTTCTTTAGATGGGGAACACAGAAGCGGGAAAGTCAGTGGTGTGGGGAAGAGGAGGAGGGGAGCTGCTGACTTCAGTTTGGGTATATTATGATTGAGTAGCTATGGGATGTCCAGGTGGAAATGACCAGCAGGCAACTGATTATGGGTCTTGAGCTCAGGACTGAGGACAGGTCTGGAGATAGAGATACTAGAATCCTAAGACTCTTATGGGTTGGATGACCACCATCTGGTTATCCTGGAGTTGGCCTATTCATGCCTATATTGTAGCATATTTATTAATAGCTCCCTCTTTCACTTGCCTGGTTCAGACAGTGATGTATATGGCACCCTTGAAAAGCTGAGATTTGTTGCTTCCTGTCTTCATTTGATACCACTCCCTGGCTTGGCCTGGCTCTGTGGCTGTGGATGTGGTTAATTACTAGAAGTCCATGTCCTCTGTCCTTGGGTATCCCCACCGTGTTTCACACGCTACCTCTCAGGTGAAAGTGTTAGTCACTCAGTTGTGTCTGATTCTTTGCGACCCCATGGACGGTAGCCCATCAGGCTCCTCTGTCCATGGAATTCTCCAGGCAAGAATACTGGAGTGAGTTGCCTTTCCCTTCTCCAGGGGACCATCCTGACCCAGGGACTGAACCCGTGTCTCCTGCATTGCAGGCAGATTCTTTACCATCTGAGTCACCAGGGAAGCCCCTTTCAGGTAGATAGTGCCTAGACATCTGTGTGTCCTAGGTTGAAGATCCACAGGTCTCCATCTTCTGAGGGAGAGAGGGTGGAGAGGTTCTGTGGGTTATCATGCAGGAGGCTAATGGATTGAGATGGCCCCTGACAATCTCCTACTAGGTATGGGATTTAGGAAATGTCAGAGAAGTGAGGAAACTCTAAAACATTCCCACCTTGCTCCATTCCCTCCCTTGCTCCGTTCCCTCCCTGCCTTCTTGGGTTCTGACAGCTACAGTGCTGGGGAGACCCCATCCCCCAGAAGCCCTGGAGGCGCCCAGTGCTGAATGAATCCTTTGGGAGCCCACCTTGCTGATGAGAGTCACCCCTGGGCAAGCCCTGTTCCCTCCTGGGCTTTGCTTCAGCCAAACAGCCCCAAACATACCCTGGATAGTTTTGCCTTTGGGACCAGGAATGCCCCTTTCCCAGGCCCTCATGCCCCCAGCCCGTGTCTAACTGTTAAAATCGACCTGCCCTTCAAGGCTAACTCATACGTGTTGTGGTGCCCCAGGGGGACTCTCTTGGATCCATCCCTGCTGGATGCGATGCTCACTTCATCTGGAAGGTCCTCGCAGCTCTCACTGCCTTCCTCATTGTTTCATCTGGGCTCTCTTGTCTTACTCTTTGGAACTCAGGGTGGAGACAATTTCTTTTGATTTTTGTATTTTTTTACAATGCCAAACATGGGAATAATCACTTCATGATGTGTACAGGAAATGCGTGATGAGTTCAATTGCCAGGAATTTAGTCTCCAGATAAGAGAGCACCACTGAAGGTTAGGAAGCAGGGAATAGTGGGATGAAAGGAGAATTTACATGTACTCCCGCATTCAACCACTGTTTATCAACAGCCCTTACGTACTTCACACTCTGGTACATAGTGGATTTAAAGAAATAGTCACTGAGTCACTTCAGGGACCTCACTGCAAGACTGAGTGCCTAGTGGAGTCGGGAAGGGCTTCACCAAAGAATTAACATTAAAACTGGGTATTGAGGCATGCACAGGAGTTTGCCAGACATCAGGGGAAGGGTACTGCTGATAAAGGGAATAAAAAGAGCAAAGTCACTGAACCCTAGAAAGGTTTGTGTAGAGAACTGCCAGGGGTGAGGGGGAAATAAGCATGTGGGACAAGGCAGGGAGATGAGTCCAAGGGGGAGGAAAGGGGCCTGACATTGGGGCAAAAGGTAGGGTTTTGGTGGCTCACTGGTAAAGAATCCACCTACCAAGATGTGGGTTTCAATCCCTAGGTTAGGAAGATCCTCTGGAGAAAGAAATGACAACCCACTCCAATATTCTTGCCTGGGAAATCCCAGGAGTAGCCTCGTAGGGTACAGTCGATGGGGTTGCAAAAGAGTCGGACACAACTTAGCAGCGAAAGAACAGCAACAAGATGTGCTGACTGTGAGGCGTATGGAAGATAGGTAGTCGTGAACACGCAGCCGCTCCCCATCCTTCTACTGGGGCTGCCCCGAGCTCCTGGCCATGGCTGTTTTCATTTGGATTGTAGGTCCTTAAGGGGAGCTGCCTGCCCCATACCTCCAAGTTGCCAGCAGCAGCTACAGATCCCACCCACCTCCTCATCTACTCTCCTGGGGACAGAGACCTCAGCAGAACTGGTCTCTGGACTGAACCCTCCTCTGCCACCTGTGCCCTTAGAGGGTGGGCAGATGGCAAGGACCGTCCTCCCAGCTAGACAGCCTTGCTGGGCTGGCGGTGCCCTTTGAATCGTGCAGGAGATGGCAGGAGCCTGCAGGCTAATATCCGCCCTTCCAGGTGTCCAAACTTGGCAGTTCCACCAGTCTCCAGCCAACTGTGTCCTTGCAGATGAAACTGGCTAAAGGAAGGGCCTGGATTCCAAATTGCTCCCTGAGTTTTTTAAAATCACAACTTTGATGTTTCCCATTCTGTCTGCCAACACCATTAGTCCTTTTTCTTTTTTTAATCACCTCTTGTATGCTACCTCAGAGAAGGCAATGGCACCCCACTCCAGTACTCCTGCCTGGAAAATCCCATGGATGGAGGAGCCTAGAAGGCTGGAGTCCATGGGGTCGCTGAGGGTCGGACACGACTGAGCAACTTCACTTTCACTTTTCAGTTTCATGCATTGGAGAAGGAAATGGCAACCCACTCCAGTGCTCTTGCCTGGAGAATCCCAGGGACAGGGGAGCCTGGTGGGCTGCCGGGACATGACTGAAGTGACTTAGCAGTAGTGGTAGTATGCTGCCTACACATCTTGGCCATCCTAGGGTGTAGGATGGCCTCCTCCCCCAACCCTTAGTGCTTACCTCTTCCCTGTTCCTCTGTGGTCTGTTTGGAGAGCAAGCTGGCCTTTGTCTTGTGAATGTTTACACAAATGAAAAATGTCAGAGTTCAATCTATAAAGGAACCCAGGTGGGGAAGTTCCCAAAGCAAACATCCGAAGGTGCAGTGTGCTTCCCCTAAGGGTGGTCCATGGGACAGTGTCAACTCACAGCCTCACATTTATTCAGCACCCGAGGCAAGAGCCCTGCCCTCCTGGAGATTCCAAAATGAAAAAGACAAATCTGCAGCTGGTGAAATCCCAAGGTCAGTGTCACCGTGCTGTGCGAGCTCTTGGTCAGGAGTGTCTTATCCCGGGTGCAGGAGGGAAGGTTTGGTGGAGGAAGGGCTGGAAACCTGGGTGGAAAGTGGACATGCCTCCAACAGGAGAAGACATGAGGAATGGTGAGGACACGTCAGGCTGGAGTAATGGTCTGACCAAAAATCTGAAAGGAAAGCACAGGGACATCGGTGACAGGCCTGGAGGGTATTGGACAGACTCAGAGAGCCTTGAATGTCTATCCAAGGAGTTAGGCTCTTCTGTGTGCAGGAGAGGAAGTGAGGCACGTGGATGGGCATTTACGCCTAGTACTAGTCCTCATGGTGGATATGTCTATAGCCTGGACCTGTTTGTGTTTTAAAAGATGCTCATGCTTCTTATGTGTATCACTGGATAAATCCATTTCTAAAATCCCATTAATTGTAAAATAGTCATATTTCTGAGATAGGAGAAAATGGTGATGTAGTGAAGGAAAAACTTTTCCTCCACCCTCGTAGGTTCAGTTCCAGGGTCTGTGAATTAAAATGACAACAGGTATTAACAGGAAGAAAAGGTTTATGTGCATCAGCCATACATATGGATATGCTCAGTGTTGAGTAACTCAAAGGGATGGTTAGAATTGGGGTTGTATAGACCTAATTTAGTAGAGGAAATGGAAGAGAGAGAAAAAAGTCTCCTATGGGAAGAACAGATGGGTTTCTTTAAGAAAGAAAAATGACTTTTTCGGAGAATAAGTGGGAGATAAGAGAATTTGTGATAACATTTGTCTATACAGCTATGAGTGGCCTTTACCTCTTCTTCAGGGCCATACCAGAGAGAGAGTTGGTGGATTGGCAAATTATGGTATACTTGCTCTTGGCCTCTTTCCTGGAAGTGGACCCATCCCTAAGAGGGAATTTATGATAGTCCTGATTTCTCAGAAGATTCTGCTTTTAGTCAGTTAGGGGGAAGCTCCAAGAAGCCTTCTTTCTGCATCTGTTGAATCTCAAACGTCTACAACTGAAAACAATCGTTATACCAATTTTAGGGTTCTGAGTTACTCCCACAGTAAAATGGGGAACTGTAGGAATTCCTGGCCAGACTGGGGCTGACCTTCACATCCAGAGGAAACCAGTGACTGAAGATTCATTCTCACTGCGTAGGCCAAGCATCTGAATCACTGGGGTTAGGTGGATAATTTCAAAACATAGCTGATGCTGGGGAGTGGAGAGACTTTTGGGGACTGAGTGATCCAGATAATTGTAGTGGTGGTGATGCCCTCCCAGCATGCCCTGGGGTGGTGGGAGCACATTAGTCATGGGCTGGGGTGAGGAGAGGTGGTTGAGGAACAGGGAATAAATAAAAGGAGTGAGCAGTCTTCTTTCCAGCAGGCCTGCAAGGGCGGGCTGGGAGTGGGGGCGGCTGCCGGCGTCCCAGGCAGGGAGACATGAGTCACACCCCGAGACGCTGACCTGCCAGCACCCGGCCTCTCTGGGAGAAGGAGGGAGCAGGCAGGCGCTGGAGGTTCCAAATGCCAGGCTTTGCCTCTCACCATAGCCTCAGGCTAGAGATTTTTGTCATCCCTCATCAGCAACCTTTGCAAAGCCACGTGACCGACTGGCCTCTGTTCATAGTTCTTTTGCCACACTTTACCCTTAAACCATCAGAAGCTCTACTTCTGACCATAAGAGCTGGAGCCACCCAGTCACGGTTCTACTCCTGGGACTGTTCTCTGTTTGGCGGCTGGTTTGTGAAGATAGGAAGGAGGAAAGGCTTGTGTAGTCTTCCCAGCAGCCTGTTCTCCCCCAAGGCCTCAGTTTGCTCTCATTCCTTCCCGTGTGTGACCCTTAGCCCATACAGGAGTTCGTCTGCCCAGAGAGGAGGTCTTTTCTAACGTTCCAAGAAGAACATCTCGGCCCTAACCCGGGGAAAGGTAGCACCTGTAAAGCCAGCCATCACTAGATGGCATAGCCAGGCAGCTGGGTGGGTCAGGACCACTTCAGCTGAGGACAGTTGCTTGCCTCTGGGACCCGCTTTCAAGGAGCCGGAGGCCAGAGTCATGGTCTCCTCCTGGTACTGAGAATGAGTTAGTGCCTCCACCCCCTTTTAAATGTGTTTGGCTGCATGGGGTCTTAGTTTTGCCATATGTGGGGTCTCCGTTGTGGGATGCAGGATTTTTTTTAGTTGCTGCAGGTGGGATCTAGTTCCCTGACCAGGGATGGAACCTGGGCTCCCTGCATTGGGAGCATGGAGTCTTAACCGCTGGACCACCAGTGAAGCCCCAGAGCCCCCTGTTTTATCTCGTCTGTGTTCTGTAGCCTCCTGGCTCACAGCCTCACCCCTGCCCAGCCCAGCCCCTCTCCCTCACCTAGGTCTGTGTCTCTCCCCTTCTCTAAGCCTGGCCTCAGATGGGTGTGCAGCTTAGGGCCAGTGCTGCAGGCTTTACCCTTGCTGGGGGCAGCTTGGGTGGGAGCTAAAGTTGGGAGTTCAACCTCGGCAGAGATGGGCTGAATCTCTCTTGGTTTGGTTTCCAGGATTCTACTTGATGACTCTGGGCAGTCTTGTTAGATGAGCTGAAAAGTCCATCTTTTGTTCCTCTACTGGATGTTTACAATGTCTAGGTACCTGCCTTTTTAAAATATCACCATCTAGAAGAGCTTTATTTTATTTTATGTCCAGTCTTCCTTTCTATCTTTTAAGTGGGAAATAGAAGACCAGAGTGAGGGAGCAATTGAGAGGCTTGCTCTAAGCAAGGGACACAAGATCCCTCCCCGCTCTTTGCCCCTGCACGTTTCTTCCACAGCTCCAGAGCAGAGCTCATATTCCATCCGCCAATGCGCCCCTTGACCTTGACCAGGCACAGCTGGTTCACACTCTGACAGCCCCGGAACAGGAGTGGCTGCTCTGAAATAACTCTGAGATGTCATCCTAGAGCAGAGACTGCCCTCCTTCTCAGAGCGAAGAGGGAAGAGCTGGAAGGACACAAGATGCTTCACATCCACGGCCTCTGGCTTACAAAGCACCTGGCCCTCCCCTGGGATGGGGGAAGGCCGCCATTCCTTGGAGGAGGGGCCCTTGGTGAAATGCTTCCATCTCAGTATTGGGGTGTGGTTGATAACAGAGATTCTCACTATGCAATGCCGTAGTCATAGGCGTGGCAGTGTATGTAAACCTACATTTATATAAATTAAAGTTTCTAAATCAGTTCCTAGGGACTTCCCTGGTGGTCCAGTGGTTAAGACTCTGCCTTTCAGGTCCAATCCTTGGTCTGGGAACTAAGATCCCACATGCCACGTGACATAGGCAAAAAAAAAAAAACCAAAACAGTTCCTATTGCACTAGCCGCATTTCAAGTTCTCCACATGTAGCTGGTGGCTACCTCATCACCTGGCATGGATACAGAGCACTTTCGTCATCACAGAAGGCTCTCTTGGACAGCCCTGCAGGTGACTGGGAGAGAAGTTTGCCAGAATTGATCGAATCCCCTGTACAGCGACCTGGCCATACAATCAACATTGCTTTCATGCTTCTCTGACCTTTTGGTGGACATTCAGAGGCTTCATTCCCTCTGCTGACACGCCCAAGCTTCTTTCTCAACCCAGAGACCTGGTTGCCCTGGCCTTGTGAAACCTCTAGAAAGAATAGGTAGCATGCCTCTGATCCAGCTGACTAGGCCACCCCAAGGATGAATTAACAACCTGACATTGACTCCCCAAATGAATGCCACTCTGTCTCTGGCAGTGACAGCTCTCACTCGGCTGTCCTGTCTCACTGCTATTTAGTAACTGGTAGACACAATGGCACCCCACCCCAGTACTCTTGCCTGGAAAATCCCATGGATGGAGGAGCCTGGTAGGCTGCAGTCCATGGGGTTGCTGAGGGCCTGACACAACTGAGTGACTTCACTTTCACTTTTCACTTTCATGCTTCGGAGAAGGAAATGGCAACCCACTCCAGTGTTCTTGCCTGGAGAATCCCAGGAACGGGGGAGCCTGGTGGGCTGCCGTCTATGGGGTCACACAGAGTCAAGACACGACTGAAGTGACTTAGCAGACACTGGATGACAAGACCCATCAGATGCTCTGATGTCCAGGGATATTCCTTTCCAGCTCCTCAGTGTCACTCCTCCCTTCCCCCAAGCATCACCATCTCCCCAGATAAAATTGTCTGTTAATATCCTAGGTGCAGGCTGTATTGGAATGACTTGGTGGGAGGGGCTTGTTTAAAACGCAGATTTCTTGGCTCTGCACCAAGCCAATAGAATGAGGAGCTCTGTGGGAATGAGGGGGGTGGGGGACCAAATCTGGGAACCACTTCTAGTGAGGGAGCATCTCAGGAACCATCCTTGGAGCCCCTGGAAACTAGAAATTGACCGCCTTTGCATTCCGGGGTCTCCGGTATATTGCAGATCACACCACCCCTGTGGCTGAAAGCTGGATACTGGGAGTTGCTGACGGTGGCAAGATGACAGATGTTTGCCGCACGCTTTTGTTTCTCCACCTGCTCACCCCCCATGCACACGCACGTGTGCACACACAGGGGTAAGTACACGTGCACGTGCTCACTACTGCCCATTAGGTCTGCTGGGCAACTAACAGACCATAAGAAAACCCTGCTCCCAGCTCTGCCTGTGGGGCCAGGAGGAGCTCCGGGCCTTCTCTCAAAAGGCCCTGCTGTGCGGAGCCTCAGCAACTGAGCCCTGAGGACCTGCCTCAGAGGAAACTTCTTTCTTTTCTCTAAATCAGGGTTTCACGACCTTTATTAACCCTGCTCCATGTTAACGAACATTAAACTACCTCAGGGATTCTAATGTGCCTTTATGTCCCCTCTTCTTGTCCCTCCAAAATGTTCTACAGTTTGTGTTATAAAAATAAGAGTTCCCCCTCACTTCCCAAATGTAAAATTATATACACATAACACCTAACAGAGGATGAGATGGCTGGATGGCATCACAGACTCGATGAACGTGAGTTTGAGTGAACTCTGGGAGTTGGTGATGGACAGGGAGGCCTGGCGTGCTGCAATTCATGGGGTCGCAAAGAGTTGGACACGACTGAGTGACTGAACTGAACTGAACTGAACACCTAACAGAGCATGAAGGCATAGTTCATTACTGGAAAGAAAGGCATACTGCTGGAACAGCATCTCTCTAGCAGGAGAACACCGGCCCCGCCCGAGACTCAGATTCAGGAGGTCTGGGTCCTGAATTCTGGGTCCTGCCCAAGAATATGCGCTGCTGAGAGTTTCCAGGTGCCACAGCTGCTGCCACCACTGGGCAGGGAAATCACACTTTGAGAATCACTGCTCTAGGAAGACTGTCCTCTCTCCAACCCTTGAGCCCAAAGGAAGTTCAAGCCTTTGTTTAAAACACCCAGATCATCACATGGTCTGGTCTGTCTCTGTTCTCCCTCCTTCTTCAGATCAGAGGGTCTATAAGACCAACCCTGTTGTCAGTAATGCTGATGGCCTTTCCTGGGGAATCTTCTTATTGTTATCAGACCAGTTTTCTGTCCCTGCAAAGACTCCATACACGTGGGGTAGCTGTGAAGACAGGAGATGAGAAGAGGAGCGAAGAACCCTTTCTTGCCAAAGCTATACTGAACACACGTTTCCAAACTCTGCATCCAGGGGGCTGGGTGTCCTTCTCCGTAATTGGTAGCAACCACAGCAGAAAACTTACACAGTGACTCTGAATGACACTGGTGGAGAATACAGGCCTTCTGTTCCAGCCAGGACTTGGAACAATCATACAGGTTGTGTATTTATTCAGGCTTTGCCGTCTTGGCAATGAAGAAGTTTTGTGGAGTAAATGAGCAAAAGATGGAGAACATTTTTGCTCTGTGTTTATAGGTTTTGACATTTCCCAAACGATCCATCTTGAGGTCTCACCATCAAGCAGGCAAGCAACCCTCTGACACTCTTGTTAGAAGTTTCACGCCATTTATTTTTTGCCCCAGGAAGCAATCTAATTCTCTGCCACCGAGGCTGTCAGGCAGTAACAGAGTGCCTGAGCTCACTCCGTTGTTTATGGGGCTTTTTCTGAATCCCCAGCCCTTTCCCATAGATGAGAAAAATCAATGAAAATCTCTCAGCAACAAGCCTGAATGGCCCATCTGTCCCCAGCTGTCCCCAACCCACTCTTTGTTTCGTGCCCCTCACATCGATCAGCTAGGCTATTTCTACTCTGGGCTGCTCAGTCTTACCTGGACATTTACACTCAGTTAAAGGAACTTTGAGAGAAGAATGGCCCAGATGGTGATGGACTTACATGCATGCCTTCCCAGGAAAGCCCAGAAGGCTTGAAAGATGTTATCTAGGGAAGGGTCCTCCAGGGGACACCACTCTGCCTTCAGATATCCAAGCAGCTACCAGGTAGAAACCTCTTGGTCTTGCTTCCTGTGCTCCAGAGGGAAATCCTATTTTGTCAATCAGGCTATTTGCTGGGGTTTTTCCTTCTCCAAGTGGGCTTCCCCAGGTGGCTCAGTGGTAAAGAATCCGCCTGACAATGTAGGAAACGCAGGAGACACAGGTTCAATCCCTGGGTCATAAAGATCCCTTAAAGGAGGAAATGGCAACCTATTCCAGTGTTCTTGCCTGGTAAATCCCATGGACAGAGAAGCCTCAGCAGGCTACAGTCCATGGAGTCATAAAGAGTTGGACATGACTGGCTGAGCATGCACACAGGCCTCTTCTTTGGGCATCTAACCTTGGTGTTCTTTGGAGCCTTTCTCCCTCTCTCCCTCCCTCTCTAGGAAATTTCACTTCTTCTTCTGGCTCTAAATGTCATTTGTAGGCTGATGACTCCCAAAAGCATATCCCTGGCCCAGATCACTTTTTGAAAATGTAAACGTATATATTCAACTGCTGACACACATTTCCACTTGATATCTCCCTGACATTTCCAAATATGTGCAAAAGTGAACTCTTGATCTGTGCCCCTAACCCAAATCTCATCCTCCCACAATTTTCCCGTCTTGGTGAATGGCACCAGCCTCCACCTAGTTGTCAAGTCAGGGATTTGGGAATCATTTCTGGCACCTCCTTCTCATTCATACTCCACATCCAGCCCATCAGCAAGCCCTGTTTATTCTCCCTCTAAAATGTGCTCTGAGTACCTCTCCTTCTCCCACCTTCGTTTCCACCACCCTCAGTTAGGCCTCCCCTGCCTCTCATGGGGTCTGCTACTGGTATTTCAACTGGCTTTCCTGCTTTCCCATCACCTGCCTCCACACAACAGCGAGAGAGACATCTGAAAACTCCGCATCAGATCATGTCATCCCCCAGCTTAAAACCTCTCAGTGGCATCTGAGACAGAATAAAGCCCAGGCTCTTCCCAAGACCTGCAAGGCCCTGCATGATCAGGCTCCACTTCCCCCTGTCACTTCATTTGATACCACTCTCTCTGTCACCATCAGTGGGCACTTGAGCCACTCTGGCCTCTTATAGCTCCTCAGATGCACCAGGCTATTTCCCGATCCCTCTGCCTGGGCTTGCCTTCCAGGGTGCCCCCACTCCCTTCCATCTTTTAGTTCTCATCTTACACACCACCTTTCCAAAGAAACCATCTGTTTTAGTTATCCACTGCTTTGTAACAAATCATCTCCAAACCTAGTAGCTTGAAACAACCACCATCTTCTTCTCACAGATAAGCTTACCCCAGGTAAGCTACCTGGGATTTAGCTGGTAGTCCCTGTGCTGGTCTTGCTTGGGGCTTTCTCTCTCTCTCTTTTTTAAATTATTTATTTGGCTGTGCAGGATCGTAGTTGTGGCATGCAGGATTTTCAGTTGTGACATGCGAACTCTTAGTTGCAGCATGTGGGATCAAGTTCCCTGACCAGGAATCGAACCTGGATCCATGCATTGAGAGGTTGAAATCTTAGCCACTGGACCACCAAGGAAGTCCCAGGGCTCTCTTACGTGGCTCCAATCAGACAGCGACTGGGGCTGAGACATTCAAATGGTTTCACTCACAGTAACCAAGATGGTTACTTGGCAGGAACATTCCAGCTGGAGCACTGGGCTGACTGGGTTTTTCTATGTCATCCCAGGGGCTCACCTTCTCCAACATGGTCTTTCCAACAGAATGGTCAGACTGCTTTGGGCCTGGGTTGATCCCATTAAAACACTTGTTAGAATAGAGAGCCACAGATATGTATATTTCTTAGTGTGGATAACTGGCCTCCAGGAGTCTTGGTGTCATATAGTAGAAAAGAACAGGAATTTGGAGACTAAGATTCAAATCCACTTCTGCCTCTTGCACTTTAATTAAGACTCTTTTGGGGGACTCCCTGGTGGTACAGTGGATAAGAATCTGTCTGCCAATGCAGGGGACGTGGGTTCGATCCCTGGTCCAGGAAGATCCTGCATGCCACGGAGCAGCTAAGTCCGTGTGCCGCAACTACTGAGCCTGTGTGCTGCAACTATTGGGACCTGTGTGCCGCAACTACTGGGACCTGTGTGCTGTAACTACTGGGACCTGTGCATCCAAGAGCCTGCACACTCAAAAAAGAGTAGCCCTCACTTTCTGCAACTGGAGAAAGCCTGCTCACCACAATGAGATCCCGCACAATCAAAAACAAAACAGATTGTTCTTTGCAGAAGGACTCTTTCGGCTGCTAGCCATGGGAACAGGTTCTGGCTTGCCTAAGCCAGAAGGGGATTTGTTGGAAGGATCCTAAGGCAGGGCTGATAACAGCAGTTCAGCAGTGGGTGTCAGTGGCCTTTCTCCAGAGCACAGCTACTGATCTGTCTCACCCTCCGTGATTCCTTATCTTTGTGTCTCTCATTCTTTCATTTCAAGTCTCACGTCTCTTAAGATTCTGCTTGATCCAACTTGGGTTCAGTATCACATTCCTGGTCAATACGTCAGCTAAGGCCAGAGGACAGGTACAGAAAAGGCTGCCGGGACCCCCTGAGAATGGGGTCCAGGGCCAGAAGAGGAAAGCAGCTCATTTTCCACTTGCCTTGCTTCATTTCTCTGAAGAGCCCTCATTCCTTTTGTGGAAAAAGAGACTCAGAAGCCAAGATCTGGTCTCTAGACATCCTCACCGCTATTGGGATGTTGCTGCTTCCAGGGGCCTTCAGAGATCAGACAGAGGTAGAGAACACACACACACACACCCAGAGTCACACCTGCAAGGGTTAATAGTCAGCCACCTGTTGCTCTGGCTAAGCCCTGAGAAAATCACCATGGGAAAAGAATAAAAGCAAAATATAGCAATACAGCATAACCCAAATAAGAGTACATTGGGTTGATCAGTTGGGGTCGTCATACCCTGCTAAGCTAAGGAAAAACATAGTGTGGGCCTTAATGCTGGGTCAGTGCAAGTTCAGAACACTGCTTGTGCACACAGTGAGATGCTTTCCCAAGGCATATGCGGGTCTATGACCTCCAGCTAGGGATAGCCCTTGTACAAGAAAATAACAAAGATAGTTTAATCAATAAAATGGGAGACGTGGCCGGGGACACAGGAGGCTGACTTCATCGTAGCAGAACAGATGCTTTCTGCTTGCCAAGACTAAATAAGAGTGATGTGGCTCTGAGGAACAGGGCTCTGGACCCAAGAGGTCTTAAGTCTCCCGGTCCCATCTTTAAAAGTTTAATCATGTCTCTAGTTTCTTTATCCCAAACTGTGCGTTGACCACTTTCAATCCCTACCTGCTGTGCTGGCCACAGCACACACCCACATATGTCTACATTTATTTCTGTCTCTCGGAACATGAAAAATAGAGAGTTCACATGGATGCCTGAAATTGCAAACCGATACCACAGGGTTAATGTTCGTTTTCTCTCTTTCTATATTTGTTAATCTACTGATGTTGATAACCATACTGTGGTTGTGAAGGAGAATGTCCTTATTTGAAAGAAATACACACTGAATGTATTTACCCAGTGATGGGGCATGAAGTCAGCAATTTGCTCTCAAACGATTCTGGAAAAAAATATCTCCAAACCATATTTGCAACTTTTCTTTGAGATTTTTCAAAATAGATTTATTTTTAAAAGTGTTCGTAGGGAATTCTCTGACTGTCCAGTGGTTAGGACTTGATGCTTTCAGGGCCAAGAATGCAGGTTCAGTCCCTGATTGGAGAATAAGACCCTACAAGCCTCACAGCATGGCCAAAAAAAAAATTTTTTTTAAAGCTCTCATACAATGAATAGCCCTGCATCTGTGTCATTTCCTACATAGGAAGGGGGAAATGCTATGTCAAAGGGCCTATGCATTTCTAATTGTAATGACTATCACTCCTATCCCCCTCCGTGGTGGCCTTATCAATTATAGACACTCCCACCACAGGAAATGGGCTTCCCTGTTGGCTCAGACAGTAAAGAATCCACTTGGAATGCAGGAGACCTGAGTTCGATTCCGGGGTTGGGAAGATCCCCTGGAGGAGGGCATGACAACCCACTCCAGTATTCTTGCCTGGAGATTCCCCATGGACAGAGGAGCCTGGTGGGCTACAGTCCATGGGGTCACAAAAGGTCAGGCATGATTGAGCGACTAAGCACAGCACAGCACAACAGGGAATGGTGTCCCCACATCAGTGTTTTATCAAATTTTAATTTTTTAAAAATCAGTTGATGAAATCTGTTCGCTTTTGTACTTAAAAAAAAGTTCATTTATTTATTTGGCTGTGCTGGGTCCTAGTTGCAGCATGCAAATTCTTAGCTGTGGCATGTGGGATCTATTAATAGTTAACTGACCAGGGATGGAACTTGGGACTCCTAGCCACTTGACCACCAGGGAAGTCCCTGTAATGTACTTTTAATCTGCATTTCTCTTATTGTGAATCAGTCTGAGCATCTTTCAGAGAGACTCAGAAGCCAGTTGTATTTTTCTTTCCCTGAATGATTGGGGCACAATCTTTCCCCATGTTTTTATTGGCTATTGTTCTTTTATTCCTGTAGTTATGTTATTGATTTTATTTAGGACCTCTACGCATGATGGAAATTACCCCAAATGTAAATTTTAAAGATGCTTTTGTATAGTTTTAATGATTATGTAGGCATATTTATGATCTACTATTTTAGAGCTTTTTGGTTTTGTTTTACACCAACAAAGGATTATTCACAAATCTTTCCCCTATGGTTTCTTGTAGTATGTTTTTAAGTTTTATTTATTTATACATTTAGATATTAGACACAATTGATATTTATCCTCATCCAACTTCATGGTTTTTCCCAGCTCCATTTATTGAATAATTCCTTTCCCCCAGTAGTTTGAGATGCTGCCTTTACTGTACATAGAATTTCTCCAAGTATTGGGATCTATTTCTGGGGTTTCTGTTCTGCCCTTGGATCTCTGGGTTCTCTCTGGAGACACAGTTTCTCATCTGTGTCTCTGGCTCTTCTTCTCTCCCTTCCTCTGTTTCATTGCACCCATCCTGTGCTATGCTAGTACATTTTCCCTTCTCTCTGCCAAACGGATCTCATCCAGCTTCATGGCCTTAAGTATGAGCCATGCATTGATGGCATATGACATTATTTCTCTGGCCCAGACCTCTCCCCTGAACTCCAAGCCCATGTAGCCAGCTGTCCTCTGAGTCTCCCCTTTGGAGGATTAATCTGCATTTCAAATTTAACATTTCTGAATCGGAACTCCTTATCTTTCCCAGAACTTGATTCTCCCACGAAGTTTCCCAGTCAAGAAACAACAGCCCCATTGTTTCTGTAACTCAAGTCAAAAATCTTCAAGTATTTTAGAAAATATTTGTTTGTCTGACTGTGCCAGGTCCTAGTTGCAGCATGCGGAGTCTTTGATCTTCATTGCGGCATCCAGTATCTTTAGTTGTGGCGTGCAAACTCTTGGTTGTGGCATGTAAAATCTAGTTCCCCTACCAGGGGTTGAACATGGGCCCTTTGCATTGGGAGTGTGAAGTCTTAGCCACTGGACCACCAGGGAAGTCCCCCAAATCTTCAAATCTTGACTTCTCTCTCCCTCTGTACATCCATTCTCGCTATCAAGTCTTGTCAGTTCTGCCTGCAAACATGCAGAATCTAATCAGCTCTCACCATCTCCACCACTGCCCTATCGTCCCTCACCTGGGTTATAGCAGTAGCTTCCTAACCAGTGTTTCTGTGACATCTCTGATTCTCCCCACAGCGGCCAAATCAATCCTTTTGAAAAGTAGTCAGATCCTTTCTCCTCTGCTCATAACTTTCCAATGACTTCCAAAACCCCACAGAAGTTCCCAAGAGCCACCTAACCTGGCCCCCAGCCAACTCTCAGAACTTCATTTTCTTCCATGCTCCCACTCTCTTGCTGAGCTCCAGCAGCATTAATCCCCACTCTGTTCCTTGATTATACCAAGAGGACTCCTGCCTCAGGACCTTAGCACAGGCTGTTTCTTCTACTTATGATGCTCTTTCTCCAGGTATACCTGAGACTCTCTCCTGCACCTCCTCTGTGTATTTATTAAAATGCCACCTCCTAGGAAGGTCTTCCCAGACTTCTTTGCATAAAATAGAAACCCTATCCCAACTTTCTGTCTTCTTACCCTGTACTTCAGTCAGTCAGTTCAGTTACTCAGTCGTTTCCAACCTTTGTGACCCTATGGACTGCAGCATGCCAGGCTTCCCTGCCTATCACCAACTCCTGGAGCTTGCTCAAACTCATGTCTGTCAAGTCAGTGATGCCATCCAACCATCTCATCAACTATCGTCCCCTTCTCCTCCTGACTTCAATATTTCCCAGCATCAGGGTCTTTTCCAGTGAGTCAGTTCTTCACATCAGGTGGCCAAAGTATTGGAGTTTCAGCTTCAGCATCAGTCCTCCCTGTGAATATTCAGGACTGATCTCCTTTAGGATGGACTGGCTTGATCTTCTTGCAGTCCAAGGGACTATCAAGAGTCTTCTCCAACACCACAGTTCAAAAGCATCAATTCTTCAGCACTCAGCTTTCTTTATAGTCCAACTCAAATCCATACATGTCTACTGGAAAAACCATAGCTTTTACTAGACAGACCTTTGTCAGCAAAGTAATGTCTCTGCTTTTGAATATGCTGTCTAGGTTGGTCATAGCTTTTCTTCCAAGGAGCAAGCATCTTTTGATTTCATGGCTGCAGTCACCATCTGCTGTGATTTTGGAGCCCAAGAAAATAAAGTCTCTCACTGTTTCCATTGTTTCTGCATCTATTTCCCATGAAGTGATGGGACTGGATGCCTGGATGCCATGATCTTAGTGTTCTGAATGTTGAGTTTTAAGCCAACTTTTTCACTCTCCTCTTTCAATTTCATCAAGAGGTTCTTTAGTTCTTCTTTGCTTTCTGCCATAAGGGTGGTGTGCTTACAATCCTGGAATATTGCATATTTATTTATGTCTGTTTATTGCTGAAGAATTGATGCTTTTGAACTGTGGTGTTGGAGAAGACTCTTGAGAGTCCCTTGGACTGCAAGGAGATCCGACCAGTCCATTCTGAAGGAGATCAACCCTGGGATTTCTTTGGAAGGAATGATGCTAAAGCTGAAACTCCAGTACTTTGGCCACCTTATGTGAAGACTTGACTCATTGGAAAAGACTCTGATGCTGGGAGGGATTGAGGGCAGGAGGAGAAGGGGACGACTGAGGATGAGGTGGCTAGATGGCATCACTGACTCGATGGACATGAATCTGAGTGAACTCTGGGAGTTGGTGATGGACAGGGAGGCCTGGCATGCTGCAATTCATGGGGTCACAAAGAGTCGGACATGACTGAGCGACTGAACTGAACTGAAATTGTCTATCTTGCTAGCATGAAAATCCCCACGAGGGCAGAGGTGTATTATTTTCTTTTACTGACACTCTTTTGCATCTAGAAGAGGCCTATACTAAGTCCTCCATAGCCTTATGTGGACACAGAAGTTTATCATATGTCACGTGCTAAGTCACTCAGTCATGTCCAACTCTTTGCAACCCTGCCACGTTCCTCTGTCCATGGAACCCTCCAGGCAAGAATACTGGAGTGGGTGAAGCTATTCCCTTCTCCAAGGGGTCCTCCTGACTCAGGGATCAAATCTGGGTCTCTTGCATTGCAGGCAGATTATTTACTGTCTGAGCCACTAGGAAAGCCCATCATATATCACACTTGGATGTATATAAGAAAGAAAATTTGAATGAGAAAAATTGACTAAAGTAGTTCTAAAGTGTCTTTACATTCTTATTTTGATTCTGACCATTGATGTCCTTGTCTTTCCCACCACTTTTGTCCTCTGTGCCTACAAGAGTCCCACTTTGATGAAGCAGCATTTCTTAAAAGAATACCCCACTATTGTGTCCAAGAGTTTCTTCCAAGTTGCTGACAATCTTGGCCAGTGTTTTTGTATATTGACAGGTGATGACAATTACCTCCTGATTGCCACCTCAGTGGCAGATGTTAAATTGCAAAAACAACAATCAACAGGAAGCGGAATAAATGAATTAAGGTGCTTATCTAGTAGGACTGATCCCCCCAGTTATTCTCCTTTTCCACTTTTTTTTCCTAATTATTCTTGGCCATTTTTTCTCTACGAGTAAAGTTAGGAAATCTTGTTTATACAAATAAATGACGATAAACAACAAATAAATAAATGCCAATAGTAGAAGCAGAAACATATAATCACTTGATTGATTATTTTATGTAACAGTTGCAACTGCTTTTTGTATTAGAGTTGTATCAACAAATACCAGGTAGTCACTCCCAACCCATGCTCCTAGCAGACATGGCCAATCCATCAGGAATCTATTTTTCATGCTTCCCAGAGGAAGGCCTTAAAATCCTTTTCAACACAGTATTCCAGGTAGCCATTAGCAGTTGATTAGAGTCTGCACATAGATTAAATGCACCAAGCCAACAGTCACTCAGGACACATGAAAGTGAAAGGCCAAAAAACTGTAAATCTGTTATCAGTTCTTCAACAAGACAAGATATGCACTCTAAACACCTCTTGTTGTTGTTCTTTAGTTGCTAAGTCATGGCCGACTCTTTGTGACTCCACGGACTGCAGCATGCCAGGCTTCCTTGTCCTTCACTATCTTCCAGAGTTTGTTCAAACTCATGTCCACTGAGTCGATGATGCCATTCAACCATCTCATCCTCTGTCGTCCCCTTCTCCTCCTGCCCTCAATCTTTCCCAGCATCGGAAGTCTTTTCTAATGATCAATAACCTCAGATATGCAGATGACACCACCCTTATGGCAGAAAGTGAAGAGGAACTAAAAAGTCTCTTGATGAAAGTGAAAGTGGAGAGTGAAAGAGTTGGCTTAAAGCTCAACATTCAGAAAACGAAGATCATGGCATCTGGTCCCATCACTTCATGGGAACTAGGTGGGGAAACAGTGGAAACAGTCAGACTTTATTTGGGGGGACTCCAAAATCACTGCAGATGGTGATTGCAGCCATGAAATTAAAAGATGCTTACTCCTTGGAAGGAAAGTTATGACCAACCTAGATAGCATATTGAAAATCAGAGACATTACTTTGCCAACAAAGGTCTGTCTAGTCAAGGCTATGGTTTTTCCAGTGGTCATGTGTGGATGTGAGAGTTGGACTATAAAGAAAGCTGACCACCAAAGAACTGACACTTCTGAACTGTGGTGTTGGGGAAGACACCTGAGAGTCCCTTGGACTGCAAGGAGATCCAACCAGTCCATGCTAAAGGAGATCAGCCCTGGGTGTTCTTTGGAAGGAACGATGCTGAAGCTGAAACTCCAGTACTTTGGCCACCTCATACGAAGAGTTGAGTCATTGGAAAAGACTCTGATGCTGGGAGGGATTGGGGGCAGGAGGAGAAGGGGATGACTGAAGATGAGGTGGCTGGATGGCATCACAGACTCGATGGACGTGAGTCTGAGTGATCTCTGCAAGTTGGTGATGGACTGGGAGGCCTGGAGTACTGGGATTCATGGGGTTGCAAAGAGTTGGACATGACTGAGTGACTGAACTGAGCTGAACTGAACTGAAGCTCTTTTCATCAGGTGGCCAAAGTATTGGAGCTTCAGCTTCAGTATGAGTCCTTCCAGTGAATATTCAGGTTTGATTTCCTTTAGAATGGACTGGTTGGATCTCCTTGCAGTCCAAGGAACACTCAAGAGGCTTCTCCAACACCACAGTTTGAAAATATCAATCCTTGAGCGCTCAGTCTTCTTTATGGTCCAGCTCTCACGTCCATACATGACTACTGGAAAAGCCATAGCTTTGGCATTTGTTGGCAAAGTGATGTCTCTGCTTTTTAATATGTCTAGGTTTGTCATACCTTTCCTTCCAAAGATCAAATGTCTTTTAATTTCATGGCCGCAGTCACTGTTCACAGTGATTTTGGAGCCCAAAAAATAAAATGTCACTATTTCCACTTTTTCCCCGTCTATTTACCAATAAATAATGAAACAAGGTGCCGTGATCTTCGTTTTTTGAAGGTTTACTTTTAAGCCAACTTTTTCACTCTCCTCTTTCACCCTCATCAAGAGTCTCTTTTGTTCTTCTTCGACTTCTGCCTTTAGAGAGGTATCGTCTGTATATCTGAGGTGGTTGATATTTCTTCCAGCAATCTTGATTTCAGTTTGTGAGTCATCCAGCCTGTCATTTCGCTGGATGTTGTACTTTGCATCTTGTTGTTGTTTAATCGCTACGTCGTGTCTGACTCCTTTGCCACCTCATGGACTGAAGCCCGCCAGGTTCCCCTGTCCCTGGGATTCTCCAGGCAAAAATGCTGGAGTGGGTTACCATTGGTTCTTCCCCAGTGGGTCTTCCCGACCCAGGGATTGAGCCCGCACCTACTGCATTGGCAGGAAGATTCTTTACCACTGAGCCACCAAGGAACTGTAAGCAGGGTGACAACATACAGCGTTGACATACTTCTTTCCCCGTTTTGAACCAGTCCATTGTTTCATGTCTAGTTCTAACCTGCATGCAAGTTTCTCAGGAGACAGGTAAGGTGGTCTGGTATTCCCATCTCTTTAAGAATTTTCCAGTTTGTTGGACCCACACAGTCAAAGGCTTTAGCTTAGTCAATGACTAAACACCTCCACCCCTCCTTTGGAAAAAATTGAAACCCTGTATCAGTTAAAGGCTATTTAAAGACCTCCCCATCACACCCCCAGTTTAGCTGAGTTCAAAGCTAAGTTATGAACCTGCAGCCCTGCAGCCAGTCCATGGGGTCGCAGAGTCGGACGCGACTGAGCGACTGAATGAACTGAACTGGGGAACTAAGATCTCTCATACCTCAAGGGTGAGGCCGAAATAAAGAAAAAAAAAGGTTAAGTGAGGACACAGGGTGGGGTCCTGATTCAATAAGATTGCTACCCTCATCAGAAGGACACCTGAGTTCTTTAGTTCCCCACCCAGGGTTCAAACCCAAAACGCCCCTGCGGTGGAAGCACATAGTCTTAACTGGACCACCAGGGAAGTCCCTGTCCTCATTTAATCGTAATCACTTCCTTAGAGGTCCTGCCTCCAAAGAAAGCCTGCGAATTGGAGTTTCAACATACAAATTTTAGGGGACACACTCAGGCCATAGCACTAAGCATAACACCGGGAGAAAACGTTCTACTTTGTCGGTTCCCTAGGAAAAGCAAATATTCCCTGGACACCTGCACGGGCTTGACCTCAACACCTGAGATGATCAAGCTGAAGGATTTATCAGGGACTAGATCCAGCAATGTTGTGTTGTGTTGGCAGGAAAAATCCTTTGTCTAATTATGAACCGCCGCATCCCAGAATTGTGGGGCGAAGTCTGTTTTCCATTTCTTTTAACAGAGCTTCTCTCTGTGACAGTTCTAGCCAATTAAGCCTCCTCTGCAGGTTCCAGGCAGAGAGGGCTCTGTGTATGGGCTATATTTAGTGCCCAGGTGGCAGATGGACATGGGCCATGCTGAGCACAGCATTACTGTGCTCACCACCCCAGCTGTGCCAGGATGGCTCCCGGGGGCTTGTGTGGCAACACGGAGGCTCCCCACGCCTGTGCCAACCCAGGCCTCCTGCCCAGCCCCAAATGGCTTTGGAAAAACCTGCCTTAGGTGGCACAGTGCCTCTTTATGGGCACTGTGCCTGGGGCCTGCTGGCTTTTTAAGGGCTTGTAGAAAATATCTGAAACCTGAGTTTAGAATGTATTGGTTCCAAGAGACAAAAGTTTCTAATTTGAAATCAGTAAATGTTAATTAAATGCCCAGAAAATGTCAGTGGTCACCTACAGTTTAACTCTTTGTTGTTAGTCACTAAGTCATGTCTGACTCTGTGAGATCCCATGGACTGTAGCCCGCCAGGCTCCTCTGCTCATGGAATTCTCCAGACAAGATCACTGGAGTGGGTTACCATTTTCTTCTCCAGGGAATATTCCCAGCCCAGGGCCAGAACCCGTGTCCCCTGCTTGGCAGGTGGGTTCTTTACCATTGAGCCACAAGAGAGGACAGTAGTGGGGAGTTCCCAGTGGTTGGGACTCCGTGCTTCCAGTGCAGGGGACATGGGTTCAGCCCCTAGGCAGGGCACTAAGATCCAGCATGGCAAAACAAACCAAAAAAAGGTAAGAACCACAAGGATAGTTATTTTAAAAAGCTAAAAGGTATAAAAGTCCTTTCAAATTTTCTAGAGCAAAGAGATATTTAGCATGGAGTTTGGGTGCCTTGTGATGTTTGCTATGATGTGGGAGATCCCCTAAGGTCAGCTTGCCCAGGGCCTGGCCCAGGTGTGTCCTCTAATGACTATGAGGACTTGACATTTGGGCAAAACCTGATTCCCAGCCCACCTGCTGCCGTGTCTCTGAGGTTGCCTAGCCGCGCCAGGCCCCAACACTCTACAGCAAGTTGCTCACAAGGTCATCTAGGAACCACGTCCAGCATTTGGAGCTCTTGTTTAAAATGCAGCTTCCTGGGCCTCAGGACCTACTGGATCAGGTTATCTAGGCAAGGCCCCAGGAAGCTGTACTTAGAACCAGCTCCCAGGTGATTCTGATACACAGTAAGCTATATACCAGAGCTAGAGAGCGCATGCTTCCTGTTTGGCAAAGAGCTGAGCTGAACCAGTGAGAAGCAGGTCTCGGGATAGAAAACGGGATGCTGTGAGGTTCATGGCAGAGAACTGGGGCCAGAGCCGGGACCCAGGGAAGATGTCTAGGACAGGAAGGGCAGCAGGTAAGCCCAACAGACTGGGGCTTGTGCTCTTTCTGGGTCCCGAATTTTCCCACCTGCCCCAAGCCAGCCTATGGGGCTCAGGGCTTAGGCACTGGCAGAAGCTCTTCAGGGCTGGATCAAAAGGAAGGCAGGGGGCGGAGGGGCAACATGCACTCATTTATTTAGTGTACGTTCATCCATCTAATGTTAATGAAGCACCCACTCTGCCCCGGATGCTGGGCTAAGCCCTGGCCATACAGCAATGAACAAAAATGGATGTTGTTACCTGCCTTGTGAGGCACACAGATCTGGCATAGCCTCTGGGCACATCTAACAGGGCTACCTGGGCCTGGCAACAGCTGCTGGGAAGTAAAGGGGGTGGCCCATTTCATCCCTTCCATGGCCCAGGGAAGGGGGTCCCATTTCATTCCAGGTAGGAGGGGCTCAGGCCATCGCAGACTCTGAGGAATGTCAGTTGAGGGGTTCTGCATCATTAGCCAATCAACCAGTAAGTCTTAACACCTGCCTCTTTCCCCTTACCCCATCCACCTCCAGTTCCTATCCATTCTACTTTTTAACAATTTTTAACACCAAAAACATTTTGTACTGGGGTGTAGAAGGAGGAGGGGATGACAGAGGATGAGATGGCTGGATAGCATCAGCGATTCGACGGACATGAGTTTGAGTGAACTCTGAGAGTTGGTGATGGACAGGGAGACCTGGTGTGCTGCCATTCATGGGGTCGTAAAGAGTTGGACACTACTGAGTAACCGAACTGAGAGCCAATTAAAAATGTTTTGATAGTTTCAGGTGAACAGGGAAGAGACTCAGCCATACATATATATATATCCATTCTCCCCCAAACCCCCCTCCCATCCAGGCTGGCACATAACATTGAGCAGAGTTCCAAGTGCTATATAACAGGTTTTTGTTGGTTATCCATTTTAAATACAGCAATGTGTACATGACCTTCCCAAAGTCCTTAACTATTCCTTCCATCCAGCAACCGTGAGTTCGTTCTCTAAGTCTGTGGTCTCTCTGTTTTGTAGGTAAGTTCATTTATGTCATTTCTTTTTAGATTCCACGTATTAGGGCTGTCATGTGCTATTTCTCCTTCTCTGTCTGCTGACTTCACTCAGTATGACACTCTCTAGGCCCATCCATGTTGCTGCAGTCTTGTCCGTTCTACTTTCAAAATATCTCTTGCCCTACCCACTTCTCTTATTCCCCCTGCCATTAGCCTAGCCCAAAGCCATGATCTTCTTCCTCCAGGGTGACGGCAGGAGCCACTGGCCATTGTTGTGACAGCACCATTCTAAACCGTCTCTAAAACATTACCCTAACTCCCACCAGGGACAGGGATGCCCTGCTTATAGCCTCTCAAGTGACTTCCCAGGGCTTCCCTGGTGGCTCAAACAGTAAAGAATCTGCCTCAATGCAGGAGACCTGGGTTCAGTCCCTGGGTTGGGAAGGTCCCCTGGAGGAGGGCATGACAATCCACTCTAGTATTCTTGCCTGGAGAATCCCCATGGACAGAGGAGCCTGGTGGGCTACCGTCCATGGGGTCGCAAAGAGTCGGACACGATTGAACGACCAAGTACAATACAGTGACTTCCCAAGGGGCTTATTTAAAATGAAATCCTAACATGATTTACAGAACTCCTGATGACTGGCCCCAGGCTTTCTCACCGACCTTGCTTCATGCAGACACCCCTGCCCCAAAGTTTGTTGGCCTGAGGACAGGAACACACCTGGAATGCCTTCCCCCACTTCCTGTCCTGTTGCCCGAATGATTGCTAGTCATCCTTTAGGCTTCTACTTAAATATTCCTTCCACAGAGATGGCTTCCTTGGCTACTCCCTACCCTTAATATAAATGCGGTCCCCTGTCCATTTTACCTTTACTTTATATTCATAGTATGGACATAATAATTATAAATTTCATTTTCTTGTGATTATTTAATAACTAAATCATAAGCTCCTCCAGGCAGAAAGCTGATCTGTTTTGTCACTTTTGGCACACACAGTACCTAGCACATTGGTACTCAATAAATATTTGTTGAATGAATGAATGAGCAAGCACATCCTCATGCTGCACTTGTTCCAAAGTGTCCATATTTGTGGCAGGAGTCATGGGAAATGCAAGGAAAAGGAAGAGATCATAGTCCCTGTGCTTTGATAGATTTGAGAAGATACTTCACTAACAAGACATTTATATTTGTTATTGACTAATGAATAATGAATTATTCCAAAATTTAGCAGCTTAAAATAATAAACATGTATAATCTCACACTGCTGCAGTGGGTCAGGTTTTTGCAACAGTGTAGTTGGGTGGTTCTGCCTCTCATGAAGTTTTAGTCAACATGTTGGCCGAGGCCTTGGTTACTGAGGCCTCAGTTACCTGAAGGCTTGACGGGGACAGGAAGATCCACTTCCAAGATGGCTCACTCACAAGTCTGCCATTAGTATTTGTTGTTGCCTAGTAACCTCAGCTCATCATCACACGAGCCTTTTCATAGGGCTGCTTGAGCGTCATCCTGACCTTGACATGGCAGCTGAATTCCTCCAGAAAAGGTGATCTAAGGGATTTCCCAGGGGGCACCAGTGGTAAAGAATCTGCCTTCTTATGCAGGAAACGTAAGAGACATGGGTTTGATCCCTGGGTCTGGAAGATCCCCTGGATGAGGGCATGGCAACCCACTCCAATAGTCTTGCCTGGAGAACCCCATGAACAGAGGAGCCTGGTGGACTACAATCCAGAGGGTCTCAAAGAGTAGGACACAACTGAAGCGACTTAGCAGGCATGCACAGACAATCTAGGAGAGTACAAACCAGAAGTCGCACTGTCTTTTATGACCTAGCCTTGGAATTCACACTGATGTTTCTGCCGCATCCTATAGGCTACAGAGTTCAGCTCTACTCATGAAGGTAGAAGACTACGCAGGAAGTGAAGATCACTGGGGTCCATTGTAGAGGCCAGCTACCACGTGGTCCCTGCATATAAATGTGAATTCAGAAAAGGGAACAATCTCTGGAATCATTAGGGTTGATTTGATCAATGAGGTTGATTTGCCCTGTACCCTGAGGAATGGCTAGCCACTGGAGAGTCCTCCATGAGTGGAGGGAAGGCAGGCCAAGTGGGAGCAGAGTATGAGCAAAGGCACTGAGGCAGGGAATGGACATCATTGTTAGAGAGGACAGTGTTTGGTGAGGTAGAGGTAATAAGATAAAGTAGGCGGGTGACATCAAGTTAGAGCGGCTTTGGAAGGTCGGTAGTAAGAAGCACTGTAGGATGCTGTGACGACTGGCTGTGCTGACACAGAGCTTCAGGAAGCATCACCAAGGGGCAGCATGTTGGGTGGCTTGGTTTGGGGTGAGGCTATGGCAGATTCACGAGCCGTGGCCTGGTGAGAACCAGAGTTAAGATACTGGCATTAGGAGAAGGAAACAAGGCAGACTTATTTGGGTTTTTAAAAAACATTTATTTGCCTGTGCTGGGTTGTAGCTGCAGCATGCAGGATCTTAAGCCTTTGTTGCTACATGCAAAATCTTTAGCTGGTATGTGAGATCTTTAGTTGTGGCATGTGGGATCTAGTTCCCTGACCAGGGGTTGAACCTGGGCCCTCTGCACTCCCACTCGACCTGCACTGGGGAGTGCCGAGTCTTAGCCACTGGACCACCAGGAACATGCCAGAGTTTTAGGGATTATTACAAAGAAAGAACCAACACTACAGAAAGCCTGGGAAATGGAGGATGAGGTCTGCACCCCAATTTGTCCTGTGCATAATGTGGGGGGCATGTTAGTACCTGCTCCACCCGCCCCCCAGCATTGAGATTTGTATCATGTGATAGATGAAACTACTTTGATAGAAGCTGTAGACAAGAAGGGATTAATATTGTAGGAATGATTTACCTGGGGAGCAGTGTTTATTTTCAGTCAGAGGGAGGTAAAAGTTGGAAAAAGAATAGGGACTGTTTGGGGCCATGCCTGTCCAGCAACCCATCCCTCTATCCTTTCTAGCCTGATGGATCTAAAACCCAACACCTCTCTTGTCCTTTCTTTGTGCCCCATTCTTCTCCCAGTTACCCATCTATAGTCTGGGCATGTGACTCCATGGTCCTAGGGAACCTGCAGTCTCCCCATTTTCCTTTACCCCAGTACAAGCCCACAGCAGTCAGGAGACTGTGCTGGGGAAGCATTGGCAGCCACCACCAGTTACTGCAAAAGGCTGAGTGATGTGAGAGACTGGGTCTTGTGGAGACTGAAGCCATACCCGAAGTGACCAGAGCAGAGGAGATGCTGACCCAGCCAGCAGACTCTGAATTTCAATGTCTTAACCTCTGTGTCTGTCTAATCTCTCCTGGTCTACTAAGTTCCTTGCCCACAGATAAATTTGCAGAGAAAACACAGTTGTTTTCCTCTTTGCTGTGTTTATCATATGCACAGCCCTGTGGTTACTTACTCTCATTGTGTTAGAAATAATGAGGTTCTGGACTTGCATTGTCATTTCCAAGTACTTTCACAAACATCATCATGAAGGGGCATATAATGAAAAATAGAGATATCATGTATGAAGTATCCAGATTTACGCCCGGTTACTGTCATTCCATAGACTCAATCTTCTCATCTGAGAAATGGGATAGCAATAGAACCTACCTCATCCAGCTACTGGGAAGATTGAATGAAGTTCAGCATGGTGCCTGGCAGGTCATGGTAGGAGGGCAGAAACCTCACTCTCAGAGTGCCTGCAGGCTGGTTAGGGAGATACGTGGGGGGAAAAATGTCTGCTTTTTTTGGGCTGCCTGGGCTTTTGTTAATAAATTTCCAGAGGGACGTTTCCGCCACTTGCCTTTTTTTAGAGACATGAAGAGAGGAGAATTGAAAACATTTCCTATGTTGAAATGAAAGGCACTATTTAATCTTGTCACCATCTGCCTGCACTCCAGGCTGGGAGCCCACAGGCCCGGCTCCCTGTTTCCTAGCGACAGGCAGGCACACCTTCCCCATTAGAGAAGAACGCCCACTGCAGGGAATGCTTCCACCCCAGGGAACTGGAAGTGAGGTGCCCCAGACCAGAAGGGGGCCCAGTCTTCCTGGATGTTTGTCTTTGAACAGGCCACCTTGTTCTTCTCTCCCAGGGTCACACAGCAGTAGGGCCAACCCTTAATTTGCAAAGTCCTTGAGGTCACCCTCGGTGCCTTGAGCCCCCTTCTCATCAACAAAGCTCTCAGGCTGTTTGCTTTTCAGAGGGCTGCCATAACAAAATACCACAAGTTTGGGGGCTTATAACAGGAATTTACTTCCTCACAATTCTGGGGGTCAGAAGTCCAGAATCTGGGTCTGCTTAGGGTGAGTCCCTTCCAGGACCTCTGTGGGAGAACCGGCTCTGTGCCCACCTTGAGGTCCCAGTAGGGTCCCCACCCCCTGATATTTCCTGGTTTGTAGGTGTACCACTCTCTACCTCCATCTTCACAGCTTTCTCGCTTTGTCTCTCTGTCCTCTGTTCTGTCTCTTACAAGGACACTCATAATTGGATTTAGGGACCATCCTAATCCAGAATGATAACATCTTTCTATTTTTACCTAAATTACATTGCAAAGACCCTCTTTAAAAAAAAAAAAAATTCACTTGGCTCTGCTGGGCCTCAGTCGTGGCATATGGGCTCTAGTTCCCCAACCAGGGATTGAACCTGGGCCCCCTGCACTGGGTGTGAATAGTCCTACCCACCAGACCACCAAGGAAGTCCCACCCTCTTTGAAATAAGATCATTTCAGAAAATCTGAGGTCCCAGGTGGACAGATCTTTGCAGGGGCGGGGAGGGATGCAATTCAACCCACTGCAGAAACTAGCAAGTCACCTGGGCTCTTCCTGTCCAGGCGAAAAGGTTTAACAAGTGACTCTTAGGACAGTGTGTGGGGACGCCCCTGGATCTCACAGTCAAGCGGTATGTATTTTGAAAGTGGAGCTTGGGACAAGGCAACACCTTAACCAACGAAGACATAGCCCCTGTGGCGATTTCCCTCAGGGAGATGCTTTCCAACAAGGTGTCTTCCTGGTGATCCTGCTTGGCAGCAGCCATGTCTATGCAACCGTGCAAACAGCAGAGAGGCACCCCAACCTGTCTTCAGTTTCCTAAACATCTCCCTCTGATAATGAAACTGGAACCTGATCATCTGAAACCCCCACCTTTTAGATCTTTTCCTTTAAAAAAAAAAAGGCAACAACAACAAAAAAACTGTCACACGCACTTATCCTTTTTTGAATAGATAATACAGTTTCATTGTTTCAGCTTCCAAAGGAACAAAAGGATATTCTGTGAAGATTCTCCCTCCCACTACTGTCTCCCCACCACTCACCTTTCCAGAAGTCACTGATGTTTCAGTCTCATGTATTCTCCAGAGACGCATAGATAGTCAGATTTTCTTCTTCCATTTACTGCTTAAGTGATAGCTACTGTACCAGCTTTTGTAACTTGCTGTTACAAAAAACCTTGCAGTACATTCTGGGGATCTCTCAGTAGCAGTCATATGAAGAGAGCCTGCTCGTAATTTTTAAATTACGAGAAGTATGGCAGAAGTATCCACTATGAGGAAATACTGCAGGGCACCACCCAGTGCCCAGTCAATGGTTACAGGGGCTGTTCCCTATGTTTCCTGCTGCTACAAACAGCTGCTTGGAGCAACTCTCCATGGGCATCACGTCCTACATGGGTGGCAATAAGTCTCCAGGTTAACGTGCTGGGAGTTGCCGGACTCCCCTCCCTCCATCACAGACCTTCTGGACTTGAAGGCCCTGGACTGAATGGCACAGCCTCGGAGAACCTGTCTTGTGTTAAGATGGCAAGTGCTCTGCAGGTGGAAATGCACCATGAGCTAAAGCTTTGACACCAGCTAAAGCTTTGCCACCAGGGACAACCTGTGTCAAGGTCCCTGGACTGAGGTTGGACTGGAGACTGCAGGCTTGGTCCCAACTCCAGTTCTGCTCAGAGTGACCTTGGTAAGTCACTCACTCTCTCTGTGTGAGTGGGTACCTTAATCCCTGTCACTCCCTCTTTCCCAGATTTTAGGATGAGATAGGCAGATGTGTTCCAGAGCTCACTGTAGGCCAGGTCCCAACAGCAATCACATCCTGTTTGTTACTAATAATGGTGGCTATGAAATAGTGTGAACCCCATTTCACCCCTCCTGCTCCTGTGTCTTTCCAATCTCACGTCCTTGTTGTTGTTCAGTCACTAAGTCATGTCTGACTCTTTGCGACCCCAAGGACTGCAGCACACCAGGCTTCCCTGTCCTTCACTGTCTCCCAAAGTTTGCTCAAACTCATGTCCATTGAGTCAGTGATGCCATCCAACCATCTCATCCTCTGTCTCCCCATTCTCCTCCTGCCCTCAGTCTTTACCAGCATCAAGGCCTTTTACAATGAATAGGTCTTTTCCAAAGTATTAGAGCTTCAGCATCAGTCCTTCCAATGAATATCCAAGGTTGATTTCCTTTAGGATTGACTGGTTTGCTTTCCTCGCATTCCAAGGGACTCTCAAGTCTTCTCCAGCACTGACTCTCTGAAAAGAAAGATAAGGTTGAGGAAACATCTTCCTTTTTGGAGTTACCTGGTCTGCTGGGGCAATGTGGGCTACAGGCAAGCAGGTCTGGGAGGTCTGACCCAGCAGACCCCAAGGGCCAGGGAGGGTTGTGTGGGAGATCCCAAGGCCAAGTGACAGACAGGTGTCTGAGAGGACTTTCTGCCAGGAGGCCTCAAATACCAATAGCTAACACTTGCCTGGTTCTTTACAAAGTGCTTTCTCATATGCTTTCTCAGTTAATGTGTGATTCAGCCAGATTCTTAGTAATAGCAGAGTTAAGCAGTAAAAGAATCTAGTCAGTATTCTGGGTGGGAGCTCACAGAATTGCCTTCAATTTGAAGTATGCTGCTCAGAAGTCAGATGGGAGCCAGGAAAGAGGCTGAGAGACCCCATGGCCTCAAACACTAGATGTCACCCAGGCTGGACACAGGCCACCAGAGGCTGAGGTGATCTCTTAGCACAAATTGTCATCCCCATGGCCCACCTCTGTGACTATGGTGGGCCCACTTGGGTCAACGTCTGTGCTGCCCTTTCAGATCACTCCAGGATGAGCGCCCCCTTCTGGCCTGGATGCCTGATGAGTGGAGTTGGGGCAGAGCCTGTCACCAGGGAGGTAGAAGTGGGTGGCCTTTTCAGTTTCTCCAGTGAGAAGCCAGCTGCTCCAAAAAGAGTTACAGAGGGGAATCCTCAGTCCTAAGGAGGGTGGATCAGATGTTGGGTAGCAGAAGGGCAAATGTTCATGATTATTTGCACAACAATCTTGGGGTCTAGGTCACTGTATGCATATCTTACTTATTGAGGGGTGCTGGGGGTAGGACCTTTACCTGAACCAGGGCTACTGGGATCTTGGTATCAAACCTCTGCATATCTGTCCTGACACTGTAGCTGATTGTTCACAACCAGTATACCATTAGGGATGCAGTCCAGAGAGCCCTTCAAGAACCCTCCTCCCCTAGAGAGTTCAGAGGGATCACAGCCCAATCATCACCTTGCTTTTGGACTTTCAACTTTCAGAACCATGACACACTTTACTGTTCTTTTAAGCCGTGTTTGTGGTAAATTGTTGACAGTCTTAGGAACCGAATACAGGCAATTGTTTCAGTTCAGTTCAGTCGCTCGGTCGTGTCCGACTCTGCAACCCCATGAATCGCTGCATGCTAGGCCTCCCTGTCCATCACCAACTCCCAGAGTTCACTCAGACTCACGTCCATCGAGTCAGTGATGCCATCCAGCCATCTCATCCTCTGTCGTCCCCTTCTCCTCCTGCCCCCAATCCCTCCCAGCATCAGAGTCTTTTCCAATGAGTCAGCTCTTCGCATGAGGTGGCCAAAGTACTGGAGTTTCAGCTTTAGCATCATTCCTTCCAAAGATCACCCAGGACTGATCTCCTTTAGAATGGACTGGTTGGATCTCCTTGCAGTCCAAGGCACTCTCAAGAGTCTTCTCCAACACCACAGTTCAAAAGCATCAATTCGTTGGCTTTCAGCTTTCTTTATAGTCCAACTCTCACATGCATACATGACCACTGGAAAAACCATCGCCTTGACTAGACGGACCTTTGTTGGCAAAGTAATGTCTCTGCTTTTGACTATGCTATCTAAGTTGGTCATAACTTTCCTTCCAAGGAGTAAGCATCTTTTAATTTCATGGCTGCAATCACCATCTGCACTGATTTTGGAGCCCAACAAAATAAAGTCTGACACTGTTTCCACTGTTTCCCCATCTATTTCCCATGAAGTGATGTGACCAGATGACATGATCTTTGTTTTCTGAATGTTGAGCTTTAAGCCAATTTTTTCACTGTCCACTTTCACTTTCATCAAGAGACTTTTTAGTTCCTCTTCACTATCTGCCATAAGGGTGGTGTCATCTGCATATCTGAGGTTATTGATATTTCTCCCGGCAATCTTCATTCCAGCTTGTGCTTCTCCTAGCCCAGCGTTTCTCTTGATCTACTCTGCATAGAAGTTAAATAAGCAGAGTGACGATATACAGCCTTGACGTACTCCTTTTCCTACTTGGAACCAGTCTGTTGTTCCATGTCCAGTTCTGTTGCTTCCTGATCTGCATATAGGTTTCTCAAGAGGCAGGTCAGGTGGTCTGGTATTCCCATCTCTTCCAGAATTTTCCACAGTTTATTGTAATACACACAGTCAAAGGCTTTGGCATAGTCAATAAAGCAGAAATAGATGTTTTTCTGGAACTCTCTTGCTTTTTTAATGATCCAACAGATGTTGGCAATTTGACCTCTGGTTCCTCTGCCTTTTCTAAAACCAGCTTGAACATCTGGAAGTTCACAGTTCACATATTGCTGAAGTTTGATCATCCTAAAAAGGTTTTTGGGCCCACCATCTATCTGGACTCCAGCCCCATAGACCCCCTATCTCCCACCAACTTGTGATCTCCCCTTGGTTGCCTGGATCTTGCTGCCCTGTCAGTGGCCCCTCGTGGTTGGAGGGCTCAGGCTCCCCCTCTTCCAGCAGAATCTCCTCACTAAGCTCCCTCCTTGGGTGGGGGCCAGACTCCCTAGGTGCCCTTCTATTCCCTCTGGGCCCTGGTCCCTTCCTTTCCTTCTGGGTCCCTAGGGCCCATGCTGAGAGCAACATCCATGACTGAGCCACTGGTGGAAAGCACTGATCTTGGGAAAAAAGGCTCTTTGTGACTCTTGGGCATTGCTGTGGCTCCTATCAGCTGTGGAAAAATCAAAGCACCTGCATGCCTAGCCTAGAATTAGCCAATTCCCCCTAATTGCCTGAAGAACTCACCTGAGCAGAAAGGGTACTGTCACCATAGATGACTAGGGTGTGAACTAGGTGTGTAGACAGGGAAGAATGCAGCAAAGTGTGTTTGTTAGAGTTCTTCTCTGTGTCCCATTGTCTCTGCAGGCCCAGCAAACATTTGTTTACCAATAACTCGCTTTTCCTTGGTTGCCTTCCTCCCCTTGGAGGTTTCAAATCACTACCCCAAACATCCTCTCTTGTCTTGAAGATGTTATTTAAGGTGAGGGTTCAGCAAGTTACTCAGTTTTCCTTGATCTCTCCTATGAATACACATTATTAAAAATTTGCTTGATTTTCTCCTGTTAATCTGTCTCATATCAAGTTCATTCTTAGAACAACCAGAACTTACAAGGGTAGAGGAAAATGTCTTCCTCCCCAACATTTACCTTGGGGTAAATGAAACATCAAACCTGCCTGGAAGTGATGCAGTCTAGTGAAGAAAGACAGACAGACGCTCAGCAGCCATAGATGTCCTTACCAGATGACAGTGAGGGGATCCTCTCCAGCATTAGGATCAGCAGCCTAATTCCCCAGGCGAATCACCCTTGGAATAGAACATGCGGGTCCCAAACTGCTACCAGGATGGAGCATCTCCTGGGGAGGGTGCTAGAGGGCAGAGGGCAGACCTCCCAGAGGGTGGGGAAATGGTACCTAAAGGAAGACAGACTTGGTGCCACCTCCCACCTAGGTCTCTGGGCTTTTGAGGTATAAATGGATGCAAAGAAGAAATGGACACGTTAAGAGTGGCTGGATTTGATTTATATTGAAAAGGACAGGAAATGAGCTGGTTGAGAGAATGAGGAGGACTGAGCTGTGGTAGACACAGTCATCAGGCTGTCCTCTGTGCTATCATATAATCCTTCTCTGGTATCTTATTGGATGGCTATAGGAAAGCTTTCTCCTGTTCTTCAGTTACTTCTGGATGCCAGACTGAGGATTCCTTCAGTGCTGACACTGACATCAAGGCGAGGACAAACCAGATGCTCCTGGAGGTTGCAGTTGAGTGGAACCTGCATATATTGGAGATGTGGGGACCTCAGATGGGGAACTGGGGAGCAAAGGCAAAGAGATGGGCAAGCACTTTGTGTTCTGGGCTGAGAAAGAGCCATTTGGGCAAAGGTGCCAGTCTGGGGGGGAGAGGAGAGGAGGGCAGTGTGGGGCTGGCTTGCGGGCTACCTTTTGGCACCATTCAGTGCCAGGCTAGGGGTGTCTTCTTGGATTTTAAGCATGAGGAGACAGTGCATATGGGGGCATATGGTGTCATCAGTGTTGCAGAAAGCTTTTCAGGTTTGTCTGCTCTTCCAATCCTTCTCCCTCCTTCCTTTGCTTTTTTCCACTGAGAATGAGACCACACTTCTCCTTGGCTGGGACTCGAACCCAGACACACCTCTGGTTGGGACTTGAGCCCAAGCGATGAGACTGGAACCCACTGTCTTTTAAATTAAAACTACCCACCTGATCTGAAATCGCAGAACTTGTCTCAAGACTTAATGAAGCTCAAGTTCTTTCATTCTGGTGCAGAAAGAATTCAGGGAGAGACAAAGTGATGTATTAGTATAGGATACTTGTGAGAGGTACAAGAAAGGGACTTCCACCCTGAGAACTTAGTGGGCTCCAGTTTTAAAAGCAAAGGAAAATGTGGAGGGGGAGAAGATCACCTTCTTCGTCATTCTTTGAGTTTTCTGTCATAACTCCTCCTACATGTTGGGGCGGGGGAGCTTTTGATCCTATATGGCTCTGTCATGATGCTATGGAAATGAACAAAAAGGCAGTGATGTATACTAAGATATGATAAATCATCTCAGGTTTCAGTATAATTTCATATTTTCCTTATATTTTTATTTTGAGTGCACGCAGAGAAGCATGTCCTAGGAATTGTCAACTTACTGACCTCACTGGGCAGGACATGGGTCTCATTCCACCGTTGCTTCGAGGCATGTCTCACGCTTCTATTGCATGGTTTTGTTGCTAAGCAATTCTGCTTTCTTGAGTGGTCATTAACTTATGGGGCAGGGAGGGTCTCCCACACTTTTTTCTCTACTTATAATCCCTTAGTGGGATTAACTATTTAATCACCTACATTGTCCCTTCATTCTGTTACTATCAAGAATATCTACTGGAAATCAGTCTTGTTGGAGGTTGCAGGAATTACACTGAGACCCAGACCCACCTCCTAGGAGCTCATCTCTGGCTGGAGAGACTGATAGATTAAGACACACCCTTCAATGTGGTCTAGTGGACACATATAAATTGCCTGGGAGCGCATAAGAGGACCCCCAAACTCAGCCTGGCTTCTCAGAGCTAGAGTCACTTGAACTGAGTCTTAAGGAATAAGTCATTATTCCAGGCACAGAAAAGAACAGAAAATACGTGTGATGTAGGGAATGGTCATTGTTGCGGTTGGGACTCTAAGGTATGTGTTTGTATGTTGGGAGAAAGGAGGGTAGAGGTTAGAAATACACAATGTGACCAGATGGAAAAGGCCTTGAGTGTCCTACAAAGGACTCTACCCTTATCTTAAAGCCCAGGTAAAGGTCACACCAGCTTCCCTGGTGGCTCAGTGGTAAAGAATCCACCTGCCAATGCAGGAGATGTGGGTTTGATCCCTGGGTTAGAAAGATCCCCTGAAGGAGGGCGTGGAAACCCACTCTGGTATTCTTGCCTGGAGAATCCCAAGGACAGAGGAGTCTGGTGGGCTCCAGTCCAAGGGGTCACAAAGGGTCAGACACAACTGAAGCGACTGAGCAAAGCGCACAATCCGAAAGTCACACATAGATCTTTTTTCTTTCACCTCTCGCCAGCTTCCAAGCTCTGTGTCTCAAAATGATCAGCTGAGATTAGAACTGTTTGTCCCCCTGAAACTAGCTAGACACAAGCATCACCTGTTCAGCTAAATGATACTTCTCCTGGTTGCAAACACAAGCTGAGGATAAGTCACCTGGGCAATAGCTCACAGTTACAACTTGTAATACCTTACTTGTGGCAAACCATTGAGACATTCTGATCTTTACATCTGGGGGGAGTCTTATCTGATTGAAATATACTGAATAAATTAATCTCCTCAAATGTGCAGTTTCTACATTTGACATTATGATACGCTTGCTTTTTCCAGCTTCCTGGAGGGCCGAGTGATGAAATATGGCTTTGCTAAATAATCCTATACCCAACATTTCTAAAGGACTCTACTGTCTCTGTGTACTTTCCCATGTATGGTCTAATTTAATTGACACTGTCGTCCTGGCAGACAGGCAGAAATCAATGTCACCATTTAGAGATGGGGAGATTGAGATTCACAGAAACCGCATGGCATACGTGAGTCATACAACCTGTAAGTGTCAAAATTCCACACTGGAAAATGGGATTTTTTTTCTTTCTACCCTACTGTGCTCCTTCATCAAATTAACAACTATTAAAAAAATATTTGCTGATTTATTTGGCAGTGTTGGGTCTTACTTGTGGTGCTTGAGATCTTTAATCTTTGTTATGGCGTGTGAGATCTAGTTACCCGAACAGGGATCAAACCTGGGCCCCTTGCACTGCGAGCTCAGAGTCTTAGCCACTGGACCACCAGGGAAGTTCCTAACAACGTTTAAAAACAGTACCAATACCCCTTCGAAAAAGAGCCCGCTCTCTACTTTTCTTTCCATTTTGAGAGCTCAGGCCCCACTTGCAGACAACCTTGAGCAGGAAGTAACACAGTATCAGGATGATGCA
This sequence comes from Ovis canadensis, assembly GCF_042477335.2. Taxonomy (NCBI): domain Eukaryota; kingdom Metazoa; phylum Chordata; class Mammalia; order Artiodactyla; family Bovidae; genus Ovis; species Ovis canadensis. The sequence continues at coordinate 76,923,597 of NC_091247.1, read as the reverse complement.
TCAGGATAATTTCCTTGGACTGCAGGACAGGGTTCCTGGGGCTCAGGGTTCACATTCTCCAGTCATCTTGAGCTTGTCCTTCCTGAAAAGGACTCTGGTTCAGATAACTGTTGCACATGCATCCTGAAGGCCACTTTTATATAAACACAGAGCCCGAAGGTCCCACTCTCACTATTCTTATTAACACTACTTCTTTCAAAGAAAAGCAGCCTTTGATTAGCTTCTGCTCCAGCTGAGAGAGAGGCCAGTCCAATCAAAAACCGCTTCAGCTAAGGGAGAAATGGATGTAACAGGACTGCATTCTCTCAATCCTAATTGACTTTTCAATTTCTCTTTTATTTAATAACCTCTTCTTCTGAAATGACTGATGTCACTGTTCTGTATCCAGAGACTTTCTCAGCAAACGTATCCAAGGCTTGGAGTGAAGGGCAGCTGTCCATCTATCACAAGGCATGCTGCCTCTTCCCACAAGAACTGAATTGAGCACTTCCTGGGTACCCACGGCATGCCTCAAGCCTATCTTGCTGCCAGGGAAAGCCAAGACAAGGTCCCTGCCCTTGAGGAGCTCACAGCCGTGGGGAGGAACGGGGAACTAACACACAGGAAGAAATGCAAGGAAAACCAATGTCTGGGGCTCCAAAGCAATCCAGGGAAATAGCAGTGAATGGACAGATGAAAATTCCTGCCAACCTGGAGGGAAGACAGAAATAAACCATAGAGTCAACTAGAAAGCTATGAGCATCAGGGAAGGAGGATGGGGAATCAAGCAGGGAGCAGGGTAACAAAAGGACTTTTGAATTTTAAATGGGATGCTTGAGTCAAGGTCCAACGGAGGTGAAGGACCAAGCCCTGAAAAACATCTGGAGAAGACAATGTGAGGAAAGGGAAGGGAGAAGTCAAAGGATCTGAACATGGGCAGGCCTGGAATTTCTGAGAAACAGCAAGGTTAGAGAGTAGTTGTTTTCTTGGCCAGGGGTTGTAAGAGGGGAAGGGTCCTTTTTAAAAGGACTTACTCTGGGCAGCAGTACAGGGAAGCATCTCTGAACCTCCATTTCAGTTCTCCGTGCGGTTCCCAGTGTGGCTGGAAGCATGGTATTGAGGGAGGAAGTGGGAGGTCACGGAGGTGAGGAGGAGGGACAGATCATCTGGGGGGTCTCGGAAGTTTTCTTCAAGGGACACCAGTGAAAGGTTGGGTACAGAGGAGAAATGTGATCAGATGTTGATTCTAAAGGGATTGCTCTGTTTTAAGAACAGTGTGGACAAAGGGGTAGAAGCTGGGGGAGAAGTTAGTCAACAGAGTTGATAAGTACGTGCTTGATGTTTCCAGCTTCCAAAGTATCTGTGCATTTTGCATTTCCACCAATGTATGAGAGTTCACTTGTCAACACTTGATGTTATCAGTCTTTAACTGTAGCCTTTTGAGTGGGTATATAGTAGTATCTCATCACGATTTTAATTTTTTTCCCTAGATGACTAATGATGTTGAGCTTCTTTTCATGAGTTTGCAGTAGAGAGCTGATGGTGGTTTGGAGCAGGGTGGTGGTAGCACAGATGATGAGAAGGGTCTGAGTCTGGATATTAGAAATCTCTAGAGTGGGCATCCTTCCTGAACCCTGTGGGAGAGGGAACCACATCCAAACAAACCGAATCTCTGTCAGAATTGTTGTTCCCAATACCCCTCTTCCCCTTCTTCTAAGAGGCTAGAGCCCTGATTTTGGCCAGGCATGTGGCTATCCAGATGGTACTTCCCGCTTCCCTTGCAGCTAGCAGAGGCCACGTGATTAAGTTTTGGTCAATACTATATGAGCAGAGGAGTTGAAGGTAGGTCCCAACACCTTCTTTAAAGGGCAGCTGGCACATACTCTTCACCTCTTTTTTTCTGTTTAATACTTACTAATTAACTTACTTAGCCACACCAGGTCTTAGTTGTGGCATGTGGGTCTAGTTCCCTGACCAGGAATCAAACCCAGTTCCCCAGCATTGAAAACTCAGAGTCTTAGCCACTGGACTGCCAGGGAAGTCCCTCTTCACTCCTTAACATCCTCTCCCTCTAGCCCTTTCCTTTGAACATAAAAACCATTGCAGGCTCCACCTTCAAGATGGTAGGTGCCAGAGCTAGAAGTCCCTGAGCCCCAGGCACCGTGGAGAGCTCTGTCAGCCCTAGACTGCCACCTCCTGATGTCCTGAATGAGAGAAAGAAGATACATTTCTAATCGGTTTCAACCATCATTATTTTGTTTTCCCTGGTGGCGCAGATGGCAAAGAATCTGCCTGCAGTGCAGGAGACCCAGGTTCAATCCTGGGGTTGGAAAGATCCTCTGGAGGAAATTGCACACTCCAGTATTCTTGCCTGGAGAATCCCACGGACAGAGGAGCCTGGCAGGCTACAGTCCACGGGGTCACAGAGTCAGACACGACTGAATGACTGATACTACTACACGATCATTATTTTGTTGGTGGTAATGTTCTCAGTGAACTTAATCTAAACCCATTTGACAGGCAACCAACAGCATCTGCTGTCAAACAGCTTCTTGGAGGAAGGGATACATACAATTATTAATAGCTTCCAGATGAATAGGGCTCAGGGAATCAGAGACCAAAACGGTGAGCACTCTAGTCTGAGGCAGGATAGTGAGCCTGGCTTGAGGGTGAGGCTACAGAGGGAGTGAGTGCAGAAGGCTCGGATGAGCCCGGGGCTGGTGCTTTTAAGCTCAGAGAGTCTACACTGTGTAGATTTAATGGAGAAAGGTTACCCCCTTCTCCCAGGGCCCCCTCCCGTGTTTAACTGAAATGTATCACGTTGCAGTTTAAACCCTCTTCCCTAACAGTGAAGCAGTTTGGGATGGACACGTACACACTGCTATATTTAAAATGGATAACCGACAAGGTCCTACTGTATAGCACAGGGAACTCTGCTCGGTGTTATGCGGCAGCCTGAACGAGAAGGGAACTTGGGGGAGAATGGATACATGTATATGTACGGCTGAGTCCCTTCGCTATGCACCTGGAACTATCACAACATTGTTAATCAGGCATACAAAATATAAAGTTTTTAAAATTAATTTTTAAAAAATGAGACAATGCAATGAAATAAAGCCTCTTCCCTTATTCACAGGGAATAATCCTGGCTTTGGCGTTGGAAAGCTGAGCCTCTATGTACCCTTAGATGTAATTAAATGCCACTCCATCTCTCCACACAGCCAGCCAGGCAAGCAGAGCTGAGTCCTAACCTTCCTCGGTCCCAACCATCTGTTTCTCTAAATATGTTAGTTTCATCCCCAAAGACCAACTCTCAGACCAGACGGAGTGAGCTGGCCAGGGCAGGCAGCCCATCTCCTCCCTCAGCATCCGCCCAGGCCTGGCCTCCCGGGCTCTCACTCGTAGAATAGCTCCATCCTTCTCTGAGTCACCTCCCAGACATTCACCCTTTTAGTCTGTGCCAAAGGAGCCAAGCCCCAAGCATGAGACCCCTGGCAGCTCAGCTGGGCTGGGTGTGTGGCAGAGCTGCCTGGAGGGGCCCTCTGCCTTCCAGAAGCCACCCTGATGTCAATCATCTGAGAAGCAGGACGACACGCCATTGGAACACCCAGGCCCAGAGCCCAGAGAACATCTTTGATTACTGAGACGCCCAGGCTCCCGAGGCCAGCTGCTGAGGATTTTCTACACCCAGACGTGCAAAACAAAAAAGCGTTATTTTCACGTGGATTCCATCATGGCACTGTGCAGGTATGGCACTGGGAAGAGAGACAGCGAGCTTTTTGGTCAAGGTCATTTGAGGTGCCTTGGACCCTGGCCAAGGGCGCCCGAGTGCTGGTTCTGTTCACTGTGGAGACAGTGGGAGGCAGGCTGAGAGGGAAGGGGGAAGGGGAAACGAGAGGCACTGCCCTCCACCCTGGGTCGGCGGGTTCCTGCGATGAACGCAGTGCCTTTCTTCCACCAAGGATGCCTCAAGAAGGCAAATTGGATTTTTTTCTAAAAATCAAATTTTGATTACCCATAAGTCAGCCTAGCCTCCTGTCCAAGCTTCTGGAGAGTATGAGATGAACAAGAGTGTTATACAGATGATGTAATTCCAGCTGAAAATGAAGAAACCGGGGCTTTAGTGAGCCTTACAGCCTCATCCCAGAGACTTTTAAGCTTTGGTTTTGGCTTTTTGTGGTATTGTCAATAGCCCAGTAACACCCTCAGCCCCCGTTCTCACACTGACTCTTGCCTAGGGCCCAGCTAGAGAACCATCATCAAGTCCAAGAAATGCCTCTTGGACTGCAGCTCCTTGAGCAGGTGTTTCAGGCCCTCAGTCGGGGTGTCCTAAGGCCCCCCAACCATCTTCAGTGCTTCAGGGTGAGCCCTGACCTGGGGCACTGCATTGCTAGAAATTCCAGCCAAGTTCTTCACATGAAGACCATCATGGGAAATGTAGGTGTATATGCAGTGGAGAGTGAGAGGAGGAACCTGGGTTTCTTGAGGAAGCTAATTTTATGACTAATTAAATCTGAGAAGATGTGGAAAATCCTAGCACTGCTTTACGACACTCCTCACAATAGTCTTCACACCTTCAGTCTCCCCAAAAAGCGTTGTTTTCTTAGGAAGAGGAGCAAAGTGGGCATCTCAAGGTTTTCTCCTTTGGTGAGAGGGACTAACGGTGCTTGGGTGTCCAGTCTCTGTCCCTCTGTCTTACTTTGTGACCTTGGGCGTAATGCATTAACCTCTCAGAGCCTCATTTCCTTACCTGAAAAACTGCACTGTTATGAAAATCACACAGAAATTCACACCGAGCATTTAATGTCTCTGACATATAGTAAGCACTCAGGCTAAGGTAGTAGCCATTACTGCATTGCTCATTATATGTGATGTTCTTTGCCTTTTGAATCCCCCCCCACCTCCATCTTCTCCTAAAAAGAGGCTGACCTGTGACTCCTGGGTCTGGCCAGGACCTTTCTCAGTGTGGAGACAGCACCTTTCCCGCTGAAGTGGGGGCTCCTGGATGGCTGGATAGCTCCTCTTCTTCCTCTGGGCCAACCATCCCCATTCCTACCACTCCAGGCCCCGTGCCAGTCTCAGCTTGATCATGAAAGATCCTGAAGATGCCACTGTTGGAGAAGAAAGAAAAATGTTCCCTCTACCCATCTAAGTTCTTGGTTGAGACTCTTGAAAGAAAAGACAGATTAACCAGAGAGAAACAAACAGAAGTGTATGAACATGTATACCTCTTGAATACATGGAGATACCCAGGCCCCCCAAGGTGGCTTTGAATTCAGTCTTAAATATCATCTTAATAGGGAAATTGGGGCTTCCCTGATAGCTCATTTGGTAAAGAATCCATCTGCAATGCAGGAGGCCCCGATTTGGTTCCTGGGTTGGGAAGATCTGCTGGAGAAGGGATAGGCTACCCACTCCAGTATTCTTGGGCTTCCCTTGTGGCTCAGCTGGTAAAGAACTGCCTGCAATGCAGGAGACCTGGGTTCCTTCCCCGGGTTGGGAAGACCCCCTGCAGAAGGGAAGGGCTACCCTCTCCAGTATTCTGGCCTAGAGAATTCCATGGACTATATAGTCCATGGGGTCGCAAAGAGTTGGAAATGATTGAGCAACTTTCACTTTCACTTCATGTTCACCTTTTAATAGGGAAAGGGAAGAGGCATTGTACCTCTACTTATTAGGGTAGAATCAATTTTAGAAAAAATGAATGGGCGCTCAGAAGAATAAATGGGAGGGATGAGAGTTTGTGAGGGCCTCCCAGGTGACTCAGTAGGTAAGGAATGCACCTGCAATGCAGAAAATTGTCTGCAATGCGAAAGACCTGAGTTTGATCCCTGGGTCAGGAAGATGCCCTGGAGAAGAAAATGGCTGCCTGGGAAATCCCATGGACAGAGAAGCCTGGTGGATACAGTCCATGGGGTCGCAAAAAAGATGGGCATGACTGAGTGACTAAATCACTACCACCGCATGGCAGTTTGTGATGAAGTTCGTCTGTGAGTGTTGTTAACTTCTAGTTTCCTCTCCTATGATACCTGATGAAATTCCTTGGGAGGGGATTTGTGACAATTGAGTTCCTTCTGGAGGATCTATATTTATGTAGATAAGGGGAGTTCAGAGAAAGCTTCTCCCTGGCTTTTCTGGTTTTCAAGTGCCTACAGTTCATAATAATCATTATAACAACATCATTGCAGGCGCCTCTTGGGAAGCAAAGAATCAAGAATCTGACCCCTTTCACTTTAAGAATGAATTTCCTTTAACAAGATCTGTGGCCTGGGGCACCCTGCCTAAGATGAGAAGATGACCCAGGAGACCCCAGGGAACTCCCTGGAAGGGAACTGGGAGGCTGGACCACACACCCAGGCACAACACCAGCATGGTGGGGACCAGTTCTGGGTATTACATGACCCAGAGGCTGCAAACCTCTCCCAGCACCCCAGCCCCACTGGCTCTGTATGCTAGTGTGGCCACGCTGCTGCTGCTGCTAAGTCACTTCAGTCGTGTCCGACTCTGTGTGACCCCATGGATGGCAGCCCACCAGGCTCCCCCATCCCTGGGATTCTCCAAGCAATAACACTGGAATGGGTTGCCATTTCCTTCTCCAGTGCATGAAAGTGAAAAGTGAAAGGGAAGTCGCTCAGTCATGTCCGACTCTTAGTGACCCCATGGACTGCAGCCTATCAGGCTCCTCCGTCCATGGGATTTTCCAGGCAAGAGCACTGGAGTGGGGTGCCACTGCCTTCTCCACGCTACACACTTCCATTCATTCATTTAGGCATGTTTACTGCACTTGTTCTGTTACTGCTAGGCTCTGATCTAGCTGTGGGAAACAGCGATGAAAAATAAATACCTGATCTTATGGGAGCTTATTCATTAGGGGTCCCTGTATGATCCTCTGTCTTAGCAATAAGCTGCCCTTTCCTCTGGTACAGGGAGGGCAATTCACATGAGGGTCTTATGAGCTGCTTCAGGAGAGAAGGGCGGGGGAAGGTCAGAGTGAACTTCCTGTTTCTGCCATTTTCTCAGATTCCTTCAGCTTGACATATTCCATATACCAACATGCTGTATTTGGGGGTAGCCTGTTCTGAACCCTGCCAGTACTTAGGAGAAATTTGAGTACAGAAATCACATAATCTAACTTTTATTATATTTAAAATTGTAATTAAAACATTTATTTAAATTTCAAAGCACTTCAAAAGTAGAGAAAATAGTCAAATGAACTTTCATAGATATTAGTACTTGTTACAGCAGCACCCCGCTTCTCTGGACCAAAGCTTGGGCTGCCATTACAATATACCACAGACTGGGCCGCTCAAATGACAGAAATGCATTTTCTTACAGTTCTGGAGGCTGCAAGTCCCAGATCAAGGTGTCAGCCAATTCTGTTTCTGGCGTGAGCTCTCTTCCTTGCTTACAGACAGCTGCCTTCTTGCTTAGCCTCACATAGCCTTCCCCTAGTATGTGTCTGAGGAGAGATCTCTTCTTCCTCTTCTTATAAAACCACCAATTCTATCAGATTAGGGTCCCACCCTCATTTAATTACCTCCTAAAGACCCTTTCTCCAAGTATAGTCCTGTTGGGGCTTAGGGCTTCAGGGTATAAATTTTAGGGAGGCTATAATTCAGTCTATAGCATAGGGAATCTGGAATAAAATTTTCAGGGGCTGTTGGTGGTGACACGGGTGCCAGGAACCTAGAAAGGCCCCTTCCTGGTTCTCCTCCCACAACCCTTCATTCCCATTCATTAACTTAGTATTTGTAGAGTTTGCATTGCTCTGCTTGGCTCAGGAAATTGCCTAGAAACATACACACAGGGACCTAGAAGAAGTAACCTGAGAAATGAGGTGGTCTCATTCTGCAAAATCTGGGCTGTGAGGGTCAGGGCTCTGGGAGGCCCCATTCCACCAGCCTTAGCCCTGTGTGGGTCAACCCCAAGAGTACTAGACGCATTCACAGGCACATCATTCGTTACCAGAGATGCTGCCTGTGTTGGGAGAGAAGAGCAAGTGCTGGAGTAACAGCTTTTATTCTTTGAGCAAAGAGTTAAGTGACTGAGTCTGGAGAGTGGAAGGGACTTCCAGCTCAATGATGAAACACTAGGATTGTGGAGACAGGTTTTTAATTCAAAATGTGTCATGGGATTCAATATCAAAGTAAAACCATAGAACTTGGATCTAGGGCCAGGCAAAGAGTTCTCAGACATAATACTAAAAGCATGATCCATAAAGGAAAAATTGATAAATTGGACCTCATTAAAATTTAAAAGTTCTTCTCTGTGAAAAATTTGTTTAGCAGAAAACAGGAAACAAGAAAACTTGTTAAAAAGACAAGTTACAAAGAGAAAATATGTCGCATTTCCAACAAAGGGCTAGTATCTAGAATATATTAAAATAACTCTTGAAACTCAGTTATAAAAAAATAAAAAATACACAATCCAACTAGAAGTATTATACTATATAGCGTTTGGGGATTGGTGTTTTTCAATGAGCATCATTCCCTGGAGATTTGTCTAAGTTGTTGGACAAATGGGACATTTGTCCCAATGGGACTTCCCTGGGGGTCCAATAGGCTAGACTCTGAGCCAGGGGCACTGGTTCAATCCCTGGTCAGGGAACTAGATCTCACATGCTGCAATGAAGATTCAGAGCAGCCAAAATAAATAAAAATTTAAATTAAAAAGTATGAGCAAAAATATAGAGACATTTCACCAAAGAGAACAGACAGATGGTAAATAAGTACACGAAAAGTAGTTCAACAGTATTAGTTCTTAGGGAAATGCAAACTAAGACCACAGTGAAACAGCACTGCTCACCCCTCTGAATGGCTAGAATAAAAAACAGTGATAACACCAAATGCTAGCAAGAAAGAGGCAAAAGCAAAGAACTGATACAACATCGCTGGTGGGAATGCAAGATGGCACCAGCACTCTGGGAAAACAGTTTGGCAGTTTCTTACAGAATTAAATATACAACTACCATTCAAGGCAGTGTTTGTATTTTATTTCAAAGAAATGAAAACTTATATTCATGGTAAAACATGTACAAACTTAGCAACTTTATTTGTAGTAGCCAAAAGCAACTCAGATAACCTTTAAGATGTGAATGGTTAAACAAACTGGTATATCCATCAGTTCAGTTCAGTTGTCCCTCAGTCGTGTCTAACTCTTTGCAACCCCATGAACCGCAACACGCCAGGCCTCCTTGTCTATCACCAACACCCGGAGTTCACCCACACTCATGTCCATTGAGTCGGTGATGCCATCCAACCATTTCATCCTCTGTCATCCCCTTCTCCTCCTGCCCCCAATCCCTGCCAGCATCAGAGTCTTCTCCAATGAGTCAACTCTTCGCATGAGGTGGCCAAAGTATTGGAGTTTCAGCTTCAACATCAGTCCTTCCAATGAACACCCAGGACTGATCTCCTTTAGGACCATGGACTAATACTCTGTGATAAAAGGAAGAGGCTATTAAGACACCCAACAACTTGGACAAATCTCCAGGGAATGATGCTCATTGAAAAACACCAATCCCCAAATGCTATATACTATAATACTTCAGATAACATTCAAAATGACAAAGTGGTATAGACAGAGATAATTGGTTACCAGGAGACAAGGGTGTGGATGGGTGTGGGTGTGGCTATGGAAGGGCAATAAGTAAGATATTTGTGGTGATGGATAGAAATATTCTGCATCTTTTAAAAATATGTTTATTTGGCTGCTTTGGTTGAGGCACATGGGCTCTCTAGTTGTGGCGAGCAGGCTAGGTTGCTCCGTGGCACGTGGAATCTTAGTTCCCTGACCAGGAATTGAACCAGCATTGCCTGCATTACAAGGTGGATTTTAAACCACTGGACCACGAGGGAAGTCCCTATTCTGCTTCTTGACTGTATCAGTATCCTGGTTGTGATAGTGTACCATAGCTTGGCAAAATTTTACCACTGGTGGAAACTGGATAAAGTACACATGGATATCCCATGGGATCGCTCCATATTACTTATGACTATGCATAAAACTATTTAAAAATAAGAAATTTTTAAAATTTTGCAAAAAATTATTTTAGAAAAAAAATTTTTACTACACCACCTGGCATGTGGGATCTTATTTCCCTGACTAGAGATCGAACCTGCACCCCCCTACAGTGGAAATGCAGAGTCTTAACCACTGGACTGCCTGGGAAGCCCCTAAAAAATTATTTTTAGAAAATTACAGCCTCTCCTCTGTGTAGGGTCATCAAAGCCACCTGGGAACTGTTCGGAGAAGTTGCTTCATTGACTTCCTTTGTTATGTACATATGAAGCTTCTGGGCCTCTCTGGCACTTTTTTTTTCTTTTTTTTCCTGGTTCTCTTGATTGGCTCTTCTCAAGTTTTATATGCAGAGAAATGGGAGACAACTTGCCTAAGGAGTTCCAAGGCAGTTTTGGTAGGGAAGGTGCTAGTAACCTAACCCCTACTGTCTGTTGTAACTGTAGACCAAAGTCTGCAGACTGCAGAGAACTCTATGGCCTCTGAAGTCCACCAGGAGCCAGAGAGACTGAGGCAGGAAGGACCTGGGAGGCCAGGTGGGCTGCCCTGAGGAGGCTGGCAGAAGTGTGGGCCTGAGGCAGTGGACAAGCTTAGTTCTCTGTCGGTCTGGGCAGGCCTGCCTTCAACAGCAACACCAACTCACATTTGTAATAACTTGAGATGGAGAAGCCTCTAGAGGAAGATAATGGACTTTCCAGTAATAAGGGCAAGTGAAAGCTGGAAAAACTAATTTGAAAAATCAAAGAGATATCATGGTATTTGCACCTCACACTCATAGAAAAGATCCTGTTTGTTTCAAAAGAGGCTGAAATTGGACCTATGAGGGACAGTCTCCATTTAGCACAGTCCTGCGGTCAACATCTCTTGAAATTGCAAGACAATTTTAAACAGTCTCAACACAGAAGCCTCCCTTTTGTCTTCAGCTGTTGCCTCTATCTGTTACTCTTTCTCTCTCTCCATCTTATTCAGAATTCCAGGTAGAGTGGATTCAGAAGCAGTCAAGGCTCCAAACAGTCTTGGAGTGATCAAAATCTATCACGGACCAGAATCTGGCACGCCTGCCACCCCAACCAGTTACCTTAGGTCTGTGAGTTTGGAGCAGTTAGAGAAGCTCTCATAGACTCCAGGTAGCTGTGTTCTAGATGAACGAAGCATATAAGATGTATTTGATCTTTAGGAGACAGAAAACCTCTCTGAATGGTAAGAGCATGGTGGTTCCCTGTAAGGTGAAAGCTGCCAATCTCTCAAACATCGTGGGACTAGACTAGAATAAACATATAGCCAGGAATGTCCCTGGGGCCCAGATCAGGGAAGTTAGGAACCATCAGAGAGGAGGAGTTCCTTTGGCTGGGCTAATAGTAAAATCATAAATAGTAAAAATAGTAAAAAATAGATTAACAGGAGAAAAACATTTTAATTCATGTGTATGCAGGTCTCATGGTCCTGGAACCAATCTACCACCGATACAGATGGACGACTATACACACACACACACACTTGGAGTCCCTGTAATTCCAGCCTCCAGCACTGCCCACTTCCTCTCACACTGCCTAGTTATTATAGGGCTACCCCTGGCCCCCAAGATGCCCACCACTCCCCTCCCACCTCCATTCACCCAGCCTCTGGGCTCTCACCCCATTATCTTTGTGTCACCCTCCTCATCTTGGGTATATCTAGGGTTTAGGCTGGGTACCTGCAGTCCTTCTCACCAAACACACCTTGTGTGCTTGAGAAACTGCAACACTTTCCTCTTCACTTAATGTCTCAAAAGGAAGGTAACGCAAAGCCAGCAAGATATCAGGCATTGCTCAGTTTCCATGGAGAAAATCATCCACACACAAGTCACTCCCTCATTTTGTCCCCTACCCCCACCTTCCCTGCCCCAGCATTTTCAGGAAAGCCCAGTGGGCCCTCTGTCTTGCTCTGTAGGACCCTGGCATCCTCCAGACTCCTTTCCAGACTTGCCTCCTGCACGGTGGCTCTACCAGACATTCATGTCCACGCCAGCCCCTTGGCCTCTGGGGCAGAGCAGCCAAGGCTCAGTCTTGAAATCAAAGAGAATCTGTAAGGGATTATTAATGTGTGCAATAACCACCGCTTCTATTTTCGTTAGAACACACGCGCTCAAGAGTGAAGAAGCTGTCCCTGTGGATAGCTTTCCCCAACAAGCATACTTTCTCCATCTCGTTTCTGAGATTAAAACGGCCTTTTTATTGGAAAAGGAGTGATTCCAGGAGAGGCTTTCTGCCTCCAGCACCACTGATATCCAAAAGGTCCCCGTTACCCCACATCTGACCCTCTTAGACTTTGGAAGGAGCAGAGAGCTCAAGGGCTGGCCACCTGCTGGTGAAGTCCTGAGCCACGGGCCTGTATTCTGGGCACCCGGGGCCACACAACCTCCCTGGATTTTGCTCAGAGCCTGGTAAACAGTAGGCACTCGCTGAAGAATGAGTGTTTAGATTTATCTGACTTGTGTCCAGTCCATCCCTGCATTGTCATCCCCACTCAGGTCCCTCAGCAACTGCCTTCTAAGTGGTTCCCCCCCAAATAAATGACTACTGTCTTGTGGAGGGTCTATTATTGATACAAGGGAAGTTGTTCATTGTCTTGATTATGAGGGTGGCCTGGGGGAGGAAAAAGTTATGCTAACCCTCTCAGGATTCCCAGACGGGGTCTAAAATATTAACTGACAGAGGAGAAAAGCATACAGATTTATGTAATATACATTTTAAGTGATATGCAAGGCTTCATAAGGAAATGAAGACCTGAAGAAACAGTTCTAGCTGAGTACTGTTATGCTAGGTTTGTTGAAGAGTGGACAGTCATGGAGGAATATGATCAGTCCCGCATAGTATACGGACTAAGTATAATAACTGGGGAAACTCAGCAGGCCCTACATGTTAGGATTCTTCTCAGCACTCCACTGTCCTCAGAAATGAGGATGTCCCTGTAGGACAGGGAGCACACCCCTCACCTGAGGATTTAAGATCTGTTTCAGGGCAGAAGGTTGCCTATGCTGTTTTCTCCAACTCTTTCAGCTTAAAATGTCTAGCATGCCAAGGTGCCATACTTTAACATAGTGTGTCCTGTTCTGTTTTGCTGTGGGTTTTTTTTTGTTTGTTTGTTTTTTGTTTTTGTCCTCTCATTAAATTCTGTTTTGATGGGTCACAAAATTGCATGGCAAATTTTTTGTCAAGTTGTTTCTATTTAAAAGTTCCAATATTAAAACTATTAACTTAAAACTGCCCCCCACACACCCTGAAAAACCACCCGCAAAGCATTCTCCTGTCCTTCTGAAGGTCTGGCGAAGCACTGTTCGCATTAACCAGTCTTTTACTGTTAAGCTCTAACAGCAATTGAGGCTAACACTTTTGAGACCTTTCCTCCACCACTGATCAAACCTGGGATGGACAGTTTGGGAGATAAGACCCATTTAGCCTTCTGAGCTTTCTGGGAAGGCTTGATGAGAGCTTCAGATGGGGATACATAGGACGTTTATCAATTTAAACACTTTAAATAAATGTAGATTATTGCATGTCAGTTTTACCTCAGGAAGGCTGTTAATAAAAAAAAACATTTTTTTTTTTTAAAGAAGTGTTTTTTAGGGGGAATTTCCTGGCGGTCCAGTGGTTAGGATTCCTCACTTCCAAGGGAACTAAAATCCCATATGCTGTACAGCATGGTCAAAAAAAGGTGGGGGTGGTTTGCATTCGTTAGCCCCCCTCAAAGGAGCCAAGCACCTTGATTATACCCATTAAATATTGTTCCTCAACCCCCATTATAGTTTTCCTACCTTTTGGTATTAAATATTTTTACTTTTATGAACATAAACAGTATATATTTTTTCTTTATGTTTTACTTGACTTGATGAAATTTGCCAACTTTAATGAGGAAGTATGATTTTCAAAAAGTTAATGAGTCCCATGCAAATAAAAAAATGAGCTTGTGTCAAACTTTAACTGTTTATGAGGTAACCAGCAAGACAGTAATGCTAGTTCACAGAGCGTTGGGGAGGGTGAGGTCTCTGTAGTGGCAAAAAAAGAAAGAGTATTTACAGAAGTTTGCTAACTTAGATACAAAACTGACATATCCGACATTAGCCCAACATTACCCTAAAAGGAAAGATAGCAATAATCCCTATTTTCAAGTTTTATAACATTTTTCCTAACAGAGCTTTGGTCCCCTAAAGGTTATTTCTTTTTTATTTATTTTAAAATTTTGTTGGTCCACCTCCAAACTTTGAAACTGTTGGCTCTGGATAATCTTTTTTTTTTTTTAAATATAAGTGGTAATTCAAGAAAACTTAAATTGTTTACAAGAGGCATTTCCCACTCATTCAATATGAAAATAGCTATAATATAACTATGAAAACAATGTACCTTTTCATAATTTTGATAGCCACCTTCTTGGGATAGAGAGAGAGTAATGAGAAAATGACTTCTGCTTTTAACAGCTGAGTGTTTTCAAGAAGCAGCTTTCTAATCTTCATCTTGAATTGAGACCTCCAAACTCAGCTTATCCTTCTCAGGCAGCTCCTACTGGCTTGGACTATTGCCCCGGAATTGTGTGGGAAGGGATTTACTGGCAAAATCCTAGAGGAATGGGACCCCAGAGGCCGGGGATGGGGTAAGATTTGGGGAGTTAGAGGGGGAAAAGGGTCCAGAAAGGAAGGTGGGATTTGCTGTGTTGTAATTCTGCAGAAGTCCAGGCTGAAAGTCCAAGACTGCTTCACTGAGGTCCTTAAGAGGGCAGAAGAAAATTTTTTTACTGAACCTTAGAAGCATGGAGCTTTCAAAGCAGTCAATTAGGCTTATGGAATTTAAAAGTAAAGTGTTTCATGTAAGGCTCTTGTCCTTCTTAGATAACTGAGGCTAGGGAGTAAAAAGTCTTAGCAGCCCTTCCTTTGCCTTCAAGACTTTATGTGTCCAAGTAGGTGGTGTCAATGATGTAGTCTCCTAGATCAATGTTTTATCCCTCCCGGAGGGCACATGTGCAGGTGTCCGGAACCTTCTGAAGATAATGCTTCTATCCGTAACAGCGTCTCGTGGTAGAGTTTCAGACACTACATCAGGCCAGTAGTGCTGATATTACTAAATAGGGCAGTGAATAGCCTACCGCTATTTCTACACTGTCTAATATGGCCACTCACCACGTACTGAGCACTTGAAATATGGCTAGTCCAAAATCAATTGTGCTTTACGTGTAAAATATACATTAAACTTGAAAGACTTACTGAGAGGAAAAAAATAAAAGCATGTGAAATATCTCCAAAATATTTTTTATACTGATCACACGTTGAAATATTTTAGATACGTTGAGTTTAAAATGTTATTAAAAATAAATTCCCATGCTTCCTTTTACTTTTTAAAAAGTGTCCACCGGAAAAATTTAAAATCTACCTGTGGCTTCGATCACATTTCTCCTGGACAGAGCTGACCTATGCTCTGCCTTCCCATCCAGTTCCAGAGAGACAGCAGCTCCCAGCTGTCATCCCTCCCACCTCTCTAGACAGGAGTTCGATTTTAAATTGCAGCTCCTTTGTTCTGGTGCTCATTCATGGGATAGATGGCTCTTGTCGGCAGGTAGTAGTTAGTCTATTCATGGTCCCTGGAAGAAACGATGCAGGAGTGCTGTGCAGGACTGGGGAATCGGGAGACTTGCAGTTTAGCCCCAGTGTTGCTGCTGATGGGGAGCCGAGTATGCCACCCCGAAATCTGCTGCTGCTGCTGCTCAGTCGCTTCAGTCGTGTCTGAAATATGCTACTTTGGCATAAAGATTGTTTGAACTCATGGCATTTAAGAAGAACTAGATACGAGAAAAGCTCTGCCCTCCCCCTATTTGCCTAAAAGCAGGACGTGAAGTTGTAGAGATGTTCCCCTCCCATCTCTACTAGGAAGAACAGACGTTAGCCATGGGGGTAACTCTAGACCTTTATCATCCCAGAGGTGGCACCGGAGAAACTGACAGAACAGACTTTCCTAACAAGCCCTTGTCTTCTATTAGTTCCCTCATATATTTACCTTCCTCAAATTTTCCATGCCTAGACACTCAAAGAGTCTTTTTCCTCTGCCTGTCACTTCTCTATAAATTTATTATTCCTTGGTTATGATGCAACATAAGCCCAGTTCTAACCACGCTTTGAGTTACTCATCATTGTGGTTTCTCTCAAGTGATGTGTTAATAAACTGCTCATTTCCTCTTGTGACTCTATCTTTTGTCAGTCTAATTTGCAAGACCACAAAACAATGAGCCTAAGATGGGTAGAAGAAAAAGAGAATATTTCCTCCCTGACATCACTGACTTCCTGTGGGACCAGGGCAAATCCCTAAACCCCTCAGGGCCCTCCCTTCCGCACTTCCTGAATAACCCAGCCTGAGTGAGATCAACGTGAAGGCCCCCCTCCAGCTCTATTCGCTTGAGGATGTAAGAAGAGAAAGGGGCTTTTATTACATTGTTATTGTTCGGTGCACCTGCGTGCTCTGTCATTCAGTGGGGTCCAACTCTCTGCGACCCTATGGACTGTAGCCTACCAGGCTCCTTTGTCCATGGGATTGTCCCGGCAAGGATACTGGAGTGGGTAGGCATTTCCTCCTCCAGGGGATCTTCCCAACCCAGGGATCGAACCCTTGTCTCCTGTATCTCCTGAGTTGGCAGGTGGATTCTTTACTACTGAGCCACCAGCTTTGGTGACGTTGTAGCTTTTGTTTAGAAGAGCAACCACAGCAGGTGCACCAGGCCGGACCCTCTCACCCTGGTCCAGAGTTGTGGCTGCTGCTAACTCTGCTCCATTTCATCTGGGAAAGTAGTTGCTGCCACCGTGTTTTTGTCCATATCATTCCTTCTCTGTCTATCAGTGCTAATGCACCCAGCTTATATTTAGTGCCTAACATGTGCCGGGCACTGGGATACAAAGATAAGAACACTTAGGGCTGCTTGAGCACTCATCTATCCATAGGTATGACCGCTGACAGACAACTGTAATCCAAGGTGGGCAATTTAGTGAGTGATCTGTGCTTGTGTAATACTGTGGAGAGACAAAAGATGGGCTTGGGACAGGAAGATTTCCTGAAAGAAGGACCACCTGTGCTGTGTCTTGTGGAGTAGGTGGGCGTCAGCCAGCTAAAGAGATGTGGGAAAAGGAAGGCATTCCAGGGGGTGGCAACTGTGTGAGCAAAACAAGGAGACAAGGCTCATCTTGGTGTGGGACAGGATTATAAATCATTTAGTCGTTAGACCTTAAAATTCAGTAGGGAGAGAGGAAGCAGGAAAGGCAGGCAGGTGACTCCGCCCCAGGGCAGCATTAAGAACTCCTTAGGGTATTAAGTCCCTTTCCTGGTTCATTTTCCTGCCTTCCTCCCTTCCATTTTCCTGGCTTAGTAAAAATTCTAATTCCTGTTTGCAGCCTCTTTTGGACTCCAGCTTCTGTCCTCTTGCCAAATACCACTCCCACCCCCTCATGTCATCAGGGGTGATTCACCTCTGACTCCTGCATGCTGAAAGCCTCTGCAGTGAGCCAGGAAATGAGTTCTGAGTGTCTGGGAACAGTCCTCTACTTTGAGATTGGGAGCAGGGAACATCCATTTTGTGTTGGTGTCTCCGTTTGTTCCTTGTTGCTTCCTCTGGACTTGTAGGTTGTTGCAGCAAATCCCAGCTGCTCTGTAGTGAAATCAAAATAATTAGAATTTTTTACAGGAATTACAAAATTTCTGTAAATATATGTGCCTTTAGAAGATTGGTTATCGTGAAGATGTTTTTGACTGCCTTTTGTAGCCCATTTTCTTCCCCAGCAGGACCCAGGTATAATTTTAGGTAAAAGTAGAAAGGAAATTATGATGCTATAGTCATCATCTAGTTTTAGTAATATACCTACTTCAGAGAATCTCAGTCTCTCTGAAGCACTCCCTGGGTACAAAGAGCAGTCATTGAATTCTGGAGTGTTTGGGCAGGATCCTAACAGGAGTTTCTCAGGCCTGGGACCCGTTCCCCTGCTTTGAGAAGTGGAGCTGTGGACAGATCTGCTGCTGCTGAAAGTGTAAGACATATGGGTACAACTAGCATGATCACTTAGACATTATTAGTCCGGGGTCATTCCGTTTTCTGTAGCAACTCCCTTCTGTCTCCTCTTACCTGAGGAACTGTTGTGGCCACTGCCTAGGCCTCAGTATGTCCAGAAACCATAAAACCATCACAGTTCCCAGAAACAGACTGGTGTTTTTCCCCTCTGGTGGTTTCCTGTAGCAGCAAAGGAAAGGACCCAACAGCCATTCTCAATGCCCATTCATGGACCTGCAGTTTTCTTGTAATATTATCATTATTATTTCTTTTGCTCAGGAGAAAGGAAAGGGGCCTGTTACATACAGTTGGCCCTCTGTCTTTGTGGGTTCCACATCCACGGATTCAACCAACTGGAATCAAAAATATTCGAGGAAAGATAATTTCAGAAATTTCTAAAAAGCAAAACTTGAATTCGCTGCATGCCAGCAACTATTCACATAACACTTGTATTAGCTATTATAAGTAATCAAGAGATGAGTTAAAGGATAAGGGAGGACCTGGGTTAAGTCCTGTAGGAGAGGGAAATAATTTTTTCTCTACCCTCCTAGGTTCTGTAGCTAGAGCCCTGGAAATCAAACTGACAAAAGAAAATTTAACAAGAGAAAAACAAAGTTGATTCTCTTGTTGTGGAACATGGGCTCTAGGGCCCTTGGGCTCCATACTTATGATGCACAGACTTAGTCGCTCCATGACATATGGGATCTTCCTGGACCAGAGATCAAACCCGTGTCCCCTGCACTGGCTGGCAGATTCTTAACCAGCGGACCACAAGAGAAGCCCCTTATATCACATCTTAATAAAGAACAATAAATTTGTAGAGAAGTGATTAGACAAAAGAAAAGGAGTTTAGGCTTTTCAGGGTGGCAAATTGTGGGAAGGTAAATATATGGGAGAAAGCTAATAGCAGATGAAGGTAAGGTTTGGTAAGGTTTGTTTCAGAGATTCCTCTTAATGCCATCCCTGTCCTGCTAAGAGTCTAGAGTTGTCTTTGGTGATTAAGAGTCCAAGAGTTTTCTTTCTCTTTCCTGGCATTGAGGAGGGAGACACCTTTACAAACAAAAATTAATATCATGCTCTCAGCCAGGTGGGGAAGGGAAAATGGCTTTTTTTTTTCATTTGCTGTTTTGTAATTGTCTTTAGCACGAAGTGATCCTTATGTGAAAGTGGTGTGTTTTCGGTGGCATATTCCAGTCCCCTTCATTGCTAACTCCATCAGCTAAGTGACCTTCATCAGTTTACCCAGCTTCTCAAAGCCTCAGAGAGGCTTACAAAATAGATTCAATAAGAGTATGTTCTGTATATTATCATATGTGAAATAGCTCGCCAGTCCAGGTCGATACATAAGACAGGGTGCTCAGGGCTGGTGCACTGGGATGACTCTGAGGGATGGGATGGGGAGGGAGGTGGGAGGGAGGGTCAGGATGGAGAACACATGTACACCCATGATTCAGGTGAATATATGGCAAAACCACCACAATATTGTAAAGTAATTAGCCTCCAATTAAAATAAATTTTAAAAAAAGAGTATGTTCTTCTTCATAGAGCTGTGATGAGGATTAAATGAAATATTGCACATAAATCTTTTTTTTTTAATATGCAAGTATTTGTTTTAATTACTCCTAATTGAAGGTTTCTATTTTTGGAGAATAGCAAGGCATTTTATTATTCACTTTTTCCATTCCTTTTTTTGTTTACTGAAATATAGTTGATTTACACTGTTGTGTTACAGGTGTACAGCAAAGTATTCAGCTATATATATATATATGATTGTATTTCAGATTCTTTTCCACTATAGGTTATCACAAGAATATTCTTTCCATTCTTTAAATGCTTCCACTGGTTTTGGCAAATTCACTTTCTTTTTTTCCCCCCACACTGTGCCGCTTGCAGGATCTTAGTTCCTTGACCAGGGATTGAACTTGGGCCCTCAGCAGTGAAAGCACAGAGTCCTAACCACTGAACAGTCAGGGAATTCCCAGCAAATTCACATCCTCATGACTGTATTTCAGAGTAATCCCAGGTATGTTGGTGGATTCATCATCAGCCCACTGTGTGTCTTTCTATAATACCGAAGAGTAGCACTCTGCAACCTGCATAAACAGGGCAAAGGTGGAGGGGTCTCTGGGCAGCTTCTTCCAAGTGGCTGGAGCCTTGCATTAGGCAGGTTGAAGTCTAAATATGTGTCCAATCTCATGGGTTAAAGTCTTACAGGATTGTAGCAGCAAAACATCACTCCAGGAGGGTAATAGTTATCAAAAACCAAAAAGCCCCTTGGAAAGTATTTTCTGCAGCTTCTTCACTTTGCCTTCACAGCGATATAAAATCACTGCCATACCTGGCACAGCTTGCCCATACCAGCTGTCAAAGAGGCCTGTCCAAAGACAAAACGCTAAGAGCCTCTTGGATAAAGATCGACCACTTACTCTCACAACACAGAAGGCATCTTCAGGTTCCTTCTCTTTTAAGAACTTCAGGATGTGTCCTGCATGAATGGTGGGTTTTCTGTGTCCTTATTGCACTAAAGGAACACTCTGTTACAGAGATAAGAACCGGTTCTAGGAGTTTTACTATCTAGCCATTGCAAAGTGCTTCAAAGTAGCCCTTGCATAATTGAATATCTTCTCCACTGATAATTCTGGTGTTTCCCAACAGATCCATTGCACTGTGTAACCATACTGCATTTCTCAGAAGAAGGTGTCTTTCTGTAAGGATTACTGAAAAAGTGTTCAAAGTCTTGGGGAGCCCTGAGATGGGAGGTGACCCAATCTGATGCAAATGCAAAGTAATGGATCCAAAAAGACCATTGTCTGCCTGGAAGTCTTCCATCAAATGCCGTTATGTCTCATACTGTGACACAAGCGCTGGGCGCTTTGAGTTGAGAGCTGTTCTTAGTGTCTGTTAAGAGCACTGTCCTGCTTGCCTCTTTGGGGAGGAAGATTCCCATTGAAGTTCTCACCTTTCTAGGACAGGCATGTCTGGGCCTAAGAAAATACTGTCTGGGCTGTCTTCACCCAATAATAGTTTGTTATTCTGAGAGGAAAGGATGACCCAGAAGTTAAAAACATGGCTTTCGGAGCCACGTTGCCTGGCTTTGAATCTCATCTCTGTTACTGTGTGACCCTGGACAGATTACTTAATCTCTCTGGTCCTCAGTTTCTTCATCTATAAAATAGAAAATATATTTCATAGGGTGCTGAGTTTTTCCAATTTTTTTTGATGTTTATTTCATTTTTATTACTTATTTGGCTGCTGTGGGTTTTGTGGCACACAGGATCTTCCATCTTCATTGTGGCATGAAAAAAAATCTTTAGCTGTGGCATGAGGGATCTAGTTCCCCCAACCAGGGATTTAACCCAGGCTCCCTGTATTGGGAGCGCAGAGCCTTAGCCACTGGACCACCAAGGAAGTCCCAGTGCTGAGTTAATTTTTTAAATGAATGTATGTACAGCACTTCAAATGAAACCTGGAGTACAGGGAGGTTTATGTGTTAGCCAGTCACATCATCCAGGACGCAGGAAAGAGCCCTCAGCATAAGCCCTCAGCAGTGACAAGTAGACCATTTCTTTCTGGTTGAGATCAGTGGATGGGACAAAGCCCCCTGTTCTGAGTCAGGATTCCTAAGTGTGTTCCCACCAGACCTGCAGGCTGTGACCTTGAGCCGTGATCCTTTTCTCCTTGATCCTATTTCCCCTTTTGTAAATTGTGGGGGTTGGACGTGGGGCAGGTCTCAGAGTTGGGGTCCTCATAGTGAATGACTGGGACAGAAGCGGAGACGTGAACTAAAATGACAAAGCAGAAATCCAGGATGACCTTTTAGGGCTCCCGAAGGTAGACCAGTGAGCAGGAATACTGCTCGCCTGTGGGGAACGGCGGCATGCTCAGGTGAGGGACCTAGTTTCTGCTTGGGTTGGGCGAGATGGGAAACCTCAACCTGCCCCACCACCTCCCGCCCTGACTCCTTGGCAGCATGCAGCAGTGTGGCACTGACAGCTCCTTTTCCTTACTCTGGCAGTCTAGTTTACTGCCGAAGTGTAAAGTGTTCATGCTGAGAAAAGCCTGGAAAGTTTCAGTAAATGCTTCCCAGGGGTTTATCTGTGCCAGGAACTGGAATTCAGGGAGAAAATGAACTGCCTTCTCCTCCTGGGAAGTGATGCTGGCAGCAGCAGGACACGATGCCGAGAGGATACGATGCCTGAGAGGACTGTGCAGAGTTCCTAGGGAGGTTCCTTAAGGGAGAGACCTGGGGAAGAGCCAACTGAGGGCCATACATCGCGGCTGTGGCCCCTGGGAGAACGGTCTTCTGAGACCTCATTTCCATGCTGACTTGGAGGATGCAGGAGATAAGAGGGAGGTCTCGGCTGCCTCTGAAGAGGTTAACCTGCCAGTTGCACCAGGAAGAGGCAAAGATTAAAGGTCAGGGAGAGCCTTCTTTGCTGGTGACCCCTTGGGGAAGTGTCTTTGGCCTGGTCTTCCTAGGAGTCACCCTGTGGAATGAAATCCAGTTCACTACTTTTACAGATGCCAAGGACAGGGCCAGGTGCTGGAAATAAAACCCAAACTAAAATGCAGCTCCTTAGGGATTTCCTTTGCAATCCAGTGGTTAAGACATATAACAAGAGCAAACGAACAAAGACAGGAACACTGGAACCAGGGTAAAACTTTCTCCTACAAAGTACCCCCAGCTTCCTCTATTGGCAAACATTAACATTGTAATTGCAACAATAGGGATTAAAGGGTCTGATCCATTATCGAGAGCAGATCATGAAAGGTTGATTTAGCTCTGAGAGGCAATAAACTGATAACTAGCACAACAGTCAAGAACTTTAAAACAGCTATTATGAATATATTCAAGGATGGAATGGAAGAGACAAACACAGTAAATAAACAAATGGATAATCTTAGCAGAGAAATGGAAACTATAAAAAAGAACCAAGTAGAATTAGACATCAAGATGGGGATTAGCTAACTGGTTTTTTGATGAAGGATCCAAAGAAATTCAATAGGGAAAGGAAAATTTTCAACAAACTGTACTGAAAAAACTGGGTAAACATATGAGATTGTTTATGATCCTAAACAAAAGGTTAAGAAACAAAGCTTCTAGAAGAAAGCATTGAAGAAAATCTTCATGATCTTAAGCTAAGCAAATATTTCTTAGACTGGACTCAGAAAGCAGTAACCATAAAGACTGAGAAATCAAAATGTAAAACTCCTGTTCATCAAAAGACACTATTAAGAAAATGAACAGGCAAGTCATGGGCTAGGATATGTCTAGATCCCAGTCTATATTTGTAACTCATATTCTGCAAAGAGTTTGTATATATATTATATAAAAATTCACACATCAATTTCAAAACACAATTAAATTCATACACCAATTAAAAAGCACAATAAAAAGAATAGTGAAAAGACTTGAGCAGACACTTCACAGAGAAAGATATACAAATGGCCAATAAGCACATGAAAAGGTAAATTGCATCATTAGTCATTAAAGAAATGCAAATTGAAACTAAATGACATATACTGTTTCATAGTCACTAGAATGACTCAAAAGACTGGCAGTAACTGTTGGCAAAGACATAAAGCAATCAGAATTCTCATAACTGCTTATGGGAATGTAAAATGATAAAACCAATTTGGTAAACAGTTTGGAAGTTTCTTTTAAAGTTGGATATATACCTACTCTATGATCTAATATTTCTACTCCTAGAGATTTACCCAAGATAAATGAAACTTTTTATCCAGACCTGTGTCCAATTGTTCATGGCTACCTTATTCCTACTAGCCAAAATCTGGAAACAACCAGTTAGCCTCCAACAGGTAAATAGATTTAAAAGATTGTAGTATATCCATAAAATGGAATACTGCTCAACATTGAAAAGGAACAAAATGTTAATTCAGGAAACAGAGAAGTCTCAGAAACAGTATACTGTACAGAAGAGTACAGACAGCATGATTCCATTTCTATGAAATTCCAGAAGAGGCAAAACTAAGCCAATGATTGAAATCAAATGGGTGATTACCTAGAAGGGTGGTCATAGGTAGACCACAAAGGGGCAGGGAATAACTTTCTAGGTTGACGGGAAATTTCTATACCTTCATTAAGGTGGTGATGGCATGGGATTATGCATTTGACAAAACTCAGTGAGCTGTATATCTTATCTTTTATATTTGTTTATTTGGCTGCACCAGGTCTTAGTTGCAGCACGTGGAATCTTTGATCTTCCTTGTGGCGTGCAAGATCTTTAATAGTGGCATACAGAAACTTTAGTTGCAACATGTGGGATCTAGTTCCCTGGCCAGGGATCAAACCCAGGCCCCCTGCATTGGGAGTCTTAGCCACTGGACCAACCAGGGAGATCCCTCAATGAGCTAGATACTTAAAATGTTCATTTTATTTGTAAATTATACTTGAACAAACTTGGTTTTATAAAGGGATTTATTGAGCATGTACTAGATGCCTGGTTTGTGAACTGTGAAGAAAGAATGAACATAAAATAAGTTTTATAGAAAGAGAGGAACAAAGAGGAAGTAGTTGAAAATATACAAGAGAGGGGATAAGAAACAAGGTATTTAAGAAGATGAGAAAGGAGGGACACTTAGAGCCCAGTTGGCTGTGGTCAGCGTGGTAGACACTGAGACAAGAAAAGAGGAGGACAGTGGAAGGAAGAGCTGCTGAGAAACAGGTAGGACCGTCAGACCATGGTGCCAGCTGAGCCTGATAGACTTGAATCTCTGATCGCCCCAAGGATAGAATTTCTCCAGCATTGCTTGGTGAACTAGTGCAGGGGCAGGGAGTGGGTACACATTATGGGGTGTTCAAAAGCATGTGTCATGGATGGGAAAAATAATAGGAGTTGGAGGCACTGACAACTACCAACACACAGGAGTTAAGCTGGGAGGGAAAGGAAGTGCAGCCAGGAGGGGAGCAGAGGGAGAAAGTGGAAGGCTTGTGGGACAAGCGGAACAGGTAAGAGTGCTAGAAGCAGCAGGTCTCGATCCTGCTGAATCTGCAATTGATGATGGTCTGGTCTACTCCTCTCTCTCCTGGGCTTCTCCAGCGACCTGGTGGTAAAGAATCTGCCGGCAGTGCAGGAGACATGGGTTCAATCCCTGGGTCAGGAAGATCTCCTGAAGGAGGAAATGGCAGTATTTTTGCCTGGAAAATCCCATGGACAGTGGGGCCTGGCAGGCTATAGTCTATAGGGTCGCAAAGAGTCGGACATAACTGAGTGACTAGGCACGCCTACACCTCTTTCTCCTACAGACACGAAACCTGGATTTCTTTGGTACTCTTTTTTTCAGTGAATTCCTCGCATTTATTGAAAACCTACTGTATAGTAATCCAAATTGTCATGAAGCGAAAGTTTTGTGCAGATTTTCTCCACCTAATAGATACATTCTCCTGAGGCTGTATTCATACAGAGCTCTGTGTGCCCACCTCAGCAGCGTACTTCATACTGCAATTAAAAAAAATTGTTTTATTTACTTATGTATTTATTTATTTGTCTGTATCGGGCCTTAGTTGCAGCCTGTGGGATCTTCAGTCGCATCATGTGGGATCTAGTTCCCTGACCAGGGATCAAACTTTGGACCCCCTGAATTGGGAGCGCAGAGTCTTAGCTACCAGACCACTAGGGAGGTCCACCTCACACTGCCCTTTTAAATCGAGAACACAGCTACCCAGTCTTAACACGTTCACACCCTCTAGCCAGCAATTTCACGTCTAAGAATTTATTCTTACTGCTGCACCTGGACATGCACAGGCTATTTGTTTTAATGCCATTTACAATCATAGGAGGAATCGTTAAATGAACAATAGCACTTCCATGCAATGAAATACCATTGTATCCATTACAAGAAAAAGAAAGTTCTTTCTGTATCAATATGAACTGGTTTCAAAGTGTTTAAAGGGAAAATGAAAATAAGATACCAAACAGTATTTTGTTTTATCATTTGTGTAAAAACAAAAGCACATGGACTCCTAGAAACTGGACACTAGTCACTCCTGGGGCAGTTGTGTAGCTTAGGGATAGGAGAAGGACTGACTTTATACTCCACATCCTTTGTACCTTTATAATTTTGTGTTAGTCTACCTTTACAGTTCTGAGAGTAAGAGAGTTTGAGAAATGGAAAGAGAGGCGGGGGAGTGGGGGCAGCAGTGAGAGAAAGTATAAATGAATTATTAGTGTCTGGAAAACCTCAGACACTGGGAAACCTCAACCTAAGAATGAAGCCCTGAGAAGCACCTTCAGGACTGTACCCCCCAGGGTCCCTCCATCGTCACTGGACTTTTCAAGCACCTATCCAGCTCCAAACAGCTGCATCTCAGAGGGCCACTCTCGCACTCTGGAATTTGGATCCACCACTTATCTCCGTCCAAACACCTCTCCTTTACTCAGCTTCCTGGCAACCTCACTTGCCCAGAGCTCAGCTAAGAAGCAAAACATTTTTAAAAATGACTCTCAAGTATCATCATACATGTCACTAAAGCTCATGTATTTGTTTGATCCTAACTCAGAGCCCATTTCCCTTTGTGAGGACCTTTCAGGTCCCTGGAGTTGGTATGAGTATTATTTCTTAATTAATTAATTAGACTGTGGCAGGTTTTAGTTACAGCATGTGGGATCTAGCTCCCTGATCAGGGAATCAAACCAGGTCCCCTGCATTGGGAGCTCGAAGTCTTAGCCACTGAACCACCAGGGAAATCCTGAGTGTTATTTTAAACTGAAAGCATTTTAGGGGCTTCCCTGGTGGTGCAGTAGATGAGACTCCACCTGCCAATGCAGGGGACGCGGGTTTGATCCCTGGCTTGGGAAAATTCCACTTGCCTCAGAGCAACTAAGCCCACGTGCCGAAACTACTGCAGCCCCTGCAGCTAGAGTGTGTGCTCTGCAACAAGAGGGGCCCCCGCAGTGAGAAGCCCACGCACCACAGTGAAGAGCAGCCTCCACTAGAGAAAGTCTGCACACAGCAGTGAAGACCCAGCACAGCCAAAATAAATAACTAATAAAGAAATAAACTGAAGACATTTGAGACACAGCAGGTATAGAGAGAAGCCTTTTGGAGTTTCCCTTATCTGACTACAAGGTAAAACCTTAGAAAGTGAAGGTGCCGTAAATCCCTTCTTCCAGGAATCTTTGCTCCCAACAGAAAACCAATCACTGGATGAGAAATTATATAAACTAACATTATCACAAACGTTCATACCTTCCATTTGTTTCCCTGAAAGTCACTTTGTCTTCCCTAAAAAAAGGCTCATTTGTCCTTCCCATACAAGCCCTTTCTCCCCTTCCCTTTCCCCTGTTAAGCTGGTATGGAAAGTCCTGTTTCTAGATGTGCAGTGAGCCATTTCATCTGAATGCTCCCACATGCATATGAATCAAATTTGTGTATTTTTCCTCCAGTGATCTCTTCTATTATCAGTTAGCCCCTGATCACTGGACCTAAACTAGTAGAGGAAGAGTTTTCTCTCCTTGCTGAGTTTTTTTAATACTTATTTTTATTTATTTGGCTCCACCAGATCTTAGCTGTGGCACACAGGATCTCTGGTCCTCACTGCAGGATCTCTTAGTTGCAGCATGTGGACTCTTAGCTGTGACGTATGGGATCTAGCTCCCTGACCAGCAATCGGACCCAGGCTCCCTTCATTGAGAGCGTGGAGTCTTAGGCACTGGACCACCAGGAAGTCCTTACTTTGCTGAGTTTTAACTGAGCTTGGTTAACAGGCCCATAGGAAAAAAGAGACACCAAATTATAAGAAGAGAAGAATGTTATTTCATGCAGAAACCTTCCTTCAATTTCACTAAGTGATAGATGACAACCTAACTGTTGCAGGGAAGACAGAAACATCTATTTAAAACAAACAATAATAACCTCAAAGAAGTGCAGGTTATTTGCCACTTTGCATGTCCTGATGTCATGAGGGCATCTGGAATTAGCCCACAGCCCAGCCACTGGTATCTGTAATCATGGCCCATGTTTTAACACAAAGAGCTAAATTCTCTTCGGGGCTTTCTGATGGAGGAAAGAGAGCAGAGCCTGTCAGGGAGATTTCTATACAAACCTTTTAAAACTGTCTGAGGGTTAAAGGGATAAACCCCATCACTTCAACATCTTGGCTTTTACAGAAAGACTCACTCCCCTAAGGTTTCACTTCAGTGCAGCGGGAGGGAGAAGGGGAAGGTTTGTTCAGTGCTTAGACGATTACAAAATCACAGAATTCAAATAGACAAAGGAACATCAACAGCAGCTTGCCTCCATGGGCTCTTGAACGAGCCCAGCAAGGGAGGAGTCTGTCCTGCCCAAAAGGCAGCAGGGCTCAAAACCAGGGTCCAGATTCTTGCTCTGCAAAAACCTCTAGATAAACACAGTCACTTGATTCTCTAAGCCTCTGCTTTGTCTTCTTTACAATGGGAATAACAACCTCTAAGCTCTTGGTGTTACCAAATCATTGTGATTATTTAATTCGGTTCAACTTATTCTAACAAATATTTACAGAGAATCTACCGTGTGCCCTGCCTGGCACCAGGTAATCCCTGTAGGGAGAATGGAAAAATGAATAAAACATAGTTTTTTACTTCAAAGAGCTTGTCATCTGGCAGGACCAAATTAACTACCAGATGGTGTGAGATAATAGAAAATGTCTGTTGGTCTCTGTTCCTGGTTCTTGACACAGAGCTCCTGAAACCCTTGTAATTTCCTGGAGGATAGCAGTGAATTGTATTCTAAAGAGGAGACTCTGGGTGCGCTCCTACAAGGCTCCTGGCTGGAAGGACCAAACCATAATTAGAAGCTTGGGATTTTCAGCCCTGCCACCGCTTCCTCTTGAAAAGAGAAAAAGGCTGAAAATGGAGTTATTGATGGATTATTCTGAAGTGATGAAACCTCCATAAAAATCCCAACTGTATGGGACTTGGAGGACTTCCAGGCTGGTGAGCAGGTGGAGATTTGGGGAAAGAGGGCACGGAGGCTCTACAGCTTCTCCCTGTGTCTTGCCCTATACATCTTCCATCTGTCTGTTCCTGAGCTATAGTCCTTCATTATATACCAGTAATCTAGTAAGTAAAACGTTTCTCTGAGTTATGTAAGTCTGAGTTAGCAAATTAATGAAAATCAAGGAGAGGGTCATGGGAACCTCTGATAAGCCAGTCAGAAGTACAGGTAACAACCTGAGCTAGTGACTGACACTGAAGTCCAAGGAGGGAGTCACTGGGCCCTCCAGCCTATAGCCCATCAGTCAGAAACACAGGCAATAATCTGGGGGCGGGGGTGAAGAGTGGAGGGAGCAGTCTTGCGGGACTGAGCCTCAGCCTACGGGATCTGAGGCCGTCTCCAGGTAGATAATATCAGGACTGAGTTGAATTGTAGGACACACAGCTGGTGTCTCAAGAATTGCTTGTTAGTGTGGGAAGACCCCCCTGTCCCACACACACACATTGAAAATCGGGTCTTAGAATGTACTTTAGATGGGAAAGTGCCTTAGAGAGGAAACCCTCCTCTACAAAAGTTAAGTGTCAGTGCTTTTTCTGGAAGCTTGGAGTTTGCGGTGACACTCTTACTAACGGAGCTGCTGCTGCTGCTGCTGCTGCTGCTGCTGCATTGCTTCAGTTGTGTCTGACTCTGTTTGACCCCATAGACAGCAGCCCACCGGGCTCCCCCGTCCCTGGGATTCTCCAGGCAAGAGTACTGGAGTGGGGTGCCATTGCCTTCTCCAACTAAAGGAGCAGCATGGCTTAAAACCCCGGTTTGGCAAACAAAGTCCCGGGAGCAGCACCCTGTCCAAGACCCACCATCCAAGAATCCATCTTTCTTGTAACCTTTCCAAGAAAAAGATGCAGTTCCACCCTCCAAACCAAGAGACCCCTTGATCCTCCTGATCTAGCCTCTTAAAGCGTCCAGAATCAGCCCCCTGGCACAACTGGAGTCCTGCTCACAAGTTGCTCTGCTGGGAGCCAGCATGGGAGATCCCACCCATGACAAGGTCATGCGAAGGAGACCTGATAAGCAAGGCTTCAGGACTCGAGGGACTCCCTGGGCTGATCCCACCCATGACAAGGTCATGCAGAAGAGACCTGCTCGAGCATCTACCCTAAAACCAGAATCTGTCTGTCTTACTATTTTATGTCTTTCACCAACTCCTCTGACATTAACAGGAGAAATCCCCGACCACCCTTCTCTGGAGAAAATCAACTTAGGGCTCTAGCTAATAAGTCTCCTGGACATGAAAGGAATATTTCAATTCAAACCCCCTCTGTTGCCATTCTAGCTTGCTTGGCAGGTTTATCTAGACTCTTGTAGCTACACATATGATTATTCACAGCCTCCCAACTGTGAGAGGCATGGGAAGCCTAAAAATATAGAGCCTTTCAAAGAATTAAAAGCTATTAGAGTAGTGCTGGTGTAGGATTTCACTGTTGAGCCAATGCTTGCTGCTAAGTTCCCATATCTCTTATCCACTGTGCACCTGAGAGTGCATTAGTTAACATAGTTGGAATGTAAGAAAAACAAGAAATAGCCTTGGAATTAACCATATCAGACCTTTGAGCTAATTGGTTCTTTCTTTGTTGTAACTCACTGCACCTTTGCTCTGTGAGAATGTAACTTTGTTTAGCACTTTCTGAGGCTGACATAGATTGGAAATATAAAGAAAAAACACTTCAAGGGAAAATAAGTTTTCTGGTTGAGCAGCCTTTATCAAAAGAGGGTTATAAAATGACCACAAGCCTCCAAGGCCAGAAGATAATGTACACAACATTGTTTATGAGAAGGGTATGCAGAAAAAATCCTGGTTTTGATAAAGACAAAACAGATGTAATGTTTGGGCTGACTCTGACAGATGTAATGTTGGGCTGACTCTGTACAACTTTGCATCTTTCATTTCCCTCTATGTACAAGTCAAGGTATAAAAGTTCTTTTTGAAAATAAAGTTACGGGCCTCACTCACCGAAGTTTGGTCACCCCGTTTCATTCATTCATTCACCAACGTCATCCATCCTGAGGGTATCCCTGGACTCTGCTGAGGCTGGACCCTGGCATTGCTCTTATGGACAAGGTGTTAGCAGAACACAGCCGTGCCCATTCATAATATCCATGGTTGATTCATGCTTTAACAATAGGACTGAGTAGTTGGTAAGAGACTGAATGGCCCAAAGAGCCAAAAAATATTTTCTATCTGGCCCTTAGTGTGGCGATAAACAAGAATTAGCCACTGTTACTTGTGGTTGGCAGAGACACTAAGGCAGGCAGGGGAGTGGCAAAGCTTTATAAAAGTGCAGGCTTCAAATGTGCCCCAACTGGAGGCTGCCAGCCTGGGGAAGCTGAAGATAAGAGGCTAGACACTGGGTGACCTATGTGACTGGTTAGTGGCCCATACTGGCTTCCTCTGGTTGGTCCCAAGTTGAAAGCAGGGACAAAAACTAGGGGCACTGTCAGTTATTAATCAAATCCTAGCTACTTGAGACCAGTTGTTACCAGGGTTATTTTTTGGCTTCCTGAGCTGGTGGCTATGACAGATGGTGGTCTGACATCCTGCAAGTCTGACTTATAGATAACAAGCTGGCTTCCTGAGCTGGGTACTGTCGATGATGGATTGGTTTCCTGGACAGAATGCTGTAGATTATGGGAAAGGGTCCTATTTTTATAGAGGATCTGTCTATTTTCCATTTGTATGTTCAGTCTCTCAAAAGAAGTTACCTTATTCCAGTGGTGATCATTTTGTAATGTATCAAGATATCAAATCACTATGTCGTGCACCTGAAACTAAATTTGTAAGTCAATTACACTTCAATAAAAATATATATACATATAGATGTATGCATGTAAAGTTTGCTTATTCCAGGATTCAGGTGAAATGTTTTCAGTGAGTGGGTCCTAGATACTTGGGTAAGTTACTTCAGATCTCTGCGCTTCTGTTTCCTCATTCATAAATTGAGGATTATGACAGTTCGTGTCTTGTAGGGTTTTAGAAAAATTAAGCCCATGTAAAATGCACCTGGCAGAGTGCCTGATACATAGTGTGTCTCACTGAATATTATCCACTGTGTTACTATCTTCCCACAGAGTTCCTTCAAGGCAAGATCTGTGCCTTTTGTCTCAGTAGTCCCAGCTTCTATCAGAGCGTTTGACGCGTAGTAGCTATGCAATAAATATGTGATGAGTAAGTGAGTGACTTGTAAGAAACCAGAGATAGAGGGAACCTTGGCTGCCCATCTCAGATAGAGGATAATCTCTTTATTGCGTTGCGTGCGTGCTCAGTCACTCAGTTATTACTAAACAGTAAAAAAGGCCTAAACTTGGGGACCCCCATTCCCACCCGGATATTCAGGCCATAACCCTGTCTTGAACCTAAGGGAAGCCTGTTCCCCACTGACTGGACCCAGGAGAGGCCCAGTGACAGGGGGAGTCTCTGACTCTCAATGATACTTGACTTTACTAAATAATTCCTGTGTTTTCTTTAAATTGCCTGTCTATCTTTTTGGGAGCCTTCCCACTCCTGTAATTGGTGCTGTGGAAGTTGGTATCAATATTTACAATCTGACTCAGTAGTTTCCAAGGCTGCTCTGATCCTTCAGTTTAATAAGAAACAACAGCCAAGCAAGATATTCCTTCCCCCTGCACCTTTGACCTTGACAGAGCCGGCCTTGCAAGGAAGTGGGGCCTTGGATTCCAGCAGCAGCTGCCGGATCCTCTCCCAACCTCCAGTCCCTCTGCCTGGGAGCAGCACCCAGTCTTGAGCCCAGCTACCCAAGAATCCATCTTTCCTGTAAACCTTTCCAAGAAAGAGACACAACTTCACACTCCAAAACCAAAAGACCACTTGGTCCTGCTGATCTCTACTCTTCAAGCCTCAGGAATCAGCTCCCTCCCCACCAGCCCTTCTGTATTTGTCATGTCTTGGACCCTCATAACTCCTCCCTTGAGCTCCAGCAGTGCCCTTCTGACTCCAGTCTTCCTCTGCTCTGTCCCAGCCCCTGGTCCAATGAGATGACCTGGTCACTTTTCGGTGTGCAACCCTCCAAAAACTTCCCATCATCTATAAGTTGAAGTCCAGCACCCTTCAAATGGTGTCTGCGGCCCTTCCCTGAGCTCTCCCAGCCTGCTCTGTCCCTGCCGCTTCTGCCCTGCACTTCACCAGAGCTGCCGAGCTGTCCAAGATGGTAGTCAGTGGTTGCCTGCAGCGCTTTTAAATTTTGATTAAGATGAAATCAAATTAAAAATTTAGCTTCTTAGTTGCACTATCCACATTTCAAGTGCTTAAGTGCTAAAGACTACATAATGGACAACATAGAGATAAAACATTTCCATCAACACAGAAAGTTTTACTGAACTCTTCTAGAAAAAGGGTTTGTGTTTCTCTGCACACATCATGGTACTTCACCCTGCCAGATTTTTACTCATGTCTCTGTCCGAATACACACCCTCCCCTCTTTCCACTGAGTGATTCTTCAAGACTCAGCACAGGAGTCACTTCCAAGAAGCCTTGTTTGAAGCCCTAGGCTAGGGTGAGTGCTCGGTTTCTGGGTTCTTAATAGTACCTCCCATTAGCTTATGTTTATCTGACCACTTACCATTTGCTGACATATCTGTCTCCTCCGAGAAACTGTGAGTTCCTCCAGGGCAAAACCCATGTCTTTACGGGCCCAGCATCCCCAGTACCCAGCACAAAGCAGGTGTCCCTTACTGTTGGCTGAACTCATGCTAACAGAACACTCAGCAGTGCCTGACCACAGGACAGGATTTAGCTGTGTGTCAGTGAAGACCCTCAAATAGAGAGAAACCAGTCACGAGGAAAGGGGACTGAATGGTTCAGTAATTGGGAGGTTTAGGGCAGTTCTTGCTCCATGCATGATGGGATCCAGAGGCTCAGAGCATGTTATCAGGGTTCTGGTGCCCTCCCCAGTTCTTGGCTCTACTGATTACTGTCTCTAGGTAATGACCACCGGTAGCCTTGGCCCTAAATAGTCCCAATTCTGTCATCTTCAGTAAGAAAGAAAATCTTCCCCCCAACATCAGTGTAGTGGTCCCTGGGAAGATGCTGTTTGGCCTTGCTTGGGTCTTGTGCCTTCCCTGAATGAATTACTGTGGCCTGGAGTAGGTGCTTGGTTCTGTCACTTGACTCACGTGTTTGTCCTGAGGTGAGAGGTGAGACAAGGTACAAAGTTATCATGATTGACAGCTCTCCAGGTCACATGGCAAAAAAGGGAGGAGTCACCCAAAGGAACCAGAAGAGCTGGGTGGACAAATGCTGGGAGACAGGAGGGTCAGCTGGTCTGACCTCTCACCCTGGGAGCTGGACTCCTGCTTGCTTTCCGTTGCAGGCAAAGGGTCTTGAGTTTAGGTTTCTCTGCCCTGGAAATTAATAGTTGATGGAGCTTCTAAGGACACTGGCCATATTTTGGGGAAAAAAATATCCCTTGTAGGACTAATCAATTCTGGTCAGTGCCTCACAAGTTTCTTCAAACTTCCTTTTTTTTTCCATTTAAAACATTAACATATAATTTACATACAGTAAAATTCACCCCTTTTAGTGCATAGTATTCTAGGTTTTAACTACAGTCTTCTACCACAATCAAGATATGGAAGAGTTCTATCAGCCACGAAAAATTCCCTGGGTCCAC
Source organism: Ovis canadensis (assembly GCF_042477335.2). Lineage (NCBI taxonomy): Eukaryota > Metazoa > Chordata > Mammalia > Artiodactyla > Bovidae > Ovis > Ovis canadensis. The sequence continues at coordinate 76,888,930 of NC_091247.1, read as the reverse complement.
TTTGTAGCCAACCTTTCCCCCAGCCCAGTCCCTACAACTATTGCTCTGTTTCCGGTCCCTTTTGTTGTTGTTCAGCTGCTCAGTCGTGTCTGACTCTTTGTGACCCCATGGACTGCAGCACGCCAGGGCTCCCTGTCCTTAACCATCTCCCAGCACTTGCTCAAACTCATGTCCATTGAATCGGTGATGCCATCCAACCATCTCATCCTCTGTCGTCCCCTTCTCCTCCTGCCTTCAGTCTTTCCCAGCATCAGGATCTTTTCTAATGAGTCAGCTCTTTGCATCAGGTGGCCAAAGTACTGGAGCTTCAGCGTCAGTTCTTCCAGTGAAGACCCAGGACTGATCTCCTTTAGGATGGACTGGTTGGATCTCCTTTCAGTTCAAGGGATTCTTAAGACTCTTCTCCAACACCACAGTTCAAAAGCATCAATTCTTTGACACTCAGCCTTCTTTTTAGTCCAACTCTCACATTCATACATGACTACTGGAAAAACCATAGCTTTTTGCCTTTTCCCAAATGTCATATAAATGAAAGCATATAGTATGTAGTCTTGAGTCTGGCTTCTTCCACTTAACGTAAAGCAACTGATATTCATACATGCCATTCTGCATACCAACAGTTCATTCTTTTTTATTGCTAAATTTTGTTGCATGAATGCACCATATTTTATTTACCTATTCTCTTCTTGAGGGCCTTTTGGGTTGTTTCCAGTTTGGGGGAATTATGAATAAAGCTGCTATAAATAGATTTTCAATTGTCTTGGGTAAATACCCACGAGTGGACTTTCTGGATTGAATGGTAAGTGTTTAACTTTGTACAAAACTGCCAAACTGTTTTCAGACAGACTGTATTTTTTGCATCCCTGCAGGCAGGGTATGAGCACTGCAGTTGCTTTGCATCCTCACCAGAACTTGAGTTTGCTGGGTTTTTAATTTTAGCCGTTCTAATACGTGTGTAGTGGATCTCACTGTGGTTTAAGTTTGCATTTCCCCAATGACTAATTCATTTGAATATTTTTCTATGTGCTTTTTTTTGCAATCTATATATCATCTTGGGGGAAGTATCTATTCAAATATTCTACCCATTTAGTTGACAATTATTTTTTATTGAGTTTTATGAGTTATTTATACACTCTGGATTCAGAGCCTTTATCAGACATATATTTTGTAAATATTCTCTCCCAGTCTGTGGCTTCTTTTCACTTTTTAACGTGTCTTTTGAATAGCAGAAGTTTTTAAATTTGAAGAAACTCGTTATTATTTTTTATTTTATAAGTTATGCTTTTAGTGTCATATCTAAGAAATCTCAGCCTAACCCAAAGCCATAATGAAGTGAAGTGGAGTGAAGTCACTCAGTCGTGTCCGACTCTTTGTGACCTCATGGACTGTAGCCTATCAGGCTTCTCCGTCCATGGGATTTTCCAGGCAAGAATACCAGAGTGGGTTGCCATTTCCTTCTCCAGAGGATCTTCCCAACCCAGGGATCGAACCCGGGTCTCCCACATTGCAGGCAGCTGCTTTACCCTTTGAGCCACCAGGGAAGCCCAAAGCCATAATGCTTTCTCCTAAAAGTTTTGCAATTTTAAGTTTTACATTTATGTCTAAGTCCTTTTAGAGTTCATTTTTTTAAGGTGTGAAGTATGGATTGAAGTTCTTTTTTTGCATATGGATATTTAATTATGCTAACATCACTTCTTGAAAAACCTTTCTCCATTGAATTATCTCTTTATCTTTGCCAAAGATCGACTGACCAAATATACATGGTTTTATTTCTGGACTCTTCTTTCCCACTGATTCACCTTCTCCCCCTACCATGCTGTCTTGACTACTGTAGCTTATGGTAAATATGAAAATCAGTTAATGTGAGTTCTCCAACAGTGTTCTTCTCTTCTTTAAAATTGTTTTGGTTACTCTAGTTCTTTTGCCTGTTTATATAAATTGTAGAATCAACTTGCAGACTCCGCATTTCTCTGGGGAATCCATAGGGGGACAGGGGCTGCCTGGTCAGGATTCACACCTCTGCTGGTGATTTATTATGAGGTGGTTCTAGGACAGAATGATGACTAGTACAAGACTCTGAGACTGGACTGCTCGGACTCAAATCCTAGCTCCAGTTCATCCCACAACTTGGGAAAGATACTTGACACCCCAGTACTCCATCTCCTCTCCTGTAAAATGAAGGAAATGGCCGCACTTGCTTTATGGGATTTTTGTAGGATGGCAATAACACGTGGAAAACAGAACAGTGCCTGGCACTCAGTAAACCCCTGATCGGTTGGTGTAGTCACTAAGTCGTGTCTGACTCTTGTGACCCCATGGACTATAGCCCACCAGGCTCCTCTGTCCATGGGATTTTTCCAGGCAAGAATACTGGAATGGATTGCCATTTCCTCCTCCAGGGGATCTTCCCGACCCAGGAATCAAACCCGGGTCTCTTGCATTGCAGGCAGATTCTTTACCGACTGAGCTATAAGGGAAGCCCAAACCCCTGATAAGTGTTGGCTATTATTTGTATTATCTTTACTGATCTCAGTCTTTCCCCTTCTCTCCGCACTCCCACTAACATTCCACAACTGCTGAACTACTGATTTTTCTCTCAAGGACATTTCTCAGGCTTTTAAGTCACTTAATAGTCAGCTTATGACATTGCCATGGCCCTCCTGGAAGTTCAATTTACAGATATTTGCTGTTTCGCCTTATCTGTTTCTTCTCATTTTGACATTTATGGAAAATCTGTTCTATGAGCAGTACAATTTGGCTGGTAGTGAAAGGCCAGGCTGAGGGTTGCCTTCTGTGTCCCGAGGCTGCAGGCCAAGCACAGTGATTGCCTCACACCTGCCAGCAAGCGAGGGCTGTGCCTCTCCTCTCAGACTGGGTCCATTCTTCCTCCATCAGCCTGGCATATGCCAGGGGCAAGGACTTGATCTATCTGGGTCCAGCAGATTCTCCTCAACAGAGAAATCTACTTCCCCCACAGGGTCAGGAGTTGTGGGAGAGTGAAGTCTCAGGGTCTCTGATTTATCAGCGATCTCAGAAGTGTTCTTACCTTTCCCAGTGGAAAGGTTGGGGGCTGTATCTACTCTGATGCTGAATACTTTTTTCTAAATAGTTTAATAATTTTCACAGTCATAGTTTGAAAATGGATTGCTTTTTCTCTGCCTTCTTTAAAGGAAGTCACTGAGTGTCATTTAATATTTCCTTGATAATTCAAAGCCATAATCAGGTACATCAATGGCTACACTAGGATTGCAGCTGAAATTCAGCCCCTGAACACTGGTACCAAATTGAATCTCAGAGACAGAGTTTTGGGTGAAGTAGCCTTCCCTAGTGGCTCAGACAGTAAAGAATCTGTTTGCAATGCAGGAGAACTGCATTGATCCCTGGGTTGGGAAGATGCCCTGGAGAAGGGAATGGCTACCCACTCCAATATTCTTGCCTGGAGAATTCCATGGATAGTGGAGCCTGGTAGGCTACAGTCCATGGGGTCCCAAAGAGTTGGACATGACAGAGTGACTAACACTTTCACTTTCATAGAAGAATAACTTTACTGTTTTGTTGGACAAAGAGGGCCACAGCAGGTTAATGCCCTCAAAGGTGTGTGTCCTGACGTGAAGGGGCTAGTGAAGAGTTTTCTGGTAATGGTTCAAAGAGGAGGGCATGATCAGTTCCTGGACATTCTTCTGATGAGTTGGTGGTGAGGTAATTGAGTGTCAGCACCATCAAGCTTCTAACTGGTTCTGACCGGTCTGGAGTCTACATCCTTGTTAACTCCTTCCACCTGGTGGTGCTTTCAGTATCTGCTGCAGCTGCTGCTGCTGCTAAGTCGCTTCAGTTGTATCCGACTCTGTGCATCCCCAAAGACGGCAGCCCACCCGGCTCCTCTGTCCCTGGGATTCTCCAGGCAAGAATACTCGAGTGGGTTGCCATTTCCTTCTCCATCAGTATGTGCAAGGCAGCTCAAAAATATTGTGTATATCCTTTGGTGGGGGGGTAATTTTTATTAGTATATATTTGGCTGCACCAGGTCTTAGTTGGGGCATGTGGATCTTTTCGTTGCAACACGCAAGTTGGGGATCGAACCCTGGCTCCTGGATGAACCTTGGCCCCTGGCATTGGGAGTGTGGAGTCTTGGCCACTGGACGACCAGGGAAGACCCTGCCATGTATATCCTTTGATGGGAGAGCCAGGACCCTGCCCTAAGGCTGCACTATTGTTTCTAGGCTGCTCCTCCGCTGTCTCTGCATCCCCTCCCTTCCCCGTTAGCAACTGTGTGAACCTGCCCTTTGGAACTCAAGGAAGATCATGGAGGCTGAAAGAAAACTATTTCCTACAAATGAGAAAGCGGGGACACACGAAGGCTTTTGTGTCCAGGAGCCCCACAGGGTCCTGCATAGTTTCAGGATGTCATGACTGGGGCCTTTTGAGGCACACAGGCTATTTCCATCCTGCCCTAATTCTCTCAGACCTTCCTGTGGATTGAGTGCGTGGGCTTCCTCCTCTGTCAGCACTTACCTATTTCAAGGCCCTTCCCCTTGGTGTCTATACTGAGACATGGACCTGAACACTAGCAACGTTCCGTTACTCATGGCAAAAACAGTGAGCATGAGAACAGCAGCTCCTGGGAGCCAGAAGTTGGCGGGACACCAGGGCCTGGGCTGTGGTGTCCTGCTGTTGGACGTGGCTGCGCCCACTGAGCATCAGCCTCCAACAAGACCACCACTGGGGCCAAGCCAGAGGACGGCAGTGTTGGGGCCCAGAGCAGGCCTCCCCAGCATGCGCCTCAGCGGCATACTGGTCATGTTACCTAAAGAAAAAAGTGAAAGTATTAGTCATTCTGTTGTGTCCAACACTTTGAGATCCCATGGACTGTACCAGGGCTCTTCTGTCCATGGGATTCTCCAGGCCAGAATACTGGAGTGGGTAGCCATTCCCTTCTGCAGGGAATCTTCCCAACCCAGGGACAGAACCCAGGTCTCCTGCATTGCAGGCAGATTCTTTACTGCTGAGCCAAAAAAAGCCAAAGCAAGAGGGACACCCTGACCCTCATCTCTATCTCCCTGAAAGCAGGAAATAAGCCTCTCCTGTGACAGGTGCCCTCCCAATGTCTGGAGGTGGAAGAACACACTTATCACCAGAGATAGAGATTTTGAGATGAAAAGCGTTTTACATAAACAAAACTTATTGCTTCTTTAACTCATTACCCCTAGTCCAAACTCTGCTTAGATTTTTCACTAATTAAGCATCCAAAGCCCAACTTTCTTTGTCCTGTCAATTCCCTACCATTTTGTCTAAAAAGTATAAAAATTGCCTGCTTTGATCACTTCTTAGGTCCCGTTTCTATGAAACTTCCAGTCCATGAATCTAAATGTGTTTCTTTTTCACCTGTTAATCTGTCTTGTGTCAGTTGTATTATACGTCCAGTCACAAGAACTCAAGATGGGGAGAAGGGGGAAACCTTTCCTTCCCTGACAACATCATGGACTACCCCCTCATCATCATGCCTGAACATGGGCTAAACAGGAACATTGTCCAGGCCACAAAAATGACCAAACATCTCTCCTATTTGTCTAATACGAGTGATAGTTACTTTTTTTTTAACCAGTTATAGCTTTCACCTTGTTTCATTCCCAAGTCTTCTGGATAAGAAATATTAAGATTCCTGGTGATAGAATTACCTCTACTTTCTGATACTGTTCAGTTCAGAACAACATCCTGCTTCTTTGAATACTCCCCAGAATCACCTGCCAAGGGACTTCCCTGGTGTCCAGTGGTTAAGACTCCGGGTTTCCACTGCAAGGGAAGAGGGATCAGTCTCTGGTCAGGGAATTTAAGATCCCACATGCTGCATGGTGAGGCCAAAAAAACCAAAAAACAAAAAAAAATCATCTGCCATGAGCCCCAGTACTTAATAAGTCCTTAAATCAAAGAAGAGGTTCTCAGTGGAGTTAAGCAAGGATAGTAGGGCTGTTGAGAAGTTTTCTGTGTCCTTCAGATCCCAAATCTTTGTAGAAACCTACCTACTATGCTTAAAATGTGAGTGAAGAGTAATTTGTATATCTGTTATACATTTTGGATCAGCACAAAATCCAATTAGGAATGTGATACCTGCCTCTGGCCCATCCACCTCCACCCCACTCCTGACTATTCTGAGAGGGATGTGCTCAGTTGTATTGCATTAAAGAGAAGAAAATTTTAACTGCTCAAAAAATTATTGGTAGAACAATGTCTGCCAACAGAGATTGCTTCAATAATGGAGCCCAAAATAGAGAGAACAAATAAAGCTGTCGAGACGTCTGTGGGTTTAGTGTCAGTGAGCATCCCCCGCTATTCAGAAGACATAAAAATGATCTTTGCCGTGAGCAAGTAGCATTTTATTTCCATAGGGGAAGAATTTCTCATTTAACTCATTTCATTTCCTTTATGAAACAGGAAGCATACCTCTCACTCTTTTTGGAAGGTGGTAGCATGTTAAAAATGGATCTGAGTATTAATGTGAGACTATTCAGTCCATCACAGTTAAAAGTTTGAAATCCAGACTAAAGTTTTAAATGTGAGAAAAGAGAACGCGTGGTCCAGAGGATGTACTTCATTTCAGTCTTCTCTTCCCAGGGTTGTTCAAGAAAGATTTTAGGGCCCTTTTGGAAAAGACCATGATGCTGTCAAAGACTGAGGGCAGGAGGAAAAGGGGGTGACAGAGAAAGATGGTTACATGGCATTGTCGACTCAATGCACATTAGTTTGAGCAAACTCTGGGAGATAGTGAAGGACAGGGAAGCCTGACATGCTGCAGTCCATTCGTCCCAAGGAGTCAGACACGACTTAGCTACTGAACCATAACAAAAATTTAAGCAGAAGGGAAGTTGGCCTTTCATCTCCAGCTGGAAACTGGAGCAAGTGAGGACCTCGCGGCAGGGGGCGCTGCCCCCTCCTCCTTCACTTTAGTTCAGCTCAGTCGCTTAGTTGTGTCTGACTCTTTGTGACCCCATGGACTGCAGTACACCAGGCTTCCCTGTCCATCACCAACTCCCGGAGTTTACTCAAACTCATGTCCATTGAGTCCGTGATGCCATCCAACCATCTCATCCTCTGTCGTCCCCTTCTCCTCCTACCTTCAATCATTCCCAGCATCAGGGTCTTTTCTAGTGAGTCAGTTCTTTGCATCAGGTGGCCACAGGATTGGAGTTTCAGCTTCAGCATCAGTCCTTCCAAAGAATATTCAGGACTGATTTATTTAGGATGAACTGGTTTGATCTCCTTGCAGTCCAAGGGATTCTGAAGAGTCTTCTTCAACACCACAGTTCAAAAGCATCAATTCTTTGGTGCTCAGCTTTCTTTATAGTCCAACTCTCACATCCATACATGAATACTGGAAAAACAGTAGCCTTGACTAGATGGACCTTTGTTGGCAAAGTAATGTCTCTGCTTTTTAATATGCTGTCTAGGTTGGTCATAACTTTCCTTCCAAGGAGTATGTGTCTTTTAATTTAATGGCTGCAATCACCTTCTGCAGTGATTTTGGAGTCCCCAAAAATAAAGTCTGTCACTGTTTCCACTGTTTCCCCATCTATTTGCCATGAAGTGATGGAATTGGATGCCATGATCTCAGTTTTCTGAATGTTGAGCTTTAAACCAACTTTTTCACCCTCCTTTCACTTTCACCAAGAGGCTCTTTAGTTCTTCTTAGCTTTCTGGCATAAGGATGGTGTCATCTGCATATCTGAGGTTATTGATATTTCTCCCGGCAATCTTGATTCCAGCTTGTGCTTCATCCAGATCAGCATTTCTAGATTGCCAGGAGAAATATCAATAACCTCAGATATGCAGATGACATCACCCTTATGGCAGAAAGCTAAGAAGAACTAAAGAGCCTCTTATAAAGTGAAAGAGGAGAGTGAAAAAGCTGGCTTAAAACTCAACATTCAGAAAACTAAGACCATGGCATCTGGGCCCATCACTTCATAGCAAATAGATGGGGAAACAATGAAAATGGTGACAGACTATTTTTGGGGGCTCCAAAATCACTGCAAATGGTGACCACAGCCATGAAATTGAAAGACACTTGCTCCTTGGAGGAAAAGTTATGACCAACCTAGACAGCATATTAAAAAACAGAGACACTACTTTGCCAACAAACGTCTGTCTAGTCAAAGCTATGGTTTTTCCAGTAGTCATGTATGGATGTGAAAGTTGGAATATAAAGAAAGCTGAGCGCCAAAGAATTGATGGTTTTGAACTGTGGTGTTAGAGGACACTCCAACACCTTGGACTACTTGGACTGCAAGGAGATCCAAGTCCATCCTAACAGAAATCAGTCCTGAATATTCATTGGAAAGACTGATGTTGAAGGTGAAACTCCAATACTGTGGCCACCTGATGCAAAGAACTGACTCATTGGAAAAGACCCTGTTGCTGGGAATGATTGAAGGCAGGAGGAGAAGGGGACGACAGAGGATGAGATGGCTGGATGGCATCACCGACCCAATGGACATGAGTTTGCGTAAGCTGCGGGAGCTGGTGATGGACAGGGAGGCCTGGCAAGCTGCAGTGTGCGTATCAGTTAAATAAGCAGGGTGACAATGTACAATCTTAACTCCTTTCCTGATTTGGAACGAGTCCTTCTCTTACGTTCTCAAAAACTCAGTGGATCAGGAAGAAGCCCCAGCCTTGAAGTCCAGGGTAATTTTCCATTCTCCTGCAGACTGTATTCCTAGCAGCTCTGCCTCTACAGTGCCCTGTATCTGCCTACAAGCAGGAGGAAACAATTATTTTCCCCAACATTGCAGTGTTTTCTCTTTCATTCCTTATTGAGCTGTCATTAAGTCATGGGGTTCTCTGGGGAAATCACTCTAATCTCTTTGGGGGTGGCTTACAAGCCCCTGAAGGTGATTCAAGTACATCCAGGCAATATATCACAACTGAATCAGAGAACGAGCAGTTAGAAAAACTCATTTGCTATTATTTCACTGGACTGTCTCTCTCCAGAGGTGGCCCTCCCCTCACCCATGGCACCCTGCCCCTGCCTGCTCCCCTCTGGCTGCCTTCTCAGCAGCTGTGTCCCCTACATTTGCTCTCCACTCGCTGATTCCTAGCCCTGGCTACTGTCTCAGCTGACTGCCTAAGGCCCCGAAAGACCCCAGTGGGAGCATGAGACCCCTTTCAGGAGGTTCTGCAGTTAAAGACACAAGAAGAACCTTCAAGAATCAAAGTTACTGTGTTGGGATCATAGGGGAGGAAAAATGCCTTTTACCTTCTGCCTTTCTAGGTTCTCTTCTGGAGCTCTGTAATAAGAGACAGAAAGCACAAAAAAAGATATACACATTTATTTAATGTAAGTTTTGCTTGATACAGGGGCCCTGAAGTCCTCATAAGGGAACGAATGATCCAAAGAAGCAGTCAAACCAAAGCACCTTGATGCTAAGTTTCATGAGGCATGGGAGGTCGTAGAAATCTGTGATAGGATATGAGCTCATGTATTAAGCTGGGGGGAACTTAGCAAAGTGTTCAGATTCCTCTCAGTCATTCCCCACCCCTACCCCCACTTTGGCAATAAGGTTGCTCCTTTCCTCCCAGTATATGGGGGGCACCTCGTCACGTGAGGGTTTTATGACCTGCTTCAGGGACAAAAGGTTCGCAGGTAGCACTAGTGGTAAAGAATCCACCTGCCAGTGCAGGAGATGCAAGAGACATGGGTTCAGTCCCTGGGTCAGGAAAGTCCCCTGAGTAGGGAAAGGCAATCCACTCCAGGATTCTTGCCTGGAAAATTCCACAGACAGAGGAGCCTGGCAGGCTACAATCCATGGGGCTGCAAAGGGTTAGACACAATTGAGCACACATACATCAGGGGAAGGTCAAAGAATCCTTTCCACAATTGCTGTTTCTCAGATTCCTTCAATTTAATATGCTAAAGTGCTGTCCTTTAGAGTAGTCTGTCCTCAGCCCTATCAGGGTTACCGGCAGTGGGCCTGATGCTCTGCAGCAGGGAACACAACTCCAGGCATTGGGGCAGGCTCAGTCACGCTCCCTCCTTCTGTCTCTGTCTCTGCCTTCCCTCTCTCTCTGTTTCTCCCTCTGCTTTCCTTTGTCTGCTTCCAATCCCGATGAGCTCAGCATTAACTTTCTCGATACACAAGCTGCCAAATACTCCTTTTAAACTTGCATATTTCCCACCCATCCCCATCTTCCAGAAATCTCTTCTACACGGAAGACATTTACTGAACAGAATTGTTAAGACACTAGCCTGTCTACTACAGATTCTGCCGATAGTCAGATGCTCAACTGTCTTCAGGACTTTAACTACTCTCATCTGTGAAATGAAAATAAAGCATGGATTAGTCCATAGTCCTTTTCACTTCAGTTCAGTCGCTCAGTCGTGTCTGATTCTTTGCAACCCCATGAATGCCAGGCCTCCCTGTCCCTCACCAACTCTCAGAATTCACTCAAACTCATGTCCATCAAATCGGTGATGCCATCCAGCCATCTCATCCTCTGTTGGCCCCTTCTCCTCCTGCCCTCAATCCCTCCCAATATCAGGGTCTTTTCCAATGAGTCAACTCTTCACATGAGATGGCCAAAGTATTGGAGTTTCAGCTTCAGCATCAGTCTTTCCAATGAACACCCAGGACTGATCTCCTTTAGGATGGACTGGTTGGATCTCCTTGCAGTCCAAGGGACTCTCAAGAGTCTACTCCAACAGCACATTTCAAAGGCATCAATTCTTTGGCGTTCAGCTTTCTTCACAGTCCAACTCTCACATCCATACATGACCACAGGAAAAACCATAGCCTTGACTAGATGGACCTTTGTTGGCAAAGTAATATCTCTGCTTTTCAATATGCTATCTGGGTTGGTCATAACTTTCCTTCCAAGGAGTAAGCGTCTTTTAATTTCATGGCTGCAGTCACCATCTGCAGTGATTTTGGAGCCCCCCAAAATAAAGTCTGTCACTGTTTCCCCATCTAGTTCCCATGAAGTGATGGGACCAGATGCCATGATCTTAGTTTTTTGAATGTTGAGCTGTAAGCCAACTTTTTCACTCTCCTCTTTCACTTTCATCAGAAGGCTTTTTAGTTCCTCTTCACTTTCTGCCATAAGGGTGGTGTCATCTGCATATCTGAGGTTATTGATATTTCTCCCGGCAATCTTCATTCCAGCTTGTGCTTCTTCCAACCCAGTGTTTCTCATCATGTACTCTGCATAAAGTTAAATAAGCAGCCTTGATGTACTCCTTTTCCTATTTGGAACCAGTCTGTTGTTCCTTGTCTAGTTCTAACTGTTGCTTCCTGCATACAGGTTTCTCAAGAGGCAGGTCAGGTGGTCTGGTATTCCCATCTCTTTCAGAATTTTCCACAGTTTATTGTGATCCACACAGTCAAAGACTTTGGCATAGTCAATAAATCAGAAATAGATGTTTTCCTGGAACTCTCTTGCTTTTTCCATGATCCAGCAGATGCTGGCAATTTGATCTCTGGTTCCTCTGCCTTTTCTAAAACCAGCTTGAACATTTGGAAGTTCACAGTTCACGTATTGCTGAAGCCTGGCTTGGAGAATTTTGAGCATTACTTTACTAGCGTGTGAGATGAGTGCAATTGTGTGGTAGTTTGAACATTCTTTGGCATTGCCTTTCTTTGAGATTAGAATGAAAACTGACCTTTTCCAGTCATGTGGCCACTGCTGAGTTTTCCAAATTTGCTGGCATATCAAGTGCAGCACTTTCACAGGATCATCTTTCAGAATTTGGAATAGCTCCACTGGAATTCCATCACCTCCACTAGCTTTGTTCGTAGTGATGCTTTCTAAGGCCCACTTGGCTTCACATTCCAGGATGTCTGGCTCTAGGTGAGTGATCACACCATCGTGATTATCTTGGTAGTGAAGATCTTTTTTGTACAGTTCTGTGTATTCTTGCCACCTCTTAACATCTTCTGCTTCTGTTAGGTCCATACCATTTCTGTCCTTTATCAAGCCCATCTGTGCATGAAATGTTCCCTTGGTATCTCTAATTTTCTTGAAGAGATCTCTAGTCTTTCCCATTCTGTTCTTTTCCTCTATTTCTTTGCATTGATCACTGAGGAAGTCTTTCTTATCCCTCCTTGCTATTCTTTGGAACTCTGCATTCAGATGCTTATATCTTTCCTTTTCTCCTTTGCTTTTCACTTCTCTTCTTTTCAGAGCTATTTGTAAGGCTTCCCCAGACAACCATTTTGCTTTTTTGCATTTCTTTTCCATGGAGATGGTCTTGATCCCTGTCTCCTGTACAATGTCATGAACCTCATTCCATAGTTCATCAGGCAGTCTATCAGATCTAGTTCCTTAAATCTATTTCTCATTTCCACTGTATAATCATAAGGAATTTGATTTAGGTCATATCTGAATGGTCTAGTGGTTTTCCCTACTTTCTTCAATTTAAGTCTGAATTTGGCAATAAGGAGTTCATGATCTGAGCCACAGTCAGCTCCCAGTCTGTTTTTGCTGACTGTATAGAGCTTCTCAATCTTTGGCTGCAAAGAATATAATCAATCTGATTTCAGTGTTGACCATCTGGTGACGTTCATGTGTAGAGTCTTCTCTTGTGTTGTTGGAAGAGGATGTTTGCTATGACCAGTGTGTTCTCTGGGCAAAAGTCTATTAACCTTTGCCCTGCTTCATTCCGCATTTCAAGGCCAAATTTGCCTGTTACTCCAGGTGTTTCTTGACTTCCTACTTTTGCATTCAGTCCCCTATAATGAAAAGGACATCTTTTTTGGGTGTTAGTTCTAAAAGGTCTTGTATTTCTTCATAAAACTGTTCAACTTCAGCTTCTTCAGCGTTACTGGTTTGGGCATAGACTTGGATTACTGTGATATAGAATGGTTTACCTTGGAAATGAACAGAGATCATTCTGTCATTTTTGAGATTTCATCCAAGTACTGCATTTCGGACTCTTTGGTTGACCATGATGGCTACTCCATTTCTTCTGAGGGATTCCTGCCCGCAGTAGTAGATATAATGGTCATCTGAGTTAAATTCACCCATTCCAGTCCATTTTAGTTCACTGATTCCTAGAATGTCGACGTTCACTCTTGTCATCTCCTATTTGACCACTTCCAATTTGCCTTGATTCATGGACCTAACATTCCAGGTTCCTATGCAGTATTGCTCTTTACAGCATCAGACCTTGCTTCTATCACCAGTCACATCCACAGCTGGGTATTGTTTTTGCTTTGGCTCCATCCCTTCATTCTTTCTGGAGTTATTTCTCCTCTGATCACCAGTAGCATATTGGGCACCTACTGACCTGGGGGGTTCATCCTTCAGTGTCCTATCATTTTGCCTTTTCATACTGTTCATGGGGTTCTCAAGGCAAGAATACTGAAGTGGTTTGCCATTCCCTTCTCCAGTGGACCACATTCTCAGACCTCTCCACCATGACCTGCCTGTCTTGGGTGGCCCCACAGGGCATGGCTTAGTTTCGTTGAGTTAGACAAGGCTGTGGTCTGTGTGATTAGATTGACTAGTTTTCTGTGATTATGGTTTCACTGTGTCTGCCCTCTGATGCCTCTTGCAAAACCTACCATCTTACTTGGGTTTTCTCTTACCTTGGACGTGGGGTATCGCCTCACGGCTGCTCCAGCAAAGCGCAGCTGCTGCTCCTTACCTTGGACGAGGGGTATCTCCTCACAGCCGCCCCTCCTGACCTTGAATGTGGAGTAGCTCCTCTCGGCCCTCCTGCGCCCACGCAGCCACCACTCCTTGGACATGGGGTTGCTCCTCTCGGCCACTGCCCCTGGCCTCGGGCATGGGGTAGCTTCTCCCAGCCGCAGCCCCTGACCTCTGGCGTGAGGTAGCTCCTCTCAGCCTCTCCTGTGCTGTCACAGCCTTTTAGGACTATTAATTGGAGGAGGTAATGGGAGCCAGGATATTTCCAGAAGGTGGAGAAAGACCTTTTATAATATTTTTTCCTTTGAGACCCAAGAGTTTAACTGAATACTCCTGGAAATAATTATTATATACTCTGTTTTCCCAGAGCAATATAATAACATTTCTACTTCATTTACTTGACCTAGTCAAAGCTCACAGATCATCAGAATTGGAAGGGACCCGAAGGACTCTAATTCAGGGGTTCTCAACTTATATATGGGGTCACACAGAGTTGGACATGACTGAAGCAACTTAGCAGCAGCAGCAGCAGCAACTTATATATCACTGAACTTTTTAAAAAGTACTGAGCCTGGGCCCCACCCTCAGACCAATTACATCAAATCTCTGAAGGCAGGGCAAGTCTTCTTTTCTTAAAGCTTCCCAGGTAACCTCAGCATCCAGCCAGAATTGAGCATCAGTTATTTGGTCCAACAGTCTCTGCACAAGGAAAAGACAATGAGAAGAGGTGATGTGAGTCAAACCAAAGTCTCACAGGGATGGCATCATATGACTTGTAGGTGCTAAATGGAGGCAAAGGTCACGCAAGGACAAGGAGAATGGAGAATTACAGGAGAGCCTAGTCATTATCAGCCAGTCAGTCACTAAGTTAAATAAACACTAGGCTATATCTACCTGGAGCAAGAGTTTGATGTCTTTAAGCTCCATTTTCCAGGAGATTTTAATATTACAAGGAAGTATCCTCATTATAAGTGGAAAAAATAACCTTATATCTTAACTTCATACATGGGCTATGCGTGTATGATCATAGGTTATATGCATAAGTGAAATACACCAGAAGTTAACAGGTGCTGGGAACAGGGCGCTTCCTCTTTTTTACAGCTTCCTTTGTTTTCTCTGTTTTTCAATTATTTTTAAATGAGCTGGGCCAGAGAGTTGGAACTCACAGGGTGAATGTGTTACAGAAACCAGTAATCAAGAAACCAAGCACCAGACTCAGAGAGTTGGGGAACTTGTGTTTATTAAGCTGGCGGGCCCAGAGGAGTTAACACTTCAAGCTCTGAGCCCCAACCAAAGGGTTACAGAGTTTTTATAGACAGACTATAGTGAGCAACACTAGCTGCTAATAGGCTGGTTTAAATTAAGGGGTTTTGCATGCATGGGATCAGCAGTCAAGATGGGGAGGAGGATGCCTGATATTTACATGGACAGGCATGATTAAGCAGGTTTGCAGGGACTGGGCAATTGCAGAGAGCAGGACAAGGGTGAATGAGATAAGCTCCAGTTCCTAGTATTATAAGTCTCCACTTTCTGAGACTGCTTGACCAATGTGATCCAGATTTTGCAAGGAGCAAGCTGAGTTACAGAGGCAGAAGGAGCAGGAGGTTATGTAAAATTTTAACTTTTCCTCTTCAAATGGTGGGGGATACTTCTTGCCTCTGTAATCTTCAGAATGCCCTGCAGTTTCTATCTCCTCATCCGTGCAGGGGTCCTCCTCTGGGGGCATGGGCTGAGAGAGATCTACCAGGGATCTCCCGACAGGCTAGCTGGAAAGTCAGAGATACACCCCAAGTCTCCTGTTTTGTAGTCTGAATCTTGATGGGGCTGCAGTCTGAACACGTGGGCAGGTCCAAGGGATAGGGAAGAGGCTGTTATAAAGGACGTGCCCGTTCTGAGGGGCCGGCCCATTCCCAGAGACCTGGGGCTAGCTCCCCACCCAGGAATCACCCTCCCACCCAGGAATGAAGAGACCTGTGGACAGCAGATCCTACAGCCAAGTGATGTGGGAAAGGCACCTGTGGGAACTTGGAATAATCACCAAAACGATCTTTAAGACTGTTTGCTCTTCTCACCGTGGTGAGAACTCCAGGTGTTTTAGGAACTTAAGGATCTGCTTTTTGCAGATCTGCCACCTGGGGGCAACAGAGTGGCTGACCCAGCATAGGAATGAACCTCTCTGCTGCTGCTGCTGCTGCTGAGTGGCTTCAGTCGTGTCCGACTCTGTGCGACCCCACAGACGGCAGCCCACCAGGCTCCCCCGTCCCTGGGATTCTCCAGGCAAGAACACTGGAGTGGGTTGCCATTTCCTGTTCTAATGCATGCAAGTGAAAAGTGAAGTCAGTCGCTCATTCGTGTCCGACTCTTAGCGACCCCATGGACTGCAGCCTACCAGGTAAGAGTACTGGAGTGGATCGCCAGTGCCTTCTCCGGAATGAACCTCTAGTCCAGATGAATGGCTTGAAAAAATTCTGGGTGGCTCTGAGCCTGGTCTAATTCATTTACCACTATTGAAGAGTTGAACAGTTTGATGTTCATTTAAGTCAGAGATTCTCGATGTTGACACTTCTGACATTTGGGGCTGAATAATTCTTTGTGGTTGCCCAGTTCATTGTAGAATTACCGCCTCTACCCACTAACTAGACGCTGGTAGCCTTCCCTACACCATCATGAAAACCAAAACTCTCAGTGCATAACCTAAGGCCTCGCTGGGGCATTTAAATGTAAACAAGTCTTTCAGGAAGTTCCTGGATTGAACAATGAAGTTATTTGTAATTTGTATCTCTTTGGCAAGTTTCCTATGGTGCTGAGTTCTGGTTGATAAAGACAGTGGAAGAACCAGTGATTGAGTTCCCACTTAAGGGGAATCCTGCTTGCCGTGGGGTGTGGCCAAAAAAAGACTGGAAGAGCAACACCAAGTACTGTAGAGTCTGAGTGGTGGGCTGGGGACAAGGTGGTTGTAGATGGTTTCCATTCTCTCTGTCAACCTACAGCCTCGCCTCTCCTGCCTCCTGCAGTCTCCTTTTTATGGTCAATTTTTAGCTTGAAGATACAATATCTCTGAAGTCAAGGATCAATAGCTTCTAAGGAATGAAAAGAAAGCAGGCTAAGGTTTATTGAGTTCTTAACCTGAACACGATAGTCTTCATATAACCCCATGAAGTGTCATTAGCCATTTTATAGATAAGGAAATAGGGGCTCAGAAAAATGAAGAGAATTGCTTCTATCACTCAGTGAACAGTGAGGTTGGAATCTGAATGCAAGGGTCTGACTCCATGGTGAGATACCAGATTTAGCAATGCTATCATATGGAATATATTTATATTCAAAAATTATTCGTTGTTTGCTTGCAATTCAAATTCAATTACACATCCTATATTTTATCTGAGTACTCTACTTCAATACGCCTTCTCTGACCCCACAAGGCCATTGCAATGGGTGTGCAGTGCTGGCTGATGAACTGAGGATGGGGCACAGACCTGGGAGCCCTACGACCTTTGTGGAGAGAGGAGGTGGGGGTGTGAAGCCCCGGCCAGCCGCCTCTGCTTCAAGAGCCTGGTGAGGAGTGACCCCTCGTGGCCATGCAGCATCCTGCAGCTGCAGGCAGTCCAGCTCCTGCACCGAGCACAGGGCCTCAAGGGAGGACATCTGTTCTTGGTTCTGACCCCCCTGGAGAGCTGACATCCTCCCAGGAACTATGGGGAAGGAAGCCCGGACCAGAGCCACCCAGGAGATTTTCAAGCCATTCAGCAGGACCGGAGGTTCATTCCCACGCTGGGTCAGCTACTCTGTTGCCCCCAGGTGGCTGATCTGGAAAAAGCAGATCCTTCAGGTCAGTTTAGTTCAGTCCGACTCTTTGCAACCCCATGGACTGCTCTTCCCTGTCCATCACCAACTCCCAGAGCTTGCTCAAACTCACATCCATTGAATCGGTGATGCCATCTAACCATCTCATCCTCTGTCGTCCCCTTCTCCTCCTGCCTTCAATCTTTCCCAGCATCAGAGTCTTTTCCAGTGAGTCATTTCTTCGCATCAGGTGGCCAAAGTATTGGAGTTTCAGCTTCAGTATCAGTCCTTCCAATGAATATTCAGGACTGATTTCCTCTAGGATTGACTGGTTGGATCTCCTTGCAATCCAAGGGACTCTCAGGTGTCTTCCCCAACACCACAGTTCAGAAGTGTCAGTTCTTTGGTGCTCAGCTTTCTTTATAGTCCAGCTCTCACATCCGTACACGACTACTGGAAAAACCATAACTTTGACTAGATGGACCTTTGTTGGCAAAGTAATGGCAAAGAATCTATAGTACGAAATAGCAGATCCTTAAGTCTCTGAAACTTCAAGGACCCCTTATGCAGTAAAGTCAATCTACTGTGCTACTGTGCAGGGTTGCGGTGAAGGAAAGTGCAGTGCTTACTGCAAAGCTGTACAACTAGTCCAGGACAGCTAGCACTCAGAAAAGCCTGAACTCCAGGACCTCCCTGGTGGGCCAGTGGTTAAGAATCTGTCTGCCAATGCAGAGGACATGGGTTCAATAATTAATTAATTCTTTTTAATCTAAAAAAGAAATCCTGAACTCTCTGAAGGGTTTCAGGAAAGCATTTTCAAAGGGCCAGGTGAGGGAGGGGGGCTTGGAGGGCGTGTGATCAGCTGTGGCACAATTCTCTGATTGGTTGATGATGAGGTGACTGGGTGGTATTGCAGGGTGAACATTAGTAAGCCTTAGGCTCCAGTAGGCCTGGAGGCTATGTGCTCAAGATCACCAAATAGTTACCTTCTTCCATTTGATGAGGGTTTTCACATTATAAAACAATGTGCATCAGATACAATTAACTAGGGACTTTTGAGAGGAGCTATAGAAGAGGGTATGGCGGGGGTGGGGGCGGAGGCGGGGGTGGGGGGGGGTGGGGAGGAGGTGGGATGTGTCCCAGGAAGGCACCTAGGGTCCTGCTCTGTTACAAGTGAAAGTAAAAGTGTTAGTCACTCAGACACATCTGACTCTGCGACCCCATGGACTATAGCCCTCCAGGCTCCTCTGTCCATGGAATTTTCCAGACAAGAATATTGGAGTGGGTTACCATTTCCTGCATTGCAGGTAGATTCTTTTCCATCTGAGCCACCAGGGAGGACTGCTGAAACCCGGGCCTTCCTACCCCCTGCCGCGCCCTAGGTCCCCTGGCCCCTGTGCCACTCCAGCGTGTGAAGAGTCACATCTATCTGAGGGCAGCACTGAAGTGAGGACATCATTGAAACTAATGTCCAGAGTCCACGTCTACCCTGGAGCCACGTCTAGCCTGGGGTCCATGTCTAGCCTGGGGTCTCATGAGTCACCTTTGTGTAAATCTGCTCTTTAGTGGAAGCCTTTAGTGCTTTTTGAAGTTGGACTTAAATTGAATAAAGTAGGGAAAACCACTAGACCATTCAGGTAAAAGTTCAATTCAGTTCAGTCGCTCAGTCGCATCTGACTCTGCGACCTCATGGACCACAGCACGCTAGGCCTTCCTGTTCATTACCAACTCCTGGAGATTACTCAAACTCATGTCCATCGAGTTGGTGATGCCATCCAAATATCTCATCCTCTGTTGTCCCCTTCTCCTCCTGCCTTCAATCATTCCCAGCATCAGGGTCTTTTCCAGTGAGTCAGTTCTTCACATCAGATGGCCAAAGTACTGGAGTTTCAGCTTCAACATCAGTCCTTCCAATGAATATTCAGGACTGATTTCCTTTAGGATGGACTGGTCATTCAGGTAAGACCTTAATCAAATCCCTTATGATTATACAGTGGAAGTGACAAATAGATTCAAGGGATTAGATCTGTTAGATAGAGTGCCTGAAGAATTATGAACGGGGGTTCATAATCCTGTTCATGACACTGTACAGGAGACAAGGATCAAGACCATGCCCAAGAAAAAGAAATTCAAAAAGGCAAAATGGTTGTCTGAGGAGGCCTTACAAATAGCTGTGAAAAGAAGAGAAGCCACAGGCAAAGGAGAAAAGGAAAAATAAACCCATTTGAATGCAGAGGTCCAAAGAACAGCAAGAAGAGATAAGAAAGCCTTCCTCAGTGATCAATGCAAAGAAATAGAGGAAAACAATAGAATGGGAAAGACTAGAGGTCTCCTCAAGAAAATTAGAAATACCAAGGGAACAGTTCATGTAAAGATGGGCACAATAAAGGACAGAAATGTTATGGATCTAACAGAAGCATAAGATATTAAGAAGAGGTGGCAAGAATACACAGAAGAACTATACAAAAAAGATCTTCATGACCCAGATAATCATGATGGTGTGATCAGTCACCTAGAGCCAGACATCCTGGAATGTGAAGTCAAGTGGGCCTTAGAAAGCATCACTACGAACAAAGCTAGTGGAGGTGATGGAATTCCAGTTGAGCTATTTCAAATCCTGAAAGATGATGCTGTGAAAGTGCTGCACTCAATATGCCAGCAAATCTGGAAAACTCAGCAGTGGCCACAGAACTGAAAAAGGTCAGTTTTCATTCTAATCCCAAAGAACGGTAATGCCAAAGAATGTTCAAACTACCACACAATTGCACTCATCTCACATGCTAGCAAAGTAATGCTCAAAATTCTCCAAGTCAGGCTTCAACAGTTGAGGAACTGTGAACTTCCAGATGTTCAAGCTGGTTTTAGAAAAGGCAGAGGAACCAGAGATCAAATTGCCAACATCTGTTGGATCATCAAAAAAGCAAAAGAGTTCCAGAAAAACCTCTACTGCTTTATTGAGTATGTCAACACCTTTGACTATGTGGATCACAACAAACTGGAAAATTCTGAAAGAGATGGGAATACCAGACCACCTGACCTGCCTCCTGAGAAACCTGTATGCAGGTCAAGAAGCAAGAGTTAGAACTGGACATGGAACAACAAACTGGTTCCAAATCAGGAAAGGAGTACGTCAAGGCTGTATATTGTCACCTCTGCTTATTTAACTTATATGCAGAGTACATCATGAGAAATGATGGACTAAATGAAGCACAAGCTGGAATCAAGATTGCCGGGAGAAATATCAATAACCTCAGATATGCAGATGACACCACCCTTATAGCAGAAAGTGAAGAAAAACTAAAGAACCTTTTGATGAAGGTGAAAGAGGATAGTGAAAAAGCTGGCTTAAAACTCAACATTCAGAAAACTAAGATCATGGCATCCAGTCCCATCACTTCATGGGAAGTAGATGGGGAAACAATGGAAACAGTGACAGACTTTATTTTGGGGGGCTCCAAAATCACTGCAGATGGTGACTACGGCCATGAAATTAAAAGATGCTTGCTTCTTGGAAGAAAAGTAATGACCAACCAAGACAGCATATTAAAATGCAGAGACATTACTTTGCCAACAAAGGTCCATCTAGTCAAAGCTATGGTTTGTCCAATAGTCATGTATGGATGTGAGAGTAGGACTATGAAGAAAGCTAAGAGCCAAAGAATCGATGCTTTTGAACTGTGCTGTTGGAGAAGACTCTTGAGAGTCCCTTGGACTGCAAGGAGATCCAACCAGTCCATCCTAAAGGAGATCAGCCCTGGGTGTTCATTGAAAGGACTGATGCTGAAGCTGAAACTCCAATACTTTGGCCACCTGATGTGAAGAACTGACTTGTTGGAAAAGACCCTGATGCTAGGAAAGGTTGAGAGCAGGAGGAGAAGGGGGTGACAGAGGATGAGATGGTTAGATGGCATCACCAACTCGATGGACATGAGTTTGATTAAACTCCGGGAGTTGGTGATGGACAGGGAAGCCTGGCGTGCTGCAGTCCATGGGGTCACAAAGAGTCAGACACGACTGAGCAACTGACCTTGAACTGGTGCTTTGCAGGCTCCACATGGCCCCCTGGGGACTCATTCCTTACCCAGAGATTTGCTGTGCCCTAACTTGTACCATGATATATCAAGTGCTGAAGGTCAGAAACATGATCCATGTGGGCCCTGCTTTCTCAGGCCCTTGAGGCAACATGCCTGAACACAGCCACACAGCTCAGAGAGTGCCCCCCACCTCAGCCCATAAGGAAAACCTCTGTGGCCGTTTCCTCTGAAAATCCTTGACGAAGTGTTGGGGGTGTCTCTCCAGGGCCCCTTCTCCATCTGGACCCAGAAGACCTTTCACTGTGTGTTGGACCCCTAATACTGTGGGGTGAATCTGATGATTCAAGTCCCACTGCTCACTGCTGACAAAATCAATTACATATTCAAACTGAAACAGGAGGGAAGAGGGCAGGGCACAACTCTGAAAGAATAACGTAGCCCGAGGGCACAACATAAATTGATTAGAACCAAATGGGTCCAAGACGGCAGACAAATCAACTTAACTAGACTTCTATCCTCAGTATAAGCTACTGTAACACATCAGCAAGCTAAATGACACACCCAGAGGTGCCATGACTGTTTCAAGATCAACCATCAAAGACCAAACACTGGGCAATGGCCCAACCCCTGGAAATGGCAATGGCCCCACCCCTTTCCCAAAAGAGTTGGAATAATCCTTCCACTCATTAGCCTAGGACATTATCCAGCCCAAAAAGCTAACTACACCACATTTCAAGGCTGCTGCACTTGCCCTCTGTGATGGCCCACACTCTATCTGTGGACTATGCTCCTCTCTGAATAAATCCACTTCTTACCCATCACTTTGTCTCTCACTGAATTCCTTCTGTGATGAGGCATCAAGAACCTGAGCTTCATTAGGTCCTGCAACCAGGTCAGTGAGCTCAGCTGGAAGACTGTAGGTTTTAGCTGGGTTCAAGTCCTAGCCACATAGGTTAGAGGCCCAAGCAGGGTTTTGGCTGGGTTCAAGTCCCAATCTGAAGTAGACGGTTTCAAAAAGGCAAAAGAAAAAAGCTCCTTTAATCAGAACGCTGGCAATCTGGGAAGACAGTGAACTCAGCGTCCCCAGAAAACCATCTCTAAATATTCTGCTCGGCCATGTAAATTCTAAAGGGAAACAGAGAAGCTATCGCATTTAATCACTGAGATGGGGGTCAGAGTCATTGCCATTCCCCACTGTGGCTTGTTGACCCCTCTCAATGTTATTTGGTTCACACAGTTTGTTGGGGAGATCACTAAAGCAGAAGCCAGGGAAGAGATCTGGTCATCTGTCAATTACCCTTCATTTCTACTTCTGTGATTTACAGAAAGAATCGACAAGTTAGGCGAGGAATTGTGTGATTAAGAGATCTGAAAGATGTGCTTGGGTCAGGATGAGTAGAGCTGGGGACACCTGGCTTAAAAGTTAGTTACAATGTATTCTTAGCTTTGCTAAAGTGACAGGAGGAAAAGGGGCTTCCTGCTGAGGCCCTGTTTTCAGTGTCCTGTAAAGAGTTGCTTACCCTGAGGCCTCACTGAGCCTTGAAGAGGACTCAAGGACCCAGGTGAGGTCACAGCCCTAGCAGACACCATGATTCCAGATGGTGAGATCCTGCCCACAGGACACAGGTACTCTGTGCCCAGACTCCTCTCAATACATTGGTATTGAGACCATACACTGGTATTGTTTTAAACTGCTCATTGTATGGTAATTTCTTATGCAGCAACAGAAAACTAATATAAGCCTCACTCTAGCCCTGGGTACCTCCATTCTGGAACATTCCCACCAAACCCTGGCTTCCTACATAACCAGAAAGAGCAGTAGAGCTAACTGAACCCACAGAAAGCTCCCTATAGGGGATGTGCTGTAGGGAGGTCCCTTTGAAACTGTACTTCTGCTTGGATGGGACTTGAACCCATGGGACAGGATTCAAGCCCATTGTCTTTTTAATTAGGTGGCGTTAGTGGTAAAGAACCCACCTGCCAATGGAGGAGACTTAAGAGACGTGGGTTTGATCCCTGAGTGGGGAAAATCCCCTGGAGGAGGGCATGGCAACTCACTCCAGGATTCTTGCCTAGAGAATCCCATGGACAGAGGAGCCTGGCGGCCACAGTCCATGGGGTCACAAAGAGTCAGACACCACTGAAGTGACTTAGCAAGCATGCACCTGAGCTCTGAAATGATAGAACTCATCTCAGGACTTAACGATGTTCAGGTTCTTTGTCTCGGTGCAGAAATAATTCAACGACAGTGAGAGGCAAAGTGACCGGCAAGAAGAGATTTATTTGTATAGGTCGCTTGTGGGAGACACAAAGAGGCAGGCAAGGAAGTGCAGCCCCCAAAGCTGGGTGGGCCTTATTTTTATAATCAAAGGAAAAGTGGGAAGGGGAAGAAGACCACCTTCTTCCTCATTCTTGAACAGATATCAAACTTCCATCGTCAGTTCCTCCTCCACATTGAGCAGGAGAGTTTCCTTGTCGCTGTATGGTCACACTGGGCTTTCATAGTCCAGTTTCATACACTAAAATGTGGTAAATCATCTCAGGTGTCAGCATGATGTCACATTTTCCTCTCTCTTTGTTTTTCGTGTGCACAGAACAGCATGTTCTAGGAATGATTTTGGCCACACTGGGCAGAATACAGGTCTCATTCCACCGTTAGTTTATTGATTGGGGGCGGTTCTCATGCTTCTGCTGCATGGTTTTGTGGGAAAACAAGCCTGCTTTCTTGAGTCATCATTAGCTCGCAGGTATCACCCATACCTTTTTTTCTACTTATGATTCCCTAATGGGATTAACCACTTAATCATCTACTTTGTCCCTTCTGTCTATCCCTATCATTTTAAGCCCAAAGAAACCTGCCGTATTTCCTGCCCTGCTCTGCTGCTACTGCTGCTGCTAAGTCACTTCAGCTGTGTCCGACTCTGCGACCCCATAGACGGTAGCCCACCAGGCTCCCCCGTCCCTGGGATTCTCCAGGCAAGAACACTGGAGTGGGTTGCCATTTCCTTCTCCAATGCATGAAAGTGAGAAGTGAAAGTGAAGTCGCTCAGTCGTGTCCAACTCTTCATGACCCCATGGACTGCAGCCTACCAGGCTCCTCCATCCATGGGATTTTCCAGGCAAGAGTACTGGAGTGGGGTGCCATTGCCTTCTCCAGCCCTGCTCTAGCGTCTAAAATTCACTAATACTCACCTAGCCAACAAATACTTGAATGCTAAATCAGTTATGTTGTCACAATGATGCTGTATTATTCAAAAACATAGTAATTATTAAAAAACAAAGTAATTATTGTTGCTCATGAGTCTATAGGTTGGTTTTTTGGCCTCAGGTGGCTTAAGAGTCTGCAATCAGCTGCAGGTCAGGTGGCTCTGCTGATCTTGACTGGCTCCATGGCACATCTGAGGCTCTGCTAGCTATGAATGGCCTCAGCTAGGCTGGACTCAGATCTTCTCTTCTACTTCTCACATCTTTTCAGCAGTATATCAAGGCATATTCTCATGGCATGGCAGGACCCAAAGAATCTACCTGCAATGCAAGAGACCTGGGTTTTATCCCTGTGTTGGGAAGATCCCCTAGAGAAGGGAATGGCTACCCACTCCAGTATTCTTGCCTGGAGAAGTCCATGGACGGAGGAGACTGGTGGGTTACAGTCCCTGGGGTTGCAAAGCGTCAGACATGACAGAATGACTAATGCTTTCACTTGAATAAAATGGCAGCTGACTCCAGTATTCTTTCCTGTGTAATCCTATGGACACAGGAGCCTGGCGGGCTATACTGCATGGGGTCATAAGAGTCAGACATGACTTATCAACTAAAAAACCACCAGACCAATTTTGCAGAAAGGCAAGTGGAACTGTGCGTATGCTTTTCAAGCCTCTACTTACAGTCATGTTTGCTAACGTTTCATTGGCCAAAGCCACACAGTGAGCCCAGAGCCAATGTGGGAGGAGCCTACAAAACTGCAGGAAGAAAGAGGGGCATTAATGCAATCAACTTGCCACAAAGGCCAAAGATACACAGGCATCGTTCTGGGTGTTCGCTGTACAGAGCTTGGAGTATGGTGGGGAAGAAAAGCAATATATAAACAAATAAATAGAACTAGAAAGTGTGATTGGTGCTTTGGATTAGAATAGTCAGTAGGACATATTTTAAGTTACCAAAGACCTGGAGGATGAGAAGGAGCCAGTGGTAGAAAGGCCAGCCAAGGTAGAGGCTCCAAATGGCTGAAGTATAGAAACGTGTTGGCATAAAATAAGATTGGGGAAACGGCAGGACCAGTGATATGATTTCGGATTGTAATCCAAAGGTGATGGGAATTCACTGCCAAGTTCTACTGAGAGGAGGTGACATGATATGATTTGTGCTTTTGAAAGGTCACTCTGGCTATTACATGGAGAATGAATGTTAGGGAGATAAGAGCAAAAGCAGGGAGTCAAGTTAGGAGGAGGTGTAGGGGTTAGAGCAAACCTCCCCCAACACATATCACTTTAGCATGAGGATTATTTTGGACTAAAGGCAACTGAGACCCTGCAGGTTCAAGAGAAATGACTGCCCCTCCCTTAACTACCTAGAAGCATTTAAATTTGGAATTTTTTCCAGAAAAAAAATCAGTTATTCTCAGAGATAAATTTTATCTAAGTGGCTCCATCTATATGTAAGACAAATATCTAATTACCAAACCCTTATTGTTCTTATCATCCATGATCGTCCTGTCCTGGAAAGCCCCATGCCCCTATAACATTCCTTAGCTCAGGATGGAATACAGACCCCTTTTTACCTTTCTGTCTCTGAACCTTTCATGTACATGGGGTTGCCATACATTCAAAATTAAGTTTGGTTTTCTCCTGTTAATCAGTCTCATGTCAATTTAATTCTTAGACCAACCAGAAGAACCTAGAAGGGAAGAGGAACGTTTTCTTCTCGACAGAGGATACTAAGAGTGGTAGAGAGATGGGAGGGGACAGTTTGTGTTATGTGAGGTTTTGGATGTGGACAGGGGGAGATACCACGGTGTCTAGCTTAAGCAACTGGGTGAGCAGAGAGCTGTCTCTTAGATGGAGAAGAGGCAGAGAACAGGATGGATGGAGGGATCTAGAGTTCAGCTTTTGGGAATCCCCTGGTTGGCCTGTTGTGGGGACTGTGTACTTTCCCTGACAAGGGCCCAGGTTCGGTCCCTGGTTGTGATTTTGATGCTCGAAGTAGTGAGCAGCAGCTCACAGTAAGCAGCAGTAAGAAGTAGCTGGAAACAGTTAGTTCCCTTACCGGGAACCCTAACTACTAGACTACAGAGGCACGTGGCTAGGGCCTAAATCTTCAGTTCTTGCCTGCCTTGTCAGGGAAGAATTCAGCCAAGGAGGCAGGAGGTAAAGAGAAAAGTAAAAAGAAAAGCAAAGTACATGTGGAAAGATGCTCAAGGGGACTCAGAGAGGGAGTCTGTGCCTTTGGGAACTTTAAGGGGGTGATTTTCTGAGTCTTTGTCTTCCTTCTGGCCAGTCATCTTGTTTCTCTCCTCCTGGCTAATTTGTCTCAGCACCATCACTCTCGGTGTACATGCATCTCTCAGTCAAGATGGGTCTCGATGCAAAGGCGTCTGGGAGAAGCAAGACTCATTATGGCCTGGCGTTGTCCTGTCACTTGACCCTCAAGGAACCTTTCTGCACATGTGTAATGTCTCGCTTGTCCCAAGAAAGTGTGGTGAGCAGTGATCTCTGGATCGTTTACTCAAACAAGGTTTTGCCCCTCTTTGTCCTTGTCATGACTATTATTCTAAGGCCTCCACAAGAGACAGATTTGGCTATTTACTCTGTCTCTGTTGTTAATGTTATTCAGGAGGGTAAACAAGAGGTTAATTTTAAAAGTCTAACCTGGAAACCTACCTATCTCACGTCTCAGGAAATGCAAATAAGAGGTGAGTTGTAAGCATCCTGCCTGAAGCCCACTATTTCCTGCCCCATGAAATGTAAATAGGAGGCCAGTTGTAAGCGTATAACCAGGAGCCCATCTATCTCCTGCCTCAGTTGGGGAACCAAGATTCTGAGCCACTTGGTGCAACCAAAAAATATTAAAAAAGAGTTCAGCTTTCAATATGTTAATTTTGATCTGCCCGTGAGACAACCAGGTAATTGGATATATGGGGGTAGAACTCCAGAAAAAGGTATTTTGAGGTTGGGTCTTACAAAGGAAGAAACTGGTTGGGTGGGTGCAATTTATGACTTAATAGATGGGTGGGTCATGAAGGCAGGGGTCCTGAAAGAGTCTTGATGAGCCAGCTGTTAGTCTTGATAAATTGTCTGCTTGGTTAGTTTGTAATCTTATCTTTCAGGAGCAGATATTTCCTGGAGCAAGCAGCTAGATTATTTTTGCTTGGTCCTAGTATTGTTCAACAGGGACAGGAAAGTATGTTCATTTCAGTTCTAATCAGAAGGTCCTCAGGCAAGTGCCTTAAAAATAGTAATAATAATAAGAGCAACAACAACTACCACGATATAGTAATTATGCTGCTGGACAGTGCTGAGCCCTTTATGGATGATTTTTTTTTTTTTTTTAAATTTACTTGTTTGTACCAGGTCTTAGTTCCAGCATGCAGGATCTTTGATCTTTGTTGCACATGTGGGATCTTAGTTGTAGCGTGTGTATCTAGTTTCCTGACCAGGGATCCAACCAGGCCCCCTGCATTGGGAGCATGACATTTTAGCCACTGGACCACCAGGGAAGTCCCACTTCATGGGTACTAACTTGTTTAAGTCTCACAACAACCCAGTAAGAGTACTCATGCCTCATGGTACAGATGTTACAGTACTTATTTGCCTATGTTACAGATGTGGCTCTTTCAAACACCTAAGGTCACATGGCTGATAAATGATAAATCTGGGTCCCAGAATCCAAACTCTTAATCCCCAAAAACTAGTTTGCCACCTAAAAGACAACAAATTTTGATTTGCCCAACTACATTTTCTTTAATTTGCTTTTTTATATCACTGAGAATGTTTCCAAATAAACTGAAAATCAAGAGTTCTATATTCCTGGGACTTCCTGGTGGTCCAGTTGTTAAGACTGGACTGTTCTTCCACTACAGGCCACATGGGTTTTATTCTTTGTCAAGGAACTAAGATCCCACTTGCCTCATAGCATGACCAAAAAACAGAGTTCTGTGTCCTAGAACTTCGGAGTTCAATTTATCGTGCCTTCGAAATTTGCACAAGGCATTCAACAAAGACCTTCCTTCTGAGTGTACAAGTCAAACCTAGACCAATCCACCCTCAGGGCAGAGAAAACCCTCCATTATTGCTTTTATTAGCCCCTGAATATTAGCCCCCAGTTTTTATTTCATATTGTGTGGGCTCAGGTAACCTTGTTGGTTTCCTTTAATATGGTTAATTAATATTGCCCTAGGGGCAGATTTATAACACCAGGCAGGGGAACCATTCCCCAATAAGGCATAATGTCTATTCTACAATATAACCAGGCAAAAGAGATGTAACCATCTTACATAAAGTTCATTCAAATGTACTAATTGTTTTTTCTTTTTTAATGTATACTATTAGATTTTATGTGAAATATTTACTGTATGTTCCATTTTTGACACATAAATTTAACATAAAAAATGACACGTTATCTTTTATTTTTTATAATTGTGAAATAGATACACAATCTTTTGCAATGGTAGACTTAAGATTTTGACATGTTCTTATATATAACATGTGGTGGTTTAGTTGCTAAGTCGTGTCCGACTCTTGTGGCCATGCGGACTGTAGCCTACCACACTCCTCTGTCCCTGGGATTCTCCAGGCAAGAGTACTGGAGTGGGTTGCCATTTCCTTCTCCATCATATATATTAATTAAAAAAAACAAACGTTTACCTCAATTCTATCAACTATCATACCGAGGCTTCCGTGATGCCTCAGTGGAAAAGAATCAGCCTGCAATGCAGGAGACGCAGGTTGGTCCCTGGGTCAAGAGGATCCCCTGGAGGAGGAAATGGCAACCCATTCCAGTATTCTTGCCTGGAGAATTCCATGTCTCTATTTGGGGCCGGTTGTTGTTGTTTTTTTGTTTTTTCAAACAATATCTAACTTAGAGGAGACACAAAATATACCGCCCCAAGATGTGCCTCTTTGGTATATTATTTTAGACTTTTAAATTTTTTTATACTTTTAAGAAACAGCAGACAGAGGAAAATCTCTAAAAACTAAGTAGAAGTTATACTTTTGCAAGAAATATTTACATTTAAGAGAGAAATCTCCCTCCTTTCATAAGGGTATCTCCCTCTTTCTACCACGAAGAGGAGGATGACCGATTAACAATGAAGAAGGTATGTACTTAATTCTTCATAACAACCTTACCCTTGTTCACTGTGCTTTGCATGATTACCTTCCATCACTGATTTCCCTGCCTGCCACCATCTTCTATCTTCTTTTGTCTTTAGCTGAAGATGTATTTAAGACAATGGCTTTGGCCATTTCAGAAACTTACTCAGTTTTCTTGGGTTCTCCTATGTGTAAAGGGTGTGTGTATGCGTGTGTGTGTGCTAAGTCGCTTCAGTCATCATTTCTGACTCTTTGCAACCAAAGGGTATATACACATTATTAAACTTTTGTTTTTCTCCTGTTAATCTATCTTATGTCAATTTAATTACTAGACCAGCCAAAGAACCTTAGAAGGGAAGGGAAACTTTCCCTACCCCCACATAGGGAAAAGGGAGGGCTAGGAAAGTTTCCTATGAGAAGAATGGACAGATTTCCTTTGGAAAGACAAATGGGTTTTTAGGAGAGCAAAAGGCCAACAAGAAAGTCTGTGACAGTGTTTGTTTATGTAGGTGCCAGTGGTCTTTCTGTCTTCAGAGCCATAAAACTTCCCAGGAGAGGGGATTTATGATACAATTTTTCTTGGTCTTTCTTCTGGGAGCAGACTCGCCCCAAAGAGGGAATTTATGGTAGTTCTCATTTCTCAGAAGTTTCTGCTTTTAGTAGATGAAAGATACTGTGAGATGGCTTTTGTCTGCAGCTATTGAATTTCAAATGTCTTCTGTTTAAAATCATCTTCATAGCAATTTTCAGGTTCTGGGTGGGTCCCAGTGTTAACACAAGTTCATGTACTCAACTTACAGGGAAACCAAACAAACTGAAAGGTCAGAATTCGGATCAGAGAAAGATTTATTGCAGGAGATGAGGTGACTCGTGCCCTGAGAAGCCTCACGCTCCCCAGCAGTGAAGTGAAATGAAAGTTGCTAGCCATGCCTGACTCTCAGCGACCCTATGGACCCCATGGACAATAGTCCACGGAATTCTCCAGGCCTGAATACTGAAGTGGGTTGCCTTTCCCTTCTCCAGGAGATCTTCCCAACCCAGGGATCGAACCCAGGTCTTCCACATTGTGGCCGATTCTTTACCAGCTGAGCCACCATGGGGTTTCAGCGAAGCATTTTTAAAGGGCAGTTGGTGGGGGAGAGGCATTGTGAGGTGTGCAATCAGTGCACACAGTTCTCTGATTGGCTAATAGTGAGGCAGGGTGTGTCACAGGGGTTAGCCTTATCAGTCCTTAGGTTCCGGGAGGCCTGAGGCTATGTGCTCTGGGTCTTCAAAGAGATCTTCCTTTTGGTGGGAAAATTTTCACTTCTGCAAAACAACTCAGGAATTTGCATCAAATAACTTTTATCTAGGTACTTTTAAGGGAGGCTCAGAGGTCAAAGCGTCTGCCTGCAATGTGGGAGACCTGGGTTCGATCCCTGGGTCAGGAAGATCCCCTGGAGAAGGAAATGGCAACCCACTCCAGTATTCTTGCCTGGAGAATCCCATGGATGGAGGAGCCTGGTGGGCTACAGTCCATGGGGTATCAAAAGAGACACGACTGAGCGAGCAACTTAACTTAAGGGAGGAACTAAAGCAGAGGATATGGGAAGGCCTGGCCAGGAAAGGCCCCAGAAGGTATTGCTGGGTCTTATCCAGTTCAATCATTCTCCCACTCACCATGAGATGGCAAATCATAACCTGAGATGTGTCCCAGGATACATGCCACAGCTTTCAAATCACAGCTCCATATCTGGGGACCCAGGAGGCCATTCTTTGAAACTGAAGCTACTTGATTGGGGGATGATATGTTCAGAGGAGGGACTTGGCCGGGCAGGGACTTCTACTGAGCTGGTGAACGCTTTTTGTATTACCAAACTCAGGTCCAGCTGCTTGCCACCTGAATGAAAATCAATGCTCAGGAGGCAAATGTTGGTAGAAATGGAAAGCACTGCTTTTAATCAGCTGACATTCCAGGGGGGAAAGATGGATCCTAAAATTCAAAGATTTTGCATCCCAAACCCAAGATTCTGCTCAGCCCTGAAAGTTTTGAAAGGGAAAGGGGGAAGCAATTTCAGTTAATTATGGAAATACAGGATCAGACTCATTGCCATCTCCCACTGATGCAGGCTTGTTGACTCCTCAGAGATCTTACTTTAGATGTTATCTTGTTTATGCAGTTTGTTTGTGAGATTACTGAAGGGGAATTTAAGAAATCAGGTCATTGGTTAATGACTTATTCTTCATTTCTGTTTCTTTGATCTATGGAAAGAACCAGTGTATTTAGGCAAGGAATTGTGTGATCAAAGATTTGCAATGTTTGCTTGGGCCAGAGAAGAGTGGAGGGTGGGAGTGCCTGGTTGAAGGTTAGTTACAACATAGTTTTGCTAAAGTGACAAGACAAAAGAGGCCCCCTGCAGAGCAAAGAGCTCTGCTGCCAAAATCTGCTTACAAATCCCCACTTATCAGAGCATTATTCCATTTCTATGGGACTAGGGGTAAAGATCTATCTTCTTTAAGTTCTTCATGCCATGCCGATACAGAGCAAAAGATGTCAACATGCGACAGTAGTGTCTCTTTGCTGACAATTTTAGTTGCCTGCTTACATACACAGACAGAGCAAGCTATAATTACTTTGATGCCCACAAGATATAGAGTACTGTGAGCAACAGTGTTAATTCCATTCTCTTAAGGGTTCTTGACATTGGCTCATAGGTTCAGTAGTAGCCATAGGCTCAGTACCGCTCAAGACGGAGCAGCTAATGCTATGGCTGTCATCATGCAGGTAACTTTCCCCTCTGGTGGGCAGTTACCGTAGCTGTAAAATGACTCAGGAACATGCATCAGACACTGAAGGCTTCTGTGACTCTACTGTCTAATCATTAGCTGCTTGAGCCTGCTTTTTTTGTGATGGGGTGGGGGAGTTGGAGTGGGGTGGAGGGGGGACTGGGAGACTTCAGCTTCTCTACAAACAGGAGGCAGGCAGCATGGAGGGGCCTTTGCACCTGGGCGAGGGGGCAGGGCTCTTCTTGGTTCCATTTGGATTGGGAACGGTGAAGGAAAAGTGAGCAAGAGTGTTGCAGGGGGCAGAAACAGCACGTGAAAGTGAAGTGACTTATATTTATAGGGCACAAATTATGTATTTGGTAACTGTCTTCATCTCATTCCATTCTCCCAATAACCGTATGAGGTAGGTATTGTTGGCCCCATTTATCAGATTGGGAGATCAGGGCTCCAGGGCAAATAATTTATACAGCCCTCCACCGTTTGTATATGAGGTTACATGGGATTCCCTGTAATCTCAGGTGCCTCAGACGGTAAAGCATCTGCCCACAATGTGGGAGACCTGGGTTTGCTCCCTGGGCCGGGAAGATCCCCTGGAGAAGGAAATGACAACCCACTCCATTACTCTTGCCTAGAAAATTCAATGGATGGAGGAGCCTGGTGGGGTACAGTCCATGCGGTTGCCAAGAGTTGGACACGACTGAGTGACTTCACTATCTTTCTTTTCACTGGGATTGAAACCAGGTCTGTGTGGCTTCAGGGGAGAGGATGACACCAGGACAGGGAGGCAAAGGGTGGGAATGGCAGTCAGCTGGGAAGGGAGACTGGGGCCAGATTGTGGAGATCTGAAGCTGAGAACACATTCAACCTAAAAGAGTTGCACTAGTAATTAGAAAAACGTCTGGCAATTCTACCCACGATGGCTCTGGGAACCAGAGAAATGACTGTGTTAGCCCTCCCCTCCCCCCAATATCCCCTGATTCTTGAGATAACAGAGAAGATTTTCCAAGAGAGAGGAATGCTGGGGTGGGGCAGGGGAGTGCCCCAGGCTGTGCAAGGCCTCCCCTCTCTCCAGTTGGTCAAGGGCCCCCGCCTCCCCCAGCCAGTCACTCAGCCTCTGCACCTGTCAGGGTGTTGGTGGGAATACACAGGCACCTTTGGTTTTTGTCCCCTTGCTGCCTGAAAGAAAGATGCTGCTGTTGTCTTCTCCTACCTGGCCACCATGAAGTTCCACTCCTCCTCATTCTCAAGATTGAGAAAGCAAAAATTAGCAGTGAGAAAGCATGAGAAGTTAAAAATGTGCCCTGCCATTCTTTTGGTTGGGATAATAAAGATAAAGCCAGTTACAGAGCTGAACAGGAAAGACTTATTTCTCCCAAGGACAAGTTAACAGCAGCAGAGTGGCATGAGGACTCCTGCTTTCTTACTCACTGAGAGAAGTCTTGGCCTCTAAAATCAGACACCATCAGAAACTTTGCTTTATGAAGTTGTGTCATCAGTAATAAATGAAGAACGGATGCTTTGAAACTGTGGTGTTGGAGAAGACTCTTGAGAGTCCCTTGGACTTCAAGGAGATCAAACCAGTCAATCCTAAAGGAAATCAACCCTGAATATTCATTGGAAGGATTGATGCTGCAGCTGAAGTTCCAATACTTTGGCCACCTGATGCAAAGAACTGATTCATTAGAAAAAACCCTGATGCTGGGAAAGACTGAGGGCAGGAGGAGAAGGGGCGACAGAGGATGAGATGGTTGAATGGCATCACTGACTCAATGGACATGAGTTTGAGTAAGCTCTGGGAGATAGTGGAGGACAGGGAACCTTGCTGCAGTCCATTGGTGTCAAAGAGTCGGACATGACTTAGTGACTGAACAACATCAGGAATGAAACACTGCTCCTCACCCCCTTACCTGGACCTTCTAATTCACTTTGATACAGAGAAGCAGCTTCAGTTAACAACCCAAGTGCACTACATTACATAAGGGTTTTTTTGACACACCACGTCACGTCTTTATGTGTGTAATAAAAGGTGGAAACTTTGTAGTTTGCTTTGCTTTGCTTTGTATGTTCAGCTGCTTAGTCATGTCCGACTCTTTTGTGACCCCATGGACTGTGGCCCGCCAGGCTCCTCTGTCCACAGGATTTCCGGGCAAAAATACTGGAGTGGGTTGCCATTTCCTTCTCCAGGGGGATTTTCCTGACCAAGCAATGGAACCAACTGTCTCCTGCGTCTAATGCTTTGAAGGCGGATGGATTCTTTACCCACTGAGCCACCCAAACATGGCTTCAGGTAAATTTTTTCTAAACTCCACCCTCCCACCAAGCACAGGACTGTAGGTTTTCTTTGGTTTCCTTTGTTTGGTCCCTGGTTCCTCCATACCTTAGAGTCTCCTGTGCAACTGGCCAAGAAAACCTGGTACTGTCAGACTGATTGGGCTAGGATGAGGACCTCATAAAACCCTCCCTTCTTTTTCCAGACTTGACTTTATCTCCCAAGGCCTAAGACAAAGGGAAGGATTATTCAGTCAGCCTGATCCTGGGATGGGTGGAGCAGGAACACAGAACACTGCATTCTTCGGAAAACTTTCAGAGCCTTCTTTATGTAACTCTACCCCATTAATTGGTGTGCCAGATGGGGGTGGGGGGCAGGCACTGGACTGAGGGCTTCACAATGCCATCCCACTCAATCTTTACCACAGCCCTGTTCAGTTCAGTTCAGTTCAGTTCAGTCGCTCAGTCATGTCCGACTCTTTGCGACCCCATGAATCGCAGCACACCAGGCCTCCCTGTCCATCACCATCTCCCGGAGTTCACTCAGACTCACATCCATCGAGTCCATGATGCCATCCAGCCATCTCATCCTCGGTCGTCCCCTTCTCCTTCTGCCCTCAATCCCTCCCAGCATCAGAGTATTTTCCAATGAGTCAACTCTTCGCATGAGGTGGCCAAAGTACTGGAGTTTCAGCTTTAGCATCATTCCTTCCAGAGAAATCCCAGGGCTGATCTCCTTCAGAATGGACTGGTTGGATCTCCTTGCAGTCCAAGGGACTCAAGAGTCTTCTCCAACACCACAGTTCAAAAACATCAATTCTTTGGCGCTCAGCCTTCTTCACAGTCCAACTCTCACATCCATACATGACCACAGGAAAAACCATAGCCTTGACTAGATGGACCTTAGTCGGCAAAGTAATGTCTCTGCTTTTGAATATGCTATCTAGGTTGGTCATAACTTTTCTTCCAAGGAGTAAGCGTCTTTTAGCCCTGTTAGGTCCTGTTATCATCATTCCCAATTTACAGATGAAGAAACTGAGGCACAGAGATGTTAAATATTATAACTTGTCCAAGAAAAGCACGTAGTCAGCAAGCAACTCAGCTGGGATTTGAACACATGAAGTTTGCAAATAGAACTTTCAACCACTAAACAGGGGTTCATCAAAACTAAACCCTCGTGCTTTTACTTTCTGCACCAAGCCTCCTAGGCCAAAAGACATACTCAACAGTCCCATATATTTTTATGTTCATAACTTACTAAGCATTTATGGGGCTTCCCTCGTGGCTCAGTGGTAAAGAATCTGCCTTCCAGTGCAGGAGACACAGGTTCTATCCCTGATCCAGGAAGATCCTGCATGCTGTGGAAGAGCTAAGATGGTGCACCATAACCATTAAGCCTGTGCTTTAGAGCCTGGGAGCTGAAGCTACTGAAGCCCTGATGCTCCAGAGCCTGTGCTCTACAATAACAGAAGCCACCACAGTGCCTGAGTACCACAGCTAGAGAGTAGCCCCCGCTTGTTGCAATTGGAGAAAGCCTGCACACCAGTGAAGACCCAGCATAGCCAAAAAAATTTTTTATAATTATTTTTTAAAAAAGGATTTATGTTCTAACAATTTAGGAGTTGTTTTGGTGGGGGGAATACACATAAAAGGAAAAATAATATTTTAATTTCATTCTTAAATAACCTATACATAGTATTGAGATGTGTGTGCTGGCTGGGCACTGCACAACTTCTCAAACTTTAAAATTGGATTTGAACACCATCACATGTATCCTAGGGGCATCCCCGATGGCTCAGCCATAAAGAATCTGATGGCAATGCAGAAGACCCCCTGGAGGAGGAAATGCTAACCCACTCCAGTACTCTTGCCTGGAAAATCCCATGGACAGAGGAACCCGGCAGGCTACACTCCATGGGGTTGCAAAATGTCAGGCACAACTGAGCATGGAGCACAAACACTCATTCTACATAGTACTTGCTTTTTATCATAGAAAACACCAAAAAACAGTTTCACAGAGATATTAGTCAGGAGACCTATTCGGAATACCATGCTTGTGTGTATGTGCTAAGTCGCTACCTTTTTGGTCTCCTATTTGCCCTCCTAAAAACCCATTTGTCTTTCCAAAGAAACCTATTTGTCCTCACTGTAGAAGTCTTTTCTTTCCCCACTGAGCACTTCTGCATGTATTCGCATTGTTTCCAAAAGTAAACTTTTCCTTTTGCTAATCTCTTTTGTCAGTTTAATTTGCAGATAACCCAAACTGAACCTAAGATGGTAGAGGAAATGTTGTTTTTCTTCCCCAACGATATCATTAAAAGCAATGTAGCATGATTTCATGTTGAAACTGTGAACTACCTGAAGTTAGCAGTCTTGTACAGTGTTTGACAGGTGCTGCTGAATTTCCCTTGAAATTTAAAAATACCCATGGTGGATTTGCTCTTGTTCCCTGGGATGCTTTGTTTCCCAGTTTGGGAACCATGGTACCAGACTAAATCCATATCAAAATGATCTAACATAATCTATGAGGCTTGTCAACTACAAATTTGTGCCTGCCAAGGCCATTTGCCATCTGCTGCTGTGGGGACTGAATTCTGTTCTGCTGCAGCTGTTGCCCTTCGACTCACGCTGAAGGGAGCTCAGGGTGGAGAATGGGACACTTTGTGCTCCAGGGAAACTGGTGGAACAGGTCTTTCAGTTCAATTCAGTTGCTCAGTCGTGTCCGATTCTTTGAGACCCCATGGACTGGCAGACCAGGCTTCCCTGTCCATCACCAACTCTTGGAGCTTACTCAGACTCATGTCCATTGAGTTGGGGATGCCATCCAACCATCTCATCCTCTGTTGTCCCTTTTTCCTCTCGCCTTTAATCCTTCCCAGCATCAGGGTCTTTTCAAATAAGTCAGTTCTTTGCATCAGGTGGCCAAAGCTGCTTTAGCATCAGTCCTTCCAATGAATATTCAGGACTGATATTCTTTAGGATTGATTGGTTCGATCCTCTTGCCGTCCAAAAGACTCTCAAGAGTCTTTTCCAACACCACAGTTCAAAACCATCAATTCTTAAAGTGCTTATAGTGCAGGTAGAAAAAAAAAACAAAACCATCAATTCTTCAGTGCTCAGCTTTCTTTATAGTCCAACTCTCACATCCATACATGACTACTGGAACAACCATGGCTTTGACCAGATAGACCTTTGTTGGCAAAGTAATGTCTCTGCTCTCTAATATGCTGTCTAGGTTGGTCATAGCTTTTCTTCCAAGGAGCAAGCATCTTTCAATTTCATGGCTGCAGTCACCATCTGCAGTGATTTTGGAGCCCAAAAAATAAAGTCTGTCACTGTTTCTATTGTTTCCCCATCTATTTGCCATGAATTAATGGGACCAGATACCATGATCTTAGTTTCCTAAATGTTGAGTTTTAAGCCAGCTTTTTGACTCTCCTCTTTGCCCTTCATCAAGAGACTCTTTAGTTCTTCTTCACTTTCTGCCATAAGGGTGGTGTCATCTGTGTTTCTGAGGTTATTTATATTTCTCCTGGCAACCTTGATTCCAGCTTGTGCTTCATCCAGCCTGGCATTTCCCATGATGTACTCTTGCATATAAGTTAAATAAGCAAGGTGACGATATAAATCCTTGTTGCACTTCTTTCCCAATTTGAAACCAGTCCGTTGTTTCATGTCTGGTTCTAACTGTAGCTTCTTGACCAGCATACAGATTTCTCAGGAGGCAGGTAAGGTGGTCTGGTATTCCCATCTCTTTAGGAATTTTCCACAATTTGTTGTGATCCACACAGTCAAAGGCTTTGGCGTAGTCAATAAAGCAGAAGGAGATGTTTTTCTGGAACTCTCTTGCTTTATTGATGATCCAAGAGACGTTGGCAGTTTGATCTCTGGTTTCTCTACCTTTTCTAAATCCAGTTTGAACATGTGGAGGTTCATGGTTTATGTACTGTTTAAGCCTGGCTTGGAGAATTTTGAGCATTAGGAACTGATTTCATGGTCCCATCCTTACATCTCCTCATATCTAGAAAAGCACTAAATCCCTCATTTGGTGCTGACTTCTGCTCCTAGTGAAGAGAAAACCTTTTGTAAAATAACTGCTTGATTGCATTGAACTCCCCTCTCACCAAAATCGCATATACTGGACTTCCTCCACTACTTCTTTGCAGGGGTTTCTCAGCGCTACCTGAGGTGCCATCTCCCGGGCTGCAGTCCTCATTTTGTGGAAATAAAACTCACTTTACAACTCTCATGTTGTGCATCTTTTAGTGGACAGCCCACTGGGAATGGCGTGTTATAACTGCTTGTTGTTCCCAGCAGTGTCACGAATATATTTTCCTCTACCTTTCTAAGTGCTCACTGGTCAAAGAATTAAACTGATGTGACCAAGATTAACGAGAGATAATCAAAAGTTTGATAACATGTACACATGGGAGAGAGGCAGAAAACTGAGTAACTCACCAAAATGGCAGAAATTTTCACCTTAAATACCATGTTCAGTTAAAAACAAAGGAGGTTGTTAGGGGTAGTGTTTGGGGACTTCAAATGGGAAGAGGGCAATGTAAGTGGAGATGGAAAAGCAAATATTTGGTAAATATTGACTGGGCCTTGCAGATAGTGGGACTCAAGAGTGGACTCTAATTTCTAGGCTCTGCTGAGTTTCCCCCCACTACACCTAAAACCATTTACCTCAAACAAGGACTTGAACCATTTCTGTCCTTTATCGAGCCCATCTTTACATGAAATGTTCCCTTGGTATCTCTAATTTTCTTGAAGAGATCTCTAGTCTTTCTCATTCTATTGTTTTCCTCTATTTTTTTGCATTGACCACTGAGGAAGGTTTTCTTATCTCTCCTTGCTGTTCTTTGGAACTCTGCATTCAGATGCTTATATCTTTTCTTTTCTCCTTTGCCTTTCACTTCTCTTCTTTTCTCAGCTATTTGTAAGGTCTCCTCAGACAACCATTTTGCCTTTTTGCATTTCTTTTTCTTGGGGATGGTCTTGATCACCACCTCTTATACATTGTCACAAACCTCCATCCATGGTTCTTCAGGCACTCTATCAGAATCTAATCCCATGAATCTATTTGTCATTTCCATTGTATAATCATAAGGGATTTGATTTAGCTCATACATGAATGGTCTAGTGGTTTTCCCTACTTTCTTCAAAGGAATGTAGAAATGGTATCATCCTAACAGAAGCAGAAGATATTAAGAAGTGGTGGCAATACACAGAAAAACTATACAAAAAAGATATTCATAAAAAAACAAACAAACAAAAACAAAAAGGATCCTTTTGTTTTGATAACCCAGATAACCACAACAGTGTGATCGCTTACCTAGAGCCAGGCATCCTGGAATCTGAAGTCAAATGGGCCTTAGGGAAGCGTCACTACGAACAAAGCTAGTAGAGGTGATGGAATTCCAGTCGAGCTGTTTCAAATCCTAAAAGATGTTGCTGTGAAAGTGCTGCACTCAATATGCCAGCAAATTTGGAAAACTCAGCAGTGGTCACAGGACTGGAAAAGGTCAGTTTTCATTCTAATCCCAAAGAAGGGCAATACCAAAGAATGCTCAAACTACCACACAATTGCACTCATCTTACACGCCAGCAAAGTAATGCTCAAAATTCTCCAAGCCAGGCTTCAACAGTACATGAACTGTGAACTTCCAGATGTTCAAATTGGATTTAGAAAAGGTAGAGGACCCAGAGATCAAATTGTCAACATCCATTGGATCATCAAAAAAGCAAGAGAGTTTCAGGAAAAACATCTACTTCTGCTTTATCGATTATGCCAAAGCTTTTGACTGTGTGGATCACAACAAACTGGAAAATTCCTAAAGAGATGGGAATACCAGACCACCTTACCTGCCTCCTGAGAATTCTGTATGCTAGTCAATAAGCAACAGAACCAGATATGGAACAATGGACTGGTTCCAAATTGGGAAAGAAGTACGTCAAGGCTGTAAATTGTCACTCTGCATATTTAACTTATATGCAAGAGTACATCACAGGAAATGCCAGGCTGGATGAAGCACAAGCTGAAATCAAGGTTGCCGGGAGAAATATAAATAACCTCAGAAACACAGATGACACCACCCTTATGGCAGAAAGTGAAGAGGAACTAAAGAGCCTCTTGTTGAAAGTGAAAGAGGAGAGTGAAAAAGCTGGCTTTAAAACTCTTAACTTTCAGAAAACTAAGATCATGGCATCTGGTCTCATCACTTCATGGCAAATAGATGGGGAAACAATGGAAACAGTGACAGAATTTATTTTCTTGGGCTCCAAAATCACTGCAGATGGTGAATGCATGAAATTAAAAGATGCTTGCTCCTTGGAAGAAAAGCTATGACCAACCTACACAGCATAATAGAAAGCAGAGACATTACTTTGCCAACAAAGGTCTATCTGGTCAAAGCTATGGTTTTTCCAGTAGTCATGTATGGATGTGAGAGTTGGACTATACAGAAAGCTGAGCACTGAAGAATTGATGGTTTTGAACTGTGGTGTTGGAGAAGACTCTTGAGAGTCCCTTGGACTGCAAGGAGATCCAACCAGATCCTAAAGGAAATCAGTCCTGAATATTCATTGGAAGGACTGATGCTGAAGCTGAACTTCAATACTTTGGCCACCTGATGCAAAGAACTGACTCACTGAAAAGACCCTGATGCTGGGAGACTGCCGGGGTCCAGCCTCAGCAGAGTTCAGGGATACCCTCAGGATGAACAGCATTGGTGAAAGAATGACACGGGGAGACCAAGTTTAGGTGAAGTAAGGCCCGTAACTTTATTTTTTAAAGGAGCTTTTATACCCTGACTTGTACATAGAGGAAAATGAAAGATGCAAAGTCAGGCAGAGTCAGCTCAAACATTCCAGCAGTTTTGCCCTTATTGGAACCAGGATTTTTTTTTTTTTGCATACCTTTCCATAAACAAGGGTCTTATGTTGTGTACATTATCTTTTGGCCTTGGAGGCCTGTTGACATTTTATGACCCTTTTTTGATAAAGGTTGATCAACCAGAAAACTTGTTTTCCCTTGAAGTGTTTTTTCTTTATACCTCTAATCTGTGTCAGCCTCAGAAAGTACTAAACAGAGTTACATTCTCATGGAGCAAAGGTGCAGTGGGTTACAACAAAAAAAGAACTTTTTAGCTCAAATGTCTGATGTAGTTAATACCAAGGCTACTACTTGTTTTTCTTACATTCCAACTATATTAACTAATGCAGTCCCAGGCACACAATGGATAAGGGATATGGGAACTTGGCAGCAAGCATTGGCTCAACAATGAAACCCTTCACCAGTATTATTATTTTTTTTAATTTCATTTTTTTACTTTACAATACTGTATTGGTTTTGTCATACATTGACATGAATCCACCACAGGTGTACATGAGTTCCCAACCCTGAACCCTCCTCCCACCACCCTCCCCATATCATCTCTCTGGGTCATCCCAGTGCACCAGCCCCAAGCATCCTGTATCCTGTATCAAACCTAGACTAGCGATTCATTTCTTACATGATAGTATACATGTTTCAATGCCATTCTCCCAAATCATCCCTACATCTGTATCTCTTTTGCTGTCTCGCATACAGGGTTATCATTACCATCTTTCTAAATTCCATATATATGACAGCCTTCGGAATGGGAGAAAATAATAGCAAATGAAGCAACCGACAAACAACCAATCTCAAAAATATACAAGCAACCCATGCTTGTTTCAGCATCAGTTCAGAAAAATAAATGACCCAATCAAAAAATGGGCCAAAGAACCAAACAGACACCTCTCCAAAGACATACGGATGGCTAACAAACACATGAAAAGATGCACAGCCTCTTTAATTAATCACCCATCTAAAGGTTTAAAACATTTAATCAATATCAAAGACTATTTCATCTCTGAAGGAAGCATATCATTTTTAGAAAGCAGTTTTTATACTAAAACCATAGAATAATTTGTATTAGAGTTGTAAGGCATCCTCTGTACTGTGATACAAGAGCCCCAGACCCTATTTTGGGAATTAGAAAAATTGAAAGTTAGCAAGTCCCAGAAAATTCAGTTAGTTAAGTCGCTCAGTCGTGTCTGACTCTTTGCGACCCCGTGGACTGTAGCCCACCAGGCTCCTCCATCCATGGGATTCTACAGGCAAGAATACTGCACCAGTATTATTTTAATAAAACTTTTTCACCCCTTGAAGGGCTGTATATTTTTAGAATGCTTAGGCTTCCCGTGTCATGGTTGGGATGTTGTGAACAATCATATGTGTAGTTGCAAGAGTCTGGATAAACCTGCCAAGCAAGCCAGAATGCTAACAGGGGGGTTTGAATTGAAAGGCTCCTTTCATGCCCAGGAGACTTATCAGCTAGAGCCCTAATTTGATTTTCTCCAGAGAAAGGTGATCGGGGATAGCCCCCTGTTAATGTCAGAAGAGCTGGTGAAAGGCATAATATAATAAACAGTAGACAGACAGATTTTGGTTTGGGGTAGATGCTTGAGCAGGTCCAGGGAGTCCCTCGAGTCCTGATCCAACTTGCCTGTCAGGTGTCCTCTGCATGACCTTGTCATGGGTGGGACCTCCCGTGCTGGCTCCCAGCAGAAGACAGCAGGAAAAGGGGATGCCAGAGGATGAGATGGTTGGATGGCATCATCAACTCAATGGACATGAGTTTGAGCAAGCTCAGGGAGTTGTTGATGGACAGGGAAGCCTGGCGTGCTGCAGTCCGTGGGGTCACAAGGAGTCAGACACGACTGAGTGACTGAACTGAACTGAGGACTTGAACCTACATGGCTAGGATTCGAACCCAGCGCAAACTTACAGTAATGAAGCTCAGGTTCTTGATGTCTCATTGTAGAAAGAATTCAGTGAGACATAAAGTGATAGGTTAAGAAGCGGATTTATTCAGAGAGAAACACACTCCACAGAGTGTGGGCCAACACAGAGGGTGAGTGCAGTGGCCTCCAAATGTGGCGTGGTTAGTATTTATAGGCTGGGTAACTTCATAGGCTAATGAGTGGGAGGATTATTCCAACTGTTTTGGGGGAGGGGTGGAGATTTCCTGGAATTGGGCCCCCCGCCCACTTTTTGGTCTTTGATGGTGCCTTGGAACTGTCTTGTCTGCCATCTTGGACCCATTTGATTTTAATTGGTCTATGTTGTATCTTCAGGCTATGTCACTCTTTCAAAATTGTGTCCTGCCCCCTTCCCTCCCGTTCTACACCTAGCCTATATTCTTTGCTGACATTTCTCATAATAGCCCTATTCCAAGAATAGGCCTTTTATCTAAATTCTTTTAGGTAGTTAAGGTTGAGGCAACAAGAAGAACTTCTGATCTTCTGTTTAAAAATAATCAGCCTAAATTAATCCTCATGTGAAAGAGGTACATTTTGGGGTAAAAAATTTTGCTCCCCTAGAGCAATCGCCGGAGAAGGCAATGGCACCCCACTCCAGTACTCTTGCCTGGAAATCCCATGGATGGAGGAGCCTGGTAGGCTGCAGTCCATGGGGTCACGAAGAGTCGGACACGACTGAGCAACTTCCCTTTCACTTTTCACTTTTATGCATTGGAGAAGGAAATGGCAACCCACTC
The DNA here is from genome assembly GCF_042477335.2 of Ovis canadensis. NCBI lineage: Eukaryota > Metazoa > Chordata > Mammalia > Artiodactyla > Bovidae > Ovis > Ovis canadensis. The sequence goes on along the minus strand of NC_091247.1, from coordinate 76,844,554 downwards.
CAGTGTTCTTGCCTGGAAAATCCCAGGGACAGGGGAGCCTGGTGGGCTGCCGTCTATGGGGTCATACAGTCAGACATGACTGAAGCGACTTAGCAGCAGCAGAGCAATCTCATCTCCCTCTGGATGTGTCTGTCTGGTTCATGGCTGTATCTGCTGTGCCATCATCAGTGCCCAGTACAAAGGAAGAACTTAGATGAAGGAGGTGGCATATGAGTGGGGAGAACAGGTGCAGAGCACACATGATTAACTCTTAAGGGCTATTTCACCCTCCCCTGTTCATAAGTCATCTTAGAGGAAATGTGTCCAGAATTTTGGATATAAACACCCCTGATTCCTGCTCTTCTGGCTCTTTCTTCCACTAGACTTTATGTTTCCTATTTTCACAGTCTTTCTTCTGTAGAGAACAACATAGCTCAATTAGATTACTGTATATTAAATACAGTCTTTTCTGAATCTAGCAGTTCATGTCAGATCAGGTCATTCTTCTACTCAAAACCCACAATGGCTTCCCAGCTCACTCAGAGTCAAAGCCACAAGTCTTATAAGGGCAGGGATAATCTGCCCTTGTCTTTCTTCTCTGACCTCATGTCCTACTGCTCCTCCGTTTATCCTCCTCCAATCATTTGGGCCACCTTGCTATTCTCAAACTAACTGTGTTTGCTTTTCACTTAGAGGCTGTTGACTTCTGCCTGGAAGGCTGTGCTGTCACACATGTGGAAATATTTAAGACCACTGAAATGAGAACAAGCAAAAGCTATTTACTCAGAACTTGCAAGGAGTCAGCCACCATTATTTGCATTTGGCAGCAACTCAAAGGCATTGCTACAGGGGTTGTTGTTTAGCTCCACATTGCAGCTATGCTTGACTTCCTGAGTTGCTTACTGCAGAGGGAAGCCAAACCCCGATCTTTGCAGCAACCAGTCCAGAAAACAAAGAACTCTGCAGTAACTGCCCCAGAATTCTGAGGACCTGGTCAGCTGCTGTATGTTTTTTATCCCCACTTCCAACTCAGGATCAATCAGTTCAGTTCAGTTGTTCAGTCGTGTCCAACTCTTTGTGACCCCATGAACTGAAGCACGCCAGACCTCCCTGTCCATCACCAACTCCCAGAGTTTACTCAAACTCAAGTCCATTGGGTCAGTGATGCCATCCAACCATTTCATCCTCTGTCATTCCCTTCTCCTCCCACCTTCAATCATTCCCAGCATCAGAGTCTTTTCAAATGAGTCAGTTCTTTGAGTCAGGTGGCCAAAGTACTGGAGTTTCAGCTTCAGCATCAGTCCTTCCAATGAATATTCAGGACTGATCTCCTTTAGGACTGACTGGTTTGATCTCCTAGCTGTCCAAAGGACTCTCAAGAATCTTCTCCAACACACAGTTCAAAAGTATCAATTCTTCACCATTTAGCTTTCTTTATAGTCCAACTCTCACAATCCATACATGACTACTGGAAAAACCATAGCTTTGACTAGACAGACCTTTGTTGGCAAAGTAATGTCTCTGCTTTCTAATATGCTGTGTAGGTTGGTCATAGCTTTTCTTCCAAGGAGCAAGCATCTTTCAATTTCATGCAGTCACCATCTTCAGTGATCTTGGAGCCCTCCAAAATAAAGTCTGTCACTGTTTCCATTGTTTCCCCATCTATTTGCATGAAGTGATGAGACCAGATGCCATGATCTTAGTTTTCTGAATGTTGAGTTTTAAGTCAACTTTTTCACTCTCCAATCAAAGAAAGCTAAACATGCTCCCCAAGCCAGTCGAAGAGGATGCTCTACTTCTGGTTAGCCCACCTCCAGCTATCCCACGCCAGCTCCCTCCTATCACAGCACACCAGGCACCTTCTCTTTTTTACTATGAAGCTTGCCTACTCCTCTGCCTGCCTGTGAGTCTGGTCCAGATGCAAGTGGTGGTAGCAAGTTCTGAGTAAGTAGCTTGTTCTGTTTGTTCTCATTTGGGCGTTCTTCATTTATTTCTACAAAAAATGTACATTTTCTGTGTGGAGAAGGCTGAGTGACTTCACCTACCAAGGGACTGTGTGTTTGGTGATGTGTGACTTCTTGTTTACATCTTGTGGGAGGCATCTAACTGCCTCCAAATTTTGACCCATAGTTATTATTGTTCTTATCAGTGATGAGGAAACAAGTTCAGAGAAGTAAAATCACTGTTACCTGGCTGGTGGGTGAGAGGCCAGGTCTTGATTTAACCCAAGCACTGGCTCTTAACTTCCGTCCTATAACTAACTGGCTCATTCCTCTGAGCCTACATTTCCTTTTTATAAAACAAGAATAATATTAATTTGAACCAAATGACTTAGAATTTTTATACTTTGAAAGAGGTTGAATATGGAATCCCCTGATGGTCCAGTAGTTAGGATTTCATGATCTCACTGATGAGGGCCTGGGGTTCAATCCTTGGTGGGTAACTAAGATCCCACAAAATAGTTCAATCTAAGATAAGATTGTTGTGAGGATGAAATAAAATAGAAAATGATGTTAAACTGAAGGCAATACATTTCTATTAATAACCAAGCCAATTGTGAGCAGTTGTGTCTGACCCTTTGCAACACTTTGGACTGTAACCTGTCAGACTCCTCTATGAGATTTTTCAGGCAAGAATACTGGAGGGCATTGCCATTTCCTCCTCAAGGGACCTTCCTGACTTAAGGATCGAACCTGTGTCTCCTGCATCTTCTGCACTGCAGGCAGATTCTTTACCCACTGAGTCGCTGGGGAAGCCCCTATTAATAAAACAGGACTCCAGAAACTCTTCCTGGAATTTAAATTCCTACTCTATCCTTTTCTGGCTATTTGGTCTTGGGCCATCTAATCCATCTGTCCCTAAGTTTCTTCAGCCATAAAATGGAGACATAATACAAGTTCACAATCCCTGCTACACTAAAGCCTTTGACTGTGGGGGTCTCGTCAAACTGTGGAAAATTCTTAAAGAGATAGGAATACAAGACCACCACTCCTGTCTCCTGAGAAAACTGTACGTAGGACAAGAAGCAACAGTTCGAAACTTAACATTGAACAACTGATTGGTTCAAAATTGGGAAAGGAGTATATGTCAAGGCTGTATACTGTCAACCTGCTTATTTAACTTATATGGAGAGTATATCATGCAAAATGTTGGGCTGGATGACTCACAAGCTGGCATCAAGATTGACAGGAGAAATATAAATGACCTCAGATATGCAGATGACACCACTTTGGTGGCAGAAAGCAAAGAAGACTCTTGATGAGAGTGAAAGAGAGCGAAAAAGCTGGCTGAAAACTCAACACTGAAAAACTAAGATCAGGGCACCAGTCCCATCACTTCATGGCAAATAGATGGGGAAACAATGGAAACAGTGGAGACTTTATTTTCTTGGGCTCCGAAATCACTGCAGATCGTGACTGAAGCCATGAAATTAAAAGATGCTTCCTCCTTGGAAGAAAAGCTATGACCAACTTAGCATATTAAAAAGCAGAGACGTCCCTTTGCTGACAAAGGTCCGTATAGTGAAAAACTATGTTTTTCTACAGTAGTCATACATAGATGAGAGTTGGACCATAAGGAAGGCTGAGCACTGAAGAATTGATGCTTTTGAACTGTGGTCCTGGAGAAGACGATTGAGAGTCCCTTGGACAGCAAGGAGATCAAACCAGTCAATCCTGAAGGAAATTAAGCTTGAATATTCACTGGAAGGATGGATCCTGAAGCTCCAATAGTTTGGCCACCTGATGTGAAGAGCTGACTCATTGGAAAAGACTGATGCTGGGAAAGATTGAAGGGAGGAAGAGAGGAGTTGAGGATGAGATGGTGCTGTATCACCAGCTCAATGGACATGAGTTTAAGCAAACTCCTGGACATAGTGAAGTGTGGCATGTAGCAGTTCATGGGGTTGGAAAGTCACATGCGACTTAGGGAGTGAACCATTCCCAACTTGTGATTCCAAAATCCAAAAAGTTCTGAAAAATGTTTTGTGGCAAACTCATTTGGTAGCAGATTTTGACCTGAGCTAAACTGAGGCTATTTTTAGTCTGTATTTATCCCACTTAGTGTGAATATGCATATGTTCTCCTAAAGGAATATGTATATATTAATATTTATTTATTTTGGCTGCACCAGGTCTTAGTTGTGACATGTGAGACCTTTTAGGTGCTGCAGGTGGGATCTAGTTCCCTAAACGGGGATTGAGCCCATTCCCCTGCCTTACAAGCGCAGTCTTAGCCCCTGGACCACCAGGGAAGTCCTTTTGCTGAAGGAATATTGTATTTGACTTCAGGGTATTGCCTCAAGATTCTCTGAGAGTGTCCTGTATTAGCCTCATGGAGGGATTAATATTATTCCAAATACTACTTCTGAAACAAAGCTGACTTTATTACATGCCTAGAAAGGAGAACTGCGTGGCAGAACAGATTCCTGAACAAAGCAACGAGCTGATCTTCATGTGTTTGTACCAAAGCACAGCTGTTGCTGGTTGGGGTTGGTTTCTGGGATTCTGGATTCCATAGTTACTTATTCAGGGCCTGGGATTAGGCCAAAGACTTATCAGTCTTCTAATTTCTTTCTTTAATTTGGAGAATAGGAATTTACTCACACCTTGCGACTTTTTTAAAATAGGAAAAATCCTGCATTTTGAGACACACCTGGCCGAGTTCAGATAAGGAACACTGGACCAGAAGTACTTAACTCACAGGTTACAGAGAGGATTTAATTAATCTATATAAAATGATTGGATTTGATTGCTGCCCAGCAGAGGAAAGCTGCGTAGGCAGTAATACACCATAAACTCTTACAGGGCCTGCCACTTAGCATTCAATTGTAAAATATCAAGTACCTACTATATGCAACGCTTTGCGAATGGAAAGTGAACAGGCGACTTGATCTGCTGATTTAAGTCTGGAAGTCTGATCTTTTTTTTTTCCCCCGGTTCCTTGGGTATGGAATCTAACCGCAGGATTTTCACACAGGTGCTGGCAGGCGTTTCTCCGCAGGGGTCTCTTTCCGTGACCGTTGGGCTTACCCGCCTTGCACAGTCTAGGCAGTGCACGCACTCGGCACACACCGGCCCCTACGTGATCGCAGCTCCGGTGACTCTAGATTCTCTTTCAAAGACGAACTCCTTTCCGAGGTGAGGAGCCCCGCAGCCGCGCCAGGTTTCAGGTGGGTCGAGGTTTCCAGTCCCATCTAGCCCCAAGCCGTACCCGCCTAGCCGCGACCGGCGGGCAGCACCACGGGCTACTGCCCCGCGCAGCGGCGGGCCAACCCCGCCCTCCCCGCGTCTCTGGGCGCCCGAGGGGGCGGGGCCGGACGCGCGCCGCCAGTGACGCCGCCCGCGCACGCCCAGGCGCCTGCCGATTGGCCGCTGGAGCCAGAGTTCCTCCCGCGGAGCGCACCTCCCCCCAGATTTCCCGCCAGCAGGCCCCGCGCGGTAGATGCCTTGCCTCTAGTGGCTCGGTCCGACAGAGCGGTTGAGCCTCGGCCTCTGTGGCTATGTCGCGACAGAGCACGCTGTATAGCTTCTTCCCTAAATCTCCAGCCGTGAATAATGCCAACAAAGCCTCCGTCAGAGCCTCAAGTGGAAGCAGCGCCGCCGCCGCTGCCACCGGGGCCTCCCCTTCCCCAGGCGGGGATGCGGCCTGGAACGAGGCCGGGCCTGAGCCCCTAGCGGGTACCACGTCGCGGGCCGAGGCCAGGAACCTCAACGGAGGGCTGCGGAAGTCGGCATCCCCTGCGATCCCCGCCAGGTAGCGGCGTAGGGGGGGTGCAGGGAGGTGGCCTCGCGGGGTTAGGGTTGCGCGTCCAAGCCCTGGGCTCGGAGGAGGTGGGGCTGCTTGAAAGAGTGCAGGGAGCATGGGGGGTGTAGCTTGTAAACAGGGTGCGAGGAAATCAGCCGTGCAAGGAGAGGGGGTTGGCGGGGAGGGGAGGACGCACTTAGTTCGGAGGTGGAAGAGGAGAAGTCGGCCAGGTGCGGGAGGAGGAGTGGAAGGTGCTTGGAGTAGGGAGGAGAAAGGGGAGAAGGGAGTACTGGGGGGTGGGGCGGGAAGAGAAAAGAGCTGGCCTGCGCGGCGCGCGGTGCGCCCTCTGGGCGAGGGAGGGGTGGCGCCTGCCCCGGGCGGGGGAGGGGTGGCAGGAAGGAGGAATGCCGAGGCAGGGATGGACGCCGGGAACTAGCAGGTTGTGGGGGCGCGGCGTGCTTCGAGTGGGATATCCGGAGGATGTTCCCCCATCAGAGCCGGGATGGTCCATTTCGAACCCGCTAGTTGCTCGAGGAACACCCTCGATGTTTGGATTAGAACCTCGGATGCGAAGCCTCTGGCGGGGTGGGTGTGTAGGCTCTTGGGGTGGGTGAGTGTTACCTTTTGCGGTAATCTTGGGGCCTCTCTGGCGGCTCAGATGGTGAAGAATCTGCCGGCAATGCAGGAGACCCCGGGTTTATCCTTGAATCGGGAAGATCCCCTAGAGAAGCGAATGGATACCCACTCCATTATTCTTGCCTCCTGGAGAATTCCGTGGACAGAGGAGCCTGGTGGGCTACAGTCCTTGGAGTTGCAAAAAGTCAAGACTATTGAGCGACTAACATTGAGGGGGTGGACGGCAAGTTTCGAGCGCGGGGGTGTGTCAGCTGGTAATCCAAGGGGCCTGATTGGTCCGAGTTAGGGTTGCAGGGGCGGGGAGCAGAAAGTGCGAGGACCGAGCTGGGTCAACGTGTAGATAGACTGCACATGCATCAAAACAGATGGAGGGCTTAATGTTAATCTTGACACCTGGAAGTATTATGCAAATTGAAAATGATATTAGTTTGAGAAATAGTGCTTTTTTTTTTTTTTGCCTCACCAGGGAAGCTCTCGAGATTAAGTTCAGGGACCAGGGATTGAACGTGGGCCATGGCAGTGACAGCGCGGAATCCTAACCACTAGACCGAAGCCATCCCCGAAATAGTGCATCTTTTGTTGGGGATTTCAGGGGAGGATGGGGGACTGTTAATTTTTTTTCCTGAATTGAGAGCCCCCAAAAGCCTTGATAGGGCTCTGGGAGAGAGATACGAACGTGATAAAGGGGAAGCCTGCCCGGCGGTGCCTTCCTCTCCTAGGCAGTTTGGTGGTGTTTCAGGGGTTGGCTGGTCTTTGTTGAAGTAGTGGGCGACATTTTGAAAAGCTCGCACTTATTGTGTCCTATATATTGTATTAGGCATACAGTGTAATGGCAGCCGTCTGAAAGGGTGAAATAATGGTACCAAAAAAAAACCACATTCAAAATCAGAGAGCTGAGTAGTTGATTTAGAATGTCTTGCGTTTTAGGCGTCCCACAGATTTTTCAAAGTGCAGCTGTAATTACAGTGTTACCTTCCTCCAAGCGACCCTCTCAGGAAGTTTATGTAGTTGCCCGAAAAGTGGCAGGATTTGCCACCCCAGAATGTGCCTCTGGCACAGAGGTTATTTTGAGCTGAGTATTTTTTGAGAAGGGCAAGATGGGGAGAAGCTCTGAGAACAGTAGAAGTTATTCTTCTGTAAGGGAAATTTACATTTAAAAGGGAAATCTCCATTTGTAAGGATGCCTGCCTCTCTGTACTAAGAAGAGAAGGGAGATTCTATAGGCCCTGAACTGAAATCTTAATAACAAACATATCCTTGGTTTTTGTTGTTTTCTTGGTGACCTCTCTGATCTCCCTCCCTGGCCCCCTATCTTTCCTTTGTCTATAGCTGAAGACAGTGGTTTAAGGTGGTACCCTGGGCCATCTCCAGGAGTGTTACTCAGTTTCCCTTTGTATTTCTCAGCCAAGACCTCAGATGGGTAGACGGAAAAATACTGTCCCTGGGAGGTGGGATGAATTGCGAGATTGGGATTGATGTGTATGGACACTGTTGATACTATGCGTAAAACAGATAACTAATGAGAACCTACTGTATAGCTCAGGGAACTCAGTGCTCTGTGGTGACCTAAATGGGAAGGAAATCTAAAAAAGGGTTATATGTATAAGTATAGCTGATTCACTTAACTGTACAGCACAAACTAACACAACATTGTAAATCAGTTATACTCCAGTGAAAATTAAATATTTTTCCAAAATAATTTTTTTCCTTCCCTACATGGGCATCCTCTGTAACAGATGCATGGTAAGAGATGTACAAAGCGTTAACATTCACCTAAACTTGAATTTGATTCTTCCTGCATCCATTCTAAATGAATGGAATTATTTGTTGTATGGTTGTGCTTTATATTTTGAATAGCATATGCAGGTTTTTTTTTTTCTTTTGAGGTCTGAATTTTGGAAACTCATAAAAGACTTATAAAAGAATAATATTGTTTACATTTGACCACCTGCTCTATAGGACTGCTTTCAGGGTAGTCAAGAAAAATGGGCATTTGATTCTAGGTTTCCAAAGAACTCTCCATTCATTAGATAGATTTGGCCTTCACTTAACAAATGTTAACGTACCTCCTCTGGCAGGCACAGAGGTGTTGTGGAACCTGGATACAAGAGTGAACAGGACAAGAGAAAAGGCAGTTTTAGAGCAGGAGCAGAGCCAGTGAGCTCTGTTCACTTTGGGGGGGGGGGGGGATAGGGTATGTATGGGTCTGGGTAGGCTTTCAGCTCTAAGGCTGAGACCAGAGGGTAGATAAGTAGAAGTTAGCTCAGCTGCTGTAGAGGTGAGGTGGTTTTAGGAAGCTGATGCAGGAAAAGGAAGGTCCTGCAAATTGAGAATGAAGACAGGACGCCGGAGCCTTAGGTATGAGGAGATCCAGTCTCTGCTGATGGGCAACAAAAACATTTGGACTTTTCCTAGGGGTCAGTTGAAAGAAGTTGAACATCTTTCAGTGGTCATTTGTCATTTAGTTTACTCTTGTGCACCACTGTTAAAAGTGTTTTGTCTTTTTTTCTTTCCTTCCCCTAGTATCTTTGTCAGGTGTGATGCAAAAGTCTCTTTTTCACCTGGGTTGAGAAAGAGGAAGCAGTTGAGGTGACATCAGTTTGAGTAAATGGCTGCAGGATGTATGTCTATGCACTCCGGGCCTGCTTCTCAGTATTTCATTTCTTCTATAGCCTTTTTTTTTTTTTTTAAATTTAAGTCTTTATTGAATTTGTTGCTATATTGCTTCTGTTTTATGCCAGGAGCCAGCACAGGCCATCCCACCCATGACAAGGTCATGTGGAAGAGAACTGTTAAGCAAGGCTTCAGGACTCGAGGGGCTCCCTAGACCAGCTCGAGCATCTACTCCCAAACCAGAATCTGTCTGTCTTACTATTTTGTGCCTTTCACCAACTCTTCTGACATACAGGGGGCTATCCTCGACCACCTTTCTCTGGAGAAAATCAACTTAGGGCTCTAGCTAATAAGTCTCCTGGACATGAGAGGAAAATTTCAATTCAAACCCCCTCTGTTAGCATTCTAGCTTGCTTGGCAGGTTTATCCAGACTCTTGCAGCTACGCATATGATTGTTCATGGCCTCCCAAATGTGAGAGGCACAGGAAGCCTAAAACATAGAGCCTTTCAAAGAGTTAAAAGTTATTAGAGTAGCGCTGGTGTAGGATTTCATTATTGGGCCAATGCTTGTTGCTGAGTTCCCATATCTCTTATCCACTGTGCACCTGGGAGTGCATTAGTTAACATAGTTGGAATGTAAGAAAAACAAGTGCAGCCTTGAATTTAACCACATCAGACCTTTGAGCTAATTGGTTCTTATAACTCACTGCACCTTTGCTCTGTGAGAAATGTAACTCTGTTTAGCATTTTCTGAGGCTGACATAGATTAGAAATATAAAGAAAAAAACACTTTGAGGGAAAATAAGTTTTCTGGTTGAGCGGCCTTTATCAAAAGAGGGTCATAAAATGTTCACAGGCCTCCAAGGCCAGAAGATAATGTACACAGCATCATTTGTGGGAAAGGTTTGCAGAAAAAAATCCTGGTTTCGATAAGGGCAAAATGGAATGCTGGAATGTTTGGGCTGACTCTGTATGACCTTGCATCTTTCATTTCCCTCTATGTACAAGTTGAGGTATAATAATCCCTTCTGAAAATAAAGTAATGGGCTGCGCTCGAAGAAGCTTGGTCACCCCGTGTCTCTCTCTCTCTTTTTTTTTTTTCTTTTCTCTCTCTTGCTCTCTTGTTCAGGCTGATCCCTTGGAGCATAGAGGCTCCCTGCGTTCACTTATCTGCCCAGGTTCCTAAGACCTGAACGGGAGACGTTCTGCATCTTCACTCCCTCGGGAGACCGGGAGGGCACCTGTGGCCTCCGTGAACAGGGCAAGCTCCTTGTCTCGGGGCTTTATTGGCTTCCTGTGTAAACCAAGGAATATCAGCCTCTTTCTCTCCTCTGTTCCTTTCTCATTCATTCATTCGCCAGCGCCGTTTCTCCTTCGGGTTCCCCTGGATCCTGCGGGGGCTGGACCCCGACAGTTTTATGTGTTAGTATTTTGGCCAGGAGGCCTGTGGTTAGCTCCCACACCAGGGTTGGAAACCACACCCCCTGCATCAGAAGGTGAAATTTCAACCACTGGACCACTAGGGAAGTCCCCTCTAGCTTATTAAGACAATTGAAAGAGCTGTGAGCAAGGCTTCTGACTATGTAAATCTGGCTTTTTAAAGCAAATCTTAGCTGGTTTGTTTTTTTTGCAATCTCATTTCAATAATTATCTGTTGATTATGAGAAATGAGGACAGTAAAAAATTTTAAGTGTGTGCCTTGTATTCATTTATAGGAGTGGTGTGTCAGACCGTGACAAGGTTTTTTTTTTTTTCCCCCAAGAGCCTTTAGTTAAAGGTAACAATCTGCCCTAGTTGTAGATGCCTTTCCTTTTACTTTTCATACAATTAAATCTATTTATAGTAATATATTCTGAATAATATCACACTTAATATAATAATATTAGTTTTTGTAAGAAAAGAATTCAGGCTTTTAAAAAAGTATCATGGTGGACTTGGTTTCACAGACTTAATTTGATTTAATCGATATAACTAAAAAGGTGCTGAACTTGTCATAATAATTTGGCCAGCAGGAGCCTCTTTTAAGCTGGCGTTTATGACTTTTTAACATTATCTCAGAACTTTTCATTCTGATGACGATTATTAGTTGTCCCTGCTCCTTGAGCTGCTTTCTGAAGAGCCCTAGTGTTAGTTTTTTTATAGGCTTCTTTTCTAATAATATTTAGGAAATTGTTTTAGAGGCCAGTTTGGATGATAATTTATATGGTTGTCCTAGACCTCATGCATAAGTGTTAGATGCCATAGTTATCCAAGCCGAAGGAAGGAAAACCAGGTGAAGGGCAGAGAGGTGCAGGTTGATGGGTAGGTGTGATGGGAGCCCTTGGTAATAATTTCTCTGGTTACTTCTGTTTTCTCATTAGCTATTTGAGGGTAGGGGAATTCTACTCTAACGGTCTACGTTGAGAAGTAGATACAAACACTGATGGTTGGCTTGAGAGTATGTTCACCTTTGTGAAACTTGTGTTTATATACACAAATTCTTTTTACACATAGCCAGTCTAACTTTTATTGTTTATAGGAGCAAATTCTAGCATTGCTTTTGTATCTACTGATGCTGTTTTAAAAAGTAGACAGAAATGTTGCTTATAAATTTGGGGTACAACGAATAATTGACACCAAGGTAATGGGCTAAAGAGGGCACAAAAATAACAGCATTTTTTTAAGCAAAAGTGTAAAGATTTGTTCATATATATTTAGCTTTATTAAGTCATTTCTTATTTTTAGTTGTATGACATTGTGTTTTAGTTGTATGTTTTACACTTGTTTTTCTGAGCTGTCACCTTTCCTCTTACCTTTTTAAAGCTGTCTTTAAAAATCCCAAGGATATCAAACATTTGAGATATATTATCATTTTAAAAACAAGGGAATTCCCAGGCTGTCCAGTGGTCAGGATTCCACATTCTCACTGCCAAGGGCCCAGTGTGGTCCTTTCTCAGGTAACTAAAATCCCAAAAAGGTGTGTGGCACAGCCAGAAAACAAAAACCACTTGTGAAATCATAGTTGAATCATATTTATAAAGTAGGCTGCTGGAGTCTGGCTCCAGCAGCCAGGGAATCAGCCTGAAGGGTCAGCAAGTATCCATGCAGCCTCTCATTCGTATTTCTTGGACTGCATATTTATTTCAAGCTTAAGATTCTCTTTTATACTTTTACAAAAGCATTAGGTCAGAGGTTTGACATTTTCAGTTCCCACTGACCCAGATTTGTTGTCTCCATAAATCATTGTTGCCCCTCAACAGGAGTTCTGCCTCAGCAATTTTCTTATCTACTTCTTCTCATGTGTCCTTGTGAATACATTGTAACTCATGCTAATGTCTGGGCTGCATACTGTATTCCTCAGTTTATTTCTTATCTTTATAAATCCTGTTTGCCCCTAGTATCCTGAGCTCACTTTCTCTAAAAAGGCTTCTAACCACTAATATCTCCAAAATTCCTAATCTCTATAAGCTATAGTAAAATATGCTAACATTACAACATTCCTTAAATCTTTAGCTTCTAACTATTTTAATTATTCCTAAGCTCTAAATTCAGCAAACTCCTTTGCCATAAACATTTCCCTCACAAATAGGTAGCAATCCTTCCCATGGCCTCAAGCTGTGCTCATCCTGGAACACTCTTTTGTACAGGTCCTTGAACGAATGTCAGTGATTAGCTTTATGAATTATTCTCTGAGCACAGCTGCAGAAGGCTTTGTGCCTTCTTATGCTCCTCTCAAGAACAATAAGCACCTTAGTATTCTTTTCAGTCAACTCAGCCGAGGAGAGGAAAAAACAAGACGGAATCACAAGGCCTAACTCCTTCATCCTGGGTCCGTGCCTGCGGGACAAGGAGAGGGAATTGGGGTGTGCCTCCATTTTGTCAGGAATGCCTAACACGGCTCCCGACAGTAGGCTAATTTACAGGCTAATTCCTGTATTTATTTTGGGATTTCACACTGGACTCCAAGAAGAACCCATTCTACATTGTAAAGTGACTTTTTGGCCTAGATATTTTCAGATTGGATTTGCATTGCATAGGGTTTGATGATCCATGTTAATATTTAACACAGTCCTAGTTATTTGAAAAGAGAAAGGTATTAAGATTGTCAGGAAATGGAGCCAAATGTTAAAATACAGTAAAGTCTGAATCCGACTGTTAAATAAAGTTTCAAGTAGAGCCATTTGTATCCATCTTTGATTTTATAAGGTCCTCTGGCTCTTTAAGGATCAATGTATGAAAAATAGCAGATAATCAAATTATAGTACATTCCACTGTGATCCCATGCTTAAGTTACAGTTACATATTTTAAAATATGGTATTAGTATTGATAAAAATCTGAATATTTGCATGGATTAAAATTTATGTTCCTTTTATTTTGATATTCTGTGGAGACTGCACAACTACTAGAGATAAAAATTTTAAATGACCTTTAAAGACTTTGCACTTAGAAAGTAGATTAAAAAGAATTTTTTTCTGAAAAGCCTTTTAACATCGGGGAAACTATCCATTTTTTTTTTTAACTACATTTTTAGTCTTAGCATTTAGAGTGTACTTCCACTTCTTTTTTTTGGCTGCTCCAGGTAGTGAAGGCTTTGTGTCCTAACCACTGGACTACCAGGGAATCCATTCTGCCCACGCCTCCCCCCACCCAGCCCAATTCTTAACAGCAGAGTTAAGTTATACATAAGATTCTGTAAGTATAAGTTTATGTTTAGGGTGAGGTGATGTTGAAAAACAATTTTGTTTTTAAACAATTCAGTTTATGATGGCATTTTAGCTTTACAGATCTGATGATTGTAATTAGCTTTTTATGTGTTTCTTCCTCTAGTGAGGACGCACATTTATTTGCCTTTCAAATAAATTTAAAGACATTAAAATTTAAAGTTCTTTATTTATTTACTTATGGCTGTGCTGTCATTGCTGTGAAGGCTTTTCTTTAGTTGCGGCAAGCAGGGGCCCCTCCAGGTGCACTGTGTGCCGGCTTCTCGTTGCTGTGGCTTCTCCTGCTGCAGAGCACGGGCTCCGGGCGGTTGGCTTCAGTAGTTGCAGCTCCCAGGCAGGTTCTAGTGCATAGGTTCAGCAGCTCTGCACGGGTTTAGTTGCTCCACCCCATGTGGGATCTTCCCAGTTCAGGGCTCGAACCCGTGTCCGCTGCACTGGTAGGCGGATTCTTTGCCACTGAGCCACCAGAGAAGCCCTAAAGACATTGCATTTTCAAGTTGGTTGCTTGGAAAGGACGCTATGTCAATTTGAAACCTTTGAACACCATTTTACAATTTGTTGTACAGTTTGTTCATTTATACAAATGACAGTTTTAAGGTAACAGTCTTAGAGATAAAGCTCAAATTTCCTTTGGAAAAAAACTATATTAACTTAGTACTGTTAAAGGTATAGAACTCAAAGTTTTTTCTCCCATGGCTTGGGCTTGAGCTGGAAACTTGAGTTACTCTTCATTGAGGATAGACAGGAACTTTCAGGAGGGAAGTGTGGCCATCTCATATTTTTTGCTTAAGAATTTTGATCTACATATTCAATTTCTAAGACACCTGAGATGCTTGCAAGTGCTTTGTTTCTTCACTCGAGATAAAACAGAATTGTTAGTTTTGGGGCATCCTGATCCCTTGAACTGCAAATGTGCCACCAAGATGTTCATTCTTGTCAAAGTCTCTGATGGGCTAACTCTTTTCTAAAGAATGTGTAACTTTTATAGACATGTATGTAATGAAATCGCTACTGTTGAATTAGCCGTACCTTAGTCCTTACCCTCACATGGGTAAGGAAAACAGTCTTCACTTTTACAAAGCACTAACACTTTGTATGAAAGTGAAAGAGGAGAGTGCAAAAGTTGGCTTAAAACTCAACATTCAGAAAACTAAGATCATGGCATCTGGTCTTATCACTTCATGGCAAACAGTGGAAACAGTGTCAGACTTTATTTTTTGGGGGCTCTGCAGATGGTGACTGCAACCATGAAATTAAAAGAGATTTGCTCCTTGGAAGAAAAGCTATGACCAAGCTAGATAGCATATTAAAAAGCAGAGACCTTACTTTGCCAACAAATGTCTATCTAGTCAAAGCCATGGTTTTTCCAGTAGTCATGTATGGATGTGAGAGTTGGACTATAAAGAAAGCTGAGTGCCAAAGAATTGGTGCTTTTGAACTGTGGTGTTGGAGAAGATTCTTGAGAGTCCCTTGGACAGCTAGGAGATCCAACCAGTCCATCCTAAAGGAAATCAGTTCTGAATATTCATTGGAAGGACTGATGCTGGAGTTGAAACTCCAGTACTTTGGCCACCTGATGTGAAGAACTGACTCATTTGAAAAGACCCTGATGCTGGAAAGATTGAAGGCAGGAGGAGAAGGTGACGACAGAGGATGAGATGGCTGGATGGCATCACCAACTCGATGGATATGAGTTTGAGCAAGCTCGGGGAGTTGGTGATGAACAGGGAGGCCTGCAGTGCTGCAGTCCATGGGGTTGCAAAGAGTCAGACATGACTGAGCAACTGAACACGTTGTAATCTTGACTCCATTCTGGCAACCTGACTCCATTTTGGCCAGCCTGAGCTCACCTAGGGGAGGAACTGCTTCAAACTAGCCAGTGATGAGTTAAGGCTTCTTGATGTACACACGAAATTTCATCTCTTAAGGGATGAAGGGCAGCCAGGCTGGACTGATGAGTATCCCTACTGGTCCCCCTGTAGAAAAGTCGACTTTGGCCAACAGTTTGTAGTCTGATGTCTGAAGGTTTTACAGCCAGAAATAGCTTCCTGTGAGGAGACATGTTTATTGGCATAACATGTATTTGCTGTCTGGTCAGTCTTCTAGAAGTTACTGTCATAGAGTTCAGACTCGGTTCTGATAGTGTATTTATATATGGACAAAGGTTATGTCCCTCTTTTAGCAACAGAAAAGGGTACAGATATAGGGTACTCTCAGGACCTAACATACAAGGAAAGCTTGTGGTTTCCTGATCCCAGTGTGATAGACTTTGTGGTTAAGTGGTTGCCCGGCTAAGTTAAGGGAAAGCCTGCTTGACAGTTCCACACAGTTCATTTGTCTCCTCTTAACAAATGGTTGTTAGTAACGAGGAAACACTTAAGATACCTGAATTGTGCAGACACAGCTCCCTGTTTGAAGATGACCCCTTTGGTGTTTGACAGCAATAATTATAAACTCATGCTGGTCACATCAGTTTTCTAAGTTGAAAGAAAATGTACTTTAAAGGCCCTGGATGTAAGCACCAGCTGAAGCCATCTTCTGGTTTCTGTCTAGCATAGGGATTTCCACATCCACATTTTTTGAAGAAAGAAATAACTTCAGTTTTATGATTGAGCCTGATTAAGGTGGCCTCAATTGATTATTCTAAAATGTCTGAAATATTCTCTTTTGTAATGTACTTATTTTACATTTGTCATTATTCAGTGAAAACTTTTAAGGAGGCTTAGAAAATCATGGTATATAGTACTGGAGCAGGGTTTATCAATTGTTGTGGCCTCTGTATCACTGAGGGACTCTTGTATAATTCTTCTCTCCCTTTCTCAGGAAATCTTCAGGGCTAAGTTAGTTTTTGTGAAGATTTGATCTCCTGTTGATTCTGTAGGTTTATTTATACAACTGTTTATGTACACAACTATTTTGGGCACATTATATACTTACCTCTTAAGTTTTCCCACAAAACTAGATTTTTAGGGATGGGCTAGGGGTATTAGTCTGCTAGCTTTTGGGGTATTTGGAATACATTGGAGCAAAGTTTTAATGAAATAATTTTTAATGTAAGTATAGCAAATTTGCCTAGGCATTATGCTTGGTATTTTATTAATACTTTGGGTCAGATCCTGTTCCTAATGTGTACATGTGGTAGTACAGGTGTTATAATTTGAATCACATGTACAATGAGTTTGTCTTTTTCCTGCTATTACTAGTCTATCAAAATTCTGCCAGTTTTTAAACCTTGAATAATTCTGAGATAATTTCTAACTTTAATACCATTACATTTGTGTTGTCTTGTGATATTTGCTTATGATTTTAAAAATGACTTGAAAATTTGATTTTAAAAAAATCATTAATTTTAGAATTTCTGTACCTGAATATTAATGCCAGAAAATTTCAAAGGTGTCTTAAGATATCTTCCTTAGAACTGCTTGTTTGTAGTAATTGCCTTTAATGTAACTTAACAAAATATTAACCAAATTATGTATTTTCTCTTGGCAGCAGTTCTTGTGACTTCTCACCAGGTGATTTGGTTTGGGCCAAGATGGAGGGTTACCCTTGGTGGCCTTGCCTGGTTTACAACCACCCTTTTGATGGAACATTCATCCGTGAGAAAGGAAAGTCTGCCCGAGTTCATGTACAGTTTTTTGATGACAGCCCAACTCGGGGCTGGGTTAGCAGAAGGCTGTTAAAGCCATATACAGGTAAGAGATTTACTTTGCAGGTTGGGTATGTTTGTAAGATAGAGCCCATGCACATGTGAGTCTGAATGTTGGTGTCTCCTACACAGTGGATTTAAGCATATTTTACTCCAATAAATTTTAGGAGCGGGTGTGGTAAAAGCTTCTAGCATGGGAAAAGGATAAGATGTAGCTGATCTTCGGAGAGTTTGTAGTGTGGAGTTGAATTTTTATTTCTGTCCTTCTGAGTGACTTATAGCAATATCAAACCCTTAAAGGAAAAATGATTTCATGATTGGATCTCGTGATGGGTGACAATGCCAGATTCAGACATGAAAAAAAAAATTAAGTGTTCCTATCTTAAAAGGTTCCAAAAGAGAGACAATGTAGCCAAGATATAGAACATCTATATCAGTGACATACTCTAGGAAGGTGGAGAAGCATGCGACCTCGGCTTCAAAGTGCTCACCTTAGGAGCACATCTGAGTCGAGCGTCACATCAGAAGCTAGACTTCTGGACCCTTGACTCACTCTCCCCAGGCCCAGCCTTACTTATCACAGAATCGGCAGTCCTGCGTGTGTGCTTTCACCTGGGCTGGCTGTACCGTCAGTCTCCTGCAGGGCATGCGCAGTGTGGCTGCAGGGTGCATGTCATCCTGTACATGCACGGGCTTTTCCATTATCTTCAGACTGCTGGCTAGGACATTGCTGAACTCAGTATCTTGGAATCAGAACAGTGGTCAGTTTCCCAGAAGCCTGGGAATCATGCCCTTTTGGTCGTATCGCTCCTCATCCTGCAGGGCAGATAGGCCTGTGTAGAAATCTGATGTGCAGGGTGAGGACAGAGTAAGAGAATTTACTTCAGTTTTTTTCATTAATTTGCTGTGTAATCTTGGCCAAAGTAACTTCTGTTTGCTTATATGCAAGTTGGACCAGATGATAAATGAGGTCTTTTTCCAGGACTAATTTTGAGATGCTAAACCAAGCCTTGGCAAAAGATGACTAAAAAGAGATCAAAAAAGTTTACTTTTATGTTGTAATTATTTTATAAAGTCATCGATGTGCATATTGCTCTTTGCCCTTTAAATTTCCAAAATGTTGCAAAACGTATATGTGAATAAATCCGCAAAGAGGTGTGCATGAAAACAGTAGGCCTTTGCGGGGGTGGTGGTCTTAGGGTTGTAGTTTGCATTCGAGGTTTTGGGGAGTGGTAGTGATACTACATCGGTGGGGTGAGCACAGCTGTAACAGGTACTTTGGGAAAGTTCAGAGCCATTCTTAATGATTTTGACTGTTGCAGTTTGTAGTTTTGGTGCAGCTCTTTAGAGAAATAAGAAATTGCAGCTTTGTTTTAGGCAGCTCATAAAAGTTGCTAATTCCATGGAAATTTAGGATGTCCCATCAGTTTTAGTATACTGAAAGAAGGGAGTAATGTAATGTTTGGATCTGTTAGACAAATTCAGGTTTGTTTTGTAGCTGTTACATTCAGATAGAAGAAGAGAACATTCCTAGTTAGGCCTCTTGGAAAAGAACTAAAACAATTCTGTACCATTATAATTGTCTGTATCTAACCTTTTGCTCAGTGGATAGACATGTCATTTAATACTGTAGCTCTTTGAAATGAAATGAATAAAGGAAAAGTTTTACTTTAAAACAGAACAAGACATTTTTGATGCAGCTGTTTTGAAAAAACTTTGAGGTCTGTACTGGGTTATTATCCTCCTAAAATTTAGGGTTCCTTAGAGTAGGATTTTTAAAAAAAAATCTGTCTTATCTAACTGCCTTGGGAACAAACTTACTGTTAATGTCATTGCTTTATTTAAGTGACAGTGTAGTTTTTGCCTTCCTTAAGCAATGTTTTTTTAAAAAGGGTCTCACATCCCCTTTATATCTTATGCCTCACCGGAAGAGGTGTGATATTAGGGTCCACAGTCTGAGGTCTTTATGGAAGAGAGAGTGGTCCTGGGTGAACCAACAATTAAGGTATAACTTACAGGAGGTAAAATAGGTAATTCCAGTTTTACTGATAGTTTTACCCTGAAAATTCTTTCTGTGAAGGCTTTATTGATCTTATTTGTATCAATCAAAAATAATGGGACATTAAAAATTATACCTGAAGGGCTTCCCTGGCCACCTAGTGATTAAGACTGCACTTCCATTCAGGGGCACAGGTTCCATCCCTGGTTGGGGAACTAAGATCCTATGTGTCTTTGGCAAAACAAAACAAAACATGGTTATCATTCTTGTTCCTTCAGGCAAGTGTTATACGTTGAGCCAAATGTCCAGCCAACTGTTCTTATTTACAAATAAATACATGTGTGTTTTTTAGGTTCACATTCAAAGGAAGCCCAGAAAGGAGGTCATTTTTACAGTGCAAAGCCTGAAATACACAGAGCAATGCAACGTGCAGATGAAGCCTTGAATAAAGACAAGATTAAGAGGCTTGAGTTGGCAGTGTGTGATGAGCCCTCAGAGCCAGAGGAGGAAGGAGAGACAGAGGTGGGACACTGCTAACAGGCAGTTGTTACTATTGTTGGGAAAATGTTAAAAAGTAGGGAGGGACGTATTAGAGTGGTAATTTCCTATTTATTTCAGTTCAGTTGCTCAGTCATATTCAACTCTTTGCAGCCCCGTGGACTGCAGCACACCAGGCATCCCTGTCCATCACCAACTGCCGGAGCTTGTGTGTGTGTATATATATATACACACACACACACACAAATATATATAAATGTATTTTATTTGGTACTCATACACACATACTTTCTTACACCTCTGGTCATAGTCAATTATTTAGAATCCTCAGCAGTCTGGCACCCTTTTTTACTTAAGTTCTCAAGTCTGCCGGAAACACACATGCTTATACCCTTTTGGTAACCAGTATAGAGCGCTAGGGACAGTGAGGACATGGTGACAAAATTGATGGTGGTGTCTGATAGTAACCTTCTGTATGAGGGTGTGGAAATTATCCAGGTTTATGTTCTAATACTTTTTTTGTTGTATTTTAGATTGGTAAGAAAAGGTTGAAAGACAACCTTGGTTTCAAATATTAATGGTCACTTTGAGTGAATTAAATCTTAAATGAACAAATAGTTGGTATACTTAAACATTATTTTCTAATTTAGTAAATTAATGAGATGTGCTTAAACAGAGTCATCTATAAGCTGCTTGATTTTGTTCTATTCTATTCTATATGAGATAGGCATATAAAATACATATTTTAAGAGAAACTAGCACTTTTCTGTGGTGGTCCCAGTAGGTAAAAGACTGCACTCCCAGTGCTGGGGGCCTGGGTTCGATCCTCATCGGGAACTAAGAGCCCACATACAACAACTAAGCCCGCTTAGTGCAACTAAGAACGAGCGCAGCCAAAACAAAAAGAGAAAGAAATGTTTTTAATCTTATTTTTGAGGTTGAGACCAGGGATCATAACATTAATCGGATGTTTAGATCTGGGTGGTAATGACAAATCATTTAACCTTGTAACTACTTTACATATGAGGGAGGTCTATGAGAACTGAACGTGGCTTGCTGAAAAAAAATAGAGCTGGTTTGTGGAGGAGCAAGGACTAGAACTAGAATGATTACTATGTTTTTTTTTATAGTAAGGAATTTATAGAATGGTAAACTTTATATGTTCAACTGTAAGAGGAGAGATGACCCTGGAAGAAAGACAGCAAGTTTTTTCTACAGCTGTGACTGTTAACGAGGACATCACCTGTGGGTATTTCGTCATGTATGGCCATCCTTAGGACTTAATTAGTATTGAGTAAGAAAGAACTCTCATGACAGAATCACTTAATCCTGTATTGTGATATTTATATTAATTTTAGGTGAAACTGAAATTGCTATCTATTGAGAAAGAAAACAGTTTCTTATTTCTGGAGATGGGTTCTTCTCTTGATATATGAAGCTGCAGCATACTGAGAGAGATTCCCTAGCAATATTGTCATTTTTCCAAATTTTACTTTTATATTTTAAAATATTCTTTCTTTGCCTCTCAGGTAGGTGCCACTTACACATCAGATAAGAGTGAAGAGGAAAATGACATTGAGAGTGAAGAGGAAGTGAGGCCGAAGGTGCAAGGATCCAGACGAAGTAGCCGACAAATAAAAAAACGAAGGGTCATATCAGACTCTGAGAGTGACATTGGTGGCTCTGATGTGGAATTCAAGCCAGACACTAAGGAGGAAGCAAGCAGTGATGAAATAAGCAGTGGCATGGGGGACAGTGATAGTGAAGGCCTGGACACCCCTGTCAAAGTTGCTCCAAAGCGGAAGAGAATGGTAACTGGGAATGGTTCTCTCAAGAGGAAGAGTTCAAGAAAGGAAATGCCTTCAGCCACCAAACGAGCAACTGGCATTTCATCAGAAATCAAGAATACTTTGAGTGCTTTCTCTGTCCCTCAAAATCCTGAATCTCAAGCCCACATTAGTGGGGGATGTGATGACAGTAATCGCCCCACTGTCTGGTATCATGAAACTTTAGAGTGGCTTAAGGAGGAAAAGAGAAGAGATGTGCACAGGAGGCGGCCCGATCACCCAGATTTTGATGCATCCACACTCTATGTGCCCGAGGATTTCCTTAATTCCTGTACTCCTGGGATGAGGAAGTGGTGGCAAATTAAGTCTCAGAACTTTGATCTGGTCATATTTTATAAAGTGGGGAAGTTTTATGAGATGTACCACATGGATGCTCTTATTGGAGTCAGTGAACTAGGGCTGGTATTCATGAAAGGAAACTGGGCCCATTCTGGTTTCCCTGAAATTGCATTTGGCCGATACTCAGATTCCCTAGTCCAGAAGGGCTATAAAGTAGCGCGAGTAGAACAGACTGAGACACCAGACATGATGGAGGCACGATGCCGAAAGATGGCACACACATCTAAGTATGACAGAGTGGTGATGAGGGAGATCTGTAGGGTCATTACCAAGGGCACACAGACCTACAGTGTGCTGGAGGGTGACCCCTCGGAGAATTACAGTAAGTACCTTCTCAGCCTCAAAGAGAAAGAAGAGGAGTCTTCTGGCCACACTCGCGTGTATGGAGTATGCTTTGTTGATACCTCACTAGGGAGGTTCTTCATAGGTCAGTTTTCAGACGATCGCCATTGTTCCAGGTTTAGGACTTTAGTGGCACACTATCCTCCAGTACAAGTCTTATTTGAGAAGGGAAATCTCTCAACAGAAACAAAGATGATTCTCAAGAGTTCATTATCCTCTTCTCTTCAGGAAGGTCTGATACCGGGCTCCCAGTTTTGGGATGCAGCCAAAACTTTGAGAACTCTCCTTGAAGAAGGATATTTTACAGACAAGTTAAATGAGGACGGTGGGGTGATGCTACCCCAGGTGCTTAAAGGTATGACCGCAGAGTCAGATTCTATTGGATTGACACCAGGAGAGAAGAGTGAATTGGCCCTCTCTGCTCTTGGTGGTTGTGTCTTCTACCTCAAAAAATGCCTTATTGATCAGGAGCTTTTATCAATGGCTAATTTTGAAGAATATGTTCCCTTGGATTCTCACATGGTCCATGCTACAAGACCTGGTGCTGTCTTTACTAAAGCCAATCAACGAATGGTGCTAGATGCTGTGACATTAAGCAACTTGGAAATTTTTCTGAATGGAACAAATGGTTCTACTGAAGGGACCTTGTTAGAGAAGATTGATACTTGCCATACTCCCTTTGGTAAACGGCTCTTAAAGCAGTGGCTTTGTGCCCCACTCTGTAACCCTCATGCGATCAATGATCGCCTGGATGCCATAGAGGACCTAATGGTTGTGCCTGACAAAATCTCTGAGGTTGTAGACCTTCTTAAGAAGCTTCCAGACCTTGAGAGACTACTGAGTAAAATTCATAATGTTGGGTCTCCCCTTAAGAGCCAGAACCACCCAGACAGCAGGGCTATAATGTATGAAGAAACCACATACAGCAAAAAAAAGATTATTGATTTTCTTTCTGCTCTGGAAGGATTCAAAGTAATATGTAAAGTTATAGGGGTTATGGAAGAGGTCATTGATGACTTTAAGTCTAAAATCCTCAAGCAGGTCCTTACTCTGCAGACAAAAAATCCTGAAGGGCGCTTTCCTGATTTGACTTCAGAACTGAACCGATGGGATACAGCCTTTGACCATGAAAAGGCTCGAAAGACTGGACTGATTACTCCCAAAGCAGGATTTGACTCTGATTATGACCAAGCTCTTGCCGACATAAGAGAAAATGAACAGAGCCTCCTGGAATACTTGGAGAAACAGCGCAGTCGAATTGGCTGTAGAACCATAGTTTACTGGGGAATTGGTAGGAATCGTTACCAGTTGGAAATTCCAGAGAATTTCATCACCCGTAATTTACCAGAAGAATATGAGTTGAAATCCACCAAAAAGGGTTGTAAACGATACTGGACCAAAACAATTGAGAAGAAGTTGGCTGATCTGATAAAAGCCGAAGAACGGAGAGACACATCATTAAAGGACTGCATGAGGCGACTATTCTATAACTTTGATAAAAATTACAAGGACTGGCAGGCTGCTGTGGAGTGCATCGCAGTTTTGGGTAAGGCTTTCAACAGGTTTGTTCCTAAAGCTTTAGTTAGTGATGCCCTGTGTGCCAGTTTTATATTGAAATTATAGTCCATTGGAAATTCCCTATTGACTCATAACCCTAAACTCAAATAACTGGTATATATTTTGATCAAATTCCAGTTGAATTTATAGTATTTGATAAATGTTGCTTTTTCAGCTATTTTTGAAAGGTGCATGGAACATTGTTTCCACTGCACTTTAAAAACATTTGGCGGCTCCAGGTCTTAGTTGTGGCACTTGTGATTGTTGCAGCAGCATGCAGGCTCTAGCTCCCTGACCAAGGATGAAACTTGTGCCCCCCCCCCCCCCACCCCAACCCCAGCACTGGGGGCATTGGGAGCACGGAGCCTTAACCAGTGAACCACCAGGGAAGTCCCAAGCTACTTTGCTCTGTTAATTTAAAGCTGTCCCTTGAACTTTGTTTTACACTCTACACACGTATTTGAAAAGATTTTAACCTTTACTTTTTCTCTTAGCCCAAGTTATCACACTTTCTTTTCTGAGTTTATTTCTTAAGAGCCCTGGTTTATGTATTTGTAATTATATAACCTCTTCAGTTTCATAAATAATTTCCTTTTTCTTTAAATTTCATGGCCAACTTATTTTGAAGCCTTTGCTTATTTTAGAGTTTTGAAGTTTTTTTTTTCCTTTGAGGGGTTTTTTCCTGTGTTTTGACAGTTTCTACTTTGAGGGGATAGATTTCTTAAGCTGAAACTAGATGTTATTTCTCATTTTAATAATGAAGTAATGAAGTACTGTAACAAAGACATGTAAAACAGTTAGACTGATGACTCATTTCCAGCTAATGAATCCATTAACAGTTTGTATACTGTGCAGTTAGAAAAATGTCACTGGAGTATCTACTTACAGAAAAGAAATCTGCCTTGTCTAAAGTGGAACATGCTACCTCTATTAAAAAAGCATTTCTGAAAGAAATTGGGCCTTTGTTGGTTATCTCAAAAATGATGAAGCCTCACTTTTGTCCTCTCTTTACCAGATGTGTTATTGTGCCTGACTAACTACAGTCGAGGGGGTGATGGTCCTATGTGTCGTCCAATAATTCTGTTGCCAGAAGAAGATACTCCTCCCTTTCTAGACCTTAAAGGATCACGCCATCCCTGCATTACGAAGACTTTTTTTGGTGATGACTTTATTCCTAATGACATTCTAATAGGCTGTGAGGAAGAGGAGGAGGAAAATGGCAAAGCTTATTGTGTGCTTGTTACTGGACCAAATATGGGAGGGAAGTCTACACTTATGAGACAGGTAAAGTTACAAATGGTGGTGTTACAAAACTTTGAGTGAATTTATTACACATTTAAGCCATTGTTTCCCCAAAAGCTCATAATAGTCAGTCACTGACTTACTGGTAAGCAAAGGAATACTCCTTGAGTCATGAACTGTGTTCATTTCATCGGTCAAATATTTGCCTGATGTTAAAGGAAGTACTTCACTTAAGAAGGTGAAGTTCAGGCCATGATTTTTATGAGCGTTGACTTTGCATCCATTTCCTTTGAAGGTCAGATGTATTCATAATGAATGAAAATTACACAGATGTACATTTGTTCTCAAACTAGGTTCATTCTGGGAAACCTTAGAACCCACTGCACTTGTTCATACAGGAAAGCAAATATAATGCATGACCTTTAGTTAAGTGTTGGGAACTGCTTTTAAGGAAGACAGTCAATATATTTTCCTAACCTTTTGTCGGGTTGGCTAGTCACTGAGCTAAACATGATTTAGATTTAGGTTTAGAAAAAATGTAACAGAGACACTGGGCCCACTGGGCCCTTGACAAAAAATGTTTGCTGACCCTCTTATTCTACTGTACTGTATTATATACTTTGTACAAATTTGCTGACTGGAGAGGAGCAGTAGTGTAGTAATATGGTTTTTAACCTTTTCATTTTAAATCAAAATCATCTAGAGAGCACAACAAAAAAAGTACCTGGGAGCTGGGTGTATTCATCCTCTGAAATTGTTTGGTTTGCAATGGGTTCTAGACATCAGTGGTTTTAATCCTACTGCTCAGCCAGAGTTGAGAATCACTAGTGTAGTGGGTTAGTGTATGTGTTCTGAGGTTTTAAAGCCAGTTAAGCCCTTGGCCTCACTTTTCCTGCAAAAGATTGTGAAGATTGTTTTTTTAAGAGTGCCTGACTTCTAGTTAATGTTCATTAGCTTGGCTTATTATGTCTTCTGGATATACATAGATATCTCTATCTCTTAATATCAGTCATAAAATACTTTTTCCTCCCTCATTCACAGGCTGGCCTATTAGCTATAATGGCCCAGATGGGCTGTTACGTACCAGCTGAAGTGTGTAGGCTCACACCAATTGATAGAGTGTTTACTAGACTTGGTGCCTCAGACAGAATAATGTCAGGTGAGTTATTTTTCTACCTAAGGCTCTGTTATTTGCCAATTCATTATGCAAGTTTTACATACTAGAAGTAATCTTTTTGTAAAATTTAATCTTTAGTACCACTGGGTAGTTCATAAGATTCAAATGATACACCTATTTCTGCTGTTAAAAGAGGATTTTCATTTCGATCACTTTTTTTTTTTAAGGTGAAAGTACATTTTTTGTTGAATTGAGTGAAACTGCCAGTATACTTACACATGCAACAGCACACTCTCTGGTGCTTGTGGATGAATTAGGTAAGACATTAAAATTTCTAAAACATTAGTACAAATAATTATTTTTCTGGAAAATGGTCTGAGGGACACATTTCTTAAAGAATATGAATATACCCACCTTTGTCCATAGACTCCACAGTTGGCACTAAGGTGGCAATTTCTAAATCCTGTTCGAATTTAAATTATATTACAGGAATAATTGGATAATAAGGCTAAAGTGAACTAAAAGGTTTCTGAAGCATAGTGGCACTTGAATAGTATTCCTGAACTCTTTAAGGGCTGACAAGCAGGCGTACTTCAGCTAGAGAGGGCCTGTTTACAGAGTGCTTTTGGATGTACTAAGCTGAAATTCTGAGGCCTGTGTTTCTGGACTGTAATATGGCAGACTGTATAATATACAGTTCATGTATATTTTCACAGGAAGAGGCACCGCAACATTCGATGGGACAGCAATAGCAAACGCAGTTGTCAAAGAGCTTGCTGAGAATATAAAGTGCCGTACGTTGTTTTCTACCCACTATCATTCATTAGTTGAAGATTATTCTCAAAATATTGCAGTGCGCCTAGGACACATGGTATGTATAAATTGTTTATTCAGAAATTGTGTCAAGTTTTTGAAAGGGTCCTTCCATTGCCAGCATGTAACTTTTCTTTTTTAGGCATGCATGGTAGAAAATGAATGTGAAGATCCCAGCCAGGAGACTATTACCTTCCTCTACAAATTCATTAAAGGAGCCTGTCCTAAAAGCTATGGCTTTAATGCAGCAAGGCTTGCTAATCTTCCAGAGGAGGTTATTCAAAAGGGACATAGAAAAGCAAGAGAATTTGAGAAGATGACTCAGTCACTGCGATTATTTCGGTAACTGTAATTGGATATAACTTTACCACGGGGTTTCGAAAACAGTAAAGGGGTGGATGGTGCACTGTGAAAAATGCAAACTAACTTTTTTTTTTTTTTTTAAAATTTTAAGGGAGGTTTGTCTGGCTAGTGAAAGGTCTACTGTGGATGCTGATGCTGTCCATAAGTTGCTGACTTTGATTGAGGAATTATAGACTACATTGGAAGCTTTGAGTTCACTTTTGACAAAGGTGGTAAATTCAGACAACATTATGATCTAATAAACTTTATTTTTTAAAAATGACCATTTTTCCATTTTCTTTCTAGGAAATTAAACCCTTTTAATTCTTATCTACCTTCTACATAATGGTTATTGAATACTCCACAATATATTAAGTCTAGATGTTATGGTACATGCATACACTTTCAGGCTGTTTATACCCACTGTCACCAATACACATAAATGGGGGGGGGGGCTATGAAACTGTATAGGGCTGTATATATACTTGTCTCAGCTTAATGCGGGAAATTGTTTTAATTTCCAGCAATTTGTCTAAACTGTTCAAAAAAAAACTATGAACAGAGTTCAAATACAGGACTGTTTTGAAGAGACTTTCTAAAGTGTACTTTTAAAACATAGTAGTTTTTACCTTTCACAAAACTGAGTTACAAGAATACTTTTGTTTTACAGTGCATCCCTTCCTAGGAAGTCTCATTAAAACACTCTTTCTAGGGGTGATTTTGAATGCTGCACAGGGAAGGGAAGGAAATAATAGTCTTAACTTTTCTTAAAGGATACCAGAAACATTGCTGGATATAATTTAAGATTAGTGTTTTCTCTTTCATAGAAAGAACGTACATACTGGGACATGAGTACAGTTACAGCAAGTCTAGGTGTGCTAACAAAACAGGGCACATTCAAGTACAATAAGATTTTGCTTGAAATTAAAAACAAACTACATGAGATTAAAGCATTAAAATCATATTTCTCAATCTGAATACATGTTAAAAAAAATCAAAAGAAACGCAGAAGTGCTAGCTCACATTTTTACCATATTACAAAAGCAATTGGTACCCACGTCCATAAAAGCAGCAACAAAGCTGCTTGTCTAGTGAAGAGTAGTACTACTGCAAGTTGGACTGCATTCAATGCTAGTTGTAAAAACACCAGCTTTTTTTTCAGAAGTTGGTATCTGTACAAAATTGAAGCTTATTTTCTTCACTTCTGTCCCTTCAAAAGTCTTTACACAGTAATGCTAAAACACCCAGCTTTGAGATCCTGAGTCAATATATTGCCACTTTCTTTTTGGTAGCTTGAGCTTCATAGTGTCAACTGACCTTGTGTATCCATTTTTAATACAGTCTCTTCCTGTAGCATGGGCAAATATTTTAAATCTTCAAAAAACAAAACAAAACAAAACAAAACCAAAAACGTTTTAAGTTATGATGTTAGAATGGCAGGACTTTTTCTTTAGGGAAGGTATTCAGTTGTGCTGCAATGTATTAGATTCTATAGGTGGAGCAGAGTCATATAGTGTATCTGTATCATGTGTAGGCTCACCAGCTAATGTACAAGGATTAGACAGTGTTCCAGCACCACAGTCACAGAAAAACCTAAAACAAAATATGAAAACCCAAAGATTAGGAAAGTAAGGAGAGGAAAATAATTGAGTAATATAGCAAGTGTGCTACATACATACCTATCATGTCTAATAAATTCTACATCATGTCCCTGATGGCACTTCTTAATGCAGTTCACACATATGGCATTTCGATCTGTGGTGTTACAAGTGTGACATCTAAAAAACAGAAGCTTACATTATTTTCCTCAATCATATTCAGAATACTGCAATCTGTTATATATTACCCTACGACCTTTGGCTTTTAAGAGGACCAAAAGTTTTGTGGTTCTAGTCTAGTTCTGAAAAGAGACTTCAATGGACTGTAACAATTTCCTATTTTGTGTCTCCCAAGGAAAACAAGTAGCTACCTTTATTGAGTCAATATGGGGGAGAGGAGAATTAAAACCACTCATGGTAGCTAGGATATAAAGGAATACTTAATGACAGTCCAGGAAAACAGTATAAATGTTTTGCATTTTCAGTGGTATCTATAGTTGTACAGTACTACATTTTCCCACATTTTATGGTCTCAAACAAAGGATCCTCCAAGAAGACTGATCACAGAACTTAATGTGGACAGCTAATAATTTTCAGTTAAATTCTATTAGCAAATACCCAGTTTACTTTCTTTTAGCTCATACACTTAAGGGAAAGCTAAAAATGTTCGAGTTCTTGTCAGTTAAGGAGAGAAAACCTTAGTATCTCTCTTTTTTTAAGACAAATAACAAATATACCTGTAGAAATCATGCATGGGATAGCTGGTATAACTTGATATTTTATATAAACACTGGCCTCTACTAACAGCCTTTTCTATGGCGTCTTGATTGTTCATTATTTTGTTATCTGTAATAAAAGAAAAAATAAGCAATATTCTATAGTATAAAGACTTTAAAATACAGTTTAAGAGCTTTAAAAGAGACTAATCAATGAACTAAAAAAAAAAAAACCTGCCATAGAAATGAGTTTTCCTTGTACTCCCAACTATTTAGAATAAGTTGAAACAAAACAAAACTTTCAAAATACATCTCTTGAGTTGCTGGTTAACTACTGTACAGTGACAGGAATTAAATTATTGGATAGCAATGACTTCTGATTATCTTCTCATGGTATATTTAGTGCACTTATAGGCAGAACACAAGATTCCAACATACCTTTCATTGTCACATTAACACCAGATGCTAAAAATAAGCCTCCAAATCGGTTGTTAAAAATTTGATTGCCTTCTAGTGTTGCAGTTGCATGATTTGTAATTTCAATACCTGAAGCAAAATTTACAAACAGCAGATGCATCACTTTATATAGTTTCTTAAAAGAAACCTGAAATATAGCAAATGTAGTAAACTAGTTCTTTTATATAAAAAGTATGTTAAATATAGAAACTGTATATTAATTCCTAACATCTAAAGAAAAAATGGAAGCTTATTTGAATCACTTAGTTCTCTATCCCTGCTAAGGAAGGAATAATACAGATGGTTCATACTTTATTGATAATGATATTATTTTAAAATTTCTCTCCAACTAAGAAGATAGGACCCAGAAATATGTGTAGGTAGGAGCTAGATGGTTATTTAGAATTAAGAGAAATTGTCTTTACTGGCAAAAAGTTGAAATATATGCATAATACTTGAATTTTACTTACCAATATCTTTAAAAAACATTATTTGTGAGGTCAGAGGGCTTGCATTTTATCTTTATTCCTAATGGTAGCCAGTATTACTCTATCCAATTAATGATTCTTAATTACTACTGAACTACAGGAACAACTACAAGTTTGGCTTAGAGTAGAAGAATCCAAAACTTGGACTGTGTGAGCTCAGTCACTAAGTCATGTCCAACTCTGCAACTCTGTGGACTGAATCCAAAACTTGGATTAGGTACTCTTAAAAGCAATTGTAAACAAGCATTCGGCCGACTTCCACAGCACACTGCACACCTTTAGTTATTAAGAAATGATATACCAAGAATCAATTTAATGTACAGCAAACAAGCTACAGGTCACAAAAGAAAATACAAACCTGCAGCAAATCCATCAAATATTCTGTTTTTCCTCAAGACTGGATGACTATTAGTGCTGATTAGAACACCTGCTTGAGCATTCCTGAAAATATCATTTTCTTCAAGGAGACCTATAATGAAATATTTCCCCAGGTTAGGGCTAATCCACATAGCAAATTTTACTGTCTTTTTGGTGGTATTTAGGTTTTCTTTTAGTTTTTTATTAACTGGACTATAAAATTCATAGCACTAATTTTTCAACTGAAAGTTTGTTTAGTAATTCACAAATATTTAAGTAAATTTAAGCAAAAATTTTAAAATTAGCAGATAAGCATTCTAACCAATAAACTGGAAGTCCCATGGTTGCAAGGACCATGTATAGCTTACCACTGCATCCACAGTGCCGAGGCACAAGGCATAAAGCTGATTCTTACTCAACACTGCTGAATTAATTCCTCTGAAGTATTTTTAAGATCTCTGCATTCTCCATGCTTTAGATTCAAGCCCCAATTCTTTCTGGCCACTATCAGCATTCCTTGGTCAGTTTCTTTACTTTGGTCTCTCTTCTGCTATTGTTTCCCCAAGTTCCCTACAACTCTATCATATCCCTTTATCAGTATAAAAAACTTACAGAATAAAGTTTAAAATTTAACTTGCTGTTTACAGTCTTTCAAAATATTCCCCCAACCTACCCCTCTTGTTTCACTACATTACTTACACTATGAATATACTATACATTTTTATCTCTATTGCCTTTGATTTATATTATTTCCTCTTTCTGCAGTGTCTTCCCATAGTCTGTCTTCTTAATGTCACTTCCTCTGGGAGGTTTTTGGTTTTCCTCTATCAAATTATCTCTCTTCTGGGATGATAACGATGATTAAGAGTAGACTGAGGAATCAGACTTCATGCCTTCAAATACTGACTTAACCACTTCCAAACTCTGGGCAAATTACTTCTCTTTATTTCAATTTCCTTATCAGTAAAACAGGCATAATAGCACCTACCACAATAGGGTTATTATGAGGATTAGTTAATACATGTAAAAGTACACAGTACTAAATAAGTATTAACATGACTCCTATAAAACCTACTTATGTACACTGAATCATATTTAGTTATGTACTAGTGTTTCTCTGCTCCCTGAAGACATGAAATGCTTTTATTTCTGTACACATCTGACCTATCTGTAATTGTTAAGTATTAACCTGTAAATTCCTTTTCTCCTAGAAAAGACTATTCCAAGTGTGTGAGTGCATGCGTGCTGTCACTTCAGTTGTGTCCGATTCTTTGTGACCCCATGGACTGTAGCCCACCAGGCTCCTCTGTCCATGGGATTCTCCAGGCAAGAATACTGCAGTGGGTTGCCATGCCCTCCTCCAGGGGATCTTCTCGACCCATGTATCAAACATGCATCTCCTCAACTCTTGCACTGCAGGTGGATTCTTCATACCACTGAGCCACAAGAGAAGCCTGACTATTTCAAGACCCTACCTCTAATCTTGCAGATGTCCACTATAGGCTCCTCAAGTACTATTGCTAAGGTCTAGTCCAAACTACTGCATACATACAAAGCCTTTTCATTATACTGCATATATGAAAACAAAGCCTTTAATGATTTCGGCCCTGCCTCCTTTCCAGCCTCAACTTTCAGAATCTCTTGCCTTACTAAACCACTGTTTCCTTTTAGACTGTTGTTTACAATGTGCTACTCCATTAGACTATAAGCTTTCTGAATGTTTTATATTTGTTTTATATTTCTGTTTTATATTCACCATTTTATCTTCAGTATCTGTATCACAGTGTTAGGCACAGGTATGTTCAATTAGTAAGTATGCTACTGCTAAGTCGCTTCAGTCATGTCCCACTGTGCGACCCCAGAGACGGCAGCCCACCAGGCTCCCCCGTCCCTGGCAAGATTCTCCAGGCAAGAACACTGGAGTGGGTTGCCATTTCCTTCTCCAATGCATGAAAGTGAAAAGTGAAAGTGAAGTTGCTCAGCCATGTCTGACTCCTAGCGACCCCATGGACTGCAGCCCACCAGGCTCCTCCATCCATGGCATTCTCCAGGCAAGAGTACTAGAGTGGGGTGCCATCGCCTTCTCCGAATTAGTAAGTATATACTAGAACAAATGAAACAGTGAAATAACTACGTTCTATACCAGAATGGCCTTCAAACCCCTAACCCCTCATCTTACCAGTAAATACTCATTTTTCTAAGACACAGCTCAAGAGTGCTTTTACTCCAGAACCTTTCCAACACCTTACAAATAAAACCAACAATTCTGTACTGTGTTTTCTCATTGTATCTTATAAAGAATCCTATCAGAGGATTATGTCATTTACTGAACTACTAGATTATAAGCTTCTTGAGAGTCTATGTCATTAATGGAATCATGTTGCTTGCTGGTAGCAATAAATTTTGTTGATTAAGTCTTGCTATGTTAGAGTAATTACTAGCTAATCTTCTATACAAGGTATGTTTGATGTTGGGTTACTGATACTTCAGGAATGGTGATAATTTGCATTCGATAGTCTCTATGAACAAAATAAACTGGCAAGAGGCAGGGACTGTAAGCTTTTGCCTCAATGCAAAGTTGATTTGACCTTTATGGATACCAAACTGAGCACATCTTGGCTTTAATAATTCAATTCTCTAACAAAGATGGTTGTGAACAGGTACAAATAAGCAATACTTACTGACTACAGACATTTTTATATATTTACAGACCAATTAATTTTTCACAGCTAGTTCTATAACTTGACTTTAAAGTTTATTATAATCATATCACTATTCTGGATAATAAAAAGTCCAGAGAGGGGGTGTAAACAAATTCTGCTACCTTAAAAAAGCCTTACTAAAAAAAGCCTTAAAAAAGTGGCACAAAGTAGCTATAACAGGAGAAGAAAAATTCTGCAAACATGTCTCCTTTAACTCTAGGCACTAACCTCCTAAGCCATCTCAAGATTTAATAAGGAAAGACCATGATTCCCTTACAATGACATTAACTGGCAATGTCATTGATCATTAAAGATATGGAAGAATAATGGAAAACTGGGTTTTTAACTAATGCAAATTTAACAACAATACCTCGACCCCCATTAAATATACAGATGCCACCATCTCTTCCATCATGGATTTTATTTCTTCTTAGTGTAGGATTACTGTCTGTCTTAATCCAGACTCCAGCCATTGCATTGTCAAATATTTCATTGTCTTCTATACAGCCTAGACCTATAAATGGAAAAATTTAGGTTATGTTATTTAGAAAGTGTATTTCTAAAGATAATATCACTGAAAAAAAAAAAAGGTAAAAGATTAAACATACCAGAATTATAAACTAGAATTCCACCATTCTGTCCTCCCCAGATTTTGTTGCGCCTAATTTTGGGGTTGCTTCCAGTCCTATGGATAGAATAGAAAGTAATACTATCTCATTGCTTCTGCTCCCACATCCCATGTTAACAGTGGGTTTTAAACCCACAATAATCACTGTAAGAATTAACAACATAATTAAACATCACCTTCAAGATACTCTGAGAAGTCTGTCAGTGAGGAAATGGGGTTAATTTTGTGTAATTCTATCTTCCCACAGAACAGACTTAGCTATAGATTATTACTATAGAGTCTCCTAATATGTAAACTAAACTGAGGAGGTTAGATTAAGCAACATTTATTATTATATGCTCCCCTCAATATGTAAAATAAAATACGATCAGGAGTACTACAATTCCAAAAACTGGTAAAATACAAGAAAGGAGGATTTAAAGCCTATTAATTTTGCAGAATGAGCATAAAAACAGAAGCTCCCATTTAATAAGTACCTACGACATGTAGGTACCTTACGGTATTTTTACATAGCTTTCCACTCGCCAAGTATGACAGAGTACACTGATAGCTGATAAGGACTGTCATACTGGATGACGCAACAGTGGAAATGAGCTCTTACGGCATATGTGTCATTCAGCCAAAACTTACACACAACTTAAGCCAAGAGTATGATAGAATATGAACACATGTACAAAAGGAGGAATAAATATTGAGCATTTAGTAACTAGGTAATTTTTTCTATTTACCCTACACACTCACAATTCCCTCCCCGAAGAAAGCCAAATGTGGAAAACATTTACCTTATCTGAACCCCTGAATACATATGATTATAAATATCATTGTCCTCTAGTACTCCATGTCCATTGTCATAAAAATAAACACCAACCTAAAATTAATAAAGAATTTTTTCAAATTAAAAAAATGTGTTTATAAGACAATAATTTCCCATACTAAGTCAAACATAACCTTACCTGCTTGCCACTGTGTATCCTATTTCTTCTCAGTACTGGAGTGCTGCCAGTTGTCACCCAGACTCCGGCCAGAGTATTACTATAGACTTCATTCTCTTCTATTACGCCTTGTCCTTTCTCATGCTAAATAAAAGTTATTGACTATAATATGCATCTTGTATAAGCCAAGTAATTTACAGTACAGTCTACCTTTTGAGACAAATTATGACCAGAAAAAAAGAGCTAAGTGGTAACATTCTCTTACCTAGTCTTTACCTGAGTTTAAGCTCAAAGGTTTTATACTGTCCTTTGTGTATTTTTGTATTTTTAAATCTATTATGGTAAGAATAGCAGCACTGGATTTTCTTATCTCATTCTAAGATACAAAACAAACCAAAGTTCTCTCACGTAAGAAGTTAATAATTATTTCAACCTATCACTGGTTCAAAACAAGGTTCAGGTTACTAACATTTTTATTTTCAGTAGAAGATTTAAGACATGAACATTTCTAGAACTAGGAATAAAAATTAGACTCACACCTGGCATCACACAAGGACCTTTCTGAAATTCTCTACATTTTCTTACTTGAATAACAGTGTCAGATACTATGATGACAGAAGACACAGGACTAATACGCTAATACATAGGTTTTTAAATTCTGTATGATGCTTAATTATGTTTCAACATCATGTCAAATGTCTGGCTTTTACAGAAGATAAAAATATTCAAGTCTAGCATTATTAATACTCAGTGATATTATGATTTTAATTAATACTTTTGGAAAATCTTAGAGACTCATACAGTAATCACACTGGCCAAATTCTAGCGTAACAAGTATAACTCAGACTGCCAACCATTTATTGTATGCGTTCAGCCCATACTGCCATTATAATTAGATATTTCAATAAAAAGGTGTTATCTCCTATGCTTAAATTTAGTCAGTTGACAAAATTATACAGAGCACTACACACAAAATATTAAGTCATTCATACACTGGGAGAGAGAAAAAGTTGAATATGGCCTACTTAAAGGTAGACATAATTTTGTATTCTCTTTTCTACCCCAACTTTGATTCATGAAGTTCTAGAACTGTATTTATTAACTGTATTTATTAACTTACCACATAAATTCCACCATGCTGGCCATCATGAATTTTGTTATGTCGAACAATTGGACAACTGTTTGTCCTAATCTGAATTCCTGCTAATGCATTGCCTATTTAAAAATAAAAGTTACAATATCAACATATGGAGCCTAATGGAACATAGTAAGAGCACAATTCTGTGAAATATGTCATATTCAGAAAGATACTTATGATCCATGAAGATTTCAGGACAAAACTAAGGAAACTAGGAGTGTAAGAAGATGCAGAACAACTGCAGGCAGTCTAAGAATAGTGGTTAAGACCAGAGATGCTGGAGTCAGGCTGT
This sequence comes from Ovis canadensis, assembly GCF_042477335.2. NCBI lineage: Eukaryota > Metazoa > Chordata > Mammalia > Artiodactyla > Bovidae > Ovis > Ovis canadensis. The sequence continues at coordinate 76,807,828 of NC_091247.1, read as the reverse complement.
TAAGTTTTGACTCCCAGGAATTTTGACTTAGTTCCTGTGTGACTTTAAGTTGCTTAAACCTCCTTGTACCTTTGTTTCCTGACCAGTAAGTGGGGGAATATTTAATACTGCCTACTTCACAGGGTTGATGTAAATATTATATGACTTAATTCAAGTAAGGTACTCAAAAAAGTACCTAGCAATGAGTAAAATTATGTGTATTATCCAGTAAGTATTAGCAAAAGAGGACACCCAGGAACATATCACTGTCTAGCACACAGATACCTAATAATTGTTTGCTGAATTAATACCTCAAAAGTTTTAATGAGGAGTATTTTCCCTTTCTAATTAGTACCAAAGTGTATAAAACTACCACAGAAATTGCTAAACAATGGAATGAATCTAAGGGAACTGCAGACACTCTGTGAGAATAGGGTCTTACTTTTATTTTCATCCCTAGTATGTAGAACAGTGCCTAATACATATCTACTATGTATTAGGTAAATGTTTGTTAAGTGAATAAATGACACAGAATAATCTTCATTGAGAATTTAAAGAATCTAGATCAGTTCTCCTATTCAGAAGGTTTCAAAATGGTCCCTTTACTAATGAAAGGAACACAGGCCAGGCTCTAAAATTTTACAGAACAAAATATATTTACCATAAATGTCATTTCCTTCGATAAGGCCTCGTCCATCACCGAAGATGTAAACTCCACCTTGATTTCCATTAAATATAGAATTCCCCCTATAATCATGTGGGGAAATAAAAAACACAGAAGAATCTATTCAGAAAAGCTTGCTTATTTTATTAAAAGCCCAGCCATGTTCATGTGACCTTAGAAAATTATTTAACTTCTATGAGCCTCAGCTTCCTAATTTATGAAATGAGGAACTACATGATTTCCCTTCAATTCTAAGACTTAAAGCTTTGGAAAAGCCATTCAGTATTTGAGATGCTGGCACCCCACTCCAGTACTCTTGCCTGAAAAATCTCATGGACAGAGGAGCCTGGTGGGCTGCAGTCCATGGGGTCGCTCAGAGTCAGACATGACTGAGCGACTTCACTTTCACTTTTTACTTTCATGCATTGGAGAAGGAAATGGCAACCCACTCCAGTGTTCTTGCCTGGAGAATCCCAGGGACTGGGGAGCCTGGTGGGCTGCCATCTATGGGGTCACACAGAATCGGGCACGACTGAAGTGACTTAGCAGTAGCAGCATTCTTAAAAATTCCCCTCAAAAGTGCTAATTCAGGGAACTCCCAGACAGTCCAGTGGTTAGGACCCTCCACTTCCACTTCAGAGGGCCCAGGTCTGATCTCTGGTCAGAGAACTAGGATCCCACAAGAAGCGAGGTCAAAGGAAACAAAAACAAAACTTATTAATATTTACAAAAAAAGGGGCTAATCCATTTAAAAGAACTTTTCTTAGCTCATCTATAAGCATTTGTTGAATAGTAATTAAGATGGGAATCACATAATCAACTTTCATAAAGCCAGTGGAAAACAATTTTACAGAAATAATTCATGGTCATTGATTTCATTATAATAGTTCTGTTTTACAGTCTTCCGTTCAGTTCAGTTCAGTTCCTCAGTCGTGTCCGACTCTGCGACCCCATGAATCGTAGCACGCCAGGCCTCCCTGTCCATCACCAACTCCCGGAGTTCACTCAGACTCACGTCCATCGAGTCCGTGATGGACCCAGCCATCTCATCCTCGGTCGTCCCCTTCTCCTCCTGCCCCCAATCCCTCCCAGCATCAGAGTCTTTTCCAATGAGCCAACTCTTCACATGAGATGGCCAAAGTACTGGAGTTTCAGCTTTAGCATCATTCCTTCCAAAGAAATCCCAGGGTTGATCTCCTTTAGGGTGGCCTGGTTGGATCTCCTTGCAGTCCAAGGGACTCTCAAGAGTCTTCTCCAACACCACAGTTCAAATGCATCAATTCTTTGGCGCTCAGCTTTCTTCACAGTCCAACTCTCACATCCATACATGACTACTGGAAAAACCAGAGCCTTGACTCAACGGACCTTAGTCAGCAAAGTAATGTCTCTGTTTTTGAATATGCTATCTAGGTTGGTCATAACTTTCCTTCCAAGGAGTGTCTTTTAATTTCATGGCTGCAGTCACCATCTGCACTGATTTTGGAGCCCAAAAAAATGAGGTCTGACATTGTTTCCACTGTTTCTCCATCTAGTTCCCATGAAGTAATGGGACCAGATGCCATGATCTTCATTTTCTGAATGTTGAACTTTAAGCCAATTTTTTCACTCTCCTCTTTCACTTTCATCAAGAGGCTTTGTAGTTCCTCTTCACTTTCTGCCATAAAGGTGGTGTCATCTACATATCTGAGGTTACTGATATTTCTCCCGGCAATCTTGATTCCAGCTTGTGCTTCTTCCAGCCCAGCATTTCTCATGATGTACTCTGCACAGAAGTTAAATAAGCAAGGTGACAATATACAGCCTTGACATACTCCTTTTCCTATTTGGAACGAGTCTGTCGTTTCATGTTCCATTCGAACTGTTGCTTCCTGACCTGCATATAGGTTTCTCAAGAGGCAGGTCAGGTGGTCTGGTATTCGCATCTCTTTCAGAATTTTCCAGTTTATTGTGATCCACACAGTCAAAGGCTTTGGCATAGTCAATAAAGCAGAAATAGATGTTTTTCTGGGAACTCTCTTGCTTTTTCGATGATCCAGTGGATGTTGGCAATCTGACCTCTGGTTCCTCTGCCTTTTCTAAAACCAGCTTGAACATCTGGAAGTTCACGGTTCACGTATTGCTGAAGCCTGGCTTGGAGAATTTTGAGCATTACTTTACTAGTGTGTAAGATGAGTACAATTGTGTGGTAGTTTGAACATTCTTTGGCATTGCCTTTCTTTGGGATTGGAATGAAAACTGATCTTTTCCAGTCCTGTGGCCACTGCTGAGTTTTCCAAATTTGCTGGCATATTGAGTGCAGCACTTTCACAGCATCATCTTTCAGGAATTCCATCACCTCCACTAGCTATGTTTGTAGTGATGCTTTCTAAGGCCCACTTGACTTCACATTCCAGGATGTCTGGCTCTAGGTGAGTGATCACACCATAGATGATTATCCAGGTCGTGAAGATCTTTTTTGTACAGTTCTTCTGTGTATTCTTGCCACCTCTTCTTAATATCTTCTGCTTCTGTTAGGTCCATACCATTTCTGTCCTTTATCGAGCCCATCTTTGCATGAAACGTTCCCTTGGTATCGCTAATTTTCTTGAAGAGATCTCTAGTCTTTCCCATTCTGTTCTTTTCCTCTATTTCTTTGCACTGATCGCTGAGGAAGTCTTTATCTCTTCTTGCTATTCTTTGGAACTCTGCATTCAGATGCTTATATCTTTCCTTTTCTTCTTTGCTTTTTGCTTCTCTTCTTTTCACACCTATTTGTAAGGCCTCCCCAGACAGCCATTTTGCTTTTTTGCATTTCTTTTCCATGGGGATGGTCTTGATTCCTGTCTCCTATACAATGTCATGAACCTCAGTCCATAGTTCATCAGGTACTCTATCAGATCTAGTTCCTTAAATCTATTTCTCACTTCCACTGCATAATCATAAGGAATTTGATTTAGGTCATACCTGAATGGTCTAGCGGTTTTCCCTACTTTCTTCAATTTAAGTCTGAATTTGGCAATAAGGAGTTCATGGTCCGAGCCACAGTCAGCTCCCGGTCTTGTTTTTGTTGACTGTATAGAGCTTCTCCATCTTTGGCTGCAAAGAATATAATCAATCTGATTTTGGTGTTGACCATCTGGTGATGTCCATGTGTAGAGTCTTCTCTTGTGTTGTTGGAAGAGGGTGTTTGCTATGACCAGTGCATTCTCTTGGCAAAACTCTATTAGCCTTTGCCCTGCTTCATTCCGTATTCCAAGGCCAAATTTGCCTGTTACTCCAGGTGTTTCTTGACTTCCCACTTTTGCATTCCAGTCCCCTATAATGAAAAGGACATCTTTTTTGGGTGTTAGTTCTAAAAGGTCTTGTAGGTCTTCATAGAACTGTTCAACTTCAGCTTCTTCAGTGTTACTGTTTGGAGCATAGACTTGGATTACTGTGATACTGAATGTGGTAAGAATTTACAGTCTTAGCCAGTGCTTATAAGACTGGCTCTGTGCATTTCCCTGGTGGTCCAGTGGTTAAAAATCCACCTCCCAATGCAGGGGACTTTGGAAGATTCCATAAGCACTGGGGCAACTAATACCATGTGCCACAACTACTGAGCCCACGCTCTAGAGCTTGTGCTCTGAAACAAAGAGGAGCCACTGCAACAAGAAGCCCACACACTGCAACTAGAGAGCAGACTCCACTCTCTGCCACTAGAGACAGTCCACGAACACCAATGAACACCCACCTTAGCCAAAAATAAAATAAATAATGATAAAAAAGACTGTATCTGTTTGTTTCCTTGCTGTGGCCAGAGGGAGTGTTAGGAACTGACAGCTTAAAGTTTTGACTCTTTTGTTATCTTGGTCTCTTTGTCTAAATATCTTAAGAGATAATTAATACCTATCTGATCTCAGAAACAAAGAAAAAGGATAAGAGATCATTCAGATTTCAAGAGAAGATCACAGACCTATTTACTCATCTATAATGAAGTTTGATGAATTTAAAACGAAAATCACAGCATTTGTAATTTTTCATAAAAAATAGGTTACATGGATGAGATCACTAATAAAAACACCGCAAAATAAATGCAATAGCTATGTTCATTCAGATGAACAGACTTTTATTAGGTAAATCTATTTTATAGTAATCAGGTGTCTAGGAAAAAGAGTTAAAGCTAAATATCTTAACTCTTCTTATAACACAAAACACAAAGTGAAAATATAATTCTCTTCCATAATTATATAGAAATACCTTATTGTTGGGTCACTATTTGAGGTAATCCATACACCTGCAAAGTTGTTTGCATAGATTTTATTCTCTATGAATTGTCCTCTTCCTTTTTCATGAACATATATTCCCCCGGTCTGCCCATGATGAATTTCACATCGAACCACTGTGGGGTTAGCATAAGCTTTTACTTCAAAGCCTGCTATCCGGTTTCTGTGTATGTTGCAGCTTTCAAAGTAACCCTGGAAAACACAGAAATTAAGCCTGAAGATAAGGCTACTTTCCAAAAAGAAATGACTTAATAAACCTTTTAAATGTATACTCCACATTAAGTATTAGAAACATTCAAGAGTTAACAATGAAACAGAGACAGATATATACTAAATTTCAAATTATAAACATTTAAATGTTTTAAGCATTTAATTAATTTGAATTAATTAAATCCTCTAATTAATGTGAGTATATTTAAAGGCAGGAAAGAAAAATAGGGAAAGATTTATTCAATAAATGCAAATAAATACCATTACTGAGTAAGAATATATATTCAACAAAAGGTTTATTTAAGTATTAAAGAAAACCTTAAAAGTGTCCCCAAAATCAACTATTAAAAAGTTGACCAAAGGACATAATCAGAGACTACAGTAAAAGACATAATAATGTTCATTTTAGCACAACAGATAACTGACTCAAAATATTGTGAAGACATTCATATACATTCAATATGATCTCAATTCTATTTGGGAAAAAAAAAAAAAACACACACACACAAAAAACCTGAAAGATAAAACAAGAATATGACAGTGTGATTAAATGAGCAGTGGTATTATGCATGTTTATGCATATCCTTTATGCTTCTCTAAATTTCTTAGGACTTTCTACAATGGATATATTTTACTTATTTTCTAAAGATAATAAACATTACTGTAATAGTGATATCTTAAATTCTAAGACCCAGTCAGACTGAATGTTAGAGGAAAAAAATGAAAGTTAAATGACAGCACTCCTAGAGGCCATTTCATACTCCTTGTCTACCTCCCTTCAAAAACTCAATGTGTTCCCCTCTCATTAAATTCCCTTTAGCACTAAGTATTTTCTTACGCTACTTCCATGTACTATCTTGTGCTTAATTTGTTATATCCATTTTTACCTGATTATAAGCTCCTGAAGAGAAAGGGTGCCTCTTTTACTAACTTCTGGAGCATCTATTTAAGATTTTACATATGGTAAGCACTCAAACATGACTTGGTAAACTTTTTGCCAAATCTAGTAGAGGTTAAAACAGGATGTAACTCTGAGTATTCTAATATACTACATATTTAACTCTTTAAGAAAATGTCTCTCTGAGAATAACATTTAGAAGTAGTTTTCAGGTTTCATTTCCCATGAATAAAGTACAAATCACTTATAACTTACCTGTTAGCATATAGGTTATAAATTTACTCTTTTTTTAAAAATTGGGGGGTTGCATCAAAAATAGCTCCTTAATATATGAAAAAATTTTTTCTTCTTTGATTTATACCAAAGAAAAAAAAAAAGGATCAACACCAGGTGTATACAGACTATTATGGCAAAACTGAGTATCAAAGAAACAAAAATTGTAAAAGAGATTAAACTGAAAGAGATTAATGTCAGATTGAAACAATTCAACATTTTGATGTTTTCATCATTGAGAAGGGAGCTCAACTTGTTTCTCTCTCTCTCTGTCAGGAGTTGAATGATATACCCTGAATGGTAAACTTGGGAAACAATAAAGTGAGTATGCTCAATTCAGCTTCACTTTTTCTCACAGAAATGAGCTGCCCTTAGGGGAGTATACCTTCTTTACTATTCCATGAACACTGCCTGTGACTAAGTAGATAAGCCCATTTTATTCCAGGGTTCAGTTAAACAGACCCATTTAGTTCTCATTCTAAGTTGTATCATCCAATTTAACCTTTAAGGGAAATGAAGCTGATATATCAACCTCCCTATGCTACTTCATAGCTTTGATTTCTTAATTTGCTCACAATGCGGCAGGAAAGGTATGCTATTTACTGGGCTTCTATGAAGATTCCAGTGACAGGACAGTGTCATGTTCTGGCTGTGCTAGTGCAACATGTGGTACTGCAAGTATACTTTGCTACAGTGTATCTACTAGAAAATTTTCAAATGTATGGTTGCTTTTTTGGCAACACCACACATCTTGCTGGATCTTAGTTCCCTGAACAAGAACTGAACCCAAGCCTTCAGCTGTGCAAGTGCAGAATTCTATCCACTAGACCACCAGTGAGTTACTTGTTTTCTTTAGGTTTTGATTTTGCACACTCAGGAGAGTCAACTAGGACCCACAAGTTTACTAAGGCAAACAGCAGTCCCTTTCTTCATTTTCCCTTGTCCAGAGGTCCCCATTTTCAGTTCTTTTGACTTACTTTCATATTTTTAAGTGAAAATGTGTACTGCCTTATCTTGAGTTTGCAGTTTTAGGTATTAAGTGTTGATCTCCTATTACGAAAGATGAGATTTTGCTCTCCTACAATTATCTTGTTTTCTTTTGCTTAGATATCCAGTGACAATTCTATCCTAAACTTGCTACTAGTTGTTTAAATCACTTTTTTTTTGGTGGCTGCGAGGCACAGCTTGCAGGGACTCCCTGTCGGGAGACTAGGGATAGATCCCATGCACTTGTCAGTGAAAGCTTGGAGTACTAACCAGTTGACTGCCAGGGAATTTCTAATCACTTCTTTTTTTTAGAATTTTTGGCTGTGCTGGGTCTTTGTTGGTGCGTGTAGGCTTTCTCAAGTTGCGGTGAGCAGGGGCTGCTCTCTCTGCTTGCAGCATGTGGGCCTTCTTACTGCAGTGGCTTTTCCTGTTACAGAGCACAGGCGCTAGAGTGTGTGGGCTTCTGTAGTTGCAGCTCACAGGCTCTGGAGTGTGGGCTCAGTAGCTGTGGCTCAGGCTTAGTTGCCCCAAGGCATGTGGGATCTTCCTGGATTAGGGATGGAACTGGTGTCCCCTACATTGGCAGGTGGTTTCCTAACTACTGGACCACCAGGGAGGCCCCTCAATCACTTCTTAATATATTTGTATTCATATTAGGTTCTTCCTGAATACAAGCAGTTTTAGAACCTGCTCTAATCTGAGTTGGTTACCATGATCATAGGCACATGGTTATTTTACCATACTGTAATTTAGAGATTAAAAATCTCCCCTAGTTCTATCAAAGATGGGAGTTGTAATCTGTATCTTTTGTTTTAAGATAGCTTTCAAGAAAAGAAAGTAGCAAAAACTTTTTGAAAAGAAATTTTTTTCCTTCATGCTCTTAGAATCTCTTACATTGCTACAACTGTGATTTCATTACAGTCAGAAAGGGCAACACTTGATTGACACATAGTTTTATAATACCATAACAAAACCAATCTATTGTTATGAATTAAAGGATTCAGTTAGTGTAATTTTGCTTTAAAATACTTTTTAATGAAATGCATCTATTTTGTTAAGAAATGCCTTTAGTGCAAAATGGTGTAATGGACCATAAGAAAACGTAATTCTACTTTGCCTTTTAAGATGCAAACCATGAAAGCTCTAATATATATATAAAACTCCAAGGGCACAGACATTTTCCCAGATTACTCCTTATCATAAAATGATTTATTTCCCTACCAGAAGATACCAGATTGCTAACAGCTTCTTTTATATTCTAAAATAAAAGCTTGTTAACTTTTTAGTACAAGCATTTCTAAATCTCTGATATATAAGTCCTTAAAAATGATCATTCTACCAAGCTAAAAAAATTAAAATTGATATAAAAATAAAAGGTGAGATAAAATATTTTTTCATTAAAATTTTTTGAATTGAAATAGTCTTTATTAAAGATGACAGAATGAAAGGTATTCAAGAGTTTCTCTTAAACTCCCCAGATAAAAAAGGAATGAATAAAAAGAGACAAATGTTATCTTCATTGAAATAAATGTCTACAATCCCAAACTATACTCTATCAAACACTTGCCTAATACTGTGATATGTGGATAAGGAAGACTAAGGTGAGAGCTAGCAAATGTACTATACACCTTTAGCAAGGTATGTTTCCCCAAGTAACTGTTCTAATAAGCAAGCATAACCAATGATCTACTACGCAGTGACATCTAGTGTCATGAACAGAACACAGGAGAGGAAGGAAATAATCCCACAGGAATATTTTCATAGAAATAATTTAGGCACAGGGGCACACACTAATGTACAACTTCTACTATCTAAAACTTGCATTTTTTATCTAAAGAGGACTATCCAAAGTAAAAAGTAGAGGAAAACCATACTTCAACATAGTTTTTGTCTACTGTCAATCTATCATGAGTTAAAATTCATAAACCTAGAATATGTATCTTGAAATTTTTATAGCAATTTGCTACTGCTATATTTTAATTTTACTTTATGAACATAATACTCTGCAACAGACTGAATATTAAAACAAAAAACACAAAGAATTGGGGAACTGTAGATGTTGATAGAAAAATTATTTTAGGAGTGAGAATGGCACTGTGGTTATGTAAAAGAAAAAGAAGGAATCCTACCTTTAAAAGAAAGATACATGCTGAAATGTTTACAGATGAGATGATGATATCTGAGATTTGTTTCAAAATAATTCAGAATAAAGAAGAGAATAAGCAATGTATGAGGAAGTACAGATGAAATAAAACTGACCATGAATTGAAAGTTTGAACGTGGAGGGTGGAAACATGGGAAATTCATTACAATATTGTCTCCAGTTTTGTATATGCAAGAAGGATTCCATAAAACAAAAACAGATTAAAAGAATCAGAGATAAAAACCATACTGGAAACAAAATAGAAAAAGAGACAAAGATATGTAGACACAGTAAAATACACAGATTTGAGGAAATTACACAGAATCCCAGGTGGTGCTGGTGGTAAAGAACCCGCCTGCCAAAGCAGAAGATGTAGACATGTGGGTTTGATCCCTGGGTTGGGAAGGTCCCCTGGAGGAGGGCACTGCAACCTACTCCAGTATTCTTGCCTGGAGAATTGCAAGGACAGAGGAGCCTGGTAGGCTACAGTCCATGGGACTGCCAAGAGTCACACATGACTGAAGCAACTTAGCATAGCACAGAACAAAGGAAAAGAACAAAACAACATAGAACATAAGTAATAGAGAAGATAACTAAGTTTCTAAAGAAAGGAATATATGAAACAGAAAAGTAGTAAAAAACAAAACAAAACAAAACTATTAACATACAACAAAAACACCACATGGATAACTGAAGTAGAAAAGCAAATCTCCATTAGAAAGGAAAAAACAAAAACAAAAACCCAGAATGATCTGACTTCTCAGTCACACTCAATTATAGAAATATAAAAACAACTACCCAATTCTGAGTGAAAGAAAATAAACTATATACTCAGCAAAGTTAAAAGGTTAATGGGTAGACATTTTCAAGCAGGAAGAATTCAAACTACAATACCCATACGCCTTTCTTTTAAAAATAAACAAAATCAAAATGGCTAGATGAAAGAATAGCCACACCAAGAATGAATCAAAATAAAATTAGGAATGGAAAACCTGTGATAAAAGGACTGAAGGTTAATAAATATAAATACAGACCAATAACTGTAGGAATAGAAATGTTTTAAAGTACTCAAGAAAAATAAAGATACAAATAATGGAGTACAGAGGTGTGAAATATAAAGTATTTTTTATAATTTTTCAAAAGTTTAAACATGCAGTTAAATATGACAAACTCTAGAACCATACCCTTTGAAATTCTAGGGATGTCTTTTATACAGGGCATGTAATATTTTAAAATATTAAGATTAAAAAAATGACAGAAATTCTTTCACCATTCATTCTTGCCAATACAGGAGTTTAAATTCTAAGCAGGTCATAGACAAGGAAGAGGAAAGACAATTTCAGAGAACAGTACAGAAACTAATTTAAATATTTACTCTGATGTTCTCTGAAGTTCTATTAAAAAACAAAGTCAAATTTTAAAAAGGTTAACCTTAGTGATACTCTACCAATCATGGAAACTAACACAACAAACACCTTAATAATAAAGAACATTCTACCAAAAGATTTTAAAAGATTGTATCACAATACTAAAATAGATGAGAGGCCCAAGATATGCTTTATTCCCATTTTTTTCCTTATAAACCTATATAATTTATATATTTCCATTAAGGATTGGTGAGATTTCATCTGTAGGATCGCCCAAGATTTGTCTTTTTAAAATTTATAAACTTGAATCTATAAAATGTAAACTGTACTGGGACTGTGTGAACTGTACTGGGACTGTATTATTTGATGAATTTTAGTAAGTGACCATCAGCATTAGGTCTTTTAAAAATGAGGAAATTTACTCAGGTTAAAGTTATTTTGGTACCTCAAATCATCTATGAAAGAGACCAGTGAAGTGAGTGAAGTCGCTCAGTCGTGTCCGACTCTTTGTGACCCCATGGACTGTAGCTTACCAGACTCCTCCCTCCATGGGATTCTTCAGGCAAGAGTACTGGAGTGGGTTGCCATTTCCTTCTCCAGGGGGTCTTTCCGACCCTGGGAATGAATCCTGGTCTCCTGCATTCCAGGCAGACACTTTAACCTCTGAGCTACCAGGGAAGTCAAAAGAGACCAGAGGCATGCATAAATATGATACTTGAAACTGTTCATGTAACTCTGGGGCTAAGTCTAAAGGCAACACAGGCAAAGAAATACTAGCATAGTATAGTTTCATTACAAAAATATGAGTTCCATTTTGAATTCCATTTAAGAATTATTGCTAGGGCTTCCCTCATGATCCGTGGTTAAGACTCCGCTCTCCCAATGCAGGGGGCAGGGATCTGATCTCTGGTTGGGGAACTAAGATTCTACAGGCCATAGGTAGGGTGTGATTTAAAAAAAAAAAAGGAAAAATTAGGGGAAAAAAAAATATTACCAACACAGGCCTCTAAGAGGGGGTAGATTCTTAAGACTCTTTTTTTTTTAATAGCAGAAAGCATTTATTAATACATAAGTACTTTATATGTATTCTATTGTTTAATCATCAAAGGTCTTTCAAGATAGGCACTATTATCCCCTTATATAACTTTGTAGTCAGTCTTGTAGAAGTGGCTAGCATGTAATGGTAGCTGCAATGACTCAGTAATTCTGCACAACAAAAGCCCCAAAGCTCAGCTTATGCCAAAAAAAGGATTTTGTTCTCAGACATCTAGGGGTAAACTAGTTGACCGGAGAGTTGGCTAGGTGGCTCTGCTGATTTTTGCTGGGGACCAGCCAGCCAAAGGCTGATCTAGGCTGGCTTCCGTAATGTGAATCTGCTTCACACATCTTTCATCTTCCAACGGACTCCCCTGGGCATGTTCTCATGGTGACGACAGAGGTACATACCCATTTCAAGACTCTGGACTGCATCTTGTTTGCTAACATCCAACTGACCAAAGCAAGCTGCATGGCTGAGCCCAGGGTCAAGGGCAAAGTGAGAGGACGCTGCAAAACTAGGTAGCAAAGAGTGTGCCCAAAGGAAGGAGTGAAGAATTAGGACCATCATTGCCATCGACCACAGAACCCAATCTATGTGTGCTGTATAAATGAGCCAGTGCATGTCCAAGGCTCTGAGAAGTTAAGAGCTGAAGGTTACACAAAGCTATGCTTTGAACCCAGTGAGGATGAATTCACTGAAGACTCTTATGTTTTGACAACCTCCATACTTTTGCTGAGACCTCCTAATTTCCAAACTCCCCTCTTTCCTACTCCTTGGGAAAAAACAGCTACAATTTACAAAAAAAAAAAAGTCAATTTTTAAATTCTAGCTGGAGAAAGACAAGTGGTCATCTTCACTGTGCTTTCTTATTTATAGGCCCAAACTATACAGCATGAGTTTTTAAGTGAACTATTTTTCTCAGGTTATAGTTATCCCAGGAATACAACGAACTGGGGGGTCTATTAAGAAAACTATTTACATCTAAACAGAATTTAACAAAAGGGTACTCCTTCCTGGTCTACTTCAGTTTTAACAGTTTGGCAGACTTCTTTGGAGGTCCAGTGGTTAAGACTCCATACTTCCACTGAGGGAGTACGGGTTCGATACCTGGTAGGGGAACTAAGATGTCACATGTTATAAGTGGCCGGCAAAAAAAAGGGTTCTGTGTTAGGGTTTCAGGCACAAACAGTTGAAAATAAACTTCCTTTGTTAATAGACAATTTTTATATGTCCCAATTCAATGTTCCAAAGTTGTCTGATTAATACCACATAATTGTAATAAAACTTCATCATACCCTTGTTTGTTACCACATTACAATCTCCTCTCCCATCCTGGACTTCTTAACAAAAAATGTTGCCAATGTTGTCCTAGGATTTTAAAAAATTACTTCAACAAAAACTAGGTGTTAGGTATCCCCTAGCAGTCCAGTGGTCAGGTTAGGACACCATGCTTTCACTGCTGAGGGCTCAGGTTCAGTCCCTGGCTGGAGAACTAAGATCCTATAAGCTGTGCAGCACGGCAAGAAAAAAAAAAAACACAAAAAGCAACCTGCATTAAACTAACTTATGGTGCTTACTAAAAATGCATATACTGGGTGCTATCCTGAAGAATTCTGATTTATTGTATCTGGTTGATTTTTATTCATACTTACATTTGAGAACTACTGGATTAGACCTTACTCTCCTCAAAGATTGTATCAATTCTCTAAGGACTCCATCTTCTCTACATGTATAGAATGTTAGATTCAAGAATTTACAGAATTGATATTGCATATTCACTTTAATTTTTAATCTTATTTTAGACTTATACTCTTCAATTCAACAATTTGGTGATGATAAAATGCTGACACCTATTTGAAATTTAACTAATACATTAGTATTTTTTCAAATTAAGAATAACTGTTCTTACCATGCCATGATCAAATGTGAATACACCAACGTCACGTCCATGATGAATATGATTCCGTCTAATAATTGGGTTTCCATGATTTTTAACCCAAATCCCAGCTAAAGCATTATTGGAAATTTCATTATCCTCATATATTCCCTACAACAATTAACCAGAAATAAACATTAGCACAGTTTAAAAAAAAAAAACAGAAAAGGAAAAACCCCACAAAATTAAAAAATACCTGTGCATGATCTGTTATATAAAGTCCAACATTTTCACAGTCACTGATGTTACAGTGCTTGATAGTGGGACATGCTCCTTGACCACTAACACATACTGCAGAGCCAACTGTAAGAAAAACAATTTATTTAAAATTCTGTCGGGCAACACAATGACTAACTTATAATAAAACATAATGGGAACACTAACCTGTGCATGTACTTCGGATGATACAGTGATCAATAATAGGGCTACAATTTACTGTAATCTCTAAGCAGTGGTGTGCATTGTGGTGTTGAGCAGATTTGTCATCAGGGTTAAACTGGAAAGTAGAAATTTTGTTTGAAATAAATAGCCACAGCCTTAAATATTTCCACATATGTACTTAAAAATTTATAATTTCTTACCCTTATTGTCATGTATCCAACATAAGCATCTTCAGAACCTTCCATAAAAACAAAGGTTGAATCTCTAGTGTTTTCAATTATAACTTTGTCTGCTACTTTTCCAGGTGCTATGAAGAAAATATTTTAAAGCATATTACTTTCATGAGACAGATAAAAAAATTACTTTCTTAGTCAGTAAAAATACTCTGCCATAAAACTAATAATTCAATAGAACCCTTTCTACAGTTTTAAATTGGGTAGTTCTTTTGGAGAAGGAACTTTAAAGGAACTCAGAATTGAGTAGACAGGACTAATACTCATTTTATCAGATAACTTGTCATACTTAACGTGGACATTATTTGAGCATCACTGTAACTCAAATTCATGTATAATAATACTTTCAATAGACTCAGCTACAAATAGTATTCAATACCAAATGCAATGGTATATTAAAATGTGGGTTTCTTGTGGAAACCAAATCACTACCAGTAGCACCAGAAAACAACATTCAGAGAGAAGAAAGAAGGGGATGGTGAGCAGGGAGAGAAAGAAAGAATCCTCTTTACTTAAGCTTATTTTCAGTACTGGTCTTGACTTGGAAAATAATGAAAATCAGTAGGCAAAATTTCTCTATACTTTCACTTTTCTTTGACGTGGAAATAGGGGAGGGAAGAAGGGCAGTAAATGCAAATCTCATTAAAAAAGCGAGTAGTAACAACTACTTGCTATATTAAAATGGTCTTATACTACTGTATCCTTAAAAAAAATCAAAGAGCCCATAAATTTTCAAATAACTGATCAGTGCTCAACAAACATTACATTTATTTTTAGAAATGTGACCATAAAAACAACTTTGAAACAGCATGGAAAGTATTTTAAAAGCACATTTGTTTCATTAAAAACACAGCAATAAAAACATTAGCCTCTGTATTTTCAAGTAAAAGATAAAACAAATATTTTTCTCTCCTTATTAACTAAAGCAGTTGGACAAACTATTGGCATCAAGAATTATACACATTCCCCCAAGAGAAACAGATACATTTATAATTTCTGAACTCTAAAGTTTTCATTTCCATCATATAAAATATACATGACATTTCTAATTTTTTCCTACAATTAAGGTATTATCAAGGTTCATCTGGATTTTAAGTAACCAGCATTTTTAAAAAACCATCACATATATAAAGTATTAAAATTCTAATGACAACACATTTCAAAATACCTGCACCAATCATGGTGATTGGAGATTCAATATATATCCATTCATCAGTATATATTCCAGAATGAACAAAGATAAGTCCATCAAAATGAGCTTCTTGTACCCCACCAAGGGCATCTTCAATTGTATCGTAGTACTAAAACAAACAAACAACCCCCCCCCGCAAAAACATGTCAGTATAGAACTGTAAGATCATCATTTTAAATCTTAGAAAAAGACAAATCAAACATACCAACATGTTTTCTCTTCCTTTGTATCTTGCAGGGTTACTGTAGAAATGTTCAGCAAATCCTGGCTTTACATGTGCACCTTTATACTAAAACATCAAAAACAAAACACTGACTACTAGTATAAACACTATAGTCTAAATTAGTTTAGTACTACATGAATTTTTAAAATTAATTTTCAAAAATAATTATTAGTTAGTTCAACTGATTTTCTGATGCATTTTACAATGTAAAATCTGGAACAGTTTATGACTCAGTAATATCAAGTAAGGACACCATTTTTCATCCTCAGCACTACTGATAGTTTGTAACAGATTCTTTGTTGTAGGGGCTTATTCTGTGCATTGTAGGATGTTTAGTAGCATCTGCTTCCCTTGTGGCTCAGCTAGTAAAGAATCTGCCTGCAATGCGGGAGACCTGGGTTCGATCCCTGGGTTGGGAAGATCCCCTGGAGAAGGGACAAACTACCCACTCCAGTATTCTGGCCTGGAGAATTCCTTGGACTACACAGACCATGGGGTCACAAAGAGCCAGACACGATTGTTTGGCTTTCACTTTCACTTTTCACTGCACTCTAACTATCAGGTATCAGAGGCAGTCTCTTCTCCAGTTGTGAAAACCAAAAATGTCTCCAGATACCACCAAATATCCCCTGTGGAACAAAATCACCCCTAGCTGGGTAGTTAACTATTTATAAAGGACCATATGAAAATAAAGCTAAATGTGACCACTGGACTACCAAGGGAATTCTGTGAAATTCTAAATAACTACTCAATAGTAATAATTGAAATATAAGTTGAAAGAGATCCACAGAAAGTATAACTGCTTTCAGGCTACTGATACTTATGGCTACTGTTTAAATTATTAATAAATATGCCAGTAGTGAAAAGAACTGCTGATTCCTTTGCTGGCTGATAAATGTGTACTGACTTGAGAAACCTATTCTTTTTTTTTGGCCATGCTGCGTGGCTTCTGGGACCTTAGTTTCCTGACCAGGAATTGAACCCCAGCCCTCAGTAGTGAAAGTGTGAAGTCCTAACCGCTGGACCACCAGGAAATTCCCGTGAAATCTATACTTGAATTTAAATTTTGAAAAAAGGAACTTTTATAAAAATATATTTATAAATATATAAATATAATAAAACATTATATATTTAAAAACTTTTATTTAAAATATATATAATATAAAATCAGTATTTTCCATTTATACTTCATACCAACTGCTGGAAACTCTCTTTCCATGGATTTGGGTGTTCATATTCTTCTGGATTAATCTGGTAGAATTTGCCAGGTTCAGGGTGCATCATAGGGCGGGTATACTCGAATACTTCCATGTATAATCGTTTCCTGGAGGGGGAAAGGGGTTTAAGATTTCTTCATAAAATATTCTTTAAACAACTATAAAAATTATTTGAGGCCTCAAAAACTCATAAGAATATGAAAGAGCAGCATTGTAAATGTAAAAATAAAATTTTTGGCTAAAATAATATAACTGCATATAAAAAGTAAAGTAGTCTACCTAAAAGAATGCATCAATTCTTTAAAGTCTGATTGTTTAGTTAAAGGAAAATAAAAGCCACCCTTACTATAAAAGCCACATACAGTTATAATTTAAAAGGATTATTTTAAACAATGATGTTTCATGTATGTCTGATCTCAAATCATCAAATCTTAGGAGTGGAGTGATAGTTAACTACTATATAATTTCTTGTACAAAACAAATGTTTCTTCTTCTGCTCTTTTAACATTCCCTTTTTGCTTTCCAATACAAATATAATTTTCTTTCTTAAAGTGTACCTTATTTTTAGCATCATAGAAGTAATACATATAGCTGCTGTAAAATACAGAAAAGTATGAAAGAGATAACCTACTTTTAATATGTTAACTATTAACAATTTACTGTATTTCTTTTCAGTCTTTTTAGCTACAGAGAGTTTCATTTATTACAATTGTGATAATATAACATATTGGTATTCTCCTTTCATTTTTCATAATATAGCATATTCCCATGTTATTAAAAACTGTAAAGTTCACTGTTAAAGACTATATCACAACCCTTTAAGTAGACATAACACTGTTTACTTTTAGTCCAATCCCTTGTTGCTAGACTTTGATTATTTCTAGCTTTCTCCCACTATTAACTATGCTATTATGAAAAATTTGTACATAACGTAAACAAATGTTCAGAAGTGGAATTCCTGGGTCAAAGGGCACACATATTTCATGGTTCAAAAATACAACTGTCCAAACTCTTTTCTAAAAGCGATATACAAAATCTACATTCTTACTGAACTATTAGCTGTTTTAAATTAGACTTAGTTCGGTTTCTAAAAACCAATGGAATGAAAAGCATTCTCCAAAATCACTCAGTAGCTTTTAACTGACAAATAGCAGAAAAAGTACTTCCTTTATTGTTTTAAATAAGTACTCAGATGGTGGCTCAGATGATAAAGCGTCTGCCTACAATGTGAACCTGGGAACCCAGAGACCCAGGTTCAATCCCCGGGTCAGGAAGATCTCCTGGAGAACGAAGTAGCAACTCACTCCAGTATTCTTGCCTGGAAAAATCCATGGACTGAGGAGCCTGACAGGCTACAGCCCATGGGGTCACAAAGAGTTAGACATGACTGAGTGACTTCACTTTCTTTCTTATAGTTTTAAAAACTGCCTGGACTGATAACCAACATTTGTGATAAACAGGTAACTGGGAAAGGAAAGATATATCCATTTGAATGCAGAGTTCCAAAAAACAGCAAGGAGAGATAAGAAAGCCTTCCTCAGTGATCAGTGCAAAGAAATACAGGAAAACAACAGAATGGGAAAGACTAGAGATCTGTTCAAGAAAATTAAGGATACCAAAGGAACATTTCATGCGAAGATGGACACAATAAAGGACAGAAATGGTATGGACCCAACAGAAGCAGAAGATATTATTAACAGAAGAACTATACAAAAAAGATCTTCATGACCCTGATAACCATGATGTTGTGATCACTCATCTACAGCCAGACATCCTGGAACGCCAAGTCAAGTGGGCCTTAGGAAGCATCACTATGAACAAAGCTAGTGGAGGTGATAGAATTCCAGTTGAGCTATTTCAAATCCTAAAAGATGACGCTATGAAACTGCCACACTCAATATGCCAGCAAATCTGGAAAACTCAGCAGTGGCCACAGGACTGGAAAAGGTCAGTTTTCATGCCAATCCCAAAGAAAGGCTATGCCAAACAATGTTCAAACTACCGCACAATTGCACTCATCTCACATGCTAGCAAAGTAATGCTCAAAATTCTCCAAGCCAGGCTTCAACAATACAAGAACCATGAACTTCCAGTGATGTTCAAGCTGGATTTAGAAAAGGCAGAGGAACAAAGGCAGAGAGAGATGGGAATACTAGAGTATTTGACCTGCCTCCTGAGAAATCTGTATGCAGATCAAGAAGCATCAGTTAGAACCGGACATCAAACAACAGACTGGTTCCAAATCGGGAAAGGAGTATGTCAAGGCAGTATATTGCCACCCCGCTTATTTAACTTATATACAGAGTACATCATGCAAAATGCTGGGCTGGATAAAGCACAAGCTGGCATCAAGATTGATGGGAGAAATATCAATAACCTCAGATATGCAGCTGATACCACTTTAATGGCAGAAAGCAAAGAGGACTCTTGATGAGGGTGAAAGAGAGTGAAAAAGCTGGCTCAAAACTCAACAGTGAAAAAGTTAAGATCATGGCACCCAGTCCTATCACTTCATGGCAAATTGATGGGGAAACAATGGAAACAGTGAGAGACTTTATTCTGGGGGGCTCCAGACTGCAGCCATGAAATTAAAAGACACTTACTCCTTGGAAGGAAAGTTATGACCAACCTAGACAGCATATTAAAAAGCAGAGATATTACTTTGCCAACAAAAGTCTGTCTAGTCAAGGCTCTGGTTTTTCCAGTAGTCATGTATGGATATGAGAGTTGGACTATAAAGAAAGCTGAGCACTGAAGAATTGATGCTTTTGAACTGTGGTGTTGGAGAAGACTCTTGAGAGTCCCTTGGACTGCAAGGAGATCCAACCAGACCATCCTAAAGGAGATCAGTCCTGGGTGTTCAATGGAAGGACCAACATACTTTGGCCACCTGAAGGGAAGAGCTGACTCATTTGAAAAGACCCCGATGCTGGGAAAGATTGAGGGCAGGAGGAGAAGGGGACGACAGAGGATGAGATGGCTGGGTGGCATCACTGACTCAATGGACAGGAGTTTGGGTAGGCTCAGGGAGTTGGTGTTGGACAGGGAGGCCTGGTGTGCTGCACTTCATGAAGTCGCAAAGAGTCGGACACAACTGAGCAGCTAAACTGAACTGAAAACCACTGCCGATGGTGACTGCAGCCATGAAATTAAAAAAGCAGAGACGTTATTTTACCAACAAAGGTCCATTTAGTCAAAGCTATGGTTTTTCCAGTAGTCATGTATGGATGTGAGAGTTGGGCTATAAGGAAAGCCAAGTGTCGAGAATTGATGCTTTTGAACTGTGGTGTTGGAGAAGCCTCTTGGGAGTCCCTTGAACTGCAAGGAGATCCAACCAGTCCATCCTAAAGGAAATCAGTCCTGAATATTCATTGCAAGGACTGATGCTGAAGCTGAAACTCCAATACTTTGGCTACCTGATGGGAAGAACAGATTTACTGGAAAAGACCCTGATGCTGGGAAAGACTGAAGGCGAGAGAAGAAGGGGATGACAGAGGATGAGATGGTTGGATGGTATCACCAACTCAATGGACATGAATTTGAGTAGGCTCCAGGAGTTGGTGATGGACAGGGAAGCCTGAAGTGCTGCAGTCCATAGGGTCACAGGGTTGGACTCGACTGAGCGACTGAACTGGAATTTATAAATATTCTAATTTTCTTCTATTTAACTGTAACCATCAACTCACACTCCAGCCTTCCTACCATCCTTTAGCATTTGGGGCAGTAAGTAATATATCTCAAGATACTAAGAAATAAATTTTCACTTACCATAAAATTGGATCATTAGCAAGTTCACTGAAGCGTTTACACACACAAGCTGCTCTACAAAGATCCTGTTCCAGCAAATACGAGAAGATTTTTAGAACCACTTCATCTGGCAGTTTCTCCTGAAGATACTGTTCAGCAGGTGCTGCTATAAAAAGATTAACAAACAGAACATAATCTGTCATGCTACCAAAGGCTTTCTCATTATTTAAAGAGCACAATTTTCATTTTGTTAAATGAAGAGCTTTTATTTTTTTGATGACTATTATTTTATAAGCATGTGCTTTCAGAGATGACACATATTTCTTTTCTTTTCTCTTAACAGTATTCTTTTTTTTAGCTAGTATGTACCATTTCAGTAATTGGTTACAATAAATATACAAAAAATATTTTTATACAACAATTACAGTCAAAGATGGAGAAGGTCAGGGTTCTCAGGTTTATTCTGTAACTATTGCTTTCTCAATCTCAAATGTGTAAATAAACACTTAATTTTAACTTTCTGTTATCAAACAAAATTTAAAAGAACTATTTGACCCTATTCCTTAACTTTCTCAAAGGAAATACCTGATAGATCTTGTGATTTTCCAGAAACTCTTGCACGTTTTGCACGATGACCAAAAAAGTTTTCTGTAGTTGAAGTTGAAGCACCCTTCAAAAACAAAATGAAAACTAGTTAAGCATATATTTTTACCCATAATCATTACTTCTAAAAAATGATGACAGTCCTGTTTGTTTCCTAACAATTCTTTCATTATACACACAAAAACAGACATTTAACCTACCTCCATACTGCTCTTTGTAGGACACGCTGTTCTTTTTGGCAAAAGAGTTTTCCTACGAAGTTGGTATGGACTATTTTGTGCACCAGGACCGGATTCTTCTGCAACCATATCTGCAGGTACATCATCATCTGTTATAAACAAAAATAATATGAAAATGACACCCATTTAAAAAAAAAGCCCTATGGATTCAGTAAACTTACAAAAGACTTTGTAATATATATTTTTTGGGGGGGGGGTACAGTTTTTATACAAAATTCCAGTCATCTGGATAACCATTTGAGAAGTGTTGGATTTCTATTTCATTTCTTAGCTCAAAATAAATTTCACAATGCTTACCTACAATAAAATAAATAAATAAAATCATGAAAAGAAAACAAAACTATTTTTTATAATGTGAAAGTGGGAAAATTCTTTAAAGGTATGACACAGAAACTGGAAGGCATTTTAAAAAAACGTGAGGAGGATGTTCACTTGCTGAGTGAGTACAAGTGAGTACTGCATGGTTAGAGTACACGTAGGGTGAGAAGTGTGTCAATGGAGACAGACAGTTCAGTAAAGGTTATAAACACCAAGTAGGATAGCGTAGATTCAGTATAGATACCAAGTGGGATAAAAAGGGCATCCATGCAGAGAGTGGTCTGGCACATAGTGCTGGAGCTCAAGAGGGGTAAGAAGGAGGAGGTTTGTGTGTGGGAAGGGTGACAGGAAAGGCGATCACACAGGAGAGGGAGAGGTGGAGCTGAAGCTTGGTAACATCAAGGGACTGACCAAATAATTAAGTAGATGGAAGCCAGGCTTCTGAGAAGAGTTAAAATATAAATAGAAAGAGTACATCTTACACTATTGGACTGGAATTTTCAATGTGAATTCATAGTTTTTTAAAAGATAGATATAGAAATAGGTAAGCACGTATAAACATATGTATAAATGTTTGGAAACATGTGGATTATACACGTGTGTAACAAAGCCTGGAAGCAGTGCCACTCCAATAGCAATGAAGACGACCAGTATTTGGATATTTACTTCTGAATACTTTCTTACTTCTTTATAAAAGGGATAAGGGCTCCTTGGAGAAATGGCTGATTCTACATTGAGGGAAATACAAGGTGAGCCTGAAGCATCTTGTGGCAGAAACAAGAAACTGCTGAATGATGAGGACATGTCAAAAGAACACTGAATGGACTTCCCTGGTGGTCCAGTGCTTGTGAATCCACTTTTCAATGCAAGGGACACAGATTCCCCTGGTCAGAGAACTAAGATCCCACATGCCTTGGGGGATAACTAAGCCCATGTACTGAAACTAGAGAGGCCTGCATGACGCAACTAGAAAAAGCCCACATGACAGCCAAAGGAATAAAAAAAAAGAATACTGAGATCAGCCCGAATGATCACCCACTAGCTAGTAAAATTATGCTGAAGTATCAAAACTCACGACAGTAAACGGGTTATAACCTACTGAATGGACAACCTATAAATTCATTCTACTATAAATAAAGGAATAAACGGAGTTTGATAGGAATGAGATGTTTAAAGTATCCCTCCCCCCGCACACAAATACTGATTAAGTAGAAAGGGAAAAATTATAACTCTATAGTAGAAATGCCAATCAAACACTGTCTTAATCAAGTGACCAAAGTAAACACCATTCATAAGACATACTGAAACTGTGTGTCACCTGGGAGTATGAAAGAACACAGAATCACTTCTATGATATTCCTGACAAAGATACGTAACCTAAATCTATTGGGAATATCAGAATTATGAGGAATCATTGGGAGAAATCCAAATTTATTCTAATTTGTTTTGAATAATCTTCAAATTATCAAAGTTGAAAGTCAAGGAAAACCCTAAGGAACTGTTCCAGATGGAAGGACATTGAAAAGATATGTAAACTCATTGTAACCTGTGGTTCTGAACTAGATCCTTTTGTTTAAAGGTCTGTTTTTAGGACAAGAGTGAAATACTTCATTCAATTAGTGAAACCTGAATGGAGATCTAAAGACAATAAGGCATCAGTACTAACTTTCTGATTTTAATAGGTACAGCATGATTATCTAGGTGAATATCCTTGTGTTAGGAAATACACACTAAAGTATTAGGAGGTGACAGAACAAAGCTGGAAACTTATTCTTGAAGGGTTCAGGGTGGGGGGAGGGCAACTTCTTTGTACTGTTCTAAACTCTTTCCTAAGTTTAGATTGTTTAAAAAATGAACTAATACATTTGAGTAATATGTTTACATTTAAAAATTCTGCTTAGGAAATAAAAACCATAGAGACAGTTAAAAGAAACAACACAATTAGGAAAAATAACCCACTCCAGTATTCTTGCCTGAAGAATTCCAGGGACAGGGAAGCCTAATGGGCTACAGTTCATGGGATAGCAAAGAGTTGGACATGACTGAGACACTTAACACACACATTTGTTAATATGTGTCACAAAAGGGTAATTTTTAAATTATATCTGAGTACTACAAATCAACATGGAAAAGACTAACAATTCAACAGAAAGTTGGACCAAGGATACAGACAATTCAGAATTTAGGAAATACAAATGAAACACTAATAGAAACTACAATGAGATTTTTTAATGTAGCAGGTTATCAAAGATCAGAAAGTTTGATTGTATACTAGTACTATATATCAAAGGATAACATGAGACAAAAAAATTCTTAATTTGAGGAGAGCAATTTGGCAGTAGCTATTATTACTTAACAATTCCATTCTGGGAATTGATTCTGCACACATGGGCAAAGCAGTTAAGAACCAAGATATTCATTGCAGTACTTTTTATAATACTGCTGGGTAACAATCAAAATGTTCATCAAGAGTAAAACTCCAAATATACAGAACAATGTGTTTAGTATATGTGTGTGTTTTAAGGTAATACATATACATATGATTGGGGCTTCCCAGGTGATGCAGTGGTCAAGAATCTGCCTGCCAACGCCATGGTTCAATCCCTGGGTTGGGAGGATCTCCTGGAGGAGGAAATAGCAACTCGCTCCAGTATTCTTGTCTGGAAAATTCTACAGACGGAGGAGCCCGATGGGCTACAGTCCATAGGGTCAGAAAGAGTTGGACATGACTGAGCAACAGAGCATGCACACATACATATGCTTATATATACATATATTTACTACAATATAAACTCCCTGATGGAAGAGAATCAACTTGAAGATGCTCCCACTGGTCGAAGATGGGACAATTTGAGCATCAGTAAGAATAACTGAAATGAACTGAAAGAAATATATTTAAATCTTGTGAATTTATGACACAAAAAAGGGCAAAACCACAATCTTGTATCAGCCTCCAAATAAAATAAAAAAATAAACTAAAAAAAGTGGGGAGTGGGGTTGCTTTGAAAGATGCCAGTGAAAAGCAACTCCTCATTTTAAAAACTGGTATACAACTGGAAATAACACTAGCTCTTTCTCTCTTATATAAACTGAATCACCAGGTAACCAGCTGTTAGGTGAAGGGAAGCTTCTTTACAGGAAACGTTCCAGCAATAAATGAAGAAATAATCAAATCAGAAAAATAAAATCTGTTATCTCTAAAGAGTTAATAGAATTAACCATTGAGTATCAATAGTTCTAATCTCACAAAAAGAAATACTACATTTATATATCTCCTGATGAAAGAACACACCACCATCTACAAAATCTGCCAAAACCATCAAATCTCAACTTGAACAAACCTCTCAGAAACTCTACAAGATCAAACTATACCAGTTTTTTCAACAAATAAACTCCATGGGGGGAAAAATAAGCAAAACTAAAGCATACTGTTTAAGAACGTATATTCCAGTACTAAAATTATAAGGAAAAGAAGCTAGAAAATGATTATTACAAAAATGCTTTCTATGGAAGTAAAGAGGTTATGGTCAGAATGGGGCACATAAAAGGCTTCTGCAGTGGCTGGTAAAGGTCTACTTCCTGATCTATTGGTATTACAATACCAACCTTAACAATAATTCAATAAACTATGTAGTTGTTTAATGTGAACTTCTCTATCTGGCTGTATTTTACTCAAAAAGATATTTTTAAAAGGTGGGAAGGCTGTGCAGTGTATTTAAAAAGAGAGGTTTTTCTTCCCACCTGCAGATCTTGGGCAGATATTAAACTTTTAAAATTAATTTATTTCTTGGCTCCACCCACACAGCATGTGGGATCTGACTAGGGATCAAACCCACAGCCCCTGCTGGGGAAGCCCAAGACCTATAAACATTTTTAAATCTAAATATTCTCACTACTAAGGATGGTAACAGTATCTTATAATTCATAGGGCTGTGGAAAAGTATTTAAATAACATATGCAAAACATTCAGTAATATGCCTAGCTTACATTAAGTGTTCAATAAATGTTTTAGCAATTATTTTATTTAAATATTATTCTATTAAAAACACCTTCAAATAAAATTTGGAAAACCTAATAAGGTTTCCATGTACTTACACTGTAGTCAGAAAATACAGCCAGTGTGAACATGCCTGGGTATTTGTGAAGTCATTCCATTGTAGTTAATGTAGTTAATTTCTATGTTTCAAGTGTGGTTGAAAGGAACATCTACATTCTATCTAAAGGTTAAACACACCTAAAACACCAAGCTTGTTGACTGCAGTGGCCATATATTCTCTGCCTTCACTTTTCTGGGGAGGAGGTGGTGTAGCAGTGGTGTGATCTATCCGCCTGCTTCTGAGGAAATGTGCTAAAATTCCCCACTATCTACAAGTAGTCCATTTTTAGTATGTAAAATTTTGCTTTATATACTTTGAGATAGTATTATTTAGACATAAAGCTTCAAGATTATTATTTCTTCCTGGTGAATTATTCCTTTCCACCATTATGCAACGGCTCTCGTTATCCTTAATAGCACTTTTGCCTTTAAAATCTGTTTTTGCCTGATAGTACTTTCCTAGGAACTTTCTGTTTTATTCTATATCAGTCTAGCATTTTGCCAATCCTGAATTTCAGCTTTTTACTTTTGCACCATTACATTTAGATTTAGTTCTTAACCATTTATTGCTATATACTTCTTTTCCTTTTCAGCCAAGCAAGAATATGTTTAATATTCTATATAACCCAACTAAAGCCAAATTCCAAGATTATATTTTTAATTTCTCAACATTAATTTTAATTTTCTTTTTCAAGACTTACTGCTTGTTTTTCATATTGGCTGTTACTTCATACTTTACTTCCTTGTTTTAATCCTTTTAATTATTTCATACATATTTATTTCTTGTTTAGATTGTTCCATCACTGAGCACTTAAATGCTGCCCCCCCCCCCCAAAGACCCCCAGCAACACTGCAGTTAGGGAAATCCTTTCCAATTCCAGGGGCTTCCCAGGTGGCTCAGTGGTAAAGAATCCACCTGCCAATGCAGGAGACAATGGTTTCTATCCGTGGGTCAGAAGATTCCTTGGGAGTAAGAAACGGCAACCCACTTCAGTATTCTTGCCTGGCTATCTCCATGAGGTTGTAGGAGTCAGACACAACTGAACACACACACATAATTCAGGTTCAAGACTGCATGCCTGTATATCAGACCTAATTCTATTTTAAATAGGCCCAAACTCCATTCTCCATATGTGCACTAAAATTTCACCCCAGACCTACGTGTGTGTTCAGCTGCTTAGTCATGTCCGACTCCGTGGACTGTAGCCTGCCAGGCCCCTCTGTTCATGGCAAGAACAATGGAGTGGATTGTCATTTCCTCCTTCAGGGGATCTTCCCACCCCAGGAATCAAACCTATGTCTCTTGCAGCTCCTGCACTTGCAGGTGGAGCCACTGAGCTGCCTGGGAAGCCCCTCATACCCAGGACCAAACGGGCCCTGTACTATTTTATATAGCAGCACTAGTTCCCACGCAAGGTTTTTTTGTTTGTTTTTCCACTGAAGGTTTTGATTTGATTTCTCTCATACCTGGCACCTGTGAATTTCCTTCTTCCCTTCCTCAGAGTTTAGCTATGCATTTATAGTTGTGTTATTGTTCTGTGTTACATTTCCATTATGTTTGCAGTGTGTATGCACGTGCAGGGGATACTTCTATCATCTTGGTTTATGATGCAGCTAGTAGTCAGTTTCTACAACACTCACAAAGACATGCCCAAACTCTTCATCCTATACTACCATCTCTCTAAATCCCACTCCTGTTTAAAATCTTCTCAGTTCAGTTCAGTCACTCAGTCGTGTCCAACTCTTTGAGACCCCATGGACTGCAGCACACCAGGCTTCCCTGTCTATCACCAACTCCCAGAGCTTACTCAAACTCATGTCCATCAAGTCTATAGATCTTATTATTACAGACACCCACCCAGACACCAGCCTGGAATCATCTTTCCTTCTCACCATTAACACAGCAAATATTAAGGACTGATAAGTAAGGAGAACAGGAAAGATACACTCATTTGAATGCAGAGTTCCAAAAAAAATAGCAAGGAGAGATAAAAAGCCAGTGATCAGTGCAAAGAAATACAGGAAAACAACAGAATGGGAAAGACTAGAGATCTGTTCAAGATACCAAAGGAACATTTCATGCAAAGATGGACACAACAAAGGACAGAAACGGTATGGACCTAACAGAAGCAGAAGATATTATTAAGAAGAGGTGGCAAGAATACACAGAAGAACTATACAAAAAAGATCTTCATGACCCAGATAACCCTGATGGTGTGATCGCTCACCTACAGCCAGACATCCTGGAATGTGAAGTCAAGTGGGCCTTAGGAAGCATCACTACAAACAAAGCTAGTGGAGGTGATGGAATTCCAGTAGAGCTATTTCAAATCCTAAAAGATGATGCTGTGAAAGTGCTGCATTCAATATGCCAGCAAATCTGGAAAACTCAGCAGTGGCCACAGGAATGGAAAAGTCAATTTTCATTCCAATCCCAAAGAAAGGCTATGCCACAGAATGTTCAAACTACCGCACAATTGTACTCATCTCATACGCTAGTAATGTTCAAAATTCTCCAAGTCAGGCTTCAATAGTACATGAACTGTGAACTTCCAGATGTTCAAGCTGGATTTAGAAAAGGCAGAGGACCAAAGGCAGAGATCATATTGCCAACATCTGTTGGATCATCAGAAAAGCAAGAGAGTTCCAGAAAAACACCTACTTCTGCTTTAGTGACTACACCAAAGCCTTTGACTGTGGATCACAACAAGCTGGAAAATTCTTAAAGAGATGGGAATACCAGACCACCTGGCCTGCCTCCTAAGAAATCTGTATGCAGGTCA
Organism: Ovis canadensis; assembly: GCF_042477335.2. NCBI lineage: Eukaryota > Metazoa > Chordata > Mammalia > Artiodactyla > Bovidae > Ovis > Ovis canadensis. The sequence continues at coordinate 76,779,056 of NC_091247.1, read as the reverse complement.
AGAAGCATCAGTTAGAACTGCACATGGAACAATAGACTGGTTCCAAACAGGAAAAGGAGTACGTCAAGGCTGTATATTGTTGCCCTGCTTATTTAGGCAATGGCACCCCACTCCAGTGCTCTTGCCTGGAAAATCCCATGGATGGAGGACCCTGGTGGGCTGCAGTCCATGGGGTTGCGAAGAGTCAGACATGACTGAGCGACTTCAGTTTCCCTTCTCACTTCCATGCATTGGAGAAGGAAATGGCAACCCATTCCAGTGTTCTTGCCTGGAGAATCCCAGGGACGGCGGAGCCTGGTGGGCTGCTGTCTATGGGGTCGCACAGAGTCGGACACGACTGATGGGACTTAGCAGCAGTAGCAGTAGCAGCTGCTTATTTAACTTATGTGCAGAGTACATCACGAGAAATGCTGGACTGGATGAAGCACAAGCTGGAACTAAGATTGCCGGGAGAAATATCAATAACCTCAGATATGCAGACCACCACATACGACAGACACTTAATGACACCACTCTTATAGCAGAAAGCAAAGAAGAACTAAGGAGCCTCTTGATGAAAGTGAAAGAGGAGAGTGAAAAAGTTGGCTTAAAACTCAACATTCAGAAAATTAACATCATGGCATCCAGGCATCCAGTCCCATCACTTCATGGCAAATAGAGGGGAAACAGTGGGAACAATGACAGACTTTATTTTGGGGGGCTCCAAAATCACTGCAGATGGTGACTGCAGCCATGATATTAAAAGACGCTTGCTCCTTGGAAGGAAAGCTATGATCAACCTAGACAGCGCATTAAAAAGCAGAGACAGAGCCAACAAAGGTCCATCTAGTCAAAACTATGGTTTTCCCAGGAGTCATGTATGGATGTGAAAGTTGGACTATGAAGAAACCTGAGTGCCTAAGAATCGATGGTTTTGAACTGTGGTATTGTAGGACTCTTGAGAGTCCCCTGGACAGCAAGGAGATCCAACTAGTCCATCTGAAAGGAAATCAGTCCTGAATATCCTCTGGAAGGACTGATGGTGAAGCTGAAACTCCCATACTTTGGTTACCTGATGTGAAGAGCTGACTCGCTGGAAAAGACCCTGATGCTGCGAAAGACTGAAGGTGGGAGGAGAAGGGGACGACAGAGGATGAGATGGTTGGACGGCATCACCGACTCGATGGACATGATTTTGAGTAAGCTCCAGGAGTTGGTGATGGACGGGAAAGCCTGGCGTGCTGCAGTCCATGGGGTCTCAAAGAGGCAAACACTACTAAGAGACTGAACTGAAGTAAGGAATGCAGAAGTAATTAACAGGGAAGAGACAGTGCTGGTTAATTTCAGTGCAGTTTGAGGTTCACACCAAATAAACACATAAAGCTACATGATTTGAATCACATAATGCCATAATAACCTCAACTTCCTATTCAAAACACCATCCTGTTCTAAAGCACTCAAAGCTCAGCTCTAAAACAATCGTATTAAACTCTTACTTGTGCTGAGATCAAGAATCTGTGCTATTTTCTATACTGCTCTCAAAGTAAATTACCACTGTTTCTAATATAAATAAGAAACAAAAGGAGAAAACTTAAAAGACACAAAACCCAAAACATACACACATGAAATAATCTTTAGTGATTAGTGTTCTCTTCATCTTTTGAACTCTTATAGTACTGTATATACACCATATACTCTACCATATCACAGCTGCCTTGTTATTTGCTTTCTTGGTATACTTATTTTCTTAACAAAATTTAAGCTCTGAGGACATGGCTATTTTATATATAATATTATATATGTATTATATATAATTATATATATATTATATAATAATACATTTATATACAAATATACATATAAATGTATTATAAATTATTAAATGATCATTTAACAATAACTATACTGTTATAAATTATATTATAAATGTATTTATATTATAAATATATATTAATATTTTAATATTAATTATATTATATTAATATTTTAATATTTTCCTCCACGTTCAGCTTGGTGCCCAATAACTACGCAAGAAATGCTGATTTCCATCCATTGAGAACTCAATTCAATTTATTCAAGACTTTTTCCAAGAACCCACCACCAGTGGTGTACTAAGATGACCTTACATACTACTTGACAGAAAATAAAAACCGAGATAAGAACTGCTTCTCTTCTTCTTACCTCCAACTCTGTGAACTAATTACAAGCATACACATTTATTTTTTGTTCCCTCCTGAAATTACAATAGATTTGGCACATATGAAGCAAATAATAAATTATACAGTGACTAAAGTGATCCATGGTAGCTGCCAAACTGTCCAATTCAAGAACCAAGAAATCATGAAAGACTAGTTATGATATTGTTCTAACAACAAAATCCAAAAACAAGACCTCAAAATAATATTTTGTTAAAAATTTTTTAACTTTACAGCTTTCACTTTTATATCTAATATTGGAATACCATATTCAGATGTCAAATTATAATCTAAGACTAATAAAAAATAATACCAAAATGTTTAATTTCAACCATAACTAACAGAAAATGTAATTTTCAGTTAGAAAAAAATGTTCTTGACCAGAAGATACCCAATAGAAACACAAGCTCTTTTTTCATACTAAAGTTTATATTTTTAATACAGTATGCCTCAAGTTCAGATAAGCCATACTTCAACTGCTCAATAGCTACAACGTGGCTAGTAGTTATCTTAATTGGATAGTATTCACACATACATACCCTTTTATTCTTACCAGTCCTCTTACACACATACACATAATGTAAAAATTATAATTTTTAGATTTTTACTACAAATTATATACAAATATACTAGAGTCCTCACTATTAATAGGATCCATAGGGATAAAGGCTTCTGTAGGGTAAGTATGATTCTTTAAAAAAAACTTTTGAAATCTTTGCTATTAAATAGGATTTAAAAAAATAGCATTGAAAATTTATACTACGATTCACTTCCACAAAAGAAGGAGACTTAAGTCTACATACCTTAAGCAAAAGATCTTAATTTTTACATACCTTTTAACTATCTCAAAGATGTACAGAAAATGACACTATTGACTGGCTCTAGGTTAAAGTCTATACACCTTAGGTTTAAAGACTAATGTAAAGTTAAAAGGTAGTTTATGTGGAATTTAATTTCCAAAAGTTTTTTCCCCCCACAAATATTATCTAAGTTCCATGTTACTTACCCATAGCCACAGATCATATATTGGAAACTTGTGCTAGTAACTGTGTGTTTAGAAACAGCTCCCAGTCTCACAGTATAAAGAACCACACTTGACAACTGTTTCTAACACAGTTGGGAACTACCACAGCTTTTTTCCAACTACTAAAAAAAAAAAAATCCATGAAAAAACTAAAATCAAGACAGAAATTTATCTTAAGTGCATTTTAACTTAAATATTTTACTTGAGAAATTTACTTAACTATTTTAAGGGAGACAGTCCAGAAGCAAAGTTACAAAAAACTGCTTTTTAAAAGTGTGACTTGCAATAATCAGATATGTATCTTATAGTTACAAACTCTAAAAAATCTAAGTATTAAGAATACTGTTCAATGCTTTCATTAATATATTCAGGTATTATTTATGTACATGCATATAATTCTGCTGAATTTTCACAATATGAACTACAGGGATTATGTAAGACTGGTCAAAGAAAATATATTTGACCATATCTTTGATACTATAAAGAACTACTGAAAATCTGAACAAGCCTTCATTTCATCGGGCTTCCCTGGTGGCTCAGATGGTAAAGTGTCTGACTGCAATGCAGGAGACCTGGGTTCAACCCCTGGGTCGGGAATATCCCCTGGAGGAAGAAATGGCAACTCACTCCAGTACTCTTGCCTGGAGAATTCTATGGATAGAGGAGCCTGGTGGGCTACAGTCCATGGGGTCGCAGAGTCGGACACAACTGAGCAACTTCACTTCACTTCTTCATTTCATCAGAAGAAATTTAAACCACTTCATTGTATGCCATCTTACATAAAGTGTGTTCAACAAGTATTTGGAGAATAAATGAATGAATGTGCCATGCACTGTGTGAGGTACTGGTAAAACAGAGCAACCAAACAGAATCTTGTACTTGCCCTCCAACGGCTTGGAAGAGACATAAATGACCAAGCAGGCAATAATAGTGCAGTATGTCACATGCTGTAATAGGAATAAGCAGAAGGTACTATGAAAATATGGAGAAGGAAATGGCACCCTACTCTAGTATTCATGCCTAGAATCCCACAGACAGAATCTGACCCTCGTGGGCTACAGACTGGGGTCACAAGGAGTTGGACAAGACTTAAAGGGTCTGAGCACAAACATACTACGGGAACACACAAGAGCATCTAATTCAATCTTAGATGATGTTAAGAGCATGTTGTTGGGATATTAGTTGAAGGTTCCTTGAAGAAAGTCTAAGGTGAAACGGTAACTACTGGGAGTTAGTTAATCAGAAAGAAGTGTGTGTGAAGACTGAAGGTGCTCACCTCCAGCCATCTCAAGGAACTGCAAGTTGCTCCATATTGCAGTATCACATAGCAGGTGCCAGATTGTGAAGGGTGTCACAAACACTTTATTTAGATTTTATCTGGAAGGCCAAGGATAGCTACTAAAAAGGTTTTAAATAGAACACTGAGATGTTCTGATTTGTGTTTTAGGGAAATTACCTGAATTGTACAGACACTTAGAAATGGATAGCACTAGTGGTAAGTGGCCAGTTAGGAAGCTACAACGGAGTAATACAATGGAGAGATGAACATAGCTTGAACTATGGTAATAAATATGAAAGAACTGAATACATCTGGGATATAGTCACAGAATAAATTCATAAAATTTGGTGACTGAATGGATATAGGTGGGATGGAGAAGAGGTTGGTGCCATGAATCATAATGATTTGGGCAATCCAATGGATGGTGGTGCTATGTACTAATAAGGAAGAAACCTTTGTGGGTGAGACAGGGATCAAGGTGGGCGATGAGTTCAGGTTTGGGTTTTGAAGTACTCGTAAGACAATCAAGTGGAGACTCTCAACAAAGCTAAATATATTGATTTCAGGCTCCAGTGAGTGATTTGGGTTAGAGATAAAGAATCAGGGAATTCTGTCACTCTGAAAACACACTACAGAAGGAGTACAGAGTCAAAAGTGTAGATTAGCTGTCATTATTTATCTATGGTACAATACTAATTTTCATGGCAGATATGTCATCCAACTCTTGAGCATTAACCATGTAGGTGGATAGTTATCTATGTCAAACTAATCATTCAGTTCAGTTCAGTTGCTCAGTCGTGTCCGACTCTTTGCAACCCCATGAACTGCAATACGCCAGGCTTCCCTGGTCCATCACTAACTCCTGGAGTTCACTCAAACTCATGTCCATTGAGTTGGTGATGCCATCCAACCATCTCATCCTCTGTTGTCCCTTTCTCCTCCCACCTTCAATCTTTCCCAGCATCAGGGTCTTTTCAAATGAGTCAGTTCTTTGCATCAGGTGGCCAAAGTATTGGAGTTTCTCAGCTTCACCATCAGTCCTTCCAAAGAATACTCAGGACTGATTTCCTTTAGGATGGACTGGTGGATCTCCCTTTGCTGTCCAGGGGACTCTCCAGAGTCTTCTACAACACCACGGTTCAAAAGCATCAGTTCTTCGGCACTCAGCTGTCTTTATAATCCAGCCCTCAAATCCATACATGACCACTGGAAAAACCAAAGCTTTGAGACGGACCTTTGTTGGCAAAGTAATGTCTCTGTTTTTTAATATGCTATCTAGGTTGGTCGTAACTTTTCTTTCATTACTGTATATATAAGAAAAAAATCTGTGGGTCCCAGAACTGACAAGAATTCGTAACTCTAGCTTGATAAAAAAATAAAAGAAAGTCAACTGACAACTAATTCAATGATTAATGTTCTTTGGGAATAGCTCAGCTTTCTTTTCATTCTTTCCCGTTACAAATCACATTTTGTTCTCCTGAGGCATTTTCTCCCTTTGCTTGCAGGGAAACTAGTAGTATAGAACAGCCTCACCCACAATGGGAACATGTGGAATTCCTTCTTCTATTCTCATATTTTACCTCCAGTTTTGCATTTTTAGTATTTCCTAAAGCGACAAAATTTACGAAACACAATCATTCTTTTCTATTTTATCAAACAAGAAAAACTATTTTTAACATTCATGAATTTTAAGTATTTTTAAAGTTCAAGGAAAACTACATGGTTCAAAAGTAGCATTACATCCAAAGTAGGAGCTGATATGACTAGAGTATCAAGTGCACCATTAATTCAAGATCAGAATGATCATGGTTCCAAATCAGTAAGACAAACCTAATTCTAGGCTAACCTGAGATTCATATAAGTCACTAATTAAAAATTGCTAATTTTCATCTATTTGCCAGTCACGATGAATATAAAAATCTGCCATTAAGGGAACTGATATAGTAGGCAGGCTAGACATGTAAACAAGTAACTGAAGCACTACAGTAAGAGCCATACTAAAAGTATACATGAGGTATTAGGAAAGGATAAATAGGACACACTATACACACCCAGCTTAAAAGGAAACAATTTATCCTGTCCTTAGCTTCACTTTTACGGGAAATGTGACAATTTTAGAAATGCCTTTTATTAGTTTAGTTTTATAGAAAAGGACTAGTGTGAAGACCAGGAAGAGGATTTTCCAGGCAATGGTACTGGAGTGGATTGCCATTTCCTTCTCCAGGGGATCTTCCCAACCCAGGGATAGAACCCAGGTATCTCACATTGTAGACAGAGGCTTTACTGTCTGAGCCACCAAGGAAGTCCCAAAATGAGAATAAGGCTATTAAATTCTTGTCTGTTGTCGTTCAGTCATGTCCAACTCTTCGCAACTTCATGGACTACAGCACGCCAGGCTCCCCTGTCCTTCAACTATCTCCCAGAATTTGGTCAGATTCATGTCCATTGAGTCGGTGATGCCACCCAACCGTCTCATGCTCTGCTGCCCTCTTCTTTTGTCTTCAATCTTTCCCAGTATCAAGTCCTTTTTCCAGTGAGTTGGCTCTTTGCATCAAGTGGCCGAAGTATTGGAGCTTCAGCATCAGTCCTTCTAATGATTAGTTAGGGTTGATTTCCTTTAGGATTGACTGGTTTGATCTCTTTGCTGTCCAAGGGACTCTCAAGTGTTTTCTCCAGCACCACAATTTGAACGCATCAATTCTTTGGCACTCAGGCTTCTTTATGGCCCAACTCTCACATCTGTACATGACTACTGGAAAAACCATAGCTTTGACTATATGGACCTTGTTGGCAAAGGGATGTCTCTGCTTTTTAATATGCTAAGTTTGTCACAGCTTTCCTTCCAAGGGGCAAATGTTTTTTAATTTCATGGCTGCAATCACTGTCTGCAGTGATTTTAGAGCCCAAGAAAATAAAATCTGTCACTGTTTCCACCCCTGCCCCTTGCCATGATGTGATGGGATCAAGATGCCATAATTATAGTTTTTTGAATGTTGAGTTTTAAGCCAGCTTTTTCACTCTCCTCTTTCACCTTCATCAAGAGGCTCTTTAGTTCCTCTTCATTTTCTGCCATTAGAGTGATCCCCTTCATGGATCACAACCTTGTCATGGAGAAGGAGCTTGTGTAACTCAATGAAGCTATGAGCCATGATGTGCAGGGCAACCCAAGATGGACGGGTCACAGAAAAGAGTTCAGAAAAAACACAGTCCACTGGAGGAGAGAATGGCAAACCACTCCAGTATTCTTGCTGCAAGAACCCCATGAACAGTATGAAAAGGAAAAAAGATATGACACCAGAAGATTAGTCTCATAAGCACTAAATGCTTAATCTTTGCTATAAATTCATACAGCATACTTTAAATTGAAAGAAAATGGATGAGACTGAGTATCATCAGTTCTCTTTCAGTTCTATAGTTAAACCACAATCCTGAGACTGCATGATTTTAAGCAAATGTTTTACAGATCAAAGATCAGCTAACAGGAAAGGTATCACTAGTGGGCATCTGAGGCCCAATAAGGGTTCCGTGAAGTGTTTGAGGTTTGAAGGCCAATAAGTAGTAGCAAAATAACTTTTAGCTTAGTGGACTCCAAGTACAGTGTTCTTTATTTTCACAAAAAGTAATGTGGATTTCTCAAAAAAGCTTATCATATAATCTATACAGATGATAATGATAATAATGATGATAGTAAATGGAATAATAATAGTACTACTACAAACTGGTGTATCTAACACTGAAAATTTCCATGTGCAGACACTATTTCAAGTGTTTTATATATGAATTAACTCACTGACTCCTTTATCAACTCCATGAAGAACATATTCCTATTTTACAGATGAGAAAACTAGGCACACAGTGGTTAAACATCTTGACCAAGGCCACAAAGTATTAAGTAGCAGAGGCAGAATGTGAATTCAGTCTAGCTCCAGAGCCCAATACTATTATCCACTGTGCTATCTAAATACAACTTAGTTATGCTAAATACCACTGAATATATACTCATCACTAGGAGTATATTACTATATAAGAGTACCATGAAATGGAACATATACTCCTGGAAATGTAAAGAATTAAAAAATAATAATAGTTTTTCATGTCTTACTTTATTCAAAGAATCAAGTTAACACTTTATAAAATCACAACATATACCTCAGACCTCTTTTTTTTCCTAATGAGCAACTTAGATCTTTCTGTATTATGTCACTAACATTTTGATATTTCACATATTTGATGATATAGTATAATATTTAAGGAACAAGCTCTGGAAAGACTGTCTAGCTTCTTTGTTAGAATACTGGCTTAGTAGCTGTGCAATCTTGGACAAGTTCCTTAACCTGTCTGATTTTCAGTGCATCATAAAATGGAGATGATAATGGTGACTACCTCATAAAATTTTTGTGAAGATTAATTCTCAATACAGTCCTTGGGAGAGATAACATTTCAACGTTAGTTATTATCATAATTGAAATGAGATGCTAAAAGCTAGCAAGGTGTGCTCAAAATGCATTTCAAATTCTAGCTAAAGGCCTTTATTATATTATCTGATTCAATGTTCAAAAAACCCTCTGAAATGTAGAAATAATTCTTATCACAAAATAATTCTCATGATGACTGTTTAGAATAGTTTATGACCAGCAGAAAATACAAGGTGAAATCCACAAACACCAAGGACTGACCACTGACAAAAATGAATAATGCCATTTCATTTTAGGAGGGTATAATATTATTCTAATGATCCTGTCATAAATTTAAAGTATGTGTAACATTCATTTTTTTCCCAGTTATAAAAATGTTTACAATTGCCAAGATATGGAAGCAACTTAAGTGTCAATCAACATATAAATGGAAAAAGAAGATATGGTAGGGACTTCTCTGGTGGTCTGATGGTTAAGAATCCACCTGCCAATGCAGTGGACATGGTTTGATCCCTGGTGGAGAAAGATCCCACATGCTATGGAGCAACTAAGCCTGCAAACTGCAACTACTGAGCCTCATAAACCTAGTGTTCCTGCTCTGCAATGAGAAGGTCGCACACCACAGCTAAAAGGAGCCCCCACTTGCTGCATCAAGAGAAAGCCCGTGCACAGTAACAAAAACATGGCACATTCATCAATTAATCAATCTTAAAAAAGCAAAGAGAATATATGGTACACACACACACAAACACAGAATGAACTTTTGCCCTGTAACAACATGGATGGACTTGGAGGGTATTATGCTAAGTGAAATGAGTCAGAAAGAAAAATACTATGTGATATCACATGTGCGGAAGCTAAAAATTAAACTACTGAATATAATAAAAAGAAAAACAGGGATATAGAGAACAAACTAGTAGTTGCTAGTGGAGAGGCAAGTAAGGCTAGGGGTTTAAGAGGTACAAATTACTATGTACAAAATAAGCTACAAGAATATACAGTACAACACAGGGAATATAGCCAATATTTTATAATAACTATAAATGGAATATAACCTTTAAAAATTGTGCAACACTACACTGTATACCTGAAACTTATATAACATTGTATATCAACTATATCTTAATTTTTAAAAAGTTCACTTAGAAAATGTGAATACAGAAAAACACAAAAGAAAGTTACAAAATTTCTTTCTGAAACATGCTTTCTAGTGCCTGCAGAATAAAACTGTTCCATAATTTATGTAATCAGCCCCTAGTTAAATTTATTTAACCAGTTTCCTTTTTCTCTTGGCCATATTTGTAAACTGCTTCAGTCATGACAAAAATTTACCTTTTCATGAAAAATATTTTGACATAGTTTTGTCATTTAGAGTCAAATAAGATGACTTATCAAACTAGTAAGTAATAATAGTAAGTTACTATTAGTAGTTATTATCAGTTAAATAATTAGGCTGGATGAAGCACAAGCTGGAATCAAGACCGCCGGGAGAAATATCAATAACCTCAGATATGCCAATGACACCACCCTTATGGCAGAAAGTGAAGAGGAACTGAAGAGCCTCTTGATCAAAGTGAAAGAGGAGAGTGAAAAAGCTGGCTTAAAACTCAACATTCAGAAAACTAAGATCATGGCATCTGGGCTCATCATTTCATGGGAAATAGATGAGGAAACAATGGAAATACTGAGAGGCTTTATTTTCTTGGGCTCCATAATTACTGCAGATGGTGACTGCAGCCATGAAATTAAAAGATGCTTTCTCCTTGGAAGAAAAGCTATGACCAACCTAGACAGCATATTAAAAAGCAGAGACCTTAATTTGTCAACAAAGTTCCATCTAGTCAAAGCTAAGGTTTTTCCAGGAGTCATGTATGGATGAGAGTTGGACTATAAAGAAAGCTGAGCACCAAAGAATTGATGCTTTTGAACTGTGATGTTGGTGAAGATTCTTTAGAGTCCTTTGGACTGCAAGGAGATCAAAACAGTCCATCCTAAAGGAAATCAGTCCTGAATATTCACTGGAAGGACTGATGCTGAAGCTGAAACTCCAATACTTTGGCTACCTGATGCGAGGAACTGACTCATTGGGAAAGACCCTGATGCTGGGAAAGATTGAAGGCAGGAAGAGAAGGGGACGACAGAGGATGAGATGGTTGGATGGCATTACCGACTCAATGGACATGAGTTTGAGTAAGCTCCAGGAGTTGGTGATGGACAGGGAAGCCTGGCGTGCTGCAGTCCATGGGGTCGCAAAGAGTTGGACACAACTGAGCGACTGAACTGAACTCATTATGAAGCAGGCCTGCAATCAAGAAACAGTATCTCATTGCATCATTATAACCACCCTATAAGGCTGATAGTATTATTCTCATTTTAGAAATGTAGAAACTGAGTTTTAGAGAGTAACTTTCTAGAAGTCAAACAGCCAGTAAGTGCATGGCTGGGATTTGATTCAGCCACCCAGTCTTATCTTCTGTTCCATGCTGCCTTCCTAACAAAAACAAAATCAACAACACAACCAACATTAGCCGAACAACAAGAAGGTGCAGCTAACGCTTTATCAATATGCCAGGCACTGTGATCATTATTTTACATACATTATTCTCTATATTCATGTAAAGGAGGCCTATTAATTATTAGTCCAACTTGCCGACTGTTCTCAGAATGACCCTGAGATGTTCCAGTTGACCCTGGAACATATGGGATTAGGGGCACTGATCCTCCTTGTATTTGAAAACCCACCTGTAACTTACAGTTGGCCCTCCACATTGGCAGTTCCTGATCCATAGATTCAACCAACTACAGATTGTGTAGAACTGCAGCATTTACTATCAAAAAAAAAAAAAACAAACACAAAAACCCATGGATAAGTGGACACAAGCAGTTCAAACCTGTTTAAGGGTCAAAAGTATGTTTTTATCTTCACGCCTTTATTCACTGCGGTCTTCTTGCTTATAATACCATCTCTTTTCTTTCTACTTACATAAGGTTATAGTATAAGGTTCTGTCAAGTCTCACATTCTATATAAAGCTTTCCCATCATGGATGGATTGCTTTCTGATTGCAACTCATAAAAAGTCAAATCATGTATACAGTACTAGAAAGAAAATCCTACCTAGTTGTTCGAGTTAGGACAAGCCAATTTACCTCTTTCTCTTTGCCTAAATTTTCTGCCTGCAAATGAAAGGGATGACTAGACCAGACCGAATCTTGTGGTGGTGTTAAAGCACCTTGCTGAGCTCTACCCTCAGTGTTTCCGAATCAGACAAAGGGGAGAGAGAGTGAGAATTTAAATTGCTAACAAATTCCGAGGGATGCTACTGCTGCTGGGCAAGGGATGACATGAGAATTACTGGGACCAAACAAAACTCCAAGGTAGTCTTTTTTCTCTTAAGAAATAACGGAAAGTTTTCAATTAGCACTGTAGCATTTATTACACCTTTTGTTAAGAGGTCGTTTAGGCAGCAATAGGGCACAATAAAAAGGCTCCATCAATAATGTCAACAAATCAGAAAACCCTGGATTAGAGTGGTGGTAGTTAGAACAGGAAGGAACAAAAAAGCCTCAAAACGTACGGCTCAGTCACTCTTCTCTACTAATGTTTTTGCCATTATCCACTGGAAAGTCACATGTATACATACTACTATTAGCTATAAAACACAACACAAAATCAGGAATCACTTTCTGATATAGCAAAATAACTATAATGTAATTGTTAGGAATCTAACAAACATTATATTATAATAATAAAGTTACAGTATAACATTATATTCTAAGTATATATTACTATTTCAATTCCAAACTTTAACAAAAACAGAGGGGAAAATGACAGTATAGGTTGATTAATTTTATCTCTAAACTCCTTAGTATTAATAGTAAGGAAATAAAAAGATACAAATCCTTACAACAAAGAGAATCGATGAACCCATCAATACACAAGATTTCAGTGGGTTTCTTGAAGACAAAAATATAAAGGGATATTGAGTAGTGAAGCAAAGTAGAGGATGCTGCCCAGTAAAGCACGTCAGAGGCTACAACAGAAGAGGGAGCTGTCAACTTCTTTCAAAATCTCAGAGAAGTTTTGAATTCTGAAAATGCAAGTACAAAACAAAGGACAACAGTGATATGTAGATCTGAAAACAATGGCATTCACTGCAGATAAATAAAAGGAAGTCTCGTCAAAATACCAAATAAGGGTGAAAGCAGAGTAAAGAAATTTTCAGACATACACAGACTTACAAATTTTCTCCTATAATAGAAAATTACTTGAGAACACATTTCAACAAAAGTAGAGAGTAAACCCAAAAGGGGTAAGACTTAAGATGCAGTAGCTAATGAAATCATTACAGAAAAGCAACAACGGGAAGATAGTCTAAGGTAAAAGGGGTGAAGGAGGCCCAAAGAAATTTGGTATAGATTGAACCAGGGCTCCAAAAAGCTGCAGGTAAGAAATTTCCTGGAAATTAATAGGTTAGATAATAGGGAGCTTAGAAAAACTTGAGGACATGATAAAGCCAACAGGTGAAATACCAAAAAGAATCCATCAGAAGTTAGGAATGATTTCTTTTGAGCAGAGTAAGAATATATCAGGTAGTAGAAAAAGAAACAGAATCTACCATGTACTTGGCTAAACAGAGAAGATATTCCTATAAGTATAATAAGATAAACACTATGGTTATTTTTCAACTTTTAGAATCAACCTACATACAAATCAATAATGCTCTATTAACAAAGTGGTAAATGTTACCAACCTTGATAATGAAAATGGACAGCCATGAACATTCTCATCTTACAAGAGAGTCTACGGACTCTCTATTGTCTATAGTGAGGAAAATAAGATCAAGCTTTAGGCATGAGTGGTCACTCACGTTTGACTCTTTGCAACCCCATGGACTGTAGCCCACCAGGTTCCTCTGTCCATGGGATTTTACAGGCAAGAGTACTAGAGCAGGTTGCCATTTCCTTCTCCAAGGGATCTTCTGGACCCAGAGATGGAAACGGCATCTCTTGCACCTCCTGAATTGGCAGGCAGAGAGTCTCTACCACTGTGTCACATGGGAAGCTCCAAAATTAAGTTTTAAGTATGCTGTTTAAAGTTATACTGGGATGAGGTGGGTAGAGGGAATGCTGTAAGTAAACTACCACAGCAGAAATCAACAGGCAATGTTTAATTTGATAAAGATGAAGTAGAATAAGCTTTAGGCAGCCAAAATAAACCTCACGCTATTTATGCAAAGAAATTTACCCACTTGACTCAAAGTTCACTGCTCAGGATACATCTGTCTTTATTCAGCACACAATTCTCTTAATTAAATTATTTCCTAGTCTTCATACCTAATATAAAGGTAGAATTGTTACCTGAAGATTATAAAATTAGTACACAAATCATCCCAGTCAACAAAGAACATGCCATTTGTTTGGAGAGAAAAGACAAAAGTGGCAATTAATGAACAAAACAGTGTGTATATATCTCTATGTACCAGAGTACAACCATATCACATGAGACAATTAGAGACCATAAATATAAAATAAGATGTTATTTCTGGGGAATTCCCTGGTGGTCCAGTAGTTAGGACTCCCATCTTCCACTACAGGGTGCAGGGTTAATCCCTGGTTGGGGAACTAAGATCCTGCAAGCTGCACAGCACAGCAAAGTGAGGGGTGGGGGGGTGGTGGGGAGAGAATAAGATGTTATCTCTGCAGGCAAATAATTTACCTAAAGGAAAAGCAATAAAAATAGAAATAAATGTAGTTCAGAATCATAGGGGAAGATTTAATAGCGTAAACAGAGGTTAGGCTTGAGAATAAGGTATGGGCAAGCAATGAAACAAAAAATACGGTATTCAGAAAGGAAAAGGGATACTAAAAACACAAACTAAGCTAAAGTAAATAGTCTAGTGAAACTGTATTACTCAGGAGCTTTCATGGGAAGACACAGAACTGACAGAAGGAAACCTTCAGGAAGTCAGAGGCACTGAATGAAAATGCAAGTGGCAGAATTCAGAGTATGGGAATGTGTTTAAGACAAGTCTACTTCTTACCACCAAAATTACAAGATAACTTTGGCAGCTGGAAATATAGTAATTGTAAGGCAGCTCCAGCAGATTAAAAAAAAAAAACCTTCATTTATTTTTGTGCTGTATTTGGACGAAAGAAAAAACAAATTCAAATTACAAGTTTTACTGAAGTATCAATAGATGAAATATCATACTTATGAAATATCACACTAAAGAACAGCAGATGGCGCCAAAATATTATTTTCCACAATTTCCTTCAGTCACATAAATAACTGAAATAAAACACTCTTCATACTAGAACTGAAGAGTTAAAAAAAATTTATATATTATCCAAGTTTTCATGTGGTATACTCACATACTGATTATTAGTAATGATGTTCTAGAGAAAAACACAAGGTTGGATCAAACACAAAAACCTGAATCAATTGTAAATACTTTCACCTTTATGAAAAATTTAATTATACTTCTTACAAATGAGTTTCTAGTCCAGAAAAAGTACTGATACCTACAAAACTGAAAGGATTCATAGTAACATTTTCACAATAAACTCTTAATTGTAGTAACAACTCACCAGCAATATGGGTAATTTAAAGCTACCCTTCACAGAAATGGACCTCTTTTCTAAGACGTTTAAAATGGAACACTACCACAATTAAATACACTCACTGATCTCAAGATTACCTGGAGTTCAAAATATTAAAATGCAAAAATACAAAATAAGCGGAGGATCTGCGAAACAACTGTGTCAATATCAATGCTTCACTTTTATGATGCATGAATTACATTTAAGATTAAACTAAACTAGTTTGCACTGATTCGGGTGGGGAGAGAGGGAGGAAAACTGTGGCAGACTTGAATATCTGCTGGATGATTTAAACAGAGAAAAATGGTACATTATCACAAATTCATAAATGGATGAGACTTTACCCTTGCATACAAACAGCTAAAGCTTTCCTGTGTCTTTCTTATCTGCAGCTACTTGTTCAGGATATCTGAAGATTTTACAAATCCTTCAAACACCAAAATTTAAAAAAAAATTTTAATCATTCTGATTGAAAATATTTCTGAAGTATATTACCTTATTTTGCTTTTAAAAGAATATCTTAAAATAATGTAACACTTTCTTGGTTTTTATAAGATAATCATTAGGATCATGAAGTAAGCCCATTGATTTGTAATACAGCAAGACCCTGGTCACTCACTCATCAGTACAAAGCAATTTTTTTCTTGTAGTTTTATCGGGTTATAATTAATATACAGCACTGTATACATTTAATGTGTAGAGCATAATGATTTGACTTATATACATCATGAAATGGCTACCCTAGGAAAGTTTAGTAAACATCCAACATCTCATAGATGCAAAATAAAAGAAAAAAAAAATTTTTCCTGGTCATCAGAGTGCTCAGGATTTACTCTTAATAACTTTCATAAATAATGTACGTAAGTATTAACAAATAAATCATGTTATACATTAAATCTCTAGTACTTATTTATCCTAAAAGTGGAAGTTTATACCTTTTGACCACCTTCATCCTTCCCCCTATTCTTAATCTTTGCTTCTGATAATCACAAATCTGGTATCTTTTTCTGTGAGTGTTTTTTAAACGTATAATTGACCTATAAAACTATGTTACTGAGCACATGCGTACACACACACACAGTATGTTAGTTCCTGGTGTACAACTAATGATTCAGTATTTCTAAGTATTACCAAATGACTACCACAACCCTATTTTTATATTATCCTAAACTACTGGGTTTCTTGTGTTACTCCTGCAGTTTATCAACTTTTTTTTTTCTTTTCTTGCTGTAAGGTTGTTAGATGTCATTTCTTTTGGCTGTTTCTGAGACTACAGATTCCTCTTTTCTCTGATAAAACAAAGAAATAGCTTGCTAAACATATTGTTTTAAACGTAAGGGCGTGGGCTTAGCCGCTCAGTTGTTTGCTCGTGTGAGACTCTTTTGTGACCCCATGGACTGTGGCCTCCAGGCTCCTCTGTCCATGGAATTCTCCAGGCAAGAATACTGGAGTGGGTTGTCATTTCCTTCTCCAGGGCATCTTCCCGACCCAGAGACTAAACCTGTGTCTCCTGTGTCTTCCGCACTGCAGGCACATTCTTTACCTGCTGAGCCACTGTGACCCCAAAAGTGAGGGTAAACAGTCACTATTATAGGAACTGAGAAGACTTTTCCAAGAATAAAGTGCATGGGCTTTATAACCATGTCATGCTGCTCCTAAGTCATTATCGCGTCTGTTCCTTGGTGCTGTTTAAGATAAATGAGATTGCTGGACACCTTTTTTCCAAATAGCTAAAACACTTCTTTTTATCACTGTGTTCTGATTGGTTAACTCCTTTGCCAGATAGCACACAACCAAAATATCTCTGGCAACAGCCACTGTATTAAAAATTGGGTCTATTTTACATGATTGATAGATTTAAATGACAAATATGAATATGGTTTTCAATTCTTATCCTTAACAATTATTTTACCCTAGAGTCTTAACCAAGACTAACCAGAACATTAGCCTCTTCAGCAGAAATCAAAAAGGTAAGTTAAATCAAACTGTCCTTTGTTCCACTAGAAAATGGAGAAACAGAATTAGTATATTTTTTTCCTTCTCTATTATTTTTTGAACTGGGAAGTATAGCAATGTTCAGACTTAGTCATGAACTAAATCATCTGCAGACCTTGTAAAAAAACATATCCACACTTTACTTCTTATGAAGTGGACACTGTAATTAACTTTGTAATATCCTTTCTACCACATATGAATATGGTTATTTATAGTAATTTCATACTCATCAAGGGTGAGGAGGCCTGAGCTAATATGAGAGAGAAACAGCAGCTTGCTTTTTTGACTTCTGGGTAAAACAGGTCTATTTCCCTTTTCTCCTAATAGATACTAACAAGGATAAATGTTACACTGTTATCATAGGCAGCCATTCTATGTCCTTGAGGGGAACTAGACATGACAAGACAAAACATCTTGTCATTTAATATAAGTTTTCTTATTGTTTAAGCCAGTTTCAGTCAGATTTAAGTTTTTCACATTTAAAAGCATTTTGAACTTTGAAGATATTCATTATTCATGATAAACAACCAGGGGTGAAAGCCATTGGACTTGAAAAGTAGTAATTTGAAATTCAAAAGGAATTTAACAAACCAGACTCATCTTTAGAACTGGGAAAAACAGGGAAAAATGAGAATCAAAACCCAATCTATGGCGCAATCTCCTCATTATAAAAATGTATGTACAAATTTCAAAAAATGCATATACGTATAATTCTTTCTTTGGATCCTCCTTTAACAGTGATTATCATACCACCAAGCATACTGATGTTATTTAGTAACTATAACAAATATAAAATAATTAGTTTGAGACTTACATTAGCTTTGTTATTCCCTTTGCCTTCAAACATATTTCAATATAGAAAATAAAATCAAAATACTGTTGTTAAATTAGCCCAGTGAGAAACTGTCTCAACTTTAAAATGCTGTAAATCTGCTGATACCATACGAAAGCTAATGAGTTAATTATTATATACTTTTATTTACACATTTGTGTCAAAACTAATCACTACATAGCTGATTTTACAGACAATGTTCTGCTGTTAAGACTAATACAGAACCGAATTAAATGAAAAATCTAATTTCCACAAATGTTCTTAGATAGCTCATTTACATGGCTCTGAAATAATACAGCTACAGAAAACTTAAGTGAAACCTTAATCAAATCATATGGGTATTCGTTTAATAAACTGTTCAAACTAAGGATCTATAAACAGCTACTAAATTATGAGGTACTTAAGTAAAAGCTAAGTTTTATTTCAAAAGTTTTACACAATTTTCTGTATACCTATTATTTGGAGGTTGTGATACAAAAATACTCGAAGGTACTGGCTGACTTTGAAGACATATGGCATTTTCTACTAGAGCATAGAGATAAGCCTAAAGCTGGACTTGTTGTGATTTTATGAGGTGCTCTGAACAAATGAGAACCAATTTACATAAACATATTTGTTGGACTTTTTCATTTAAGAATGAAAAGTTGATAATTTGGTCATGCTTACAAAGGCATGTGACTGTGCTGATCTTCAGTTTATAAGACCACTACCACAACTAAGATGGCTAAACAGAATCCATCTTAAATAAATGTTCCTATTCATTAAATAAAAAAAATTCTTAAGTACTGATACTACTTCATGAGAAACAACATAAAGACAGTGAGAGAAACTACCTTCGAAAAATTCATAATTAAAGACAGTGACTGTATAAATATTTAAATAAGTACCCAGAATTAATAAATCATTTATGTTATATATAAGCAATAGGGTCTTTTGTCAAGATGAGCAAAGTTCTTATAAGAGGTTAGGTGAAACACTCATCTTCACTAGGGGAATGACGTGTTATCAATTAAGTATTTTGAGTCACTAGCAGTGGAAGCCTACTAGGTAGAATGTTGGAACATGAGCAGATATTTTGAACCATAAAGTCACATGTTTACAGATAGTAGAGTAATAAAATAGGAGCCTGGGTCCCTAATATGTTATGGTGGAGCCTTCACACCGACCTTAGTGTTAGGGACCAAGGAGCATAACACCTAGAGGCTTACCTCTAGACAGTCACCACATCAGAAAAGAATAAACTTCTACCTTTTTAAACAACTATTACTTTGGGCTTCCTGTCACTCAGACAGGAATTATTTTAATTAATAATCACACAAAGTAAAAACATTCTATACATTCGAACAAGAATTTTAAATACATTTAAGACATACGTTCAAATTCCAGGCTGTGCAACATGATTTTGGGCAGATGACTTGACCTCACCAAGTCTGTCTCCACAACTGTAAAGTAGCAGAAAAATACCTACTTCTTATAATTATTGTGAGGATTAAATATAATGAATAAGGGGAAAATGAGGAAGCAAGAGGAAAACAAATGTTGGCAAAGAGTGCTAAGAAAAATATAAGATGGGAAAAGGAAATCAAAATGGTATTTTAAAATATAAAAATGTACAAAGTTAATCAAGCACATTCTTTATTTCATCTTTTATAACATACAACATCTACAAAATAAGGATGCTGTATTACATGATATTTAAGGGTTCTTCTAGCTCTAAAACCATATCACAAAATTACATTATGTCACAAATATCTGTATCTAGCAAGGCTGTTTAAAACCTTTCAGCTCCATCCTACTCTTGAGAAAACACACACACACACACACCATACTGATGGTACGCAGGATTCTCTATGATAATCTTGATCATCTTCTGATTATTTTTATATATTTAAAACTGTGCTGACTCTGCAAAATGTTCCATGCTCCCTGACGTATCTTTTATGTGAACTCTAAGCTACAATTTCTAAGAATTATGTCCTCTGATGACACAACTTACAAACAAAAATTACTCAAAATACTGAAAACAATCTTCTAACAGTTTGCAGCTTACAGATTTTAACACAGCTGCCTTTAATTAATTGCTCTGATTGTTAATTACATCATTCTTTGTTCAGTTTATTGGTACAGTGTAGTATCAGTCAGATAGGCTTGTTCAAAAGCTGCAGTAATGAAGTCCAAAAAATCTTTAGCTTAAAACAACAAAGATTTATTTCTCACTCATTTTACCTGTCTATCTGGTTGCTGAAGACCTCTGCTCTATATAACTGTTCTCCTCTGGAACAGACTTATGGAACAGCCATTCCCTGAAACAATACTAGAGGCAGCAGTACAAGGAAAAGAGCTCTGGAAGACCTCATACTGGCAATTAAATGATTGGCTTGGAAGTGACACACTCATTTCCATTCATAACTCTTTGGCCAGAACTGTTCACATGGCCCAATGATAGAGGGGTCAGAAAGTGCCAAATGGTGCAGAGCCAAAAATATTTAGTAAGCAGTATAAATGATTACCCCAAGTACCTGCCTGATGACACAGAAAAACATTAAAGACTTTCTAGTGATACAAACTTGAAAAATTATTGATTTTAAAAGTCATATAATCAACTCAATAAAATTAGGACTCTATCAAACACCACTGAATTCACCAACATTCTTCCTGTAGAAACTACCAGACTCCAGGGAAATCAACATCAAATGCTTTGAGTAGGTCAGTAAAGAAAGAATACATTAATACATATCTATACCTCTGTACCTGCATATTCTCCTCAAGATGGTACAGTTCTGGGAAAGAGAGATGGCAATGTTGACCCAAATTCAAGGCTTTTAGAAAAGCCATTTAATTTATCCCAATTAGTATTAGTTTCTCATGCCACAATTAGAAAAAACAAAAGTTTTTAAAGACTCTTTGTATAAGTCAGTAAGTTATTTACTAAGGATCATATATTTAAATGCCTATAAAGGTTGCAAGTAAAGAAGCAAGTAAAGTGAAACATTAAGAAATGGTGGGCGACAAAGAGAACTGGAGAGTTTATGGCTCATGCAATTCTTACCCAGTGTTAAAACCTTGGCCAATGGCTGCCATATTGAAATTCAAGTCAGTGATATCAGATGATCTGAACAGTTAAAGGAACCTGAGAATCAAATTTATGTGGAATCTCACATTTAAAATGTTGGAAACCAACTGAATTTATTTTTTAGGAACACTGTATAGAATAAGGCATTCTATTCACCAAGTCAGTTTGCTGGCTGCAAATCTGAAACCTTTGGGTGAGACGAAAGTGAAAGATTTCTGTGCACACATCTTTTTGGAAGCTGTCTAATTCTTGACCCTGGTTGTTTTAAGCATCTTAAAAACAAACAAAACCCCCTCATTTTATGGGAGCGAGGAATCTTGAGGTAAACTAGCAAGCTGACAGAACAGACCTAAAATACCCTGTGCTGTGCTTAGTCGCTCAGTCATGTCCGACTCTTTGTGACCCCACGGACTGTAGTCTGCCAGGCTCCTCTGTCCATGGAATTCTCCAGGCAAGAATACTGGAGTGGACTGCTATGCCCTCCTCCAGGGGATCTTCCCAACCCAGGGATTGAACCCAGGTCTCCTGCACTGCAGGCGGATTCTTTACCATCTGAGCCACCAGGGAAGCCCTAAAATGTATTATATTTTATGCCTCGAAGTCTGCTTTTTAAGGTATTCAAAATATACAAACATAAAAATTACCTTAGGAAGCATTTTCAGCCTAAGCTTCTAGTTAAGCAGTAGTTTAATGAAGTCAAAGCAGAAGTTTAGTTCTTTTGTAGGGATTAAACAAAGGGAATCAAAACATATATCCAAGAAGACCTCCCCAAATCCAACTATATAGGTCAGATTTTTCTGAAGTAACTGTTATCCTTCAAATACAGGGCTATACTATGGAACCCTAATAAGCCTTAGGCTGTTTTGGGAGTATATACAAATTTTTAGTAAAGTTACAGTTATTCACCTATTAATGACTTACAGGGATGCATGTGTGAGATTGCTTATCTGGGATTAAAATAGGTCTTTCTGTGAAATTAATTTAAATAACTTTTGCTTCATTTATCACTATGTTCAAATTAAACTTAAATCCCAGATGCATACCTATCATGACTTTAAAACTATGCTAAAAAACACCATGATACAATAATTAATAAGTTAGGAAAACAGCTTATCTTTTTTCCCTTTAATTCTTCCCGTGAGAAATAAAAGTTAAATTGTTCTATGTAAAAAAGAAATTACATATATGGGCAGTCTTTTTGAATGTCAAGTTTTCCATACATTTATTATCATTTCTTAGACAGTAATTTCAAACTCTGAAGCTTCAATTGATAAAGATAGAATCATTATAAGACAGACTTTGATGGCCAAAATATCACAGCAGCTATCACCATATCTTCTGTACAGGAGTATTTATTTAATTGTTTGATTATTTTTTACAGTAGAAATCTTCAAACTGTGCTTCAGTTCAGTTCAGTCACTCAGTCGTGTCCTACTCTTTGCCACCCCATGAATCACAGCACACCAGGCCTCCCTGTCCATCACCAACTCCCGGAGTTCACTCAGACTCACGGCCATCCAGTCAGTGATGCCATCCAGCCATCTCATCCTCTGCTGTCCCCTTCTCCTCCTGCCCCTAATCCCTCCAAGCATCAGAGTCTTTTCCAATGAATCAACTCTTCACATGAGGTGGCCAAAGTACTGGAGTTTCAGCTTTAGCATCATTCCTTCCAAAGAAATCCCAGGGCTGATCTCCTTCAGAATGGACTGGCTGGATCTCCTTGCAGTCCAAGGGACTCTCAAGAGTCTTCTCCAACACCACACTTCAAAAGCATCAATTCTTTGGCAGTCAGCTTTCTTCACAGTCCAACTCTCACATCCATACATGACCACTGGAAAAACCATAGCCTTGACTAGACGGACCTTTGTCTCTGCTTTTCAATATGCTATCTGGGTTCGTCCAAGGAGTAAGCATCTTGTAATTTCAAACTGTGCTTAGGAAAATGTAAATATCAAAGAGATTAAAGCAGAACAGAGATGGAGAGACTGAGGGCTTGTATTTAATGTGTAAATGAATATTAGCAAAAATTATCACTTTCTACCCCCTTTATCTGGTATTTTGTTTCTTCATAGCATTTATCATATCTAACATCATTTGTCTTAACACTAGACTGTAAGTTCCACAAAAACAAGACTTGGTTTGTACATTACTACACAATTAATAATGCCTAATTTCTGGTAGATGCTCAATATCTGCTCAATGAATAAATTTTTTTTTCTCCTTTGTTAGAAGTGACAGGTTACATTGAGAGGTTTTCTATAAATAAACCAACTTTGCATTTCTGGGATTAGCCTCACTTGTGATGTATTCTTATTAATGTAAATTGAGTTTAACTTGCTGATGTTGTAAGATTTTTGCATCCCTGTTAATAAGATTAAATTATATTTTTCCTTATACTGTCATAAGTTGCTTTTGGTATCAAATACTTTTGTATTATTAATATATATAGTAGATGTTCTAGAAATTTTTTGAAAAATTATTTTTGTAAAATGGACAACTCTTCTCTATAACTATAAAATTTGGGAGTTTGGTGTACTTTTTGGTGGGGGAGTTGGTACATGGGAATTTGTTTCTGTTTTCTATTTAGCATTATTGATTAATTTATTAGTGTTCTTTATTTCTAAGGAAATTTTGTCAAATTACATTTTTCTAAAAAAAAAAGGCATCTAAGATTCAAATTTACTGACAAAAGATTCATGAAATTATGATTTCTTCCAGTGTTACTGAGATATAATTGATATACAGCACTATATAGGTTTAAGGTGTACAGTATAATGATAAGACTTACACATCAATACATTATGAAATGATCATATTAATAAGTTTACTGAACATCTATCACCTCATGTAGGTACAAAATACAAGAAAAAAATAGTTTTTCCTTGTGTAGAGAACTCTTAGGATTTACTCTCTTAACAATTTTCATATATAACATCTAGGAGTGTTCATCAAATTAATCATGTTGTACATTACATCCCCAATATTTAACTTGCCTTATAACTGGAAGTTTGTATCTTCTGATCACCTTCATCCAACTCCCCATTCCTCCAAACCCTGCCTCTCATAATCATAAATCTGATCTCTTTTTTAGTTAGTTTGCTTGTTTTAAGGATAACTGACCAACAACACTACATTTCTGGTGCACAACTTGCTATTTCGGTACATAATGAAATGATTATGATGGTAAGTCTAATTACTATCTGTCACCATACAAAGATATTACCTTATAACTGACTGTTGTTCAGTCGCCCAATCGTGTCCAACTCTTTGCAACCCCAAGGACTGCAAGATGCCAGGCCTCCTTGTCCCTCACCATCTCCTGAAGTTTGTTCAAGTTCATGGCCACTGCACTGGTGATGCCATCCAGTCATCTCATCCTCTGACACCCTCAATCCTTCCCAGCATCAGGGACTTTTCCAATGAGTCAACTGTTTGCATCAGGTGACCAAAATACTGGAGCCTCAGCTTTAGCATCAGTCCTTCCAATGAGTATTCAGGGAAGATTGACTAGTTTGTTCTCCTTGCTGTCCAAGGGACTCTCAGGAGTCTTCTCCAGCACCAGAGTTCAAAGGCATCAGTTCTTTGGAGCTCTGCCTTGTTTAAGGTCCAGCTCTCACAATCATACATGACCACTGGGAAGACCAAAGCCTTGACTATACAGACCTTTGTCAGTAGAGTAATGTCACTGCTTTTCAACACCCTGTCTAGGTTTGTCATAGCTTTCCTGCCAAGAAGCAATCGTCTTCTGATTTCATGGCAACAGTCACCATCCTCAGTGATTTTAGAGCCCAAGAAGAGGAAATCTGTCACTACTTCCACCTTTCCCCCTTCTATTTGCCATGAAGTAATGGGACCAGATGCCATGATCTTAGTTTAACATTTAGTTAATATTACTGACCAAGAACCCTTAAAATTTTTTACTGTATCTGTGATCATATTCCTTTTTGTCTTAAATACTGCTCATTTGTATCTTTTCCCCCTTAATCCCTCTTGTTAGAAATTTGTCTATTGGTCCATATATTGATTTCACTATTTGTCTTTTCATTAATTTCTACTCTATATGCAGTCTTTTAAAAATTAGTATTTCTGGACTTTCCTGGTGATACAGTGGATAAGAATCTGTCTGCCAGTGCAGGGGACATGGATTTGATCTCTGGTGTGGGAAGATGCCACATACCATGGAGCAACTAAGTCCATGTGCCATAAATACTGAACCTGTGCACTGCAACCACTGAAGCCCACGTACCTATAGCCTCTGCTCCGTTACAAGAGAAGCCGCTGCAATGAGAAACCTGTGTACTGCAATGAAGAATAGCCCCACTCAATACAACTACAGAAAGCCCGCGTGCAGCAACAAAAACCCAGCACAATCAAAAATATAATAAGTAAGTAATTTTAAAAAAATAAGCTATTTTTAGGCCAACAAATGTCCATTCACCACATGAGGTGCAACATTAATTTCTGGTGCGTAGTGTTTTGTGTCAAAGAATTTTAAATATTTTGTAATTTCATACGGGATACTTTCTTGTCTCTTAAGCTACAGATACTTACTTTTCAAATGTAATTTTTAAAAGCTCATATTGTTATTGTTCAGAAGATGTTTAAAAATAATTTAACTCATTGCTAATTTCTCAATGAAACTGAGGTCCAAGAATATGCCCAATAACACTAATTTCATGAAATCAGATAAAATTTCCACTATGACAAACAAATTTTACTTTTGTAACTTGAAATTTGCGTGCTTAAAAATAATTTATATGTTCTACTTGTGCGTCTATGTTTATATATGCACACAACATTCCTTTAAAATCAAACTTATCATTGTATTGTTTAATCTTCTATATCTTCTATATCCTTACTAAGTTTGTGAGGGATTGCTATAAATGGAGACCTGTCCATTTTCCAGTTTTATATTTTTCTTCATAAATTTCAAGTGTATTATTTATTCCACTCCATATGTGAGAACATGCCTAAGTAATGAGTTCTTAGAAGCTATTCTTCCTCATAAATGTGAAGACAGGATGCTTTCAGGTTTGTTTTCAAGAAGCTCAGTGATATTCTGACTCAAGATCATTGGTATGTGACACTACCCTCTCCTCTCTAACAGCTTTTAGGTTTTTCTCTTTATTTCTGGATGTACTGTAATTTCACTGTGATATACCACAATGTGGGTCTTCTATCACTCACTGTCACAAACGCAATATTGAGAAATATTTTGAGAAATATTCTCAAATTATGTTTGAATTACTTTCTCTCAAAAGTTTCATTTTTTCTGAAACTCCTAGTATTTGAGAGTTGGGCCTCACAGACTGTTAATTCTCTTCTTTTCTTACTCATACTGTTGATTTTCTCACTCTAGTTTCTAGGAGACTTCTTTGAGTTTAACAATCTTATTTATGTATATTTTAAGTTCCATTTGAATTCATTTTACCCTCATTTTCCATTTTCATTCCTCTCCTTATACAAAGGCAACTATTCTAAAATGTTTAATATGACTCTTTATTGCCAAACAAGGGTCAGTTTGTATACACAGTGTGATGAGTGGTCATTTTTCCTTGTTTTAATTTAAAAACTTTGAAAAAATTTATTATAAAACAAAAATACCTCTCCTAGTTGAAGCACAGCTGATTTGCAGTGTTGAGTTAGTTTCTGGGGTACAGCAGTTACTCAGTTACGTATCTGCTGTAGTTCAGTTGATAAGTCGTGTCCAACTCTGTGCCCCCATGGACTGCAGCACACTAGGCTTTCCTGTCCTTCACTATCTCCTGGAATTCGACCCAATTCATGTCCAATGAGTCAGTGATGCTATCTAACCTTTTCATCCTCTTCTCCTTTTGCCTTCAATCTTTTCCAGCATCGGGGTCTTTTCCAATGAGTTGGCTCTCTGCATCAGGTGGTCAAAGTATTGAAACTTCAGCATCAGTCCTTCCAATGAATATTTAGGGTTGATTTCCTTTAGGACTGACTGATTTGATCTCCCTGCAGTTCTATGGACCCTCAAGACTTAAGAGTCTTCTCTTGCACCACAATTTAAAAGCATCAATCCTTTGGTGTGGTTCAACTCTCACATCTGTACCTGACTGTTGGAAAAACCATAGCTTTGACTATATGGACCTTTGCTGGTGAAGTGCTATCTCCACTTTTTAACACACTGTGTAGGTCTGTCATAGCTTTTCTTCCAGGGAGCAAGAGTCTTTTAATTTTGTGGCCTCAGTCACTATCTGCAGTGATTTTGGAACCCAAGAAAATAAAATCTGTCCCTGTTTCCACCTTTTCCCCATCTATTTGCCACAAAGTCATGGGACCAGATGCCATGATCTTAGTTTTTTGAATGCTGAGTTTTAAACCAGTTTTTCACTCTCCTCTTGGCCCTTCATCAAGAGGCTCTTTAGTTCCTCTTTGTTTTCTGCCATTAGAGTGGTATCATCTATATATCCAAGGGTCTTGATAATTTCTCCCAGGAATCTTGATTCCAGCTTGTGGTTAATCCACTATGGCATTTTGCATGATGTACTCTGAACAGAAGTTAAATAAAATGGGTGACAATATACAGTCTTGTTGTACTTTCCCAATTTTGAACCAGTTTGTTGTTCTGTGTCAGGTTCTAGCTGTTGCTTCTTGACCTGCATACAGGTTTCTCACGAGACAGGTAAAGTGGTCTGGTATTTCCATCTCTTGAAGAATGTTCCACAGTTTGTTGTGATCCACACAAAGATTTTAGCAAAGTCATGAAGCAGAAGTAAATGTTTTTCTGGAATTTCCTTGTTTTCTCTAGGATCCAACAAATGTTGACAATAAGATCTCTGGTTCCTCTGGCTTTTCTAAATCCAGGCTGTACCCCTGGAAGGTTTTGGTTCACATACTGCTGAAGCTTATACTCTTCTCCATTATGGTTTATTACAAGATACTGAACATAGTTCCCTGTGTTATACATTAGGACTTTATCTACTTTGTATATTTTAGATTGTATCTGCTAATTTCAAACTTCTAATTTTTACTCCCCCATTTCCCTTCCCCTTTGGGAAACCATAAATTTGTTTTCTATGTCTGTGAATCGGTTTTATAAATAAGTTCATTTATGTCACAGGTTCCACATATAAGTGATAACATGTAGTTTGTCTTTCTCTTAGTATAATCTCTAGAACCATCACTGTTGCTCCAAATAACATTATTTCATTTTTTTTTAATGGCTGAGTAGTGCTCCGTTATATATATGCCCTATTTTCTTTTCTCCATTCATCTGTTGATGAATGTTTAGGTTATATCCAAGTCTTGACGGACTGTAAACAGTACTGCTGTGAACACTGTATTACATGTATTTTTTTGAATTAAGAGTGTTCTCTAGAAATAGGCCCAGGTAGGACTGTGGGGTCATATAGCAGCTCTATTTTTAGTTTTTTAAGGAACCTCCATATTTTCCAAAGTGGCTGCACCAATTTACATTCCCACCAACTGTGTAGGAGGGTTCCCTTTTCTCCATATGCCGTCCAGCTTTTGCTATTTGTAGATTTCTTAAATGACAGCCATTTTGCCTGGTGTAAGAGTATCTTATTGTTGTTTTGATCTGCATCAGTTCTCTAATAAAGAGCAATGCTGAGCATCTTTTCATGTGCTGTCAGCCATCTATATATCTCCTTTGGAGAAATGCCTGTTTAGGTCTTCTGTCCATTTTTTGATTGGGTTTCTTTTTTTGTTATTCAGTTGTGTGGACTGTTTGTATATTTAGGAAATTAAGCCCTCACTGGTCATATCATTTGAAAACATTTTTTCTCAATCTGTAGGTTTTCTTCTCATTTTGTTGATGGTTTCCTCTGCTGCACAAAAGCTTCTAAGTTTGATTAGTTTTCATTTGTTTATTTTTGCTTTTATTTCTATTACCTTATGAGACTGACCTAAGAAAATATTGGTACGACATCAAAGAATGTTTTGCCTATGATCTCTTCTAGGAGTTTTATAGCGTCATGTCTTATATTTAAGTCTTTACTCTATTATGAGTTTATTTCTGTGTATGATGCAAGAGTGTTTTAACTTCACTGATTTATATGTAGCTGTTCAGCCTTCCCAACACCACTTGCTAAAGGTGATGAGGGATACTGACCACTTTTCCCTTTCACAAGATATCACACTGGGGACATTATACTCACCTAGTGAGTAAGAAGTAGCAACTACTCTATAGACTTATTGGTAAGACATTTATGTACCAGGAAGTGGGAACTAAATCCAGCCAAAGTTTAGGGAAGGGGCTTTCCTGGTGGCTCAATGGTAAAGAATCTGCCTGCCAATGCAGGAGACACAGGTTTGATCCCTGGTCCAGGAAAATCCCATATGCCAGGGAACAACTAAGCCCATGAGCTACAACTATTGAGCCTGCACTCTAGAGCCTGGGAACCACAACTACTAAGCCCAAATGCCTTAGAGTCTGTGCTCCACAACAAGAGCAGCCACTGCAATGAAAAGCTCTGGCACCACAACCAAAGAATAGCTTCCACTTGCTGCAATTAGAGAAAAGCCTGCACAACCTGGATAAAATTAAGTTTTAAAAAAATTCAAGGAATTTTAACTGTAAGTTCAGTGATGTGGGCCATCTTGAGATATGTCCGAAGTCAAAGTAAGTTGTTGCATCTGGCTCATCTCACAATTTAAAAAACCAAAAACCCAAAGAGCCCAATGCCTAGAGATACAATAAACTCTGGATTGTGGAGGTAATTCATTATTCATTCAGGTGTTAATCTGGCTCATCTACTGAGTGACCCCAAACCTGCTAATTTTGTGTGGCACCCAGAAAAGAGATGGCTCTGCAATAGAACCAAGCTGCTGTCCAAGCTGCTCTGACATGAGTCATAAGTGAAGTCGCTCAGTCGTGTTCGACTCTTTGCGACCTGGTGGACTGTAGCCCACCAAGCTCCTCCGTCCACGGGATTCTCCAGGCAAGAATACTGGTGTGGATTGCCATTTCCTGCTCCAGGCAAGAATACTGGTGTGGGTTGCCATTTCCTTCTCCAGGGGATCTTCCCGACCCAGGGATGGAATCCAGGTCTCCCGCACTGCGAGCAGACGCTTTAACCTCTGAGCCACCAGGGAAGTGACATGAGTCATATGACCCAGCAAATCCAATGGTGCTTGAAATGCCAGTGCAGACATGGATGCTGTTTGGAACTTCTGGCTGGCCCCTATGGGAGAACTGAAGCAGAGGCCCTTAGGCATATGGAGTGAAGCCCCGCCATCCCCTGCACCTAACCATTCTCCTTGAAGAAACATCTGCTGGCCTGCTACTGGGCCTTAGTAGAGGTTAAATGTTTAACCATGGGCCATTAGGTTACCATGTGACCTGAGCTACTGCTCACCATGAACTGGGCATTATCTGACCCACCAAGCCATAAAGTTGGGCACGCATGGTAGCACTCCATGATCAAATGGAAGTTGTACATAGGAGATAGTTCCAAGCAAGTTGTGAAGGCATAGTAAGCATCCACTATATGGTGCAATTTCTCCCATAACCAGAACTCACAGATCCAGGAATCAAGGCGTAGAAATGGAAGCAGCATCACTCACTATTACTCCTAGTGA
The DNA here is from genome assembly GCF_042477335.2 of Ovis canadensis. Lineage (NCBI taxonomy): Eukaryota > Metazoa > Chordata > Mammalia > Artiodactyla > Bovidae > Ovis > Ovis canadensis. The sequence continues at coordinate 76,748,097 of NC_091247.1, read as the reverse complement.
CCCACTGGGAAAATTTTTGCTTCCTGTCCCCATGACCTTGTGCTCTTACTGGCCTAGAGGTCTCAGTTCCAAAGGAAAGAATGCTTCCATTGGGAGACATGACAATGATTCCACTGAAGTGAATCTGCTCAATTGTGTGTGACTCTTTGCAATCCCATGGACTTGCAGCCTACCAGGCTCCTCCATCCGAGGAATTTTCCAGGCAAGAGTACTCAAGCGGGTTGCGATTTCCTTCTCTAGGGGATCTTCCTGACCTGAGGATCAAACTCAGGCCTCCCACATTCCAAGCAGACGCTTTACCCTCTGATCCACCAGGGAAGCCGCTGAACTGAAAGTTAAAACTGCCACCTGGACGTTCTGGACATTCTCTTCCCATTTTTGAACCAACAAACCAAGAAGGGAGCTGCTGGGATGATTGGATCAAGGAAAAACTGGACTGCTTCTCCACGATGGAGGTAAAGAAGAGTCTATATGGAATACAACAGATCCCCAGGGGCATCTCTTAGTATTACTATGCCCTGTCATTAAAATCAATAGAAATCTACTACAACACAATTCAGGCAGGACTACAAATAGCCTAGACCCTTCAGGAATGAAGCTAAACCTTCACACCACACAAGGTATAGAACGATGACCAGCTGAGTTTTGCTGAAGGGCAAAGATAAAGCTGAAAGGGGAGTGCACAAAAGTAGTTAAGAATACCAGCTATGATCACATGACCAGTTACAGAAATGAGGACCATAACCATGAATATTTATTTTGATATGAACATGCTTGTGTGTGTATAAAGTAAACATCTTTCTTTTTCTTCCCTCTCTTATCTCTTCATCATTCAACAGAAAAATACTGACTTTATATTACAGTATATTAAGTATACATACAAATAACATCACAGTATTTAAGTTATGGAACATCAAGGAGAAGAGTAAGCATCCGGGGTTAGCTTCCTCCTCTGGGGAATGGATTAGTGTGTTTTTGGTTGTACGTAGGATAGTTGTATCATATTAAGTGGTAGTATGACTTTGTTATTGTCTTTATTTGGAAACTTAGTATGGTTCAAGGAGATGTCTGTAAGTGTCAGTTTGACAAGAGGGGGACTTGTAATGGTTAATTCTAAGTGTTGTCTTGGACAAGATTAATATTAATCAGCTAACTTTGTTTAAGCAGACTGCCCTCTATAATGTTGGTGGGACTCATCCAATCAATTGCAAGATTTGCTCAGAACAAAAAGAACAGCCTCACCAAACAAAAGAGAATACTCCAGCATACTGTCTTCAGACTTCATCTACACCATCTGCTCTCTTGAATCTGGCTGCTGGTCTTCAGACTGGAACTGTACCATCAGCTCTCTTTGATCTCCACCCTGCCAGACACTGCAGACTTTGACTTCCCAGATTCCATAATCATCTAAGCCAATTCCCTAAAAGCTCGGAATCTCTCTCCATATATGTGTGTGTGTGTGCCTCCACCTAACTGGTTTTGTTTCTCTGAAGAACCCTGATGAATACAGGTTTTTCATTTATATAAATGTTATTGTTACTAGTCCTTGGTGGCTCAGACGGTAAAGCATCTGCCCACAATGTGGGAGACCCAGGTTCAATCCCTGGGTCAGGAATATCCTCTGGAGAAGGCAATGGCAACCCACTCCAGGATTCTTGGCTGGAAAATCCCGTGGACAGAGGAGCGTGGTAGGCTACAGTCCACGGGGTTGCAAAGGGTCGGACACGACTGAGCGACTTCACTTTCTTTTCTTTATTGTTACTACCTCCTCATTGTGTTTCTTACATTTTCCACTGTGTATTATGTGCATGTGTACACCTAACCAATTGCTTCGAATTGCTGTGTAAGTCTGTGTATGTATGGATTGAACTGTGTCCCTTTAAGGTATGCTGAAGTTCAAACCTCCATATCTAGGAATGAGAATTTGGAAAGAGAATCTTTGAAATGTAATTAAGTCAAAAGTCAAAGATGAGGTGAACAGGGTGGGCCCAACACCAATATTCTTAGTTGCTCAGTCATGTCCAACTCTTTGAGACCCTGCTAGGCTCCTCTGTCCATGGAATTCTCCAGGCAAGAATACTGGAGAGTGGGTAGCCATTCCTTTCTCCAGGGAGTCTTCCCAACTCAGGGATCAAACCCTGGTCTCCTGCACTATAGGCATATTTCTGAGCCACCAGGGAAGCCCCTTATATAACTCCAATATGACTAGTGTCCCATTTAAGAAGAGGAAAACACCATGTAAAGACATACAGTGAGATACACAAAAATAAACTCAAATGGATCAAAGACCTAAATGTAAGGCCAGACACTGTAAACCTCTTAGAGGAAAACTGTGGCAGAACATTCCGACATAAATCAGAGCAAGATCTTTTTTGACCCACCACCTCCTAGAGTAGTGAAAATAAAAACAAAAATAAATAAATGGGACATAATTAAACTTAAAATTTTTGCATAGCAAAAGAAACCATAAACAAAATTAAAAGACAAACCACAGAAAGGGAGAAAATATTTCCAAAAGTCCCACAAGGGATCAATCTCCGAATTATACAAAGAGCTCATCCAGCCCTATACCAAAACAATAAACCACCCAATCAAAAAATGGGAAGATGATCTACAGACATTCCTCCAAAGAAGACATATAGATGGCCAAAAAACATGTAAAAAGATGCTCACTGTCACTAAATTATCAGAGAAATACAAATCAAAACTACAGTGAGGTATCACTTCACAGTGGTCAGAATGGCAATCATCAAAAAGTCTACAAGTAATCAATGCTGGATGGGGTGAACCCTCCCACACTTTGGTGGGAATGTAAATTGGTACAACCATGATGAAGAACAGTATGGAGGTTCCTTAAAAAACTGGAAATACCTGCAATATGATCCAGTATACCTGACACTAACATAATACTGTAGATCAACTATATTCCCGTAAAAATTTTTAAAAAGAGAGAAAAAGCCATGTGACAACAGAGGCAAAAGTTGGAGCAATACAGCTGCAAGACAAGGCATGTCATGGATAAACAGCCACCACCATAATTTAGTAATGGATAAGGAAAGATTCTACCCTCAGAGTCTCGGAGGGATCACACCTTGATTTGGGACTTCTAATTTCCCAAAATCACTGCAGATGGTGACTGCAGCCATGAAATTAAAAGACACTTACTCCTTGGAAGAAAAGTCATGACCAACCTAGATAGTATATTCAAAAGCAGAGACATTACTTTGCCGACTAAGGTCTGTCTAGTCAAGGCTATGGTTTTTCCAGTAGTCATGTATGGATGTGAGAGTTGGACTGTGAAGAAGGCTGAGCGCCGAAGAATTAATGCTTTTGAACTGTGGTGTTGGAGAAGACTCTTGAGAGTCCCTTGGACTGCAAGGAGATCCAACCAGTCCATTCTGAAGGAGATCAGCCCTGGGATTTCTTTGGAAGGAATGATGCTAAAGCTGAGACTCCAGTACTTTGGCCACCTCATGTGAAGAGTTGACTCACTGGAAAAGACTTCAATGCTGGGAGGGATTAGGGGCAGGAGGAGAAGGGGACGACAGAGGATGAGATGGCTGGATGGCATCACTGACTTGATGGACTTGAATCTGAGTGAACTCCGGGAGTTGGTGATGGACAGGGAGGCCTGGCGTGCTGCAATTCATGGGTCGCAAAGAGTTGGACACGACTGAGCGACTGAACTGAACTGAATCTCCAGAACTGTGAGACAATAAATTTGTTGTTTTAAGTCACCTAGTTTGTAGTACTTGGTTATAGAAGTCCTAGAAAGCTAAAATAATGTCCATTCACAAATTTCACCTATCTACATTCAGATGGTATACAGAATAGCTAGACTGCCTCCAACTTCCTGCTGCTGCAAATAATACTGCAATGAACATTCAAATACATATCCCTTATGAAACTTTTACAAATACCCTGAGGTATATGCTTAGAAATGAAATTACTGATAATAAGGCATCTGTATTCCTAACCTAAAGACAACTAGACTAAGCTCCAGAATGGCTGCAGAGTCTACATTCCTATTAACACACTTGGCATTATCCAGTGTAAATTGTAGGAAGTCCACAAATTTCTCCCTTCAAGAGCAAAGCCATATTTCTCTAACCCTAAGTATTGGCTGGACTTAGCGACTTGTCTCTAATCAACATGAAAGTGATGGTATGCAATTTGGAAGAAGAGATCATAAAAGGCATAGTGGCTTCCCGTCTGCTCCCTTTTGGATCACCTGCTCTGGGGGAAGCCAGATGCCATATATCTTAGTCAGCTCAGGCTGCTATAACAAAACACTATAAATTGAGTGGCTTATCAACAAAAGAACTTTATTTCGTACAGGCTGGAAGTCCAAGATCATAATGCCAGCATAGCTGCGTTCTGGTGAGGACATTCTGGGTTGCAGATGGCTGACTTCTTTGTATTTTTATATGGGGGAAGAAAACAGTAAGTCAATTCTCTGGTCTCTTCTTTTAAGGGTGCTAATCCCAATAACGAGGGCTTCACTTGTGAGCTAATCATTTCCTAAAGGCCCCACTGCTAAGTACCATCACACCAAGGATTAGATATCAACCTATCAGGTTTTTTTTGGCGGGGGGACACATCTAGCCCTTGGAACCATGTCTTAGGAGCAATCAGCCTTACAGAGCCACTCAAGCAGCTCTGTGAATAGGCCCATGCAGAGGAAAATGAAGACCTTCTGCCAATAGCCAGAAAGAATCTGGGTCTTTCTGCCAACAGCTGTGTGCATCAACCATCCTGGAAGTAGGTCATTCAGCCCCAGTCAAACCTTCAAATGACAGCTCGACTTCAACCTCATGAGAGATGCTGAGCTACAACCTACAATGCTACTGGATTCCTGATGCATAGCATCTGTGAGATAATGTTTGTTGTCTGAAGATGATAAACTTTGGGGATAACCTATTATGAGGAAAACGCATTCAGTTTTCTAGTTTTGTCCAAATTATAGATATAAAGTGGTATCTCATTTGTTTTAATTTACACTTTCTGACAAGTAATGACTGAGTATCTCTTTTAGTCTTATTAGCTTTGGGGTTCCTCCTACAAATATTGGCTCTTTAAAAACTGTATGCATTTTTATATTAGGATGGCTGTTTTTTTCCTTTTGATTTTTAGGAGTTCCTTACATTTCCTAGATGTCAGATCCTTTGTTAGTTTTACATTTTACAAACATCTCCCATCCTATCATGATGTCCTTTCAATACACAGAACTCTTTAATCCTGATGCAAACACATTTATTCCTTTTTACTCACGCAATATGCTTTTCAAGTTTTGTACACAGGGACTTCCCTTGGGATCCAGTGGTTAACAGTCCGCCTTGCATCACAGGGTACATAGGGTTGGTTGATCCCTGGTCAGGGAACTAAGATCCCACATGCTACGGAGCAACTAAGCCCGCATGCAGCAACCAGAGAGTCTGTGCACCGCAACTAGAGTCTGTGGACCACAACAAGTACCTGATGTAGCCAAATAAATACAAAATTTTTTAAAGCTTTGTATACAAAAGTCCTTCCCTATTCCTATGTTACAAACAAAATCTGTCAGCATCTCCTTCTACTAGAGTCATATCCTTTACATTTCGTATCTGTTCATATTTTAAATTTAGAGCTCACTTTGGCTCTATGATACTCCTTATTTATTAATATAACCTCTATTTCAGGTTCCACAAATAGAATAGCTTCCTTCAGCCTTCTGAAGGTATAATTGTTTTTCAACTTTTCTTTCTCCCTATACCATTGCTGCTTCTTTCAAATAACTTGTTTCCATTTTTCTGCTTTGGCTTTCATCTTTCACTTTACAGGTTTTCCTCAACTGTAAATCTCCAGCTGTCCACACGTATATTAGAATAAGGATTAAATGTTGTTTACAAGTTTTGCGTGGGGTCATGACTGGTGAGTTTAGTGTAAAGCAGCTGTTCTCAAAGTGTGGTCCAGGAATTCTTGGGAGTCATCAAACAATAACTTTCAGGGAGTCTTAAGGTCAAAACTATCTTCATTATTAATACCGAGACATTATATGGCTTTTCCACTCTCATTTTCTCACAAGTACACAGTGTTCTGCAAAAGCTATGAACAGGACATGGCATAGTACATCTGACTAAATGCAGAAGCTAAATTTTCTATTAAGTTTGGACATCAGATTTTAAACTGTGAAAATGTTACAATATTATTTTTGTTTTGGAAAATAGTTTTTATTTTTCATATAAGTATATTACATCAACATATAACGGCTTTATCATGTTTAAAGAATACCCAAAAACTTTGCTTTAATTTATAGTAAATAGCTATAACTCACATTCTAAAAAGTTCTCAGGGAGTCCTCAAATATCTGAGAACCACTGCTGCAGAGTAACAGAGCAGGAACATACATTTCAGTGTCAGTGCTGTTCAAGTCTAGAGTTTTAGACAAGTTTGTTTTCCAAGAGTACCCTTCTAACCTCTTCCTTAAAGCGCACATATCTCTACAAATCAAGGACTCAGAGTGATTAAGCAATGAGATCTTCAACCTTTCAAATGCAGACTTGCCATTTAATCACCATTTTAGGTTTGAAGGCCCAACCTTCACCTGTATCTGGTATATGTTCTCCCATTAACAGCTTTCCACCTTGACGATAAAGAGGCAAACATCTAGCTGTACAGGAGGCAAGGGAGCTGGAGTCTAACTGTACTTTTTAAAGCCTTAAAACCAGTACTCTGGGATTTAGCCTTGTCCTACACTCAGCCTTCACAGGTACTGTGCTACTAACTCCTGAGTTGTGGGAGAGGGAGGGGTGTGTGTGGCATGGAATGGCCTGATTTGGCTTGTTCCTTATAGCTTTCATTCCTGCAGACTTACTTTCAACTACTGTTGGTATGCTAAGTTGGTTACATATCCATTCATTTATTTTTCAGTTTCTAAAACGTAATTTATAGAAGAATTAATGGATAATGAAAAGCAACTTCAGGAACTTCACTGGTGGTTCAGTGGTTGAGAATCCACCTGCCAATGCAGGGGCCATTATCAAACTAGGGGGTTCAATCCCTGGTCCAGGAAGACTCCACATGCTGCGAGGCTTTGCCCATGCACCACAACTACTGAACCAGCAGAGAGCCCACAAGCCAAAATTACTGAGCCCATGCGCCCTAGAGCCTGAGCTCCACAACAAGAGAAGCCACTGCAATGAGAAGCCTGTGCACAGCAGCTAGACAGTAGTCCCTGCTCTCTGCAATTAGAAAAAGCCTGCATGCAGCAACAAAGATCCAGCACAGCCAAAAAAATATATATAAATAAACAAACATTTAAAAAAAAGCAACGTCACAAGTAATTTGTTTTACACAAAAACATATGAGATGAAAGAACACTATCATAGGATGTTTTTTAGCAAATGATGACAGTCCACGTTTGTGTTGCAAAATATTCCTGCACTACTTGGTATACAATACCCTGTTTCTATTTGTCCTTAGAAATATACCATGCATTCATCAAAAAAATACTCCATGTCAGGCGTTCCCTGGTGGGCTTGTGGATAGGATTACAGGCTTTCACCATCATAGCCTGGGTTCAATCCATGGTCAGGGAACTGAGATCCTACAAGCTGTATGGCATGATCAAAAAACAGAAAGAAAGAAAACTAAATATACTGTGTGTTCATCTTGAGTTTGAAATAATTTAAAATATACTTTCATACAGGATATGATTGTCTGAAATCTCATAATCTGAGTTCATGTATATGCTCAATTTCACTATCATATTAATAAGTCTAGAGAATGATATCTAGTAAAACTTTCTGCAATGATGAAAATGTTGGACATGAGGTTAACAGTTACATTCTCTCTACATAACCACTTCGTGCTTAATGTGAGTGGGGAAACTGAACTTTCAATTCTGTTAATTAATTTTAGTATAAGTCACATGGGACAAGTGGCTACCATACCAGACAACTCAGTTTCCAGTGTTACTTTTCTCTCTGCGTTTATCTTTTGTTGTTGTTGCTGTCGTTGAGGCCATGCCTCACTGCTTGTGGGATCTTAGGTCACTGACCAGGCATTAAACCCAGGCCCTCAGCAGTGAGAGTGTGGTGTCCTAACCACCGGACCACCAGGGAATTCTGCGCATTTATCTTTTGATCTGTATGTCTCCCATCCTACTTTATACCTTTTTGAAGAAGGATGTAATTCTTGAGTAGTGTCATAAAGAAAAAACTGACAGTCGACTATTTCACTACTGTATCTTCTGTTCAGAAGACTTCACCATCCTTGCTTTCTTATTGTAAAGGGCGGCCTGGTGGCTCAGATAGTAACCTCCTGCAATGCAGGAGACCCAGGCTCAATCCCTGGGTCAGGAAGATCCCCAGGAGAAGGAAATGGCAATCCACAAGTAACGTTTTTCTGTTTTTCGGAAGATCTTGAATAAAGAATAAAAGTCACAAAGTAGCAACCCTAGTAAGTAGTTCAGTTCAGTTCAGTTGCTCAGTTGTGTCCGACTCTTTGCGACCCCATGAATCACAGCACTCCAGGCCTCCCTGTCCATCACCAACTCCCAGAGTTCACTCAGACTCGTGTCCATTGAGTCGGTGATGCCATCCAGCCATCTCATCCTCTGTTGTTCCCTTCTCCTCCTGCCCCCAATCCCTCCCAGCATCAGAGTCTTTTCCAATGAGTCAACTCTTCACATGAGGTGGCCAAAGTACTGGAGTTTCAGCTTCAGCATCAGTCCTTCCAATGAACACCCAGGACTGATCTCCTTTAGGATGGACTGGCTGATCTTGCAGTCCAAGGGACTCTCAAGAGTCTTCTTCGGCACTCAGCTTTCTTCACAGTCCAACTCTCACATCCATACATGACCAGTGGAAAAACCATAGCCTGACTAGACAGACCTTTGTTGGCAAAGTAATGTCTCTGCTTTTTAATATGCTGTCTAGGTTGGTTATAACTTTCCTTCCAAGGAGTAAGCGTCTTTTAATTTCATGGCTGCAATCGCCAACTACAGTGATTCTGGAGCCCCCTAAAATAAAATCAGCCAGTGTTTCCACTGTTTCCCCATCTATTTCCCATGAAGTGATGGGACCAGATGCCATGATCTTAGTTTTCTGAATATTCAGCTTTAGGACTTCTCAAAAAAAAAAGAAAAAACTAAAATTAGTCCACCTAATTCTGATGGTATATGAAAGTTAAGCTTTCTTCACTTTTTAGTTCTGCTGGACTGGAAGCCATAGGTTTTACTTCTTTTTTTCACAGGTACTCCTAAAAGTTAAAAAAGAAATAAAAGGAGCAACAGCAAATGTACTGAGTGCTTATATGTACTGAGCAGTGTTCTAATGTGAAGTGAAAGTTGCTCAGTCGTGTCCGACTCTTTGCAACCCACGGACTATACAGTCCATGGAATTCTCCAGGCCATGGAGTGGGTAGGTCATTCCCTTCTCCAGGAGATCTTCCCAACCCAGGGACTGAACCCAGGTCTCCCGCATTGCAGGCAGATTCTTTACCAGCTGAGCTACCAAGGAAAGCCCAGTGTACTAAAAGTTTTATATATATTTCACTTAACTCTCTCCACAACATTATGAGGAAATATTGGGTTGCCCAAAAAGTTTGTTTGGACATCAGAAAAACCCAAGCAAGCTTTTTGGTCAACCCAATATTACTTATTGTCATCTTTATAGATAAGAAAATTTAGGCAGAGGAAGGTGAAGTAACCTTAATATCACACAGCCAGTCAAAGATCCTACAGTCAGAGGAGCCTGGTGTGCCACAGTCCATGGGGTCACAAAGAGTTGGACACGACTGAGCGACTAAGCACACACACAGTGAAAGATAAGCTAAAATGTCATCCAAGTTGTCTGCAGAGCCACAAAAAGAGCTATTAATTTTTTCAGGTGCCCTGAAGTTTTTTCAGTAACTCTGTACTCACTTCTTATGAATACGACGAAGTATAATAGCATTCTAGGCTCAATGCAATCCTCTTTTTTCCAACTTTCTATTTTCTAGTATTGATATTTTGGTTTTACCTTAAAAAAAATTTTTAAAAATTATCAATAGTCAACCTGAGTAACACACTTCACAGATTCTTTGCTCACAATGTATTCTTTTATCCAATTCCTCCCTCTAGTTTACTATTCTTTCTGCCCAAGAACATCACTTTGGTTTTTGCATCAAGGTTTTTTTTTTTAAATTAATTTATTTTTTAGTTAAAGGATACTGCATCAAGTTTTTTAAGTGATAAACTCAGTTTCTGTGTAAATCCTCATGTTGGGTCTCATTATTGATGATATTTTAAATAGGTGTAGAAGTCAAGATTTAACAGTTATAGTCCCTGTACATTTTGAGGAAAATGTGTCCCATTTTCTTCTGGAAATTACTGTTCTGATAAATATACTATTAGTATGACTGATATTTTGGTGCAGGTACTCTTTTTTTTTTCACCCTTTTTATTAAAAACTAATCTTTTTTTTGTTTTGCAATTTCACTATTGAGCAGTTAGAAGCTGACTTTTTAGAGTATTTATCCTGCTAAGTAATTGTTAATTAATATACAAGTTCAGTGTGAAAACTTAGATTTTACTTCAATTCTAGTAACTAATCATCTCATTAAATATTATTTCTCTACTATTTTATCTAATCTCTTAGTTTTAGAAAACTTCTTTTAGACAGATGTTTAAATCTTTTAACCAATCCCCTAATTTTTTCCCTTCTTATTGCTAAACTTTTGGGTGAATTCCTCAATATTATGCTTCAAAATCACTAATTCTTTCATTGTGTTCAATATAATACATCTCATCTACTAAGTTAAATCATTTCTATAGTGTTCAGTTTTTACATCTATTTGTTAATCTGTTGTCATTTTTTACTGTTAAGTCATGTCTGGCTATTTGCGACTCCATTTGCTTGGTGGGAAAAAAGATCATAGTACAGTGTTTATAGTCTATTTCCTTTTGTGCTGGAGTAGAGGAACAACTGATATTCTCATTCAAGTAAATCCTTAGTCTGTGAAGAACAATCTTCAGATAACTGAATATATTTAAGATTCTCAGGGAGATAAAAGGAATAAATTATATCCTGTAGCCTGCCAGGCTCCTCTGTCCATGGAATTTTCCAGGCAAGAACACTGTAGTAGGTTGTCATTTTCTTCTCCAGAGGATCTTCTCAACCCAGGGATTGAACTTGTGTCTCCTGCACTGGCAGGAGGATTCTTTACCACTGAGACATCAGGGAAGGCCAAATTGGCATGTACTTAATTTTGGTGTTCTTTTATGGATATTACTTATTCCTTTATCTCCCTGAGAATCTTAAATATATTTAGTTATCTGAAGATAGTCTGTGAAGAACAATTTACTTGACTGAGAATATAAACTATTCCCCTACTCCAGACAAAAGGAAATAGACCATAAACACTGTACTGTGATCGCCTTTTCTCCCACCAAGCAAAGAAATGTTGAAGGTATTTCTCTATCAGTACAGAGTGTTTTCTTTCCCTTTTGTTTTTAGTAAAAGTGTTGACCTTTTTCTTAGGGTTAGTTTTTCTTCTGTGTTTTTGAATTCTTGTTCACAGGTTCATCACAAGTTAAAGTTGCATGTGTATATATGGTAGAGGAACACAGGGGTGCTGGTGGGTATGTTTACATGTGTGTGCCTCACCTTAATAGTTTTTGATTTGCTGGCACCTCTCACTCAAGTCTCCCACCCCAATGAAGTTTGTTAATTGCTGCAGATGGGCTCTTCCTGAAGATCCAGTCACTACATCATGGGCAGGTTGGCTCAGATCTTATCTAGGCTTTCACTGCTTCCTTCTGCTGCTATGGATGTTTAATTTATATAAGCCTATAAGCTCTTTCTTGACTCAGCCCCCTAGTTTCTTGAATAGTAAACAAACAAGTAGTGTACCTCCTTTATCCAACCTGCACACCATCCTGAAAGAAAAGAACCTTCAGAGCATCTGCCTGCTTGTAAACAGATTTAAGTAGACTCATGTATTAAGTCCCTACTTAACACACTGTCTTTTATTTTTTTAAGTCCAAAGATGTTTCTATTTTATCAAAAGTAAATGTACTTTTATTCTGAGAGACAGTGCCCAACTGAATTCCAGAGGATATCTCAATTTTATCCTCAATAGTCATGTATGACAAAGCATCATGCGGATGTTATCTAACTGTTAGGTTTTTGCCTAATAGGTGTTTTGGTTTGAATTTCTCTTACTTTGAATGAGGTTATTATTAGCAGCTTCTCAGATGCTCACAAGCCATTTGCATTTAATTTTCTGTGAATTATCTATTCACATCTTTGCCCCCAATTTTTTTTTTATTAGATTGCAGGGCTTTTTAAACTGAGTTTGCAGGACTTATACACAAGAACACCCTTTGTGATATGAACTGCGGATAAGTTTTGTTAGTTCTTAATCTGTATTCTGTTGTATTATGACAGATTTTGGCATTCTGAGTGCTGTTTTAAAAAACTGTGGTAAACAAAACACATAAAACATCAACTAAGACACTTTTAAATGCATAGTGTAGTAGTGTTAACCATATGCACATGTTGTGCAATGGATCTCTAGAACTTTTTCATCATGCAAAAAGGAAACTCTATACCCAATGATAAACCAAGGGAACTTTTCATGCAAAGATGGGCACAATAAAGGACAGAAATGGTATGGACCTAACAGAAGCAGAAGATATTAGGAAGAGGTGGCAAGAATACACAGAAGAACTATACAAAAAAGATCTTCATGACCCAGATAACCACACAATAGTGTCACTCACCTAAAGCCAGACATCCTGGAATGTGAAGTCAACCGGGCCTTAGGAAGCATCACTATGAACAAAACTAGTGGAGGTGATGAAATTCCAGTTGAACTATTTCAAATCCTGAAAGATGATGCTGTGAAAGTGCTGCACTCAATATGCCAGCAAATTTGGAAAACTCAGCAGTGGCCACAGGACTGGAAAAGATCAGTTTTCATTCCAATCCCAAAGAAAGGCAGTGCCAAAGAATGCTCAAACTACTGCACAACTGCACTCATCTGACACACTAGTAAAGTAATGCTCAAAATTCTCCAAGCCAGACTTCAGCGATATGTGAACCGTGAACTTCCAGATGTTCAAGCTGGTTTTAGAAAAAGCAGAGGAACCAGAGATCAAATTGCCAACATCCACAGGATCATGGAAAAAGCAAGAGAGTTTCAGAAAAACATCTACTTCTGCTTTAATGACCACGTCCAAGTCTTTGACTGTGTGGATCACAACAAACTGGAAAATTCTTAAAGATATGGGAATACCAGACAACCTGACCTGCCTCCTGAGAAATCCGTATGCAGGTCAAGAAGCAACAATTACAACCAGACATGGAATAGACCGATTCCAACTCAGGAAAGGTTGTATACAGTCACCCTGCTTATTTAATTTCTATGCAGAGTACATTGGAGAAGGCAATGGCACCCCACTCCAGTACTCTTGCCTGGAAAATTCCATGGACGGAGGAGCCTGGTAGGCTGCAGTTCATGAGGTCACTAAGAGTCGGGCACGACTGAGTGACTTCACTTTCGCTTTTCACTTTCATGCACTGGAGAAGTGGCAACCCACTCCAGTATTCTTGCCAGGAGAATCCCAGAGACAGAGGAGCCTAGTGGGCTGCCGTCTATGGGGTCGCACAGAGTCGGACATGACTGAAGCGACTTAGCAGCAGCAGCAGCAGAGTACATCATGTGAAATGCCAGGCTGGATGAAGTACAAGCTGGAATCAAGATTGCTGGGAGAAATATCAATAACTTCAGATATGCAGATGACACCACCCTTATGGCAGAAAGCGAAGAACTAAAGAGCCTCTTGATGAAAGTGAAAGAGGAGAGTGAAAAAGTTGTCTTAAAACTCAACATTCAGAAAACTAAGATCATGGTATCCGGTCCCATCACTTCATGGCAAATAGATGGGCAAACAGTGGAAACAGTGTCAAAGACTTTATCTTTTTGGGCTCCAAAATCACTGCAGATGCTGACTGCAGCCATGAAATTAAAAGATGCTTGCTCCTTGGAAGAAAAGTTATGACCAACCTAGACAGCCTATTAAAAAGCAGAGACATTACTTTGCCAACAAAAGCCTGTCTAGTCAAAGCTATGGTTTTTCCAGTCATCATGTACGGATGTGAGAGTTGGACTATAAAGAAAGCTGAGTGCCAAAGAACTGATGCTTTTGAATTGCAGTGTTGGAGAAGACTCTTGAGAGTCCCTCGGACACCAAAGAGATCCAACCAGTCCATCCTAAATGAAGTCAGTCCTGAATATTCATTGGAAGGACTGACGCTGAGGCTGAAACTCCAATCCTTTGGCCACCTGATGCAAAGAACTGACTCATCTGAAAAGACCCTGATGCTGGGAAAGATGGAAGGCAGGAGGAGAAGGGGACGACAGAAGATGACATGGTTAGATGGCAAAATCGACACAATGGACATGAGTTTAAGTAAACTCTGAGAGTTGGTGATGGACAGGGAGGCCTGGAGTGCTGCAGTCCATGGGGTCGCAAAGAGTCGGACACCACTTGAGCAACTGAACTGAACTGATAACCTAGTGAATAACAACTTCCCTTTTTCCTCTCCACTTAGTTCCTGGCAACCACCATTCTACTTTCTGTTTCTAAGAGTTTGACTAGTTTAAGACACCTCATTTAAGTAGAATTATGCAGTATTTGCGATTGGTTTACTCCACCCGGCATAATGTCCTCAAGGTTTATCCATGCTTACCATGTGATGGGATTTTTTTTTTAAGGCTGAATATAATTTCAGTGCTGGGAAGTACTGGGGGCAGGAGAAGGGGATGACAGAGGTGAGATGGCTGGATGGCATCACCAACTCGATGGACATGGGTTTGGGTAGACTCCGGGAGTTGGTGATGGACAGGGAGGCCTGGCGTGCTGCAATTCATGGGGTCGCAAAAAGTTGGACACGACTGAGTGAACTGAACTGATAATTTTCATTGTATATATACATATCACGTTTTTCTTTATCTATTCAGAGACTGCTTTTTTACCCCATTGTTTTATGAATTCTGGATTTAATTTAAATGGTCTTTCGCACATCAAAAGTGTAAAGACTTCTTTAATGCTTTCTTCTATTACTTTCATGGCTTTATTTTTCATTGATCCATTTGGTATGTGGGTGAAATTTACAGATTGACGTTCTTTCATACAGCTAACCAGCTGTCCCTAGTTAACTGTTTATTTTTTTCCACAGATTTGAGATGTCACTTTTATTATAGTCTCACATGTATTTGAAAGTATTTCTGCACTTACTATCCTGCTTCACTGACCCATGTATGTGTGTTGACTCGTACCATGCCTGTTTTGCGCATTTCACCTTTATATCTTAATTTCTCCCTCAGTTCTCTCTAGTTCTTCAGCTCTCCTGGTTACTCTTGCCTATTCTTCTCTATTAACTTTGGAATCACCATGTCTTAAAAACTAGTCGACAAACTACCTCAGCGGGAACTGTGACGATGTCATCCCTTCTATCCAGAAAAGATGATACGTCTTTTTATTTAAGGTTTTGTGTCTTTCAATTACATATTTCCGTCTACTGACACGTTTCCACTTTCCCTCATATTTTCTATGATTTCAGCTTAACCTAGGCTGCTATTTTAGTTGATATACAGATAGTCACGTCTATTAAACCTTCACTCCACTGTTTAAGAAATTGTATTCTTTAACTATTTCTTTTTACTATGAACTCCACCTTGTATGTTATGATCATGACATCCGTAAATTTCTTTCACTTTGCCACCTTTTAAAATGTTAAGTTTTTTTTTGTTCTAGTGATTAACTCTCATATTACTGACTTAGAATTCCACTAGATTATTTTTTTAAGATAACTGTTAATTCCTTAATATGAACAATGTTAAAATGAACACGTTTCCTCTTCCTCTCCTTACTTAATTCAATCAATAGCATTACCTTTGCAGTTTCCTTTGAAGTGTTAAACATGTTTATAATTCCATTACTTGATTTGTGATCTTGAATACAGTTTTTGACTACCAGTAATTACAATGAGGTAATCTATAAACTTTCTTCTCTCAAATTTTATTAGTGTTCATCATTTCTACATCATCAAGGTATATAACATTATGTTCTGTCATTATAATCTCTACATTGTTTTAGTCTTTAGGGTTATAGAATCTCTCTCTCTCTATATATATATATATATATATATTCAATGGTTACAACAAATGCTTTTCTCTGATAGCTCTTGGCTGGCTGAAGTTTATACTTTAACAGTTTCCTCAAGAAGGGCTCATATATATACAGCATTCTCTGAGTTCTGTTTATACCTTTCGTACTTGAACAGCATAAATGGATATGAAATTTTTGGCTCTTGCTTTACTTCCTTACTTTGTAAACACTGCTTTAACATATTCTGGTATTGAATGTTATACAAAAATCTGAGGCCAGCCCAATTATCAACCCCTTGGAAAGAACTTTGTAGAGAGAAAGATGAGGGTGGTTGGCTGCCCAAAGGAATCTTTATGACCTTCTGGTCAGTTTACCCTTTAAAGAGAAAAATTTCAGTTCAGTTAAGTTTTAACTGTACTTAAAACAATTTGTTCTGATGCACTGTTCTGGTTTCCTTACCAAAGAGTAAGAGTTGAAAGACTCCTTATTTGATGCTAGGGAGAAAAGCTGATTCGGGTGCATATTGCTCCATGTAAATGTAGCTCTACCTTTTCTTCTGTTGTGAATCAAACTAGGTATTTCTGGCACCAACTCTGTTACTACAAACAAGAGACTTAGCCTTTGAACTTCAAGGTGAACCCTTAAACTTCAATAAATATTTTTAAGTTCACAACTTCTGCTCCTTCTCAAGATGCTTTTGACAGCCTTTAAATACAATTTGGAGTCTACATGCTGTGTCTTTCAGTTCACTGAAAATGGAAGTTCAGGTATTTTCCTTATTTTTAATTTTATGACTTCTATGGAGGAAAGATGTAGAATTATGTAGCTATTATCACGTCAAAAGTCTGACTATTAACTATGTGTGCACGTTTAATCTATCATTATTATCTTCTTCTCTTGGAAAAGGAAATGGCAACCCACTCCAGTACTCCTGCCTGGAGAATTCCGGACAGAAGAGCCAGGCATGATACAGTCCATGACGTTGCAAAGAGTTGGACACAACCGTGCGACTTTCACAACTGTCTTTGGAAAGGTGGGGAATCTCTATGTTGGAACTCATAGGGCCCATTCTGATAGATTTCTTATAGTGTAACTTACAATAGAGAAAAACTAGAAGTGTGTGGATCACAACAAACTGGAAAATTCTTAAAAATATGGTAATACCAGACCACCTGACCTGCCTCCTGAGAAATCTATGTGCAGGTCAAGAAGCAACAGTTAGAACTGGACGTGGAACAACAGACTGGTTCCAAATTGGGAAAGGTTGTATACTGCCACACTGCATATTTAACTTCTATGTAGAGTACATCATGTGAAATGCCAGGCTGGATGAAACACAAGCTGGAATCAAGATTACTGGGAGAAATATTAATAATCTCAGATATGCAGATGACGCCATCCTTATGGCAGAAAGTGAGGAGGAACTAAAGAGCCTCTTAATGAAAGGCAAAAATGAGAGTGAAAAAGCTGGATTAAAACTCAACATTCAAAAACCTAAGATCCCATCACTTCATGGCAAATAGGGAAACAATGGGAAAAGTGACAGACTTATTTTCTTGGGTTCCAAAAATCACTGCAGATGGTGACTACAGCCATGAAATTAAAAGATGCTTGCTCCTTGGAAGAAAAGCTATGACAAACCTAGACAGCGTATTAAAAAGCAGAGACATTATTTTGGTGACAAAGGTCCGTATAGCCAAAGCTATGGTTTTTCCAGCAGTCGTGTATGGATGTAAGAGTTGGACCATAAAGAAGGCTGAGCATCAAAGAACTGATGCTTTTGAACTGTTGTGCTGGAGAAGACTCTTAGGAGTCCTTTAGATAGCAAGTAGATCAAACCAGTCAATCTTAAAGGAAATCAACCCTGAATATTCACTGGAAGGGTTGGTGCTGAAGCTGCAATACTCTGGCCACCTGATGTGAAGAACTGTCTCATTAGAAAAGACCCTGATGCTAGGAAAGACTGAAGGCAGGAGGAGACGGGGACTAAAGAGGACGAGATACTTGGATGGCATCACCAACTCAATGGACAAGAGTTTGACCAAACTCCAGGAGGTGGTGAAGGACAGGGGAGCCCAGCATGCTCCAGTCCATGGGGTCACAAAGAGTCGGATGCTACTGAGCGACTGAACAACAAAGAATTAACCTAACAATAAAGGAATAATAAAATAAATTCAGGGATACATAAAACATATCATGCAGGACTTCCTTGTTGGTCCAGTGGTTAAGAATCCACCTTCCAATGCAGAGGACACGGGTTTGATCCCTGGTCCGGGAGGATTCCACATGCCATGGGGCAACTAAGCCCATATATCACAACTACTGAGCTTGTGTTCTAGAAACCACGAGCCACAAAATCTGAAGCCCGAGTACACTAGAACCTGTGCTCTGCAACAAGAGGTCAGTTCAGTTCAGTCGCTCAGTTGTGTTAGACTCTTTGCAACCCCATGAACTGTAGCACGCCAGGCCTCCCTGTCCATCATCAACTCCCGGAGTTCACCCAAACTCATCTGTTGAGTTGGTGATGCCATCTAACCATCTCATCCTCTGTTGTCTCCTTCTCCTCCTGCCTTCAATCTTTCCCAACATCAGGATCTTTTCAAATGAGTCAGCTCTTCGCATCAGGTGGCCAAAGTACTGGAGTTTCAGCTTCAACATCAGTCCTTCCAATGAACACCCAGGACTGATCTCCTTTAGGATGCACTGGTTGGATCTCCTTGCAGTCCAAGGGACTCTCAAGAGTCTTCTCCAACACCACAGTTCAAAAGCATCAATTCTTCCACGCTCAGCTTTCTTTATAATCCAACTCTCACATCCATACATGACTACTGGAAAAACCAGAGCCTTGACTAGACGGACCTTTGTTGGCAAAGTAATGTCTCTGCTTTTAAATATGCTGTCTAGGTTGGTCATAACTTTCCTTCCAAGGAGTAAGCATCTTCTAATTTCATGGCTGCAATCACCATCTCCAGTGATTTTGGAGCCCCGCAAAAGAAAGTCTGACACTGTTTCCCCATCTATCTACCATGAAATGAAGGGGCCGGATGCCATGATCTTAGTTTTCTGAATGTTGAGCTTTAAGACAACTTTTTCACTCTCCTCTTTCACTTTCATCAAGAGGCTCTTTAGTTCCTCTTCACTTTCTGCCATAAGGGTGGTGTCATCTGCATATCTGAGGTTATTGATATTTCTCCCAGCAATCTTGATTCCAGCTTGTGCTTCATCCAGCCCAGTGTTTCTCATGATGTACTCTGCACAGAAGTTAATTAAGCAGGGTGACAATATACAGCCTTGATGTACTCCTTTTCCTATTTGGAACCAGTTTGTTGTTCCATGTCTAGTGCTAACTATTGCTTCCTGACCTACATACAGCTTTCTCAAGAAGCAGGTCAGGTGGTCTGGTATTCCCATCTCTTTCAGAATTTTCCAGTTTATTGTGATCCACACAGTCAAAGCCTTTTTGGCATAGTCAACAAAGCAGAAATAGATGTTTTTCTGGAACTCTCTTGCTTTTTCGACGATCCAGTGAATACTGGATCAAGTCAAACTGGAAGTGGTCAAACAGGAGATGGCAGAGTGAACATCCACATTCTAGGAATCAGCGAACTAAGATGGACTGGAATGGGTGAATTTAACTCTAATGACCATTATATCTACTACTGTGGGCAGGAATCCGTTAGAAAAATACAGTAGCCATCACAGTCAATAAGAGTTCAAAATGCAGTACTCGGATGCAACCTCAAAAACGACAGAATGATCTCTGTTCATTTCCAAGGTAAACCATTCAATATCACAGTAATCCAAGTCTATGCCCTGACCAGTAACGCTAAGAAGCTGAAGTTGAACAGTTCTATGAAGACCTACAAGGCCTTTACGAACCAACACCCCAAAAAGATATCCTTTTCATTATAGGGGACTACAATGCAAAAGTAGGAAGTCAAGAAACACCTGGAAGAACAGGTAAATTTGGCCTTGGCGTACAGAATGTAGCAGGGCAAAAGCTAGAGTTTTGCCAAGAGAATGCACTGGTCATAGCAAACACCGTCTTCCAACAACACAGAGAAGACTCTACACATGGACATCATCAGATGGTCAACAACAAAATCAGACTGATTATATTCTTTGCAGCCAAAGATGGAGAAGCTCTATACAGTCAGCAAAAACGAGACTGGGAGCTGACTGTGGCTCAGATCATGAAGTCCTTATTGCCAAATTCAGACTTAAATTGAAGAAAGTGGGGAAAACCACTAGACCATTCAGGTATGACCTAAATCAAAAGAAGCAACCTCAATGAGACACCCACACATTGCAACTAGAGAACAGACCCTGCTTTCTGCAACTAGTGAAAGCCCTTGCATAGCAACGAAGACCCAGTATGGCCAAATATAAATAAAAGTTTTAGAAGCGCAGCCACTGATATCCATTTTCAAAGAATACATGCATACATGCATATATATTTATATTAGGAAAATAACACTAAATAAGGAAGAACACAAAATTGTATATACGATTCCAACGAAAATATTACATGATACTACATATATTTCTACATCTTATTATATTTATAGCAAGTAAAAAGAAATGTGTATGTTTTCTCTAGTTTTTTTTTAATTTAACATTTACTTATGTACTTGACTGTGCTGGGTCTCAGTTGCAGCATGTGGGATCTTTAGTTGTGGCATGTGAACTCTTCATTGTGGCATGTAGGACCTAGTTCCCTGACCAGGGATCAAACCTGGGGCCCCTGCATTGGGAGCAAACATTCTTAGCCACTGGATCACCAGGGAAGTTTCCTCTAGGGTGATTGTTGCTAATTTTCAATTTCTCTTTATGCTTTTCTGAATTTTCAAAGTTTTCTTGGGAAATGCATAAGTGATTATTCATTACTTCTTGCTTTCTAAAAGCAGGTAACTGCAATGTAATTAGTAATAATTTTTATGTAACAAATATTTCCTAGAAATTTGTTTTTGAAAAGTTATACATGAGAGATAATGATTACTGATATAGTATAATATAGTAATTCAACCTTTATTCAGGCTGTCTAATCAGAAAGAGATGGATTCTAACCCTATGATTGCCATTTACTTGGTGCTGGGAGTTAAATTTGTTAAACTTCTGTTTTCTCAAATGTAAAACAGGTATATTGTCCATATGATGGAAACTGTTGAATAAAACCAGCACTTAGTGTCTACTTGAAATAAAGTCATCAATAAATGATGCCTATTAACATTACAACTGTGAAAAGTGTGAAAATGTTAGTCACTTATTGTGTCCAACTCTGTGCGACCCCATGGACTGTAGCCAGTCAGACTCCTCTGTCCATGGGGATTCTCCAGCAGTAAAACTGGAGTGAGGTGCCATTCTCTTCTCCAGGGGCCCTTCCTGACCCAGGAAATCAAACCCAGGTTTCCTGCACTGTAAGTAGATTCTGTCTGAGCTACCAGGGAAGCCCTATTATAATGAGAATTATACACAGTTTCTATTGTGTATTACAAATCTGTTCACTATTAGACATTTATTTGTAAGGAAAATACATCCTGGTGATTTTTCAGAAACTTTGCCAAACAGTATTAGCAAAACATTCAGAGTGTAGAACAAGATAAGCTTACTACATAAAATATTATCACATCTTTACTCATATTCCTTCACACATTAAGCATAAATGGACCTACCAACGATTGTAAATGACTCTGGAATATGAGAAGCTATCAAGAAGGCATGGGGGCAAAAAGGAAGTGATCAAATACTTAAGCAACAACTGAGTTCAAAATTTTATAGCTCTGTGTGTGTGTCTGTGAGATTAGTAATGCATGTGAGTCTGTCAAGAGACGAATCATATGGAAGAAAAATAGGCAGCCAAAGTGTGAAAGACTGGGATAAAGGATTTAGATTAATTCACAGGTGGTAGAGGAAAGCCTTAGAGAGACAAAAGAGTGACTAACTCTGACCTCCTTATTGGACAAGAAACACCAACATAAACTGAGAGATGACAGAGTATGCACACCGAGTAAAAATCTCTGCCCTGGTAACTCTTCTATGCTGTTTGTCTAGCCCATTTCCTCTTACTAAGAATGTTATTTTTTCCCTTTTTTCGTGACATACTTAATCCTCAAGATCTTGTTCTAGTACCCACTTTCTCTGAGAAGTCTTTACAAACCATTTTAGCCCTCAGACTAGTTTCCTTAATAGTGGGATTGTTTTTTAAAAACAAATTTGGTAATAGGAACTTAACAAAGTGTTGCGGATCTACTGTATCTCAAAAAACAAACTTGCCGAAGAGTAAGATCAGATTTGTGGTTATCAGAAGTGGGGCACTGGGAAGGAGCAACTAGATGAAAGGGGTCAAAAGACACAAACTTCCAAGAGAGCTCATCACAAGAAAAAAAACTTTTTCTATATCTTTAATTTTGTATCTGTATGAGATGATAGATATTCACAAAAATTATGATAATCATTTCACGGTATATGTAAGTCAAATCATTATGCTGTACATGTTAAACTTATATAGTGCTTCATGCCAACTATATCTCAATAAAACTGGAAGAAAAAATGCAAATATCCCTTTGACTCAATAACTCACTTATATGAACTGAAATCATGATGTAAACATATAAAGAAAGACATTTGTACAAAGATGTTCACTGCAATTCTATCATAGCAAAAAAAAAAAAGTACCTAAATATAAATCAACAGAGATACATTTAATACAAATTGTGGTATATTCACATAATGGACTGTTCAACTAAAAAAGACTGAGACAACTTTTTGTATTGTTATTAAAAAAAAAAAAAACACCCAGGATATATTCAAGCAAAAAGAAAAACTTAATTTATAAATTATTACATAGTGTGGTTTCTTTTTAATGAAAGAAGTATGTGTATTTATATATACGTGTTAAACAAATTTAAAAGTAAACACAAACATATACAAATACAATTAATAGTTATCTCTGGGGAACAGAAGTACAAAGGAAAAGAACTGACTTAATTTTAAAGTTTCCTATAATTCTGTATCCATTAATTCATTTAGGAATCATTTGAAAATTTCTAGAGTGCCAGACACTCATGATTTATACCACTCACTTGGCCCTTACACATTAAATATCTTTTGAGGTATTTCATATTTGTTTATCCCACTGAGCCATAAACATGTTGAAAGCAAGCTTCCTTTCCCATAGCCAACAACTATAAGCACACATGTTTACAGATGCACGTACACGTATAAGTACTTTCTACAAGGAATGAACAGGCCCTTATCAAATTCACAACAGTGGTTGTTTCTGAGAAGGGTGAGAATGAGGAGGGGAATGGGATGGAAGGTATTTTTTTAAAAGAGGATTCAGTTCAATAAGCTATATTTTATCTCAAAAAAGTTTTTTAATAAAGACTCATATAGGGACATCCTAGGTGGTCCAGTGGATAAGTATTCGCCTACCACGAATTTGATCCCTGGTCTGGGAAGATTACAGATGCATATACTACAACTACTGAGCCACACTCTAGAGCTGGAGGGCTGCAACTTCTGAAGCCTGAGTGCCCAAGAGCCCGTACTCCACAAGAGAAGCCACCTCAATTAGAAGCTTGGGCACTGCAACCAGAGAAAGTCCGAGCACAGCAATGAAAAACCTAGTGCAGCCAACAACAACAAAAAAGAATGAATAAAATTTTTCAAAAGACTCATATACTGTATGGTAAATAAGTGTAATTTTTTTTCCCAGTCTTTCATTTGTGTTACCTTTGTTTTTAGCACCTCTCTTGCATAGAACTTTCAATTTATTTTGTATAGTCAACCTCCTGATGTTTCTTTAATGACTTCTGGATTTTTTTGGCCTTGTTTATACGAAAAGTACTTTCTTCTTATTCTTCTATGGTTAAACAAAAACACTGAGCTCTTACTAGGAGGACATTATGCTAAGTGAAATAAGCTTGTTACAAAGGACAAATACTATTAAGTATCTAAAACAGTCAAACTCACAGAAGTAGACAGTAGAAGGGCCGGGGAAAGAGGAAATGGAGAGCTGCTACTCAATGGGTATAAAGTTTCAATTATGAAAGATAAATTAAGTTCTCATAACCTGATATACAATATCTTGCCTATAGTTAACAATACTGTATTATATACTCAAAATTTTGTTTAAAAAGTAGATCTCATGTTATACCTAATTAAAAAATATTTGCACTCTTTAATCATTTGGAATGTATTTCTTGTTACTGTACAAAGTAGGAAATTAACTGAATGTTTTTCCAAAGGAATAATCAATAGTCTCAATATCATTTAGTGAACAGTAAATCACTTCCTTATTGATCTGAAATACCACCAGTATTATAAACGGACACTTGAATTCACAGTGAAGAAAAACTCACAGCATTAACCAGTTTTTATGCATCTGAAATTAATTACACTGGGAATCACCACATGAACCTGTCATCAACATGGTTTACCTTACACTGCATAGTAAAATTGCTTTTTCCCTCCAACCAGTCACAGCCAAAACAGGAAAAAAAAAAAATTAAGTCAATCAGTAAGAAGTAAAGCATAATTTTATTTTCATGTTCTTTTTAACTAAGTATTCTAAAAAAAAGAAAAAATTAATTTGTTTAAACTAAGGAATTACAGAAAAGTTTATCAGATCAATAAACTCAACAAATCACTAAACTGAAAAATGAACAGAATGAAAATAAAATTCCAGAACAAGAACAGATACCACCATCATTACTGACTGGGAGTGAGGAAATCTGTGTTTTAATTCCAACCTGAACAAATGAATAAACCTCAAGAATTGGCTCTATTGTTCAACTGCCAACATTCTATCATTTCTAATTTGCCATCTCTAAGATTTAATTAAAACACCTAATACTAACAACCGCCACCAAAGAAGTACCTAATCTTTACTGAGATGTTATTTATACCAGTATAGGTCCTTAATCTAACTTAAATTCATTTTTCTCTAGCTATCTTCTAAGCACACAGAAAAATAACTGAGCAACATTTTTAAGACTTTCAGTCACGTGAAAGTAATTTTTTTTAAAAAGCTGAAGTATAGTTGATTTACAAGGTTGTGTTAATTTCTGGTATACAACAAAGTGATTCAGTTTATATATATATGTGGATGTGCATAGATCTTTTTTATATTCTTTTCCATTATGGTCTATTATAGGATATTGAATATAGTTCTCTGTACTATAAGTAGGGCCTGGTTTATCTTTTTTATATGGATATACAGTAGTTTGTATATGCTCATCTAAAACTAATTTATCTTTCCCACTGTCTTTCCCCTTTGGTAACCATAAATTTGTTGTCTATATATGTGAGTCTGTTTTGTCAGCAAGTTCATATGCGTTATATTTTAGATTCCACATATAAGTGATAACATATGGTATCTGTCTTTCTCTTACTTCACCTAGTATAACAATCTCCAGGTCCATTCATGTTGCTGCAAATGACATTATTTCTTTTTTTTTTTTTTTTTCAAATGTCTGAGTGCTGTTCCATTGTGTATATATGCCACATCTTCTCTCCCTATTCATCTGAAAATGGTCATTTAGGTTGCCTCTGAGTTTTGGCTATTGCAAACAGTGCTGCTATGAACATCAGGTTGCAGGTGTCTTTCAAATTCGTTTTCCCTGTATATATGCCCACAAGTGGGATTAGTGGATCATATAGCAACTCTACTTTTAGTTTTTTAAGGAACTTCCATACTGTTTTCCACAGTGGCTGTACCAATTTACATTTCTACCAAATGTGTAGGAGGGTTCCCTTTTCTCCACACCCTCTCCAGCTTTTGTTACATATAGGTTTTTTTTAATAACAACCACTTTGACTGGTGTGAGATGATATTTCATTGTTGTTTTGATCTGCATTTCTCTAATAAATAGCAATATTGAGCATTATTTCATGTGCCTGTTGGCCACCTGTGTATCTCCTTTGGAGAAATGTCTGTTTAGGTCTTCTGCTCATTTTTTGATTTGAGGTGTTGTTGTTACTGAGTTGTATGAGCTGTTGGTATATTTTGTAAATTAAGCCACTGCTGGTTGCATTGTTTGCAAGCATTTTCTCCCAGTCTGTAGGCTGCCTTTTAGTTTTATGGTTTCTTTCACTGTGTAAAAGTTTCTCAGTTTGATTAGGTCCCATTTGTTTACTTTTGCTTTTATTTCTATTGCCTTGGGAGACTGGCCTAAGAAAACACTGGTACAATTTATGTCAGAAAACACTTTTTGTCCATGTCCTCTGTTTTACTGTGTCATGCCTCATAAAGTCTTTAACCCATTTTGAGTTTATTTTTGTGTATGATGCAAGAGTGTTTTAACTTCACTAATTTTCATGCAGCTGTCTAGTTTTCCCAACAACACTAACTACAGATACTTTCTTCTCCATTGTATATTCTTGCCTCTTTTGTTGAAGGTTAACTGATTGGTAGGTATGTGGGTTTATTTCTGGACTCTCAATTTTGTTCCACTTATCCATATATTTGTTTTTGTGCCAATACCATGCTGTTTGGATTCCTGTAGCTTTGCAGTATTGTCTGATGGCTGGGAGAATTACACCTTCAGCTTTGTTCTTTTTCTTCAGGACTGCTTTAGTAATTTTGAGTCAGTTTATGGTTCCATATAAATTTTAGAATTATTTGTTCTAGTTTTGTGAAAAAAGCCAAGGGTAATTTGATAGGGATCACATTAAATCTGCAGATTGCTTTGGGTAGTATGGCCATTTTAACAATATTGATTCTTCCAATCCAGAAGCATGGGATATCTTCATTTCTCTGAATCATCCTCAGTTTCCTTGATCAATGTTACCTAGTTCACAGCATCTAAGTCTTTCACATTTCTTGATCAGGTTTATTTTTAACTTTTTTAAATGCAATTTTAAAAGAAACAGTTTTTTACTTTCCCTGAAAGTAATTCTTAACTTACCACTTAGCTTGTTCCTCTTTAAGATAACACGTTTTCCTAATACATGTTTTTTCCCAACCATTCCAAAACTACTGTGATACTATACCATGTGTTTACATGTGCACACATACATTAGGATGATTCATTGAACTATATACCAAATCACTTTCTGCTTAATTCTTTTGGCTCAACCTTTCTTAGTTACTACTCATTTTTTGGTTATTTCTTCAAAGATTGAAGCCATTTGTTTATTCCTTTTTTCTTAGACTACTCAAAATAATTTGACTTCTATTTTCAGTTTTTTAAGTACTCAACCTTATCACCGTTCAAGAACTCATCCATGAAGTTAATATGCTCAGTCACTTAAATCAGTGATTCTGTGAACAAATCTGAGTCCAGGAGAGGGAAAAGAAATAGAAAGAACCATTTAGTAAGTATCTATTTCCAAATGTTTAGCGCTATTTTTAAAAGTTGTAGATTCCAGACAATACAACTTTTAAAAAGTTCTCCCAACTGCCACAACATCAATATGACTCCTTCATAAAAGAATAAAATGTTTTATTTAAATCTGGCTCTGTTGTTCTTGTTCTCTCTTCAACTACCAAAAGTCACTAGTACAGAAAAATACTTTACATTTATCTGTAATCAGTTCTTCATAAAACCATGCTGATTATTACCTAGAATCTACATTTAATGACTGATTTGCCTTAAACCATATTAGCGTATGTTCATGCTCAGCTGTGTGCAATTCTTTGCAGTCCTATGGGCTGCAGCCTACCAGGCTTCTCTGTCCATGGGATTCTCCCAGCAAGAATACTGGAGTGGGTTGCCATTTCCTACCTCAGGAGATGTTCATGATCCAGGGATTGAACCCAAGTTTCCTGCGTTTCCTTTTGGCAATCAGATTCTTTACCACTGAGCCACCTGGGAAGCCATAAACCATATGCTTCCCTGGCAGCTCAGAGGTTAAAGCGTCTGCCTGCAATGCAGGAGACCTGGGTTCAATCCCTGGGTCAGTAAGATCCCCTGGAGAAGGAAATGGCAACCCACTCCAGTATTCTTGTCTGGAGAATCCCATGGACAGAGGAGCCTGGCGGGTTACAGTCTATGGGGTCACAAAGAGTCAAACATGACTGAGCGACTTCACTTTCACTTTCTAAGGAGATCAGTCCTGGGTATTCATTGGAGGGACTGATGTTGAAGCTGAAACTCCCAATACTTTGGCCACCTGATGCAAACAGCTGACTCATTTGAAAAGACCCTGATGCTGGGAAAGATTGAGGGCAGGAGGAGAAGGGGACGACAGAGGATGAAATGGTTGGATGGCATCACCAACACAATGGACATGGGTTTTGGTGGACTCCAGGAGTTGGTGATGGACAGGGAGGCCTGGCGTGCTGAGGTTCATGCGGTTGCAAAGAGTTGGACACGACTGAGCGACTGAACTGAACTATAAAAACAAAACAAAAAAGCCGAACAGTTCACCTCATTCAATGAAAGTTCTAGTGTATTTTGAGGAAAACACTTGTTTTCTCCTGGTTTAGGTTTATAAAGACTATAAGAAATCAGAAGACTAGTCAGGTGAGCGTTGAGATGAGTTAATTCTGAATTTAATTACTAAATTTAAACTTCAAAGGTCAATATTTTTTGAAAGACATTGCCCGGTTTTTATTCATTCCCAAACTCATTAGATCCCACAATCTAAAACTTCTGTGAATATAATATCTTAGAAAGGAAAGGATGTGGTTTTTTAAAAAACTGGCAACGATGAAACGATTTCCCTTAGCAATTTCTGTTTGAACTTAATTAACTGATAGCCATTAATTTCTTCAGCGCTAATACCAGTTTTATGAAAAGAAAATATTCTCCCATATAAAATTATCA
This sequence comes from Ovis canadensis, assembly GCF_042477335.2. Classification (NCBI taxonomy): domain Eukaryota; kingdom Metazoa; phylum Chordata; class Mammalia; order Artiodactyla; family Bovidae; genus Ovis; species Ovis canadensis. Next base: position 76,719,186 of record NC_091247.1, on the reverse strand, counting down.
AATAGTCATGAACCCTTACCACCAGGGTACAAAACAAGCATCCATCTGTTGTGAACAATAATAAATCTTTTATTCGCCTAATTATTCAGTTCGTTTGCACACTAAATTTCCATCTTTCATCATTCAGTCAGGCATGCAAATTGAAATTTTATTTTTATGTATTTACTACCACAATCTACTGTTACAGACATCCTGGAAAGACAGAATCATTGGCTCAAACTTCCAAATATCAAATTTTGTTTTAAATTCTGAATTCTGACTTTCTGATCATCAGTTATCCTCATTTCCTATATATGATACAGTTATATAACTATCCTAAAGTTATAACAAATATAAAAACCCAAAATGTCCATAAGCAAGCATTTAAAACACACTTGAAAAATGTAGTTTTAAGCTTTTATTCACATTTAAAATGATCCACGTGGGGACTATGTCATCAAACCAAGTAGAACTTCACATCACAATTAGAACTACTAAATTCTTAAACACACACACATACTCCTCCCCCTTCCAGATTCCATACAGTCTTTGAAAAACAAAAAATTACATGAAGAATTAAAAAAATCACCTCACCCCCATTATCCTAAGACATTATTGTTAACATTTTACCAAACAATTTTAGACACTTCACAATATCAAAGTACACGTTCCCAGTATCGCTGTTTATGCATATGTTATCAAATTATGTCTATGATTGGTATGTGACATTTTTCTAGCCCTCTAAAACCAGACAACTTTACAGACTCAGATTAAATTCACTACCTCCAGATCTCCCAGCTCAGTTTTTCAGCATTAAAGACTTCAGCTAATAGGTTCTCAAACCAAATAACTCAGAAACAGAGAACAGGTTCCCTGTGAGAAACAGCAATAGAGATACTGAGACAGAATCAGAAAAATCCAACAAAGCATCCTGAGAGTTACAACTACTAGGTATGTGGGATTACAGATGCTATGAAAAACCTGAAAGTGTTGTTTATTTCTGCAATTGAGCTTAAATTCTAGCAACACGATCTAACTTTAACCTATTCTCAGTTTCTGGATGTAAGGGCAAAACAATGAATGTAATGAAGAAGGACAAATACCATGAAAACAAGATGAATGACTCCAATTCTGAGTAGTTTCCTTTACTTGGTACATGTTTCTTTCTCAGTTACATCAAAGCGCCACAACTTGGCTTAATATTTAGGTTGCAGTAACTTTCTAAGTGTGGCACAAAGGTAATTCAATGAATAACTAAAGGGTAAAACATACAGTCAAGAGTAGGGAGTCATAACAAAACTTTATCTTAATAGCACTGAAATGAAAAATCCACTAAGAGACTTTGGTCTTGCAAACTGTCTAATGATAAAGTTACAAATGAAATGCCAGATACACACACACACTCATTCTTTAAAAATATATACCAGAAGACAATGAAAACAGTATCAACCCACTTATTTACAAGACATCTTGATCTGAAATGCTATTTACATTCAGTCTCTAGAACAGTACCACCACCCAAATTTAGATCTTGCTGATTTATATCGGTAACGCAAATGATACAGGAAGGGTTTCAGAGCATTTCAAGAGTCAACTTATTTAAAATCTCCTAATTTAAAAAAAAAAAAACTACTGCAAAAATGAGAAACCACTGCAGAAAAAAGTATAAGAAAGCCACTTTGAAAAGCTCCTATCCCTACCAAATTTAACAAGCAACAATTACTGAATGTGGCTATATGTTAAAATAATAAGATAAAACAGAAAGGAAGGTGACAATTTTCACACTGCTTGTTGCAGACAAGAAAGAACAACTGTGGTACTAACGCCGGACTGTTAAGTGCTGAAAGAGCAGACATGAAATAACGAAATCTCTTACTCCTCTGGTATCTAAGGCTACTGTATCATCAGTTTCAAGCAAGTAGTTCCTTAAGAACAGAGGCCATCTGTCATTCTCAGGGGGTACTTGTATCATAGAGTGTACAAGCTTATAAATCACTAGCACTTCAGCACAAGCTTTCACTTGATGAAGAACTTATCAATGATGCTGGCAGAGGCACTTTTACACCTTCTTCCTATGTGAAAGGAATGAAGAGATCTGGTCAAGGACTAAAAATACAATTCTGAAAGCAAAATGTGCCACAATTTTTCTGTGAAAGTTTTATAATTTAAAAATAAGTTGAATGTAAGACAACAAAGGATGACAAACTACACAAAAAAAGAAATAAAATGAAATAACTGACTAAGCAATATCAAAATATTTTCACAGGAGTTAAAACGACAAGTTTAAAAAAGTAGTTAGAAACAGTGTGAACTAGTAACAGTAGTTAGAAAAAGTAGTTACAAACTGAAATGGAGAATCAAAAATATTTATGGCAGTAGTAAAGAGAAACAACAGTTTTTGGAATGAAGACTCAGAATCACATATTAAGCTCCACATTAGTTTTAAAAATTCTTAAATATAAAAAACAAGATTTCCCCTCTCCTCAAAATAACCTAACCTATGATCTTTGGCAGAAAAATTTATGCTTTTGAACTATGATGCTGGAGAAGACTCTGGCAAGTCCCTTGGAGAGCAAGGAGATCAAACCAGTCAATCTTAAAGGAATATTCACTAAAAGGAATGACACTGAAGCGCCAACACTCTGGCCACCTGATGGAAGACCCGACTCTTTGGAAAAGAGTTGCTGTTGCTGGGAAAGAGTGAGGGAAGGAGCAGCGGGCAACAGAGGATGAGATGGTTGGATGGCATTACCAACTCAATGGACATGAATCTGATCAAACTTCAGGAGACAGTGAAGGGGTCTCAAAGAGATGGATATGACTTAGCGACGAAACAACAATGATCTTTGGGGAAAACTTCAGCATATTAAGTTGATGGGTAAGCTTCCTAACATTGGATTGTTAAAGGAAGTGTGTGTGTTAGTTGCTCAGCCATGTCCAACTCTTGTGACACCATGGACTGTAGCTCACCAGGCTCCTCTGTCCATGGGATTCTCCAGGCAAGAATGGAGTGGGTTGCCATTGCTTTCTCCATGTTAAAGGATACACAAGTGAAAATATCTAAAGATTTAAGAAAAACATTAGTATCTGAAATAAATTGTTGTAACAACATAAGGGGCCATATCCATATTTGTCTTAAAGCTGTTTTATCTTCCATTTCTTATAAAGTAAATAGAAGTTTTGCCCATCTAGGATGTTGGTAATATTTTATTTCTTGATCTAGGCATTACTGATAACACAGACATGTTCATTTTGCAAAAAGGCAACAAGCTGTATCAGTGATTTAAAAAGTTCATAAAAATTATTTCTACAACTTGAATTGTAGAATTTCTAATTGTATTTCTACAACTAATTGTAATACTTAAACTGTATGTCTACAATTTAAATGTAGTTATATTTATATATAGTACATACACATACAGATTATATAAAGTTATATATTCATATCCATATGCAAGTTGCTCAGTTCAGTTGCTCAGTCACGTCCGACTCTTTGTGACCCCATGGACTGTAGCCCACCAGGCTCCTCTGTTCATGTACAGACAGTTTCTAATCCAGATCACCACTGCTAATGTAAATGACTTACACATATTGTCATTTGTACCTGCTCAAATTCTTTCTCTTTTCTCCAACTCAAAATTATTCTTTTGGGGGAAAAAAAGTAAAACTTCAGAAAAAGCTAAGGTTCAGAAGTACTTCATCAGGGAAAATAAACATGTAACGTAAGCGATTCTTGAAAAAAAACTTCCAGTCTCCCTCTCCTCTGATGTGCTCATTTTGCCTGTGAGAGAGCACTCCTTCCTACAAAGTCTTTCTCCAAATTGCTTATTTCTCCTATCAATTTTACTGGGCTTAAAGTATCAAAATTTGACCAAATAATCAGTTTCTTCAAATTGCAAATCCATTTCAAAGGATTAAAAAGATATCAGTCACTCACACACAACCTTTCTGGGGCTTCCCAAGTGGCACAGTGGTAAAGAATCCACCTGCCAATGCAAGACACACAGGTTCGATCCTGGGGTTGGAAGACCCCCTAAAAGAGGAAATGGCAACCCACTCCAGTATTCTTGCTTGGAAAATTCCATGGACAGAGGAGCCTGGTGGGCTACAGTCCATGGAGCCACAAACAGTCAGACATGTCTAAGGACACATACACACACAATTTTTTAAAAATTGAGGCACAGTTGATGTACAACTATTATGTAAGTTTCAGGTGTGTTATATAAGTTTCAGTGTATGACACAGTGATTCAAAGTTGTGTGTCCACTTCTAACTAATAACTGTAAGAAAGTTCTTCTATATAAAGAAGAAAAATGAGCAATTCCACAATTTCTTTTATCATACAGTTTGCCAAAAATACTAAATTCCAACATATACTGTCTTCACCTATTCTCATTTATTTAAACAAGTCTTCTTTGATCTTCTCTACCACAATATAAACTTGAATGACTCCCATTTGCCATTGTTAAATTCTACTCACATTTTCTTTTTAAAAAAATGTAGATCAATTACTAGTAACATACGCTGCCACCAGGGAAGCCCACACACACACACACACACACACACACACACACACACCCAATCCTCAAGCTACAATAGGTGACTATGTCTTTCCTTTCCCCCACTTGCTTACTCCTAAGTGTTAAGAGCCTCATAAGGCCCTGTGTTCTTACACATACATACATACGTATACATACACACACAATTATATAGTATGGATGCAAGATACAAAATCAATACTTGAGTGCAAAAAGAGTTCTCTTATCTAAACTCAAGTAAAGTCAGCAAAGGCTAAACTGATTCAAGTCAGCCAGCAACACATCGTACTAAAGAAACCAACACCAAAGGCTGAATTCACATAGTTCCTCACAAACTTTCAGCAGTCAAAGATTGATACAACCCAACTCAACCATCTGGAGAAGGCAATGGCACCCCACTCCAGTACTCCTGCCTGGGAAATCCCATGGGCGGAGGAGCCTGGTAGGCTGCAGTCCATGGGATCATGAAGAGTCGGACACGACTGAGCGACTTCACTTTCACTTTTCACTTTCATGCATTGGAGAAGGAAATGGCAACCCACTCCCGTGTTCTTGCCTGGAGAATCCCAGGGACAGGGGAGCCTGGTGGGCTACCGTCTATGGGGTCAAACAGAGTTGGACACGACTGAAGTGACTTAGCAGCAGCAGTAACTCAACCATCTGAGGATTGGAACGTACACTACAAGAAAGCTAGATTACCACCATTACCAGAAAAATAATTCTAAAGCAGTTTCTTACCCCATTTCTACTACTCAAATTATTTCTAAACTTTGAGAAAAGTTGCCTTTCCTCACAGAAAAGATGAATGGCACCTCATCTCTAATGAGATGTGAAAGTATACATTAAAAAAAAATTTTTTTTTGGCCACACAGTGCATGCAGCATGCAGAACTTCCCTGATCGGGGACTGAACCTATGCCTCCTACATTGAAAGTACAGAGTTTTAACCACTGGGCCACCAGGGAAGTCCCATTAATGTTTTAAGGTTTAGCCTCCAGTTGACAGCGTTTAATAATGTTTTCTCCTCTGTTGAACACAGTCATACCATTTTCCATTTGCTAGAAAAGCAGAACATTTGATAATTGGATTTTTAGAACCTGAGAGAATAAGCAACTAACTTACATGATATGATATAAGTTTGCTTTTAATCATACTATCTTACTTGCGCATCTTTTAAAATAAAAAAATACACAACATATTCATTTTCAAAGTAAATATTTTCAGTATTTGCCTTCAATTAAAATAAATTACATAAAGGAAGTTAGTTGGTTTCATTTCTCTATTTTCTAAGGATTAAGTTCAAGCACATGTATTAACCAAACTTATATAAAAACCTCAAGCTATGCATGTAAAGACATCAAGTTATGCATGTAAGGACACCAAATTATGGTGAGAAAAGAGTACTTAGTCTACAAATCTGCCAAAATTCCTACTGAAGTCTAATTTAACTCACATTTTTTTCCTTTCTGAAATAGTCCAGTCTATAACTATGAGCTAAAAAATGACTTAATACCCTTTATTCATAACTTATGAGTAATTCAAGGGAAATCTAACCTTCTTTGTACAATGACTGCTTAGTGATCTCATCAACAAACTGGAAAAACATGCAGGCCAATCACTGCAATCTCATCTGGAAACATGAGGTAAAATTATGATCAGAAAGCTACTTAGAAATGTGAAACCAAATGATTTAACTATCACTGGCATCGTACTACTATATCAGCCTTCGATCAGATAGGTAGGATAGGACAGGAGACCGATGTGCTGCAAGGGTTAGGAGATTCTTTTCTCTGGAGGTGATGAAGATATTCAGTCAAATGTATTTCAGTATCTCCTTTTGATGGAGACTAGGATATATAAATCATTTTTGAAATTCTCTGCTACTTACTAAGTATGATCACTGCTGTGTCACAGTCATCGTACAGAATTGCTAAGAGGGATAGTATATAAGAAGAGTATCTGGCACAGACTCTAGTACTTAAGAAACAGTCATGTTTATTACTCCAAATACCCATTTCTTCTGTTATTCTTTTTTCAAAGACTATTTCAACTCATTAGGTATAAGATTGCTGATCTACAATTCCAAGTCAGTCTCTCTGAGGTTACGCCGCATCACCTGGGCTGCATTTCGGGATATGTCAGAAACTCTCTGGTGACTCATACACACTTTATTTCTTCGGTTTAGGTTTATAAGTGGCTGCTTCTGTGCCATACTATTATTTTCAGTATTTAAAAGAGCTGCTATTTATTGAGCATCTACTATACACTAGGTACTTCACTATCTCATATCTTTAAATTACTGTCAGACAAGTGTTACCATCCTAATTTTAAAGATAATACAGTAAGACTCAGAGTGGTTACACTTCTTGCCCCATGTCACACACACAGCTCATTAGTGGTGTGGCTAAGTTTAGCACCTACCTCTAGTTAGCTCTAACTCTGAGCTCTTCCCAACATACTATCTCCAATTGTCTCATCCCTTATATTTTACGCCTTTATAAATTTGCTTTCAGAGGATAACAACTACAATTTGGGAGTACTCTGCTTACAACCTCACATAACCAGTTTTCTGGAAGACAAGAATGCACTTTCAATGACTGATAAACTTGAGAAATGGAAGGTCTAAAACAGAATAACCCTTCAGAGACCAACGGGACAAGATAAGACACAAAACACAAGTAACTTGCTAGGAATAAAAAAGAGAACAGTTAAGACAGTAAGAGACCTCAAGGTGAAATAACTTATTATTATAAATTACTTCCAAAATTAAAACAAACAGAGGAAAAGACAGAAAATACTCACTAGCTTTGAATTCTGCCAAATTTAAGTTCAGGGATTCTCACTAACAGGTCAGATCTACTGGTCATTCTTGCCTTACCTGATAGGTCTTCAAGCTGGTTAGCCTTTCCTTGGGTTTGCCAGAATTTCCAGTTTAAAAAAAAAAACAACAAAAGGCAAGCAGTATAGGGACAGGCCTTAGGCCTTACCAGCAGAACTCTAACTTCAGTATTGTCACTATTGCATTTCTATTCCTCAAATAATTTTTAAGTGTTGAGAAAACAGCACCGCACCCCCCCTCCCACCCGCCACCACACACACTAAGTGGCATTCCTCTTACGGATGTAAATATTTCGAAGGGTTAGCCACAAGATGGAAGAGCAGTGACTCATGCTACTTAATTCCTAAAAGAGGAAAAATCAGATTCCTTGTCCAGAATTCTTCTATCTGGAAAGATTGCAGAAATTCCTTATTCTGTAAGTAGTAGGGAGAAACGACAGGTAAAATATAATGGGCTAGGACAACTCCACAGCAAAGTGTAACTAGGACGCATGACTAGAACACTAAAGAGCTTCCTGACTGCTCCACAGAATATGCAGCCACTAAGGAATATTTTCTGTAATACTATATATACACCAAATTATTTTAAAAGCTCACATAAAAGAAAAAAAAGGCAACAACTATAAATCCAGGATCATAGGTGAGATTTTAATCTCACAAATAGGAGATTATACAGAGACTGATTACATTTTTACTCTATATGATTATTTCAGACTAGAAATAGCAAAATCCATTAATATACTGTTATAATTCATTAAATTCTTGAACTATATATAACCCAGTTAAAATTTCAACATTTCAACTTTATGAATTTGCCAATAACTAGCAAATTACACTTATTTTTCAAAACTTTCATATCAAGATTTTCAGAAGTCAAACTCCATCTTTTATTAAAACATAATAAATGAGAAACTAGTAACATAGTAATCAATAGGTTGATTCCAGGTAGGAAAATTTGGGAGCTGAAGGCAGTTGTAGGAAAGAGACTTTTGAATTTTAAATCATGTGCATTTAATACCTAATCAAAGTAATCAATTTCAACTAAAACCTAAAAATGCTCAGAATACATAGCACGTCTGCAGATGTGTAAGCGTTCCTCAGATATATTTCTAAAACAAGACTGCCAAACAGATTTCATGATAAATTCAGCAGAACAAGTTGCAAAAACTCATTCAGGATTTTAAAAGAAAATATATAAAATCCAACCCCACATACTTTCAGTTTCACTGAAGCTGGAATATATTATCAAAGGATTCCTATGTGGAACACAAATTATTTTCTACTAGCTAAAAGTGGTATGTGAAATCCTAAACCCAAGATTTAAAATAAAAGCCTAAAAATGCTAATGATTTGTATTCCATCTTTAGACAGCAGACCGTTTCAGATAACATGCAAGAAGACAGCATTCCATGGAACACCCAGGCTGATTATTTCCCATTTGGGGTGTAAGCAAATCTCCTGCCTTTAAAAAGTCCTCATAAGATTTCACTCCATATGGTTTGTTTCTCTCTTTTTCAAACACTGGCCATTACAACACTCAAACATATATACATTCTAAAAGGAGGTATCAAGGAAATTTTTAAGACTAATTAACCTGTGGGCAAAGAAGCAACTAAAAACCAGTTCCAACAGAATTTTTGCTTGAAAAAAATACTTTCCTATAACTTACTACCACTCAAAAGCCTAAAGTCCACTCTTTACATGAAATAAGTGATTTTATATACAGATTGAGTTAACTTGTCTTAAAACAGTGAGTCTCACTTCAGTTCCCTACTCTGAAAGCTCTCTGATCCACTATTATGTAACTCTATCCAAAATTCTAATGCAAGAGTTACATATCCATTAAAAGTTGGCAAAAACTAAAACGGGCCTATGCATAAGCTTAGCTGTAGGTTCCTTAATTACCTTGTTCAAAATTATGAAACCAGGTACATTTTCAAACCAACAACAACCAAACCTTTCCTATCCAAACCAGAAATAGTGACACTTTGCATACTTTGTAAAACTGTTAAGAGTATTCTTCTTGGCTAGCTTCTGATCATTATGCAAATTGTACATTTAAAATTAATTAAAAATGCCAATTTTCAAAGAATTACCATTTTTTACATAACACTAGCAAACTTTTTCTAATTTTAGTCTTTTAATTCATCTTAAGGCCATTTATTTGCCCTCCAAAAAGACCCATAGCATTTTCCCTGAAGGCTAATCAGCACTTCTTTTCCTCTCTGTGCCAACATAGAACAGTTTCTACTAGCAGCAGCAAAGCAACAACAATTCTACAGTGAATCTGATTTACCATTTGGTTGGGTACATACTGAAATTCTGATTCATGAACCTCTTAGTCAGTTTATGGATATCAATGAAAAGAAAAATGACACTCTGGCATGTGACCAAGTCACTCTTACTTCAAAAGGAAATAGACTTCAGAAGCTAATAATTTTAAACAAATTAAGAAAAGTGATCAAATATAAGACCCTCAACTAAGTTGAAAATACACACAAATGAAAAGACTCAGAATTAACATTTAACAATCAGACTAACTTTGGCTGAAAGAGTCTGATTCACTGTTAATGTAATTAACAAATCAGTACATCTTGAAAAAGCTTACTTCTAGCAATAGAATCCTTATTACCCTATAATTTCAACCCAATGCCATTGCTTAAAAAAAAAAAAATTAGTCAACTGTATTACATATAGTGTCAATTCTGAGACTTTATTATTTGAATGAAACAGGAGAACCCTGATATGCAAATACAAAAGGAAATGATGAAACTGTACTTTTAATTAACAAAAAAACCCTGTAAATGTATCAAAGAAGTATTAAAACACATTTACCAGTAATGTAGCACAAGACCTCTAACTGGCTTGAAAGATCACATTCTTTCAAGCAACGTATAGCTTTCACAAGGACTTCTGTAACAGTAACCAGTGAAAACCGTTTAAACTATTTTTCAATTATCATCTCCCTCTTTCATTTGTTCGGTATTTTGATCATGCACAACAAAGAAACAATTTTTAAGGAAAGAATGTATAATTTTCAAAAGGCATTTAATCTTAATTCCCTCAGCCAAAGGAGGTGTGACAACCAACGCACGTAAAATTAACCTTAATCCGCCAACGAAAACACGCAAAATGTCTCCTAACAATTCCCCTCCTCCTTAAAACAACAACCGTACACATAAATATGGTATTGACCTCCACCTCCACTGAGAGTAGCTGATTAATAAACAGAATAGTTAAATTTGGAGATCAAGGTGCAACACCCCATCTCCGAAACCTCCCCGAATAACATCATCAAAGTAGAACTGAACATTAATTTTGCTAAAGCAAGAATCCAACCCCCGGGAGCCTCAGCCCTTAGACAATGGTGGTTACCAGACAGAGCTGCACAGTTGGGTCCAAATGACACATTTCACTAGGCCCTGGACACAACACACACAGGCACAAACACACGCACTCTCTCTCACAAGGGGCCAATTCTAAGGAAGGGGCGTTCAAATCCCACTGGGAGACGGAGGGGCAGCATGGTGGCGTGGGGGTATGCTAGGGGAGGACAAGCGAGAGGGGAGTCGATAGAGCGGAAGGGTAACTGCACCTCACGCGAGGGAGGGGGCTGGAAATGGCCGATGGATTCTATATTTATTTATTTAAAGGTCTTAATTTAACGGGTCCTTCCCAGGGGTTCTGTAACTAAAGCCAAACTGCGCAGCAAACATTATGAGGTCGGGAGAAGAGTCGCCGCTCCCCCTACCCCGTGACTGGGGGGTGGGGGGGGGGCGGGTGAAACAAGTTCCCCGGCCAACACCACCGACCACTCCAACTCCCCCTCTCCCCTCCTCCACAGGAAGGGGGAGGCTAACAGAGAAAAGGGGGAAAAACAAGTTCCCCAGCCAGCCCTAACCACCCGATCACTCCCAGTTGTCCCCCCCATCTTCCATTAGAAACAGGAGACCAAACCGTGGAAGGCAGCCGAAAAAGGAGAGATCCCACCCTTCGCCTTCCTCCCACCCACCAACATACTCCTGCGGGGTCCGTAAGCGAGCTCGAAAAACAGAGGGATGGGTCGGGGGGAGAGGGTGTCGAGCCCCCGAAACCAAACAAAGCGCGGCCTGAGCTAAGAGCCCAGGCGAGTCGGGAAGCCGCGGCTTTTCCTGCCGGCCGGGGCCCGGGCTGAGCTGACACTGCGGCACCGGGGGACCCGCCTCCGCTCTGCCTCCCTTCTCCCACCCCCCAGGCGCACAAGCCGCCCCCGCCCGCCCCGGCCTCCCTCCCCGCGGGTCCCGCCGGCCGGGCGCCCGAGCCGGCGGGCGGCGGGGAAGGAGCGCGGCCTTACCCCGCTCGCCGGCGTTGTTCCGCTCCTGGGGCAGCGGCGGAGGCGGCGGTGGCGGCGGCGGAGGCTGTTGCTGCTGCTGCTGCGGCGGCGGCGGAGGCTGCTGCTGCGGCGGCTGCTGCTGGGGCGGCTGCGGCGGCGGCTGCTGCGGGGGCTGCTGCTGCTGTTGCTGCACCGGGCGCGGCCGCGACACTCGCCTGGGTCTCCGGTTGGCGGCTCGGACGGAGTTCATTTGCCGGGCTGAGGTGGCGGCGTTGGCGGAGGGACACACACACACACACACACACACACACACACACACGCACACGCACCGCGAGCTCCGGGGCGGGAGAAGGGGGTGGGGAGAGGGGGGAGGAAGGAAAGGGGGCGAGGGGAAGGGGAGATGGTAAGGGCGGAGGGGCGAGCGGGACCCCGAGTCAAGAGAAAGGCCCGCGGAGACAGACAGAGACCGAGCGAGGCCAGGCGGGCGGGCCTGACGCACGGGCAAGGCCGAGGCCGCCGGGCGGGGCGGCCGCGAGGGACGGAGACAGAAAGACGGGCAGAGCGAGAGAAAGAAAGGGCGTCCGCCCGCCTGGGGATCCTGAGGCGAAGCGCGGCGTCGGCGGCTGAGGACACAGACCCTGGTCCCGCCGACTCCCGAGCGGCGTCTCCGGCGGCGGGGGGAGTGGGCGGGCGGGTGAGGAAGGGAGAAGGAGGAGAAGAGAGGGAGAGAAGGGAGGGAGGGAGCAGGGGGCGCCTGGCTCTTTTTTTTTTTTTCTCTTCCTCCCCCCCACACCCCCTGAAAGAGATTTCTGAGAGGAATTTTTTCTCTCTTTCTTCGGCCTCTTCTCTCTCCTCCCCCCCTTCTCTCCTCGGCGAAGGGGAAATGAGTGTGAAGGGAGGAGATAGGGGGAAAAAGAGGCGTCGTCGTTCCTCCTCCTTAAAGGAGCCTTTCCTCCTCCTCCTCCTCAGCCCCGTCGCCGCTGCTTCTGCTGCTGCTCCGTGGCAGGAGGAGCCATTGACACCGCCGGAGCCACCACTCGCCCAGTCGGTCCCTCCCCGCCGCGGGGCTGGCCAGGGGCGCGGGGGAGGGCCGTGGAGCGGCGGGGGGAGGGGCAAATGGGCGGGGAAGAAGAGGGGCGGGGATTCCGGCCAAGGAGCCAACGGGAGGCGCTCATACAACCTTTGGGCCAATGGGACCTCTGCTCTTATCGCCAAGTCCCTTCCTTCAACGCCCTGTTTCCTCTCTCGGGTTTCCTCCCTCCCCCGCTAAGGAGGTGGGGGAAGGAGGAGAGGGGGAGTGTGGTGGGGCGGGTGATAATGGGGAGGTATCAGGGCATATAATAGAGCGGGGGGTGGATGAAGAGAGCGCTAGTGCGTAGCGACGATTCTAGGAGAGGAGGTGCTCGGAGGAAAGGGCGGGGGCTGCTGATGTAATGGGGAGAAGTGATTAATCCTTCGGTTCGCCGTTTCAACCTCTCCCCGCTCCCGCCCCCATCCGATTTTTTAAGCGGAAAAGTAGAGCGAGGTAGCCAATCTTTGATAACTGGGGTTTTTTTGTGGTAGGTAGGTTCAAACTCTGAGCTGTAGGGAGCGCTAGAGATTCTGTACCCTTTAGTTCAGCTGAGGGTATTTGCTAAACCTTGAAGATCCACTTTACCGAGCTTTGAGCTCGGGAACCGAAGTTAGAAGTCGGTTCCTACTTGTAGTCTAAAAGGAGTCATCTAAATCTTGAAAAGATTGTGATCAATAGGGAATAGACCTTTGGTCAGTTTACTTATTGAAGACGCGGACTCTATAAAGTTTGGGGAAATAATAGGTGAGAAAAGAGAAGTAAATGTGTTGAGGTGGTGATTGTTTATGTGATAAACGTTTTAATTTTTTAATTTTATTTTTTTTTTAGATCTCAGAAACTCAGAAGAAAAGAAAAGCCCCAAGGGGAATTATCTTTTGTGTCTGTATCTGGTCCCCTCGAGATAATCTCTCCCCAGGGAAAACGTGTTTTAATTCCCTCGCTGCTGTTGTGATGACTGAAAAAGTATCCTTTCTCGGTTCTTTGGCTCTCTTTTGTTTATCACCTTATGGAAATGGTAAAACTAGCAATTTACCTGATTTTCGATCTTAGGTGATTTCTTTCTTATTTCAGTTTGACCAGGTGCTCTATCTTAGGTTTGAGATGGATGACTAAGTGGTTACAAAGTACAATAAGAGAAGCAGGGGTAAGAGCCGGGTAGTGTGTGTTTTGGGAGCGGAGAGGAACAGTGAGAACCACTGTTGTGTCGGGTGTTTGAGTCTCTGACTTGATGTATGCCTCTGGGCAAAATACTTTACGTTTCTAGCTTTCAGGGTTCCCTCCCTTTCAATAAGAATTTACTTTGAATTACATAATACTGTTTTTAATTTTAAAACATTCTCTGATTTTGGGATGAGCTCTCTTTGGTCCTGACAATGGAGAAACTTAGATCTAAGTTTCCTTCTCAAGAAAAATATCGAGGAGGGAGGCTTACAATGAAGAACTGCAAATGTTTATGGTGGTTAGCAAGGTACAAATGGGTACAGTTTTATATTTGGTTCAAATAAATGTAGCAGGAAAAAAGGAAAACTACACGCTATTGTACATATTATAAGTGGATCCATAACTCTTTATTTTTTCTAAAACTTTACTTTTTTCCAGCATGCATTTATTGGTTTCTTCTGTGTATGTATTGCTATGTAAGGTGCTATGGGAGATAGCAAAAAATAAAATAAATTGCAAAATATGGGACATAGTTTGTATTTTTTTTATGGTAGTTGATTTAGTTAATTCAGATGTACAGAGAAAACATAGCTTATTCTCTGTAGCTTATCCTTCTTGAGTCCCCATTTTATCCCTTTTCTTTTATAGGTAAGTACTGAATCTTACAGATTTCCCCACTTCCCTGTCATCCAAGATACACATGGGAGTTGAGGGATTTTGTGTAAAGTGTACATAGACGGAATGTCGCATCTTCAATATCCTAGATTTCCAAGTTGTAATTAATAAACTTGGAATGATAGTTCTCTGGCCATGTGGCAGTAAGATGCCTTATTTTAACAAAACCAGTATATTATGATAATTTTCTGATAGGTGGAAGTAAAATGCCTTGATAGTGCTTTTTTCTAATTCACACAGTAACTAGTGGGCTGGTAGAAGCCTGTGGTATGGGAAGGTCAGCAGGACATCAAGGGAAAGCCCTGAGCCACGCATGCCAGTCCTTGTGTTGTCCTTTACTTGTGGAGCGTCTGGTGTAGTCCGAAAGCAGAACTGCTAGCCTCAGAGATGGAACTGCTCCCTGTGTCCTTTCGAGAAGTTGTGCTGCTTCCGCACTGAACCATATGCCTTATACACTGCAACTTCTGTCCTGACCCCAGGCCTCCACAGGTCCACTGATTCTCATGATGCCATTCCATCTTCTCACTGAAACGTGAGAACTTCTGGTTTCCCAGAATATCCCACTTAGGCCTTGATGAGCCAGAAACTTTGCTTCAAGCTCATCTACTGAGCCACCTCCCTTCACCAATGTTGCATTTTTCTCCCTATGTCATGTGGAACATGCCATTAAGCTGAAAGCAGAGATCCTAGCAGACTCAGCCTCTCACAGGCATGCCCAAAGAAGCAAACCATTATCCCCATTTTTCTTGGATTTCCCCATATCTCTGAATATTTCAACTATATACTTCCAACTCTAGTTTCCACATTGAGAAGGGACAGGAAGTAAGCACACTGAGTCTGATTACCTCTTTCTGTCCCCCTTTCTTCTTTCCATGATCGCTTAGGGCTATAAGAGATGGATTTTTCTAACACGACATTGTAAAATACATATTTTAATTAAAAAGTTTTTTAAAAGAGATTATTTTTATTCTTGTGACAAGAGCTTTCGTCATGTACCACATCCTCTTCATTTTTTGTTATGACTTCTACTGTGCTCCCTTTTTTGGAGCCATGATGGCGGATGGGATGCAGGAAAGCGTTCCATTAACAATAATGGAATATCTACTGGGAGATATTAAAAAATATTATCCTATCATATCTCTGGCTCCTACATATTTTTAGTTTATCTTACAAAAGCATTAAACGTTAGAGACTTCTTTGTGTAAAAGTGTTTAAAGCCATCTTAAGTTAAAACTTGGGAGTTGTTAGAATAGGCCTTGGAGATCATTTAATTCTCATGTTTGTATTTGCTATATATGGAAACTAAAATTCAAAGAAATGAGGCGACAGAAGCAAATCCCATAACTACTTAGTAGCAAAGTTAATGCCTGACAATCCAGTGCCCTTTCTGTTCACAGATATTATAGACTTTTAATTCTTCCAGTGAAACACAATATATTCCAAATGGTCTTAGCCATCGCTAGGTCCACCTGTGTTAGCAGATAATCCGGTCAGTTAGCTGCCATAGGAGGTATATGTGAGAGAAAACAGCAGAAAAACATAAAGGAGATTTTTATTTGGGGGGTGGGGGGGGGGTGGGTAGCAGTCTTCCAAATTATTTCAATATACACTTACCATAATTTCAGAGGACTGAGTTCCCTCAGGTTTGCTCGCTCTTCAAGAATATTTGTTTCTCTCAACTAATTACTGGTGCTTAACAGGTTTGTGTACTTAAAATTATTTGTTTATAAAACATCACAATAGGAGTGTGGAAAAAATAAGCCCTTTAATCATTTTAATACCTGGCAGGTGATATTTACTGTGATTTTTAAATGATAATTTTTACCATTTCAAAGATTCAGCTTCCCCTTTCCTTGTCATTCCATCATCTAGTCTTAAGCCGTCAGTACTCAAGTCAGTTATATAAGACACCTGAAAGCTGCTCATCCCTTTTATGTCATTTAGGAAATTAGTTTGATCTGAATATGGTTTTCCTGAAGGAATAACCAGCTCTGTTTAAAATATCCTTGTTAGAGTATGAATGACTTATCTCACTAAGCTGCAAAAAGTCATTCTTTAGTACATGCTCAGATAATATTTTATCAATTAGTAAGTGAAAATTAACTTGGAACTAAGAATTTAAATTCAGTGTATATGTGGGAAAACCTGGTAAGCATGCAATCAAATGATCCTCATAACAGAGGTTATCTGTAAAAAAAATTATAGAATCTAACTTTAATACCTTTCCCTGTGGAATAATAGAGACATAGCGCTATCAAAAGAAATTATGTTCAAGATTTAGGATGGGCTGTGATAGACCACTGTAAATCTTTTTATTTTTTTTGCTTTTAAAAGGAGAACCCAATTTTGAAGTATTGAGAAAAGACTAGGCCAAACAATAAAACGGTGTTATATTATGGAAGGACTGGTAGATGACTGAACTGTGGGCAGATGTAAATGAAAGACGGTGACAGAGCTCTGCTACCTGCTGGCTCTCTGACCTTGGCCAAGTTACTTCACCTCTCTATGCTTCAGTTTCTATGTCAGTAATATGGGAGTGATAATAGTCCTCATTTCATGGGATTGTTGTGACGATTATAAAATGCTGAGAAGAGTGCTCAGTATGCAGTAGGAGCTCGATAAACTATTAGCCATTATTGTCACTGCTGTTGATACTGATGTTATTTCATGCATTCCTTGATGAGTTTCAAGATTACACAGACATTATATGTAGGGAAGCAGGTATGGCTTGGAGAAGGCAATGGCACCCCACTCCAGTACTCTTGCCTGGCAAATCCCATGGACGGAGGAGCCTGGTAGGCTGCAGTCCATGGCGTCGCTAAGAGTCAGACATGACTGAGCGACTTCACTTTCACTTTTCACTTTCATGCACTGGAGAAGGAAATGGCAACCCACTCCAGTGTTCTTGCCTGGAGAATCCCTGGGGCGGCAGAGCCTGGTGGGCTTCCATCTATGGGGTCACACAGAGTCGGACACGACTGACGCTACTTAGCAGCAGCAGCAGTCATGGCTCTTGTTATAAGGAAATATGACTAGAAAATGGTATTAGGGAAATATTTTAAAAGAACAAGGAAGACAACACCAAAAGGAAAGAGGCAAAGCAACAATCAGTAGAGATCAGGCATGGGTTGAAACTGACGTCAGGAGACCTATTTAGGCTGTTTCCACTCAAGCAGTGTTTGGACTGAGGATCTTGTGGCAGATGCAGAATATTCTTTCACTATGGGAGCCTCTGAAGAGGCAGTTTATGGAATATGTCAGGAAACAAATGCATGGACCTAGAAAGAGGGAGGAAGGGAAGTGGGAGGGGAAGGAAAAAAAAGACTGCAGCTGGCGTTTTATCTGTGTTATTGAAAAATTGGACTCATTTAAGTGGTATGTTGGGCTTCCCTTGTGGCCCAGCTGGTTAAGAATCGACCTGCAATGTGGGAGACCTGGGTTCGATCCCTGGGTTGGGAAGATTCCCCTGGAGAAGGGAAAGGCTACCCACTCCAGTATTCTGGCCTAGATAATTCCATAGACTCTATAGTCCATGGGGTCGCAAAGGGTTGGACACAAATGAGCGACTTTAACTTTCACTTAGTATGTTAAAATTTAAAAATTCACTTAGGCCTCCCTGAAAGGAGTAGGAATTATGGAAAGAAATGGAACATAGGTGGAAATAGAAATAGCAGTAAGTAATACAACCTAGATAGTATATTCAAAAGCAGAGACATTACTTTGCCGACTAAGGTCCATCTAGTCAAGGCTCTGGTTTTCCCTGTGGTCATGTATGGATGTGAGAGTTGGACTGTGAAGAAGGCTGAGGGCCGAAGAATTGATGTGTTTGAACTGTGGTGTTGAAGAAGACTCTTGAGAGTCCCTTGGACTGCAAGGAGATCCAACCAGTCCATTCTGAAGGAGATCAACCCTGGGATTTCTTTGGAGGGAATGATGCTGAAGCTGAAGCTCCAGTACTTTGGACACCTCATGCAAAGAATTGACTCATTGGAAAAGACTCTGATGCTGGGAGAAATTGAGGGCAGGAGGAGAAGGGGACGACCCAGGATGAAATGGCTGGATGGCATCATGGACTCGATGGATGTGAGTCTGAGTGAACTCCGGGAGATGGTGATGGACAGGGAGGCCTGGTGAGCTGCGATTCATGGGGTTGCAAAGAGTCGGACACGACTGAGGGACTGAACTGAACTGAACTGAACTGAATACATGATGTAGCACAAGTTACTCAAGGACTAGAGAATTTGAAACATGAAGATGGTTGTAGAGGAGCATGTACCAGAGGATATATGAGAGCCTCTATGATCCTGAGATTATGGCCTCTACAAGCATCCATAGAAGCTTCAGATTCAGGAATTTGTTGAGAGTGATCCAGCTAAGACACATTTCAGGAAAGAAGATCTTGGAAGCAAGGTTAATAGACCTAAGGAGTTCTAGAGCAGGGTATAGTGGTAGCAGCTGTGTCATAAAGTTTAAAATTATTTGAGATCCTACTGGAGATAGACAAATACCCAGAGAAGATCTGCTATAAGGCTATAAGCGTGGATTATAGGGTTGTCTATTATTAAATGTGTAGTGCTGCATTCACCATGGAAAGGGAAGCCATGTCACTCAACTGAGACCAGGCTCAATTTAACGTGGGCTTCCAGGCCAGAAGTACCAGACTCCAAGGGAAATGGAAATAGAAGTGTTCAAAACATGGGAAGGATCTCAAGAGACATAAGGAAGATTTGGGTGTGATCTAGTAGACATTGAAGATGCTGCCACTGTAAACCTCCTCATGGATCTGTACCCAGTTGGGCCCTGTGCCCACTCTTGAGTTAATCTCTGGCAAGCATGAGAGGATTACTCTTAGGCCAATCAGAATTTCCCCTGAAGCTTCAGAGGTGGTCAGCTGGATGGAGGAGATGTGGATACCTTTTTGGAAGCAGGAGAAAGACACTATGTAGAAAGTCAGCTCTGACCTTATTAAAAGCAATTAAGTTCTATGTCACAGTTAACCTCCTGATGGGAAATGTATCCGAGCTGAATTTAAATTCACATATAGTAGTTGGAAAACTGACATGTTCTAATAGGCATCTTGGCATGGCAAAAAACAGAATGATATTCTCCATTTATTGTTGCCTTTTTCATTATTCCCCTTCTCCCAGATAATTCTTAGTCTGCCGCAGTCTCTGATAGGCAACAGCAACACGGATCTATATACTGGGTTCTAGGAATATTTTGTTTGCAAGATATTGTTACTGCCGGAGTCACATTTGCTTTTACATTTATGGGATACAACAGTTTCAGGTGGATTACTTCAGTTTTGATGTTACTGAAGGTGCTACACCCATGTAATGGAAGAAGGCTCAGGGTGCAGTGGCTGCTGAAGGAACCCAAATTCCAAGGCATTTGAGCGAGAATCTTCTGACAGAGACTGAAAAGATCTGGAGACCAGAGAGAAGAGTAGTCAAACTTTATGGTCTTCTGAATTTAACTTACTATAGGAAGAGTAGTTCATTTTGGACTTGAATTTCTGTAGTAATTTAATAATGGCGAGTAAGTAAGTAAGTAAGTAAAGTCACTCAGTCGTGTCTGACTCTTTGTGACCCTGTGGACTGCAGCCCACCAGGCTCCTCAGTCCATGGGATTCTCCAGGCAAGAATACTGGAGTGGGTTGCCATTTCCTTCTCCAGGGGATCTTCCCAACCTAGGGATCGAACCTGGTTCTCCCGCATTGGAGGCAGATGCTTTAACCTCTGAGCAACCATTCTTTGTTGTTTTATTTGGACTCGTAAGAGTAATCTCTGTTGACCAGTTTGGGGCAATATTATTAGTCATAGTTTCAGATGAGAAATAAACTAGGGAGTGAATATTTAGTCTAGGGTGCAGAACAGTCTTGAAGTTAAATTAATTAATGACCTGTTTTAATTCATTTTAGGAGGACTAATTTAACTGTGCATTTCATTGGCCCCAGGAAGTTACAGTGAGGAGAAGTGGTAATAACTGAGGGAGCTGCTGGTCTGTCCTAGTTGGACAATCCTGACTGAACAGAGGTTTGATTATTAAGGCCTGTTGTTAAATAGAGAATAATGGGGTATGTGGGATGTTGGTCAGTATCTCCCCTTGCATTTCTGCCGGAGCTCATGAAGGAGGAATCGTCCATCTAAGCTTCTGTCTCAATCTACCCTCCTATTAGATGTTCTATATGGAAGAAGTGACTAGTCTGGTCAGAGACTGGGGACACTTTCTAGAGGAAAGAAAGGTGACATTGAAAGATGCTTTCCTTCTGTATAACTCCTAATGCCTGCTTTTTCATAAGCGAAAGCCAAGGAGAAAAGGAAAGATATAAGCATCTGAATGCAGAGTTCCAGAGAATAGCAAGAAGAGATAAGAAAGCCTTCTTCAGTGATCAATGCAAAGAAATAGAGGAAAACAACAGAATGGGAGAGACTAGAGATCTCGTCAAGAAAATTAGAGATACCAAGGGAACATTTCATGCAAAGATGGGCTCGATAAAGGACAGAAATGGTATGGACCTAACAGAAGCAGAAGATATTAAGAAGAGGTGGCAAGAATACACAGAAGAACTGTACAAAAAAGATCTTCATGACCTGGATAATCATCTAGGGTGTGATCACTCACCTAGAGCCAGACATCCTGGAATGTGAAGTCAAGTGGGCCTTAGAAAGCATCACTACAAACATAGCCAGTGGAGGTGATGGAATTCCTGAAAGATGATGCTGTGAAAATGCTGCACTCAATATGCCAGCAAATTTGGAAAACTCAGCAGTGGCCACAGGACTGGAAAAGATCAGTTTTCATTCCAATCTCAAAGAAAGGCAATGCCAAAGAATGCTCAAACTACTGCACAATTGCACTCATCTCACATGCTAGTAAAGTAATGCTCAAAATTCTCCAAGCCAGGCTTCAGCAGTACATGAACCGTGAACTCCCTGATGTTCAAGCTGGTTTTAGAAAAGGCAGAGGAACCAGAGATCAAATTGCCAACATCCGCTGGATCATCGAAAAAGCAAGAGATTTCCCAGAAAAACATCTATTTCTGCTTTATTGACTACACCAAAGCCTTTGACTGTGTGGATCACAATAAACTGTGGAAAATTCTGAAAGAGATGAGAATACCAGACCACCTAACCTGCCTCTTGAGATATCTGTATGCAGGTCAGGAAGCAACAGTTAGAACTGGACATGGAACAACAGACTGGTTCCAAATAGGAAAAGGAGTATGTCAAGGCTGTATATTGTCACCCTGCTTATTTAACTTCTGTGCAGAGTACATCATGAGAAATGCTGGACTGGAAGAAGCACAAGCTGGAATCAAGATTGCCGGGAGAAATATCAATAATCTCAGATATGCAGATGACACCACCCTTATGGCAGAAAGTGAAGAGGAACTAAAAAGCCTCTTGATGAAAGTGAAAGAGGAGAGTGAAAAAGTTGTCTTAAAGCTTAACATTCAGAAAACAAAGATCATGGCATCCAGTCCCGTCACTTTATAGGAAATAGATGGAGAAACAGTGGAAACAGTGTCAGACTTTATTTTGGGGGGCTCCAAAATCACTGCAGATGATGATTGCAGCCATGAAATTAAAAGATGCTT
The DNA here is from genome assembly GCF_042477335.2 of Ovis canadensis. Taxonomy (NCBI): domain Eukaryota; kingdom Metazoa; phylum Chordata; class Mammalia; order Artiodactyla; family Bovidae; genus Ovis; species Ovis canadensis. The sequence goes on along the minus strand of NC_091247.1, from coordinate 76,697,012 downwards.
ACTCCTTGGAAGAAAAGTTATCACCAAGCTAGACAGCATATTCAAAAGCAGAGACATTACTTTGTCGACTAAGGTCCGTCCAGTCAAGGCTATGGTTTTTCCAGTAGTCATGTGTGGATGTGAGAGTTGGACTGTGAAGAAGGCTGAGCGCTGAAGAATTGATGCTTTTCAACTGTGGTGTTGGAGAAGACTCTTGAGAGTCCCTTGGACTGCAAGGAGATCAACCCTGGGATTTCTTTGGAAGGAATGATGCTAAAGCTGAAACTCCAGTACTTTGGACACCTCATGCGAAGAGTTAACTCATTGGAAAAGACTTTGATGCTGGTGGGGGTTGGGGGCAGGAGAAGAAGGGGACGAACAAGGATGAGATGGCTGGATGGCATCAGTGACTCGATGAACGCAAGTCTGAGTGAACTCCGGGAGTTGGTGATGGACAGGGAGACTTGGAGTGCTGGGATTCATGCAGTCGCCAAGAGTCGGACACGACTGAGCAACTGAACTGAACTGAACTGAACCACAGGAGCAGCAGGCTGTTGTACACATATTCTCTCCAGTGTTAGTCACTTGGTCATGTCCGACTCTTTGTGACCCCATGGACTGTAGCCTGCCAGGCTCTTCTGTCCATGGAATTCTCCAGGTAAGAATACTGGAATGGGTTGCCATTCCCTTTTCCAGGGGCTCTTCCTGACCCAGGGATCAAACCCAGGACTTCTAAACCTAGGCAGATTCCGAGCTACTAGAGAAGCCATTGGAGAAGGCAATGGCAACCCACTCCAGTGTTCTTGCCTGGAGAATCCCAGGGACAGCGCAACCTGGTGGGCTGCCGTCTTTGGGGTCACACAGAGTTGGACACGACTGAAGCGAGTTAGCAGCAGCAGCAGGGAAGCCATGTTGTAAGCAAATCAAGAGGTGGGGTGGGAGTGGAGGAGTGAAGGTGGACTTCTGTCCTCAGGAGGCCTGATCCTCCTCCTTTCCCCACTTGATTCCCGAGTTCATGGGTCTGACAGTCCAGTGTCATCCTGGCACCTGGTCAAATATGTGGACTTCTGCAGCTTGGCTATTAATACCTAAGAACTTGAGTCTTTTTCTTACCCTCACTCTTACTCTTCTCTCTTCTGGCACACTTGAGGAAGTCACAGAACTTAGATTTGGGATTGGAAAAGCCAGAGGCCTCACTTAGGTCTCTTGGCCTCCACCCAACCTTGACTCAAGCTTTAAGCTGGACATTTCCTGCTTACTAATGAAATCATTCTGGGGTTCTCACTGGGACAGAATGTAAGTATGCCTACTCCCTCAGGTAAGCCAGCCAGAAGAAGAAGTTGGGGGAGGGTTTGAGTTTGGAATTCTACCCCAAATTTCTAATACAATTTTTTGGGACAGATGATTATTTTCTACATTTTAAAACCATGGAGGGACTTTCCTGGTCTAGGGGCTAAGATTCCGTACTCCCAAAGCAGAGGGCTCAGGTTCAATCCCTGGTCAGGGAACTAGATCCCGAATGCCACAACTATTAGTTCACATACTGCAACTGAAGATCTTGCATGCTACAACTTATTTCCTGCAGCCAAATAAATAAATAAATTAAGCCATGGACATGTCTTACTGGAGGTTGTGGTTGTTGGGCTCAGAAATTCCCAAAAGAAAAATGAAGAAAGAATAAGAATTTCAGAAAATTTAGAACTGTTTTTGTGACATATAAACTATATATATATATCTGTGTGTGTGTATATATATATATATATATATATATATATATATATAAAACTTGTAACTATATTTTGAACAAGATTTTTGTGGCTGTAATTTAACTCTATGCTGCTGTTCAAGTTATAAGTGGTACAAAAAATGTAAAATGAAGATAATTCCAAATAAGTGGAAATATTGTTATATTCAGTGCATGTAATAAATTCTTTATTTTAACCATAAAGAGCTATACATTTTATATTAATAGAAAATGAATTTTTCTCTGCCCTCAGCTATTTAAAGAATATTGGCTTGAAGGAGTGCCAGATTACTCCTCTTCCCAGGGCTCCCATGTGACTTGAGCCAGTCCTTTCTCAGTCTTTCCCTCTATCATGTGTCTGATGTTGCTTAGCTTGTGCCACCTACTGCTCAACTCTCAAACTCCATGGCTCTTTCTGAAAAGATTAGTAATTATAAGGGATGATGGAGGTGGAGAGGTAGACAAGGGTAAAAACTGAAAAGATAAGGAAACCCAGCACACACCTATGAGAATGACCAAAATGCAGAACACTGTCAATACCAAATACTCGGGAGCATATGGAGCATCAGGAGCTTTTATTCATTGCTGATGGGAATGCAAATGGGTACAGCTTCCTTGAAAGACTATGGCAGTTGATCTTCCGTGGTGTCTCAGACAGTAAAGAATCTGCCTGCAATGCAGGGGACCCAGGCCTGGGTCAGGAAGATACCCTGGAGAAGGGAATGGCAACCTTCTCCAGTATTCCTGCCTGGAGAATTTCATGGACAGAGGAGCCTGGTGGTCTGTCGTCCTTGGGGTCACAAAAGAGTCAACACAACTAAGTGACTAACACTTTCACTTTGGCAATTTCTTACAAAACTAACTATATTCTTACTATATAAGAGTGTGATCCAGCAATCACACTCTTCAGCATCTACCCAAGGGAACTGAAAACTTACCTCCACACAAAAACCTGCACACAGATGTTTATAGCATCTTTACTCATAATTGACAACACTTGGAAGCAATCAAGATATCCTTAAGTAGATGAGTGCATAAATAAACTGTGGTATATCCAGGTAATGTGTGTGTGTGTGTGTTCTCAGTTGTGCCTGACTCTTTGTGACCCCATGGACTGTAGCCCACCAGGCTCTTCTGTCCATGGAATTTTTCAGACAAGAATACTGGAGTGTGTTGCCATTTCCTTCTCCAGGTGATCTTCCTGGCCCAGGGATTGAACTCACATCTGTGTCTCCTGCATTGGTAGGTGAATTCTTTACCACTGTGCCACCTGGGAAGCCCAGTGGAATATCAGTCAGCACTAAAAAGAAATGAGCTATCAAGTTGTGAAAAGACATAGAGGAACAATCAGTTCAGTTCAGTTCAGTTCACTCGCTCAGTTGTGTCCGACTCTTTGTGACCCCATAGACTGCAGCATGCCAGTCTTCCCTGTCCATTACCAACTCCCGGAGCTTACTCACGCTCATGTCCATTGAGTTGGTGATGCCATCCAACTATCTCATCCTCTGTCATCCCCTTCTCCTCCCGCCTTCAATCTTTCCCAGCATTTCTGTCAGATGAGTCAGTTCTTCACATCAGATGGCCAAAGTATTGGATTTTCAGCTTCAGCATCAGTCCTTCCAATGAATATTCAGGACTGATTTCCTTTAGGATGGACTGGTTGGATCTCCTTGCAGCCCAGGGGACTCTTAAGAGTGTTCACTAACACCACAGTTCAAAACCATCAATTCTTCCATGCTCGGGTTTCTTTATGGTCCAGCTCTCACATCCATACGGGACTACTGGAAAAACCATAGCCTTGACTAGACGGACCTTTGTTGGCACCTTAAATGTACATTACTATATGAAAAAAGCTAATATGAAAAGGCTACACACTTGTATGATTGCAACGTTATGGCATTTCTGGGAAAGTTACAACTGTGGTGATGGTAAGAAAATTAGTGGTTGCCAGGGGTTAGGGAGGAGGAGGGGATGAATAGGCAGAGCACAGATGATTTTCAGGGCAGTGAAACTACTCAGTATGTATATGGATTCATGTTATTATACATTTGTCTGAACACATAGGATGTACAACACCAAGTTCAGTTAGTTCAGTTCAGTCGCTCAGTCATGTCCGATTCTTTGCAACCCCATGAATTGCAGCACGCCAGGCCTCCCTGTCCATCACCAACTCCCAGAGTTCACTCAGACTCACGTCCATCGAGTCAGTGATACCATCCAGCCATCTCATCCTCTGTCGTTCCCTTCTCCTCCTGCCCCCAGTCCCTCCCAACATCAGAGTCTTTTCCAATGAGTCAACTCTTCACATAAGGTGGCCAAAGTACTGGAGTTTCAGCATCATTCCTTCCAAAGAAATCCCAGGGCTGATCTCCTTCAGAATGGACTGGTTGGATCTCCTTGCAGTCCAAGGGACTCTCAAGAGTCTTCTCCAACACCACAGCATCAATTCTTCGGAGTTCAGCCTTCTTCACAGTCCAACTCTCACATCCATACATGACTTCTGGAAAAACCATAGCCTTGACTAGATGGACCTTAGTCGGCAAAGTAATGTCTCTGCTTTTGAATATGCTATCTAGGTTGGTCATAACTTTTCTTCCAAGGAGTAAGCGTCTTTTAATTTCATGGCTGCAATCACCATCTGCACTGATTTTGGAGCCCCCCCAAAATAAAGTCTGACACTATTTCCACTGTTTCCCTGTCTATTTCCCATGAAGTGATGGGACTGGATGCCATGATCTTCATTTTCTGAATGTTGAGCTTTAAGCCAACTTTTTCACTCTCCTCTTTCACTTTCATGTAAACTATGGACTTCGGGTGATAATAATGTGTCAATGGAGGTTCATCACCTGTAACAAATGTACCACTCTAATGGGGTGGGGGCGGAGATACATGTGTGAAGATAGGGGTAATGAGAAATATGTATACTCCCTGCTCAATTAACTTGCTCTAAAGAAATAAATCCACTAGAAAAAAAATACAAAGCAAACTTTTTCTAAAGGAGAAAAAATTCAGTTTTCTGTTTTATTTTACAAAAAAACTATATTGCCAAACAAATTATACATTCATATGATGGACGTTCACTCTCCAAATGCTGCTCTAGAGGGAGAAGAGTGAAGCCTCATGCACGTGTCAACTATGTCAAGTGACGGCTCCGGGGGGTTCCTGCCACTATCTGTTCCAATTAAGTGTGCAGTGAATCATTAATATCAGCATTCAGATTTATTTATAATACAATTGTTGAGAAAATGTTAGTGTTTTTGTTTACTCACAGATGGAGAAGGGGCCTTGATGTGAAGGTCAAGTTCAGTTCAGTCGCTGAGTTGTATCTGACTCTTTGCGACTGCAGCACACCAGGCTTCCCTGTCCATCACCAACTCCTGGAGTTTACTTACACTCATGTCCATTGAGTCGGTGATGCCATCCAACCATCTCATACTCTGTTGTCCCCTTTTCCGCTAGCCTTCAATCTTTCCCAGCATCAGGGTCTTCTCAAATGAGTCAAGTTTAGGGGTATGCAAACATCAGGGAGTCTTACCCAGTCCATTCTCATAACTTCCCCTCTCCCATTTCAAGACAGCCTTGGAACTAGAAATAAACACAGAAACAAAATTAAGGAACTGAGTTTTTGGTATAAGTAAAACCCTCCAAGCTACTGCTTACCTAGGATCACAAATGAAAGGAATCAGACTTTTGAAAACAAACAGATCAACAGATAAAAACACCTTCTAGATTTCTAATAGTTCTAGTTTAAAACCCTTGGTTAAAAAGTAAACAATTAAGAGATACTCATCAAAGGTAGATAGTTTTTATAGCATAGAAGCTTATAATTTTGGGGTGAGGGGTTGGGAACACTGCTTGCAACCTATCTTGTTCTAACAAGAGCTCTTCTGTCATTTCAGACCTCATTTAAAGGGCCAGGCCTCACCACAGGATATATCTCCTTTGTGATACAGATCAATTTTATTCTGTGACTTATTTTAATGAATGCTTAACATAAAATTGGGGGTATTTTTGTTTTAAAGCATAGTTCGATGGCTCAGCGGTACAGAACCTGCCTGCAATGCAGGATACATGAGATGCGGGTTGGATTCCTGGGTCGGGAAGATCCCCTGGGGGAGGAAATGGCAACCCATGCCAGTGTTCTTGCCTGAAAAATCCCATAGACAGAGGAGCCTGGCAGGCTACAGTCCAAAAGGTCACAAAGAGTTGGACATGACTGAGTGACTGAGCATGTCTTACTCGTCTTCAGGTCAAAATCCTTTTGGGAAGTAGGCAGGACACAAGGATTGCGCACCTAAAAAACGAGGGTCTGGTAAACAAATAGACCAGATATTCTTTATCTGATAAGCCATCTTTCAAACCCTACTTGAACCTAAATGTTTTCCCCTATTCCCCATGACTCCAGCCTCTAGTATCCTACCTTTGATGACTTGGATTCTGATCACATTTTGTTCCTTACCTTGTTTTTTGCTTGCTGGATCTGCTTCTCTCTGTATTGTGGACCCTGTGCTGGTAATTTGACCAAGGTTTTGTGTTTTCTTGCTTGATTATTTATTTTGGCACTGTAGTAAAGTAGAAAAAAAATATGAGCTTTGCAATTGGCAGACTTGGGCTTAAATCCTGACTGTACCACTGACTTGTGGTCTGCTTTGGGTGATGCACCTCTCTGAGGATCAGTTTCCTTTTTGGTGAAATGAGGATATAAATGCCCACCTCAAATTATGGTTGTGATTAGAAGTAGAGAGTGGAGATGCTGCACAACACTGTGTCACTGAATTGCACAGTTAACAATTATTAAAGTACAACATTTTATGTTATGTATATTTTACCACAATTTAAAAAAATATGGTTGTGAGAATTAGTCTTTATGGAGCCCCTCATTATAATTCCTGGCACATAGTAGACCTTCAACAAATAGTAGCTGTACAGCATAGAATATTGTATGTTGCAAGTAGCAAAAAACAAAACTCAAACTGCTTTACACAATAAAGGAATTCATGAAATTGGAAGTCGAGAGGTAAGGCTGGCTTTGGGGTTGTCATTAAGGACTGTTTCTCTAGGTCTTCAGTCACTACAGGTTCAGCCATATCCCTAAGGGTTCAGATTTTTTTCCATCCATCTTTCTCTGTCTTCTGCAACTACTGCTTTATCCTAAAACCAGCAACTCTCATGATCACAATATGGCTGCCAACAGTCCTGTAAAGCACATGTTCCCTCATCCACCTTTAGACAGAGTGATTTCCATCAGTCCAGCAAGTATCATGATATTCACTTGTTTAAATCTGAAAGCTATGCATGGAACGATGGAATGTGATGGTTGGCCTGAACTAACCAGGGAATGGGTCCGCTTCTCTGAAGGCACATGGGCTCCATGGGGAGGGATGGGGTTCTCAGATGAAGATCAAGCTGCTGTGGAGGAAAAAAGACAGGGCTGAGACACTGAGCAGGCAACCAGCAAAAGTCCACGCTTGTAGCTATTTTCATTATTATTGACTTCCTGGCCCTTAGCCCCTGGTGCTTGTCCATTTCTTTAAAAATCATTACAAAAAGCAAAAACTAAGAGAGCTCTTATTTGGGATAAGTGTATTCTTTCTAGCAAAGGAAAATCAATATATATAAAACTAAGTTTAATTTAACTGGGTGTTAGGAATCTGGAACACTTGCCAAACAAGCAGCAAAATGCACAGAATGAAAGGGTTTAATAGGAATGAACGTCAGGGATGCAAATCAGGAGGAAACTAAAAAAGGTGGTTACCTGCCAAAATACCAAACCCAGAAGAGTGAGGTTAGTTACTGGAGCCATATTAGAAGCCATGACTTGGGTCAGGACAAAGGGACCCATTAACAAGGGGAGGGGGCATTATCCAAAGCAAAGTTGGCAGAAGAGAAATCTGACTGAAACTTGATTTTGACTGCTGTGCCTAGACCTTTGCAGCTTCTACCTGACGATCTATGAGATTCTTCTTTTTCTTTTTGATCCAACCCCCAAATAATGACTCACCAGTTTCTGCCAGTTTTATTTCTGCACCTTCTGCCAGAAGGTTCTTCCATATTCCTTTGCTGTACTTCATCTGGCTAATTCTCACTCTTTGGTTGAGACTTATTTATTCATTCTAACTAATTAGTTAATTTATCTTCGGCTGTGCTGAGTCTGGTGCTGTGTGCTGGCTTTCTCTGGTGACCAGTGGCGGCTCCTCTAGTTGTGGAACGTGGGCTTCTCATTGCCATGGCTTCTCCGGCTGCAGAGCACAGGCTCTAGAGCTTGGGCTCTGTAGCTGTGGTGCCTGGCCTTAGTTGCTCCCAGTCATGTGGAATCTTCCCAGAAGAGGGATCAAGCTCTCATGTCCCCTGTGTTGGCAGGCAGATTCTTAACCACTGGACCATCAGGGGAGTCCTGGTTGAGACTTTAAATTCCAGTACACCACTGATGTTCTATCCCCTACCCTCAAGACGCACTGCAGGCTGACTTAAATAATCTTTTTTGGTATATACCTATAATCAATACCAGTAACCCGATGATTTGTTTCCTTGTCTGGTCTCAATTCCTGACTATTTCCCCCTCATCACATGAAAGCTTCTGAACAGCAGGAATGTTACCTTAGTTACCTTTGGTTCCAAGACACCCACCACAGTGCCTTACACATAATAGCTCAGTGAATGAAGGAGGCAATTCCTTTGTTTACCATCTGACATCCTCTTACCCAGGGCTTAAGAAATAGAACAATACATACAGATCAAAAATGTTCTCTACTGAGACAGGAGCTAGGAATTAGGAAGATAGAGATATTAAAGATTTTTGTAGTAGGCTGTCCCTTTCAGATTTTGGAACCACTAAAGATAGAATCAAAACTGCCAAGAAGGTCCAGAATGCCTCTTTTCCTGTCTTCCCTCTTCAAACACTAGTCCTATTCCCAAACTGTTAAAGAATACTTATTTCTCCTATTGAGTCACATAGTGTTCACGATTTTTAGTCATTTTTTCCAGTTACAGAATCAGGATGAGATTAGTACATGAAAGTGACCATTATGATAGTTCAGACTTACAAATGCTAGTTATTAACATTTACAGAGTGAAGCAAGCCACCTGAACTAAATACAAGGTGCTCAGTAGGTGTACTGTAAAACTTCATTCCTGGTTACAAACAGCTCATATGACCGTTATGTAGGGAATTTGTTTTCTGTTTAATTTATTTTTCTGTTCTGAAACAGATTCATCTGTTATAGGAGAGGAACCAATTATCGGGTAAACACAGTAACACCTAATGACTATACCCTCTGGTATTTAGTCTCAAAACATTTTGTATTTCTTAATACATAGAATTAAAAAATATTTTAACCTTCCACTATATACATTTAGATTTATAAACATAAGATTAAATATAAATTTAAATGTTTCAGAACATATCTCAAGAAGGCTAACTGAAAGGCACTGCATTGCCTGGTTTAGGTTTTGATAATAAACTAAGGTAAGGAAGTACAGAAGTGAGGGCCACCTTAATCACTTTCTGTAGTTTCCTGGTTATTTGGGATTGTTTGGAAGCAAAACCAGCCGCAGGCAAATTTCCTGATATAATGTGTCTTTAAGGCCAATGCCTGCATGACCCATGATGCTGTCTCTCAAGCCTCTTTCTCTCCGCTCTGGGTGTCCTTTCTGTTAGGTCCTCATCCTCATCCTTATGCCTTTATGACCAGAGCTGAGGGCCACCATGCTGCTTCTACATAATGACCCACATGTACTTCTTTCTCTGGCTCCTGTCGTTCCTCACAGCTTCCCATAAGAATTATAACTTTCTCAATTCTAAAGTGCACTTGAAGAAAACCCTAGTTAAGTGTTTCCTCAATTCCAAGACATACTCCTTGTCCCTCTACCCCCATCTCAATGTTTCTGAAATTTGAGATAATTTTACAGTCTTTCTTTCACTTTTTTTTTTTTCCTCCTAAAAAAGTGCTTACTACATCTTTGGTCAATCCTAAATCAAAAATGTCTTAGAACTGGAGAGATGTCATACGAATGTACCTTACTGGAAAGAAGCTCTTTCATGAGTCAGAAAATGTTGCTCCATGTGGATATTTGAGCTATCATACAGTTAATTCAAAGGGCTTCCCACATGGCGCTAGTGGTAAAGAACCCGCCTGCCAATGCAGGAGACACAAGAGACATGGCTTCAATCACTGAGCACAAATACACGCACAGTTAATTCAAACAGAGGGCTCTAGGGTAGGAAAATATGAAGGTTAGACAAAACAAGTGAATTGTTAGTTGGTTTTGTGGACTAATAAGTGTTGACCATATAATTATCGCCTCACCTAAAAAAGTTTGGGGATTGGATGTAAGGGAAATATGAAACTAAATTCCTTCATGATATAAAAGATAGGGAACCATGTTGATGTTTGACAGAAAACAACAAAATTCTGTAAAGCAATTTTCCTTCAATTAAAAAATAAGAAAAAAGATAGGGGATCTTAAACTGTCTTTCTACACAAGTTGTCCTAAAGCCTAATATTTGTATTAGACAAAAAAAATTAAGGTTATAAGCAGAACTTTCTACAGAATAACTTTGATATGGATGATCAGTTATCTCAAACCATCCCTAAGGTCTTCCCCCAAAAGACTGTAACTTGATCTTACTTATTCTTGCTAAAGAGATGATGGCGGCTTTGGTCACTGGTCTGTGGAGAGGGGCAGAGTGTCAATATAATCAGGAACACCGTGGTTCCAGCTTTGGGTAAAATGTTTTGAGGTATCCTAGTTCTGTTTGTGATGGTTAGCATAATCACACAATTGTTTTTCTAAAATAAACAGGGAAAGACAATTATAAGTTGAAGCAGTATTCCAGTTATCATCATCCAAACAGTGTCAGTTGTCAAAATTAAGAATAAAAGGGAAACTTTGACAGTATGCTTGTCCCTAGCATTTCTAGCACCCAGGACATGAGTACAAGTATCAAGCTAAAAATAAATAAATTAAATACATATGTTCTAGACACCTTCCTTGGCAAAAAAAAATATTTTTAAAGTATAAAGCAATGTTTTTTTATATGACTAAAAGTCAGCTAAATATGATTATCAGCTAAAAAATGATTGCACTTAATATTATATGTTTGCATTTTATGGATGGACTGGTGATGTTTGGATCCTCATCCAAAATAAGATAACATAAGATAAGATAAACATGTAAGTATAAATTCAGTTCAGTTCAGCTCAGTTCAGTCACTCAGTCGTGTCCGACTCTTTGCGACCCCGTGAATCACAGCACGCCAGGCCTCCCTGTCCATCACCAACTCCCAGAGTTCACTCAGACTCACGTCCATCGAGTCAGTGATGCCATCCAGCCATCTCATCCTCGGTCCTCCCCTTCTCCTCCTGCCCCCAATCCCTCCCAGCATCAGAGTCTTTTCCAATGGGTCAACTCTTCACATAAGGTGGCCAAAGTACTGGAGTTTCAGCTTCAGCATCATTTCTTCCAAAGAAATCCCAGGGCTGATCTGCTTCAGAATGGACTGGTTGGATCTCCTTGCAGTCCAAGGGACTCTCAAGAGTCTTCTCCAACACCACAGTTCAAAAGCATCAATTCTTCGGCACTCAGCTTTCTTCACAGTCCAACTCTCACATTCATACATACCACAGGAAAAACCAGAGCCTTGACTAGACGCACCTTTGTTGGCAAAGTAATGTTTCTGCTTTTGAATATGCTATCTAGGTTGGTCATAACTTTTCTTCCAAGGAGTAAGCATCTTTTAATTTCATGGCTGCAGTCACCATCTGCAGTGGTTTTGGAGCCCCCCAAAATAAAGTCTGACACTGTTTCCACTGTTTCCCCATCTATTTCCCATGAAGTGATGGGACTGGATGCCATGATCTTCATTTTCTGAATGTTGAGCTTTAAGCCAACTTTTTTCACTCTCCACTTTTACTTTCATCAAGAGGTTTTTTAGTTCCTCTTCACTTTCTGCCATAAGGGTGGTGTCATCTGAATATCTGAGGTTATTAATATTTCTCCTGGCAGTCTTGATTCCAGCTTGTGATTCTTCCAGCTCAGCGTTTCTCATGATATACTCTGCATATAAGTTAAATAAGCAGGGTGACAATATACAGCCTTGACGTACTCCTTTAATTACCATATACTTATTCTGTGTATTTTATTTTTTCCAGGAAAGTCATTTATTGTAATGTTATATGAAATTTGTGGTCTGTTGACACTAACAGCAAAATAGGTAATTTTTCTTGTATCAATGTATTTAGTTTTTTTCTGTTTAACTTTTTACCATGGGAAAAAACAAATGTTTACAAATGTATATGTAAAGAGTCCCATGTACCTGTCATTCAGCTTCAACAAGTGTTAACTCTTGGTCAGTCTTTGTTTATCTATACTCCTCAACTCTATCCAATTATGTTGAAGCAAATCCTAGACATATCATTTTATTCGTGAATGTATCAATATGAATCCTTAGAAAAAAGGACATCTTAAAAATTAACCTTAATAGTATTTTCATGTGAAGAATAGTCACTTAATATTAGATGTTTTTAAAATTTGGCTCAATAGAATTGGAGAAATTTTATTCTGCTGAGGCAATAGCAGCTGAAATTGTCAATAAAATTTCTAAATCAAAATCTACATTTGGAAATAAACCATGAATTTTACACATTGTGTTCAAACATATTAATGGGGTTGCAATGATAATCATTATCACAGAAGATACTAGAAATTTTTTATTTTATCCTATAAATTCTATCACATGATTTTTTTACCAGTCTTTAAGCAGTATCTTTATCCATAAAGTGTTAAATTCTTCTTTCAAATTTTTTAATGTTGGGATATCATTGAAAAAAAAGAAAAACATGTGTTTCCGTTTGTTCATGTCTATCTTCATAGGAGACTATACTTCATTTAGAGTGTTTTGAAAGTAGTATGTATGTATATATGCATATACATATGCACATATTAATTAAACATATATACTAACACATCTGATTATTATATAGGTGTATATACTTGAATGTGAATGTCTTCATAATCATGTGAACATTTTTATTTCCTGTTCCCTTTTTCTTTTGTCTTATTGGAATGTCGCTTTTGTTGTATGTGTCACATTTAGAATCTATTCAGGAAAATAATTTTCTCTAAAAATTTTTAAAGTATTTTAAAATTATTTAAAAAGTGAAGTAGGCAAACTTAGATCTGTTTGTATGTTTTGTAAATGTTTGCTAACATCATTAATAGCAAGCAACAGTCCGTACCAAATAACTGTGGTTAGCACAAAATAAATAAATTTTTTCACCACAGACCATAATTCCTTATTTATCTGAGAATCTTCTATTGTTTCACTTAACTCTCCTAGTATACTCCTCTCCTGTCTAAATTAACTCTAACTGCTCTGACAGTGTTTAGCTGTGAGGTCAGATTCGCTGTGTTTAATCGAGATGATCCACTTTGGGTCAGATCTAGAAAATATTGTATATAATCTCTGAATCACTTCAAGGAATGTTGCTGCTGTTGTCAGAGATGGGGCCATATTCTCTAGGAACATGTTAATGGATATTTAATAAATTTGTATGCAGGGCCCTCTGAAGTACAGGGATCAGGGCGAGGGCTCCTCTTGCTTTAGTCTAATGTTGACATTGCAGACTAGTAATAAATGTATGTATTAATAATACCTTATAATATGCATGTGTTACATTTTTTGAAGTGCTTTCACATTTATGATTTCTTTTGATCTGCACAATAACCTGTGGACTAGATAGAGCAATTAGTGATGAGAAACAGAGGTCTAGAGAGGTTAAGTGATTTATCTAAAATTACACATCTAATTGGGCTTTCCCGGTGGCTCCACAGTAAAAAAAAAAATCTACCTGCAATGCAGGAGAAGCAGGTTTGATCCCTGGATTGGGAAGATCCCCGGAGAAGGAAATGGCAACCCATTCCAGTATTCTTGCCCAGGAAATCTCATGGACAGAGGGTCCTGGAGGGCTACAGTCCATGGAGTCACAAAAGAGTCAGACACGACTTAGTGACTAAACAACAGCAACACATCTAACTAGTGGCAGAGCTAAGGAGCTGCACTGAGGTCTCCCTACACAGGTCTTCCTGTTGTACTGTGTTTTACCATGCTGCCTCCATAATGTTTCTAAAACAAAGAGAACTGGCAGTTAGGTTACATCACAACATTTTTCACTCCCTAAAACCCTTTGGATTTTAGAAGAGAAAACAAATATGTGATGATGAATGAAAAAAAAAACCTGTATGCTCTTTCATGTCTGATAAGTTCCATGTGGGATCAATATATATTTATTGACCAGTGCTTCAAAAACTAGAGATTTATCTCCTTCCAGGCAAAGGTTCACTTGAGTAATACAGACTAAGGCTTTGAAAAGGTGAGGATCATATTCCTTAACTTACTCAGTTAAGGCACTAAGGACAGCTCTGATAATGTAAGCTTTGGGAATATTTTCTAAGAGCCAGGGATTTCTGGAATCCTACTTCTTAATGCAGTAAACAGCACCCAGAAGTTCAACATGTTAGTATAAAAATGAATGGAAACCTATTAATCATGAAAGCCAGAGTTCCTGATGATTTTCCTGTACAGTTTGTTCAGGACTGCCTTGGTGCTTCTGCCCTCTCTTCATATAGACCCAAGGCTTCAAGTGCTTACTGAAATTCTTTTTTTCTTTTTCCACTTTTTAGCACTTTTGAATTTAGGATGCATCTTACAGTCAATAATATCTTTGATGAAATAGAACATGGTGAACTGTCATGAAGGTTACCTCTGGTGAGTTCTTATTGCTTGCATTCTCTACAATAAGAATGCATTATTTTTTTATAATGAAAACAAATTAAAAAATTTAGACCCCACATTCTATGTGGTTTATACACCCTATCTCTGTTACTTAAAGAATACCAAGGATATAATATCAGTAATGAACATTTCTAAAGTTTTATATTCCTAATGGGTTTTGTAAATCCTTACATATGAGCAGTAGGCTTGATGATACATCTGAGCTACTCCTCACAGCAGCTAGCTGTGGAGGAGTGTATCCACGATGGAAACAGTCCTTGGAGCACGCTGGTACTCATCATATTGTACTGTAATTGTCTGTTTCTTGGTCTTTCTTTTTTCCCATTTGCATGAGAGGTCCGTGGGGGCAGGAATTGTGTCCTTTCATTTTCGTGTCTCCAGCACCTAACACAGAGCCAAGTCTAACAAACTCATGAAATAAATGATAGAATGAAAGATCTGTAAGTATTCAATATTGTTTTGAGTGTTATTTCCAGGTTACACAGTTTAACCTGGAGGGGGTAATTGTTCTCTCCTAGGGTATGGCTTGTTCATTTTTCCTTCGTAGCTGGTGAATGGCAAGGCACAAGCAATGTTATTTTTTTTAATTGTCTCTATATTCTCCCCTCAAGTATATACAGCATTAGCTTTCTGTTGTCAGATTTGTTAATCTACTTAATTCTTGTATAAGCAGGTAAAGAAAATTACTTTTCAACTTGCTACAAAAATATCTTCCTGAGACAGGTTGTGAGTAGAAGAAGTTTAAAATATTTTTCTTATTTCTTAAATCAGAAGAAAAAATTTACCAATCAAAATTTTTCTTCTGGTCCCTAAATTATGGTATTATGTTTATATAGAGGAATTCTATTTGGGAGCATATTATGAGTTCCTAAAGCTCATTGCTGAAGGACTGAGCATATTTTACAAGTAAAATTTGGTACATTAATAAAAATAAAAATATTTGGCAATTCATGGAATGGGAGAAACATCATATCCTTGACAAGGGATTTATATCCAGAATACAAAAGAACACATACAACTCAAAATCAATAAAAACCCCAAACAACCCAATTGAAAAATGGGCAAAGGACTTGAATAGACATTTTTCCAAAGAGGGTATACAGATGGCCAATAGGCACATGAAAAGATGCTCAATATCACTAAACACAGGAAAATACAAATCAAAACCACAATAAGATACCACTTCACAATTATTAGAATGGTTCTTACATAAGTAAAATATCAAGTGTTGGTAAAGATGTAGGAGAAATTAGAACTTTTTTGCACTGTTGGTAGAAATGTAAAGTGGTGCAGCCTGTATGGAAAAAAGTATGGAAATTGCTCAAAAAATTAAGAATGGAATTACCATATAATCCAAGAATTCTACTACTTGGTGTGTATCCAGAAGAATTGAAGAGGGGAACTTGAACAGATATCTGTACACCAGTATTCATAACAGAATTATTTACAATAGCCAAAAGGGGGAGACAACCCAAATGTCTACTAACAGATGAGTGGATAAACAAAATATGGTTTATATATACGATGAAATATTATTTAGTCTTAAAAGGGAAGGAGATTCTGTTACATGCTACAACATGAATGAACCTTAAAAATGTCAGGCTAAGTGAAATAAGTCAGACACAAAAGGACAAATTTTTGTGATTCACTTGTATGACTATTTAGACTAGCCAAATCCGTAGAGACAGAAGATAGACTGGTGGTTGCCAGAAGCTGAGAAGGGGGAGGAATGGAGAGTTATTGTTTAAATGGGCAGAGTTAGAATTTGAGGAATATGAAAAAAATTCTGGAGAAGGATCAAGCTGATGCTTGCACAACACTATGAACGTTCTTGATGCCAAACACCTAAACTGGTTGAAATAGTAAATTATTAAATACTTTTATATATATTATGTACTTACATATAGAACCACAGACATAAAAGCTTGACATTTACTTAGCATTTTGAAAAAGCACTTTCACTTGCAGTATTTTATTTGTTCCTCACAACAATCCTGAGAGATAGGCAAGGCAGTTATTATTCTCATTTTACAGGTAAGGAACAAAACCTTGGTTGGTTTAAGTAAATAGCTAAGGGACACAAAACTAACAGGTATCAGGGTCAGAATTAGGACCTGGAACTCCAGTCCCTTGCTCTTTCTTCTATACTAAACTGCCTTTCACAGAACTGTTCTTGAACCTCAACAATTGACACTGACATTGAGTTCACTGGCAAAGGCCCAATTTTCACTTGGAATGAACATGTAAAGCCTGATTCCAAAGAACAGTATTGAAAGGGCTTTCTGGAGAATGTAGGCAAAGCAACAGGCACAGAAATCATTAACAACATGTACCTTTTCCCCATCACAACAATAATATTGTGAAGGGGAAGACAGGATTATGAGAACTGAAGCAAGAGTGAGGAAATGCTCAATAGCCACATGTTAATTTATCATTATAGCTCTTGTTCCTTTCTAAACGATTCTTAAAGGCAATGCCTTGTTAGACTGGGATTTTTATTTTGTCAAATATTCCTTAAAGTTCATTTGTAAACTGTAAGATGATTTTTTTAAAAGTTTAATTTTAAAAAAAAATTTAAACATTTTATTTGGTTTAGAGTGTAGCCGATCGTGGCTCAGATGGTAAAGAATCCTCCTGCAATGTGGTAGACCTGGGTTTGATACTGGGGTTGAGAAGATTCCCTGGAGGAGGGCTTGACAACCCACTCCAGTATTCTTGCCTGGGAAATCCCACAGACAGAGGAGCCTGGTAGGCTAAAGTCCATGGCGTCTCAAAGAGTCAGACATGACTGAACGACCAAGCACAGCACAGCGCATAGCCAATTAACAATGTTGTGATAATTTCAGGTGGAAAGAAACTCAGCCATACATATACATGTAGCCATTCTCCTCCAAACTCCCCTCCCATCCAAGCTGCCATATAACAATGAGCAGAGTTCCCTACACAATACAGTAGATCCTTGTTGGTTATCCACTTTAAATATAGCAGTGTATACTGTCAGTTGATTCTTGAGAGTGTTTTTATTGTGGTTAAATGGAGTTTATAGTTGCCACATAATAATATAATTTTATCTGTATCTGATAGCCTTTTTGAAAAATAGTTTTGATTAAAAATATAGACATGAAGAATAACAGACTTTTATCATACAACTGTGTGTTTGCATTGTTAATTCAGCCCTGTTCAATCTTTCCAGTAAATTAATTACAGCTCAGAATCAGAAGGGACCATAAAGCAAAAACTGCAGAGGAGTCACAGCCAGCTGTTCTTAATAATGGAATGCTGATTTTTATTTTTAAGTATTCAACAAGCAGTGCTAAAGCATATCCTCAAAAATCTTATCACATATTGTTGGTGGACTATGAAGTTTTATTTTGTGTACTGAAGAAGAAAAACGTCTCATAGTTGTATTAATATATTCTAGGGTTTTCAGGTTATTCTTATGGCAGGCTGAGAGCTGAAATTTTGTGGTGGCAAAAAAGTTTGGGAACTTAAAATATAATAATGATTATATAGAAAAAAAAATTCAAAATTCTGTGATTTTCTTGGAATACAGGGATGATTCTCCACTACCATGTGACTATACCACTCCTTTTCAGTATTTTCTGTATTGTCTACCGTGAGCATGTCTTATATCTATGGTACAATAAACTAAAACAATAAGTTTAAAATAAGTTTAAAATAATTAAAATAATGAAAAATAGACACTCTTAGAGGCCAGGTCATTGGGTAATTGTCTTTTTGATTAAAATTAACTGAAAGGAACCAAAAGGTAAGCTATTTGTTCCCTAGCTTTCAAAGAGATAAATATACTATTAGAAGAGAAGAGTAAGGCCCAGTAGAACTAAGGGCCTCTTAACCCAACTGACCAGGAGCAGAATAAGTAAACCCAACCTGTCCTGCAAGTAGGGAGGTGGTTTAATGAAAGAGGACTAGTATTAGTAGTTCACCTTACTACACAGCCTATATTCTGCTTGGTGATTCTGATATATTGATAAAGTGAAAGTGAAAGTCACTCAGTCATGTCCAACTCTTTGGGCCCCCATGGACTATGCAGTCCGTGGAATTCTCCAGGTATACAGTCCGTGGAATTCTCCAGGTATATAGTCTATGGAATTCTTCAGGCCAGAATACTGGATTAGGTAGCTGTTCCCTTCTCCAGGGGATCATCCCAACCCAGAGATCGAACCCAGGTCTCCCTCACTGCAGGCAGATTCTTTACCAGCTGAGCCACAATGGGAGCCTAAGATATATTGATACATCATGTTTATCTCTGGTTTGATAAGCTTGTGTATAATTAAAGAAGCTCCTATATCCCAGAAATATGGTTCATTCACTGAAGTGTCTTCAACATTAATGATTTAAGATCTCAATTCATGGACTACAAATGAGTCATGCCTGCAGCCACAATGAGTTTCCACACACACTTTGTAAAATTAAAGTACCGTTACATCTTATCATCCACGTGTGCATTTTTACAGTACCTATCACCAAAGATGTCTTGCTTGGTACCTTTGGGACCCCTCAAGTTCATCGCCAAACTCATTTCAGTTAAGGCCTAATTTAGACTCTTACTTCTCTTGGTTTAGTTATTGCTAAAGCCTAGGATTGTAGGTCTTCAGTTCGGTTCAGTTCAGTCGCTCAGTCATGTCTGACTCTTTGCAACCCGATGAATCACAGCACTCCAGGCCTCCCTGTCCATCACCAACTCCCGGAGTTCATTCAAACACATGTCCATCGATGGTGATGCCATCCAGCCATCTCATCTTCTGTCGTCCCCTTCTCCTCCTGCCCCCAATCCCTCCCAGCATCAGGGTCTTTTCCAATGAGTCAATTCTTCGCATGAGGTGGCCAAAGTACTGGAGTTTCAGCTTCAGCATCAGTCCTTCCAATGAACACCCAAGACTGACCTCCTTTAGGATGGACTGGTTGGATCTCCTTGCAGTCCAAGGGACTCTCAAGAGTCTTCTCCAACACCACAGTTCAAAAGCATCAGTTTTTTGGTGCTCAGTTTTCTTCACAGTCCAACTCTCACATCCACACATGACCACTGGAAAAACCATAGCCTTGACTAGATGGACCTTTTTTGGCAAAGTAATGTCTCTGCTTTTCAATATGCTATCTAGGTTGGTCATAACTTTCCTTCCAAGGAGTAAGCATCTTTTAATTTCACAGCTGCAATCACCATCTGCAGTGATTTTGGAGTCCCCCAAAATAAAGTGACACTGTTTTCACTGTTTCTCCATCTATTTCCCATGAAGAGATGGGACCAGATGCCATGATCTTCCTTTTCTGAATGTTGAGCTTTAAGCCAGCTTTTTCACTCTCCTCTTTCACTTTCATCAAGAGGCTTTTTAGTTCCTCTTCACTTTCTGCCATAAGGGTGGTGTCATCTGCATATCTGAGATTATTGATATTTCTCCCAGCAATCTTGATTCCAGCTTGTGCTTCTTCCAGCCCAGCATTTCTCATGATGCACTCTGCATAGAAGTTAAATAAGCAGGGTGACAAGATACAGCCTTGACGTACTCCTTTTCCTATTTGGAACCAGTCTGTTGTTCCATGTCCAGTTCCAACTGTTGCCTCCTGACCTGCATGTAGGTTTCTCAATAGGCAGGTCAGGTGGTCTGGTATTCCCATCTCTTTAAGAATTTTCCACTGTTTATTGTGGTCCACACAGTCAAAGGCATTGGTATAGCCCATAAAGCAGAAATAGATGTTTTTCTGGAACTCTCTTGCTTTTTCGATGATCCAGCGGATGTTGGCAATTTGATCTCTGGTTCCTCTGCCTTTTCTAAAACTAGCTTGAACATCTGGAAGTTCGCGGTTCACGTACTGTTGAAGCCTGGCTTGGAGAATTTTGAGCATTACTTTACTAGTGTGTGAGATGAGTGCAATTGTGTGGTAGTTTGAGCATTCTTTGGCATTGCCTGTCTTTGGGATTGGAATGAAAACTGACCTTTTCCAGTCCTGTGGCCACTGCTGAGTTTTCCAAATTTGCTGGCATATTGAGTGCAGCACTTTCACAACATCATCTTTTAGGATTTGAAATAGCTCAACTGGAATTCCGTCACCTTTGTTCGTAGTCTTGCTTTCTAAGGCCCACTTGACTTCACATTCCAGGATGTCTGGCTCTAGGTGAGTGATCACACCATCATGATTATGTGGGTTGTGAAGCTCTTTTCTGTACAGTTCTTCTGTGTATTCTTGCCATCTCTTCTTAATATCTTCTGCTTCTGTTAGGTCCATACCACTTCTGGAAGGCAAAAGTAGGAAGTCAAGAAACACTTGGAGTAACAGGCAAATTTGGCCATGGAGTACAGAATGAAGCAGGGCAAAGGCTAATAGAGTTTTGCCAAGAGAACGCACTGATCATAACAAACACTCTCTTCCAACAACACACAAGAAGACTCTACACATGGACATCACCAGATGGTCAACACCAAAATCAGATTGATTATATTCTTTGCAGCCAAAGATGGAGAAGCTCTATACAGTCAGCAAAAACAAGACTGGGAGCTGACTGTGGCTCAGACCATGAAGTCTTTATTGCCAAATTCAGACTTAAATTGAAGAAAGTGGGGGAAACCACTAGACCATTCAGGTATGACCTAAATCAAATCCCTTATGATTAAACAGTGGATGTGAGAAATAGATTTAAGGGACTAGATCTGATAGAATGCCTGATGAACTATGGACGGAGGTTCATGACATTGTACAGGAGACAGGGATCAAGACCATCCCCATGGAAAAGAAATGCAAAAAAGCAAAATGGCTGTCTGAGGAGGGCTTACAAATACCTGTGAAAAGATGAGAAGCGAAAAACAAAGGAGAAAAGGAAAGATATACCTGTTTGAATGCAGAGTTCCAAAGAATAGCAAGGAGAGATAAGAAAGCCTTCCTCAGTGATCAATTGTAGGTCTTAGTTTTTACTATCAATCTCACTTCCTTAAAGTTGGCTGCTAGTTCCCTTTATGTGACACATCAGATCAATAATGATATCTACCATTTATTGAGTACGTACCATGTACCAGTCACTTTATATCTAATATTTCTCATCCATGACACAAATTCTGCCTGCTTCTGCAATTTCATTTTCCACTGTTCCCTGATTGCACCCTATATTGTAGCTCAGAAGTTGGCAAACTATAGCCAGAGGACTAAATCTGGCTTGCTACCTCTTTCTGTACAGCCTATGAGCTAAGAATGATTTTTACATATTTAAATGGATGAAAAGAATGAAAAGATGAGTAATACGTTGTGACTCCATTAAATTCAACTTCCAGCATCCATAAATAAATTTTCAGTTGAACCCAACCACTCATTCATTTAGGTGTTTATGACTGCTTTTGTGCTATGATGACAGAGCTGATTAGTTGTGACCCACAAAATAGGTATGACCCACAAAATACTTATCTAAATATACATCTAAATATTTAACTGGCTCTTTATAGAAAAGTTTGGCAATTCCTGTCTAACTTAGCCCAACTAATTTCTGTGCTCACCTTCTTGTCCTCACATGTTTTCCCCTCTGTCAGAAACGCTTTCCTTTTCTTTCCTTATTCCCTTTTATATCTTTATTCTCTAGGTGATTTTACCCAAACTCATGGTGTTAAATTTGATCTATGTGCTGACAGTGCCCAAATTTATGCCTCTATACTCAAACTCTGTTCTGAACACTAGTCCCAAATATACAACTCTTTCATACCTTTAGATAGCATTAATGTTTCAAACAAAACATGTTCAAAGTTGAATTTTAGATTTATCCTCCTAAACCAAGTCCTTCCAGTCTGCCACATATCAGCTGATGGCAACTCCATCTTTGTAGTTGTTCAGGCCAAAAACTTTAGTGCTTTTCTGATTTCTTTGTGCCACATTTCACATCCAACCTATCAGCAAATCATGTTGGCTCTCCCTTCAAAATATATTCAGAAAATGACTATTTCTCACCTCCTCCCTTGCCACTATGCTGGTCCAAACTACCATCTTTTGTCTCAACTACTGCAATGACCTCCAATTGGTCTTGTCTGCTCTTGCTCCTGGGATCATTTTCATGCAGCCATTTTCTCAGTTCCTTGCTCAGAACTTTCAATGACTTCCTTTCCAAAGTCTGCCCTCTTTCTCATCAGTTGTTTCTCAAATCTCATGTCCCACTACTCTTTCCCATACTCAGTCTACTCTAGACACACTGGCCTTGCTTTTCCTCAAAATATCCATAGACTTGTCTACTTCAGGGCCTTTGTGCTTCCTGTTCCCTCTGCCTTATCATCCCATGGTATCCCTAGGGCTTGTTTTCACACTTTCTTTAGAGTTGCCTTCTCAGAGAGCCCTTCCACAGCATTCTCATCTACAGTTTCAAGTTTGCAATTGTGGTTTAATTTTTCTTCCTTAGCATTTTGCTAGTTAGATGAAGAAGCCTTGTATTTACTACTTGTCTTCATTATTGTCTAGACAAGAATGTAAGTTCATGAGGGCAGGGATTCTGATCTGTTTGTTTAGTACTGTATTCCCAGTACCTAGAACAATGCCTGATACACAGTGAGAGCAGTGAGTATTTACAGTATAACTGCATGAAATAACTGCTCAAGGGCCCTTTTGGTGAAATCTTACCTGAAGCACCTATCTTGTGTGCTCTGGGTCCTCCTTCCTCTTGGCCAGTGAATATTTATGATTTACTTTCTACAGTAGAACAATTTTTCCCCTACCAAACTGAGCTTGATTCTTTTTCTATCCCAGGACCTAGCTCACTTAATGTGCCCTAAGTGAATGAATAAGTGTTCAACATTTTAAAATATTTTTTACTTTACAAGAAGATACTTCCCAGAGATCTGTTTCGATAGTGAAAGGTACTTAAATTGGAATTGGATTTTTAAAGAAAGCAACAAAGAATTATTCAGGATCATGCTTACTTTAGATTTTGAAATCCCTGGAGGCAAAACTGGGGTTTTATTGCAGATCCAGAACCATATTCCACATACCAGAGAGCATGACACCAGATTCCTCCTGCTTAGGAATCAAGTTGCAATGCTTTGCTTGGTGAGGTCCTGGCTACACAGCTTACCTAGGCCATTGGTTAAGGCTATTGGTGTGTGGAGAAAATCCTTACTCTTACTTGTTTTCAGTCAATATCTGTAAGACCCGAGAATTGATGAAGTGGAAAGAATTAATGATCTTTAATCACTGTTAGAATAAAAAACAGCCTTATTGTTTTACTGTCTCTAAATAACCTTTTTCCATCTGTGTCCAGGAAAGCATTACAAGTCAGCTAAGTAAAAATGTTTCAGTTGTTCTTTAAAAATAGGTATTTACCGGGAGATCATCGACTCCAGTCTGGCAGGAGCCAGAGAACAACCATGGGGGTCAGGTGGGGGTGGGGGAGGAGAGGAAAGGCCACCATAGCAATGGATTTGGAGGAAGGCCATGGGAGGAGAGAAGCTGGCAAACAAACCCTTATCTCAAGCACTTTGGTGTTCTAGTCCCAGGTCACTAGTAAAGTCATATTTGGATTAAACATTGTATTTGATCATTTTGCATTCTCTTCCTAGCAATTAAGTATATGTTTCTTTATTTTAGTCTCACACATGCATGTAAGGTAGTGAGGGCATATTATCTGACATTTAGGATTTAAGGGGCTTCCCTGGTGGCTCATATGGTAAAGCGTCTGCCTGCAAAGCAGGAGACCTGGGTTCAATCCCTGGGTTGGGAAAATCCCCTGGAGAAGGAAATGGCAGCCCACTCCAGTACTCTTGCCTGGAAAACCTCAAGGATGGAGGAGCCTGGTAGGCTACAGTCCATGGGGTTGCAAAGAATCAGACAGGACTGTGCGACTTCACTTCTTCTTAGGATTTAAAGGCAGAGAAAGCGAGGGCAAGAGGTCAAGTAACTTGCCTAAAGTCAGTGACTGATCAGACAGGAACTCAGATAGTCATTCAGTGCTCTTCCCACTGGCCCTTTCTTCTAAACTATCTGCTAGCTTTTAGTTGTTTTTTTTTTTTCAAATTTCATGTGTATAGGGAGAGAACTAGAAGCGTTTTAGGTGGCTGTGACATGGAGTGTTTGCTTTGTGCTCGGTACTGAGGTAGCTACGAAGAAATAGAAAACAACATTCTGTCCTCAAGATATTTATAGCTACCTGGGGGAAAGAAAATGTAATAAACAGCAAAACCCCTAGTATTGTAAAGCGAAAAACATCAGGTTACAAAAGCATGTATGCTAAACATATTCATAGGCCTTTATTCATTGTCAGTCATTCCATTTTGCTAACTTATTTATAAGATCTGGAGTGGGAACACTGCCCTACACAGAGGCATGTGGCTTCTTTACGTTTCTTAACAAATCTAATTTCATACACGCCCCTGTCCAATTAAAGTTATCTCAGCCTCCTCCAGATTAAATAGTCTCTTGTGGCTTAACAGTCTATTTTGATGTAAAATGTTCTCTATCAAGTAAATATATATTAATTCAAAGTTCAATTTCTTAACAAGGCTGGTTCTCGCCTCCCTTCTGCCTGGCAACAACAGCCTCTATGCATGGGGTACTCACCCATCCTCATGGCATTTGGTGGGGTCTGGTTTCCAATGCAGGGTAGCTGGTCTGATTGTTGCACAACAGCTGCTCCTCAACTAATGTTCTGCTAATCTTTGGATTCCCCCTTGGGGAGACCCCTTCTACCTCACAGTGGAGCCAGGATCACTTTGAGTGTGCTGTTCAGCCTCTTCTAGCTGGTTACTGTTTTTCTGCTGTTGCTCACCCCCTAACCCATCTCCCTGAACTGCAGTCTCCTCCTGGGCTTTTCAGCAGAGAAGGCAAAGGCTCCTTTGCCTTTCACTTACTTCTCAATCTGTCCAACATGATTTTCCCTCCAGGGATTCTGTCCAGAAAGTAGCAGTCAGAATATACCTGTCTGACTGTCTACTTCCTCTTCCCCTGGTTTCTTCTTTTTCCCCATAATCCTCTGAGCCAAAGTTCCCCTCCTTCCCCTACTCTCATAAGTGCACTTCCCTCATTCTGAGATTTCTCTAGTCCTGGCTCTTAGTAAAACTCTCTGATTTAGTTGATTGGCTCTGTCTCTTGTGTTAATGAGGAATAAAATCATTAAAAAATTATTTTTCTCTGGTCTCAAAGTTGAGTTTTCAAAACTCTTAATGTCTGACCAAAAATCTTATTTTAGAAGTAAAAAAGCTAAACATTGACTCTCTTTTCCAATTTTTGCATTCCTGCTGTAAGAATCCTTATGATTTAGAGGAAAGGATGCTTCACATGGAATGAAGGGTGGTGACATACAAGGAAGTGCAAAAGAGAAAAACACATTGGTATACGTTTCAAATATTTCTCTTGTTACACATACATGGAAAAGAAATCTCAAAAAAAATATACACCAAAATGGTTGGTGGCTTTTCAAGTTATCTTATTCTTTGCATCCTCTTGTATTTTCAGAATATCAAATAGTGCATATACATTGTTTTATAAACAGAAAAGCCAATAAAAAAATTTCCAATAGGATGGAGAAGAGGTTAAACAGCATAGAACTGTACATATGATAAATATCTCAAGACTATGCTCCAACATTGTCAAATAAGAGATATAGTCATAATTATAATGAATCTTTACATCTTTTTCTTTTTCCTTCTTTTTAAAATTGAGATAAAATTCATGTACCATAAAATCCACTCTCTTAAAGTATGAAACTCTGTGGTTTTAGTATATCACAGAGTTGTACAACCATCACACTATCTAATTCCAAAAACGTTTTTATTGTATCCTGCTCTGCAACGCCCCCCCCACCCCCCACCAGAAGGAACCTCCATACCCATTAGCAGCCACTCCCCATTCCCCTTCCCTCAGCTCCTAGCAACCACTAATCAACTTTGTGTTTCTGTGGATTTGCCTTTTCTCAACATTTCATGTAAATAGAATGATACAAAATGTGGCCTTTTGTGTTTGGTTTCTTTCATGTTTTCAAGGTTCACCCATGATGAGTCATATTTTTCTTGGTCTCCTTTTCTGAAAATTTTTTCCCTCAGTGCTACAATGATACTTGTCTCCCAACTCTTGCCATACAGTCCATACAATGCAAGACAGTCAGACTACCTTTTGTTCCAAAGTTGCTGCTCCATGAATAGATTCAGTGGAATAGAAAATTAATCACAGTTAACCACCAAAAAATTATATTTGACTCTGAAAGGCAAACTTTGCTCAATTGTGCCCAATTCTTTGCAACCCCATGGACTATAGACCACAGTCTACAGTGGCTCCTCTGTCCATGGGATTCTCCAGGCCAGAATACTCAAGCGGGTAGCTGTTCCCTTCTCTAGGGGGTCTTCCTGACCCAGGGATTGAACCCAGTTCTCCATCATTGCAGGTGTGGGAATACATTTGAATATGGGAGTGGAGATTGGGGTGGTGTGTGAAGAGGGGAAAGCAGGGATAGGGTTAGGCTGAACAACTTATCTTCCTTTGAATCTAAGGTTGCTATTATTAAAAGCTTATAGAAAAATTAACCCAAGTATATGTTAATGATTGTAAGCAGATTGGACTCTATGATTTATTGTGGATAATAAACTTTCTCAGGTGGACATTAGCAATATTGGATAAAGAAAATGTGTGTATTCCCTTGAACTTTCTCATTTCATCATATATTTTAGTACTCCTGGGTATGGGTCAGATCTTCAAGTAGGAATGAAGGCTGAGACTGAGATCCCAGTCCTTAAGTTTCCTACAATTTGACAGGATAGAAACACAAGGGACAGTCTAAGCCAGTAGACTTTGCAGGGGGCCTGGGGGGTGGTCACGTATTTAGTCCTTTGAATTTCTGGTAAGAGTTGTAGATCTTTTCCCAAAAACAGTTACTTACAATTTCTAAGTATGGGAATCCCTT
Source organism: Ovis canadensis (assembly GCF_042477335.2). NCBI lineage: Eukaryota > Metazoa > Chordata > Mammalia > Artiodactyla > Bovidae > Ovis > Ovis canadensis. The sequence continues at coordinate 76,669,622 of NC_091247.1, read as the reverse complement.
GAACCATCCAAGGTATCCACTGTGTTGGTCAGCTCAGGCTACTATCATAAAATTCATTAGAATGGGTGGCTTAAACAGCAGACATTTATTTCTCATAGTTTTGGAGGCTGGAAAGTTCAAGGTCAAGGTGCAGCAGATTAAGTGTTGGATAAAGGGCTTCTTCCTGTTTTGCAGATGACCACCATGTTTCTGTGTTCACATACTGGGAGGAGAAAGATTTCCTGTGTCTCTTCTTGAAAGTGAAAGTGAAGTCGCTCAGTCATGTCCGACTCTGCGACCCGTGGACTGTAGCCCACCAAGCTCCTCCGTCCATGGGATTCTCCAGGGAAGAATACTGGAGTGGGTTGCCGTTTCCTTCTTCCTTTCTCTTCGTAGAAGAGCACTAATCCAATCATGAAGATTCCACTTTCATGACCTAATCTAATTCTAATGATTGTATCTCACACAGACTCTACCTCCAAGTACCATCACACTATGGATTAGAGCTGCAACATATGAATTTTTGCAGAAAGTGGAGAACTAAAGAGCCTCTTGATAAAAGTGAAAGAGGAGAGTGAAAAAGTTGGCTTAAAACTCAACATTCAGAAAACTAAGATCATGACATCCCATTCCATCACTTCATGGCAAACAGATGGGGAAACAATGGAAACAGTGAAAGACTTTATTTTCTTGGGCTCCAAAATCACTGCAGATAGTGACTGCAGCCATGAAGTTAAAAGATGCTTGCTGCTTGGAAGAAAAGCTAATACCAACCCAGACAGCATATTAAAAAGCAGACATTACTTTGCCAAAAAAACTCAGTCTAGTCAAACCTCTGCTTTTTCCAGTGGTCATGTATGGATGTGAGACTTGCACTATAAAGAAAGCTGAGTGCCGAAGAACTGATGCTTTTGAACTGTGGTGTTGGAGAAGACTCCTGAGAGTCCCTTGAATTGCAAGGAGATCCAACCAGTCCATCCTAAAGGAAATCAGTCTTAAATACTCTTTGGAAGGACTGATTTTGAAGCTGACACTCCAATACTTTGGCCACCTGATGAGAAGAACTGACTCATTAGAAAAGACCCTGATGTTGGGAAAGATTGAAGGTGGGAGGAGAAGGGGATGCCAGAGGATGAGATGGTTAGATGGCATCACCAACTCGATGGACATGAGTTTGAGTAAGCCCCGGGAGTTGGTGATGGACAGGGAAGCCTGACATGTTAAAGTCCATGGGGTCGCAAAGAGCTGGACATGACTGAGCTACTGAACAGACTGATATGAATTTGGGGGCTTCCCTGGTAGCTCAGTTGGTAAAGAATCCGCCTGCAATGCAGGAGACCCTGATTTGATTCCTGGGTCAGGAAGATCCACTGGAGAAGGGATAGGTTACCCACCCCAGTATTCTTGGGCTTCCCTTGTGGCTCAGCTGATAAAGAATCCACCTGCAATGGGGGAGTCTGGGCTTCGATCCTTGGGTTGGGAAGATCCCCTGGAGAAGGGAAAGTCTACCCACTCCAGTATTCTATAGTCCACAGGGTTGCAAAGAGTCCGATACCACTGAGTGACTTTCACTTTCTCTTTGGTCTTCCCAGGTGGCACTAATGGTAAAGAACCTGCCTGCCAATTCAGGAGACATAAAAGATGCGGGTTTGACCCCTGGGTCAAGAAGATTCCCTGGAGAAAGAAATGGCAACACACTCCAGGATTCTTACTTGGAGTATCCTATGGACAGAGGAGCTTGGCGGGCTACAGTCCATAGGATTGCAAAGAGTCAGATATGGCTGAAGCGACTGAGAACGCACACATGCACGCCTATGAATTTTGGAGGGACAAAAACATTTAGTCCATACCACAGAAATAGTCCCAAGATTGAGAATATCTGCTCTAGGAAAATTCCCCCTTTTATTACCCATTAGGGTTTGAGCCCCAGGGTCCAATCTTATCTCCTGTTCTGATGAACTAGGTGGGAGAGAAGAGCTGTTGAAGACTTCTCAGCCCTATAGAGAAGTCTATATGTATCCTTCAAAATCCTACTCTGGGAGCAGGAAGCAACCCTAGGTGCCTGTATGAGATCCAGCATCCAGATGAGATAAAGAGCAAGAAGTGAGTGAATAACATGGAAGATGAGAATTTTGACCTCACCTCCTTATATGGTCCCCACATTATGTTCTACATTGTGTCCTTAATTTCATCCTTGCTCCACATCAGAGCTTGTGTCCCTTGGTAATGGAAGTAAGGTGGGAAAAGCATTAGCTCCTTAGCATGGGTTGGAGAAAGACTCTTGGTAAGCAGTGGATGCCTCCAACCAGATTCATTATAAACTGAGGGCAGGTTCAGGGTCAACAAGAAGGAAGTGACCCTGGAGGACAGGAGGAAACATCTGGAAGACATGGACTTGAACTTGAGCAGCAGATCTTTCTCAATGGACAGCTCAAGTCTTTGAATTCTTTTTGTTTCAGAATCTGGCATAGCTCAAACTGGTTAACCTTTAAGACATTATGTAAGTTAAGCATTTGTTTGGTGTTGTTGAGGGAAGAGACGAGGGCACATTCTCAAATTAAAAAAAAAAAAAGAGGAAGTGCTCTGTTTTCTTAGTGACTGCTTTGGTTTCTCCTATTTATACATAGTCCTCTTTTGCCTTTGGTTTGGCTAGCTACTAGGAGTAGCTGAGTGAGTTTATTATCCCATCTCCTTGGTAATCAAGTTGAAGGATTCCTTTTCATTCTGGCCCAGAGAAGAGTATGCTGGTCCATATCATTTGCAGGAGACTCAGGCAGGGACCAAATCACTAACTGATCCTGTCCTGACTATGGGTGAAGCATGAACAAGACATATCAGGGTTGAAAACTTCTGATGGTCTTTGATGTCAAAAGGTGCTGTTTTTTCAACTACCAGGTGATATTTTTAATATAAATAAATAAGATATAATAGTGCCTATCATTATAAAATATCTCTGTACTTCATCCCAAGAGGGGTGGTCAAGGAAAATGGTGATCTACATTTTGCTAAGTCTGATGATTTTTCTTCAGCCCACACATTACTTATCAGTAGTGCCTGGCACTGTTTATCATTACCATTTTCCTGAAATATTTTTTGTACTCAACTTTGGGAACATTTCACTTGTCTCATTTTCTCCTGTTTCAGAGGTTGTTCCTTCTTTATTTCCTTTTTGGTTTCTCCTTATTTCCTCAGGTCAAAACACTTGGTATACTTGTTAAAAATATGGTACCCAGTCCCTACACCAAGAAATTCTCTTTCCATTGGTCTGAGTTGGAGTCTAGGTTTTTTTTTTTTAAGATGGTTAAGATGATGAATTTTACATTGCATGCATCTTACCACAATTAAAGCAATTTAAAAAAAAAAAAAGCTTCTTGCTGCTGCTGCTAAGTCACTTCAGTCGTGGCCAACTCTGTGTGACCCCATAAATGGCAGCCCACCATCCCTGGGATTCTCCAGGCAAGAACACTGGAGCGAGTTGCCATTTCTTTCTCCAATGCATGAAAGGGAAAAGTGAAAGTGAAGTCGCTCAGTCGTATCCGACTCTTCGCGACTCCATGGACTGCAGCCCACCAGGCTCCTCCGCCCATGGGATTTTCCAGGCAAGAGTACTGGAGTGGGGTGCCATTGCCTTCTCCAAAAAAGAAAGCTTCTTAGGTGATTGTTACTAGCAGTCAGGACAAAACCTTCAGATTCATCTATTGACAATACTCAAATTTATATCTCTAGCCTGTAACTCTCCATGAATTCTAGAATTGTCTTTCCCACTGACAGCTTGACTACTCTCCTTGGATGTCAAATAGGTTTCTCAGACCTGACTGGACTGAAAGCAAATTCGTGCTTTTCCCATCCTATACCTGCTCATCCTCCAGTCCTCCCCCAAATCCTTGGAGTCATTGACTCTTCTTCTTTTCTCACGTTCCCCACCCAAACATCAGCAAATCTTGTTGGCTATGTTTTCAAAATATATTCAGAATCTGACAATCTTCCACCACTTTTGCTACTACTAATCTGACCAAATCACCATCATCTCCCACCTGGATTATTGCAGTAGCCACCTAATTGGTCGCTTGGCCTCTATCCTTGTCCTTAAGCAATCTTTGTAAAACTTAACATCGACAATGTTATTCCTTTGTATCATATCCTCTGACTGACTTCATGTCTCATCCAGAAGAAAACTCACAGTCTGTAAAATATCTCACTAAGCCTACACAATCTGGCCCTCAGCCTGTATCTGTCTCATCTCTTGTGGTGTGCTGCCTACCTTCCATGCTGCTGTCACCCGGGCCACTCTGTCTTGTCCAGCACACTCCCATCTCAGAGCCTTTGCTCTTCCTGCAGCCTCTGAGGCTTCAAGTGGTTAGCTTGTCCAAGGTCACACAACTGGTATGTGGCCAAGCTGAGATTCCAACCCACCTCTGGTTCTAAATTCAATGCCTTTACTAGGGTATCATGTGGCCTTGCAAACAGTATTCATTCCATCATCCGGTAAACGCTGTTCTAGGTGCTGAGGACAGAGTAGCAAGCAAGACAAAGCGCCTAACTTTGTGGAGCTCACATTCTAACTGGGGGAGATAAAAAAGTAAATACATTCAACAGATAGTATGTAGTGAAAGTCAAAGTTGCTCAGTTCAGTTCAGTTCAGTTCAGTCACTCAGTCTGTTGTCCCATGTCCAGTTCTAACTGTTGCTTCCTGACCTGCATATAGTTTTCTCAAGAGGCAGATCAGGTGGTCTGGTATTCCCATCTCTTTCAGAATTTTCCACAGTTTATTGTGATCCACACAGTCAAAGGCTTTGGCATAGTCAATAAAGCAGAAATAGATGTTTTTCTGGAACTCTCTTGCTTTTTCCATGATCTAGTGGATGTTGGCAATTTGATCTCTGGTTCCTCCGCCTTTTGTAAAACCAGCTTGCTCAGTCATGTCCAATCCTGTGTGACCCCATGGACTATAGAGTCCATGGAATTTTCCAGGCCAGAATACTGGAGTGGGTAGCCTTTCCCTTCTCCAGGGGATCTTCCCAACCCAGGGACGAACCCAGGTTTCCCCACATTGCAGGCAGATTCTTCACCATCCGAGCCACAAGGGAAGCCCAAGAATACTGGACTGGGTAGCCTATCCCTTCTCCAGCGCATCTTCCTGACCCAGGAATTGAACCGGAGTCTCCTGCATTGCAGCTGGATTCTTTACCAACTGAGCTATCAGAGAAGCTCTCTATGTAAGAGTGTATTATGTACATTAGTATGTAAAATGATGTTAAATGCTGAGGAGAAAAGTAAAGCAAGGTGAGAGAGATAGGAAATGCAGGGCAAGCGTTGCTCTTGTATTAACCTATTGGTAGTCAGGAAGCCCTTACAATAAGGCAACTTTTGAGCAGAGACTTGAGTGGAGAAGGAAGTGTGGGAATAAGCCATGGGGAGAGAAAAAGGGAGACTCAAGTTAGAGAGATGGCAAAGCAATTCACATTTCCTTTTAATTTACTTTCAATGTTCCTGTTAACATACTAAAATATTTCTGAGGAACTATGCTCACCTGTGTTTGAGTATTTTTGGATTGGTATGAATGGATTGCTCTTGTCCAGACATGGTTGTGATTAAGAAATTGGAACAAGATTGCACCTTTCAGTTTCACAAAGTCTCTCTGGCCTATAGAAACACACACCAAATGTGAATTCTAGAGTCAGATCACATGTGAAGAAAATCCTACCTTTACTATGCATAGTGTTTTTATATATATATAAAAAGTGTTAGTTGTTTAGTTGTGTCTGACTCTTTGCGACCCCATTGACTGTAGCCCATCGGGTTCCTCTGTCTATGGAAATCTCCAGGCAAGAATACTGAAGTGGGTGGCCATTCCCTTCTCCAGAGATCTTCTACCGGGAGATCATCGACTCCAGTCTGGCAGGAGCCAGAGAACAACCATGGGGGTCAGGTGGGGGTGGGGGAGGAGAGGAAAGGCCACCATAGCAATGGATTTGGAGGAAGGCTATGGGAGGAGAGAAGCTGGCAAACAAACCCTTATCTCAAGCACTTTGGTGTTCTAGTCCCAGGTCACTTGTAAAGTCATATTTGGATTAAACATTGTATTTGATCATTTTGCATTCTCTTCCTAGCAATTAAGTATATGTTTCTTTATTTTAGTCTCACACATGCATGTAAGGTAGTGAGGGCATATTATCTGACATTTAGGATTTAAGGGGCTTCCCTGGTGGCTCATATGGTAAAGCGTCTGCCTGCAAAGCAGGAGACCTGGGTTCAATCCCTGGGTTGGGAAAATCCCCTGGAGAAGGAAATGGCAGCCCACTCCAGTACTCTTGCCTGGAAAACCTCAAGGATGGAGGAGCCTGGTAGGCTACAGTCCATGGGGTTGCAAAGAATCAGACAGGACTGTGCGACTTCACTTCTTCTTAGGATTTAAAGGCAGAGAAAGCGAGGGCAAGAGGTCAAGTAACTTGCCTAAAGTCAGTGACTGATCAGACAGGAACTCAGATAGTCATTCAGTGCTCTTCCCACTGGCCCTTTCTTCTAAACTATCTGCTAGCTTTTAGGTTTTTTTTTTTTTAATTTCATGTGTGTAGGGAGAGAACTAGAAGCGTTTTAGGTGGCTGTGACATGGAGTGTTTGCTTTGTGCTCGGTACTGAGGTAGCTACGAAGAAATAGAAAACAACATTCTGTCCTCAAGAATAGCAGAGTTGGTTGCCATTCCCTTCTCCATTTTCTAGGAAAGGTTGGACTAAAAATCAGTTATTTCTTATAAAAGATTGTTTCATAGAAGTTGAGCATGAGTCAGATGTATGAACACTTGTCTCACATGGGTAGAAGTGGTATCGAAACCATTTACCAGATTGGGACTTAAACCCACGTTGAGTTCAGTTCAGTCGCTCAGTTGTGACCTATCTTTTCGACCTCACTAACTGCAGCACGCCAGGCTTCCCTGTCCATCACCAACTCCCAGAGTTTACTCACACTCATGTCCATTGAGTCGGTGATGCCATCCAACCATTTCGTCCTCTGTCTTCCCCTTCTCCTCCCGCCTTCAATCTTTCCCAGCATCAGGGTCTTTGCATCAGGTAGTCAAAGTATAGGAGTTTCAGCTTCAGCATCAGTCCTTCCAATGAATATTCAGAACTGATTTCCTTTAGGATGGACTGGTTGGATCTCCTTGCAATCCGAGGGACTCTCAAGAGCCTTTTCTAACACCACAGCTCAAAAGCATCAATTCTTCAGCACTCAGCTTTCTTTAGAGTCCAATTCTCACATCCATACATGACTACTAGAAAAACCTTGACTAGATGGACCTTTGTTGGCAAAGTAATGTCTCTGCTTTTTAATATGCTATCTAGGTTTGTATTAGCTTTTCTTCCAAGGATCAAGCGTCTTTTAATTTCATGGCTGCAGTCACCATCTGCAGTGATTTTGGAGCCCCCCAAAATAAAGTCTGCCACTGTTTCCACAGTTTCCCCATCTACTTGCCATGAAGTGATGGGGCCAGATGCCATGATCTTAGTTTTCTGAATGTTGAGCTTTAAACCGACTTCTTCACTCCCTTCTTTCACTTTCATCAAGAGGCTCGTTAGTTCTTCTTAGCTTTCTGCCATAAGTGTGGTGTCAACCGCATATCTGAGGTTCTTGATATTCCTCCCAGCAATCTTGATTCCAGCTTGTGCTTCTTCCAGCCCAGTGTTTCTCATGATGTTCTCTGAATATATGTTAAATAAGCAGGGTCACATTATACAGCCTTGACATACTTCTTTTTCTATTTGCACCCAGTCTGTTGTTCCATGCCCATTTCTAACTGTTGCTTCCTGACCTGCATACAGATTTCTCAAGAGGCAGATCAGGTGGCCTGGTATTCCCACCTCCTCAGAATTTTCCACAGTTTGTGGTGATCCACACAGTCAAAGTCTTTGGCATATCAATAAAGCAGAAATAGATGTTTTTCTGGAACTCTCTTGCTTTTTCAATGATCCAGCAGATGTTGGCAATTTGATCTCTGGTTCCTCTGCCTTTTATAAATCCACCTTGAACAGCTGGAAATTCATGGTTCACGTATTGTTGAAGCCTGGCTTGGAGAATTTTGAGAATTACTTTACTAGAGTGTGAGATGTGTGCAATTGTGTGGTAGTTTGAACATTCTTTTGCATTGCCTTTCTTTGGAATTGGAATGAAAACTGATCTTTTCCAGTCCTGTGGCCACTGCTGAGTTTTCCAAATTTGCTGGCATATTGAGTGCAGCACTTTCACAGCATCATCTTTTAGGATTTGAAATAGCTCAACTGGAATTCCAACTCACCTCCACTAGCTTTGTTCATAGCGATGCTTGACTAAGGCTCACTTGACTTCACATTCCAGGATGACTGGATCTAGGTGAGTTATCACACCATAGGTGTGATAGGTGATTATCTGGGTTGTGAAGCTCTTTTCTGTCTAGTTCTTCTGTGTATTCTTGCCACCTCTTCTTAATGTCTTCTGCTTCTGTTCGGTCCATACCATTTTGTGCCCATCTTTGAATGAAATGTTCCCTTGGTATCGCTAATTTTCTTGAAGAGACCTCTAGTCTTTCCCATTCTATTGATTTTCTCTATTTCTTTGCACTGATCACTGAGGAAGGCTTTTTTTTATCTCTCCTTACTATTCTTTGGAACTCTGCATTCAAAACAGGTATATCTTTCCTTTTCTCCTTTGCTTTTCACTTCTCTTCTTTACACAGCTATTTGTAAGGCCTCCTCAGACAGCCATTTTGTTTTTTTGCATTTTTTTTCTTGGGGATGGTCTTGATCCCTGCCTCCTTACAATGTCACAAACCTCCATCCATAGTTCATCGGGCACACTGTCTTTTAGATCCAGTCCTTAAAATCTATTTCTCACTTCTACTGTATGATCATAAGGCATTTGATTTAGGTCATACCTGAATGGTTTAGTGGTTTTCCCTACTTTCTTCAATTTAAGTCTGAATTTGGCAATAAGGAGTTCATGGTCTGAGCCACAGTCAGCTTCTGGTCTTGTTTTTGCTGACTGTGTAGAGCTTCTCTACCTTTGGCTGCAAAGAATATAATCAATCTGATTTCAGTGTTGACCATCTGGTGATGTCCATGTGTAGAGTCTTCTCTTGTGTTGTTGGAAGAGGGTGTTTCCTATGATCAGTGTGTTCTCTTGGCAAACCTCTATTAGCCTTTGCCCTGCTTCATTCCATATTCCAAGGCCAAATTTGCCTGTTAACTCCAGGTGTTTATTGACTTCCTACTTTTGCATTCCAGTCCCCTATAATGAAAAGGACATTTTTTGGGGGTGTTAGTTCTAGAAGGTCCTGTAGGTCTTCATAGAACCATACAACTTCAGCTTCTTCAGCATGACTAGTTGGTGCATAGACTTGGATTACTGTGATATTAATTGGTTTACCTTGGAAATGAACAGAGATCATTCTGTTGTTTTTGAGATTGCATCCAAGTACTGCATTTTGGACTCTTGTTGACTATGATGGCTACTGCATTTTTTCTAAGGGATTCTTGCCCAAAGTAGTAGATATAATGGTCATCTGAGTTAAATTCACCCATTCCAGTCCATCTTAGTTCGTTGATTCCTAGAATGTGGATGTTCATTCTTGCCATCTCCTGTTTGACCACTTCCAATTTGCCTTGATTCATGGACCTAACATTCCAGGTTCCTATTCAATATTGCTTTTTATAGCATTGGACCTTGCTTCCATTACCAGTCACATCCCCAACTGGGTGTTGTTTTTGCTTTGGCTCCACCCCTTCATTCTTTCTGGAGTTATTTCTCTACTGATCTCTAGTAGCATACTTGGCACCTACTGACCTGGGGAGTTCATCTTTCAGTGTTCTATCTTTTTGCTTTTTCATGCTGTTCATGGGGTTCTCAAGGCAAAAATACTGAAATTGTTTGCCGTTCCCTTCTCCAGTGGACCACATTTTGTCCGATCTCTCCACCATGACCCGTCCATCTTGGGTGGTCCTATATGACATGGCTCATAGTTTCATTGAGTTAGATAAAACTGTGGTCCATGTGATTAGATTGGTTAGTTTTCTGTGATTGTGGTCTGAACCCATGTGATTGTGAACCCGTGTGCTGGGACTCAACCCAGTTTGGGACTCAAATCCATGTGACTGGGACTCGAACCTAGCCAAAACCTTGCTTGGGACTCAAACCCATGTGGCTGGGGTTCAAACCCAGCCAAAACCCACAGTACCTGGTTTCAGGATCTAATGAAGCTCAGGTTCTTGATGTCTCATCCCAGAAAGAATTCAGTGAGAAACAAGTGATAGATAAGAAGTGGATTTATTCAGATTCAGAGAGAAGCACACTCCACAGACAGAGTGTGGGCCATTGCAGAGGGCAAGTGTTGTGCCAAAATTTGGCATGGTTAGTTTTTATAGGCTGGGTAACTTCATATGCTAATGAGTGGGAGGATTATTCCAACTATTTTTGGAAAGGGGCAGAGATATCCAGGATCTGCACCACTGCCCACTCCTTGGTCTTTTAACAGTCCCTTGGAACTGTCATTAGTCATGTATGTATATGAGAGTTGGACTCTAAAGAAAGCTGAGTCCTGAAGAATTGATACTTTCGAACTGTGGTGTTGAAGAAGACTCTTGAGAGTCCCTCGGACTGCAAGGAGATCCAACCAGTCCACCCTAAAGGAAATCAGTTCTGAATATTCATTGGGAGGACTGATGCTGAAGCTGAAACTCCAATACTTTGGCCACCTGATGTGAAGAACTCAGTCATTTGAAAAGACCCTGATGATGGGAATGATTGAGGGTAGGAGGAGAAGGGGATGACCGAGGATGAGATGGTTGGATGGCATCACCTACTCAATGGACATGAGTTTGAGTAAACTCTGGGAGCTGGTGATGGACTGGGAAGCCTGGAGTGCTGTAGTCCACGGGGTTGCAAAGAGTCAGACATGGCTAAGCAACTGAACTGAACTGAACTGACCTGGAATTGTCATGGCAACTCTGGGTGTGTCATTTCACTTACTGATTGAGGATCAAGTTCCATCTTGTCTGCCATCTTGGTCCCATTTGATTATAATTCGTTTATGTTGTGTCTTTGGGCTATGTCATTCTTTCAAAAGTTGTGCCCTGCCCCTTTGCCTCCTGTTACAGTACGACTTCAGTCTTTGCCTAGATCCAAAGACAAACTAGGTCCAAACACTTGAAGAGCTCAGTGGCTGAGTGGCTGGATAAGGGTGAAGTCTTAACACAGTCTCTGAAAGCCTTTGGCTCCCTCTACAGAGCTACAGCAAGATGACTTCTCAGTCTTGAGGGACCCTGAGTGTGTGTCTTTTGCCAGCTCTGTACCTTCTCCCTGCTCCTGCCATCTCCCTCCTCAGCTCTGCTCAGTGGAGACTGGCTCCCAGCAGAGCATGTAACATCTTTCTGTCAAAGCTAGCCCTAGAGAGAGGGCTTGGTAAAGTCATTTGTGCTGAGATAATAATCAGTATCCACCTTTAAGAGTAATTGCCTTTTATCCCAGGAAAATCTCATTAAAAGGTGAAATTCCAGTATGAATTTTGAGGTTTTAGGTTGTAGATGGGGAACTCACTGAAGGGCAGTAGAGCTCCCTCTGTAATGTTAAAACAACAGTCTGCAAAAGCTGCAGTTTATTGCAGTTCATCTAAAATATGAGATTATAGGTGCATATAGGAACATAATTTAACATCATTTTAAGAAGAAGGGAAAAAGCTGTCACCATCGAAACTGGTTTATTCTAGCTTTTTCGAAAGCTAGAGATTTAAAGTCAAACAGTAGAGCCAAAGAAGATAATCATCTTTTCGTCTTTCAGAAGATTTTAATCCCTTTTGGCTTTCCTCCAAGGATAGCTGAACAGGACATTAAGTGGCTGAAAAGCCCAAGTTTTCAATGTTTCATAACTGCAATCAGTCCTATGCATTAATTTTGAGGAAGCACTAAATTATAAAAAACTCTCATAGTAAGGCAAGCAGCTCTATGGATTTTTCATTTTCTTTTCTTCTTTTTTTTTTTTCCTTTTTTTTGGTGGGAGGAGCGAAGAGATTTTGTTTTAGTTAATGCTTTTGTTTTTAAAACCATGAAAGAGAAAATGCTTCACTGGCCCACAGCAAACATTCCCATAAAATTCTCTTTGGCCATGACTAAGCACAACACGTGTAGAGCCAAAAGGGGTTTTATGGCTTCCCCTTATTTCCCCTGCAGAGAAAAAAAAATGAGCCTAGGATCAAAATAAAGTTGGAATGAAAACCATATTTCTACCTCATTGGTTGGGCTTCTACTCTGCCTCTTAATAATATCTACAGTGGTTTGGTTTTATCAAAAAGGAAAAAGAAAAACTAACTCTTTCCCCTTGGGCTTCTAGAAGAGACAGTATACATGCGGAATTCTGTGAGCTGAGCTGCTGTTGCTGCTTTGGTCAGGCACATTTACAAATTTCACTGATGTGATCAGTGGCTCCCAGGTAGCCTCCTGTGAGCCACAGGGTTGAGACAGTGCTTCTGAAGGCAGGAACAGTGCCCTGTCCAGCAGGCTCTTGATTATGAGTGTTGATCAATTCTGGAGCAAGGTAATCCTGGCTGGCTGTCAGCTTCAACTCCAGCCCTGGGAACCCAGACCCACCAACTCCTTGTTATACTATCATGGCAATCCACTCTGCTGACTGGGTCAATAACCTTCCCAGAGAAATCAGATGAAATAGGGGCAATATTTTTTTTCTACCAAGGGTAACTGATCCATGCGGATGGAATTCAGGGCAGTAAGCCAGTGCTTTCTCAGAACTCTCAGTTTTTAATTTTAAGCAGGACTGACTGCCCTCTTACCCTCCCTGAACCTCATTTTCCTACTCTAGACCAGGGAGGACAACTGATTACTTTATAGAAGAAAGCATTTGTTTTCATGTAGGCACACATGTTCCGTATTTTGAATAAAAATGTTACATTTAAATTTCATGGAGATTGGGGGAAAACTTCGTAAGTGTAAAAATAGTGTTCAGAAAATAAAAAATATCAATAGACTTCAGCTTGTAAGAATTTGATACTACTCTATGGTAAGAGATTATAAGTAAAATCAAAAGTCAAATGACAAATTGGAAGATATTCATATTACATATAACAGGCAAGGATTAATATGCTTTACAAGAAAGGAATTTTTATATAGCAATAAGAAAAAATTCCCTAGTATCCCATTATAGAAGTGGGCAAACAAAGCAATCTTGCAAACAAGCTGAAAAACTGAAGCTATCAGATATTCTAGTAATTTAGACAGTGTTCTATTGGCTCAAGAATATACAAGCCAATCAACCACTGGAACAGAAGAGAGAAACAGAACCACATAAGCATGGTCACCTGATTTACAACAAAGGCAACAAATAATGTAAGGCAGAGGGTAAAAGATGGTCTTTCAATTAAATAGTGCTGGGTGAATTGACTATTTGCATGGAATAAAATGTATCTGAACCTCTACCTCACATGATACACACAAAACAGCTCCAGATGAATTCCAGATCTAAACGTGAAAGGGGGGAAAAAAAAAAAACATGCAGAGGAAAACATAGAAGAACATCTTCATGACCTTGGAATGGATAAAGATTATTTAAACAGTCACAAAAAGTATTAATCATTAAAGAAAACAATTGATAAACTGTACTAAAATGGAAACTTCCATTCACACAAAGATACAATTGAGAGTAAAAAAGGGAACCTAAAGAGTGGGAAAAGATATTTGCGTGTATTTATCCAACTTACTAGGTAGGAAAAGAGAGCAAAAATTTGAACAGATACTTCATGAAAGAGTATATTAAATGGCTGAGAGACATAGGAAAAGGCACTCAGTATCAGTCATCAGGAAAAATCAGATTAAAACCACAATGAGGTAGTATTACGTACCTACCAGAATGGAAGCGAAAAGCTGAAACTATCAGATGCTCTAGTGATTAAGACGCTGTCCTGTTGGCTCAAGAATGCACAAGCCAATCAACCATTGGGACAGGAGAGAGAAACAGAACCACATAAGCAGAACCGACACTTGGCAACCCCATGGAATTCTCCAGGCCAGAGTACTGGAGAGGGTAGCCTTTCCCTTCTCCAGGGGATCAAACCCAGGTCTCCTGCATTGGAGGTGGATTCTTTACCAGTTGGGCACAAGGGAAGCCCAAGAATACTGGAGTGGGTAGCCTATCCCTTCTCGATCTTCCCAACTCAGGGATCGAACCCAGGTCTCCTGCATTGCAGGTGGATCCGTTACCAGCTGAGCACAAGGGAAGCCCAAGAATACTGGAGTACGTAGCCTATCCCTTCTCTAGCAGATCTTCCCGACCGAGGAATCAAACCAGAGTCTCCTGCATTGCAGGCGGATTCTTTACCAACTGAGCTATCAGGGAAGCCCTACCAGGATGGCTACAATTAAAAAGACCAACAATACTAAATATTGATAAGGATGTGAAACAACTGTCACTCTCACACCTTGCTGATGGGATATAAAATGGTTATGACCACTTTGAAAGCAATTTTGACATTTTCTATTAGATATGTGTGTTCTCAGCAATTCTACACCAAATTCTTTCTCAAAAGACATGACATAGCAGCAGTATTCATAATACCAAATGGGAAAATACCCAAATACTCATCAATGGATAAATAAATTGTGGTACATTTACACAATGGAATTCTAACAGCAATAAGAAGAAAACAATCTGCAACCTTATGCAACAGCATGAATGAATCTCATAAACATGTATTTATAGAAAAGAAACTAGACACGAAGAGTATACACCTTGTTATTCATTTACAGAAAGTACAAAAACAGGTGAGAATAATTTTTTGTTGTGCTAGTGAGAGTATAAATCACCCACTATGAAAGATGTTTTGGCAAAATAGAAGAATAGAGCAAGAGTCAAAAAGTTTCATGCACTTTGACTTCTTGAACTCTATCCTAAGGAAAGAATTGTAGATGCCCATATCAATTTAGGGGCTTTCCTGGTGGTTCAGATGGTAAAGAATCTGCCTGCAATGTGGGACACCTGGGTTTGATCCCTGGGTTAGGAAGATCCCCTGTAGGAGGGCATGGCAACCCACTCCAGTATTCTTGCCTGGAGAATCCCACAGACACAGGAGCCTGGCTGGCTACAGTCCATGGGGTCACAAAGAGTTGGACATAACTGAGCAATTAAGCACATATGTCAATTTACATTAAAATATATTCATGCTAGAGTTCTTGTACTAATAAAAAGTTGGAAACTGATAAATATCTCTAATAGAGAAGTAATTAACTTTGGTATATATGCTTTGATGAACTATTATGCAGCCACTAAAGATCATGTTTTTAAACCATATTTAATAATACTCAATACTCATAATTTAATGTAAGGTGGAAAGGAGTATGTCTCAAGGCTGTATATTGTCACCCTGCTTATTTAACTTATATGCAGAGTGTATCATGCGAAATGCCAGGCTGGATGAAGCACAAGCTGAAATCAAGATTGCCCAGAGAAATATCAACAACCTCAGATATGCAAATGACACTACCCTAATGGCAGAAACCGGAGAGGAACGAAAGAGCCTCTTGATGAAGGTGAAAGACAGAGTGAAAAAGCTGATTTAAAACTCAACATTCAAAAAACTAAGATCATGGCGTCTGGCCCCATTACTTCATGGCAAATAGATGGGGGAAAAATGGAAATAGTGACAGATTTTATTTTCTTGGGCTCCAAAATCACTGCAGATGGTGACTGCAGCCATGAAAATTAAAAGACACTTGTTCTTTGGAAGAAAAGCTATGACAAATGTATAGTCAAAGCTATGGTTTTTCCAGTAGTCATGTATGGATGTGAGAGTTGGACTATTAAGAAGGCTGAATGCCTTAGAATTGATGGTTTTGAACTGTGGTGTTGGAGAAGACTCTTGAGAGTCCCTTGGACTGCAGGGAGATCAAACCAGTCTATCCTAAAAAGGAAATCAACCCTGAATATTCATTGGAAGGACTGATGCTGAAAGAAAAGCTCCAATACTTTGGCCACCTGATGCAAAGAGTCGACTCATTGAAAAAGACCGTATGCTGGGAAAGATTGAGGGCAGGAGGAAAAGGGGATGACAGAGGATGAGATGGCTGGATGGCATCACTGACTCAATGGACATGAGTTTGGGCATATTCCAGGAGTTGGTGACGGACAGGAAAGTCTGGCGCGCTGCAGTCAGTGGGGTCGCAGAGTCGGACATGACTGACTGATAATGAGCAAAAAAGTGTAGGATAAAATACCATGCAATACAGTCCCAATATTATTGCATATGTATACGTGTGTGCTCAGTTGTGTCTGACTCTTTGTGACCTCATCAACTGTAGCCCTCCAGGCTCCTCTTTCCATGGAATTTTCCAGGTAAGGTTACTGGAGTGGGTTGTTATTTTCTACTTCAGGGGACCTTCCTGACCCAGGGGTTGAATCTCAGTCTCCTGTGTCTCCTGCATTAGCAGGCAAATTCTTGATCACTAGTGCCACCTGTATACTCACGTACATATATATATATACATACATATGCAAAAGAAGGGGAAAAAACACCACAAGGTAAATAGAAGTCATTCCTATAAAGTGGAATTACAGGGCATTTATATTTTCTTCTTTAAGTAATTTTTCCATGTTAGTGCTTATGACTATGGTTCTGCCATAGCCTTGAACGTTCTCCTAAATAGGACTCGATATCCCTTTTGTTCCCTAGGATTCCATTAAGACCAAGTGTTGATTTTTACTCAAGATTTTATAAGAGAGAGGATAGTTTTACACTGCACAGTTCATAGGCCTTCATATATTCCCTTTAAGTGTGCCTTTTGATGGCTAATTTTATATGTCAGCTTAACTGGGTCATGGGATGTCCAGATACCCAGTTAACATTATTTCTAGGTGTGTCTGTGAGGGGGTTTCCGGAAGAAATGAGCATTTGAATCCATAGCAGATTCCCTTTCCCAATTACACAATCTGTTGAGAGTCTGAATAGAACAAAAAAAGGGTGAAGGAAGTGAGACTTTCCCCTCTATGCCTGACTACTTGGGCTTTCCAGGTGGTGCTAGTGGTAAAGAACATGGCTGTCAGCGCAGGAGATGTAAGTGACTTAGCAGCAGCAGTAGCCTGACTACTTGACTACTTGAGTTGGATAGCAGCAGTCTCCTGCCCTAGGATTGAAACTTACTCCATTGGCTCTCTGGTTCAGGTCTTGGAATTGTGGATGTGTGTGTTCAGTTGCTTCAGTTGTGTCTGTCTGACTCTTTGCAACCCTATGGACCATAGCCCGCCAGGCTCCTCTGTCCACAGGATTCTCCAGGCAAGAATAATACTGGAGTCGGCTGCCATGCCCTTCTCCAGGATCTTCCTGACCCAGGAATTGAACCCGGCTCTCTTGCACTGCAGGCAAATTCTTTACCAACTGAGCCACCAGGGAAGCCCCCTTAGAACTGTACTAAAAGGTATACCATCTCTTCTCCCTGTTTTCAGGCCTTTTGACTTGGATTGGAACTATGTCACCAGCTTTCTGGGGTCTCTGAGCTTACAGATGGCAAATAGGACTTCTCAGCCTCCATGATTGTGTGAGGCAATTCCTCCTAAGTCTCTTTGTATATCTCCTATTGGTTCTGATTTTCTGGAGAACCATGGCTAATTCATACCTCTCCTTTTTGTGATTGTCCTTCCTTGGGTAGCACCTAGACAAGCTGGTATCTAAACAGGTTGGTTTCTGGCTTCCTCAATTCCAGGTCTTCCCCATCTCAGGCCTCCAAATCTCTCTACCTTTCTGATGTAGAAAAAAATGCTTCTCCAAATATGCATACATCCACCACCCACTCACCAAAACCTTCAATAAAAATTCTTGTTAATTTTCAATTTTTCATATTACTTTCAGAGTAAAAAAAAATTCTGAATTCTCATAGCAACTCAACAGAGGGAAATTTTTCTCTGGGCAGCAACAGTGTTAATGAAAATATGTAATATGTAAGACCAAGTCTGGTTAGTTAAAATTAACCTTTCGTCCAGAAATTCTTCAACCTAAAAACATCCACACATCAGGTACACATTTATCTGATCATTTGAATTATATGTGTAGTAGTTCCCCTTGGAGAGGGCAGAGATTGAAGAATTATTTGTATTTGCATTAGCTTTATGTAACATTGATCGATAACTAGATGAAACAGTTAATTCTGGACTCAGAAAATAGTGGCATGAACAAACATAACAATTAGGTGACTTGAAACTCATTTGTGCTTAGTTTTTTATGAGCAGCATAATTTTCTACCTAAATTTAGTCATTCCGAACTAAAGCAGGATGGAGTTGTACCTCATTCATTTATCCATCCACTCAGGAAACTTGTATATCCTTCTTATGCGCCATGTACTATTCTAGGAGCTATATAGAAATAAAAATGGTGCATGAGGTCTTTCTTTTATGAAGCGTATGGGGAAAAGAGAGTCTAACACGGGGTGTGAATGTATATAATATCGTCATATATATTTCTGTATTTTCTAAATCTTGCTGTCATGGGACTTACCATCCACTGTAGCAGTAGGTTTCAGCACTTCAGGAGATGGGTGGATATCTGCTTTAAAAAAAAATCATTGCTCAGTTATTTTTTTATCCAGCAAAAAAGAAAAGAAAAGAAAAATTACGATGAAAGCCTGGTGTTATGAAAAAAGACCTTCTAAATTACTTTACACATCAATGGCTAACCTGAAGAACTCAGACCATGCTATTTTTTACACAGTGCAAAGTATACTTCTATCCAAAAGTTGCTGCCCTAGGAGAAGAAGGCCAGAATACATCAGTGCCAGTATGTGGAGGTGGGGGGAGGCAGGGAGGAGGGGTGGTAGATGAGAGGGCTAGAAGCTGGGAGCTTCAGCAGACTAGGAAAGAATGAGGGATAGAATAAAGAGAGATCCAGATGTGGGGAATATTAGGACCAAGAACACCTAGTTGTGGGGATGGAGTTCCAGTTACGGTCGCCAGCATATCAACCACAATAGTCAGACAGGACTTGCTTTCCCTCCGTTGTCTCTAGCTAAGGGAACTATCTGATTCAGTCACTTTACAACCAAGGCCAGTGAGAAGTCAGAGGACATGATAAGGGTTAAAATAATGCTTCCACTGCCATGTGGTCATGTAAGTGATATTCCTCCTCCATAAGCCAGTTCACCATCTCAGAATGGAACAGAGTCACAGAGGGAAAAATACGAAATATTGGGCATTTTATCCCTTAACGACTAAACATTTGCCAAAAGAACTCTGGCTAGGAGAGATCTGGCTTCGAGGAACTACCCTCTTCTAGACCTGATCCTGGAAAAGTGACCTTAGTTGTGTCCATTGTGCTCCAAATGTCCTCTCTATCACCTTTCCCAGGATATGCCCTTTACTGTCAAATTTCCTTTTTCCATCTGACCTCCATTCTTAAGCAAAATTCTCATTTTATTTTTGCCTTGATGTCAATCAACAGTCAAAAGGAAAAGTAGCCAACAAGTTAATCCAAAATTTTATGAATTCTACTAACAAAACACACACACACACACACACACACACACACACACACCTGAAAGCTGGATCCTAGTCAAAACTTAATTGGAGCAAAACTAAAAATCATGTGGAAAGAAGAAGTAACATAAAATTAAAAAAAAAATCCTATGATGGAAGTATTCTAAATCTGGATTGTGGTGTCGGTTGCGCAAATATATCAATTAACTAAAACTCATCTAATTTTGTGTTCTCTAATATGATAGCCACTAGGCACATATGGCTATTTAAATTTATTAAAGTTGTATTATTCAGAGGAATAGAATTGAGTGTCAGAAATAAACCTATTAGTCTGTGGTTAATTAAGTGGTGCCAAGATCATTCAACAAGGAAAGATTTTTGTCAACAAATTGTTCTCAGATGACTGGATGGACACATGCATAACAGTGAAGCTAGTTCTCTTTTTTACATTGTACACAAATATTAACTCAAAATAAACCAAAAACCTAAGTGTAAGCGCTAAAACTATAAAACACTTAGAAAAAACCTTATGAGTAAATCTTCATAATCTTTGATTTAGCAATAGAATTTGAGATATGACATCAAAAGCACAAGTAATAAGGGAGTTTCCTGTCAGTCCAGTGGTTAGGACTCTGGACTTTCACTGCCAAGGGTCTGGGTTGGATCCCTGGTTAGGGAAATAAGATCTCACAAGCCACATGGCACAGCCAAAAAATAGATAAATTTGGCATAAAAATAAAAAGTGTTTGTGAATCAAAATACACCATCAAAAGTTAAAAAAAAATTTGCCAATCATATATTTCATAAGGGATGCATTTGAACTGCGGTGTTGGAGAAGACTCTTGAGAGTCCCTTGGACTGCAAGGAGATCCAACCAGTCCATTCTGAAGGAGATCAGCCCTGGGATTTCTTTGGAAGGACTGATGCTAAAGCTGAAACTCCAGTACTTTGGCCACCTCATGTGAAGAGTTGACTCACTGGAAAAGACTCTGATACTGGGAGGGACTGGGGGCAGGAGGAGAAGGGGACGACTGAGGATGAGATGGTTGGATGGCATCACCAACTCAATGGACGTGAGTCTGAGTGAACTCTGGGAGTTGGTGATGGACAGGGAGGCCTGGCGTGCTGCAATTCATGGGGTTGCAAAGAGTCGGACACGACTGAGTGACTGAACTGAACTGAACTGATCCAGAACTTGTAAAGAATTCTTGCAATTCAATAACAAAAAGACAAACAACCCAACTCCAAAATGGGCAAAGAACCAAATAGATATTTCTTCAAAGATGACATACAAATGGCCAATAAGCACATGAGAGATGCTCAACATCATTAGTCATCAGAGAAATGCAAATCAGGACTGCAGTAAGATGCTACTTCATACTTCTAGGATGGCTATAATTTAAAGAAAAGAAAAGGAAAATTGTTGATGAGGATGTAGGGAAATTGGAAACTTTGCAGTATACATTGCTCATGGGAATGTAAAGTAGTAGAGTTGCAGTGAAAAACATGTTGGCAGTTTCTTAAAAAGTTAAACATAAAATTAGCACCAAGACAGTGTACTAGAAAGCAGAGACATCACTTTGCCAACAAAGGTCCATATAGTCAAAGCTATGGGTTTTCCAGTAGTCATGTATGGATGTGAGTTGGACCATCAAGAGGCTCAGTGCTGAAGAATCGATGCTTTCAAATTGCAGTGCTGTAGAAGACTCTTGAGAGTCCCTTGGACCGCGTGGAGATCAAACCAGTCAATCCTAAAGGAAGTCAACCCTGAATATTCATTGGAAGGAGTGATGCTCAAATACTTTGGCCACTTGATGTGAAGAGCCGACTCACTGTAAAAGATCCTAATTCTGGGAAAAATTGAGGGCAAGAGGAGAAGGGGGTGACAGAGAATGAGATGGTTGGATGGCATCACTGACTCAATGGACATGAGTTTGAGCAAGCTCAGGGAGATAGTGAAGGACAGGGAAGCCTGGCGTGCTGCAGTTCATGGGTCACAAAGAATCAGACATGACTTAGGGACTGAACAACAGCAGCAACAGAATTACCACGTCTGAGCAATTCCACTTCCAGATGTATACCCCAAAGAACTGAAGATAGATCTTCAAACAAAAGTTGGTATGAATTTTCACACCAGCATTATTTATTTTTAATACCTTTAACCAAAAGGGAAGAACAACCCAAATGTCCATCAACCGATGAATAGATAAATGAACTGTGGTATATCTATAAAAGAGCTTCCCTGGTGGCTCAGACGATAAAGAATCTGCCTGCAATGCAAGAGACCTGAGTTCAATCCTTGGGTCAGGAAGATCCCCTGGAGAAGGGAATGACAACCTATTCTAGTATTCTTGCCTGGAGAATTCCATGGACAGGGGATCCTGGTGGGCTACCATCTATGGAGTTGCAAAAAAGAATGGCATACTTGCACAAGCTACTTACTACATGGATGAACCGTGAAAACACTATGCTAAGTTAAAGAAATCAGATAACAAAGATCTACATATTACAGCATTCCATTTATATGAGATATCCAGAATAGGCAAAGAAACAGAAAGCAGATTACAGATTGCCAAGGGGTGGGGGAAGGGGATATGGGAAGTTACTGCTCGATGGGTGTGGAGTTTCCTTTTTGGGTGATGAAATGTTTTGAAATTTGATAGAGATGGTTGTGTAACACTGTAAAGGCAATAAATGCCAGTGAATTATACACTTTAAAATGGTAAAATGGCAAAATTTACATAACATAATTTTCTAGATTACACTAGCCATATTTGGGGTAGTTAGTGCCACTGATTGGATTTTGCATATTGTAGGATATTTCCACCATGTACAAATTCTATTGGAAGTACTGATACAAACGTACACTTATAATGGGTAAGTTTGTTATATGTAAAAAAGAGATATTCCAAAGGCAAATACATTTTTTAAACCATTTTAAAAATTTGAAGTGTAGTTAATTTGCAATGTTCTATTAGTTTCAGGTGTACACCAAAATGATTCAATTATATATGTGATTGAATATATATATATATACTTTTTCAGATTCCTTTCCATTAAAACTTATTATAAGACATTGAATGTAGTTCCCTGTGCTCTACAGTAGATCCTTGTGGCTTATCTATATTATACATATTAGTGTGTCTATGTTAACCCTAAAGTCCTAATTTATATATTACATAATATAGTATATAGATACACACACACATATATATATATGTATGCATATACACAGGCTTCCCTAGTGGCTCAGTGGTAAAGAATCTGCCTGCAATGCAGGAGACATGGGTTTTATTCCTGGATCGGGAAGATCCCCTGAGGAAGGCATGGCAACCCTCTCTAGTACTCTTGCCTAGAGAATCCCATTGACAGAAGAGCCCACCAAGCTGCAGTCCATAGTGTCACACAGAGTCGGACATGATTGAAGCAAATAAGCAGCAGCAGCGGTATACATATACATATGACATCTTTCTTCATTCATCTGTTGATGGATACTTAGGTTGCTTCCATGCCTTGGCTATTGTACATAGTGCTGCTATGAATGTTGGGGTGCATATATCTTTTCAAATTAGACTGTCCTTCAGATATAGTGAGATTGTAGATGCTGTGCTTGTTCGCTCAATCATGTCCGACTCTTTGTGACCCCACGGAAGGTAGCCCACAAGGCTCCTCTGTCCATGGGGTTGCTCCAGGCAAGAATACTGGAGTGCATTGCCATGCCCTCCTCCAGGGGATTGTAGGATCATATGATCACTCTAGTTTTAGTTTTTTAAGGAACCTCCATACCGTTCCCCATAGTGGCTGCACCAATTTAAATTCCCACCAACTATGTAGATGAATTCCTTTTCTCCACACCCTCTCCAGCATTTATTATTTATAGACTTTATAATAATGGCCATTCTGACTGGTGTGAGTCATATCTCATTGTAGTTTTGCTTCACATTTCTCTAATAATTAGATATGTTGAGTATCTTTTCATGTGCCTGCTGGCCATTGGTATGTCTACTTTGGAGATCCAATGGAAAATATTGATCTTTTCAAAGGACCAGCTTTTGGTTTCACTGATTTTGTTTATTATTTTCCTGTCTTCAATTTCATTGATTTCTGCCCTAATATAGTCTGCTTGCTTTAGGTTTATATTATTTTTCTTTCTCTGTCCTAAATTGGAGGCTTAGTCTATTATCTTTAAATCTTTCTCCGTTTCTAAAATATGAATTCAATGCTATAAATTTCTCTCTTACTATTGCTCTCAGAGAAGGGAATGGCAATCCACTCCAGTGTTCTCGCCTGGAGAATTCCATGGACAGAGAAGCCTGGTGGGTTACCGTTTGTGGGTCACAAAGAGTCAGACATGACTGAGCGACTAACACACAAACACACACCATTGCTTTCACTGCATCCCACAGATTTTGTTGTTATATTTTCTTTAGTTCAAAATATTTAAGGATTTTTAGATATATTCTTTGATGTGTTATTTAGAAGTATGTGGTTTAATTTCCAAATATTTTGAGATTTCCATTTATTTTTCTGTTATTGATTTTTGGCTTAATTCCATTGTGGTGTGAGAGAATACTTAGTGGGTTTTCTATTCTTTTAAATTTGTTAATGTGTGTTTTATGGCACTGAATGTGGGCTATCTTGGTGAATATCCCATGAAAGCTTGAGAAGAATGTGTATTCTGCTGTTTTTGGATAAAGAATTCTATAGCTGTCAGTTAACTCCAGTTGATTAATAATGCTGTTCAGTTCAACTATATCCTTACTGATTTTCTGTCTATTGGATTTGTCAGTTACTAATAAGAGTGTTCATATCTTTAACTATGGCTTCCTCTACTTCTCCTTGCATTCTATCAGTTTTTGCTTCATATATCTTGTTGCTCTGTTGTTAAGCAGATACAGATTCAGGATTGTTGTCTCCCTGGAGACTTGACCCCTTTATCATTAATAATTCTCCTTGCTATTATTGATATTTATAAAAGAATATTATTGTTAATATTGGTGATAATGCCATGTTAATTTTCCTCTTTCTGAAGTCAGCTTTGTCGGAAATTAATACAGCTACTCCAGTATTCTTTAAGTTAGTGTTACCATGGTATTTATGTCTCTGAAAGTGAAAGTGTAAGTCAATCAGTCATGTCCAACTCTGCAACTCCATGGATTATTCAGTCCATGGAATTCTCCAGGCCAGAATACTGGAGTGGGTAGCTGTTCCCTTCTCCAGGGGATCTTCCAACCCAGGGATCGAATCCACGTCTCCTCCATTGCAGGCGGATTCTTTACCAGTTGAGCCACAAGGGAAGCTCATGTATGTCTCTACCACTTTACTTTCAATCTGTGTCTTTACATTTAAAGTAGGCGTCTTAAAAGCAACATGGTTTTTATACACTCTCTCAATTTCTGTCTTTTAATTGGTGTGTTTAGACCTTTCACGTTTGAAATGATTATTGATATAATTGATTCCTATCTATCATATTTGCAAGTGTTTTCTAGTCATTACATTGTTCCTTGTCTTCCCCTCTTTTTCTGCCTTGTCTGTTTTTTTTTTTTTCCCTAGTTAAACAACAGTTTTATTGCTTGAGTACATAGACAAATTTGTGCAACCAGAGCAGGGGCTGTGGATGACTAGTATTTCCAAATTGGTTGGGGGCGGGGTGCGGGAAGGACTGTTTTGGTCTTACAATATTGCGGAAACCTGTGAATGCAGTTCTCAATCAGAATCAAAAGGAATTTAGCATCTTTATCTTTTCTATTCTTCTGAAGATACTCTCGAACAGCAACAAGTTTCTTAATTCAATGCTTAGAGATCCTCAGGAAGATCAGGAGGAAGTCCTTTGAACTTTAGAATTCTCAAGATTTTATTGCCTGTCACAGAACAATGCCATGTGAGCATCTCAGGATCACTCTGAGGCAGGCCTTTCTTGGCCAGTTTGTAGATCTGCTTCTTCATGTCATCAGATGTCAATTTCAGCCAGGTGGAATGACTGCAGTGGTAAGGCAGAGCCAACTGGGACAGACCCTTCCAGGGGCCTGCATGAGACACCCAAGAGTGGCAGTCTTCTCTTATTCACACAAGAGAATAAGGGTGGGAGGCGCAGGAAGCCACCCTGCACGCAGGAAGTGAAGTGACCTCACACAGCCCTGCTTCCTCCCATCCTGCCTTCTCTGTTTTTAATTGAGCATTTTATACTATTCCATTTTCTCTTGGCCCATTGATTATAGTTCTTTACAACTAATGTAAGTCTATTTATACTGCTTCATAGGTTGGATATGTACCTTATAACAGAGGATTCCCAATTTCCCCTCTTATCCCTTATAACATTGCTGTCATTCTTTTCACTTATTCATAAGCTATAATCAACCAATACATTATTGCTATTGTTATTTTTGGACAAGCAGTTATCTATTAGATCAATTAAGAACAACAAAAATATAAAGTTTTATTTTACTTTCATTAGTTTCTTTTCTCTAATATTCTTCTTTCTTCAGATGGTGACTGAGTTTCTAATATGTATTTTCTACAGGTCTAGATATATGATCTGGAGAAGGCAATGGCACCCCATTCCAGTACTCTTGCCTGGAAAATCCCATGGATGGAGGAGCCTGGTAGGCTGCGGTCCATGAAGTTGCTAAGAGTCGGACATGGCTGAGCGACTTCACTTTCACTTTTCACTTTCATGCATTGGAGAAGGAAATGGCAACCCACTCCAGTGTTCTCGCCTGGAGAATCCCAGGGACGGGGGAGCCTGGTGGGCTGCTAGACGTCTATGGGGTCGCACAGAGTCAGACACGACTGAAGTGACTTAGCAGCAGCAGCAGCAGATATATGATCTATACATTCTTCTCTTGGAAGAGTCTCTTTTACCATTTCTCATAAGGGCAGGATGACTAGTGACAAGTTCCTTTGCTTTTATTTGCCTGAAAAAGTCTTTATTTCTCCTTCACTTTTGAAAGATAATTTAACTGGATACAGCTATCTAGTTTGGTAGCTTTTTTTGTTCAACACTAAATATTTCACTCTAATCTCTTCTTGCTTGCATGGTTTCTAAAGAGAAGTCTGATGTAATTCATATCTTTGTTCCCTATAATTAAGGTGGTTTTTTCCCCTCTGGCTTCTTTCAGAAATTTTTCTTCTAAAGGCAAGTATCAGATAGATTTGTCTAAACAAAAATAATAAAATTTTGGGAATTCCCCGGTGTTCCAGTGGTTAGGACTTGGTGCTTTCACTGCCAGGGTGAAGTTTCGATCACTGGTCAGGGAACTAAGATCACAAAAGCTGCCCAACAGTGCCACAAATGATAATAATAATAATAATAGAAAAATTTTGTATGATCAAGAAAGACAAAGCAAAGTGAAGGCCCAAAACAATGATAAACACAAAGGACAGGACTTTTCACAAAGATGGCACCAAATTATAAAGAAGGAAGCCCCTGACTCTCCCAAAGCTGGAGCCAAAGCAAAGGCTCTGAGACCAAGAAAGCGGTGTTGAAAGGTGTCCACAGCCAGAAACAAAAAAGGAAGATCCAGACGTCACCCACCTTCCGATGGCTCAAAACACTGTGGCTCAGGAGGCAGCCCAAACATCCTCTGAAGAATGCCCCTAGGAGAAAGAAGCTTGACCGCTATGCCATCATCAAGTTCCTGCTCACCACAGAGTCAGAAACACACTGGTGTTCACTGTGGCTGTCAAGGCCAACAAGCACCAAACTAAACAGGCTGTGAAGAAGCTCTGTGACATTGACATGGCTAAGGACAACACCCTGATCAGGTCTGATGGAGAGGAGAAGGCATAGGTTCAACTGACTCCTGTCTATGATGCTTTGAATGTTGCCAACAAAACTGGGATCATCTAAACTGAGTCCAGCTGACTAATTCTAAATGTAAAAGTTTTCACTATGTTTAAAAAAAAAACTCACAAAGGACAAAGGTCTGGCAGAATGGAAGGCCAAGGGGCAAGGAAGGTCCAGGGAGCTTCCAGGACACTGGGCACTGCTGGGCTGGGGCTGGTGGGACCGTGAAGTGCTATGGACTATTCTGATAACCATGACGCTTGATGATGTGACCTTATATTTTTCAGAGCGAGAGAGAAGATCCTGGAGAAGTGGCAGTAGGAAATGAATCAGCAAATAATGAAACTCCATTATGAGATCTGTGATTTTCAGGGTTGGTTTTTTCCAAGCCAGATTTGATAACCTGGATGGAACAAGAGAGAATGTTGTTAATCAGAGACCAGGGGGAAAATTAGAAAATAAGAGAGAGAGAGAGAGAGAGGACAAACTGGAGGAACACTTGCAATGGTGTACAGTTAATACTGTCTTAACAGATAAAGGCCTCTTATTAGTAAATAAAGGCTTCCCTGGTGGCTCAGATGGTAAAGAATCTGCTTGCAATGTGGAAGACCCATGTTCTATCCCTGGATCAGGAAGATACCCTGGAGAAGGAATTGGCAACCCATTCCAGTATTCTTTCCTGGAGAATCCCATGGACAGAGGAGCCTGGCGGGCTATAGTCAATGGGATCGTAAAGAGTCAGACATGACTGAGCTTAATAAATAAGATAAAGCTAAATGTTGTGAAAGAAAAATAGACAAAGAACATAAAAAGGAAACTCACAGAAAGAAGAAATTAAAGTAGCAAATAAACATAAGTAACAAAAAAAATCTTTGGTAGCTGAAAATGAAATTAATTCAAGAAGGAGACATATTTTTAACCTTCAGATTAGCAAAGATTTGAAAATGTTTGTTGCATATAGAAAAAGGATATTGTCATACTCTGTTGATGACATGTACATTGTTATATTTCTGAAGGGTAATTTAGCAAATTATACTAAATTCCTCCCAAGCATCCACTTCTTTTGATTCAGCAATTTTACTTCTAGGAATTTATCCTCAGGAAATAATTGAACAAATATACAAAGATGTATGTATAAAGCTGTTTGTCATGATCATGTTTGTAATAGTAAAAAGTTAACAACAGCCTGACTTTTCAAAAAGTGTTCTTTAAAGTTGATTTTAAAAGTCAAAGAATGAGAAATCAGAGCCAAGAGGGAAAAATAGTTTGAAATAGGCAAACAAATGGCTGCGATCCAAAAGTCTACAAGCAATAAATGCTGGAGAGGGTGTGGAGAAAAGGGAACCCTCTTACCCTGTTGGTGGGAATGCAAACTAGTACAGCCACTATGGAGAACAGTGTGGAGATTTCTTAAAAAACTACAAATAGAACTGCCTTATGACCCAGCAATCCCACTGCTGGGCATACACACTGAGGAAACCAGAATTGAAAGAGACACATGTACCCCAGTGTTCATTGCAGCACTATTTATAATAGCCAGGACATGGAAGCAACCTAGATGTCCATCAGCAGATGAATGGATAAGAAAGCTGTGGTACATATACACAACGGAGTATTACTCAGCCATTAAAAAGAATTCATTTGAATCAGTTCTAATGAGGTGGATGAAACTGGAGCCGATTATACAGAGTGAAGTAAGCCAGAAAGAAAAACACCAATGCAGTATATTAACGCATATATATGGAATTTAGAAAGATGGTAACGATAACCCTGTATGTGAGACAGCAAAAGAGACACAGATGTAAAGAACAGACTTATGGACTCTGTGGGAGAGGGAGAGGGTGGGATGATTTGAGAGAATGGCATTGAAACATGTGTACTATCATGTAAGAAACGAATCGCTAGTCTAGGTTCAATACAGGATACAGGATGCTTGGGGCTGGTGCACTGGGATGACCCAGAGAGATGATATGGGGAGGGTGATGGGAGGGGGTTACAGGGTTGGGAACTCATGTACACCTGTGGTGGATTCATGTCAATGTATGGCAAAACCAATACAGTATTGTAAAGTAAAAAAATAAAATTAAAAAAAAAGAAATAGGCAAACAATCCTTATAATGAAGACTCATCTTCCTAAGTGACAGTGCTCTCCACAGCTGGAGAATGGAAAGGGCAGAGTACAATGTGACATCCTGTACCTCCTGACACCCTCACCTCTGTGAAGACCCAGAAATTTGCACTCCTGACAGAATGGTGCCTGGCTCCTTGGTTTCACAAACACACGTTACCGTCTCCCTTTCTTTAAATGGCATTACCCATTGTTCCCTTTGATAACTAGAAATGTAGATCCTTTATTCAGAAACAGCTAGTGGAGACAATGGGAGAATGTCTCCAAGTCCATCAGTCTGGCAGAATGTTGCTTCTCTGGGGGTGGGAGCTGGGGAAGGGAAATCAGAGAGCAGAGTATAAGGTTGGTGCAAAAGTAATTGTGGTTTTATGGTGTTGAACCTTGCTGTTTGGTATTGGAATACATTCTTAAATAAATGTGGCTATGCTATACATCCTTTTAATGTGCATTTCTCATTTTACGTTTCTTGCTAATGACATTACTTTCTGTTTATTTTATATGTATTTTAGACTAGGGAAATAATGTTAGACAAAAAGCAAATTCGAGTGATTTTCTTATTCAGATTCAAAATGGGACATAAAACAGTGGAGACAAACTGCAACATCAGCAATGCCCCTGGCCCAGGAACTGCTAATGAACATATAGTACAGTGGTGGTTCAAGGAGTTCTGCAGAGCGGACGAGAGCCTTGAAGAGGAGGAGCACAGTGGCTGGGCATCCAAGCTGACAAGGACCAGTTGAGAGGATCATCTGAAGTGACGCTCTTGACCGCAAGAGAAGTTGCTAAAGAACTCAGTGTCAATCATTCTACGGTCATTCGGCATTTGAAAGGTGAAAAAGCTCAAGAAGTGGGTGCCTTATGAACTGACTGCAAATTTTAAACTTGTCGTTTTCAAGTGTCATCTTCTCTTATTCTATGCAACAACAACAAACCATTTCTTGATCAGATTGTGACATGCGACGAAAAGTGGATTTTATTTGACAGCTCAGTTGTTGGACTGATAAGAAGCTCCAAAGCACTTCCCAAAGCCAAACTTGCACCCAGAAGTGGTCATGGTCCCTGTTTGGCGGGCTGCTGCCAGCCTGTTCCACTACAGCTTTCTGAATCCTGGCAACATCTTTACATCTGAGAAAGTATGCTCAGCAAATTGATGAGATGCACCAAAAAAATGCAACGACTGCAGCCTGCATTGGTCAACAGAATGGGCCCAGTTCCTCTCCACGACAGTGTCTGACCACATTAAAAAACCAACACTTCGAAAGTCGAACAAACTGGACTATGAAGTTTTGCCTCATCTGCCATATTCACCTGACTTCTCACCAACCAACTACCACTTCTTCAAGTATCTCTACAACTTTTTTCAGGGAAAATGCTTTCACAACCATCAGGAGGCAGAAAATACCTTTTAAGGGTTCATTGAATCCCGAAACATGGATTTTTTTTTATGCTACAGAATAAACAAACATTTCTCACTGGCAAAAATGTGTTCATTGTAATTGTTCCTATTTTGATTAATAAAGATGTATTTGAGCCTAGATATAATGATTTAAAATTCACAGTCCAAAACTGCAATTACTCTTCATCAACCTCTAAGTACTCAATAAATCCTTGGATGCAGCCAAGGCAGCCAAGATTAGACCTCAGAAAGCCCTGTTCCATCCTGGCCCCCTTTAGTGGCAATGACCACCTACAAAAACAGGGGATAGGAGTTCAGACCAAAGCCTATCTGCTTGGAATTTCCCCATACCACTTCTCATTTTGTACTGACTCCACTACTCGTGGCCATCACATACCCAAACCCTCTGACCTTCGTTCATTTGTAGACTTTGGCTCCTGCAGACTTTGGCTTCATCAGTTGTCCATGGCTATGAAGACTCTTTTCAGGTAAGCCACTCCAGCCTGCCTGGACTATTTGACCTCCTGTGTCACTCCTGTGTTTCTCCCCAGTGTTTGTACGTCCATATACCCCATCTCAATCTCTCTTCCACTTCAGGAGAGAGGGATCAGAAACAAAGGGATACATTCACTAGATCAAAGAATGTTAGAAGGGATGGTGTTCATCATTTAGCAAAATCAATCTTATTTAAAGTGAAAGAACTTGCTCACAGCTAATTTCAATGTAATATGATACCTGGGTGGCAGGGTGGTGCTTTTATTTTTAACTTATTAAAATATTTTTAAAGCAATTCCTAAGGTTCCATGGATGTGAGAGTTGGACCATGAAGAAGGCTGAATGCTGAAGAATTGATGGTTTTGAACTGTGGTGTTGGAGAAGACTCTTGAGAGTCCCTTGAACTGCAAGGAGATCCAACCAGTCAATCCTAAAGGAAATCAATCCTTTGATTTGCATTGGAAAGACTGATGCTGAGGTTGAAGCTCCAATACTTTGACCACCTGATGTGAAGAGCTGACTCATTAGAAAAGACCCTGATGTTGAGAAAGATTGAAGGCAGGAGGAGAAGGGGATGACAGAGGATGAGATGATTGGATGGCATCACTGACTCAATGGATATGAGTTTGAGCAAGCTCTGGGAGATGGTGCTGGACAGGGAAGCCTAGCGTAATGCCGTCCATTGGGTCATAAAGAGTTGGACATGACTGAGTGACTGAACAAACAAAAGATTCCATAGGAAAGATGACATTCTATTTGATCTATAATCATAACCTTGTATGCTGCTGCTGCTGCTGCTAAGTTGCTTCAGTCGTGTCCGACTCTGTGTGACCCCATAGACGGCAGCCCACCAGGCTCCCCCGTCCCTGGGATTCTCCAGGCAAGAACACTGGAGTGGGTTGCCATCTCCCTCTCCAATGCATGAAAGTGAAAAATGAAAGTGAAGCCGCTCAGTCATATCTGACTCTTAGCGACCCCATGGACTGCAGCCTACCAGCCTCCTCCGTCCATGGGATTTTCCAGGCAAGAGCACTGGAGTGATACCCATGTATGCTTCACCCTAAATGGAAATGGACCAAAGGTCTAGTTTAGGTCTTTATTCCTCTTATAAGGAGCATGGAAATGTCCCATTTCTTTTTCAAAGCAGTTACATGCTTTTTTTTTACTCTCTTTTTGGGGAGAATGAAGAAAGTGTAGTGGGGCCCCAGCCTGGAAGCTGATGTCCAGGGTGGCCAGGAACAGAGAGAGATATATTGAAAGCACAAAAACTGTTTCGGAGAGAATGGTCAGGGTCCAGCCAGCAGGGACCACCTGCAGTCAGAGAACACAGCAAGACCTGATGACACAGTTGAATGTCTCACAGAGCCCAATATTGTAGACAGTTATCTAGAGGCTTTGGACAGCGAAAATATTCTTCAGCATTCTTCTTCCTGGTACTATCCTAGTCACAGTGCTCCAGTGTGGTGTAGGCACAAGTGGCCCCATCATTCTAAAGCATTGAATATCTCACCGTTCTGACTCAACTGTGGAAAGTCTGCCCCATTATTTTTCCTGAAACCAGCTTTTCTAAATGTCTGTAACCACTAGTGTTGCTGCTGCTGCTAAGTCACTTCAGTCGTGTCCGACTCTGTGTGACCCCATAGACGGCAGCCCACCAGGCTCCCCCGTCCCTGGGATTCTCCAGGCAAGAACACTGGAGTGGGTTGCCATTTCCTTACTTGAATCCATTTTGATGTTCTCTTTTTCATTCACTCATTCAGTTAATATCAATATTATTGACCCCTTACTATATCAGGTACACTCTGTAAGGTTCTGAAATACATCGCAGTCAGTAAAACAGGCTGATATTTACCTCATGGGATGTACAGTCCAGCACTCACTAAACCATATGGATTCCACCTTCGTGTGTGTTCTTTGCGACCCCATGGACTGTAGCCCGCCAGGCTCCTCTGTCTGTGGACTTTTCCAGGCAAGAATACTGGAGTGGGTTGCCACTTCCTTCTCCAGAGGATCTTCCCTATCTTGAAATTGAACCCATGTCTTTTCTGTTTCCTGCATTTGCAGGAGGATGTTTTTACCTCTGTGCAAACTGGGAAGACCCCAATTATGGTCATATTGATTTTTTTCCTATCATATTCCAGTTCAGTGCTCCAGTATTCTGTATCAGAACTTTTCCAGAAACCTCCTATCTGTCTCCCTGTTTGCATTATTTCCTGCACCCTAATCTATCCTATGATCACTCACCTAGAGCCAGACACCTGGAATGTGAAGTCAAGTGGGTCTTAGGAAGTATCACTATGAACAAAGCTAGTGGAGGTGATGGAATTCCAGTTGAGTTATTTAAAATCCTAAAAGATGATGCTGTGAAAGTGCTACACTCAATATGCCAGCAAATTTGAAAAACTCATCAGTGGCCACAGGACTGGAAAAGGTCAGTTTTCATTCCAATCCCAAAGAAAGGCAATGTCAAAGAATGTTCAAACTACCATACAATTGCACTCATCTCACACGCTAGGAAAGTAATGCTCAAAATTCTCCAAGCCAGGCTTCAACAATACGTGAACCATGAACTTCCTGATGTTCAAGCTGGATTCAGAAAAGGCAGAAGAACCAGAGATCAAATTGCCAACATCCGCTGGATCATTGAAAAAGCAAGAGAGTTCCAGAAAAAATCTATTTCTGCTTTATTGACTATGCCAAAGCCTTTGACTGTGTGGATCACCACAAACTGTGGAAAATTCTGAAAGAGATGGGAATACCAGACCATCTGACCTGCCTCTTGAGAAATCTGTATGCAGGTCAGGAGGCAACAGTTAGAACTGAACATGGAGCAACAGACTAGTCCCAAATAGGGAAAGGAGTACATCAAGGCTGTATGTTGTCACTCTGCTTATTTAACTTCTATGCACAGTACATCATGAGAAATGCTGGGCTGGAAGAAGCACAAGCTGGAATCAAGATTGCTGGGAGAAATACCAATAATCTCAGATATGCAGATGACACCACCCTTATGGCAGAAAGCTAAGAAGAACTGAAGAGCCTCTTGATGAAAGTGAAAGGAGAGAGTGAAAAAGTTGGTTTAAAGCTCAACATTCAGAAAACTGAGATCATGGTATCCAGTCCCATCACTTCATGGCAAATAGATGGGGAAACAGTGACAGACTTTGTTTTTGGAGGCTCCAAAATCACTGTAGAAGGTGACTGCAGCCATGAAATTAAAAGACACTTACTCCTTGGAAGAAAAGTTATGACCAAACTAGACAGCATATTAAAAAGCAGAGACATTACTTTGCCAACTAAGGTCTATCTAATCAAGGCTACAGTTTTTCCAGCAGTCATGTATGAATGTGAGAGTTGGACTATAAAGAAAGCTGAGCGTGGAAGAATTGATGCTTTTGTACTGTGGTGTTTGAGAAGACTCTTGAGGGTCCCTTGGACTGCAGGGAGATCCAACCAGTCCATCCTAAAGAAATCAGTCCTGAATATTCATTGGAAGGATTGATGCTGAGGCTGAAACTCCAATACTTTGGCCAAGTGATGTGAAGAACTGACTCATTGGAAAATATCCTAATGCTGGGAAAGATTGAAGGTGGGAGGAGAAGGAGACAACAGAGGATGAGATGGCTAGATGGCATCACTGACTCAATGGACATGAGTTTGAGTAAACCCCAGGAGCTGGTGATGGGCAGAGAAGCCTGGTGTGCTGCAGTCCATGGGGTCGCAAAGAGTCAGACACGAGTGAGAGACTGAACTGAACTGAACTGAATCTATCCTGTATTTCCATCCACTCTTAAATATGATAGACCATCAGAAATACATGAGGTTTATAAATATAGATTCTTGGACCTTAGCCCAAATGTATTAAGTAAGAAATATGATAGGCCCCAAGGATCTCTATATTCTTTCAAGCTAACTCTGTGATTTTTGATGCATAGCCAGGTTTGGGAACCATCGATATATATCACCACCACATACAATTTCACTTGCTCAAAATTCGTCAGGAAATCCTCATTGTCTACAGAAGAAACTAAAATATTAGCCTGGCTTTCAACATTCCAACCTACTTATTACAAGTTTTTTTCCCTAAAATTCTAGATGACCTTTAATTATTTGACCTTGAGAAAACCACTGAAATAGGCAAGTACAAAATCATGGGCGGAGGCTTAATTAGTTATCCTGTGCTACAGAAACACTTCAGCAACTAGTTTTTCAAAAGCTTGAATTAATAATGTATTTGCCTCCCCTTCCCAATGCCATTTTGATGGTGAGTTTTGTCCTCTGCCCTTTGCTCCTTTTCTCTCCAGTTTCCTCCTCCTTTTACTTGTGGTTCTCTTCCTGATCTTTTTCTCATTTAAATAGTCATGCTCACACTTATTAAAGCAAACCATTTCTTTCTTATGTTGTTAATCACAAAGTATTTACACATATTTACAATGAACAAATGCATGTTCATTGTAAAAAATTTTAATTATAAGGAAGAAAGCTACAATAACTTCTACTCAGAACCACTCCTCAGAGGTAACTTCTATTAACAGTTCAGTGATGCAAAGCTCTCAAACATTTCTTATGTTTTCCATTTTCTTTCTTTTTATTTTCTTTTTGACTGTGATGGGTCTTTGTTGCTGCATGTGGGCTTTCTCTAGTTGTGGGGAGTGGGGCTATTCTATAGTTGCCATGCATAGGCTTCTTATTTCAGTGGTTTCTCTCGTTGTGGAACATGAGCTCTAGGAACGTGGGCTCAGTTGCTAAGACCTGTGGGCTTAACTTCCCCGTGGCATGTGGTCCTCCTAGACCAGTGATCCAACCTGGGAGCCCTGCATTGTCAGGAGTTAACCACTGGACCACCAGGGAAGGCCTCCCATTCTCTATAGGGATTCTGTACCAGCTTTCTGCTTTGGTCCTACCCTCCCAGCCTCATTGTCTCTGTGTTGGCTCAGATCAGGTTTTCTGCCTGGCTTCAGCATCCATCCACGTCTTTCCACCCACCTGAGGGCATCAGAACAGCTGCTTCTCTCCTTTGACCTTCTCACTACAAGAAAGAGGTTGATAAGTCATATACAACTATTTCCCCAAGTTCCTCTCAAAAAGTATTTTCATTTGAACAGAAATGAAAGTTTTCTTTTTGCTATCATGTATTTTGGGGTCCCCTATTGTTTTGGAGACCATGCCTTTCTGCAGTCAGTGCACTTTACTAACGGGCAAAGAAGGATCTGACTACTGAGTAATTTTCCATCACTCTTCTCCAACATTTTCTCTGACAGAGGCCAGGTTTTGAAATCCCTCCATAAAAGGCTTTTTTTTTTTTTTTAATAACAGCCTAATTGAGATACAATTCCCATAGCATATCTTCAAAGTGTACAGTTCAGTGCTTTTTGGTATATTTACAAACTTGTGCAGTTATGACTACAATAAATTTTAGAACACCTTTGTTATCCCAAAAAAGAAACCCCATACCCATTAGCAGCCGTATCTCATTTTCTCTCAACCTTCCCAGTCCTCGGAAACCACTTTCTCTCTTTATAGATTTGCCTATTCTGGATATTTCACATAAATGTGAAATCATATGATATGTGGTTTTCTTGGAGACCGGCTTCTTTTAGTTACCATAATGTTTTCCAGCTTCACCTATGCTGTGGCGTGTATCAGCACTTCACTTTGTTGTTGTTGAATAATATTCTATTGTATGTCAATCACTTTATATTTATTCACTGATGAACATTTACGTTGTTTCCACCTTTTGCCTACTGTGAATAATGCTGCTATGACCATTCATGTACAAGTTTTGATATGGCTATATGTTTTCATTCCTCTTGGGTATGTACTTAGGAGTGGAATTGCTGGGTCAGATGGTAGCAGTATGTTTAACATTTTGAGGAACTGCACCACAGATCCACCGGTAGTGTAAGAGGGTTTCAATTTTTTCACATTCTTACCAAAACTTGTTATTTTCCATTTTTCAAATGTTCATCCCAGTGGGTATAAAGTGGTATCTCACTGTGATTTTTATTTGCATTTCCCTAATGATTCTGTGAAGAAAGCTGAGTGCCAAAGAATTGATGCTTTTGAACTGTGGTGTTGGAGAAGACTCTTGAGAGTCCCTTGGACTGCAAGGAGATCCAACCAGTCCATTCTAAAGGAGATCAGTCCTGGGTGTTCATTGGAAGGACTGATGTTGAAGCTGAAACTCCAATACTTTGGCTACCTCATGCAAAGAGTTGACCCATTAGAAAAGACTCTGAGACTGGGAGAGACTGGGGGCAGGAGGAGAAGGGGACGACAGAGGATGAGATGGCTGGATGGCATCACCATCGATGGACATGAGTTTGAATGAACTCCAGGAGTTGGTGATGGACACGGAGGCCTGGTGTGCTGTGACTCATGGGGTTGCAAAGAGTTGGACACGACTGAGTGAACTGAACTGAACTGAATGACTTATGATATTAAACATTCTCTTATGTGCTATTGGCCATTTTTATATATTCTTTGGAGAAATGTCTATTCAGATCCTTTACTCATTTTTAATTAGGTTATTTGATTTTTATTACTGAATTGCAAGAGTTCTTTTTGTTTGTTTTTTTTTTTGTAAGAGTATATATATCTAGGGACAACTTATTTATCAGATATCTGATTTGCAAAAACTTTTTTCCATTTTGTCAGTTGTCTTTTTACTCCCTTGGTGATGTCCTTTATTAAGACACACAAGTTTTAAATTTTGATGATATCCCATCTATCTGTTTTTTTCTCTTATTTATTTTGTTTTTGGTGTCATAAGAAAGAAATCAGTGACAAATCCAAGGTAATGAAGATTTCCATCTACTTTAGGAGTCACAGAAATAAACCCCATACACTTATGGTCAGTTAATCTTTGATGAAAGAGGCAAGAATAGACAATGGAGAAAAGACAGTTTTCTCAGTAAGTGGTGCTGGGAAAGCTGGACAGCCTCATGTAAATTAATGAAGGTAAAACATCCCCTCACCATATACAAAAGTAAACTCAAAATGGTTTAATGACCTAAATATAAAACATGATGTCATAAAATTCCTAGAAGAAAGCATAGGCAAAACATTCTCTAACATAAACCACAACAACATTACGTTAAATCAGTCTCTTAAAACCAAAGAAATAAAAGCAAAAGAAATGGGACCTAATCAAACTTAAAAGTTTTTGCATAGCAAAAGAAGTCATCAACAAACAAAAAGACAACCTACAGAATGGGAGAAAATATTTGCAAACAGTGGGAAAGACAAGGGGTTAATTTCCAAAATATACAAACAGCTCATACAACTCAGTATCAAAAAACCAAACAACCCAATACAAAAAATGAGTGGAAGACCTAAACAGACATTTCTCCAGAGAAGACATACAGATGGCCAACAGGCACATGAAAAAATGTCCAACATCACTAATTGTTAGAGAAATACAAATTAAAACCACAATGAGGTATAACCTCACACTATCATCAAAAGTCTACAAATAATAAATGCTGGAGAGGGTGTGGAGAAAAAGGAACCCTTTTACATTGTTAGTGGAAATGTAAATTGGTGCAGCCACCATGGAAGGTTATGGAGGCGCGTTTAAAAACTAAAAATAGAACCACACAATCCAGCAATGCCACTCCTAGACATATATCTGGAAAAGAAAAAAACTCTGATTTGAAAAGATATATGTGCCCCAATATTCATAGCTGCACTATTTACCGTAGCCAAGACACAGAAGCAACCTAAGTGTCCATCAACAGATGAATGGGTAAAGAAGATGTAGCATATATATGCATATAAATCACACAATATAATGTTACTCAGGAATAAAAAAGAGTAAATAAAATTTTGCCATTTTGAGCAACAGGGATGACCCCTACAGAGTATCATACTAAATGAAGTAAGTCAAACAAAAAAAGACAAATATTATTTCACTTATATGTGGAATCTAAAAAATGGTACCAATGAAGTTATCTACAAAAAGGAAGTAGACTTGCAGACAGAAAACAAACTTGCCAAAGGGGAAAGGGAGGTGGGGAGGGATAAATTAGGAATATGGGATTAACAGAAGCACACTGCTATATATAAAATAAGTAAGCAATAAAGATTTACTGTATAATACAAGGAAAAATATTCAATATCTTATATAACCTATGATAGATGATAATCTGAAAAATATATATATAACTGAATCAACTTGCTGTATATTCAAACTAGCACAATATTATAAACTACACTTCAACTAAAAAAAGATTATCTATTTTTTCTTCTAAGAGTTTTTTTTTTTTTGCTTGTTCAATAAGTTTATTATTGTATTATCTGAAAAATCTTGATAGAAAATTGTGGTTTGGTTTAACTCTCAGCAGCTCCTTCCTGAGCTCTAAGGAAGCTTGCCTTCTTCTGAGCTACCCGATCTTTCTTCTGGGCAAGTGACATTTTGGGACGGTTCCACCTCTTCTTTTTAACTTCTTTCTTAGGCTTCTTCTCATACACTGGATTCTCTCGTATTGCAGCATGAGCTTTCTTATACATCTCCTCCATCATGTCTGGAGTTACGTTGTTTATGTACTGAGAGAACTGCTTCTTGTAAGCATCTTCATCTTTTTCAATCAGGTAACCCATGTAATCTGCAACGTTTTGCCCCATGATGTGCTTTCGGTGTACCTCAGCACTGAATTCTTTGCTTTCTGAATCATAACCAGGGGACCGTTTGGTACTGTGAGGGATAGACAAGCCTCCATCGACAGATCCCTTTAGGGCCCCAAAAACTTTATTCCCGGTAGTAGTTCTGGCAAGTCCTGCATCCAAGTAACAGGTGAAGGCACCAGGTTGACCACCGATGCTTTCCACATTGTATTCATCACCAGTCACCTCGACTTGGCCTTCATAAATTTTGTTCATACCAAACCTATTAAGACGCCTGCGGGCCAGCAGCAGGCCAGTACAATATGCGGCAGCATAGTTTGTCAGGCCAACCTTCACACCGTATTTTGGGAGTTCGTGAGCATAAGCTGCACAGACTATCATATCTCCTTCTCTACGGGCATAAGCAGTCTGGCAAATGATATCTCTGTTCGTTACACGAACTATCATTCTGTATTTAGGTGTGTTGTACTTATTTTTATCTTGGATTACCAATCGTTTCCCATCATAGTAGTCAGTTTTGCCCTCTCGCCTTCTTCCGAATTTCACTTGGTATCTCTTGAAGTAGGCCTTGTTCTTGACAACTTTAACTCCGCGGCTTGCCACAGAGCTGCAGAACCAGCACGGCTCTGGGGCGGGGGGGCGGGGGGGCGGGGGGGCGGGGGGGGCGGGAAAGCTCTTCTAAGAGTTTTATACTCTTAGTTCTCACGTTTAGGTCCTTGGTTCACTCTGAGTCAGCCTTTGTATATGATGTGAGGTAGGGTTCCAGCTTCATTCGTTTGAATGTGACTATTCAGTTGTCTCAATAATCCAGGGGTTATTTTTTTTAAATAAAAAATGTCAAGTGATTCTAATGCATAATCAAGACTGAGAATCAGTACTCTAGACTGACCTCCTAGAAATAATATTTGGAACCACACTGCTGAATGTGCCTGGTGAGGGAACTGCTGCCATCACAGACCTTAGAACGGCATGGCTTCTCCCATAATCCGCAAGCTGCAGCTCCTCTGACAATCCCAGGAGGACACTTGCGGAAGCAAAAATGTCCTTTCAGTGCCCGGCCTTAGGCAGCTCTTTCTGAATCAAACTCACACCGGTGCATTTGAAAGATAGAACCTGTCACATGCCCACAAATAGCAGCAACGGAATCTAGGAAAATGGTTTATTTAGACTTTTTAGTGGGAAAATGGAATTCACAATATATAGAACTATTCAAATATGATGCTAATGTTTAAAAAAAAAAAGTTTTGGAGTAACCAAGAAAGACAAATGTCTTCTGCAGTGTTGAATGATTTGTTATAAATCTGGACATGAGTCAGAGGCTCCTGAAGAAACTTTCCAATAATAAAGATTCCAAGACCACCCCCTTGGAGAAGCTGATTCAGTGGGTTTGTGTGAATTCTGGATTCTGCTGGGTCTGGGAGTTTTGAGAGCCAACTTTGAATGTTTGTCCTCCAATCAGAAGCCTTAATTAAGGATTATCTCTATCC
The DNA here is from genome assembly GCF_042477335.2 of Ovis canadensis. NCBI lineage: Eukaryota > Metazoa > Chordata > Mammalia > Artiodactyla > Bovidae > Ovis > Ovis canadensis. The sequence continues at coordinate 76,628,239 of NC_091247.1, read as the reverse complement.
CATTAGAGATAGCCTTAATCTGCACGTGTCTCCCGAGAAGCAACAGAGTGATGCAGACTCACACTAAAGTGTCAAAGACTAAAGAGTGTCTTTGGCTAGGATCTTAATCACAGGAATGGTGTGAGAAAGAGGTCTAGTCTGGTAAGTATTAGGAATATGGTATTTCTTGATTCTATAGGATGACCATGGGAAGAATGGTATAGTTTAAAAAGTCATTTTCAATATTTGAAGGCAAATAAGAACACTGCCTTATTATTTCCATAGTGAAAACAACTACAAGTAAAACTAGGTAAAATCTCCCAGGCTGGTTGGGGTACGTAGAAGATAATGATTTCTAAGTGGGAGTATGTGTGTGATTTTTATATTTATCTAAATAAGGCATGTGTTCCAAAAAGTTGGGTAACACTACCCTAAACCATCTGGTCCTTCCTTTTTTGGGGAAGAGAGGGTGTGAGTGAATTCAAAATGAAGTGGGAGGGGAGCCCTCTGATAGCCATGGATTCCAACAGCTGCCCTTTGCACCCAGCAAAAGTACTTCTTCTAAAAGATTATAATTTTAAGTACTCCCTAGTGTCTTTAATGTACAACTTTTGAAAGTGACTAGAGCCACCGGCTGTAGCCTAGGTGACCATCACATCTTGTTTCATGTGCTGTATATTCACCATGTCCTGGGTCAGGGCCACTTCAAATCACTCTTTCCCGGAAAGCACATTGTTTTTTATCAACAGCTTGATTTACAACCAGCAGAAATCCATAGCCCTCTGTGACCCTTCTAAAAGGACTGCCTTTCATATCGTATCCTCTTCAGAGGGAATAAAACACCCTCATTTCTTCTATCAGTGCATTGGCTAGAAACACTACCTGGACCAGTGGTTTATTTGAGAGAGGCTTGTGCAGAGGGAAAGAGGCCTGGAAGATAGAGAGCTGATGCAGCCGAGACCAATATATAACAGCCTATTCTCTGCAGTGAAAATGGGAATAAGAATTTGTACGCATTCATAAAGGCAGTTTAGGCTGGCAGACAGCATACTCTAAACCTTACTGATTCTCATAACCTTTCTCCACATGTTTTTATAACCTCATGACTGAAATTATGTCATGAAGGTGGGGATATGGAAGGAAAGATTGGCCAGAAGAATAAATCAGTTACATATTTAATTTTCTAGAAAAAAAATCCCTAGCGATTTGACAGGCCCTTGCCAACGCCTATTAAAACTAACCTTTAATGAGACAGCAAAAGAGACACAGATGTATAGAACAGTCTTTTGGACTCTGTGGGAGAGGGAGAGGGTGGGATGATTTGGGAGAATGGCACTGAAACATGTATAATATCATATAAGAAACGAATCGCCAGCCCAGGTTCGACGCATGATACAGGATGCTCGGGGCTGTGCACTGGGATGACCCAGAGGGATGGTATGGGGAGGGAGTTGAGAGGGGGTTCAGGATGGGGGACACGTGTACACCCATGGTGGATTCACATTGATGTATGGTAAACCCAATACAATATTGTAAAGTAATTAGCCTTCAATTAAAATAAATAAATTTAAATTTAAAAAAACTAACCTTTAAAGAAATAAAAATGGACAGAATTGCCTATGGTGTGGTGTTTTCTCTGTGTTTGGCTAACATAAGTAAGGGGGCTAGCAGGAAATCATAATGGAAAGGAATCCAAACCAAACTGTATCTGCTCTGTCAGTCATGGTTGCTTTAGTAAAGCTCACTTTATACCAAAAAGTCAGTTGTTCGTTTGCAGAATGGGCGTGCAAGACGGCTTTATTTTATATAGTCTAAACAAGAGCTGTGATGAATTAACTTTTAGTTGCTTGTGATTAAATAGGGAATCTGGATGAATATTCCTGGAGCAGGGAGCATGGCGTTAGAGTGGGATATAGTTCACTTTACCAGTAGGACAAAGAAGAGAAGAAGCTGTGTCAGCCTGCAGACTCTGGCTGTTGCTCTGAGAACTAGCAGGTTCAAATTCTTGGGATAGATTCCTTCTCCCTCAGAAGTGGAGGAAAGAAGGTGCCACCTCTGGCTAAACTTACAACAGCATTATAGTACCTCTCAGGTATAGACATGCAAACACACCACTATAGAAGACCCTGTAAAATGTCAGGAAGCATTGATTGGCAAAGACTGAAGTGAATGCTAACACTCACATTGGGAAGGATATAGTGACATAGACATGTTCATATAGTGCTAGTGGGAATATTGCTACAGTCTTTCTGGAGAGCATTTAAACACTTTTATAAAAACTTTAAATGTGCATTTCCTTTGACCCAGAAATTCCATTCTGGGATTTTCTTGAACAAGGAAACAAGGATGTGAGCACAAGGATGTTCCTCCCAATATTTTTATAATAGGAACAACCTAAGTAAAGAATTGTTACATAAACTATAATGAATCCATACAAAAGCATACTACGTAACCACTATAAATGATGCCTGAAAAGACATCTAGAAAAATGTAAAGAGGTTTCTCTGGGTGGTAGAATGTCAAGATTTTTTTAAATAAAAGGAAAGGAAACAAATTCAGGAAGAACTTCTTGCCCTTCAGTGACTGCAAAATACAGCTATTTCCTTCTTTAGTAGTAGGAACCTACCTATGAGGCACCATGAATATGGATAAAGGTATTTGCTGCGCTTTTCCTGTTTAGAAGAGAAGCCTTGTCTGATTAACTCTCAACTCGTGAAGTTTAGAGGACAATAGCTTTGATGAAGGAAAATTTTCTAGAGATTCTGTGTTTATTCATAAAATAGATATTCATTGAATGAATGAAGTGAATGCTTTATAGAGATAAAAGGGACAAGAGAAACCATTCAAATTCTCATTCTACAAATAAGGTGTTTGAAGTCAACAACTAGAGACTTACATAGCTAGCAACAGATGTATACCTGTCAGCTGGTAGTATACCAGTGCACTCAACACTGCCAAGATCCATTGTGATTCACCAGATTAGGAGAGATCTGAGATTTCTCAGGTCTCCTCCACCTCCGGGTTACTAAGTTCTGTAAGGGCTACTTGGATGTGATGACAACTATTGGCAAGATGCTGTTTAAGGCAGAGATTTAACTTGGAGCTATTGATAGCCACAGTACTTTATGCATGGGTGATGCCAATAAATCTTGGTCACTGATAATCAGGATGAGGATGTTGCTTCTTCTGCCCTTGGAAGGGACACACCTAGCATCCTTTACACCATGTCCAGGCCCCCTGTGACTGCAGGCCTTGAAAGTTCAGCCAGAGTGAGGCTGTGGTATGCAACTTAGGAGGCAGTTTTCTTTTTCCTCCTAAAGGACCTAGCCCCTGCAAAGTTGTAAGGTTAGTATATGGGTTAGTATACCTCCATTAGTAATCTTTTTTTTTAATTGTATGTGTTTTATTTATTTATTTATTTTAATTGAAGAATAATTGCTTCACAGAGTTTTGTTTTCTCTCAAACCTCGACATGAGTCAGCCATAGGTATACATATATCCTCTCCCTTTTAAACTTCCCTCTCATCTCCCTCCCCATCCCACCCCTCTAGATTGATACAGAGCCCCTGTTTGAGTTTCCTCAGCCATACAGCAAAGTCCTGTTGGTTAACTATTTTACATATGGCACCCATTAGTATTCTTTTTCAGTTTTTCTCTTCTCTACCTGTTGCTTTTGCTACATCTTTCTCGTCCCATGTTTGCCAAACACCTTCCAAACACCAATCCTAAGTCCATTTTGAAAGACCACCAGTTCAGTTCAGTTGCTCAGTCGTGTCCGACTCTTTGCAACCCCATGAATTGCAGCACGCCAGGCTTCCCTGTCCATCACCAACTCCCAGAGTTCACTCAGACTCACGTCCATCAAGTCAGTGATGCCGTCCAGCCATCTCATCCTCTGTCGTCCCCTTCTCCTCCTGCTCCCAATCCCTCCCAGCATCAGAGTCTTTTCCAATGAGTCAACTCTTCGCATGAGGTGGCCAAAGTACTGGAGTTTCAGCTTTAGCATCATTCCTTCCAAAGAAATCCCAGGACTGATCTCCTTTAGAACGGACTGCAGCCCAAGGGACTCTCAAGAGTCTTCTCCATCACCACAGTTCAAAAGCATCAATTCTTTGGCACTCAAGACCATAAATGGTATTAAATAAATCTATGGTTTCTATACCAAATTAAAAAGTGTTTCATTATAGAAGACCTCAAATATACATGAAAATAGCAATAGCACCTATGTCCCCATTACTTAGTCTCATCAGTTGTCAGAATTTTGCCAGTCTTATTTCAACTATTCCCCTTTTTAACATTTTTTGGGGGGAGTATTTTAAAGCACATCCCGGACATCATATTTCACCTTTAGAATGAATCTCTGCCTAAGAAGGAATTTCTAAAGACACGATCAATATACTGTTAATTCACAAACAAATTAATAATAATTCCTTAATATTATCTAACACTCAATTCATGTTTAAGGTTCACCAATTTCCTCAAAAATATATTTTTATAATTAATTTGTTTGACTTTGGATCAAAACAATGTCTATATGTTGCAGCTGGTTGGTATATATTTCCCAAGTGTTTAAAAAGGATCTGTCTTTATTGAGGTAAAATATAACATAAAATTAATCATTTTACTTTTTTTAATATTGATTTTTAAATTTACTTATTTGGCTGCATTGGGTCTTAGTTGCAGCGTGAGGGATCTTAAGTTGCGGCATGTGGGATCTTAAGTTGCGGCATGTAAACTCTTAAGTGCCGCATATGGGATCTAGTTCCCAGACCAGAGATCAAACCCAGGCCCCTTGTATTGGGAACATAGTCTTAGCCCACTGGATCATGGGGAACATGCCCCAGATTAATCATTTTAAAGTGAACAAATCACAATCACAAACCTGTGCAGTCACAATCCTGTGCAACCACCACGTCTATCTAGTTCTAAAACATTTCATTATCCCTAGAACCCCCTTAAACAGTGGCTCTCCTTTCCTGCCTCCCACCAGCATGTGGCAACCACCAGTCTGCTTTCTATTACTATGGATCTACCAGTCCTGAATATTCCGTAAAATGGAATCATACAGCATATGACCTTTGTGTGTGGCTTTATTCTCCCTGAGCATAATGTTTTCAAGATTCATCCATGTTGTGCTGTGTATCAGTACTTTATTCCTTTTTATGGCCAAATAATATTTCATTGTGCATATATACCACAATTTGTTTGTCCATTCATTTATTGTTGGGCATTTGGGATGTTTTCATCTTTAGCTATTTTGAACAATGCTGCTGTAAACATGTTTGTGCATGTATTTGTTTGAGTACCAGTTTTCAATTCTTTTGAGCATATACCCAGAAGAATTGCTGGGTCAAAGCAAATTTATGGTTAACTTTTTGAAGAACTGCCAAACTGGTTCCACAAAACTGCACCATTTTACATTTCCACCAGCAACGTATGAGAGTACAAGTTTCTCCACATCTTGCCAACACTTGCTATTTTCTACCTTAAAAAAACACCAAAACTATAGCCTTCCTAGAGGGTGTGAAGTGGTATCTCACTGTGGGTTTGATTTTCATTTCCCTAGTAACTAATGACTTGTGCTTCTAGGCCACTTGTATATCTTATTTGGAGAAAGGTCTTTGCAAGCCCTTTGTCCATTTTTAAATTGGGTTGTCTTTAGTTATTGTTGTAAATCTTTAAAGATCTAGTATAATAGTTTCCCTTTCCAGATTATTTATTTGTTGGACAAATCAGGTTATTCGTCCTATAGGATTTCCCTCATTCTGTATTTGGTGAGCTATTTTTTTCCACATGGTGAAATTTAAGTTGTTTCTCTATCTCCCTATTTCCCACTAACAGATACTTTACAACTAGAGGCCTGATTAAATTCACTTTTGTTGTTGTCTTCCTATAGAGGTACTTCACAGTGGTCCTATATCCTTCCTATAGCATTATGCGGAGGAGCACATAATACCTAGTTGTCCAGTATTTAATTATCCAAACTCTATATTGAGGAACTCTAAGGTTCTTCAGTGTTACTATGGGGACTTGCACATGTTTAACTTAAACTTCATTAAAAATATGAAATTGACTATTGTTTTTCTGGATTTCATCAGATTGAAGAGAAAGTCAAGTAGGTAAGCCTCAGGCTTCCATCCAGCTTCAGCCAGGCTCACTGTAGTTTTATATATTGGAGTTCTAGGTAGGCTTTAATTAGAAAAACTATTACATTAATTTTTAGAGATATGGAATAAAATGAACATGATAGTAAAATGAATCCTTCTAAACTGTTAGCTTATTGTGCCACCCTTTCCAAAGATAACTGGGGACTTTGGAAGCCAGAAAGGCCTTGAGACTCAATGGGGAAAAAGTTCTTTAATGCAAGCAATGGGTGTATCTGGTGGGAGACAGAGCAGTCTTCTTGGTGACCCTTGAACTACACATCATAGGGATTGCTATAGTATCCCCAAATCTAAAGGTGCCTCCCATTCATAAATGTCTTTGCCTCTCTAAATGAAAGTGGATTTGAATAACAGGGACTCACATTTTAGTCAAGCCTACTGCTTTATGAGAAGACCAAGGTCAAAACGGAAGATATGTGAGGTGGGAAAAGCTGAGAATCTTGCAAATTGCCTCTGATGTGGTATATAGACGCCCTTTGGGTGACTTTTGCAGAAAAGATCTCTAATTCTGGTCACAAGAAAAGATCCTCTATCTTTCTGAGACAGAATATACACAGTCTCTGTGATATCTTAAAGCAGTACCTGATCGTCTCCAGATGCTTTTCCTAGCATTCCATTAAAACTGAGCTCCTTTCTATAACTGAATGTTGAGCACATCAAGGTGATGGATAGCACACCAGTCCCTTATCCCCGGGATTTTGGAGGCAAAGTCTTCAGTCTTCTTGTGGCTAAAAGGAGATTTATGAACCTTTGCCTCAATTCTAGTTTAATCTTCAAGTGTCTTGCTCTTGTAATCGTCAGAGAATTGTAAAGTCTGCCCTTCATGGAACTAGGAATAGCAGAAGGAACACATAGCTGGGTCTCACTGCAGGCAGATGGGCAGAGCGCTAAGCTCCCATATTTCCTGTGAGATGAAATGACTCCTGTTCTGATTATCCTGTTCTTCTACTCTGTAGTATTGTTTCAGAAAGATCTTGCCAGTGGAGCAAATGCGTTAGCCAGAGTCTACTTATGTTGCCATTACTATCATCCTTATCATCATCATCATGCCTATATTCCAACATGATGTTAGAAAAGAGGGACAATCACTGCCTTGCTTGACCTTCTGAAGCTGATTTTCCTTCACTTTCTTTTTAATCATTTTATTTTGGACTGTGCTGAATCTTTGCTGTTGCTTGGGGGCTTTCTCTAGTTGTGGCGAGCAGGGGCTACTCTTCACTTGCCGTGCATGGGTTTCTCGTTGCAGTGGCTTCCCTTGTGGTGGAGCATGGGCTCTATGTCTCTCCTGCGCAGGCTTCAGTAGTTTCAGCATGGGGGCTCAGCAGTTTCGGCTCCCAGGCTCTAAAACACAGGCTCAGTAGTTGAGGCGCATGGGCCTAGTTGCTCCCTGACATGTGGTATCTTCCTGGATCAGGGATTGAACCCATGTGTCCTGCATTGGCAGGGGGATTCTTTACCACTGAGGCCCCAGGGAAGCCCTGAAGCTGATTTTAAGAGAGTCACAGAAATAAGGGAAGAGAAGCAGCCAAACCAAGGCTCAGCTCAGTGGCTGGGCCCACAAATTCCAAATTTACTATAGAAACTCAATCGCCTTTCTGGTTGCCCAGAATTCTTATGAATTGTCCATGAAGATTTTGGTTAAATTTCACCAACTCTGGGCTTCCTTTGTGGCTCAGCTGGTAAAGAATCTGCCTGCAGTGCAGGAGATCTGGGTTTGATCCCTGGGTTGGGAAGATCCCCTGGAGAAGGGAAAGGCTACCCACTCCAGTATTCTGGCCTGGAGAATTCCATGGACTGTATAGTCCATGGGGTCGCAAAGAATCGGACATGACTAAGCAACTTTCACTCACTCATCAACTTGTATCCAAACTGATAAAAATGTATACAGTAACAGCGACTTTTTAGATATGAATGTCAAGGTTTATCAGCTCCCAAGCCCTTTCTGAAGGTTAAAGAAGAGAGTGAAAAAGATGGCTTAACGCTCAACATTCAAAAAATGAAGATTATGGCATTTAGTCCCATCACTTCATGGCAATTTTGATGGGGAAAAAAATGGAAACAGTGGCAGATTTTATTTTCTTGGGCTGCAAAATCACTGCAGGTGGTGACTGCAGCCATGAAATTAAAAGATGCTGCTTGTTGGAAGAAAAGTGATGACAAAACTAAAAAGCATATTAAAAAGCAGAGACATCACTTTGCCGACAAAGGTCTGTAGAGTCAAAGCTGTGGTTTTTCCAGTAATCATGTACGGATGTGAGAGTTGGACCGTAAAGAAGGCTGAGCACTGAAGAAGTGATGCTTTTGAACTGTGGTGTTGGAGAAGGCCCTTGAAGTCCTTTGGATGGCAAGGAGATCAAACCAGTCAATCCTAAAGTAAATGAACACTGAATATTCATTGGAAGCACTGATGCTGAAGCTGAAGTTCCACTACTCTGGCCACCTGATGTGAAGAGCTGACTCATTGGAAAAGACCCTCATGCTGGGAAAGATTGAGGGCAGGTGGAGAAAGGGGCGACAGGATGAGATGGTTGGATGGCATCACTGAATCAATGGACATGAGTTTTAGCATACTCCAGGAGATGGTGAAGGACAGGGAAACCCAGTGTGCTGAAGTTCATGGGGCTGCAAAGAATAGCAACAACAACAAAGCCTTTCCCCAAGTCTGTCCCCAACTAATAGTTTTCAGGGTGATTATTGCAAGCCAAGGACAGAAATAGTGTTGGAAGGAAGGTTGAACCCAATCATACCCAGAAAATAAAGCTGCATAAAAGGCCTTCTAGAGGGCTTCTTCCCTGTTCACCAGGCTGCATCCCTTTTGGTATAGAAACCATACTCTGTACGTATAGGTTTAGATATAAAATGTTCATTACGGTGAAGAAAACTGGAGAGAACCTAAATTTTCAACAGTGGGAAGACAGGGAAGCATAACTGCATTTTGAAACATTAAAAAAGTTGCTGCATAAAATTGATTGATGTGGGAAGATGTTCATGATAAATCAGTTGAAAAATAAGGCGGGGGAATTTTACATATTTATAATTTTTCTTTTTAGTTTTGGATATTTTTAGTCTTGAAGGAACTATGCGTTCTTTATTTGGGAGGACCAGGGAGGTTCTATTCTAAGCCTTTTTGTACATTTGCATGGATTGGCTTATTGGATTAGCTCTCTGTGGAAGCCACAGACATCTTGGACCAATGGAAATGAGGCAGAGAGTGAAAATGTTTCAACTTGGGAAGAGGAAAGAAAGGACAAGTCTAGATGACACTGGAACATCCTCAGTACTGCCTGGGAAAGTGTGGTAGGTGACAGATGAATCTGTGAACGGAGTAAATTAAGGCTTGATTTGATGCATCAAATTCCAAGCTTTGAGATATTCACAGTTTAAGTACCATCAACAAGAGAGTGAGTGGAATAATATCAGGACCCAGCTCTGACCTAAGGTGGGATAGGAGTGATCTTGTAATATATCTGGTTTTGTTGTAGTTATTTTAACCTTTTAATCTTCTTTCTTTACCTGCTTGGTTCTGGCTGAGGAGACTTGGTAGTGTGTAGCCCAGGAGTAAAGTTGTAAGCATCAGTCAGATGGAAAAACAATGGGCTCATATATAGAGAGGGTGATAATAGGGACACCAAACATATGGGTCTTCTTTTCAAGTGGCAGCTCACTGCCCTAAATGCACTGCCCTGGGTAGAAACACAGGTTAAGATTTGGAGGCTAACATCAGAGATAGGGTGCTTTGTTTCTACAGGTAAAAAGGAACTTGTGATGTTACTGCAAATATATCTGAAGTTTGGCAACTTCAAAGGAATTCATTAGGAGATTTCCCATTAAAGTTCCTGGAAGTCTGCTCAGTCCATAAAGGTGTTTTTATAAATGTAAAACCAGGAGGAATTTTAACAAAGACCTCCTATTAGGTAACTGGACCAGGAGAACTGTATTAAAGGAGAGAGCAGTTTCTTGTGATTCATCTCTTGGGGGCAAAGTTCCTAACTCTTTTCATCTGTTTCTTCTTCATTAAAATGGTACTGATAATACCCAAGATTACAGGGACATTGAGAGGACTAAATAACATTATTTGTGAACAATATTGTTGTTCACTCTTATTGAACAATATTATTGTTCTAATATTATTGGAATTAAATAATATTAATTCCTTTACAGGTAAAACAAAATGCTCAGAATTAACATCTGAATCAAAGTCTGCGATATCTGCTGTGGAAGGATTCTAGGTTCTTCCCAAGTGAATCATACCTAAAAGGCAAGCCATGGAAGAGGAAGGTAAACTCAACGTTCTCTTGAGGTTCAGAAAGAACATAATGGTGGGATGTTGAAGGGAAGGTCAGAATTCAAATAAGAATTGAAAGAACTAGTCTCTCATCCCGCTAGTGTTTAAATGATCTCACTTGGTCTTAAGTAGTGAAACCTACAGAATCTGGTAAAATTTTGAAATTTTCTGAAAGGTTGCTCAAAAAGACGAGAAAAAAGGGAACAGCTGTTGTTGGACAGATGAAATGATGTATTAATGTATATACTCACTATTGAATCTTGAACAAGATCTACCCTGATTACTATCTAGCTTCCAGTCTAGAGGCCAGTTCAGCCAAATACTTTGTTCGTGCTTTTTAAAACTCAGTGGTAAGTACATAAAAATGTCCGCAATGCAGATGAGGCTGTTGAATTCTTTCTTAAGAACAAGACAAAAAGGAGAAGTGATTTACTGGAGTATGTTGCATGTTGCTGGGTTTGTTTTTTATATTTATTTTTGCTCTTCTAATCCCCAAGCCCACAGAAGCCTGTCTAGTTGAATCTTGATTTGTTTTGTCTCATATGAATGTGAACATCCACCCTCCCAGAAGAAATGGTAAATAGCTGTAAGCATCCATACCACGAAGTGGGCATAAATAACAATCATTTATAGGGCTAGTGGGAGGGCAACTTTTTGGCTTAGAGAACTGCCTGCAGCTACACTGTTCTAAGAAGTTTTCTGTAACTAAAGGAACCAAAATATTGTTTTTTGTTGTCATTGTTTAAAATTATTATTTTAAAATAACATGTACATACATAGAGTAAAAGAAAAAGAAGCTGATATGTTATAGAGTGGTGTTAAATGAAAAAGCTCTGTGTCTGCCACAGTGGCAACCACTTAAAAATGATTGATTTTAGGCTACACAAATCATGCATGAACATGCTCTTGTAAAAATTTTAAACCTCACGGATAAAGTTAGAGTCCTCCTTGACCATCACCCCAATTACATTCCCCTCCTCAGGAGTCACCACCTTTGTCAATAGTGGTGGGTTTCCTCTCAGATCTTTATAATCTTTAAACGTATGCTTATTTTGATTTTTATTGTGCGCAGATGGTATACTTTGACATTCTTCCATGTCAGTGCATATATGCCCATTTCACTTCTTTAAACTGTTGTGTAGTATCACTCTGCCATTATTTATTTACATACTTAGTGAACACTTAGATAGTTCCAATTTTTCATGATTACAACACAGAACTGCAATGAGTTCCATTGCCTCTAGTTCCTAGAACACATGTGGAAGTGTTTTTCTAGAATAGATGGGAAGTATCCATTTTTAGCCCTTTCTATTTTGAGTTTTTCTGTTGTTCACCATGATCGTTCAAAGTCATATCCTAATCATTTATTTCCTGATTTACCAAGTTTAGATCTTATCAATTGACTGCTTACTGTGAAAGAAGGATGAGGAATTTAGCTCCCTTATATGACTTTTCATCTCCCTTGTATTTCCAAGTTTTGTTAGTTATATTTTTATCATTGGTCCTTCCATTACTTTTATGACTTTACATAACACACTTCAATGTCTAATTCTTTTTTAAACAACTTTAGACAATATCTTGTGATTCTCTGTTGTGAATATATTAACACCTCTGCTTCATCCTCCCCTCCTCCCGACTTCTGTCAGCTACAGTATTACTTTTATCTTGTCCAGGTTTATTGTCTTTACATTTTATTCTACAGCTGTACAATCCTCCATGGCTTCTCTGTGGACTGATTCTAAAAACTGGAAACTTTTGGACAATGTCTTAATATTATGACTCTTTAAATAATATTCTTGATATACCCAAATATTGTTGTTGAAACCTCGGAGAAGGAGTAGAACTGTTCAAAGAAACCTGCTCATGCAACGAAGTCAAGTTCTACATTTTCTTATACTCTACCATATGCTGGAATTCATGTTATTTTAGTTTGGAGTATGGAGCATAACTCTCTAACAAAGTTCTACTTCTGACATTTCTAATTTTCCTTTCTTCCTTACTTTTTTCTCCCCCATTATTTCTTATCCAACTCTGCCTTCTTTCTTTCTATGCATTTGGGACTCGATTTTACCTGTAAATAAGGTCTTATCCACTTTCTATTTTCCAGAAAGTCATCAAATTCTTTGGTTCTGTCTCTTATTCTCTTTTGTAGATCTTTGCTTTTGTTTTAGTGTAGAGGAAGGGAATTTAAATATATCAATTCAGACATCTATTCTGAACCAAACAAAGCAGGAATTTTTAAAAAGCTTCCTTCAAACTCCACTGTATCTTTGAAAGCATTTTCCAGTTTTAGCAAACTAGGCAACTCTTAGTTTTCTAATGAGCTAGAGACAGGTGAGAGTAGTCTATTATCCAAATTGTAAAACCAAACTCTAAAATCTGTCAGAAATGGTGTTCACCACTGACTCTGTTATAAGATACCTCATCTAAAATCATGACCTCTACATCATATCTGTCAGTCCTGGCTAAGAAGGGGAGGGATTGAAGGAAGACTCAGTGTCCTTGGCCCAGCTACAGGGCTAAACTTTTTAATGGCTCATCCTTTCAGTGTTGTCCCAGAGAACTGACGCTGCCAGTAGCCCAGGGGAAGGCAGGATGCCACAGCAGTAAAGATTTGGGATTCTGACACTTTGTAGCTGTGTGATTTCTTTTACTACTTCATTTCTTAAGCTGCCACTTCCTCCTCCACAAGGTAGGGGTGATAATAGTGCCCCCCTCATAGGATTGTTGCTGTTGTGTTAGTTGCCTAGTCATGTCTGACTTTTTGTGACCCTGTGAAATACTGGAGTGGGTTGCCAGTCCCTTTTCCAGGGGATCTTCCCTACCCAGGGATCAAACCTGTGTCTCCTGTATTGCAGGCAGATTCTTTACTGTCTGAGCCACCAGGGAAGGCCCATGGTTTTGTTATGGTGGTTAAATGCAATGATACATATAAAGCACTTGGCGCCAACACACAGTAAGTATCCAATAAATGTTAGCTATTTTTATAAAGAACCTTGCATTCTGAATATATACTGTCCTTTATGGGAAGTCTCAGAGGAAATAAAGTATATGGTTCTCACCCTTGTGGAGTTCCTAGTCTGAGCAACGACCAATATTTTCACTCTGTGGAGCTTCACATATAGCATGAGTTTAATGGATATCTGTTGTATAAATAGCTGAATAACCTTTGGTCTTGGTGGAAGACCTGGCTTCTCCCCTCAGGAAATACTCAGAGAAATAAGATACATATTATGTAAACAAGGACTGAGTATCCACTTATATGATAATTTATTCAACCAATATTTGTTACTCATTGGCTATATGAAGAAATTATACTAGGACATTTAACAAAACACAGTTCCTGACTTCAAGGGGTTTAAAGCCTAGTAGATAAGATTTGTGACAAAGAGTTGAAAGTGTTAATTAGTCAGTCGTGTTCGATTCTGCGACCTCATGGACTGTAGCCCGCCAGGTTTCTCTGTCCATGGAATTCTCCAGGCAAGAATACTTCTCCAGGGGATCTTAACCCAGGGATTGAACCTGGGTCTCCTGCATTGCAGGCAGGTTCTTTGCCGTCTGAGTCACCAGGAAAGCCTTAGGTAAGATAAATACATTAAAGTGAAGGTATTACTGACCAGCCGGGACAAGGCAATTTTCAAGTTGCCTCATTCCCATGTCTTTCCCTGGTTCCCATCTATTTCTCATGTGTCTGGCAATGTTTATTTCCAAGGTAACAATAATAAAAAAAATCATGCAGATTATGTCTGAAAAAGAAAAATGGAGATGGGTACACAGCTCCCTAACTGTCTGGATAAACCCGTGGATTTAATCTCCCTGAAGGCAAATAAGCTGTCCAGAGAAACACATTGTTCCCACTGACTTCCTCACCCTGACCATTCATTGACTTCTTTCTGTGATCGAAACTCTTCACTACGTTAGTCATCTTATAAGTACATACTTCCAGGGAAGATGGAAAAATCTTTTGTTTGTAAACTCCACCATTACCTCAAACTCAGTGTGTTATATTTCCAGAGGTAGAGAATGGTGTGGAGAGAAAAAAAATGAAACTAGACAAACATGAGATCAAATCTCATCTCATCTTCTTTTTAGATGAGTGACTCTTGGGCAAGTTAATTTAAGCTGTCTCAATGTCCTCTTTAAAAAATGAAAATAATAGTGCTATGTCAGAGATTGATAGTTTTTTCCCCTGCAAATCCAGCCTATCCTTCACCATGGTGTTACAACAGTTTTTAGCTGGTCATGAGGTTGCTTAGATAGAACAAGCCTTCCATGGCCATGTGAATGAATTCTGGTTAAAGGGATGTTGGTGGAAGCAAGTGCTGATAAGTGTTTAACTATTAATAACTCTACACACACACACACACACTCACAAAGTGCTACATATAAGCACATATGTTTATTGTTGATTTTACTGACTTCAATGATACATAATTTATAAATAATAATATTCAGTGATGTATCATAAGTTCTTTACAGCCAACTGAATAGTACAGGTTGCTTTGGCTGAGTGTTGCTGAACTCTCATATCTGCATGCAACCTGTGATTGCAGTGCAACCCTGATTTGACAAATGGAGCTCCATTCCAATTCATTCTTTTCCTGATAAATTTATTGTCATTAAATCTGAAATGTGATCTACTATTAAACTATTTTTATCCTCATATAAACTGTACTCATTAAACTGAAATTTCTTTCCATTTTAGCACCACATAGTTCGGAACCTCATTATCTGTCAATGAGGTGAGTGACTATTGTGCTGAATCAGATAATAGTTTTCAAATACTAGAAGAATATTTCCTTAATGTTCTGTGCTATTCATAATGTGATGGCCACAGACACACCACGTTTTTAGTTTAATCTACATTTTTTACATTTTTCTCCATTTTTTTTTTAGACAAGTAACAAAATAATAGATCAAACTCTGACTTGTAGCATTTGCTGATTTCTATGATGTAAAGGAGATCAGCCCTGGGATTTCTTTGGAAGGAATGACGCTAAAGCTGAAACTCCAGTACTTTGGCCACCTCATGTGAAGAGTTGACTCATTGGAAAAAACTCTGATGCTGGGAGGGATTGGGGGCAGGAGGAGAAGAGGATGACAGAGGATGAGATGGCTAGATGGCATCACTGACTCGATGGACGCGAGTCTGAGTGAACTCCGGGAGTTGGTGATGGACAGGGAGGCCTGGCGTGGTGCAATTTATGGGGTCGCAAAGAGTCGGACACGACTGAGCGACAGAACTGAACTGAACTGATGATGTAAATATTCTCATCATGACTGAGTTCAAACTACCAGCATGAGGTCACTGACCACAGAGTTGGGAAGAAATATGCAGTGTTTTCATCATATAGTTGTGATAAATATGATTTCATATGTTATAGCTGTTTGGAATTCTTTGAGATGTCTCTTTATGTTTTCTTACCACTTTTACTATTGGTTTTTTCCTCTCTCTTACATGTAAGAACTCTTTGTGTGTTACCTGTTATATCTATCACTAAAAGATAAGCTCCATGAATGTAGGAATATCATATAGACAAATAACAAAATAATAAATCAAACTCTGGCTTCCAGTATTTGCTTAATGTTTTATTCATCATGGTACCCAGTAGCATCTATTGCATAAAAGGTGTTCAAACAAATGTTTGTTAAACGTTGCAAATATTTCTGCAGACTATAATTTTTATTTTATTTATGCTTATTATTTTTTGCCTTTTCATTCATTGAGTCTGAGCTTTCTGTCCTATTTAAGAATGCCTCTTTCATCCCAAGGTTGGTTATTCTCCTAAATTTTCTAAAAGCTTTATTTTTTTGGTTACATTTAAATGTGGAATCCATCTGGAATTTATTTTCGTATATGACATGCATTTCTTCCAGATGGCCAGCCTATTGTGCTTCTTCTGTAAATAAATTATTTTTCTTTACTAAACTGAATTTCTACCTTTGTCATACATTAAGTTCCCATGTATGCTGGACTCTATTTTTGGTACTCTAGTTTGTTTCATTATGAATATTTCTGGAATTTATCATGCCCTTTGATACATTGACTTTATAGTAATTACAGCATAATAACAGGGTACAGTTGTAGTATTCACTATATGCTGTCCTAAGCAATTTGGATTTAACCCTCACAAACCTCCTGTCAGATCGGTACTATTGTTGTTTCTATTGTTTAGTTGCCAAGTAGTGTCTGACTCTTTCCAACCACATGAACCGCAGCACACCAGGCCTCCATGTCCATCATCAACTCCCAGAGTCCACCCAAACCCATGTCACTGAGTCAGTGATGCCATCCAACCATCTCATCCTCTGTCGTCCCCTTCTCCTCCTGCCTGCAATCCCTCCCAACATCAGGGTCTTTCCCAGTGAGTCAGCTCTTTGCATCAGGTGGCCAAAGAATCGGAGTTTCAGCTTCAACATCAGTCCTTCCAATGAACACCCAGGACTGATCTCCTTTAGGATGGACAGGTTTGATCTCCTTGCAGTCCAAGAGACTCTCAAGAGTCTCCTCCAACACCACAGTTCAAAAGCATCAATTCTTCAGCACTCAGCTTTCTTTATAGTCCAACTCTTATATCCATACATGACCACTGGAAAAACTATAGCCTTGACTAGATGGACTTTTGTTGGTAAAGTCATGTCTCTGCTTTTTAATATGCTGTCTAGGTTGGTCATAACTTTCCTTCCAAAGAGTAAGTGTCTTTTAATTTCATGGCTGCAGTCATCTTCTGCCGTGATTTTGGAGCCCAGAAAATAAAGTCAGCCACTGTTTCCACTGTTTCCCCATCTATTTGCCATAAAGTGATGGGGCCGGATGCCATGATCTTAGTTTTCTGAATGTTGAGCTTTAAGCCAACTTTTTCACTCTCTTCTTTCACTTTCATCAAGAGGCTTTTTAGTTCTTCTTCACTTTATGCCATAAGTATGGTGTTATCTGCATATCTGAGGTTATTGATATTTCTCCCAGCAATCTTGATTCCAGCTTGTGCTTCCTCAAGCGCAGCATTTCTCATGATGTGCTCTGCATAGAAGTTAAATAAGCAGGGTGACAATATACAGCCTTGGAACCAGTCTGTTGTTCCATGTCCAGTTCTAACTGTTGCTTCCTGACCTGCATACAGTTTTCTCAAGAGGCAGTTATCTTTCTCTTTCTGACTTGCTTCACTCTGTATAATAGGTTCTAAGTTTATCCATGTCATTAGAACTGACTCAAAGGCACTCCTTTTTATGGCTGAGTAATATTCTATTGTGTATGTGTACCACAACTTCGTTATCCAGTCATCTGTTGATGGACACCTAGGTGGCTTCCATGTTCTAGCTATTGTAAATCGTGCCGCAATGAACAACTGGATACATGCGTCTTTTCCAATTTTGGTTTCTTCAGGGTATATGCCTAGGAGTGGGATTGCTGGGTCATATGGTGCTTTTATTCCTAGTTTTTTTAAGGAATCTCCATACCATCTTCCATAGTGGCTGTATCAGTTTACACTGCCACCAACAGTGCAAGAGCATTCCTTTTTTCTCCACACCCTCTCCAGCATTTATTGTTTGTTGACTTTTTATGCTGGAAATTCTAACCAGTGTGAGGTGATATCTCATTGTAATTTTGATTTGCATTTCTCTAATAATGAGTGATGTGTTTTTATGTGTTTGTGAGCCATCTCTTCTTTGGAGAAATGTCTGTTGTCTTCTTTGGAGAAATGTCTGTTTAGGTCTTTTTTCCACTTTTTGATTGGGTTGTTTGTTTTTCTGGTATTCAGTTGTATGACCTGCTTGTATGTTTTGGAAATTAATCCTTTGTTAGTTGTTTCATTTGCTATTATTTTCTCCCACTCTGAGGGAATGTCTTTTCACCTTGCTTATAGTTTCCTTTGCTGTGCAAAAGCTTTTAAGTTTAATCAGGTCCCACTTTTTAAATTTTGTTTTTATTTCCATTACTGTAGGAGGTGTGTCATAGAGGATCTTGCTTTGATTTATGTCATTGAGTGATCTGCCTATGTTTTCCTCTAAGAGTTTTATAGTTTCTGGTCTTAAATTTAGGTCTTTAATCCATTTTGAGTTTATTTTTGTGTATGGTGTTAGGAAGTGTTCTAATTTCATTCTTTTACATGTAGCTGTCCAGTTTTCCCAGCACCATGTATTGAAGAGGCTGTCTTTGCTCCATTGTATACTCTTGCCTAGAGAAGGCAATGGCAACCCACTCCAGTAATTTTGCCTGGAAAATCCCATGGACAGAGGAGCCTGGTAGGCTGCAGTCCATGGGGTCTCTATGAGTCAGACACGACTGAGTGACTTCACTTTGACTTTTCACTTTCCTGCATTGGAGAAGGAAATGGAGAATCCCAGGAACAGAGGAGCCTGGTGGGCTGCCGTCTATGGGGTTGCACAGATTCGGACATGAGTGTAGCGACTTAGCAGCAGCAGTAGCATATTCTTGCCTTCTTTGTCAAACATAAGGTGTCCATATGTGCATGGGTTTATTTCTGGGCTTTCTATCTTGTTCCATTGGTCTATATTTCTGTTTTTGTGCCAGTACCATACTGCCTTGATGACTGTAGCTTTGTAGTATAATCTGAAGACAGGAAGGTTGATTCCTCCAGCTCCATTCTTCTTTCTTTGGACTGCTTTGGCTATTTGGGGTCTTTTATGTTTTCATATGAATTTTGAAATTTTGTTCAAGTTCTGTGAAAAATGTCATTGGCAATTTGATAGGGATTTCATTGAATCTGTAGATTGCCTTTGGTAGTATAGACAGTTTTACAATATTGATTCTTTCTACTCAGGAACATGGACTATCTCTCCATCTTTATGTCATCTTTGATTTCTTTCATTAGTGTCTTATTATTTTCTGTGTACAGTTCTTTCATCTCCTTAAGTAGGTTTATTCCTAGACATTTAAATCTTTTTTTGCAACGCTGAATGGGATTGATTCCTTAACTTCTCTTTCTGATTTTTCATTGTTAGTGTATAGAAATGCAGGTGATTTCTGTGTATTGATTTTGTATCCTGCAACTTTGCTAAATTCACTGATTAGCTCTAGTAATTTTCTGATACTATCTTTAGGGTTTTCGATGTACAGTATCATGTCATCTGCAAACAGTGAGAGCTTTACTTCTTTTCTGATCTGGATTCCTTTTATTTCTTTTCCTTCTCTGATTGCTATAGCTAGGACTTCCAGAACTATGTTGAACAATAGTGGCAAAAGGGGAACCCTTGTCTTGTTTCTGATCTTAGGGGGACTGCTTTCAGTTTTCACCATTGAGAATAATGTTTGCTGTAGGCTTATCATATATGGCCTTTACCATGTTGAGGTAGGTTCCTTCTATGCCCATTTTTTTGAGTTTTAATCATAAATGGGTGCTGAATTTTGTCAAAGGCTTTTTCTGCATCTATTGAGATTATCATTTGGTTTTTATTTTTCAATTTGTTAATATGGTATATCACCTTAATTGATTTGCATATATTGAAGGGTCCTTGCATTCCTGGAATAAACCCAACTTGATCATGGTGTATGAGCTTTTTGATCTGTTGATGAATTCTGTTTGCTAAATTTTGTTGAGGAGTTTTGCATCTATGTTCATCAGTGATATTAGCCTGTAATTTTCTTTTTTTGTGTTGTCTTTGTCTGGTTTTGGTATCAGGTTGATGGTGGCCTCATAGAATGAGTTTGGAAGTGTTCCTTCATCTGAAATTTTTTGGAAGCATCTTAGAAGGATAGGCATTAGCTCTTCTCTACATGTTTGATAGAATTCTTCTGTGAAGCCATCTGGTCCTGGGCTTTTGTGTTTTGGGAGATTTTTGATCACAGCTTCAATTTCAGGGCTTGTAATTGGGTTGTTCATAATTTCTGTTTCTTCCTGGTTCAGTCTTGGAAGATCAAACTTTTGTAAGGATCTGTGCATTTCTTCCAGGTTATCTATTTTATTGCCATGTAGTTGTTCATAATAGTTTCTCATAACCCTTTGTATTTCTGCACTGTCTGTTGTAACCTCTCCTGTTTCATTTCTAATTTTGTTGAGTTGATTCTTCTCTCTTTTTTTCTTGATGAGTCTGGCCAACGGTTTGGCAATTTTGTTTATCTTCTTAAAGAACAAGCTTTTAGTTTTATTAATCTTTACTATTGTTTCTTTCATTTCTTTTTCAGTTATCCTGCTCGGATCTTTATGATTTCTTTCCTTCTACTAATTTTGGTGGTTTTTTTTTTCTTCTTTTTCCAGTTGTTTTAGGTGTACAGTTAGGTTGTTTATTTGATGTTTTTCTTGTTTCTTAAGGTAGTATCATCTTGCTATAAACTTCCTTCTTAGAACTGCTTTTGCTGAATCCTATAGGTTTTGAGTTGTCATGTTTCATTGTCATTTGTTTCTAGAAATTTTTTGATTTCCCTTTTGATTTCTTTAGTAACCTATTGGTTATTTAAAAATGTGTTGTTTAATCTCCATATGTTTATGTTTCTTACAGTTTTTTTCCTTATAATTGATATCAAGTCTCATAGCATTGTGGTTGGAGAAGATGCTTGATACGATTTCAATTCTCTTAAATTTACTGAGGTTTGATTTGTGACCCAAGATATGGTCTATCCTGGAGAATGTTCCATGTGCGCTTAAGAAGAAGGTGTATTCTGCATTTGGAATGTCCTGATGATATCAATGAGATTGATCTCATTTAATGTATTATTTAAGACTTGTGTTTCCTTATTAACTTTCTGTTTTGATGATCTGTCCATTGGTGTGAGTGGGGTGTTAAAGTATCCTACTATTATTGTGTTACTGTCAATTTCTCCTTTTATGTCTGTTAGTGTTTGTCTTCGGAGAGGGCAATGGCACCCAACTCCAGTACTCTTGCCTGGAAAATCCCATGGATGGAGGAACCTGGTGGGCTGCAGTCCACGGGGTCGCTAAGAGTCAGACACGACTGAGCGACTTCACTTTCAATTCTCACTATCATGCATTGGAGGAGGAAATGGCAACCCACTCCAGTGTTCTTGCCTGGAGAATCTCAGGGATTGGGGATCCTGGTGGGCTACCATCTATGGGGTCGTACAGAGTTGAACACGACTGAAGCAACTTAGCAGCAGCAGCAGCAGCAGCATTGTTTGTCTTATGTATTGAGGTGCTCCTATGTTGGGTGCATAGATATTTACAATTGTTATGTCTTCCTCTGGGATTGATCCCTTGATCATTATGTAGTGTCCTTCCTTATGTCTTGTAATCTTTATTTTAAGGTCTATCTTGCCTGATATGAGGATTGCTACTCCAGCTTTTTTTTTGCTTCCCATTTGCATGGAATATATTTTTCTATCCTCTCACTTTCAGTCCATATGTGTCTTTAGGTCTGAAGTGGGTTTCTCATAGACAGCACATATATGGGTCTTACTTTTGTATCCATTCAGCCAGTCTGTGTCTTTTGGTTGGAGCATTTAATCCATTTACATTTAAAGTAGTTATTGATATGTATGTTCTTATTGCCATTTTCTTAATTGTTTGGGGTTGACTTTGTAGATCTTTTTCCTTCTCTTGTATTTCTTGACCATTTAAGTCCCTTTAACATTTGGTGTAAAGCTGGTTTGGTGGTGCTGAATTCTCTTCACTTTTGCTTGTCTGAAAAGCTTTTTATTTCTCCATCAAATTTTGAATGAGATCCTTGCTGGGTACAGTAATCTTGGTTGTAGATTTTTCCCTTTCAGTACTTTAAATATATCCTGCCATTCCTTTCTGGCCTTCAGAATTTCTGCTGAAAGATCAGCTGTTCAGCCTATGGGGTTTCCCTTGTATGCTACTTGTTGCTTCTCCCTTGCTGCTTTTAATATTCTTTCTTTGCATTTAGTCTTTGTTAGTTTGCTTAGCATGTATGTTGGCGTGTTTCTCCTTGGGTTTATCCTATTTGGGACTCTTGGACTTGACTGACTATTTCTTTTTCTGCGTTGGGGAAATTTCAACTATAATCTTTTCTAAAATTTTCTCATACCCTTTCTTTTTCTCTTCTTCTTTTGGGACCCCTATTATGCGAGTGTTGGTGCCTTTGATATTGTCCCAGAGGTCTCTGAGACTGTCCTCAGCTCTTTTCATTCTTTTTACTTTATTCTGCTCTTAAGAAGTTATTTCTTCCATTTTGTCTTCCAGCTCACTGATTCATTCTTTGGCTTCAGATATTCTGCCTTTATTCCTTCCAGAGTACTTTTAATTTCAGTAATTGTATTGTTTGTCTCTGTATGTTTATTCTTTAATTCTTGTAGGTCTTTGTTAATTGATTCTTGCATTTTCTCCATTTTGTTTTCAAGGTTTTTGATCATCTTTATTCTGAATTCTTTTTCAGGTAGTTCGCCTATTTCCTCTTGATTTATTTGGACTTCTATGTTTCTAATTTGTGCATTCATTTGTGTAGTATTTCTCTGCCTTTTCATTATTTTTTGTGACTTATTGTGTTTGAGTCACAGTCCACTTCATCTCCCTAGGGTGCCTTCCCACACTGTGCTGATCTGGACCTGCTGTGGGGGCAGCCCAGATTCTAATCCGGGCCTACTCCTGTGTGTTCTTGCCTCCAATGTCCACAGCTATCAGAACTAGTGTGTTTTCTTTTGTGGGAGCTCTCAATGTCCTTTTATATATTCCACAGACACAGAGTCTGCCTAGTTTTTCATGTGGATTTAATCTACAGCTTGTACAGCTGGTGGGAAGGTTTTGGGTCTTCTTCCTTAGCCACACTGTCCCTGGGTTTCAACTGTGGTTTTATTTCCACCTCTGCATGTGGGTCGTCCACTGGGGTTTACTCCTGAGGCTGCCCTGGAGGACTTGGGTTTGCCCCTGTGAGGGCCAGGTGTGGAGGGGTGCAGCTGCTTGGGTCTCAGGGGTTCTGGCAGCACCAGGTACTCAGGGGAGTTGGCAGCTAGGGCAGCAAGAAATACAGTGCTTTAGAAGGGTAGGGCAACCAGTATTGGCCAATACGCCCCGGTATTCTTGCCTGGAAAACCTTCTGACAGAGAAGCCTGGCAGCCCACAGTCTACAGTGTTGCAAACTGTTAGACATGACTGAGGCAACCCTGAACACATAGACCCAAGATTCTTTTTGCCTGCAGCAGCTCTGGGGCCAATGAGAGTCGAGCGTGAAGGTGGTGCAGCTGTTCGGCTCGTGGAGACCCTGGCAAAAGTTTGCAGGGACACAGACTGCCTCTGCCCCAGGAGTTACGGCCCTATCAGAATCTTTTTTCAAGCCTCTTGTAGCTGGTGATCAGAAGGCCTCTTTCAGTCTTTCCCCGGAGCTCTGCCTGTTCAGGCACTTAGAGGGCTCCCTTGCCTGGGGTCCTTCTCTGTTCCGCGTGTCAGGCTCATATAGGGGCCCCCTGGCTGGGGTCCTACTCTGTGTTTGGCACATCAGTCACTTAAAGGAGCACCCTGGGTGTCCTACTCTGTAGTTCTGTGCGTCAGGTGTTTGATGGGCTAGCCTCTCTATTGCTCAGCTGCCGATGCTGGCGTGTGAGGAGAAAGAGGCTATGGTGATGGCTCCACCCCTTACTCAGCAGTATCGCCTTGCCTCCATGGCTGCCGGGCTCTCCTCCACAGGCTTTTCCCACTACAGTCTCTTCCCTCACTTCCCCTCGATCCATCTCTCTGCAGTCAACAGCAGCCCTCACCTTGAGACTGCTCCATAATCCCTAAACTCCAGTTCCCAGCCGCTGAGCCTTCCAGCGGACGTGTGTCCCTGTCTAGGGTATGTATGGCTGCAGCAAGGCTGTCTGATTCTCATTCCATTTACGCTGCCACAGATCAGCTGTTTCACTCTCAGCCTTAAATGTTTCTCCTCTGACTCAGACAACTCTCCCCATGTGGGGATCAGACCCCTGCTTCAGTTCCCC
Organism: Ovis canadensis; assembly: GCF_042477335.2. Taxonomy (NCBI): domain Eukaryota; kingdom Metazoa; phylum Chordata; class Mammalia; order Artiodactyla; family Bovidae; genus Ovis; species Ovis canadensis. The sequence continues at coordinate 76,603,962 of NC_091247.1, read as the reverse complement.
CCCTGCTGAGGGCAGGTCCAGTCCTGCTAACACTCCTGTTTCTCCCCCTAGTTTCCTTGTCCTACCGAGTTCTGTGTGGTTCTGTGTATTCTTTTACACTGGTCAGTACCCCTGTCCACTCTCACCTGGTGCTCTGCATGCACTTCTGTGTCTGAAGGTGTATTCCTGATGTAGAATGTATACATATATCTATTCTTTTTCAAAATCTTTTCACATTTAAGTTGCTACATAATATTGAGCAGAGTTCTCTGCACCATACAGTAGGTCCTTGTTGGTTATCCATTTAAAATATAGCAGTGTGTACATTTCAATCTCAAGCTTCCTAATTATTCCTCCCCCCTGCCTTCTCCCCTGGTAACTGTGAGTTCATTCTCTAAGTCTGTGAATTTGTTTCTATTTCATAATTAAGTTCATTTGTACCATTGTGGTTTTTTTTTTAGATTCCACATATAAGTAATATCATATGATATTTCTCTGTCTCTAACTTATATAAAGGACTTGAGCATCCTTGGATTTTTTTATTCTGAAGGGGGTCCTGGAACCAATCTCCTGAGGAGACCCAGGGATGATTATATTCCTTCTTTAATATTACAGGATGGTCTATGATTTTCTTGTATATTTCTTGTTGCAAAAAGAGAATCTTCCACTTCTCTAAGAAACACAGCTTTCTTTTAGTGAGAAATAGTATTTTAAGACCATATATTTGAGTACTAGATTCAGTTCAGTTCAGTTCAGTTCAGTTCAGTCACTCAGTTGTGTCCGACTCTTTGCGACCCCACGAATCGCCAGGCCTCCCTGTCCATCACCAACTTCCAGAGTTCACTAAGACCCATGTCCATCGAGTTGGTGATGCCATCCAGCCATCTCATCCTCTGTCATCCTCTTCTCCTCCTGCCCTCAATCCCTCCCAGCATCAGAGTCTTTTCCAATGAGTCAGCTCTTTGCATGAGGTGGCCAAAGTATTGGAGTTTCAGCTTTAGCATCATTCCTTCCAAAGAACACCCAGGGCTGATCTCCTTTAGAATGAGTACTAGATTAGTTCACTGCTATTGGCCTGGATATTGTTTCTAGGCATTTCAGTGGTAGTATATACGTCAACACCTACATTTGTGTTTTCTAAGGTGAAATGCCTCATGAGTGTACAGTGATATTTCCAATTCAAATTCAAGTCTACAGGTTTTTTTCCTTAGCCTCTTCTATATTACAATTGTATCTCCTTTCTTCCAAACTATGAATCTTGATTCTCAAGGGAACAGGGGATAATGGAATTAAACATCTCTTGACTACTCATTTGTTTTATTATATATATCACACATACAAACATATGATAGTCTCAGTTAGCAGTACTATGTACTGACAGTAACTCTAATTTTTCTTTTTTTTTGCATTATGCTCTCCCTATTCTCCCTTATCTTTTTATCACTGTGCTATATCTACATTCCCTAAGAACGTAAGCATTATATACTAGGCTCTCTCCCTTTTAAGGCTTCCCTGGTGGCTCAGCTGGTAAAGAATCTGCCTGTAACGCAGGAGACCTGGGTTTGATCCCTGGGTTGGGAAGATCCCCTGGAGAAGGGAAAGGCTACCCACTGTAGTATTCTGGCCTGGAGAATTCCATGGACTGTATAGTTCATGGGGTTGCAAAGAGTTGGACATGACTGAGCGACTTTCACTTTCTTCCTTTTAACCTTCATTTAGTCTTCAGTTCAGTTCAGTTCAGTTGCTCAGTCCTGTCCGACTCTTTGTGACCCCATGAATCGCAGCACGCCAGGCCTCCCTGTCCATCACCAACTCCCGGAGTCCACTCAGACTCACGTCCATCGAGTCAGTGATGCCATCCAGCCATCTCATCCTCTGTCGTCCCCTTCTCCTCCTGCCCTCAATCCCTCCCAGCATCAGAGTCTTTTCCAATGAGTCAACTCCTCTCATGAGGTGACCAAAGTACTGGAGTTTCAGCTTCAGCATCATTTCTTCCAATGAAATCCCAGGGCTAATCTCCTTCAGAATGGACTGGTTGGATCTCCTTGCAGTCCAAGGGACTCTCAAGTCTTCTCCAACACCACAAGTTCTACTAAATTAATATATTCTGTACTTAATGTTCATTAGGAGTCCTTATAGCAAGGCATCTCTAATCCTTTAGATCGAAGTTCATTCTCTAGCCCTTCCTGGGGAAGGGCTCATGGGTACAATATTGCTTGAGTTACTGCATACTGGTAATCATACATCTGTGCACTTGAAAGTCAGTTTTTCTGAATATAAAATCTTTGGCCTACATCTTCTCTTTTTGATTTTCTTAAATATATTACTTCCCTTCTTCTGTTATATGGTGATAGTGTTGAAAAATCTGATGCTAATCCAATTTTCTTAACATTACAAATCACTTACTATTTTTGCTTAGAAGACCAAAACATGTTTTCTTCCTTTCTTTGAAAACAATTCTAGAATATGACTGTTTTGTTTATTTTGAGTTCATATTCTCAGAAACAGATGTTTGCTGTAGCTTCAAATCTTTTTTCTTTTTTTGCTTCAGGAAAGTTTTCTTCAATTAGTTTTCAAACATTTCTCCTATTCTCTTGCTATGGTTTGCTTTCCTAGGATCACATGTTGGCTCTCAATTGTCTGTATTTAATATGTGTCACATTCCCTTAAATCATTTTTATCTCTCCATTTATCTTTATTAAAGATAATTTTTTTTCTTAAAAAAAGATTATTTTTTATCTTTAAAAAATTCCTTTTCTTCACTTATTCCTCTCAAGGCATAATCTACTGTGTTTATTGATTTGTTGGTTCTACATTCATCTTCAATTTTGAAATTATTATTCCTTTCTTTCTCTTATTTTTGGGCCATGCCACAGAGCATGAGGTATCTTAGTTCATGTGGTATCTTAGGTATCTAACCTTAACCAGAGATCGAACCAGTCACTTCTATAGTGGAAGCATGGAGTCTTAACCACTGGACCACCAGGGAATTCCCTTTTCCTTCTTTTCTGAGTCTTTCAACTAATTTCTAATTTTTTTCTAAGTTTGATTTATATTATTCTTTCAAATATTTTATTATTTTCTTGATGTCTTTTAGCTCATTTTCAGGCATTTTGGACCATTTTTATATATTCTGTGAGCATATCTGAGTGTTTTCATTATCTATAAAGTGGACTTCAATGTATGGTTCAAGATCCTTCTAGACACACTGAAAAGTAAAAGCTTTTTTCTATTTTCATGCTCTTATGAAGACATTATTTTTCTCTTTCACTATATTGACATTTGCAATGATAGTTCAAAGCAAGGATAGGTAAAAGTTTTATCACAAATTACAGCAGTGGCACCAAAAGGTATAGGTAGTCATTTTAAATGCATTTTTAAAAAGCCAGTTTTACTTAAGAATGTGTCCTTGATGAAATAGGAAAAATTATTAATTTTATTAAAGATGTCCCTTGAGTACACAGTTTTTAATGTTCTGAGTGACAAAATGGAAAGTACATATGAAACACTCAGCTCAGTTCAGTTCAGTCACTCAGTCATGTCCAACTGTTTGTGACCCCATGGACTGCAGTTATGCCAGGCTTCCCTGTCCATTAACAACTCCTGGAGCTTACTCAAACTAATGTCCATTGAGTCAGTGATGCCATCCAACCATCTCAGCCTCTGTCATCCCCTTCTCCTCCTGCCTTCAATCTTTCTCAACATCAGGGTCTTTTCTAATGAGTCAGCTCTTCACATCAGGTGGTCAAAGTATTGGAGCTTCAACCTCAGCATCAGTCTTTCCAATGCAAATCAAAGGATTGATTTCCTTTAGGATTGACTGGTTGGATCTCCTTGCAGTTCAAGGGACTCTGTTCTCCAACACCACAGTTCAAAAGCACCAATTCTTCGGCACTCAGCTTTCTTTTAGTCCAGCTTTCACATCCATACATGACCACTGGAACAACCAAAGCTTTGACTAGACAGACCTTTGTTGGCAAAGTAATGTCTCTGCTTTTTAATGTGCTGTCTAGGTTGGTCATAACTTTTCTTCCAAGGAGCAAGTGTCTTTTAATTTCATGGCTGCAGTCACCATCTGCATTGATATTGGAGCCCCCCCAAATAAAGTTGCTTCTTGGCCTTTTGGCTAAGATCAAGTGTAATATGAAACACTAGCTGCATACTAAATTGTGATGGTTCTTTCCAGGAAAAGTATTGCAATGTTTGAATTGCAAGCTGAACTAATCAATAATTTTTTAAGTAGAATACCATCTTTACTTGAAAGAATGCCCAACAGGTAAGCCATGGTTATTCAGAATTGAGTGTTTTATAGACATATTTTGAATATGAACTAAAATATGCCTGAAACATCATGAAAAATAACTGACAGTACTTGTTGCCAGTGATAAAATTTAAGTTTTCAAGTGAGCACCTGAATTTTGGAAAACTTATATTTGCCACTGGCTTCCCTTGTGGCTCATATGGTAAAGAATCTGCCTGCAATGTGGGACACCCAGGTTTGACCCCTGGGTCGGGAAGATCCCTTGGAGAAGGGTGTGGCTACCCACACCAGTATTCTTGCCTGGAGAATTCCATGGACAGAGGAGACTGACAGGTTATATTCCTTGAGATCCCAAAGAGTTGGATATGACTGAGAGACTACACAGTTTCACTTTGATATTGCAATTTCCTAATATGTAAATACTATTCAGGTGACATTGTGGTGAGATTTACAAGTGTGACTTTTTGCAATTGTTTAGTAATGTGTCAACCTTTGAAAGATCCGCATAATTCAGTGAACTGATAGTATCCAAATGATCAATATATTGTTACAAAGTTATGCATGGGTAAAAGATTCATGCAAAAATAAATAATGTCAAAGCAATCTTGAGATAAAAGAACAAAGTTGGAGGCAACACACTGACTTCAGCCTATACTATAAAGGTACACTAATCAAAACAGCAAGGTATTGGCACAAACACAGGTACACAGATAGATGGAAACAGACTGCAGAGTCCAGAAATAAACCCATTCACTTGTCAGTTAATCTACAATAAAGGAAGCAAGAATATACAGTAGAGAAAAGACAGCTTCTTTAATAAGCAGTACTATGAAAACTGAATAGCTACATGGAAAATAACTTTTTTCTCACCATATACAAACTCTTAAAATTTAGAAAAAAGACAAAATGTAAGACCTGAAAACATAAAACTCCTAAAAGGGAACATAGGCAGAACACTTTTCGATGTAGCAATATTTTTTTTTGATCTGTTTCCTAAGGCAAAAGAAATAAAAACAAAAATAACAAATGAGACCCATTTGAACTTAAAAGCTTTTGCACAGCAAAGGGAACCATTGACAAAATGAAAAGATACCTATTGAATGGGAGAAAATATCTGCAAATAATAAGACCAATAATGGGTTAATATTTAAAATACATAAACAGTTCAACAACCCAACATCAAAAAAGCAAACATACTGATTTTAAAAAATGGGCAGAAGGCCTAGAGATTTTTCCCAAGAAGATATACAGATGCTAACAGGAACACGAAAAAATGCTCAGCATCACTAATCATCAGAGGAATGCAAATCAAAACCACAAGGAGATATTACTTCACATCTGTCGAAATGCCTATCATCAAGAAGTCTACAAATAATGAACATTTTCAAGAATGTAGAGGAAAGGGAACCATCCTACATTGTTAGTGGGAATGTAAATTGGTGCAGCCATTATGGAAAACAGCATGGAAGTTCCTTAAAAAAGTAAAAATAGAACTACCATATGATTCATCAGTCCACTCCTGGGTATATATTTAAAGAAAATGAAAGCACTTAATTTGAAAATATTTATAAACTCCAGCTTTCATAGCAGCATTATTTATGATGGCAGAAATATGGAAGCAATCTAAGTGTCCATCAATAGATGAATGGGTAAAGAAGATATGATATATATATATATATATATATGTACATACAATGGAATACTACTCAACCACAAAAAAGAATGAAAAAGTGTCATTTAAAATAACATGGATGAACCTCGAGGGTGTTATGCTTAGTGAAATAAATCAGACAGGGAAAATAATTACTCTATGTTATCATTTGTATGTGGGATCTGAAAAATAAAAGAAATCAATGCATATAACAGTACAGAAACAAGCAAACTCCCAGATATAGAGAACAAATTAGTGGTTACCAGTGGGGAGAGTGAAATGAGGAGGAACAAGATAGGGGTATTGGATTAAGAGATATAAACGACTATTGAGGGAGTGAGAGGGAGAGTCAAGAGAGAGGGGATATTTGTATACATATAGCTGATTCACTTTCTTGTACAATAGAAGCCAACACAACATTTTAAAGTAATTATATGTCAATAAAAAAGAGATATAAACTACTATATATAAAGTAAATAAGTAACAAGGATATATTATACAGTGAAGGGAAACACAACTATTATTTTGTAATAACTTTTAATGGAGTATAATCTATAAAAATATTGAACCACTATATTATATACCTGAAATCAATATAATATTGTAAATCAGCTCTAATAAAAATTAGAAATGAGAAACAAAAATAAACCAATAGATTTAATATAACAGAATTTGTAAAGTTCATTAACAGGGCTTCATATTCTGAGTTAGCAACTAACTTCCTAGCAATTATCAATTGTGAAGGTTTGGTGTAATATCAAAGAGTATTCACAACTATCTGAAAAGTTATTAATATACCTCTCTCTTTTACAACTACGTACATGTTTAAGAGGAGAGTGAAAAAGCTGGCTTAAAACTCAACATTCAAAAACTGAAGATCATGGCATCCAATCCCATCATTTCATGGCAAATAGATGGGGAAACAATGGAAACAGTGACAGACTATTTTCTTGGGCTCCAAAATCACCAGAGATGGTGACTGCAGCCATGAAGTTAAACGACGCTTGCTCCTTTGAAGAAAAGCTATGACAAACATAGACAGCATATTAAAAAGCAAAGACATTACTTTGCCAACAAAGGTCCATCTAGTCAAAGCTATGGTTGTTCCAGTAGTCATGTAAGGATGTGAGAGTTGGACCATGAAAAAAGCTGAGTGCTGAAGAATTGGTGCTTTTGAACTATAGTATTAGAGAAGATTCTTGAGAGTCCCTTAAACAGCAAGGAGATCAAACCAGTCAATCCTAAAAGAAATCAGTCCTGACTATTCATTGGAAGGACTGATGCTGAACCTGAAGCTCCAATTCCTTGGCCACTTGATGCAAAAACAGACTCATTGGAAAAGATCCTGAAGCTGGGAAAGATTGAAGGCAGGAGGAGAAGGGGACAACAGAGGATAAGATAGTTGGATGGAATAACTGACTTGATGAACATGAGTTTGAGCAAGCTCCAGGAGCTGGTCATGGACAGGGAAGCCTGGTGTGCTGCAGTCCATCGGGTCAAAAAAGAGTCAGATGTGACTGAGCGACTGAACTGATCTTTTTAAGATCAGATTTTTTTTTTAATTTCAACTAGAATAGCACATCACAACAGATGGAATCCAGAAGCAGATAGTAGAATCTGGCTGTTTTCTATTAAGCCCAACAATGAAGAGATCTGTATACATGTAAAATAGTGCAATTCTTCTTATTAAATTACTTTTTGTTATTGTTTGGGAAAATACAGTGATTTTTCATTAAATATTATTAACGTTAACATATAATGGGTACATCACTGTTGGTGGGAATGTAAATTGATACAGCCACTATGGAGAACAGTATGGAGATTCCTAAAAAAATTCTGGTATAAAACTATGGTATGACCCAGTAATCTCACTACTGGGCATGTACTCTCAGAAAACCGTAATTGAAAAGGACACATGTACTTCAATGTTCACTGAAACACTATTTCCAATAGCCAGGACATGGAAGCAACCTAAATATCCATCAACAGATGAATGGATAGAGAAGTTGTACATGTATACAATGGAATATTACTCAGTCATAAAAAGGAACAAATGTGAGTCAGTTGAACTGAGGTGGATGAACCTAGAGCTTATTATACAGAGTGAAGTAAACCAGAAAGAGAAAAATAAATATTGTGTATTAATCCATGCACATGGAATCTAGAAAAATGGTACTGATGAACCTATCTGCAGGGCAGGAATAGAGATGCAGATTAGAGAACTGGCATGTGGACACGGTGGGGGAAGGAGAAGGTGGGATGAATTAAGAAAGTAGCATCGACGCATATACACTACCATGCATAAAAATATACACTACCATTTATAAAATAGAGAGCTAGTGGGAAGCTGGTGTATAACAGAGGGTGCCCAGCCCAATGCTCTGTGTTGACCTAGGGGGTGGAATTGGGGGGTAGGTTGGGAGGGAGGCATGAAGATATATATTTAGTTATGGCTAATTGGTGTTATAGTATAGCAAAACCCAATATAACATTGTAAAGCAATTATTCTCCAGTTAAAAAATAATGAGTGCATTGTTATTTTAAAATGAACTAATAAACATTTTAAATGTTATTTAGTTTTAATTTTGAATAGGGTAAATATAAAATGATATAATCCACATGAACAAAATTTTGGGGGGAGACCTCACCATTTTTTGAAAGTATAAGGGGATGCTGAGAACAAATGTTTGAGAAGCACTGGACCAGGGCAATAGTATTGTGTGTCTTACTCTCTTTTACCGTGTAGTAACTTTGTGTGGAATTTGACCTCAGACCTTTTATATCATTCATTTTTTAATGTGAAACCAGTTTTCCTGAACTTTTGGAAGGATAGCATGGTTCAGGGTAACTTCATAGAGCTCTCTTTTCTGTTTTCAGGTAGCCTTAAAAAATTCGGCAGCTTATTTTCTGAGATTTCCTGGCTCTGTTGCCTTACCTGCACTTGCTTTGGACCTGTTTCCTTCTTCCTCTGTTGACTCCATCTTGCTCAGTTTTGATTCTAGTTTCAGCAGTTTTTCCTCAATGTAAGGACTGTCCTCGCATCGAGGGAAGCCCTGATAGGTTCACAGGGGCCAGATTGCTCCAGCTCCTCAAGTTCCTTCCATGAGCCCATGGCACTCCCCGTCTTTTTTGGTTAGGCAGAACTCCTCTCAGTTTCCCCTGCTCCGCTGTAATTGTTCTTCCATGCTTTCCTGGCCATTTTAAGGTCATCTGTCTTCATATCTATCAGATGCTCCATTATTTCCTGATGCTTTCTCCTGGGCAAGGTCTATGATTTCGTGGAGGTCATGTGGTTATTTATTGATTTATTGGCTGTGTTGGGTCTTTGTTGCTGCGCAGGCTTCTAGTTGCAGTGAACTACTCTCTAGCTGTGGGCTTCTCATTGCAGTGACTTCTTTTGTTGCAGAGCACAGGCTCTAGCTGTGTGGCCTTCGGTAGTTGCAGCGGGTGGGCTCAGGAGATGTGGCACAGGGGCTCTTCCTGAACCAGGGATCAAACCTATGTTCCAAGCATTGGCAGGCAGATTCTTAACCACTGGACAACCAGGGAAGTTGCCTGTGAGATTTCTTAGATAAGACTAAGACTCCAGACAGTTGTGCCTTTCTCCCTCATTCTCAATCCCTCCCAGCAATAACAGGGAACACAAATCAAGCTCTTTGGGTCATCGAACTGAAATATCTAAAACTAGCTTTTGGATTAGGAGATAACATTCCTCTCTCCTTTGGTGGAGCTAGAGAGAAGAAATCACAGTTCAGCTATTAAAAAAAAAAAAAACAACCTCCTGACAAAGATCTCTTTAGTTTTCCAAATTTTGTGCCCTCAAAGTGGATGAAAACTTTAAAAGTTATCAATTTATTGCTTTTTACCTTTGTAAATTCTGCACATACTTTAGTCCTTCCTGTGAAATATAGAATGTAGAGTCTGATCATCTTGCAGCTTGAGGGGAAACTTAAGTAGTGTTAAACTTAAGTAATGTTGCATTTTAATAGGAAAAACATTCATTTCCTCTATATTCTAAGTTATAGCTATAGAGGTCAATTTAATATTCACTGACAGTATTTTCTCATAGTATTTGTTATTGCTGTTCAACCACTCAGTCGTGTCTAACTCTTTGCAATCCCATGGACTGCAGCACACCAGGCTTCCCTGTCCATCACCAACTCCCGGAACTTGCTCAAACTCATGTCCATTGAGTTAGTGATGCCATCCAACCATCTCATCCTCTGTCATCCCCTTCTCCTCTTGACTTAAATGTTTCCCAGCATCAGGGTCTTTTCTAATGAGTCAGCTCTTCGCATCAGATGGCCAAAGTATTGGAGGTTCAGCTTCAGCATCAGTCTTTCCAATGAATATTTAGGACTGATTTCCTTTAGGACTGACTGGTTTGATCAATAGCATATCCTTTCTTATTCTCATAGTATATCTTTTCTTATTCCCAATCTTGTGGTTCTTTTTTTTTTTATATTAGGTTTGACAGAGACTTACCCATTTTATTGATTCTCTTCAAATATTAAATTTTGAGAGTTTACTTATATTTTTCAATAATCTCGACCTTTTCTTTTTTAAAATTCATTATTTTCAATTGAAGGATAATTGCTTTACAATATCGTATTGGTTTCTGCTGTATATCAGCATGAATCAGTCATAGGTATACATATGTCCCCTCCCTCTTGAACTTCCCTCTCACCTTCTACCCCATCCCATCCCTCTATATTGTCACAGATTACTGATTTGAGCTCCTTGAGTCATATAGCAAATTCCCACTGGTTAGCTATCTTACATATGGTAGCATATGTTTCCATACAACTCTCTCCTTAGTCCCACCCTCTCCTTCTCCCCACTGTGTTCACAAATCTATTCTCTATGTCTGCGTCTCCAGGGCTCTCTTGCTAATAGGTTCATCAGTATCATCTTTCTAGATTCCATATATATGAGTTAATAAACAATATTTGTTTTTCTCTTTCTGATTTACTTCACTCTGTATAATAGGCTGTAGGTTCATCCACCTAATTAGAACTGACTCCTTTTTATGGCTGAGTAATATACACACACCGCAGCTGCTTTATCCATTCATCTGTTGATGGACATCTAGGTTGCTTCTATGTCCTAGCTATCATAAATAGTGCTGCAGTGAACATTGGGGTACATGTGTCCTTTTCAATTGTGGCTTTCTGAGGATCCATGCCCATAGTGGAGTTGTTGGGTCATATGGTAGTTTTTATCCGTGGTTGTTGTTTTTTTAAGGTATCTTCATTGTTGTTGTTCAGTTGCTTAGTCATGTCTGACTCTTAGCAACACCATGGACTAAAGGCTTCCCTGTCCTTCACTATCTCCTGGAGTTAGCTCAAACTTATGCCCATTGAGTTGGTGATGCCATCCAATCATCTCATCCTCTGTCACCCCCTTCTCCTCCTGCCCTTAATCTTTCCCAGGATCAGAATGTTTTCTAATGAGTCAGCTCTTCATACTGTCCTCCATAGTGGCTGTATCAATTTACATTCCTACCAACAGTACAAGAGGGTTTCCTTTTCTTCACACTCTCTCCAGGATTTATTGTTTGTAGCTTTTTGATGATGGCCATTCTGACCAGTGTGAGGTGATATCTCATTGTAGGCTTGATTTGCATTTCTCTAATAATGAGAATGTTGAGCATCTGTTCATGTGTTTATAAGCCATCTGTATGTCTTCTTTGGAGAAGTGTCTGTTCAGGTCTTTTTCCTATTTTTTGATCAGGTTGTTTGTTTTTCTGGTAATGAGTTGCATGAGATGCTGGTATATTTTTGGAAATTATTCCTTTGTCAGTTGTTTCATTTGCTATTATTTTCTCCAATTATGAGGGTTGTCTTTTCACCTTGTTTATAGTCCCTTTGCAAAAGCTTTTAAGTTTAACTAGGTCCTACTTGTTTATTTTTATTTCCATTACTCTAGGAGATGGGTCATAGAGTATCTTGCTGTGATATATGTCACAGAGTGTTCTGCCTATGTTTTTCTCTAAGAGTTTTATAATTTTTGGTCTTTATATTTAGGTCTTTAATCCATTTTGAGTTTATCTTTGTGTATTGTGTTAAGAAGTGTTCTAATTTCATTCTTTTACACTTAGCTGTCCCATTTCCCCAGCACCACTTATTGAAGAGACTATCTTTTCTCCATTGTATATTCTTGCTACCTTTGTCAAAGATAAGGTACCCATAGGTGCATGGATTTATCTCTGGGATTTCTATCTTGTTCCATTGGTCTACATTTCTGTTTGTGCCAGTATCATACCATCTTGATGACTATAGCTTTGTAGTATAGTCTGAAATCAAGCACCAACATTTTCTTTATTAATTACTTTTTATTGTTTTCTTTTGGTTTCCTTGTTGTTCTTTTACTACTTTTTAAAAAGTAAATCCATTTATAGAGCTACTATGTGATCCTAAAACCCCACTCCTAGGCATATATCCAATGAAAAAAATCGTCCAAAAGGGTACATGCACCCTAATGTTCATTGCAGTGCTGTTAACAATAGCCAAGACATGAAAGCAACCTAAATGCCCACCAACAGAGGAGTGGATAAAGCAAATGTGGAACATATATACAATGGAATATTACTCAGCCATTAAAATGAATGAAATAATGCCATTTGCAGCAACATGAATAGACCTAGAGATTGTCATGCTGAGTGAAGTAAGTCAGACAGAGAAGGAGGAATATTGTATGACATCATTTATATGTGGAATCTAAACAGAAATAATACAAATACACTTATTTACAAAACAGAAATAGACTCACAGACTTAGACAATGGACATGTAGTTGCCAGGGGGGAAAATAAGGGAAGAGATAATTACGGAGTTTGGGATCAACACGCACATACTGCTATTATTTAAAATGGATAACCGGTAGGGTCCTACTGTATAGCACAGGGAACTCTGCTCAATAGTATGTGGCAGCCTGGGTGGGAGGGGAGCTTGGGGGAGAATTGTTATTGTTGTTTAGTTGCTAAGTCGTGTTCAGCTCTTTGCCACCCCATGGACTGTAGCCCACCAGGCTCTTCTGTCCATGGGATTTCTCAGGCAAGAATACTGCAGTGGGTTGCAATTTCCTCCTCCAGGGGATCTTCCTGACCCGGGAATGCAACCTGTGTCTCCTGCATTGGCAGGCAGATTCATTACTGCTGAGCCCCCAGCGGAGATTGGATACAAGTATATCCATTCTGAGTCCCTTTGCTATCCACCTGAAATTAGCATTGTAAATCAGCTATAGTTCAATATAAAATAGAAAGTTTAAAAAAGTAAATCCATTTATTTTAGTTCCTCAGGCTATATATTTTCCTCAGAGTACAGTTTTAGCTGTGACCCATTGGTTTTCTTATAAAGTAACCTTTTAAAAAATATTTTCTATATAATTTGTAGTTTCAGATTCAATTTCCTCTTTGATCAATAAAATCTTATATAAAATTAATGGAATATGAAATAATGGTCATGGAGATAAGCAAAGACAACAAGAAGTGAATTTGAACCCCCAAATTTTATATCATACCTGAAATAATAATTCTGTAAAAGGAAGAGATAAATTTTGAAGAGAAGAAATAAACTTTTAGATTGTTTGTCAATTCAATTAATGAAGATGAGAAAATTAAACAAACATACTGCAAAAGAGTTTATATTACTTTGTGATTTGGCAGAAAATACTGGACAGAAAATAATCACCTAAATTCACATAAGGTTTACAATGATAGTACCGATGACAAATGGGTTATTGATCATCATCAATTCAAATAGAATGTAAGGTTAGCCATTGAACAAGAAAACTGAAATGACCTGAAATCTCTATAGCGATTTCCTCAAATTTGACAGCAATCTTACAAAATAACATGACAATATTACTAACATATTTAAAGCTGAAGGAAATTTTTTAAGTCATCATTAATAAAAAACAAGTTTTGATCAACCAGGATAGAAGAAGAACTGAGTTACCTCTCTATTTTCTCTATGGAAAATAATATTATAAAATTATTGTCATATGAAGAGGCAATCAAAGAATATGCAGCCAATTTATTATAGAGAAATGTCAGAACTTAAACATATTATTATAACAATTTTCTGAATTATTTAAAGTTTGTAGACTGTATTCATTTTTAAACATTTCTCCTATTCTAAATAAATATTGATGTTCTATCTAATTTTATATTTATAATATAAAATTATAATATATTTTAAATATATATATACATTTAAAGAATATCCTTTGCCCTCCCCTCCACAAATTCATATGCTTTAGGACTCCCAAAACTCATTTGCTCAGAACTGGACTAATTTCAGTTGTCTGGCTTCTCATTCTGGAGAAGGAAATGGCAACCCAGATCAGTGTTCTTGCCTGGAGAATCGCAGGGACGGGGGAGCCTGGTGGGCTGCAGTCTATAGGGTCGCACAGAGTCGGACACGACTGAAGCGACTTAGCAGCAGCAGCAGGCTTCTCATTCAGACACATTCTACTTATGCCAGCTGATTTCTTAAGAGTAATAGTGATTGTGCTGTCCATGTACCACGTAGGGTGGGTTTTCTAAGGAATCTAAGGCTGAAAGTAACACCAATTCCCAGGTTTCTTAGTGTGCCCCCAAACATAATTTGGAAAAGATGAAATGCAAAATTGTTTGAGGGCCATTTGGAACACTGCAATCAAATCGAATCAATGCCTTGCTCTTTGCATGAAATACACTCCAGACGGATCAAAGATTGAAATATAAAAAGCAAAGTTATAAAATACGTAGGAGAATTATTATACAATATCAATGGGGAAGAGACTTTTTAAGTTTGATACAAATCCCAGAGACTGTAGAGGAAAGAACTGATAAATTTTAGTGAATAAAAATGAAAACAAAAACTGCTTGCAAAGAACTAACAAAGTGAAAAAACAGCTGACAAATTGAGGAAAAAAGCTGTTTATAACACATATCCCATAGAGTTTATTTTCTTAATATAAAAAGAGTTCCTACACATTAAGTAAAAGAATCAATAGGCTAACAGAAAAATAGGCAAAGTGTGTTAACAGATAGTTTATAGAAAAAGAAATATAAATGATTTGTGAACACACAAAAAGTTGTTCAGTCAGCCTTAAATAAGGCTTAAATAAGAGAAACACAAATTAAAACTGGAAAGGTTGGCAAAGATCCAAAAGCTTGTAACACATTGTGTAGGTGAAGATATTAGGAAGTAGGAAATTGTTGGTGCAAGAGTAAATCAGTACACCTTCCAGAAAGGATGGATTGAATTAGACACAGCAGAGACTTCCCTGTGCTCTGGTGGTTAAAAGACTCCACATTTCCACTGTGGAGGAGGCAGGGGATTCCATCCCTGGTCACAGAACTAAGATCCCACGTGCCATAGGGTACCACACACAAAAAAGTTAGACACAGAAATGTCATTTCTAAAAATTAATCACATAGATAGGTCTACATTTGTAAATTGCTACAAGTAGAAAAGTACCCATTAGCAAAGTAATACTCAAAATTCTCCAAGCCAGGCTTCAACAGCACATGAACTGTGATCTTCCAGATGTTCAAACTGGATTTAGAAAAGGCAGAGGAACCAGAGATCAAACTGCCAATGTCCATTGGATCATCAAAAAAGCAAGAGAGTTCCAGAAAAACGTATACTTCTACTTTAGTGACTATGCCAAACCTTTTGACTGTGTGGACCACAATAAACTGTGGAAAATTCTTCAAGAGATAGGAATACCAGACCACTTTACCTGCCTCCTGAGAAATCTGTATGCTCAAGAAGTAATAGTTAGAGCTGGACATGAAACAATGGACTGGTTCCAAACTGGGAAAGGAGTACATCAAGGCTGTATATTGCCACTCTGCTTATTTAACTTATATGCAGAGTGAAGAAAGTGAAAGTGAAAGTCACTCAGTCATGTCTGACTCTTTGTGACCCCATGGACTATACAGTCCATGGAATTCTCCAGGCCAGAATACTAGAGTGGGTAGCATTTCGCTTCTCCAGGGCATCTTCCCAACCCAGGGATAGAACCCAGGTCTCCCACATGGCATGCAGACTCTTTACCAGCTGAGCCACGAGGGAAGCCCTATATGCAGAGTACGTCTTGTGAAATGCAGGGCTGGATGAAGCACAAGCTGGAATCAAGACTGCCGGGAGAAATATCAATGACCTCAGATACTCAGGTGACACCACCCTTATGGCAGAAAGCAAAGAGGAACTGAAGAGCCTCTTGATTAAAATGAAAGGAGAGTGAAAAAGCTGGCTTAAAACTCAACATTCAGAAAACTAAGATCATGGCTTCAGGTCCCATCACTTCATGGAAAATAAATGGGGAAAAAATGGAAAAAGTGACAGATTTTATTTTCTTGGGCTCCAAAATCACTGCATATGGTGACACTTGCTCCTTGGAAGAAAAGCTATGACAAACCTAGACAGCATATTAAAAAGCAGAGACAATGCTGACAAAGGTTCATCTAGTCAAAGCTATGGTTTTTCCAGTGGTCATGTATGGATGTGAGAGCTGGACTATAAAGAAAGCTGAGCGCCGAAGAATTGATGCTTTTGAACTGTGGTTTTAGGGAAGACTCTTGAGAGTCCCTTGGACTGCAAGGAGATCAAATCAGTCCATCCTAAAGGAAATCAGTCCTGAATATTCAATAGAAGGACTGATGCTGAAGCTGAAGCTCCAATACTTTGGCCACCTGATGTGAAGAACTGACTCATTGGAAAAGACCCTGATGCTGGGAAAGATTGAAGGCGGGATGGGAAGGAGATGACAGAGGATGAGATGGTTGAATGGTGTCACCGACTCGATGGACACCAGTTTGAGCAGGCTTTGGGAGCTGGTGATGGGCAGGGAAGACTGGTGTGCTGCAGTTCATGGGATCACAAAGAGTCAGACACGACTGAGCGACTGAAGACTGAGTGACTGAACTGAGCTGACAAGTGGAAAGGCATTCATTGTACATTGTTTCTAGTAACAAAATGTTGGAAGCAACCTGTCTATCAAAAGGGATTGGCTAAACACTATGTAGCCATAAACAAGAAGAAAGCAGCTCCAGGTAGATATGAAACCATCTTAAAAACACATCATTAAAAGGGTAATATTCAGGGACGCCACTGACTTTTAAATGGATATAGTCAATGCTTGGACTTCCCTGATGGTTTAGATAGTAAAGAGTCTACATATAATGCAGAAGACCCAGGTTCGATCCCTGAGTTGGGAAGATCCCCTGGAGAAGGGAATGGCAGCCCACTCCAGGATTCTTGCCTGGAGATTTCCATGGACAGAGGAGCCTGGCTGGCTACAGTCCACGGGGTCGCAAAGAGTCAGACATGACTGAGCGACTAACACACATATGTTTAATGCTTATGTTTTCATGGAATATCTCTTAAAGAGTGGTTGCCTTTAAGTAGAGAACTAGAATGTGGGTGGGAAGACTTATTTTTATTACAAATCCTTTTGCCACTTTTGAATATTCTTACCTCTTAAAATTCTACATTTATTTATTAAAAATAAGAGATGTCTTATAACTAGGCTAGTGAATATCGGAGAATTGGTAGTTCTTTCTCTAAAAGGCACGTTATTGGATACACGGAGGAAAAGCAAGGTGGTTCAAGGCTTAAATATAAGATTATCATCTGGTAATAAGATTCTCACTCTAACAGTGATCTATGAATGGTTGCAGAAAAGTTTCCAAACTATTCAAATCCCACCCAGGGTCTAACCTCAGGAGAACACAAAAATCTAAAATCAAAGCCTAGTTAGCTGTATTGTGGTTATCTATCCAAAAGAAGACTAAGCTGATGGATGGTACCCGTGGGACCTGGCCAGCATTAGCTCTCAAAAAGGGAGGCCAAAGAGTAGAATTTGATAAAATTCATCTAGTACTGGTTAAAGAAGATGATGTTCTGTCTTGGTTTTCCTATAAAACTAATAACTGCCATGATCTCCAAGTTGTGGTTAAAAACATGGCTTTTGAATATAAATAGACCTGGGTTCAAATATGGTCCTTTTTTACATCTAGATGATCTTAGGCGAATGCCGATTCTCTGAGCCTCAGTTTACACACTCCCTAGTGGCTCACTAGTAAAAACTCTGCCTGCAGTACAGGAGATCTGGGTTTGATCCCTGAGTTGGGAAGATGTCCTGGAGAAGGGAATGGCTATCCATTCCAGTATTCTTGCCTGGAGAATTCTTTGGACAGAGGAGTCTGGTGGCCTATAGTCCATGGGGTCTCAAAGAGTCAGATACAACTGAGCAACTAACATTAACTACATTAAAATAGTGATAATAATTTTTTACCTAAATGATGCTGTGGATTAAAGAAAATAACAGAAAAAGCCCAGGATAGAGGCGAGTATGTAGTTGGCACTCACTGAATAATAATATTATTTTCATTTACCTGCTTTTATTATCTCTGAAACTTAAGGTTCTAAAGATCAATTAACAATGGAAACAAAATTGAGTCGAATGTATAGCATAGTGTTATTAACAAGACCCAGCCTTCTAGGTAGGGTCTCTCAGAAGTTGAGAGAGGCTCCAGACCATTTTCACTCTCTCCTTTATTTATTTATTTTTGAGGTTTTCTCTCTCTCATACACACACACACACACGCATCACACACACACACACACACACATCTCCAAAACTAGGTTTTAGAAAATTGTTTTAAATGCTGTTTATGTCAAGCGTCATGAAGTGTGTTTGTGTTATTCACATAAAAATAACATTTGAAACACTAATGTATGGTGCAACACAGGCAGACCTGTGGTAGATGAAAATTTTACAATGAATGTCTTCCTCTTTTAGTCACTATGCATCTCTGGGACTGTATGGATGACCTCCTGAGATAAGAACATCAAACGTCTATAGCTGAAGCTCTTCATGAATGTGAGAACCAGTCAAATGGCTGTCCTGAATCCCCAGCTCAGTGAAAGGCCCTGTTCTAAAGAGTTAGGCCCAATAAGCAGGCAAACCCCTCTGCGGGGCTGCAAAAGACAGGTACATTTCTCTCTTCCAATTGCTCAGCATTTCTAACTTGCCAATGACAAAAGCTAGCATTTGTGTCTTGTGTCTTCATCTCAGTTGGCGTGACAGTCTTTAGTGCTAATCTGGGCAGGCTGCCCCTTGGAGGCCCGGATAATACCCTTGTAACTCAGGGAAAACTCAATTCATTCACATTTCCCTGTATAATGGAGAGTTGTTTCAGTCCAGTTAAAATCAAGAAACGATACAGTTAAAAGACTTTTCAAGAAGCAGGAAATAACTCCTAAGTGGGGTCTTCAGTTGGATACCAAAGAGAAATGGCCCATTTTCTCCCTGGTTGAGTGAGTTTTTGCTGCTGACCTGTAAATTCTACCCTATTTCAAATTTGCTGGCTGAGAAATTAATGGAAACTGAGCTGGGAATTTTTTCTTTCTTACTCTTATGTGTGATGCCTTATTTAAAATAATTCAGACTCAAAGTGAATTTCTAGCAAATGGTGCTCTGGCTGCTTTTAAATTTATTGATGGTGAATCCATCATCCCTGCTTTTTATGTATGATGTTGCTGATGTGGTGTTTTTTGTTTTTTTTTAAACACTATGGTGAGATTTTCTTAAAATTCACCTCTTCCATCTGCCCCATAGTGCTAAAAGGGACTTCAGGCTAAGATACTATTTAGCAAATTAATTTACCATGGTGAGATTTTACAGCAAAGTTTTGGAAAACCATTAAGTAAAGAACACTTATTTCTAATATACATGGATTTTTTGATGTGCTAAGATTTTATATAAATTTGTTATTTATCTTGATGAAAGCCAGATAAGTAAATGCTCCTATTGTGCCTAATAACTCAACTCTTTGCTTTCACAAGGCCAGAGCAAGGCTGAAAGGAAATTCATCTCAAAGCTATTAAGAAAAACCAGATAGAAAAGGAGCATAAAAATAAAATGCACTATGGTGAAAGGGCCAGACCCTCTTCCAGACTGCTCTACATCATCTCAGCTATGTAGAAGGAACAAAGATTTAGAGTTCTAAACAGAAATCAAGAATAGAAAGAAATGATGTGGGATGGCCTGAGAAGGAGATCAATCTATCCTGTGTTCAGAGGAGACACAGGGAGAAAAAGAAATCATTTAGCAAAAAAAGTCTCAACAGCCTAAACCAGAAATAACATATCCTACCCCCAAACTGCCACCATGGTCCCCATTTGAATATACCTCAAAAGCAGCCCTTGTTTCCATTGCTCAGTTTCCTGCCCAGGCTTGCAAGGAACTAAACAAAGGAAGTGAAGAAACCACCTGGGTGCCTAGGGAATTGGTTGGTTCTAACTTTTAAGTTGTCACTGAAGCCCTTGGTGGCCAGACTACAAAGAAATTCTGACCAGTGATTCAGACCTTGAGGGTTTCCTCTAATAACCCACCTTGAGTGACTCTTCTTTTAAAGTTCCTGCAACCGCATAGCCCAGAGCTTGATGTCTCTCTGTTTCCTTGTCTCATCTTTTAGATGCCTGCATGTCTTAACTTTCCATCAAGTTGGAAGACCTTGTGAATTCCTGAAAAACCTAGATTTTTAAATCCTATCTACCTAATGTAATTTCCTCAGCTGCAATGTTTTTCTCATTTGTTCTGGGTCCAAATCCTGTCTATCCCTCAATGACTGGCTAAAGCTATTTCTAATTTGAGAAACTTTCTGTAGCAACGTCTGTCATTCTTAGTGGCCATCTTCTTCCTATGTTTGGAGAATCACCCTGTTAGGGCACTGTCCACTGTCCACTGGGTGCTCACTTTCCTGGCCTTCTTTGTACCTGTGGTATGGCTATGGGACCTAGGCTTTCCCAGTGAAATGCCCCTTACCCTAAACTATCCATGAGGAGAAGCGGCGAGCGTGCAGAATACATTCTGACAGCCCGTGGGGGCTATAGCAGTGGTAGACAACCTGGATTTCAAAAGCAGGAACGGCTGTACTTCCTGTAGCTGAATTCTGTGTTGGTCTTGACTTCTGGGCAAGCAACACAGTCTGTGCCCAACAGCAATGACCATGATACATTTGACATTACAGTTGCCTGAATAATTTGGAGCACTTTTTTCCCACCTCTGCAAACTTAAGCCTAATTCTTCAATCTCCCAGAGATTCTGTAAGCTACCCACTAGTTTTTTCTTAATTAAAAAAATATTTTTGTGTGTATTTATTTTTGGTGGCACCATGCAGCCTGCAGGATCTCAGTTCCCCCATCACAGACTGAACTTAGGCCATGGCAGTGAAAGCCCAGAGTCTTAACCATGAGGCCACTAAGGACCACCCCCCACCAACTATTTTTTAACAGTTTTATTGAGATATAATTCACCCATTTAAAGTGTACAATTCAATGT
Organism: Ovis canadensis; assembly: GCF_042477335.2. Taxonomy (NCBI): domain Eukaryota; kingdom Metazoa; phylum Chordata; class Mammalia; order Artiodactyla; family Bovidae; genus Ovis; species Ovis canadensis. Next base: position 76,582,730 of record NC_091247.1, on the reverse strand, counting down.
TTTAAAGTAAAATCATAGGACTGTGCAATGATTACCACAATCTAATTTTAGAATATTCTTGCCCTTCAAAAAATAAAGCTCATATCCATTATCAGTCACTTTCCATTCCTCCCCCGACTTTGAGAGGTAGGCAACTACTAATCTGTTTTATTTGTTTATAGATTTCCCTATTCTGGGCATTTCATATAAATGGAATTATACACCATGGTTTTTGAGGATTGCCTTTTTTTGGCTTGGTATTACATTTTCAAGATTCATCCATGTTGTAGCAGGTATTGGTACTTCATTCCTTTTTACTGTTGAACACATTGTATGGATATCCCACATTTTATTTGTGTATTAATGGATACTTAATGGATTAATGGATATTTGGATTGTTTCTACTTTCTGGGTGTTATGAATGATGTCTTTGTAAACATTTATGTGCAAGTTTTTGTGTAGATGTTATATCTTCATTTCTCTTGGGTATAAACCTGGGAGTAGAATTGCAGGTACAGTAACTATGGTAACTATGATTAAGCTTTTGAGGAAATGCTAAACTGTTTTCTAGAGTGCCTGCACCATTTTGCAATGCTTGAAAATTCCAATTGCTCCACATCTTTGTCAAGTAATATTTGTTATAATCTGTCTTTTTTATTATAGCCATTCTATTAAATGTAAAATGATACCTCACTGTGGCTTTCTGACCCAGGGACTGAAACTGTATCTCTTGTGTCTCCTTCACTGGTAATCGTGCTCCTTACCACTAGCACCACTCAGAAGCCAGTTTTGCCCACTAGCTATTAACTAAATTCTTTTGCTTAAATCTGGTTTCTTGCTAGTAGAACCCTGAGTGATCCATTTCTTATTCAGCCCACACTGGCCTGCCCTATCTCTGAGCTGTACTACACAGTTGAGCATTTGTCCATTTTCTGGACAGATCCTATTCTTCTCTCCTAGGTTGTAATCTCCTGGGGGTCAGAGTCTATCACCCACTTCTGTGTCTTTCCTGTAGTGACTGTCCTGGAGCTCAGCCCTTGTGATGCTTTAAGCATATATTTGTTAACTGGAAGACTGTTGATTGGTTCATTAAAAGTTCCTTGTTTGGGAGAGAGAACAAGATGGTAGAAGAGTAGGTGGACGTGGAGTACATCTCTCTCCACGGTGCATCAGGAATACACCTTCAGACACAGAAGTGCATGCAGAACACCAGCTGAGAAAGGATAGGAGTACCTGACCAGTGGAAAAGAATATATAGAACCATGCAAGACTCGGTAGGACGGAGGAACTAGGGGAAAGAACAGTAGTGTTAGTAGGATGGGACCTGCCCTCGGCAGGTGGGGGAACTGAAGCAGGGGTCTGATCCCCACACTGGGGCAATTGTCTGAGTCAGAGGAGAAACATTTAAGGCTCAGAGTGAAACAGCTGATCTGTGGAAGCCTAAACAGAATGAGAATCAGACAGTCCTTGCCGCAGCCATACATACCCCGGACAGGAGTGCTGGTCCCCTGGAAGGTGCAGTGGCTGGGAGCTGGGGTTTAGGGATTGTGGAGCAATCCCAGGGCGAGGGCTGCTGTTGACTGCAGAGAGACGGATCAAGGTGATGTGAGGGAGGAGACTGTGATGGGAAAGGCCTGTGGAGGAAAGCTGGGCAGCCACGGAAGCAAGGCGATATACTGCTGAGTCACGCGTAGCGGGTGGAGCCATCACCATAGCCTGTCTCTCCCCACATGCCAGCATTGGCAGCTGAAAATAGAGAGGCTGGCCCATCAAATGCCTGACACACTGAATTACAGAGTAGGGCCCCACCCAGGGTGCTCCTTCAAGTGCCTGGCACACTGAACAACAGAGAAAGACCCCAGGCAAGGAAACCCTCTAAGTGCCTGAATGGGCAGAGCTCCTGCGAAAGACTGGCCAAAGAGGCCTTCTGATCGCCAGCTACAAGAAGCTTGAAAAAAGACTCTGATAGGGCCGTACCTCCTGGTGGAGGATGTCCCTGCACTTGGCACTGCCAGGGTCCCAGTAAGCCAAGCAGCTTTGCAACCTTCATACTCAAGTCTCACTGGAGCAGAGCTGCTACAGGCAAAAAAAGTCTTGCATCTATGTGTGGGGGGTTGCTTCAGTCGTGTCCATCTCATTGTGACCCTGTAGACTGTGGCCTGCCAGACTTCTCTGTCAGGAAGGGGGGTTCTCCAGACAAGAATACTGGAGTGTATTGGCTAATACTAGTTGCCATACCCTTCTAGAGCTCTATATTTCTTGCTTTCCTAGCTGCCAACTCCCCTGAGTACCTGGTGCTGCCAGAACCCCTGCGACCCAAGCAGCTGCAGCACCTCCACACCTGGCCCTCACAAGGGCAAAACCAAGTCCTCCAGGGCAGCTTCAGGGACAGACCCCAGTAGACAACCCACATGCAGAGGTGGTAATAAAACCATAATTGAAACCCAGGGTCAGTGTGGCTAAGGAAGAAGACCCCAAACCTTCTCACCAGCTGTACAAACTGCAGATTAAATCCACATGATCAACTAGGAGACTCTGTCTATGAAATATATACAAGGTCATGAGAGCTCCCACAAAAGAAAACGCACTAGTTGTGATAGCTGTGGACATTGGAGGCAAGAACACACAGGCGTAGGGCCAGGTTAGAATCTGAGCTGCCCCCACAGCAGGTCCAGAGATCAGCACAGTGTTGGAGGACATCCTAGGGAGGTAAGGTGGACTGTGACTCCCAGTGATGGAAAGGACTATGACAGCAGTAACTCAAGAAAAACATTTATTATTCTTATTTTTTAATTTGTTCTGTAGAATCTTTTGAATGTTCCCCCCCACCGCCCCCCGCTTTTCCCCCGCTCTGTTGTAGTTGTTCATTTTACTGGCACTATGAAATCCAATTAAGCTTTTGACCTTTTTTTTCCCCCCTCAGTCACATTTTTTATTGTTGTTATAAACCTCTGCCTCTACATTGGGGTTTTGCAAGTCTGTGGAGTTTTCTATCTTTTTTCCTATGCTCTTTTTTTAATTTTAATTTTAAAACCTATTATTTTTTCTACATTTATTACTTTGTTTGCTTTTCTTGCTGTTTTTTTCCCCTTGCAGTTAATCTTTAATGTATATAAATCTTCTTTATCTGCCTCTGTTTAATTTTGCATATCTATTCTTTCTTTCTTTTCTTTTTCTCCTTTCCTCTCAACATATTTGTTAGTCTTATTTTCATTGCTTTATTCCCCAATTGGCACCTTGCTTTAGTTTTATTTTCCAGTTTTTGCTTTACTTAGGTTTGTTCTGGTATATATAATTTTTGGTTTCCTTTGTTCACCAGGTCACTCTATTGTACTTTATTTTTGTTGGACTGTTTTGATGTTCCTTCTGGGTGTATATGTATATGTGTATATTCAGTCACATTTTTTATTGTTGTTATAAACCTCTGCCTCTACGTTGGGTGTTTACAGTCCTGTGGGGTTTTCCTTTCTTTTTCTTCTTCCATTTTTTTTCTTTTCTTTTTTATAATTTTAATTTTTTAAACCTATTATATTTTTTCTACATTTATTCCTTTGTTTGCCTTTCCTACTGTTATTTTTCCCTTGCAGTTAATCTTTAATGTATATAAATCTTTTTCATCTATCTCTATTTAACTTTGCAAATCTATTCTTTCTTTCTTTTCTTTCCTCTCAACATATTTGTTAGTTTTATTTTCATCGTTCTATTCTGCACTTGGCACCTTGCTTTCATTTTGTTTTCCAGTTTGTGCTTTAGTTAGTTTTGTTCTTAACTGGTAAATATAATTTTTGATCTCCTTTGTTCACCAAGTCAGTCTACTGTATTTTTGTTGGACTGTTTTGATTTTGCTTATGGGTGTATTCCATTATTTTAATTATCATTTGTCTGATTTTGTAACTGCCATTTGTCTGGGGTTCATCTTTGGTTTCTCATTTTTGGATATTTGTTTTAATCTCACTTAATGCCATAACAAACCTCTTGTGGAGTCTCTGTTCCTGACCAGAGATCAAGCCCTGAGCTTTGGAGTGGGAGCACTGACTCTAAGACCCTAGACTACCAGAGAACTAACCCTCAGTTCAGTTCAGTTCAGTCACTCAGTCGTGTCCTACTCCTTGGGACCCCATGGACTGCAGCACGCCAGGCCTCCCTGTCCATCACCAACTCTTGGAGTCTACCCAAATTCATGTCCACTGAGTCAACGATGCCATCCAACCATCTCGTCCTCTGTCATCCCCTTCTCCTCCTGCCCTCAATCTTTCCAAGCATCAGGGTCTTTTCAACCCTAGGGAGTATCAAATAGTGAGAACCCACACAAATGAAACCACTTGAATACAAGACCCACCATCACTGAACCACCAGTAGCACCCTGTGCAGGACACCTCATCTAAACAACAAACAAAACAGAACTATAAACCCAGTTATCATCAGAAAGGATTACCACCTCACTCAGCCTTGCCCATCAGAGGGAAAACAAACAAACAAAAACTCAGCACAAATCTCACCCTATACAAAGCTCACATAATCCACTGGGCCAACCTTAGGAGGGCAGAAACCAAAAAGAAGAAAGAATTCAACCTCCTTCAAGGAAAGAATTCAACTTTCCTTGAAGCCTGAGAAAAGGAGACCTCAAAACAATAAGTTAAAAAAATAATAAAAAGGCATAGAAATACTACACAAATGAAGGAACAAACTAGAAACACAGAAGTCCAAATAAATGAAGAGGAAATAGGCAAACCACCTGAAAAAGAATTCAGAATAATGATAGGAAAGATGATCAAAAAACTTAAAAACAAAATGGAGAAAATGTAAGAATCAATTAACAAAGACTTAGAAGAATTAAAGAATAAACATACAGAGACTAACAACACAATCACTGAAATTAAAAGTACTCTAGAAGGAATCAATAGCAGAATATCTGAAGCAGAAGAATGAATCAGTGAGCTGGAAGACAAAATGGTGGAAATAACTTCTGAAGAGCAGAACAAAGTAAAAAGAATGAAAATAACTGAGGATAGTCTCAGAGACCTCTGGGACAATATCAAATGCACCAACATTCGAATTATAGGGATCCCAGAAGAAGAGGGGAAAAAAGGGTGTGAGAAAATTTTTGAAAAGATTATAGTTGAAAATTTCCCCAACATGGAAAAGGAAATAGTCAATCAGATTGAAGAGGCATAAAGAGTCCCATAAAGGATAAACCCAAGGAGAAACACGCCAACATACATACCAATCAAACTAACAAAGACTAAACGCAAAGAAACAATATTAAAAGCAGCAAGGGAGAAGCAACAAGTAACATACAAGGGAAACCCCATAGGCTTAACAGCTGATCTTTTAGCAGAAATTCTGAAGGCCAGAAAGGAATGGCAGGATATATTTAAAGTACTGAAAGGGGAAAATCTACAACCAAGATTACTGTACCCAGCAAGGATCTCATTCAAAATTTGATGGAGAAATAAAAAGCTTTTCAGACAAGCAAAAGTGAAGAGAATTCAGCACCACCGAACCAGCTTTACACCAAATGTTAAAGGGACTTAAATGGTCAAGAAATACAAAAGAAGGAAAAAGATCTACAGAATCAACGCCAAACAATTAAGAAAATGGCAATAAGAACATACATATCAATAATTACTTTAAATGTAAATGGATTAAATGCTTCAACCAAAAGACACAGACTGGCTGAATGGATACAAAAGCAAAACCAATATATGTGCTGTCTATGAGAAACCCACTTCAGACCTAAAGACATATATGGACTGAAAGTGAGAGGATAGAAAAATATATTCCATGCAAATGGGAAGCAAAAGAAAGCTGGAGTAGCAACCCTCATATCAGACAAGATAGACCTTAAAATAAAGAAGATTACAAGGGATAAGAAGGACACTACATAATGATCAAGGGATCAATCCCAGAGGAAGACATAACAATTGTAAATATCTATGCACCCAACATAGGAGCACCTCAATACATAAGACAAACACTAATAGACATAAAAGGAGAAATTGACAGTAACACAATAATAGTAGGAAACTTTAACACCTCACTCACACCAATGGCTGCTGCTGCTGCTAAGTCACTGCAGTCGTGTCTGACTCTGTGAGACCCTATGGACAGCAGCCCACCAAGCTCCTCTGTCCATGGGATTCTCTAGGCAAGAATACTGGAGTGGGTTGCCATTTCCTTCTCCTCACACCAATGCAGAGATCATCAAAACAGAAAGCTTACAAGGAAACACATCTTAAATGATACATTAGATGAGATGGATCTCTTTGATATCTTAGGAGATTCCAAATGCAGAAGAATACATCTTCTTCTTTAGTGCACATGGAACATTCTCTAGGGTAGACCACATCTTGGGTCACAAATCAAACCTCAGTAAATTTAAGAAAATTGAAATCATATCAAGCATCTTCTTCAACCACAATGCTATGAGACTAAATATCAATTATAAGAAAAAACTGTAAGAAACACAAACATATGGAGATTAAGCAACATGTTTCTAAATAACCAACAGGTTACTGAAGAAATCAAAAGGGAAATCAAAAAATTTCTAGAAACAAATGACAATGAAACATGACAACTCAAAACTTATAGGATTCAGCAAAAGCGGTTCTAAGAAGGAAGTTTATAGCAAGACAATCCTACCTTAGAAAACAAGAAAAACATCAAATAGACAACCTAACTGTACACCTAAAACAACTGGGAAAAGAAGGGAAAACCCACCAAAATTAATAGAAGGAAAGAAATCATAAAGATCCGAGCAGAAATAAATGAAAAAGAAATGAAAGAAACAATAGTAAAGATTAACAAAACTCAAAGCTTGTTCTTTGAAAAGGTAAACAAAATTGACAACCTTTGGCCAGACTTATCAAGAAAAAGAGAGAGAAGAATCAACTCAACAAAATTAGGAATGAAACAGGAGCAGTTACAACAGACAGTGCAGAAATACAAAAGATTATAAGACTCTATTATGAACAACTATATGGCAATAAAATAGATAACCTGGAAGAAATGGACAGATCCTGAGAATAGTTCAATCTTCTACGACTGAACCAGAAAGAAACAGAAATTACGAACAACCCAACTACAACCACTGAAATTGAAGCTGTGATCAAAAATCTCCCAAAACACAAAAGCCCAGGACCAGATGGCTTCACAGGAGAATTCTATCAAACATTTAAAGAAGAGCTAATGCCTATCCTTCTAAGATGCTTCCAAAAAGTTTCAGAAGAAGGAACTCATTCTACAAGGCCACCATCAACCTGATACCAAAACCAGACAAAGACAACACAAAAAAGAAAACTATAGGCCAATATCACTGATGAACATAGATTCAAAAATCCTCAACAAAATTTTAGTAAACAAAATTCATCAACAGATCAAAAAGCTCATACACCATGATCAAGCTGGGTTTATTCCAGGAATGCAAGGATTCTTCAATATATGCAAATCAATCAAGGTGATATACCATATTAACAAACTGAAAGATAAAAAACCATATGATAATGTCAATAGATGCAGAAAAAGCCTTTGACAAAATTCAGCACCCATTTATGATTAAAACTCTTCAAAAAATGGGCATAGAAGGAACCTACCTCAACATGGTAAAGGTCATATATGATAAGCCTACAGCAAACATTATTCTCAATGGTGAAAACCTGAAAGCATTCCCCCTAAGATCAGAAACAAGACAAGGGTTCCCCTTTTGCCACTATTATCCAGCATAGTTCTGGAAGTCCTAGCTATAGCAATCAGAGAAGGAAAAGAAATAAAAGGAATCCAGATCAGAAAAGAAGTAAAGCTCTCACTGTTTGCAGATGACATGATACTGTACATAGAAAACCCTAAAGATAGTATCAGAAAATTACTAGAGCTAATCAGTGAATTTAACAAAGTTTCAGGATACAAAATCAATACACAGAAATCACTTGCATTTCTATATACTAACAATGAAAAATCAGAAAGAGAAATTAAGGAATCAATCCCATTCACCATTGCAACAAAAAGATTTAAATATCCAGGAATAAACCTACCTAAGGAGACAAAAGAACTGTACACAGAAAATTATAAGACACTAATGAAAGAAATCAAAGATGACATAAAGATGGAGAGATATTCCAAGTTCCTGGGTAGGAAGAATATTGTAAAACTGACTATACTACCAAAGGCAATTACAGATTCAATGCGATCCCTATCAAATTACCAATGACATTTTTCACAGAACTAGAACAAAAAACTTCAGAATTCATATGGAAACACGAAAGACCCCAAATAGTCAAAGCAGTCCAAAGAAAGAAGAATGGAGCTGGAGGAATCGACCTTCCTGTCTTCAGATTATACTACAAAGCTACAGTCATCAAGGCAGTATGGTACTGGCACAAAAACAGAAATATAGACCAATGGAACAAGATAGAAAGCTCAGAAATAAACCCATGTACGTATGGACACCTTATATTTGACAAAGGAGGCAAGAGTATGCTGCTGCTGCTGGTAAGTCACTTCAGTCGTGTCCAACTCTGTGTGACCCCATAGACAGCAGCCCACCAGGCTCCTCCATCCCTGGGTTTCTCCAGGCAAGAACACTGGAGTGTTGCCATTTCCTTCTCTAATGCAGGAAAGTGAAAAGTCAAAGTGAAGTCGCTCAGTCGTGTCCGACTCTTTGCGACCCCATGGACTGCAGCCTACCAGGCTCCTCTGTCCATGGGATTTTCCAGGCAAGAGTACTGGAGTGGGTTGCCATTGCCTTCTCTAGGCAAGAGTATACAATGGAGCAAAGACAGCCTCTTCAATACATGGTACTGGGAAAACTGGACAGCTACATGTAAAAGAATGAAATTAGAACACTTCCTAACACCATACAGGAAAATAAACTCAAAATGGATTAAAGACCTAAATTTAAGACCAGAAACTATAAAACTCTTAGAGGAAAACATAGGCAGATCACTCGATGACAAAAATCAAAGCAAGATCCTCTATGACACATCTCCTACAGTAATGGAAATAAAAACAAAGTAAACAAGTGGGACCTGATTAAACTTAAAAGTGTTTGCACAGCAAAGGAAACTATAAGCAAGGTGAAAAGACATTCCCTCAGAGTGGGAGAAAATAATAGCAAATGAAACAACTGACAAAGGATTAATTTCCAAAATATACAAGCAGCTCATACAACTGAATACCAGAAAAACAAACAACCCAATTGAAAAGTGGGGAAAAGACCTAAGCAGACATTTCTCCAAAGAAGATGTACCAATGGCTAACAAACAGGAAAAGATGCTCAACATCACTCATTATTAGAGTTGAGCATTATATCCTCAACATCACTCATTATGATTCAAATCAAAAGTACAATGAGATATCACCTCAGACCTGTCAGAATGGCCATCATCAAAAAGTCAACAAACAATAAATGCTGGAGAAGGTGTGGAGAAAAGGGAATGCTTTTGTACTGTTGGTGAGAATGTAAACTGATACAGCCACTATAGAAGACCGTATGAAGCTTCCTTTAAAAACTAGAATTAAAAGGTCACCATATGACCCAGCAATCCCACTCCTAGGCATATACCCTGAGGAAACCAGGGTTGAAAAAGACACATGCATCCCATTGTTCATTGCAGCACTATTTACAACAGCTAGAACACGGAAGCCGCCTAGATGTCCACTGACAGATGAATGGATAAAGAAGTTGTGGTGCACATACACAATGGAATATTACTCAGTCATAAAAAGGAGTGTCTTTGAATCGGTTCTAGTGAGGTGGATGAACCTAGAACCTATTATACAGAGTAAAGTAAGTCAGAAAGAGAAAGAAAAATGTTGTATTCTAACACATATATACGGAATCTAGAAAAATGGTTCTGAAGAATTTACTTACAGGGCAGCAGTGGAGAAACGGACATGGAGAATAGACTTATGGACATGGGGAGAGGGGAGGAGAGGGTGAGATGTAGGGAAAGAGTAACATGGAAACTTACATTACTGTGTGCAAAATAGATAGCCAACAGGAATTTGCTGTATGGCTCAGGAAACTCAAACAGGGGCACTGTATCAACCTAGAGGGATGGGATGGGGAGGGAGATTCAAAAGGGAAGGTATATATGTATGCTTATGGCTGATTCATGTTGAGGTTTGACAGAAAAGAGCAAAATTCTGTAAAGCAATTATCCTTCAAAAAAAAAATTCCCTGTTTGCTATACAGTTCTGGAAATGTGTCTTTCATGCTTTCATTAAGGAGACTCAGTCAAGGAGGTGTGCAGCAGGTGCTGGGGACATGGATTTTGGAGACTGATCAGGCTTGGGTTCTAATTCTATCTTTGCTGAGTATTAGCTCTGGGACCCATGGGTGAGTTAATTAACCTCTCTGAGCTTTGACTTTTCTATTTACAAAGAGAGATGATAACAGATATCTCAGATATGTTATGAAGGTTAAACTACATCCTGTATACAAAACAATAGGACAGTGGTGCATGGAAATTGTTCAATAAATATTAGTTTCCTCTGTACCCGCACATTACCTTCCAGATTCCTCCCCCCAGTAATCTGGCTTCGAGATGCCTCCTAGTTATGTTTGCTGTTTTATAAATGTACCAGGAAGATAGAGCAAGCCTGCTGCTTACCTGGATTAATTCATGTTCTTGCAAATGAGTATTGTGTTGCAGGGCTAAGACAGTGAAAATCAGGAAAGGAGGGGATGATGTCGCCCATACTCCATTTTGAGAATAAGAGCTGTTGATTTTAGAGAGGTCAGTTATGAAGCTGCCACTGAGAAGGCAGGAACAGGATGCAAGGATGCCTGGGCTCTGCTGTTTACATGTCCTGTTTCCCCAAAGGACTTTTTTTTTTCCTGGGTTATGACCACATAGGCATAGAATCTTTTTGAAGCAAAGCTGATGTTTATTTCAGATGACCTATTTCTAGGTGCATTCTCGGATCTCACTGGAAGAAGCCATGTGTGTACCACTGGCTGAAGAATTAATCATGGGGGAAGCTGGCACGAGTGTTGGTGTGTTATGGGAAGATTGTTGTCTGTGGCAGCTGTCTTTATCCTTAGTGCATTCAAAGAAAGCTTCCATCCTGGAGGGCTTAAAATAAAGCACCTAACTGAGTGAAACATTTTGTGACATGTTTGTGAAGGGCTGAGCCGATATCTGTATAATAAACTAATGTGAGGTGAATCTGGTTTTTATGTGACCCTTACTTGGAGGAGAATATAACTCATCATTTATTTAGTGTTAATTTTTTCTTTAGCTACATGATTTAAATTCCTTTAGCAGAGGTCAAAGTCCTAGTACAGATTCCTTAGTTAGAGCTCAGATGCCAAATAAATCTGGAAACATTAACAGACTGATATTTCTATAAATGTGTAAATTGCTGAGTGCATGAGTGAGGTCTAGCAGTGATCAGAAGGAGGTGATCACAAGGGAACCAGATTCCTAAACAAGACAAGTTATAGAGGAGAAAATGACATGTATAACGGGGAGGCTGCAGACCCAGAAATTAACTTCTTGGTTTTCCCAAAGTGAACCTTATCTGGATTCATTCAGTCTTTCAACAAATATTTAGCGAGCATTTACTGTAAAGTAGGTTGTGTACTGGGAATTTGGATTACAAGGCGGGGCCTTCATTGGAAGATCCTTTATATTGTGTAGAGTTCTGAGCCCAATATACCTCCTATAGCTTAGATCCTGGAGCTCAGAAGCCTGAATTCTAGCCTAGCTAAGTTTTGCTGTAGCCAACCTGTAGACTTGTGAGTATAATAGGGAGTGTTATTGTAAGCCTCTGATTTGGGGGATAGTTTGTTACATGGTATCATTGTGACAATAGCTAACTAATGTGATAAGTTTGGGTTGTCTTTTAAGAACATTAGGGAGCCACTGAAGAATTTTAATTAAGGGAGAGATTGGTAACCTTTGGATATTAGAATGATCTCTCTGGCTACAATAGATTCAAAGGTGGCCATTTCTCCTTCAGCTTTGGCAGCAGAATGAGGCATTCTGAGCAGTAACCAAGCCTTAAGTAGCTACTGGCCTAAAGATAAGGAGAGCCAAGTAGAGTATATCTGAACCAGCTATAGCTTGAAGCCTAAAGAATGGATTAAAGGTAGCAAGACTAGACTCAGAGAAATCAACAAGAAGATTGTTGCACTCATGTAGACTTGAACTTGGGAAGTAACGGTAAAGGAGAGAGGGTGACTTAATTGGTGGAATTGATTGGTTCTGGTGATTGTTTGAACATGAGAATTAGAGGAGAGGAAAGTTAAGGATAATTTGCTTCGTCAATGGGGATAGATGAAACTATCTTTCATTCAGAAGAAAAAACATCTTTTCAGGATGAGATAGCAGCAGAGGCAGACATGTAGGTTCATTTAAAATACATTGAATTTGTGTGTCCAAATCATGTCCAAGAAGATACAAACAGAACTCCAAGAATGGGTGATGGAAGAAGCCTTCAATTAATGAAAATGAACACTGCCCCCTAATTCGATAGACATGAGTTTGAGCAAGCTCCAGGAGATGGTGAAGGACAAGATAAGGCCAAGGCAGTTAAATGTTGCATTTGCATGATCCTTAAGGATGGTCTCTAGGCTCATTAGGTAGAGAAATTGAGGGTTTAGGTCGAGTTACTTAAGTCTCTGATGGTCAGAGGGACACCCAGAGTTACAGCTCAATTACGTAAGTCTGTTGGGGGTGGCATTTGGGTGAGGTTGAACAGAGCAGTGATTTTGTTGAGGTTGTTTCCATCTTATGACACAATCACTCACACACACATATTTATATATTTGTGTATGTGTGTGGAGCTCCCTGGTGGCTCAGCAGTAAAGTATCTTCTGCCAATGCAGAAGATGCAGGTTCGATTCCTGATCTGAGAAGATCCCCTGGAGAAGGAAATGGAGACCCACTCCTGGGAACTCCCATGCTCAGAGGAGCATGGCAGGCTACAGTCCATGGGGTCACAAAGAGTCAGACATGAGTTAGTGACCGAGCATGTGCACATGTATGTATGTATATATATATATTCCCAGCCAAGTAGGATGCAAAGTCATTCACTATGAGTTTGGGGGTGGTGGTGGAAGCACTGAGGGTTTGAGGAGACCAGTGATGGTGAGATCCATGGGGCTGTGCGATTGATCATCTTCAGAGAAGCTCCATATTTAAGGTGCAGGGGCCTTGGAGGCCGAGACTAGGCTTACTCCATTTGGAGTTTCACCAGGTGAGTTTAGCAGAGAATAAGCAAGAATGTTGCTACTGCTAAGTCACTTCAGTCGTGTCCGACTCTGTGCAACCCCATAGACGGCAGCCCATGAGGCTCCCCTGCCCCTGGGATTCTCCAGGCAAGAACACTGGAGTGGGTTGCCATTTCCTTCTCCAATGCATGAAACTGAAAAGTGAAAGTGAAGTCGCTCAGTTGTGTCCGACTCTTAGCGACCCCATGGACTGCAGCCTACCAGGCTCCTCTGTCCATGGGATTTTCCAGGCAAGAGTACTGGAGTGGGTTGCCATTGCCTTTTTCAAGCAAGAATGGGGATGGTGCAAATCAGTAAAAGAAGGATTTAATTTATGGATCACTGATGGACATTTTCCATATTGTTGGGGGATTGTGCAGGGGAAAATCTGGATTTATAAATGTATAAATTAGGGTAGGGTCCTTATTTCAAGTCAAGTTTATCTGACTAAGTGTGTTTTAAGTCCGTGTGTGTGTGTGTTTGTGTGTATGTTTAGTTGCTCAGTCATATCTGACTCTTTTCAACCCCAAGGATTGTAGCCCGCCAGGCTCCTCTGTCCATGGGATTCTCCAGGCAAGAAAACTAGAGTGGGTAGCCTTTCCCTTCTCCAGGGGATCTTCCCAACCCAGGGATCAAACCTAGGTCTCCTGCACTACAGGAGGATTCTAAACTGTCTGAGCCACCAGGGAATCCCTTTTAAGTCTCTACTACATATTTAATTTCACAACTGACAAACTCATATCAAACTTTAAATAATGAATTCAAACCATAAGTCAGTAAAATCTCATTTTTGTCTAATCTTTCATAGCTATGTGATTTGTGCAAAGTGAGGGACACATGTGCCCAGACTTCACAGAAAGCTGATAAAGACGTGTCACCAAATTAAAAAACAAAACAAAAAAAAAGGCAATAGCAACCCCCTTGTGGCTCAGCTGGTAAAGAGTCTGCCTGCAATGCAGGAGACCTGGTTTCAATCCCTGGGCTGGGAAGATTCCCCGGAGAAGGGAAAAGCTACCCACTGTATTATTCTGGCCTGGAGAATTCCATGGACTGTATAGTCCACGGGGTTGCAAAGAGTTGAACACAACTGAGTGACTTTCACTTTCACTTTCATCTACCAGTGAAGTGGAGATCAGCAAGCATTGTCATCTCCATATTGCCGGTGGGAAACTGAAGCAGATTAAGACAGCACCATTTCTTCAAGGGTCCTTTGTATTCCAGAGCATGCCAGTTTCTGAATATGTGGTATATCATATAAACTTACAAACAAGAGCAGTGAATAAATAAGCAATTGTTTATTAATATTTATGGAACCCCTGTGTCATGCTATAGCCTATGGTGAGTGCTATAAATTATTGAAATGAAGATGTGTGATGTACATTCCTGGACTTAAAACTCCTATAATCTGGTTAGAGAGACTGAAACTCAACATACTAAAAGTTTGCAAAGAATATTGCAGTAAATAACAATTTGAGACAATGACAGGAAAAGTCCCGAGGCACGTGTGAGGCGACCAGTGAGTGAGATAGACAATAAATCAAAGGGAAGGGAAAAGGAGAGGTCAGAATGAGCTAGAGTTGGCAGAGAATACTTGGGGTAGGGGTGGGAATTTAATTGGACCTTGAGAGTCGTCATTATCACCTTGCTTACAAAAAAGCAGTTGTATAAATATGAACCATCACAAGTCTCCTCTTGAAAGGACACTTTCAGACAGAAGTCTGAAAAGAGTCCCTTTTGAGTAAGTGGCAAGAGGAGAAGACAATGGGAGAAAAGGCACTGAAGACTAATTTTATTAAAATCTCATTTCCCTCGCCTGTCCTGCTAGGTTAGTTTGAGTTCCCTTAGGATTCTTACTACCTCATATCTGACCTGTGCCTGAAATCTCTGCACCTGTGACATACATGGGTGAACTCTGCAAGCACCTTAGTTTTGGATGTTCTATTATGCTTTGTTCCTTCATGAAGAAAAAGCAAGAGAACTCTTCCTTGGTTTGGCAAAACACTGTGGCCCTGGATAGAATCACAGCAGGGCAAGGTGCTACTACTCTTCACCTCTCAGTCAGAAGGCTGCTGGTCAAGTATTCTGAGAATACAGTTGAGTTCCCACTCATCTGAAGACTGGCTGGTCAATTGATAGAGATAGAAATGTCACTGAATAGCGGCCACCACTAGAGTCCTCTGAACTCTTACAGGGTACCTTCCAGGGAGCAGACTCACATTGGAACAATTCTTTAAGAATGGGTCCTTATGGCATAAGGAACTATATTCAATACCATGTAGTGACCTATAATGATGTGAAGAACTGACTCATTGGAAAAGACCCCGATGCTGGGAAAGATTGAAGGCAAGAGGAGAAGGGGATGACAGAAGATGAGATGGTTGGATGGCATCACCGACTGGATGGACATGAGTTTGAGCAAGCTCTGGGAGTTGGTGATGGACAGGGAAGCCTGGCGTGGTGCAGTTCATGAGGTCACAAAGAATCAGACACGACTGAGTGACTGAACTAACTGAACCAATAATGGAAAAGAATGTGAAAAACATCTATCTCTGAATCACTTTGTTATACACCTGAAACTGATACACTATTGTAAATCAACTATACTTCAATAAATTTTTTAAATAAAATGAGTCCTTGGCATCTGTGACCTGAACCTAGCAAGTTCTGAGCTTGTCCATTCCCTTACAGGTTTGCAAATACACTCACACTGTCTTTATTCCTTTGCACAGAAACCTCAGTGTCTTATTTTCTTCTATAATGAAGCTAGAAGATCCATAAAGATGAGCTTATTTGTTCGTTGAATGGAAGCATTTAGCAATCTAAAGCTCTATATTTAGAAACACAGTTGACTTGTGATCAAAAAGAGGACCAAGGAAACACAGGAAATCCCCTTTCCACTCCTAACATAAAATCTCTAGGTATGAAAAATATTTTTCTTAGTCCATAGCTGACCTTGTAAGAAATAGAAATTTCCAGGTGTCAGAAATTAAGAGCGAATTCACAGAGGTGAGTGCTACTTATGTCTTATGAGCAATCCCAGCACCTTAGAGTATGGATTTTAACAGTTGGAAAGGGTGGCAGTCAACTGTTTAAGTCTGCACATAGCGTAAGCTATAGCTGGACTCCTTAAAGAGCATGGACCAGGCTCCCATCTTGGCCACGAATATCAGGAGTCAGCTAAGGGAAATAAAGATCCTTATTCTGTGCTACATATGCAGGCTCAAATTCTCACAATAACTTCATTGTGTAGAAGCCCTGTGCCAAGAATTTAAACTAAATATGTATGTGGAATCAGTGAATCCCATTGACACCCTAGCAAACTAGCCATGGAAAAGCTTGATGGAGTCTTAACCACAATCCAGGACACAATGCAAAAGAGACTTTAATATTCTTTCAGATGTTTAAAAAAAGAGAGGAAGGACAAAACTTGTAGGTAGGAACAGGATATCATTTTTTAAAAAGAAAGGATTTGAAAAAAAAGTCATGCAGTATAGTAGATTGTATCTTTCAAAATCATTGCTTATAGATGGCATCAACAATATTTTCCATCCCATGTGCTGTTCTCTTACAACATGTCTTTTATACTCCTTCCATGGAGAGGTGGGGTCTGTGCCTCTTTCCTTGAGCGATATGGTTGTGATTCATTTGTAATTAATAGAATCTGGTATAAGTAGTGCTGTGTGACTTCTTGAGACTACTTCAGAAATGTGAGGCAGTTTTTGTTTTGTTGACTGGATCACTTGTGCTCAAGTCCTGAGCTGCCATGCAGGGAGTTCAACTGTCCAGGAGTTGTCAGCCCATGCAAAATGCCTATATGCAGAGGTTCTGAGGCTACATAAATAAGGAGAGCTATCTGGCTATCCATCACTTCTCTAGTCCTCTGCTCTTCAAGCTTTTTAACCACTGACTGAATTCAATTGCATAAGAGACCCTAAGCCAAAACCTCTAACTGAGCTCTATCTGAATTCCTAACCTACAAAATCATGAGCAAAATAAATGATTGGTTTATGATGCTATGTTTAGAGATAATTTATGTAGCAATATATAATTGGAACATAACAGAAATTCTAAAAGTAACAAGAAAACTGGATTAAATAGATTAGCTGAAGAGAAAATTACAGAATTAGAACGTTTGTATGAAGAAGTCATACAGAATGCACAGGACAGAGAGAAAAATAGAAAGAGAAATTATGAGACATGGATACTGAAATAAGAGTTTGAATCAAACATCTATTAGGGATTGCAGAGAAAGAAAATAGAAAAAGAAGGGGGATCAAATATATGAAGAGATAATGGTTGAAAAATTTCCAGAATTGAAGAAAGACCTGAGTCCTCAGGTAGAAATTGTAGGAATGCACTTAATACAATAAACAAAAACAAATCTAAATCTAGACATGGTGTGGAATAACAGAAAGTCACCTATGATTTCTGGAAGGGAGGAGACATGGAAGCATGGAGGGGAATCAAAATCCAATTATTTCACTTGTCACTTAAGCCTTTAATTGCCACTAAACTGACATGGTTTCAGTAGACATAGCTTGCCTTGGCTTGAAAATAGTCCTCCCTGAGTGAAGTCCAGTGATATACTTTAATACTTAATATTTTAAATAACAGTAGCATGAATGTTATATTGTGTTTATCAGTGTGTGTGTATAACTTAAAAAAAGAGAAACATGCTACTACCAGCCCTGGTCTAAATTAAGAAGTTGATAAAGTTCAATTTCTGTATCTGGCTTCCTTCTTGTCCTTTAAACCTCGAGTGCATGTCCACCTTCTTTTCACAGGCACCCAGGGTCATCCTGTTCTCCCCGAAGGATCCTCTAAATAAAACGTTTTTTCACACTAACATCTGAAAGACAGCCAAATGTGGTTTCTCCCAGGATAGTTGAGATGATTGTGGATTCCTTTACAGTTGTAAGAAACAAAACAGAAATCCCATGCATCATTTACCTAGTTTCTCCTAATGACAACATAGTGCAAAATTAGAGTACAAGAGCAAAACAAGGTCATTGAAAGTGATATTCAAGATACAGAAGACTTCCGTCACCACAGATATTTCCTACGTTGCCTCATGATAGTCCTATCTACTTTTCTCCCACTCCCACCACTTCCTTAACTCCTGGAAACTACAAATCTATTCTCCATTTCTAAACTTTGCGTCATTTCAGGAATGTTATATAAAGAAAGTCATACAGTATGTAACCTTTAGGGACTGGCTTTCTTTCATTCAGCGTGCTTCTGTGGGGATTTATCCAAGTTGTTTCATATATCAATAGTTCATTGCTTTTTACTGCTGAATAATATTCCATGGGATGAACGTACCAGTTTGCTTAGCCATTTAAACATTGAAGGACATTTGTTCTCCCAGTTTTTGGCTGTCATTAATATAAACATTCATGTGCAAGTTTTTGTGTGAATATAAATTTTCATATTTTGAGATAAATGCCCAAGAGTTCAACTGCTTGGTGGTATGGTAGTTGCATAGTTTTTTTTTTTTTTTAAGAAATTGCAAAATTATTTTCAAGTGCAAAATCATTTTACATTCTTACCAGCAATGTGTGATGAATCCAATTTCTCCATATCCTCACCAACATTTGGTGGTGTCATTATTTTCTGTTTTAGCCATTCTGATAGGTGTGTAATGATACCTCCCTGTGGTTTTAATTTGTATCTCCCTAATGGCTAATGAAATGGCAACCCACTCCAGTACTCTTGCCTGGAAAATCCCATGGATGGAGGAGCATGGTAGGCTACAGTCCAAGGGATCACAAAGAGTTGGACATGACTGAGTGACTTCACTTTCACTTCCAATGGCTAATGAAGTAGAACATATTTTTTCGTGTTTTATATGCTATCTGTATATTCTTTTCAGTAAAATGTCTGTTTATGTCTTTTGCTTATTTTCTAACTGGATGTTTGTTTTTTACCATTGCATTTTGAGAATTCTATACATATTAATAAACACGAAAAAAATGTTCTTTGTATATTTTAGATACTAGTCCTTTTTGGATATGTGTTTTGCAAATAATTTCTCCCACACTATAGTTTGTCTTTTTATCCTCTTAACAGGGTCTTTGAACAAAAGTTACACATTTTTGTGAAGTCCTACTTACCAACTTTTTTTTTATGGATTGTACTTTTGAGGGTCCTAGGATAGGGCTTTTTTTTTTTTTTCCTATTGTGTTTGGCTAGAGTAGAGCAACATTGTCTAGAAGTTTTTTATTTCCTTGGTCTTTGGAGAGAGCAAGATTTTGTTGGATTTTTATTTTTTTATGTCCATACTTAATGGCACTTCCATGTTGCCTTCTTCTTTAGCTCCCAGTCTGGAGTATATGAGGCACAAAGAAAAAGTCAGAGAACTCACCACCTTGTCATTCCTTGAGCCCTGGAGTCCCTAACCAGTCTTCTTTCTTATTCCTACTATTCAGATTTCTTATGTTTTTATTTTATTTATATCTATTTATTTTATGTATATTACATGTTATATATTTTAATATATGATTTATATGTATTTATTTTATATATAGTGTTCAAAGTTTTTAGTTGCACTTAGTAGGAAGAATAGAGAAAAGTATATATATTCTATCTTCCTCAAAACAGGAGTACTAGATTTACTTTTTTAAGGGATTTAGGCATAAAGTCTGGAGAAGGCAATGGCACCCCACTCCAGTACTCTTGCCTGGAAAATCCCATGGACAGAGGAGCCTGGTAGGCTGCAGTCCATGGGGTCGCTAAGAGTCGGACATGACTGAGTGACTTCACTTTCACTTTTCACTCTCATGCATTGGAGAAGGCGATGGCAACCCACTCCAGTGTTCTTGCCTGGAGAATCCCAGGGACGGGGGAGCCTCGTGGGCTGCTGTCTCTGGGGTCGCACAGAGTTGGACACGACTGAAGCGACTTAGCAGCAGTGGCAGGCATAAAGTCTGAAAAAGTAATTCAGGGCATCAGGCTTTTATTTAGATTTATCTTTTTGATAGTAAGTCTAGTCCTTTCTAACTATGAGACTACAGTCCCTTTAAGTTCAAAGACAGATTCGCTGACATTGATACACATATAGAAGCTTCAAAGAACAATTTAGCCTATTAAGTCAAGTCACTAAACAGGAAAACATGCTTGTTAATACAGATTGAGGATGATTGCCTTTTAGGACAGGTTGAACCAAGTTAAACATGCACTGGAGGAAGTAGCTGTAGGAGTGTCATAAGTGGAACTCTTTCTGGGAATCAATCTGGGAAGTCTGCCTAAAGGAAATGATGTTTCAGGAGTTGCTTTACAATATGGGAAAGGGTTTGCCAACTGGATGATGAAAAAACTACAAGGTGTAGTATTTTCCAGTGCATTTTGCTTTTCACCTCTAGACTTTTCCTGCATGTGTTTTTATATTTTCCACTCTTCTTCTTATTTTTTTAATTTTTTCCCCTTCTTTCTTAGGTAAATGGAGCATATTTAAAACAACTGTCCTCTGTGGAAAAGGTACAGAGTGGAAAATGGATCATGGAACAGCTCTGAGGTGAGTCAAGGGAGGTGATTGAGATGTAAAAGAAGAGAACTAAGGTAAAATCAAAGCCTTAGAGTTTTTTGAGATACAAGAAATTCAGAGATCATCTAGACCTATCGCTTCATTGCAAATGGTAAATTGCAAAGTGCTGAGGGGTGCATGCACAGAGGGCCACTTGGTTTACTGAGTGTATGCACATAGCTCTTATACTTCCATTAGTTTGTATTTACTGGGCACTTACCATATGCCAAGATGTACTCTAGGAATTTTTACATATAATCTTGTTTATTTTTGTCATAAGTTTATAAATAGATACTATTATTATTCCCATTTTACAGAAAAGCAAACTGAGACACAGAGGATTTCCTTTAGTATTTCTTAAATGACAGGTTGACTAGTAACACATTCTCTGAATTGTTGATCATTGGAAATGTCCTTACTTTTACTTTTGGCTGATATAGAATTCTTAATTAGAAAGCTTTTCTCGCAGCATTTTGAATATATCACTCTACTGCTTTCTGGCCTCTATTATTTCTGATACAAAATCAGCTATTTTTCACATGTTTGTTCCTTTGTATGAATCATTTTTCTCTTACCAATTTCAAAAATTTCTTTTTTTCTTTGGCTTTCGACTATGATGTGTCTAGGAATAGATTTCCTTAAGTTTATCACTCTTGGGGTTTGTTGAATTTCTTGGATTTGAAGATTAATATTTGTCATCAAATTTGGAAAATTTTTAGCTATTATTTCTTCAAGTGTTTTTCCTCTTTCTCCTCTAACCTTTGGGAGCTCCTATTATGGGTATGTGGGTATACTTGATGCTGTCCCACAGGTCTTTGAAGCTCTGATTATTTTTATTTTTCTTCATTTTTTCCTATTATTAAGATTGGAAATTTTCTAATAATCTATTATCTAGTTCACTAATTTGGTCTTTTGCCAACTCAAATCTGATGCTGAGCCCATTAAGGGAATATTTTGTTTTATTATTGTACTTTAAAACTCTAGAATTTCCATATGGGTCTTTTAAAAATACTTTCTGCTTCTTTGCTGAAATTTCTTATTTATTAGCTATGTTCATATTGTCTTTTAATTTTGACCATAGTTTCTTTAGTTATTTAAATATATTTATAATAGCTCCTTTGAAGTCTTGTCTGCTCATTGTTAGGTTCTATTACTGATTTTTTCCTGAATGTGAATCATATTTTACTGTTTCTTTGTATTTTTCATAATATTTGGTTGACAGTCAGGCATTTTCAGTAATATGTTAGCAAGTCTGTAGTCTGATTTTTAAAAAACTTTGTCTGGACTTAAATGGTGGAATCTTTCTCCCCCAAGGGTTGCAGGCCACTGCTAAAGTCTCTGCCAGATTCTTATTCTTGTTTTTATTTTTCATCCTAGCTTACTAGAGGTCAGTCTCTATATCAGCATAGCCTAGTCATCAGTCAATAATTTGGGGAGAGATTTTGCTCAAACACCTTGGGCTTTGACCCATCCCTCTGTTGGCCTATCCAAGTGTAGACTGAGGAGTGAGTTCATTCAAAGTTTAGCTGATTCTCAAGTATGCCTAGGATTTTACTTTTTTTCTTAAGTTGGCACGTATTATTTTTTATTTACTTATTTTTGGCTGTGCTGGGTCTTTGTTGCTCCCCAGGCTCGCCTCTGGTTGTGGAGAAGGGAGGTTACTCTCCAGCTGTGGTGTGCAGACTTCTCAGTGCAGTGGTGTCTCCTGTGGACCACAGGCTCCAGGACACCCAGGCTTCAGCAGCTGCAGTTCGTAAGCTCTAGAGCACAGGCTCAGTAACTGTGGTGCAAGGGCATAATTGCTTCCCGGCATGCGGGATCTTCCCAGATCGGGGACTGAACCCGTGTCTCCTGCACTGGCAGGCAGATTCTTGACCACGGAGCCACCAGGGAAGTCCCCGAGAATTTTACCTTCCAGTGAGCTCTTTGGATTCTCCTGTGAATGTGCGTCGTTCGCCAGTCAGCTGGGGATAGATGAAGAGCTAACCTGGCTCATCTGTGGCTCTGTTATTTTCAAGACCCCCTTGTTAAATTTCTGCCTGGGCTGGCTGTTTGTCTCAGCTGTGATCACAAACTCAGTAAAGCAAAGTTGTGAGTTTTATTTTCCACCATTTTTACTTTTTTTAACTGACAAGATTGTCATGGTTTTTTTATTCCTGTCCCAGGTTTAGTCTTCTCCTTGGCAGCAAACTGCTGGTTTTTACAATTAGCTTCACCTTTTTAAAACTGCTGATCTCAGTAACTAACCTTGGGGAAGATGAGGGGAATGGATCCAGGCAAGAAGGCCCCAAACTCCTGCTGATCTTGCCTGAAGATTCAATTTTTTAAAAATTAATAATTGCTTCTCAGTGTGGTGTGTGCTTTTGGTAATTTTTCCTGGGGCCTGAAATGGTTATATTTGACAATTTTATCCAGTTTATACTTGTTTTTTGAAGAGAGGATTCACATACCTCTCCACCCTGTCATAACCCTAAGTCCTATCTGTACACTTATTAATTTTTTATTGGATGCCATACATTGTGAATTTTATATTGTTTTGCTGGATTTTCTTCTATTTCCTTAACTAATGTTGGATTTTGTTCTGATGTCCAGTTAAGTGACCTGAGGTCATTTGGCTCATTTGGGGGCTTGTTTTTAAGCTTTATCAGAGTGGGTCCAGAGTAGCCTTCAACCTAGAGCTAATTCAGGGCTATTATTAAGACTTAAAAAAAAGAAATCCACCCAGTGCCCCAGTATGTTATGATATGAGGGCTTTCTACTCTGGCTGGTAGGAATACAATCTATCTCCAGATCTGTGAACTGTTCTGCCTACTCCATTCAGGTGTTTCCTTCCCAGGCCTGTGGTAGAGTCCTCTCATGCATGCACAGATTAGTACTCAGCCAGAGACTTCATGGAATCCCTCTAGTCTTCTGAATATCCACCCCTCCTCCCATCTCCATCTCTATCTCTGTGATTTTCACTGTTTTCTAGTACTCTACTCCAGAAATTCTAGCCACCCTAACCACCCTGGGCTTCCCTGATAGCTCAGTTGGTAAAGAATCCACCTGCAATGCAGGAGACCTGGGTTTGATCCCAGTGTTGAAAGATCCTTTGGAGAAGGGAAAGGCTACCCATTCCAGTATTCTGGCCTGATTAATTCCTTGGACTGATTAGTCCATGTGGTCGCAAAGAGTTGGACAAGACTGAGCAACTTTCACTTTCACTTTCTAACCTGCTCTAGCTAGATCTTTCTCTGCAACTCATGGGATCTGTTTGGTTAACACTTCCCAGTGATGTGGACTAAAAACTACCTCTAGACAGTAAGTTCATATAAGTAGCAAAGCTGCTGGTTTTTACAACTAGCCTTACCTTTTAAAGGGGCTTCAGTAGTGATTCAGTTGATAAAGAATCTGCCCACAATGCAGGAGACCAGGGTTTGATCCCTGGGTCAGGAAGATTGCCTGAAGAAGGGAATGGCTACCCACTCCAGTATTTTTGCCTGGAAAATTCTGTGGGCAGAATTCTATAGGAGGCTACAATCCATATTGTCGCAAACAACTGGACATGACTGAGCAACTAATTTTGGGGGGCTCCAAAATCACGGCAGATGGTGATTGCAGCCATGAAATTAAGACACTTACTCCTTGGAAGGAAAGTTATGACCAACCTAGATAGCATATTCAAAAGCAGAGACATTACTTTGCCGACTAAGGTCCGTCTAGTCAAGGCTACGGTTTTTCCAGTGGTCATGTACGGATGTGAGAGTTGGACTGTGAAGAAGGCTGAGCGCCGAAGAATTGATGCTTTTGAACTGTGGTGTTAGAGAAGACTCTTGAGAGTCCCTTGGACTGCAAGGAGATCCGACCAGTCCATTCTGAAGGAGATCAGCCCTGGGATTTCTTTGGGAGGAATGATGCTAAAGCTGAAACTCCAGTACTTTGGCCACCTCATGAGAAGAGTTGGGAGGGATTGGTGGCAGGAGGAGAAAGGGACAACAGAGGATGAGATGGCTGGATGGCATCACTGACTCGATGGACGTGAGTCTGAGTGAACTCCGGGAGTTGGTGATGGACAGGGAGGCCTGGCGTGCTGTGATTCATGGGGTCGCAAAGAGTCGGACATGACTGAGTGACTGAACTAAACTGAGCTGAGCAACTAACATTTTCACTTTCACTTTGCCTTTTAAAAACTACCATTCTCAGTAACTAACCTGGAGGCAGTAAGATGGCAATGGACCTAAGGAAGAAAGCCACAGACTTTCCCTGTTCTTACTTGTATGAAAATAGTCCATTTTTCTAATTGCTTAGGGAAAGAGGATAGATGTAATCTCTTATTTCATCTTGGCTGAAAGTGAAAGCTGAAGGATTTTAACCAGAAGACATGGTTTTATTAATGATTTAAGATTATTATGGTTGCTTTGTATTATGAGAATAGGATTGGAAAAAAAGAGATCAGTTAAGAGGTTTAGCAGTTGTCTAGGACACAGATGATGTTTTTCTGGTGTAAATAACTTGTGGTTGTTGAAATTTGAAAGAACGGATCTGAGATATATTTTGGACATAGAATGGATAAAATCTGCTGATTACTTGGATGTGGGAGACAAGAGAAAGTGAAGAAACAAGGGTGACTCCTGACTTGCAAGCCCAGCCAGTTTTCGTTTCCTTTGACCTTTTCTTTCTTTCTAAATTTTTTTCTTCTTTAGTTTCAAGCAGCATGTTTATATTTTAGTCTGTAGATATCTAATTAATCTAACATCTCCAGAAACATTTGTAGATATTTAAGTAATTAAGGAAACTGAAGAAATAGTTCTCTGAAACAAATCATAGTATATTTTTCATACAGTCAATATTCAGTTTACTATTCTTTATAGCATACCAAACGCCCATTTTTTAAAAATATATCCCTTGTATTGGGATGCTTCAGTTATCCTTTGGTCCTTTTCTCCCTACCCCCCAGTTTTGTTTACTTTCTTTAATAGTAAACAAAAATCTTTCTCTTCATCAGATGTTTGATGCCCTTGCAAAGCTTTGGGTTTTTGAGCTTGAACAAGGAGCTTTACTCCATCAATAATATGAATTTCCTGTTGTAGTGCATTGTGAAGTTCTTTTGAAGAAAACTGAATCCAGCCCCTACCTCTGTGAAAGCCAGTCTGTTTGTCAAAAGGAACAGTGCACTTTTGTACATGGCCCAATTGTGCAAAGTGTTCTCTCAGCTCACTCGAGGCCACAGTCCAGGGAGTTTTTCTGACAAGCATGACCAGCAGACCGTTACTCACCCGCAGTGCCATAGTGTCCCTCGCTGCCAAAGCTGCCATGTTTAGATCGAGCCCTTGGTCCTTTTCTAAATCCATAATTTGGGTTCTCATTTTGCCCTTACCACTTTGTCCTTTAAGAACCAATCTCTTTCCACACTTCTTACTCCCTTCCCTGAAAACAGAAAATTGTAACAGTCAATCCTGTGGCTATGGAAAAGAGAATTTCTTATACCCCTGATGGCCACGGACGCCCCAGTAGAGACAACTTATTTAGTGGGCCATATGGAAGAGGTCCTGCAAGTAAAGGAGAACTTGGCAGAACAAAATCAGGCAGGTTGTGTAGGAACCACTGCTATTATCCAATCCTTAAGATTTCAGGCAAAGAAATGAAGAGTCAAAACAGGTCTCCTAAGACAGAATTCTCCTGTTGGTTGAGGCTCTGGTTGGCGGAAGCTCAGAGGCACATGGCAGTCACAGCAAGCATAACTTTCCTAGATGTGAGGACTTGTCTTATTGATCTTTGGAGTCTATGACATTTGTGTTCCGAAGAAGCATCTCTTCCTCTGTGAAGACTGACCTTTAGCTGGAGGCTTTCTTTTATAGGATCTTGAAGCATGGGACCCAGAAGGCCAAGGAGAGGTAAACCTCTCGGTGTTAGTGTTGTTAATGAAGTAACACAGTGGCCCCTAAGGACTCCTTTCGCGGTTCTCCTCAGTGCCACACAGTTTAACACTGCATTATTCTTAACCTCTTTGTGATATCTTGGTTTCTGAATCTTTAATTGGCTACTGCGTTCATTTCCCAGGGCTGCTGTTACAAAGTATGACAAACTGGGTGGTTTAACAATGGACATTTATTTTCCCATAATTTTGGAGGCCAAATTCAAAATCAAGGTGCTGACAGGGCTATGCTCCATGTTTCATCAAATGAGGGAAGACTCTTCAGGGACTGGCATGTCTACATTTAGAGAACCAACTATGAGACATCCTCAAATATAAGGCCATGTTTTCTCGTGAAATCTGTAGAGAAGAATCCTTCTTTGCCTCTTTTAACTTCTGGTGTTTGCTGGCAATCCTGCGTGTTCCTTGGCTTGCTGTTGTACCACTCCAATCTGCCTTTGTCATAACTTGACCATCTTCTGTTTGTCCCAATCTTTGTATCTTTTCTCTTCTTATAAGAAGATCAGTATGTCCTATTCTTAACTAACTGCGTTGCCAACAGTCTATTTCCAAATAAAATCATCATTCTGAAGGGCTGGGAGTCTGGACTTCAACATATATTTGCAGGGCAGTGGCGGGTAGGGGGGCACAATTCAACCCTTTAAGGAAATCAACCCTGAATACTCATTGGAAGGACTGATGCTGAAGCTGAAGCTCTAGTATTTTGGTCACCTGATGCGAACAGCCAGCTCCCTGGAAAAGTCCCTGATGCTGGGAAAGACGGAGGGCAGAAGGAGAAGAGGGCATCATAGGATGAGGTGGTGAGGGACAAGGAAGCCTGGCGTGCTGCCTTCCCTGGGGTCACAAAGAGTCAGACATGAATGGGTGACTGAATAACAACAACAACAACAACAACAACAACAACAACAATTCAACCCATAACAACCACTGTTAAAGAAAGGGACTTTGTCTTCTTTTTTTTCACTCTAAGGACACTTAACTCGGACAGTGAGTTTTCTGCTTTGGGTAGATGTGAAAGAAAATAAAAGACTATGATTTTAAAAGAAAGGACACAGATATTTTTAAGTCAGGAAAATGTGTTTAGTTGTAGTGAAATAATATTTTGGCATTAATTGATATGTATTCTCTCATAATTCTTATTTATTCTATGGCTTTCCCCCTATTCTGGAGGTAGGAATTATATTCTGGAAAGTTGTGCAGGAAAACTAGAGAACAAGAGTGAAATAGTTCCTTTTCAGTCTAAAATGTTTAGGTCTAGGAAGAAGACAAAAAGGCTTAGAATTATATTTGGTTCAGTTCAGTTCAGTCACTCAGTTGTGTCCCACTCTTTGCAACGTTATGGACTGCACCACGCCAGGCCTCCCTGTCCATCACCAACTCCCAGAGCTTGCTCAAACTCATGTCCATCAAGTCGGTGATGCCATCCAACCATCTCATCCTCTGTTGTCCCCTTCTCCTCCCACCTTCAATCTTTCACAGCATCAGGGTCTTTTCCAATGAGTTAGTTCTTCACATCAGGTGGCCAAAGTAGTGGAGATTCAGCTTCAGCATCAGTTCTTCCCATGAATATTCAGGACTGATTTCCTTTAGGATGGACTGGTTGGATCTCCTTGCAGTCCAAGGGACTCTCAAGAGTCTTCTCCAGTACCACAGTTCAAAAGCCTCAATTCTTCAGCACTCAGCTTTCTCTATAGTCCAACTCTCACATCCATACATGACTACTGGAAAAACCATAGCTTTGATCAGATGGACCTTTGTCGACAAAGTAATATGTCTAGTATAATCCACTAGATAAATACTAGACAGCTTTATAATATGCTGTCTAGATTGGTCATAGCTTTTCTTCCAAGGAGCAAGTGTCTTTTAATTTCATGGCTGCAGTCACCATCTGCAGTGATTTTGGAGCCCAAGAAAATAGTCTGTCACTGTTTCCATTGTTTCCCCACCTATTTGCCATAAAGTGATAAGACCAGATGACATGATCTTAGTTTTTTGAAAGTTGAGTTTTAAGCCACCTTTTTCAATCTCCTCTTTCACTTTCATCAAGAGGCTCTTCAGTTCTTCACTTTCTGCCATAAGGGTGGTGTCATCTACATATCTGAGGTTACTGATATTTCTCCCAGCAATCTTGATTCCAGATTGTGCTTCATCCAGTCCAGCATTTCGCATGATGTACTCTGCATAGAAGTTAAATAAGCAGGGTGACAATATACAGCCTTGATGTACTCCTTTCTTAATTTGGAAACGGTCTGTTGTTCAAAGTCTGGTTCTAACCATTGCTTCTTGACCTGCATACAAGTTTCTCAGGAGACAGGTCAAGTGGTCTGGTATTCCCATCTCTTGAAGAATTTTCCAAAGCCAATTTGTCCCACTACCTCCTTTCCACCAAAGCCAATTTGTCCCCCTACCTCCTTTCCACCTGATATTAATCTACAGAAGTGTAAAAGGAAAAAGAGTGCCTAAGAGGAAGCAAGATATTATTTGCATGTGAGCAGGAGTCCTGTGGCTCACCCCCAACCCTTGGGCCAATTTTGGGGGGCAGTGAAGGAAGTAGAACCTTCCGCAGATAGGTATAGGGACTTAGAAGATGAAGGCTGTCTTTCTTCCAGGGAGGTCACAAGACTTGTAGGATTCTCCCATCCAGATGAGATAGAAGTACAGTTGAATGTTTTTGTACCTCTGAGAGGGGCCCAGTGGTACCTTAGAGAAAGCTAGCCTGGAGGAGCCTGTGGTCAGAAACAAGGGACTGAGAATGGCTTTAAGACTAGAGACCAACCAAATGATAGACATCTCAACAGGTACAGATATAGACAGATGACAGCTGAAGGCCAGAGTCCCTTCCCCTGTCTTCTCCATTCATCCTCCCCTCAACCCACACGGCACCTCAAATCAACTCTAAGGATGGGTTTCTGAATGATGCACTAGGCTTCTACTCCTATGCAAAATGAAGTTGATAAAATAAATGGTTTGATTATCAAACAACAAAACATTCTTTCAACTTTTAACTTGTGATCTGAGACTTTTTTCAGCTATATGAAGAAAATGATCATTCTAAGCATGCAAGTTGCTTTTTACTTGTAAGTAGGCAGAGGGAACTGAAACAGTCCTTTGGGCAGCCCGGTATTCCCTAGTGTGACCTTGGCATTTTCCTGGACTACAGAAATTATTGCTGAAATCTCATTGGTTGTGCTTCCAGGAAGGAGGAAAAAGAAAGTGGAAGGAGTAGGTGGGAATGGGGGTGTATGCTTATACCCTTCAAGTTATATTTTAAACTTTGGATTCACTGTTCTGAGAGTGACTCGCCCTTTTGGAGGGGAATTTCTGAACAGCTCTGAAACTTGAGGTACTTGCAAAGACAATTCAGCTGTTGTTGCTAAGGAACAAGTATGCTGAATTTGTGGTATCAGTATCACCAGCTCCTGTTTAGAAGGCAAAAAGTACAGGAAAGATGTAAAATCATCAGAGGGGAAGAGAGAGTTCAGTGTGAGAATGCCTTGGGTTATCATTTAAAATGGTCACTTTTCTGAAAAAAACATGACCTCACATTTGAGTTTGCCTCAGTAGGTCCAATAAGGTATTGAATAAATATGCCAGTCTCTGAGTCGTCTTTTTTCTAGAAGTGGAGAAAAAGTAGGAAGAAAGAGAAGAGAAGGAAAAGAGGAGAAGCCATTTGGAGTAAATGACCTCATTAAAGGAGGAGAGTTCAGAGTCAGAATGAGCCTTTGGAATTGGACTGAGATTTGAGCGTCAGTTTTGCCACTGACTAAATTATCTTGGATACATATTTTTAACCACTCTATGCCTTGAATTTCGAATCTGTAAGATGGGATGTGTTGTGTGAAGATCTGAGGAATTTTTCTATTTGGTCTCTTCATGTTTATTTTTAAATCAGTTGTTTGTCAATTTCATTTTTATTTCAATAATCCAATGTGGTTGGCAGCCTCTAATATGGTGCCTGATGATCCCCATTTCCTGGTATTCACACACTTGAGTATGGGTTGGGCCTAGTGATTTATTTCTCATGAATAGAATATGGAAGAAATAATAGGATAACGCTTCCTATATTGGGTATAAAATGACTATGGCTTCTGTCTTTGGTTCATTCTCTTTCTCTCAGATTGTTTGCACTGTGGGATGCATACTGTCCTATTGTAAGCAACTCTATGGACACGTCTGTGTGACACGGTGAGGAACTAAGGCCCCCAGTGCAACAACAGAGAGAAACTGAAGCCTGTCAACAACCAGATAAGTGATCTTGGGAATGAGTCCCTCATGCCCAATCAACTTTTGAGATGACTGCAGCCCCAGGCAACAGCTTGACTGCAGTCTCCTGAGAGACCTTGCACTAGAGGCATCCAGCTAAGCTGCTCCCAGGTTCCTGAGCCATAGAGACTGTGAGATAATAAATGTTTGTTTTCAGCCTCTAAGTTTTGAAATGATTTGTTAGGCAGCAATGTATAACTAATATGTGACTCAGGTCCATCTTAAAGTGGGCCCAGTGTGTACCCAAACACACTCATTTTTAGAGTTGCAGAATGTATAATCAGAATAGACACACCCATAAACAGGCAGAGTCTCCACGGTGGTTCTCTGACACATGGAATGAGAGCTATTATGGTAGGAAAGTAGAAGCCAGTTGGTCTCTACTTACAAAAACAGTAAACCACAGTAAACCAAATACAATACCGGATTCATGGAGGAACTGCAGAGATTAGTGCCACTTGAAAGAACTTGAAGGATGAAGGGGTTGTGATTCAACTAGAATGACAATGAACTATCATAAACTTAATTGGTGGTGATGCCAAATGTAGTTGTGTTTCCAGATGTGGTTTTGTTCTTAGAGCAAATCAACACATCTCTGGCATGCAGCTACTGATCTGGAAAATGCTTTTACTGTTGTACCTGTTGGTAAAGACCATCATAGGCAGTTGGCTTTCATCTGACAAAGCAGCAATATACCCTTATTGTCTTACCACAGGGATATATCAACTCTCCAGCCCTATGTCACAATCTGGACTGCAAGGACCTTGATTGCCCTTCCCTTCCATAGAGCATCACCCTGTTTCATTACACGGATGATAGTAAGCCTATGGGGACATGGTGAGCAGAAAGTAGCAACTATTCTAGATATACTGATAAGATATTTGTGTGCTAGAGGGTGGGAGATAAATCCCAAAGAAATTCAAGGACCTGCCGCTTTAGTGAAAGTTCTAGGGGTCCAATTATCTGAGATTTGAAGAGATTTCTCTTCTAAGATGAAAGGGCAAGTTGCTGCATTTGGTTTCTCTTACCATTAGGAAAGAGGCGCAATGCCTACTGGGCTTCTTTGGAGTTTAGAGGCAACATATATCTCATTTGGGTGTGCTACTCTGACCCATTTACTGAGTGACCTGAAAAGCTGCCTGTTTTGAATGAATCCCAGAATAAGAGTAGGCTCTGCAACAGGTCAAGCTGCTATGCAAGCTGTTCTGCTAACTGGGCCATATGACTCAGAAGATATGATAGTACTTGAAGTATTGGTGGTACCCAGGATGCTGTTTGGAGCCGTTGGCAGGCCCCATCCTATAGGTGAATCAAAACGCAAACACTTAAAATTTTTTAGCAAAGCCGTATTTTCCCCTTTTGAGAGACAACTTACAGCTACTGTTGCAGGGCCTTAGTAGAGGCTAAATGCTTGCCCATGAGCTACCAACTTACCATATGACCTGAGATGCTCATCGTGAACTGGGTATGTCTGACCCACCAAACCATAAAGTTGGGCATGCACCACATCTCTCCCTCATCAAAAGGAAGAGCTATCTGTGATATTGGATTTAAGGAGGTCCTGAAGGCACAGATAAACTGCAAGATGAAGTAGCCCAGATATCAATGACCCCTCTTCCAGCTCCATTTCCTTCTTTCTTTAACAGCATCTATGGCTTCACAGGGAGTTCCCTATCATTAGCTGACTGAAGATAAAAAAACTTGAAGCCTGTTTATAGGTAATTCTTCATGATGGGTGGAGACCACCAATAAGTGGACGGGTGCAGCACTGCAATCTCACTTTGGGACATGGTGAAGGAAATGTGCACAGGACTTTGAACAGAGCATGTAGTTATCTGTTTTTCCTAGAATGGCCATACAAATGATTCCACATCAACGCACAGGCTGGAGCCAATGATTTGGCTGGATGGCCAAGGATTTAGAAAGAACAAAATTGGAAAATCAGGGAGAAGGGAGACTGAAGAAGAGGTATGTAGATAAGGCTTTCTAACTGGGCACAGAATGTAAAGATATCGTGTCACATACGAGTGTTCACCAAAGGAGGACTTTAAAAACCAGGTGAATAGAATGACCTGTTCTGTGACTGTCAGCTTTCCCTTCCAGTAACTCCTGTTATTGCCCAAGAGTTCATAAACCAATGGCCATGGAGTCAAGATGGAGGTTATGCTGGGATCAGCAACATGAACTTTAATTATTAGGGCCTATTTGGGTATAGCCACTGTTGAGTGCCCAGTCTTCTAATAGCAGAGACAACACTAAATCCCCAATATGATACTATTACCTGGGTGAATCAGCCAATTACCTGATGACAGGTTGATTACATTGGTCAGCTTCCATCATGGAAGGGATAGATTTGTCTTTATTGGATATGGACTTGTCTTTTTTGCTTGTCTATTTGCAATGCTTATGCCAAAACTACTATTTGTGAGCTAACCAATTACTTTATCCAAAAAATGTGATATTCTACACAGCATCACTTTTGACCAAGGAACTTACTTCATAACAAATGAAGTGAGGCAAAGGGCTCATCCTCATAGAATTCACTGGTCTTATTTACCATGTTACCTGCAATTCTGAAGCAACACGACAGAATGATGTAATCACCTTGTGAAGGCTCAACTATGGGACCAGATAGGTGGCAGCACCTTGTGGGTATAGATCAAGGTCCTCCAGATTATGTTAACTGCTCTAAATCAATACTCATTATGTTGCTATTTTTTCCTGTAGTAGGATTCACAAGTCTAGAAATCGAGAGGGTTGAAATGGAAGTTGTTGCTCTTACTATTACTCCTAGTGATCCACTAGTATAATTCATGTTTCCCATCCCTGCAATTTTAGGCTCTGTTGCTTTAGAAGTCTTAGTTCCACAGGGAGGAATGGTCTTCCTTGGGACACAACAATGATTCTGTTGAATTGGATATAGAGACAGCCACCTAACTGTCTAGCTTTGGTCTCCCAAAGAAGGGATTTAATACACTGGCTGTGGTGATTATGCTTAACTATCAAGAGGAAATTGAGCTGTTGTTACACAATGAGTATTTCTGGAATTCAGAACCTCTAAGGCAACTTTTAATCCACCTATGTTTTGTGATTATTAAGTCAGTGGAAAACTACAACTACGTCCAATTCAGGTAGAACTGCTTATGGCTTCAACTCCTCAAGAATAAGATTGGGACCCAGACAAGGAACCTCAATCAGTTGCATAAAGGAGTTCTGTAATAGTTGTAAGTATCTTCCCTTATTTTGGTACAGATAACACTTTATATATAGTAACCAAACATTTTTGTTTTCTTCCTTCTCTATCTCCTTATCTAATATAAGATGTACTAAGTGCAGTTAACATTATGTCTCAATATTTAAGCTATGGGATATCAAAAGGTTACATGTGAATTAAATAGGAGGAAAATAAAGATCATTTAAATCCAAAAAAGGATTTTTAATTCTCCCTTGGTGAAAGGATTATAGCCCAAGGGCTGGCCATCTGTTTTTGTAAATAATGTTTTATTGGAACACAGCCACATTCATTTGGTTACACATTTGTGGCTGGTTTCATGCTATAAGGCAAACATTGAATAGTTACAACAAAAACCATGTGGCCTGCAAAACCTAAAATATTTACTATTTAGCCCTTAAGAAAAATGTTTTCTGACCCCTGTGTTAGCATGTCTGAGGATAATTGTTTTATGTCAGGCAGAAGCATGACTTTGTTGTTATCTTTATTTGGAGATTAAGTATGGAGATATGCTTAGGTGCCAAGTTGGCAAGAGATAGATTGTGGTGGTTTTGTAAAGTGTCAGCTTAGCTAGGCTGAACTACATTTCCCAGAAACCTCCTTCCTATATATTTCCTTTCAGAGGGGACCACAAGAGAGATTCTCATAGGCAATTTGGAGAGTATAAGTGAAGTCATAGCCATTGTATAGTTAACATGCATGGTCTGCTGGCTCTCTTGGTTGGTATGGGACAGCAGTTAAGATTAGAACTGCTTCATCTTCTGGATCCTCCTTCAGGTTCTCTGACTCCTCATTTGGAAGAGTTATTAAGACTTCCTCCTTCCTGTTGTGATGTTCACTATTGATTGCTAACATGCACTCTGTGTGTGTGTGTGTGTGTTTAGCTCTGTGACGAAGGGCCCAGACTTCTGCATGACCAAGGTCAGAGGAAGGAACTCTCCTTAAGTGTTCCAGCTTGTGCTTATGAGTTCCAGACTGTTCTTTCATTTATTTTATTTGTTTGTATTGGGTCTTTGTTGCTGCATGGCTTTTCTCGAGTTAAGGTGAGTGGATGCTTCTCATTGCAGTGGCTTCTCTTGTTGCTGAGCACAGGCTCTAGGGCTCGAGGCCTTCAGTAGTTGCAGTTTCCAGGCTGTAGAGCACACCATAATTGTGATGAACAGGCTTAGTTGCAGCATATGGGATCTTCTAGGTCAGGGATCAAACCCATGTCTCCTGCATTAGCAGGTGGATCTTTACCACTGAGCCACCAGGGAAGTCTTCCAGCCTTTTCTTGCTTTTCCCACTTTACATCCTGACTGCCTGCCTTTGAGGACTTCAGTCCCCAATATTAGATGCCATTATAACAAGCTTACAGAGACTGTTTAAACAGCCCCCATGACTGCATAAAATCAGACTAAGATATTTATTAGGGGATCAGTCCTTTGCTAAACCCTAAAAGACACCCCCAATAATCTATTATAAAGGAATTTACATTTTTCAAGTGGGTCAGTCAGTTGAGTTGCTCAATCATGTCCTACTCTTTGCAACCCCATGGACTGCAGCACGCCAGGCTTCCCTGCCCATCACTTTTTCCCGGAACTGCTCAAACTCATGTCCATTGAGTCGGTGATGCCATCCATCCAACCATCTCATCCTCTGTCGTCACCTTCTCCTCCCACCTTCAATCTTCCCCAGCATCACACTCTTTTCCAATGAGTCAGTTCTTTGCATCAGGTGGCCAAAGTAGTGGAGGTTCAGCTTCAGCATCAGTTCTTTCAAAGAATATTCAGGATTGATTTCCTTTAGGATGGACTGGTTGGATATGCTTGCAGTCCAAGGGACTCTCAAGAGTCTTCTCCAACACCACAGTTCAAAAGCATCAGTTCTTCACCTTATAGTCCAACTCTCACATCCATACATGGCCAGTGGAAAAACCATAGCCTTGACTAGCCGGACCTTTGTTGGCAAAATAATGTCTCTGCTTTTCAACATGCTATCTAGGTTGGTCATAACTTTTCTTCCAAGGAGTAAGTGTCTTTTAATTTCATGGCTGCAACCACCATCTGCAGTGATTTGGGAGCCCAAAAAAATAAAGTCTGACACTGTTTCCACTGTTTCCCCGTCTATTTGCCATGAAGTGATGGGACCAAATGCCATGATCTTCACTTTCTGAATGTTGAGCTTTAAGCCAACTTTTTCACTCTCCACTTTCACTTTCATCAAGAGGCTTTTTGTGTTGGGCCACCCAAAATGGACTAGTCATGGTGGAGAGTTCTGACATAACGTGGTCCACTGGAGAAGGGAATGGCAAACCACTTCAGTATTCTTGCCTCGAGAACCCCATGAACAATATGAAAAGGCAAAAAGATATAACACTGAAAGATGATCTCCTCGGGTTTATAGGTGCCCAGTATGCTACTGGAGAAGAGTGGAGAAATAACTCCAGAAAGAATGAAGAGATGGAGCCAAAGGGAAAACAATGCCCAGTTGTGGATGTGACTGGTGATGGAAGTAAAGTCTGATGCAGTAAAGAACAATATTGCATAGGAACCTGGAATGTTATGTCCATGAAGCAAGGTAAATCGGAAGTGGTCAAACAAGAGATGGCAAGAGTGAACATTGACATTTTAGGAATCAGTGAACTAAAATGGACTGCAATGGGTAAATTTATTTCAGAGAACCATTATATCTACTACTGTGGGCAAGAATCCCTTAGAAGAAATGGAGTAGCCTTCATAGTCAACAAGAGAGTCTGAATTGCAGTACTTGGGTGCAGTCTCAAAAATGACAGAATGATCTCTGTTCGTTTCCAAGGCAAACCATTCAAATATCACAGTAATCCAAGTCTATGCCCCAATCAGTAATGCTGAAGAAGCTGAAGTTGAATGGTTCTGTGAAGAGCTACAAGACCTTCTAGAACTTACACCCCCAAAGGATGTCCTTTTCATCATAGGGGACTGGAATGCAAAAGTGGGAAGTCATGAAATACCTAGAGTAACAGGCAAATTTGGCCTTGGAGTACAGAATAAAGCAGGGCAAAGGCTAACAGAGTTTTGCCAAGAGAATGCACTGATCATAGCAAACACCCTCTTCCATCAACACAAGAGACAACTCTACACATGGACATCACCAGATGGTCAATACTGAAATCAGATTGATTATATTTTTAGTAGCCAAAGATGGAGAAGATCTATACAGTTAGCCAAAACAAGACCAGGAGCTGACTGTGGCTCAGATCATGAACTCCTTATTGCCAAATTCAGGCTTAAATTGAAGAAAGTAGGAAAAACCACTAGACCATTCAGGTGTGACCTAAATCAAATCCCTTATGATTGTACAGTGGAAGTGACAAATAGATTCAAGGGATTAGATCTGAGATCTGATAGACAGAGTTCCTGAAGAACTGTGGACAAAGGTTGGTGACATTGTACAGGAGGCAGTGATCAAGACCATCCCCAAGAAAAAGAAATGCAAAGAGACAAAATGGTTGTCTGAGGAGGCCTTACAAATAGCTGAGAAAAGAAAAAATACACCATTTCAAGTGGGTAGATTTTTACTTTTGCTATCCTTCTGCTGTTAATTTTTAAGTCTTATTGTATTTTAATTCATGAGTATGCTTGTGTGAATACTGCCTCTTGGAGTTTGTGAAGATTTTCTTCATGATCTAATACATATTCAATTATTGTAACTGCTTCCATATATGTTTCAGAACAATGTGCAATTTCCCTTGAGTGCCAAATTCTATATAATTTGTTACTATGCTATATACTATGCCATATGAATTCTTGATATACTTAATTTTGCCTATTTAATCTCTTTGAGAGGGAAGTATATATTAACGTCTTCTAATATACAAGGTTCTATCAATTTCTTCTTGTATTCTAGCATTTTTGCTTTATACATTTTTGAGACTATACTGTTAGGTGTGTAAAAAGTTCATGGCTGGTATAGCTTCCTAGAGGATGTACTCTTTGTCAATATGAAATACCCATTTCTCTCACTTTTAATGTTTTTATACTATACTAATATTTGCAACCCTACCAAATTAGTTATTGGGATAATATATATATAAAGTGCTTAGTCTCATACCTGAGTAATAGTAAACAGTCAAAAATAGTAGTCCCTACTATTATTATTTCATTATAATTATTATTATTTTGTGTTCTGTGTGCAGGTTGTCTGGACTTTTGGGGGGACAAAGAAAGGACTGAAAGAAAAGAAAGCACTGCCTTTTAGGTACTGCATAGTGATGCTTAGAGCTTCTTCTGCCTTGAACAAGGTGATGGAAACTCCAGGGAAGAGAGGCCCCAGGCTTGGACAAATCACCAGAAAGCCTGCCAAGAGAGATCTCCTAAGCTGCCAAGAGAATATAACAGAAACAGATTTTCTAGCTGGATTTTGGCTTTTCTGTTTTTGAGGCCCAGCTGAAACTAGGGAGGGAAAAAGGCAAAACAAGGTCAGACCTAGTAGTAGATGTGTTCCTGTGTTTGGAAGGTCAGAATGGTCCCTGCAGAGATCCCCTCAAATTTCGACTCATCTCGGCCTACGAATGGAATGCCCAGAGCAGAGGTGATTTTCCACCCTCAGTGAAATTCTCAGCTCGGCTGAATGTGGAAGTGTTTAAGGATGAGGTCTCACTGTCCTACTCCCTACACCTGTGTCCTCAGGTCTGCTCTGTAGTTGAGTCCATCTCTGTTTTACTAGATCCCCTCATTACTGTTGTAACATTCACTATCGATTGCTAACAGATCCTCGGTGTGTGTGTGTGTGTGTGTGCTTGTACATGTCTCTGTGTGCACACGTATGTGTTTGTGTTTGTGTGTCTGTCTTTGGAATCCTCAAATCAAGGTAGCTTTGCTAACTGGCCACTTTTTTCTTAAAGTCCTTCAACCCCAGATCTCTTCCTCCATGTGAAATTCTTCATGTCTTTTTGCTTCACTGTTTGAAATTCATAGAATCATAAAAGTTAAAGCTTGAAGGTGCCTTAGAGATTAA
This sequence comes from Ovis canadensis, assembly GCF_042477335.2. Lineage (NCBI taxonomy): Eukaryota > Metazoa > Chordata > Mammalia > Artiodactyla > Bovidae > Ovis > Ovis canadensis. Next base: position 76,543,627 of record NC_091247.1, on the reverse strand, counting down.
TTACTCCAAGCATCTCATTTCACTAAAAAGGGAAGTGGAGTCCAGAGAAGTGAAGTACTTTGTTCCAAATCACAAAATTAGTGGAAGGCAAAGTGAGACTAGAGAGAGCCAAGTTCAGAGTGACTATGCTAGGGAATGAGATTTGATGGAAAGTGTTGTAAAGGGGAAGTTATATGGGAATCCAAGATGCTAGATGTCAGGATGAGCTTGTGTAGAATATTCAGGAAGAGGTTACTTTGGGCAGCATGAGGGTGGGAAAGAATGAGTTCTAGGAGGAGGGAATCAATGAATGAAATAGAGGTTGGCAGGCACCAAAGACACACAGTCTCTGTTCCTCTGGCCCTGCTGCTCACAGTACAGCATACTTTGGAGAGTAAATCTCAGCTACAATTGCAGCGCAGCAACAATAATTACAGCTTTATTTGTATGGTATTAGAAATTCTTCCATATTCATCCCCTCATGTAAGCAGCTATTAGTATTATTCCTAGTGTAGGAAAGATAAAATCAGGGTCCAGAAAAGTAGGAAAATGCATGGGAATAGATAATGTACCCTATATGTTGGTTGTCTGTCCATCACAACTCCTCTCCTTTCTCCTTCCTAAGAGGACTTCAATTTTTTCTGGTTTCTCTGTTACCCTCACATCCATGTGTCTTGGGGAGGAGGACCACATCCCCAAGTTTTAGGGATGAGCTTGACTGGCTTAAGAGTAATTCCATTTTCATATCTAGTGACTGGCTTGGGAACGCACATGAGATGCTAACTGGCCACTGAGATGTGAGGAGAGTTTATGTGTGGGGCTGGGGAGTGGGGTGTAGTATTCAGGAATAGAGTAGGAAATAGCAACCCACTCTAGTATTCTTGCCTGGAAAATCCCATGGACAGAGGAGCCTGGTGGGCTACAGTCCATGAGGTTGCAAACAGTCAGACATAACTAAGCACAGCACACAGTGTTCAGGAAAGCCTTTCTTTACTCTTCTGGGAGAGCAATGTAACTTCTTTTCTTTTCCCACTAGATGGGAATGCAGAATCATGCAGTTTCAATTGCTACAGGTCTAGGAGGCAAGCAGGCTTCAGGTTGGAGTGGACAGAAGACCGCAAACCACAAAAGTAAAAATAATCTGAGTCTTTTAAAATCTTGTTGAATTGCTAGAGCAACCAACCTGGGAGCTTACCTTACCTTTGGTCTGGTGGTTAAGTGAACCAGTATGCTCCTTTAGAGATCAACTTGAGGGAATTTTCTATTACCTGTAGCCAAAAGTTTCCTCCATCAGGGACAAGGAGAGGATGAACCCCAGGGCTGAAAATATATTGAGTTTTCTTCTGTAAAGAGTGACTCTGCTGGTCTTTTTAGTTCATCTAAACACCCCCCTCTTCAATAAATATAAAGTACAATATGAAAAGCCAAGAAAAATATGGTATGTTTTTCTTATGGATCTTTTAAATCTACTGTTTGAGCCAGCATTCCTATATGGTCTCTAAAGGGTGCCAGTTTTGAGCCAGACTGTATTCACCTCCCAGTATGTGACCTTAGGCAAGTTAATTAGTCTCTTGTGCCTCTATGTCCTCAATTGCAGTACAGGGTAGTTGTTGAGAGGATTAAATAATACACGTAAAGAGTTTAGAAATGTGTCTATATGGTAGAAAGTCAAACATTTTAATATTTTTATTGTGAAGAGTAGAATGAGTAATTCAAAGAGACCTAATTATTATTAATAATATATACTAATGTGGCTCTGGGATATTTATCAGTATATTAACTGTCATGTGCCAAGTCTATGAGTACATTCTTTACATATATTTTCTCCATGGACTCTAGCCCACCAGGCTCCTCTGTCCATGGGGTTCTCCAGGCAAGAATACTGGAGATGGGATGCCATTTCTTTCTTCAGATCTTCCCAACCCCAGGGATTGAGCCCAGGGATCGAACATTGGTCTCCTGCGTTGCAAGCAGATTCTTTACCACTGAGCCACCAGGGAAGCCCATATCTTCTCTAATTCTGATAATAACCCCCTGAATTAGGATCACTTCTTTTCATTTCCAGTTGAGGAAACTGGTGTTCACAGAGTCTACGTGATGTGGCCAAAGTTATACATCCTGTAACTGCAGAGCTTGGATTTAAGCCCAGGTCTAACTCCAGAACATACCATCTTTCCATTCTACCACGCAGCTTCCAAGAGCATCCTCTAGTGAATCATCTTGGTAGGGGGCAGCAAATACAGTGTCAGAAGCAACCTTAAATAAGAGCAAAAGGAAAAGTGTACAAAAGACAAAGTGTGCCATATACACTGGGTGATTGGAACTGGCATATACACATTACTATATACAAAATAGATAGTTAATAAGGACCTACTGTATAGAAAAGGGAGCTCTTCTCAAATACTCTAATGAACTATATAGAAGAATTTTAAAGAGTGGATATACGTATATGTATAACTGATCCACTTTGCTGTACAGCAGAAACTAACACAACATTTTAAATCAACTATAGTCCAAAAAAAGAGTGTGCCACAAAAGAAATAGAAGTGTTTGGAAATGTTGGAGAAGGATTCAGACCCACACTGAAGCTGTGCCCTGAACTCCATGCTCTTTTCCAGATGGATAGAATTATAATAGGAGGCTGAGGGTTATTTCCTCTGAGTATTAGCTTTACAGGTCTGAGAAGATGGAATACACAAAGGATTCTTTTAGCCCTACCATTTGAGAATGAAGCAGGAAGAAGAGAAGAGGTGGAATTAGAAATTCAAATGGCATCTGATGAAATCACTTTTGACTCCATAGTTATTAACCCCAACTTGGCTCATTCCTTTAAATCTTGAGCTCCCTCTCAAATGTGCTATACATTAAGTGCCAGAAATTATTGATTTCTCCTTTCATACGGCCAGTACCTCTCTCTACCACTGAAATGGGAAGAAGCAGTAAATGCTGAGTAAGATGTTTCTCAGGGAAGACCAATACCGAGCACATTGTAAGATGAGGCAGAGTGATGAATATCTTTCTGAAAAATGGACTCCTGCTGTAGAAAAACTGGCTCTGGAGGATCGACTAAGGGATTTTATTTACTAGGGGAGTTTGCCTCAGGCACATTCACTCAAATAATAAAATGAGAATGGTGTTTGCAGAAACTTAGGTCTCAAAAACTCCTTCCTAGTCCAAATAGAGTGTTACAAAATGTTCCAGACTGCTCTTTAGAGCTTCATTTGAAGATGTTGACTTAAGTCCAAAGCGAATCTCTGGTTTATTAGTTGCATTGGAAGAATGTTAAAGATTTATGTGGTATTCTTTCTCTGTCTGACTTACTTCATTCAGTATGACAATCTCTAGATCATCCATGTTGTTACAAATGGTATTATTTCATTCTTTTTAATGGCTGAGTAATATTCCATTCCTCTGCTGATGGACATTTAGGCTGTTTCCATGCCTTGGCTGTTGAAAGCAGTGCTGTCATTGGGGTGCATATATCCTTTTGGATCATGTTTTTTCTCAGGATATATGCCCATGAGTGGGATTGCAGTGTCATATGGTACCTTTATTTTTAGTTTCTGAGGAACCTTCTTACTGTTCTCCATAGTGGCTGTACCAATTTACATTCCCGCCAGTGGTGTAGGAGGGTTCTCTTTTTTTCACACCCTTTCCAGCATTTATTGTTTGTGGGTTTTTTGATGATAGCCATTTTAACTGGTGTGAAGTGTTATCTCATTGTAGTTTTGATTTGCATATGTGGCAGCCTGGATGGGAGGGGAGTTTGAGGGAGAATGAATACATGTATACGTATTGTTGATTAGCTTTGCTGTGCACCTAAAAGCATCACATCTTTGTTAATCGGCTATACTTCAATATAACAGAAAAAGAAAAAAAAGTTATGTGGTGCACTTTGCAGAGAGGTATTCATTTGATGAGGAATTGGGGGAAAGCTTTTCGTAACAGTATCATGATAGCTTTTTGTAAGGACTTGAGAAAATTTTTCCTTCTGTCCTGAATCAGGTTAACCATCCCTAGTAAATTAGTAGTATAAAAGATAACGGTTGAGGCTGATCAAATGTTAATAAGGTATTTGGGAGGTTAAATGTCCCAGTCATTCTATGATCATTCTATCTGTGACGATGGTTCAGAGCCAGAGATACATTGACTCCCTTTGAAATGATTATCCCTGCCCTAGATTGCCTTCACCTGGCAGACAAAGCTTCCAACTCTACTGCCACCATCTTGGCCCCACCGACTACCCCTCTCTTGGCTAGACAGCTGCAGTATCCTACCAGTTGGTCCCCTACTTCCACTCTTAACCTCCCTGCAACTCATTTTTCACATTGCAACCATTCTAGCACAATGAAACTGAAAATCTAACTGTGTTATTCTCCTAAATGACTGTGTTAAAAGAGTAAGTAGTATGCTACAAATATTGAACATATCTCTGAGACTGTACTGTTCCTACTGAAACACAGCATCAACAAAATCGATCTGATATGCATTTAATGAAATATATGCTTGTTACTGTGCAGTTTGCTATTAAATATAATCAGTGTATGAGTGTGGTACAGTGGTACTGCCTGCCAATACAGGAGACACAAGAGATGTGGGCTCAATCCCTGGGTCAGGAAGTTCCCTTGGAATAGGAAATAGCAACCTACTCCAGTATTCTTGCCTGGAAAATTACATGGATGGAGGATCCTGGTGAGCTACAGTGCATGAGGTTGCAAAGAGTTGGACACAACTGAGCACTCGCTCACTCACGAGTGTATCAGGATATCAGGACTCAATCAGGAAAGCAGACCACCTTGAGTGTTATGGAATAAATAATGTATTCTAGGAATATGAGCTTTTATGATTATGGGAAAACTTGGGGAACTAAAACTGAAGAAGGGGAGTTGAAAGATGAAAGAAAATAACTAATCAACCCTCCTGATACATTGGCATGACTGGACAAATTACAGCCTGCTAGGGAACTTTGGAAGCCAGCTTCTGGAGTGGGACTGGAGAGAGCTGAAGGAGGAGTCCGTGGTAAGTTATGACTTGGCATCTAATAGTGAGCCTGGCACTGTTGGTGGCCAGTAAGGTCAGCAGCTGGAAAGAAGAGCTAGAGGTTGGAAGAGGCAGGCTAATCTAGAATGCATCAGCACCTCTATATTGCTCATTGCATCCAACCACAACAACTTCCAGAGGGCACTGCTGCTTCATTTCTGCCTTCTAAATCTTGCTTAAGTAAAAATTTGGGGAGAGGGAAACTTTAGCACAGAACCATCAGGGAAGGAGATTGTGGAAACAGCTGCTCCAGTTTTGCCAGGTTTAGACAGTGCAAACTCATCACACTTAATAAACATTTAGATAAATCACTAAATTATATTTCTTTTAAATGATTTAACCCAATTGCTAGGTTTTATACTCTCCATCTGTTGATTCATGGACAATTTAAGCAGGAAACTTTTTATTGTTTTCTCTTATTTAAAATATTTCTTCATCGTTACCACACTCACACATACTTGGCTCAAAATATCCTAATCTAGGTGGCTTAAGGGCTTCCCTGGTGGGTCCAGGTGGTAAAAGTATCTGCCTGCACTGCAAGAGACCTAGGTTTGATCCCTGGGTCTGGAAAATCCTCCAGAGAAGGGAATGACTACCCATTCCAATATTCTTGCCTGGAGAATTCCATAGACAGAGGAGCCTGGCAGGCACAGTCTATGGGACTGCGAAGAGTTGGGCACAACTGTGCCACTAACACTTTCTTTTGCTTTCAGGAGGCTTAAACAACAAACATTTACATCACACAGTCTGGAGGCTGGGAAGTGTTGCCAGAGTGGCGTCTGATGAGAGCTCTCTTCTTGGTTTGCAGATATCCACCTTTTTGCTCTATCCTACACAGTGGAAAGAGGGGGGACTCTGATCTCTTTCTCTTTTTACAAGGAATCCTATCATGAGGGGCTCTATCCTCATTGAACCTAATTACCTCTCAAAGTCTCCAATTCCAGATATCATCACACTGGGGGTCAGGGTTTCAGTATGAATTTTAGGTGTATACAAATATTCAGTCCATAGTGCAGTGGCCACAGGACTGGAAAAGGTTAGTTTTCATTCCAATCCCAAAGAAAGGCAATGCTAAATAATGTTCAAACTACCACACAATTGCACTCATCTCACACACTAGTAAAGTAATGCTCAAAATTTTCCAAGCCAGGCTTCAGGAATACGTGAACTGTGAACTTCCTGATGTTTAAGCTGGATTTAGAAAAGGCAGAGGAACCACAGATCAAATTGCCAACATCCGCTGGATCATCGGAAAAACAAGAGAGTTCCAGAAAAACATCTATTTCTGCTTTATTGACTATGCCAAAGCCTCTGACTGTGTGGATCACAATAAACTGGGGAAAATTCTTAAAGAGATGGGAATACCAGACCACCTGACCTGCCTCTTGAGAAACCTGTATGCAGGTCAGGAAACAACAGTTAGAACTGGACATGGAACAACAGACTGGTTCCAAATAGGAAAAGGAGTACGTCAAGGCTGTATATGGTCACCCTGCTTATTTAACTTCTATGCAGAGTACATCATGAGAAATGCTAGGCTGGATGAAGCACAAGCTAGAAGCAAGATTGCTGGGAGAAATATCAATAACCTCAGATATGCAGATGACATCACCCTTATGGCAGAAAGTAAAGAAGAACTAAAGAGCCCCTTGATGAAAGTGAAAGTGATAACATTCAGAAAACTAAGATCATGGCATCTGGTCCCATCACTTCATGGGAAATAGATGGGGAAACAGTGGAAACAGTGTCAGACTTTATTTTTGGGGGCTCCCAAATCACTGCAGATGGTGATTGCAGCCATGAAATTCAAAGACGCTCACTCCTTGGAAGGAAAGTTATGACCAACCTAGACAGCATATTGAAAAGCAGAGACATTACTTTGCCAACAAAGGTCTGCCTAGTCAAGGCTATGGTTTTCCCAGTAGTCATGTATAGATGTGAGAGTTGGACTATAAAGAAAGCTGAGCACCAAAGAATTGATGCTTTTGAACTGTGGTGCTGAAGAAGACTCTTGAGAGTCCCTTGGATTGCAAGGAGATCCAACCAGTCCATCCTAAAGGAGATCAGTCCTGGCTGTTCATTGGAGGGACTTATGCTGAAGTTGAAACTCCAATAATTTGGCCACCTGATGCAAAGAGCTGACTCACTGGAAAAGACTCTGATGCTGGGAAAGATTGAGGGCGGGAGGAGAAGGGGACGACAGAGGATGAGATAGTTGGATGGCATAACCGACACAATGGACATGGGTTTGGGTTGACTCCAGGAGCTGGTGATGGACAGGGAGGCATGGCGTGCTGCTGTTCATGGGGTCACAAAGAGTCGGACATGACTGAGGGACTGAACTGAACTGAACTAAGGCATGTACACCACACACACACACATACACACTTTTTGAAATACTAAATCCTTTAAGGTGTGTTATAGGTTGGATTCCCTAGAAGCAGATCCTACTTCTTATTCAAGTGATTTATGTAGGAGTAATCTCAGGAAAGGAGAGTGAGGGAGGCAGAATAGGTAGGAAAATAATGCTGTCTCAACTGGATGTTATCTTATGTCTGATCTCATGGAGAAGCTCTGGAGCATAAATTGCACCAGAGAGTTTGTCTCATTTCAGAACAAGGGCTCCGACTTTTTGAACCCCGTGACATTTAGGCATTGGTTGAGAGTTGGGATGGAGGGGGATGGGAACAAAGCATTTGGCTGAGGGCAATTTTCCAGAGAGGAGGCTGCTGTGAGTATTATCAGCCAACACTTAGTTGGCAAAGCAAATGCGGTGGGGCCCAACAGTATTCACTCCAAGGTACTTTAGAAGCAGAAACTTCTATATACAGAGTATGTGGGGACTCAGAAGCAGGAGCAGAGGTTACGTGGCAGACTTGTCTGTTTCCCCCACCTGTCTTTGTTGTGACCTCAGAGATGTCACTAATTCTGAGCAGTTTGGTGTCCTGGCTCCCGTGTCTAGTTATCCCTCCGTGGATCAGGGCTTGGTTATAGACGCCACCGTTGCCCCATTTTGCTTCATAGTTCCTAGCTCCTTTCTTGTGTCCCTGGCTCTAGGTTGTCTGGGGCTCTGTTTAGATGCGCACTTCTATTTCGCTGCCCAGCAGGGTTCTCAGATTCCCTTCTGCTCTAGTACCTCACTTCCCACCTCAGCATTGTTGTGTGCGACAAAACATAATTATATCCATTCTAGACAAAGGGTTTCCACACAGTCCCTGTTCTTTTCTCATTCCCAAGAACTGCCTCTATGGTTGGCTTATTTGCTTGGATTCCAATCTCTCTCTTTCTAACTTTGTGTTAGTTATTTATTGCTGCATAACTAGTGATCCCCAAGTGAAACATCTGAAAATAACAAACATTACCTCACAGTTTTTATGGGTTGGGAATCTGGGAGCAGCCTAGCTTGGTGGCTGTGGTTCAGAGGGTCTCAAAAGGTAGTCAAGATATTAACCATGACTGAAGTCAGCTGAAGGCTTGACTCAGCTAGAAGAGCTCATTCCAAGAAGACTCAAGCAGACAGTTCAGTTGGCAGAAGGGTTTGGCTCCTTGCTGGCTGTTGGTGGGAGGCCTTAATTTCTCACCATATGGACTTCTCCATAGGACTACTCAGGTGTCCTCATGACACCGCCACTGACTTCCCCAAGCAAGTGATCCAAAAGAATACAAAATAGAAGCTGCAGTGTCTTTTATGATCTAGTCTCAGAGGTTGTAGATGATCGCTTTTGCCAAAAGTATTGTTTGACCTGAATTGCTAAGTACAGTCCACAATCAAAGGGGAAGGAATTGAGCTCTATTTCTTAAAAGAAAAAATATTAAAGAATTTGTAGACATATTTAAAATCAACACATATCTCATCACACTAGTGGGTTCCCTGAGCAGCTGCTTTGTGGTCCTCACCTACCTGGGATACTTGCAGGACTGGGATAGAAGATTCTGAACCAAGGGACTCAGATTTACCTCCCTTAAAGGAAAGTGAAGTCACTCAGTCGTGTCTGACTCTTTGCAATCCCATGGCCTGTAGCCTACCAGGCTCCTCTGTCCATGGGATTTTCCAGGAAATAGTACTGGAGTGGATTGCCATTTCCTTCTCCAGCAGATATTCCCGACCCGGGGATGGAACCCAGGTCTCCCGCATTGTAGACAGACGCTTTACCGTCTGTGCCACCAGGGAAGTCCCTACCTCCCTTAAGGAATGGTCATATGATCACCATTCCCAGGCCTCTAAGAATGTGGTGGGAGGAGAGGGATACACAGTGAAGGAAGAAGATAAGAGAAAAGGGGCTCTGGGATCAGATGGATTGGGGTTTGTACCTTCACTTTGACATTTCTATCTGGCTTAGGCAAGTCACATAATTCAAGCCAATAAATGTGTTTTGTTTTATTTTATTTTATTGAGTATTAGTTGCATGTTAAACACTGTGTTCTCTGTTTGTTTCCAAGGCAAACCATTCAATATCATGGTTATCCAAGCCTATGACCCAACCAGTAACGCTGAAGAAGCTGAAGTTGAATGGCTCTATGAAGACCTAAAAGACATTTTAGAACTAACCCCTAAAAAAGATGTCCTTTTCATTATAGGGGACTGGAATGCAAAAGTAGGAAGTCAAGAAACACTTGGAGTAATAGGCAAATTTGGTCTTGGAATACAGAATGAAGCAGGACAAAGGCTAATAGAGTTTTGCCAAGAGAATGCACTGGTCATAGCAAACACCCTCTTCCAACAACACAAGAGAAGACTCTACACGTGGACATCACCAGATGGTCAACACCAAAATCAGATTGATTATATTCTTTGCAGCCAAAGATGGAGAAGCTCTATACAGTCAGCAAAAACAAGACCAGGAGCTGACTGTGGCTCAGATCATGAACTCCTTATTGCCAAATTCAGACTTAAATTGAAGAAAACCACTAGACCATTCAGGTATGACCTAAATCAAATCCCTTATGATTGTAGAGTGGAAGTGAGAAATAGATTTCAGGGACTAGATCTGATAGACAGAGTACCTGATGAACTATGGAATGAGGTTCATGACATTGTACAGGAGACAGGGATTAAGACCATCCCCAAGTAAAAGAAATGCAAAAAAGCAAAATGGCTATCTGAGGAGGCCTTACAAATAGCTGTGAAAAGAAGAGAAGTGAAAGAGAAGTGAAAAGCAAAGGAGAAAAGGAAAGATATTCCCATTTGAATGCAGAGTTCCAAAAATAGCAAGGAGAGATAAGAAAGCCTTCCTCAGAAATCAATGCAAAGGAATAGAGGAAAACAACAGAATGGGAAAGACAAGAGTTCTCTTCAAGAAAATTAGAGATACCAAGGGAAAATTTCATGCAAAGGTGGGCTTGATAAAGAATAGAAATGGTATGGACCTAACAGAAGCAGAAGATATTAAGAAGAGGTGGCAAGAATACACAGAAGAACTGTACAGAAAAGATCTTCACGACCCAGATTATCACAATGGTGTGATCACTCACCTAGAGCCAGACATCCTGGAATGTGAAGTCAAGTGGGCCTTAGAAAGCATCACTACGAACAAACCTAGTGGAGGTGATGGAATTCCAGTTGAGCTGTTTCAAATCCTGAAAGATGATGCTGTGAAAGTGCTGCACTCAGTATGCCAGGAAATTTGGAAAACTCAGCAGTGGCCACAGGACTGGAAAAGGTCCGTTTTCATTCCAAGCCCAAAGAAAGGCAATGCCAAAGAATGTTCAAACTACCACACAATTGCACTCATCTCACACACTAGTAAAGTAATGCTCAAAATTCTCCAAGCCAGGCTTCAGCAATATGTGAACCGTGAACTCCCTGATGTTCAAGCTGGTTTTAGAAAAGGCAGAGGAACCAGAGATCAAATTGCCAACATCTGCTGCATCATGGAAAAAGCAAGAGAGTTCCAGAAAAACATCTATTTCTGCTTTATTGACTATGCCAAAGCCTTTGACTGTGTGGATCACAATAAACTGGGGAAAATTCTGAAAGAGATGGGAATACCAGACCACCTGACCTGCCTCTTGAGAAACCTGTATGCAGGTCAGGAAGCAACAGTTAGAACTGGACATGGAACAACAGACTGGTTCCAAATAGGAAAAGGAGTACGTCAAGGCTGTATATTGTCACCCTGCTTATTTAACTTCTATGCAGAGTACATCATGAGAAACGCTGGGCTGGAAGAAGCACAAGCTAGAATCAAGATTGCCAGGAGAAATATCAATAACCTCAGATATGCAGATAACACCACCCTTATGGCAGAAAGTAAAGAGGAACTAAAAAGCCTGTTGATGAAAGTGAAAGTGGAGAGTGAAAAAGTTGCCTTAAAGCTCAACATTCAGAAAATGAAGATCATGGCATCTGGTCCCATCACTTCATGGGAAATAGATGGGGAAACAGTGGAAACAGCGTCAGACTTTATTTTTGGGGGCTCCCAAATCACTGCAGATGGTGATTGCAGCCATGAAATTAAAAGAAGCTTACTCCTTGGAAGGAAAGTTATGACCAACCTAGATAGCACATTAAAAAGCAGAGATACTTCTTTGCCAACAAAGGTCCATCTAGTCAAGGCTATGGTTTTTCCAGTAGTCATGTATGGATGTGAGAGTTGGACTGTGAAGAAAGCTGAGCACCGAAGAATTGATGCTTTTGAACTGTGGTGTTGGAGAAGACTCTTGAAAGTCCCTTGGACTGCAAGGAGATCCAACCAGTCCATCCTAAAGGAGATCAGTCCTGGGTGTTCATTGAAAGGACTGATGCTGAAGCTGAAACTCCAATACTTTGGCCACCTATGTGAAGAGTTGACTCATTGGAAAAGACTTTGATGCTGGGAGGGATTGGGGGCAGGAGGAGAAGGGGACAACAGAGGATGAGATAGTTGGACGGCATCACTGACTCTATGGACATGAGTTTGAGCAGACTCCAGGAGTTGGTGATGGACAGGGAGACCTGGCATGCTGGGATTCATGGGGTTGCAAAGAGTCAGACAGAACTGAGCGACTGAACTGAACTGAACTGAACTGAAACACTGTTCTAGGTGTTGGGGACAGAGTGCTTAAAAAATTCACTCATGTGGTACTTACCGTCTAGCCAAGATGACAGACATTGACTAAAACATTTAAATTGTGATCAGAGTCATGTGCTATCAGAGCACATCCCAAAGGGACTTAGCCTTTTTTAAAGGGGAAGACTTCCTTGGGGAAGTAACATTTTAAGTTGAGGTTTGATAGATGGTTAAGAGTTAACCAAATGAAGGCTTCTCTGGTGGTACAGTGGTTAAGAATCCACCTGCCAATGCAAGAGACACAGGTTCAATCCCTGGTCTGGGAAGATTCCACATGCCTCACAGCCACTAAGCCTGTGTGCCACAACTACTAAGCTTGAACTCTAGAGGCCATGAGCTACAATATTGAGCCTACATGCTGCAGCTACTGAAGCCCACGTGCCGAGAGCCCATGCTCTGCAACAGGAGAAGCAACCGCAATGAGAACCCTGCACACGGCAACACGGAGTAGCCCCTGCTTGTCTCAACTAGAGAAAGCCTGCATGCAGCAACCAAGACCTAGTGAAGTCAGAAAATAATGATAGAAAACAGGTAACCAAGTGAGAGAACAGATGTCCAAAGCTCCTGAAGTATGAAGACCCCTGAGCTTCCAAGGAAACCAAAGAAAACCAGAGTGGCTGGAATGTTGATGGTAAGAGGACAGTGGGATGAGACAAAGTTGGAAAGCTGGGTAGAGACTACATTGCCCTGAGTTTCAAAGGCCACATTAAGAATGAGGACCCATGTCTATAAGTTCTCAACAAAAGTCAAGCCAACTGCTACTGTTTTCAGCAGAGGTATGTCTTGGTGAAATTTGCATTTTACGGGAACTTCTCGGTGTACACTATGGAGAACGGTGAAAAAGGGACAGAGTGAGTGTGGGGGCCTCCTTGTGGGAGACTATAGGAGTCTAAGTGGAGAGGTGATGATGGAATGGAGGTGAGAGGCCACTGGGGAAGTAACAGGGCTTGGCTAGCGACTGTAGGCTGGAGGTGGAGGAGTCAACAAACTGTCCAAGGGGCAGATTTTCCAGTGGCGATGGTGGAGCTGGGCGGGTGTTGAGTAGGTTAGGCATTTCGTTTTAGACACATGGAGTTTTAGGGGCTTGTGAGATATTCAAGCAGAAGTGTTGAAAAGTCCTGGAGTTCAGAGAATGGACTGCACCCTCATGGGAGCCATGAGAGTCTAGACACATGAGCTGTAACTGAAATTCCTGAATGAATATGATGGCCAGTGTTAGTGAGGAGCAGAAGTCCAGGGAACCTCAACATTTAGGGACCATGAAGAAATGAAGCCAGCAAAGGCCCCTGAGGAGGAGCAATGGGAGATGGGGAAGAACAAACCCCAGAGAGTATAGCATCGGTGAGCCAAAGAGACTGTGTTTCTAGAAGAAGCATTAAATGGAATTACTGTTTCAATTAAGATAATTATAATCCTTATCTCATAAGACTCTTGTAAGGATTGAATGAGATAACATACACGAAAAATATTTTAGTAATGCATAGAGACTTGCCAAAGTTGGGTATTCTCTTCAGCAGAGGAGTGGGAGTGTACTGGGAAAGGGCTGGGAGAAAAGGGCCAGGGTGTTCCTTCTGAAGTAACTTCCCATCACCAAATGTATCCAAAGCAAAGTTACAATTATTGACATTTGGAGATAGCCTTTGACATAGTGCAGTGTAAGTTTGGAAATCAGAAAAAACTCCCTTGCTATAAAAAATTTCTCCACCCGCTTAATATTGCTTAAAAATCCCTTCCAGGGAAGACCTAGAAACCATTTCATCTATAATAAGAAGTTTTAAAATGCATATACTGGGGGCAGTTACCACAGTAATGTGAAGGAGACAGTTAAGTATAATTATGGTATCACATTTTTTTCTTTTTCTTTTGGAAACTTCAGGAAGACACCTAGAACCAGGCACAGTGTAGGAGAGAAGGCCTGGTCACTGAAGGAAAATAGAAGTGAGAGACACTCAAGGCAAATTTCACCGACTTCTCAGTGTCATGATTTTGCTTCAGACTGTTGTTTATATTCACATCTGTCCAGAAAGAATACAACTTTCATGTAAATATCCACCCTTCAACTTAGTGTCAGCCCTTAACTTAGCAGAAACTATGCATTTTCCCTGTTTTCTTCTCTGGCAGCTGTAGGTGATCTAATAATGTCTAGACTTTAAATAGAACAGATTCCCAACCTTGCCTAATTTAGGGTGCTGGTGGTGTGGAGTGGACCCAGGAGTTACTGTGTTGAACCACTGTGGGAATCATTAGTGCTAGTCTTCTAAGAATTGTGAAACTGGGAACTGATTCTGAAAAACTGACCTCTTCTTCACCTTCCCAGTAGACACTCAAGAATGTGTTGGATTCTTAGGTTACTTGTATCTGATAAGCAGGCAAGTCCTGAGCTACAGACTCCAGAACAGAACAGAGAAGCAAGAGAGAAATGAGCCCTGTTCCTCTCCTATGAGAATGGAAAGGGAGCTTCTGAAGACCATTTGCACAATTACGATTTTACCGTATGTAACTGCTGCTATTCTGGAGACCATCTATACCCTTTTTAGTACATTAAATCCATGAAGCTATTTGTTACAATGGGGTGCTGAGTAATTAACTGAAGCTGGCTCTTTAATTCAAATCAACAGTATTTGCAGCTATTAAGCACCCAGGATGCGCACTCTGATTAGAGGCCCGAGAAGCAGAATAGTCCTTGCCCTCAAGGGGGCTTGTCACAGTCTAGGTGTGAGATGTCAGACTCAAATGATGACTCCTCCCTGATGGCACAGTTCTCCCTTCTCCCTTACTCCTCTCTTTCCCACTGCTTGCCCTACTCCAGCCCCTGGACTTTAGGTAGATCTGCTGAAGAAGCTCCAGGGGGCCTCAGGCTCACCCTGGCTGCTGGTCTGCTTCCTGCCTAAAGCCCAGCTCTGGCAACCAGATGCTGCCGCCATCTCCTCCATGCCTTGGTACTGCGTTGAACTCTGCATAGTATCCGCAAGGCATGCCTCTGATTTCTCCTTGTCGAGAGCGATGTCATCATCTCCCCGATACCATTCTGGTATGAACTGCCCCAACACACATTACATCCTACTGTGCCAATGTTGACTTCAGTTCAGTTCAGTCGCTCAGTCGTGTCCGACTCTTTGCGACCCCATGAATCACAGCACGCCAGGCCTCCCTGTTCATCATTAACTCCCGGAGTTCACTCAGACTCACGTCCATCGAGTCAGTGATGCCATCCAGCCATCTCATCCTTTGTCGTCCCCTTCTCCTCCTGCCCCCAATCCCTCCCAGCATCAGGGTCTTTTCCAATGAGTCAACTCTTTGCATGAGGTGGCCAAAGTACTGGAGTTTCAGCTTTAGCATCATTCCTTCCAAAGAACACCCAGGACCAATCTCCTTTAGGATGGACTGGTTGGATCTCCTTGCAGTCCAAGGGACTCTCAAGAGTCTTCTCCAATACCACAGTTCAAAAGCGTCAATTCTTCAGTGCTCAGCTTTCTTCACAGTCCAACTCTCACATCCATACATGACCACTGGAAAAACCATAGTCTTGACTAGACCCACCCTATTTGTCACACTCCTGCTTTGCCTGCAGACTGAACTTCCTACATCTGTAGCTGTGTCGAGACCTCCATTATATGTACCTGCCCTCCTGTCCCCAGTTCTAGTGAACAGACATAATTCTAGTTTTTTCTGCCTTGATAATTAGCCCGACCCCATTTCAGTTAATCATAGATGTGCGGCTGTATCCTGAGCTATGTCAAGAGGAAAGGAGTAAGAAAAAATAAAACAAAATAGTGCTTATTCTGCTGGACCAGACATGCCAATAGAAGGAACTCTGCCAATAGAAGAGTTCCTCATTCAGTCACAAAGAGATATTTCTCAAGATGCAACAGTAAGGTAAGAAAAAGAGGGAGGAAGAACAGCAAAAAGCTGAGGAATTCAGCTAAAGATCCCAAAACACTCTGTGCACCAAATTCCAACAAGTAAAGGAGATAACTTCACCCACTGATTGGAAGAATTTTGGTCTCGTAAATGCTTGAAACACAAAGTCAAAAATCAGAATTCATAATCCTTTCTCCAAGTTTCCTTATGTGATTGGCTGTACAAACCACTCATCCAGACTAGAAATCTGGTGTTAAAACAAAGACAAACAAGACTTCAAAAACTGATCATAGAATGAAAGGCATTATTGCCATTTCCTTCACGATGTTCATATATCTGGATAAATAGAGTCTGTGTCTTAAACAGAGACATCCTACAAAGCAGTGGTCTCATGTGTTTGACTCAGCGCATCAACAATCCTGGGTAGTGATGGTGGAACAATTTTGTTACAGAGTGAATAAAGATTATTTTTTCCTCTTTAGCCCTGTTTCAGCTTCTCCTCTTTATCAAATATTTGGGCATTCGAATCTTGAAGCTCACGAATTCATCTTCTGGGAAAATTCACAGAACATATTTACAAATGGAAAATAATTTGCTGGTATTTTTTTCCCCTTTTTGGCACATGAATAAACTGAATGTTCTGACAAACTCAGTATCTCTTGCTTTGTTGACTGCCTTGCCCAATATTTGTCTTCAGTAATTTCACTGCAGTTATTTTTTTTTTCTCACAAAGAAACACGTTTCTTCACATTTAAGAGGCACAAATTGTTGCTTCCACTTTCCAAAGGAGTTATGGTGTTTCCAGATTTAGAAAGACAGTTCCAGCTGCCAAGCTCTGTCAGGCCCTGCCTTGGCTTAATGAAGAATGTTTCTGTTTTCCTTAGGCAAAGAAAAAAAATAAAGTCCCTAAACTATTTAAGCATCTTTTAGTTTCATTTAGAGGTCGAGAAAGGCTGTTATGTGAAAATCCAGAGGAATGAGTTTGAGTTGAGGATTTGGACTCAACTATCAAAAGTTGTAGCTGGCTTTCCACAGTTTGTTTAAGACTCTGAGCCTCTTGTTTCCTTGTTGATATAATGAAGAGGTTGAACTATAGCCTTTTTTGGAGTCTGTTCTAATCCTACAGTCTATGATTTGATGTATTATTCTCCTTTATTTTTCCCATGTATACCTTTTTCTTTTTATATGTGTATACCTTCTCCAAAGGGGGGAGACAATGTTTTATTGTCATGAAGAGGCCAGGGACAACAAGAATGTATTATTAGACGATGTTTGTCTCTTTGTTGAGGCCATGGGGAATGACAAGTGGTTACTGCTGGGATTAGAAAAGAAGAGGACTTTTAGGCTGGGGAGGGAAGGACCTCCTCTCCTCTTTGGAAATCTGATCTGATGGTTCATGGAAGAGGTCTGATTCTGGATATATCTTGTGGTTTCTTTGGAACCTCTGCTGACATGGTAACAGTTTTCACAGCATTCTTTAGCAGGGAAGGATTTTTGGTATGATTTGTAACACTGGTGCTTAATGCACCCAGTGTGGACAAGGCATTGGGAGAGAAAAATGTTCTCATTCATGCTGCACTCTGACAATCTGCTGCCAACTTGGTAGTGAACCTCAGATTCATTGGTGATTCTTCAAGGCAAAGGGCTGGAATTGAACCACTGGCTTTGATGCAAGGTGGCCACACTAACTTCAACTTTTTCGGCCATGGACTTCACCCTCTGTAGCATTTCTTTTGGCAGAAGAATTTGATGGATTCCCTGTTTTCAGCAGTTCTACAGTGAAGCTATAGATGGAGTAAGAGTGGTAGAGAACAGTTTCTTCTGGCAGTCAAATGGATTTTCTTTGATGTGATCTGGGTAAGACCTCTGGGTTTCTTCAATGTATTACAGACAGAAAGTGTTAGGAGAGGAGAATGGATTTCCTGCCATTCTGGGAGTGCATAATTTTATTGATTTGAAAAGAGATACCATCTTATTTTGAGCTGCAAGTGGGTGAAGTAGGTGATTTCAATTACACAATATTTTTTTCACTTTCTTCTACAGATAACAATTATTCAATACATGTGGACCGACTGAATGAATGAATGAAACTGATGTTAAATAGAAACAGAGGATAAAGAAGTTTTGCCTGGGCATTAGTTGTCAGTCTTGATTTGTCATCAAAAGTGTGGCCAGTTTTGAACAATGAATGGGTGGAGTGAAAACTGGCCCAATTTTCCCTTCAGAGGTTTTGATTTTATTCCTTAGCAGATGTCATTCAGTCTGAGAATTCCTCTTCTTTTTCTTTACATTTTTTCCATGTCTATACTCCATTCTTTCTCTTTCTCTTCTCTACTGTCTTAGTCTTCTGCTTTTAAAAACAATGATTCAGAGGAGAGAAGGTTAGGGTTGGAGGAAATGAATCAGTTTCTAGACTGAGCCTGGGAGCATTTCTTTGCATACCCACCCTATACACACCCATGACCCTGAGATGGTGAGCAGTCAATAAATTCAAAGACACTTGAAATCTTTATCTGGTGTGTTTAGGGCCCTGAGTCATTTCAAACCCTTAGGGTGGCATGGTTGCCATACCAAGGGAGTTCCAATGCAGGCTTTCCTCAGGGTATCTATTTTTTGTATAACAAACTAAAATATTTGGTGGTTTGAAACAACCACCATTTTATTATATTTCAGTATTTTGTTGGTGAGAAATTTGGCAGTTCTCAGTCAGGTGATTCTTCTGCTCCACCTGGGATTGCCAGGTATTTAATTGCATCTGGTCTCATCTGGAGGGTCCAAGGTGGCTTTTCTCACACTCCTACCCCTTAGTGAGAATGGCTGTGGTTAGAAATCTGGCTTGGCTATCCCCTCTCTGCATAACCTCGGGCCCTTTCCACACAGTCCCTCTAGCAAGGCAGCCAGACCTCTTACTTGAAGGCTATTCAGTCCTTCAAAAGAGCAAGGAGGCAGCTGCCTATTCTCCTAAAGACCAGCCCCAGATCTAGCATAGCTTCCTTTCACTTTTCTCAGGTGGTTAATTTAGTGTATCTACTTGACTGGGTCATGGGATACCCAAATAGGTGGTTAGACAGTATTTTGGGGTGTGTCTGTGAAGGTGTTTCTGGATGAGATTAGCATTTGTATCAGTAGACTGAATAAAACAGATGACCCTTCCCAATGGCCTGAATAGATCAAAAAGAAGAACGAACATCCCTGGTGGTCCAGTGACTAAGACTCCGAGCTGCCAGAGTAGGGGGCCCAGGTTCGATTCCTTGTCAGGGATCTAGACACCACTAGGTCTCACATGCCACAGTGAAGAGTTGGCATGCTGCAACTCAAGACCCCACACACCTCAGCTAAGACCCAGAACAGCCAAATAGCTGCCTAACTCCTTCAGCTGGGGCATCGGTCTTCCCCTGCTCTCAGAATGGTGACTTACGTCATCAGTGCTTCTGGTCCTCTGGTCTTTGGATTCAGATTGGAACTTACATCACTGGCTTTCCTGGGTCTCCAGCTTACAGATGACAGATACTGAGACTTCTCAGCTTCTATAATCATAAATCACGTGAGCCAATTCTTTATAATCCCTCTCCTGCCTCATCAGTTCAGTTCAGTTGCTCAGTCACGTCCAACTCTTTGCAACCCCATCGACTGTAGACAGTCCATGGAATTCTCCAGGCTGGAGAATATTGGAGTGGGTAGCCTTTCCCTTCTCCAGGGGATCTTCCCAACCCAGGGATCGAGGCCCAGTCTCCCACGTTGCACGCAGATTCTTCACCAGCTGAGCCATAAGGGAAGCCCAAGAATACTGGAGTGGGTAGCCTATCCCTTCTCCAGCAGATCTTCCTGACCTAGGAATCAAATTGGGGTCTTCTGCAAAGGAGGCGGATTCTTTACCAACTGAGCTACCAAGGAAGCCCCCAAATTCACATGTGTGTGTGTGTGTGTGTGTGTGTGTGTGTGTGTGTGTATCCTATTGGTTCTATTTCTCTGAGAGCCCTGACTAATACAACTGTGCCAACTCAGTATCAAGGGGAGCAGAATGGAGCCTGCCTCTCTTTGGAAGAAATGCCAAAGAATATGCAGCCACCTTTGACCCACCACACACAATTGGAACTGCCCTCTTCTGGGACTCAGAAGAAAGAATCTACAATTCTATATGCCAATAGACACCTGGCATGAAAATATCAAAGTAATGAATCAACACTGTGGCTACACTGATGGGATGAAGCACTAGTGTGTGAAAGTGTTCTGGCTCGAATAGCCAAAAACTAAGAAATTTAGAAAGACAATCTCTAGTATTAGGCTGTTGGATGATTTCCATTTTGACCTCTGAGCTGTGTTTCCTCTTGTTGGCAGTGATAGAGAGAAACGTGGATCCTTAGCCTGAAACAATCTCCAGTGTAACCTCAACTCCTTCATTTCATTCTATACAGCTAAACTCAAGCCCACTTTTTGATAAAAACAGTAGACATAAGAACCCCCAATTATAGAGTACCTAGCATGCTGGATTTTATCTCCAGTCCTCCAAGTAACTGTGCATGTTCCGCATGCCAGCCCCATTGTGCAGACGAGGGAGCAGCAGCTTAGAAAGTTCATGGAGCCAGTTCAAGGTTATGTAGAGAGCAGTATGTTTGCTGTTTAAACCAAGGCCTGCTTGGTTCCAAAACCTCTTTCCCCTACCCTGTGTGATTTTTGGAAAATCAGAGCACCTTATAAAACATCCATCATGTACTGCCCGAGAAAGCACAGAGTCAGTGAGACCAGACTGAACAGCTAGCAAATTCTGCAGCTCAGTAGCCACTCCAATGAGCCTACTGCTGGGCTACCAAGGTGTTTTCATTCCAGCTGCTCCCTTCTTGAAGAAATCTCAATATACACAAAAGCATCAAGGTATAGAGTGATTTATATCTTTTTCAGATATGTTTTAATAAAATATCTCTGCCCTAAATACCTTTGTACAGAGAGGCCTCCTAGGGTTATTTAAGGAATAATTCAATATGCAAAAAACTATGGAGAAGAATTCACCTTGATATTATTCTTCCCTGGTGGCTCAGACGGTAGAGAGTCTGTCTACAATGTGGGAGACCTGGGTTCGATCCCTGGGTTGGGAAGATCCGCTGGAGAAGGAAATGGCAATCCACTCCAGTACTATTGCCTGGAAAATCCCATGGACAGAGGAGCCTGATAGGTTACAGTCCATAGGGTCACAAAGAGTCGGACACGACTGAGCAACTTGTGTGTGTGTGTCACAATACCTGTCTGGCTTAGTCTGATCTTGGAAAAGCTGGTGTGAAAGGAAATAGGAAGGTTGCTTGTAAAGCTGGGAGAGTCGCCAGGCTCCAATGCTATCTGACCCTAAGTGAAAGGAAGTGAAGGGTCGGGGGCGGGGGCGGGCGCGGACGTGTCCTAGGTGGTTATATTGTCTTAGAAAGGTTTGGCATGGCTTCTGGGGAGTTCTCAAGCCCAAACTGGCCATCAGATGAGCCTATACCTCCTAGAAATGGGCTTCTCTCAGAATCCCTGAGATCCAGTCCCTGGCTACGAGGAGCAGCCTGGGGAGCGTGTGGCCTCCATGTCAAGGTAGTGATGGGTTTCAGCATGTGGCAGTTGGGCCCTTGGTCAGTCGAGCTCCCCATAACTGGATGCATACACTGTTCATTTCTTATGGCTGCCACACTCACTCTGTATTGAGGATACATAAGATGATGCATAATAAATAAGCACTGTGGGAACATGGTCTCCAAAGCAGTCTTTTAATACTCTCTGTCCTTCCTACTTCTGTGTTTACAGTCAAGTTTTCTTCTACTTTGCTTGCTTTGCTTTCCATATTTACATTCAGGAGTCAGCTCAGATCTCACCTCCAAAAAGCCTTCTCCAATCCCCTCTAAGACTTCAGAATCAGTCTTAGGAATTCTTCTTCTAGGTACCCATGTCTGCTATTTCAGCACACAGCACTTATGCTCCAGTCCCTAAGCCAGGAAACCTCAGCCCTCTCTGGGCTGCACGCTGGGTTATGTCCACTATAGGGCTGCTTTGGAAAGGTCTATCTGATCTCCTCTCTGTCCTTGAGGCCTCCATCCTCTCTCACCCGCTGTCCTGGCTTCCTACTGTTCTGTTATCTGCCCTCCCTTCTGGAAGCCTCTGCATTGTCCCTTGAGTCAGGGCTGGGATTAGGGTGTGGTGAGTGAGGTGCCAAAGGCACGGGCTTTAAGGAGACAAGACTTCTCCTTCAAGTGCTGTGATCAGAGCAAGGGCCTCTTTCAGTTTTGGTCTATAGGAGCCTCACTCCTCTCCTCTAGTCTCAGGCCTGCCCAGAGTCCAGCTATGTAAGGACTTGATTTCACTGAAAGTCCTTCTAGCAACCCTCATTTCAGTGTATTCCAGACGTGGCTGTGCACTACCTGCAGGCCTTGGTGAGCATACAGACTCTTGGACCCCAGACTGAATCAGACTGTGGTAGATAGGGCTCAGGAGTCCGCACAGCCAGGATTGGGTGTCACTGGCTCATAATACCAAGTCCAGACTCCTGGAATAACATTTATAGTCCCTCCCAATCAGGTATCTGCCTGTTTCTGGCTTCACTTTCAGTTGACTTCCTCTATGCAGGCACCCAGAGGCAGATCACACCAAACCACTTGTTGGACCTTGCGTCTTGTGTCTCTGTGCTTTTCCTGGAATTCAGCATGCTCCTCTTACCCTTGCCCATTCCCTTTGGCAAACGTCTACTCATTCTTCAGGATCCACTTCAAATACCATCTTATCTCTGAAAACTTTTTGGGTCTTCACCTCTCTAATATTAATAGCATTTGATACTTTAATAGAATTATTTCCCCATCTTGGCCGTTGTGTTTTTGTATACAAAGTCAGTAGCCCATCTCACACTGTGTCACACTGACTCCATGAGGTCCCTTGAGCCCAGTTTCCAGGTTCAGGAACTGCTTACTTTTATTCATCTGTAGCACCTCGCCTGAAATTGAATGAAAATAGGTACTAACTAGTTAAGTTTAAGTGAAAGTGTTAGTTGCTCAGTCGTGTCTGACTCTTTGTGACCCCATGGACTGTAGCCCGCCAGGCTCCTCTGTCCATGGAATTCTCCAGGAAAGAATACTGGAGTCGGTAACTATTCCCTTCTCCAGGGGATTTTCCCAACCCAGGGAACAAACTCAGGTCTCCTGCACTTCAGGCAGATTCTTTACTGTCTGACTCAACAGGGAAGCCCAGTTATTAACTTTCCATAGCACCTAACATAATGCCTTGAATATAAGGATTTTTAAATATTTTTTGAATGAACAAATGGACAAAGGGATGAATATGGGCCATATATACTGTCACTATTTAGCCACTTCCAGGGAACTTGTGTGTGTTTCAGTCACACATGATGGAGCTCAAATGTCACTGTATATAAGAGTCATCTGGGATATAATTTATAATGTAGACTCCTGGCCACACTCCCAGAGATGCTGATTCAAAAGATCTGGGTGGGAACTAGGAATATACATTTGTAACAGCATCTTGAGTAATAATGAGACAGGTGGACAGGTGTTCGGTCCACAGGTCACATTTTGAGAAACGTTGCAGGAGGCATTTAGTTTTCAGCAGGTGCTATTCACTCTCTGGAGGGATTCTCAGATAATCTATCTTAAAGTTCAAGCCTTAACACCAAAGAGATTGTGGAGTTTTGTCAGGAGGACATGATACAAGCAGCAAGTCTAATCTGGCAACTGATGGGCCTTCAGACTCTGGTAAGACCATTCTTGGGACAGTCTTTGGAACCTGCAATAGCAGGAAGAATAGAGGGCCTTGTGAGCTTGGTTGCAGAGACCCTGGTTTTGGTCTTGTGGGTCCCCTCCTCTGAGAAAAGAAGAGAAACTAAAGGCAAAGGAGAAAAGGAAAGATATTCCCATTTGAATGCAGAGTTCCAAAAATAGCAAGGAGAGATAAGAAAGCCTTCTATAGGGATCAATGCAAAGAAATAGAGGAAAACAATAGAATGGGAAAGACTAGAGATCTCTTCGAGAAAATTAGAGGTACCAAGGGAACATTTCATGCAAAGATGGGCACAATAAAGAATAGAAATGTAATGGACCTAACAGAAGCAGAAGATATTAAGAAGAGATGGCAAGAATACACAGAAGAACTATACAAAAAAAGATCTTCACGACCCAGATAATCACGAAGGTGTGATCACTCACCTAGAGGCAGACATCCTGGAATGTGAAGTCAAGAGGGCCTTAGGAAGCATCACTACAAACAAAACTCGTGGAGGTGATGGAATTCCAGTTGAGCTATTTCAAATCCTAAAAGACGATGCTGTGAAAGTGCTGCACCGAATATGCCAGCAAATTCAGAAAACTCAGCAGTGGCCACAGGACTGGAAAAGGTCAGTTTTCATTCCAATCCCAAATAAAGGCAATGCTAAAGAATGTTCAGACTACCACACAATTACACTCATCTCACACACTAGTAAAGTAGTGCTCAAAATTCTTCAAGCCAGGCGTCAGCAATACATGAACCATGAATTTCCAGATGTTCAAGCTGGATTTAGAAAAGGCAGAGAAAACAGAGATCAAATTGCCAACATCTGTTGGATCACCGAAAAAGCAAGAGAGTTCCAGAAAAACATCTATTTCTGCTTTATTGACTATGCCAAAGCCTTTGACTGTGTGGATCACAACAAACTGTGGGAAATTCTGAAAGAGATGGGAATACCAGACTACTTGACTTGCCTCCTGAGAAATCTGTAGCAGTTCAAGAAGCAACAGTTAGAACTGGATATGGAACAATGGACTGGTTCCAAATTGGAAAAGAAGTACATCAAGGCTGCATATCGTCACCCCGCTTATTTAACTTCTATGCAGAGTACATCATGTGAAATGCTGGACTTGATGAAGCACAAGCTGGAATCAAGATTGCCAGAAGAAATATCAATAACCTTAGATACGCTGATGACACCACCCTTATGGCAGAAAGTGAAGAAGAACTAAAGAGCCTCTTGTTGAACGTGAAAGAGGAGAGTAAAAAAGTTGGCTTAAAACTCAACATTCAAAAAACTAAGATCATGGCATCCAGACTCATCACTTCATGACAAATAAGTGGGGAAACAATGGAAACAGTAAGAGACTTTATTTTGGGGGGCTCCAAAATCACTGCAGATGGTGACTGTAGCCATGAAATTAAAAGACGCTTGCACCTTGGAAGAAAAGCTATGACCAACCTAGACAGCATATTAAAGAGCAGAGACATTACTTTGCCAACAAAAGTCCATCTATGTTTTTTCCAGTGGTCATGTATGGATGTGAGAGTTGGACTATAAAGAAAGCTGAACACCAAAGAATTGATGCTTTTGAACTGTGGTGTTGGAGAAGACTCTCGAGAGTCCCTTGGACTGCAAGGAGAGCCAGCCAGTCCATCCTAAAGGAAATCAGTTCTGAATATTCATTAGAAGGACTGATGCTGAAGCTGAAACGCCAATACTTTGGCCACCCCATGTGAAAAACTGACTCATTGGAAAAGATCCTGATGCTGGGAAAGATTGAAGGTGGGAGGAGAAGGGGATGACAGAGGATGAGATGGTTGGATGGCATCACCAACTCAACGGACAGGAGTTTGAGTAAACTCCAGGAGCTGATGATGGACAGGGAGGCCTGGCATGCTGCAGTCCATGGGGAGGCAAACAGTCAGACATGACTGAGTGACTGAACTGAACTGAACTGTGCATACTAACTTAGCACCCTCTCTTCAAGTGCAAGGGGGCAGAAGGAAAGCTGGTCAAAACATGACTATAAGCCTTCAAGTAAAGACAAGAGGTCAGCTCTTCTGAAAGACTATGTCACGCCAGATCTCCTTAGCCTGATACTCAGTGCCCACCCTCCAGCTACCTCATGTCTCATGAGTCCCAGTACTTGTACTTTCCACATCAGCAGGCATAACCCCCACCCCAGTGTTCTGATCCCATGACTACAGTTCTTACTGAAATGTTCTTGGCCTCTCTGAACTTTTTCTCCTTTCTCAGCTTGGTATTAGACCTTCTCCTCCAGGAAGTCCCCCTTGCTCTACCAGCTGGCAGCAGGCAAAATACTAGGCTGAGCTCCAGTCCGACCCCTGTTTTCTAGCATTCTCATCCCTAAGGAATCCTTCTGATATGTTTCTCAAAGCCCACTCTATTTGGAAGGAATTAGTCTACTAATCACATTTATTTTGCAGGCATTTGTTTACTACTTCCTCATTTTTATTACTAAAAGATATTTCAGTCTCAAAGAGAATCCATCTTCCCTGCTTGACAATCCTTATAGTGCTCTTGGTACCAAAATCACCTCTCAACTATCCTTATTCTTGGCCTTCATGCTAAACATTTTAATTATATACTGGATTATTATTTGACATCAAATTGAAAACTGTTGTTCCTATTTATTATCCTCTCTTAAAAGGGAATGAATAAATGATTTTCAAAGAAATTCTTATCAAAATTGGCTCAAAAAGATTTTTCAAAACCCAAACCATGGAAGAAATGGGTAATGCTATCAAAAACTACCCAGGCCCAGATCATTTAACAAGTTAGTTATTTTAAAACTTTGAGGGAGAGATGATTCCAATGCTATTAAAAGGAAAGAAACCTAATTCTTATTTTATGAAGCTAATACACTCCTGATACCAAAACTTCATAGAGATCACACATATACATAGGATGTTATGGGTTAAACTGTATCATTCTCCACACCCGCTCCAAAGGAGATATGCTAAAGTCCTAAACCCAGCTCCTCAAAATGTGATCTTACTTGGAAATAAGATGGTTGCTGATGTGATCAGCTAAGATTAGGTCATATTGGCGTAGGGTTAGTCCCTACTCTGATATGACTAGAGTCTTGTAAGAAGATAGCCATGTGAAGACAGACACATAGGGAGAACACGATGTGATGCTGAAGGCAGAGATTGGAGTTATGCAGCTGCAAGGCTAGGAACACCAAAGATTGCCAGCAAACTACCAGAGGCTAGGAGGAGGCAAGGAAGGTTTCAGAGGGAGCGTGACCCTGACATCTTGATTTTGGATTTCTATCCTTAGAGTTGTGAGACAATACATTTCTGTTGTTTTAAGTCAGCCAGTTTGTGGTACTTTGTTACACCAACCTTAGGAAACTAATACATAGTCTACATCTAAGAATTTATTCTACCTCAATACTCAGTCCAGTTCAGTTCAGTCACTCAGTCGTGTCCGACTCTTTGTGACCCCATGAATCGCAGCATGCCAGGCCTCCCTGTCCATCACCAACTCCCGGAGTTCACTCAGACTCACGTCCATCGAGTCCATGATGCCATCCAGCCATCTCAACCTCGGTCGTCCCCTTCTCCTCCTGCCACCAATCCCTCCCAGCATCAGAGTCTTTTCCAATGAGTCAACTCTTCACATGAGGTGGCCAAAATACTGGAGTTTCAGCTTTAGCATCATTCCTTCCAAAGAAATCCCAGGGTTGATCTCCTTCAGAATGGACTGGTCGGATCTCCTTGCAGTCCAAGGGACTCTCAAGAGTCTTCTCCAACACCACAGTTCAAACGCATCAATTCTTCGGTGCTCAGCCTTCTTCACAGTCCAACTCTCACATCCATACATGACCACAGGAAAAACCATAGCCTTGACTAGACAGGCCTTAGTCGGCAAAGCAATGTCTCTGCTTTTGAATATGCTGTTTAGATTGGTCATAACTTTTCTTCCAAGGAGTAAGTGTCTTTTAATTTCATGGCTGCAGTCACCATCTGCAGTGATTTTGGAGCCCCCAAAAATAAAGTCAGCCACTGTTTCTACTGTTTCCCCATCTATTTGCCATGAAGTGATGGGACCAGATGCCATGATCTTCATTTTCTGAATGTTGAGCTTTAAGCCAACTTTTTCACTCTCCCCTTTCACTTTCATCAAGAGGCTTTTTAGCTCTTCTTCACTTTCTGCCATACGGGTGGTGTCATCTGCATATCTGAGGTTATTGATATTTCTCCTGGCAATCTTGATTCTAGCTTGTGCTTCTTCCAGTCCTGCGTTTCTCATGATGTACTCTGCATAGAAGTTAAATAAGCAAGGTGACAATATACAGCATTGACGTACTCCTTTTCCTATTTGAAACCAGTCTGTTGTTCCATATCCAGTTCTAACTGTTGCTTCCTGACCTGCATACAGGTTTCTCAAGAGGTAGGTTAGGTGGTCTGGTATTCCCGTCTCTTTCAGAATTTTCCCCAGTTTATTGTGATCCACACAGTCAAAGCCTTTGGCATAGCCAATAAAGCAGAAATAGATGTTTTTCTGGAACTTTCTTGCTTTTTCCATGATCCAGCGGATGTTGGCAATTTGATCTCTGGTTCCTCTGCCTTTTCTAAAAGGCAGGAACATCAGGAAGTTCACGGTTCACGTACTGCTGAAGCCTGGCTTGGAGAATTTCGAGCATTACTTTACTAGCATGTGAGACGAGTGCAATTGTGCAGTAGTTTGAGCAACCCAAGGAGCGTTGGCTTCGCAGGCACAGGAGGGCCTAGAGGAGCTATCCCACATTGAAGGTCAGGAACGGCAGCAGTAAGAAGATACCCCTCGTCCAAGGTAAGGAGCAGTGGCTGTGCTTTGCTGGAGCAGCCGTGAAGAGATACCCCACGCCCAAGGTAAGAGAAACCCAAGTAAGATGGTAGGTGTTGCAAGAGAGCATCAGAGGGCAGACACACTGAAACCACACTCACAGAAAACTAGTCAATCTAATCACACTAGGACCACAGCCTTGTCTAACTCAGTGAAACCAAGCCATGCTTGAGGGGCAACCCAAGATGGGCGGGTCATGGTGGAGAGGTCTGACAGAATGTGGTCCACTGGAGAAGGGAATGGCAAACCACTTCGTATTCTTGCCTTGAGAACCCCATGAACAATATGAAAAGGCAAAATGATAGGATACCAAAAGAGGAACTCCCCAGGTCATTAGGTGCCCAATATGCTACTGGAGATCAGTGGAGAAATAACTCCAGAAAGAATGAAGGGATGGAGCCAAAGCAAAAACAATACCCAGTTGTGGATGTGATTGGCGATAGAAGCAAGATCCAATGCTGTAAAGAGCAATATTGCATAGGAACTTGGAATGTCAGGTCCACGAATCAAGGCAAATTGGAAGTAGTCAAACAAGAGATGGCAAGGGTGAACGTTGACATTATAGGAATCAGCGACTAAAATGGACTGGAATGGGTGAATTTAACTCAGATGACCATTACATCTACTACTGCAGGCAGGAATCCCTCAGAAGAAATGGAGTAGCCATCATGGGCAACAAAAGAGTCCGAAATGCAGTACTTGGATGCAGTCTCAAAAATGACAGAATGATCTCTGTTTTTCTCTAAGGCAAACCATTCAATATCACAGTTATCCAAGTCTATGCCCCAACCAGTAACACTGAAGAAACTGAAGTTGAACGGTTTTATGAAGACCTACAAGGCCTTTTAGAACTAACACCCAAAAAAGATGTCCTTTTCATTACAGGGGACGGGAATGCAAAAGTAGGAAATCAAGAAACACCTGGAGTAACGGGCAAATTTGGCCTTGGAATGCGGAATGAAGCAGGGCAAATACTAATGGAATTTTGCCAAGAAAATGCACTGGTCATAGCAAACCCCAATACTCAGTTATACCTAATCAAAGATGTCCATTTCATTGTTAATTGTAACACTGAAAAACTAGATAACATCCAAATACCCATCAGTAGAAGACTATTTAAATATATTATGATGCTTCTTTAATGGGATTCTAAGCTGTGGTTAAAAGCAACAAAGTAACCAAAAATGAATGAATTCATGAGACATTTAAGATTAATTGGTAAGTTGCAAGATCAAGTTGTAAGGCAAAAGTAGTGTATGATACTAAATTTATCTTTTAAAAAGACTTAACAGGCTAGTACGTGGATAGAAAAAACAATGATGTACTTTTCAAGTAGTTATTTCATGGTAGAGGTTGAAATCATAGGAGGGGCTCTCATTTTCCATATTGCATACGTCTCTATAAGATTTAAGGGGAATTCTGGTGGCTCAGTGGTAAAGAATCTGCCTGCAATGCAGGAGACGTAGATTTGATTCCTAGGTCTGTAAGATCCTCTGGAAAAGGAAATGGCAATCCACTCCAGTATTCTTGACTGGGAAATCTCATGGACAGAGGAGCCTGGCAAGCTACAGTCCACAGGGTCACAAGAGTCAGACGCAACTTAGTGACCAAACCACCACCATAAGATTTAAATATTTTAAGATTGGCATGTATTATTTTTGTCTTTAAAAAATCATGTTATTATAAATTCTGTGTGGAAACATTTGTGTTTGACCTTAGCATCCTTCTGAGTTTTCAAATCAACCTCCTTGGAGCAGTTACAATGATCTCTCACCTTTCCAGAATTCAGCTGACAACCTCCCAATATAGGAAGTACTATACAGAAAGTTGGCCTGAATGAAGAAATTGGTAGGACTCAATAAAGTCCCATTTGCTGTCCCTTATGTCCTCTATCAGAGCCTTTAAACCTTTACTTTACATCCTATTTATTCTAATTTCTAGAATATAGCAGTTTAAAAAAGAGAGAGAGGGACTGTTAGTGTTAAGTACACTGAGAGGGAGGTTTTCAGAAAAACTATAAAAAGCTATTACAAGGACTTACATTATATAAATCTGGGTCATTTAATATAGGAATCAACCAGAGGTTGTCTCAGAAACCTCTGAGGTCATCTTTCTATTGAATTTCTATTACAAGTCAATGTAACAGATTATAATTTTGTGACTCAGTTAAGAAAATGTTAAATTATGGCCATTGTTTAAGAACTCAAGAAATAGTACTATATATTTTATAGAGATTCCCATTTAATTGGTTAAAATAAAAAGTTTGGGGCTTAACGAAGCAAATGCTTAGTTATCTGTGAAGTTTCTACCACCCAGAAAGACTTATTATCCAAGGGTTCTGGATAATCAAAATTTTCCTCTCTTGTCTTCCTAGAGCATTTAATCAAGGCCACCCACAGCTTAGAGGTTTTAGAAGTCTCCAGTTGAGCCATTTTCTCACCAGCAGAGTAAACAAGGGAGGAGACTGATTGGAAGGATGGGGTGCCAGGTGCAGCTTCACTTAGAGCCCCTTCCCCTGAGATAAGGGGCATTGAGGGGGCTGCAGGAGTTGGGGTGTACACTGGGAATTCTCCACCCTACTTTCAGAAATCTCCTCCCCTAGTTAAACCCAGAAATGATTTGTTAGGCTATAAAATAAATAATGCTTATTAAGCCTAACTCA
Organism: Ovis canadensis; assembly: GCF_042477335.2. NCBI lineage: Eukaryota > Metazoa > Chordata > Mammalia > Artiodactyla > Bovidae > Ovis > Ovis canadensis. The sequence continues at coordinate 76,512,444 of NC_091247.1, read as the reverse complement.
CATGTAGTACAGAAACAATTATGCAAATTGTTGAGAGGTCAGCTTTGCTACCAGTGTTTCTTAACTTCAGAAATGGCTCTCTAGTCTGCTCAGCTTTCAGAATTCCTTGTTTTCCAGTTATCTATCTAAAGCAGCCTGATAACTGGAAAACAAGGAATTCTGAAAGCTGAGCTGCTTTAGGGAGAAGGCAATGGCACCCCACTCCAGTACTCTTGCCTGGAAAATCCCATGGACGGAGGAGTCTGGTAGGCTGCAGTCCATGGGGTCGCTAAGAGTCGGACACGACTGAGCGACTTCATTTGCACTTTTCACTTTCATGCCTTGGAGAAGGAAATGGCAACCCACTCCAGTGTTCTCGCCTGCAGAATCCCAGGGACGGGGGAGCCTGGTGGGCTGCCGTCTATGGGGTCTCTCAGAGTTGGACATGACTGAAGCGACTTAGCAGCAGCAGCAGCAGGCTGCTTTAACCACCTCTCCCCGTGGAGGAGAGAGAGGGAAAAAGAAAAGAGGGAGAACATTGTCCATAAGAAGGGGATGATTTGAGAGAATAGCACTGAGACATGCACATTACCATATGTGAAATAGATCACCAGTCCAAGTTGGATGCATGAAACAGGGTGCTCAAAGCTGGTGCACTGGGGCAACCCCGAGGGATGGGATGGGGAGGGAGGTGGGAGTGGGGTTCAGGATGGGGGACACATGTACACCCATGGCTGATTCATGTCAATGTATGGCAAAAACACCACAATATTGTAGAGTAATTAGCCTCCAATTAAAAAAAAATAAAACATTCCTTTATCAGAATAGATCTCTACAAATATACCGCCGGGTAGCGGTTGCAGTTGCTGTAATTAGGCCAAAATATATGCACTACATTCCCCATAACCTCCTTGTTCTAAATTAGAGCTAAGATTTAAGTCAGGCTGAAGTCCTGTGTATAATTCACTTTTTGTTTCTTCTCTCTCTCTAGCATCTCTTTTTTAAAAGCTGGTAACCAGCGTTGAAGACGATGTGGTCGGTATCCTTACAGCTAAAATATAGCTTCATTTCTACTCATGGAAATATGTAGTCAATTAGCCATAATGTGGTCCAGACTCCCTTTGATATTCTAAAATAAAAACATTCCAAGTTATTTACTCAAGAAGAGCTGTTTCTAAGCACGCCCAGTAGCTGCTGTTTTTAATAATGCTGCTCTTAATGGGTGTGGGGTGCTCTGGGTGGAGGGAGGGTGTGTGGCTCAAAGTTCTGAACTATTATCACTGAGTTTTTGGAGTAATAAACATGAGTACTTGCATTTAGATACAACTAATACTGAACAGTATTCATTCACACATATTTAACAGAGTTTTTTTTTGCTCCTTTCTCTTTTCAGGACAGAGCAGAAAAGCAGGTGGAGGGGATCCTTTACAAAGACAACTTGACCTGGTAATTCTCCCCATAGGAGCGGAGCAGAGAGCTGCCTTTTACATAGCACTGTCAAGCAGTAACTCCCAAATGCTTGTTCTTGGACATGACAGGGCCAGATGCCCAGTAATCTCCTAGAGAGCATTAATTATAAAGATCAAGCATAATAAAACCACTTGTTCTACTGTAATTTGGAGGGAGTAAGGCTGAGGTGTAACAGAAGTACAGGTAGTAACTACTGATTTAGAAAGTAAGGTCTCTCATTTGTAGTTAGATGTTTCGGCTCTAAAGCGTTTTCCTAACATGTGACTTCAAGAAAATCAATCAACTTCTCTGAGCCTCACACTGACCATTTGTAAGCTGATGATGATATCCGTAAGTCCTGTGTCAAAGGATTGTCTTAAGAATCAAATAAGAGTAGGTATGCTAACACACTTATTCATCTGTCAAGTACTTTGCAATTTTGGCAAACTTAGATATTTAAATCCTAGTAGAATTTGTGCCGAGTGATTTGGGAGATTAAAAAAAAAAAAAAAGAATCACCATATATTTTGGGAGAAATTTTCAATCTAACTGGAGAGATGAGGTACAAATGAAATCACATAAAAACTACATCTAATAACATATCAAAAGCATTTTAGTATATATTGTGGGATCTGTGTTAGGGTAGGTCATATGGGTGACCAAGAGGTATAATATACCACAAAGACATTTTTCTGAAAGTGCTTACAGTTTTGATTGAGAGAAGAATTTCCACTAAAACAGCACATAATAGCAAGAAAAGATAATCAATGTAAGTTCTAAATTTTAGAAGTTAACTATTTTCTTCCTGTACATAGTTGCTGTAAGAAGCTCTGAAGAAAGAGCAGTGGAAACTGCTGCAGTCCAGAAGGAGATAGAACTGTAGCTGGGCTGGGAGAAACGAAAGGAAAAAGAGAGAAAGTTAGTGAGGAGAAATGGCACAGTTTGAGTGTAGAGGCAGGAATGAATGTGGAGTAATGAATACTGATAAGAGGAGTCTGATTGCAATGGTGGGGCACATTACAGAGGGCCCTAAAAGTTCAGCTGAGAAGTGTGTACTTGATCCATCTGTGCATATTGTGTATACGTGAGAGGGGCCTGTTTACAAACCTACCTTTGAAACTCTAGGACTGTGCTGTCCAGCATGACATCAGCTAGCCACAGAAAGCTATAGAGCGCTTGAAATGTGGCTAGTCTGACTTGAGATATGCTGTAAGTGTAAAATGTACACTAGTTTTCAAAGATTTAGTATCAAAACTAATTTCACTTCAATGTTTCATATTGACTATCTGTTGAAATAATACTATTTTAAATATAGAGTTAAGTTTTATTAGAATTAATTTCATTTGTTTCCTTTCTTTAAAAAAAAAATGTGGCTGCTAGATTTAAAGTTACATAGAGAGTGACAGAGGATGAGGTTGTTGGATGGCATCACCAACCCGATGAACATTAGGTTGAGCAAGCTCCAGGAGATAGCGGAGGCCAAGGAAACTTGGTGTGCTGCAGTCCATGGGGTTGCAAAGAGTCGAGCATGACTGAGCAACTGAACAACGGCAACAACCATGGCAGCTGCATTTATAACTTTATGTAAACTTACAAATTTAAGGTTATGTAGGGGAGCTGAATTCTGGGTCGGGAAGATCTCCTGGAGAAGGGAATGGCAACCCACTCCAGTATTCTGGCTTGGAGAATCCCATGGACAGAGGAGCCTGGTAGGCTACAGTCTATGGAGTGACAACGAGTTGGACATGACTGAGCGACTAACACTTTCACTTTCACTCTTCACCGAAGCTGCATTACATTTCTACTAGAGAGCACTGTTAGAATATCAGGATACTATAAAGAATCTTATTTGCATGTAGAGCCAACAGACACAGAAATCTTGGGAAAAACAGGGAAGTTCTGAGGTAGATGATAGGGGAGATGCCCAGACAGCCAGAATTAACAATAGTGCATCTTTCCATCACGCTGTACACATCAGGGTGCACACTGAAGTAGCAGAGAGGCAAGGCAGTGGGGCTTGTCCCTGAAATAGTTCATAAAGTTTGGTTTTAAGTTCATAAAGTTTGGTTATGTGCAATACTGAGGGGTATCCTTCAAGGAGAAACTGAGAGAGCAAGTAACACAAAAGAGTTGTAACAGGTGGATTTACATTTAAGGACCAGAGCGGAAAACTCCCCTAACTTAGGAAACCATCACAGGTGGCTACATGGGACACATGCTCTACCATTGGGCAAAGTCTGGAGAGTAGGATAGGTGAGAAGAAGCAGGGGCAGAAGCGGCTCCAGCTACCAAGTGCAGAGTGATGAGCAACAGCTATGGCCAAAAACTTCAGTTTTCCCCATGGAGAACGAGCAAGATCCCAAGTGACTCAGCCAGGAAAGGGAGAGGTTTCCAACAGTGTTCTTGCTTAGGCTCAGAGTCAGAAGTGATTTCTACTGTTAGATAGATAGACACCTACACAGCTATATCTATTATTCCATCTACCTATCTATAAACATGTCAAACTGGATTTAGAAAAGGCAGAGGAGCCAGAGATCAGATTGCTAACATCCTTTGGATCATTGAAAAAGCAAGAGAGTTCCAGAAAAACATCTATTTCTGCTTTATTGACTATGCCAAAGCCTTTGATTGTGTGGATCACAACAAACTGTGGAAAATTCTTAAAGAGATGGGAATACCAGACCACCTGACCTGCCTCCTGAGAAATCTGTATGCAGGTCAAGAAGCAATACTTAGAACTGGACATGGAGCAATGGACTGGTTCCAAATTGGGAAAGGAGTACGTCAAGGCTGCATATTGTCAATCTGCTTATTTAACTTTTATGCAGAATACATCATGCTAAATTCTGGACTGGATGAAGCACAAGCTGGAATCAAGATTGCCAGAAGAAAAATCAATAACCTTAAATACACTGATGACACCACCCTTATGGCAGAAAGCAAAGAAGAACTAAATAGCCTCTTGATGAAAGTGGAAGAGGAGAGTAAAAAAATTGGCTTAAAACTCAACATTCAAAACACTAAGATCATGGCATCCAATCCCATCACTTCATGGCAAATAGACAAGGAAACAATGGAAACAGTGAGAGACTATTTTTGAGGGCTTCAAAATCACTGCAGATGGTGACTGTAGCCATGAAATTAAAAGACGCTTGCTCCTTGGAAGAAGAGCTATGACCAACCTAGACAGCATATTAAAGAGCAGAGACATTACTTTGCCAACAAAGGTCCGTCCATGTTTTTTCCAGTAGTCATGTATGGATGTGAGAGTTGGACTATAAAGAAAGCTGACCACTGAAGAATTGATGCTTTTGAGCTGTGGTTTTAGAGAATACACTTGAGAATCCCTTGGACTGCAAGGAGATCCAATCAGTCTATCCTACAGGAAATCAGTTCTGAATATTCATTGGAAGGAGAGATGCTGAAGCTGAAACTCCAATACTTAGGCCACCTGATGCAAAGACCCTGATGCTGGGAAAGATTGAAGGCAGGAGGAGAAGGGGAGGACAGAGGATGTGATGATTGGATGGCATCACCGACTCAATGGACATGAGTCTGAGCAAGCTCCAGGAGTTGGTGATGGACAGGGGAGCCTGGCATGCTGCAGTCCATGGGGTCACAAAAAGCTGGACATGACTGAACAAGTGAACTGAACGATAGAAATCTATTTCACATCTATACATCTCCAGATTTCAGAGAAAAGGCATTGGTGCCTGTAATATGATTGTCCTCTAAAGAAACTAAATTATGTTAATGAAGAAGCTTTTGTTTTCCTCAGCATTCTGATCGATATGCTAATACAAACTTAGGAGAGGAGCCCTACTCCCTTCCTGCCTTCTCCCCAACCACTCTATCCCATTAGAGTCTTGACATAAACACTACAGTTTCAGAGAGAGAGGGAAACGACTATGCCCAATTAAGTGAGAAAAATTTAAGGTTGTGGGGGTTGGGCAGAGTGGAAGGAGAGCAGAGGGGAGAAGGGCTGGGGAGAGAGAAAAAGGTTCTTCATTTTGTGATGAGATCCTCTTCTTGTAATTCCTCCAAAGCTTAAGTAAATTCAACTAAGGTCACCAAAATTTGACATGAGTGGATTTCTTAGGAAAACTAGCAAAGAGACTGAGTTTTGCCTCAAGGGAAATCTGGGGAGAAACATACAGAGCATTCAAAGGCCCAGCCAGAGGCTCAAAATATAAGTCCTTCCGCTCCATTTCATATTAGGGAACAAGATAGAGAAAACTTTTTTTTTTTTAAAGAACAAATAAAAAATTTGGAGTTTAGAAAAATTGCTAGCCTATTGGCCTACCCTCTTTTACTGACCACCTGAACCAAGCAAGAAGGGCTCAAAGGGAGGCCCTGGCTTTGTATGTTGTGCCGTTTTAAGGCACCACTGTTTTCCTGAGAAGGAGTACTGAGCTTTTCCAGAGTCCTTTTATCTCATCCTTAAAAAAAGTTCTTTCAGTTTGAGTATAGCCTTAGTTGACTCAAGGACTGTAACACTGAATATAACTAGGAGTGAATGATGCTGGGTCTCCAGACGTAAGTGTTAGAACTGCTTCCGATGCAGGAATTGTGGGGAGAGCAGGAGGCTGGAATGATCAGAAGAGGGAGGCACGGAAAATGGAGTGGGGGATCATGACACTTGCTTTCCTGTTCTACTCATCTGTTAGTATTGGAATGAGTAGGCTTCTGGAATTCAGCTGAGCTTTGAGATTTTTTTTTCCTGTTTCTTTTTGGTTTCCCTGTGTTAACTGAGGATTCCCACATAGAGTTCTGTGAGCCAGCTCTGCAGCTGGCAAGTGTGCATGTCTGCCTGGGGTTGGTGAGGGAGTGGGCAGGAATAAAGACCTCAGGAAAGGGGAGGGCTCCTCAACAGAGGACTTGAAATGTCCTAAATGAAGCTCTCTCTGTCTGAGTCAACCAGAAAAATTGTGTTTACTCCAATAAGAGTCACCTTGGCAACCAACAGAACCAAAGGAGTCTTAAGTTTTTAGGAGGGTGTTAGGATGGGGCAGCTTGGAGTATGAACATAAATATGACTTCCGTAAGTGTGTGTGTGTATACAGAGATAATGGTGTGTGTACGTTTTGTTCATGTGCTTACTTATTTTTGCACTATAAAAGAAGCTGTCAGTCTGACATAAAGGGATTTTTTCAGGTTATTTCCTGACTGACTGTATTGTAACCATGCAGCCTATCCTTTGAGGATATATTGGATAAAACTGAAAATATGGTGAGTACTGTTTCAGACTTTGGTACTGTAGTCAGTGTAGTAGAGGAAGAAGGAGAGTGTTGTCTGCTGGATAGATGAATTTCCCCAAAGTATCAGAACATCCCAGGGTCGTCATGGACCTAGGACCTGGGCTTCAGCTTATCAGGTCAATTAGCTACAACACTCTCAAGAGTAATTAGGCTCTGAGGTCCCCAATTACCAGACTTATTGGTTATTTTTCAATGACAGTTGCAACGATACAACCAAGGCTCTTCCTGGAAAGAAGGAAAGTGAGAACTAACATTAATTCCAGGAAATTCTTTGACAAGCACAGGATAAAAGGATATGAGTTATCCCAAGAAATACTGGTGTTTTGGTATAACAACCATCTCCCTATTAAATGATACCAGCCAAATGGCCAGGAGCATTCATACTGGGACATCTTTGCTCTTGGTTAGTCCTGAGACACAAAGGGAAATGCTCACTTTGAGATTCCCCTCCCCCTTAGACAGACTTCCCTGGTGGCTCAGACAGTAAAGAACTGCCTGCAATACAGGAGACCTAGGTTCAATCCCTGGTTTGGGAAGATCCCCTGGAGAAGGGAATGGCTACCTACTCCAGTGTTCTTCCCTGGAGAATTCCATGGACAGAGGACCCTGATCAGCTACAGTCCACGGGTTTGCAAAGAGTTGGACACGACTGAACAACCAACTTTCTTCACTACCCCTTAGATTATAATCTCTATTTTTAGTGGTCCAAGGAAGAAGGCCAGATATAAAGTAGTATTTGTGGGTATGTATCCAGGAGATATTTAGAATATCAATTAGACTAGATAGATGAACAACTGGATGAGAATTTAGAGTGACATACTGGTTTTTGGCCGATGAAAAGATGGAAATAATTGAGATAGAAATCCTATAAGGACTCAAAGACAGAGGAGAGGAGACATTAACACACTACAGATTCCAACAATTTTTTTCAGGTTAGAAAGCTAGTGAGGGAGAGACAACCGACCGCAGAGTAAAGTTATGAACCACAGAATGCATCAGTGAGAATTGGACAAAAACCTGGAAATCCACAAGGGCCACTAAGAGCAGGGATGAGGTGTGGCAAAGAAAACAAAAAGACAGGTTGAAAGAGTATCTGAATCCTCAGTTCCACTCCTTCCCACTTTCAAAACTCTGATAGTTGGCATAATGCCACTACTGGGGAATTCTTTTCTGGAGAAGCTGACTGTAGAGACAATACTTCATACGCAGATCTTCCTTGATTTACAATGGGGTTATGTCTTAATGCAGAGAAGGCAATGGCACCCCACTCCAGTACTCTTGCCTGGAAAATCCCATGGACAGAGGAGCCTGGTAGGCTGCAGTCCATGGGGTCACTGAGAGTCGGACACGCCTGAGCGACTTCACTTTCACTTCTCACTTTCATGCATTGGAGAAGGAAATGGCAACCCACTCCAGTGTTCTTGCCTGGAGAATCCCAGGGACGGGGGAGCCTGGTGGGCTGCCGTCTATGGGGTTGCACAGAGTTGGACACGACTGAAGCGACTTAGCAGCAGCAGCAGCAGTAAGTCTTAATGAACCATTGTTGGTCGAAAATACATTTAATTACTTAACATACTCAGCATCGTAGCTTAGCTTAACCTACCTTAAACATGCTTAGAACACTTACATTATCCTACAGTTGTGCAAAATCAGCCAACAAAGCCTATTTTGTAGTAAAGTGTTGAATATCCCATGCCTTGTGTGGTGGCTGCCAGCTGACTGTGGGTCTGGAGGGCCTGAGGCTGATGCCAGCCTCTTGGTGGGCAGTAAGCCTCCAGCACTAATAATTAGAGGGAGGACTCCAAAATGGCTCTTTCTAGTACAAGTAGAATAAGATCCCCCAAATTGTTGCTGACAGCATCTATGTCCCAGGGAAGTCCCAGTCGTCTCCTGTCTCTCTGGGATTCTATCTGGGGTCAGCAGGTGAGTCTGATCCAGGCTCCTTTCATATTACTGCACTAGGACTTTGAGTGTGTGAGATTTTATGCATGCCATTTAAGAACAGGAACTCTGTACAAATAGCACATGCAGCTCAATTCCAGAAAAATAAACGACCCAATCAAAAAATGGGCCAAAGAACTAAACAGACATTTCTCCAAAGAAGACACACAGATGGCTAACAAACACATGAGAAGATGCTCAACATCACTCATTATCAGAGAAATGCAAATCAAAACCACAATGAGGTACCATCTCACGCCGGTCAGAATGGCTGCTATCCAAAAGTCTACAAACAATAAATGCTGGAGAGGGTACGAAGAAAAGGGAACCCTATTATACTGTTGGTGGGAATGCAAACTAGTACAGCCACTATGGAGAACAGTGTGGAGATTCCTTAAAAAACTGGAAATAGAACTGCCAAATGACTCAGCAATCCCTCTGCTGGGCATACACACCGAGGAAACCAGAATTGAAAGAGACACATGTACCCCAATGTTCATCGCAGTACTGTTTATAATAGCCAGGACATGGAAACAACCTAGATGTCCATCAGCAGATGAATGGATCAGAAAGCTGTGGAACATATACACAATGGGATATTACTCAGCCATTAAAAAGAATGCATTTGAATCAGTTCTAATAAGATGGATGAAACTGGAGCCTATTATACAGAGTGAAGTAAGTCAGAAAGAAAAACACCAATACAGTATATTAACGCATATATATGGATTTAGAAAGATGATAACAATGACCCTATACGCAGGACAGCAAAAGAGACACATATGTAAAGAACAGACTTTTGGACTCTATGGAAGAAGCCGAGGGTGGAATGATCTGAGAGAATAGCATTGAAACATGTATATTATCATATGTGAAATAGATCGCCAGTCCAGGTTTGATGCTTGAGACAAGGCGCTCAGGGCTGGTGCACTGGGATGACCCTGAGGGATGGGATGGGGAGGGAGGTGGGAGTGGGGTTCAGGATGGGAACATATGTACACCCGTGGCTGATTCATGTCAATGTATGGCAAAAACCACTACAATATTGTAAAGTAATTAGCCTCCAATTAAAAGAAATAAATTAATTTTTTTTTAAAAGAGCAAGGATTCTGTTTCCTACAACAATATAGCTCTTGGTTTTTGCAATACAAGCCCCCAGTGGCCTTCAAAGCCAGCCCTTCTGGGGGCTCATCTTCCCAGTGCATGACTCCCAAGTGGGAGCCCATTCTGGGATTTGGATCCTTTACTCCTTGGGGAGAACCTCTGTATTTTGATTATTCTCTCTCTGTGGATTGCTTAGCCAGAGGTGTGGGTCTTGACTACACCCTATCTCTACCCCTCCTACCCATCTCAGTGTGGTCCTTTCATTATATTTTCACTTGTGCTAGTTTTTAGGTTGTTCTCATAGATAGTTGTTCTGTAGGTAGTTGTAATTTTGATGTGCTTGTGAGAGGAGGTGAGTTCAGGGTCTTCCTACTCCATCATGGCCACCAATAAAATCTATCAATTCATTCTCTCATGGAGTACATTTTTGGAGTTGTGTTGAGGAAGTCATTGCCAAACTCTAGGTCATTGAGATTTGTTCCTATGCTATTTTCCGGGAGTTTTATAGTTTTATGCTTTACATTTAGGTCTGTGATTCATATTGAGTCAATTTTTATGAATGGTGCAGAGTGTGCATCTAGGTTCGTTTTTCTCCATGTGGATTTCCATTTTTTTTCTACCCTGTTTATGAGGAGACTATCTTTGCTCCATTGTGTTGTCTTTGCTCTTTGTCAAAGATCAGTTGACTATATTTGTGTGGGTCTATTTCTGGACTGTTTATTCTGTTTCATTAAGAAACTTGCCTATTTTTTCACTAATACCATATTGTCTTGATTATTATAGTTTTATATTTAGTCTTGAAGTTGGGCTGTGGAAGTCTTCTAACTTTGTTTTTCTACTTCAATATCATGTTGACTATTCTGCGTCTTTTGTCTTTCCATATAAACTTTAGAATGTGTTAGTTAATACCCACAAAATAACTTGCTGGGTTTTTTTCAACTTTTTATTGGGGGATAGGTGAGCAAATAATGTTGTGATAGTTTCAGGTGAACAGCAAAGGGTCTCGGTCATACATATCCATGTATCCATTCTCTCCCAAACTTCCATTCCATCCAGGCTGCCACATAACACTGGACAGAGTTCCATGTACTATACAGTAGGTCCTTGTTGGTTATCCACTTTAAACATACTTTCTGGGGTTTGTATTAGGCATTGAATCTGTAGATCAATTGGGAAGAAATCACGACAATATTGAGTCTTCTTACCCATGAATATTTCTCCATTTATTTAGTTCTTCTTTGATTTCATTCATTAAGTTTCTATAGTTTTCCTCATATAGATCTTATATATATTTTGTTACTTTTACACATAAATATTTCATTTTCATGTGTTAATATAAATGGCAATACATTTTTAATTTCAATACATTTTAAATTCCACTTGTTCGTTGCTGGTACATAGGAAAAAGCTATTAACTGTTGTAAATTAATCTTATATCCTAAAATCTTGCTATAATTGCTTATTAGTTCCAGATGTTTTTGTTGATTCTTTCAGATTTTCTACATAGATGATCATGTCCTCTGCAGACAAAGTTTTATTTTTTCCTTCTCAATCTCTATACCTTTTCTTGCCATACTGCATTGGCCAGAACTTCTAGAATGATGTTGAAAAATGAGTAGATGAGAGAGAATGTCATTGATTTGTTCCTGATCTTTGTGGGAAAGTTTCTTGTCAGTTTTTTTTTGCCCGTAAATGTGATGCTAGCTATAGATTTTTTGTAGATATTTTTCAACAAGTTGAGGGAGTAGCTTGAATAGTTCTTCTGTTAAAATTTTTTGTATCTAGAATTTCTTTTAGGTACTTTCTTAGGATTCCCATCTCTGTGCTTACATTACCCATTTGTTCTGGCATACTATCTATTTTATCCATTAGTCCCTTAGCATATTAATCAGCTATTTTAAATGCCAAGTTCAATATACCAACATCCCTGCCATATCTGAGTCTGGTTCTGATGCTTGCTCTGTCTCTTCAACTATTTTTTGCTTTTTAGTATGTTTTGTAATTTTTTGATAGTTGGAAATAATGTTAAAGAAACTGTTGCAAATAAGGCTTTAATAATGAGCTGGGAAAGTGTGGGGGAGTGAAAGCGTTCTTAGGTCTTAATTAGATCTCAGTAGTTGGCTGAGTCTCTATCTGGGTTGTGGTACTTTGCCCGTGCTTTTCAGTGCTTCCCACCCCTTAGGTAGAATGAAGTTGCATATTTCCCTTCCCCCAGGTCAGTTAGACTCTAATAAAACCCAATATGTTGGCCTCTGGTTAACTAGTTTCTCCTTAGAGAAGAACTTAAAAATAGATTGCTCTAGCGTATTTAAGAATGGTTCATTTTCCCCCTCCCTGCTGGAAGCATGAGGAAATTTTTCCTTCAATATTCACTTTGAGGACCTGGAGGTAAAAGAAGAATGGGGGTTCTGTAGTGACTGGCTCCCCCTGGATTCTTTTTATTTTTAATCTCTCAGACTTGTCCACACTGAGCCTCCAACAATTTGTCAATTACAGCTCTGGTTTCTCCACTCAGCACTGATTCCTGTGGAGACTGCTGCTTATGGGTTTCTGCTCCACTAAGTTGTGATTCTCAATGTTTGTCTGTTGGTGTCTCCAATTTGGAAGGAGGTAGTTTGCCCTGTGATCTCACTTCTTCTATGGATCTAAGAATAGTTGGTAATTTTTCAGTTTTTTCAGCTTTTTATTTATTAGGATGGAGTGGTGTCTTCCAAGCTTCATACATATGCTGGACTGGAAGCCTTCAGTCATTAAGTTTTCTACATACAATTGCTTTCATAATTTCATGACTTTTAAATTCTAAATATTAATAAATAATCAAGGATAATCTGACATTTGAAGAAAGCCTCTAAAATGGAAAAGAGGGAAAACAAGAAGAAAGGTCTTTTTATTACTTTTTTTAAAAAATTGAAGTATAGTTGATTGACAATATCATGCTTTTTCAGATTCCCTTCCCTTACAGGTTATTACAAAATGTATAGTTCCCTGTGCTATACAGTAGCTCTTTGTTGGTAATCTATTTTTTGTATTGTAGTATATATATGATGGCTTCCCTGGTAGCTCAGCTGGTAAAGAATCTGTCTGTAAGGCAGGAGACCTCAGTTCAATTCCTGGGTTGGGAAGATCCACTGGAGAAGGGATAGGCTACTCACTCCAGTATTCTGGCCTGGAGAATTGAATGGCTACCCACTCCAGCGTTCTGGCCTGAAGAATTCCATGGACTGTATAGTCCATGGGGTCACAAAGAATCGGACATGACTGTTAATCCCAATCTCCTAATTTATTTCTCCCCTTACTCCTCTTCCCCTTTGGTAACCATAAGTTTGTTTTCTATGTCTGTGATTCTCTTTCTGTTTTGTAAATAAGTTCGTATGTATCATTTTTTAGATTCCAAATATAAGCAATATCACAAAATATTTGTCTTTCTCTGGCTTACAGTCTGATATTCTCTATGTCTATCCATGTTGCTGCACAAAAGGTCTTAAAATTACCTGAAAAAAATTCACGAAACAGAAGAAATTTTTTAAAAGATAAAGTTCAATTAATATGCTTAGAGAGATAAGAAAATCTCAAACTTTTTTAAAAAGTTATGATGGCATGTTATGAAATAGAAACAGCAAGGAACAGCTGAAGTTTTAGGGAGCTGAGATTTGTTATATAAGATCATTGGTAGCTCCACCCAAGTAAAGTAAGCTCTAAAACAGTAAAGAACATGAAAGAAACGTGGAGGGTCAATCTGGAATGCCTAATTTGTGAACGAGAGTTCAAAAAGAGAAAGAACAGAGGCAACAGAAGGGAAGAAATTATCCCATAACCAAGGACATAGTTTTCCATATTTAACAGCCCCTTAAGTGGAAGAAAATGCATCATTTTGAAATTTCAGTACCATAGGTAAAGAAAAGGTATTAGAAAAGCTTCAAGAGAAAATTAAATGACAAAAAAGAAGCAAGGATCATTGGATAGCATCACAAAAATCAATGGTGACTCAAACTCAATTAATTGTAGAAATTTTCTTTAAAACAAGATACCCTTTGCTTTAGCAAAAACTAGAAAGGTAGATAATATCGAATGCTAAAGAGAATGTGGGGAGAAAAGAGCTCTGTACACTGCGGGTATGATTGAAATGAGTAGAGTTAGTCTGATAAGCAATCTGTCAGCACTTATTGAAATTAAGAAACCATATATCCAACCCTTAACACAGAGCACACACAAAAACTAACTTTAGTTGAATCATAGAACTACCACAAGGAGAAATTTTAAAAAATTCACAATTTAAGGGAGCTTTTAAACACTCTTCTCTCAGTTATTGATAGAACTTGTGGCTCAGCTGGTAAAGAACCCACCTGCAATGTGGGAGACCTAGGTTCAATCCCTGGGTTGGGAAGATCCCCTGGAGAAGGGAAAGGCTACCCACTCCAGTATTTTGGCCTGGAGAATTCCATAGACTGTATAATCCATGGGGTTGCAAAGAGCTGGACATGACTAAGTGACTTTCACTTTCACAGACCTATACAAGGAGAAATAAGAAAGTTCAAAATTTAAGGGAGCTTTTAAAAACTCTTCTTTCAGTTATTGACAGAACAAATATATGTAAAGGATAAAAAAGATTTGAACAAGAAATTTATTTAATGGCTACATACAGGATATTATACTAACAACTGTATAATACATGTTTCTCAAGCACTTGAGAACTATTTCAAAGATTGGTATTATACTTTTCTGTAAAGAAAATATCCACACACATGGAAAGACTGTCATCATACGGAATACTATTCTGACTACAAAGATATTACACTAGAAATTAATAACAATCTCTTTAAAAATCTTTATCCTTTCTTGAAAACTCATAAGCCAATTCTCAGTTCAGTTCAGTTCAGTAGCTCAGTCGTGTCCGACTCTTTGCAACCCTGTGGACTGCAGCACACCAGGCCTCCCTATCCATCACCAACTCCCGGAGTTTACTCAAATTCATGTCCACTGAGTGAGTGATGCCATCCAACCATCTCAACCATTTCATCTTCTGTCCTTCCCTTCTCTTCCTGCCTTCAATCTTTCCCAGCATCATGGTCTTTTCCATTGAGTCAGTTCTTTGCATCAGGTGGCCAAAGTATTGGACTTTCAGCTTCAGTATCAGTCCTTCCAAGGAATATTCAGGACTGATTTCCTTTAAGATGGACTGGTTGGGTCTCCTTGCTGTCCAAGGGAATTCTACATTTCTATAAATATACAAAAGATCAAAAATCATCAATATATTCTTGAAGACAAAGACCTGGGTGGGAAAAACTGCTCTTCCTGATATAATAATTTATTATAAAGTTATAACAAATATGGCAGTGTGGTATCTATGTGGAGATAGACAGACCATTGGAAGAAATAGACAGGCTGGCCACCAATCTACACACGTATTATTTTGTCATTTATTTAAAAGAGTTCTATGCAGAATATTGGTAATAGGACAGTCTTTTTAACACTGGCTAGTTGGGTATTCATGTGGAAACATTTTTAATTGGATCCCTACCTCACACCATACACAAAAGTTAGTTCCATGTGGATTATACACCAATATGTGAAAGGAAAACAAATAAAATTGTAGGAGATAACATATAATAATATTATAAAATATCAAATTTCATTAGAAAAATATTATTAGAAAAGGCCCTGAGGCTGTGAAAGATTGAAGGCAGGAGAAGGGGATGACAGAGGATGAGATGGTTGGATGGCATCACTGACTCAATGGACCTGAGTTTGAGCAAGCTCTGGGAGATGGTGAAGGACAGGGAAGCCTGGAGTGCTGCAGTCCATGGGGTTGCAAAGAGTTGGACATAACTTGGTGACTGAACAATAATAATATCAAAAAATATCTTTATGACCTTGAAAATATCTTAAACAAGATATCTTGAATATGAAACAGAAGCACCAATCATACAAGAAAGGATTGAAACTTGTGACCACACTGTTTTGGCCACACCGCACGGCATTCGGGGATCTCAGCTGCTGTGATTAGGGGCTGAACCTGTGCCCCCTGCAGTGGAAGTGCAGAGTCTCATCCACTGGACCACCTGAGAAGTCCCTTGACTACATTTAAATGGGGAGCTTTCTGTTTACTGCAAGATACTATAAAGAAAGAGAAACCATAGTTCATAAAATAGGAGAAGATATTCCCAACACATTCTGCCGACAAAGGCCCTGGATCCAGAATACATAAGTCAGTTCAGTCAGTTCAGTCGCTCAGTTGTGTCTGACTCTTTGCGACCCCATGAACCACAGCACACCAGGCCTCCCTGTCCATCACCAGCTCCCGGAGTTCATTCAGACTCACGTCCATCGAGTCCGTGATGCCATCCAGCCATCTCATCCTCTGTCGTCCCCTTCTTCTCTTGCCCCTAATCCCTCCCAGCATCAGAGTCTTTTCCAATGAGTCAACTGTTTGCATGAGGTGGCCAAAGTACTGGAGTTTCAGCCTTAACATCAGTCTTTCCAATGAACACCCAGGACTGATCTCCTTTAGGATGGACTTGTTGGATCTCCTTCCAGTCCAAGGGGCTCTCAAGAGTCTTCTCCAACACCATAGTTCAAAAGATCAATAAGAAATGGACAAAAAAAAGAAGAAAGGACTTTGGCACCTCTCAAAAGTGGAAGAACACATAGTTAATAAATATATTAAAAAGAAGCCATCACATTGATATAGAAGGAGCTACAAATTAAAACCACAATGAAAATCAACCACAGAGGCATCAGTTTGGCAAAAATTAAGAGGCCTGACAATATAAAGTACTTGCAAGGATGTGAAGTAATGGGAACTTTTTTCTATTGCTTATGCGAGAGTAAATTGTTAGAATTAAAAAAAAACACTGGTAGAGTACAGTAAAGCTGAAGATATGCAAATATTATGAACTAGTCATTTCACTTGTAAATGTATATGCTAGAGAAATGTATAAACATAAATATCAGGGAATGTGTATAGGAATAGCTATACTGGCAACATTATTCCCAAACAGCCTAAACTGGAGTCAACCACAAATATCCGACAACAATTGAATAAATAAATCGTGGCATATTTGTAGATTGAAATACTATACTCCAATGAAAACAAATGAACTATAGCTACACAAGATAGCAATCATAAAGCAATATTGAGTGAAAGAACAAGATGGAAAGGAATACACACATGGTATTCATATAAAATTCAAAACAGTCAAAACTATATTTTTAAAAGATGCTTATTTGTCAGAACTAAAAGACAAGGAAATGATTACTGTAAAAGTCAGGATAATAGTTGTCTCTGGAGGGAAGGAGGGAGAGGGTTGTGATCAGGAAGAGACACATGGCATAAGGGCTTTGGGGATGCCAGCCATATTTTCCCTCTGGGTCTGCACAGTGATTACATAATTGTACACTAGTTACTCAGGATACTGCATCTACATGTTATACGTTCTTTTCTTTGTTTCATGACCTCAAAAGTTAATGAAATGCAAATATGCATATAGTTTTTAAAAACAGACATATATGTATTGCAAGACCCTGATTGGACTAATTTTTTCAGACACTGCATGGGACCAAATCAGAGCCAATCAAACACAAGTGCATCTTTTGATGAGAATTAGAGAAAAGAGACTTTTGCCCTTTTTCAGTGCCCTTTCCTACTCCAGAATAATTGGGACTTCCTATGGTGGCATTTCTTCCTCCACTGGCTGGTCTAGTTTAATCTAATCTAGTGTGGGCCAACCTGCTGCTGCTGCTGCTAAGTCGCTTCAGTCGTGTCCGACTCTGTGAGACCCCATAGACGGCAGCCCACCAGGCTCCCCTATCCCTGGGATTCTCGAGGCAAGAACACTGGAGTGGGTTGCCATTTCCTTCTCCAATGCATGAAAGTGAAAAGTGAAAGTGAAGTTGCTCAGTCGTGTCCGACTCTTAGTGATCCCATGGACTGGAGCCCACCAGACTCCTCCGTCCATGGGATTTTCCAGGCAAGAACGCTGGAGTGGGGTGCCATTGCCTTCTCCAGGGCCAACCTAATGGGCTTAATATAAAAGCAATCAATTGAACATCCATCTACTTTGTTCCCAATTTCTGGTCAGCTTTGTGGGAGATATAATACAAGGGAAAGATAAAGTCCTTTTTGTTCAATGATCTGACAACCTAATTTTGGAAACAATAAAAATACATGAAATGAGCTATAGAGGTTGCGCAGGACCGAAAGGTAGCTACACACCTGTTAAAGGAAGCAAATTTAGGAGCTTGCAAAATTCTGTCAGCCCCGATCTTCTCAAATTCCTTCACAGCCAGCCTACCAGGAAAGGGGTGTGCTTGTCATCAAGACACAGATGCCTTAACATGTGCAAATTCAAATTTACTTGAAAGTGGTACAAAAAGGGAAATATTGGAAATCAGAGTCTTGTGTCAAATAGAAATGAGTATAAACATTCACCAAAAGATAGTAATATATGCTAGACCACTTACATGAAGTACTTAGAGGAATCAAAATCACTCAGGGGCATAAAATAGAATGATGGCTGCTAGGGGCTGGAGGGGGAATGGAGAATTCATAGCATAGAATTTCAGTATTATATGATGAAAAAATCTATGGAGATGGATGGTAGTGATGGTTGCACAAAATTATGTATTTATTAACTACTGAACTACATGCTACCTGGTCAAGATGATGGGCGTTAATTACACTTATTGTGGTAATCATTTTGCAATAAATACAAATATTGGATCATTATGTTGCCCATCTGAAACTATAATGCTATATGTCAATTACATCTTAATTTTGAGAAATGGTTAAGGTGGTAAATTTTATATGTATTTTACCACAATAAAAAATATTGGGAAAAAAATAGCTACTAGGAAGTTCAGAGAAGTACTGTTTATAATACTCGCCCCCAAATGGCCAACAACTGTAGAATGGATAAATTGTTGTATAGTTACACAGTGGAATTCCTTACAGTAAATAGAATAAACAAACTATTGTTGCTACTGTGAAACATGATGTTTAATGAGAGAAGCTAGATACGAAAGAGTACATATTATATGATTTCATTTATTTTAAGTGTAATATGCTGCTGCTGCTGCTAAGTCGCTTCAGTCGTGTCCAACTCTGTGTGACCCCATAGATGACAGCCTACTAGGCTCCCCTGTCCCTGGGATTCTCCAGGCAAGAACACTGGAGTGGGTTGCCATTTCCTTCTCCAATATATGAAAGTGAAAAGTGAAAGTGAAGTCGCTCAGTCATGCCTGACTTTTAGCGACCCCATGGACTGCAGACTACCAGGCTCCTCCATCCATGGGATTTTCCAGGCAAGAGTACTGGAGTGGGGTGCCATTGCCTTCTCCAAGTGTAATATAAAAATAGGCAAAAACTAACTTGGCTCTTTTACAAGTGGGGCTGGTGTGCACCCTGGTGGGAGTAGGGGAGGTGAGGCGCTGGAGGAGGGAGGAGGGCTCTAGGATACTGGCTGTATTTGGTTCTCAGTCTGGGTATTGGATGTTGGCCTGAAAATTCAACGGGCTGTACACTGATGTCCACTTTGTAGGATGTCAATTACACCTCAAGAAAAGTTAATACAGTAAGAAACTTTAAAATAAAAAATTAGTTCCTATATAACCCCTACTTTATTTTACAGATGTGGAAATTGAGGCTCAGAAAGATTAAATGAAGTCACACGGTCACATGGTTGTCAAGAAACAGAAATGAAAATGACCAAGGTGTGGGGACTGCAAGTTTTGCTCACTTTCGCCTATACCTCAGAGTAATTGCTTGTTGTTTCCCGAGGAGAGTTCACAAGTTTCAGTTTGTGCTGTTTTTCAAGGGCAGAGTGGGAGTGCGGAATGCGAACCGGGGCAGAGGAAGCAGACTCCCAAGCAATACACGCAAAGCACCTAGCCTAGAGCCTGGCGCATGGAAGAACCTTTATAAATGCTGTGTCCTCCCCCCCTACCCCTTGCCTTTGCAGGGTAATGAAATGGAGAGAATGTCGAGGAGAGCTGGTGGCGCTGGAGCGGACAGTGCTCACCTCAGGACAAAGTGACCAGACTGGAGCCTGTCCCTGTCCATGGGAGAACCAAGCTCTGCTGCAGGTGGGTATGTGGAAGGAGGGCTTCAGAGTTAGGCTCAAATTCCCTGCTGTTTGTAGGGCAAGTGAGAAGTAAGATCAGGAAGCGGGGGTAGAGACCCAGTTTGGGAAGGGGAATTCATGTCATCTGAGCAGGGCAGAATGAATGCATTGACTCCTGCTTGGACACAAGACGACCATGCACTCTGAGGTCCTCAGCACTCTTAGAAACCTGTGTTTCTAAGGTCTGGAAACCAGTATCGTGCCTTTAGTGATTCCCAGGTGGCTCAGAGTTAAAGAATCTGCCTGCCAATGGAGGAGACAGGGGAGACGCCGGTTCAATCCCTGGGTCAGGAAGATCCACCTGGAGGAGAAAATGGCAACCCACTCCAGTATTCTTGTGGGAAAATCCCATAGACAGAGGAGCACGGTGGGCTACAGACCGTGGGATCGCTAAGAGCCGAACACAATTGAGCGCCCGCGCAAACACACACACGAATACGCTCAGGCACACACGCACACATTGTTCCTTTAGCCAGAGGGGCAGCAAAGGTTTTCCCTCGAAGCGTCCCTACCAGTCATGGATTTCACATCATGACAGCGCCACCTAGTGGCTTCTTGTGGAAGTCCATCCCGCCCCCCTCACTATTGGCTCTGGGAGTGAGGGGAGGAGTTTGGAAAGGTTCCAAACACTGCCCTTTACACACGGCTTCCAGGAGTCCCTGATCGCTACGCTGCCAGTTCTGAACAACTCAGCCCTTAATCACATCCTGTCCTGAGTTGCCCTCTGTTTCATGTGTAATCATTTAAAATCATTTTGTCTATTCAATTAGACTAAGGTTTTGAGGCTAGGGCTATTTGAATCAGATCGCTTTAGATTTGGATGGGAACTTAGTATCCTCTCATCTGACCCACACGTTTTTCAGACAGGAAAGGAAGATGTTTGAGGGGTGAAGGGAATTGCCCAGCAACTTAAAAATGAGGTTTGGACCAGAGCCCGGAGGTCTGAAGACTCCCAGATCAGAAAGTACTACGGTGTTTCTTTGTTTCACCCTTAGGGCTCGCATACAGTAGGCACCTGGCGCAAATAGGTGCTCCACAGATCCTGCCTGCCTGACTGTTGTTCTCACAACCCTATTTGAAAAACGAAGTGAGTTTTCAGTTGTCATCTGGGCCAGCGCCCAGTTTTGTGCTTCTTGGGAGTTCTGATCAATTAAAGTGGTCACCCTACCTGTAGCAAGACACTGCCTTGTCTGTATAAGGCACACAGTGTAGGTTCAAGGGAAAAGCAGATGAAGAGGAGACACACACTTTAAAGCAGACGTCCCAATCCCACATCCATTCAGACCACACAGGTTCGTGGGTTCTAACTCAAGGCTTCCCAGACTTTGATGCGCATCCAAAATCTCCCAGGAATCTTGTTAAAACACATACTCTGATTCTGTAGGTCTAGAGTGGAAGCCAAGATTCTGCATTTCTACCAAGACCCTGGATGTTGTTGATGCTGCCCTTTGAGGAGCAAGGAGCAAGGATGCTCTGGACCCCTATCTGGTCCAGGGTGTCTTAGAGTGCCAGAAGCCCATATTGAGCCTCTCCTTCCACTCAGCCCTGATGCAGTCCCTCAGACTTCAGACCTTGACTTCAAGGAAAAAGGAAAGGGCTGAAGCAACTGTGAGCACCGGGACCCCTGGGTGCGTTGTTTCAAGTTCCTTTCCTATCCCATGGCCCACTCCTCCCAAAGACCCTGCCTTCAGACAATCTGAAGAGGAAGGCAAGGTTGAACCACAGCAAGACATTGAACAGGAAGCTGGGGGTGGACCTGCTGTTGACATGCCCCACGGTTTTCCTGAGGATCAGGCCTGCTTGGTTGCCACTTTATGTCTGGGTGCTATGGCATCCCTGGAAGCCACAGAGTTCTCTTTTTAATATAGAAGATACTTTCATTTACATAGTTTAATTATAAACTATATTATAGATTACACATATTTTCATTTTTAGTATTCTTTTGCTACCACTAAACACACTCCAAAAAATTCATTAATGTTAAAGAAAGAAAGGAAATTAGAATTTACTGAGCTACTATTAATGCTCTATACTATTAATACCAATACTGTGGTGAATATTTTCATGCACATTATTTCACTCCTCACAATGCCCCTGTTTGCATAGGTGTTATCACTCTATCTTACAGATGAGGACACTGAAGCTCAAGGAGGTTGGATAACTTATCCAGGACCACCTAGCAGTGATAGGAGCCCAGATAAATTTGATTGAAAAGTTTCTTTTTATTATAATGATAGTAAATACTAATATTTGCATTGTGTTAAACCATGGACCAGACACTACTCTAAGCACATACATTAACTCCTACAATCTTCACATCAACTTATGAGGCACGTAACTATAATTACTCCCATTTTACAGATGAAGAAAGGGAGGCACAGATAGGCCAAATTTCTTGCCCAAGTTCATACAGCTAATAAGTGATGGTGCCGGGATATCAATTCAGGCAGCCTGACTCCAGAGTAGTACTCTCAAATAATGCTGCTTATTGCCTGTCAGTTTCCTATCAATTTCTTAAATCTCACAATTGAGTGGAAGTCACAGCCCCCATTGTTAAGTTGCCCTTTTATTATTCAGTGTATACTGTACTGTCTGGAAAAATTCCCACTTACCACACTAATAAGGACCAACATATTTTTTTCAACTAGGATTGTCTAGGGCTTTGGACCCTCTTTGTATATGATGAAGGCTGGGATTTCCTTGGAGAACCCTTTTCCCTATTGGCTGGAAGTTGAAAGAGTCAGAGTTTGGGGAGTTATATGCTTCCCAGATGGCACTAGTGGTAAAGAACCCGCCTGCCAATGCAAGAGACAAGAGACTCAGATTCGACCCCTGGCTCTGGAAGATCCCCTGGAGGAGGGCATGGCAATCCACTCCAGTATTCTGCCTGGAGACTCCCATGGACAGATGAGACTGGTGGGCTATGGTCCATAGCGTTGCAAAGAGCTGGACACGACTGAAGCAGTTTCGCATGCATACTTCTCTCTTGATTTGGCATCCTATCCCACCTCGTCAAGCTGGCCTAAGACAGAGACAGGAGGATGAGGCTGCCGGCCTGCAGGAGTCCACTCTGTCGACACAGTAAACATCAGGTGTGTGCGCAGGACCCTTTCCCCACCGACAGGGAATATTTTGTCACTCTACTGTTTTTCAACTCATTTCCTATTTACCTATCACCCTCCCAAGTCTTGTTTTCCTACTCGCAGGAATTCAGATGGGGAAGGGAGCTTCGTATTTCTGAGTGCACAGAAGCTGTGACCTTATAGTCAGTCCTATCCCAGTTCTGCCTCTACCTGTGTGACTGTGAGCAGGTTATTTGAGCTTTTTTTCTAACTTTTGTTTCCTCACCTGTAGAGTGGAGATAATGAGAATCTGTCTCAAAGGTTTGCTGCACAGGAAAAGTGAATGTAAAGTGCTTTGCTTATCATAGGCCCATCAAGAGTATTTATTAATACAGTTTATAAATACATCCCTTCTGAGTGAATGAATGAGTTGAATGAATATAATGGAAGGTTAGTTGAGAAGTCTAGCCTGATGTCCCCCAGACCAGCAAACAGCTTCCTTAACTTCTTTAAACATGTACATTTAAAAATGTGTTATTTTGGGTGAGAACTGGGTAAAAAGAGAGCACTAAAGGTTGTTTGGGAGAGCTCCAAGGACAAACTTCTTCAACTTTATAGCTCTACTGGGGGTTAGGCTAACTCAGCAACTGGGGAGAGGACATGCCTCTCAAACCCTCCTATGTCTCCTCGCTGACTCAGCTCCAAATTCAAACCCAACCAGGGCTTCCCGCTGGAGACTTCCAGAATAACAGAATCCATTTCTTTGGCGAGGGAAGGGGAATAAAGAGGGGGGAAGGAGACCTTATTATATGGCTGCTTTCTATGAGCAGAGCTAATTAATTTCTTTTGTTGTCTCTTTTGGAAAGAAAAAAAGTTATTGAAGAAACTTAAGGCCCTCTGGTAATATGAGTGCACCGACAAATAAGACTGAAGGCTTTTTTGAAAAGAAGTAAAGTCTGAAAGCAGAAAACAGCTCTTCATGTCTCTGAGGAGATAACAAAGATTAAAATAAGATGGTTAGTTTTTTTATTGGTCTTTTTTTATGCTTGCTAATATCTAATGAATAGGGTATTTTCATAATGAACGTGTGTCTTGAAAACCAGTTTATTCTCCAAATCAAGATACATCTGGTTTACTCATTGTAACACCCTTGCTTTTTTTAAAAAAATGAGTTGTGTTTGCCTTGTAAAAATAAAATATATGCAATTAACAACACCCATATGCTCAATGCAATGAGCATACGACTAGTAAGTTTTAAAACCTCTGGGATGGGTTTCTAATGTGATTACAATAGGTCATAAAAGCGGGTGAGAGAAACTAGTTTTCCAGGTTAGAGTATCTACCATCTACTGGCATCTATGACACTTTGGAGTAAGACAGTAATCATCTAGGAAGAAATTACTACTGTTGACTCATCAATCCATGAACTTGCCACTAATTACAGTGCCTCAGTTTCCCTATTTTATAAAATGAAGTTGTCACCTGCCTGCCTCTCTGGAGTGTTTGGAAAACCCAAGGAGATAATAACCTGAGTGTTTTTAAAAAACAGAATACAAATGCTGAATAATAATAATAACAGGGAGTCTTTAATAACAGGAGTCCTTTAACAATACTCATCAAGGGTAATGACATTACTAACCAGTAGGAACAGGACTCTGTCTTGCTAACCATTAGTTTGTATCATGGGAAATTGGTGGGGGATTGGCTTCTCCTTCAGGTTGGTTTCGGCGCCTCCGGAGGCGGAGCCCTTAGGAAAGCTGGTCTCTCCAGCCAACACGAATGCCTTTAGAAAGACATCGTGCAAGCAGGTGAGCAAGGAGGGGACCGGCGCCTCAGAGTTCAACTCCTTGTCCACGGATTTAAAATCTTCCATTCCTAGGTGGTTGGGGGAAAGAAGGAACAGTACTTTTGAGACCTAAACAAGTTACAGGCGGGTGGCCACCCAATCCTGCCACAAGATGGCGACAATCCAGCTGGAAACACCTGCCCGGGCCGGCCGGGTGGGTTTCCAGGCGGGGAAGGGCTTCCTGCCTCAGACACAAAGAAGGGGTCCTTCGAGCCGGGAAAGGGGCGTTTGGGCGCTCGCAGAGCGGGGACTGGGAGTCTTTGCCGCGAGAAAGTATGCCCGGGGAAGTAGGGCGGCTACCTTCTTACTCTCATAGGTTTCAACTTTACAGGACTTGAAAAGCTCGAGGGGAATTTATGCAAAAAGCACCCGAGAAATTCCAGGTTTGACCCCCTCCCTCTGCCTAGAGGACTGTCCAGATGCTTCCCGTACCGGCGACATTCCCGGGATTCCGACAGGGGGAGCGGGTGCTTCCCCTGGCGGGGCGCGTTCGGCCTGGCCCGGGACCCGCTGGGAGAGAGGCTGGGGCCCGGCCCGCCCCGGCCCTGGAGCCCCGGTGCTTTGAGGCGTGAGACTTCAGACTTGAGCCCCCGAGAGGGATGCGCTTGTTGTTGTTGTTATTGTTTAGACGTGCTCCTAGGCTCCAAATCCGGGCAGCAGCCACAAAAGGCGCCCCCCCCCCCCCCCCCCCCCGCTTTCGCGGCACATTTTGCCTGGGAAAAGGTCTGCGGGGCTTCCGGGGGTTGACGGCGGGGGTTCTCTTTGTTTTCTTTTCTTTTGTTTTGTTTTGAATGCAAGGAACCGCCACACCCGCGTTTGTCTCAGTCGGGAGTAAACTTGCTTTGAAACGTAGAGCTGTTAGAAAACACACAGATTCCCATCTCCTAGTCGCCCTGAGGTACCCTATGCTGTGTATGGGGGCTGCCGAAACTGGACCTGGCCAGCCTGGCTTCCACTTCCAATCTTTAGCCTGACTGAGGGAGCCGCAGGCAGATCCCTGTTCCTCCAGTCCGGGTGTTGGCCAGCGCTGGGAAGCAGAAGGGGAAGCCCAGAACAATGGGGTCACTGGCCTCAATTGGCCATTTATCTGCCCACCCTTCTGGGGTCTGGGGTGAAAGAGAGCTTTGATTGAATTTGTGCCACAAACAATTGATTGCCTTATTTAAGCCTATTTACCTCGTTTAAACGGCAATGGCACCCCACTCCAATACTCTTGCCTGGAAAATCCCATGGACGGAGGAGTCTGGTAGGCTGCAGTCCATGGCGTTGCTAAGAGTCGGACAGGACTGAGCGACTTCACTTTCACTTTTCACTTTCATGCATTGGCTAAGGAAATGGCAACCCACTCCAGTGTTCTTGCCTGGAGAATCCCAGGGACAGGGGAGCCTGGTGGGCTGCCGTCTCTGGGGTCGCACAGAGTCGGACACGACAGAAGCAACTTAGCAGCAGTAGCAGCAGCAAACCAAGGTTGTGTACTCCTCTGTCCATAGAATTCTCCAGGCGAGACTCCAGGCAAGAATATTGGAGTGGGTAGTCATTCCCTTCTCCAAGAGATCTTCCAGACCCAGGGATCAAATCTGGGTTTCCTCTTGCATTTCAGGCAGATTCTTTACATTCTGAGCCGCCAGGGAAGCCCATTTAAGCCTTATACACTATTATTATCTTCATTTTACAGAGGAGGAAACCAAGGTTTAGAGATGTTGAGTGATTTGTTTGCCCAAGGCCACACAAGTCTTAAAGAGTGGGGCTGGGATTTGAATACAGATCCTTTCTGCTAAGCATCAGGTTGTAGTACCTCCTCCGGGTAGCTCCCACAGCAGCACTGGGAGACAACAGGGTCAAGTATGAAGACATACATGATGCTGTGATGGTGCTTACATCTTCTTGCCTTTAAATGTGTGCTGGGCTAGTCTGG
Source organism: Ovis canadensis (assembly GCF_042477335.2). Lineage (NCBI taxonomy): Eukaryota > Metazoa > Chordata > Mammalia > Artiodactyla > Bovidae > Ovis > Ovis canadensis. The sequence goes on along the minus strand of NC_091247.1, from coordinate 76,485,772 downwards.
CCTGTCTTCTTTCCTTCCTTCCACAATCGCTTGTGTGTGTCGCTTCGTCGCTCAGTCGTGTCTAACTCTTTACCCATGGACTGTAGCTCACCAGGCTTCTCTGTTCATGTGCTTCTCCAGGCAAGAATACTGGAGTTGGTTGCCATTTCCCTTCTCCAGGTAAATTCAGATAGTAAAGAATCCCGCAATGCGGGAGACCTGGGTTTGATCCCTGGGTTGGGAAGATCCCCTAGAGAAGGGAATGGCTACCCACTGCAGTATTCTTGCCTGGAGAATTCCATGGACGGAGGAGTCTGGCCGGCTACAGTCCATGGGTCGCAAAGAGCCGGACATAACTGAGGGACTTTCACTTTCACTTTCTTAAGGGGATTTTTCCAGACCCAAGGATTGAACCAAGGTCTCCTGCTGTGAAGGCAGATTCTTTACCTTCTGAGCCAGCAGGGACGCCCCTGCAATTGCTTACTGAGTGCATATTATACACCAAGGATTGCCTAGGCATTGAAATATCACAGGGAACAAGACAGATGACACTACGCAACCTTTGCTAAGTCCCTTAATGTTCTAGTTTTTAAGCTATTGTCTCTCACCCCAAACCATCTTCTATATGTGACTTTAAAATACTACAGCTGGGGACTCTGCAAACCACATTTCTTCTTTGCTGCTCCTTTCTGTTAAGCTCTGCCAATAGGGGTGCTGGAGGGAGATTCAAGGCAGGAGGGCAAGGAAGGCTTTCTGTTGGCTTGCTATCCCTATCGTTTTCACCCCAGCATCACTGGTAGGTTGTGGCCTCCATGTTCCCTTAGTATCTCTATACAGTTATCATTGTGCCTCAGCTGTATGCGCACCAAGGGTGCAGCCACCCATTTGCAGACTGAGCCTGGGCTCTGGGGACCCCTCCTCTGACATCCTAGGTTTTTATAATCCAGTCTTTTTCCTTTGTTTCCTGGTCCTGGGATGGTAACTGCTTAGTCCAGTTACTATCTCTGTTACATCATTGTTTCCTTTTCTCCCAGTCCTCTAGTAAATATTTAATAACCAATGCTCCAGGAAAACAAAAAGAAGCTTGATTTGTAATGTGTACTCATTTTTGTAATATAGGTCATTCACCACGTGTAATTTTTAACTGCCTACATGGCATTGCTGAATTTCACAAGTTGATGTGAACAGTTTGTGTACATAGATGCCTGCAACCAATCCCCTAAAACGAATTCTCTCTGTTGAAGGATCTAGTTTGCTTTCTCTTTTCATGACTGGGTCCTGACAACACTTAAGCTTCTGAGAATTTATTTGTTTTTACTATAAAATGGAACTACTACAATTTCTTCCACCTAACTGACAGAGTTTTGGGGATGATATGACATAACATATGAAACACTCTGCAAACTACTTTTTAAAATTGGGTACTCTACAATTTTGGGGCATTTCTGCTGGAAGGATATAAAGCTGAGATGATAAAACTGGGCAAAATATGTCAATGACAGCTCACAGGACAGCTCACAGAGGTGTTCCAAGTACCTTTAGAACTCAGGGTGACTTCAGACCGGGTATGGAGCCTAGTGACTCAGAATCAGAACTGTGGTCATGGCAGTAACTGGGCTGTGATATTACTATGTGTATTGATTGTTTTTCAAGGATTCTAGGACTGCATATTGTGCAAATCAAGAAAACACACAAAACCAAGGGACGAACAATTGATATCATTCAACTAATAGCACATATGTTGAGCAGCATCGAGCTTTTACACTTTGCACTACTCAGTTGTACAAAGGAAATAAAATTTCTTTATCTTTCCATAACTGATCTAATCTTGTCTTCAAATTTTCAACCCGTGAGTAATGAGAGAAGAAAATAATCTTTACATTTTCAAATCACCAGTATCTCCACTTATACCACTTAAATAATCTCTTTTGAAAGACTCTGAATTTGTAAAATGCTCAGTTCTAAATAGATAGCCAGCGGGAATTCGCTATTTGATTCAGGGAACCCAAATCTGGTGCCCTGTGACAACCTAGAAAGGTGGGATGGGCTGGGAAGTGGGAGGGATTTTCATGAAGGAGGGGACATATGTATACTTATGGCTGATTCATGTTGATATGTGGCAGAAACCAACATAATATCGTATTATCATAATAAAATAAAAAGATACCTATGTAGGTTAAAAAAAAGAGTTTGGCATAACTGAAAACAAATTAAAATTTTACTTTAAAGAAAAAAGTAAAGTCATAGGGAGTACTCAGAAGGAAAAAAAGCTCAGTTCTCTCCATTTCCTCTCCCACTCTCATTTAGGTTGCTGCTGCTGCATTTGGGGAAAGTGGGAGCTTACATGACTTCATGGCACCAGGAGAGAGGAGAACTCAGATCCACAGGTCTCCTGCTTCCTAGCCTGGGCTCTGGACTGGTCTTACCCAATTTTTTGTTACTCACTGGCACACACACATGGAGTCTGAGTTCTCAGATACTTCCTTCTGATTTGAAAAAGTACTACATACTGAGGTTTTTCCATCCTGACTCCAGATTGGCTATTCCATCAGACCTAAGCCCCTTTCTGGTACCTTACTAAGGCAGCTGGGAATTCCTATATCTTCTATATGCCACACACAGGCTATAGAGAACTGCCTCTGCTCTCCTGCCTTCTCTGAGACCACACCATCATTCTTCCCAGGCCGGATATAGAGAAGCCAAAGGCTGGGCTTCCAGAGGCCTGCAGCCTCTCCAAATCATGCCCTGGGAATGGAGTCACCAAATTCAATTAACTTGGGCTCCCCAGTGCCCAACCAGATGTCTCGACAGTCTCCTCACCTTGAAGTTCAGCCCGAAAGGAGGGACTGGAACTCTGGCACTGGCGTCTGACCATCTCCATCTCCCTCTGGATGTACTGTCCTTCCTTTCCCACACTTATACCTCTTTAGATTGAGTGATCCTCACCATAGCCTCCTGTCCTGGGGGCACCAGGCCTCATGAATAACGGCTAAAGGAGTATCTTCTCTACCTCGGTCTGGGTTGATGTTGAAGCCTCGGTAACTCTAAGATCTATGAGTTACAGAGGATGAAAATACATAGGTTTAGTACTCTCAAAATATTGTAGATGAATACTTCAGTATTCCCCATTATATATAAGTACTTCAAAGCAGTGATTGACAAAAGTAGAATACAGTAACAATTCTGACTAATGTTCTACTGATAGTATTTTCATAGCTAAAAAAAAAAAGATCCTTGGTTCCTCTGCTTGCTAAAGTCATGCATGCTTGTTATAAAACCAACAGAACAACCTAAAATACATTTCTAAGTGTACAGTGAGGGCAGGAGAGTTCCTTAGTTCTGGATTGGCCAGGGACCACTGCTCACAGAACAGCACAGCTTATAAGAGATTTCTCCTTTAGAAGGTGCCAGGGTCTAGGGGCATTGTCCTTACAACTGGAAATCTCTTTTTCTTTTGAGAGTTGGAAACTGGCAAGGATATTTTCCCGCGAGTTTGAGGGAGCTTGAGAATAACAGCTTGAGAATAAGAATATGACCCGGGAGCTGAACTAGAAGGTGGGATATATATGAGGTGTAGGGGATTCATGGATACAAAATTCAGTATAAATGTGTTTTTGGAACCAACCTGGATTGGATTTCCTACTGAGCTTCTGCTATATCTTTCTTTATGAGCACAAATGCATCCTAGTTTATTTGGGTGTATTTTACAGTGTTTGATGACATTTATAAAGTAGGGTAGGAGTGTTCCTTCTCAGTGACAATATTCTGGAAGTATGATGGGCTGATGGGTCCCAATATAATACAAATACTCTGATAAGTACCATATGCTTCTACTTCCATTCTCCCATTTTATCCTCTGAATAGCACCTTGCAGTATCTAACTCTGTGTATGTAACAGATGAGGCAGCAAGAAGTCCCCAATAGGTGAAATGATTGCCCCCAATCTCATAGAAGGTAGAAAATAGAACTGGGACCGCACCAATGTGCACAAGGAACATTGCACACCATCAACCCATCAGCCACTGCAGTCACCCCTGGCAGCATACCCTGAGGGGAACTCAGGATGAAGAAAAATAGCATACTAGCCTTAGACAGTTAAGATGTATATCAAAGGAATAATTTAGGTGAGCCCAGACTCTTGTATCTTCCCATACATAGAAAAGCATTGAAATCATAAACTTGAGATGTCTGTTTTTGTGTGTGTGACTAGCAGTAATCTTTTGATGTTTGACTACATTTTGTTCTTTTATTTTCCCAGCAAAAACTGCTTATCCTGGCTCCTTTCTTACCTTTTTGAACAGTCCCAAAGAGCTATCTGAGAGGTTATCTCCCAGACTATAGTCCTCTGTATGGTTGCAGAATAAAACATGACTCAACTTTTAGGCTGTGCAGTGCTTTGTTATTTTCAGTTAATACCTAGGACGCCCAATTCTCAGTCCAGGTCTTTTTCTCTACACCAGGTTGACCCCGTAAGGCAAATGAGGAAGAGCCAACTAACTTCCCTTCCGTCCCTTTTGGAGGCTGGGTGTTCCAGAGCAGAGCTGAGGTTTGCCAGCCTTTGTGCTGCTCTGCCCCAAAGTCAGGGAATTAGTGTAGAAGTCACAGTGACCAGATATCCAAGTTGGCTTTTTTGTGTTTTCCCCCATCCTTCTCTCCCACTTTACAGATGACACAGCTGAAACCCAAGGAGGCAGAGTGTAGATCAAAGAGGAACTTGAACAGGGGAACAGAAGAGGTTAGAGTACATGCTCAGTTTGGAGGGTCAGGGTTTAATTAGTGCAAGTGGAGATAGGGAGCAGAACCACCAATAACTAAAGACATCCCAGGATTCCTGGGCTCCAGGAATCAAAACCCTGAGGGTCAAAACCCAGGCAGCTCTCAGTAAATATTAAGTCAGTAATTTTGCATGTCCTCATTCCAGTCTGCCTTCACTATCTTCTGTCCCCTATCAAGCTTAGGGTTCTATTTCCTCCAAGGAGTAAAACTGCATTATATATAACATTTGTAATAAAGGCCTTGATAAGCTTTTAATAGCCAAAAAAAATGGATTAGTAATTACCATAAACTTTTTTTATTTCTTTTCAAATATTACTACCTTTGCAAAGTCTTTGGGGGGCAGTATGAGGGTACATATTAAAATATTTAAAATATCTAGTAGTAGAACACTACTCATAAGTCCATCCCTGGAGTCAATTATGAACTTAATAAGAGAAAAAAAGAGTGGGTTTCTCACAGCTGAATGAGATCTCTGTTTCTGTTCTATTCTATTCTGGACCAGCAACATTAGCATCACCTGAGAGCTGGTTAAAAAGTGCAAATTCCTGGGTCACAAACCTACTGAGTCAGATATTCTGGGGGTAGAGCCCAGCAATCTGTGCTTTGACAAGCCCTCCAAGTGTTTCTGCTGCACCCTCAAGACATTCTTAGTCTGGACTGTATACACATTTCCCCTGCTTTTGGGAAATAGAATGTTCCTATGAAACCTTTTGAAGCCAAGATAGTGTAAATCAAAGGAGCAATTACCTTAGGACACATCTTGCTCACAGATGAAAAAAATACACCAAGATAAAGCACAGATACTCACAGATGCAGTTCAAAGCTACGGCTTCAAAGCTTGAGGCTGAGATGCTGAATGTGGTTCCTGGGGAGGGGGCTTAGTGGTGCCATTCTCACTACTCAGGGTGAAACTCCATCTCTTTAACTGCTCCCTGTGAAACAAACGCTTAAGGCTATTTTAGCTTTTCACCATTTTCTGTAAAATCAAAAATCCTCTCTGGATTTTTGTTGTTAGCAAAAATAGGTACTAACATAGGTCATTCATAAAAATGAACTAGCATAAAGGGAAAGGGAACATAAAAAATTATGGGACACCCATGTTATTATCACTTGCGAATATTTTTAAAACCCTCATATCCAGTCCCTACCCAAGAACATCCAAATTAGAAATTCTGAGTGTGAGACCCAGGCTTGTGCATTTTTCCGCAGTTTCCCCACTGGTTCCAATGTGCAGACATGGTTGAAAATCACTGGCACAGAGATTTCTCCAGAACATGGTGCTATCACTTGTGACTGTTTTACTTATTTATTCCACACATAGTGAGCATCTACTCTATGAGAGACCCTATACTTCTTAACATACAAAGATGAATTGCCTTAAAGAAAAATATACAAACACATATTTCTTTGCAGCAGTGGGAGCTCCAGAGGATGGCTTGGGGAAGGGGTGGGCATAATCTTGTCTCTATCTCCTCCCTCTTCCATTCTTTGACACCAAATGCTGAGAAGAATGTGGAGCCACAGGAACTCTCATTCATTGCTGGTAGAAATGCAAAATGGTACAGCCCCTTTGGAAGATAGTGTGGTTCTTCCTTACAGAACTAAAAGTACTCTCACCATATAATGCAAAAACTCACACACATTGTTATGAAGGCATTATTCATAATTGCTAAAACTTGAAAGTAACTAAGATGTCTTTTAATGTACAAAAGGATAAATAAACTGTATGTACATCAATACAATGGACTATTATTCATTGACAAAAAGAACTGAGTTACTGATATTTCTCTATGGAAGATACACAAATGGACTGCAAACACATGAAAAGATATTCAACATCACTAATTATTAAGGAAATGCAAATCAAAACCATAATGAGATATCACCTCACACCCATTAGGATGTTACCATTTAAATTAAAAAAACAGAAAATAACAAGTGTTGATGAGGATGTGAAGAAATTGGAACCCTTGTGCACTATTGGTAAGAATGCAAAATAGTGCAACTGCTATAGAAGTTCCTCAAGAAATTAAAGATAACATTACCATATGACCCAACAGTTACACTGTTAGGTATACTACTACTACTACTACTACTAAGTAGCTTCAGTCGTTTCCAACTCTGTGTGACCCCATAGACGGCAGCCCACCAGGCTCCACCGTCCCTGGGATTCTCCAGGCAAGAACACTGGACTGGGTTGCCATTTCCTTCTCCAACGCATGAAAGTGAAAAGTCAAAGTGAAGTCGCTCAGTCGTCTCCGACTCGTAGCGACCCCATGGACTATAGCCCACCAGGCTCCTCCATCCATGGGATTTTCCAGGCAAGAGTACTGGAGTGGGGTGCCATTGCCTTCTCCACACTGTTAGGTATATATCCCCCAAATTGAAAGTAAGATATCAAAGAAATATTTACACCCATGTTCATCACAAGTATTGTTCACAATTGCAAAAAAGTGGAAGCAACCCAAGTGTCCACTGATGGATGAATGGATAAACAAAATGTTGTATATACATCCAATGGAATATTAGTCAGTATTCAGTATTACCATTAAAAAGGAAAGAAATTTTAACACATGCTACAACATGCCCAAACTTTAAGGACATTATACTAAGTGAAGTAAGTCACTCACAGAAATACAAATACTATAGGATTCTACTTATATGGGGCACTTAGAGTTGTCAGGTTCAGAGACAGAAAGTAGAATGGTCATTGTGAGGGGCTAGAAGAAGGGAAACATGAGTTGTTTAACAGTTGCAGAGTCTCAGTTTTGCAAGACGAAAAGTGTTCTGGAGATTGATCACACACCATTGTAAATGTACTTTATGCTACTGAACTGTACACCCCAAGGTTGTTAGGATAATAAATTTTGTGTTTTTGTTTGTATGTGTGGTTTTTCCTTTTTTCTCAGCTGTGCTGCACTGCTTGGGGAATCTTAGTTCCCTGACTAGGATTTGAACCCATGCTCCCTGTGGTGGAAGCATGGAGCCCTAACCATACTGACTAACAGAGAATCTTCCATGGTTGTGTATTTTAACACAATTTTTAAATATTAGCAGCAGTGGCCAAGATGGTGGATACATCAAGGATCATAAGCCTCTAGGCTTAGGCTGACAGAAGTATAATTCATTAACCACACCATTTGTTATTTAGGTTTTTTATATCCATGGACCATTTTTGCTGGCTTCTGGATTTGCCTAGGGTGACAAGAATAGGATCATCTATAATTGTCAATGTTAAAGCAGAAAGCCTTTTGAAAGAGTTAAAACAGAGAAGCTGACATGGGCCATATAACAAGAGAGGACTTGCACAAATGTGATAGAATTGGTGAAAGGCCATAGACTGAAATTCCAGAGGAAAAGTGGGACTCCAAACTCCACAGCTGGGGAGTATATCCATGATGAGATAAGCCAAAGTACAGAGGTGATATGGATCGGGAAGAGAGAGTAACAGGCCATCTTGCGGGAATGTGAATTTGGAGAGTAAAATTTGTCAGTCTCCTTCTCACTGGCAGAACCAAAATTGAACTTTTGCCTGAAATATGATCTCCTCCACACCAGGGCCCTGCTTATTCTTCAGTCTCATTTCCCCTCCCCCCATACACTTGCCTTCGATATTAAGGAACTTGAAATGCTCCAACATGTATTTGTTCATTCCACAAACATAAATGCCTACTATGTGCCAGGCCCTGTGCTAGAAGGCTTCTCTGGGAGCTCAGTGGTAAAGAATCTGGCTGCCAGTGGAGGAGACACAAGAGATGCGGGTTTGATCCCTGGGTCGGGAAGATCCCTGGAAAAGGAAATGGCAACCCACTCCAGTATTCTTGCCTGGGAAATCCCATGGACAGAGGAGCCTGACAGGCTACAGTTCATGAGGTCAAGAAGGGTCGGACACAACTGAGCAATGGAGCACACAGAAACATACTGTGCTAGAAGGTAAGGGTACAAGCCTTCATGCAGCCTATTATCTAATGAGAGAGGTAAGCAAGTAAGTAAACAGGCAATTATAATGTAGTATGGAAAAACATCTATTTCTGCTTTATTGGCTGTGCCAAAGCCTTTGACTGTGTGGATCACAATAAACTGGGGAAAATTCTGAAAAAGATGGGAATATCAGACCACCTGACCTGCCTCTTGAGAAACCTATATGCAGGTCAGTAAGCAACAGTTAGAACTGGACATGGAACAACAGACTGGTTCCAAATAGGAAAAAGAGTACATCAAGGCTGTACCTGCTTATTTAACTTATATACAGAGTACATCATGAGAAACGCTGGGCTGGAAGAAGCATAAGCTGGAACCAAGATTGCTGGGAGAAATATCAATAACCTCAGATATACAGATGATACCACCCTTATGGCAGAAAGTGAAGAGGAACTAAAAAGCCTCTTGATCAAAGTGAAAGAAGAGACTGAAAAAGTTGGCTTAAAGCTCAACATTCAGAAAATGAAGATCATGGCATCTGGTCCCATCACTTCATGGCAAATAGATGGGGAAACAGTGTCAGACTTTATTTTGGGGGCTCCAAAATCACTGCAGATGGTGACTGCAGCCATGAAATTAAAAGACGCTTACTCCTTGGAAGGAAAGTTATGACCAACCTAGATAGCGTGTTAAAAAGCAGAGATACTTCTTTGCCAACCAAGGTCCATCTAGTCAAGGCTATGGTTTTTCCAGTAGTCATGTATGGATGTGAGAGTTGGACTGTGAAGAAAGCTGAATGCCAAAGAATTGATGCTTTTGAACTGTGGTGTTGGAGAATACTCTTGAGAGTCCCTTGGACTGCAAGGAGATCCAACCAGTCCATTCTAAAGGAGACCAGCCCTGGGTGTTCTTTGGAAGGAATGATGCTAAAGCTGAAACTCCAGTACTTTGGCCACCTCATGGGAAAAGTTGACTCATTGGAAAATACTCTGATACCAGGAGGGATTGGGGGCAGGAGGAGAAGGGGACGACAGAGGATGAGATGGCTGGATGGCATCACGGACTCGATGGACGTGAGTCTGAGTGAACTCCGGGAGATGGTGATGGACAGGGAGGCCTGGCATGCTGCGATTCATGGGGTCGCAAAGAGTCGGATACGGCTGAGCGACTGAACTGAACTGATGGTACTATTATGGAGCGAACAGGATGTAAGGGTCTAGGAAGACTTCCATAGGGGAGACTAGAGCTAAGACTTGAATGATGAGTTAGAGTTAACCACCTACCTCTAAGAAGAGGGTAGGGAGGTTGTAAGGAGAAGAGAGATGGGGCAATGGGAGCAGTACATGCAAAGGCACGGAAGACTGAGAGAGCGTGTACTTTGGAGGAACTGAAAGTAGTTTTCTGTGATTGGAGGCTGTGAATGAAGAGAGCTGAGGCTGCTGCAGAACAAGCAGGGGCAAATCACGCAGGGCCATGTAAATGTTAAAGTTGTCTGGGACTTAACCCTAGGAAAATGGGAACATGGGAAGCAAGGAATAGTGCATCCAATTTTTGTTTTAGAGAGATCATTCTGTCTTTAAAGCAGAGAGTGATTTGGGGTTACTGGGGAGAATGAAGGCAACACTGGAAGTAGATGACCAAGTTGCAGAGAAACAGTGTGACCTAAACTAACCTAGAGGCAGTAGAAACAGGATTCTGGAGCCTGCCCTGAAGATCTGCATTCAGCAGGCCAATGGTGGGGTCCAAGCTCATCATCTGTGGGGCCCAATACAAAATGAAAATATAGGCCCCTCTTGTTTATAAAACAGGAAAATGATTTTTTTTTTCTTTCATGCTTACTCATCTGTCTCTGTGTTTTCAGTTGTAGTTTAATGTTTCACTCCGTTAGGCATGAGGATACTTGCTGGGCAGTTGCAGGCCTCATAATGCCTCAAATACTGGAGCCCTGCACCTGAAAAGTGCTTAAAATAGTTCCTTACCAGGAAAATGCAAATTAAGGCCACCATAAGATACAACTACTCACTCAGCAGAATGACTTAAATTTGAAAGAAGATCTACAGATGGCCAACGGGCACATGAAAGGATACTCACCAGTGCTAATTATTAAAGAAATGCAAATCAAAACTACAGTGAGGTATCACCTCACATCTGTCAGAATGGCCATCATAAAAAAATCTACAAGTAATAAATGCTAGAGAGGGTGTGGAGAAAAGAGAACTCTCCCACACTTTTGGTGGGAATGTAGATTAGTGCAGCCACTACAGAGAACCATATGGAGGTTCCTTAAAAAACTAAAAACAGAGGAAAATTGTGTTAGGATGCAAGTGGAGGTTGGAGTGATACAAGGTCAGGAGCCAAGGAATATGGGAAGCCTCTAGAAGCTGGAAAAGGCTGGGAAAAGCACTCTCCCCAAAAGAACAAGCCTTCAGTTTTCACTGGGTAAGGCTCATTTTGGACTCTGACCTCCAGAACTCTGCTGTAGAATCCTTACCTTGCATCTGTGATGAAATGTTCTGAGACGGGCTATAAACCTTCAAGAATTAAACCTTAAATGGAATGATGATATCGACTCTCCTGACTTCAATTAACTATGAATTAGACTTTGCCCCAATTCTATGCTAAATTTTCTGCTGTTCAAGCCACCTCATGGATATGTATGTCCCCTTAGCTTAAAATTTTCCCAATTTTGCTATTTGTGGAGACACTGCTTTGGGAAAGATCCCCAGTGCTCTCCTTACTTTCTGCAAGTAATATTAAATCCTTCTTTGTCCCAGAAAAAAAGAAAAGCTAAGCTAAAAAGAGAGTTGCATATAATCCAGAAATGCCACTCCTGGGCACATATCCAGAACAGATCAAAACTGTAGTTTGAAAAGATACTGTTTTCCAGTATTCATAGCAGCACTATTTACAACAGCCAAACGTGGAAAAACCCTGTGTCCATCAACAAATGAATGGATAAGGAAGATGTGGTATATATAATATATACTTATTATATATTATATATAATGGAATATTACTCAACCACAGAAAATAATGAAATAATGCCATTTGCAGCAACATGGATGGATCTAAAGAGCATCGCATTAAGTGAAGTAAGCCAGAGAAAGACAAATACCATGTGTTATCACTTATATGTGGAATCTAAAATATGACACAAATAAACTTATTTAAAAAACAGAAACAGACTCATAGACATAGGAAGCAAATTTACTGTTACCAAAGGGAAAAGTTGAGGTGAGGGGTTGTGACAGATAAATTAGGAGTTTGGGATTAACAGATCACACAGTACTACTAATATATATATAATAGAAAAACAACAGGGACGTACTGTATAGCACAAGAACTATATTCAATATCTTATAATAATCTATAACAAAAAATAATCTGAAGAATATATATCTATATAAATCACTTTGCTATATACCTTAAACTACCACAACATTGTAAACCAACTATACTTCAATTAAAAGAAAAAAAAAAAAAACTAAGCATACCAAGAGTTACCAAGGATGTATTTAGATGTAAATAGACTCAATCATTTTGGGAATGTTGACAGTAACTACCAAACATAAACCTACTTTATGATTCAGGAATTCAGCTCTATATAATTGCACATGCTCATCAACAGAAATGTATAAGAATATCCACAAATCTTTATTCACAAAAGATAAAACCTGAAACTCTCAAATGTTCATCAAAAAGATAATGGATAACAATATATATATATGGAGATATATATTATATATATAATATGGATATGCAGTATATATGTGTATATATATAATAGTGTAGGGAACAATGTATGTGATATATATGGATAAGTAGAATATGGAATATCCATAGAGTAATATACAGCTAAAAATAAATGAACCAGTCATAAAATATTATGGATAAGTATAATATGGAATATCCATAGAGTAATATACAGCTAAAAATAAATGAACCAGTCATAAAATATTATTTATGGATGATTCTCACAGATATTACATTAAGCAAAAGAAACCAGATAAGAAAAGTTCACACTGTATTTCATTTATATGAAGTTTAAGCACAAGCAAAACTAACTGATGATAATAGAAATCAGAATAGTGTTTACTTTGGAGGGGTATAGACTGGAAAGGGGCCTAAAGGAAGCTTCCAAACTTGAAAATATTCTATATTTTGGTCTGGTAGGTGGTTATGAATATACACACATAAAAGTAAAAATCCTTCAAGCTGGACATTTAACATTTGTATTCTTTATTGCATATAAATTATACCTTAAAGATAAATAAAAGAAGATAACCTACTGCTCAAAACAGTTGGAAGTGCTTCAACCCTTGAAGGAAAATAAATACCAAACGAATATTCAATATGGGTTAAATTAGATGCCCACATTGCTAAATCGAGGCTTCTCTGATGCCTCAGACAGTAAAGAATCTGCCTGCAATGCAGGAGACCTGGGTTAGATCCCTGGGTCGGGAAGATCCCCTGGAGAAAGAAATGGCAACCCACTCCAATATTCTTGCCTGGAGAATTCCACGGACAGAGGAGCCTGGTGGGTTACAGTCCATGGGGTCACAAACAGTCAGACACCACTGAGTGACTAACACTAACTAATTGCTAAATCTCAGTGGTTATTGATAATGTGGCATCACAGGGTAATATCCAGGTCCTATGGACTCAGGAGGTTGGGTAACAAGAATTTGCTTGAACTCACTTGCTGTATGACACCCCAAATTCTGTCTCCTCCTTCCAGCAGAAGGTGGGATAGGGTAAAGGTCTTTCCCAGACACCAAAATGTTTCCCAGAAGCAGTTATAATACTCTCCCACAATTTCCCTTCTTCCCAGATTTGAGGACCAGAAGAGTGTCTAAAGAGGCATGGGATTAGGGGATTCTGAATGTGAACATGTTAGAATTTAGCTCTGGGAGCCATTTTCATGATGGGCAAGTGCCACTGGTCATCTCTGGGCTTCTTTAGCTCAAGTCCCCAAATATGTGCTAGAAAGCTGATGGCAGCTATGAGCCTCTGATCAGAAAGATTTGTTAAACGTAAGAACTGATTTGGGAGCTTCCCTGATAGCTCAGTGGTAAAGAATCTGCCTGCAATGCAGAAGACCTGGGTTGTATCCCTGGGTTGGGAAGATCCCCTGGAGGAGGGCATGGCAACCCGCTCCAGTATTTTTGACTGGAAAATTCCATGGACAGAGAAGCCTGGTGGACTGTAGTCCACGGGGTCACAAAAAGTCAGAGACAACTGAGCAACTAAGCACATGAAGTGATTCCAAGAGTTAAGTGAAACAAATAAAGAAACATCAATCCATAGTTAGAGAAGACACTGAGAGTTAAATTTCCCTTACGTTTCATTTTGCCTTCTGTCTTTATAGACCACCGGGGCTTTTATGACTGGAATTGAGAGTTGGAATGAAGAAAGAGGACAATGGAGAGATCCTGTTACTGTTTCCCTTTCTGCTTAACTGAAACCCAGATGTTTTCTATGGTCCAGAGATGACCACTCGATCTCTGTTCTAAAAATTAAATTCTATACTTTCAAGGAAAAGTGGAGAATTATGAGGATCCATCATGAAATGTGTCTATTCCATATAGGGTATTTTAGGCAAGGATGGGATGGTTTACTGGCTGGTAAGATTTCTTAAGGATCCGTGGTGCTCTCCTCAGGGCAACAGGCTCACAGACTTGGTCTTGGCTTCCTCCTTGGACTGGACTGCTGAATTTTTGAGATCAAGTGGAATAACAAATTGTCACCAGGCTTAGACTGCTCACTCCTTTTAGGAGTGGAGGGTTGGTTCCAGCCAGCTAAGAAGTCTGGGTAGAGAATGTGAATGTTTCCTTTGAGAAGCAATATTAGCCTTAGGTTTGCTTCCAGCATGTGTTTTGGTTTCCTTCCCAGAGGTTTCAGTGAGGAATCACATGTCTCAGAGGTGAAAAAAAAAAAAAATGAGTTCTTAAAAATCACAGTAGATTGGAAACTATGTAGTTAGCTTTTTTTGCTATAAACGATTTTTTTTTAATTTCAAGTGTTTTTGTTTTTTCTCTCATTAAAAAAATATGTGGTTTTATATATACATACACACTGAAGGGTGGTGGTGGGGGGGAGGTGTTCAGAACAAGATGTTTCTCATTCCATTTGTTTCAAGCAATAACTCAAGAGGCTCTGGAGAAAATAAACCATACATAAATAGTAGAAAACAGACTGCATCTTGTTGCTATGGCAACGCCCTACTTATATCACATTAAGCTGATTCATGTCTTTTCCCACCTCACTGTTAATAAATTATAGTGGCTGATGAGAATTAAGCTGACTGGAAGAGTTGGCATGGGCAAGTTGCATATTAATTTGTTGTCCAATCCTGGAGAGCCCTTGTTTCTTTTTTTTTCCCCTAAGGAGAAAGCTGCCTTTTAGCTAACAATATATTTTTAAACATTATCTTTATTGTCTTTTTTTTCTCTAAAATCTATGTAAACAGGAGTCTCAGGTTAAGATAATGGTTGCTTCCTGGCTGTTCCCATAAGCCTTATGCCTCTTGTGGAAGGAGAAAATGCACACGTACAACAAAGCTGAGAAAGTTCCCTTGTTTCTTTTCCTGCTCTTTAATCTTCTTCACTTCTGTGTGCTTCGGGGTTTTCAACAATCCTATACTCTTTCTAGATGCTTTAATTCATACACACTCCCACATCCACACTCACACCAAAAGTAACAAAGTTAAAAGAGAAAAATCTAGGTTGATAGATAACAAATGGGGGAAATATTGGCAACACATATAACAGGTAATGGATTAATTTCATTAATATGCCAAAATATAAAACAACAAACAGACATCTTAAAAATTAAACATAAAGCTGAATCATAACAACAGATGAATGGACAGCCCACTAGAAAATGGGCAAAGGATATGAAAATCAGTTAATCACAAAAGAGAGACCAATAAATATATGAAAACCTGCTTAATTTCAATAATTATTAGAGACATTAAAATAGCAAAGATGTGCACATTTTCCTGTGTTAGATGAGGGAATATTGAAAAGCTCCATGACTTGGCAATGGATATGATGAGAGGAAACAGACCCTTTTAGACACTGTTTATAGTAGTATAATTTGGCATAACTTTCAGGGAAATAAATGTAGCTGCACTTATCATAATTTTAAATGGATTTGCTCTTTGACCCAGAAGTCCCATTTCAATGAATTTATTTATAAATATACTTACATAATAGATTAAAATGTTTTTACAACATTCATTGCAATATTGATTATTGTCGTTTAGTTGCTAAGTCATGTCTAACTCTTTTGTGACCCCATGGACTATAGCCTGCCAGGTTCCTTTTTCCATGGGATTTCCCAGGCAAGAATACTGGAGTGGGTTGCCATTTCCTTCTCCAGGGATCTTCCCAACCCAGGGATCAAACCCAGGTCTCCTGTATTGGCAGGCAGGTTCTTTACCACTGATCCATCAGGGAAGCCCAACATTGATTGTACTAGCAAACAAAAACAATGAAAAATCCCAACCTAGAGAGGACTTAAATGCCCATGAATAGATGACTGGTTAATAAAATTGATTAATCCATCCTACACAGCAGTTTAAAAAGGGAAAAATTTGCAGCTACAAGTGACAAGTTTTTGAACTATACATATAACATGATCTCATTTATGTTAATATATATGTATATACATGCTATTATGTATACAGAAAATTTCTGGAAAGGGTCACATAAGTAATCCTTGTTTCTGTGGAAAGGAAATAGACAATGAGAAGGCAGGAGATAAAAGGAGTCAGTAGTGAGTAGAGAGATTCAGAAGAATTGAGAAAAGTTAACTTTTGTTTTCTACTCTTTGGCACTGCTTAAATTTTTTAAAACATGAAGACATATTACCTTTATGATAAAAAGTCTTTAAATAGCACACACACATATGCACTATGTACATTTTCATACATAGATCATCTCTTTGTCGTTACGAAGAACTAGAAGATATACAAGATAGTTCTGCCCACAGTCTATAGTGAGGAAGACAAAAAATTAACAGAAAATACAAAGAATATCACACAATGGAATTGATCATGTACCAGTGGTATCCTAGAAAGTAAGAGGAGGAAAGTTACTGTGACTACAGTAAGTATAGAAGATAAAGGTAAGAGGATTTGGCAGCATCTGGGTACAGGACACCCCAAGATGTCACAATGAAGAGTGTTTGCTACTGAGAAGAGGGGCACTGGGCCAGTCTTAACAATGACTCACCCTCTGCAAGGCTCCTCCAGCTATAAGTGGTATAAGACTGTGATGAAAATTATACCTATCCTGCCTTTGGAAATTCCCAGCCTGCTGGCTGGTTTCTGTTAAGAAATGTCCAAGGTCCTGTAGTACAGAGAGGAACTGTTTCATAATTAGTGTTGACCTTATGTATCAGTCAAGAACCCAACTTCATGTTGTGTTAATTCCTACTATTGTACCTAGTGCCTGAAACTCTGCACTAGTGGGAATTTCCTTTGGTTACTTTTACCTTCCTGGAGAAGCTAAAATAATGATCAGGAACATAGACTGTAGAGCTGAACTAGATATAAATCCTGGGTGCATTAACTGCTAGCTGTGTGTCCTTGGGAAAATCACCTAAACTCTCTGTGTCATGGTTTCCACTTCTGTCAAATGGGATTAATTAGTATCAACAACATCATAGAGCTGTCTGAGGATCAACTGACCCTCAAAGGCTGAGTCACATACAAAGCAGGAAGAACACACAGTAGTTATTCACAATATTACTCATTCTCACCAGTGATAACAAGAATGTCCTAACAACAGGTTTCAAGAAAGAAAAAAAGAATCATACACAGCACACTGGGAATAAGAAAATAATGATAGTGAAGAAGAAAAGGAATGATGTCCACAAAATTAATTTACACTTAGAATGTGTTGCGGACATTATAAAGGCATTTCTAGACATGCAAAGCCTCAGAACTTTTCACTCTCAAGTGGTCTTTCGCAGGAAGCTGCTGGTATATATGTTTCATCAAAAAGAAGGCCTGGGACTTCCCTGGCAGTCCAGTGGCTAAGATTCTTCATTCTCAATGCAAGGGGCCCAGGTTCAGTCTCTGGTCAGGGATCTAGATCCCAAATGCTGCAACTAAGAGTAAGCATGCTGCAACTCAAGATCCCAGACTTCCCAGGTGGTTTAGTGGTAAGTAAACCACCCCCCCCCTCAATGCAGGAACTGCAGGAGACTGGGGTTCAAGCCCTGGGTTGAGAAGATGCCCTGGAAGAGAAAATGGCAACCCATTCCGGTATTCTTACTGGGCTAATCCCATGGACAGAGGAACCTGGCGGGCTACAGTCCCGGGGGGGGTCACAAAGAGTTGGATATGACTGAGTGACTGTGCATGAAGATACACTTGAAGTAAAGATTCCACATGACACAAGGAAGATGGAAAATTCCATGTGCTGCCACTAAGACCTGGTGCAACCAAATACATAAATAAAAATAAATATATATATTTAAAAAATAGAAAAGAGGGACTAAATCAAGAAGAAGCCATGGAAACATGAAGCATAGCACTCAGAGCAGGAAAGAAGTAAAGGAATTCCCAGGTTGAGAGCTATACTGCCAGCCAGTAGGACACCAGAGCCTATGGCAGGGGAGACATAGAAAGGAGGTTATCTAACAGGTTAAACTGTGTGGAAAATTGTGCTGAAAGGCCTTCTACAGAGCTACTGGGGTATATTGGGAGACCTAGCAGTAGGTTCAGGGAAAACAAAGCAAAAGACAGTCAATGAATAGTAAAGAAAATCAAAGTATCTTGCAAGAAAGGAAATGTAATAAGAGTATGCCACTCATGACACCACCCTTATGGCAGAAAGTGAAGAGGAACTAAAAAGCCTCTTGATGAAAGTGAAAGAGGAGAGTGAAAAAGTTGGCTTAAAGCTCAACATTCAGAAAACGAAGATCATGGCATCTGGTCCCATCACTTCATGGCAAATAGATAGGGAAACAGTAGAACAGTGTCAGACTTTTATTTTTTGGGGCTCCAAAATCACTGCAGATGGTGACTGCAGCCATGAAATTAAAAGACGCTTACTCCCTGGAAGAAAAGTTATGACCAACCTAGATAGTATATTCAAAAGCAGAGACATTACTTTGCCAACTAAGGTCCGTCTAGTCAAGGCTATGGTTTTTCCCGTGGTCATGTATGGATGTGAGAGTTGAACTGTGAAGAAGGCTGACCGCCGAAGAATTGATGCGTTTGAACTGTGGTGTTGGAGAAGACTCTTGAGAGTCCCTAGGACTGCAAGGAGATCCAACCAGTCCATTCTGAAGGAGATCAACCCTGGGATTTCTTTGGAAGGAATGATGCTAAAGCTGAAGCTCCAGTACTTTGGCCACCTCATGCAAAGAGTTGACTCATTGGAAAAGACTCTGGTGCTGGGAGGGATTGGAGGCAGGAGGAGAAGGGGACGACCGAGGATGAGATGGCTGGATGGCATCACGGACTCGATGGGCGTGAGTCTGAGTGAACTCCGGGAGTTGGTGATGGACAGGGAGGCCTGGCATGCTGCAATTCACGGGGTCGCAAAGAGTCGGACACGACTGAGTGACTGAACTGAACTGAACTCATTTCAGCAGTGTGCAAGATTTATTTAGCACAAAAATGAGTGTGGATTTTTTTTTAAAGATGTAACTCTTTTAAGAGAATGGGTAAAAGAATAGAAAGTGTTTGAAAGTTAAAATCTTCAGCTACCAATATAGGAAAACAATGGATTATACATAAATTGACAAAACAAGAGAGAGCAGTATACATTTATTATTTGGAGATACAGTGATGAACAACAGAAGAAACATCAAGTGGATTCCTTTGGGGGCTGGGTTGGCAGAATAATGATTAATATTTCTATATTATATCACTGTTAGTAACATTTGAGTTTATATCTTACATAAATTTTCAAGTACTCTGCAAATCTAAGGTTTTCACACTTCCAAAATGACAATATTTCAATCTTAGTTCAGTGTCTATGAGGCCTGGAGAAACTGATGTCTTAAAATCAGTAGATATGTTTAAAGATTCTATTCTAACAAAATGAGCTGAGTAGAGAAAATATAAGTCTTTTATTATCATTACTTTTCATTTCACTTTCTAGATTTAACCTTCAAAAGGTTCATTAATGCCTCAAAACTTTATCATCTTATATTCTTATTTCATTTAAAATCTGTTTAAGGACACAGTAAAAGGTGGGAAGTTTATATAACTGTAACAATGAAACTAGGGGTGTGGGGAGGCCAAAGCTCAATCTCACATGAAATATAAAAATCCTATCTCATCATAGCCAATTAAAGGTAACAATAG
This sequence comes from Ovis canadensis, assembly GCF_042477335.2. Lineage (NCBI taxonomy): Eukaryota > Metazoa > Chordata > Mammalia > Artiodactyla > Bovidae > Ovis > Ovis canadensis. Next base: position 76,465,767 of record NC_091247.1, on the reverse strand, counting down.
TATGCTAAAAAAGATAAATATGTTTTGAGCAATTAGCATTATTCTCAGAATGTAAAGTTGGCTAAAAATTAGGAAATTTATAATGCAACATTAAAAAAAATTTTTTTAATGGGCAGAAGACCTTAAGAGAATTTTTCCAAAGAAGTAATGGCCAATGAAAAGATGTTCATGAAAAAGAGATACCTGAAAACATGCTCAAAATCATTAAGCATCAGAGAAATGCAAATTAAAACTGCAATGAGATATCACCTCACACCTGTCAGAATGGCTATCATCAAAAAGAACACAAATAACAAATGTTGACAAGAATGTGGAGAAAAGGAAGAAAAGGGTACATTGTTGGTAGGAATGTAAATTAATGCAGCCACTGTGGAAAACAGTACGGAGGTTTCTCAAAAAACTAAAAATAGAACTACCATAGGACTCAGCAATTCCATTTCCGGATATATATCTGAAGAAAATAAAAACACTAACTTAAAAAGATACATGCATCCCAATGCTTATAGCAGCATTATTTACAATTGCCAAGATATGGAAGAAACCTAAGTGTCCCTCAACAGATGAAAGGATAAGAAGATGTGGTATACATATATATATACACAATGGAATACTACTCAACCATAAAATAAGAGTGTAAATTTGGCATTTGCAACATGTATGGACCCACAGAGTATTAAGCTTAGTAAAATAAGTCAGACAGATAAAGACAAATACTATATGATATCATTATATGTAGAATCTAAAAAAATAAAACAAACTAGTGAATATAACAAAAAAGAGACAGACAGATATAGAAAACAAATTATATGTTACCAGTGGGGAGAGGGAAGGAAGGAGGGGCAATATAGGGGTAGGAGACTAAGAGAAACAAACTATCATGTATAAAGTAAGTTACAATAATATATTGTACAATCCAGGTATATAGCCAATATTTTATAAAAAATATAAATGGGGTATAACCTTTAAAAATTATGAATCCCAGTGTATACACTTGAAACTGATATTGTATACCAAGTATATCTCTATTTTAAAAATTAGGGAATTAATGTAATTCACTATATTAATAGATTACAATGAGAAACACTATGTGCTCCTTATGATCAATACAGGAAAAAGGTTTGATAAAATTTAACATCTGTTATTAATTAAAATTCCTGAAATGAAACTGCATGGAACTTGACTTGAGAAGAGATATTTTTCAAAAACTAACAGCAAATATCATGCTTTTGGTGAACTACAAGTGACATTTCCCAATTTCTTTGGAAAGCCCAATAAGATCAGGAACAGACCAGGAAGAAAACATATATGTAATTTAATGTTATTCTGAAGGCCCTTGTTGAAATAATAACATAAGAAGTGGAAGCAGAAGATTTAATTTTAGAAAAGGAACCTATAAAATTGTCATTATTTGCAGCTGATATGAAAAAATACAAAAGAATTTGCTGAAAAACAGGATTAATAGGAAAGTTTAATAAAAAGTCAGGTTACTAGATAGCTGTGGGGGCATGCTAAGTCGCTTCAGTTGTGTCTGACTCTTTGCAACCCTATCGACTGTTGACTGCCAGGCTTCTCTGTCCATGGGATTCTCCAGGCAAGAATACTGGAGTGGGTTGCCATTTCCTTCTCTAGGGGATCTTCCTAACCCAGGGATCAAACCCACATCTCTTATGTCTCTTGCATTGGCAGGTGGTTCTTTTACCCCCAGCACCACTTGGGAAGCCCACTAGATAGCTATCCCTCTGTCAACTATCACATATGCCAAACATGACCAATTAGAAAATGGAAAGAAAAAATTCCATTCATAACATAATTACTCATGATAATAACATAAAATGTAGTTTATAGAAGTACTATAAACTACTCATGAATCAATGAATAAATAAATTCAAGATATGATTCCCCATTTTAAAATTTCACAGAAAATGGGGCAAAATGTAAATAATTGGTAAAGGAATATCTTACACTATTGCAACCCTTTCTGTACTTTAAAAACCATATCAAAATAAAAGGTTACCCCCAAGTTCAAGAGAAGTGAAAAAGAAAATGGACAATGCTGAAAGGGAAATGGGTATTCTGAACATATAAATGGAAATACTATCTCACATCCCTAAGGGAAATTATCCAAAAAAAAAAAAAAAAAAAGGAGACATTAGGAATAAAAAGATGATCGATAAAAGACATATCTGAAAGCCCTAAAATGGGAATCATGAAAGCTCCAGATTAAAAAAGAATAGATGGGAAAGATGAAATTATGAAAGAATAAATTTTTAAAAGTTCCTGAACTACAAGTTTTTAGATTGAAAAGGCTCACAAAGTGGCAGGAAGTATTCAGAAAAAAAGAAGCAAACTTGATCACGTCCTAGTGAAATTTCTATACTCGAGGGATAAAGAGGAAATCTTAACAAGTTTTCAGGCAAAGATGTGGTACCTAAATGAGAAGATAATCAGGCCAGGTTCAGATTCTGATCTGCATTTCTTGACTCTATATATAGTGAAACAACATACATGAACATTTGAAAGAAAGGACCACAAGTCAACATTCTTATTCTGAGCCAAGATATCATTCTACATGAAAGCAACAACAGATTTTTTTTCAGACATACAATGGCATAGAAAATAAACAGCCATATGCTCTTTCTAAAGAAATTGCTTGGGAAGTAGGCCAACCAAATGAAAGTTAAATTCAGAACAAAGATCTCAAAATGGGGGAGGTGGCGAGAGAGAATTAAAGAAGGGAAAAGTTAAAAGTGTTCAAATAGTTTCATCTTAGTGGTGGGAAAGAGTTCTGGTCAACTTGGCAAAATTAAGGAAAAGGAAAAAAGAGAAACCATAATAAAGTATCTTAGTAGGTGTGAAAAGTATTAAAACTTGCATAAATGAATTAAATTCTCTTTAAGTATAAAGACAAATGTTTTCTGTCTAAAATAAATGTACCAGATGATGTACCAAATGTACCAAATGATCAAGATTGAAAATAAAGGAAATAGTCAAATAGATCACACAAACACAAATGGAGTGTTATGGCTTATATTGTGACTCTCCCCCCAGAAAAAGTTGTGTTGAAGTCCTAATCCACAGCACATACGTTATTAGGTACTTCAGAATGTTATTATGCCTTATTTGCTATTATGTATATAAAAAAAAATCCACAAACACAAATGCTGGAGAGGGTCTGGAGAGAAGGGACCCCTCCTACACTGTTGGTGGGAATGTAAATTGGTACAGCCACTGTGGAGAAGAGTATCGAGGTTCTTTGTAAAGAACTAAAACTAGGGCTACCGTATGAAACTCTACTCCCACTCCTGGGCATATATCCAGAGAAAAGTATGATCCAAAGGACCCATGTACCCCAGTGTTCACTGAAGCACTGTTTGCAATAGCCAAGACAAGGAAGCAATCGAAATGTCAACTGACAGGTCACTGGATAATGAAGATGTGGTACGTATATACAATGGAGTATTACTCAGCCAGTAAAAAGAATGAAACAATGCCATTTGCAGCAGCATGGGTGGACCCAGAGAGTGTCATACTGAGTGAGGTAAGTCAGATAGAAAAGGAAAAATATCACATGATATCTCTTATAGGTGGAATCTAAAAAGAAATGAACTTACCTACAAAACAGAAAGAAACTCACCAACTTTGAAAATAAAGTTATTGTTGCCTGGTTGGGAAGGGATAGATAGGGGGTTTGGGAAGGTCATGTATATACATTGCTATATTCAAAATGGATAACCAACAAGGACTTACTGTATAGTACATAGAACTCTATTCAATGTTATGTCCTAGCCTGGATGGGAAGGTGGTCTGGGGGGAGAATAAACACATGTGTATGTATATGAATGGCTAAGTCCCTTTGCTGTTCACCTGAAACTGCCACAACATTGTTAACTGGCTATACCCCAACACAAAATAAAAACTTTAAAGTCTGGGGAGGGGAAAGAAAGTTATTATGCCTTATTTGGAAATAGGGTACTTATTTATTGACTGATTGACATCAGAGTTAGTCAAATTAAAATGAGGTCATTAGAGTGGGCCTTAATCCAATGTGATTGGTGTCTTATACAAAGGTAAAATTTGGACACAAACTGAGATTTCACAGAGGGAAGACAGTATGAAGATGCACAAGAAGATGGCCATGTGATCAGAGTGATGCATTTACCAGACACAGAATGCCAAGGACTGCCAATGAACACTAGAAACTGTAAAGGTAAGCAAGCGCTCCTCACTAGAAACATCTGGAGAAACAAGGCCCTGCTGACACCCTGATTTCAGGCTTCTATCTTCCAAAACTGTGAGACAATAAATTTCTGTGGTCTTGAGTCATCAAGTTTTTGGGTTTTTTGGCTGCTGTAAGAAACTCATACACAAAGTAAGCAGGAATGCCTAAGTTATCATCCAATAATACAGATTTCAAAGTCAAAAACATTAACTGTAATAGAATAAACAGTTTATGAGGATAAACAATCAGTTCAGTTCAGTTCAGTTGCTCAGTCGTGTCTGACTCTTTGCGACCCCATGAATTGCAGCATGCCAGGCCTCCCTGTCCATCACCATCTCCCGGAGTTCATTCAAACTCACATCCATCGAGTCGGTGATGCCATCCAGCCATCTCATCCTCTGGCGCCCCCTTCTCCTCCTGCCCCCAATCCCTCCCAGCATCAGGGTCTTTTCCAATGAGTCAGCTCTTCACATGAGGTGGCCAAAGTATTGGAGTTTCAGCTTTAGCATTATTCCTTCCAAAGAACACCCAGGACTGATCTCCTTTAGAATGGACTGGTTGGATCTCCTTGCAGTCCAAGGGACTCTCAAGAGTCTTCTCCAACACCACAGTTCAAAAGCATCAGTTCTTCAGCACTCAGCTTTCTTCACAGTCCAACTCTCACATCCATACATGACTACTGGAAAAACTATAGCCTTGACTAGACGGACCTTTGTTGGCAAAGTAATGTCTCTGGTTTTTAATATGCTATCATATAATCCATCAAAGAAAATATAGCATTATTTAAGCCAAACATCAGCACAAAAAAAATGTATGGCAAAATTTCTCAGAAAGTAAAGAACTTGATAAAATACTATCAGTTGGGAAGGATGTAATATTTCCCTTAAGAATTTGGATGCTTAAATTGACAAGAAGTAGATAAGGGATGCACAGAACTTGAATAAGACAAGCAAAAAATTTGATGTGATAAAGACAGATATGTTGCTAAGGAAGCCACACATTTGCACCCACAGCTATTTGGATATGTAAAAAACCCTGTGTATTAAAAGACAGAGACATTACTTTGCTGACAAAGGTCCATATAGTCAAAGCTATGGTTTTTCCAGTAGTCATGTATGGATGTGAGAGCTGGACTATAAAGAAGGCTGAGCACTAAGAATTGATGTTTTTGAACTGTGGTGCTAGAGAAGACTCTCAAGAGTCACTTGGACTGCAAGGAGATCCACCCAGTCAATCCTAAAGGAAAACAATCCTGAATATTCATACTTTGAAGGGATTGATGCTGAAGCTGAAGCTCCAATACTTTGGCCACCTGACGCGAAGAACCAACTCATTGGAAAAGACCTAGATGCTGCAAAAGATTGAAGGCAGGATAAGAGGATGACAGAGGGTGAGATGGTTGGATGGCATCACCGACTCAATGGACATGAGTTTGAGCAAGCTCCAGGAGATGGTGAAGAACAGAGAAGCCTGGTGTGCTGTAGTCCACTGGGTTGCAAAGAGTTGAACACGACTGAGTGTCTGAACAAACAAATCGTCCTCACAAGCTATTCCTGACTGGGCACTAAAAGGGTTAGTATCAATACTTGCCTTTATTAATTAATGGTATCTCAGTCTCTCTGGGATCTTTTTGTTGTTGTTGTTCCATATTCAAGTTTCAGACTTCTTTTCCACTCCCTGTCACTCCTAAGAAGGTGTGTGTTATATAGCAGAAGAGGGTTTAGATCTGTGTGGGCAGGACCTGGTTCTGTCTTCAGAGTCATTGGGTTTCTGTAGTGGTGTCCCTGGTTAGGTGGAACCATCACTTATGTCTATGGCTGGTGGCCTCATTGCCCTTCACTAAGCCTAGGTAGGCTGTAGTGGCCCTGCTTGGGAGTTGGCAGTCAGTGTGTGTGCACTCCTCTGATCAAGCTAGCATCAGACCTCTCACTTTGGCTTTGGCTGTCCACTGGCAGTCTCTGTGGAGGGGTCAGCTCAACCCTCACTTTAGAAGCCAGTCACCCACCCTGCAGGAGCATATGGAAACTTCTGACTCCCTCCCAGAGCACGTAGATGGCGGGGGAGTCCAAGGATCCACTGTTGCCCTTCGTCTGCCTGGCTTTATCATGCAACTTACATTGCCAGAGTCAGGCTCTTCCCCACATGATAGTGAAAAGGCCAGTCTGTAGTAGACAGTCCTAAGAGTTCTACATGGAGTGACAGGCACAAGTTCACTCTGACTGCAGCTTTTCTGACATCCTATTACTTGGAGCCACTCTGCTCCAACACCAGTACCAGCATCACTCTCTAAACCACTCTGAGTGAGACTTCACCCTGGAGTAGGGTGGTGAAGACATGGATCTTTACCCCTTTCCAATAGAGAACAAGATCAAGACAGAGAAATGCAACCTCCTTTCAAGGAATTCACAGACTCAGCTCTATCTACCCATAGTTTACTTTAAACTCAGCATGTATATCCCTGAGACCTTGGTTCAGATGTGCTAATGGAGCATAAGATATTTAGAAAATCCTTTGCTCTCCAGTAAAAGCCTGATTTCTAAAGAATACTGTTTTACTTTAGATTTTTAAAAATCCTATTTTGGTGATCAAAAAGTGAACATTGATGACCACTTTTTCTTTTTATTCCTGCTGTAACTGTCCAAATTCCCACCTAAGGCAACAGATTACTCTGAGGAGTGGGAGAAACATATGCAAATGGAAATATAAAAAGAACATTCATTTAAAGCATAAATGTTATCCTTATTTACATAAGAGTTTCTATAAACAGAAAAAAAACCACATTCTTTTCAATTGCTTACAGAATATACATAAAAATTGATCATGTACTTGGCCCAAAGAAAATCTTAATAGATTCCAGAGCGTAAAGATTTTATGGGCCAAATTCTCTGCCCACAATTCAGTTAAGCTAGAAATCAACAGAAGAATATAGAAACATAACAAAATAGAAACACTTAACCATTTCAAAATTCAAGAATATTTTCCAAAATAGCCTCTGAATCAAAGAGGGAATAAAACCTTAGATCACAATTTATTTAGACATTAACAATACAATAGAAATTTATAATAAAGCCTACAGGAAATGGCTAAGGTTGTATTATAAACAAATTTTATAACCTTCAATGTTTTTATTATCTTATGAAAGAATGAAAACAAATGATAATTGACAAAATTGAATATCCACTTATGATTAAAAGAAAAAAAAAAACCTCTCAGTCCGAGAAAGTAATTTTCTTCATTTGAGGGTTCTGTAATCTCTATGATGCATAACAAATCTTGTGCACCATCTGTGGTCAGGAATTCAGGTGTGGTTCTAGTTCAGTCAGTTGGTAACTGAGGCTGTGATCCTCTCAAAGCCCGCTTCTCTCACATATTTTGTGGGTGCCTTAGTGGCAAGGTTCTAGAATAACGAATGGAACTGGAAATACTATTGCAGTCATGTTTGGAAAATGCTATTCTCCATAATGACACAGATCCTACCCCAAATCCCTCCAACAAACATGATGCATAATTTTGAGACCCTGAAACTATTCGCTTCACAATTAAGAATTGTATAAAGTGAAAAGTAAAACTGTTAGTCACACAGTCATGTCTGACTCTGTGACGTCATGGTCTGTAGCCTGTCAACCTCCTCTGTCCATGCCACCTCATGGAAAATATATGGAGAAACAGTGGAAACAGTGACAAACTTTTTTTAGGGGGGCTCCAGAATCACTGCAGATGGTGACTGCAGCCATGAAATTAGAAGACTCTTACTCCTTGGAAGAAAAGTTATGACCAACCTAGACAGCTTATTAAAAAGCAGAGACGTTACTTTGCCAACAAAGGTCCATCTAGTCAAGGCTATGGTTTTTCCAGTGGTCATGTATGAATGTGATAGTTGGACTATAAAGAAAGCTGAGCGCCAAAGAATTGATGCTTTTGAGCTGTGGTGTTGGAGAAGACACTTGAGAGTCCCTTGGACTGCAAGGAGATCCAACCAGTCCATCCTAAAGGAAATCAGTCCTGAATATTCATTGGAAGGACTGATGCTGAGGCTGAAACTCCAATACTTTGGCCACCTGATGTGAAGAACTGACTCATTTGAAAAGACCCTGATGATGGGAAAGATTGAAGATGGGAGGAGAAGGGGATGACAGAGGGTGAGATAGTTGGATGGCATCACCAACTCAATGGACATGAATTTGAGTAAACTCCGGGAGTTGGTGATGGACAGGGATGCCTGGCATACTGCAGTCCATAGAGTTGCAAAGAGTCGGACACAACTGAGCTACTGAACTGAACTGAGCTGAATATTTTTGTACAGCAGAGAATCCAAAAGAATATCTTAATAAATTATTAGAATTAATAAAAGAATTTAGCAAGGTTGCTAAATACATCAATATAAAAAAACCAATAACATGTCTATGCATCAGCAATAAGAGTTGAAATATAGTGAGGTAGGAAAAAAATAAAATAGGGTAAGAAAGGAAAAACCTATATACCAGCAAAGAAGCAGAGCCTAGAAAATGACATATAACTAAAGATCATTCATTGATAGATGAGCCAGATACATGAAACTAAGTAGGGAAAAAATCCTCAGGCATTTATGGAAACAGTGTATGATAAAGATGGCATTCAAAGGGGACATGTATCAAGATGTACTCTTGATACAAATGGCTTAATATTTCAAAGAATGTAAAGTTAAAATAACTACTCATTTTTTTACACCAAAATAAAATCCAGAGTATCTAAAACATAAATTAAAAAGTAATAAATAAAGCCATAAAAGCAGTAATGAAAACAAAATTAAGGAAATATATCATTTGCAAAAGTATCAAAAGCACCACACACTTAGGAATAAATCTAAAAAGATATGATGACCCGTACCCAGAAAAATATAAAACAGTACTATTAAAGAAGATTGAAATGACTATGTTAATAAATTGGTAGACTCAATATTGTAAACATGTAAATCATTTCCAAACATTCCCTGCCCATCTATACACACAAGGTAAACTAATTTAAGAACCCAACAGGTTTTTACAGAAATCAACCAATGTTTATGGAAGTGCAAAGAACCAAAACTAGCCAAGACATTCTTGAAAAAAAGACAGTAGGTTTGATTTACCGGCTATGAAGTCTTACTATAGTAATAAGATAATCTGGTTTGGAAACAGGGAGAAAGAATTCAAAGTAAATGAGCGGACAGAGAAACAGATCCATAGAGTATGCAGAATCTTGGCTTTTGGACAAACCCTGCAGGGCAATCCTTGAGAAAAGAAGGGTTTTTCGGTACTTTAGAATGGGGCACTTGGACATAATATGGGGAAAAAATTGAATGAGGAACTTTGTAAGTTATATTTGAACCCTTTTCTGCTAGAGGATTATACACTCTTACCTTTTGCCATGTAATTTATAGTGCTTTCCTGTGAGAGGAGTATAGTTCTCCATCTCATTGAGTCTGTCACATCTCCTCAGATTAAGTGTAGCAGGGTCTTGCTCTTTCCTTCTGCTACAAGAATGGTGGTGGTGGTGGTTTAGTCACTAATTTGTGTCCAACTCTTGTGACCCCATAAACTGTAGCCTGCCAGGCTCCTCTGTCTTTGGGATTCTCCAGGCAAGAATATTGGAGTGGGTTGCCATTCCCTTCCCCGGGGAATCTTTCCAACCCAGGGATCAAAACCAGGTCTCCTGCATTGCAGGCAGATTCTCTACCAACTGAGCTATGAGGGAAGCCCACAAGAATGTTATATCCCATAAAGGGGCTGTTCTTTCAAGACTGGGTTCCAGAATAAGAATACTCATAGAGCCTGGAATGAGAAGACACCTATGGTAGAGTTGAAGCATCAGATCTGCAGTTGCTGACATTAATATGAGCAAGAAACATGTATGTTGTCCCTAAAATTTTGAGGTGTGGGTTTTTTGTTACTTCAGCAAAGCTGACTAATAGAGACTTTATGTCACACCTTACATAAAAATAAATTCCAGGTGGATTAAACATGTAAATATCAAGGGACACCAATAAGCATTTAAGAAGATGATATGGGAAGCATATCTTTATGAACCCAGAAGAGGGAAGATATGTTGTTTTTGTTCATTTGTAATCTTGTTTTGAATCTTATCATGTTATTATTGGGGCTTCCTGGGTGGCTCAATGGCAAAGAATCTGCCTGCCAATGCAAGGAGATGCAAGAGATGCAGGTTTGATCCCTGGGTTGGGAAGATGGCAACCTACGCATGTCCTCGCCTGGAGAATACTACAGCCTGATGGGCTACAGTCCATAGTGTCACAAAGAGTTGGACATGACTGAGCACACAAGCACACGTGTTATTATTACTGTTTTATTCAGTCAGTGCTTGTTTATATTTGCCTACATATTTATTACTTCCATTGCTTTTCATTCTTCTCACATATCACACCCATTTCAGGCATCTACCTGTTTGGGGTCTCTCTCTACATGGAAGAAAGGATCACTTTCTTTCTCATTGAAATATACCCTTAGAATTTCCGTTATGATACAGACTTCAATAGTTGCTGCTCAATAGTTACAGTTCCACAGCTCTAGAGCACTATAGTTGTGACATACAGGCTTATTGGTTCTCAGCATGTGGGATCTTCCTGGATCAGGGATCAAACCCACGTCTCCTGCACTGGCAGGCAGATTCTTTGCCACTGAGCTACCAGGGAAGCCCAATAAATGCTTGTTAAGTTGTATGGACATAAAAATACATAGAAGTGTTGAGTATTTCTTTTGGCCTAGGAGGTTTAACAAAGAGGTTTACTTTGGTGCAGAAAGTAAGAGCACCAGGGTTTAGTTTTGTTGAACCACTGCTGCTGCTGCTGCTAAGTCACTTCAGTCGTGTTCGACTCTGCACGACCCCATAGACGGCAGCCCACCAGGCTCCCCCGTCCCTGGGATTCTCCAGGCAAGAACACTGGAGTGGATTGCCATTTCCTTCTCTGCCTTCCTTTTCCTTCTCTTCCTTCCTTCTTCTGCCATTTCCTTCCTTGCTTAGTGCTTAAAGGTTCTGCATTCAAGCTTCATGTGTTCAAATCCCACTGAGTTTTCCAGGAAAGCCCTTCTCTTTTGTATTTTCTATATCTTTGTTTCTTTATGCAAAATTTTGCATAATTTTTGTTACCTACCTTTTCCTTCACTAATTCTCTCTTTATTTGTATCTAATCTGCTTGTTAAACCCATTCATTTGACTTATAATTTCACTTTCCAAATTTCACTTCTATAAGTTTTGTTTCTCTGTTATGTTTGGTCATTCCTCATATTATTGTTCTTTACTCATTTTCCTCCTTACCTTTTTAAAATTTCACATTCCATTTCTGATAAATCTTCTATCTGAAGTCTTTGATGGTTTGATTGTACTAACTCTAGTTTCTGCTGGCTCTTGATCAAAATATCTTACTTTCTTTTGCATTTTGCAATTTTTGATTACATATTATATTTTACAAAGTTTTATCTCTGGGAATATTTTGAGGCTAGAGTGAAGATAGGTTTCCTTCTGTAAGGTACCCAAGGGTACATTCTAAGAATAATTAATGCTAAATAAGTTCTCAGCTTTACCTTCTAAGTGTTAGTCACTCAGTCGTGTCCAACTCTTTGCAACCCCATGGACAGTAGCCCACCAGGCTCCTCTGTCCATGCTATTCTCCAGGCAAGAATACTGGAGTGGGTTGCCATTCCCTTCTCCAGGAGATCTTCCTGACCCAGGGATTGAACCTGGGTCTCCTGCGTTGCAGGCAGATTCTTTACCAGCTGAGCCACCAAGGAAGCCCTAAAGTAAAAGTAAGAGTGTTAGTCACTCAGTTGCGTCTGACTCTTTGTGACCCCCCAGACTGTAGCCAGCCTGCAGGTTCCTCTGTCCATGGGATTTCCCAGGGAAGAATACTGAAGTGGGTAACCATTCCTTTCTCTAGGGGATCTTCCCAACCCAAGATCGAACCCAGGTCTCCTGAATTATGGGCAGATTCTTTAACATCTAAGTGAACTCTGGTTGTAAGTCTAGTTGCTACAAAAATTTGGTTACAAACTCTTAAGTGAGTGTCTTTTTTTTTTTTTTTTTTTTTTACTAAGTAGTAAAATTTGAGGCAGAGAATTCTTCTTGCAGTCTCCTGGGTTAGGGGAGAGGGTAACAGGTTTCTTCTCGCTCCTCTTTTACTACAGTAAGTTGAGGCTTTTAAGATCCGAGTTTCATTAGGTCTCAGATGCTCCCACTCCCACCAACCCTTGGGGTCCATGGACTCTGCCTCTTATCTCCAGTACCTAGGAAGCTGTAACAACCAAAATTCAAATTTACCCAGTTGAGTAAATGCTCTTAAGGAAAAAAATCAATTTTATTGCTCAGCCTTGGGTTTCACCTCACCCTTCATTCACTTAGTTTTTGGCCTATATATTCCTTATTTTCTTGCTAGATCACTCTACATTTTAAAAGATGGTTGTAAATTTTACTGTGTTTTATTCATTTTTACCAGAGGGGTTGGCCAGTTTACTAGTTTGCCATACTGCTGATCCCTGGGTGTGGAATATCCTCTGGAGAAGGAAATGGCAACCCATTCCAGTACTCTTGCCTGGAAAATCTCATGAAAGGAGCCTGGTAGGCTACAGTTCATGGGGTCGCAAAGAGTCGGACATGACTGAGCGACTTTACTTACATACTTATATTAGCATTGATGATTAAGCTGCAACTTCTTTGACTTTAGGGAAAATATTTATTAGATTTCCAGTTATTTCTTCCTTTTGACTGGGGAAACTGTCTTTGAAGCCAACTTCTTCAGAACTTCAGTCTGATGTGTATTTTCTTTACAAGATAAACTCTCTAATAGTGGCTTAATTTCTAAGTCCCTCATGTTTTGTTAGGCTTAGGGGCACACAGCAGCAGAGCTGAGCTACAGTTGATTTATATTGATTCTTTCTCTCCTTGCATCTTTGTAAATCTTTTTGTTACCTGGAAAATTACACATTAAACAAACAGAGAATGGTTTTTAAAATACAGAGTGAAGCAAAGTACCTATGTGTAAATGGTTAATTGTATACACAGAAAACACAGGCCCTTGATATCTGTTAGGACACCTAAAGTCATGACTTTGCTGTAAATAACCAAATTTCCAAATACCACCACAAGATGTAATTTCTCCCATGAATTGTAGTCAGTTAATTACTGCGGTTTTAAGTTCTTTCAAACCTTTGAAGAGTTTCTAAATATAGCACTCAGTTTAGTCACTCAGTCCTGTCTGACTCTTTGTGACCCCATCAACTGCAGCACGCCAGGCCTTCCCTGTCTATCACCAACTCCTGGAGTTTACCCAAAACAATGTCCATCGAGTCGGTGATGCCATCCAGCCATCTCATCCTCTGGCATCCCCTTCTCCTTCTGCCCCCAATACATCCCAGCATCAGTGTCTTTTCCAATGAGTCAACTCTTCGCATGAGGGGGCCAAAGTATTGGAATTTCAGCTTCAGCATCAATCCTTCCGATGAACACCCAGGACTGATCTCCTTTGGGATGGACTGGTTGGATCTCCTTGCAGTCCAAGGGACTCTCAAGAGTCTTCTCCAACACCACAGTTCAAAAGCATCAATTCTTCGGCACTCAGCTTTCTTCACAATCCAACTCTCACATTCATACATGACTACTGGAAAAACCATAGTGGACCATGGTTAGCAAAGTAATGTCTCTGCTTTTGAATATGCTATCTAGGTTGGTCATAACTTTCCTTCCGAGGAGTAAGTGTCTTTTAATTTCATGGCTGCAGTCACCATCTGAGGGATTTTGGAGCCCCCCAAAATAAAGTCTGACACTGTTTCCACTGTTTCCCCATCTACTTCCCATGAAGTGATGGGACCAGATGCCATGATCTTCGTTTTCTGAATGTTGAGCTTTAAGCCAACTTTTTCACTCTCCTCTTTCACTTTCATCAAGAGGCTTTTTAGTTCCTCTTCACTTTCTGCTATAAGGGTGGTGTCATCTGCATATCTGAAGTTATTGATATTTCTCCTGGCAATCTTGATTCCAGCTTGTGCTTCTTCCAGCCCAGCGTTTCTCATGATGTACTCTGCATAGAAGTTAAATAAGCAAGGTGACAATATGCAGCCTTGATGTACTCCTTTTCCTATTTGGAACCAGTCTGTTGTTCCATGTCCAGTTCTAACTGTTGCTTCCTGACCTGCATATAGGTTCCTCAAGAGGCAGGTCAGGTGGTCTGGTATTCCCATCTCTTTCAGAATTTTCCACAGTTTATTATGATCCACACAGTCAAAGGCTTTGGTACAGCACTATTCTTTTATAAACCTATTAAAATAAGTAAACCTACCCTACCTTACATAATGACTGGGCATACATGCTAAAATCCCTTCAGTTGTGTCCAACTCTGTGACCCCATGAACTGTAGCCCACCAGGCTCCTCTGTCCATGGGATTCTCCAGGCAAGAATACTGGAGTGTGTTGCCATGCCTTCCTCCAGGGGATCTTCCCAACCCAGCGATCAAGCCCAGGTCTCCAGCATTGTGGGCAGATTCTTTACCACTAATGCTACCTTGGAAGGCCAACATAATGACTGAAGTAACATTAACTATAAACATGGTCTGAAACTGCAAAATTCAGTCTTTCTGATGCAACTGTAGCTACTCAAAAGTGCTGTGTAGAGAGAATGACAAGTCACAGATCAGCAGGGTCCTTCTGTCCTTCTTAGTGATTATCTAGCATCAGGGTTGGGAGAGATATGGAAAGGGGATTACAGAGGAAGATACAGTATGAAAGTAGAAAACTAAGCACCAACCTCTGAAGGCATTCATAACTTTGTGCTTCCTTTAAGAACAGTATGACTGACTTCCCTTCTAGTCCAATGGCTAAGACTGCACTGCTTATGCAAGGGGCCCAGTTTCCATCCCTGGTCAGGGAACTAGATCCCACATGCTACAACTAGGAGTTTGCATGCTGCAACTAATACTATGACCCCGTGGAGCCAAATAAATACTTAAAAAAAAAAAAAGGAACAGTATGACTGACAACTACTTTTTGTCTCCTTTGCAACTCTATTCATTTCCTGGCATAATGATAACACTAAATATATTGTTGAAACAAAGTAGCTGTCTTTGAATATAGGCAGGTTCTCTGTGAGTTGAACACTTCTGTGCCAGGACATGTTTCCTGTATGAATTTTTTTTTTTTTTTGGCTGCACTGTGCTGTGTGTGGGACCAGGGATCAAAACCCTGCTCCACCCTGCACTGGGAGTGTGGAGTCCAGGGAAGGTTCCTATATGAAATTCTTAAGCTTGAGAGGAGCTAAAGGGAAGGAGCTAATGCTGCCTTCCCTATTATCGTTACATCATGCAGGTTGTTGAACCAAATTTTCCTTTTGTGGCTTCAATTACAGCAGTAGAAGTTATAGCACTATTGCTTCATAGAGATGCCTCTACAGACCTACAAACCTTCTCCTGAATTCCATTTCTGTAAAAACAAATCATTTTCTGTGCATTTCCTCAAATACTAGTTAAGAGCTTTTCATATGTCACTGAAGTTTTATTGTTTTATTTCTCACTTGAAAACTAGTTGTGCAAGACAAGGGTGCCCACTCTCATCACTACTATTCAACATAGTTTTGGAAGTTTTAACCACAGCATCAGAGAAGAAAAAGAAATAAAAGGAATCCAGATTGGAAAAGAAGAAGTAAAACCTCTCACTGTTTGCAGATGACATGATCCTCTACATAGAAAACCCTAAAGACACCACCAGAAAATTACTAGAGCTAATCAATGAATATAGTAAAGTTACAGGAGATGAAGTTAACACACAGAAATCCCTTGCATTCCTATACACTAACAATAAGAAAACAGAATGAGAAATTAAGGAAACAATTCCATTCACCATTGCAATGAAAAGAATAAAATACTTAGGAATAAATCTACCTAAGAAAAAAAAAAGACCTATATATAGAAAACTATAAAACAAAGAGGACAAAAATAGATGGAGAAATATACCATGTTCATGGATCGGAAGAATGAATATAGTGAAAATGAGTATACTACCCAAAGCAATCTATAGATTCAATGCAATCCCTATCAAGCTACCAATGGTATTTTTCACAGAACTAGAAAAAATAATTTCACAATTTGTATGGAAATACAAAAAACCTAGAATAGTCAAAGAAATCTTGAAAAAGAAGAATGGAACTAGAGGAGTCAACCTGTCTGACTTCAGACTATACTACAAAGCTACAGTCACCAAGACAGTATGGTACTGACACAAAGACAGAAATGTAGATCAATGGAACAAAATAGAAAGCACAGAGATAAATCCACACACCTATGGACACCTTATCTTTGCCAAAGGAGGCAAGAATATACAATGGAGAAAAGACAATCTCTTTAACAAGTGGTGCTGGGAAAACTGGTCAACCGCCTGTAAAAGAATGAAACTAGAACACTTTCTAACACCATACACAAAAATAAACTCAAAATGGATTAAAGACTAAATGTAAGACCAGAAACTATTAAACTCCTAGAGGAAAGCATAGGCAAAACACTCTCTGACATAAATCACAGCAGGATTCTCTATGACCCACCTCCCAGAGTAATGGAAATAAAAGCAAAAATAAACAAATGGGACCTAATTAAACTTAAAAGCCTTTGCACAATGAAGGAAACTATAAGCAAGATGAAAAGACAGCCTTTAGAATGGGAGAAAATAATAGCAAATGAAGCAACTGACAAAGAATTCATCCCCAAAATATACAAGCAACTCCTGCAGCTCAATTCAGGAAAAATAAACAACCCAATCAAAAAATAGGCCAAAGAACTAAACAGACATTTCTCCAAAGACATACAGATGGCTAACAAACACATGAGAAGATGCTCAACATCACTCATTATCAGAGAAATGCAAATCAAAACCACAATGAGGTACCATCTCACACCCATTGGAATGGCTGTTATCAAAAAGTCTACAAGCAACAAATGCTGGAGAGGGTGTGGAGAAAAGGGAACCCTCTTACGCTGTTGGTGGGAATGCAAACTAGTACAGCCACTATGGAGAACAGTGTGGAGATTCCTTAGAAAATTGGAAATAGAACTGCCATATGACCCAGCAATCCCACTCCTGGGCATACACACCGAGGAAACCAGAATTGAAAGAGACACATGTATCCCAATGTTCACTGCAGCACTGTTTATAATAGCCAGGACACGGAAGCAACCTAGATGTCCATCAGCAGACAAATGGATAAGAAAGCTGTGGTACATATGCACAATGGAATATTACTCAGCTATTAAAAAGAATGCATTTGAATAAGTTCTAATGAGGTGGATGAAACTGGAGCCTATTATACAGAGTGAAGTAAGTCAGAAAGAAAAACACTAATACAGCATATTAATGCATATATATGGAATTTAGAAAGATGGTAACGATGACCCTATATGCAAGACAGCAAAAGAGACACAGATGTAAAGAACAGACTTTTGGACTCTGTGGGAGGAGGCGAGGGTGGGATGATTTGAGAGAATAGCATTGAAACATGTACATTATCCTATGTGAAATAGATCGCCAGTCCAGGTTCAATGCATGAGACAGGGCACTCAGGGCTAGTGCACTGGGATGACCCAGAGGGATGGGATGGGGAGGGAGGTGGGAGAGGGGTTCAGGATGGGGAACACATGTACACCCATGGCTGATTCATGTCAAGGTATGGCAAAAACCACTACAATATTATAAAGTTATTAGCCTCCAATTAAAATAAATAAATTAATTTTTAAAAAAGAAAAGAAAAGTAGTTGTGCTTTGCCTTGGAATTTGCTGAAATACTCTCATAAACTGAATTTATTCTCTCTCTCCTCTCTCTCTTTGGAGGCATCACATCATTTATCAACCTGAAAAAAACTAGAGATTTTGACAATGGGCTATAATTAATCCCAAGTTATTTTCAGTCTAAGATCTCTTACTTCCTTAACTTTGTCACCACTTCTTCAACAACATTAGGACTAAAGACTATTTGTCTTTGCAGGGCTCTTTCACAGACACAAAAAGAGAATTTTTGTACCTTTTGGGATTTACTGCATATGCAGTTGATGAAGAACAGCAAAGTTACACTGAAGTGAGGCTGCTGGGCAATAGGCTGGGCCCACCTGCTAGATTCGTACAAGGACTTCAGATACTCCAAACTTGTAGCCATCTATTCACATTTGTACTCTCACAAAATTGCACAGTTCTGCCCATAATAAAACTTCAGGGTCACTTAAAGATAGTCAAGCCAGAAAACATTGTTTCCAAATGTTAATGATCAGGTATTTCCAAACATATTGAGTTTACTTGGAATTTTCCAAGCCTTCAAATAACTGAATCTCAGAATTAGCATTTTAAATAATGCAGTACATTTCTTTTTTCCCTGTGAAATTCAATAGAGAGTAGATTTCATATTTGCTCTAAGAAAGAAATTGCAGACTTAGTTCATTGAAATTTATCTGACATCAAATATCAAGACCAACATAAAAATTATTAATTTGCTGTTCAGACCTTTGCACTCATTGGCTTTTCCTCTGCTCAGAGCATTCATTCTGAATCTACCACATATTTCTGATGCCAGTTTTTATAATTGCTTTAAAAATGAGTTTTCCATAATCTACCCTTCTTATAAATAGCTCTCTCCAGTAATGGAGTATGTTAACCTCCAGAGATCAGAGAAAGATGAGGAACTTAATATGAACTATAAAATCACCACACATGTGATATCTTTGGGAAAATTTCAGGTATTTATTGTTACTCAGATCCTGATTGTCCAAATTTTTGTTTTTCTTTCTATCCTTTTTGAGGAAATACTTATCCTGATCATGTCACTACAGGAGGTGAGGCAAGAGATAAGATTCAGTAGTGTTATTATCTTTTCTATTTGTCAAAGTTTGCTAAAAAGAGAAAAAGCTTTGCCAGTAACATGAATTATAGACTTTGAGATATTACAGGGACTCTGGGCTATCCTGGGAGTGGAGCTCCCAGTATACAAAGGAAAATTAGGTTCAACCTTTAGAATTTTACCCATGTGTTTTGCCCTTTAAATAATGCACATATGAAAATTAATGATGATTAAATACTCAACAAATACCCACAAAACGTATCAAGGGTAATTACTACCTCAAGAAAAAAAAAAAAAAAAACAACTGAGTCACCCGCCTGCCAGTGCAGGAGATGTAAGAGACACAGATTCTATCCCTGCTTCAGGAAGATCCCCTAGAGGAGGAAATGGCAACTCACTCCAGTCTTCTTGCCTGGAGAATCCCATGGGCCAAGGAGCCTGGTAAGCTACAGTCCATGGGGTCACAGAAAGTCAGACAAGACTGAAGTGACTTACACACATGCACCTTTTAAAAAATCCATAGATTTTATTGTTTTAATATACATTTATGGTTATTCCAAAGATAATTTTAAGTTATGGTTTAGTGATGTGTGGGGCTTCCCAGGTGGCACAGTGCTAAAAAACTTGCCTGTCAATGCAAGAGATGCAGGTTTGATCCCTGGGTCCCTAGGAAGATCCCTTGGAGGAAGGCATGGCAAACCCTCTCCAGCATTTTTGCCTAGAGAACCCCATAGACAGAGGAGCCTGGCAGGCTATAGCCCATGGGTTGCAAAGAGTTGGACATGACTGAGCAACTGAGCAACCAATGCACGTATGCATAGTGATATGTGCTACATTCTTCTAATAGAAGGAAAAACAAACAAAAAGTCCACTATTAGTTGTGCAATAGCAAGCAGCCCCTCAGTGTTTATTATAAATGTTTATTTCTTGCTCTGCTTATATTTCTACTCTGGTTTGGCAAAAGGGAAGTGGGTGGATAGGGATTCTGCTTCACATTGTTCCCACTCAGGGACCCAGGTTGGTGGAGCTTCCACCATCTGGACAGTGTTGGCCACGGTGGAGGAAACTGACATAATTAATTAATTATTAATTAGCTCACCAGCTCTTACATACTTCTGCCCAGAAGAGACAAGTTGTTTTACACACATCTTATGAACCAGAGTCTCATGGACATCCTTCAAGATGGATGAGAAGAAGAGAACTGAATATTGACGAATGGTAGTAATGTCCACTGTAACTGCTTCCACTAACATGCCCAAAGAAGAAAGTACTTGCCTATCAAAATATTCATGCTCTACTCCCACCCACAGGATCAGATTCTGGATATGTGATGTGTATTTGTACAGGGTTCCTGCTCAGAAGGGCTCCACACTTGGGCTTTCCTGCTTTGCTGTTGCTCTTTTGAAAATCTGTCCAATAGAACAATGGAGCATGTGTTTGAACAGAGGAAATACATATAGTATGCCTGTCCACTTCTGTTTCTCACCACCTCCTCCTAAGGTATTCACATGTCTCATGAGCATTCACAATGCCTCATGAGCACAGAATTGCAGTGGACTCACATGCATGGGGGGAGTTCAGTGAGAGTCAAAATAAGTACAAGGTGTTATGTTTACAGCTGAATGAGCAGGGGCACAGACAGCTCCAAGAGGCTATTGGAACCTGATCTCAACATAGAAAGTAATGGTGTTCTTAGAAACACTAGCCACTGAGGAAACCAGTCATAGCCTTTCTTATTCCTGCTACTTCCCTGTTTTAGCTAACCAGTACTAATAAAAAGTATGACATAGAGGGAAAGGAAAAGATAGGGTAACCCTCAGCTTCTTTTTTCCCAGTACTTTCTTACTTATCAGTAGAAGGTAGAGAGTTTTGGTAGAATGTGTTCATTATTCGTTTTATTTCACATTAAGATGTGAAATAAAACAGTTGATTTAGTTCTGTACAGTGTTCCCATGTTCTGGCCAGAACAAAATACATACGAAATATGTACATAATACAATAACATAATAAATACATAACAAAATACATAACAATACATAACAAAATACATACAAAATACAATTTTATGCTAGTAATTTAAAATTTTACTCTCTTTATTTAGAATGACATAAAATAGCAAAAAAAAAAAAAAAAAAAAAGCCACCATAACAAGGTAAGAAAAAGACCACGGAAGAAAGGAAGAAGTTCTATGCCTTTAATGGCATTGAGTAGGGGGGCTGCTTTATAAACAAGAGGCCCTGCATTTTCATTTTGCCCTGAGTCCTGCAAATTATGTAGCTGATCCTGCTCACCCACAAGTCCCAGAGGGAAAATGTATAGGAAGTTGGAATGAATAAATGAGTGTTATGCATAAAGAGTGAGCTCAGAGGGACCTTAGAGATAATCTAATCCAGTAATTTTCAAATTTCTTTTAGCAGCAGAACCCATTTTTCAGTGTGCAAATCCAAAATGGAAAACATTTTGGAGGGGAAGTATGGCGGGCTTTAGCCCTGTCCACTTGATGTCTCCAAGATCAGGAGACCCATCCCTAGGTGGCTTTTTGGGTGGGGTCTCTGTGAAACCCCTAGGGTTCCTCAAGGCACAGTGGGGAAATCTCTGATCACTGAAATTAATTTCAGTGAGGCGCTCACTGAAATTAAGTGACATGTCCAAGCTCCTGATTGCTAATCTAACCCTCTTTCTTCTGCTCCTTACTGCCACTCCAATCAGCTAGCAACCCTAAAGTGTGGGAGATCATTTGATGGCCCTGGCACATTTGTGAATCCTCTTGTCTTAAAATGCGGATAGTGATGCCTACCTTAGGATATTACTTTAAGGATTGAATGAGATACTGTAGCTAAGCAAATGCTTAGTTTAATAATTAATAGCTGCAATTAAATCCTAATTATTGTAGTTATTATTTAAACCTAGAGTCCTAACTTCCATAGAACTTAGTGAAGGCTAGTAAAAATTTGTTTTCCTTTTCAACCTTTTACAAAATTCTATTTTTAATTGTAATAAAGTACACATAACATAAAATTTACCATCTTAACCATTTCTAACTGTTTAGTACAGTAGATTGAAATGTATTCACATTGTTGTGCAAACAAGCCCCAGAATTTTCTCCTCTTGCCAACTCAGAAACTGAGTATCTATTAAACCACAGCTCCCTCTTTCCCTCCCCACTACCCCAGCCCCTGGAAAACACCATTCCACTTTCTGTTTCTATGAATTTGACCACTTTAGGACCTCATAAAAGTAGAGCTATCTATTCTAAGCAACAGAAAAAAGGAATAAGAAACTGTGAAATGCATAACATATTGTGAAGAATGTATGTATTCTTTCTTGCCACAAAAAGAAAGGCAATTCAGAAACTTGAGAGGGAGAAAAGCAGATTAAAAAACAACTGCACCAACAAAACAAAACAAAAAATATGGTCTCAGTATGAAGCAGATGGGATAGGTGTGAGTGAAAGACTTTTCACCACACAGCTGTTATATCATTTTTGTTTTTGAATCATATGAATAAATTAGCTATGCAAAAACAATCTGAAACAAATTAAAAGGTTGCATGGGTTTGAGAAAGAAGAATCTAAGTGGATTTCTTGCTAGGAAAATTCTCCAAAGGATCATGATATTGAAATGATATTTGTTGTAGTAAAAAATATATTTGCTTTTCCATCTTCATGTGAATTGTCTTTCTCTCCTTTCTAGTTCCTAGCACTACCCCCAACATTCTCTTTTGCCTTTAACTGAAGATGGTGTTTAAGGTAAAGGCTTTGCCATTTTGGTGAATTACTCAGTTTTCCTGGATTTCTCCCATTTATACATATTATTAAACTTTTGTTTGACTTTCTCCTGTTAATCTATCTCATGTCAATTTAATTCTAGAGCAGCCAGAACTTAGAAGGATAGGGAAAATATCTTCCTCCTTGACAAATGTATTTGATACATGGTAGAGAAAATTAGGGAGAACCCCACAATACCTAGTAGGGATGGGTGGTGGTAAGAGGGAGAGGACAAGTTCCTGGAAGGCTCATTCTAAGCAGATAACTACTAGCTTCTTTAAATTTTAGGCCTTTCGGTCAAAGGTCCCTTTGACTAAAAACTCTCTCTTGTGGGTTTATAGGATACTCAAAATTACTATTTTTCAAGGTACAAGCACAACTCATCTTGCTCCTCTTAATGTAGAAATTGTGATCTTAACAAAAGACTCGTGTGTTAAAAAAAATGTCTATTTTAAAAAAATTTTTTTATCTTCTTCCAATACAACTATATCAGATTTTGGGCATGGCTCACAGTGGGTTTGCATGGCAATTGGAGTCAGCATCAGAGACCTCTTTTCTGGTTGGAATCTGTGGCCCTATGAGGTTCAGGGCTTTCTGCCTCTATGCCAGGAGTCAAAGACTCTATGCTCAATGTCGGAACTCTGGTACTTGGGGTGGGGTGAGGGCAGTTGACCTAGGGGCACCGTGCAGTAACCCTCTGCCTTTCTGACCTTGCTACCTCCTCAAGGCCAGAGGATTTTTTTGTTCTTGATCCCTGAAACATCTAATCTTTGATCTCTTGACCTCATCTTATTCAGGAAGAAATCACTCACCACCCCATCACCTTTTGTTTTATTGCTATTAAAGGCACTTTACAAAGTCTCTTCAATTCATTTAAGCTTTTACAAAAGACAGGAAGAGCCTTGTCTTGGAGCAGCTTCTGCTTCGCACTCTCCTTTACATGTTTCCTGCGTCGCTTCTCTTCTCTTCCAGAAATCTCTTGAAAACTCTCATCTGTGGGTGACCTACCCGTCCCGCTCTCTTTGCTCTTACTTTTTTTTTTCCTTTTTGTAAGAGCACATTTGACCTGAGTTTCGAGAGGGACAAGAAGCAAACTTGGTACTGATTCCACCAACAAGAATTTTCATTTGTTAAAATGACTCCTTTACTCTACAAAAGATTTACAGGCCAGGTTCTTTGTAGGCAGTCTTCCTCATGTACAGACAGCATGCCTATAATCTTTACACACAGTTGAATATTTGAAAGCATAATCATGTTATATGTTATAAGGGAACGTTTACTTGCAGAAAGCCAGAAAAATGACAAAATATTTAATTATATCTTTTCCATCAGATACACTCTTCAAATTATTTCCAGCTTTCATGCATGTTGTTTAATTTTGTTCCTCCCATTCAAACGCACAAAATATTGGCTTAAAATCAATGCACATGAGATTGAAGCTAAAAATGTTCTGCTTTTAGTATTCCTAATAATTTCCATCTTTCTCCATTATGTTGTTTTTGAGCTCTACTTTTCTTTTCACTCTTTTTCCCCCTACTTTTAGCACTTAATTTATAAAATAAAAGCAAAATGCAAAAGAAGCATTCAAATAATTGCAAAATAGCACTGGACACACAAAGACAGATACTGTGCCAGAATTAAGCTATTAATAGGCTAGCAGTGCAGGCAGAAATTTAAATGCTCATTCACTAGCTAATGAAGGAAGTTTTAAATTTAATGTGTAATACAGATGGTTTAGGGGTATCAATGTTAAAAAAAAAAATCAAAGGGCAGGTTGTATAAAAGTTCAATGTCCCAAAATCTAGGACAGTCCAAATATACTGAGTTGTAGAAGGGTTTAAGAATAACCACTTGACACATATGGCAGAAGGTATACACAAAGTGGATTAATTTGAAGTATTAAGACATACCTTCCATTAAATGTATGGGAAGAATGAGGAAAATACATCTCTGGAACTGTAATGTAATTTGTTAAGCACAGGACTTTGTACCTAGTAGCTGCTCAGTAAATATTTGCTTTAAGTGATTTGCTGCAAAGAAAGATTAGCTAGTCTACTCAGAGCTTTGGAGAAACTTACTGTCATGACTACTGACAAAGTGCCTCTGTACTGTAGTATTAATAGATCTACTGAGACAGTGAGGTTTCTCCTTCATCCAGACTTTTGTTCCCTCCCTTCTGATCCATGAGAAACATAAGTCAAGCCCTCCTGTTGACCATGATTGTTATTGTTTAATGTTGATTTTTCCAAAACACTAATTAACTTGAAGGATTTTTGTCTCAGCAAACAAATGCTCCTCCAGCACCCCCAGCCTCTGCAGGATTAATCCCTTTGCAGAGATGCTTTATACAGGCAAGAATTTACACTGTCAGCTCCAGGCACTGGGCCTGCGAGAACCTGGCTTTGTAAGCACCGGTATTTGTGGTGCAGCAGTTCACGCTCCTCTAGTGTGTAAGCACTTCCCCCTGGTTTGGTTCAGAATGACCCTGAATTGTATCTTCTCAAATAATGTAATATGCTGATGTAGTAGAAATGGGGTTCAGGAAAAAAAAAGAGTAACAGAGGCATTTAACGTTTTTCCAAGTGACATAATCTGCTGTTGTTGGGTGTTTGACTGGGGGTTGGGGGTTGTTGAAAAGGGGATCATCTTTTAACAAAAAGAAAGAAAGCAAAAAGAATCTACTCTTAACTATCTGCAAAGCCAAAAACATACCCTATGGCTCTAGGGAAAATGTGCAAATGCAATCTCTGGTAACTGAATTAATCTCATTCTCCTAAGAAGAATGGATAAAATCACAACTGTTACTTGGAGTTAACTGTTTTTTGGACAGGAAAGACTTCTCTCTTTAGGAAAACAAGATGATGAAGATCAGGGATAGAGTTCTTCACTTCACAAAAGACTTATTGTTGGATCTTTAAATAATGGACAGGTTTCTGCACACTAAGGGAGTTAAAACTAATGATCTCAGAATTGGAAGCAGATATATCAGGCATCTGCTACTGAGCTGAATTTTTTAAAGTTTCTAACTTTTCAGAAGCACACTCATTTCATAAAGTAAGATGCTTTTTGACCTACTCTGTGTGAGTTTGCTGTGAAAAACGGAGAGACAGTACAAAGTGTGCATCAGACACTCTGTTCTTAGCTTTCCTGGAATCACAATGAAGGCACAGCTCACAAGATTCCCCTGGGCAGTTATTTGAGACCAGGCTGTGGCTGTACTGTAGTGGGGTAATTTGACTTGCAGGTTTCTTGAATTTTCTGAATAAAGTTTCTACATGGTATCACCAGTCTTTTCTAGCCCACTAGGCTAGCATGGAAATAATCACATTGCTGACAATGATAATGATAACAATAGTTAAGGGGAAAGGGAAGTTGCTCAGTTGTGTCCGATTCTTCACAACCCCATGGACCGCAGCCTACCAGGCTCCTCTGTCCGTGGGATTTTCCAGGCAAGAATACTGGAGTGGGATGCCATCGCCTTCTCCGACAAACCGTGATACCTCAACCTAATTTTCTCACTGACTTTTAAAAGTGGACTTTTGAAAAGCCCTTTATCTTTACTCACTACCCCCACTACAGACATAGCATGTTGGAAAGGGCTCTCCAGGTAGGAACATCGGGGTCTGACTCTGTTCTGCCCAATACTTGGCCTTGACTGAGTTTCTACTTCTGAACCTCAGCTTCCCCACTGATAAACTGGAGACAATCCTACCTAATTTCATGATACCTTATAATTCTCACAAATAATCTTGCATGGAAGTTGTACATAGGTACTTTACTTTCTTCCAGGTATTCTTTCTTTAAAAAGTAGATTATTAGAGCCTAAAAGCATGTAACAAACTACCTTTGTAAATTTGACATTGTGTGTTGACAAGACAATGTAAATCTGCAACTACAAAAACAGTAAGTGAAGTAATCGTATTCTTGAGTTGGTGGGATGACCATAAATGGTTAAACAAGGAATACTTGGACAGGACACAGACATGCTGGTTGGGGACTTTGAAACAGGGAAATCTTGGAAGGTAGTAGGGTATAAAGTTGCCCAGGGGACCCAGAGTCCAATCTACACCACAGCCACTGTCTTTCCCCTGAAGAAGGCTGAAAGAATTAATTAGTATCTATACCCAGCTTTATGTTGGTCAAGAACAATCTTTTCCCTGGGCTTATTGAACTGCCAGGTACTATTCTAAGCACTTTACAAGAAATTTCTCCTTAGTCTTCATAGCAACTCTATGAAGCAAGGATGATTTTTTTAATCCCATTTTACTGATGAGGACATTGAGGCTTAGACATGTTGATGACTTACTTGTGGTTACACAGTTAATAACAATTCAAATGCATAGCTTGCACTTTGGGAAAAAATTGGTCTTCCCATCCATCTTCCTCAAACTTATACTCCCTTTCTCCATTAAAAGGAAAAAATAAGATGAAATAAAATGAATCATTTCCAATGTGGCAGGATCATAGCTCTCTATATATTTCTGCTTATTTCCCTTTTTGTTTGCTCTCTACCTATTACCCAAGGGGCGGTTTTCCCTCGTTGAGTCACACAGAGACAGAAACAAAGACTCACAGATACTGTCTGTCAAAGTGAAGAAACAAAGAGTTGGACGTAGTTTGATCAGATGGGTCTGCCTATAGACTGGGAAGTGGGGGATGATGGAGGATGACGGGAGGAAGACGGGAAACTCAGAAGATGGGAAGAAGTACCCCAAGAATCAGCATGTGCAAGAAGAGTCTTAGCACCAGGCTCTTCTCTCACTACCAACCTATGCCCTGGGGCTATGTAACATGCATCCAAAGCCTAGACCTAGAATGAGGGACTGGATACCTTCTGCGGGATAGATGAAACAAGAGCAGGCCAAAGTGAGAATGAACAGAATCAGCCAAGAGTTTTGTGAAGTAGGGCAGTAGTAAATATGCATCATTTCATGGTGTGTGTGTGTGAGTGCATAGTCATGTCCAACTCTCTGTGACTCCATGGACTTCCATGGGATTTCCCAGGCAAAAGTACTGGAGTGGGTCGCCATTTCCTTCTCTGGAGGATCTTCCTGACCCAGGAATCAAACTTGCATCTCCTGCATTGGCAGGTGGATTCATTACTAATTGCAACACCTGGGAAGCCCCTCATTTTATGGAGACAACACTAAACCAATAAAAGTAGGTGGCTACTTTTAATAAACATGTGTCTGAATGAAAAATACTATAGAAGACCAAGTAAGGTCTGAGTTAGTTTTATCTCAATCAGAAATAACTAAAATTATGAAATATGTTTCACTTGGCAAGCCAGAAGGCACTCAGGAAGGGTGAAAGTAAAAATATTTTCTAAGGCTAGGTTCCTGTAATAATGAAGGCCCTCGTTGACCATGATCGTGATGGAGAAATCTGTGGGCTCTTCACAGTGTGGTTCTTTGGTAAGAGCAGTTTCTGCCACTGGTGAGCCAAATGGGCCTCCAGGGAGGGGCTGCCAGTCACATGGGAAACCTCCCACTGGCAGCACCAACTTGTTACCAGCAAGGAGATCACTTCTGTAAATGTGGGATTTCAGGATCTCTAAGGATGGCTTTTGAGCACCAAAAACATTACACAAGCTACTTTACTTTTAAAAATTAATATTCAAGTTACTAAGGTTACAAAATTTAAAACCCAGTTACTAAACTTTAAGTTCAAGTTACAGATTGTAATAATCTGTGTATTCTTCTGACAAACTTTAATAATCACTCTGAAGTGGCCTTTGATTAAAATGTTTTGTATTATTCACAACACAGTAAATTAAATTCCTATAAATATCTCAAATGCATTGATACATTTAATGTATTCTACTTCCTTTAAAGAGCTACGATTCTCTGACTAACAAATAAGCCTTAAGTTTTATAAATGAGATCTTATGCTTTTGAACTGTGGTGCTGGAGAAGACTCTTGAGAGTCCCTTGGACTGCAAGGAGATCTGACCAGTCCATTCTGAAGGAGATCAGCCCTGGGATTTCTTTGGAAGGAATGATGCTGAAGCTGAAACTCCAGTGCTTTGGCCACCTCGTGAGAAGAGTTGACTCATTGGAAAAGACTCTGATGCTGGGAGGAATTGGGGGCAGGAGGAGAAGGGGACGACCGAGGATGAGATGGCTAGATGGCATCATGGACTCGATGGACGTGAGTCTGAGTGAACTCCGGGAGATGGTGATGAATAGGGAGGCCTGGCGTGCTACGATTCAAGGGGTCTCAAAGAGTCAGACACGACTGAGCGACTGAACTGAACTGAACTGGAGGCTTATAAAACTAATAATAAATTAAACTTGTAAATTCGGTGAATCTTACATTCTTTTGACTATCCTAATATTGTTAACAACCTTAGTAAAATTTCAACCTAAAATCACATCTACATTCATTTCACTCTAAACCTATAGGATTAATCTATGAGATAGTTTAAAGCCCCCAATTCTCTGAAACATGACATTTTTAACATACTAAAATTTACAGATTATTTCTAATATTTTAGTTTGATATATTTCATATCTACTCTGGAGCAGGAACTGGCCACCCACTCCAGTATTCTTGCCTGGAGAATTTCATGGACAGAAGAGCCTGGCGGGCTACAGTCCATGGGGTCGCAAAGAGTTGAACATGACTGAGCTACTAACACACATACATTTCATATTTATACATATATATCTCTCTTTTCAACTCATTAAGGAAATATGTCATCTTTAAAATTTTGGCCTCCCTTCCTTGCAAATTTTGACAGAGTTGTTCACAGACTGGAGATACTGGTGAGGTTTGAGGGCTGGAGCTACAGGTTCCAGGGGAATTTTTGTTATGGCCTTAATCGCCATCCTGAGCCTGTTTACTTAGTTTTTGTCTATACAGTTTACCAGAGAAGGCAATGGCACCCCACTCCAGTACTCTTGCCTGGAAAATCCCATGGATGGAGGAGCCTGGTAGGCTGCAGTTCATGGGGTCGCTGAGAGTCAGACACAATTGAGCGACTTCACTTTCACTTCTCACTTTTATGCTTTGGAGAAGGAAATGGCAACCCACTCCAGTGTTCTTGCCTGGAGAATCCCAGGGACGGGGGAGCCTGGTGGGCTGCCGACTATGGGATCACACAGAGTCGGACACGACTGAAGTGACTTGGCAGTAGCAGCAGTACACAGTTTAAAGAAAGGTGTGGTCAAATTACCATTACCTAATTCTCCAACCTATCTGGGAAAGTCTATTTTATTTTGTATTCCTTTGGTTCTTTAGAAATGTAAATGTCTTTCTAGCAAGTCTAAGGACCTCTGGACTCCATGGAATTCTCCTGCATTTCTTATCTCATGGAGCCACACATTATACAGATATTAAAATCTGTTTGAATTCTGGCTCTATCTCTAGGCTTGATCTGACTGTATGGTTACAACTTCTAAGGTCCTTCTTCACCACCTCCATGAAAAGAAAACAAACAGCCCAAGTACAGTATAAGACATCATCAGGAAAGAGAGGAGTCTAGAGGCTATACAGAACAGTGTGGGATCTAAAATTTTGGTTTAAGTTTTGGCAAACATGATAACTAATTCGTGACCATGTGTTGGATCCTGGATAGGAATGGGATGTGGGAGAGAAGAGATAGGAGAGATTGGCACCACAAATATTATCAGGATACTTGGCAAATTTTTAATACATACTGTTTATTAGATAACAATAGAACAGGGGCGGAAGGGGCAAGGCAGAGCCTTTAAAAGAATGACATAGCCATTGAGGACACAAAAAAGAAACTGGTTAGCACCAATTAGGCCAACAATGACAGAAGATTTGACTTCCAGTAGATTTTGAGCCTCATTGTAATATATTCAGTTCAGTGCAGTTCAGCTGCTCAGTCGTGTCTGACTCTGCGACCCCATGGACTGCAGTACACCAGGCCTCCCTGTCCATCACCAACTCCCAGAATTTACTCAAACTCATGTCCATTGAGTTGGTGATACCATCCAACCATCTCATCCTCTGTCATCCTCTTCTCCTCCTGCCTTCAATCTTTCCCAGCATCAGAGTCTTTTCAAATGAGTCAGTTCTTCAAATCAGGTGGCTAAAGTCCTGGAGTCACAGCTTCAGTATCAGTCCTTCCAATGAATATTCAGGGCTGATTTCCTTTAGGATGGACTGGTGGATCTCCTTGCAACCCAAGGGACTCTCAAGAGTATTCTCCAACACCACAGTTCAAAAGCATCAGTTCTTCAGTGTTCAGCTTTCTTTATAGTCCAACTCTCACATTCATATATGACTACTGTAGCATTCACTAGACGGACCTTTGTTGGCAAAGTAATGTCTCTGCTTTTTAATATGCTGTCTAGGTTGGTCATAAGTTGTAATACATTAGCATATGCTAATGGAACACCCAGAGGTGCTGTGCCAGTTCTGAGGCTGACCATTAAGGCCCAAAAGTGGGTGGTTCCCCAGTTCCAGGAACTGTCTGCCCCTTCCCCAATATAGTTGGAATAATCCTCCCATTCATTAGCCTATGAAATTATCCAGCCCATAAAAACTAATCACCCCACATTTTGGGGCTTGTCACCTTCCAAGATGACCTATACTTGTTTGTGAAGTGTGTTCCTCCCAACACCAGTCTTACCTTTTGAGACAGACTGCATCTGTCTGTGGAGTGTGTTTCTCTCTAAATAAGTCTACTTCTTACCTATCACTTTGTCTCTCACTGAATTCTTTCTGCAATGAAACATGAACCTAAGCTTCATTAAATCCTGAGACCAGGTATATGATCTTAATTAAAAGACCATGGATTCAAGACCCAGTCTGGATTTTGGCTGGGTTCAAGTTCTAGCCCCTGGATTCAAGTCCCAAGCTGAGTTGTCCATTTAAATGGCATTGCATCAGTGTTACTGTGCTTATTTAAGGGAATGTCCTCATTCTTACGACATAAACACTGAAACATTTGGAGGTAAAAGAACTTTATGTCTGTAATTGTCAAATGATTCAGGAAAATAAATGCATACAATAGAAAATAATGAAACAAATGTGGCAATATGTTTAAGTGAAAGAAAGTAAAGCTGCTCAGTCGTGTCTGACTCTTTGCGACCCCATGGACTGTAGCCCACCAGCCTCCTCCATTCATGGAATTTTCTAGGCAAGAGTATTGGAATGCATTGCCAGGCAATATGTTTATATTTGCTTAATTTTTATAATTTGTAGAACTGATCTAGGGGTTAGTTAATTTTTATTTGATTCTCCATTATTAGAGTAAGTCAGGCAGAAATATCGGGATGAAGCATTAATAATTCTGTCACTTGGACACTGAGATCAACTAGACTATCTAGAGATTTTCAATCTTTTAAAAAATCATAAGCCACAACAATATCAGGGCTTAGCATTCATCTATGCAGTGCTTTGTAGTGAAGATATAAAATAGGGTTTATTGAGGAGCAAATTTACACAGAGAGAAGGAGAAGAGTGCTTAGGAACCCCAGGCCCTCATCTATCCACAGAAAGGCTTGCTTAAATGGAACTGCTGGACTAAGTTGAAATCATTGGATTTTGAGCAGAAGTGATATTTTCCTCATATCTCTAAAAGGATATTAGCCATCACTTTGCTTTTTATCCTTTCAAGTAGACTGGAATGAAGATGTTGTAGCCATCAACCAGCTTCAACCAGATGGATGAGGACAAGATCAAGGAGAGAGCGCTACAACCATGTAGAATGGACCTGAGTGCCTGCATGGCTCTGTGCAACAGAACTGTCTACTTACTGCTCTGGACAAACTACAAACCCACACTTAACAGGAAACTAAAATCAGCCTTTCTTGTTGAAGTCTTTACTATTTTGTCTTTGTTGAAGCATCCAAATCAGTATTCTAAATGACATGACACATGCACCCATTACTGAAAGAAAAGGTTCACCAAACAGTATCTATTCTCACAGTGAGATGCCCTCTGATATTTTCTGGTCTATCATTTTTTAAAAATGTTGATCCCAAACTATTAAACTGATTTCATTACTCATTAACGGGTGGCAACTTACAGTATAAAAACCATGAAGCTGAACCACGTGAAATTGCTAGTTTTAGAGCAATTTGAGCAATGCTCAAATATTGGCAATTTTATATAATTGAATCAAATAACTATTTATGAATCAAATTGTTAATACTTGCTTTGTTTACATTTATAGTCTCAGATGGACAATAACAACCAACTAGTAAATGTGTATACATAAGTGATCCCGCAATTCACACTCATGGACTTGTATGTGTTGTGTGTGTACACACACACACACACACACACAGAGGGAAGGAGGGCCTTTGGTATGAGTGTTATTATTCTGATGTCTATGTTTACCTGAATGCTTTGTGAAGCAAAAGTTATCAAAACATGAAAATATTCACTAATAAAGTGAGCATTTTAAAAATTAGATTCTACTCCAAACCTTCTTTTTATACTGGTCGTGTCTAACTACTTACAATTTTTTTGTCAGTTTCTCATGCATTGTTTAATATATATTTGATAATCATTACAAGTACAACGGAGATTAACTGCAAAGTAAAGCTGTAAGTCTTATAGAAATATAGAACTTCTTTCAAAGTGAAAAAGAACTACTTGAACTATATGCAAAGTCATTGTCGGTTAGAGCAAGTATCAATTCAGAAAATCCTCAAAGTCAATAAGAGAATGAGTCTTTCAAAATATAAAAGAAGTCCTTGGAATACTACTAAGGAATAGAAAGAAATGAGTTGCAGATATGTGCAATGACATGGATGGATCTTCAAATACCTATTCTCAATGAAAGGAGACTGACACACAAAAACTATATACTGCATGAACCCAATTATTTGCGCTTCTAGAGTAGAAAAAGTAACCTGTGGTGGTAGAAATCAGATCAGTGATTGCTTATGGAGGGAGTAGGAAGGTGTATGAAAGAGTTTTCTGGGGTGAGGTTAATTTTCTGTCTTGATATATATTCCTACAACTAATGGAATGATACACGTCAGACTTGAGTTTTTCACTATATATACATTATATCTCTATTAAAATTTTTTATTTATAATAAATAAAATTTATTTATTATAAACTAAGAGAAGTACTTGGGAAAAACTGATAAAGCCTCAAATAGTTTTGCAAAAGATAACCCTCTTTTAGGTCATACCATAAAAGTCAAGTAAGAATTGGTCAAAGTTATATCACACTATCGAATAATTTTGTCAAAAAAAGTCTACACTCTCCCAAATAAGAAACACTTGACTCCTTCTTTGCTCTAAGATTAAAATAGCTGTAATTATAAACCCTATTTTATGAAATATACATTAAAAAACTCTAATATTTTTGTTTCTGTATTTAAAATAAATTCACCATGAAATTTTGGTCCTCATTTTTAAGTGGTCTTGCTTTAAAATTCATTTAACAAATATTCATTAAAAACTTATCATGTGCTTAACATGGTTCTAATTACTTGAAATATATCAGTGAACAAGGATCCCTGCTCCTGTGGAGTATGTATATTCTCACAGGGAAAAAGCAAAACACATAAAATAAGAAAACAGAGAAGAATGAGGCAGAACAGCTAAGCAGCTGAGGCCCTGAGATAGGAGAATGCTTGGCATGCTCCAGAGACAGTAAAGAGGCCAGTGTGACCGCAGCAGGGAGAGCTGCAAGGGTGGAACAGGAGAGGGATCTGAGCGGGACCGGGAGCTGTGTATGAGGGTTTGTCAGTATTTCTCCGGGATGGGTTTCTAGTACTTCTTATCTAGTTAGTAGAGGCCCTGTATATTTGTGTGTGTGGGGGGGGGGGGGTAGGGGGGGGGGCAGTATAAATTCCTTTTTTCCACCTTAGACTAGAGGTATTTATCTGGCTGTCCTGCAATCACCTCCATGCAATATGTCCAAAACAGGACTCTCACCACTCAGAGTTACCTCTTCTGCATTTTCTGTCTCTGTCAGGGGCATAAACTTCTGCCTAGCCAATTAAGCTAGAAACCTGAGTCATCTGTTTCTTCCTTCTCACTCTTGCCCCAAAGTCCTACCACTTCTAGCCACACAGGCTCCAGAGTTCACTTTGCCTCCTTTTTCCCGTTTCCACTGCCTCAGTCACCATCGTCTCCTGCTTGGCCTCCTACAGCAGCCTTCTTCCAGCACTCCCCTTCCAGACCAAGCTCCCTTGGCTGTCAGACGGACTGCTCTCAAAACTGAGTTTGATTTCATAACTCCCTTAAAACTTCTAGTGTCCCCTCCCCAGCAGGATAAAGTGCTCGCTTATGAGTGCTGTACATCAGCCCTTCTCCATCAGACTCCCATCCTCTTTTCCAGTCTCATCTCCATCACCTTAAGCTCAGGCCATCCCAGACATCTCACCGTCATCAGCACACACCTTGCATTTTCATGCCTTTGTAGATGCTATTTCTAAATCTTGAAGTGTTTTCCCTCACCCCTGTGGGCACATGTGCATCCTTCAAGATCAGGTCAAGAGAATTCCACCAGGACTCGTCCCTGACCCTCCCGGTTAGTTAGGCTCCTTTCCGTCTGTGCCCCAAGCAAACTGACATGCGCTCTGGCCTTGCCCTTATAACCGTGAGTGCAACTGCCTTTCTCCCCCTCCCCGCAAGTGTTCTCATCTGCTAGCTCAGGCCTCCAGCTTCCTGCTGGCTCCCTTCATGTTGCTACCACACCACATCCATAACTCTGGTTCTCCCCAGGGGAGTCGAGGCCAGCCAGTGTCAGTAAGGTCTGAGGACTGTTTTATTCCACCTTTCCTCCTCTAATGTGTACCATCTGCCTATGCGTATGACCAGGTACGTGTGGAGTGGCAGGCCTGGGACTTGAACCAATTCCAAAGCCTGCGTTCTAGATGCTATCCCTCATCCCATGTATATATGTATGTGTACATACATCCCATATATATACGTTTTCAGAAATGTTCAAAAAGCCCTCAGACTATATATGCTGCCTGTGTGTGTGCTCAGTTGCTCAGTTGTGTCCGACTCTTTGTGACCCAATGAACTGTAGCTCACGAGGCTCTTCTGTCCATGGGATTCTCCAGGCAAGAATATTGAAATGAGTTGCCAGTTTCTCCTCCAGGGGATCTTCCTGACCCAGGGATCAAACCCATGTCTCCTGCATTGCAGGTTGATTCTTTACTGCTGAGCGACCAGGGAAGCCCCATATGCTTCGTTGCTGCTGTTGTTGCTAAGTCGCTTCAGTTGTGTCCAACTCTGTGCGACCCCATAGACGGCAGCCCACCAGGCTCCCCCGTCCCTGGGATTCTCCAGGTAAGAACACTGGAGTGGGTTGCCATTTCCTTCTCTAGTGCATGAAAGTGAAAAGTGAAAGTGAAGTCGCTCAGTCGTGCCCGACTCCCAGCGACCCCATGGACTGCAGCCTACCAGGCTCCTCCGTCCAGGGGATTTGCCAGGCAAGAGTACTGGAGTGGGGTGCCATTGCATATGCTGCATAGATATGTATAAATATATACTTATGTATCCCAGAGCTATTTTACAGCTTATACATATATATACCCACACATACCAAACCAAAGTTCTATCCTTCAAAGCTTGTTTATATATGACAGGATTTCTTTCAACAGGGATTTATAGATATGACATCATTGCTTACATACATAACTATTTATTGCTATATGTATATACCATAAATAACTTTAGGATCTCAGTAGCTACCTAGATTTATAAATACAATTTTAGAGTTTCATAAAAACTGATAATCTAAAAATTGCCAATCACGCTATCTCTATTCACCTAGTCTCCAAAGGAAAGTCACTTCTCAGACAAATGGTGTGTCTGTCTCCCTATTGACACACAGAATGTTGTTGTTTCAGCGGACTCCTGTTCCCTGTCCAGTTCCCTGCTGAATGGGGGACGGCCGTGGATCAGTGGGGAGACCTTGAGCTCGGGGGCTGTGCGGAGCGCTGGGCCAGTTCCCTCCAGGCATCAGTATCCAGGAGAGGAGTGGGGAGGGGCCCAGCGGCCTGAGGCACCTCCTCACACCTCCATTTCTGCTGCTGTCAGAGAGCTTCCTGGCTTCCTTTTGTGATCAGGCGGTCCTGCAAAGGCTGCAGCAGATGGCTAATTACCATAATGCACAGAGCTTTTGAGGGTCCTGGGTGCAAACCCAGGTGTGACCAAGCCAAGATCAGCTGCATCTACTGCGGCATGTGGAGCCAACATTAAGCTCTACCCACACACCCATTCTGACCTTTCCAATGGGAAGCTGATGGCTCAGCTTGGAACAGATGGCCAAGAGAATCACAAGGGAAAAGCCCTCCCAACCAGCTGTAGTGTCCCTTTTCCAGTCTCCTATCCTAACAGCTTTGAGCTGACATGAAGCTCATTATCCCCATTGTGTCTTTCTCTCATGGTATTTATTCTCAGGACAAGCACAAACCCTGATGGTCCCATGTTTAGCAGTCCTAGTTATTGGGAGATGTGGTTTCTAAAATAATGTGTGTGGCAGTTTAGGTCTGTCAGTCCCTGCCTGGTTTCTACCCTTGGCAAGCATCATTCTCCACAGGTGAGGTGCAAGACCCCCCACCAGCTGATTTAGCTCTCCCTGGTGACTAGAACCAATCCTGAACTTGGAGGGATGTTAAGAAGCTCTTGCCCAAACTCAGGATTTAACATCAAATCATACTAGTTACTTATCTGGGGGCTTCCCTGGTGGCTCAGATGGTAAAGAATCTGCCTGCAATGCAGGAGACCTGTGTTCAATCTCTAGGTCAGGAGAGACCTGGAGAAGGAAATGGCAGCCCACTCCAGTATTCTTGCCTGGAAAATCCCATGGATAGAGGAGCCTGGTGGGCTACAGTCCACGGGGTCTCAAAGAGTCGGACACAACTGAGCAACTGACACACACACATTCATCTGGTGTTGACCTTGAATATTTAGAGTCGTAAAATAAATACATTATTGTGGCAGAGTGAAACAAAATTTTTAAAATCAGAATTCTTCTTCAAGATAGAACAAAATTTTTGCTTAGGAAAAGCCCTTGACATGAGCATGGGGTAGAGGTTGGGTAAAATGACAAAGGAGGCCCATATACTATATATTTAAAGATTTAAAGTTATAAATCAAGTTAGCGAATTGCCAAGTAGAACGTGTTCTACTCTTCTGATTTGACAAGTTGTCCTTCTTAACAACTTGGAAGGCCAGGTTTAAATGTGGACTTTATGGACTCCTCGGAGTTCTAAGCCAGAATGTTCTCCAGAATCCTGAGAGGCTGGGCCCCAGCCCCCACTCCTGGCTCCTGAGCCACCCCCTC
This sequence comes from Ovis canadensis, assembly GCF_042477335.2. Lineage (NCBI taxonomy): Eukaryota > Metazoa > Chordata > Mammalia > Artiodactyla > Bovidae > Ovis > Ovis canadensis. Next base: position 76,427,712 of record NC_091247.1, on the reverse strand, counting down.
TCCCTCCCTTTCTTCTTAATCCTATTCCATCCCACATGGAGGGAGCCCTGGCACACAAGTGAGGATGCCCCTGCCCTCACAGCCAAGCTCTGAACACACTGCTGCCTACAGCTGACATAGAGACCATGTGGCCATAAAGCCTGAAATATTCACTATATTATCCAGAAGGAAGAAAGGAGGGCAATGTTTGGGTATATATAAACCCTTGGCCAAATGGGTATCTCAGACTCTAGGTCAAGGCACAGGCTCCTCTAAATAGCTGGGATCCCTCTAACCTGGATTTAAGAGCAGTCACTCCTGGATGTCTTCTTATGGTGAAAGAGTATCTTATCCTCCGAGGGCATGAAACATTCATGGCAATTTAGGTGTCAATGAAAGGGATTGAACCAAGTGCCAAAGCAGTGGAGAACTTTTAAAAACAGGGGTGAGGGACTTCCCTGGTGGCCCAGTGGTTAAGACTCTTCACTTCCAATGCAGGGTATACAGGTTCTACACCTTGTTGGGGAGCTAAGATCTCAATTGCCTCATAGCCAAAAAACCAAAACATGAAACAGAAGCAGTATCGTGACAAATCGATAAAGACTTTAAAAATGATCCACATCAAAAAAGAAAACTTAAAAAAAAATAGGCATGATACTTTTTTACTGTAAGTTTTTTGCACTGCTGTAATATAAGCCAAAGCTTATATTACATCCCAAACTGTCACTAAAAGTCTGCTATACACAGAATGGCTTTGTTTGATTCAGTAGTGAGTGGTAGTGGGGGCTGTAGGGGTGATAGGAATCAAGGAGAGGGCATGATTCCAAGTCTGGATCTATATAATCATATAGGCAGCACGCAGGGGATAGCAAAACTGAAAGTGAAAGTTGCTCAGCTGTGTCCGACTTTTTGCGACCCCATGGACCGTATAGGACAGAATACTGGAGTGGGTAGCCTATCCCTTCTCCAGGGGATCTTCCTGACACAGAAATCAAACCAGGGTCTCCTACATTGCAGGCAGATTCTTTACCAACTGAGCTATGGTGGCAAAATGATCCCCAACAATCACTTATTCAGAAGCAGGAGATAAGAACTAAAGTTGACTAGGAACTTGCCCTTGGGACTTTTGCAGAAAATTCGAGGAAGACACTGAACTTTAAACAAATCGAGGAATGAGTCAATCTTGTGAAGCTCTAAAGGGCAGGGTGACTCCAGTTACAGTACACATGTTTCTAGCTAGGTATTAAAAAGTATGTCTTTCCAAAATACAGAAGTATTTGACATATTGAAAAGTACAAATCTTTTTTAAAAAATATGTCTTTGGTGACCCATCTAACACTCTGATCCTCTCTACCCAGGAACCTCCCTTGCTCTTTTCTAAAACTTGTCTCTAACACTTGGGAAACTCATTTCTGAACTGGAGTGAGGGTTTTTCTAGCCGGAAAACTATATTATTGCACATAAAGTCTACAGTTCAAAAGCAAACAACCTGTGTTCAACTCTTACCCCATGTCTTCAGCCTCATCACCCTTGAGAATCCTTTTTATTGCTGTGAGCTCCTCCTTTATTATCTGGTCTATAGAGACTTCTCTTTCTTGCTTTCAGAGGTGGCTACACAGTTGACTAGGATTTCTCATATTTGGATTGGAGAAGATAGACTTTTGGCATTAGTTCAGCCCAACATTTTTCATTTGAAGTCTATTCAATTATGTTTCAAACTACTTAAAGAAAAAAAAATATGGAGAAAGCAACAAGCATAAAGCAATAGCATTATTTATAGCAGTGCAAACTTGGAAACCACTCAAATGTCTAATAATGGGGTAATAGATAACTTATGAAATTTACTCACCAGTATATTTTGCAATCATTCTAAGTGGTAATTATAAAAGCCATTTAGCAACAGGGGGAAATGGTTTAGTAAAAAAAAAAAAAAGAGACCCAAATTATTTATAAGTGATTATTACAATTATATAAAGGAAAGGTATACAAAAAGGACTAGAAGAAAATACCCCAAAACAATAATTTTTAGGTTATGGGATTTTGAGTGATTTTTTTGCTCAATTTTCCATTGTAAAAATTTACTACATTAATTTAATGATACCTACTTTGAACTTTTCAATATTTTTCCAACTCCTTTAGTGTTTCAGGGAAAAAATTAACCACTAAAATAAATACATAAGAACTAATAAAGAAGTGCACAATTTCCCTCTTGCCTCAGGCAGTATGAATTGACTTATTACTGTTGGATCCTGTCTTCTCAAACATCTTCATGTTTTACTATCAGAAACTGTTTTTGCACTAATTTTGATCTTTTAAAATATTGCATTAAAGTATTTTTTATTTTGATTATTTAATTTTAGGAATACCAGAAGCAAGTACCTTATTTTCCTCACTCTAGTTCTGGCCCTGAATCACAAAAGTCCAGGATCAGCTCTGGTAAAAATGAACCCTTCAGAGGTGAGCTGGGGAATTAAGTAGGAAAAGTATTTTTTCAAGCAGACTGGCAGTGAGGAGGGAAGAGAGTCTGGATACACATTAATAAAATCTTTCCCTGTCACATGATTACTGGGGTTCCAAGTAAGAGTTTATTAACAAAGAGAGTCTAAGAGTTTAGGAAAAAAGTTTAAAAACTACTGATTCCAGCTCAACTCTCTCGTTTATAGGTTAAAAAGTCAAACACACAGTCACAAAGGAAATTTAAAGGAAGAGCTAGAACTAGAATGCAGGTATCCTAATTGAGATGAGCAAAACTTGGGAAAAACAATATTCCTGCACAAGAGTAACTATAGCTAACAGTATTTCAATTCTCTGCATTCTCATCCCACCACCCCACCCCCACCACTGAAGTAAAAGACAACTCTGCAGATACTTTTACTATCAGAGCTGTGGCTCAGAAGCTAATGCCCAATTCAGAGAACACCTGTCACTGGAAAATCTTTTGACCCCAAGAAAAGGTATTAAAAAGTGCTGCTTTTTGTTTAACCCTAATAAGGGGAAGCAGAGTTAAATGAAGTGCTGTGTGCTGTGCTGTGCTTAGTCACTCAGTCAAGTCCGACTCTTTGCAACCCTATGGACTGTAGCTTGCCAGGCTCCTCTGCCCATGGGGATTCTCCAGGCAAGAAAACTCGAGTGGGTTGCCATGCCCTCCTCCAGGGGATCTTCCCAACCTAGGTATTGAAACCAGGTCTCCCGCATTGAAGGTGGTAGCAACCACCTTATCCACGGTTTTGCTTTCCTTGATTTCAGTTACCCATAGTCAACTTCAGTCTGAAAATATTAACTGGAAAACTTCAGAAATAAATTCTTAAGTTTTAAATTGCACACCATGGTGAAGTCTCCCACCATTCTGCATGTCCTGCCTGGGACCACCAACCATGGACATCATCTGCTCTGGACATCCAGTCATCAATATCATCATGGCTCCATGATCCAGGGTCACCCAGAGCAGATGATCCTCCTTCTGACATACTATCAGAAGATCAGTAGTAGCCTAATGCTATTACACAATGCCTGCCTCATTCACCTCACTTCATCTCATTACACAGGCATTTTATCATTTCATGTCATCACAAGGAAAAGGGTGAATGGTGTACAATAAGATATTTTGATAAAGAGAGACCACATGACTGCAATTTTCATTACAGTATTTCATTAAAATTGTCCTGCTTATCATTAGTTATCATTTTTAATCTCTTACTATGCCTCATTGGACAAGGAAATGGCAACCCACTCCACTGTTCTTATGTGGAGAATCCTAGGGACGGGGGAGCCTGGTGGGTTGCCGTCTATGGGGTCGCACAGAGTCGGACATGACTGAAGAGACTTAGCAGCAGCAACAGCATGCCTCATTTATAAGCTAAACTTTTTTATAAGTATGTATGTGTGTGTGTGCGTATATATATATATATATATATATATATATATATGAAAAACATCACTGCAGATAGTTACTGCAGCCATGAAATTAAAAGACGCTTGCTCCTTGGAAGAAAAGCTATGAGCAACCTAGACAGCTATTAAAAAGCAGAGACATTACTTTGCCAACAAAGTTCTGTCTAGTCAAAGGTATAGTTTTTCCAGTAGTCAGGTATGGATGTGAGAGTTGGACCATAAAGAAAGCTGAGCACCTAAGAACGATGCTTTTGACCTGCGATGTTAGAGAAGACTCTTGAGAGTCCCTTGGACTGCAAGGAGAGCCAACCAGTCCATCCTATGAAATCAGTCTTGAATATTCATTGGAAGGACTGATGCTGAAGCTGAAACTCCAATACTTTGGTCACTGATTGGAAAGAACTGACTCATTTGAAAAGACCCTGATGCTGGGAAAGATTGAAGGTGAGAGGAGAAGGGGACAACAGAGGTTGAGATGGTTGGATGGCATCATTGACTTGTTGGACCTGCATTTGTGCAAGCTCTGGAAGTTGGTGATGGACAGGGAAGCCTGGAGTGCTGCAGTCCACTGGGTCACAAAGAGTCAGACATGACTGAACAACTGAACTGAATATGAGAAAAACACAACACATAAAACGTTTGGTTCTATCTGAGGTTCCAGGTGTCCAGTGAGGGTCTTAAAACATATCCTCTGTGGATAAGGGGGAGCACTTTAGTGATTTCACTGGACCCTGCTTCTGGCATCATTTTAGCCCAGTCCTGACTATAGCTCTTTGTGTATCAAATTTTCCCATTCTTGGGTCATGGACTTCAAGAACTCTCCTTCAGGTCAGTCAGTCAGTTGTGTCCAACTCTTTGCAACCCTATGAATCGCAGCACACCAGGCCTCCCTGTCCATCCAGAGTTCATTCAAACTCACGTCCATTGAGTTGGTGATGCCGTCCAGCCATCTCATCCTTGGTCGTCCCTTTTTCCTCCTGCCGCCAATCCCTCCCAGCATCAGAGTCTTTTCCAATGAGTCAACTCTTCGCATGAGGTGGCCAAAGTACTGGAGTTGCAGCTTTAGCATCATTCCTTCCAAAGAACACCCAGGGCTGGTCTCCTTTAGAAAGGACTGGTTGGATCTCCTTGCAGTCCAAGGGACTCTCAAGAGAATTCTCCAACACCACAGTTCAAGAGCATCAGTTCTTCAGTGGTCAGCTTTCTTCATAGTCCAACTCTCACATCCATACATGACCACTGGAAAAACCATAGCCTTGACTAGACGGACCTTAGTTGGCAAAGTAATGTCTCTGCTTTTTAATATGCTATCTAGGTTGGTCATAACTTTCCTTCCAAGGAGTAAGCGGCTTTTAATTTCATGGCTGCAGTCACCATCTGATGGATTTTGGGGCCCCAAAAAATAAAGTCTGACACTGTTTCCACTGTTTCTCCATCTATTTCCCATGAAGTGATGGGACCAGATGCCATGATCTTCGTTTTCTTGATGTTGAGCTTTTAGCCAACTTTTTCACTCTCCACTTTCACTTTCATCAAGAGGCTCTTTAGCTCCTCTTCACTTTCTGCCATCTGAGGTTACTGATATTTCTCCCAGCAATCTTGATTCCTGCTTGTGCTTCTTCCAGCCCAGCGTTTCTCATGATGTACTCTGCATAGAAGTTAAATAAGCAGGGTGACAATATACAGCCTTGACGTACTCCTTTTCCTATTTGGAATAAGGTTGTTGTTCCATGTCCAGTTCTAACTGTTGCTTCCTGACCTGCATATAGGTTTCTCAAGAGGCAGGTCAGGTGGTCTGGTATTCCCATCTCTTTCAGAATTTTCCACAGTTTATTGTGATCCACACAGTCAAAGGCTTTGGCATAGTCAATAAAGCAGAAATAGATGTTTTCCTGGAACTCTCTTGCTTTTTCCATGATCCAGCAGATGTTGGCAATTTGATCTCTGGTTCTTCTGCCTTTTCTAACACCAGCTTGAACATCTGAAAGTTTGCTGTTCACGTACTGTTGAAGCCTGGCTTGGAGAATTTTGAGCATTACTTTACTAGCGTGTGAGATGAGTGCAATTGTGCGGTAGTTTGAGCATTCTTTGGCATTGCCTTTCTTTGGGATTGGAATGAAAACTGACCTTTTCCAGTCCTGTGGCCACTGCTGAGTTTTCCAAATTTGCTGGCATGTTGAGTGCAGCACTTTCACAGCATCATCTTTCAGGATTTGAAAGAGCTCAACTGGCATTCCATCACCTCCACTAGCTTTGTTCATAGTGTTGCTTTCTAAGGCCCACTTGACTTCACATTCCAGAATGTCTGGCTCTAGGTGAGTGATCATACCGTCGTGATTATCTTGGTCGTGAAGATCTTTTTTGTACAGTTCTTCTGTGTATTCTTGCCACCTCTTCTTAATATCTTCTGCTTCTGTTAGGTCCATACCATTTCTGTCCTTTATCGAGCCCATCTTTGCATGAAATGTTGCCTTGGTATCTCTAATTTTCTTGAAGAGATCTCTAGTCTTTCCCATTCTGTTGTTTTCCTCTAATTCTTTGCATTGACCACTGAGGAAGGCTTTCTTATCTCTTGCTATTCTTTGGATCTCTACATTCAGATGTTTATATCTTTCCTTTTCTCCTTTGCTTTTCACTTCTCTTCTTTCCACAGCTATTTGTAAGGCCTCGTTAGACAGCCATTCTACTTTTTTGCATATCTTTTCCATGAGGATGGTCTTGATCCCTGTTTCCTGTACAATGTCACGAACCTCCGTCCATAGTTCATCAGGCACTCTATCTATCAGATCTAGTCCCTGAAATCTATTTCTCACTTCCACTGTATAATCATAAGGGATTTGATTTAGGTCATACCTGAATGGTCTAGTGGTTTTCCCTACTTTCTTCAATTTAAGTCTGAATTTGGCAATAAGGAGCTCATGATCTGAGCCACAGTCGGCTCCTGGTCTTGTTTTTGCTCACTGTATAGAGCTTCTCCATCTTTGGCTGCATAGAATATAAGCAATCTGATTTCGGTGTTGACCATCTGGTGATGTCCATGTGTAGAGTCTTCTCTTGTGTTGTTGGAAGAGGGTGTTTGCTATGACCAGTACGTTCCCTTGGCAAAATTCTATTAGCCTTTGCCCTGCTTCATTCTGTATTCCAAGGCCAAATTTGCCTATTACTCCAGGTGTTTCTTGACTTTCTACTTTTGCATTCCAGTCCCCTATAATGAAGAGGACATCTTTTTTGGGTGTTAGTTCTAAAAGATCTTGTAGGTCTTCATAGACCCGTTCAACTTCAGCTTCTTCAGCTTTATTGGTTGAGGCATAGACTTGGATTACTGTGATATTGAATGGTTTGCCTTGGAAATGAACAGAGATCATTCTGTCATTTTTGAGATTGCATCCAAGTACTGCATTTCGGAATCTTTTGTTGACCATGATGACTACTCCATTTCTTCTGAGGGATTCCTGCCCGCAGTAGTAGATATAATGGTCATCTGAGTTGAATTCACCCATTCCAGTCCATTTTAGTTCGCTGATTCCTAGAATGTCAACGCTCTTGCCATCAAGACCTCTCCTTAGCCCCTCTCAATGCCCAGAGTAGAACCAGTAAGTGTATCATATGAGCTGCCTTGGATGATAGATCCACCTGTGGTCACATGTCTCAATCAGGGCCTGTTGGGAAAAAAATAAAGCTTTTGCTAGGACTTTTGGGAAACAAAATCTCACTCTCTCAGGTGGGACTTGAATCTGAGAAAAGGTATGATCTGGAGTTGGGTCAGCCCTCTAATGAATATTAAAAAAGCATGTGGTTGAAACCGAAGCCAATGTAGAGAGCTGACTCGAGAGAGAGAGTAAAGGAGAAACCAGGTCTTGGTGACACACTGAGCCCCTGCACGGGGCCACCCCCAGTGCCAGCGTACAGCAGAATTCTTCAGTCTCATGAGCCAAAGCTTTCCCTATAGTTTCAGTCAGTTTGGGTTGGATCTCCTATCACATGTAGTCCAAAGAGCTCTAACTAGTATGATTTGCAAGATTTTAATTTTCTTAAATAAAATGTGGTCACTCTAGTTGTTTGAACTTTGTTCGGTATTTATTTTCTTTTGTTTTGTAAATGTCCAAAATTTTAAAAAGAGTCAATATATATTCCTAGTGTTATTTTCATTACAAGTTCAGTTTTAATAGAAGAATAAATGATTAAATCATGTGCTAGATTATCAATCACTTGCATATTTAGCTATTTGCATCCAAGGAAAGCCTAATCCATTGACCTATTACATAATAATTAGCCAGAAAATATCTTCATTCTAATAACAAGTGGAATTGTATACTGAAGAGAATGTGTTTAACTGAAAAGTAGTTAGAGAAACAAAAACTGATTTTAAAAAAATCAATCTTAAAGGAAGCAAGAAAAAGAAAAGGAAATTTAAAAGGTGGGGCTGCTGCTGCTGCTAAGTCACTTCAGTCGTGTCTGACTCTGTGCAGCTCCATAGATGGCAGCCCACCAGGCTCACCCATCCCTGGGATTCTCCAGGCAAGAACACTGGTGTGGGTAGCCACTTCCTTCTCCAATGCATGAAACTGAAAAGTGAAAGTGAAGTCGCTCAGTCATGTCTGACCCTCAGTGACCCCATGGACTGCATCCTTCTGGGCTCCTCTGTCCATGGGATTTTCCAGGCAAGAGTACTGGAGTGGGGTGCCATTGCCTTCTCCGTGCAAACAGCACAAAATAAAATGATAGATATAATTCCAAGAAATCAGTCATTGCAAGCAAAGTATATGGTCTAATTTAGCTTGCTAAGTTAGTCTAGTTTAGTGAAGTCAGAAGACAGAGATTATCAGACAATACAAGAAAACCTGGCTTTATGCTTTTTACAAGACACAACCTGAAACATAGAGACACTGAAAGATTGAAAATGAAAGGTCAAGAAAAAAATGAAATGAGACAAATATATAGCTCTATGTAGCTAGATTGGTATCTGTGTAAAAGGCTGCTGCTGCTAAGGTGCTTCAGTCGTGTCCGACTCTGTGCGACCCCATAGATGGAAGCCCACTAGGCTCCCCCCGTCCCTGGATTCTCCAGGCAAGAAAACTGGAATGGGCTGCCATTTCCTTCTCCAAGGCATAAAAGTGAAAAGTGAAAGGGAAGTTGCTTAGTCGTGTCCAACTCTTAGCGACCCCATGGACTGCAGCCTACCAGGCTCCTTCATCCACGGGATTTTCCAGGCAAGAGTACTGGAGTGGGGTGCCATTGCCTTATCTATAAAAAGGGATGTTAGATTTTTCACAGAACTAGAACAAATAATTTCAAGATTTGTATGGAAATACAAAAAACCTCGAATAGCCAAAGCAATCTTGAGAAAGAAGAATGGAACGGGAGGAATCAACTTGCCTGACTTCAGGCTCTACTACAAAGCCACAGTCATCAAGACAGTATGGTACTGGCACAAAGACAGACATATAGATCAATGGAACAAAATAGAAAGCCCAGAGATAAATCCACACACATATGGACACCTTATCTTTGACAAAGGAGGCAAGAATATACAATGGAGTAAAGACAATCTCTTTAACAAGTGGTGCTGGGAAAACTGGTCAACCACTTGTAAAAGAATGAAACTAGATCACTTTCTAACACCGTACACAAAAATAAACTCAAAATGGATTAAAGATCTAAATGTAAGATCAGAAACTATAAAACTCCTAGAGGAGAATATAGGCAAAACACTCTCAGACATAAATCACAGCAGGATCCTCTATGATCCACCTCCCAGAATTCTGGAAATAAAAGCAAAAATAAACAAATGGGATCTAATTAAAATTAAAAGCTTCTGCACAACAAAGGAAAATATAAGCAAGGTGAAAAGACAGCCTTCTGAATGGGAGAAAATAATAGCAAATGAAGCAACTGACAAACAACTAATCTCAAAAATATACAAGCAACTTCTGCAGCTCAATTCCAGAAAAATAAACGACCCAATCAAAAAATGGGCCAAAGAACTAAATAGACATTTCTCCAAAGAAGACATACAGATGGCTAACAAACACATGAAAAGATGCTCAACATCACTCATTATTAGAGAAATGCAAATCAAAACCACAATGAGGTACCACTTCACACCAGTCAGAATGTCTGCGATCCAAAAATCTGCAAGCAATAAATGCTGGAGAGGGTGTGGAGAAAAGGGAACCCTCTTACACTATTGGTGGGAATGCAAACTAGTAACAGCCACTTTGGAGAACAGTGTGGAGATTCCTTAAAAAATTGCAAATAGCACTACCTTATGACCCAGCAATCCCACTGCTGGGCATACACACCGAGGAAACCAGAACTGAAAGAGACACATGTACCCCAATGTTCATCGCAGCACTGTTTATAATAGCCAGGACATGGAAACAACCTAGATGTCCATCAGCAGATGAATGGATAAGAAAGCTGTGGTACATATACACAATGGGATATTACTCAGCCGTTAGAAAGAATACATTTGAATCAGTTCTGATGAGATAGATGAAACGGGGGCCTATTACATAGAGTGAAGTAAGCCAGAAAGAAAAACACCAATACAGTATACTAACACATATATATGGAATTTAGGAAGATGGCAAAGACGACCCTGTATGCAAGACAGCAAAAAAGACACAGATGTGTATAATGGACTTTTGGACTCAGAGGGAGAGGGAGAGGGTGGGATGATTTGGGAGAATGGCATTGTAACATGTATACTATCATGTAAGAATCGAATCGCCAGTCTATGTCCGACGCAGGATACAGCATGCTTGGGGCTGGTGCACGGTGATGACCCAGAGAGATGTTATGGGGAGGGAGGTGGGAGGGGGATTCATGTTTGGGAACACATGTACACCCGTGGTGGATTCATGTCAATGTATGGCAAAACCAATACAGTATTGTAAAGTAAAATAAAGTAAAAATAAAAACTTAAAAAAAAAAAAGGGATGTTAGAACTAAAAGGTGTCAGGCAGGGCCTCACATGGTGAATAGAGGACATTTGATGATTCAGGGTGTGGTTCTTTCTTCTCTAATCACTCATTCAATTCATTCAGCTAATTAAAAAAGAATAATTTAAAAAGCTGATCATGTGCTAAGATATCAAAGTCAAGTGTGGTCCTTGCTCTCAAATTTGCAGTCTGGTTGGGGGCACAGTTAAAAAACCACACCAAAAAAAAAAAAATTAAAAACAAAAAAAAAAACACACCAACAACTGAGGTGTCATGTGGTCAGTGCTGTGATAGGGGCAGGCATACAGAGCTTTGAGAACACACTGACAGGGAGGGAGGTGTTTGTGAGTGGAGTTTTGAAGGCTACCTCTTTGATTCACCTATTGGATAAATTTCCCTGATAATCCAGACTGGCCTCTTGCTATTGATTCCTGACATTTAGCTCCAGTAATCTTGCGACATCGAGGGGGAGAAAAAAGTAAACTACAGGCATACTTCATTTTATTGTTCTTTGCTTTAGTGTGTTTCACAGATACTGCATTTTCTTGCAAATTGAAGGTTTGTAGCAACTCTGCATTGTCAAATGATGATTATCATTTCTTAGCAATAACGTCTTTTTTAATTAAGGTGTGCACATTGTTTTTCTTAGATGTAATGCTATTGCACATTTAATAAACTACAGTATAACAGTGCAAACATAGCTTTCACATGTACCTAGTTAACCACCAAATTCGTGTGACTCACTTTATTGTGATATTTGCTTTATTGCAGTGATCTGGAACCAAACCCACAGTATATCCAAGGTATGACTGTAGAGGGAAGTGAGGTCAGCCTAGGACCTAGAATCATCATTCTTACTGGATTGGGAGCAGGAGGAAATCCAGCTGGATGGGTGGCAAGTCACAGACCATGCCCAGGCCAGCTTCAGGGAGGTCCAACAAGAGATGAAGGATAAAAAGAGAAGGAACAGGGGAGTAAGGAATACTTGGAAATCCAGGAATATGGCTAGAAAAATCATAGTTCATATCTGTGGTGAGACAGGGAGGGTTGGAGAGAGTACAGAGGCAGCACTGGCAACATCAAGGCATGGACTCATTTTTAGAAGGCCTGAGATCCTGGGTGGGCCAGGTATCAGCGGCAAGGAAACTCGTTGCTCCAACACAATGAATATCCAGTCAATAAAAGAGGGCACTGAACAAAGCAGGACAGGTGGTAGGGAAGGGTTGAGGGTCACCTGAGGGTTCAACTAGAGTTTCTTTCATTTCTCCAAACCGAAGCCAGTTTGGTCCTGCAGAGCTTGCAAGGAGAAGCCACTTGGTTCGACTCTGGGGAGAATGGAGAATCTGAGTTGAGGAACCAGGAGGTTCTGACACCACCGTGAGTGCTTCATCCTTCCAAATTCCCAATTTAAGCTCCTCTTGAATGGCAACTACTTTTGGAAAGGGTAACCCATTAAATCCCTCTGTGTGAATGAGTTTATCAGATGTCTTCCAACCTGTCGGAAAGAACCTAATAATTTGAGAGCACTGGGTGCTTGGGAAAGAGTGAACATAAAAAGGTGGGTGGGGAAGGAAAGATACTGAAAGGGAAATCACAGGCCTCAGAGATAAGTTTATTGACTTCCGTTTTGCTGACTACCAGCTCTGCCTGTGGTGTCTTGGCATCATTTAGGAGTTCAAAGATAGGCTCCACCCAGCTGAGAGCTGTTGGGTATAGCTGTCTTGTATATACAATGCCATGTAATGACTGGTTGGGGTTAATCAAATATAATGCCCAACCCAGATCTATTAAATTTTATCACAAAAAGAGGCTTTAATCAGTCTTTTATCAGCTTGGTGTTCTGGCCTAAGAGACTGCTTTTGTTTGCCCATATAAGAGACAATGGGAGAGCCAGGATCAGCCTGCTCTCTGGAGTACAACAAGCGAATTGTCCACAAACAACAGATCATTCAAGGCCATGGGAGAGGAAAGGCTGCATGAATCTACAAAAGTTTTCACTGTTAGTGGTCACGGCCTTGAGTGTTTAAATTCAGACCACATTCCCGCTAGAGCTTCCAAAATATAGGGAGGATGGGAACAAAGAGACTCCAGTGTGTTCCTTGTAAGTCTATCTGGCCTTGGCCCTCTGCAGGACATTCTTGCTTGCTGCTTGCTGAAAGGGGAAAGGAAAACTGACATTTGGTTCTCTGACTAAGCAAAGCCCAGATCTCCTGAGGGTTAGATGTGATTCACCGGCTAGTAATTAATGTGATGAGTGTAGGTTCTCTGCCAACTGCACATGTCCCTCTGCCCAAGCACCTCTTGGACTATAGAAAGGACAGAAGGAGAAGGGAGATAAAAGGCAGTAAAAAAGGGAGATAAAAGAGAGGACCCTGCACTGACCCAAAAGTGAGAATAACATTAAAGCCACCCAGTCAATTTTGTTCAACAAATATTTGAATACTTTCTAGGAGCAGGCTGAGACACACCCAGGTAGAGAAACAAACACACAAATAAAACATCTACCTTTTCTGCTTGGAATTGGAGGATGTTACAGTTGGCAGGGCCTCAGATCTTCCTTTGTATTGTTTTGGTCTTCAAAAGATGTCATGGTTTTTTTTTTTTTTTTTTTTTTTTTTAATGCTGAGAAACACAGCCACATCCCATAGCAGTAACCTCAAATTCTGAGGTAAGACCATGGGGCGGCTGTGGCAATGTCATGTGTCACTGGGGAAAGAAGGCTTCAGAATTATTGATCTAGTCTGACCTGGGCATCTCACTGGTGCAGAAATGGAAGTTCCAAGAAACAATCTGGATTGTCCAAGGCTACTGAGCTACTTAGTAACAGAGAGGGAATTAGAATCCATATCTTCCAATGCCCAATGCAGAACCAAATCCATTGTACCACAAAGTTTCTCCACTCAAGCTTCCTGGAAGATGCAAGTCCTGAAGACCTTCAGCAAATTATTGAGTATCTTGACCTACTGTATAGATCTACTGTATAGCTGTTCCTCACCTACGTGTGGCCCATTAGCTGCCAAATTTTAGTGCCATCACTTCTGCTTATCAAGAGTTTAAATTTAACCAAGATGTCCCCTTCTGCTCTATATGGAACGTTGTTTGGGATTAGAAATATGTAAAGAAATAAGAGGAAGAACAAAAGGACTTAGACTGACAACAAAGAAAAAAGAGTAAACCTTTGCCCATAGGACCAAACCTGTGGCTGCTCGGCTTCATATTAGTGTGGAGGCAGGGGTGGCAGATGCCTACCTTGGTTTTGACTAGAGCAGTGTTCAGATATGTTCGGGAGTTGATAGAGATAGGAGGAATTCCTGTAACCATGTGGGTGTGAGACCTGGGAGTAATTCTATTTTTGGAAGGTTTACTGGATATATGCATCTGAAGATGAAATGAATACCGCCCAGTTAGATGGCTTTTAGGGAACAGGATGAAAGAGAGACGAGAAAGGGACCAGGGGAAAATGAGAGTTGTTCTGTGAATTGTGAGAGGTGCCAGCAGTCAGAAGTATTTTTCCATTTTCATTTGTCATCCATGGTGGCTGACCCATGCTTTGTGCTTTGAAATCATTCTGCTTCCCTAAAGATATTTTGAGCTGTAATTGCAGATTTCCATTTTAGTTTCTTTCTCTCTCTCTTTCTGTTCTAGACAATCAGTTCAAAGTCCTTCCTCAGGCACTATACAAAATGCCTTTGCAGAGCTGATGAAGGTATGTGGTGTGGCCCGTGTGAATTTATCAATTTTTTTCTGCCTGTAATAGGAGTGGTAGGAGTGGTTATGGAAAAGTGCTTATTAGCTAAATTGGATCAACAATTTAGGCTGGTGGGGCTTGTGACATAACTGCTTTGATATTAACTTCTTTATTAATTATATTAATTATGAATCACCTTGCACTGAGGTAATGGGACTGCAAGCTTTCTGTTTTCTTTCAGATTTCAATAGTAACGCTGCCTTGAGTTCTTTACTTATGTTCCTGGCAATTATGCGCTATCCCAAAACATAAACACAATTTTCTCTTTTGAAATCATTATGCAAGGAGTGTCATGTGAAAGTTGCTGTTACTTAAAATATATTCTTGTAAAATAAATAAAGGGGAGCTCTTCTATTCATAAGACCATCAAGAAGCTGTTATTAAAACTCTTAATAGAAAAAACTATGCTGTCCACTCTGTTTTCCTTTTTTTGTTCTTTTCTCCTTCCCCCCCAAAAGATAACCCTTTAGGATATTTTTAACTAAAAAGGGAGAAAACCAAACAAAAGAACAAAAATTTTTTTATTGTTTTGACTATGGTTGTTAAAATGCGGCCTATAGGAAAAACAGAATTTAAAAAAATTACCACATGCACTTCACCTCACATAATGAGTTGTGAGCTTTCAGGGTTTACCCTGAAGCCACAACTCCACAGCGTCACCTCTTTACCTCAACCAACCACTATGGCTCTCTTTTTTAGAGGAAACATTGACCTTGAAGTCAGACTAGCCTGGTTTAAATCTATTAGGCTAAATCACAGGAATTTGCTGTTTATATATACCAAAGATGGTAAAAAAAAAAATGGCGGTTTCATGGGGGTTGACCCAGTAGCTTTTCAGTGGTCAACCTTCGGCTTATTGTGAGGACTATGGATGATGTATTTTAATGTTTTACTCATTCCTTTGCTTTCGGTATGCTCACAATACATGGTGACTAATACGAATTGCAAGCAGCAGCAAGGGCATTTTATTTCAAGTCAGTTCAACAAGCCCTATCCCTCCTCTTTATCCCAGGGGGCTTCCCTTGGGGCTCAGCTGGTAAAGAATCCACCTTGAATGCAGGAGACCTGGGTTCAATCTCTGGGTTGGGAAGATCCCCTGGAGAAGGGAAAGGCTGCCCACTCCAGTATTCTGGACTGGAGAATTCCATGCACTGTATAGTCCATGGGGTCGCAAAGACTCAGACCCGACTGAGCGACTTTCACTTTGTTTATCCCAGACACTGCTTTTGTGTTGGGAATACCTGGATTCAGTGGGGCAGATAGCTGGCATGATGCATGCAGGAATTTAGCAATATACCCATGAGAGAGGGTAGGATGGTAGGATGGGGATGAACTTTTGGGGAAATGGGGAGATGAGAGCAGCCTTTCCTCAGGGGAGATGCCTCATCAGGGTGCTGCAGAACAGACAGCTTGGTGGGGAGTGTTCCAGGCTGGCTGTTCAGAGAACTTCAGGTTAGAGAGAGAGAGAGAAAGAGACAGATAGACAGAGAGACAGAGAGAGAGAGAGAGGTCTGTAAAATGAGGTTGGATAGATGGGTAGGGCTCACAGTATAGAGTTAGGTTTTGTAAGTTCTAGAGATTTTCCAACTTTGAGGGGAACCCCTTTACAAAACTGCCATGTCAACATACCTCTAGGGGCTCCCAGGACCTGGAAGTGGGAAGTCTTGACATTTCAGCTTTATTATCTTTCTCCAAGCATCTGCCCCGGGCAGGGCCACACTCTGAGGGTCCTTGTTAAAGAGCAGGGGGTACACAATGGACAGCTACTGAACGATCTTAAGCAGGAAAGTGACATAATCAGATTGGACTTTCAGAGAAAGCACCCCAAGGGCTGTCTGGAAGATGGATCAGAGGAGCTTGTGTTAGACAGTTGAAAAACCTATTAGAAAGCTATTTTAATAATCCAGAGAGCCAAGAGTCTGAACGTGGCTGAATTCATGAAGAAGAAATTAACCCAGCATCATTCAGCAAAGTCACTGGTGGATAGTCACACAGGAGGCCTGGTCCTCCTGTTCCTGAGCCCTTCCTGAACAGGTAGCAGATGCTTTCAAAACCAGATTCTCCACCTGGAAAGGTCTTGGATTAGTCACGTGACCAGAGGCCTGTGACCACACAGGCACACAACTGGTCAGCCATGGCACTCTCATGCCCACCGAGGTCTTGTTTTTCCTCGTTTCTGCCCTGCCCTCTCACATATCTTAAGTTCTCTCACAGTGTTCACTGTAATAGTACAGTTCTCTATTGGACTGCTTGGCCAGGGCTCTGTACCCTGCTTAATTTCTGCCATGCTGTTTCTAATCCTCCAAACCTGGGGCTGAGCCATGTATTCCACCCACTCCATCCTCCTAGGAAAACCTCTGTTCATCTGTTCATCCTTTGAAATGTTCAAATGTTCATCCTTTGAAACCTTTTGCATGGGCATGCTCCTCAGTGATCCTTCTCTGGCTACCTCCCACCATTACCCCTAAATTCAATGACTCTCTCACCACCTGTGTATCTTCCACGTATTTTTATTATTGTATGTATTGTGCTTTATATTTATTTGTATATCTTTGAGGTTAGGAACTATGCCTTATACTATTTCCCCAGTAGCTCACACATTCCTTAGACACGTAATGAATGTGGGTCAATAGACTTGAACTGAATTCACTCCTCCCCTTTTAAAATATTGATAATACAGCACAATAACAATTCGGCCAGGGTTTAGCTGTGCCTGCCTTCTAAGGATCACAGTATCCCAGCCTATGTGAGTTTTCATATCTCCCACTGTCTGTACTTCCTGCTTCAAGGCCTCCATTCAATGGGTTGAACTACTATTCACCCAAAATCAAGCCTGAATCCACCACAATTTCATATTTTTTCCTGGGAACCTCCTGCGGATGGGCCTGATTTCTTCTGGCCAGTCCTTGCTCAGTCTTCACTTCTTCAGAGCCCATCTCTGAAGTGAAGATGCTTTGTGACCCTTCTGGTTGTGCTGTCTGGATAAGAAGGGGATATTTACTCCAAAAGCAGCCAATTCATGGGCTAGACCATATCTGTAAGGTAGCCCAGTGGGAAAAGCTTTAACCAAAGTGATTGTCTTAGTCAGTTTGGGCTGCTATAATAAAAAAGTATCATAGACTGAGACGCTTTTAAACAATAGAAGTTTATTTCTCACAGTTCTGGAGGCTGGAAGTTTGAGATCAGGGTGCCAGCATGGTGGAGCTCTGATTCATAGCGGTCATTTTCTTACTGGTTCCCACTCTTGGTGGAAATGGCAAGGGAGCACTCTGAGGTCTCTTTCATAAGGACAATAATCCCTTCATGGGAGTTCTACCCATGACCTAATTACCTCCCAAAGGCCTTACTTCCTAATACTGTCATCTTGGGGTTGAGGATTTCAACAGGAATTTGAGCAGAACACAAACGTTCAGTCTAGAGCAGGGATTTTGTGGGCCAATCAGACTGACAGATCAGGTAGTGGAGAAAATCACTTCAAGGAGCCTTCCCTTAGAAGAAGAACTGTAGATGGGGTTGTTTCTTTTAGAAAGGAATCGTTGCTTGGGTAGGCATCATGTTTGAGCCCTTGAGTACACTGCTCCAATCTCAACCTTCCTAAGTTTTTTCTGCTCTCAGTGGTGTCCACTCCTGACTAGAGTCACCTGAAGGGAAACCCAGAACCCTGTGTAGTTGCTCCTTCTATACGTGTATACCTGTGGCGGATTCATGTTGATGGATGGCAAAACCAATACAATATTGTAAAGTAATTAACTTCCAATTAAAATAAATAAATTTATATTTTAAAATATAAATAAATAAATAAAAAGAGTTCCTCATCTAACTTTGAAGAACTGTGATGGGGTCTAAGATTTTACCAAACTTACTGGCTAACAAATTATCTTGACACAGTTTCATTGATGCCAGCAGAAGGCAAGAAACTTAGTTGTAAACAACAAGAGACTTTATCACTCACAAGACAGAAATTATTATAGAATGACCGTTAGCATATTTACATCAGTTCCTCTTACACCAGGCCCTAGTCCCATGGGAACAATGTGCATGGGACCAAATGGATGCTTGTAAGCTGTGGGTTGTGTTACCATAGAGGGACTCTGCTGTAGCTTAGGTAACCTAAATCTTTTATTTTGGGCAGTAAATATGCTTGCTCTTTGCTCTGGAGAAAGACATTATTACACTGAGCAGTAAGCATGGTGTGGCCTTTTCTCTAGATGGAGGCACTATCTGTATCTTTCGTGGCCATTTGTTATATGAAACATTCTTGAAAAGATATTTTGAATAAAGGGTAATAAGCACCTCACTTACAAGATGTATAGAAATGTGAGACACTCATGGGGAGTTGTCTTAAAACTCTAACTAGCAGCTCCCATCCATCTGCGTACTGAAACTGACAGCTTTATTCCCTGGGTGATGGGAACCATACTTTCCCAACCCTAAACCCTCTCCTGAGCTCTAATCACAAGTTTTCTGCTCCAAGTGGACATCCCATCCAGAGAATTTCAATAATTAAATTTAAAATGTTTATATATACTGAACTTCTAGTTTTATTACCACCATTTTCCTTGTTTCACTGGTTCCAACTTTAGGAGTCATTTTAAAATTCCATCTTCTTCCTTATCCCTAATCATCAATCAATCATAAAGTTTTATCAGCTTTTCTTTAGTTCTTTTTTGTTTTTTTTTTTAACTCTTTATCTTATATTGGAGTAGGGCCAATTAACCATGTTATGATAGTTTCAGATACACAGCAGATCAGCTCAGTCATACATCCACATGTATCCATTCTCTCTCAACTCCCCTCCCATCCAGTTTGCAGCATAAAAAACTGAGTAGAGTTCCTTGTGCTATAAAGTAGGATCCTGTTGGTTATCCATTAATATAGCAATGTGTGCTTGTCTATCTCAAAATCTCTAACTATCCCTCCCCCTCCTTGCCCCCTGGTAACCATAAATTTGTTCTCCAAATCTGTGAGTCTGTTTCTGTTTTGTAAATAAGTTCATCTGTATCATTTCTTTTTAGATTCCACACATAAGGGATGTCATATGGTATTTCTCTTTCTATATCCAACGTACTTCACTCAGTATGACAATCTCTCGGTCTATCCATGTCCATCTCTTCCTTCAAAATAATCTCAGTCTCATCCTCTTCTTTTCTTGGCCATTTATGCTGTCATTAACCTAGTTAGGAATGCTATTTTCATCCCTAGAATGGTCAAGAAATGTCCTCACTAATTTTCTAGATTCCTACTCTCCTTGTTGATACCTCTTAATCCCCTTAGGGCACAGTTTTGATCCTATCACACTCTCATTTTTAAAGTTTCAGCAGTTTCCCATGGCCTGTTCAATACAGCTGTCTAGACCTCTCTCCTAAACACTTAAGGCCTAGCCATTCTGACCTGGGCCTTGTCTCCCCCTACTCTGTTTTGGCTGCACAGGCATTGCTTCTTCTCCCTACTTGCCAAACCTGCCCAGGCCTGGGCTACCTCCCCACCCTTCCCTATTTCTCAGAGTTCTGAATCCTGTACCTTTGTAAAACCACTTCATCCCTCAGGGCCTAGAAGTTCTTCAACTGGTCCAGTCTGTACTCATAGCTTTTGTCTAGTTACACTTATTTTCTTAGTTAGCTTCATTTTGTCCCATGTGACTGCTTGACTGTCTTAGGTACTCACATAAGTTTTAAGTCCCTGGAGAAGAAGCGTTATATACATTTTATACCACTCAGTGTCTACTCAGCACTGGCTTGGGCAAACTATAGAAGCCTGACTCTCCCACTTGCTATTAACAGCTATGTGATTAGAAAGGTAACATCTACACCTCAGTTTCCTTACTTAAAAAATAAGGTATAGGGACTTTCCTTGTGGTCCAGTGGTTAAGAATCCACCTTCCAACGCAAGAGATGTGGGTTCAATCTCTGGTCGGGGAACTGAGATCCCACATGTTGTGGGGAAACTAAGCTTGCACACTGCAACAAGAAAAGTCTACATGCCACAACTAGAGAAGCTCCCATGTGTCACGGCTTAAGAGAAAGCCCATGCACCACAAGGAAGAGCCTGCGGGATACAACAAAGACCCAGTAAAGCAGAAAAAAAAGAAAAGATGTAAATAGTATCTATATCACAGGGTTGTTCAGGTAATTAAATCGGATAACATGAGAAAATTTTAACAAATTATCTGGTATATAGGAAGAGCTCAATCAATATTGACTATTATTATTAATCTTATAGTGAGATAAGTGAATAAATACATAAATGAATACCTGAAATACACAGTCCCCTTTTTTGGGTGGGGAGAAAGTCCAGTCTAATGGAGGATGACCAGATAACCTTGAAAAATACTTATGATTGCATACCACTGACCCATAGGAGAAGTTGGATGGAAGATGGGAAGTAGCATCTTCCAAAGGCCTGACTAAATCCTTGAAAAAAATGGATTATTCAGAGATAATTGAGAACATGATAATAGAGAAGAACCAATAAAGGAACAGTCCAGGTGATGTTTCTTGTCTCCTTTATGTTTCCAGGTTTCTCTCTGTCTCTTGGGTAAGTCTAAGGCTCTTGGAACATAGTTGGAGGCACAGGAGAACCAAGTGTGGCAACTGGTCAAAGAGAAGGAGCCTGTTCCCTGGCTAGGGGCTGGCAAAATTTTCTAGAGAGGACACATCCTGTCTTTCTTCCAGGGCATCACCGCCTCCTTAGATATGCCCACAGGCAAGCTTGATATGAGCTAGTACTGTGGAAAGTTGTCACTGGCTGTCAGAATCACAATGCTGCTTGATGGTTACTGCAAGAAGCAAACACTCACTAAGTGGCTGGAAAAGAAGACAAAGGAATTTTCTCTAAGAGTAGAGCATCCTCAATCCCCTTCCATTAGCAAATTGCTATGATCGTCATTTCAATGTCTTTCTATGTGTCACATACTAAGCCACCTGACAAATAGACCTCAAAATAACCTGGTAAAGTACATGTTACAATAGCTATTTTAAAGAAAAGAAGCTTAGGAGCATCAAGATTGAGTAAGTGTCTTTGGTCATGTAGCTCATATGTGATGGAGACAGGATTTAAACCCAGGCATGCCTGCCTGCAAAGATCTGGGACCATTTCCCCTCAATGCCAGCATATAAAACAATCCAAACAAGCTAGATCTTGGATTGCTACTCACATTTGCTTTCAGCCACATTTCATTAATTTCCTTTTGCCATTGATCAGCTATTAAGACGACTGTGCAAGTAAGATTAGCAAATGCTTTTTGAGGGTGGGTTTTCACCTGGAAGAGGAAGAGAGATGTTGAGCCCCTCAGTAGGGGTGAGGGAAAAAACTAGCTGTGGGCAGCTGAAGGCAAATGAAAACAAATTTGTTTAGCTGAGGGCTAGTACTCTGCATAGCAACTAAAATGTATTTTTGTATCTCCTGCCAGATGATAGAACTTCTGTTACAGTGCTTCATGTCACCAGTAGGAAAACATGGGCTCCTCCTAGAGCTCTTGATTCTGAATCTGTTACTACCCTTCTAAAAAGTAATGTTAATAGAGATAATAAAATGGAATCCTAACCACGGTCACTTTGCTGCCTGCATGAAAATATTGGCTCTGGAAAATGGACAGCCTGGTAGGAAACCAAATACATAGAAATACGTTTTGAGAATCATATTCTTGGCCTGAAACAGGTCTCACAGTAAGGAAGGTTGGCTGAGGCCAAGGTTCCTGAGATCAGGAAGGGGGAGAAGCTTATTTTTCTGCAGTCTCAGTAGAACAAGGCAGTCAAGGAGGGTGTATTTTGGTTTCTACTCCTTCTTCCAAGGGAAAAAGAAGCCCAGATTTGTCCTTCACAGAACTTGGGGTAGTTTGCCTTAACAAAGGCAGACTACAGACCCTCCATGAAACTGTGGAGGAGTTTCTTGTTGGTCCCATTCCAGTTCCCCTTCCAAAGGATCTCTCTCCACTGGGTATCCCAAAGCCCACTATTCCTGACAAATCAAGCTACCAGTTTGCTTAACATAGCTTCTGTATACGGTAAGATGGTCTGGATCGATGTCAGGTCCAATAAATTTGACCGTGCCACTACCTCTAACTCCTATTGTCTTCATTCCCAGTTTGTTGAATTAAATATTTGAGTTGGGAAATTGTTTTAAAACTAAATTGATCAGGTAAGTGGGTTCTGATTAACATAGATATTATTTCTGCTTTGTATTCTGATAAATGCTCTTGTGTTCCCCAAAAGATGTTAAAGTCCTAACCCTTGATAATTGTGAATGTGACTGTATTTGGAAATAGAATTATTGCATATATAATAAGAGATCTTACTAGATTAAAGTAGGCCTTAGAGCCAATGACTAGTGTCTTTGAGAGAAAGCTGTAAAGAGACATAGACACATACAGGGAGACTGGAGTGAAACAGCTGTAAGCTAAGGAATGTCAAGAATTACAGAAACTAGGGACAGGCAAGGAAGGAGATTCTTCTCTTGAAGCCCTGGGAGGGAGCATGGCCCTGTTGATACCTGGATTTTCTAATTCTAGCCTCCATAACTTGTTGTTGTTTAGTCACTGAGTTGTGTTCAACTCTTTGCAACCCTATGGACTATAGCCCAGCAGGCTCCTCTGTCCATAGAATTTCCCAGGCAAGAATGGTGGAGTGGGTTGCCCTTTACTTCACTAGGGGATCTTCCAGACCTAAGGAACGAACCTGTGTTTCCTGCTTGGCAGGTGAATTCTTTACCATTGAGTCACCTGGGAAGCTCCAGCCTCCATAACTACAAGAGAATAAGTTTCTGCTTTTTAAAGCCACCCAGTCCATAGTATGTTGTTATAGCAGTCTTAGGAAACTAGCACAAGTTCTTTCACTCACATTAATTTTCTTATTACCTATTGTATCCCTGGAGAAGGCAATGGTACCCCACTCCAGAACTCTTGCCTGGAAAATCCCATGGACGGAGGAGCCTGGTGGGCTGCAGTCCATGGGGTCGCAAAGAGTCAGACACAACTGAGCGACTTCCTTTCACTTTTCACTTTCATGCATTGGAGAAGGAAATGGCAACTCACTCCAGTGTTCTTGCCTGGAGAATCCCAGGGACGGGGGTGCCTGGTGGGCTGCCATCTATGACGTCGCACAGAGTCGGACACGACTGAAGCAACTTAGCAGCAGCAGCAGCAGCAGCATTGAATCCCCAGCACTTATCAAAGTTCTTTGCAATATGATGAGAGTTCAATGAACACATGTTGAAGGAGCAAGAATTGATTGTATGTGTACAATGTGTATGTAGAAGCATATTGATATATTTTCTGATCTACCTCAGTTGTTTACTACTGCAATGAGCCATGAGTCTATAAATCCATGCATGCAGACTGAATAAATAATACCAGTCATATAATGTACATATTTTAACTTAACAGCCATACAAGTATACAAAACTAACAACTGGCAAGAATTTCTACCAAAAAAGTCAAAGTGAAGTTACATTTGTTAATAAAAAAAAATAGGAAAACATAATAACAGATGGATTTAGCTTAAATCAAGAAATCTTCATTTTTTTTCCCAAATGCCATTCTTAGTAGCCTTATTCTCCTGGTTGTTGAAATCAACTCATTATCCTATTCTGCACTGGACTAGTAGTGAAGCAGACCCTAGGCCAGTGTTTTATAAAATGTATTTCATGGGCACCACCTGCCTTAGAACTACCTTATGAAGACAGAATAATTAAATAGTGTGGTATTGGTAAACCAAGAGCACCAAATACCATTGACCCTTGAAAAACATGTGTATTAGGGGTGTTGACCCTCCATAGAGTTGAAAATCTACATATAAATTATAGCTGGTGCTACATACACTCAGCTCCTCCACGTCCACATTTCCTCATCTGAGGATTCAGCTAAAACCTGTGCATAAGGAGACCTGCACAGTTTGGACCCAAGTTGTTCAAGAGTCAACTGTAGCAGTGTCACAGAAGAGAAAATTAAGAGTTAAACATGAATTCATATAGAAACCTAGAAAATGATAAAAGGGGAAATTCAAATTATGGGTAGTGATGAAATAAGGAATACATTAATCAATAAATGTTATTGGGGAAACTGCATAGTCACCTGGAAAAAAAATAAATTGCAACCAAATTCTACATATTTTTCTAGAATAAAGTCTATGTGGATTAAAGATTTAAATATTTTTTTAAAACCTATAAAGGTACTAGGTGAATTTACGGAATAATTTTTCATATTCTCAGAGTGGGATAAGTGTTTCAAAGTATAACTTAAAACCCAGAATAAAATAAAAATGAATCTAGTAACAGTTATAATTTGATACAAAGTTGTCTTGCAGAAGCTACCAAAGGCAGTCAAAGATAAATGACAAACTGAGAAAAATATTTGCAAGTCATATCTCAGCTTCAAGGTTTATTTCCTTAATATGTAGAGTTTCTACAAACTAACAAAATTAAGATCAAAAGATACAGTAGAAAAATGGTGAAAGGAAATGAACAGACTTCACAAAAAGAAAATACAAATGATTCAAACATATTAAAATATTCTCATTCTCCTCTCTTATGGTAAAAGAATTGCAAACTTAAACACCAATGAGATCTTATTTTGAGGTACCATACTGGCAAAGTCAAAAAGTTTGCTAACACACTTTTTTGGCTAGAGGTTGTGAAAACAATGGTGCTCATGGTGGTAAGAGTGTAAACTGATATAATATCTGTGAAGGGCAGTATCTGTGAAAAATCACAAAATCACTTATTTGGCCCAGTAATTCCACTTAAAAGAATTTATACAGAACAATAAACTGTGGAAAATTCTGAAAGAGATGGGAATACCAGACCACCTGACCTGCCTCTTGAGAAACCTATATGCAGGTCAGGAAGCAACAGTTAGAACCGGACATGGAACAACAGACTGGTTCGAAATAGGGAAAGGAGTATGTCAAGGCTGTATATTGTCACCTTGACTATTTAACTTCTATGCAGAGTACATCATGAGAAACGCTGGGCTGGAAGAAGCACAAGCTGGAATCAAGATTGCCGGGAGAAATATCAATAACCGCAGGTATGCAGATGACACCACCCTTATGGCAGAAAGTGAAGAGGAGCTAAAGAGCCTCTTGATGAAAGTGAAAGAGGAGAGTGAAAAAGTTGGCTTAAAGCTCAACATTCAGAAAATGAAGATCATGGCATCTGGTCCCATCACTTCATGGGAAATAGATGGGGAAACAGTGGAAACAGTGACAGACTTTATTTTTGGGGGCTCCAAAATCACCGCAGATGGTGACTGCAGCCATGAAATTAAAAGATGCTTACTCCTTGGGAGGAAAGTTATGACCAATGTAGATAGCATATTTAAAGGCAGAGACATTACTTTACCAACAAAGGTCCGTCTAGGCAAGGCTACGGTTTTTCCAGTGGTCATGTACGGATGTGAGAGTTGGACTGTGAAGAAGGATGAGCGCCAAAGAATTGATGCTTTTGAACTGTGGTGTTGGAGAAGACTCTTGAGAGTCCCTTGGACTGCAATGAGATCCAACCAGTCCATTCTGAAGGAGATCAGCCCTGGGATTTCTTTGAAAGGAATGATGCTAAAGCTGAAACTCCAATACTTTGGCCACCTCATGTGAAGAGTTGACTCATTGGAAAAGACTCTGATGTTGGGAGGGATTGGGGGCAGGAGGAGAAGGGGACGACAGAGGATGAGATGGCTGGATGGCATCACTGACTCGATGGACGTGAGTCTGAGTGAACTCCGGGAGTTGGTGATGGACAGGGAGGCCTGGCGTGCTGTGATTCATGCGGTCGCAAAGAGTCGGACACAACTGAGCAACTGAACTGAACTGAATCAATTATGTGTGAAATGACATATGCATATGGCATTATTGCTACATTGTTTACAGTTGCAAGAGATTAGAAACAATCCGCATGTTCATTGGCAGCAGATTGCTAAGTGAACTATGGTATACTTCCACAGTGAAATACTATGTAGTTATCAAAAAGAATGAGGATACTTTATTTATCAGAATAGGAAGATCTCAAAGAAACAGTAAGTGAAAAAAAAATAAACAAGGTTCAGAAAAGTGTGTATAACATGCCACTACATGAATGAAAAGAGTAAAATTTATACTTACTTTTTATTCAATATGCATGAAATATTTCTGGAAAGACAAAACAGAAAAACTGTGGATTTCCTTAGACTGTAATCTCTACCCTAGACTTATGGAGGCAGAATCTGTGCAAGCATTGATTCTAAAGCTTACTGAAGGTTGATAAACCCTGACCTTAGGGAGGAAAAATTTAAGAATCACTTTGAGGTTCACTGGCCCAGTTCCAACAGGTAGAATTTTGTCATTTCTCAAATCCAGTCCATTTTCTCTGAGGAGCTCAGTTCTAATAACTAGCTTCCTATCCCTATGACCTCACTCCTGTTTCAGTAAACTGCTTAAATCCATCAGGTCAAACCTTTTCTTCCAGTGGTCCTGGGCCACTGACTAGGGTCACCATAGCCAAAATTAGAATCAAACTAACCATGCACAAAACTGACAACAACTTCTTCCTTACTATTGATATGGACATTGTGGGAAAAGAGAAAACTCAATGGTCAGTTCAAAGGAGCAAGCAGAGAGGCAAACCAGGGCCCTAGATTTGGGTTGATAGCAGAAGGCAGAAATAACAGAGGAACAGGCGAAGAGGAAGAAGAACTATAAATATCTCATCAGAATGTAAGAAGCCTTTAAAAAGAAAAAGGTTGGGGAAAAGGTTGAGAACAATTTCAGACCCCTTGTTCTTCCCGAGCCAAAGCTCTACCTTCTCTTTCTAAGCATTACCACCATCCCCAACACTTACCCCCAAACTGATCATGTGGCTGGGCCTCTGTTATCCAGTTCCAGACTTCCCTGAGCTGCTTGCCCACCTGCCTAAATTTCTAAACAGCTCCTATTCCCACCAACCATAGAGTATGTGTTTGTATATTCAATCTCTCTGGTTACAGTTTTAGGACTGAACTTGCTTCTAGGACCTGCAGCTGTATCTCTTCTCCAGTATCCCTTCCTCCAGTGGTCTGATCTGATTCCTAGATTCCAGCTCTCTAGGTCAGCACTGTTATCCCAAAGGAAATCAAGCCCCATGGGGTTCCCATAACCTAGTTACTGGTTGAAATTCACATCACAAGTTAGATAGGAGCTCTGCCTTGAATGACTTGGTCTGTGAACACAACTACACGCAACCACATGAAAAATGAATAATCACATTGACACAGATTCTAGGTGATAGACACCAAAGGAACAAAGAGTTGGCTAGTCTCTGACTAGTACAGGCCCTTAGTCATCAGATGTCAGAAAAATAGAAGGGCAGGTAGTTTAATGGATAAGAGCTAGCAGAGGTTCAGTTCACTTCAGTTCAGTCCCTCAGTCGTGTCCGACTCTTTGAGACCCCATGAATCGCAGCATGCCAGGCCTCCCTGTCCATCACCAACTCCTGGAGTTCAGTCAGACTCACGTCCATTGAGTCAGTGATGCCATCCAGCCGTCTCATCCTCTGTCGCCCCCTTCTCCTACCCCCAGTCCCTGCCAGCATCAGAGTCTTTTCCAATGAGTCAACTCTTTGCATGAGGTGGCCAAAGTACTGGAGATTCAGCTTTAGCATCATTCTTTCCAAAGAAATCCCAGAGGTTAGGACCAGTTAAACATATGTCAGGTCAAGTTCAAAGAGTCCCGTGATATATAAATATGATTCTGAAGCAAAGTCTGCCTCAGACCACTCTTAGCCAGGGCAGGTGTGGTATGGGAGTATGCTCGAAACTTCTTACTTTGGTAAACAATCAAGGGGGTCAAGGAGGGAGTAAGAGAGTGGCAGAAGGTTCTAAACCACATACAGGTAACTGTGCAGCTTGGCGTAGTGAGAGAGCACTGGACTAGGTGCCAGTAGTCCTGAGTACTGCTCCTGAGTCCTCTGTGCTTCTTGTTCCAGTGATCTTCACCCTGACCCCACATCCTGCTCAGAGGGGCCTCCTTGCTTTCAATTCAGTATCCCTGGTTTCAGGAAATTGTTCTCCATCCTCCACCTGAGTCTGATGGCCTAGAGCAGATATTTGGCCCTTTATGTCTGTTTGGTAACAGAGCCTTCCCAGTAAGAGGCATCACTGTCAGCAATCTTGGCAACACTTTGATCCCTGAGTATGACAGCCTGTGTCCTTATCAGCAGAAGACTCTGTCTATGGAGTGCTTAATTTCCAAAGGAAATGTTGGGCTTGCAGAAAATTCTAGCTAAGCAGAGGGAATCAGTTCTCTTTACATGAAATGTCCTGATCCTTTTAGTACAAAGAGAGATTTTTAACAAACAACAACAAACAAACTCCATTAAAAAAAAAAAAATGAAGCAGAAACACTTTAAAAGAGGAAGAAACATCACACCAGGCTTTGAGCACTTTATCTGTCTTCAACTCTGAAGGTCCTCCATCTTCCCACATTCAACCTGTAGACTAAGAACTGGTCAGGAAGTGGCCTCTGCCACAGTTGTCCCCAAAATGTCAGGAATGCAAGTAAATGTTAGCAAATTAACTCTGTTCTGCTTTCGATAAAATTCTGCCTGCTCATTTCCCTGGACACGAGTCAGCAGTTAGTATAAAGGAAAGAGAATTCTTCATTTCCTAAACGTTTTGACACATTTAAGTCTCTTGAAGATTCATTTACTGTTGAAATGTTGAGGGTTTTCTACTATAATATCTTAACTGACCAGCCATCCAAAAAAGTGATTTTCATTGTCTCACTGCTTGTCTTAAACATCTTTGAGAATATCTCATGTTCCATGCTTCCCAGGTGGCTCAGTGGTAAAAGAACCTGCCTGCCAACATAGGAGATGCAGATCCAATCCCTGGGTGGGGAAGATCTCCTGGAGGAGGCAACAGCAACCCCTCTAGTATCCTTGCTGGAGAATCCCATGGACAAAGGAGCCTGGCAGGCTCCAGTCCATAGGGTCGCAAAGAGCTGGACACAACTGAGCACACACACATGCATGTTCTACAGGGTGAAGTTGAGCTTCTTACCCTGGCATTCAAAGCTTTCCATTAGGCTTTATCTTCTATTAGTCCCTTAAAGAAATTTTTAATTCAAGCCAGAAAGATTCACTCAGTGCTGCTATTAAATATCTTACATATTCTGGTTACCTCATCTCCAGTCCTGACATTTTCCTTTCCTTTCCACTTATCCTGCATTTCCACTTTTTAAAATAGCTAGCTGAATTGTCCTTCCTCTTTCACGGTGGAAGACCACCTAGCCCAGTGAGTTCTCTCTCCTTGTCACATATAAAGAGCCTGTTTACTACCTGTTCCCTTCACTTGTCATGTTGTTTTACAACAGGCCCTGTATCTTCAACTTGTTTTTCAAATCCACTCATGTGCATATTTACTTTTTCATCTTTTATGTTTGACTTCGAGGGCAAAGATTGTATCTAGATTAGATTAGCACACAGTAGACTCACCAAAAAGATTTACCAATTTTAACTGATTGACAGTTAAAAGATGACAACGCTTTGCTTTCATCTTTTCCCATAACACTCCCTACTTGCTTTTTATCATGAACCATTCCAATTTCAAAAGGCCAACATTTTCTTTCTGATTAGAATCTGTCTCAAATTCCAGGTTTTAGCACTGGAAGGGAACTTTCCAGAAAAAACAGGGGAGGCCTTCAAGGAGTAGAAGGGCCATCTCCATGATTTTCATTTTTATTTTTGGTCAAAGAGGTCTCTACCTTTGTGAGCACATTACTGCCCCTTAAGCACTCTGAACCAAGATCAACAAACCGAAAAGATCTTCTCTTGGCTCACCTAGCACAGGATGGATCTGCTTTATTAACCAAAAGGAAAGCGAGGCCAAAAGGAAAACAAACTCAAGAAGAAAATGTAAAAGACTTATACATTATAAATTTTCAACCATTTTAACATGAGCCCAGTCCTGAGGTGCTCAAGACCTGTTCCATCCCACAAGGCATCTACAGTGTCTACACTTTATCCCCAGATACAAACAGCAAATTTTAAGCATAAATACTTGAGTTCTTGTTTCCTATTCCTCAAATTGTCTAAAGCTGAAGAAGGCAATTTTATAACCTACTTCTCACTTGTTGACTTATTCTTTCTTTGCTCAATGTACTCTTCTGTAAAATGAGGATAATAATACTAAAGTAAATTAATCATAAACTTGATGTGGGAATTGAATGAAATAATCTAGATAAAGCATTTAGAAAATGCAAAGCACTCAGTAAATATTATTATTTAACAAGCAAGACTGAAAGATTAGGTGAGATTAAAGGGGGTGGATTGGGGAGAGGGAAGGGGAAAGCAAGAGATTTTAGTTTCAGCCCTACTATCCAAATCCCCATCTAGGGATCCCTCCATCTCCTCTTTCTGGCTTCTTCTGAGGAAGCCATGCCTCTCAGGTAGTTTCACTCTTCCAGTTCCAAACAACAATTATATCTTAATACAGTGCAATAAATTTTACACTCAGTTAGTAATAGAAGAGTCTACTCTGTGTGGTTCTTTTCTACCTTCCCAATAGTCTCAATGTGTTCTCAGTGTGATGGAATCATGCTCATTCTCCTTTGCCTATAACTATTTCACTCTACTGTCCTTAACTCAAGATGAAAGATTATAGGCATCTCTTTACCTTCCTCCCGAAGTGCTTGTAATAACCACAAAATTGTTCAAACAGATCACATATATGACCTTGCTAAAAACCCTTCTTTGGACTTCCCTGGTGGTCTAATGGTGCCTACCAAAGCAGGGGACACGGGTTCGATCCCTGGTCCGGGGAGATTCCACATCCCAGAGGGGCAACTAAGTCAATACACCACAATTACTAGCCCGCGTGCTACAGTTAGTGAAGCCCAAATGCCATAGGGCCTGTGCTCTGCAACAAGAGAAGCATCACAGTGAGAAGCCTGTGCACCACAGCTAGAGAGCAGCCCCAGCCACAGCAACAAATCCCGACGCAGTGATAAATGAGCAAATTAACAGAACAAAACCCCTTTCTCCCTTTCTGAGCCTCTGCTTTCTTATTTGTGGGTAAGTGAGTCTGACCAGATGATCTCTGAGGCCCCTTCTCACTCTACTATTCTCCGCTAACAAAATAGGGAGACATTAAGGCAGAAAAGGCAGTCTGGAGTCTTAATGTGAGAGCTCTGAATCTGGATTATTATTATTAGTCTCATAGACAGGGAAATTAATGAGATTGGAATTTATTAACAGTGATGTTTAGGAATAGGGAGTCCAGGCGAGAATTAATGAAGCTTGAACAGGAGAAATGGGTGTATCATGGGAAGGCAGAAACCTTCCAGCTTGGTAAACAATTGGATATAGGGAACAAGTGATGACTTGTCAAAGGAGCTGGTAACTGGGATGTTACTAACAGAAATAGAGAGGAAGAGAGGAGGCTGGTTTTGCAGGTTACATAAAGAATTCTGTTTTAGACATACTCTGTAACTCAACAATTTCACTCCTAAAAATGTAAACCCCAAAGAAACCCTTGGACCTGTACAAGATACATGTGGAAGAATCTTCATGGAAACATTGCTTACATAACAATAACCTGAAAATAATTTAAATGCCTATGAATATTAAAGTAGATAAATGAATTGAGGTATAGTCATGCCCTGTAATGTTATACAATAGCCAAAACAGATGAACTGCAGTGACACACTATAATATGGATGGATAACACTAATATAAGTTAAAAAGTCCCTTACATACAGCATGTTATCCTATTTATAAAGTTATAAACAACCAACATAAAGTATATTGTATTATATGTATAATATATATAATTATAATACATATATAATCCTTTGAAGGAACACATATTGACACAATATCATAATGTAAAAATAAATCAAAGAAACCATGAATATAGGATTCTGGACAATGCTTACTTTGGATGTGAAGCAGCATTTTCATGTTAGATTTTCAGGTGTTTATTACATTGTTTAAAATAAACTAATCAAATAAACAAAAACATAAGCAATCAGAAGAACAAAATGTATTAAACAAATTATTGCTCTAAAGTTAGGTCTCAAAGAATATTACAGGGGTTTAAAAAAATAAAAGAAAAAGATAAAAAATAGATTGGTAGAGAAATAAATAAAAGTGAAAATAAAAACATCTCAGAAATGAATGCCACATTATAAACAGCCAAAAATAGGGGGAAAGTGTGATAAAAGCATGTTAAGACATGAGAGACAGCTTAGAGTGAAAGACAAATTAAAAGAGCAAAATATAAAATTTTATAGGGCAGAGGTAAAAAGGAGATTAAACTTCTTGAAAAAGAGATGTGATAGAGATAATATTTAAAGAAATAATGGAAGAAATGTTTCCAGGAATAAAGACTAACCTGCAGATCAAAAAGATTCACCATAAATTTGGAGAAAATTATGTAGAGAGATGAATACAAGATATTCTGCAGAAACCACTCATCTTCAGGGATAAAGAACTAATCATGAGAATACAAGCAGAAAAGGCAGGTTACTTACAAGGAGGAAAGAATTGGATCGACTTCAGGCATCTCCTCAGTGATTCTCAAATGCTTGAAGATAATGAATGGTCCATGTTTACACAGTCTTAGAAGTATGAAAGTATAATCCCAAACACTATATTCAGGTATGGCAGGCAAAGGTCACTCACTATTTCTCCATATTCATTTTCTTCCTTCTTAACACTAAGAACCCAGATTTTGAGCTTGACAACAGCCATCAGGTAAAATACTATATATTGCATAGTCATGTAATTACGTTTTTTCTAGTGAAATATAAGTAGAAATGCGCTACTGTGTGCTACTTTAGAGAAACCTCCTTAAAGGTGGAGACCTATCCTTCTTGACTCCTTCCTTCATCCTGCTGGCTCAGACCTAAAGATGGCTGGCACTCAAACAGCCTTTTTGGATCATGAGGACAAGGACAATTCTTTAAGAAATGATAGAACAGTAATTTGGAAAAACTATGGGTCCCTGACAAGTTTATGGTGCCAATATTGGGTTTCTGTTATGTGAGAAAGCAATAAATTCCAACTTGTTAAACTTCTCTGATGTGTATGTATGTTGGAAGACAAAGATTTTTTTTAATTAATTTATTTATTTTAATTGGAGGCTAATTACTTTACAATATTGTGGTGGTTTTTGCCATACACTGACATAATCTGTTGAACTTAACTGAAAATGATTACACCAGGTAGATGCCCCTCTGATATAAAGAAAATGAATAGAACTTATGAAGCTTGGAAAGAAAATTAGATGATGAAACTCAGCCAACAAAAATCAAATCAAAATAATATAAGAATAGGGAATGTAGAAGCCATTGTGAGAGGATTAAGAAAATTCACTCAAATAAAAAATTGAGATTAAATAACAGGCAATTATGATTACAGAACAGAATGTAAGTGATCCTAGCACAAAAATCAAGAGTGGGCTGGAAGAGTAAATGTGCTGATTTTCTCATCTTGCGTCACATGGGATTCATAGATATAGTCTAGAAGAGAATTTTTTAAAAACCTTTTACATAGTGATTGAAAACATAGTTTTTTCATAATTTAAAAATATTCAGGAACTAATAACTTTCATGGCAAATAACCATTTGTCTGAAGTTCAGCAATTCTGCAGTTTCACGTCAATTTCCTTTAACTCCATTAAATAAAAGTACAAAGTTATTATTTTTCATTTTAAAGTAACACGTAATGTATGATTCCCATTTTTGTCTACCAATCAGTCTCATTTTTACTCTACCTATATTTACCTATTCACCTACCTACTATCTTTCTGTCTGTATCTTAGATGTATATTGAATGTCTGGAAATGTCATTTGTTGTAGGTTTAAATGGAGGAATTTCTCTTTTTTCCTGTATTTTAATAAGGATTATGTCTTATTTTGATAAACTATCAACTCTACAGAAATCAAGTCCTTTTTTTTTTTAACAAAGTAATTCTTCCATTTTCTTCTGGAAAAATCATAATCATCCACAAATGAAAATGAATACTTACCCCTAAACCAGGCACTAATAGAGCTTATATTTTAAGCTTTTAATTTTATTATAATTATAAACAGAGGTAGTAACTGTACAGCAGTGACTTTGACATAAATAAAAAATCTATACCCATACGTCTTGTCATAAGTCTTCCTGAAGGCAATACTTTACAATTGTGCCTTATTTTTACCAAAAGGAATTTTTAACTTCACAAGAAAATATATTTTAAAATAAAATAGGTAGAGAATGTTTTATCCTCATTTTATAGATGGCAACAGCATTCAAAGGAAACAAACCTTAATAGTGGCAGAGCTGGGATTAGAACGAAAGTGTTCTAATTTCCAGACCAGATGTTCCCAGGGAAAGACAGTTACTATTATTTCCCCCTTGTTGAATACAACTGATTTTCATAGCAATAAGATAACCAACACATACTCAACAGAGCTATTGGTTCAGAGAATTTTCAGCTTGCAAGGGATGTTAGAAATCTTACACAGGTATCAGCAGAAGGCCTTGGCAATCCTCCTTTCTAGGCCCAAGCTGGAGTGCAGCTAATGGGCCTCTGGGCTCCCATTTCAGACCTCACCCTTTTTTCAAATCTTGTCTGATTTACATATTAATGTTTCACATAAGATTCCATTTGAAAAAGAGGCTGGTTTCTACAAATAGATTTTAGATCACTAAAAGATTGGATTAGACCACCCAGCCTAATCTTACAGAAATAGAGAGGTGATTTAATATAATCATTGCAAAGTGAGGAAGTTTTAAGAAGTGCCAACGAGTTCACAGGAGAATAAGCAATCTTGGACCAAGCTTATTTTAAGCCTGTCTGACATCATTCCATTTAGAAGCAGCTGCTTTTCTGAATTGACACTTCTCTTTTTTTCTAAACCACTAGTTAAACCAAGTGTACATACTGTACAAATCTTCTGTGGTCAAGAAATTATAGATTTGATGCATGAACAAGAACTGGAGAAAAATGTCAAGTGTCTTGCCTTGTAATGTTCCACAGTTTAACTTTGAAAATTGTCTAACCAGAAGCAATGGTCTGCAGTTAAAAATGTGGATCCATTTTAAAGGTAGTAGGAATGTTCTTTATTAGATAAAAATATGACTATGCTTCTGAGGTTGATGAAATCAACTGGAAGATGTGGATAATTTAATAATTTACATTTATCAAGTAATTTATAGATTATAATCAGTAAAATAGTATTTGGTACCCTAGGAAGAGCACAAGCTTTAGAATGAGACATACACAGCCTCAAACTTTTTTCACCACTTAGTTGCTGGGAAACCCCAGGCTCTTCTACTTACTGAAATAATGTTTGGTTTTATCACCTGTGAAATGGAACCAAAGTGAGGATTAAGTGCAATGACACACACTGAGTACCTGATGCTTCCCCAAGTAACTTTAATTTCCTTTCCTCCTCTTTCCTGGAATGTTGAATATAAGTGACATTTTTATTAATTGGACCCTATTTTAAATATTAAATAGGAGTACAAGTTGTAATATATGAAAATTTATTTTGATAAAGAATAATTTTGCGATCTGAATCATAACTAGTAACTATATTGCGATGTAAAGAGCACTGGATCAATAATCTGTGCTGTGTTTAGTCACTCAGTCGTGTCTGACTCTTTGCAGCCCCAGAGGGTTGCCATGCCCTCCTCCAGGGGATCTTTCCAACCCAGGGATCTGAACCCAAGTCTTCCACATTTCAGGCTCTGCATTGCAGGCAGATGCTTTACTGTCTGAGCTACCAGGGAAGCTCAGGTCAATAATCAGAAGAGTACAATTCTTATCTCCATTCTGCCACTTTTAGGTCGAATTCATATAAAATGACCGTTTTTACAGGTCACAAGTGGTTGAATAAATTTGTAGTTCTGGAGAAACAATAATCTAAGATTGTTTCTTCATTAGATGAATTTAGATAACTAGGTTCATTGATTAAACATTTATCATTTGCCTATTACAAGGCAGAAATTGTTTTAGCATATGACAATATAGTGAGGAGTATGACAATGCTCCTTTCCTGTTGGTACTCTGTTCACTAAAAGAGATGTAATTAACAAGCAAAGAAGCTTACACATCATATAAATTTTTCAGATAGTGATAAAATATTCAATAGCTAGGTGATCACTAAGGTTGCTTCAGCTTGAAAGTTGTAAAATACCAGGTCATTTTTGTAATGAATTTTACTTCTATTAGTTTAATAGAAGATATATCTGTAGACAAATTTATGCTTCTTAAAAACAGAAAGAAGTACCTTAACTGTAGGAAATCTGAAAGAGAATCTTTAGAAAACCTCAAATAAAAGGATTTAGAGGGTTATATTAGGAAATAAGTTTGGCTGCATGTAACAGAGAAATGCCAAATGATAGTGGCTTAAAGAATAAGAGTTTTTTTTCCCCCCCGCTTTAGGAATCAGGACGTCCAAATCCAGCTGCTCCAAAGCTAACATGGCACCACAGTGCGTATAGGGTGGCTGCTCTTAGCCGTCTTTCTTCACCCGTGTTGCTTCATGGTTGCATGATGGCAGATAAAAATTCCTTCTGCAACACTGTACCAATATAGCAGGCAGAAAGAAAGTAAAGACCAAGGGGGTAAAGCTTAACTACCAGCTTAGATCTGCCTACTTTTAAAGAGTTTTCCCAAAAGCCTCACTTAGCAATTCCCACTTACAATTCATTAGCAGGAATTGGATTATGCTTAAATTTTCAGTTAGGCAAATTGTTACCCTAAACAAAATCAGAATTATGTTAATAATGAGGAGTGTTCAGATAAATACTGTCTAGAGAACTGACAGTTTCTACCAGAAGGATGTACCAAACTTCACTAATATGATTCTGAACATCTGTGAAACAAACATATACTGAAAAGAAAAAAAATCATTACAAAAGGGAAACTTTGACAGGAATCTTCTTGTGTAGCAAATACTGTTTGGCATATAAATGATTTTCCGTTGCTTTCTCCAAGCTCTACCTCCCATGGGTCTGTAAGTAAAAGTTTTACTTTTTATTATTTACTAAAGGAATGCCCATCTGTAATACTAAACTGAGGGCTTGATTTGAATAAATAGGCAAGCACTCCATTTATCCTAAATGGTTTTCTGTTTTCTTCCTTCCACATAACATTTAAGAAGACTTATAAACAAACTCAAGTGATGAACTATTGAATAACTAAGGGACTCACGTTTGAAAAAAGATAAAGAAAACAAAATCTAAGAAGGTGCAGAGGTCCCTGGGATTAAGGGAGGGTTCCACAAGTGTGGGAGTTCCTTATCATCTGAATTCTAGCAATCTAAGTACAGTGGATAGGAATCTGCCTGCCACTGCTGAGGTCACAGTTCCAATCTCTGGTCTGGGAAGATTCCACATGCCCCAGAGCAACTAAAAGCCCGCAAGCCTCCACTACTGGAGCCCATGCACCTGGAGCCTGTGCTCCAAAACAAAAAAAGCCACCACAAAGAGAAGCCCGCGCACCGCAACCAGAGGAAGTCCATGCACAGCACAAAAGACCCAATGCAACCACAATTTTTAAATTGATTAATTAATGAAAAAATATGTGCATAAAATCAGGTAAAAATGGGACTTCTCTGGTGGTTCAATGGTTAAGGATCTGCCTGCCAGTGCAAGGGCATGGCTTCAATCCCTGGTTCAGGAAGATCCCACATGACCCGGATGACCCTGTGTGTCACAACTATTGAGCCCACACTCTAGAGACTGTGTTTAACAGCAAGAGAAGCCACTTCAATGAGAAGCTGGTGCACCACAACTAGAGAGCAGCCATCCCCACCCCTGCTCACGGCAACTAGAGACAGCCTGCACACAGCAATGAAGATACAGTACAACCAAAAATTAAAAATTTTTTAAAAAAAGAAAGAAAAAAATTAGGTAAAAGTGTTTTCCAAAGTTTACTATCCAAATAAAAAATCAGCTATAATGAACCCAAAGGTGTACATCAACTAAAGCATTGTAGGTGAAGGCCCAGTGGTTCCTTCCAGTATCCCTCACCCTGGTGTTCAGAGAAGCTGTGGATCAGAAAGTGAGAAATATGGGTACAGCGAAGATAATGGGATGTCACATTCGAGATTAGGGTACAGACAAAATGTGACTTCTGTCCTGCTCACCCACTCTAACTCTCTTGTTTCTGGTGCCAAGGAAGCCAGCTGCCATGTTGCAAGCTGCCTGTAGAGAGGTTCACAGGGCAAAAAACTTAGGGAGACCTCTGATCATGCAATGAGGAACTGAGGTCCTCAGGCCAACAACCCACAAGGAACTGGATTCTGCCAACAACCCATGAGTGAGTGTGTTACCCGATGAGTCAACAGCCCCGTTGACTTCTTGACTGGGGCCTTATACTTGACCTTGAGACCGAGATGCTTGGCTAAACTACACCCAGACCCCTGATCTGCATAAACTGTAAAATAACCATTTGTTTTAAGCCTCTAATTTGGGGAGTAATTTGGTTCCTAGCTAAGTATAATTAGTATAGGAATGCAAAAAATATTTACCAGCTTTTAACATTTTGGCATATAAAAGAATATGTCTTGGTCATATGGGATTCTCGTTCATAAATATGAAACATCTTATTCCTTAGTATTGTCAAAAAAAAAACACACACAAAACTTACCAGGCAATATGAAGTACAACAAATTAGGGTTCAAGCTAGCTGGAGAGCAAATGCAAATCCCCAACGCAGAATCCCTGTTTACTAAATACTAACAAAACTGAATCAATAGCCAGAGTAGATGGCTGAGCCTTGGAGGAAAGAAAAAGAGCTCCCTCTGGATCCAATTGGCCAGAGCTTCTCAATCCTTAGCAGGAATCAGAATCATCTAGGGCTTGTTAAGCCATAGACTGTAGGGCCTACCTTCAGAGTTTGTGATTCTGTATGACTGAGGTGAAGGCCAAGCGTCTATTTCTAAGAAGTTCTAAGGAGATGTTGCTGGTGCTGGTTCCAGGACCACACTGAAAACCACTGCAGTAGGCAGGAGTTGCTATAGTTTCCTGTTGGAAGGAGTAACATGAGAATAGTCCTCCCAGACAACTCCTGGTGGATTAAAGTAAGAGCAAGGCTGAAGAGCCCAAACTTGTAGCAACAGTGAGGCTCTTGCTGAGATGATAAAGTGCTGGTATTGGGGAGCAAAGAGTATCACAGCAGAGGGAAATAAAAGGGGGAATATTAGAGGAGGTTTCTGACTTCATCATGTGTGCTTAGTCACTCAGATGTGTCCAACTCTTTGTGATCCCATGGATTGTAGCCCACCAGGCTCCTCTGTCCATGGGGATTCTCCAGGCAAGAATACTGCAGTGGGTTGCCATGCCCTCCTCCAGGGGATCTTTCCAACCCAGGGATTGAACCCAGGTCTCCCATACCGTAGGTGTATTCTTTACAGTCTGAGCTGACTTCATCAGTTCTCCTCCAAAACAGCCAGTCTAGCTAGAGAGGGAGAAAATAAAATTGCTGTCATTACTAATGAAACAGCCACACAATCAAGTTCACCTGGCTTCCCATAAGAGACATGAAGTTCCATTCAGTATGCCTCCTTCGAATCAGGCACTCTGAACTCTGTTTACTGCTGCAATCAACTCCACCCATTTTATTTACCTGATAGAATTGTCTTTGGGCTTCCAGATGGCCCTTACTTCCTCTAGGATCATCAGTTGGGGACCCCGAAAGCCATTCAGACCCTTCAGATTTGCGCCTGATATGATTTCAGAACACTGAGTGCAATTCTCTCTATTGGCATTCGTTGTCTCTATTTCCAAGTTGAAAGAGTGCATAGTTGTATTTATTCATGGACTGGTTTTGAAATACATTTATTTCCTGGATGTTCTAGAGACAATGGTGTTACTAGGGTATTTTCCAGACACACAGCCCATAGAGGGTGCCAGTTTCCAGGTCTGAGGCATCTGTTAGTGGATATCATATGCAGTGGTGTTGGGGTGGCAAACAAAGAAAGCCTCCTTTGCATCTGCATCTTGGCACACACCCCTAGAGATAGGGTTACCTTGCATTTTTCTTTTATTTCCTTGTGTTTAAGAGTTTAGCGTTCTAGTATGATGAGAATAATATCTGAGTAACACTTTCAGATGTTGGTTTATTTTTGCTCTTTTGGGAAATTGTCTAACTTCCAGCAATTCCTAGTACCAAACAATACCTCCAAAACTGGAGGCTATCCAAAGATAGAGCACTATCCAAAGATATCTGTGGTTGATTTATAGGGAAGGGAAAAAGCAAAGCATCTTAAGGGTTGAGAGGATGGAAATTTACCCCCAAGGAATGTCCAGCCTAGCAGGTAAAGAGATATTTGTGAACCAAACACGCCAGCAGGTATGAATAAAATTTCAGGGCCAAAAATAAAGTGTCTCAAATGGAAAAATCACACATTTTAAATATTTTCTAAATGCAGTGAACATAATTAATTCCCAACATTATCAACAGGCATTTTTATTACAGAAATGAGTGAAGACTCTTGGACCTGAAACATGAGCAAAAAAGAAGGGAGTCTTTTCTGTCTCCCTTTTCTCAGATTTGTTTATTAAACTTATTTCTTGAGTAAAATTTTTAACAAACAAATGCCCTGGTTTCCCTCAGTCTCTTCTCTGCCCCACCTCCTTGGCACAGGGCTTGTGCTGAACTTACATGCACATGAACTATGAGCAAAGCATCTACATAGATACAAACAGTAATTACAATGGTTTTTGTTTCATTTTGCTTTGATTTCACCTCTTTTAATAAAACATCTATTTAAAGGTACTAATAACATTTAAGTTGAGCTGACAGCTATCAAACTGAGGCTGTGTTTACACCAAGATATCTCTTAGACCAAGATAACAGGGAGTGTTTACTGGTGGAATCAGTTCAGTTGCTCAGTCGTGTCCGACTCTGTGCGACCCCATGAATCGCAGCACACCAGGCCTCCCTGTCCATCACCATCTCCCGGAGTTCACTCAGACTCATGTCCATCGAGTCTGTGATGCCATCCAGCCATCTCATCCTCGGTCGTCCCCTTCTCCTCCTGCCCCCAATCCCTCCCAGCATCAGAGTCTTTTCCAATGAGTCAACTCTTCACATGAGGTGGCCAAAATACTGGAGTTTCAGCTTCAGCATCATTCCTTCCAAAGAAATCCCAGGGTTGATCTCCTTCAGAATGGACTGGTTGGATCTCCTTGCAGTCCAAGGGACTCTCAAGAGTCTTCTCCAACACCACAGTTCAAATGCATCAATTCTTTGGCGCTCATCCTTCTTCACAGTCCAACTCTCACATCCATACATGACCACAGGA
Source organism: Ovis canadensis (assembly GCF_042477335.2). Taxonomy (NCBI): domain Eukaryota; kingdom Metazoa; phylum Chordata; class Mammalia; order Artiodactyla; family Bovidae; genus Ovis; species Ovis canadensis. The sequence goes on along the minus strand of NC_091247.1, from coordinate 76,385,902 downwards.
AAAACCATAGCCTTGACTAGACAGACCTTAAGACGGCAAAGTCAAGTCCCTGGTTTTTAATATGCTATCTAGGTTGGTCATAACTTTTCTTCCACGGAGTAAGCGTCTTTTAATTGCATGGCTGCAGTCACCATCTGCGGTGATTTTGGAGCCCCAAAAAATAAAGTCTGACACTGTTTCCACTGTTTCCCCATCTATTTCCCATGAAGTGATGGGACCGGATGCCATGATCTTCGTTTTCTGAATGTTGAGCTTTAAGCCAACTTTTTCACTCTCCTCTTTCACTTTCATCAAGAGGCTTTTTAGTTCCTCTTCACTTTCTGCCATAAGGGTGGTGTCATCTGCGTATCTGAGGTTATTGATATTTCTCCCAGCAATCTTGATTCCAGCTTGTGTTTATAGTAAAACAAGGCTCCCATCCCACTATGCAGGTGGGCTAATACTGATGCATCTCCATTTTAATGTCAAGTTTCAGAGTGAACTTCTACTATATTCATTTTCTCTGAGGCCAACCTTCCCTGCAAGGTTTAAAGATTACCAAACAATGAGTCTCTTTCAAAATCATGGATTTCCTTGGTGTTTTAAATTCTTAACTTGTTCATTTCTCACATTCATGAGATATCTACCTCACAGCAACCCAAACACACAAGTACACTCACTTCTGTGGGTTGTTGATGTCGCTTTGAAGGCCTTTTCAGTTAGCCCTTTCCTGACTCACCCCACCATTTCCTCTGGTTTTTTATTTGACAGACCATCCAAGTCATTTGCCTAAGTCATTTACCTAAGTCATTTGCTTCCTTCCTACTGAAGGCTTTTTACTGCTACCACCAATCTCTTTCTTCCTGAGCAAAGATCAGTGTTTTCTTCAGTCTAGGCCTGCAGCACATGGTCTCATTTCATAACTTTTAGTAGAGTTCCACTCTTTGAAATGCTTACTGGGGAACAGGGGTAGGTATGAATTATAGACTCAGTCATGGAGGTGTAATATAGTTAATTGTGAGTGCCTAGAGTAACTACTCGGAGAAGGCAATGGCATCCCACTCCAGTACTCTTGCCTGGAAAATCCCATGGACGGAGGAGCCTGGTAGGCTGCAGTCCACGGGGTCACTAAAAGTTGGACACGACTGAGTGACTTCACTTTCACTTTTCACTTTCATGCATTGGAGAAGGAAATGGCAGCCCACTCCAGTGTTCTTGCCTGGAGAATCCCAGGGACAGAGGAGCCTGGTAGGAGGCCGTCTGTGGGATCGCAGAGTCGGACACGACTGAAGCGACTTAGCAGCAGCAGCAGCAGAGTAACTACTACCTGGAGAAGGCAATGGCACCCCACTCCAGTACTCTTGCCTGGAAAATCCCATGGGTGGAGGAGCCTGGTAGGCTGCAGTCCATGGGGTAGCTAAGAGTCGGACTCAACTGAGTGACTTCACTTTCACTTTTCACTTTCATGCACTAGAGAAGGCAATGGCAACCCACTCCAGTGTTCTTGCCTGGAGAATCCCAGGCACGGGGGAGCCTGGTGGGCTGCCGTCTATGGGGTCGCACAGATTTGGACAAGACTGAAGCGACTTAGCAGCAGCAGCAGAGTAACTACATTTAAAACTCATACAGCTTTTCAAGGGAATGGCCTTCTAGGTCCTTCCTATAATTAACAGGTAAACAACATCATTTTAAGTAGTATATCAACTGTTCCTGCATAGAAAGATGCATAGAATCATTCTCTCAAATGATTTCACTACTTCCCTCTGAAAACCTCTCTTTTTGTCAGTTGTTTAATAAATCTCATTCTCATAGATATCACAAAGACAGAGTCGAAAGATTACATACTTTAAAAAGTGGCTACTAATCTCGGGGCTGGAGGCCTCCTTTGACCTCCTGGAGATAAAGGTTGGTGTGTACGTTAGTTCTCCTGAGAAGTACCAAAGGCTTCCTTTCTCCTAAAGCAACCCTAAAGTAGTCCTTTATACTTTACCACTCCCTTCTCTGGGCACTGGAGTCTGAGACATTACTTAATATTTGCTTGTTTCTCCTCTGGAAAATCCCCAATTTAATGCAGGCCACTTCATACCTAAAATACACTGATTTCTCAACTCAATCTTGCTAAAGAGGTTCCCAGTGTGCAAACAGCACCAAGAAGTGTTTTTAAGTTGCCAAGTAAATGGGATCTGAAAACACTACAATTGGTTCCCAAGCTAATGCTCCTAGTGACCAGGTATGAATTTGGAAGATGGTTGGATAGTTTGATCTGTAAACTGTGTTGACAGTCTAGAGTTATGGAATATGTTCTAAACATCCAAGCTAATCACTACCCACATACTCTGAGTTGAAAATGATAAAACTATAAATTAATAAAGTGTCACTTTCTAGCTCAATGACAATAGGGTTGGAATGTGAGCCAGATACCAGAAGATACAGATATAACCCTGTCCCCAGCACTAACTATAAGCTATATCATGGATCAATTCAGTGAAATGGTTTTATAGGCTAGTAGAACCTTCTGCTCAAAATCAGATGGGAGTAGAGCAAATTAATACCATCATCTATTATTCTATCAGTAAAGTTATGCTCTTTAATTTCTAAAACTTTTTGATTTTGATGAATACTCTATTGAAATGTGAATATCTTTTGAAGGGATTGTACCAATCTTTTATCAAATGACATAAATAGTTAATATTTTAGCAGAAATTGGGACAAATGCAATACAGGGAAGGAGAGAAGAAAAGCTGAGGCTGATAAGTGAGCAAGGAGGCACCAAAGCAAATTTTATTACCCTTCCAAAGCTGCCCTTTGAGGACCACCTTCATTCTCCCCTGCTGACCATCTCTTTCTTGAAGCTGGTGGTTTTTCTGAATACAAGGTCAGGCTTCACAATTTGGATTATGAACAGTGGCAACCTTCATACTAGGTAGCCTTCAATCTAAGGCATGTTCACCTTCCTTCCATTGGTAAATGAATCCATTTTTCCTTGACTTTCTAAAAGTGATCAGCTGTCAAACTGAGACGCTTATCTACACAGAAAGTACAACACATGACCTTTGTTTGCTTTTCTCTTTTCATAGGAATCAATAATATCAGACTATCCCTGCAATGCCAGAAGGCTGGAGACCAGCATTTTGAAAGTAAGGAATGATAAGGGAAGACCCATCTAAAATTTTCTTGTTGGCAGTCCAAAATATCTAGCCCTGCCACCAGTGGAATTATCAGACAAACTGAACCCTGAATAGCTGAATTGCTGGTACAAGGGAAGGAAATTAGAAATACCAGTTGTGGCTGTATGAGCAGTTTCAGAAACAAAGACTATAGTAACTCCCCTATTTTCTTCCTAACAAATTATAGATAATAACCAGTACCCCTTCTTCCTTACTAAATTGTAAAGGTGCACTGGTGGTGGTTAATTTTATAATTTAGATCTTAGGTGATAGGATGTCTAGGAGACATTGTTCCTAAACAAGAAGAATAAACTTTACCCAGAGAAAGGTCCAAGGAAGGGGATTTCAAAATTTCCCTTTCAGAGGGATACAAAGCATGTTTTCATTTGTACAAAGGATCATAATATTTTGTTAGGTGAAAACATGTCCAGATTGTTACTGTTGTTTAGAAATTAAAGTACAGGAAGAAGCGTATATATAAATGCTGAATGGTCAAAGGGTGAACTGTGATGGCTTTGGTGAGTGGCTTTCCATATCTATTCCAAACTCTTTAGAAGGAGCCTTCCTCTACTGCAGAAGCTAGAGAATTAAAAAGCATATTTTTGATTTCCTGACTCCAGAGTTAAACTAGGTGATTAAATATACACATGTAACTTTGCTTCATCTTCAACCAACACAAAAAGTACAATTGAAGATTTTTTTTTAAGACATAAACCCTCTGGAGTGTGGAACACAAGAGGCAAGAACAATGATGTTTTGGCAGCTGAATAGTGGCAATGAGGAAGCAAAGAAACAAACAATTTATGTTGTAGGATTTCTCAAAAGGTTCAAGAACTCATGGTACTGGGTAATGCTGGAACTGGGGTGAAGGGGCATCATGCTGAAATAAGGAGTGAGTAAAAGTGTTAGAGTAACAATTAGATCCTTCAAACCCCACCCCTGTTCCACAGTGCTGGTAATTGCCCTCTGTCCTTGCAGATCCTGGGGGCTTATTACCTACAGAGGTAAAGAAGATGTCGGGACTGGGGAATGCTAGGTTCCTCTGAGTGCTAGATTCTATACCAACAAATGGTCCACCCAGATGTCCCAAAGATAAATCTCTAATTGTTAAGTCTTAACCATTTACTCAGAGCTTCCAGTATTTTTATTCCTCACTTAGTTTTGTTTTTTTAAAACAGGTATTTTGTGGGAGAGGTATAATTTATATATAGTATTGAAATGCACAGATTTTAAATGTACTTGAGCAGTTTTGGTAAATGCATACTTCTGTGTAACTCACACCTCTAACACAATATGGAACATTTTCAGTTCCCCAGAAAATCAGTCCCTAACTCTAAATCATGAACAGACAACTAAGAATTACCAGGCATCTGAGGAAAACTCCAATATGGAAGCTAAACAAATAGGAAAAATGGAACTTAGAGGAAAGAGTTATTTTAGGAAAAATAAAAACTAATCTATATTAATATCCTTAGGCAGATGAGAAGAGTGCACACTGAATACTATGGAAAAAATTCAAAGAAAAACAAGAAAAAAAGAGCTCTTAGAAACTGAAAGCATGATGAGAATTAAAAAAAAAAAAAGGTAGAAATTTTGGAAGATATAGTTGGAAAAATTCTCGGAAAAAATGGAACAAAAAGACCAAAAGAAGGAAAATCAGAGAGAAATGATGAGAAAAGAGGAGCCCAGTCAGGAGATCCAACATCTAAATAACAGAGGGGAAGAAAGTAGCAATGAAGAGATCAAGAGAATGCCTAGGGTATTCAGACTGAAAGGACCTACTGGATGCCCAAGAGAATGAATGGAAATGAGACTCACACAGAAGCATGTCATTATGAAATTTCACTGGGAACAAAGAGAAAATCGTACTTTAAAAAATTGGCCACATAGCTGGAATTAGAAGAGCTTCTGATTTTTCAACAGCAGCATGTAAAACTAGAAGTCAATGGAGGAAAGCCTTCAAAACTGAAGAAAAAAATATTCCTAATCTTGAATTCTATGTCCAGTTACTTTATTAATCAAACAGAAAAGTAGAATAAAAACATTTTCCGACATTCAGTCTCAAAAAATTTACCCTCCATATGCCCTTTTTCAGAAAACTGCTAGAAAATATACCCCATTAAATGAAGAGAGTAAAGCAAGAAAGAATATATGGACCACATGAAACAGGAGATTCAACACAGTGAGGCAAAGGGAAACTGTCAGATGATGGAGATGATGGACCCCACATGCCTGTGCTACACAAAGGACAGAAGATCTTAATAGAAAATCCGATGCTCAAAACTGTAGAGGGCCCAGATGTATAGCTGTCCTTGCCTCCAGAGTAATGACATAGACAGAGTGAAGCCCGTGTATGGCCAATAAAGATGCTGCTGCTGCTGCTGCTAAGTCACATCAGTTGTGTCCGACTCTGTGCGACCACATAGATGGCAGCCCACCAGGCTCCCCGGTCCCTGGGATTCTCCAGGCAAGAACACTGGAGTGGGTTGACATTTCCTGCTCCAATGCATGAAAGTGAAGTTGTTCAGTCGTGTCCGACTCTTCGCGACCCCATGAACTGCAGCCTACCAGGCTCCTCCATCCATGGGATTTTCCAGGCAAGAGTACTGGAGTGGGTTGCCATTGCCTTCTCCGATGAAATCATAACAAAAGATCTTTCTAACACAATGGTACACAGAAGCCTGGGGTCTCTCTGTGTCTCAGCAAAGCTTTCCTGGCCCTCATAGACTATAATGCAGAAAATAATAAACATCTGCCCAAAGAAGAGAAATCCTACATGTTAATCTATATGTTCATATGTTCTGTGTGGGTGTCTATGTATATCTATGTACCTTGATGTGCTTAGTAGCTCAATTGTGTCCAACTCTTTGTGACCCCATGGACTGTAGTCTTCCAGACTCCTCTGTCCATGGGATTCTCCAGGCAAGAATACTGGAGTGGGTTGCCATTCCCTTCTCCAGGGGATCTTCCCAAACCAGGGATTGAACCTAGGTCTCCCACTTTGCAGGCATATTCTTTACCATCTGAGCCACCAGGGAAGCCCATATACTTGTATATACACAGGCTATCTCTAGATGGATTGTAAAGGAAATCTACTTTCCACTCTCTAGTTTTTGTTCCTTTTTAATTTATCTTTCTACCTTGTGCATGTACTGGCTATTCAGAAAATGAGCTAATGAATAAAACAAAATATATTCTTCTTTAAAACTTACAAACAACATGCCCACTGACTATTTCTACTCTTAGGAATTTATTCTGTGAATATACTTGTATACATGTCAAGTTATATAAATACAACGCCATTTATTGCAGCATTATTTGTGGTAGTAAAGTACTGGATATTGCCTACCTGTCCACTGAGAGGGAAATGGTAAGATAAATTACATACGTCTACGTTGTTGACTGCTTGGCAGTCATTAAAAAAAGAATGAAAAAGCTTTTCAATAAAAGCTCACTATGTATTGATATAGAATAATATCCAAGATATTCTATTAAGCAAAAAGGCAAAGCATAGAAGAAAGTGTATAATTTGTTATAAAAATACAGCAGAAAAATGTCTCTGACTCCCACAATTCAAGTGTGTAGATAACTTACAACATCATTGTAGGTTATCTTTATATTCTGTCCTTTGCTTTTGTGATGCTTAGTGTGTGTTAGTCACTAAATTATGTCCAATTCTTTGTGACCCTATGGACTGTAACCCGCCAGGCTCTTCTGTGCATGGGATTTCCCAGGCAAGAATACTGGAGTGGGTTGCCATTTCCTTCTCCAGGAGGTCTTCCCAAACCAGGGATCAAACACAGCTCTCCTGCATTAAATGCAGATTTTTTACCATCTGAGCCACCAGGGAAGTCTTTGTGATACTTATGACAATAATAATTAATGATTATTTGTGCTAACAAAAAAAATTTCACATCTCTCCTGCTTCTTGCAACTGGTTCTAGGTGTGAAACTGATTGCATCAATTCAGTGCATTAAGCAAGATTTGGAAAGCAGAAGGGGCAAGCACCAGCTTCTCGTGTTCTTAGCTGTTGTTGCTGACAGTCATAGTCATTGCAACAGCATCCCAGTGTCCAGAGATTAGCTTCACAGACGCCCAAAGGCAGTTGCAGAGGCAGCTTCCTGACCCCAGGGATCCCAGTCTTGGTGGTATATTCTTATACTCAACACTTCTAGAGGGAGCTCCTGAATCTCCACCTACTTGTGGTAACTTCTGGCTGGAGAGTTAAGAGGTGATGTTTTAGGGTCATTGGAAACGACCTTGCTTATTCCACTCTTACCAGCCTTCTCAATAATTCTATTAGCATCTATTGTATTAAATGCTCCTGTGGCAGTGGTTTGTTTTCTACTACTAAACTTTACTGATACAATTGATAACATGAACTTTTAACATATGGAAACTGCAAATCTTACTTTATAATCATAAAAGTAATTTTCTTTATTTGGTCTCTCCTGTACACTGTGTGCTATCAAGGTGTTAAAGGGCTTAAAAATTGAGGATCATCTATGAGCTTCTCTTCTGCATGTGTTAACAACTACTGGCATGTCAAAACATAAACACAAAATCAGGGGCAGAATGGTTTTTTGTTTGTTTTCTTTCATTGTTGTTGTTTTATTTTTTAACTGGAAGATAATTGCTTTACAATGTTGCATTGCTTTCTACCATGAAACAACATGAATCAGTCATAACTATATACACATATATATGTATGTATATATATGATATATAGATATATATATGTATATATATACAGAGCTGTGTGTATATATATCCCATATATATACATACATATCTATATATCTATATATATATGTATAGATATATATCTATATATATATCCCCTCCCTCTTGAGCCCCCTTCCCACCCCTTACCCCCATCCCACCCCTCTAGGTCATCACAGAGCATCAGGCTGGACTCAGGGGCAGCATGTTTAACTTTGTTTTTCAAGTTTATCCAAAACATAGGATGAGTGAATGAATAAGTATTAGGGATTATTTTCAATAAACTAGTATATTTTTTAACTGATGAAAGTAAACATGACTGGCAGGGCACAGTGGTCTATTCTACTCTCTAAGAAAAGCCTGTGGGCATCCATTGCAAAGTATGACAGAAATAACTGGGAGATTCCAGGTTTTACTCTCCTCCATTCAGTAACGTGAAATGATTCTCAACAGGCTGAGAAACCCATTAAAACATCTCCTGGCCCATAAAAATAATTGCCTTGTTACCTCTCGATCATGGTAATCCTGTGTGAGATGACAATTCTGGATTTTGTCTCTTTCTACATTGTTCGAAATGTGAATTTGAGAGTGAGTGAGTAAAAGGGAGTGCCACATGAGCAGTTATAGCCTTTGAGTACCGCTGAGCACACACTTAACATGTTTGTTTCTGAGGTAGCCTTTCATAATAACATTTAATCCAGTGACATTTTTGTGTGTGCTTTTAGAAAAGAAGCAGTTGAAGGTGGTGGGTAAAAGAGCAAATGTCTGAGAAGTCACAGCTCTCAGCAAACACAGACACACAAGTTTACAATTACCTGGTGGACAACAAACAGCAACAAACATCTGATTCTGAGTTTTCAGAGATTTACTCAATTATTAATGAGGTTGCCACTGAGGGAAGAATAAGACAGAATTGCTTTGACTTTCAGATCTATTAAAAACTGGTGGGAGCCTTCCAGTTCTTGACCATATGTGAATTATCCACCTGGCAGATTATTGTTTCCTTGAAATTCAGCCAGCTTAGCCCCAAGTGACCTATTCTGCCTAAGTTATATTTAGCAAATACTAACTTATTTAAACATAGACTATGCAAAATATTTACGAGATGAATATATCCAAGGTAAATATATATATATATATAAAACATTTCTTAAACTAATGGAAATGTTTTATAAATCATCCAAAGTTTCGGAATTAAAAAATTTGAAGCTGCCAGGGCCCTGAAAGACTTCTTATCCAAGAGTTTCATTTCATAGCTGAGAAAAATAGGCATGGTGAGGTTTACTGACTTGCCCAGAGTAACAGTTAATTGTGAAATTAAAATGTTTAAAGCATAGCTTCCCTTCTATTAAGTTTTTGGAAATATTTTCAGGAGTGTCTGCAATATGGGGGAAATGATCTGCACAGAGTCTCCCTAAGAACAGAGCTGGACTCCGGGGGTGATGGGTTGATGGGGTGTGTGGCTGGGGGAAGGGGAGCCTGCCAGGTGTTTCCTCACTCAGCTCTGTTGCCTGCACTACAAGAAGTCTTCAGAATCCGTCCTCATTCTCTTATTTTACAACTCTCTCTAATTGCTTATTATTTTTGTGCTATATCTCTTTCCTATGAGTAAACCTTGAATCACTCTCCTCAGTTGCCTTTTGTGAATTACAGACTCTTAGGGAAGAGCTGGGACCAAACAAGGAGTTTGGAGAGACAATCCATAGCCTGAAGAGAGAATACACTACAGCTTCAGGAGGAGAGAGTGGAGGAAGGTTCGCAGTGTGTATTTAATGCTGCTGAGCAGCTGGGCCACAGGAATTGCGAGAATTTATATCATTGAAGGTGCTCAGCAGTGGTTGATAGGGCTCTGCCAGGAGTGAGCAGATGGAGAAAGAGGAATAAGTGTCTGTGCAGCTAGTGAATAAATTCCAGAAGCTCACCTCAGCACCATTGGCTGCCTTTCAGACTAAAGACCCATAACTGGGGACGTAAATGTATTTGCAGATGTACGTAGATTTTAAAAGGAAGTCTGCAGCACCTCACATCCAATACGATGGCTACTATCAAAAAAAAAAAAAAAAGAGAAAGAGAGAGCGAGCAAGAAGAAAGGAAGGAAGGAGGGAAGAAAGGAAGAAAATAACAAGTGTGTTGGCAAGGATATGGGGAAATTATAACCCTCGTGCTCAACTGTGGGAATATAAAGTGACATAGCCACTTTGAAAACTGTATGCAGTTCCCTCAAAATTTAAAAATACAATTACCACATGACCCAGCCGTGGATACCCAAAAGAAGTGAAAGCAAGAACTAGAACCCATGGTCATAGCAACATTATTCGCAATAGCTAAAAGGTAGAAACAATCCAAGTGTCCATCAACAAGATGAATGGATAAACAAATGTGGTATATACATAAAATGGGATATTATTCAGCCTTAGAAAGAAATTAAATTCTGACACTTGCTGTAACGTGGATAAACCTTGAGGACATTTTGATAAGTGAAACGCAGCAGTCATAAAAAGACAAATACTGTGTGCTTCCATTTATATAAGGTACCTAGAATACTCCAACTCTTAGAGATAAAAAAGTAGAATGGTGATAGCCAAAAGGGTTAGGGTAAAGGTGAAATAAGGCTTCCCTGGTGGATCAGTGGTTAAGAATCTGCCAATGCAGGATACGTGGGTTCTATCCCTGAGTTCAGAAGATCCCCTGCAGAAGGAAATGGCAACCCCCTCCGGTATTTTTGCCCAGAAAATCCCAGGACAGGGAAAACTGTCCCTGTTGGGTCACAAAAGAGTAGGTCATGAGTTAGCAACTAAACAAGAACAATAAAAGGGAGAATAGGGAGTTAGTGTTTAATAAGTACCAAGATTCAGGTTTACAATAGGAAGAGAGTTCTAAAGATGGTTGCATAAAAATGTGAATGTACTTAATGCCACTGAACTAAGATGGCTTTTTGCTCTATGGATTTTACCAAACTTTTAAAAATGTTTTTTTTTTTTACAACCATACTTCTTATTAAAAAAAAAAAAAAAAAGAAGTCTGTAGTATTCCTGCACTGTTAACTGAATTTGTAAAGGATCTTTTTAAATCAGAAATGAAAAATCAAAGCTTATCTTCATTTATTCTCTTCTTTTTTCTTTCTTTCTTTCCTTTCTTCCTTGATGTCTCCCTACTTCCTTCCTTCAAATATCTGTAGGCTACGTAACATGTGCCAAACATTGTTTGAGGCCCTAGGAAGCTCAAAGAAAAGATACCACACCCTGATCACAGTCCAGCAGTGGAGATGTGCCCAGATAAACAGACATGTTTATGTGACCAAGGCTCTAACAGAGACTCTCAAACTGTCAAGGCAGCTCAGAGAAGGGATACCTAATACAGACATGGAGATGTGAGGGAAGCTTGATGCAATTTGGAATTCCTAGGAAGAATCTTGAGGTGTAAAAAGAAGTTAGCCTGCTAAACAAGGAAAAATTTGAGTCATCATAACAATATTAGTGATAGCATATTTTATAGTAACAAAGCTGCAATTCATATACTATTTATTCAATTGGTGTCTATTAAATACTAGGTGCCAAACACAGTTCAATGTGCTGGAAATATGGAGATGAACAAGATAAGGTCCCTCTGTCATGAAGCTTAGAGGAGATAGTCAATGAATATATAGACAAGTGGCTCAGTTGGTCAAGAAACCTCCTGCAATGCAGGAGACCTGGGTTCGATCCCCAGGTTGGGAAGATCCCCTGGAGGAAGGCATGGCAACCCACTCCAGTATTCTTTCCTGGAGAATGCCCATGGACAGAGGAGCCTGGTGGGCTACAGTCCATGGGGTTGCAAAGAGTTGGACATAACTGAGCAACTAAGCACAGACACAAATACATAATTTATTATAGTAAAGGTTCTGGAAAACAATAGGGTAAGGGGAAAACAAAAGGAGGATTGGGATGAGGGAAAGAATGTTACTAATTTTTATATGTGGCTGGAGAAGGCCTCACTAGTATATTGGCATTTGAGCAGAGGACTAAAAGTAAGGGCAGAAGGAACCCTAGGCAAAGACATGGAGGAGGCCAAGGTAAAAGCAAATGCTAAGTTCTTGAGGTGAGCACATGCCACATGTGTTAGGAGGACAGTGTAGTTGAAGAAGGAGGAGGGAGGGGAAGAGTACTGGGAGAGGAAAGGATGGGGGTTGGGAGGAAGACAGTGTTCCCCTTTCGTAGTGGGGCATTAAGGCCATGATAAGGACGTTGGTGTGTGAGATGAAAGCCACTAGAGGGCTCTGCATAGAGGAATGACGTGACCTGACTTAGGTCTTAAAGGGATCATTTTGACTGCTCTGTTGGAAAGATGGGAAGAGGCAAGGGTGCAAACGGTGTCACCAATTAGACGACTTTGGCAATAATCCAAGAGAAATTGATTGACTTGGACTGGATGGCAGCAGATGAAGCTGTCATATTCTAGAAATACTTTAAAGATGAAACCAACATGATTTGCTGATAGATTGGATATCAAGTGTGAGAGAAAACAAAATAGTCATGAGTGGCTCCCAAGTTGTTGGTCTGAACAGCTAGAAGCATAGAGCTGGCATTTACTAAGGTGGGAAAACTGTTAAAAGAGGAGGTTTGAGTTGGGAGTAGGCAGGGAATCAGACATTTGATTTTGGACACATCAAGTTCAAGATTTTTGTTAGATATATATGGAAATATCAACTAATTTATATATAAAGATCCAGAGTTCAGGGTAGAAGTACAGTTACAGATGTAAGTTGAAAGCTCTTGGCTTGTATTGGTTCAAAGCCATGGCAATGGATGACATTCCCAAGAGAGTGAGTCTAGATGTAGAAGGGGTCTAATAATTGAGTCACGGGGTATTTGGGGCTATTCCAATAGTCAATGGTTAGAAAAATGAGGGAGAACCAGCAAAGAAGACTGAGAAGGAATAGGCACAGAAATAAAAGGAGAGTGAAGAGACTCTTCAAAGTCAAATGAAAAGACTTGTTTTGAGGAGGAAGGGGTGGGCAATCGTGTCATGTTGATGGCAGGTCAAGATGGATGAGAGTTGAGATTGGACCATTGCATTTAGCAGCACGAAGGTCAGTAGTGATCTTTTCAAAAGTTGCTTTGTTGTAGTGGTGGGAGTGAGTGCTTGGTTGGCATGAAGCTGAGAGAAAACAGCTTTAAACTACCTAAATTTTCTAAGCCTTGATTTCCTTATCTATAAAAATGGGCATGTTAGTATTTTCCAAATGGAGTTGCTGTAAACATGAAAGGAAATAAATTATTTGAAGTACCTAGTAAGTGAGTGAAAGTGAAAGTCACTCAGTCGTGTCTGATTCTTTGCAACCCCACGGACTATACAGTCCATGGGAATTCTCCAGGCCAGAATATGGGAGTGGGTAGCCTTTCCCTTCTCCAGGGGATCTTCCCAACCCAGGGATAGACCCCAGATCTCCTGCACTGCAGGCAGATTCTTTACCAGCTGAGCCACAAGGGAAGCAAAGTACCTACCAAAGGTCTAGCAAATATACAGTTGTCCCTTGGTTCCAGTATCCTCCACAAACTCCACAAATGTTGAAATCTCTTATGTAAAATGGTCTACTGTTCACATATAATGTAAACATATCCTGCCATATATTTAAATAATCTCTAGATTACTTATAATACCTAACACAATGTAAATGTTATATAAAAAGTTGGCAGCATGCAGCAAGTTCATGTTTTGCTTTTGGAAACTTTCTGAAATTAAAAAAAATTTTTTTCAACCCCCCTGGTTGGTTGATTCTGCAGATGCAGAACATGAAGATCTGGAGCGGTGACTATATTAAGTATTTTTATTTTTTATAATTTTGTTTTTAGATTTCAACTATTCCAGAGGAAAAATAGACATTTATTGATACTTACCATCATCTTAAGTCAATCACCTTTTTTGAAAAGCTCAGATAGGAATCGACATAGTTAACTGATCTTTTTTCACGTTTTTGGAGAAGGAAATGGCAACCCACTCTCCAGTACTCTTGCCTGGAAAATCCCATGGACGGAGGAGCCTGGTAGGGTACAGTCCATGGAGTCACAGAGTTGGACACGACTGAGAGACTTCACACTTTCACTTTTTTATATTTCTTTTTATAAAATGAGGGTATACAGGCAAATGGGGCTTCCCTAGTAGCTCAGCTGGTAAACAATCAGCCTGCAATGAGGAGACCCCGGTTTGATTCCTGGGTCAGGAAGCTCCCTTGGAGAAGGGATAGGCTACCCAGTCTGGTATTCTTAGGCTTCCCTGGTGGTTCAGAAAGTAAAGGATCCACAGCAACCTGGGTTTGATCCCTGGGTTGGGAAGATGCCCTGGAGGAGGGCGTGGCAACCCACTCCAATATTCTTGCCTGGAAAATCCCCATGAACAAGAGGAGGCTGGTGGGCTATAGCCCATGAGGTCCCAAAGAGTCAGACATGACTGAGTGACTAGACACACACATGTCAGTTCAGTTCAGTTCAGCCACTCAGTCCTGTCTGACTCTTTGCGACCCCATGAATCGCAGCACGCCAGGCCTCCCTGTCCATCACCAACTCCTGGAGTTTACTCAAACTCATGTCCACAGAGTCAGTGATGCCATCCAGCCATCTCATCCTCGGTCGTCCCCTTCTCCTCCTGCCCCCAATCCCTCCCAGCATCAGAGTCTTTTCCAATGAGTCAACTCTTCACATGAGGTGGCCAAAGTATTGGAGTTCCAGCTTCGGCATCAGTCCTTCCAGTGAACACCCAGGACTGATCTCCTTTACAATGAACTGGTTGGATCTCCTTGCAGTCCAAGGGACTCTCAAGAGTCTTCTCCAACACCACAGTTCAAAAGCATCAATTCTTCAGCACTCAGCCTTCTTCACAGTCCAACTCTCACATCCATACATGACCACTGGAAAAAACCATAGCCTTGACTAGATGGACCTTTGTTGGCAAAGTAATGTCTCTGCTTTTTAATATGCTATCTATGTTGGTCATAACTTTCCTTCCAAGGAGTAAGCGTCTTTTAATTTCATGGCTGCAGTCACCATCTGCAGTGATTTTGGAGCCCCAAAAACAAAGTCTGTCACTGCTTCCACTGTTTCCCCATCTACTTCCCATGAAGTGATGGGACCAGATGCCATGATCTTCGTTTTCTGAATGTTGAGCTTTAAGCCAACTTTTTCACTCTCCTCTTTCACTTTCATCAAGAGGCTCTTTGATTCTTCTTCACTTTCTGCCATAAGGGTGGTGTTATCTGCATATCTGAGGTTATTGATATTTCTCCCAGCACTCTTGATTCCAGCTTGTGCTTCCTCCAGCCCAGTGTTTCTCATGATGTACTCTGCATATAAGTTAAATAAGCAGGGTGACAATATACAGCCTTGACATACTCCTTTTCCTATTTGGAAGCAGTCTGTTGTTTCATGTCCAGTTCTAACTGTTGCTTCCTGACCTGCATACAGATTTCTCAAGAGGCAGGTCAGGTGGTCTTGTATTCCCATTTCTTTCAGAATTTCCCACAGTTTATTGTGATCCACACAGTCAAAGGTTTTGGCATAGTCAAACACACACATACAGGCAAATGCCAAAAAAAAAAAAAAAAAAAAAGATAGGAGAAGAGGAATTGGAGAGAGATACAAACAAAGGGGAGAGAGAAAAACCTGAAAGCTATTAGAGAATATTTTTGTTTTAGCTTGCTTTTTTAAGATGAGAGAAATAACTGTGGATAGTAGAGAAAATGATCCAATCAAGAAGGAAAATTTAATGATACAAGAAAGGAAGGAGATGTCTTTGAGAGCAAAAGAGTGGGATCTAGTGCCCAAGTGCAGAACTTGGCCTTCGGAATGTAGACAATTCATTGCAGAGTCTGCAGGTATAGATGTAGGTGACTATATAGATGTAGACAGTGGGGGTACTGAGGGCCTAATTAAGGTTGATGGTGAAGAATTTTGGGCTTCCTAGGTTCCACTTCCTGGGTTCCACAAGTGGTGCTAAAGAACCCACTTGCCAATGCAGGAGACTTAAAGAGACTTGAGTTCGATCCCTACATCAGGAAGATTTCCTAGAAGAGGGCATGAAAACCCACTCCAGTATTCTTGCCTGGAGAATCCCTTGGACAGAGGCACCTGCAGCTATAGACCATGGAGTCACAAAGAGTCAGACACAACTGATGTGACTTAGCAAATGCATGCATGCATGGTGAAGAATTTAAAGTGAAACTAGGCAGCATAGTCTACAATTGGGTTTATGTGTGGATGGTGGGAAGGACACATCCCACAAGAGAAGGTGGGAAATCGACAGTATCGGAGTTGGGGATTTGTTAGGTGAATACAATGAAAGGAGAGAGGAGTACTGTGGATATGCAGACGGTAATTGTAGGGTGGGACCAGGTAAACAGAGTGAGAGAGCAGGGAAGTGAGACCATGAGGAAGTGAGGGATTATTGAATGGTGTAGAATCCTGACAGAGTACTAGAGGGAAAAATTGGAAGGTGGTCTCAGAGAACAGGAAAACAATCCTCTCAATGAAACTCACCACCAGTATTCAATGAGCCATCAGAAAGAGCTTGCCTCATTTTCCTGTGAAATAAGACTTAGTTAGATATCGGAAGATAATAGAGTTTACTCAGAACAGGAAATGGGCTCTTAGAGACCTTTGAAAACACTAATTGCAATGGATGAATACTTTAACAGTCTTCAACAAATATTCATTGAGGGAAATCTTATCAAAATGTTATAAATTTTTGTTTCTGATTAATCCTGCCTACAGCATGTTTAAGAAATGGATTCGGTTTTAACAATTTCAGGAAAAGGAAGCTTACTTATTTAACCATTATCTCCTGAATCTAGGACGCAGAGATACAGGGATCTTGCCCTCTAGGCATATTCTGAGGGGGATACAGGCAAGAAAACAAAAAGATACACCGTAGAGAGTAACATATAGCATAATGGATGCTTAAAGTGTGATAGAGTTAAGGCACATAAGTGGGACCAGCCTTGTGGTGATGAGGCTGCTGCCAGGGATGGATGAAAGCTTTCAGTGAATGGCAGACCTATGTTGTAATGTAAAGGCCTTAAAAACCTGACATGACACAACTTGCATTTTTAAACTCTTCTCTTTAGTAGAAATGTCTTTTTGTAACTCTTTTCACTTACTCAGCATTTACTGGGGACCTACTCTGTGCCAGACAGTGGCCTAGGTCGTGAGAATACAGCTGTGAATTGGGCAGAACTTTGCTCAACATGGCAGAGAGACAAGAGAAGTATGTGTAAGTGTGAAGAACTTTGTGAGAGAAAGAGCAACAAGTGGTGGGGAATGATCTGGCATTAGCACCAACAGAGAGGAAAGAACTGCTACCTATCACTCAACTATTGGAAGAAAATACCAAGAGAAATTCTTTGTTCCTGCTTATATCATGGACTTGCCCCATAGTGGCCTGGGAAGCTCCATCTGGGAGAAATGAGAAGAAAAACGGTAAACGTCTACAGGTAGGAGAAGCAACACCGGTGTTCCCTGAGGGCTTCACTGATGTCCTGTCACTGAACTGTTGACCTGCAACTCACCAGCGCTCCTAAATGGGCTTCTCCTTTGTCAAGGTAGCTAAAAGACAAGGTTGATTTATTACCTCACTTCTTTCCAAAACATCTTTGGGTGCCTACTATATTCTTCTGGATAGTGGAAATAAAAAGATGAATAAGATCCAGTCTCTGATCTCAGGAAGCTCAGTCAGGAAACTCATCAGTTCAGTTACTCAGTCGTCTCTGACCCTTTGCGATCCCATGGACTGCAGCATGCCAAGCTTCCCTGTCCATCACCAACTCCCGGAGCTTACTCAAACTCATGTCCATCGAGTCAGTGATGCCATCCAACCATCTCATCCTCTGTCAGCCCCTTCTCCTCTGGCCTTCAATCTTTCCCAGCATCAGGGTCTTTGCTAGTGAGTCAGTTCTTTGCATCAGGTGGTCAAAGTATTGAAGTTTCAGCTTCAGCATCAGTCCTTCCAAAGAATATTCAGGACTGATTTCCTTTAGGATAGACGGGATAGATCTCTTTGCAGTCCAAGTGACTTTCAAGAGTCTTCTTCACCACCACAGTTCAAAAGCATCATGACCCAGGTAACCATGATGGTGTGATCACTCACCTAGAGCCAGAAATCCTGGAATGAGAACTCAGGTGGGCCTTAGGAATGAACAAAGCTAGTGGAGGTGATGGAATTAAAGCTGAGCTGTTTCAAATCCTAAAAGATGATGCTGTGAACGTGCTGCACTCAATATGTCAGCAAATTTGGAAAACTCAGCAGTGGCCACAGGACTGGAAAAGGTCTATTTTCATTCCAATCCCAAAGAAAGGCAATGCCAAAGAATGCTCAAACTACCACACAATTGCATGCATCTCAAATGCTAGCAAAGTAATGCTCAAAACTCTCCAAGCCAGGTTTCAACAGTATGTGAACCATGAGTTTCCAGATGTTCAAGCTGGACTTAGAAAAGACGGAGGAACCAGAGATCATATTGCCAACATCCGTTGGATCATTTAAAAAGCAAGAGAGTTCCAGAAAAACATCTACTTCTGCTTTATTGACTATGCCAAAGCCTTTGTGTGGATCACAACAAACCGTGGAAAATTCTGAAAGAGATGGGAATACCAGACTACCTGACCTGCCTTTTGAGAAATCTGTATGCAGGTCAGGAAGCAACAGTTAGAACTGGACATGGAATAACAGACTGGTTCCAAATTGGGAAAGGAGTATGTCAACACTATATATTATCACCCTGCCTATTTAACTTATATGCAGAGTACATCATGAGAAATGCCAGGCTGGATGGAGCACAAGCTGGAATCAAGATTGCTGGGAGAAATATCAATAACCTCAGATACGCAAATGACACCATTCTTATGGCAGAAAGCAAAGAAGAGCCTCTTGATTAAAGTGAAATAGGAGAGGGAAAAGTTGGTTTAAAGCTCAACATTCAGAAAACTAAGATCATGGCATCCAATCCCATCACTTCATGGCAAATAGATGAGGAAACAATGGAAACAGTGAGAGACTTTTTTTTTTTTTTTTGAGCTCCAAAATCACTACAGATGGTGATTGCAGCCATGAAATTAAAAGACACTTACTCCTTGAAAGGAAGCTATGACCAACCTAGACAGCATGTTAAAAAGCAGAGACATTACTTTGCCAACAAAGGTCAGTGTAGTGAAAGCTATGGTTTTTCCAGTAGTCGTGTATGGATGTGAGAGTTGGACTATAAAGAAAGCTGAGCACAGGAGAATTGATGCTTTTGAACTGGGGTGTTGGAGAAGAACCTCATGTAAACAAATAACTGCAAGAGTGTTGTGAGTACAGCAACCCGCATGCTTAGAAGATGTAGAGAGAAAGGAGGCTATAATTTCCTCTGCAGGAGCAGTATTTTGGAGTGGTGATACAAGCTAGGTTATGAAAAAATATAAATATGGGAACACCAGCCAAACAGGAAGAGGGAAGACATTTCAAGCAGACAAAAAAGAATCATTTGTTCATCTGTTCAAAAATATTTATTGATTACTACCAGATATCTTGGACTAGGCAAGCACTGGGGATACAGTTCTGAACAAAATAGTTATTGAAGCTTGTCTTTGTTCTTGAAGTTTGCAATATGATGAAGTCGGGCAATCAAATTATCAAACAAATAAATATCTCATTACAAACTGTTAATTGCCATGAAAGGAAAGTATAAGGTGCCATGGGAACCCAACAGAGTTAAGACAGGACAGGGGGCTTCCCTGATGGCTCAGTAGTAAAGAATCTGCCTGCCAACGCAGAAGTTTCAAGAGACATGGTTTCAATCCCTGGTCCAGGAAGATCCCACATGCCTTAGAGCAACTAAGCCCAGGCACCGCAACTACGGAGCCTATGCCCTGGAGTCTGGGAGCTGCAACTACTGAAGCCCATGCACCCTACAGACCTTGCTTAGGAACAAGAGAAGTCATCACAATAAGAAGCCCATGTACTGCAACTAGAAAGTAGACCCCACTTGCTGCAACTAGAGAAAAAGCCTGTACAGCAACAAAGGCCCAGCACAGCTAATAAATAAATATACAAATAAATAAAATTATAAACTAGATTTAAAGATAAATGATGGATACAAAAAGGATTCAATGAACCTAAAACTGCTCTTTAAAAGAGCCTATTTTTAAAAAAAGGGACAGGAATGTGAGGGGAGGGGTCACAGGATGGCATAGCCAGGGACTTATAACCACTTTCATATGGATAGGAATGGAAGGTCTAGCTATCTTGGACAGGGCAACAAGCCCACTGCTCCCATTTGCCCTTAGGCTATTCCATACTCATAAATAGTTCTTCAAAATTCATGGAGAGAGAATTATGAATTCTTGAGTTTTTCTCTTTCACCAAATTTAGCTTATCTGAGGACTTCAAGGTTTCATTTGAAAATTATAGGTGCACAATCAGGCCTATTCTGTCATATTGCTGTCTATTGCCTCCATGTCTGAGTCTGTCTGGAGTTTCTCAAATTTCTTCAGTGGGTTTTCTTTCTGTAGTTTTTAAATTTTTTTTTTAACTTCTCCAAACAATCATGTCATCAGCTGCCTTCTCCAATGTAGGCTTTTTAAAATAGTTTTTTATTTAAATATATATATCATATAAAAGTTTTATCTCATAAAAATATGCCCCATATTAAATAGCTTTAAAGATACATAGTTATATATATATATAATACTTTCAATATAGTTTATTCATTATTATGAATTATTTTGGTCTCTGAACTTACCTCTGTTTCCTCTTCTAAGGCTGGATGCAGACAAAATATAACCACCCCCACAATGAGGAGCAAGAAATTAAGAAACTAGTCTGAGTTATCATGATGCTGTCAAGAGTCACTCAGCAGAATGACTGCTATTCAAACATAAGTGAGAATATAAGCTATATGAGCAACCTTCAATAGGTGGCTCACATAAAGCATATTTCATTTCACTGAAGATTAAACTAATCTAAGTTACTTAACTATTTCTGAGTTACTTTGAAGTAACACCAATATTCCAGTTTCCACATTTTGTTAAAGTTTTTGTTGAAAACATTTTAAGCACCCAACAATTGGAGGTAGTTTGAGTTAACTTTGAATGCACTCTCTCTTCTACTATAAGAAATAACTAGTATTTTTGATTCTCATTTAGCAAATCAAGGTAGCTCAATTTTGTCCTTGTATGACAATATATGTGATCCTGTCAAGTTGTGGGAGTCATCACTGGTCTCTCCCACAGAGCACTGACTTCCTGATTACACCAGGTTGAATTCTTCTGATTCATACTCTATAACATCAGCAGTTTCTAGATTTGCCTTTACAAGAAAACACTCAGAGTATTCTATTAAATGCTTCCCTAAGAGATGATGTCCTAGGAGCACTCAGACAGCTACCAAGAATCCTCAGCAAAGTTGCTACAGTGTGTCTTTGTCACCTCCCCAAAACCTACAGGTTTGCTCCTCCCATGTTCCTTCTCAGTTACAGTTTTCATGCTCTTAGCTCTAGTGAAGAACTCCTGAGATGGCCTGAAGAAGTCATTTGAGAGCAATGAAGAAAAAACCATGGTGGAGTGACTCTAACAGTAAATGATTCCTTGGTTCTGGAAGTATTTGAAAGTCTATGTGTCCACACCCAACTTTACTTACACATCTTGAAAGACAGGCCCTATTGGAAGGAGGGGTGGGTCTGTGGGGAAAGATAAGGGAGAGGGAAGCTGTTCAGAAAGGAGGAGCTCAGATGAGAGCTTTACCCTCAGGAGCAGAAGGGGAGCCACCAACACTTCAGATAAGGATAAAGTTGGAGGTTTTTGAGACTTCAACACTTCCTCATGTTATTAATTTTTTCCCCTTCTGTTTCTCCACAGTGATCCCCAAGAAAGCCTTTGCTATGTACTTGTTTTGGGGCACAGCAAGATAGGGATCCATCCCACTCCATATCCAACCACTCTTGGAAAAAAATGAGACCTAAGAAAGAGAGTAGATGCTAACAACATGGAAAAGAAAAGAAACCAAACTGAATTTTTCAGATCAATGAGGAGAAAAGAAGTTCAAGGGGCTGGGTTATAGAGAATCTAACTGAGAAGGGAACTATAGAGTCCCCAATAATTCTCCTCCTCCCAGTGCCTGTCCCCCACTAGTGCTCTATGTTTTCAAATGTCCTTTCTTTCCTCATCCTTAGTCCAAACTCCCATTTGGGCAAGAGGAAGAAGGAGTGGACCTCCATGGCAAAATCAAGGAAGGCTTTGCAGAAGAAGCCACACATGAGCTTCTTAATTTGGTGTCATCTCTGAGAGAATTCTTACATGATTGCAGTCTTCTGGGTGAGCATTCATGGCATCTTCAGGGGAAATATCATTTTTTCAAACAGAATAGCTACTTTCTATTTAGAGTTTGAAAGGAGAAGGTAGGGCAGAGCCAGTCCCAGGAGAAATATCCAGTGGAAGACTTTCTTAGCATCTCCTAGCTGTAATTCAGAAACCACGATTTCCTTGCATGTATTCCTCAGTGTGATTATATTAGCAAGACACAAATGGCAAACATTTCATAGTAATGACTAATTTGTGTTCCTTTTACCTTGCCAAGGCAAGTGTCTGTATCTTTTCCTTTCATTCTGTCAGTTACTGAGCACTAATGAAAAACATCCTTGTGATACTTTTTGCTAATACCAGATTTCTTATGTCACTTTTACATATTATTCAGAAATAAAGACCTATATCAGACCACTAGAAACAGGAGATCCTTTTTTATCAACCCTCTAATTCCATCTCCAGACCTGGGTATTCTTTGGATCTAACCACACAGATTCCTTCGAATCTTCTAGGATGCCCTATCTATGCATCCTCAAGGGAAACTTGAGTAGCATGCTGGCTGTACCCCATTTCCTGTCCTAGCTCCTCTTCTTCCTATTCCTTGGCTTTAGGCTGGTGGCTGGAAGGAACTATGAGAGCATATCCTACCCTTTGAGGATAGGGCCCTATGGAATTCTGGTTATGAAGGTGGCCTCTGCAGTCTGACAACCTGCATCAGAACCCTTGCCCCCTTGACTAATAACAATGCCTTGAGCAAATGTCTCAATTCCCAACACCTGTAAAATGTGGATCACAAACCCTTGACGTGGCCAGCTGACAGTGGTACAGACTTGACTTCTGCTAAAATAACAACAAATACAATAATACCTAGTTGGTATCTCATGTACACAGCAAAGATAACCAACAGCTCTAATCCTGAGTAGTCACTTCACTTAAGTGGGCAGAAGCCACTGCCAGCCAGCCCAGCACTTACATAACACCCAATTATTAAGGCCAAATAGTGCTCGCCAAACAGAGACACTTCAAGTCTTTGTTTTCTTAATACAGAAGAAAGCTGGTTTGTGGTTTTTAGCTTTAAAAGACGTGGTGCTTGCAGGCATGCTACGTCATCTCAATTGGGTCTAACTCTTTGCGACCCTATGAACTGCAGCCCACCAGGTTCTTCTGTCGATGGGATTCTCTAGGCAAGAATGGGTTGCCACGCCCTCTTCCAGGAGATCTTCCCAAATCAGGGATCGAACTCATGTCTCGTTATGTTTCCTGCATTGGCAGGGGGGTTCTTTACCACTAGTGCCACCTGGGAAGCTCAAAAGATGTGGTAGTCAACCCCAAAATGGCCCCCTCCCCGCCCCCAGTGACCCATGCCTCCAGGTATTCATGTCCTTGTAATTATTTCCTACTTTACGTCAGAATTGGTCTATTTAATGAACTGACCGCAGAAGTGATGGAATGTCACTTTTGAGGCTAGGTTATGAAAAACCATTGTGGCTTCTGCCTTGCTGTCTCATGGATCGGTCTTTATGGAGGATGCCAGCTGCCGTGGCTTGAGGCAGCCATGTGAGGAGATGGATCAGGCAGGGAACTGAAGCTTCTTGCCAAGAGCCATGTGTATCAGCCATCTTGGAAGTGGATTCTCCAGTCCTAGTCAAGCATTCAGGTGACTGCTACCCTGACCAACATCTACTCTGCAACCTCATGATAGACCCTAATCAGAACCATCCCATCTAAGCTGCTCCAAGATTCCTAATCCTCAGAAAGTATAAGATAATAAAGGTGTGTTGTTTCAAGTTGCTAAGTTTGAGGTATCTTTGGGTTTATACAGCAACACATAACTAATACCAAATGCTTTCTCTCTCTTGAACCTAAGCCCCCAGAGTCAAAACTCTACACTTTATTCCTGCCTAGCAGTAGAAAGAAATGTCTGCTCTGAGTTTATCCTGTGGTAATAGCAGTGCCTATCTGATCAGGTTGGGAGGATTCAGGAGGATAATACATTGTAAATGACTTGGTGTGAGCCTAGCACACGGTAAGCACTCAACCAATGCTAGTCATCACTATTATGCAGAAATTACAAGGGACTTCCCTGGAGGTCCAGCAGTTAGGACTCCATGATTTCACTGCTGAGGGCCTGAGTTCAGTCCCTGGCAGGGAAACCAAGATCTGAAAAGACACACAGTGCGGCCAAAAACAAAAAAGGAAAGAAAGAAAAAAGAAACATAAGATAGTTGGTGTCTGGGAGACTTAGGGAATAGTAGAGTTAGGGTTTCAGGGAAGGAAACCCTGAGGCACCTTTTCCCACTTCTAGTAGCTCTTGGGTACAAGCCCTTAAATTGCTGCAGCCGGGGTTCCTTCTGTGAGAGGAGGAGGGATAGATCTACAAGAGAGACATCCTTTTTTGCTGGCTCCTAAAGTGACTAAAGCAGATGTTAAAAGATAGAAAAAGTTTACTAAGTAGAAAAAGGGGAAAAAAAAACACAGAGTGGTGGAATCATTTTTTCTGCTTCTTAACTTTTCCCGGTACTACCTTGTTGATTTTTAGTATCCACTGGGTTAAGTAGAAGTTCTGCTCAGAAATATTCCTTACTGTGTGCAACCACACACTCTGCAGCTCAGAGCAAAATACAGGTCTGTTGTCTAGCATCTGTTCATGGCCCAGGCCATCTCTGGTGTGAGCTGACAGAAAGGTGGTAGGCTCTGAGAGCTGCATACAAGGAGGCTTATCACTGGGCATTAGCTCTCGGCTGGGGGGGCACATCAGAAGAAAAGATTTTGAAAGGCTAAGAATAAATTAAAGAATGTGAAGCAGAAAGTGGAGGTTTGTCAATCCATGTGCCGAACTAAAATGATTAAGCAGAAAAAAACCTGGAAAACGAGAGCCAAGAGTGGTCAGAGACAGACTAAAACAAAATGAGTCAGTTAGAGCAATCTTGGACCTAATTCTGTGAATGTGGCTCATATACTGAATCACTATCCTTAAATACCCTTGAGGATAAACTTCATAGTTTTTATCTGTTTCAATGACTGTGATATTCCAAATACCTACCTCAGTGCTGAGCACATGGTGGGAGCTTGATAATTATTTGCTAAACATATTTATTTAACATGAAAGAATATGACTCAACATAGCTCAAAAAGTAGGGGCAAATCTAGAGACACCTATTATTTAAGAGTATGCATATTTATTTCTCAAGTTAAACACTTTTGATTTAGACAGTCTTTTACTGATCTCCCTGATAATTCAGTAATCAATGTGCTTTATGCATCTCACCAGGCTACAAATTCTTCTTGTCCCAAAACTTTAAGCCCCACTCATTTGTTAGACAAATCAGAAAAAGTATTCTAGCTTTGTAGGCTGTGGAGAGAGGCCAAGTTGGCTCTTTCAAAATGTTATATGAAAAAACTAAAGCTTGAGTTCATAGGTCAGTAGTAACATATTAATATAGTATTAATTGTCCTATACTTACTTCAAGGATTGTAAGCTCTAATGGTCAAGGGTAGAAATATACTCCCTCACCCCTAATGATCTACTGTTAGAGAAACTGCTTTGCTAAGACAACCTGTTTAACTCAGCCTAAGGCTCTACAGGGTCACTGCATTACTGTCATTCCATTTGTACAAATAAAGATGAAACCTGAAGAATTTCAATATCTTCTCTGTCACTTCTGGTATGAAAAAGAGACACAAATTGTACTTGTTTGACTAGAATCCTTTAATCGTTCAGGACTTTGAATCATTTCAAAAGTCTCCTGAGAGGTAAACAAATCTCTCTAAACAAAAGATACTGGCAGCACAAAGGTCAGGTCAGAGTCCATGTAGGAAAGACTCTCCTCAGTTACCCACAAGTTTCACTGATTGTCTGTCCACAGCAGCTTGGTTTGAGCTTCCTCAGAGCTCAACTTGGGAACAGTACAGTCATCTGGAGCCATTCTATGCCAAATGACAACCATCTGCTGCCCACATGCACGTTCTACTTGGACAAATTAAAACAATCACCCCACATGAAAACCCATTAATTCATACTTCTTTAAAGACACTTAGCCCCACCTTGGAACATCAACACTTTTGACAGCAATTCTTTGAGAATTAAGAATGGTATTAAGAATGGATCACCTAAAGCAAACCTTGGAAGTATTTAGAATGTCTGTGCATTTTCACAAGAAAAATACTCCTGGTTGCTTTTCTATAGACTTGTATCTTCCCATCTGTTTATAATTGGATTACTCAAACAATGTACAAAGAGTAAATAATTATTTACAAGAGCCCTAGCTTATAGCCTGAAGTTTTGACCATAGAGATACAGGTTTAGATTAAGATGTGGAAAGAATACACAGAAGAACTGTACAAAAAAGCTCTTAATAACCTGAATAACCACAAAGGTGTAGTCACTCACTTAGAGCCAGACATCCTGGAGTTGAAATCAAGTGGACCTTAGGAAGCAATACTACAAAGATAGTGGAGGTGATGGAATTCCAGCTGAGATATTTCAAATCTTAAAAGATGATGCTGTTAAAGGGCTGCACTCAGTGTGCCAGCACATTTGGAAAACTCAGCAGTGGCCTCAGGACTGGAAAAGGTCAGTTTTCATTCAATCCCAAAGAAGGGCAATGCCAAAGAATGTTCAAACTATCGTACAACTGTACTTATTTCGCATGCTAGCAAAGTAATGCTCAAAATTCTTCAAGCAAGGCTTCAACAGTACATGAACTTAGAACTTTCAGATGTAAAAGCTGGATTTAGAAAAGGCAGAGGAACTAGAGATCAAATTGCCAACATCCATTTGATCATAGAGAAAGCAAGGGAATTTCAGAAAAACAATTCCTTCTGTTTCATTACAGTGAAAGTGAAGCCGCTCATTTGTGTCCGACTCTTTGCGACCCTATGGACTGTAGACTACCAGGCTCCTTCGTCCATGGGATTTTCCAGGCAAGAACACTGGAGTGGGTTGCCATTACCTTCTCCAGGAGATCTTCCTGACCCAGGGATTGAATGCGGGTCTCCCACATTGTAGACAGACGCTTTACCGCTAAAATCTTTGTGTGGATCACAACAAACTGTGGAAAATTCTTAAAGAAATGGGAATACCAGACTAACTACCTTACCTCTGTCTCCTGAGAAACCTGTATGCAAGTCAAGAAGCAACAATTAGAACCAGACATGGAACATCAAACTGGTTCCAAGTTGGGAAAGGAGTACATCAAGGCTATATATTGTCACGATGCTTATTTGATTTCTATGCAGACAGAGTACATCATCTGAAATGTTGGGCTGGATGAATCACAAGCTGGGATCAAGATTGCCAGGAGAAATATAAATAACCTCAGATATGCAGATGATACCATCCTAATGGCAGAAAGCAAGAGGAACTAAAGAACCTCTTGATGAAGGTGAAAGAGGAGAATGAAAAGATTGGTTTAAAACTCAGTGTTCAAAAACCTAAGATCATGGTATACAGTCCCAGCACTTCATGGCAAATGGAAACAGTGGCAGAGTTTATTTTCTTGGGCTCCAAAATCACTGCAGACTGACTGAAACCATGAAATTAAAAGAAGTTTGCTCCTTGGAAGAAAAGCTATAACAAACCTAGACAGTATATTAAAAAGCAGAGGTGTCAATTTGCTGGCAAAGATCTGTATAGCCAAAGCTATGATTTTTCCAATAGTCATGTACAGATGTGAGAGTTGGGCCATAAACAAGACTGAACATTGAAAAATTGATGCTTTTAAACTGTGGTGCTGGAGAAGACTCCTGAGAGTCCCTTGGACAGCAAGGAGATCAAACCAGTTAATCCTAAAAAATCTCAACCCGGAATACTCATTGGAAGGACTGATGTTGAGGCTGAAGCTCCAAAACTTTGCCCACCTGATACGAAGAGCCAATTCATTGAAAAAAAAACCCTGAGGCTAGGAAAGATTAAGGCAAGAGGAGAAGGGTACAACAGAGGATAAGATGGTTGGATGGCATCACTGACTCAATGGACATAAGTTTGAGCAAACTCCAGGAGATAGTGAAAGTGAAGCCTGATGTGCTGCAGTCCATGGGGGTCACAAAGAGTTGGACACGAGTTAGTGACTGAACAACAACTTACTGGTTTAAAAGCATGATTTGTTATAATCTTATCATTATTTACATTCATAACAAGTTTGCTTATCCTCATAGTTAATCCACTCTTTAAATATCAGGGATCTGGGAATGGTAGATAGAAGTGAACTGAAATCCTTCATTCAACAAGTTTTACTGTGCTCACTATTTGTTGGCCTGGGATATACAGCAGTGGGACATAGGGGTGATTTTATATTTATTGAAGTTAGATGCTGTGAGTTTTTCACTTTCTTCTTCCTTCAGAAAAGTATTTATATCTGTGTGTCTACCAATTAAGTTTTACCATAGTCTGCAGCATTATACCAACCTGCACTATAATTATTTTTAAGGGCAGAGTTTTATCATTTTTATATTTTATGCATTATAAATCTTGGACAGTTGGCCTGGGGCAAATGTATTTAGTTCTCTTTTCAGTCCAAGATTATTTTATCAAAACAATTAAAGTCAGGAAAACACCTACTTTGAGAATCAATGTTACTGTTGTCACAGTAGTATACAAGCTGCCACCTCAACACTACTGATGGAATAAATGACAATGGGTAAGTAGTAGCCAGATTCCCAGAATTGTAGAAGCCTGGGAATTGCTGAGACAAAAAGATGAGAAAGCTCCAGCATCAAAAAACAGAACAACAAAGGCAAGGCAAAGGTTTACAGTTTTGGCACTGCCCTGCCTTTGAGAAATCACTCTAGATGGCAAAGGGCACTAGGGTGATTACTGATTTAAAATTAAAAGTCACCCTGAAACACTATGAAGGGGGGAT
Organism: Ovis canadensis; assembly: GCF_042477335.2. NCBI lineage: Eukaryota > Metazoa > Chordata > Mammalia > Artiodactyla > Bovidae > Ovis > Ovis canadensis. The sequence continues at coordinate 76,356,870 of NC_091247.1, read as the reverse complement.
GAAGGACAAACTTCACTATACACACACATAGAGATACATGTATACATATGCATATATGCCTACATATATATGTACATACATAGATACACATGTGAACACACATATATGTATATATAAAATAGTGTATGTCTGAGGGAAAGTAATGGGGAGAAGTCCAGCAGTCAAAGAGAAACTCTGAATCTCCTCCTACTCCAGAATTTTGAAAATTTCTACTTTCTTTTAAATAATGGGCTTCAGTGAAGGGGAGAGCAGTGAGAAAGAATTCACACCTGCCAAATCTGTTTTGTTTTTTCCTCTCTTTTACTTTGCCTACCACTGAGCAGAAGAATGGGCTAGGAATTCTTTTTGGACATAGGAAATTTAGTCCCTGCTACTACTGGAAAGTTAGTCATTTTGGAGTCTGAAGTTTGGGTGCGGAGTTGGGGGGGAATACCTGGGGTTTTCCTTATGCCAACTATTAAAATGGAAGTTTCACTTCAAAGCTATAAACCTCACAGAAAGGTCAGCACATAGTTGGTCCTTAAAAAATATTGTTAATTGAATAAATGTGTGAATTAAAGGATCAGTGAATGAGACAAATGAGTAATAACTGTTTTCTCTATGTGGTGGAGAATATAGAAAAATATAAGACATAATTGCTGCCTTTAGGATGCCTTATAACCAGATAGAGACATGAAGTTAATCATAAAGTAGTTGGAGGACAATATGCAACAGTAGCAATAAAACCACCATTGTTTTGGCAAAATAATCTTGAAAGCTAGCTTATGAGTGGTTCAGCCTATAATGTTCTTAAGTGGTTTGGAAAACAGAGATGATGCTGAAAGTGAAAGTGAAGGTGGCTCAATTGTGACCAATGCTTTGCGACCCCATGGGATTCTCCAGGCCAGAATACTGGAGTGGGTAGCCTTTCCCTTCTCCAGGGGATCTTCCCAACCCAGGGATTGAACCCAGGTCTCCCGCATTGCAAGATGATGCTCAGCTGGGCCTTAAATAATAAGGTTTAAATAACTGCTTGCTTATCAATCCTCCTACTCCATTGGCATCTTAGGGGTTCTGAGGTATATTCTCGAAACTTCTTGGGCTGGTTCCAATAATTTAAATTTTTAAGGATGTGCTAAATTCATCTGTCACATCTGTTTGCAAGTGCAGCACGATTTTCGTTAAGAGCAGAGGAAGAAGACAAAGGATGATTTTGTAAAATAGGTGTAGTGTCCATATATTTGGAGCTCCAACCCCGTATGTGAAATTGGGATTCCACAGAAAAACCTCTGCTCAGTGCACACTTGGACCCTGTCTGATACAGATTTCATGGCCCACTTCTCACTTGTCACAAGGAATGTGTCATTGACTGTACAGCTGACTCCTGTTCTTTGCTTTAATTAGTACTTCAAAAAGTGTTCAGAGAGATCTTTGTTGACAACTTAAAGACTGATTTGGGCTGCAAACTTATTTCCTCTGTAGCGTCAAGTCAAAAACTCAGTGGATCAAATGGATAAAAGCCCTTCTGTTTGTCTAAACTGAATGGAGTGAAGCTGTAAATTTGAACAGTGAGGGACTCCACAGCTTCTCAGAGAGGTTTTGTAATACCCTCCTACTAATGGTGCCATGCCTATGCCTACCTATGCTTTCCCAGTTTTGCTTAATATTGTGTTTTGCAGAAATAATGCTTGGATGGCAAAACATTTTTCAACTTTGCTGGCCTCTCACTGCTTTCTTCTTATCTTGTTCTTAAATCAGATTGTAGACAGAAATGTATGTTTGTTTATTATGCCAAGAACAGGTTTTGCTGAATTTAATGGGAAAATGTGGTCTCTCTAGGATTTTTGGAAGACACTGACAAGTGTCCTGAAATGAAAAGAACATACAGCACAAGTCTCTCCTAATGCTCTTCATGTTTTGCATTAGTCTCAGAAAAAAACAGAAAGAGGACAAACTTTTTATTGAAAAAACAAAACAGGTACAGAAAAACACATAAAACAAATATATAGCTTAATGAGTTATTACAAGGTAAACACTTGTGTAACCACCATTCAAGCCAAGAAATACTGATAAAACTCTGCCAATTCCAACCGCCACCAAAGCCCCTTCATATACCCTTTCTAGTAATACCCTCTGCTCCCCAGAAAAGTAGCCAATATTCTGAGTATTAAAGCAATGTTTTCTTTCTTTACCATATCATCACTCAAGTCTTAAAAGACATCCAAGTGTACATTCCTGGACCATTATTTAGTCTTATCTGCTGAGAAATTTTCTTCTTTTCAGTTCAGTTCAGTTCATTTCAGTTGCTCAGTCATGTCCGACTCTGCAACCCCATGAATCGCCGCACACCAGGCCTCCCTGTCCATCACCAACTCCCGGAGTTCACACAAACTCACGTCCATTGAGTCAATGATGCCATCCAGCCATCTCATCCTCTGTCACCCCCTTCTCCTCCTGCCCTCAATCCCTCCCAGCATCAGAGTTTTCTCCAATGAGTCAACTCTTCACATGAGGTGGCCAAAGTATTGGAGTTTCAGCTTCAGCATCATTCCTTCCAAAGAAATCCCAGGGCTGATCTCCTTCAGATTGGACTGGTTGAATCTCCTTGCAGTCCAAGGGACTCAAGAGTCTTCTCCAACACCACAGTTCAAAAGCATCAATTCTTCAGTGCTCAGCTTTCTTCACAGTCCAACTCTCACATCCATACATGACTACTGGAAAAACCATAGCCTTGACTAGATGGACCTTTGTTGGCAAAGTAATGTCTCTGCTTTTGAATATGCTATCTAGGTTGGTCATAACTTTTCTTTCAAGAAGTAAGCGTCTTTTAATTTCATGGCTGCAGTCACCATCTGCAGTGATTTTGGAGCCCCCCAGAACAAAGTCTGTCACTGTTTCCACTGTTTCCCCATCTATTTCCCATGAAGTGATGGGACCGGATGCCATGATCTTCATTTTCTGAATGTTGAGCTTCAAGCCAACTTTTTCACTCTCCTCTTTCACTTTCATCAAGAGGCTGTTTAGTTCCTCTTCACTTTCTGCCATAAGGGTGGTGTTATCTGCATATCTGAGGTTATTGATATTTCTCCCAGCAATCTTGATTCCAGCTTGTGCTTCTTCCAGCCCAGCGTTTCTCATGATGTACTCTGCATAGAAGTTAAATAAGAAGGGTGACAATATACAGCCTTGACATACTCCTTTTCCTATTTGGAAGCAGTCTGTTGTTCCATGTCCAGTTCTAACTGTTCCTTCCTGACTTGCATGCCAATTTCTCAAGTCTCTTTTAATCTGTAGGTTCCTCCTCCAATCCTTTCCTTTACACCTTATCTGTTAAGGAACCCAGATCACTTAACCTGTACACTCTCTTACACTCTAAACATTACTGACTGTTCACCCATGGTTCAACAAGTTTTTGTCTTCTTCATTTCCTTTATATTGGCTGCTGGATCCAGAGACATGATTAGATTCAAGCTTTCTTTGGGAAGACTTAGTGCTATGGTCTGAAGATTTGTGTCCCGCTCCCCCAATTCATATGTTGAAATTCTAACCCCCTAAAAATGACGGTATTAACAGGTGAAGCTTTAGGAAGGCGATTAGGTCAAGGGAGGAAACCTTCATGAGTGGAATTAGAGCTTCTAAAAGAGATCCCACAGAGCTCCCTAGTCCCTTCCACCACGTGAAAGCACAACAGTAAGTCCATGACCCAGAAAATGGCCCTCACCCACCACACTGATGTGAGTCTGGGTGAACTCCGGGAGTTGGTGATGGACAGGGAGGCCTGGCGTGCTATGATTCATGGGGTCGCAGAGTCGGACATGACTGAGCAACTGAACTGAACTGAACCACACTCTCAGCCTCTAGAACTGTGTACACTAAATTTCTGCCGTTTATAAGCCACCCAGTCTGTGATATTTTGTTACAGTACCCTAGTGGACTAAGACAATACGTGATGACATTTTCTTTCACAGGAAGACATATAATGTTCATGGGGTTCTCAAGGCAAGAATACTGAAGTGGTTGGCTATCCCCTTCTCCAGTGGACTACATTTTGCCAGAACTCTCTACCTTGGCCCGTTGGTCTTGGGTGGCCCTACACAGCATGGCTCATAGTTTCACTGAGTTAGCCAAGGCTGTAGTCCATATGATCAGATTGGTTAGTTTTCTGTGATTGTGGTTTTCAGTCTGTCTGCCCTCTGATGGAGAAGGATAAGAGGCTTCCGGAAGCTTCCTGATGGGAGACTGGGTCTTGTTCTGGTGGGCGGGGCCGTGATCAGTAGATCTTTAATCCTATTTTCTGTTGATGGGTGGAGCTGTGTTCCCTCCCTGCTATTTGAAAGTGAAAGTGAAAGTGAAGTCGCTCAGTCATGTCTGACTCTTTGCCACCCCATGGACTATAGCATACCAGGCTCCTCCCTCCATGGGATTCTCCAGGCAAGAGTACTGGAGTAGGTTGCCATTTCCTTCTCCAGGGGATATTCCTGACCCAGGGATCAAACCTGGGTCTCCTGCATTCCAGGCAGATGCTTTAACCTCTGAGACACCAGGGAAGCCCCAAACTCCAGTGGAGGTAATGAAGGTAACGGTGACCTCCTTCAAAAGATCCCATGCATTTACTGCTACACTCAGTGACCCCAACCCTGCAGCAGGCTACCACCAACCCATACCTCCACTGGCGACTCCTGGACACTCACAGGCAAGTCTGGGTCAGACTCTTGTGGGGTCACTGCTCCTTTCTGCTGGGTCCTAGTACACAATGTTCTATTTGTGCCCTCCAAGAGTCTTTTTCCCAGTCCTGTGTAAGTTCTGGCAGCTCTATGGTGGGGTTAATGACACTCTTCTCCAAGAGGGCTTATGCCATACCCAAGTCTGCTGCACCCAGAGCCCCTGTCCCTGCGGCAGTCCTCTGCTGACCCTTACCTCCACAGGAGACGCTCAAACACAGTTCTGTCTCAGTCTCTGTGGGGGTCCTGAGTCCTCGTGTGCACAAGGTTTGTTTGAGCCCTCTTAGCGTCTCTAGTGGGAATGGGGTTTGATTCTAAACTTGAATTCGCCCCTCCTACCATCTTGTTAGGGTCCGTCTAGTCAAAGCTATGGTTTTTCCAGTGGTCATGTATGGATTTGAGAGTTGGACTATAAAGAAAGCTGAGCACCAAAGAATTAATGCTTTTAAACTACGGTGTTGGAGAAGACTCTTGAGAGTCCCTTGGACTGCAAGGAGATCCAACCAGTCCATCTTAAAGGAGATCAGTCCTGAATGTTCATTGGAAGAACTGATGTTGAAGCTGAAACTCCAATACTTTGGCCACCTGATGTGAAGAACTGACTCACTGGAAAGGACCCTGATGCTGGGGAAAATTGAAGGCAGGAGAAGAAGGGGATGACAGAGCATGAGATGGTTGGATGGCATCACAGACTCAATGTACATGAGTTTGGGTAAACTCCAGGAGTTGGTGATGGATAGGGAGGCCTGGCATGCTGTGGTTCATGGGGTTGCAAAGAATTGGACATGACTGAATGACTGAACTGAACTGAACTGGGAGGCACATATCTTGTTAGCTCTCCTGTGTGATGTCAGCAATGTGTTGATACTCAGTGACTATACCCATTTATTTGTTGAGGGTTGAAAAATGGTGATACTCTGAATCTGTTATTTCTTTTTTAAATTATTTAAAATGCTTTTATAAAAAGAAAGTTCTCCTCATTTACCTTTTAAGTAACACAGTGGCACTGTTCATATAGGAAAAGAAAGATAAATAGTTGTTTTTGTCAATTTTCAAGACAGGGAGTTACTTTCCAATCAACCTCTAAAGGAAACAACTTTAATAGAAATGAAAAATTATAATTTTATTGTAAATTTGTGATTGTCTTACAATTGTAATTTTCCTATTTTTTTCTTTAGTTTGGCTCATAGGCCTTTGGGTATGACCTTGGTAAATTGTAACAACTTCCTCACTATCTGGTATGACAAGGTATTTGACATTTACCCAGTATATTTACTGCCTACTATAGGTTGAGTTGGGCTTCCCAGGTGGTGCTAGTGGTGTATTATATACACCTGCCAATTCAGGAAATATAAGAGATGCAGGTTCTATTCCTGGGTCAAGAAGATCCCCTGAAGGAGGACATGGCAACCCACTCCAGTATTTCTGCCTGGAGAATCCCAAGGGCAGAGGAGCCTGGCAGGCTACAGTCTATAGGGTTGCAAAGAGTTGGACACGAATGAAGCGACTTAGCATGCACACATGCAATAGGCTGAATTGTAAACCACCACTGCCCCACACCCCGAATTTATATGTTGAAGTCCTAATCACACATACCCCACACCCAGTACCTCAGAATGTGACTCTCTTTGGATGTAGGAGCTTTACAGGGGTGATTAATTTAAAGTGAGTTCATTCGAGTAGACCCTAATCTACTATGACTAGTGTCCTTATGAAAAATGGGGGAAATGTGGACAGAGATACATGCAGAGAAGATAATGGAAATAATGGAAGAGAAATAAGGGAAAGATGGCCATCCACAAGCCAAGAAGAGAGGCCTGGAATAGATCCTTCCCTTTAGATCCTCAGAAGGAACCAGTCCTGCCGATACCCTGATTTTGGATTTCTAGCCTCCAGAACTGTGAGACAATAAATTTCTGTGAGACAATAAATTGAAGTCACTCAGTTGTGGTATTTTGTTGCAGCAGTCCTAGAAACTAATATACTACCCAAGACCTAAATGCAACCATTTCCCTAAGAATCTTGGGCTTCTTTTAGGAGAAATGGTATTTTCAAGACCACAATCTGGTTGCTAGAAATATTCATGACTACAGGGTTTGCCTAGAAAAGGAAATGGCAAGACAACCAGTATTCTTGCCTGGGAAATCCCATGGACAGAGGAACCTGGCAGGCTACAGTCCATGGGGTCACCAAAGACTCAGACATGACTTAGCAACTAAACAAACAACAGGATTTGTCACTGTTTCATGACCTCGTCAATAGATGAAGACATGAAAACTTAAAAAGAAAATTAAAAAAAAAACTTTTATATTATAAGACAATACACAGCTATGGAAAAACATACATCTTAAACATAATATATTTCTAAGTTAATACTGATATTTTTAACTCAAATTCAGGACAATAGGCTTTTTATGTAACCCTTCCTATATTTAGTCTTCCACACTGGAAATCCTGGTACTCAAGGGCAAAGGGTAAAACAGAATTTGAATATTCCATAACTGCTGTTCACGTTACCCTGTATTATATACATCACAGGCTCAGAAAAATACAAATACAATTCCTGAGAACAGACAAATATTTTTCCCATATTCCTCTCCCATTCTCCTCCCAGTTTTAATAATTATACTGTATCTACACTATCAGAGAGCCATTACATACCCTACTCTTCCTTTTAATCCTTATATAACCTTAGTCCTACATGTAATTATTTATTTAATTATTTATGTAATTATTTACTTAATGCTCATGAGCAGGCCTAATAGAAGTGTCTCTTTAGTCATTTTGATTGTCTAAAGTTTATTGTCTAATAGACTCCTCAGAGGGGAGATGAGAGTTGATATTCCCAGAATGCTTGCATGTTGATAAACTCTTATCTGTGCTTTTTATACTTGGTGGTCAGCTTTGCAGCTTATCCTGATTCACATTTCTTTTCTTTGAGTGCCTTAGAGCTCCCTGGTGGCTCAGACGGTAAGGCATCTGCCTACAATGCGGGAGACCAGGGTTCAATCCCTGGGTCGGGAAGACCTCCTGGGGAAGGAAATGGCAACCCTCTCCAGTATTCTTGCTTGGAAAATCCCATGGACGGAGGAGCCTGGTAGGCTACAGTCCATGGGGTCGCAAAGAGTCGGACACAACTGAGGGACTTCACTTTCACTTTCAAATACATTACTCCACTTCTGTCTGGCATAAAGTATTGACAAGTTTGATGATAATCTCATTGTGTTTGTCATATAAATCACACATTCCTTTTGCCTAGATACCTGAAAGTTTTTTTTTTTCCTTTTTTCTTTAAAAGTCCAATAATTTTACAAAACTATGTCTTGGGGTTTTCCTGGTGAATATTCTCAGGTACACAGTGTAATCTTTCAACATGTAATTTAAGTTATTTTTTTCTTTTTTATTTCAGCAAAGTTTTCTTGAATTATGTTTTTTTAGTATTTGATTTGTTCTTTCACTTTGATTTCTTTTTTGAGGACTTCCTACTATCTATGTGTTGGATCTTCTTTGCCTTTAATTTGTCACTCTGTCTTAAATTGTTTCTAAATCTTTTAACTTCTTTTTCATTGTAAAAATTCTTGCTCTTTTTACCTTTTATTTCTCTTAAGATATTATTTATATGTTCTCATGTATTCTTTTTAGTTAAGACTTCATTTCTAAAATGATTTTCCTTTTATTTTTATTATAAGTTTAAGATAAAATGTGATTTTTTTAAAATGTCAATATCTTGTAGATTATTTTTCTTAATGCTTTTTAGATTATTGTGAAATTAAAGATTATGGTCTTGGAACTCCTCTGGTGGTCCAGTGGTTAAGAATTTGCCTTGCAGTGCAGAGCATATGAGTTTGATCCCTGATCAGTCAGTTCAGCCGCTCAGTTGTGTCCGACTCTGTGACCCCATGGACGGCAGCATGCCAGGCTTGCCTGTCCATCACCAACTCCCGGAGCTTGATCAGACTCATATCCATGAAGTCAGTAATGCCATCCAGCCGTCTCATCCTCTATTGTCCCCTTCTCCTCCTGCCTTCAATCTTTCCCAGCATCAAGGTCTTTTCCAATGAGTCAGGAAAACTAATCAGGGAACTGATATCTCACACGCACTGGGGCAACTAAGCACATGTGCTACAACTACCGAGCCTGCAAGCCACAACTAGAGAGTCCATGTGCCACAACAAAAAGACCCCACATGATGCAATGAAGATACCATGTGCCACAAATAAGACCGGAGGCAGCCAAATAAATAAATAAGGACTGAAGCCTGAATGCTGTAGTGTCCGTGAGCCACAACTAATGAGCCCCTATGCCGCAGCTACTGAAGCCTGAGTGCCCTAAAGCCAGCAAACTGCAACTACAGAGCCTGCATGCTGCAACTACTGAAGCCCATGTGCCTAGAATCTGTGCTCCACAACAACAGAAGTCACCACAATGAGAAGCTCATGCACCACAACTGGAGAGTGGCCCCCACTCCCTGCATCTAGAGAAAGCTCACAGGCAGCATCAAAGAGTCAGAGCAGCCAAAAAATAAATAAATTGAAAAAAATAAATATAGCAGTGTCATGTTAAAAAAAGGTTATGGTCTTGATGCATTCTGTGAACACATGTTTGTGATGTGCTTTCATCATTTGAAGAGATGTCATTCTGCTTCTTAGTCCTCCATGCTCCTTTCTTAGTATGTGTGTGTTAGTCCCTCAGTCGTGTCCAACTCTTCACAACTCCACGGACTGTAGCCCATCAGGCTCCTCTGTCCATAGGATTTTCCAGGCAAGAATGCTGGAGAGGGTTGCCATTGCTTCCTCCAGGAGATCTTCCCAACCTGGGAATCAGAGAAGCACCATTTTTGTTGTGGTGGTTGTTTTAGTATTGTAACTGATTTATTGTCCATTTTTATGTGAAAAGAGATTTCTGAATTTTAAGAAAGAGGCATGGTTCAGGGTAGCTTTGCTAACTTCACAGAGCTCCCTCTTTTGTTTCCATGAAGTGTTAAAAAATTAACTTCTTGCTTTCTGAGATTTCCTGGCTGTGGATCTTCTCTCTCTTTTGTCTATATTGTCTTTATCCTGACCAATTTTGATTCCACTTTCAGAAGTCTTGGTCAGGCTCTATTATGGAAGGGAGCCTTAGCTGGTAGCTTTATGAGTTTATTGTTCTAGTCCCTTCTACCCTCCCTGTAGGCCTCTCATATTCATCTGCTAAGGGAAATATCTCCCAATTTCAGCTGCTATTTTCAAAATAAATTTTTGCCTTTCCAGTAAATATCTATTCACAGTTTTCAGGTTCATCCGAGGTCCTACTGATTTCCTCTGCTTTCTCCCACACAAAATGAAGGTCTTGTGAATTTTGGTGACTTGTTTTCTTTTTAAAAAATATATTTATTTTTTTCATTGCACTGGGTCTGAGTTGCTGGGCATGGGATTTCTCTAGTTGTGGTGAGCAAGGACTAATCTTCATTGCGGTGCACAAGCTTCTCATTGTGGTGGCTTCTCTCTACCTAGCGCAGGCTCTGGGCACACAGGCTTCAGTAGTCGTGGTGCACGGGCTTAGTTGCTCTGTGGCGTGTGGAATCTTCCTGGACCAGGAATTGAACCTTCGTCCCCTCATCTACTGGCAAGCAGACTCTTATCCACTGTACCACCAGGGAGGTCTGAGTTTTATGTGGATATCTTATCACCTAATTTTATGGCAAATACTACCTAATGACACTAGCGTTATATGGGGATTTGAAAAGATTAAAAAACTATGTCACTGTTGACATTATCCTAGAATCTTCTCAATCCTAAAGGATTTTTAAATGTATGCTTAAAGCACAAAAACATTGTCCAGCACACAGTCCATAAGGAGATGGCTTCCTGACCCAGCAGGTCACATCAGAGATCTCAGAGCTGCACAGAGCCTCAAGGAGTCATCTGTTCAGTACTCTGCGGTCAGGTAAGGAAAGAATCATCCTGAATTTAGAATAGGTAGCAGTAGCACTCTGAAATTAAGCAGAAAGTAAAACTACAATTTAATTGTAGTTTTAAATTGTGATGCTTTCTTATAGTATGCATATAAAAATCTACATATATACCACAAAATACTAGTCATTCAAATTAAAATAAATATCAACATATTAAATACAAACAATTCAACAGTACAAACAGCAGGTTTATGTTACATTTGGGTATGGATGAGTGATAAAATGTTTGTATTAGTTACAGTCATGAATTGAAAATATTAATTAAAATAGCTATTTTTTAAACCAAATCTGAAAATCAGCTAAGAGTAACACCCAATTCAATCAGTTAATGAATAGCTTTTTGAGTAAGCCAGAATATTTTAATGCAAATTCTTGTGAATTAACTAGGAAATAAAATCTCTGGTAACGGTAAAATATTGAACTCACTGATGATAGACGGATCTTTTTAAAAAAGAAAGACAGCTCTCCATAATAACAAAAAAGAATGACTATAATACAAGATGAAAATAACCTAAAAGCAAACAGAACATGTCATTAATAGAGTCCTTCATTATCTAGCATAGCCTGAAATGGAGAAAACGGCAAGTGTAATTCTGTTATCTTACCAAACGCAGTACACACACACTGTAAAATCCATCTCTTCATTTTCTGGTTGAAAAGATCATTGTAGAAAAGGAATGCCAGGGAGTGGAGGTCATGCTGATTTATTGGCAATTAAATCTGCAGGATTTCTGCACTCTCTTCAAAACAAAGTATCTGAGGCTATTCAGTCAGGATGATTGCATAGCGGGCTATCTACTAAAACCCAGGAGTCTTTCTGTTAGTGCACAACAAATACAATTGACTTGGCTGCATTTAGAAGATTACTGCTATTTTTCTGTGCGGATTCATGCTCTATCTTTCTCAAATCACCTAGGCCCAAAGAACTACCTTGTTCATCAGTTTAATAAGTAGACTCTTACCAAGTGGTCTATAATTCTTGGTACAAATATAAATACGCACTCATTTAAAGCAAGGGAATGTATTACTGGATGCATATAATCTGCCTGTGGTGCCTCAGCCCATTTAGTGAAATATTTGAGATGATATTTTGGGAGTTTAATGCTTATTAGGGACTGAATATTTATACCATCACCACCACCCAAATTCATGTTGAAATGCTAACCCCTCGTGTGATAAGATTAGGCAGTGGGGCCTTTGGGAGATAATTAGGTCATGAGGGTGGAGCTTTCATGAATGAGATCAGTGCTCTTGTAAATGAGACCCCAAAGAGCTCCCTTGCCCCTTCTGCTGTATGAAGATACAATAAGTCAACAGTCTGCAGCCCAGAAGAGGCCTCTCACCAGAACCTGACATGCTGGCAGGCTGATTTTGGAGTTGCTGCTGCTGCTTCTGCTAAGTCGCTTCAGTCATGTCCGACTCTGTGCGACCCCATAGACGGCAGCCCACCAGGCTTCCTCGTCCCTGGGATTCTCCAGGCAAGAACACGGGAGTGGGTTGCCATTTCCTTCTCCAATGCATGAAAGTGAAAAGTGAAGGTGAAGTCGCTCAGTTGTGTCCTACTCTTCACGACCCCATGGACTGCAGCCTACCAGGCTCCTCCATCCATGCGGTTTTCCAGGCAAGAGTACTGGAGTGGGGTGCCATCGATTTTGGAGTTACAGCCTCCAAAACTGTGAGAAATAAATTTTTGTTGTTTATAAGCCACCCAATCTTTGATATATTGTTACAGCAGCCCAAATTGAGACAATGTTAGTGCAAATTTTGACTAGTTTTTATCCATTCCATGTCTGGATACAACCCATTACCTAGGCTAGTTGTTTCAACCATGGATACTATTTATATTTAGACATTTCCTCTTGTACTACAAATGGTAATAGGCAGGCTTAGGTGCAAGGAATGAGTCTCAGCAGCACAGGTAGGTGGGAAAGAGAAGGAAGGTAGGAATAGTTGCTTAAGACTGGGGAAAAGTGATTGGGTTTATATTTTTGCCTCTGCCCAGCCTCATTATACCTGAGTTGGTTTCACTTAGAAACAAGAATTATGACCATTATACATTGCACCATATAGGACTATCTGCTTCAGGCAATAGCCTGCTTCCATGATTCCTACTTCCTCTTCCTCCACTGGGAGAAGGCAATGGCACCCCACTCCAGTACTCTTGCCTGGAAAATCCCATGGACGGAGGAGCCTGGTAGGCTGCAGTCCATGGGGTCGTGAAGAGTCGGACACAACTGAGCGACTTCACTTTCACTTTTCCCTTTCATGCATTGGAGAGGAAATAGCAACCCACTCCAGTGTTCTTGCCTGGAGAATCCCAGGGACAGGGGAGCCTGGTGGGCTGCCCTCTATGGAGTCACACAGAGTCAGGCATGACTGAAGCGACTTAGCAGCAGCAGCTTCCTCCACTGGCCTGTATTGGTAAAGTCTCAATTATTCATCCACCTATTTCATTCATTCCTTCACTCTGTAAATATTTATTGATACTTTAATATACTCGTTACTATTCTAGGCTCTTGCAAAATAGCATGGCTCTGTAATGTACTCTGCTTTTAAAATTTGTTTTCATTTATAAAACTTGAAAATGATATACTTATTTTGGAAAATACAGAGAATAAAGAAGAAAATTTAATCTGCTTTATAATCCTCAATAAATAGTATTAAGCATTTCACTGTGTCTTTTTTTTTTTCCCCCACTGTGTGTCTTTTTGATCTTCTTTCTACCTCTTCTAGTACTTTTAAGTTGAAACATTACAGGCATACAAAACGATGTTGTTGTTTAGTCACTAAATTGTGTATGACTCTTTGCAACTCCATGGACTGTAGCCGACCAGGCTCCTCTGTCCATGGGATTTCCTAGGCAAGAATACTGGAGTGGGTTGCCATTTCCTTTTCCAGGGGAGTCTTCCTGACCCATGAATCAAACCCGAGTCTCCTGCATTGGCAGGCAGATTCTTTACCTCTGAGCCACCAGGGAAACAGAGATTGACAAAATAAGCCCCCATGGATCCATTACACCATTTAAAAAATAAATTATTACACAGACTGTTGAAGGCCCTGTCCCACTTGTTTGTGCTCAAATTTGTCCCTGTCTGGGTCAATGTCACTGTCATTACTGTGAGCGTTATTTTTTATCACATTGACATGTAGTACTATAGTATATTTTTACTTTATATATGTTATATATAACACTGTTCTGCATGTTTTTAAAACTTTATAAGAATATCATTCTGAATATACTCTGCAATTTGCTTTTATCCCTTATCATTGTTTTTGAATTTTATTCATGTTTATGTTTATAGCCCCACTTCACTGATTTTAACTGCTGTTAAGTAGATATTCCACTGGATGAATATGCTGCAGTTCATCTACTCATTTTCCTATAAACTGATGTGTGAGTTCACTGTAATATCTTGTTATTGAGCCTGTGGTCTAGAACCTGGAAACCGCAACAACTAAGTCCATGCACTGCAACTGCTGGAGCCAGGTTATTCTAGGGCCTGTACTCTGCAACAAGAGAAGCCACCACAGTGAGAAGCACATGAACCACAACTAGAGAATAGCCCATGCAGAAATGAAGAACAAGCACAGCCAAATAAAGAAATAATTGTTAAAAAAATAACATTTTTCCCTCCCCTAGAGAAGTCAGATCATATTCTTGGAGTGACTTCCGAGGAACAGCTATCCTCCCCCAACTTTGGTAATATCTAGTTAGAATAAAGATGAAAAAAAAAAAAAGAATCCAGATCGGCACACTCGTTGCTCTAGTAATTTTATTTTTTTGTATATATCTTAGAGAAATACCCTCATTTTTCTTATAATCCTCCTCTTGGTAAATTCTCAGCAACAACAACAAGTACAGGCTAATCTTCTTGAAGCCACTATAAGTGATAAAGTATTCTTTGAAAACTATAGTTACATATAGGTCAGAATATAAAGCATATATAAAGGGCTTCCCTGATAGCTCAGTTGGTAAAGAATCCACCTATAATGCAGGAGATCTCAGTTTGATTCCTGGATCCGGAAGGTCAGTTGGAGAAGGGATAGGCTACCCACTCCAGTATTCTGGCCTGTAGAATTCCATAGGTTGCAAAGACTGGGGCACAACTGAGTGACTTTCACTTTTTTATACAACATATATATTCTACATGCTTTTTAATATATATTATACATATACTTTTTAAACATATATTATACATGCTTTTTTACATATATTATACATGCTTTGTAAATATATACTATACATACACTGTCACATTCACAGTTCATCTTTGATCAACTTAGAAGAAATCTATACTGAGAGTCTTTAGCCTGGTCAGTTACCCAAGCACATTCTATTCTAAGTCCTGGGTCCTTGAGAAGTATTCACTCTCTTTCTGCTATCTATTTCTAGCTATCTTCTAATCTCTTTTCCCATGTCCTGAACAATATGCTCTTGTGCCATATGCCCCTGGGCCAACTCTACCCCCGAGACCTGTGTTTCCCCCCACAGTGCATCAAATTTTCAGATTTATTTTCTTGTCAGAATTTGCTGAAAATTCTTTCTTTTTGACAGCAGCATGATGTTGTAAAAAGAAAACAGGTTTGAAATGGATAGGACTTCAAAGTGTGTTTGAATCTCCACTCTTATCACTTTATCGTGTTCAGCAAGTTATTAAACCTTCACTATTTTTCAGGTGAGGAAGTTGGTACCTCTCTCACAGTTGCTGAGAAAATGACATAGGTCAACATAGCTTAAATGTATTTACCATAGTGTCCTGCATATAGTATGTGCTTTGGTAACTCTTAGTATTATTCTTCTTTCAGTCTCCTTCCTCCCTTTTGTCTTCATCTCAGAATTCTACCACTACTAATTAATTTAGACTCCTATTTGACAGCTATTTTAAGTCCCTTGTCCATCATAAAGAAGTTGATTAGGCACTTTGTCCCAGGACAGAGAAATCTGATACAAACTTGTTACCAAGGTAAATATTGAGTCAGCCAAAAAGTTTGTTTGAGTTTTCTGCACAATCTTACAGAAAAACCCAAACGAAGTTTTTGGCCAACCTTATATATAGTGAGGCATTGAAAGGAACACTTTTTCAACAGGCAAGATAATCTTACGTGCTGGGCTAAGGGATCTACTGAGTATATGATTGTCTCCTAAAAGGAATGAAATGTTTTTCCCCATATATAAAAATATCCAATAAATACATATGTGTCCAATAAATACACCTGTATATACCTATGTGCTGTTCTTAGTCACTCGTTCATGTCTAACTCTTTGCAACCCCATGGACTGCAGCCTGCCAGCCTCCTCTATCCCTGGGGATTCTCCAGGCAAGAATACTGGAGTAGGTTGCCATGCTCTTCTCCAGGGGATCTTCCCAACCCGGGAATTGAACTGGGATCTCCTGCAATGCTGCTGCTGCTGCTGCTAAGTCGCTTCAGTCATGATTGACTCTGTGCAACCCCCTAGACGGCAGCCCAACAGGCTCCCCCATCCCTGGGATTCTTCAGGCAAGAACACTGCAATGAGTTGCCATTTCCTTCTCCAATGCATGAAAGTGAAAAGTGAAAAGTGAAAGTGAATTTGCTCAGTTGTGTCCTACTCTTCAGGACCCCATGGACTGCAGCCTACCAGGCTCCTCTGTCCATGGGATTTTCCAGGCAATAGTACTGGAGTGGGATGCAATCACCTTCTCCCTCCTGCACTGCAGGCTGATTCTTTACCAGCTGAGCTACCCAGGAAGCCCATATATATCTATACCTATATCTATATCTCCTTACACTAGAAATCTGATACATATACTGTCTTAATCCACTCAGGCTGCTATAACAGAACACCACTGACTAGGGAGCTTAAACAACAGAAATTTACTTTCATGATTCTGAGGCTGGAAACTCCAAAATCTAGGTGCTCACAGATTCAGTGTCTGGTGATAGTCTACTTGCTGTTCCATAGACCACCATTCTATTATTGTGTCTTCACATGGCCAAAGAAGGTAGGCAGCCCTAAGGAGGTCTCTTATAAAAGCACTAATCCCATTAATAAGGGCTTCACCCTTCAGCAATACATGAACCGTGAACTCCCTGATGTTCAAGCTGGTTTTAGAAAAGGCAGAGGAACCAGAGATCAAATTGCCAACATCCACTGGATCATGGAAAAAGGAAGAGCGTTCCAGAAAAACATCTATTTCTGCTTTATTGACTATACCAAAGCCTTTAACAGTGTGGATCACAATAAACTGTGGAAAATTCTGAAAGAGATGGGAATACCAGACCACCTGACCTGCCTCTTGAGAAATCTATATGCAGGTCAGGAAGCAACAGTTAGAACTGGACATGGAACAACAGACTGGTTCCAAATAGGGAAAGGAGTACCTCAAGGCTGCATATTGTCACCCTACTTATTTAACTTCTATGCAGGGTACATCATGAGAAACGCTGGACTGGAAGAAGCACAAGCTGGTATCAAGATTGCTGGGAGAAATATCAATAACCTCAGATACGCAGAAAGTGAAGAAGAACTAAAGAGCCTCTTGATGAAAGTGAAAGAGGAGAGTGAAAAGGTTGGCTTAAAGCTCAACATTCAGAAAACTACGATCATGGCATCCGGTCCTGTCACTTCATGGCAAATAGATGGGGAAACAGTGGAAACAGTGACAGACTTTATTTTGGGGGGCTCCAAAATCACTGCAGATGGTGACTGTAGCCATGAAATTAAAAGACGCTTACTCTTTGGAAGGAAAGTTATGACCAACCTAGACAGCATATTAAAAAGCAGAGACATTGGTTTGCCAGCAAAGGTCCGTGTACTGAAAGCTATGGATTTTCCAGTGGTCATGTATGGATGTGAGAGTTGGACTATAAAGCAAGCTGAGTGCAGAAGAATTGATGCTTTTGAACTGTGGTGTTGGAGAAGACTCTTGAGAGTCCCTTGGACTGCAAGCAGATCCAACCAGCCCATCCTAAAGGAGATCAGTCCTGGGTGTTCATTGGAAGAGCTGATGTTGAAGCTGAAACTCCAATACTTTGGCCACCTCATGAGAAGAGCTGACTCATTTGAAAAGACTCTGGTGTGGGAAAGATTGAGGGCAGGAGGAGAAGGGGGCGACAGAGGATGAGATGGTTGGATGGCATCACCAACTCAATGGACATGAATTTGGGTGAACTCTGGGAGCTGGTGATGGACAGGGAGGCCTGGCGTGCTGCGGTTCATGAGATCTCAGAGTCGGACATGACTGAGCGACTGAACTGAACTGAACACCCTCATGACCTAATTACCTCCCTGAGTCCCCACTTCCAGAATATTATCATATTAGGGGAGTAGGTTTCTGTGTATGAATTTTCAGGGGACACAAACATTCAGTCTTCGGCACATACAGAAAACAACAGCATCAATACACCAGAGATGGTCTGCCTCTCTCAACAGTGAATGTGCTTTTTACTACAGGCCCTCTAAAATATTCTTAGACTATTTTAGAATAATGTTATTACTTAGAATATTTGATTACTTTTTAAAAATAATAAAAATCTCAATACCAGTAAGATTAACTCAACACAGTCCAGTTAATTTCTTTCTTATGTGAATCTACATCAAAGTAAATTCTTTGAAGGGTAAGCAGCTAGAGAATAGCTAGTTCATTCTGAATTAGCAACCTGAAAAATCTTTTACTTATCAAATAAAAGAGCTATCCTAAATCACCGCAGGACTAGATAACTTGAGACTAAGAAAAGAATCATTCATTAGGAAGTGTGAGAAATGTCTTAGGGTTGATTTTGTTTAAATGCCAAGGTGAATTGATCATTAGCCACTAGAGCCGTGCAAATACCACCTAAGAGGCTAAACCAACGTGGAATTTTTTCAGAGCAATTAATTCACTTCTTGCATTAACACCATCTTATTTCCCTAGTGTAAATAGTCAATTTGTTTTAAAAATCAACCAAACCATAGTATTCTGCCAACAAAGATTACAAGAGTGAAAAAACAACCCCCTAGTCAAATACAAATTGTAGTCATATCAGTATGCTAATAAGCTAAATGATAAACTGTGGGTCAATTTTCCTCTTCCTCAGCCTAAACAGCACTCGAAAAATCCTTATTTTCTAAGTGTCTGGGAAACCTAGGAGCAGCAACAATTAAAGTTTATTACATGAATATCACAGGTATCCCAGGGGCGTTAGTGGTAAAGAACATACCTGTCAACAAAGGAGATGTCAGAGATGTGGGTTTAATCCCCGGGTTGGGAAGATACTCTAGAGGAGAAAGTAGCAACCCACTCCAGTATTCTTGCCTGGAGAATCCCACAGACAGAGGAGCCTGGCAGGGTCCAAAGAGTCAGACATGACTGAAATGACAGCATGCACACACACGAATATTATCTGTTCAACAATATGAAAAATTAATAGATGGGACTGAATTAAAATGAGACATAGTTCTTTCTAGTGATTAGTTATTGAGAAGCATGGCTTAAAAGAAGCATATTTTACTATTCTAAATTTGGAGTGAAATCTTTTAGAAAGTTCTTATTTAACAATTAAAATTAAAAGATCTGTTTCGTCTGCTTTGAAAGGCATTATGTTATCATGAGAAAGAGTGTCTAGATATGTGCATTTCTCTTTCTTGACTACTTATCAAAGAAGGCTTTCTGGATTGAACCTACGCCCACCACTAGATAGACTTCAGCCTCTCACAAAGAAGTTATGATATAAAGACTCATCTTTTATACATTTGTATTCATTCTGTAAGGTCCTTAAAATTCAAAGCAAGCTTGATTATATTTTGCAGCATCCAATTCAGCTCCTTGTCTGCAGACCAAGCTCAGGAAAGTAGGGTGAAGACCCAAGAGGGCCAAAAGGTATGCTGATAAGAGCCTAAAAATGAGGTTACATGGATGCCTGCTTTTCTGTGTACCCATTTCCATCTACCCTCTCTGCAATTTCTGCCAGCAGAGCAAATTACAGAATCTCTCTGGGCCTCAACTTTGGCAGTTCTAAGGAGACAACAAATCTTTAGGTCCAAGGCAGTGATCTCAATCTTGGCTGTACAATGGAAATCACCTGGAGAACTTTAAAAATATGGATGATGAGGTCCCACCTCCAGGTTGTTGCCAGAGCATAGAAGTTTTAAAAGTTCCTAAGTGGTTGTAATGTACAGCTGAGGTCAAGAACCAGTGTTCCATGTGTGAAAAGAATTAAATAAAACAAAAATAGCACCTGGTAAGTAGTAGATAAAAAAATCATTTGTTTTCTTTTTTCTACAGTTGCTTTTTCTGTTTGTGTTAGTAGCTGTATTCTATCCTGGCTGGAAGCTAAGAGACAGAAGGAGAATTTCATTCAAAAATTTGTGGTTTTTAAAAACTTTTTAGTTTGAAATAATTTTAAACTTACAAAAGAATTGCAAGAACAGTATGAAGAATTTTTATACGTCCTTCAGATTCACCAGTTGTTAGCAATTAATTATACTTGCTCTATCACTCCTCCACATATTGCTTATACATGCATGTTTCCCAGCTAGACAAGTTAAGAGGTTCAGTTCAGTTCAGTCGCTCAGTTGTGTCTGACTCTTTGAAACCCCATGGACTGCGGCACGCCAGGCCTCCCTGTCCATCACCAACTCCCAGAGTTTACTCAAACTCATGCCCATTGAGTCGGTGATGCCATCCAACCATCTCATCCTCTGTTGCCCCCTTCTCCTCCCGCCTTCAATCTTTCCCAGCATCAGGGTCTTTTCCAATGAGTCAGCTCTTCGCATGAGGTGGCCAAAGTATTGGAGTTTCAGCTTCAACATCAGTCTTTCCAATGAATATTCAGGACTGATTTCCTTAAGGATGGGCTGGTTGGATCTGCTTGCAGTCCAAGGGACTCTCAAGAGTCTTCTCCAACACCACAGTTCAAAAGCATCAATTCTTTGGTGCTCGGCTTTCCTTATAGTCCAACTCTCACATCCATACATGACTACTGGAAAAACCATAGTGGCCACACATGGAACACTGGTTCTTGACCTGAGCTGTACATTACAACCACCTAGGAACTTTTGAAACTTCTATGCCCTGGTAACAACCTGAATGAGGTGGGCCTTCATCATCCATAGTTGCAGAAAAAATGTGACTCTACCCCTAGAAAGCAAATATTTCTTAAGAATAAGGGCATTCTTCTACATAACCACAGGATACTTATTTGGAAAGTTTAATATTGATACAATAATATTATCTAATCTACAGTCCATATGTAATTTCTCCAGATTTCCTGATGAAGTCCTTATGACATCTCTTCCATGCCCTCCCCACCATGTTCAGTAGCCAATCCAGGATCATGCATTACAGCTGGTTGTCATTACTTTTTGGTTTCTTTTAATCTGACATAATACCTCTGCCTTTCATGAAAGGCAAAATAATGACATTTTTTTGAAAAGTACAGTTGTTTTGTATCCCATGCTGTCTTTTTTTGATTTATTTACTGATTTTTAATAATTATAGAGAGTCCTGTAGCCATTACTACAATCCATTTTTATAAATATGTCCATCACCCCTAAAAAATTCCCTTTTCTCCACCCACTCCCTTAACCTTAAGTAACCCCTAATCTACTTTCTGTTTCTATAATTTTGCCTTTTCAGAATGCCTAATAATAGAAACATACAGAATGTGGTCTTTTACGCCTGACTTCTTCTATTTAGCCTAATGTTTTTGAGGTTCATACATTTGTAGCAAAGCCCAGAAGTTTGTTCTTTTTTATAGATGAATAGTACCGCTGATGGATGTACCACATTGGTTGCAGCTTCTAAGATGATGTTCAATGATTCCTGCCTCCTGGCAGTCATGCCCGTGTGTCATTTCTTCCTACTGAGTGTAGGCTAGATCTAGTGACTCACTCTTAATGAACAGAATGTAGTGGGCTGTCATCCTGAGATTAGGTTAAAATCTTGATAGTTTAGTTGGTAGAGAATCTACCCGCAATGCAGAAGACCCCAGTTCAATTCCTGGGTTGGGAAGATCTGCTAGAGAAGGGATAGGCTAACCCACTCCGGTATTCTTGGGCTTCTCTTGTAGCTCAGCTGGTAAAGAATCCCCCTGCTATGTGGGAGACCTGGGTTTGATCCCTGGGATGGGAAGATCTCCTGGAGAAGGGAAAGGCTACTCACTCCAGTATTGTGGCCTGGAGAATTCCATGGACTGTAGAGTCCATGGGTCACAAAGAGTCGGACATGACTGAGCAACTTTCACTTTCACTAATTAGGTTAAAATTAAAAATAAAAAGACTATGGTTTCCATCTTGGAGGCTCTCATTTTTGTGCTGCCAATTTGTGAGCAGCCCTGTAGGGAGATCCACATGGCAAGGAATAGATGTTTCTGGCCAATAGCCAATGACAGCCTAAGGCCTGCTAACACCATGTGAGTGATAATGGAAGCAGATACCCTCTACTCTTCAGTCCAGGCTTCAGATGAGGCTGTAACCCTGGCCAGCACCTTGACTGCAGCCTTAGGAGAGTATAAAGTAGAGTTATCCGACTAAGCAAGGTATATATTCCTGATCCTTTGATCGCTCGCAGGAATGGTGAGAAAAATAAACATTTGTTGTTTTCAGCCACTACATATTGGGGTGATTTGGTGTCATAGCAATGATAACAAAGAAACCACATTTTGTTTATCCATTCACCAGTTGATGGACATTTGGACTGTTCCTAGGTTTTAGCTCTTATGAATAAATACTGCTGTGAACATTCACATACACATGTCTCAAAGGACTTTTCTTATGGCACCAAGTTCACCCAGCTTTTACTATTCCTACAGTTTCAAATACAACTTTGGTTTTTTAACCATTTCCTTGTTTAAAACAGTTTCTTATCCTGTCAAATAAAATTGTGCAATTTACCACCTACATCCTTCAGTAATATTTTAAATCAGAACACAGTATGTTGGACAATAAATTGCTGCTGCTGTTGTTAAGTCGCTTCAGTCATGTCCAACTCTGTGTGACCCCCTAGACGGCAGCCTACCAGGCTCTCCCGTCTCTGGGATTCTCCAGGCAAGAACACTGGAGTGGGTTGCCATTTCCTTCTTCAATGCATGAAAGTGAAGCTGCTCAGTCGTGTCCGACTCTAAGCAACCCCATGGACTGTAGCCTACCAGGCTCCTCCCATGGGATTTTCCAGGCAAGAGTACTGGAGTGGGTTATTATTGCCTTCTCCAGGAGAATAAATTGACTTGATTAAAAAAAAGTTAAGGTCAATCTGTACAGAGTACTGTCTCTTGATAGAGTATTTGATGTTTCAGAAATTAAAATATAATTTAGGGATAGCAGTGACTATTTGTTTACTTTAATTTTACCATACCCTAGATATAGGGTAAAGGGTAGTTTTGTGCCCTGGGAGAATTAGGAGCATATTTTCTTTTGTCATTTCCCTGTTCTCCAAAAATCTGCTATACCTGCACAGTGGTACCTGTACTCCTTTATTTCTTAGCTAAGGATACAGTTACCTCGACAATGTGTTCAGTATTTCCTTTGCCTAGCCAAGACATGGACCATTTTCTAATAGTCAGCACCTAACGAACCCTCACAATGTGCTGGCACTGTTCTAAACCCTTCACATGCATTCCACTTCATTTAATCTTTACAATGATCTTAATCATCACAACTCCAGGAGGTAAGGACTCATAACAGGATAACACTTTTGCACAGTTTTAGGGGATGCCATTGACACTGTAGTCTGTAACAATGGGATCCCCGGAATTAAACAGTGCTAGGCTGCCTAAAGATATTATCTATTAGACTATCTACTTTACAGATGAAGAGACGCAGAAAAGTTAAGATTCTTGTCCACGTTTACCCACTTTGTAAGTGGCAGAGCCAGAGTTTGGATCTAGGTTATCTGGCTTCATCCAAGATATGATCTCATAATT
The DNA here is from genome assembly GCF_042477335.2 of Ovis canadensis. Classification (NCBI taxonomy): domain Eukaryota; kingdom Metazoa; phylum Chordata; class Mammalia; order Artiodactyla; family Bovidae; genus Ovis; species Ovis canadensis. The sequence continues at coordinate 76,333,335 of NC_091247.1, read as the reverse complement.
ATTATACTCTTCTGAGGAATCTCAATTTTTGGTTTCAAAATAAAGTTATGTTAGTTATGGGCATCTTAGATAATTATTCCTCGGGCATTGTTTCTCAAGGAGTGGTGAAGTTTAAGAACTACTGTTTTTAGGGAATAACTTCATTGTTTTTTTTTAAGGAAAAATATTAAAAAAATTTTTCCATTTATTTTAGAGCAAGTTTATTTCAAATAGCCTACTCAAGTTGGTTCAAGTGTTTATCATTATCTTGATCTGTTATTTAAGAAATATTGATCTTATGGAATTCAAGGAGAAATCGAGGGGTGGAAGCAGTGTGGGCACTGTTTCTAGCTCCCCTGTGAAAAATGATGCAGCTAACCACTCTCTAGGTTTCTGTGCCTTCACTCTCAAATGTTCAAACAGGAGAATTTGATCGGTTTAGCTGCAAGATAGAGTGCATCTCCTTGGGCCAACCAAGTGTCTGCCCATTACTTACTTGCCGAAGTCCGGGGGAGAGATGGGGTCACATAGCACAAATAGGCCAGCAAGGGCTCTGTTGTGATGGAGTCAGAATCTTTTAGAATAGAGGATGCGTAGAATCAATGATCTGCATCTCTAACACACAATTTATGTCTAAAATTATGTGGTAAAAAGAAAAGAATGCATTTCATCCCATCATGTTCATTATTCAACAAGTGGCATTTAATATTCTTAATTGGCTTAGAAAAGGAAGGAGATATGGGCCTGGCTAGAGAACATAGCACCAATGGCAGGGTAGCAATGGGTGAGAGTCAGTGAATTTCTCCATTAATTGACAACACAGACACCCAAGAAACATCCAGTAATAATTAAATAAAATAATGAAAGGGAAAAATTATTTTCTATGCCCAATCAACTGAATTAAGGTTAGCATTTTTTTTCTTTTAGAGATCTGAAGTTTTTTTTAACAGAATGTAAAATGCAGTATTTATTAATGAGAAAATAAAGCCAGTGGTAGTTCAGACTTGTTTAAAATGACATCATTGGTTGAATTGCACATTGTATCTTGCTATTTCCTGAACAGTGTATGTAACCTTTGAATAAATGCTGACTGGAACTGTTGTGGCTGCCCTTTTTCTACCTCTGCCACAATTCACTGGATCAAAGGTAGACATCTGACTAAGAAGAAAAAAGCCATTTCAGCCAGTAAGATTTTCTATCTCATGCAAAGTGTTATTTTTACAATTCAACTCCTTTAAAAATTACATATTATTTAATACCACCTGTACAGATGGTCTTGGAGAAGACTCTAGAGAGTCCCTTGGACTGCAAGGAGATCCAACCAATCCATTCTGAAGGAGATCAGCCCTGGGATTTCTTTGGAAGGAATGATGCTAAAGCTGAAACTCTAGTACTTTGGCCACCTCATGCAAAGAATTGACTCATTGGAAAATACTTTGATGCTGGGAGGGATTGGGGGCAGGAGGAGAAGGGATTGACAGAGGATGAGATGGCTGGATGGCATCACCGACTCGATGGACGTGAGTCTGAGTGAACTCCGGGAGTTGGTGATGGACAGGGAAGCCTGGCGTGCTATGATTCATGGGGTCACAAAGAGTCTGACATGACTGAGCGACTGAACTGAACTGAACTGTACAGATGGTAAAATCTATAAAGAATAACAAAAGAATGATTATCTCAAAAGAGCTGTATAGGACTTCCCTAGTGGTCCAGTGGCTAAGACTCCACACTCACAATGCAGGGGCCCTGGGTTCCAGCCCTGGTCAGGGAACTAAGTCTCACATGCCGCAACTAAACATCCCACATGCTGCAACTCAGACCTGGGGCAGCCAAATAAATAAATATATTTTTAAAAGCAGTGTAACTGTTACCTCTGCAAGGGTGGGAAAGAGATGTGTTCAGAGAGGTGCAGATAAGGAGCTTCTAAGATATGGCAGTTTTCTATTTTTCAGTCTGGGTGGTGGTTACTTTATAGTTATTTTGACTATGTACTCATACATGTTATTTTGTGCCTTCTTGTTCTATATGACACAGTTTCTCAAATAGAAAAACAAATTTTTACTTGAGTAAATTCAGTATGTTTCTATTTATTCATGCAAATATGTTTCAAGACCCATAGTTACTAAAGATAGTTTCATAGTAGTAGTATTCATTCAAATTTTGTGTGTGTGTGTGTGTGTGCGCGTGTGCGCACACGTTTAAAACATGCTATTCAAACTTCACTGGATTCCAGGGTTGGAAGAAACCTGAGAAATTTTCTAGTTACTTGAAGGTCTTTATTTAACAAAGATAAAATTCAGAACCAGAAAAGTAAAATAACTCACCCATTTTCTTCTTCTATCTCAGAATCCTGGGTTCTTTCAACTAAACCATACTATTTCCCTAACAAAAGAAGAGACAGAAAATGTGCATATCAAAGATTCAATTATTTTTGAGGATTATTTTATTCTTAGAAGACTTGTCTGCCTCAGAACTGAAAATAAATTCTCCTATGTAATATAATATCTATACAGAAGCAGTATTTTATATCATGATTGCTGGATATCATGAACATCCAGAAAAGAAATTACTACAATTTAAAATGAAATTCTGCTGACAACTACTAAATTTCCTTCCCTGCTTATTAATTTTAAATCATACAATAAAATGAATTTAATGATAGAGCAATTCTTATGGGTATGGGAAAAATTGCTTCCTCTTTACTAAACCTATCAAAGGTAATTGAAGATTGTAAAAATTGGCTTATTTTCACTAATGGAAGACACACCACCATGTCTGATACCTGTTACTTAGAAAAGAAAATTGCAAAATGTATACAGACAGGACCAGCCACATTATTTGCAGAGCCCAGTGAAAAGTGAAAACACAGTGCCTTGTTCAAAAAGTAGAAAAAGTGCCAACTCACTATAATATTAAAGATACCAAAATATAAAACATTTTTCATTTTTCTTCTCTTTCACCTCATCATGGTTTTTTTTTTTTTTTTAATTAGCCATTTAATGTCCTGCTTCCTTGCACAGGGATACTTTCAAGGCACCACTCAAAGGCACCCTTGGGCACCATTCCACTAATGTGTGTACTCACCATCCATCAACTGCTAAGTTCACCTCTCACAGGTGTAGGAGTTAGGAGCTGAGTCCTGGGCAGGGGTGGAAGTCAACCTCCCTTCCCATGGCTTGCCACCCAAAAACTCATGGCAGATGGGCAATCCCCAAAGGATTGCAACCTCCACTCCAGGAGGCTTTTGGTACCCAGATGGGGGGAGTAAGAGCTTATCCCTGCTAAGACATCCATCAAATGCACTGTGATGCTGCCAGCTCAGGGCAGAGATGGGCCACTGTCATGCCTGCCCGATATGCTGCAGGTATGTGCTGGACTGACCTTCACCCACTACCCGACGAAGACCAATGTTCCTACTGGAGGGTGCTGGTAGAATGCAACCTTCTACATTCCCCCACGACCCAGGTGCCACTTTAGACACCTGTGTTTTTTATTTCTTTATCTTCCTAGTCATGGCTTAATAATTGGCCTTATATTATATAAGTCTAATCAACAATTTAAAAAATAGGGCTCGAAACCACTGAGAACTTACTTAAATGGATCAAAATTTTCATTGGAAATAAAAGACAATGGGAGATGAGGATATCCATGATCATAAAAGGGTAGGCTAAGAATTACATTAGGCAAAAATGTGATGAAATTGAGTAGAATATGACCCAGCCTGTCACACAAAGGAACAGCACCTTAACCATGCCCTCTCCTCACTGCCAGGGTGTACACCGTGGTACCAATGCTTGTTTAAACCTGTTGGCAGTATGGTTGGCCTCCAAACAACCAAACATTTCTGAAATGCCTGTTCCATCAAAACTACAAATACTTTCCTTTTACTTTTTCTTTCAAGGCTTTGTTCCCTTTTAATTGAAGAAGCTAACTAACCTCAAGTGTATAAGTGTAAAATGGGATAGACCCTACCAATATCTCCATTCCTAGTCAGCATTTAGACATTTAAAACAGATATTTTGAAGAGACAGTCTTCTAACCCAAAAGGAGGGCTCTAATTATATGAATTTTTGTCATTTTTATGGTCCCTTTCCCAACACATCTCTCAGTTACTTGAACAGGTCTTTATCAGTTCTGCTAATCACACTCCTTAAAACTTTCCTTATGTAACCCTGTCCTGAAAGCCTCCATTTTGGCCCCATGTCAACCTTAAAGTAGGAATCAGAATATATTCAAGTCCCTTCCAAGGAAAACCCACCCTTCAAATACTTAAAGCAATGTAGATTATTCTGAAGATTTTGTAAAGGAGCCAAGGGAGGGTTTTATAAACCATGGCGTAAAGCACACAATTTTATTAATGTCCCCACTCCCATTTGTCTTCTTTCTCTTGTCCCATAGGGGAAGGGCTAACAGAGTCAACATTTTCCCACAGAGGGGCCAGCCTCCAGATCTTCCTCTACATACCAGTGCTCCAATTATCAGTTATCATCCTATTATCCATTCTTTAAAGCTGTAGTCTCAACCCAGATTACTGGTCTGAGGATGAGTGTCTCTCAGCCAATACATTAGACCAGGCAGTCCTAAACATAATGGATCTTTAGACACAAAAGTTCTGTTTTGTGCATAGACAGGGTATAGCTGAAGACTAGAGAGAAAATAGAAATGGCATAGATATATATTGAACAACCTGAGGAACATGGATTCTTAGGTGAAGAAATAAGCACATCAGCTTAAAATAGAGTTGTATTTGAAACATTTGGGTTTGTTTATTTGTTTGCTTTTTAATCAAAGCATGAAGAAGAAATTGAAACAAAGCGAAATGAAAAGAAAATGGAAAACCCCCAACTTGTGTAATTATTAGATTTGCTAAATTATTGTCAGTTTAATTTAGTCTTTTCAAAATAAGGCAGTGCAACAAACACACACAAAACAGGTAACTACAAAACTAATTAATTTGACAAATATTTGTTGAGTGTGTCAATATGTCAAACAGTGTTCTAGATGCTTAGAACACATCAATGAACAAAACAGAGGCTGCTGCCTCTCTGGAGCTTACATTCGTGTGTGTGTGTGTGTGTGTGTGTGTGTGTGTGGTGGAGGGGGTGCAGATTTAAGCAAGATATAAGAAATCAGCTATCTAGTGTGTTGCAAAATAAAGTACAATTCAATTAGGGAAAGGGGACTGGGATTTCTGGGATATGGTGGGGGTAATTTTGGTATAAAATTAGAAGGTCAAGGCAAGTCTCAGTGAGAAAGTAAAATTCAAGCAAAGATTTAAAGGAGGTTAGAGAGTTACCTAAATAGATATCTGGGAGAAGAACAACCCAGGCAAAGAGTAAAGGTCATAGGGCAGGGTGTGCCTGGCATTATCAAGAAAAAGCAGGGAGGGCAATGGTGGTGGTAGTGATGGGGTGAGATTATGAAAGACTTGGTGGACTATTAGGACTTCAGCATTCTTCTAAGTGAAATGAGGAGGCCATTGAATAGTTTTGAGCTGAGGAGTAATATGAACTGCCAGTTTTTGAGAGGATTAATCTGACTGCTGTGGTAGGAAAATACTGTACAGGGACATGAGTAGGTGTAGAGGGTTGGGAGGCTAAGTCATTCGGTGAGGGGTGATTGTGGTTTTGACCAAGGTGGTGGCAGTAGAGGTGGGGAGAAGGGGTCAGAGTCCAGACATATTTTAAAGTTATGAAAGAAATAGAAGCACCAAGGATGACTCCAAAATTTGGGGGTTTCACAACCTAAAAGACAGAGTGAGGCAATGGACCATAGTTACTAAAAATGCCTGACTCTAAATGCAACACTGCTATGGATCTAAAAGTTGCATATACTATAATTTGGAATCTCTTTAATACTCTCTGCCTTCTTTACACATATGCTTCATTTATCAAGAACTATTTCCACAACTGCAGCATTTAATTTTGAAGAAACTCTATTTACTGCAGATAAATTTGCTTTACTCTTCTAGCAGTGGAAAATGGTTTTATCTGCCTTCACGCATGCAATCATTTTAGGCAATTTCTAAAGCTGAAGTAGGTTGACTTTTCAGTTGTTTATTTAAAAATAATATCAGACATGAAGAGGTTTAGAAAATGTTTAACTATTTTGCCTGGGCTAGGAAGTAGCAGATCCAGATTCAAACCTGAGCCTGTCTAAATCTAGGGCTTTAAAAACTGCACACACTGTCTCTCTACTTCATTGCTACATAAAAAAGAAAATGGCATTTTAGCACTTTCTTATTTCTGAGAATGACTGAAGCTTCAGAACTATCTCTGTGTTTCTTCATTTCAGATGCTCCAACAAAATAGACAGGATGACTTACAAACATCGTTTATTTCTTACAGTTCAGGAGTCTGGAAATTCCCACAGTTCAGCATCTGTTTAGACTCTGATTCCTGGTTCATGGATTACCATCTTCTTGCTGTAATCTGATATGGCAGAAGGAGCAAGGGAACTCTGAGAGGTTTTTTAGTGTTGGTTGCTCAGTTGTGTCTGACTCTTTGCAACCCCATGGACTGTAGCCCACCAGGCTCCTCCATCCATGGAGTTCTCCAGGCAAGAATACTGGCATGGGTAGCCATCCCCTTCTCCAGGGGATCTTCACCACCCAGGGATCAAATCCAGGTCTCTTGCATTGCAGGTAGATTCTTTACCATCTGAGGCACCAGGGAAGACCAGAGAGGTCTTTTATAAGGGCACTAATTCCATTCCTTAGGATTCTACTCTCATGACTTAATCACCTTCCAAAGTTCTCACTCCTAAAACTATTGCTTTAGGCATTAGGAGTCAAATAGATTAATTTGAGGAGACACAGATATCAGCCCATCGGTAAGTAGGAAGGTGAAGTTGCTCAGTTGTGTCTGAATCTTTATGACCCCATGGACTGTAGCCTACCAGGCTCTTCCATCCATGGGATTTTCCAGGCAAGAGTACTGGAATGGGTTGCCATTTCCTTCTCCAGACGATCTTCCCGACCCAGGGATTGAACCCAGGTCTCCCGCATTGTAGGCAGACATTTTACTGTCTGAGCCACCTTGTTAGCAATCAGTGTAGTTTTAAATGTGGCCATATTTTAATGAAGTTTCATTGGTCATATTCTGAGCCTGAGTCTCCCCATCTTTAATCTGAGTGAAGGAATCTAGGTCAGTGATTTTAAAGTCTTTAAAAATTCCAACTCTCTCAAGGCAGGACATATTCCATCACTAGCAGGGATTCATTGTAGCAGACGCTCTCAGTGAGGTGGAAGTGGAAGAGGGCCTGGTTAACAGAGCTTGGCCCCGAAGATTCTGATATTACTTCCATTCATTATGTTAGATCTGTGGATTTTCAAATTGTGTACTGGGGATACATTGGATGGAAATGCCTGGGCTTTTTCGGTCCTTCTCTGCATGCCAGTATTCACCCATCTTCAACCAGAGAAGGTATACTTTCATCATTTGATAGAGTTGGGCTCCATGTAAAATTTCACTCAAACTGCGCCCCCCCCTCCGAAAAACTACAACTGCTCTTCTTTGAATGGTCTAAAAACTACTGTTCTAATTCAATGCTTCTCATACTTCAACATGTAGATGAATCATCTGGGCAATATTTTAAAAATGCAGAATCTTAATCAGTGGGTCTGGGATGGGACCTAAGATTCTCCATTTCTAATAAACTCTCTGGTAATGCCAATGATACTGAATGAGCTCAGATCACGCTTTGAGTAACAAAGACTAGAATTAGCTCTAAGATGGTTTAACCTCTAATATTAAATAATTTTTCTATTCAACCCCAAAGACTGCTTAGGAAAGATTTTCCCCACAATGATCTTAAGTTTCCCCAAATGGTAAATTTCGATTTTTTAGATTTCATCTTCCCCTCCTCTGAAAGTTTCAGTCCATCTGCCTCTGTCTTTACATTTATTGGTCTCATTCTCTCAGTGCCTCTTCTCTCTCATTTTGAAGGTAAATATATAACCTTGTGGACATGCATTTAAAAATCTTTATATGTACACACTGTGCCTCAGCCAGTTCATCTCAGGAAGAGCTAACTATGGAGGGTCTGGGAAATTTGCCACAAGCCAGTTATTTATAGGTAGTTACTGTGACATGCTCTTCTAAATTTAGCATCTTAATGAACTTCTCCAGATTAAGGAGTAACTGTCTTGCACTCTCCCATCCTTTGTGTAAAAAATTTAGCACATACTTAGACTGATTATTTTCTTTCCTGTGCTAGAACATTTAAACAGTCCTTTCTCAAATTTTTCCTAGACTGCTTTTTCTCCTCATTATTCTTTTTCTACATGTGGGGTGGGGGGTAGGGGGGGTGATTATCCCCTCTCAGAAGAAATTTGTTACCAGAGCTGACCGCCCCCGCCTACTCTGTGCCACTCAAGCCCCTATACAACCCTGTATCTCCACATCCAACTGTTTGATGCAGAGGTCAGAAAAGTTTTTCTTGAAAGGTTTAGATAGTATCCGCTTTGGGATTTGTGGTCCATAGGTTCTCTGTTGCAACTACCCAACACTGTCCTTGTAAATGCCAAAGCAGTCACAGACAACATGTAAATGAATGTGTTTGGCTTTTAAGTTTCCCCAAATGGTAAATTTCGATTTTTCAGATTTCATCTTCCCCTCCCCTGAAAGTTTCAGTCCATCTGCCTCTGTCTTTACATTTATTGGTCTCATTCTCTTAAAAGCAGAAGACAGGGGCTTCCCTTGTGGTCTAGTGGTTAAGAATCCACCTTGCAATGCAGGGGACAGGGATCTGATTCCTTGTCCGGGAAGATCCTATATTTCTTGGAGCAGCTTAAGCTGGTGCACCACAACTACTGAGCCCAAGTTCTAGAGCCTCAGAGCTGCAGTTCCTGAGCCCATGCACCACAACTAGTGAAGCTTGCATGCCTTAGAGCCTGTGCTGTACAAGAGAAGCCACTGCAATTAGAAGCCCTCGCACCACAACTTGAGAGTAGCCCCAGCTCGTCATAACTAGGGAAAGCCCAGGCACAGTGATAAGACCCTGCACAGCCTGAATAAATATATTAATTAAATATATGTATTTTTAAAAGCCCAAGACAGGACAGATTCTTCCCATCCCAACCCCACTTCAGACTGTAGCTTGCTGACCCCTGATCTACATGCTTGTTGAAGTAGTACCAGTCAGATTACAGTCCCTGGAAATTTGGAGTTGCAACCCTGTGGCTGAGTTAAGTAATAACTGGGTTGTTAAGCAGTAAAGTTGGGCAAACTGGGAAGGGGCCGGTGTTGGAGAACTGGGATCACTATTTGAGACAGTCATAGGACACACGCAAGCAGAAAACAAGCAGAGAAGCCAATCTATGGAGGGAAGCGGACAAGTGAAGAGACACCAAGATGAGAGAGAGCAGTGGGGAAGGGGAGTTCTTGCAAAGTTGGCTGTGCTTCCCACAGTTGTGTCTCATATAATCCCTGCCTATTTTTGTATTCATTCCTCCTTTCCTTTAGCCAGCTGGCATGAATTTCTGTTTCTTGCAACTAGATAACCCCTAACTCCATCTTTCACACTCTGGACATTCCAAATGACTGATAGTTCTCTGACTTGCACGGTCATCTCTCATACAGCCAGGCTTTGTCACTGCCTACCCAACACTGTCACTTATACTCTATATTCTTTTCTTTTGTCATTTTGCTTAGGCGTCATCTGTGGCTGAGTTAGGACTTGGTTCCCATTACTCCTTGTGTGCAGCTCTATCACTGCACTTATAGTACCAAATTATATTTTCTGATTTGCGTGTCTGTAATTTTAACCATAGCTTTCATCTCTGTGCTAAGCATAGTGCCTGGCATATAGTAGGAACTTTATATGTATACGACAAGCAGGAACTTTACAAGTCAACTTTATATGTTGACTTAACAAAAGAGGTAAAGGTACACACTGGTAAACAGATATGTAAAATATAGATACGTTCCAACCAGCCTGAAGGCTTAGGATCCTTGGATGTCCATTCCAGCTTCAGGAGCCCAAACAGAAATAATGTAAGTGATGAATTTGTTCATATGCAAAGGATTATAGAAACGGCCTCAATATGTTCTTACACTCAGTTTTGCTAAAAGTGTTGTTCAAATCTATACTCTTACTGAAATTTTTGTCTGCCTATTTTTCCAGTAACTGAATATGTTACCCTCTTCCACCAAAATTGTGAAGTTTTATTCTCCCTTGTTATTCTGTAATTTTTGCTTTATGTGCCATGAGGTTACATTACCAGAACAACACAAACTTAGAATTAAAAAAAAATCTTCCTGGCCAATTAAATCTTTATCATTATGAAGAATCTCCCGTTATCTCTAGTACTATTTTTTTTTTTTAGTCTACTTAATCTATTCTAGCTTTCTTTTGGTAGTATTTCACAGTTTAGTTTTTTTCATCCCTTTTCTTTTGCATTTTTAGAGTCTAGATATATCCCTTCTAAACAGCACACAGTTGGATTTTGAATTTTTGTTGAGCCTGACATTCTGTGCTAGCTGGTTACAAGAACCAGTGGCCCCAGATTCATCATACCTCCTAATATTTATGTCCTTAACTATTTCTCTCCCCTTTACTCTGGTATAGACCTGTAATTTACTTTATCCAGTAGAATGTGGCAGAAGTGCCAGTGTGCCAGTTCCAAGCCTAATCCTTCTGGAAGCCCTGAATTTGTGTATAAGAAGTCTGCCTCTCTCCCAGGAGAGACTATTTAGAGAAGCACATGGAAAGGAAGTCATGAAACTATTTACACAAAAATCAAAGAATCCAATCAATAGTGAGAACCGGTGTCCTATACATACGATCTAAGTTAAGCTGGCCCATCCTAACTGAGGTACCAGACATGAGAGTGAAGCTATCTGGGCTGTTTTAGCCCCAGTAGAAATCACCCACAGATGAGAGGAGCCATTCCCTTTTTGTTCTATCCATGTTTCCGACCCATAGAATCGTGAAATAGAATAAAATGGTGGTAGTTTAAAGTTACTAAATTTGGGGGTAGGTTGTCACACAGCAATAGGTAACCAAAAAAAACTTTTTCATTAAATTATGAGTTCTTTTCAGTTAATGTAATCAGTGAGATATTTGAGTTTAAATACACCATCTTATTAAGTACTTGCTATTTGTCTTGCCTATTACATAATACCATGTTTCTCCTTTCCCACACTTAGATTGATTACCTTTTATTACTCCATTCTTTCTCTCCTTTTAGGTTAGAAATTGTATGATGTGATGATTCATTTTATGTGTCATTTTGGCTGTACTATAGTGTCCAGATAGTTGATCAAATATTATTCTAGATGCTTCTGTGAAGGTTATTTCTTGGATAAGATCAACATTCAAATTAATGCACTTTGAGTAAAGCAGATTACCCTCTATAACAAGGGTGAGCTTCATCCATTCAGCTGAAGGCCTTAATAAAACAAAGGCTGATCTCTGAGCAAGAAGGAATTCTGCCAGCACACTGCATTTGGACTCAAACTGCAACTCATCCTTGGCTTCCAGCCTGCCAGAATAGCCAGCAGATTTTGGACTTACAAACCCCACCATAATCACTTGAGCCAGTTCCTTAAAATAAATCTCTCTTTTTTTCTCTCTCTCCACTCCCCACCACCCACATTCTGTTAGTTCTTTTTCTCTGGAGAAACTTGACTAATACACATAGTATATATTATTCTCTTTATTCTCTTAGTGATTATTCTAGTGATAACAAAATGTATTCTTAACTTCAGCTCAGTTCAGTTCAGTCGCTCAGTCGTGTCCAACTCTTTGCAATCCGAGAATCGCAACACGCCAGGCCTCCCTGTCCATCACCAACTCCTGGATTCACACAAACTCACGTCCATCGAGTCGGTGATGCCATCCAGCCATCTCATCCTCTGTCGTCCCCTTCTCCTCCTGCCCCCAACCCCTCTTCAGTATCAGAGTCTTTTCTAATGAGTCAACTCTTCACATGAGGTGGCCAAAGTACTGGAGTTTCACCTTTAGCATCATTCCTTCCAAAGAAATCCCAGGGCTGGTCTCCTTTAGAATGGACTGGTTGGATCTCCTTGCAGTTCAAGGGACTCTCAAGAGTCTTTTCCAACACCATATTTCAAAAGCATCAATTCTTTGGCGCTCAGCTTTCTTCACAGTCCAACTCTCACATCCATACATGACTACTGGAAAAACCATAGCCTTGATAGACGGACCTTTGTTGGCAAAGTAATATCTCTGCTTTTCAATATGCTATCTAGGTTGGTCATAACTTTTCTTCCAAGGAGTAAGCGTCTTTTAATTTCATGGCTGCAGTCACCATCTGCAGTGATATTGCAGCCAAAAAAATAAAGTCTGACACTGTTTCCACTGTTTCCTCATCTATTTCCCATGAAGTGATGGGACCAGATGCCATGATCTTCATTTTCTGAATGTTGAGCTTTAAGCCAACTTTTCGCCCTCTACTTTCACTTTCATCAAGAGGCTCTTTAGTTCCTCTTCACTTTCTGCCATAAGGGTGGTGTCATCTGCATATCTGAGGTTATTGATATTTCTCCCAACAATCTTGATTCCAGCTTGTGCTTCTTCCAGCCCAGCATTTCTCATGATGTACTCTGCATAGAAGTTAAATAAGCAGGGTGACAATATACAGCCTTGACGTACTCCTTTTCTTATTTGGAACCAGTCTGTTGTTCCATGTCCGGTTCTAACTGTTGCTTCCTGACCTGCATACAGGTTTCTCAAGAGGCAGGTCAGGTGGTCTGGTATTCCCATCTCTTTCAGAATTTTCCACAGTTTGTTGTGACCCACACAAAGGCTTTGGTATAGTCAATAAAGCAGAAATAGATGTTTTTCTGGAACTCTCTTGCTTTTTCCATGATCTAGCGGATGTTGGCAATTTGATCTCTGGTTCCTCTGCCTTTTCTAAAACCAGCTTGAACATCTGGAAGTTCACGGTTCACGTGTTGCTGAAGTCTGGCTTGGAGAATTTTGAGCATTACTTTACTAGCGTGTGAGATGAGTGCAATTGTGTGGTAGTTTGAGCATTCTTTGGCATTGCCTTTCTTTGGGATGGGATGAAAACTGACCTTTTCCAGTCCTATGGCCACTGCTGAGTTTTCCTAACTTGCTGGCATATTGAGTGCAGCACTTTCACAGCATCATCTTTCAGGATTTGAAATAGCTCAACTGGAATTCCATCACCTCCACTGGCTTTGTTCGTAGTGATGCTTTCTAAGGCCCACTTGACTTCACATTCCAGAATGTCTGGCTCTAGGTGAGTGATCACACCATCGTGATTATCTTTGTCGTGAAGATCTTTTTTGTACAGTTCTTCTGTGTATTCTTGCCACCTCTTCTTAATATCTTCTGCTTCTGTTAGGTCCATACCATTTCTGTCCTTTATCGAGCCCATCTTTGCATGAAATGTTGCCTTGGTATCTCTAATTTTCTTGAAGAGATCTCTAGTCTTTCCCATTCTGTTGTTTTCCTCTAATTCTTTGCACTGACCGCTGAGGACGGCTTTGTTATCTCTTCTTGTTATTCTTTGGAACTCTGCATTCAGATGTTTATATCTTTCCTTTTCTCCTTTGCTTTTCACGTCTCTTCTTTTCACAGCTATTTGTAAGGCCTCCCCAGACAGCCATTTTGCCTTTTTGCATTTCTTTTCCATGGGGATGGTCTTGATCCCTGTCTTCTGTACAATGTCACCAACCTCATTCCATAGTTCATCAGGGACTCTATCAGATCTAGTCCCTGAAATCTATTTCTCACTTCTACTGTATAATCATAAGGGATTTGATTTAGGTCATACCTGAATGGTCTAGTGGTTTTCCCTACTTTCTTCAATTTAAGTCTGAATTTGGCAATAAGGAGCTCATGATCCGAGCCACAGTCAGCTCCTGGTCTTGTTTTTGCTGACTGTATAGATCTTCTCCATCTTTCGCTGCAAAGAATAGAATCAATCTGATTTTGGTGTTGACCATCTGATGATGTCCATGTGTAGAGTCTTCTCTTGTGTTGTTGAAAAAGGGTGTTTGCTATGACCAGTGTGTTCTCTTGGCGAAACTCTATTAGCCTTTGTCCTGCTTCATTCCATATTCCAAGGCCAAATTTGCCTGTTACTCCAGGTGTTTCTTGACTTCCTACTTTTGCATTCCAGTCCCCTATAATGAAAAGGACATCCTTTTTGGGTGTTAGTTCTAAAAGGTCTTGTAGTTCTTCATAGAACCATTCAACTTCAGCTTCTTCAGCATTACTGGTCAGGGCATAGACTTGGATTACTGTGATATTGAATGGTTTGCCTTGGAAACAAACAGAGATCATTCTGTCGTTTTTGAGATTGCATCCAACTACTGCATTTCGGACCCTTTTGTTGACCATAATGGCTACTCCATTTCTTCTAAGGGATTCCTGCCCGCAGTAGTAGATATAATGGTCATCTGAGTTAAATTCACCCATTCCAGTCCATTTTAATTCACTGATTCCTAGAATGTCGACGTTCACTCTTGCCATCTCCTGTTTGACCACTTCCAATTTGCCTTGATTCATGGACCTGACATTCCAGGTTCCTATGCAATATTGCTCTTTACAGCATTGGACCTTGCTTCTATCACCAGTCGCATCCACAACTGGGTATTTTTTTTGCTTTGGCTCCATCCCTTCATTCTTTCTGGAGTTATTTCTCCACTGATCTCCGGCAGCATATTGGGCACCTACTGACCTGGGGAGTTCCTCTTTCAGTATCCTATCATTTTGCCTTTTCATACCGTTCATGGGGTTCTCAAGGCAAGAATACTGAAGTGGTTTGCCATTCCCTTCTCCAGTGGACCACATTCTGTCAGACCTCTCCACCATGACCCGCCTGTCTTGGGTGGCCCCACAGAGCATGGCTTAGTTTCATTGAGTTAGAGAAGGCTGTGGTCTTAGTGTAATTAGATTGACTAGTTTTCTGTGAGTATGGTTTCAGTGTGTCTGCCCTCTGATGCCCTCTTGCAACACCTACTGTCTTGCTTAGGATTCTCTTACCTTGGGTGTGGGGTATCTCTTCACGGCTGCTCCAGCAAAGCACAGCTGCTGCTCCTTACCTTGGACAAGGTGTATCTCCTCATGGCCTCCCCTCCTGACCTGAACGTGGAGTAGCTCCTCTAGGCCTTCCTGTGTCCATGCAGCCACCGTTCCTTGGACATGGGGTTGCTCCTCTCCTTAACTTAGTCTATTATTAGTTTTACCTTTTTCCATTCTCTTAGACAATGCACAGATTTTAGAACACTTGATTCCATTTCCCCTCTCCTGACTTTATGTCATTTATCCATGTTCTACTCTTTTGTGAGCCCACGGACTACAGCCTGCCAGGCTTCTCTGTCCATGGGGTTTCCCAGGCAAGAATACTGGAATGGGTTGCCATTTCCCTCTCCAGGGGATCTTCCTGACCCAGGAATTGAACCCACATCTCCTGCATTGACAGGTGAATTCTTTGCCATGAACCACCTGGGAAATTCATTTACCATTTCTGTGTACTTTTAAATACAGAAGACATTACTACTATTGACATAAATAGTCAGTATCAATATTCAGATAGATTTACTCACATATTTACTGTTTTGGTTGATGTTTATTTCCTCATGTATCTCTCGTTTAACAACTGGGATCACTTTCTTCTGCCTGAAGAATGCCATTGTCAACCTGCTGGAGACAGATACTCTATAGAGACAAGTACTCTATTTTGAAAAGTTCTTAATTTCACCTTCGTTCTTAAAATATTTGCTTTTAATCCTTGGAAGTTATAATTCAATCATGTTCTGGATTAAGATATTTCTATTAAAGAGTTAGTTATAAGTCTAATTTGTTTCTTTAAAGGTTAATTCTTATTTTCTCTAGCTGCAGCTAAGATTTTTTTTGTCTTTGAATGCTCACATAAACACACATTTTCATGATGTGTTTATGTGTCAATTAAAAACATTTTTTATCCTGCTAGGGATTCATTCTTTGAAATATTATTTCTGCTCAATATTGTCTTTTCTTTCCTTCTAGAATTCCATTTTCATGCATATTAAACTTCATTAAGATATCTTCTATGTTCTTCCTCTGTGTTCTATATTTTCCTTTCTTATTTTTCTGTGTACTTCATAATGAATATTTTTTTCTGACTTATCTTCTAGTTCACTAATTTTATATCTATGCTAATATGCTAACGAGTTAGTAAATTTGGGGATTCTAAAATTTTCATCTGCTTTTTCTTATGCCACGTTATCAGGCAAAGGAAAAAAGGAAAGATGTACCCATTTGAATGCAGAGTTCCAAAGAATAGCAAGAAGAGATAAGAAAGCCTTCCTCAGTGATCAATGCAAAAAGACAGAGGAAAACAATAGAATGGGAAAGACTAGAGATCTCTTCAAGAAAATTAGAGATACCAAGGGAACATTTCATGCAAAGATAGGCACAATAAAGGACAGAAATGGTATGGACCTAACAGAAGCAGAAGATATTAAGAAGAGGTGACAAGAATACACAGAAGAACTGTACAAAAAAGATCTTTACGACCCAGATAATCATGATGGTGTGATCACTCACACTCATCTAGAGCCAAACATCCTGGAATATGAAGTCAAGTGGGCCTTAGGAAGCATCACTGTGAACAAAACTAGTGGCGGTGATGGAATTCCAGTTGAGCTATTTCAAATCCTGAAAGATGATGCTGTGAAAGTGCTGCACTCAATATGCCAGCAAACTTGGAAAACTCAGCAGTGGCCACAGGACTGGAAAAGGTCAGTTTTCATTCCAATTCCAAAGAAAGGCAATGGCAAAGAATGCTCAAACTACCACACAAATTGCACTCATCTCACACGGAAGCAAAGTAATGCTCAAAATTCTCCAAGTCAGGCTTCAACAGTACATGAACCATGAACTACCAGTGTTCAAGCTGGATTTCGAAAAGGCAGAGGAACCAGAGTTCACATTGCTAACATCCATTGGATGATCAAAAAGTTAGAGAGTTCCAGGAAAACATCTACTTCTGCTTTATTGACTATGCCAAAGCCTTTGACTGTGTGGATCACAACAAACTGTGGAAAATTCTGAAAGAGATGGGAATACCAGACCACCTGACCTGCCTTCTGAGAAATCTGTATGCAGGTCAGGAAGCAACAGTTAGAACTGGACATGGAACAACAGACTGGTTCCAAATAGAAAAAGGAGTACATCAAGGCTGCATATTGTCACCTGCTTACTATGCAGAGTACATCATGAGAAATGCTGGGCTGGATGAAGCACAAGCTGAAATCAAGATTGCCGGGAGAAATATCAATAATCTCAGATAGGCAGATGACATCACACTTCTGGCAGAAAGAGAAGACCTAAGTAGGCTTTTGATGAAAGAGAATGAAGAGAGTGAAAAAGTTGGCTTAAAGCTCAACATTCAGAAAGTGAAGATCATGGCATCTGTCCCATCACTTCATGGGAAATAGATGGGGAAACAATGGAAACAGGGACAGAATTTATTTTGGGGGCTCCAAAATCACTGCAGATGGTGACTGCAGCCATGAAATTAAAAGATGCTTGCTCCTTGGAAGAAAAGCTATGACCAACCTAGATAGCATATTAAAAAGCAGAGACATTACTTTACAAACAAAGGCCCATCTAGTCAAAGTTATGGTTTTTCCAGTAGTCATGTATGGATGTGAGAGCTGAACTATAAAGAAAGCTGAGTGGCAAAGAATTGATGCTTTTGAACTGTGGTGTTGGAGAAGACTCTTGAGAGTCCTTTGGACTGCAAGGAGATCCAACCAGTCCATCTTAAATGAAATCAGTTCTGAATATTCTTTGGAAGGATTGATGTTGAAGCTGAAACTCCAACACTTTGGCTACATGATGCGAAGAACTGACTCATTTGAAAAGACCCTAATTTTGGGAAAAATTGAAGGTGGGAGGAGAAGGGGGCGACAGAGGATGAGATAGTTGGATGGCATCACCAACTCAATGGACATAAGTTTGAGTAAGCTACAGGAGTTAGTGATGGACAGGGAAGCCTGGCATGTTGCAGTCCATGGGGTTGCAAAGAGTTGGACATGACTGAGCGACTGGACTGAACCGAACCAGGCTTGTGGGATTTCAGTTCCCTGATCAGGGATTGAACCTGGGTTTTCCTCAATAAGAGCATGTAGTCCTAGCCACTGGACTGTCAGGGAATTTCCTGATTTTTTTTTTCAAGTTTCTGGTTGTCTGCCTAAATTTTAAATCTTATTATTTATTTATTTATATATAGTAAGCATTGTTATTTTTAAATGTTTGATCATTTCACTCTCTCAACCCCTTATGTGACTTTTTTTTCTATTGCTTCTGCTGTTTTTCTTTCTTTGTATGATTTACTTTTCAGTTCAGTTCAGTTCAGTTGCTCAGTCGTGTCCGACTCTTTGCGACCCCATGAATCGCAGCACGCCAGGCCTCCCTGTCCATCACCAACTCCCGGAGTTCACTCAGATTCACGTCCATCGAGTTGGTGATGCCATCCAGCCATCTCATCCTCTGTCGTCCCCTTCTCCTCCTGCCCTCAATCCCTCCCAGCATCAGAGTCTTTTCCAAGGAGTCAACTTTTCGCATGAGATGGCCAAAGTACTGGAGTTTCACCTTTAGCATCATTCCTTCCAAAGAAATCCCAGGGCTGATCTCCTTCAGAATGGACTGGTTGGATCTCCTTGCAACCCAAGGGACTCTCAAGAGTCTTCTCCAACACCACAGTTCAAAAGCATTAATTCTTAGGCGCTCAGCTTTATTTACAGTCCAACTCTCACATCCATACATGACCACAGGAAAAACCGTAGCCTTGACTAGACGGACCTTAGTTGGCAAAGTAATGTCTCTGCTTCTGAATATGCTATCTAGGTTGGTCATAACTTTCCTTCCAAGGAGTAAGCGTCTTTTAATTTCATGGCTGCAATCACCATCTGCAGTGATTTTGGAGCCCAAAAAAATTAAGTCTGACACTGTTTCCACTGTTTCCCTATCTATTTCCCATGAAGTGATGGGACCAGATGCCATGATCTTCATTTTCTGAATGTTGAGCTTTAAGCCAACTTTTCGCTCTCCTCTTTCACTTTCATCAAGAGGCTCTTTAGTTCCTCTTCACTTTCTGCCATAAGGGTGGTGTCATCTGCATATCTGAGGTTATTGATATTTCTCCCGGCAATCTTGATTCCAGCTTGTGTTTCTTCCAGTCCAGCGTTTCTCACGATGTACTCTGCATAGAAGTTAAATGAGCAGGGTGACAATATACAGCCTTGACGTATTCCTTTTCCTATTTGGAACCACTCTGTTGTTCCATGTCCAGTTCTAACTGTTGCTTCCTGACCTGCATACAGGTTTCTCAAGAGGCAGGTCAGGTGGTCTGGTGTTCTCATCTCTTTCAGAATTTTCCCCAGTTTATTGTGATCTACACAGTGAAAGACTTTGGCATAGTCAATAAAGCAGAAGTGAAGTCGCTCAATTGTGTCCAACTCTTTGTGACCCCATGGATTATAGCCTATCAGGCTCCTCAGTCCATGGGATTTTCCAGGCAAGAGTATTGGAGTGGGTTGCCAGTTTCTTCTCCAGGGGATCTTCCCTACCCAGGGATCGAACCCGGGTCTCCCGCATTGTGGGCAGACGCTTTATCCTCTAACCCATTCTCTCTTGCTTTTTCCATGATCTAGCGGATGTTGGCAATTTGATCTCTGGTTCCTCTGCCTTTTCTAAAATCAGCTTGAACATCTGGAAGTTCACGGTTCACGTATTGCTGAAGCCAGCTTGGAGGATTTTGAGCATTACTTTATTAGTGTGTGAGATGAGTGCAATTGTGTGGTAGTTTGAACATTCTTTGGCATTGCCTTTCTTTGGGATTGGAATGAAAACTGACCTTTTCCAGTCCTGTGGCCACTGCTGAGTTTTCCACGTTTGCTGGCATATTGAGTGCAGCACTTTCACAGCATCATCTTTCAGGATTTGAAAGAGCTCAATTGGAATTCCATCACCTCCACTAGCTTTGTTCGTAGTGATGCTTTCTAAGGCCCACTTGACTTCACATTCCAGGATGTCTGGCTCTAGGTGAGTGATCACACCATCGTGATTATCTCGGTTGTGAAGATCTTTTTTGTACAGTTCTTCTGTGTATTCTTGCCACCTCTTCTTAATATCTTCTGCTTCTGTTAGGTCCATACCATTTCTGTCCTTTATCGAGCCCATCTTTGCATGAAATGTTCCCTTGGTATCTCTAATTTTCTTGAAGAGATCTCTAGTCTTTCCCATTCTGTTCTGTTCCTCTATTTCTTTGCATTGATCGCTGAAGAAGGCTTTGTTATCTCTTCTTGCTATTCTCTGGAACTCTGCATTCAGATGCTTATATCTTTCCTTTTCTCCTTTGCTTTTCACGTCTCTTCTTTTCACAGCTATTTGTAAGGCCTCCCCAGACAGCCACTTTGCTTTTTTGCATTTCTTTTCCATGGGGATGGTCCTGATCCCTGTCTCCTGTACAACGTCACGAACCAACCTTGATATATACCAAATACAGACTCAGAACCAGGCAAAACAAGAAAATTGGTCAAAGGAAATCTGTTAGATATGCCCCATATGTGAAGTGAAGTCACTCAGTTGTGTCCGACTCTTTGTGACCCCATGGACTATAGCCTACCAGGCTCCTCTCTCCATGGGATTTTCCAGGCAATAGTTCTGGAGTGGATTGCCGTTTCCTTCCCCAGGGGAACTTCCCGACCCAGGGATCAAACCCGGGTCTCCCGCATTGTAGACAGATGCTTAACCATCTGAGCCACCATAGAAGTGAGTCAACCACCAGAAGAGTGCAGCTCTCTCTGAGCCCACCCATGTGTCTATCCAAACATACTGTATTCTCTTTTCTCCTAATAAATTCTTTACTTGCTTCACTACTTTCCGTCTCTACATGGAAATTCATTTCTACACAGCTTGTCATTGTAAACTGGTCCCTGGTGGTCTAGTGGCTAGGATTCAGCGTTTTCCCTGACACTGTCTCACCTCAAACTCTGGCTGGCAACTGAAAGCCTGCTTCAAGCTGCTGCAGGCTGAGGCCATCCCAGATCACTGTCACTTTTTAACCTAAACATGAGGACATTTTAAACAACATACTTTTAAAATTTGTCTTCAGTAAAGTTTATTAATGACTATGTTCCTGTAAAATAT
Source organism: Ovis canadensis (assembly GCF_042477335.2). Classification (NCBI taxonomy): domain Eukaryota; kingdom Metazoa; phylum Chordata; class Mammalia; order Artiodactyla; family Bovidae; genus Ovis; species Ovis canadensis. The sequence continues at coordinate 76,312,218 of NC_091247.1, read as the reverse complement.
TTTGGAGAAAGAAGAATACAAGCTTTGTGTGTGCTGTGTGCTCAGTTGCTTGGTTGTGTCCAACTCTTTGCAAACCCATGGACTGTAGCCCACCAGCCTCCTCTGTTCATGGAATTTTCCAGGCAAGAATACTGGAATGGCTTTCCATTTTCTTCTCCAGGGGATCTTCTCGACTGTAGGATCAAGCCTTGTCTCCTGTTACCACTGCACCACCCATGAGATCTTAAATGCCAGGATTCTCTTTTTCCTAAAGAGTTAGGCTCTGGTTTCTTAGCCTTTTTACTCTTGTAAGCTCCTGGGGAAAAGCTACTCACTCTAAATCATAGTTATTTTTAATCAGAGATTTTCCTCGGTAGGTATTCAAAGTCCTCTAAAATAGCCACTAAGTATACAAGTGTCCCTGGACTCTGAACTAAGTGTGACAGATTTCCTAAGAGACATGAGCCTCACCCACAGAAATTATTTAAATGTTCCAGCTTCTCTGGGGTGAATCAATCAGTAGAGAGGACAAGTAGAGAAAACTTATTGAATATAGATGCAGTAGATTCATTATTTGATCATTGAAAAGTTACATCATTTTTCTGGATTTGTTTTCCCATCTATGATAGATTGAGCTCCTAGATGAAATATCTTTAAAGTATATATAACTTCCAGTTCTTATTCTGTAATTCTTCTGGAGTTGAGGAGGATTGTTTGGTCATCTGGGTTTAAAATAGATTAGAAGGAAAAAGAGAAACTAAAGTCCCATATTTCAAGTAAAACACTAGTACAATAATCTGTAGGGAGATAAAGACCTGTGTCAGTGGTCACCACGACAATGACCAGCAGAGATAAAACAAGACTGAGGTCTGAGAAGATTGTCATTCCCCAGAAGCCATCTTCTCTCAAACGTCCTGCTTACCTCTCTTCCCTTACTGCTACACTCTTCCTCTAAAACTTCCTTGAATTTGCCCACTTGAGGGGGCAACAGTGATTGCACTGAAGGGAGAAACCGAAGCAACTCTTACTTCAACCGAAGCATGTTGTACATTTGCCTGTGGTCTTTTAACTCTAAATGCAGCTATGAGGTCCTCTAGGACAGTGTAATCAAAAGCAAGCGGAACTAGTAGATGACTGAACAACTCATATAAAAAATGTTTTCATCCGTGGAATGAGGGGAACATTTCCATTTTTGTTACTATATACGGTGATTATATACGGTGAAGTATATACTATACTTCTGTATCTCTATCATCCCCATAGCTTGGCTTGTTTTCAGCAGGCAGCTTGTTTCATATTCTGCCCACTTTGTACTTAGAACCTGGCTCATATACTGTTAACACTCTTTGTTCAGGAAGGAAATGAACTTCAGTTAGCACCTACTGTACCTCAATTACTGTCCACGTTTATTTCATATACCCTTGGGCTTTCCTGGTGGGTTAGAGGATAAAGCGTCTGCCCACAATGCGGGAGACCCCGGTTCGATCCCTGGGTAGGGAAGATCCCCTGGAAAAGAAAATGGCAACCCACTCCAATACTCTTGCCTGGAAAATCCCATGGACTGAGGATAGGCTATAGTCCATGCGGTTGCAAAGAGTTGGACACGACTGAGCGATTTCACTTCACTTCTTAAAAAATCCATTCAACACATTTGCGACGTTGGTATTGCTACTCTAGTTTTTGAAAATGTAGTATAGGGAATTCATCATTTTAATTATCAGGATCAAAGCGGTAACGGTAAAATGGAGCCTTTTGTCACTTACCCATTTTGACAGGTTATTTTTCTATGCCCCAGTTTCCTTAACTGTAAAGTGGGAATTATTAGGAGTTAGGAGAGAGTTGGCAGATTTCGTATAAAAACAAAACAAAGTAGGAAGTATTTCTCAAATGGAACATTCTTATGCTGAAATTCGGCTCTAACTAGACACACCTGTATTTTATCTAGCAATACTATTTTAGCATTACGGTTACAACAGTGTAACCCTGTAAAGAATTTAGACTAGTCCATAGCACTTAGTGCGCATTCCGGAGCTCCTTATTAAATTTTGGGTCTGATTCCCAAGCCCTTTTTTTTTTTTTAATCTCACTTTGAGCATAGTTTCCACATAAACTTTCAGTCAAGCAAGGGTGATACTACCGTAAATTTCTATTAGTGTTTTACTGTTTTTAAAGCTCTTTCAATTAAGGCCTGGCCAATGGCGGAAAGCTTCTGAGGAAACACAGAGTTCGAGTTACAAAGGGCGGTCGCTGCAGTCGCAGCACTAGCTTCTCTGACCAGCCTGGCGTCCATCCTCGCCCCGCCCCCTCCCCATCACGGCCACTCAGCGGCCGCCCCGCTCCCCGCCTCACTCCTATAGGTCCTTCCCGGACAGGCGAGGCCTTTCCATTTTCCCGCCTTCTCCAGCCCCTCCACAGCCCGAAACCTGACTGGCTCACAACGTCACCGCCCTGCCTTCCGTGAGAGCCCCGCCCTTCCGGACACCGCATCCCCCTTCCTCCACCTCCTGCCGCCTCAGCAGCCTGCCAGTTCCCAGGCCTGGGCCTCGGGTAGGAGGTGGGAGGGGAGTGGGAGGGACGGGCGGAGCCCCCCTCCCGAGGAGTCGGTGGAGGCGGGGACTGGAGGGAGGGGCGGGGCTAATCTCCTTGGCGCCTCGTTGCCATGGCAGCGGGGGAGGGCGGAGGGAGGGGAGGAAGCGAACGGGAGGGGGATGTGGTACTGCTGCGGCCGCCACCGCAGCTGCCGCTGCCTGCTCGTGGCCGCGTATTCCCGGAGGCGGCTACTGGAAGCGGCCGAGAGCAGCTGTGGTGCTCTGCCATATTGTGTCTTCCCCTACCCATCCCTCGCCCCTCCGCTGCGGCGGCCGAGCTGACGGTGAGTCCCGAGCGGAGCGGCGCCTTCCCCAGCCGGCGCTGCCCGGCGTCCGTGCTCCCGGCCCCGAGCCGCGCCGCGGCTCCCGGGCTCGGGGACAGCGCGTGCGGCAGGCGCCGGGCGTGGGGCGCGGAGGCGGCTGTCCCGTGACGCGCCCGGACATTTTTGTCCCGTGATGAATTGGCGCCGCCACGGGAGTCTTCCCTTGCGCGTGGCTTGGGTGGTTTGTGGGCTCCCGGGGGGCGGCGAACTGAGGGTAGTGCGGCCCGGTGAGGAGTTAGGAGTTTTTCTTGAGGGGTGTAATGACGGCCCGGGAACGGGTGTCCACGGCGGAAACCGCGCCTAGTGTTGCCGGCGCTTCGGAAAGGCTTGGAGGTGGCCCCGAGGACTCTTCGGGCTCGACTCGGGGCGAATCTACTGTTGAGGGAAGCGCCCCAAGCCCGTCGGGAGTCATTGCCGGAACCCCCTCCCCCGGCTTGAAGTGCAGCGAGACGTGCCGGGCGTGGAGTTCTCGTCCGGCCCCGGGCGGACTGGCTGGGCCGGGCCAAGTAGAGCCCGGGGAGGCGCCGGGCGCGGCCGGCAGTGAACTCCGAACAGCCGGGCGGCCGAGCGTTGGGGTGGGCAGGGCTGGGTCCCGGATGTGGGGGTGGCAGACCTCCGCACGCTCGGGCCCTTCCTCCAGCGGGCGCCCGGGGGTTCGCCGAGGGTGCTGTCTCGGGGTGGGAGTTAGTGTTTCTGCTCTGCAATATGGACACTTCCTGTTCGCCGCTTCTCTTGGGCCCTCTATCTCTGCCCTTCAGTTCTTTTTACTGGGAAGGCGAGAGGTCGTGAGGGCGTGTGCGAGGTCCCTCAGCCCTTCTGAGTTCGCCCCGCAGCAAAGCCAAGAGTTTGGAACCCGGGAAGAACGTGGGAGTCAGGGGAAAGCCGCCCAAATGTATAGTGCTCTATTTTACTAAACTCCACCCCGTTACCCCTTTGCGGAATGCCTCTGTTCCCATCGCCGCTCACGAGAGTTAGCGTGTCTTAATTCACTGGGGGCACACTCTCGGGAATCTTCCGGGACCTGATTTTCTGCTTTAAAATCTCTTTAAAGCATCCCCTGTATTTCGTTGTCTGTTTATAGATAAAAGCCTTAGCGTGCAAGGAAATGACACACAACTTTCTTTCTTTCACCCCAACTCTGAGGTTTTGGGAAGAGATCGATTGTTATTTCCAGGTTAGTTTACGCTGTTAATCCTGTCTTCTGATTGTGACAGCCACGTGGCCGACTGAGTGTCATTGAGTGCCCTAGCGCCGCTAGAGCAGAGGCTTCAGTGGCAGCCAGGGGCTCTGTAGCCCTGTAGTTGCTTTGCACCCACATGTGGTGTTTCCTGAGATGGGGAAGTGGAAAAAGCTGAATTGTTACTCTCTTATCTCTGTTCAAACCAAGTCGACTTCTCCCTGTTTTCTTGCAGTCCGTGTAAGGTGCTTTCTCCTATTTTGATGATTCGTATTTAAAATCTAAGCAGTATTAGGTACCATTAAGGAGTGTTGGGGAACAGAAGAGTACATTATGGAGTTTCTCAGCTCGGGGGGAAAAATCCGTTTGAGTTTCAGAGTGGTTAATAAGTTTCTAATGTAATCAGAAGTAATCACATTCTGGAGGATTTGTTTTTGATAGTTTCATTATGACCTGAAAAGATGTATTACTAGTGGAAATACTTGTTCAGAGATAAAATACTTTGTTTGATTTGTGCATGGGCACTTTTCTTTTTTTTTTAAGAGAAAGTATTGACAGCTAGTATAGATGTTAACATCAACAGATTTTAAAGAAATGAAATTGTTTTAGAATATATAAAAGTAAGAGACCAAGGGCTGAAGATCAAAAATAACAAAAAGCAAAATAAATATTAAATTATTTTAAAGTAAGATAAGTTAAAAAAAGGTTGAAGATGGATATTTGGACAGTTTGGAGTTTTCAGAATTTAGGTATCAATACATACAATTTAAGTACATGCAATCTTTGATTTCATCATGTTAAATTTTGTAAATGTTTTGGCGAATTTGAATTATTTCTGTAACATATGTTTTTATTTGCATCAGTTTTATTTGAAGAGTGCTAAACCACAGGAAACATTTAGAATTATGTGTAAAAGTTATAGCAGCACCATTCATTAGAATTTTAATATGCCATAATAATGGTTTTCAGGGAAGCTTATAGCTAAAAAGATTGGAGAGGCTTCAGTGCAGAAAAGACAATGCAATTGAGAAGTGAATATGTGGAGTGACCACTGAGACCAGTGCATAGTTGAGAAAGAAAACTAAATGAGATGAAAAAGTACTTATATAATGGAGGAAATACTGAAAACATATGCTGGGAGATAACTACATTAATAGTTATGGGATGTGGCTATCAAAACTTTACAAAGTGCCATCCACACAAGGATTAATCTTGTTCTTGTGGCAGCTTGTGTATGTGTGCCTTGCTTTTGGATTGTTATCATTTTCGCAACTGGATTTTGCATACTTGCAAAAAGGTCCTCCAGAATAAAGGGCCCAATTTTTTGTTCATTTCTTAGGGAAGAAAAAGTACTTTAGGATTTGATCCTTGTTCTTGGGTTGAAGAGACATGATTAATACATGTGAAAAAAAAATTACAGTGTGAGATGATGTAATTAGGAGTTAAATTGTATAATGCAGGCAGGTACTGTAAGAGTTGAGAAGGAAATTAGAAGGTTTGAGTAAGATAGAGGGGTAACTTCTTGAAGAGAGTAAGATTTTTGCTTTCAGAAATCCCACTAGATTAATCTTCCTAAAGATTATATCACTCTTAATGACCAAAACCTCTTATATCAAGAGTAATATCAAATTTCTTCTCAAGAGTTTTTGAAATTTGGACCTAGTCTCCCATCTTATCTTCCACAGGAACTGTTCATTATTTACTGCTTCAACATGGTGTAACAATTTACTTCTTTTTCCCTTGGCTGATACAACATTTTTCTGTTGGAAATGCACCTACACACGTCCTCTTAACCACTGAAAATCTACTCAAACTTGAGGCTTGGTTAAAATGTTAATTGTCTTGAGAGCCTTGGAATCATTTTAGATCTGCCTTCCACCTCTCCAGTGGAAAAGTCTTATTCTCTTGGGTTGTAGCATGCTATACTACCTTGTGTGTGGTTTTTAATAAATAGTTTTCGAGCACCTACCATTTGCCAGGCACTGTTATGGGAACTAGGGCTACAGCGTTGCAAAACAGATTCCCTATTCTTCATCCCAAGAAAATTAAAGTCTTTGATCACCCAGAGGAGTCTTCCCTCCACCGCCCCCAGATAAATGCTTAGTATTTGATTATTTTCTGAATAAAGGAAAGGCAGCACTTACAAGGTAGAGAGATGGATTGAAAGTATGTATGAAGGGTATGAAAGAATAACCAATTATGGATGGCCTTGCAGATATCACTTTTGAATTTAAACATGGTTTAATCCAAAAAAAAAAAAAAAAAGATGTCATTTAAGCCTGGGAATGAGGGGATAAAGTCCTTATTTGAGGAAGGTTCATTTGACAGCATTGTGCAAGGCTAGTTATTGCCCATGGAAGGGGAATAACTTTGAGAATGAGGTTTGGAAAGGGAACATAATCAAGAAGATGGTGGGTTTAGTTAGAGTGTAATGTGAGTAGAAGATATCAAGGTGAATATAATCTTTAATGACTATAGAGATTAGAGGTATGAGATAGTTCATTCAATATAGAGATGACAGCTGATGTTACAATTTTTTGTTACAGAGTTACTAATTGAAGTGTGGAGGCCTAAAAATGATGCTTTGGAAAACAAAAGGAGCATCTGCTTTGGTCATATGTGACTTCATAATTAATACTGTAGACTTGTTCAAAACCTTAATTTACACTGTATGAGAGTGCTACCAAATATAAAGGATCCAAAAAAATGTTTATCACCATTCACTTCCAAAGGATTTTGATTCATATATTTATTTCCCTTGCCCTTTTTTTAAATTTAAATAAACTTTTGGTTTTAGAATAGTTTTACAATTACAGAAAGTAGCCAGACAGTGGAGTATACCTCACCCAATTTACCCTATTTTAACTTCTTACATTACTATGGTACAGTTGTCATAACTAAGGAAACAGAGTTGCTACTTTACTATTCACTAAATTGCATACTTCATTAGTTTTTCCCAAGTGTCCTTCTTCTGTGTGAGAATTCTAGTTTCTCACATTTTTCTTATTTTTGATGATTGTGAGAGTTTTTAGGAGTACCAGTCAGAAATCTTATAGAACATCCCTCAATTGAAAATTACTTGATGTTTTCCTCATGAGTAGACATGGGTAATGGGTTTTAGGGAGGAAGACCACAGAGGTGAAGTGCCATTCTCATCACAGCATATCAAGGGTACATACTGACAACAAAAAATTGATGTTAACAGGCTTTGATTGCTTGTTTGAGGTCTTTGTCAGGTTTCATTCCCTACCCATTTATACTCAGCTGTTTGGAGTCAAGTTGCCAAGCAAGGCTCACGCTCAAGGCCTTGACCTAATTTTGATTTGTGTATTTTTTTATTTCCCTCAACCTAATTTTCCTGTCCATAAATAAACATTAAACTTGGGCTGATATTTATCGAGCATCTACTGTATTTAAGTGCTGTATTTAAGTATCCGAGCATCTACTGTATTTAAGTATATCTCTTGTGGTGAACAAGAGACATCATTCTACCCTTCTGGAGTCAGTCTGATGTGAACATAAAATAGAATATATCCGCTCACCTATATAGGTCTTATTTCATTGACAGTTGTAAACATAGTATTACTGTAAGCCTAAAAGGCTAAATAAAGCTAAGTGGCCATGTAGAAATATGCTGTTATTGTAAAAGTTAAATATGTATACTATTAAAATAGCCATCTTTTTGCTACCAACATGAATAATGGAAAATTATTTTGATTCTCTCCAAGTAGGTGTAGTATTGTTGAGTTAGAATAGTTTAATTATCATTAATTATCTTCATATCTTATCAAGTTTGCACATTGTATAAGAAAATTTTTGACTTCTTGATTGTATTTTCATAGATATTTGCTGCTTTTGCTACTTAGAGGTTTTTTTTCCCCCCTCAGAAGTGCTTTGAAAGATAATGTTGAGTAAGAATTTCAGTTAATTTTTTCTGTTTAACTGGGTTAACTGAAAGCATTTTTATGTTGAACTCTTATTGAAATTCTCTCTAAAATGCATTGCTAATACATTTACACTTTTCACATTTTATAATGTTCAGCTGACTGAGCATAATTTATTTAAATTAGAATTTTGACACAGAGTACAGTTATTTTGAATTTTTTATATAACCTTAGAAGTAGAGAATTGAGGAAATTGATGAACTTACATCCTTGTGGTTTATTTGTCTTAAAAGAGGAATTACAGGAAAAAAGGAAGAGATTTCTTGTAAATTGAGATTTTACTGTTCCATCTGTCTGCCCTAACTTTCTGTCCAACTCTTCCTTAAAAGTTCAGGTTAAATTCTTCATCTATGCTGAGTGAGCAACACTTACTAATAATCATAGCAACAATTCCTACCTTTTATCAAGTGCCTGCTATATTCTGACATGGTATTATATTAGACACATGAATATATAATTATCCATAATGACTGGGCAGGATATATTTTATTCTTATAAAGAGACAGAAGTTATGTAAATACCGAGCTGAGTGTTTGAACCCAGGTCTGTCAGATTTTAAAATTTCATATTCTTTGTACTGTGACCCAAAGTCTTTGAAAAATGGATGTTTGCCAGGATGAGATAGATGTTTCTTTCCCAGGAAAAAATAAGGAAGAATACAGTTTAGAGAAAGCAAACTAATATTTATACAATGCTTATTCTGTGCCCAGGTGGCTCTAGTGGTAAAAGAACCTGCCTTCCAATGCAGGAGACACAGATTTGATCCCTGGATTGGGAAAAGCCCCTGGAGGAGGGCATGACAGCCCACTCCAGTATTCTTGCCTGGAGAATCCCATGGACAGAGGAGCCTGGCAGGCTACAGCCCATAGGGTCACACAGAATCAAACGGGAATGAAGTGACTTAGCACATTTTGTGATATGAAGGCCACAACTTTGTTGTCATAGTGAATTAAATAAGTAGTGTTATTCCTTGGGATGTAAGGGGGTGAAGTCATTTGTCAGAGACACATAAATAAGTTGGTAGGTTATGGGTCTGCTTGACTTCAAAGCCTTATTACTCTTTTACTTTTCTAGTACAGAATGCTGCTTTATTTACTCATTTAAACATTTGCTTACTAAATGTTATGGTATGTGGCCGAGAATAAAAATGAATGTATTTTTGTTCTGCCTACAAGGATTTATATTCTAGTACAGCATTTCTTAAATGGATGATAGAGAATCAATATAGTAAATTGTGACCAATGTTTCTTAAAAAATACAATCAAATAGAAAATGTGAGTGTGTTGTATGTGGTAAGGGTAAAAGTGCTATTTCATTTTGTTTCAGTTATATATGTAAGCATGTCATGGGTCTCTTATAAAAATGTATTTCTTATTGTGGGGTAGCATCAAAAGTTCGAAAACTACTGGTCTAGTGCCTGAATTAGAAAGGTAAGCAAATAATGGTGAATAATCAGAAGTAGCAAGTAAGTTCTATATGTCTGAGCCACCAGGGAAGCCCAAGTTCTGTAATAGTCCTCTAAGTAGGATGCTGAGGAAGCATGATTGGAAAAATTAAGTGATTCAAGGAAGGCTCCTAGAGAGAGAACTTTGAGTCTCTGAAACATAGGGTGGAGAGCCTGAAATACATCTTAAGGAGTAAAAGAGCACTGGATATTCAGGAAGCTTGGAGGTGTGAAATTGGTGCAAACAGAAGCCAGATTTTGTATGGATTTGTCAGCCACCATGCTAAAGATTTTAGATTTTATTAGGCCCGTGGTTTTTCTGAAACCTCATGGCATTCTTTTGCTAAAGAACAGATATATTAATATATTTGATTCTATCATATAATCTAGAAACAATTTTAGGAACAGAAAATTTGACCATGTAACAGGTATATAGTATAAAATGATGTGAGCACAACTGTTGATCACAACCAAAAAAAGGTGAAGCATTTTTAAGGTGACTATCAAATGTTCCTTTTCTATTTTTTCTTGCATTTTTGCTATTGCCAGCAGACTAATGGTAGCAGGTGCTAAAGTTTGAAGAAAACGTTATGAGAAAATTGTTCATTTTTTCCTTTGAATTTGAAGACAACCATTATTTTGAGGACAGTAGGGGCCCTTTATTGGAACGTTAGTATTTCTGTAAGCCGAAGTTTGCAACCTTTACCTCCAGCTGTGTTTTGTTGGGCTTGAAATATTAAAAACAAAACAAAACACTTTTTTTCGCCTATTTGCTAATATTTAAATGTTGGTGCATTTCACACAAAAATCTAGAGTTCTTTTGTCCCTTGGAAAAAATGAATATTGTGGCAGCATTGGTTTCATAGTTTTGATTGGCTGAAACTTATAAGTAACTGCCCTCTTTTGGCAGAGTCCATCTTTCTTACAGAAGACCAGTTTTACTTGTTTGTTGCCTGCCTGGTTCTTGTAAGGCTTTTGAGTTGTCTGCTGTGTACTGTTATTTTGTGAAATCCCTTTTAAAAAGGGGGAAAAAATCCTCTTTTAAAAAGAGGATTTGGGGTCTTTGAAAGATCATTCTGCTAGAATTGGGGAAGATGAATTGGAGGAGTATGAGAGGCATCTGGTTAAAATACTAAGCAGGCGGGATGTCCTTTTCTTCTTCTGTCCTTTTCTTCCATAGTACTTTGTACCTTTCTCAGAGCACTTACTGTGTATAGCTTTCTCTTATCTGTGTTACTTATTTCTTCAACTGAATTGTAAACACCCCATACATAACATGGGCATCCCAGGTGGCACTAGCGGTAAAGAACCTGCCTGCCAATGCAGGGGACACTAGTTCGATGCCTGGGTGTGGAAGATCCCTTGGAAGAGGTCATGGCAACCCACTCCAGTATTCTTGCCTGGAGAATCCCATGGTCAGAGGAGCTGGGCAGGCTACAGTACATAAGGTCACAAAGATTCAGACATGACTGAAGTGACTTATCACACATGCACACATAGCATATGCTGAATGAATGCTTGTTTAATTTAATTGTGTTTATTTTTAAAATCACCATGTTTGTTTTTCTCAAAGGTGAGTTTTCTTGGCAGTTTTAGAGTATCTCTCAATGGAAAAAATCTTTTGCATGTTTTAAGTATTGCAATTTACCCTAAGAATGAGTAAATGCCAAATACTTTTAGAGCATGTGTTACATGTGAAAAACAGATCACATCAGTTCTGTATAATAAGACGGTGGACTTTTTAATTCGTTGTCCTGGTTGCCAAACATCAGGACGAAACACTGGGAAGCCTGTCTCTTGGTTTGTCCTGTAATTTTATTAAGTCATTTTGAAGGTTATTCCAAGATGTTTTTGTTACTATGTTTTGTACTGATAGCTAGAAGTAGTAACATAAAAACAAAGATCATGGCTGCTGCTGCTCCTGCTAAGTCACTTCAGTCGTGTCTGAATCTGTGCGACCCCATAGACGGTGGCCCACCAGGCTCCCCGTCCCTGGGATTCTCCAGGCAAGAACACTGGAGTGGGTTGCCATTTCCTTCTCCAGTGCATGAAAGATCATGGCATCTGGTCCCATCACTTCATGGCAAATAGATAGGGAAACTGGGAACAGTGACAGACTTTATTTTCTTGGGCTCTAAAATCACTGCAGATGGAGACTGCAGCCATGAAATTAAAAGGCACTTGCTCCTTGGAAGAAAAGCTATGTCCAACCTAGACAGCATGTTAAAAAAGCAGAGCCATCACTTTGCTGACAAAGGTCCGTCTAGTCAAAGCTACGGTTTTTCCAGTAGTCATGTATGGATGTGAGAGTTGGACCATAAAGAAAGCTGAGCACTGAAAAATTGATGCTTTTGAACTGTGGTGTTGGAGAAGACTCTTGAGAGTCCCTTGGACTGCAAGGAGATCCAACCAGTCCATTCTAAAGGAGATCAGTCCTGGGTATTCATGGAAGGACTGATGCTGAAGCTGAAACTCAAGTACTTCGGCCACCTGATGCGTGCTGGGAAAGATCGAAGGCAGGAGGAGAAGGGGATGACAGAGGATGAGATGGTTGAATGGCATCACTGACGTGATGGACATGAGTTTAAGCAAGCTCTGGGGGATGGTGATTGACAGGGAAGCCTGGCATGCTACAGTCCATGGGGTTGCAAAGAGACATGACTGAGCAACTGAACTGAACTGATAGTTATTTTCTAAAATTTCTAATGCTTTTTACTGTTAAAATGTAGATGCTAAAAACCACCCAAGAAATGTGTAGCTTAGTGAATTATTCTAAGGCCAACCCTCATGTAACCATCCTTCAAGTTAAGGAATAGAATTTTGCCAGCCACTTTAGATGCCCTTTTACATGCCTATTCCAAAGCATAGCTCCTTTTCTTCAAAATGTAACCAGTATTCTAGCTTTTCTGAGAATCACTTAAGTTTCCCAACTATGTATTCTTATACAGTATGGGTAGCCTGTTTCCTCTTTATTTCTTTCTGATTAGCTTTTCTTCCTTTTCATCCTCTGTTTCTCTTAAGGCTTTGTATGTTTATTTTTTCTCTTCTTTACTTAGGTCTTCATTTCTGAAAGTTTTTTCCCCTCTTTCAGATTATTTCTTGAGCTCTGTTTCATTTCTGAGCTTTTCTAATTCTGATATATGGTTTTTTTTTTCATGTCTTAAGTAATTTTTAAGCTCATTTTTGTGTTTGTACTGTAGCAAGAACATTTAACATGAGATCTAGCCTCTTAAAATTTTAAGTGTACAATACAGTATTGTTAGCTATAGAAGCTCTGTTGTACAGCACATCTCTAGTATTGAACATACTCATTTTGTGTGATGGAAACTTTTACCCATGGTCCCTGTTTCCCGTCTGCTTCCAAATTTAACTGTTTTTCTCTTTCTCTTATTGTAACTTTGTGTGATATTCTTCCTCAATGCCTTTCATCATTTCTTTACGTGAAACTAGTTTTCTTGAACTTCTAGGAGGAGGCTTGGTTCTGATAACTCTTTTAACTTCACATTCCTGTTTTTTTTGTTGTTGTTCATTATTTTAAAAATGGTGAATGGCTTTCTGAGATTTCCCAGCTCTGTTCTACTCTGGTTTTCTGTCTGGACTCTCTTTTATCTCTTTTTTCTCTATCCTGCTTAATTTTTTTTTTTTTGCCATTCCTAGTACTTCCTCTTAAGCTTAGAGTTTGTCTTAGAAGAGAGCCCCAAATGTCAAGTTTTGAATGCTCAAAGGGACTGGATTGTTCCATGCTTATAGGAACTGTAGCTTTACTGTAGTCTCCTTGCATTTAGTTTCAGCTTTTGTTCAGTACAAACCGCCTGTCAGTAGTTTCCAGGTCGTTTTGTTCTCAAGTCCCTCCTTGCTTCCCTCTGTCTTCTCCCAGACCCTGACAGAAAGTAAGACTGTGGACTGTTGGTGATTTGTTTAAGCCCTTTGTATTTTGGGGTTGGTGGGGAGACTTTGTTAAACATAGTTTTGTAGATATCCGTATTATCCGTGGGTTTGGGGTTTGCTCTCTAGTTGCTCACTCTGTTTTTATGTGAAGATTTTCAAGGAATCAAAATTTATTACCACCAAAGTTACTATCTTCTCAAAATCCTTTTCCTAATTTAATTTGGGGAGTACGCATGTCTTTTTCCCCTCAAATCTTAACAAAAAACTTTCATTTCTTCTGAAATTATTGCCACTTGATACTGTCCACTGATTGTAGGTACATGTTACAAAACTCTGAACCTATTGTTTTGCTGTGATTATTTATTTGTAATAAGAGAACCTTTAAGAATCTATTAAAGATCCTTTGGGAAATTGTGAAAGGGTCATGGGCTTGCCTTTCTGTTGCGTGTATACAAGTGTTCGTGCTTTGACTTGTAATGCTTTAGCTTTTTCCAGTATTTAAAAGCTAACCTACATTTAGGTTACCATACAGTGATACACCTAGAACCGTTCTTAAATTATGGAGCAAAAATGGGTTAAATACTAAGAATCAGATGCATGTAAGTAAATAATTGCAGTATGAGACATACACTTCTAGACGTAGATTCTAGTGCTGTGGAAACAGTGAGAACTTTCCCCAAGGAATGGGATATAGTGAGGTGGGCTTCATAGTCATAGTGGGGCTTTATTAATGCTGTGTCAGTACCTTTAATAACTCATCTTCCCTATTTTGTCAGACTTTCCCTTTGGTAGTTCTTTATACAAATGGATTAACAGTAGGCTTCCTTTAATTGCAACTTCAAAATAGCATATTGTTCACATGGAATTAAAATCATTGATGTCTTAAAGTTTTCTTTTGTGATAAAATTTCTAAAGTAGAGAAGTGAAATTTAGGAAGTGAAAAGATCACAGAGCATAGTGGAACATAGTATCTAATGTAATATTATTATTGCAGTATAATTTAAATATAATTTTACCTTTGTGTTTCTTGTCTAGTTGGCAGCAAGTTAGAACCAAGTTGTACTTGCTTGAAGTATTCTTCTTAGGTGTGTTGAGCCCATTATTTCCTAGTCTCTTCTGGGTTTTATTAGTTTTTTATTTACTTTATAATATAGAACTTTAGTGTTTATAAAGGGATTTCATGTTGATTATTTCTTTTGCGCTGTTGACACAAATAACCACTGTAAAAAGAGGACATATAAACACATTTAGAACATTGTTAAGAGAGACTGAAAATCCCTAAGAGAAGTTCAGGTGGGAATTACATGGAGGAATTGTCATTAAATGAGGCCATAAATATTAGGGTTTTGATTGAATAGTGGTAGGGAGGGTAAACAATCCAGATGTTGCAGGAGAAAGCAGATATTCTGTTTAATAACATGTATCTTTAATAATTTAGCATAAATATATCTGACGTCAGTTAAGTGTTCATATAAGGTTAGTTTAGTCCTGTTTTAAAGAGGACTTAATTTTATGGTAACTTACTTTTGTGGCGGTGTTTGTTTTTATTTGCCTGTTTATTTTTACCTGTGCTGGGTCTTCGATGCTACATGGACTTTTCTTCAGTTGTGGCGAACAGGGGCTGCTCTCTAGTGGTGTGCGGCTCCTTATTGTGGTGGCTTCTCCTGTTGTGGAGCGCACGCTCTGGGGAGCCCGAGCTGCAGCAGTTGCTGCATGTGGGCTCAGTGGTGGAGGCTCCCAGCACTCGAGGACCGGCTAAGGTAGTTATGGTACACGAGCTTAGTGGTGTGTGTGGGATCTTCCTGGATCAGGGATTGAACCTGTGTCTCCTGCACAGGTAGGCGAATTCTTTACCACTGAACCGCCAGGGGAGCCCCTGTATTGTTTTTAGAATTACATAAAAAATCACTATATTAAATCAGCCATATACAGTCTTAAGTTCTAATTTTGCTTTCCAAATTTGTTATGGGGGCATTAGTAATGCAAGATATCACTGTTTGCCTTTATTAAATTTATTTTGATCATGAATGTGCTTTTAAAAGATGCTTATTTTCAGTGGAACAATTTAATTTACTGTATACTTACTGCATGGCTGACTAATTATGGCTTATATTCAAAGCACTGAAAGCCATATTACCCATAAATAAATTTTGGTGACAAAGAATACCACCTGTTTCTATTCTCATGCCAACCAAATTTATCTTTTTACTTTAGGACATTTGATCTGTTGATTTTTCAGGTTTCTGAAACTTTGTTCCTTTCAAAATAGCTTTTCAAGTACAGTTACAGCACTATCGAAAAACTGAAGTGCTGGTTGGCTTCCTGGTTACAATATGGTGATATTACTTCTCATTCTACATGGTAGAGGTATTTTCCTTCCATGTGTGTTTTGTTTACTTTTCTGTACTGTTTTTTTCAGCTTCTAATGCACTTTTCTTCAGACATTACATTGATCCGTCATCCCAAAGGTTGAGAAGATGGGTCTTCTTAAGCTAGATTTACACCAAAAGCTACTAGTGCTTTTTTTTCTATCATGTTTCATAACATGTAAGATAAACTCGTGCTGTGTTTTAGATACTAATAAAAGTTACAAATTATTTTGTCATTACCTTGCCTGATTGTTTTCAACCCCATGAACTGGGACTCACAGTCCCACCAGGCTTCAATTGTCCATGGAATTCTCCAGGCAAGAATTCTGGAGCGGGTAGCCTTCCCTTCTCCAGGGGATTTTCCCAACTGAGGGATCAAACCCGGGCCTCCTGCATCGCAGGCAGATTCTTTACTGTCTGAGCCACCAGGGAAGCCTTTAAAAGCATTTATTCAGTTCAGTTGCTCAGTCACGTCCGACTTTGCGACCCCATGAATCACAGCATGCCAGGCCTCCCTGTCCGTCACCAATTCCTGGAGTTCACTCAGACTCAGGTCCATCGAGTCCATAATGCCATCCAGCCATCTCATCCTCTGTCGTCCCTTTCTCCTCCTGCCCCCAATCCTCCCCAGCATCAGAGTCTTTTCCAATGAGTCAACTCTTCGCATGAGGTGGCCAAAGTATTCAGCTTTAGCATCAGTCCTTCCACAGAACACCCAGGACTGATCTTTAGAGTGGACTGGTTGGATCTCCTTGCATCCAAGGGTTAGAAATACCTATTTTTCTCAACAGAGAAAATTTTCACTCAACTTAGATCTATTGTGGACTATTTTTTGAAACCAGTGTCTCTCTGTGAAAAGCGGGTTATGTGCTAGGGTTCATTAAGAAAAAGGGTAGTTTGGTCTTTATACAGAGAATATCAGGTTTCTTTACTGGTTTAGAAAAGGCAGAGGAACCAGAGATCAAATTGCCAACATCCGCTGGATCATGGAAAAAGCAAGAGAGTTCCAGAAAAACATCTATTTCTGCTTTATTGACTATGCCAAAGCCTTTGACTGTGTGGATCACAACAAACTGTGGAAAATTCTGAAAGAGATGGGAATACCAGACCACCTGACCTGCCTCTTGAGAAATCTGTATGCAGGTCAGGAAGCAACAGTTAGAACTGGACATGGAACAACAGACTGGTTCCAAATAGGAAAAGGAGTACGTTAAGGCTGTATATTGTCACCCTGCTTATTTAACTTCTATGCAGAGTACATCATGAGAAATGCTGGACTGGAAGAAACACAAGCTGGAATCAAGATTGCCAGGAGAAATACCAATAACCTCAGATATGCAGATGACACCACCCTTATGGCAGAAAGTGAAGAGGAACTAAAAAGCCTCTTGATGAAAGTGAAAGAGGAGAGTGAAAAAGTTGGCTTAAAGCTCAACATTCAGAAAATGAAGATCATGGCATCTGGTCCCATCACTTCATGGGAAATAGATGGGGAAACAGTGGAAACAGTGTCAGACTTTATTTTTCTGGGCTCCAAAATCACTGCAGATGGTGACTGCAGCCATGAAATTAAAAGACGCTCACCCCGTGGAAGAAAAGTTATGACCAACCTAGACAGCATATTCAAAAGTCGAGACATTGCTTTGCCGACTAAGGCCCGTCTAGTAAGGCTATGGTTTTTCCTGTGGTCATGTATGGATGTGAGAGTTGGACTGTGAAGAAAGCTGAGTGCTGAAGAATTGGTGCTTTTGAACTGTGGTGTTGGAGAAGACTCTTGAGAGTCCCTTGGACTGCAAGGAGATCCAACCAGTCCATTCTGAAGGAGATCAACCCTGGGATTTCTTTGGAAGGAATGATGATAAAGCTGAAACTCCGTGTGAAGAGTTGACTCACTGGAGAAGACTCTGATGCTGGAAGGGATTGAGGGCAGGAGGAGAAGGGGACGACCGAGGATGAGATGGCTGGATGGCATCGTGGACTCGATGGACGTGAGTCTGAGTGAACTCGGGGGATGGTGATGGACAAGGAGGCCTGGCGTGCCTGTGATTCATGGGGTCGCAAAGAGTTGGACACGACTGAGCGACTAAACTGAACTGAACTTACTGGTTAGAAGCTAACACCTTTCTTTTTTTTTTTTTAACTTATAAAGCTATTGCTTCATTTTAACTTCTCCAAGAAAGAAATGAACAACTGAGACCCTTTTTTTAATTTAATTTTTTAAAGACAAGTTCCGCAACAGTGTGTATGGAAACTCTATACTGTGTACAAAGAGCACAAAATTTTTCAGATAGAAGTGGCATTTGAACCATGGTTTACACAATGTATCTGGGCAAATTGATTTAGGAGATAAGTGAATTCGGTGGAAGATTACCACACCAGTTCCCCCTCCCCTCCCTGATTTTAATGTTTTCTGCCATTTAGCATGAGTTGGTCAAAGGTTTTTCCCTCATTCAATTTTCTTTTTTTTTTTTTAACCCCTATTTGAAAAACAGTTTCCCTATGAGACAAATCTTTGACCCTTTTGTATTCTGTGTCCTCCCCTCCCTTTCCCTTTCTTGACTGGCAAATGCAGCTGCACACATTTTTTGTTTAGAGACAATGGATCACATGCTGTGTCACCTAAATCTGTGACCAAGAGGCAGTTTTATCCCTCAGAGACCGAAATGCTTCAGTTGTCCTGGATATGTGACATCACGTAGCATTATAACCAAACATGTGTCTTTTTGCAGCCGTACTTTTGGGATTTGAACCTACCCTCTACTCTCAATATTGGATTTTACAGGATCAGTTCAGTTCAGTCGCTCAGTCGTGTCCGACTCTTTGAGACCCGCACGCCTGGACTCCCTGTCCATGTTTATAAAGAGAACCTTAAAACAAAGAATGTATTGTAGGAAAAGGTTGTGAGTTCCTTCAATATGGCTTATTTTTTTCTTACTTGAGAGTTACCAAAGTTATCAGATAATGTGAGCTAGTAGAATATTAAAGTTTCTAGCGTTGTATTTGTTACACAATGCCTTGCAAATAGTATTGCTCAATAAGTGTTACAGTGTTATTACTACCAGTGTGGTATATTAGCAAGAAAATTGTTTTCGTGATTTAAAAATGATGAACTTGAGATTTTGGAAATAGTATCTGTAAACTGCTAAAATATTTAATGGTGAGCTTGTTGTAAGCTTATTGTATTGCTGAGTCAATCTAGTAAATGTAGTACTGTGACTTCAGTCTTGAGTAGTGGTACATTTTATAATTAATTAATAAAAATGGTTTATTCCTAAGGAGATGAAGATGAGGAAAGGAGGGGGAAATTGAGTGGAAATTCCTTTTATTATATAGCATATCTTAATCAGAGACCAAGCTTAAATCACAGTAAAGAACTGAAGTAACTGCCAGGCAATTCTGATAAAATTCATAAACTTCTTGGATCTCTGTGTTAGATATTTTCCGTGGAAAGCATTGTTTAGTCATCTGAGCTAAGTGAATGACAGCTTGTTTCCCCTTGCTCAGGTTGCCGTAGCCTGTCAGATGATGTTTTATATTGGTTACTTTAAGGTGATTGGATGGAAAAACCACAAGTCTGAGAAGGGGCCTACTCTCTGGTTGCTCTTTTGACACTTCTAAGATTGTTTAATTTACTGATAACAATAAGTTCTTGGTGAGAGGTAAAATGACAAGTCAATAGACATGTTTCCAAATGTCTTAAGAGCATGTAAAAAGACATAATTAGATATTGTATGTGTACAAAATTAAATATAACCAAATATCATACTCATTTGTCACAAGTTTTAGGAATTTAGATGTTTAAAGTATTTATAGTGAGACTGATTTTAAATAGGAAGCTAGACTAGTAGGGTGAAAATGGTGAGAAACAACTTTATTTGTAGTTCAGATGCCGCCATATAGCTTGAGATTATCCGTCCCTTGCTTTAAGCATGGGACTGACTGGAAGCCTTCTTCAGGGCCTCTCGGTATGATTGCTCAAGAGAGTTTCAACTTCTTTCTAGTTCTAGTAGAACATAACAGATGGCATGGTTCCTTTTCACTCCAGTGTAGTAAAAGTTTTTTAGAAACAGCAAAATGGTTTTTCTCATTTACCTTTTCTGTATAATGAGGAAAGAAATATTCAATGATGTTCAGGGGTGTAAGAAAAAAATAAATTGTGATAAGTTTGCTTCCTAGTGGTTCAGATGGTAAAGAATCTGCCTGCAATGCAGGAGACCCAGGTTCAATGCCTGGGTCAGGAAGAGCCCCTGGAGAAGGGAATGACTACCTACTTCAATAATCTTGTCTGGAGAATTCCATGGACAGAGGAGCCTGGCATAGTACATAGGGGTCACAAAGAGTCAGACATGGCTGAGCAATTAACACGAATAAACACACATCAAAAATTAGCTATTTTTTGATGTCTTTTTTCAATGCTACTCTTCATTTCCTAAAAACAATTATTATATGATATAATGAATTAAATATAAATTTAAAATTAAAAAATTTTCTCACAAACAACTTACAGATACAGGGTTCTAAGAACTATGATACAGGGAAGATAAAAACAGTTAAAATTGAAAAATGTAACATGAAACTCTAGAGTAATTTGAAAAGGACTTTTAAAAAGTATTAAACACATTTATAGAACTGAATTAATTGCAATTAATTCCTTACTTGCCATGGATTTATTTTACTAAGGTATACATGAAAAAGCTTTTATGTTCATGGGAATTGCTGGACTGAGGGCCTGATTTGGGGGGTTGTTTAATTTTATATACATGAGTCCATATTTTTAAGGTACTATAGATATTATCCAGAAACTTACAATATAGTAATATCTTGAAAGAAATTATTTTGTATATTTTAACTTGGTGAGAATTCTGTAGATTCAGGATAGTAGATTCTGAACTAGTTGGATGTAAATAAAACTATGTATGTAGATGGGGCTTCCCTGGTGGCTCAGTAATAATGAATCCACCTGCCAATGCCGAAGACACAGGTTTGATCCCTGGGTCAGGAAGATACCTGAAGGAAATGGCAATCCACTCCAGTATTCTTGCCTGGGAAATCCCATGAACAGAGGAGCCTGATGGGCTATGGTCCATGGAACTACAGGTGTCGGACATGACTTACCAACTAAACAACAACAAGTATGTATTTATATTCTTGTCCTGTTTTGATTATAGCATTATATTGCCACTGCATCTTTTTATTATTGAGAATGTCATTACTAGTGAAAGCTTAGCATACTTTATTTCATAGGTAGTGTAGTTGGTTTGTTTTTTGTATATATATAAATTCTTTTATTATGTATTAGAATGTTAGCATTAGGCAGAGCTGTTAATAAAGGAACTTAAACTCTTCAGGGGCTATTAATAGCAATCAACTTTAAAAAGTTCTGAAAGTTTCTATATGGTTTAATTCTTTTAGATTATTAAACTAGAAAGGTCTGAAGAAAGATTCTGTCATGTGGCATGACTGGTAAAAGATTGACATAACATAAAGTTCATGGAAACAGTAAAAGGAAGTGAAAGTCACATCATAAAGAAAATGATGAAACTGTTATTGCAGCACTCTTCCGAGAAGTCCTAATTTGTGCCATACCAGCGGATGTCCTTAGTTTAAAAGGAGACCCGTCCTTAATGTTAGAACTTTTTTAAAATTTATAAACTTTAAAACATAAAATATTGTTATGGATCTTATACTCTATTTTTTTAATTTGAGAGATACTATCTATCTATCTATCTATCTATCTATCTATATATATATATACTGCTTCAGAAAGAAACCTAATAATAGTTTAAAAATTAATAATAGTAATAATAATTACCAGCTAGTATTCATTGTGTCCTTACTCTCTACCTCTGTTCTAAGTCCTTTATATTCTCATTTAGTTTGTACTGACAATCCTGTGTAGGTACTGTTGGAATTCTGCATTGATAGGCCTTCTAGTCTGTTGAGTAGCAGAGCTGGAATTTGAACCCAGGAGTATCTCTTCACGACTCATGCTTCCTCTTAAACCCTCTGCTTCACTGCCACCAGATTCTAATATTAATAATAGTGATTTCTATTTTATGACTTTATAATATGAAATTGTCTTATCTTTCACAATTGTAACTTCAAATGTACTGCCTCCTCACGTTTCTATTCAGTGTTTTCTAGTATTACATACATTTATTCCTTTCTCAAGGAAGAAGCCTTTCATTGTATAGTTGTACACTGTTTTACCATATAGCTAGCAACTATGACAACAGAGCCTTAAGTGTAGTAGGAATAAAAGGTTTCTTCTTGAAGGACCAGGAGAGAGCATTCTGAATAGTATAACTTTTATACTTCTCTTTCTCTCTTTTATCATATTACTTTATGTAAAGACATTATACTCATAATCCAGTATAGCTAATATGCTATCTTTGGAATATATTTAAAATTCCTATATGCATTTAGATATTTCTGGCATTTTAGAGTTCATATTATAGTACATTTCCTGCTTAACAGGAGATTATTTATTCTGTATCCTCAACTGTTAAATTATAAGTAGACAAAAAGGGTCTCCTAAGTAGTTGGGAAAAAACTTTCAAAGTTTATGCACTAAATTCATGTACCCTAAGGTGGACTCTTTGCACTTATCAAATCTGTATGAAATTCTAATGAAACTTAGCTGGCTTTCCAGTCTATAGCAGATAATGTTTCTATAATTGTATTTCCATGTTTTTAATAGAATGCTCCGAAAGCCAAATTTTCTTTTAACCCATTGAGTAGTAAAACATAATCTGAACTGTTAGAAGACTATTGATGACCTTTATTTACTCCCTTCTTAGTGTGGATATACATTTTTCTGCAGAAATATTAACATCTTTCTTATGGGGTCCTGTCTCAGACCTCAATGACACGTCATATAACATAGCACATAAACATCGTAGTCCCTTTTTAAAATCCAAAATACTCTATAAATTCTGAAATATATCTGCCCTCAAGGATTTTAGATAAGGGATCATATACCTGTATAATTAGGTACAGTGACTACAGTACAACTGAAAACTAGGATATAGAACTAAGATTAATCCAGTAACTCAAGTGTAGCAAATGTGAGACCTTTCAGTGAAGCAGTGTTTGTAACTGGAATGATACATGGATCTCTTTTAAAGAAAATAATTATAGATCCCATTTTTAGAATCACTGACTTTAGTATCTGAAGTAAGTTTATTTTTGATTGTTTTCCTTTATATTGCTTCTAAAATGAAAGCACAAAATCAAAATTTTTAAAACTTGTGTCCCCCAGAGTTTATCTATGGCAGATACTAATTCAGAAATACTGAGAAAGTGGCAAACAGTCCGATATACTTGAACAATCCCTGTGAGTATTATTCTTTGCCAAATCTTTGTTTACAGTAGCCTGAATCATGTATGTATTGAGTTGCTTCAGTTGTGTCCGACTTTTTGTGACCCTATGGACTATAGTCCACCAGGCTCCTTTGTCCATGGGATTCTCCAGGTGAAAATACTGGAGTGGGTCGTCATGCCCTCCTCCAGGGGGTCTCCCAACCCAGGGATCGAACCCATTCTGCGGCTCCTGCGTTGCAGGCAGATTCTTTACCACTGAGCCTGGGAGAAGCCCTTCATATATGCAACTAGGAGATATATGAACATAAGTGGAGTTGGGAAGGCTAATGATTTTTCTTGCAAGCCACCAAGCATTTCTGAACACTTTGAGTATTTTTGCTATGTGCCAGACAGCCTGGCATTTGGATGAAGAGGTGAGAGGAAAGTGGAGCGGGGTTGGGATGGAGAGAGTGGGCTTCAGAAAACTCAGGTGTTGTCCTGGATGCACTGCCTCACAGGAAATGGTTTTGGCAAAATCACTGGCTCTGAGGCTATTTCTTCCACAGTAAAATGAAAGGGTTGGAGTGTATCTCTCGGCCCCTGTTCGCTTTGGTGTTCTGTGACCTGGTGCCATGGAAACAATACAAACATTGAAGTGGGGCTTAAACTTCACCTTCCACTTGGAACCACATTTTCCCTTTGACTCCTAAGGCTTCTAGATCTGCCTCAACTATGAGAGTCATTAGAGGAAAGGACACAAAGGTAGACTGAGTCAAGACATGCCAGTGGGGCCCCAGCGCAGATCAGGGGCCCCCAGTGTGAATCGTAGTGAAGGGGTTAAAATCTTCTTCCTGTATTTAAAAAGTATGATTTTTAAAGGGGATGAGAAGAAGCACCCTCTTGAACAAAAAATGTACACATGACTTTTAATTACTATCTTTCACCTCCAGGGAACTGTCTTCTACTTACTACCAGCTGGCAATCACTGTCATTACAAGCAACTCTTAGTGATAGTCAAAGTTCTCAAATGTAGGGAAGCAGAAGAAACTTAAGAACCAGTGCCCTGAAATACAGGATAATATACTTCAGAGATAATTGCCATCAGAAACTAATGTAAACTAATGTAAACAGCAACATGGCGAACTAAGTACCTGGACCAGCCTTTCTGCTGAAAACAACCTAAAGTGCTGGATCAAATACATCAGTACTCAGGCCCAAAACTAAAGACTTTAAACCAAACATTAATTGGAAACCCCGTGAGGTAAGCTGAGTACTGAAGCTGGCTATTGCCTTGAAGATATTTACCAAATCAAGTGAGCTTCTATTTTCATGGCCTTGTAGGGGCCCAGGGATCATGAATCAAAACCCAGAGCCAGCCAAAGTAAAAACATTTAGGTCGTCCCCGACAATGGCACTTTACCAAACAGAAAATAGGTATAAGAGTGATCTAGAAATTCTTTCCCAACAAAGAAAGTTATCTTTCTAGAATATTGCTGTGAACAGGAAAAATAAGTCTCTATTGAAAATTTGTTACCACACACCAACCCTGACACTTGTTTGCAGCCTGAATTCACGTTAGACCGCAAGCTAAGGATTTTAACTGATCCTGGATTGTTGCTACTCCCAGGGGCCTGACAGAAGTAGCACAAATCATAATCGTGAAATAATTCCTGTATTGGTAAAGTTTTAATGAAAAAATGAGATGCTTAAAATAAAAGTTTACAAACCATCTAAGGAAATGGGGCACAATATAAGAGAATCTGTAGAATCAGACCTACAGTTAGATCATGTCTTGGGGTTATCAAATGTAAAAGATAAAAGAATATAATATGTTCAGTGAGGAAAAGAGCAAACATTTTGTAAAAGAATCAGAAGTTCTAGAAATGGAAATATATAGTAACTGAAATTAGAATGCAAGGGATAGATAAAAGCAAATAGACCCCATTGAAGAAAAAAATGATATAACGAAAGATAAACCTGAAGAAATACAGAGAGACAAGAAAATGAAAATTATAAAAGAGGTTAGTAAAGGGGAAATATTTAAGAGAAAACATGGAGCACCTTGAAAGGATTATCAGTTTTCAATAGCAATAATGGAAATAGAGACCGTGAAAATAATAAACTCAGTGAAAATAAATCTAGAAACTGACCTACTCTGAAACTGAAGTGAAAGTGTTAAGTCCCTCAGTTATTTCCAACTCTTTGCGACCCCATGGATTGTAGCCTGCCAGGCTCCTCTGTTCATGGATTCTCCAGGCAAGAATACTGGAGTGGGTTGCCATTGAACTACTCTAATTCAACCCAGAATTCTATAGCTAGCAAAAAAAAAATAACTTTTGAGAACAAGGGCAAAGTAAAGACATGCTCAGAGAAATTTGAAAGTTCACTAGCAGACCACTTTTTTTTGTAGATTGAAGTATGATTGATCCAGTGTTAATTTCTGCTTTTTAGCAAAGTGATTCAGGTGTACATATATGTATATACTTTTTCATATTCTTTTCTATTATGGTTTATCACAGGATATTGAATGAATAGAAATACATAACTTCCAAACTAGTAGATGATGAAAAGGTGGAACCAGAGAAAAATAATCCCAAAGAAGGCAAGCGGGATAAGAGAGAAGGAAACAGAATGCAGTAACAAATAAGGTGATACAAGGAAATCCCAGTATATCAGTACCTTATATTTCAAAATGTCTAGCTATATGGGAGTTAGTACAGACACAAAGAAACAGTGAAGAAGGGAATGGCAACCCACTCCAGTGTTCTTGCCTGGAGAGTCCCATGGACAGAGGAGCCTGGTGGGCTACAGTCCTTGGGGTTGCAAAGAGTCGGACATGACTTAGTGGCTAAACAACAAAGAAACAAAAGGAAAACATGTTGTAGGTAAAATGATGGGAAAAGATATAACAGGCAAATATTGCTGCTGCTAAGTCGCTTCGGTCATGTCCGACTCTGTGCGACCCCATAGACGGCAGCCCACTAGGCGCCCCCGTCCCTGGGATTCTCCAGGCAAGAACACTGGAGTGGGTTGCCATTTCCTTCTCCAGTGCATGAAAGTGAAAAGTGAAAGTGAAGTCACTCAGTCGTGTCCGACTCTTAGCTACCCCGTGGACTGCAGCCCACCAGGCTCCTCCATCCATGGGATTTTCCAGGCAAGCGTACTGGAGTGGGGTGCCATTGCCTTCTCCAGGCAAATATTAATGGAATGAAAACTGGGATATCATTTGAAATAGACTTTTAAGGCAAGTAGAATTACTAGAGATAAAAGAGTTGATACACAATCGTATATGTTTCACTTCTCCGTGAATATATAGAAGTTTTAAATTTATGTGCAACTAATAATCAAAACCACAAATAAAACATACTAATAGAACCACCAGGAAAAATTGACAAGTTTCACCAGTGTAGTCGGAGATTGTAATATATCTTCCTCATTAATTGGTAAAGAGAGCAGACCCCCCCCCCAAAAAAAAACAATCAGGAATATGGAACACTTAAACAATGTAGTTAACAAGTTTCATCCAATGGACATATATTGCATCCAATCGCTGTAGAAACATCAGCTGAATCATCATGAAAATCAACACCAACTGGACCATCAAGCAAGTTTCAACAAATTTCAGAGGATTGGTATGCTATAAATCATTAAAGTTAGAAATCACTAAGAAAAAAAATCCCATGGAAATTAGGATATATTCTTTTAAATAACTTACGTATGAAAAAGGAAATGTTAATGGAACTCTTGCTGCCCTTTGTCTAGAAAGTGTTAAGTCATTCCTCAATTTTGCGTGTGGCAAACACAGTCCTGAGAAATGGGCCACATAAATGTCTTTCATTCTTGGCATACCTGGTGAGAATGTTAGAGTGCTAAGAGCCAATGATGGATTGGTTCTCCCAACAGAAAGGACAAAATTTTTAGTAAGTGATGCTGGAACAATTGTGTATTCATATGTAAAAGATGAAATTGAATTTTAAAAAATACATCCATACATTTTGGGGGTGAATTGAAGACTTAAATGTGCAAGGTGAAAGCTATAATACATATAGAAGACCGTATGGGATAAAACTTCTATGAATTTTGTATACAGAAGAAATTCTTAAATGAGAAACAAACTATAATAACTATATAAAAAAAGGGTTAATTCACCCTATTAAAAGTTGAGAACTTTTTCAGTAATAGGCAACAAAAAGACAAACCATATAAATAGGGAAAGATATTTGCATTACATATAAAAATTAGTATCCAAACAATACAAATGTCTTCAGTAGACACTTAATAGAAAGGGGCACACACTTAATAGAAATGGCACACACACGAAAATTATATATATATTTATATATATATACATTTGCCTTCTAGGTTTCTTTTGTACTTGAAGAGATAGTCAACTCCATTAATAATATGGGCGATGCAAATTATACCACAGTTCAGTTCAGTCGCCGTGTCCAACTCTTTGCGACCCCATGAATCGCAGCACGCCAGGCCTCCCTGTCCATCACCAACTCCCGGAGTTCACTCAGACTCACATCCATCGAGTCTGTGATGCCATCCAGCCATCTCATCCTCTGTCGTCCCCTTCTCCTCCTGCCCCTAATCCCTCCCAGCATCAGAGTCTTTTCCAATGAGTCAACTCTTCGCATGAGGTGGCCAAAGTATTGGAGTTTCAGCTTTAGCATCTTTCCTTCCAAAGAAATCCCAGGGCTGATCTCCTTCAGAATGTTCAAGGAGATACAAATTCACAGTCATCAGGTTGGCAAAAATTTCTTTGATGGGTTCATGGAGCAAACAGTATACTTGTACATTCCTGGTAGTGATCTGTCATTAGCAGGTAAAGTTGAAGAAAAGAGTACTCTGACCCAGTAACCCTGCTGCTTCACATGTATTGTGCTTTTAGAATTTCAGAAAACTTGTTTACAGTTGTGTTCCAAGGGATATAAACGAGTATGTCCATAGCAGTACTACTTGTAATAGCCCCAAACATAAACATAAATAAATGTCTAAAGAGTGTAATAAATTGTGGTGTATTCATAAAGTAGAATGTAAGTCATCTATAAAAAAAACAAATGAATTACTGCTGCAGTAATGTTAATGAATTTGGTGGACGGGAAAACAAGCTTCAGTACAACTCAATTTTGTAAGATGTGAAAAACTTAGAGGGCTAAGTAGTATAATATTCAAGGATTCTAATTATAAAGGAAAAAATTTTCATTTGCTTTGTCTTTGATACAGTCAATTAAAATGTGAACAGATTAAAGCATAAAAATCTATGTGGTTTTTAAACAACACTGTATGTTTAGGAGGTTTCTTAGTTATTTTGGGCCAAAAAAAAGCTCTCAGTGTGATCTCGAATACCTTTAATTTAGCACCTTGTAAAACTGAAAATTCACTGCCTTGGTTTCCCTTATTTATTCTCTGTCAAGCATTTCCTCTCAGACAAGTATTATTAATAATACAAACCTAAGCAAAAGTGCTCTCCTCTAACATTTTGAGATGTGATCTAAGAATTTCAAGATGAAATCTTGTTTGAAGTTGAGTATTACTGTATCATTGAACATGATATGCAGACATGCAGTTCCCTGTTAGACCCCTTTAGAGATGCATGAGCTGCATAGTTGTGGAAAAAATGTGGTGCATTTTAATACTGAGCCCTGTTCTCAAGATACTGCCATGACCGTCACACAGTGGAACTCTAGGCAGAGGCTCAGATAATACTGGGATTATTTGAACTCTCCACTTTAAAAATTGTCCTTGTGAGAAAAAATTCTGTTCTTTCCTGAAGTGTAGATTTAGAGCCACAAATGTGTATTTTGCTAAATTGTCTTGTACATTTACTTCCTTTTTTTTTTTTTTGTAGCAGAGTCTTGGTTTTAGAAATCGGTTTATAGTGAATGTATTCATTATTTGAGTTATGTTAGTTCCACACCTAATAAATTAGGACGCATTTTTCTTTCTTTTTGGCTGTGCAGTGTCTTCATTGGTGCACGCAGGGTTTCTCTAGTTTTGGCAAGCAGGGACTACTCTCTAGTGTGATGTGCAGGCAGGCTTCTCATTGCAGAGGCTTCTCGTGTTGCTGGGCATGGGCTGTAGGGCATGCAGGCTTCAGGAGCTGCAGCACGTGGACTCAGTAGTTGGCAGCTCCAGGACTCGAGAGCACAGGCTCAGTAGTTTTGGCACACGGGCTTAAGTCGCTCCATGACATATGGGATCCTCCCAGACCAGGGATCAAACCCCTGTCTCCTGCACTGGCATGCAGACTTATAACCACTCTTTCCCTGGGCCACCAGGGAAGCCTAGGATGTATTTTTCAAATCCCACATTTTCTAGGCTTAACTACCTATTTTGAGTGACACTTATTATGTGTAACAATTATGTTTGGTTGATTGAAGTATTGTTCTTAAAAGATTACTTGAAGTATTACATCACTAGTCCAGATTTCCTTCTATTTCTGTACTTATTTTGCTTTATGAATCAAACTTCCATGCGTATTATTATCTGCTACTGAATATTTCCAGTTCATTTTAAGAAGTAGTTTCATAAAAACTTAAAGCTAAAAGTTTTCTTGATTTTGGTGTAGAATATATAGACCTTTTGTTACAGTATTACATATTATATATTTCTGAAAACACTGAAATTTTGCGTAGGTGGTATGGGTCACAGCCAAAACTTGCAAAGCTTTGTAACCAGAACACTAACAGAAGTAAATCTTAATAAGAATACTAGAATATTTTAAAAGATACATTAAATCTATTACAAGTAAAGAAATATTACAGATAACCTGAGGTTTAAAAAAAGACGAAAATAGCCTGATTGAAGGGTGTGCCAGGAAAGATTGAAGCTACAGGGTTAAGGAAGCAGTAAAATGCATAAAGATCTGGAGAGGAGATTTCATTAAGTATTTTCTAGAAAATGCCAAGAGGAGGAAAATGGGTTGAATGAGAATTGTGTACAGCGCTCTGTTAGCAGCAGCTTACTGCTTTCCACTATGCTAGCTTATTTCAGGTTTAGCTATTATTACTTAGCAGTGTAAAGACATAGGCTGAGAAAAATCATGTACAAACCTTTGTGACTTTCACGTTGTACTAAAATCTTCTGCCCTACATACCAGTGAGCTAATTTGTGTTACAGAAAAGCTTAGTAACAAAGTAAACTGTGCTAAGAATATGAGAGGTAGCTTCTGTTTTTGACAGAGGCCTTTGATCAGATTGTGATTTTGTTTTGTGTGAAATGGAAATACAACTAAAAATAATCTAACACAACCTTTTCTGCCTTGAGTATATTGTTTTCATTTTAAACTATAAAAGTAATAAACATCTTAAACACTGGAAAATATAACAAAGAAAAAAATTACCAAGTTATTATATAAACCACTGTTAACTTCTTGTATATTTCCTACTTTTTTTTTCCCCAAGTTTTTAGGAAGTTTTTTTGTTTACTTCACAATCTTCAATTTTTACTTCATAATTTTCGTTTTTAATGACTACTAAATATTAGATTAAATAGATGTGCTTTTGTTTACTTGGCTATTTCTCTTTAATAAAATATATAAACTTTATAGTTTTCTTCTTTTTCATAATTCCTGGATAAACATCTGTGTGTGTATGTAAAAGAAAAGGAGAGAATATTTTCTCTGATTTAGGATTATTTCACTGGAGTGACTCATAAGTGGAAGCATTGAATCAAAGAATATGACATTTTTAATGATTCTTGGTGCATATTGCCATCTTGTTTTTCAAAATGGCCCCAAGTCCTTGCCCAAAATTGTGTATTATAGATTTTTTAAACTGGTGATCGGGCTTCCCAGGTGGCTCAGCAGTAAAGAATCCACTTGCCAATGCAGGAGACACAGGTTTGATCCCTGGGTCTGGAAAAATGCTCTGGAGAAGGAAGTGGCAACCCCCCCGCCCCAGACTGCCCCCCCCCCGCCCCTGCCCCTGCAACTATTCTTGCCTGAAAATCCCATGGACAGAGGAGCCTGGTGGACTGCAGTCCACGAGTTCGCAAAAAGTGAGCAACTGAGCATTAGCATGAAACCATTGACATTAGGCAACCAAACTTGTATAATGTTACTAATTATTTGTGTTTATCAGACACTATGCTAAGTATATTATCATACTTACTGTCACATTTTTGTTTTGTATTTTTTAATAATCAGTGAAGTTGAATATTCTCTAATACATAAGTTTGTTCAGTTCAGTTCAGTCGCTCAGTCGTGTCCGACTCGTTGCGACCCCATGAATTGCAGCACGCCAGGCCTCCCTGTCTATCACCAACTCCCAGAGTTCACTCAGATTCACATCCATCGAGTCGGTGATGCCATCCAGCCATCTCATCCTCTGTCATCCCCTTTCCCTCTTGCCCCCAATCCCTTCCAGCATCAGAATCTTTCCCAATGAGTCAATTCTTCACATGAGGTGGCCAAAATCCTGGAGTTTCAGCTTTAGCATCATTCCTTCCAAAGAAATCCCAGGGCTGATCTCCTTCAGAATGGATTGCTTGGCTCCCCTTGCAGTCCAAGGGACTCTCAAGAGTCTTCTCCAAGACCACAGTTCGAAAGCATCAATTCTTCGGTGCTCAGCTTTCTTCACAGTCCAACTCTCACATCCATACATGACCACAGGAAAAACCATAGCCTTGACTAGACAGACCTTGGTCAGCAAAGTAATGTCTCTGCTTTTGAATGTGCTGTCTAGGTTGGTCATAACTCTTCTTCCAAGGAGTAAGCGTCTTTTAATTTCATGGCTGCAGTCACCATCTGCAGTGATTTTGGAGCCCGAAGAAATAAAGTCTGACACTGTTTCCACTGTTTCCCCATCTATTTCCCATGAAGTGATGGGACCAGATGCCATGATCTTCACTTTCTGAATGTTGAGCTTTAAGCCAACTTTTTTACTCTCCACTTTCACTTTCACTTTTAGTTCCTCTTCACTTTCTGCCATAAGGGTGGTATCATCTGCATATCTGAGGTTATTAATATTTCTCCCGGCAATCTTGATTCCAGCTTGTGCTTCTTCCAGGCCAGCGTTTCTCATGATGTACTCTGCATAGAAGTTAAATAAGCAGGGTGACAATATACAGCCTTGACGTACTCCTTTTCCTATTTGGAACCAGTTTGTTGTTCCATGTCCAGTTCTAACTGTTGCTTCCTGATCTGCATACAGGTTTCTCAAGAGGCAGGTCAGCTGTTCTGATATTCCCATCTCTTTCAGAATTTTCCACAGTTTGTTGTGATCCACATAGTCAAAGGCTTTGGTATAGTCAATAAAGCAGAAATAGATGTTTTTCTGGAACTCTCTTGCTTTTTCCATGATCCAGCAGATGTTGGCAATTTGATCTCTGGTTCCTCTGCCTTTTCTAAAACCAGCTTGAACATCTGAGAGTTCACGGTTCACGTGTTGCTGAAGCCTGGCTTGGAGAATTTTGAGCATTACTTTACTAGCATGTGAGATGAGTGCAATTGTGCGGTAGTTTGAGCATTCTTTGGCATTGCCTTTCTTTGGGATTAGATGAAAACTGACCTTTTCCAGTCCTATGGCCACTGCTGAGTTTTCCAAATTTACTGGCATATTGAGTGCAGCACTTTCACAGCATCATCTTTCAGGATTTGAAATAGCTCCACTGGAATTCCATCACCTCCACTAGCTTTGTTCATAGTGATGCTTTCTAAGGCCCACTTGACTTCATATTCCAGAATGTCTGGCTCTAGGTTAGTGATCACACCATCGTGATTATCTTGGTCGTGAAGATCTTTTTTGTACAGTTCTTCTGTGTATTCTTGTCACCTCTTCTTAATATCTTCTGCTTCTGTTAGGTCCATACCATTTCTGTCCTTTATCAAGCCCATCTTGCATGAAATGTTCCCTTGGTATCTCTAATTTTCTTGAAGAGATCTCTAGTCTTTCCCATTCTGTTGTTTTCCTCTATTTCTTTGCATTGATCGCTGAAGCAGGCTTTCTGATCTCTTCTTGCTATTCTTTGGAACTCTGCATTCAGATGCTTTTATCTTTCCTTTTCTCCTTTGTTTTTTTGCCTCTCTTCTTTTCACAGCTATTTTGTAAGGCCTCTCCAGACAGCCATTTTGCCTTTTTGCATTTCTTTTCCATGGGGATGGTCTTGATCCCTGTCTCCTGTACAGTGTCATGAACCTCATTCCATAGTTCATCAGGCACTCCATCTATCATATCTATCTATATGTTTGTTATTTATATACTTATCTGTAAGGAAAGGTCATTTGCCTATTTATTTTGGTGGACTTGGTATTCTAAAGTACTAATCAAGGATGGTTTAAAAACAGCTTTTTCTTTCCTTGAAAATACAGTGACAACTGATACAGAGTGACAACTGATCCTAACTAAGAGGATGTCAGTCTTTCAGCTTGATTTTTCAACTTTGCTTCGCTATATGTGGCGCTAGTGGTAAAGAACCAACCTGCCAATGCAGGAGACATAAGAAATGTAGGTTCAATCCCTGGGTGGGGAAGATCCCCTGGAGAAGGAAATGGCAACCCACTCCAGTATTCTTGCCTGGAGAATCCCATGGACAGAGGAGCCTGGAGGGCTGCCATCCTGGCTGGCAAAGAGTTGAACACAACAACTGAGGCAAAGTAAGCAAGCAAGCAATGCTTTATGTAATCTTGGGCACATTTGCTGCCATAGTATTGTCTTGCGTCTTAAAGTAATGGGATTTCATTCTAAGCTTGTGATTTAGAGGATGACATATTTGCAACCATTTGAATTAGTTTCTGATGAGACTGTCAACAGTATCTGTTTTAAGTAGTGTTGCTAAAAATGAATGTTCCTTAAGAAATTGAGTGTATTCAAATGGACAAAAAAGCTTGAATCTTGAACTCAGCCTAGTTTGTAATTTTGGCTTCACTTTTTATTAGCTTTAGAATGTTAGGCAGTTACTTACTTGGCTTCCATAACAGTGATTTTCAGCTTTCTGATTGTAACTAGTGGGGATATTTCCTAGCATTAATGATTTGTTTCAAAAATAAAGTAACTTTTAAAAGCAGGTAGCACAGCACTTGGTATTTGTTGCTTATAAGTTCATTTCAGTTTGGAATTATAAGTTGAGTGCTTCCTTATGCCCAGTGTTTTGTTATGATGTATTAGGAGTACAAAAGTAAAAGACTCTTATCATGGGATTCACAGTGGGGGGAAAAGGACCATATGTAGAACTAAGTGATAGTGTAAAAAATTTTATGCATTTTAATTGATAGTCATTTGAGATACAATATGTAGTATTTAGTACAATGGCTTACACCCCAAATATTAGCTGATAGATGCTACTGATAACTGGGTATTCTGAGACTACATCTAATAGCTACAAGAATCCAGATTGTTTTATATCCAGCATTGACCAGTTTTCATAATTAGAGAAACCTGCCAGCTATGTTTTCAATAAAATAAAATCCCAGGGTTGCTTCTCTTATTTCACTTACATAAGTATAAGAAGATGAATAGAATAATAGTATACGTAGAGGGTTTTTCACAGAATTTGGAAATGAGGTACCTTGATGAACCATTGAAAATGAATTAAATGGCACATTAGTTCTGCCACTTTCCCTTTTGGTCAGTTATTCTTCCATAGTAAGATTTTTGAATTGAAGTATGTTTCAGAAGTAAAAAAAAAAAAAAAAAATCATTGAGAGAATAGAAATATAAAAGGATAGCTTAGAAACAGCTTTTTTTCCTCCCCTTGAAAATGCAATGTGCAATGACAGTTCAAAGTTTACTAAGAATGCCAGCCTTACACCATCAGTATTTGATGAGATAGTATATAGAAGGAAGAGTTAAAAATACTGGAATTTACAATAATAAATCTGTAGTAAATATATTTTGCTAGTAATGAATTTAGTGATTAAGAAATGTTATCTTTTTAGTATGATATACTATAAAAATATTAGTTATTTCTTTATAGTATTATAATCATATCTGAGGAAAGAGTTTGTTTGGAATTACTGTTTGAGCTTATTTTAAATTTGATTATTATCTATTTTGAGCCTTATGTATGACTTAATTTCACTGTGATTATAGTGAAATTATAGATGAATAGATTCTAGAATTTTAGAATTCAAAGATATAATCTGTTCATTTTTAGTAATAGCACACATTACTTACTAGGCAGTTATGGGCTAGGGACTGTAATAAGTATTCAGAATACATTCAACTTTATTAATATCACCTGTACATATTGTGCTATAGCGGGGCATTTTATTTATAGCCATTTCAAATAACATGAAATAAGTTCTGTATTATAACCTTTAGCATTTGTTATACAAATATTATACTTAAATATTATATGGGATATTGATTGTAAAATTTCTCTGATTTGGGGATTTTTAAATTTGTGTTTCCTTTTTCCATGTGCTTATGAATCTTAAGTATAACATTGGTTGATAATTGTTTCTTTTGTTACAGAACTGTAAGAGTAAATGGGTCCAGTAATTGGAATGACTCCAGAAAAGAGAGCTGAAACTCCAGGAGCTGAAAAGGTTGCAGGATTGAGCCAGATTTACAAAATGGGAAGTTTGCCTGAAGCTGTTGATGCTGCCAGGCCAAAGGCCACTCTAGTGGACAATGAGTCAGCAGATGATGAACTCACAAACTTGAACTGGCTTCACGAAAGTACTAATCTCCTAACAAACTTCAGCTTTGGAAGCGAAGGTCTTCCAATTGTTAGTCCATTGTATGACATAGAAGGAGATGACGTGCCATCCTTTGGACCATCGTGCTATCAGAACCAAGAAAAAAAATCAGCAACTTCAAAGCCCCCATACTCCTTTAGTCTTCTCATTTATATGGCTATTGAACACTCTCCAAATAAGTGTTTGCCAGTCAAAGAAATTTATAGCTGGATTCTGAACCGCTTCCCGTATTTTGCAACTGCACCAACTGGCTGGAAGAATTCTGTTCGACATAATCTGTCCCTGAATAAATGTTTTCAGAAAGTGGAAAGAAGCCATGGCAAGGTCAGTGTTTATGAACGTTGCTATATTTAGGGAGGTGGGGGGAAATAGCATGGAGATCTTAAAATATGAGGAAGTCAAAGGAAGACAAAAAATAGTCAAGTCAGATTACTTCAGCTTGAACTTAATTTTGTCTACCATTTGCTTTCATCTCAGATGTTTTTGAATTTCTTCAGTATTGATGTAAATCTAGCAGAATTATGTTCAGTCTACTAAAGGTACAAATTAGGTATAAATTAGGAGTTTATTATTTCCTTTTTATTTCCTTTAACTTTTAAAAATTGAAGCATAGTTAATTTACAATGTTGTGTTAGTTTCAGGTGTACAAAAAAGTGGTTCGATTATTAATTAGTTTTTTTAATGTCCAAACTTTCTGTTCTTAGTTTCTATAATGTTCTTATTGCTGTATTTATATATTCTTATTTATTCAATATGACAGTGTCTGCCTTATAATTGGAATATGGATCATTTACATTAGTGTAATTGATATGGTTGGATTTAAATCTATCATTACATTATTTGTTTTCTATTTAAATACTTTAAGACATTAGTCTCTTGTCTTCTGGGTAGCATAGTTTTTGATGAGAAGTCTGTTGACATTCTTATCTTTGGTCTTCTGTTTGTAGTTTTTTTTCCTTACTGTCCTCAAGATTTTTATCTTTATCACTACTTTTTAGCAGTTTGACTATAATGTGCCTGAGTGTGTTTTTCTTTATTTTATCCTGCCTTGGTTTTTCTGACGTTCTTGGATCTGTGGTTTGTTGTCAGGCATTAAACTTAGAAATTTGTTTCCTCATTATCTCTTCAAATATTTCTTGTGATTCACCACCTACTTCTGGGCTCCAAGTGAAAATATGTTAGACCATTTGCTGTTGTCTCACCTCTTGATTGCTCTGTCCCTCTTCCTACTCTTTTTTTCTTTGTTTCAGTTGGGATAATTTCTGTTGATCTGTGTATAGTTTTATTCTTTCTTGTATCCATTCTGATGATCACCCTAATAAAATCATCTTCATTTTTTTTAAAGTATTTTCATTTTCCTTAAAAAAAAATAGTCTTCATCTTTCTGCTAAAAATTTCCCACTAGGTCTGTTAAACAAATTAATCATAGTCGCAGTGTCTGTATGATAATTTCAATATTTGGATCATCTCTGGGCCTGGTTTTGTTAATCGTTTTGTTTCCTGCTTTTGTGTGTCACATAATTTTGCAGTAAATATCAGACATTGCCTGTGAAAAAATGGTAGAAACTGAAGTAAAGAATATTTCTATCAAGAAATAGATATGTCTCTACTTCTATCATGTTGTTAGTATGGACAGGTATTGATCAATTTAGTTAACAGTTGAGTTGGGTGGGTTTTGTGGTTGTCATAGTCACCTTTGCTATACCATAGTCTTTACATTCCTGTGGAGAGACTGCTGATACTTTGTATTTAGTGTGAGGCCTGGAATGTCAGGTGATTTTTCTTAGCTTTTCTGCTCCACCTTTATCTGTCAGTTTGTGACACATTTAACTTAGAAGTGGGAGGGGAGTTAAATATTTCTCTCTCTACTCTTGCTCCTCCCTTAGCAATAGATTGTTCTTCCTTGTTACTTGGTGCAGGGTTCCTGATGTGAACAGGAGAGGTTTCTTGGTTCTTCTCCAGTTTTAGTGTCAGGCAGGCTTATTGTGTGCCTGTGTCTCAAGTGTGGGACGTCCCTGTCTCTTCCATGAGCGGACTCCCATCTACCCAGTGAAGTCCAGAGCTGCACTTATCAGTAGCCAGATACCTCCATGTGGCTAGTGGTTGGTATACTGGAGAGAATAAATATAAGATACTTTGTCATTGTATAAATTCCTTTTGAACAGCACTGTTCCCAGCATTCAGGCCAGTTTCTTGTCCACTCCCATCATGGTAAGTAAATGTTACCTAATATCAGTGGGAAGTTCTGGGTACAAGTGAGTGACCATTTCCCAGGAGCAGCAGATCTCTGCTTTGTATCTTTGGAGCATTTGGGCATGAGCCAATTTCCTGTCCTCCATATGATGTATACTGCATTGCCTAGTATCAGTAAAGTGTGAGGATAACTGGGTTTTGTACTTTTCTTCCAACAGCAGCTGTCTTTTGCTGGTGACTGGGGTGAGGGAGGGTACTTTGTCTCTCTCTCGGTGGCAGACAGCTTTTGCTTCTTATTTGCTTTGTCCAGGGTTTAGGCAGGTTTAGTGCCTCTCCCAAACGGACACCTGATCTTACCTTATACTCACTCAGGGCCTGGAGCATGAATGAGCTTTGCCTGATAACCTTGCTCTAACCACAGACCATAGTCGGCTCAACACATCTATCTCCATCTCCAAGGGTGTCTTCCTTAGGTCCCCTTGAGTATTTTGTTTTCTTACTTTTTATCGTGACTGCCACTTTTTCCATGCTCTACCGAAAGTGAAACAGCTCTTATGTTTCATCCCTCCTCACAGGACCTGTCACACCTCAAAATCAATTCTTCTTGCAGCCTAAATTCTCAGGCTCATAAAAAAATTATGGTTTGTAGATTATTTTGTTTTTTTTTCTTGTTAATCTAGGAGTGTTGTTCTTTTGTAGTTTTCTATAACCCAAGTGATAGCAGAAAGCTCCAATTTTTATTTGGAATAAAAGTTTAAAAAGCAAGTAATTAAATCTTTAGATAACTGAAGGATTTCATAGGACAGTGCTGTTCAGACTTGAAAGTATCTACTGATCATCTGGGGATCGTGTTAAAATACAGATTCTTCTTCAGCAAATCTAGGATGGAGACTAAGGCTTTCTAATTTCTAACAGGCTCTGAGGTGATCCTGATGCCTCTAATCCATGAGACACCCTGGGTAGCAAGGCATTTGGACACATCATTTTCTTATGATTAAAGGAGATTGTATTAGTTATCTATTGCTATGTAATAAATTCGTATTTAACACATTCTTTACTACACATGGAATATTTATGAAGGCCCAGCTATGTGCTCAGCCATTAAAAAGCCTCAGCAATTTTTAAGGATCAATCTGTTATAGCTAGCTAGCCTCCAAGGTAGCCCCCAAATGAGCCCTGCCTTCCAGTATTTGTGCCCTTGTAGAGTCCCCCTTCAATACAGAATTTGGCTGGTTTGTGTAATCAAGAGGATATTATGGAAATGGAGTGTGCCTTTTGAATCCAGGTCGTAAAAGACATGGCTTCCATCTTGGGCTCTTGGCCAATTAGCTGTATGGGAAGTCAGCTGCTATATCATAAGGACATTTAAACAGCCCTATGGAGAGACCCATATGGCAAGGAAATCAGACTCAATATACATATGAGTAAGTCATTTTGGAAACACATTCCCCTATCAGTCAGACTCTCCTTTCAGATGACTGAAAGTGTTGAAAATTTTGGATATATTCTTTCTACTGTGCATCATTAGATTTTATTTTTTGAACAGAATCAGTTAATTATTTTCTAGTTTTAGACCTATTGTATTTATGCTTATGGCAAGATATAAAAGAAACTAGTCATCAGCATTGGTTTTTAGTAGAAGGGTCTAGGGAAAGTATGGTATAATGGAAGCCAGCGAGGGTAAGTTTAAGTGTGAATGAGCAACAGTGTCAAATGTTGCACAAAAAACCTGGAATTGGGAATATCCCTGGCAGTGCAGTGGTTAAGACTCCACACTTCCACTGCAGGGCATGCAGGTCTGATATGGGTCAGGGAACTAAGATCCCACATGCTGCATCTCACAGCCAAAAGAAAAAAAAAAAAAAAAACTTGATTAGCATCAAGTAGCAGCCAAAAGATTAGAATTAAAAATATATGAACAGTGGTGTATTGCTGAATATTTAACAGTTGGATGAGGGTTAAGGTATCACTTTTGCCGATTTCTGTGATATAAATATTTCTATTGTGGCCATCTTCAAGCTGCCAACATTCTGTCATTAAATGCAAAATTTGGACAAAAAGTGATACATTCAAGTGAGATTGGGAGTGCTTGTGGTTTGTTTTTATTTTATTTTTTTTAATAAAATACTGCTTGAATCAGTACCTCAAAATACTGATTTTTTTTCTTTTTCAACCTGCAAAAGGCAAGTAAGTTAAACTTATTTCCATTAGGTTTGGCAACCTTGAAAAGCACTTTTTCTGATGAGTAATTGTCTGGAGATGATAATCTCAAAAAAGAAAGCAAGATAACAAAGGTCCAGGTCAAACTACAGGTTGATATAGATACCTAGTCACCTGCTATGGCTGCTGCTTAGCTCCCTGCCCTCATCCATACCATAGTTACCACTCTCAAAAGATAGGCCTAAAAATCTTGGCTTGTTATTTTGAATTTTTAAATCAGAAAAGCTATGCAAGGTGTTTCTGTTTTGTTTTTATGTTTTGAACATTAACATTGAAGTCTTAAAATTTGTTTTTCAAACTTTGTTATAAAAGCCAAACTAAAATATTTAAGGTGAGAATTTAGCTGGGGAACGTGAAATCAGAAGTTTTGCCTGATTTAGTACAATTTCAGGGTGTACATTTTCGTGGTGGTGATTTGCTTCAATAGCTGAATCCCAAGAAATGAAGTCATGCAAGCCACCATTAAAAGTTCACACTATGAGCAAGAATTATGAATGCCCTTTTAAATTCAGCGATTCTGAAAAACACTGAAAAAGGTAGTCGGGGAGGGGGATATTAAAATGTGCAGTGCGGGTACATGAAAACATTTCAGGAATAGTGAACCTTGTTTCTTCTCCCAATGTTCTTTACAACTTCCATTAAGATAAACCTTAAAAGTTCAATTCTCAGTATATTCCTTATTTCTTCAGAACCTTCGGTGGTTCTTTACCAAATATGTCCAAAAGCCTTAGAGTTTCAAAATGCAAAATAGTACATGAGAGAATGCACATTTCCTGTTTCCACTGCACAAAAAAGCATTTCTTGTAATAGTCATATTCACTTTAATACTTCTTAAACTTTAATATTTGTGTTCTATCATCTAAGCACAACTTAATAAAGAGGCATAGTTTTTAACTGAGACTTAGATTTAAAAATAAGTTTTTTGCTTTAGACTCTAAAACACAGATTAACAAATACATAATTCTGTCTTGTTACTGATAGTTTGTGAACGGGCTCAGGGAACGGAAGTGCTGCCATGGTAACACAAAACAGACGGTTATTTGGAGACCTTACTCAAGATACTTAACTGCCCTGAACTGCAAGTTTTCAGTACTAGTGCTTCCAATTTGCTATTTCAAGGAAATACCGATTCTTCTATGATCAAAATAATTTGCAGTTCTCTCACAATAGAATTTTAAAAGTCAACTTGAACTAAACAGCTTCTGGGAGTATAATCTTAGGAATACCAAGATAGAACATGGTTGGAATCATTAAAATAATTGTCTTAATCTATATATAAAAAATAATTATATGAAACTGAAGTGGTTTGGGAACAGAGGATATTGTGGGTGTTATCACTTTAAAGTTTTATTTCTCCATCTTCAGAATACACTTACCACTTAGGCCAAGTGATTGGAATTACATCTAATTTAAGATGGGATGGTCCATCACTTAATTCAAAAATACATGGGTAGAAATTTGACTTCCTTTGGAAAAACTTAAAATTTCAATGTAGTTCATGTGATATCTTGCTGCCACAGGCCAGAA
The DNA here is from genome assembly GCF_042477335.2 of Ovis canadensis. Taxonomy (NCBI): domain Eukaryota; kingdom Metazoa; phylum Chordata; class Mammalia; order Artiodactyla; family Bovidae; genus Ovis; species Ovis canadensis. Next base: position 76,270,615 of record NC_091247.1, on the reverse strand, counting down.
AAAGTTTCATCTGATAGTATAGTAAAAAAGTGTTTTTCCCTTATCAGTTTAATTCTTGTTTCTAACTTCTGTCTCATATTCAAAATTAATTAATGTTTGTTCTTATTGTTTATGTTTTTAAAATTCCTTCATCTCTTAGAAGAAAAGAATAGGAACATAAACTGACTTTCTGCCATTTTCAGTACAACCTCTTAGTATTCATTTACTTTGCAGCTCTGTCACTTACATAAAAATTATCTTATTTGAATCTCATCACAACTCAGTGAAGTGGTCTGTTTTTTTACAGATAAAATATGAATTAGAGGACAGATAGAGATTAAATTATTAATCCAATGTCATATAGCCAGTCAATAATCAGTGTTTTAAGATTTCACTTTTAAAATCTGTGAAACCGTTCTTTCATTATACTGTTCTGCTAGAGTAGTTATGATATTCAGAGATTTTTAAAAAAAAAAACCTCAATAGTAGACTAATGTTACTTTGAAAACAGTTCAGGAAATGGAAGCACCCTGGAATTCATCACATTAAATCTTCAGCAATCATAATAGCTTACATCATATGGGATTTTATACAAGCAGAAAGGAGCAGGGGAATAAGACACAGGTCAGTTTTACTGTTGTCTAGATAATTGTTAATGTTGTGAGGTATAATTCAAACTTTCAAAAGGGGTTTTTGAAATAGAAAAGATGTAATGTAAAAACAAAAATTAGTAGCAGTTTGAATTTCACTAATCTTGTGAGGAAATTTTGTATACCATGGTAAGAAGGGTTCAGGTTATACCTTATATTTAACTTTTGATATTTATATCTTCAAAAGATTAAATATCTTCAAAAATATTTACTAAAATTTAATGTCAGTATCTAGTGGAGTAGAAACAGAAAAACAAATTATTAGAGAATAGAAACAATGATATTAGACTGGAAGAAAGAGGAACAGTTTTTAAAAATGCAAAGAAAATGAACATAAAACATAACAATAGTAGTATTTGGTGTTAAGGACTTATGGCCAGAAGGTACAGTTTTATATATATTTTGAGCATACTGATACACAGAGAACCATAGACATTTTTCTAAAGGTTACACAGCTGTTAAGTGACAGAGCCAGGTTTCCAAAGGTAGATATTCTTCTTCAAGGCTTATACTCTTTAACTTCTGTGCAAGTGGTGTTCAGCTCTGGGGAAGTGGCATGAGTTTGCAGTTGAACCTCCTTCTTGCATGGCTGTGGGCTTCTATGTGTAAGCTGCGGGTCCATGTGGTACATTTGTAGGGATGTTCTTCTAGTCAGACTGTTCAGGTTGATAGATAGGGAGGGATGTTCAGCTAAATAAATAGGATAGGTGTATCCTTAAGGAAGAGTTAGCAGGTGATGTTACAGTTCCTGAAATTCTTCAGTTATTTCATTTAACTAGCTCAACTAATGTCTGTGTATTTGACCACATCCACTTAGTTTTTATGTTTTCTTATGCCCTTTGTAATATGTAATTATAGTTTGGATATCTTTTTAAATTCAAGAGCGTTTATAAATTTCCAAGTGGTCAGAGAATTTTGCAATTGGGTTTTTTTTTTCCTTTTTGCATTAAAGTGACCTTTAAATAAGATTTATTTTTCTTCATGGTCTAATCAATGTTTGTATTTTTTCCTACCAAAAGAAAAAAACCCATTTCTCAGTGTTAACATTAGGAAAGTATATTCTATAAGAATTCATATTCATCAGTTACATCAGTGTTTTTAATACAAAACAGGTTTAATTAAAGCAAGACTACTTAGAACCCCTCATAGCTCAGTCAGTAAAGAATCTGCCTGCAATGTAGGAGACCCAGGTTCAATTCCTAGGTCGGGAAGATCCTCTGGAGAAGGAAATGGCAATCCACTCCAGTGTTCTGGCCTGGAGAAGCCTCATGGACAGAGGACCCTGTCAGGCTACAGCCCGTGGGGTCGCAAGAGTCGGAAATGACTTAGCGACTAAACCACCGCCAACCTGCTAATACGTAGTGTGACCTTCTAAGCAGAAAGGAGGTAAAACATGCAGCATTTTTCAAACCTCTTTGAAGGAATTATCTCCTGGTCTGGTCTTTCGCCTGCACATTAGATCATTTTAGTGATATTCTTCAGGTATATTGTCCACTTACCTTCCTGGTGAGCTGTTCCGTCATATTAGGGAAACTGTGGAGCAGGCAAGCCATCCTTTGAGGCATCTCTCATCTGCCATTTAGTGGGTGATTCTGTTTATATTTTCTCTAGTTTCCCATAATCATACGTTTCTATTATTTTTAGATTCTTATGACTATTTCCATGAAATCTGGGCTTGTGTGCCCCTTACCTTATTATCCAAAAGGCCCTCAAATGTTGTAACTTAACCATCTTGAGGGCAGGGATGGTATTTTTTCCTCTTTTTTATCTTTTACAAGAGTCTTTTCCATCCCTCAGTTTTTTTATTTTACTCTCTGAGACTTTTGCCATATCTTCATTAAATTGTTTGCTTTGAATTTAAGCAGTTTAAATGGGAAAATAAACACTAGTGTTAATGCCATAAAAATAATTATTTTTGGATGCATCACCCAGTATCATATTGTTTAGCACTTTGGGGGGAATGACACCACCTAATTGAAGGGCCATCATGTATAGCCCTTCATGCTGTTCTCTGCATAGCTTGGTGTTGTGTATCATTCTCACAAACTGTGATGTGAATGGTGTGTCCTAGAGTGTTGTGGTCTTGTGGCCCTATGGACCATGCAGTGTGCAGAGTACTCTATGTGTAATTAAACCCATGGAACAACCCTGTGAGGTAGGTAATGTTATTATCCGTACCTTCCAAATATGGGAATAATGACCCAGAGAAATAGAAGTTAGTTAACCTTCCTAAAATTACACAGGGGGTAAATGGCAGAGCTGGAGATAGGAACCCAGGCTGTCTGCCTCCAGGGCTTTTAATCACACAGTTCATTGCTAGCAAGTTTACTTCAGTGTTTGCATTGTATTCAAAAGGTGCTATTGGGTTTTGTTCCCCCACACATTTATGAAAAACATTCAGATGCTTTTTGTGTCTGATTCCAGGTAACTAATTCTTATGTAATTTATTTTAGGTTAATGGAAAAGGTTCCTTATGGTGTGTTGATCCAGAATATAAACCCAACCTTATGCAGGCACTGAAGAAGCAACCTTTCTCCTCAAAATCCACATTTTACAGCCCTCCTGCATCACCACAAAGGTACAGGATCTAAGATGTAAATGTCAGTGGCAATATATAAGATTTCATTATATGAGATGGAATAACTTTTAAGTTGTGAGGGTTTTTTCATCTTTTTTTTTTAATTACATAGAGAATTATTTACGGATAAGACATTAGACTAAGGCATTTTTGCTTATTAGGAACTGAGATGTTGTGTAATTGAGAGCATAAATTCTGGAAAATGTATTAATATATTCTAACTAAACTCTGAAGATAGTGATAATATGAATTGAGGTATAACCTGAAACCTTTTTGTAAAGATCAGATCGTTTACATTGTCTGCAGTACTAGTACTGACCTAAAGACACAAGAAAGTAGAAGTATATTTAAAATTTTTTAAATAAGGTAGTTTGTTTGCAGCATTTATATATATATACTTATATTCATTTTTCTATTTTAAGATTTTTTCCCTTCACAGCATGTTTAATATTTGAAAATTATGTTCAAGTCTCAAATTTTTAAATGTCAAGTAAAATAATGCTTTGGATTTTTATTTGATTTGTTTCTGTTGGCAAATATGCTTTTCCTTGGCCTTTTGTTTTCTAACTCTGTGATCATTAAATTGATCTTATAGCTTTCCCATTTTAAGTCAAATCTGAAAATGATGACTTTAAATCTGACTGTTGCCTTTGAAAGAAGCCTTTAGAATCTTTATTTTTAAACTCTATTATATATATTCATTTGAGTTGAAAATGACAGTTTTGTCAAAATACTTTTAAGGGTAGTCTATAAAAAGTTTTTTAAAGCTTTTTAGTAAAATAATAAATGAAAAATTTGAAGCATTCACAAAAGTAGAAGAGTGAACTCCCATTTACAGCAGTTACCAACATTTCATGTAGTGTTCAAGGAATTAAAGTATTATATAACTTTTAGAGGAGTGTTTGTAGCTGATACAGTTTAAAAAATTAGCCTAAAGTTGAAATTTCTGCATTATATATACATAATACTTATTGAGATTTTAAACTTATTTACCGTATTAGTAGATTAGAAGGATCATTATAAAAAGAACTAGTTTATCCTTATGAAATGAAACTCTGAAAAGATGTTTCAGAGTTTATATTCTCATTGTTTGGGAGTTGATACTTTCCTTAGTATTGGTACTTAAGAGATGTCCTAGTTTAAAAGAACAGTAGTTGGGAAACTAATGGTAAGCTCTGTTGATACTACTTTAATGTTTTATTTAGCAATGCTATTTTTTATTAAAAATCAAATGGGAGAATTGGCACAGTTGTTTTGTATACCATCAAAAATATACTTTCCTGTGCCTCTGATATGAAACATTTTCATGTTTTCATTCTTTATATGTTTAAATGTTAAATAGAGATGATTTTGTGGTTTAAAAACAGGTAGATAAACAACAGCATAGAGGTTGTAATCTTTGACTTTAAAATATTTTTAGAAACATTTTCTCTATATTATTGTTGGAGAAAATGACAGTTCCATCTGACATGCCTTTGTGTAGTCCTTTCATGCCATAATTGGTTAAGTCTGAGGAAGAGAATGAACTATAGTGTATATGAAACTGTGACTAAGAAATAAGAGTTTCAATTTAGTTAGCCAAACAGATTTTTTTTAAAATACTATCACAAATTCCAGAGAAGAGGAAAGTTTGTTCCAAAAATATTTAAAAATTTTTGAAATTAAAAAAAAAGAAACTGCTGGTCTCTTTCATAAATATAGAAATTTTAATTTGTAATTGATATTTTTAATTAAATCAGGAACTTTTTCTTTTTTTGTCATCACCATACAGTCTTCTTTTTAAACATTGTTTTGATAAACACTTTCATTTCTGTAGTAACACCTGTATTAATATCTTATCAAATGTAGGCATCCAGTGTAGAATCAAACAGTAACTATTATGTATTGTCTGTTGTTTTGGGCATTTTAAATTTAATGTTCTTATTTAATTACCACAACAACCCTATGTGGGAGTTTTAATTATTCCTGTTTTACAGATGAAGAAACTAAAGGGTTAATTATTTTGCCTAAGAACACCCAAATAGTTGTGATTTAAACTTGGATCTTATGCTCTTTCTGCTTTGGCAGACTCTTGCTAAACTGAATAGTATTAGCAAAGAAAACAAGGTAAAAACTGTTTTTTATTGTAAAAACTAGTTGTATTTGTAACTAAGTTTTATAAAATGTGAAATATAAAACATTTTTTAATGAGTGTGCTTGTCTTATCTTTTTTCAGTGGGTCTTTATCACCTCACTACTTAAGCTCTGTACTCAAGCAGAACCAGGTGCGAACTCTCAAAGGTATGTGAAAGATCAGTATTTTTAATCATAAGAACTCAGGTTAAAATCAGAATTTTTATTTAATTTTTTTAATTATAAAAATATTGCCTGTTCATTATAGAAGGTTTAAAAAATAAAAAACATTTATAAAAAAGAAACTAAAACTTACCCTTTATTCTGCTGTTAACTTTTTAATTGGGCTATACTGGGTGTACAATATTGTATGTTTCAGGTGTACAACATAGTTATTCACAGTTTTTCAAGTTATACCCCATTTATAATTATAAAATAGTGACTGTATTCCGTGTGTTGTACAGTATATTCTTGAAGCTTAGTTATTTTTTGCATAGTAGTTTATACCTCTTAATCTCTTACCCTGTCTATCTTGCCCCTCTGCTGTTAACATTTTTAATGTAATTGCTTTGGTCCTTACACAAGAGTAGATATGTTTGCATGCATGCCCATACATGCACATACCACCGCTCACCTCTCAAACACACTTTTTCTCCAAGTACTTAGATTTTACTGTGTATACTGTTTTATATCCCTGTTTTCATTTTCCTTTTATTGTATACTTTTCCTTGAAAATAGGGAAATATTTCTTAGTAATGTGATAAGTACCGAATCATCTTTTCAAGTCTGTCGGTCTGGAATAGTTGACAAACTGTGGCCCATGGGCCAAATCTGGCCGCCACTCATTTTGTTATGGCCTTTGAGTTAGGGATGGTTTTACATAATTCTTTTATAGATTAGGTGTAAAGAACTATAATTTAGGAAGAAAGCAATAAGCTTTCAAAAGCTAACTTTTGAACTTGGTTGACTTTTAAAAAGTAGATCAAAATTTTGAATTAGTTGTTTTTTCCTCTACTCATAGTTAATATTATCGGTTAGTGATATACTAACATAAGTTTTCCTCACATTGCTACTTTGGAGCTTGCAGGTGTTACTCTGATCTATAAAAATAAAAATTATCAGATGAAAAGCCTTTCTGTGTATCAGAGATATTTTGGCTCTTTAAATCTATACTAAGCCAAGCCTAGGAAACATATGATGATGGTCTGTAAAAATAAGGGAGGGAAAGAGTGTGAAAAGTTTAAGAGAACTCTGCAAAGAAGTTAATGGAATTAGGAGTCTGCTTCAGATAATATTGTGACTGAACATAAGGCAAGTACCCATTTTCCTGTTACCTACATGAGTAAATGTGCTCTCTTTATGTTTAGGTATTGCTGAAACTTCCTTTTTCTTTTTATTACTTCAGTAAATTCTGACCCTTAGTCTATTAAGCTTTAGCTCATGTGCACATTTTGAGAACGTTTTCTGTCTTGAATTCTGGGGTTTATTTAGAATTTCTTCTTGTTCTTGTTCTATTCCATCCGAATTCTGCTTCTTCCTTTGGGGATCAGCTTCCACAAGGAGAGCATAGGTACTTTTTCATCTAATGAGTTGTATGTATTATCCATCATCTCTCATAAGTTTTAGGAGAAAATGAAATACTGTACCACACAAAAACTTTAAGAAATTTTATATTTAAATCAGGTTGATTTAGCACATATATGTAGATTCTGAGGAAATTTGCTTTTTCTTAACTCTTGATATTATTTCTAGGGAAAAGTTTGAAAAATACAGCAATAAATTGATTAAACATTCAAGTACTTGTTGAATTCATCCATTGTGCTAATCACTGAACTCTGGGTGCCTTGGGATATGCAGAAAGAGACCCAGGCCCTAGTCTCAGAAAATATACAGTCTAATTAAAGAATTAATTCTTGTTTAATTGATTAGAATTATACAGAATACACTGGGAGAAAAGGAAGTGGGTGGCAAATTAAGCTTAGAGGTAGGTTGGGAAAGGCCTCTTCAAGAAGAAAGTGTGATGCCTGAGCTCTGGGCCTCGAAAGTTGGACGGATACTTAACCTTGGTTAGAGGTTTGGTCTGGGACAGTTGCTAGGAACTACAGATTGGTAAGCATGGCTGAAACCTAAGCGCGTAGAAGACTAAGTAGCCTTGGTCCTGCAGCTATAGATGTGATCGTTTAGCATGGGCAAGGCGAATGAAGAAGTTTAAGCAGGTATTAGCAAAATGAACGGAGAAGAAAGGGCAGCCCACTCCAGTGTTCTTGCCTGGAGAATCCCAAGGACGGCGGAGCCTGGCGGGCTGCCGTCTATGGGGTCGCACAGAGTCGGCCGCGACTGAAGCGACTTAGCAGCAGCAGCAGCCAAATCAAGGAGAGCTTCTTTAGCATAATGAGTTGGAACTTCTTCCTGTAACTGTAACATTAGTTTACATTGAGTTCCTGACTTTAGTGTTTTGCTTGCATTATTTCATTTAATTCTTACAACAACTCTTTGAGGTTTTGTTACCCCCTTTTATAAATAAGGAAATTGAATTTTGGAGAGATTAAGTAACTTTCTTAAGGTTACACAAGTAGTAAATGGTACAGAAGGAACTCTGATTTCAGAGCCTGCACTCCTACCAGATATGAGGAGTTAGGGGAACTACTGAAGGTCTTTAAAGAATAAGGTGACATTGTCAGTTTTGTGTTTTGTAAGTATCACTGAAATTTCAATGTTGGCTCTAACTTTGTTGTTGTTGTTCAGTTGCTCAGTCATATCCAACTCTGCGACCCCATGGACTGCTGCATGCTAGGCTTCCCTGCCCTTCTCCATCTCTCAGAGCTTGCCCAAACTCAGGTCCATTAAGTCAGTGATGCCATCCAACCGTCTCATCCTCTGTCATCCTCCTCTCCTGCCTTCAGTATTTCCCAGCATCAGAAGTCTTTTCAAATGAGTCAGTTCTTCACATCAGGTGGCCAAAGTATTGGAACTTCAGCTTCAGCATCAGTCCTTCCAGTGAAAATTCAGGACTGATTTCCTTTAGTATTGACTGGTTGGATCTCCTTGAAGTCCAAGGGATTCTCAAGAGTCTTCTCCAGCACCACAGTTTGAAAGCATCAGTTCTTCAGCACTCAGTCGTCTTTATGGTCCAGCTCTCATATCGGTACATAACTACTGGAGAAACCATAGCTTTGACTATATGGACCTTTGTCGACAAAGTAATGTCTGCTTTTTAATATGCTGTCTAGTTTTGTCATAGCTTTTCTTCCAAGGAGCAAGTGTCTTTTAATTTCATGGCCGCAGTCACTGTCCACAGTAATTTTGGAGCCCAAGAAAATAATAGTAGAATCAAATATACAATTCATCTGTCACTTCATAGAATTATCCTTTTTAAAGTCTCCTGTGTTTTGCTCATCTGGCCAATGGCAGTGTTACAGTATTGTACAATAGGCAGCAGGAGGCAGAGAAATCTCATACTGAGATAGCAGAACAAAACCTTTTTTGGTCAATATTTTGATTTGGTGTGGGTTTGTAGTAAATTCATGTGTTGACAAATATTTATTGAGTGCATTTGTGTGCTAGTCACTGCTCTAGGCACCAAGGATGCATCAGTGAACAAAGAAGACAAAAATGGAACCATGTTCTGACTAGTAAATTTTAGTATTTATACTTAAGCACTAAAGTATATGTAGTGTATTACAAGCAAATATAAAATTTAGATAGTTAATGATGAAGGTAGGAACTAAATGCAAATCTAAGTTCAAATTTAAGTTTACAAATTTGCATAATTTGTATCTTAATGAAAGTGAAAGTAAACTGGTAGTTCAAACAGCTTCACATACTAGTAATTTATTGAAATCACTCTCCTACTTTTAAGAATCATGAGAAACAGCTTCCTTGTTTGGATGCTCTGTAAATGTGTATACTGGTTTTGATAAAGGCAGTAAATCCTGCTGTAGTTAATACTTGGCTTATAATCATTTAAATTATGCCACTGTGGTTCTTATATCGTTCCTTAAGCAAATGGACTGAGAATCAGGTAATAGAAACTTGGCTTATTATAACTCTTACTTTTGCATAGTTAAAACTGAGTCTTTTTAATTTTCTCTGTTATTGTTAATAATTTCTTAGCATCAAGGCTAAGAAAATATAAACTAGGAAGCATAAGTTAACAGTTTTGACAGAGATTTATCTGAACCAGTTACTAAATCAGTAGCATATTTTGAACTCTAGTCAGAACTACGAAGGATAAAAAGGGAACTGTTTAATATGACTTTTAACAGGTCATTTTTGTGATTATTTAACTCACTGTTTGGATGGCTCTCATGGCTCTCATGACAAATGACTTTAAGCTGGAAGTGAATTATTGGATTAAATAGTGTCAGAGAAAATATATACAAAAGGCTTTATAAAAAAATGAAATTTCTATTCTGAATGTGTTAGATAATATAGCTAATAGTATGTTTATTGAGAACACAGAGCCATCTTTAAAATTGCAAATGTATTGAGTTGACCAAAAAGTTTTTTCGGATTTTTCAGTAAGATGTTATGGAAAAACCTGAACAAACCAACCCTATACTTATTAATGAAAAAAACATTATAAAGTGTTTTCAGCTGTGACAATAAGTACGTCTTAAGTTTAATTTTAATACCAAAACTGATTTGGTACTATAAATAAGCATTGTAAAATCTACACCGTTTTGTTGCTTTTGTTCCAAGAAGTTCAAGAATGTACTTTGGACAAATCGTTGATAATTAGGTGGTGGTGGTGTTTATTGAAGTTGATAATTAGGTGGCGGTGGTGTTTATTGAAGTATAGTTGATTTACAGTGTTGGATAGGAGACTTCCCTGGTGGGTCAGTGGTTAGGACTCCACACTTCCAATGCCATGTTGGATAATCAGGTGTTCTTGATTACCAGATGGGATCATTTCTCTGGTGCTTATTTTAACATTGAAGTTAAACTTTTTTTAAGTTAATTGACAAGATGTTGTGGGAAGCATATTTAACGAATGTTCTAAATCAAACAAAGTCAGATGTAGATAAAATCCTTTTGCAAAGAAGTAATTTCATGTTGGACTATTCAAATTAATTTGGCTGTAACAAATTCCTACAAGAATTTGTATTTAAAGAACAATTTTCCTGTCATTTCTACTGTTACAGAAAGTGAAAGTGTTAGTTGCTCAATCGTATCTGACTGTTTGAGACCCATGGACTATCGCCCTCCAGGCTCCTGTGTCCATGGAATTCTCCAAGCAAGAATATGGAGTTACCTTTCCCTTCTCCAAGGGATCTTTCCAACCCAGGGATCGAAACCCGGTCTCCCGCATTGTGGACAAGATTCTTAACCTTCTGAGCCACCAGAGAAGCCCCTATACACACTATAAAGATATACTAATTTTTAAAGTTAAAAATCTTTTATAGGTGCTTCATTACATTTATAGGTGCTTCATTAATAAATTTCCTGAAATTGTTTACTTGTTATAATGCATTCCAGTATTAGATTCTTTCCCTCACCACCATTCTCCCTTTTAAAAAAAAAAAAAAGTAAATTTTTTTTTAAATTAAAAGAAAACAAAATTATTTCATGGAACAGAAGTCTCTCTGTTAGTATAATGCCAGCCAGGTTGCACCCTGCACAAAGGACACCTGGCTGAGACAATGAGTGGGCTGATGTCAGAAGGACTGGACTACACCCAGTCCTCAAGCTGTGTGCCCTGGTTTAGAGAAGCATTCACCTGGAGGCCAGTTGCTTTTTTTCCAGTTCACACAGAGATACAATATGGGCTAGAGCTGTACTAGCTTTTTTTCTTTAAAGACATGTTAGAATACTGAACTCTATTATAGTCAAGTCTCATTCTAAAAGATGGGAATTGGAGAGGTCTTTGTCTTACTAGCGTCTATGGCTGTGGCATCTGGGAATCATTGATTCAAGTACTTTTTAACCTGACTTTTTTTTTTTTTTCCTGCCTGAAATGCTTTTTCTTTGAATATCTTCATAGTTTCCTTTCTTTCACCTTCCTGAGGTTTTTGCTCAACTATTACCTTTCCTTGAGGCCTTCCCTAACCTCTGTATTTAAAGTTGCAACTACCTTTCCCCACATTCTCTGTCTTGCTTCCCTCCAATTTTCTTCTCCCTAGTGTTTATCTCTCAGAAGTTGTATTTTTTTGTGTTCTGAGAGTCAGGGATTTTCCTGTTTTGTTTTCAGCCTGGAATGTGAGATAGGACACTCAATTTATTGAATGAGTAACAGAGAATTTCCATTATACTCTATAATTTCCTGCAAAATTTCCTACTCTAATTATAGATACTTGGTAAGTTTTGAGGGATGAGGAGATTACAAATTGCCTGGATTCTGGAGGTAGACCGCACAGGTTTAAATCCCATCTCTATCATTCCTAGAGATCCCTCTTTGTCCATTTTCTCATCTTTAAGATGGAAATACTAATAGTACCACATCATAAACTTATGAGAATGAGATGAGTTAATAATACTTAGAACATGCCAAAGGCTTAGTAATTTGGTGATAATCAGCTTAATCTAAAGAAAGGAGATGTGGCAGAGATACAATATATTCTTCACTCATTTATCAGGGAACTACTGTGTGTTCCAGGTATTATGGAATATAGAGAATAAGACATGATTCTTACCTTAAGGGAGCTGACAGTCTAATTGGAAAGACATTCATATAGAAACTCTGATTAATGAGATTGCACTGTATTCAAAGGAGAAGAATATGTGCTCTCTCATAGCAACAATCTTCTGATTTACTTAAACCTATTTTTTAAGGTCATAACATTTCCTGCCTTTACAGAGTTTGTGGTCAAGATGAGGAGGAAACTATTAACTATCCGCATGGCTTTATTATCTAAGATAATTTTATAATTAGATATAAATAGAATGTAAGATTTGGGGATAAAAATTTTCCAACTTTGGGGCAGAAATGGAATGTTTTTGAGTCTTGTTTTAAACCTATCCTTTATAATTAAAGGATATATAAATTATTATATAAATTATCCTTTATAACCTATCCTTTAAAATTTGTAAACATTTTCTAACTTTTCCTTCACATTTTAGATTGTACCATTTTACTTTTATTTGATTATGGTTATAAAGGCTAACAGATTGCCAAGATGTAGAGGACTGCTAGTGCAAAAGTAGATATGAGAGTTTAATGACCTCTGGAATAGAACCTGCTGTTTTTACCAGCCTATTAAAATCCATTTTTCTTATGGAATATCCATAATTGTAGTACTTATAGGCTTGCATGTAATTATGACTAAAGACAGTGCTAATATTTATGTGTGTTCTTAGCTAATTTAATCTGTTTAAGGGCAATCCTTATTGAAATGCAGGTCAGGTTCTTATTTTCATTGTGAATAATTAAAGAAAACTTTCATTATTTCTAGTGCCTCTCAATTCTCCTTTATACAGTATTGTTCATAATTTTAAGTGAACAAAAGTAGATTACGAAATGTCTCATTTTGTACATTTATCTGTATGTGTTTGTGTCTATATATATGATATCTATATACATGTGTGTGTATAAATTACATGTTATATACATTATACATATTTTTACTAGAAAATACACCAAAACCTTAATGTTGGTTACCTTTGTTTGCATACACTATAATAACCTCTTTTTTATAAAGAACATTAATATTATCACTCTTTTCCTTTTTTAGAATCTGATATTGATGCTGCCACTGCAATGATGCTTTTAAATACTTCTATAGAACAAGGAATTTTGGAATGTAAGCAAACATGCTTTTCTTTTTCATGAGCACCTTTCAAATGTCATTTAGGACAGGCAAAATTACTTCTTTCTAACTAGGTTGTGTTTTCATCTAAATAGTCTGTTTTATTTTCTTTTAATTTATGTGAGCAGTTGTGAAATTGAGGTTAATGCTATGATAATTCTTGTTACATTGACCAAGAAATGAAGAAATAGATAGCATGTTTAGAAATTAAGCTTAAAGATTTAAAAGTGAAAATGGGGATGTCCCTGGTAGTCCAGTGGACAAGACTCTGTGCTCCCAATGCAGGGGACCCAGCTTTAATCCGTGGTTAGGGAACTAGATCCCATATGCTGCAACAAAAGATCTCACATGCCACAACGAAAGGTTGAAGATCCCACATTCTGCAACTAAGACCTGCTGCAGCCAAATAAATAAATAAAAATAAATATTTTAAAGAAATGAATAAAAGTAAAAATAAAAGCTATGAATAAGAAAACATAGAAAGTATGCTTATAACCTTGAAATGAGAAAAGCTATCTTTGATATACAAAGTGCAAGATCCATAAAAGCCTGTGTAAATTTAATTAAACATCAAAGTCTTATTTAGAGCTCTGACAACAGCAGATACCTGTAAGAAAAGTAACACAAGCATAGTACTGGGATGACGTATTTCTTCACTGTATATAGCAGACAAAGGAATAATGTTGAGTATACATACGTGCACAACATAAAAAGATTCTGTAAGTAAGAAATAAGAAAACAGTTCAACAAAATATATGAATAGCTAGGCCTCGGAGCAGGAAATACACAGATGGATAGTGCACATTTGAAAAGATACAGCTTCTCTAGAAATCAAGGAGATGTAAAATGAAACAATATTGAGATAATATCTTTTTGTCATGAGATTATGAAAAATTAAAACGATTGATAATGTTAGAGGTTAAGTGTAGGAGCTGGGTGTTGTCATGCAATGTAGGATATAAATTGATACAACTATTTTGGAAGGCAATTTGGAAACACCAACTAAAATTTAAAACATATATATATTTTACTTATAATTCTGTTTCTTTTTATCTCTCCTAGAAAAATGCCATATGTGTAAGAAAAGGCATGTAGAGGATTTTCATCGCAGTATTACTTGTAATAGTGAAAAACTGGCAGCAACCTAAATATCAACAAGTAGATTGTTAGCTAACCAGTGACACATTAATATTGAGGCATTTTCTGCAAGCAGCTCAAAATAATTGTATTTTCCATGGGAAGGTCAAGATATACCATTAAATGGTTTAAAAATATTTTAGATTGATTCCTGCAGGATGATGGTCTGCATAAAATTTAAAGACCCACAAAACATCACCAGTCTAAGGCACTTATTCAGGAGTGATATAATAGTTTTAAATGGCCTGTTTCTGCAGTCAAATAATAGTTTTAAATGGCCTGTTTCTGCAGTCAGATGCATTTGATTTACTGATGGAAGCTTTCTTTTCCACAGGTGAGAAGCCTCTGCCTCTTAAAACAGCAATGCAAAAAAAGAGAAATTATAGCAATGCGTTCAGTCATGCCAGTGCTGTGCGATTACGTGAGAGTGATTCTTTAGCCACCAGCATTGATCCAAAAGAAGACCACAATTACAGTGCAAGTAGCATGGCAGCACAGCGCTGCGCGTCCAGGTCTAGTGTGTCCTCTCTGTCTTCTGTGGATGAGGTGTATGAATTTATCCCAAAGAGTAGCCATGTAGGAAGTGATGGCAGTGAAGGATTTCGCAGTGAAGAAGACACAGACGTTGACTATGAAGATGATCCACTTGGAGACAGTGGCTATGCGTCGCAGGCTTGTGCAGATACAACTGAAAAGGGGCAGCCAGACAAAAAGATGCGAAAACAAGCATGTCAAGAAATTGATGAGGAGCTCAAAGAGGCAGCTGGATCTCTGCTCCACCTTGCTGGTATTCGTACATGTCTAGGTTCCCTAATAAGTACTGCAAAGACACAGAATCAAAAGCAGCGGAAAAAATAGAAATACTTACTAGTGTGAAATTATTTTTAAATGTGGCAATACTCTTCTACTTAATTCTTTACAAGGGATATCAAAGCCATAATGGACTTCTTTTGTTTTAGGGTGGGGGAGGGGTGCTAATTACTTGTTTATTTCAAAATATTTTTGTTTTTTGAATTTTTATTAAATAGTTGCTGTTAGGATCATGCCCAATCATCAATATGATGTGAAATCCTAAATGCATAATTTTTGTGATAAGTGTCTTCAAGATTGGAACTTTTATGTTAAAAAAAAAAGTCCAGAGCCTCTGTCTTAAACTTGTAGGGAAGTCTTTTGTTCTCTTAATATGTCCAAGTGTAAGAACTGGCAACTCTAACTTTTTTTTTCATTTTCTTTTCCTATCTGTAATTAACTATAGTTGCCGATCCAGCTATAAATTTTGCTGCTTTCTTTCTCCCATACTCCTCTCTTGACGTGTAATCCAGTAGAATGAGATTTGAATATTTTATTTTGTCTTAATTTTTGTTTTTAAATATTTTTTGTTGACACATGAACAAAGTTGAATATAAGTTGGAAAAGATCCTAAATGTCTAGAAAGTTCCTTTTGCATGCATCAGCAAAGAGATAGCAAAAAGTTCTAAGATTTAGAAAAGGCAATTTTGTGATGTAATTTCATCTAAGAACTTCAATTCCTGTTACAATATTATTTTTTCAAAATTTTTAACTTCCTAGATATACCATAGTGTTGATTGGAGCCATTTATTGGAGCCAAGGTGCTTTGCAACAATTATTTTGATTTTAGCCACTAGCTGTCTTTGTTGAAGAGAAAGTATCCAATGAAAGGATATAGCCATGGAGTCCCATTTAGGCACACTTTTGCAATAAGAGGATCTTTCATTGGCTTGTTAAATGTACTGCATTCTGAAAATTACATGAATGGAGTGTAATCTAATATAAACATTTGAATATGTGTTATTTATGTCATCATAAATAAAGGTAGATCATTTAGGAAAAAACTTCTATTCAAGCTTTGTATGAATTAAATTGTATGTGCACCCAATTACGTTAAAGGATTTAACAAAACTGTAGAGATAAAATGCCTTCATGGATTTTAAAATTTGTATAAAATTTTATACATCCTTTTAAGGAGGCAGTGTAATCACATGCCATTAAATCCATCCTAAAAGATTTTGTTACTCTTCCAAATGTGTATTGCCCAAGGCCTTTTTCAGTATTTGAACAAATCTGCTTACATGATACACATTTTTTCATATCATTTATATAGCTTGACTATATCATTCAAAAAGGACAAAGGATACTAATAAAGTTAAACTTATTCATAATGTATTTTTTTACAATGGCAAAAGCGGCTTTCTAAAAGTTCAGTCTTATCACATGCTACATCCTGTTTCATAAATGACCTTGTTTTTATTTTCTGATAATTTCATATATACATATACATACATACATACACACATAAGCTTATGATTTTGGTTTGTTACTTTTAGCTGTTTCTATGATGATAAAGCATTTTAAAAAAAGACATTTTTCTTTTAACTTGTAGAGTTTATTTGGGCAAAACTGTCAAATGAGAAGCATAATGAAAATGTTTTTTTCGGTTGTCAAGACATTAAGCCAGGGATAACAACTTTATCTGTCCTGTTTCCATGTTAATTGTAGTTGAACCTGGGTAGCCACAGTAATAGAATTGCTGCTGTTGAAAGTAATATCTTTCAATTTGTTGATAATAAGTATGCAGGATGAGGTATTGAATTTTTTGTTCTTCATATATATCACATCTGCTGCATAAAATTGCTAACCTAAGTTAACATCTTTTACTATACACAGTGAATATAACACCAAAAATTATTAAATTGTTTTTATCACAGTATAAATAGTACATGGGGCTTCCCTGGTGGCTCAGTGGTAAAGAATCTGCCTTTAATGCAGGAGGCCCAGCTTCACTCCCTGGGTTGGGAAGATCCTCTGGAAAAGGGAATGACTACCCACTCCAGTATTTTTGCCTGGATAATTCTATGGACAGAAGAGCCTGGTGGGCCACAGCCCATGGGGTTGCAGAGTCAAATACGACTGAGAGACTAGCACACAGACACACACACATGCACACAGACACACACACGTACACACAAATAGTACACAGATTATAAAAATCATTTAATAACAAAATATTTTTAAGCTGTTTACTGTGGTCCTCTGGATAGACCTTATTAACAGTGTTTTAATGATCTGGTTCCACTTTATTTTGCTAACTGAAATTCTCTACTACAAATGTTCTCTCTGGTTCTTGTCCATTAGATCATTAGTCTTTGTAAGTAAAGGGAAATGATCTAAGATATAAGGAAGGGAGAAAGTCATTCTCAGTTCAAATAAAGATCTTTAAAGTTATTTTTGTCTTAATATAAATAGCAATAACTTTTAAACTTGATTTTCTTTCCCTCTTCATGTACTCTCACCACAAATTTAAAAGTTAAAAATTATGTTCATCACTAGCAAAGTCAGTAAACTTTCACACTAAATACTAACAGGAATAAGTTACAGGATGCTTTATTGAATTCTTATATAGAATTCATTGTATCACTTTCCATGTGCTGATTTTCCAAGGCAGTTATTTTTAAGGGGAAGAACCTTAATTACCATCCCCCTTTATTACCTCCATAGACATAATCCCATTCCTCAGGTGTATTGAGATAAAAACATGGCTAATAACCACCCAATTAAGGGAAGTCATTTCTAGTCCTATGGATTGGAAATTGTATTTCTAAGAATATATTACTAGCAAATTTTATTGTAATAAAAAACAACCTGGAAATCCTGGAAAGGTTCAGTCTTTTAAAATTGTGACTTAAGCTAATGTATAATTTTCATTGAGTCAATATAAATTGTTACAGCCAATCTCAGTTTATGACAGATCCCTAGTAGAAGTTTTAACAATTAATCTTCATCTTTCACATGCCAAATAGAATCAGTGTTTCATGAATATATATTTTTGAAATTTATTTGTGCAGTGTATAACTCAGTTCATGTTTTATTTTACTTTTCAAATTCAGAGAAAGAAAACATTACATGGAAAATGAATTGATGGATCACCTCCTTTTTTCTACCTTGAGCCTTTCCTATCCTTCTTATAACCAACATGGCTTCTCTTAACTTTGATTTCTTTGTATATAGTAAAGTTTAGAATATACATATTTTTTTCTTTTCCTATTCTCTGAGGCATTGTGTAAAGGGTCATACTAGGTGGTCAATTAATTATATGTTAGCACAAATTCAAAGCTAGAGAAAGTGTTAAGGGGGGAGTGTGTGTGTGTGTGTGTGTGTGCTTGTGTGTCTTGGTAGACCAGGAGGCCTTTCTCAGCAATTTAAGCAATGGTTGTGAATACTTCACAAAGCTGTAAAGACTATTGTCTTAAATACTACAGTAGCTTAACAACCTTTTGTGAAGACCATAGCATTTAATTAAGAAACTGAGGCTTTCTGGTCTACATATATATACTTTATAGTTTTTTTTGGTTTGAAATGTTATATAAGCTTTGATTTAAACAGTTTGCTTCAATACATTAATGATGTAGTCAGAATATTTATTTTCTGAAATACAAAGTATTTTAATGTTATACCTGCCATTTTTTCTTAAAGCACACATTTTTTTTTTTGCATCTGACTGCCAGTGCCATTGTCAAAATTGTTGTACATGTCTTATTAAGTGCTTAATTTTAAAGTATTATGTTGCCATTAAATAGTGTATAAAAATGTGTAATTGCCAATTCATTGTAACTATTATTTATTTTTAAGTGAAAGTGTAAGAATGGTTTCTGATTTAAGAAATTTGAGTTATTAAATCCTTTTTTCTAATGTAGCATAAAAATTACCCTGAGTTTGAGTTATAACTGCCAGTAAGTAGATGACCAGTCTAAGTGAACCACTTCTTAGTTGCCAGTCTTTGCTCATATTAAAAACAACTTAACAAATGTTTAGTTTTTGTATCTAATCTCTGATTATTAAATTGTTTATAAAGTTTATTTTTACCAAAGAGATGCAATTCACTCTGATAAAGTATTACAGAATAAATGTTGTTTTATAACATTTTTGTGCTTTCTCTGTCTTTTGGGGGTTGGTAATACATGTAGGCGGTTTCATACTCCTACACACGTACACTTTCCCTTCCAGTATTACAAAGCTGGAGTCATACAGATGAAGGATAAAAGTTTTAATTTCAGAATGTTTTTAAAGGCTATTTTTTGAAAGCATTGTTTTTCCAAAGAACCAGATCTTAGTTTTAGATCTTTTCTATTGTTTTTTAGTCTCTGTTTCATTTATTTGTGCTATGATCTTTATTTCTTTTTTTCTGCTGACTTGGGGTTTTGTTTGTTCTTCTCTTTCTTTTTCTTTTGTTTACCTATTCATCTATTGATGAACATTTCAGTTGTTTCTACCTTTTGGGTCTTGTACGTAACGCTGCTGTGAACATTGGTGTACAAATATCTATTTAAATCCCTACTTTCAGTTCTTTTGGGTAGACACCTAGAAGTGAAATTACCAGATGATATGATAATTCTGTGTTCAGCTTTGGTTTTTTTGTGTGTGTTTGTGGAACCACAATAAAGTTTTCTAAAGCACGTGCACCTTCCCACAGCAATGTGCAAGTGTTCCAGTTTCTCCATATCCTTTCCAGCACTTGTTCTTTTCTTCCTCTCTCCCTCTCTCCCTTAATAATAGTCAGCCTGAATCGTCCTAGTGGGGCTGAAGTAGGGTGTGCCACTCTTTTGCATGTCTTGCAAGCAGAGGCATTGCAATATTTTCTTGCAGCCTATATTTAAGAATATATGTATGGTAAATAACTGTGGAAAATAAAATGTCTTCCTTCAGAATGGAGGACAGATTTGTTTGCAGTCCAGTATAATAAAGATAATGGCTCCCTCTGGGGCAAAGGTCAGACACATTTGCTTGCAGCCTTTATAAAATATTAGGGTTTCCTAAGCAGCATTCAGCTGGGCTGCTCTGCACATCCCCATGGGAAAACTGAGACCCAAACCCTGAGTGTAAAGCTCATGTTGCTTGCTGTGAGTAATAAATTCCTTTGTCTCTGACCCAGGAGTCATGTTTTCTGCCAGCTTCCATGAAACTAGCAAGCAAGCTTGTTAGTGTGAAAGTACTGTAAAAGCTTACATCCTTCACAGTTGTGTTTTTTTTTTAATAATCCACTCTTTTTTGTTGTTCCATTTATGTATTTTTGGTTGTGCTAGGTCTTCATTGCTGTGTGTGGGTTTTTTCTAGTTGCAACGAGTGGAGTCTGCTCTAGTTGAAGTGCACGGGCTTCTCATCGGGTGGCTTCTCTTTTTGAGGAAGCACGGGCTATAGGTCGCGCAGGTTCAGTAGTTGCAGCTCACAGACTCACTAGCTTAGTTGCCCTGCAGTATTTGGAATCTTCCCAGACCAGGGATGGAACCCATGTCCCCTGCATTGGCAGGTGGACTCTTAACCACTGGACCACAACAGTTCTTGACATTCTTGTGTCTGATAAAAGGCATCTGTGAAAAATTTACCGCTAGCATCACATTGAATGGTGAGAGGCTAACCATGTCCCCTCTAATTATGCATAAGCCAAGCATGTCCCCTCTCATTGCTACTATATTTTAGTGGACCTCTTTGCCAATTTGGTAAGGTGAAAAAATAGGGGGAGGAAGAAGGAGGTGGGATAAAGGGCATAGTGTTTGGAAAGGAAGACATGAAGCCAGCCTTGTACAGACAACATGGTTATATATGTAAAAGTTCCTAAGGAATCTGCAAAAGGCTACTAGAACTGTGGCTCAGAGGTTAAAGCGTCTGCCTGCAAGGTGGGAGACCCGGGTTCAGTCCCTGGGTCAGGAAGATCCCCTGAAGAAGGAAATGGCAACCCACTCCAGTATTCTTGCCTGGAGAATCCCATGAATGGAGGAGCCTGGTAGGTTACAGTCCACAGGGTCGCAGAGAGTCGGACACAACTGAGCGACTTCACTTTCACTTCAGGATACTAGGTCCAGTGATTGATAAAAATCAATTGTATTTCAATATAGTAGCAACAAAATTTTGGAAAATGAAGTTTTAAAAAATGTTATTTACATTAGTATGCAAGAAATGAAGGAGCAAATGTAATGAAATGTGCAAGACCCGTGCAATAAAAACTATAAAGCCAAGTTGAGAGAGCTGCTGCTGCTGCTGCTAAGTCGCTTCAGTCGTGTCCGACTCTGTGCAACCCCATAGACAGCAGCCCATCAGGCTCCCCCGTCCCTGGGATTCTCCAGGCAAGAACACGGGAGTGGGTTGCCATTTCCTTCTCCAATGCATGAAAGTGAAGAGTGAAAGTGAAGTCGCTCAGTTGTGTCCGACTCAGCGACCCCATGGACTGCAGCCTACCAGGCTCCTCCACCCATGGGATTTCCCAGGCAGGAGTACTGGAGTGGGGTGCCATTGCCTTTTCCTTGAGAGAGCTAAGGACATCTAAATAAGTGGATAGATATACTGTGTTTATGGATCCAAAGACTTAAATATTGTTACAATGTCAGTTCTCTCCAAATTCACCTATACATTCAATATACATTAAATTCAATACCAATCAAAATCGAGTAGGCTTTTCTGAGGCAAATGGAAAGCTGATTATAAAAATATATGTGGAAATAGCCAAATGCATTTTAAAAAGTTGAATGGCTTATACTGCTGCTGCTGCTAAGTCGCTTCAGTCGTGTCCGACTCTGTGCGACTCCATAGACGGCAGCCCACCAGGCTCCCCCGTCCCTGGGATTCTCCAGGCCAGAACACTGGAGTGGGTTGCCATTTCCTTCTCCAATGCATGAAAGTGAAAGTGAAGTCACTCAGTTGTGTTCAACTCTTAGCGAGCCCATGGTCTGCAGCCTACCAGGCTCCTCCGTCCATGGGATTTTCCAGGCAAGAGTACCGGAGTGGGGTGCCATCGCCTTCTCCAATGGCTTATACCACCTGATTTCAAATTTCAGTATAAAGGTATGATAATAAAGAGTATGCTTTAATATATTTCAGTGAAACAGGATAGTCCTGAAACAAAATCCACATATATAGAGGCAGTTGATTTTTTTATAAAAACTTTTTATTTTGTATTGGGGGTATACCCATTCCAGTATTCTTGTCCAGAGAATCACATGGACAGAGGGGCATAGCAGGCCATGGGGTCACAGAGAGTCAGACACAACTCAGCAAAACAAGGATAGCTGATTAACAATGTGATAGTTTCAAGTGAACAGTGAAGGGACTCAGCCATACTTATACACATATCCATTCTCCCCCAAAGTCCCTTCCCATCCAGGGGGCAGTTGATTTTTGACAAAGGTGCTGAAAGGACTAAGGATAATTTTTTTTTAACAAATCGTGCTGGACAGTTGGATATACATGTAGAAAATGGTGAATCTTGACTCCTCTCTCACCATACATGAAAATTAATTTACAATCAGTATTACTGACCTAAATGTTAAAGCTACCTTGTAAAATTTAGAAGTGTTCTTTTAAAACAGAGGGAAACTTTTTTGACCTCTCAGAACAAGCAGATTTTTTAGAACATACAAACCACAAGAGGACAAAAGGTTTATAAACTCTGCTGCTCTGCTCTGCTAAGTCGGCTGATCATCAAAATTGAAAACTTGCTCTCCAAAAGACACCATTACGGAAATGGAACAGCAAACGCCACACTGGGAGAAGATACAAGTATATCTGACAAAGGATTGTATTCAGGATATATAAAAAGCTCCTACAACTCAATATTAAAGAGACATAAACAGAGTAAAGAATGGGTAAAGATTTGAACAGACTGTTAACCAAAGATATATAGGAACAGCCAATAAGACCATGGAAACATGCTCAACATCATTAGCTATAAGAGAGATGCATACTAAAACCCCAATGAGATGATACTACACATCCAACAGAACGTCTAAAATTAGAAAGATTGACAACACCAAGTGTATTTAAAAATACAAAACCAGTATAAACTTCATAGTTGCTGGCAGGAATATAAAACGGCACAAACACTTTGAAAACCAGTTTGGCAGTTTCTTATAAGTTCAACATACACTTATATAGCCCAATGTACTAGTCGGCTAGGGCTGTTTGCTACAATAAAATGCCACTGACTGGATGGCTTAGAAACAAAATTTTATTTGCTTACAATTCTGGAGGCAGGAAGTCCAAGAGCAAGGTGTGGTTCCTTCTGAGGCCTCTCTCCTTGGCTTGCAGATGGCTGCCTTCTCACTGTACCCCACATGGCCTTTCCTTTGTGCACTTGCATCCCTGGTTCTCCCTTTTTGTCCAAAGTTCATCTTTTCACAAGGACACCAGTCAGATGGGGTTAGGACCCATCTTCAGTGGTCTTGTTTTAGGTTAATTCCTCTTGTAAAGACCCTATGTCCAAATACAGTCACAATCTGAAGTACTTGGGGTTAGTGCTTCAAGATAAGAATTTGGGAGGGGGGCACAGTTTAGCCTGTAACACTCAGAAATTTTGTTCTTAGGTGTCCCCCCAAGAGAAATAAAAGATTTTTTCCTAAATATTCATGGCAGTAAGCTTTCATAGCAGTCATATTCAAAATAGCTCCAAAAATGGGAAACAAAGCAAATGTCCATCAATAGGTAAATATTTATACATTATGAGTTCCTGCAATAGAGCACTACCCAGAAATAAAAAGAAACAAGCTGCTGATACTAGTAACAGTGTAGATGAAAATAGTCTCAAAAGAATACACACTATGTGATTCCATTTACATGGAACTTTAGAAAAAACTAACTGGGCTTCCTTGGTGGCTCAGCGGTAAAGAATCCATCTGCCAATGCAGGAGACAAGACTTCAGTCTCTGGTCCAGGAAGATGCCCTGGAGAAAGAAATGGCAACCCATTCCAGTATTCTTTCCTGCAGAACTCCACGGACAGAGAAGCCTGGCAGGCTACAGTCCATGGAGCGCCAAAGAGTCAGACAGGACTTCACGACTGAACAATAGTAATGGAATCTATAGTGACAGAAAGTAGATCCATATATCTCCCGACGGGCAGGCAGGCAGGCTGGGTGGAGTGAGAGCTAAGAAACATACACTGTCAAGAGAAAAGCTCCTTGACATTCTCATTTCTGTTTTGCAAACCAAAAATAAGTTGTCCTATTTGAACTGCAGAGTAAGGGAGTTAATAAAAATTTGTTAGTAAGGAGCAAATGAGAAGTTGAAATAAATTCAACAGCTTCAGAGCTGAGAGTTGAATAAAAACCCTTCAAGTCAGACAGGTGGCTCCCCTACCGAATATGAGATAGATTGGAGAGAAAGAAATATTCTCTGGGGAGGGTTGGGTGGGTATGGAAAGTCACTTGCTGGGAGTTCAATGGCTTTTTAATTTTAATTAAGAGCTATCTGAATCTGATTTAGTAATCTATGAAGGGTATTACCTGAAATGTTATAACTACTTACTATTTTCTACTTGACAGACTTGGCAAGTACTAAATCAAACATTTAGCTAGCTTATTTCATTTAATTCTTACATCACATCATGAGGTTAATGTTGTTGTTGCTGTGTTTAGTTGCTAAGTCGCATCCAGCTCTTCTGTGACCCCATGAACTGTAGCCTGCCAGGCTCTGTGCAGTGGGATTCTCCAGGCAAGAATACTGGAGTGGGTTTCCATTTCCTCCTCCAGGAGATCTTCCCGACTTAGGGATTGAACCTGTATTTCCTGTATCTTCTGCATTGGCAGGCAGATTCTTTATGACCTAGCCACCTGGGAAGCCAAGGAGCCTGGTGGGCTGCAGACCATGGGGTCGCAAAGAGTCAGACTCGACTGAGCGACTTCACTTTCACTTTTCACTTTCATTCACTGGAGAAGGAAATGGCAACCCACTCCAGTGTTCTTGCCTGGAGAATCCCAGGGACGGGGGAACCTGGTGGGCTGCCGTCTATGGGGTCACACAGAGTCGGACACGACTGAAGCAACTTAGCAGCAGCAGCAGTGCCTAAACTTGTGCTTTAACTGCCAGGTTTTACCGCCTCTAGTTTACAGAACTAATCACGCACAAGAAGAATGCTTGGCCTTTTCTTCATTTATTCAACAAATTTTTGCCTAGGCCCTCATGGTTTGGCAGTGAGCAAAACAGATGAAAGTCTCTCTGCCCTCATGGAGCTTACATTCTAGTGGGAGGAGACTAGCAAAACAAAAACTTGAAATAAAATACTGAAAGTGCTAAGTGCTATGAAGAAAAACAGGTAAGGAAGGGGCAAGGTAGACAGTCGCCGTATGATCAGGCCCCTTAAGATGGCTATTCTCCTGCTCCCTTGCACATCCTGCTGTTTGACTAGTGCCTGCTTCGCCTGCACCAGTCACAGGACTGACCTTCTACATACTTGCTCCCTGCCCGCTAGTCATTGTTCTATCAGATCAGATTATCTCCACTAGGATAGCTTATCAAAGGGGCAAGAGGAGCATGCCCCTTGGCTAATTTCCCTGGTAACCAATGCGTCAACATGATGTCAGTTCCCCCGTAACTGGTAACCTCACCCTTCCACCGGGAACGAAGAATGCCACCATGTCCAGCCAGTCACCTGCCGCACACAGTGGGAAGTCGCTCCAGGACCTTGTTTCAGACAGGTAGCCTCCCCATCTATTAAACCAGCCGTATCTGTTGCTGACTCAGAGCTCTTGAGTCTTGAAGCTAGGCAAGTCCAGGACTCGCAGGCCTGCAGGATGTAACCCAACAGTTCGCCTTTTTTAGATGGGGAGGACCTCTCACCTAGGTGGCTCTAAGCAGAGATTAGAAAGGACGATGTGCAGGAGTGACACGCAAGTCTCCGGAGGAAAGGAACAGTGAAGGCTAAATTAGAGGCTGCAGCTCTTTGATGTTTTTACAGCATTAGCAAGAAGAATAGCTATTTGCCTGGAGCATCCCTTACAAAGGAAAGACTGGTAGGAGGTGAGGCCTGCAAAGTATTTCGGTCCCCGGGGCCAGATTGTAACAGAGTTCTGTGGCTACCATGGTAAGAACTTAGAATCCAAGATCTAGACGCAGTGGAATCAAACTGCATTTTCTAAGGATGGCTACCACACCTTGAGATTTGGAGAGTGTCCATAGCAAATTTTTAATACAATACAAATTAACAAATTATTAATCAAATATTTCTGACAAACAGGACATCTCTACACTATCACCTTCTACAGTTACCCTTCCAGCTAAAATAACTCCAAAACCAAGAAATGTACATAACCGTATTGTTCAGTTGCTCCCGACTCTTTGTGACCCCACGGACTGCAGCAAGCCAGGCTTCCCTGTCTGCCACCATCTGCTGGAGTTTGCTCAGATTCATGTCCATTGAGTCAGTGATTCCATCCAACTATCTCATTCTCTGTCATCCCCTTCTTCTCCTGCCTTCAGTCTTGCCCAGCATCAGGGTCTTTTCCAGTGAGTTGGCTCTTTACATCAGGTGGCCAAAGTATAGGAGCTTCAGCTTCAGCATCAGTCCTTCCAGTGAGTATTCAGGGGGTATAAAATCTACGCAGTTAAGAAAGAAGTGGTATTTCTCTAAACTGCTACATAGATTACAGTATCTTATTAATAAGTTTCATGGGTAAAAATCTTACTTCTTCTCATTAGTATAAAGGTCAGGCTGCATTACTGCAGTCTATTAAAATATATATTTACTAGTTTTAAGTGTAATTGGTTCTAAACCATCCACATTTTTTATGGCATTAAGGGAACAGAGAAGAATAATCTTAGAATCAGCCTGTCTGAGGGGTTTCTGCAACACCTAATTCACTGTTGTTTCCAAGCAAAGACACTCTAAGAACTAAGACATTAATTAACACTCTAAGAACCCAGACATTTGGTATCTTTCTGGTCAAATGAGCAAGAACTGTGTTACAGTAGACTCTGCTCCTCAGATCTATTAAGATTTCACTTAAAAGAACTCCTACCCACTTTCTGCTTGCACTTACACACCAATCTGAATTCTTAAAGAAAATTATATTACAAATGAAATTGGTTTTTCCTGAATTTATATTGTTTGATGATAATTCTGAGATGAAGTGTTTCCTTATAACTTGATTCTGTGTAAATACTCTCTCTCCCTTCTTTTAAATAAATTCTCCCCAGGAATGTATGGTCAGCTTTAATTCACCCTAAGAAAAATGTTGATTATTCAAATAAGAAATTGCAATCTTCAAATACTTGCAGACAGCTCTTGGGAGAGGCAGTGGTGTATTTACACATTTTAGCTGACACACTACAGATTCTTTATCAGCGCAGGTAAAAGCAGGACCATATATAATTTATTAGTACTCTCTCTCTAATTGCTTTCCAGGAGAATTACAGAAAGGAATTCTCACTCTCTGTTTCCCCAGGAGGGGGTTGCTTTTGTTACAGCTTAACTCTAAGCTTTATATGGAATTGCAGCTTTCGAAATAGAGCATTAATTGGAAGTAATTATCCAGTTATAACAGCTGTGACTATGCTATATACCAAATATTTACCAAGAAAAGAACACATTTAACAGATGATTTAATATAGCAGTCTGGCATAATGAATCTGCAACCGACACTCCAGTCATATAGCTAATGTCTTCGATGGCTGAAATATTCAAGAGTACACACGTAGCTCAAGTCAGTGCAAAAAACACTTATCAAGCTTGATTTTCAAAGCAGTGCAAATGCATGATGTAAATTTTTAAAAGTGATCAAAGAACTTATGTTTGTTTATTATCTAAAATGCGTGAGAGTTTTCCAACTGCTTGGTTTTAAAAGTAGGTGTGCTTTCCAGTTCAATCGACTTTCAAAAAACTTTTTTGGTGTCTGGTGTTTGTGTGCTGAAGGAGTATTACAGGGCTGTCCTTGAAACTGATGCTTTGAAACTTCTTCAGGTACTTTTCAGATAAGCACCCAGAAGAATCTGCCTTGTGTGAAATTCCACACTGCAACCAGTGGTGTGATAATGAGCTCCGGGGTACTCATTTTCTGCCTGTAATCTGTTCAGCTTCTCAAGTGCTGACCAAGTGCACGGGGGAGAAAAGACTTCAGGGGGGGACAGTGTTGATTAAATGGATGGGAAGATAATCTATACACTATCAAGAAATATCTTTATGGGTAAAAATTCACTACTAACACCTGCAAAATTGGCTCGGCAAGAAAAAAGGAAAATGTTTCATCCAGTTTGTTGGCTCTATATTAAAGAAACAAAACAAAGGAACCAAAACCCTTGGCCACCAACTCTTGAGTCATCTCATTGGTGCTGTCTTGACAAAGAGATGCCGATGCCGTTCCTCTCTGGGCAATGATGTCAGCTTTGTCCAATCATAACCTTCCTTATGAGAGTGGGGGATAATTCTCTGGAGACAAGGTGAGTGACAGCAGCAAGCAACGCAGCAGTCACTAGGCAACAAGATCAGCCTTCAGTGGAAGAGAATTTTCAAACGCTTAACCCTACGCTGTCAGGGCTTCTTGTTGCTGACATGGCAATGATCTTTGGACAAAAGGCCTAATAAGAATACGACAGCTTGTTTTTTAAGCTGTGTTTCCAAGGGCAATGAGAGGAAACTTCCTGTTTAGACCAAGGACCTTAGTTGGTTTAAAAAGACCGATACATTTGGAAATTTTTTCCACAGGGGTCATGATTTAACTCACATGATTATCCCCTTGGTGTCTTCAGACTTCATATTCTCTTGCTCACTGTAAGCCAGACTGTCACGCAGGTGTGTGGTCAGTGCCCAACACAAAACCCAGGGGATGAGTGGAGCTGAAATCAGCCCAGCCTCCATGCGTCCGCACACACTCTTGTTGAAGTATTCTCAAGAAATGCGTCTTTATCTGATTTGTTGCCCTGTGGGGGTGCCGTTTTGTAATTTGTCTGCCTGGAGGGGTACTTTTTTCCTGATTTGCACAGAGTTGCTCTCTGAGCTCTTGGGTGGGGAACTTTGCAAGTATATCTTATTTCTCCAAACAGAAAGTTCGGCAAGATTGTCCCTCCTCTTTTGCCCTTGACTCTGCTAGAGAATTTATCATAGGGCTTGACAGACCCACATGTGAACTGGTGGTATTGCTTCCAAACTAGATTTCCAGAATCATCTTGTTCAGACTGCTTCCCAGACAAGCAAATTCTTTTTTAATTTCTCTCATGAAACTAATCTTTTGTTAATTTGAGAGCTCTAATTGTTTAACATTTTTTCTGCCCCCCCCCACTTTATACAGTATAATGATTTCCTTAGGAAGGGAAATCTTTCTTTAACTTGAGGTAGAGTTGATTTACAGTGTAGTATGATTTACAGTGTTATCAATTCTGCTATACAGTAAAGTGATTCAGTGATACATGTATATATACTTTTTCATTATGGTTTCTTACAGGATATTGAATATATTAATAGTTTCCTGCACTGTGCAATAGGACTTTGTTGTTTATCCATTCTATATGTAATAGTTTGCATCTGCTACTCCCAAACTCCCAATCCAACCCTCCCCTATCCCCTTCCCCCTGGGCAACCACAGGACTGTTCTCTATGTCTGTGAGTCTGTTTTTGTTTCATAGATAAGTTCATTTGTATTATATTTTAGATTCCACAGATAAGTGACATCACATGGCCTTTCTCTTTTTCTTTCTGACTTACTTCACTTAGTATGATAATCTTTGGGTCCATCCATGTAGCTGCAAATGGCATTTTTTCCATTCTTTTTTATGGCTTAGTAAGTATATTCCATTGTGTGTGTATATATATACGCACACACACACATCATCTTCTTTATCTGTCGATAGACGTTTAGGTTGTTTGAGACGTTCCTATGTCTTGGCTATTGCAAATGGTGTTTCTGTGAACATATTATGAATTATAGTTTTGTCCAGATATATACTCAGGAGTGGGATTGCTGTATCATATGGTAGCTCTATTTTCTAGTTTTTTGAGAAACCTCCATACTGTTTTCCATAGTGGCTGCACCAATTTGCATTCCCACCAAGAGTGTCGGAGGATTCCCTTTTCTCCATGTTTTCTCCTGTATTTGTCATTTGCAGACTTTTTTATGTTGGCCATTCTGATTGGTATGAGGTGGTACTTCATTGTAGTTTTGATTTGCATTTCTCTAATAGTTAGTGATTCTGTGCATCTTTTCATGGGCCTATGGGCCACCTGTATGTCTTCTCTGGAGAAATGTCTATTTAGGTCTTCTGCCCATTTTTTTATTGGGCTATTTGTGGTTTTTGTTATTGAGTTAGATGAGTTGTTTGTATATTTTGTAAATTGAGCCCTTGTCAATTGCATCATTTGCAAGTATTTTCTCCTAGTCCATT
This sequence comes from Ovis canadensis, assembly GCF_042477335.2. Classification (NCBI taxonomy): domain Eukaryota; kingdom Metazoa; phylum Chordata; class Mammalia; order Artiodactyla; family Bovidae; genus Ovis; species Ovis canadensis. The sequence continues at coordinate 76,240,263 of NC_091247.1, read as the reverse complement.
TTTGTTTTGTTTATGGTTTCCTTTGCTATACAAATGCTTATAGGTTTGATTAGGTCCCACTTGTTTATTTTTGCCTTTATTTCTATTGTCTTGAACTAAGAAAACCTTGGTATAATTTATGGCAGAGAATTTTTTGCCTGTGTTCTCTTCTAGGAGCATTATGGCATCATGTCTTACATTTAAACTTTTAAGCCATTTGGAATTTATTTTTGTGTATGCTCTGAGGGTGTGTTCTAACTTCATGGATTTACATGCAGCTGTCCAACTCACCCAACACCCCTTGCTGAAGAGATTGTCTTTTCCCCGTTGTATATTCTTGCTTCCTTTGTGAAAGAGTAATTGACCTATGTGGGTTTAAAGAACAGAAATCTTTATTATTATTGTTTTAGTCAGACAGTAAATGAATTAGCAGACACTTACTGAGTTTCATGAGGACAGTTTGTACCATGTTTTCTCTTGCAGTGCCTGGCACATAGTGAATGAACATATATCTTTGCATAATTAATTAATGGTATTCACTTGGGGGACCCAGTAGAATTATATGTAATTCATTAGCATTGTAAGAAAACGTAGAAGTTAACTAGTATAATACTCATTTTTTAATTCAGGAAACTGAGACTCAAATAGCTAACCAATTCATACATCTAATTAAAAGTGACCAGGTTTCCTTATAACTAGGTCAGTGTGGAGACTAATTTAGATTGTAATCATGCAGAAGGCAAAGTTCATTTTCTACTGACTTGTTCTATGCCTTATGTAGTATTGTTAAATCTGTCCTCAACATGTTGGTGCTCATATATTTAAAGACTATACTGAGGTTAAGAGAATAAACTCAGGTCCAATTCGGAAGTAAACAGGCTCATCAAGGCCACAGACACCAAAACTGTCTTCAGAGTTCTGTGTCTCTAGGGATTGGTGCAATATCTGGCTTATGACAGGTGCTCTGTAGGGCTTCCCAGCTGGCACCAGCGGAAAAGAATCTGCCTGCCAATGCAGGAGATGGAAGAGATGTAGGTTTGATCCCTGGGTTGGGAAGATCCCCTGGAGGAGGGCATGGCAACCCACTTCAGTACACTTGCCTCAAGAATCCCCATGGGCACAGGAGTCTGGTAGGCTACAGTCCATAGGACCACACAGAGTCGGATACAGCTGAAGTGACTATCACGTGTGCAGGTGCTCTATTGTTGAAAGAATAAAAGGGTAAAATAAAAGAATATAGATTAAAAAGTGCTTTTAAATTTTTTAAGCTCTTATTCCATGGGAGATTTGCCTGTATTTTAGTATTAAAGAGTAGCAGACTATAGCCATGTGAACCAGTGAACACAAGGGCCTTTGAAGCCCTGAGAGCAATTTAAAGCAGCAAATGGATATCTAAAGTAGCACTTGTGCAAACCAATCCCAAGGGAGTGTGGAACACTGCCTAAAGGCTATTAGTGGGTGGATCAAATATAGAATATGTTCCAGTTTCATTACTTTGAGTCTGGTCAACTAAACACTCTTAAAAGTGAAATTTGTAAGAAAAATAGAAAAATAAATGCATAAAATGAAATCCAAAATACCAAAACTGATGGGATGCAAACTCACAGATGTAGAGAACAGACTTGTGGTTGCCAAGGAAAAGAGGGGACAGAGGAGGGAAGGAATGGGGGTCTGGAATTAGCAGAGGTGAACTATTACATATAGAACTGTGCTACACAATTAGATCCTACTCTATAGCACAGGGAATCTATTCAATATCCTGTGACAACCATAATGGAAAAGAATATGAAAAATTATATGAAAAAATATAACTGAGTCATTTTGCTTCATGTCTGAAGGAACTAACACATTGTAAATCAGTTCAGTTCAGTTCAGTTGCTCAGTTGTGTCCAACTCTTTGTGACCCCATGGACTACAGCACGCCAGGCTTCCCTGTCCATCACCAGCTCCCAGAGCTTACTCAAACTCCTGTCCATCGAGTTGATGATGCCATCCAACCATCTCATGCTCTGTCGTCCCCTTCTCCTCCAACCTTCAATCTTTCCCAGCAACAAGTCAGTTCTTTGAATCAGGGGCCAAACTACTGGAGTTTCACCTTTAGCATCAGTCCTTCCAATAAATAATCAGGACTGATTTCCTTTAGGATGAACTGGTTGGATCTCCTTGTAGTCCAAGGGACTCTCAAGAGTCTTCTTCAACACCACAGTTCAAAAGCATCAATTCTTCAGCACTCAGCTTTCTTTATAGTCCAACTCTCACAACCCATACATGACTACCAGAAAAACCATAGCTTTGACTAGATGGACCTTTGTTGGCAAAGTAATGTCTGTGCTTTTTATATGCTGTCTAGGTTGGTCATAGCTTTTCTTCCAAGGAGTAAGTGTCTTTTAATTTCATTGTTGCAGTTACCATCTGCAGTGGGAGCCCCCCAAAATAAAGTTTTTCACTGTTTCCACTGTTTCCCCATCTATTTGCCATGAAGTGATGGGACCAGATGCCATGATCTTAGTTTTCTGAATGTTGAGCTTTAAGCCAACTTTTTCACTCTCCTCTTTCACTTTCATCAAGAGGCTCTTTAGTTCTTCTTCACTTTCTGCTATAATGGTGGTGCCATCTGGATATCTGAGGTTCTGGATATTTCTCCCAGAAATCTTGATTCCAGCTTGAGCTTCATCCAGCCCGGCATTTTGCATGATGTACTCTACGTATATAAGCCGGGTGACAATATACAGCCTTGACATACTCCTTTCCGGATTCAGAACCAATCTATTTTTCCATGTCCAGTTCTAACTGTTGCTTCTTGACCTGCATACAGATTTCTCACGAGGCAGGTCATGTGGTCTGGTATTCCCATCTCTTTAAGAAATTTCCACAGTTTTGTTGTGATCCACACGGTCAAAGGCTTTGCCTTAGTCAATAAAGCAGATTTTCTTCTCTTGCTTTTTAGATGATCCAGCGGATGTTGGCAATTTGATCTCTGCTTCCACTGCCTTTTCTAAATCCAGCTTGAGTATCTGGAAGTTCATGGTTCAAGGACTGTTGAAGCCTGACCTGGAGAATTTTAAGCACGTCCTTCTACTCCGCCATTTTCCAGGTGAGGCAGCAGCCGCCGTCGCTCCAGGCAGGGATCAGGACCATCGGCTCAATGGGGTTGCCACGTTTCCTCTCGGACTCTCAGGCCGGGTGGGCAAGTGAGGGGGATGAGAAAGGCACGCGATGCCCCCGACGCTGGGCTCCTCGCTAGCCGCAGCAGCGTGTTGCCCCAGCTGGCTGCCCACCTGTAGCAGCCACGGTCTGGGGCATGTCAGTCCGCCGCACTGTCAATCAACTATATTTAAATAAAAACTTTTAAAATGTCATTTTCCTCTAATGTTCAAATAGATAAAGTACAGATAAACAGAGAAAAATAATTCTGTGATCCGAAGAGAACTGATAGCATTTTTAAATGAAACCTTCAGATATGTGCATTTATTTATTTATTTATTTATTTATTCGGAGAAGGCAGTGGCACCCCACTCCAGTACTCTTGCCTGGAAAATCACATGGATGGAGGAGGCTGATACGTTGCAGTCCATGGGGTCACGAAGAGTCTGACACGACTGAGCGACCTCACTTTCACTTTTCACTTTCCTGCATTGGAGAAGGAAACAGCAACCCACTCCAGTGTTCTTGCCTGGAGAATCCCAGGGACGGGGGAGCCTGGTGGGCTGCCATCTCTGGGGTCGCAGAGTCCAACACGACTGAGGCGATTTAGCAGCAGCAGCAGCATAATTTTGGCACATAATAAAAACTATGTAACTGTTAACTATTATTTTTCTTAATAATAAGAATACTTACATTCTAACCTGCTTAAAAAAATTTTTTTTCCAAACCTGAAGCTTTTTATTTTGTATTGGGGCATAGCTGGTTAACAATGTTGTGATAGTTTCAATGAACAGTGAAGGGACTCAGCCATATATATATACATGTATCCATTCTCCCCCAAACTCCCCTTGCATCCAGGCTGGCACATAATATTGAGTAGAGTTCCATGTGCTATACTGCCTTTTAAATTTAGCAGTATATTTTCATGTTAATAAACACAATCATGGCACATTACCAGAATGTTGAGATCCACATTATCTGTTTTATTCGCTTATATTCTTCTATCTACAATAGTGACTGGCACACAACAGGTAATCAATACACAATTGTTAAATGAATCATTTTGAGTGGCTATAATGTATTGTATGAAATGCACTATATTTATTCATTGATCTCCTATTATTGGTTAGAAAACGTTGGAAACAACCACATCTATCATCTTTCACAACAATAGACCAAACTCTAATAAACATCCTTATTTTTGGATCTTCCTCTATATCCTTCATTACTTTCTTGGTTTAAGTTCTTAGAATTGCTGAGTCAAAAGATATGAATGTTTTACTAAAACTTTGAAAATTGTTGCCAAATTGCCCTCTGGAGGGATTCTGAGGCTATGGAAGAATTAGAAATTTCCAAGCACAGAGATTATTTTTATTATCTTTGCATATCACTGATATTTCCCAGTTCGAAAAGGTTTGGCATGGCTTCAACCAAGAAGGCTTTCTGCAAGTTTGAAAAATTAAAGCTATATTTTGGGAACTTTTTCTAGGACATAGCTGACTGAATGAAGTGGAAGAGAAAACAAAGCAATTCAGCTGTGATGAATAACTCCTCAGCCCAGGAAGTCTCAGAAGAGAACAGATTCCTCTCCAAGTATCACAGAGAAGAATTTTAAATAAAAAATACAGCTAACTATTTATTTTCTTTTATTATTTATTTGGCTGCCCTGGAGCAGGATCTTTTTAACTGTAGCAAGTGGGATCTAGTTCCCTGACCAGGGATCGAACCAGGGCACCCTGCATTGGGAGCGTGGAGTCTTAGCCACTGGACCACCTGGGAAGTACCCACAACTATTTATTGAGCATCCATTAGGAATGGCAGGGTGCTGGCTGCTGCAGACACACGATACCCAGGACATGCCTTTCCATAGCACGGACCACTTCAACACTCTCTGCTCCCCCTGGCCTTCCTTCCCTGCCTTCTCCCTCCACACCCAGAGTATAAGATTTTCAGGGAAGCATCTTTGTTGGTTTTATCTTGCATCCCTGTCACACAGCAGGAAAAACAAGTAGATGCAGTGCATGTTTGTGAGCCAGAACAGAACTCCCCTAGGAAAATTTAGAGGGGCTGGCCCAAAGTCTGGAAACACACACGTGTGTTTGAATGGCTAATGCCAGATATGAACAGCTCAACCACTGTCATCTTGAATCCTCACAGTAGACACTCAGGCAGATTTTGAGTTTTGAACCCCTTCTCAGATCTGTCTGCTGACCCAGATTTGTTCAGTGCCAGGATCTAGTCAGAATAGATCACTGTGATGAAGGGTCACACTGCTCCCGCGCAGGGAATAGCATACAAATATTGAAGCCCACATAAGCTTGAGGTCCTGAGCTAAGCCACCCAAAAGACTGCATGCCCTTCTCAGCACCTGTGTCTTACATCTGCATTTGGGGTTTTAGCAGGATCTCTGGACGTTATCAGTGGGTGAAGTAATATGGTAGAGATGACTGGCTGCCTAGCCAGTGTCTGTTCACTCCTGCTTCTTCACTATGGAACTCAGTATTATTAGAGACAGCAAAGTGCCTAATTACATTTGTAGTCCTCTTTGAGGACAGGGGTAGCTAATGAGATATAAAGGTAGTTGTTGGGAGAGACTTCTAGAAACATTTCTAAAGGAGCCTTATTCATTTACTACATGGCTTTGCTCTTCCTGACTTTCTCCCTTCTTTCTTCATCTTAACTAAATCATGGATACAGTAGCTGGGGCTCCAGCAGCCATTCTGTGACCATGAACTTAAGGATGGAAATCAGTACTAGGAATGTTGGAAAAGAAGAGATAGGAGACTTGGGAAAAACCAGCCCAAGACTGACTGCTTCCAGGTTTGTTTTACCTGAGAGAAAAACAAATCTCTATCATGTTTAAATATTGTCTCTTGACTCTGTTAGTAGAGGCTAATTGTAATTGATAATGGAATGACTTGCTATTGAGGGAAGGGCACAGTACTACCCCAGGAGCATTTGGGAATTTTCTGGGGGGTGGTTGTATTTTTTTTGTTGTCACAATAAATGACACTCCTTGTAAATACAATAAAATAGTAGATAAGATCCAAGGGATGTCCTGTCTCAGATGCTTATGTAGCTTTAAAATAACAATAATGACAATGTTTATAATTACCTGTGCCTCAAACTTAACTACATTTTACACATAAATAAAATGTATATTTGCATATTTTCAGAGACACTTAATTTTCCAAGAATGCAGCTGCCATATGAAGCAAAGTAATCTGGTACTTTGGTTTTTGGAAGTTTACTAGGATTTGTTTACAGCGCTAACTGTATACAACATGATACAATTGAATTGATCTACATTTATAGTTGTCCCATTCATGGTGAATATATGAATAATTACATTTGACTCCTTCATCTTATCTTCTAAGATAGTTGCGCCCAAGTGTTTCCATACTGAAATATGTATTACTTTATTAGAAATTATCTCTGTCTTATTTCTCCTTTGAATCTTTCCAGTCCAGGCAATATATTGATTTTATTTTTGAGAAGGTAGGGACTTATGTAGATAGGAGCTTCCCAGGGAGTTCAGTGGTGCAGAACTCCAAAGCAGGAGATGAGGGTTCGATCTCCAGAAGAACCCTGGAGGAGATTCCCTGGAGGCGGAAATGGTAACCCACTCCAGTATTCTTGCAGAGAAAATACTATGGACAGAGGAGCCTGGTGGGCTACAGTCCATGGGGTTGCAAAGAGTCGGACACGACTGAGTGACTGAGCCCAGCACTGCATGTGTGTACGTAGGTTATATTATCTTACACATTTCACCTCAGGGTCATAGTATTTATTTCATAAAAGGGAGGAAGGCATTGAACTTGACCTTGTGTCCATTGTCCTAACTGACCAGACTAACACACATTCAGCCTTTGTCTACCTTCTTTGCTTTCATGCTAAGAGGCAGAAAGGCCTGGCCTTAGAGAGCTGAGTGTTTGCGGTTCGTATGTCAAAGCAAAAGAGGCATGACTTTTACATTCATTGGTCACAAGCCTGGCTTTGGGCATAAATACAGAAGATGCCTCATGTACAATGTCATTTGAGAGTTACTTATTTGCGAGAGACTTTAAGTAGTACTGTTTTTTATGGTAATACTTTAAGTATTACCATGCCGTTTACCACTGACAACTCTATACATGTCAGTTTATCAGAGGACACAAAATTAGGACAGAACTGTCCATTGATAGGGGAGGAGCCAGGGCAAGGCACAGTTCTGGAACTCCAGGGACTCAGAAAGGAAGGAGCGGGGAGGGGAAGAAACCACAGAGGCCATCTGGGGGTAGGAAGAATGCCAGGGGAAGCAGCACGGCCAGGGGCACCGGGGGACTTGCAGCCAGCATGCAGCCCCCTGTTCGCCCTTGTCACCCTACTGGAGTGACTGAATTAACCACATCTCACACGCCTTAACTGGAGCAGATAATTGGCGAGTTGGCTTTGTGGAGAGGAAATGTGTTCAGATTAACTTGGCGGAGTGGAACAGGAAGAATGGGACCACCTGATTTCATCTTGTGCCAAGAAGGAAGACACAGAGCGGCGGTGTCTCCTATGCAGCCTGTGCCGGGCAAGGCGAGGTGGGGAGACCCCTGTGTGTACTGCAGGTCGGTGGGCTCCTCCTGCAGCAGTGGGTGCTCAGAAGCGCCGGGACTGGGATAGGGGGTTAAGCTGCTTTGGGCAAGTAACTTAACCTTTCCAGGTCTGTTTCCTCACCTGTAAAAACAATTGAGGAAAAAAATGTTATGATATCCTTAAAGTCATGTCACTTCATTCCATCTAATCACAACTGTGGCTTGATTGCCTCCTCTGTGGGTGAGGCTATGCCAGGGGCTATGCCTGCTTCTTCTAACCTTATGGGAGTAAAAATGGATATAAAACCAACAAATTTAAGCATTTTTTTCAGGGCAGTGAAAATCTTTACCTTTTCCCCAGATACATCCTAACCACCTTGCACTTCAGGCTGGGCTATATCTTGATCAAAACTCCTGACGCCACCCTTTGGGCAACTTCTTTCTGGGGTGTCTGGAAGAGGAACTGTTTAGAGATGACATTGCCAGGACAACAGAACCCAAATGCAGGCAAAGGTGTCATCGTTTCTGAGGATGGGATGAGTGATGTTTGCCTGATGACCACCCCAGGACTGTCCAGGGCTCTTTTCCAGGTACATTTTGGAATCTTCATTCTTGGAAAACCCTTCGTTTTGAAATGCTCTCAGGTCCAGAAAGGAAGTGAAGATCACTCAGTAATGTCACCAATGTGAGCTCTGGAATAGCACCTTCTTTTGAAAGATGTATCCTTTTTTGCTTTTGGCCTACAATTGGTTTATGATGACTGTTTCCTGGGGATTTCCAACCTGAATGGCAAGGATCCCAGCCCCCAGCTTGTGCCCACATGGAGAGCAGAGACACCTGTATTTCACTCATGACTTTCTCTGTCCAGCCAGAGGCAGACAAAGGGCACCTAGAGACTGAGCTTGTGTGACCCTGAGCAAGTCTCTACTTTTTGGAGTATCAGTATAGCAACTGAGGCACTTAACAACTTGTGTCCTTAAGGAAATATTTAGAGCAAGTTATCAAAGCACACTGAATACCCGTTTGTCATGAATATTATTATTATTTTGCTTTTGGCTCAAGATTTATTCTTCATGATCTAACAGTTACTTAAGTGAGCATTTTCATTTAATAAAATCACTTGACTTAGAACTGTTCACAAATACTACTACCACTCATTAAAAATGTTGAAATCCTGAAATACATTATTTTTTTTCTAATTAAACTTGGTTATCATGCATAACTTAACCTGAATTACAGGCAGCATAGTCCTATAAAAGTGGTTAAGTGGGAAAAAAATTGACCTTGCTGTAAAAATCTTCAAACATCTCCAAAGAGAAAATGTATCAGAAAGTCTTATGTCATTCCCAAGACTAGTTTGTAACAGATTTATTCATCAGAGGTTCTATAATAACATTTTCCTCACTGGGTTGTGAAGATTCAATGAGAGTATTAAATTATTGGTGCCCAATGGGAATATAACATAGAGTAACATAGTTATTAATAGTTAATAACATAGTTGATAATAATTAATAATATAGATATTAACATGTTTATGGGCTTCCCAGGTGGCTCAGTGGTGCAGAATCCACCTGCCAAACAGGGGACACAGGATCGATCCCTGGGTTGGGAAGATCCGCTGGAGTAGGAAATGGCAACCCACTTCAGCCTTGCCTGGGAAATCCCATAGACAGAGGAGCCTGGCAGGCTACAGTCCATGGGGTCACAAAGAGTCAGACATAACTTAGTGACTAAATGACAACAAAGACAACAATATGTTTATTCTCTCAAACATAGATACACACCTACATTCAGGCACGTGTGCATACAGAAACACACACACACATGCACACTCTTCCGTCCTCTTCAGAGAGCCCAACTCTAGTAGAGACAAATGGATACACTCCTCACAGTCTGAGCATGAAAGGTGGCATCCACTCTTTCCTTTCTGGGGTGCAGGCCATTGTCTGAGAAGAGTAAATACTCCCGAGAGCCTCTGGGAGTCGAGTCCTGAGCTCACACTTGCAGGCTAACTACGAAAACGAAGCTTACTAAAAACCCCCGACTGTCACTGAGGAAGTAATCACTGGTTTTGTGGAGTAGGCAGGCTTCGGGCTGCTGATCTGTCCAGAACAGTCTACAGGTCTGTAGCTGCACGTGTTGTGGAAGGGATACACATGTGCCCTGTGCATGGAGGAGAAGCTATCTGTGGGGTGGGAAGAGATTTGAAGGATGGAAAAGTCAGCTTCCTCCTAGATAGATGGACCAGATTGCTGATGATGAGGCTGTGCTATAAAAAAATGACGCCTTGGGATGATCCTATACAGCCTTGTTAAGGCACAACTTTCAGAATTTTCAGGCAAGTTTGTCTTGTGTTGTTGAGTCAGCCACCAAGTCCTGACCTGTTCTTTCTCCTCCCATCACACACTCCTTTTCTAAGGTGTGACGTCAGGGGAAAGATGTGGATGTTACAGATAACCCTGGCCACGTGAATTTTCAACAGCAAACAAGCAGGTAAAGTTATAGTCTCTTGTGCTCTGCACATTCTGTCCTCACCCAATACTCTTGGCCTCTTGTCCCTTCTGGAAACAAGGGCTTGGTCTAAGGAAGGGCTCTGTGTTCTGTCAATTATGGGTAGAGTGAATCATGGCCAACCAGTAGGTATGTACTCATACCCAGTTGAGTGTGCATCCTGCCTTGTATGGCCTAAAGATTACCCACACAGTCACCCCTTGGATTGACACTAAGAATTTCCCAGCCCCCTCAGAGAGGCATGTGCATTTAAGCTACATTTCTAATATAATAAATTCATTTGTCCTCTGGAAAAGATATCTTTGGTTGGGAGATAAGTGGGGGAATGGGAGGAGATTTGTAAAGGTAAGACTCACGTCAATCAGCTGATCAGTTAACTTACTGAACAAACAGGTATGACATGCCCACAGTACTCTGCGGAAGATGTGCAAGGATGGCTTTGGAACCGGTGCCAGGCCCTCCCTCCTCTTCCCTCCTCCTCCCTCCAGCCTCACCACCACTATTCAGGGGAGATGCCAGCTCTCTGCTGGGCTGATCAACGCTACAGCTTCCTAACTGATCTCGCTACTTCTGGATTCTTTAGGTATTTCGTCTTATTATGAACCTAGGCACATGCTTCTCTGTTAAAATCCCATTAGGGGCTCTGCCCTGGCTACAGCCTGAGTCCTGGCTCTCTCTGGTGGGGGGCACTCTTCTGTCCAGCCCCAACCACAGCCTCTGCACATGTAACTGGCTCACTAACCACAATCCTTCCTCGTGTTTTTATTTCCCCAAATGCAACATGCACTCACGACATGACTCTTACGACTGTTCCCTGTGCCTGGAATGCTTTTCCTCTCATCACCCCCAAACCTTCCACTAAACCTCAGCACCATCCTGTTTTGCTTTCTTTCTCTCACACCCCACAACCAGTCCACCAAGAAACCACGTGGATTTCAATATACCTCCTTCAGAATACACCCACAATCTGTCCAGGACTCACGGTCTCTGCTGTCCTCTCTCAGCTTGATCTTGGCACTAGCTTCCAACGCGGCCCCTGCTTTGGCCTTTGCCCTCCCTCCCACCCATGGGTGCTCTCAATACAGCAGCCAGACTGACCTTCTTAAGACACAAGTCAGATCGTGCCACACTTTTCTGAAAACCCTCCAAAGCAGTGGTGGGCTGGAGGAGCTGGTCCCGGCTGGTGGGAAGCCACCCTCACACACCTTCTCTGCTGTGTTCGGCGGCGTCACATCGGTAGCTTAGAACAAGCATGGTGGGAGTATTTATACCACAGACATTGGCAGATGCTTAAAAAAAAAAAAAGCGTTTCTTTTTTTGAGACTCAGTTTGCCAGCACACCATTGCTCCAACAGTGACCCGTTTCTCTCAGAGCAAAAGCCAAACTTGTCACAACTACCTGCAAGTCCCCCTGGAAACTGATTCCTCCTCAAAGTTCCTCCGCTTTGCTCCAGGCACATGGGCCTCCTCGCCTTCCAAGACATTCTCACTTCCAGGGACTGGCCCTGCCTGCTCCCCATGCTTGGAACAGTCCCCACAGAGACCTAGGGGAAGGGGGGCTTATTTCTGCTCTTTTGGAAGTCCTTGCTCAAATCTCGCTTTCTCAGTGAAGCTCACCAGACCCCCTCACCAAACTCCACCCAGCAGCCCTGTGTTCCTTCCATTCCAACCTGGAGGTACTGATTATGTTTACTAATATTTACACATGCTCTGCGTCTCCCACCCCAGTGCCACCTCTACAAGAGTATGGGTTTGGGACTATTTTCTTCCTCATGAGTCCCAGTACCCAAAACAGTGTCCAACGCACGAGACCCTCAGTAAGCATTTACTGGTTGACCGGCTGACTGAATCTCCAAATGCCCACCTCCTCTGTAACCCTTTCCTAATCTCAGTACTTTCCTCATCTCCGTTCACAAAAGGTCCAGATTCTTTTCCTCTGTGTTAGTTCATTGTATAACACATTGTGTAATACATGTGGCTTAAAACTCAACATTCAGAAAACTAAGATCATGGCATCTGGTCCCATCACTTCATGGGAAATAGATGGGGAAACAGTGGAAACAGTGACAGACTTTATTTTGGGGGGCTCCAAAATCACTGCAGATGGTGACTGTAACTATGAAATTAAAAGACGCTTACTTCTTGGAAGAAAAGTTATGACCAACCTAGACAGCTTAGTAAAAAGCAGAGACAACAAAGGTCCATCTAGTTAAAGCTATGGTTTTTCCAGTAGTCATGTATGGATGTGAGAGTTGGACTATAAAGAAAGCTGAGCGCTGAAAAATTGATGCTTTTGAACTGTGGTGTTAGAGAAGACTCTTGAGAGTCTCTTGGACTGCAAGGAAATCCAACCAGTCAATCTTAAAGGAAATCAGTCCTAAATATTCACTGGAAGGACTGATGCTGGAGCTGAAACTCCAATACTTTGGCTACCTGATGTGAAGAACTGACTCATTTGAAAAGACCCTGATACTGGGAAAAATTGAAGGTGGGAGGAGAAGGGGGCAACAGAGAATGAGATGGCTAGATGGCATCACCGACTCAATGGGCATGAGTTTGAGTAAACTCCAGGAGTTGGTGATGGACAGGGAGGCCTGGCATGCTGCAGTCCATGGGGTCACAAAGAGTCAGACACAGCTGAACAACTGAACTGAACTGAAGAGCTTATGCTGTATCCCTATGATTTTATGATCTGCCTCCCCCAGCAGATGGCTGTTGGTGGGCTCTTTGAGGTACTTCCAACACCTATCCCAGTGCCTGGCACACACCACTCCCACTAATATCAGTGAACTAGTGTGGGTTGCCTGTTCCAGGGGCTCTTCCTGACCCAGGGATTGAACCTGTATCTCTTGCATTTCCTGCATTGGCAGGCGGATTCTTTACCACTAGTGCCACTTGGGGAACCCCCTCAATGAACCCATGAAGGTATAAGTGAATGGTGACCAGAATGTAATTCCAGTGTAATTACATTCTGGAACGTAATCCCAGAACGGATTCCTCTTCTCATCAGGGACACCTTTCTGCTGATGGCTGTGTTGGGAAGGCCTGCAGTTGAGAGAGAGTCGGCCCTCCTTTTCTCATCCTCTCCCTCAAGCCCCTTGTCCTCTGGGACCTTGCACAAGGGGCAGGAATGTGGCCTTGAATCCACTGGTCTCTTGGAACGTGGCTGGAAGGAACAGGAGGGCCTAGGATGTGCTGGAGAACCTGCTTCCGGGGTTTGTAGAACACATGGCACCACCTCTTCGGGCTCTTCTCCAGCCCAGAGGTTCCTAAGGCTACATCTCCTGGCTCAGGAGGCTGCCAGAGAGGCCCCCTGTCTTCCCACCGAAGCCCTGTCCATGAAGGCCAGCCTACCCAGAACAAAGGAGAGGCTGCGCCCTGTGGAGAGGGGTGACTTGTCTCCTTTCCCAGCCATCAGGTGAGGAGGAAGGGTCCACACCCTAACTCTAAGCCTCAAGGGAATACCGGATGTCCCAACGCATTCTGCAGAAAGACTTAGTAATTTTCCAGTTACTAATTTGCCTTGCCTGTTCTGTTCAAACAGGCTACTTGTTTCCTCAAAAAGAATCAGGTATAGTGGGATGAGGTCACTAGAGACGTGCCTAAACAACTACAAACACTGGCCATAGTTCGTGCGGAAGCACTCATAACCAGCCACTCGGACTGTCTGTCGTCTGATTTTTACCTTTTCTAAACAAATTCGGTGAGGGCGCGCCCCCTGCTGGCAACACGAGATTATATCAGGCAGAAACCTCTGCTGGAACAATTAATTGGGCGTCAGTTCAGTTCAGTTCAGTCGCTCAGTCGTGTCCGACTCTTTGCGACCCCATGGACTGCCGCACGCCAGGCTTCCCTGTCCCTCACCAACTCCCAAAGATTACTCAAACTCATGTCCATCGAGTCGGTGATGCCATCCAACTATCTCATCCTCTGTTTTCCCCTTCTCCCGCCTTCAATCTTTCCCAGCATCAGGGTCTTTTCAAATGAGTCAGTTCTTTGCATCAGGTGCCCAAAGTATTGGAGTTTCAGCTTCAACATCAGTCCTTCCAATGAATATTAAGGACTGATTTCCTTTAGGATGGACTGGTTGGATTTCCTTGCAGTCCAAAAGACTCTCAAGAGTCTTCTCCAACACCACAGTTCAACAGCATTAATTCTTCAGTGCTCAGCTTTCTTTATAGTCCAACTCTCACATCCATACATGACTGCTGGAAAAAGGAAAGCTTTGACTAGATGGACATTACTTGCTGGCAAAGTAATGTCTCTGCTTTTTAGTATGCTGTCTAGGTTGGTCATAGCTTTTCTTCCAAGGAGCATGCGTCTTTTAATTTCATGGCTGCAGTCACCATCTGTAGTGATTTTGGAGACCCCCAACATAAAGTCTTTCACTGTTTCCGTTGTTTCCCCATCTATTTGCCCTGAAGTGATGGGATTGGATGCCATGATCTTAGATTCTCTGTGCTATATAGTAAAGTTTTATTGCTTATCTATCTGATGTATAGTAGTTTGTATCCATTAATTCCATACCCCTAATTTCTCCCTCTATCTTTCCCTCTCCTTATTGGTAACCATAAATTTGTTTTCTATATCTGTTACTCTGTTTTTATTTTGTATATATATTCATTTGTATTAGTTTTTAGATTTCACATATGAGTGATATTGCTTATATTTGTCTTCCGCTGACATATATCACTAAGCAGAATATTATTTAGGTCTATCCACATTACTGCAAAAGGTAGGATTTCATTCTGTTTTTATGGATGAGTTATAGTTTTATATATACTGATCTAAGAAAATATTGCCATGATTTATGTTAGACTGTTCCAGTTATGTTCTCTTCTAGGAGTTTCATGGTGTCATATCCTACATTTAGATCTTTAAACCATTTAAACTTATTTTTATGTATGGTATGAGGGAATGTTCTAATTTCATTTAACATGTAGCTGTTCAGCTTTCTTAGCTCCAATTGTTAGAAATTTTTAAAAGGCTAAGGTAAGAAAAGCTTTTATAATTAAGTACTATTCAAAATGTAAATATAAGAATTTGCTCACCTGGCTTTAAGAAAAAATGTCCCTAATATAGAAGAACATTGATATATCAATGGACTTGGATAGACTGTGGGCTAAAAGTAACACCGTCCATTGGATTTTCCAGGCAAGAATACTGGAGTGGGTTGCCATTTCCTTCTCTAGGAGCTCTTCCAGACCCAGGGATTGAACCCGGGTCTCCTGCATTATAGGGAGACGCTTTACCGTCTGAGCCACCAGGGAAGTCTCTTGCTTAATAATAGTAGCTGCTGCTGCTGCTAAGTCACTTCAGTCGTGTCCAACTCTGTGCGACCCCATAGACGGCAGCCCACCAGGCTCTCCCGTCCAGGGTAGCTACTAACATTGTAATGATAGTAGCTACTAATGTTTATGAAACATTTCCTATTGAGTTAAATTAATTGTCTAACAATGATAATCTATTAGTTATAGAAGAAATAAGAGTGCCAGTTGTTCTGAGCATGGGCTTCAATTGTGGCATGTGGGATTTGTTGCTGCATGGCATATAGAATCTTAGTTTCCTGATCAGGGACTGAACCTACATCCCCTGCACTGCAAGGCAGATTCTTAACTACTGGACCACCAGGGAAGTCCCCAGGAGTCATTTCTTAAGTGCTCGCTGCATTAGGAAAATAAAGATGAATTAGACCCAGACTCTGTGAGACCTCAGTGGCCTAACAGATGAGTTTTCCTTCAGTAGTTCCTGGGTCTTGCCTCGCACAGTCAGGAGTTCCTGGGTCTTGCCTCACACAGATGTTTACAGTCTTTGTTGTGAAAATAAAAAGAGCACCCTGAAGCTGTAGGGAACACTCCAAAGTTAGGTATCCTCTGTCCTATACACAGGTGGCACACTTGTAACCAGCTGTGGAGTGGGGGGAGCCCACATTTGTAGCATCTGCCTATTTCCACAGTGTAAATCCTCCATCATGGCCAGTTTCAAGCTACCAACATGATGTCACTGAATGCAGAGTTGCCAAGATAGGCATAGCACATCACTGTATTGTATTACATAGATACAGTAAAAGTAAATAATTTCAAGAGCTTAGATAATAGTTATATATAGCAAATATAGTGAAATAAGAAAGTGATGAGTTTAGAGTATTTATGTTTGTAATATAACTTATTCAACACTCATATAGTTTAATCTTCAGTGATGGCTGTGTTCAATAACTAATTTGCACAGCTCCTGAAAAGTTAACAAATGGTTCTTTCAAGCTAGTAGGAGCCTGCTCCCATGCACCACTGATTTACCTGTCACAATACTGCAGTGTAGCCACGGTCATATACAACATGTGGCTGGGAACTGGAAGCAAAGTGGGTGGGATGACTTCGACCCATGGATGATCAATGACCTTGGGTCACATAGAAGGAAGGAGCTGGGTGTAGCACTATGAGTTACCTCAGTTATGCATGTTATTTAGTTTCCTGTTAATGGTGTATTAAATTTCTCCAAACTTAGTGGTTGAAAATAACACATATTTGTCATCTCACAGTTTTGGAGGTTATTAGTCAGAAAGGGGTCTCACTGAGCTAAAATCAATCTCTTGGCAGGGCTGTGGTCCTTTTGGAAGCTGTGATCTCTAGCCTTTCACCAGCTTCTAGAGACCATCTGCATTCCTTGGCTTTGTGGACTCCTTCTCCATCCTCAAAGCCAGCAACGTTGGTCTGATTCCTTTTCATGCTCCCATCTCTTTGGTTCTCTCTTTGGAAAGCTGATTAGCAAACTTAATTTCATGTGTAACCTTAATTTATGTAACTGAAGGTATACATACAATATAAATGCGAGAGACTAGAACATGGATATCTTTGAGAGGCTCTTTTTTCTGTCTAACCTACAATGTTTTGTCTGCAGCTAGTTCTGCACAGACAGGGCCCCCAAACCCTTCTGGAGAAGTTGCTTAGAGTCCTAAAAGGTGGGATACATGAAGGATTTCATGAAAGCTGCTGATTTGCCTCAGGTAATTTCAAATGGCAATAAGTTTTATGGTGACAATAAAACAGAGCAGAGAGAGATGGGAAAGGGAAATATCTAAGTAGATGCTCAAGAAATGTCTCTCTGAATTGGCAGTGTGTGGGCTAGCACCTGAGTGTTGAGAAGGATGCAACTGTACTCAGTTCTGGGAAAGGCCAGGCTAAATATAATGAGCAGCAGCACCAAGGAAGGGCTGGCGGTATCTAGGGTTTAGCTCGTTTAGCTCCCCCCTTGAGCTCCCTTGAATCATCCTAAATAAGTACAGTGGGTTCACTATCCAAACTCATTTCTACATATCTCCTATTCCAACTAGATCTAGCCTTGTAAATTCTCCCTACAGAGAAATTCTGGAGTGCCACTGGAAAAAAAACAGGTACAAAGTTTTTGAAGACTGAGGAACTGAAAGTATAGGAGGTGAGGGGTGATCAGTCAGGCGTTCAGTCGCTCAGTCGTGTCCGACTCTTTCCAACCCCATGAATCGCAGCACACCAGGCTTCCTTGTCCATCACCAACTCCCGGAGTTCACTCAGACTCACGTCCGTTGAGTCAGTGACGCCATCCAGCCATCTCATCCTCTGTCCTCCCCTTTTCTTCCTGCCTTCAATCTTTCCCAGCATCATTTCAGTTCAGTTCAGTTCAGTCGCTCAGTCGTGTCCGACTCTTTGTGACCCCATGAATCGCAGCACGCCAAGCCTCCCTGTCCATCACCAACTCCCAGAGTTCACTCAGACTCACATCCAATTGAGTCAGTGATGCCATCCAGCCATCTCATCCTCTGTCGTCCCCTTCTCCTTCTGCCCCCAATCCCTCCCAGCATCAGTCTTTTCCAATGAGTCAACTCTTCGCATGAGGTGGCCAAAGTACTGGAGTTTCAGCTTGAGCATCATTCCTTCGTAGATTGTTCTAATATAAGGCCCTCAGTAAATCAGGCTTCTCTTTGTTCATACTCTTTACAATTGACCTTCCTCCTCCTTCTGTCAAGAGGCAGTGTGTATTTCTCCAGTCCCTTCAATCTAGTCAGCCAGACTGATGATCTGGCCATGTGATTTGCTTTGATTAACAGGATGTGGCAGGAGTGAGGTACAAACTCTAGAGCCTAGACCTTAGGAAGGCTCAAGGCTTGGCTATTTGCCCTTTTGGAACATGAAGTGGGGAGGTCACAGCAACTAGAGTATGTAAAGCCTTAGTAGCATGGTAAGGAATATGGACTTTGTTCCCAGTGCTCTGTGGGTTCTTGAAGGTTTTAATAAGAATGTTATGCTTCAGAGTATCACACTGGGTGCTCTGCGGAGGAAAGATTGCAGCTGGGCAAGGATGGAAGAAGGGATACCAGTTAGAAGCCTTTCTGAGGCATCTAGACAAGAGATGGTAGCAATGGAGGTGAGAAACAGTGGACAATGGATTGGCTTGGGAAGAAAATAGTGAATAACAGTCTTCTAAAAATGCAAGGCCACATAAATACATATAGAATAAAGTTATAAACTTTAGAAAACCTAATAGGTTAATATGTAGGTCAGGAAGCAACAGTTAGAACTGGACATGGAACAACAGACTGATTCCAAATAGGAAAAGGAGTATGTCAAGGCTGTATACTGTTACCCTGCTTATTTAACTTCTATGCAGAGTACATCATGAGAAACGCTGGGCTGGAGGAAGCACAAGCTGGAATCAACATTGCCGGGAGAAATATCAATAAACTCAGATATGCAGATGACACCACCCTTATGGCAGAAAGTGAAGAGGAACTAAAGAGCCTCTTGATGAAAGTGAAAGAGGAGAGTGAAAAAGTTGGCTTAAAGCTCAACATTCAGAAAACTAAGATCATGGCATCCAGTCCCATCACTTCATGAGAGATAGATGGGGAAACAGTGGAAACAGTGTCAGACTTTATTTTTTCGGGCTCCAAAATCACTGCAGATGGTGACTGCAGCCATGATAGTAAAAGACACTTACTCCTTGGAAGGAAAGTTATGACCAACCTAGATAGCATATTCAGAAGCCGAGACATTGCTTTGCCAACAAAGGTCCGTCTAGTCAAGGCTATGGTTTTTCCAGTAGTCATGTATGGATGTGAGAGTTGGACTGTGAAGAAAGCTGAGCACTGAAGAATTGATGCTTTTGAACTGTGGTGTTGGAGAAGACTCTTGAGAGTCCCTTGGACAGCAAGGAGATCCAACCAGTCCATCCTGAAGGAAGTCAGTCCTGGGATTTCTTTGGAAGGAATGATGCTAAAGCTGAAACTCCAGTACTTTGGCCACCTCATGCGAAGAATTGACTCACTGGAAAATACTCTGATGCTGGGAGGGATTGGGGGCAGGAGGAGAAGGGGACGACAGAGGATGAGATGGCTGGATGGCATCACCGACTCGATGGACATGGGTTTGAGTGAACTCCGGGAGTTGGTGATGGACAGGGAGGCCTGGCGTGCTACGATTCATGAGGTTGCAAAGAGTCGGACACGACTGAAGGACTGAACTGAATAGGTTAATGTATATAAATCTGGATGTTGTATGTGACCATTTCCTCCAGTAAGACTGGTGACAGAGAAAACCAGAAGGGAAATAGCAATTATGAAGCAAAAGTACAGAGTGGAACAGGGGTGAGACATGAGCTCTTAGCAGTAAAGTGTCACTACTTCCCACCTACGCATCCCCTACCTCCTGGACCTTGCCCTTGGGTTCAGTGAGAGAGCCCTGGGTAGACTAGCCCCACCCAAACAGCTCGAAAGGTACCTATTTTGTGAAGGTGCAAGTCCAGATAAATGCCAAGGAACATGACGCACCCTTTGCATCCTCACACCTAATCTAGGACTCATTCACTGTATTTGAACTAAACATTAAGGGTTTCCTACATGTGAGCACTTGACCTAAGGGACAAAAATACAGTCTGCAGTGAAGGCTGAAGGACTTGGTTCTAGTTTTGCTTCTGTCAGTGTTTCCCATGTGACTTTGGACAAGCTACATCAGGGCTCTGGGCTTATTCTGTCATTCTTTCTTGCTGTGATGGAAATAGGCAAAGCATGAGTTTGGTCAAATGAAAAAGTTATAAAATTTCAAGCCCAGAATTCTAATTTTTAGTAGAGCTCCTCAGCTACAAATCTTTAGATTTCACCTCACTGATTACTCTTTACAAAATATAAACTTTGGTGCTAACTGCTCAGGAAAACTCATGAGAAGGAAAGTTCTTTTCTTTCTTTTATTCCCTCCCCACTTTTTAAAATGTCACTGTAGCATGATATACATTTTCTGACTGGATTAACATAATAAATAATAACAAAGACAATATGTTATCATAAAAGATTCATAAGTTGCTTTCTTTAATCCCTTCCTTATGTCCACTCATATGAACACTCTTTGTTGTCCATTACCTCAATAATCATGTGTGGTGACTGGGCACAGGAGTGTGAAACCAGGCCAGAGAAAATCTTTACTTAGCTTTCGGAATGACTGTATGGGGAGGTGCTAGTGGGGGTAGCTGAGCTCCCAATGTCACTCTAAGACCTGCTGCGCATAGCAGGTTATGAAGTAGAATGGGTGGAGCTTTGAAGCTTGAAGGAAGTTCTTGATTTTCAGATGTATGCAAGGACAGAGAGCGCATGACTCTACTCTACCATGAAATGATGTTTACTCAGAGATTGACAATATCATCTAAGTAACCCAACGTCAAGTCTGGTCATTGTCCATATGACCAAAGGAAGTTCCACACTGTTCTCACTGTATACACAATCGATTCCCTTTATTTGCAGAGTTGTATTCTATAAAATCATCACATACACTGAATTAGTGAATAGCATTGCTCCTAGGGAAAACACAGGGTTAGGATCATGAGAGCCTCTGGTCTCACTTTTGTCAACCAAACAACATATAACCTAGTTTTCGGTGTGTTTCTATTTAAAAGCACCTTACTTAATATATATTGTTGATTCACTAACACTGAACTAATGGCCAGCAACTCTGAACTCGAGCTCTGCAGCTCCTGTTTTCTTCCTGCTGTTTTCTGAGCTACCCACACATACTTCTAGGAAAGTACTCCTTTGGAGCCAAGATAGTTTGAGTCAGTTCCTGACACCTGCAACTGAAAAAAATTTCTAAAACAGTATGCTGTTAAATGTTTTAATGATCATCACAGTGTTTGCATATTTATAATAATTCCAAGTGACTTTCATTTATGCCACTCCCTACAAGTAAATCATGGTTACAAGCTGAGAACCATCACTGGCAAGCATATGAGTTAACAGAAAAAATAAAAAATTTTGTTATTGTGAAATGTAACATCCATACGAAAAAGGTGCACACAGAAAAATGTACCTCATGAGGAATTAACACAAAGTTAACACCTTTGTAACTATCACACATAAATAGAACATTGCCAATACTACTCGAAGCCCATCTCATGGCCTCTTCCAGTCGTGATCATCCTTTTCCACCCGAAAACAATGAAGCTCCTGACTTTCATGGTTGCCACTTTCTTAATTTTCTTTCTAGTTTTAATACTTAGGCATGCATCCTGAATCTTATAGTTGAATTCTGCCATTTTTTGAGTGATATATAAATGAGGTTATATAGTATATTTTGGGGGAAATTTGGTTTCTTTTGTTCTGTATTATTGTCTGAGATTCATCCAGTAGTTAATTGTAGTTGTAGTTCAGCTTTTTTCATTGCTGTTTAGTATTCCATGATACGAATATACACTTATTTCTAATAACTATCTATTTATTGATAAGCTTTTTTGGCTATTATGACTGATACTGCTATGAATATTCTTGGTGAATACATGCACACACTTTTTGAGTGTATACATGAGAAGAATTGTTGGATCCTGAATATGTATCTTTTCAGGTGAGTGGATAATACCAAGGTCTTTCCTAAGTGGCTCTTCCTGGTTATATTCCTAGCAACACTTTAAATTTTTATTTTATTTTTGACTGTGCTGGGTCTTCATTGCTGCGATTGGGCTTTCCCTAGTTGTGGAGAGTGGGGGCTACTTTCTAGTTGTGGTGGGCAATCTTGTCGTGGTGGTGGCTTCTCATATTGTACAGCACAGGCTCAAGGCATGCAGGCTTCAGCAGCTGCAGCTTATAGGCCCTAGAGCATGGGCTTCAGTAGTTGGCACATGGGATTAGTTGCTTCATGGCATGTGGGATCTTCCCAGACCAGGGATCTAACCCATGTCTGCTGCATTGGCAGGTGGATTCCTACCCATTGCACCACTAGGGAAGGCTCTCATCAATATGTTATGACAGTTTCTCCTTTTATATTCTCAATCACTCTTGTCAATCTTTTAAATATTAGCCGTTTGTGTGGGTGTGTATGGCATTGCACTGTGGTTTTAATTTCACTTCCCCCTGGTTGCTAATGAAACTTAACACCCCCTTGCACGTTTAATGGCCCGTTTGTGTATTTTCCTTTGTGAAGTGCCTGTTGGAAGTCCCTTGCTCATTTTTCTATCTGGTTGCTGGTCTTTTTTCTTATTGATTTGTAAGAGCTCTTTATATATCTGGATAAGGGACACCTTTGTTGGATACATATATATTGCAAATACCTTTTCACTCACTTAATGGTGTCTTTTGAGGAAGAGATTCTGAAATGTGTTCAATTTAGCAGTCGGGATTTGGAAACAATTTTTTGCAACTGACAACAACTAGATTAAGCAGTAGAAATATAAATTTCTCAGGTTAGTACATAGGCTCTCTAACCAAAGTTGCATGTTCTTTCTTTGGAATGTTAGTTCTGAAATAACATTTTATTTTTAAATAATTGAAAATTCCATTACATTACAAACTACAGAAATACGCTTAAAAATATTTAATTCTGCCGCTTGGTGGTGCCATGGAAAACTAATAATAATAATTTTAAAAATTCTGCAAGTTTGCTGGATAGTAGGGCTTGGCTGTTAGTCAACTGAAAAGTATAAACAACATTTTTAAAAGTCTGTAATCCTTTCCTTACATTACAGTGGCTGAAAAGTGCACATACCAGCTCATGCTTTCACTTTAAAATTCCAGGCATACTCATAGTCGAATCAAAAAGGAAAATAGGAGGTGTTTTTTAATCATGGAAAATAACAAACATTTTAAAATAACAATATAACTAACATCCCTTTCCCTATTACCTGGATAATAAACGTTAACTTCCAGTCACATTCACTTCAAAAAATTAAATAAAAATAAAATGTATGCTTCTTTGTTCTTTTTCATTCCCCTTTCTTCGTTTTCTCACTGGAGGCAATCACAAGCCAGAATTAGATGTGTATCCTTCCAGTTCTTGTTTCTCTATTTTTAGTACATGTTCATGTGTCCATGAGCAGCACAAATGTTGCTTTATATTCTTCAAATGTATCTTTTCATGCTCTAGTATACTGCAATTTGCTTTTTACATTTAACAGTGTTTTGTCATGTTGATAGACACAGATTCATTAGTTTTGTTAAACTGCAATGCTTTAATTTATGGCAAACAAGTATCCTAAATTATTTATTCCTCTATGAACATTTCAATGTTGCAATAAATGCAATGCTTAGAATATCTAACATATAATACGTCCTCAAAACATATTTAATGAGCAAAGCGGCAGAAAGTATTTCAGGCAGACTACTATTTGCTTCAATTGTCCAGTTACATGTCGTTAACGTCCACCCTATATGCATGCGTGGCAGGGATCATTCCCTGAAATTTCCTAAAAGCTTTTTACCCAATTCTCTGAGAAAACGCTCTGATGCAGTGCCAGTATGGGGGCAGGGCTGGGCGGGTGGAATGGGTAGAGAATGGATACAAAGACATCCCAACGTCAAAATATAAGACAAAGAGGTTTGTCTGGGCATAACAGGGTGACAGCAGCGCGCGTTATAAAAGTGGGGGAAAGTTTACAATGCAGGCCATGTCCGGTGCTACCATATCCGGATAGCAGGTAGTGGAATACAGAGGTCTTTCTCTCCGAGCACCTTCTGAAAGATGTAACCATCAAACGACAGACGGTTGCCATGGGAACCAGTGGGGGAGGACGGTGTGTTCGACCAGAATTCTTGATGCGCTTAGAATGTTTCTTCTTCCGGTCCTCGATTCTTCGCACCACCGCCCCTCTCCGTCGTCCCCCGCCCATTCTGTGGGCTCTTATCATTTTCTTCCCCTTTTAATGCTCTCCTTCCCTGTTCTGGGTCGCCATCTTGGGCCATGCGTCAAGATGGCGCCCCCTGCTCCAGCCAGAGGTAGAACCCAGGAGCGCCAGCGATTCTGCGCGCGTACGTGCTCGGGCGCGGGAGGGTGGGGCGGTGATGTCAGACGTCGCCCCGCCCCCGGTGGTCGCTCCGCCCCTGGCCCCACTCCTCCTTCCTCTCACCCGGCGAACCCGGAAGTGGAGGAGGAGGCGCGGCGGCGGTGGCAGAGCGGGCAGGAGCTGGTGGATCCATACCCGGCAGCGTGTTTGGGGTTGGGGGCGGGGGGTGGGGCTGAGTGGCCTGGGCAGTCTGGCCTGGACAGGGCGGGGGAGGCCATGGCCTCGGCAGAGTTGCAGGGGAAGTACCAGAAGCTGGCTCAGGAGTACTCTAAGGTACCCGTCGTATGCGGGGAGTAGGGGGTCCCCGGTCCTGCGGCCCCGGGTTGCCTTGGCAGCGACTTGTCGGGACAGAGGAAGAAGGCAGAGGGGGCACGCGAGCGCGCCCCTCCTGTCTCCGCCTTCTGTATCCACCATTACCGCGCTTCCACCTGCAGTTCCCAGGAGATGGGGCCGGGCGGTGTCTGGTCGGTGTGCGTTTCTGCGGGAAGGAGCAGGAGTTTGATTCTTCCTTCTCATTGAACTAGCGGGCTTGGAGAGGGATGTCAGAAATCCTGGCTTCCGCCTCTGGTGCTGGTCGGGAGGGACAGGGAAAGGTGAGGACCATCGCTTTCCTGCTGCTTCCTCAATTTTCCCAGCCTGGCGATGGGAAGGATCAAGCTTTCTCCTTTCCCACAGAGATGATATGAGGATAAAGAGATTTATCTGCCTCCCCCCCCCCACCCCCCCCCAATTAAATTAAAGTGTGAATAGAGTCATGCGTGTAAACTACTTCACCAGAAATAGGTGGTTACGAATGGATTCAGTGCTTTGGAAAGACGTTGTCTGAAAATGATTTTGAAAGCTGGAGTGCTAGGGCTATGTCCTTTTCTCTCTTTTTCTTGGGTCACCTGGAGTGGGGCAGAGCACCCAGAAGATGCTCAGGACATGTTGAATTAAGCAAAATAGTGACCTTTCCCTTTGTCATATTTATGGCATCAGTCTTTTAACTGGTGGGACCCTTTTCTTGGAAAAGGGCGGTGCTGTTTTTCTGTGTAGTGTGGTTCTGCCTCAAGAATATTCTACGGAAGTTCTAAAAGCAGAATCTTGCATCTTTGGAAATAGATTCAGTAGTCATTAAATTTGGTTTTCAGTGATCTTGGCATTCGAGAGAGCATGGGGAAGCCTAGACTCCTTTTTACTTTGGAGAAACTGAGACACACTTTAAAAAATTTCATATAATGGATATGCAGCAATGTGAAATGCATTGTTTTGTGAAAAATAAAACCTGTGCCTAAACATACACACTTAAGTCTTCAGAATCACATGGAGGCCTTTTGAGATACTATTATTCCAGTGGTACTACTATTGGCAAGGGCTTCCCCAGTAGCTCAGAAGGTAAAGAATCCACCTGCAATGTGAGAGGCCTGGGTTGGAAGATCTCCTGGAGGAGGGCATGGCAACCCACTCCAGTATTCTTCCCTGGAGAATCCCTGTGGACAGAGGAGCCTGGTGGGCTACAGTCCAAGGGGTCGCAAAGAGTCGGACAGACTGAGGACCGACTGAGGTCTAAGCACGACCACTGGCAAAGCTTCTGCATTTCCATTTGAATTTGTCTCTAAGAGCCTCTGGCAAGATGTTAGTGATGGCAAGTTTTTATCCTTTGAAGGCATGTTTTGTTTGTTTGAAAGGTCCAGAAATTATTTGGAACAAATCCATGTGATAAAGTGTGGTGGGTAGAGGATGGCAGTCCCGACACTTGGCTCTCCTATTTTGGGGTGAAAATGTTTCATGAGTATAAAGTAAGGGGATTGATTTTCTTTTCCAGAGAGTAAACAAGCTCAGAAGGCAATTCCAAATGGCAGAAGAGAGTTCCAGAAATATTTTGAGCAGTGACCGCACTGCTGAAATAACAGCCTCGCAAAAGTAGTGGAAACTTTGAAAAGATTTTATTCTTTTGACTTTGTAAGCTCTTTTGTTCAGCAGACAGTTATATGCCACCTGTAAACAGTCTGCCAGGCCCCACTGAGTGAGGCAGAGTTCCACCTTAAGGAGAACCCTTTAATAGAATATTCAAATGTTGTACGTAAAATTAATACAAGAGGACAAGTGTTAGATCAGTAGGCGGACAGAAGAAATGGCAGGTAAGAGTAGAAGTTACTCAGATTGGGGAGTAGTGGATAGGGAGGAAAGGATGGATGGTAGTATTCCAGGCAAAGGAGACAGTCTCTGCTGACATGAAGACATGGTCAGATAAATGACAGAGAGTGGTGAAGTATGGTTGGAGGGATAATTTGGACCCGTTTGTGAAGAGTTGTGGATGTCAAGTAAGAAGTTTGAACTTTGAATAAATGGAATAGACACTAAAGGTTTTCAAATGGGAGAGTGACAGTGCTTTAGAAAGATAACTGGTAGCTATGAGGAAGATGGACAAATTGGGAAAGACTGGTGAAAAGGAGACCAGACTGCAGGCTCTCTGAATAGTATCAGGGGGAGTTATATAGGGTTAAATAAAATTTGTGACTGTTAAGATGGAAAGGGCTTAAATTTAGGAATTATGGTTGACAAATATGGTTTAGCTTATCTGTTTTTTGAGTGCCTGCTTTGCACGTAGCTGCAAACTTATGAAGCATATGGAAGTGTCAAGGCACTCATCCTTGTGTCTCATTCATTCTGTGGGATGTGATGAGTGAGGGAAGACTGAGAGTTGACCCTGAAATTAACCCACGGACTGCTCTGACAGAACACCACTGCCAGCTGACAGAGGAGGGTGGGTCAGAAGGCACGCCAGTTTGCCGTGAAGGTTAGATGTAATCATAGTATTATGGTTGGAAGGCATGCTGAGGCCATCTGATTCACATAGTAGGTTGAAGTAATGTTGGGGTCACTGTTGAAAATTTCTAGTGGAAACAGACTGGCTAAAAGTCAGGACAAAGGCCAAAACTTTTAAAATAATTCCCCTAAAGATGATAGTTGAACTTTGAGAGTTAATCACTTTAGGTAGATTTTTGGGGGAACACCTGTGGGAAGGCTGTGACAACAGGAGGCGCTAAGGGTACTGTAGGGGGTCTGCCAGACTTGAAGTTGTCTCCCTGTTGGGCCAGACCATTTTTCATCCTTTTAACTGCAACGTGATGGAAATTTCAGAATGTGAGAACAGGGATTGGTCAAAAGATTTCATGTGCTTTTTGTTCCCTGTCGATTCTAGGGCCAAGCAATTTCTAGATAAGATTTGTGCTACCAACTAAGCCTACTAACTTAGCGGTAAAGAATCCACCTGCAATGCAGGAGACCGGGTTTGATCCTTGCATCAGGAAGATTCCCCTGGAGAAGGGAATAGCTACCCACTCCAGTATTCTTTCCTGGAGACTCCCATGGACAGAGGAGCCTGGTGAGCTGCAGTCAATGGGGTTGCAAGAGTCAGACTCAAGTGAGTGACTGAGCGTGCAGTATACATGCTTCCTTCAGCCCTGTGCCTGTGGAAGGGGGGTATTTTACCTTTTTGTTAGCTTCCCTGGTACAGACTTAGTGGGCTGATGTTGAATTTCAGTTATGTCTCCCTTTTTCCTTATCTAGGATACAAAGGAAAATGATGTCCTTTTAAGCTATAGAAGGAGGCCTCAATATCAAGAGAGCAGCAAGGATGATCCCTCAACCAATGACACTTACAGAATCTTCTCATTCTTATTTAATGCAGATCTCAGTCTGTGTGCCAGGAAGGGGCCCATTTCTCCCTCTATAACTTCTGTCATTATCTTTTTTCCCCCTGAGAAAGAGCAAAATCAGTCTGAGGAGCTTCCATTAAAGAGACTGAGAGTTTCGTTAGATAAAAGATGAACCATGGAGGCTGAAGCAGATGAAAATTTCTGAGGCAGACAGGTTGCTAAAACATAAATTGTAATGGAAAGGCCAGTTAAAGTGGAGATTAAGACATTAGTGGTTTGGGCAATTAGGCAATCATTGCAGGCTTTTAAAATTTCTGGTTTAACAGTTTGGGGGCGGGGAAGGGGTTAGAAGCTGGTTTTCAGAGATTTATGAAATTAGTAGGTAATAGATGGAGGCTGCCTCTTTGAGATTTGAGGGAGAGTTAATCAGGGCCTCATTTTGACTACACTGTTGACTTAAGAATCAGAGACCATTTCTTACTTGGTGTGTATCTTTCTGGAAAAGAGGCTGAGGGCACACAGTCCTGACCCATTTGATTTCAATCTGCTTTCTCTGCACAGGCTTCTGCACTCTTGCCTGGCACAATGTCCCTGTGGAAACAAGTGTCAAGTCTAAGCATCTTTCCATTGTTTGTGTTACCCTGGGTCAGTGGTTCAGTGTAGCCCTGGGATCAGCATCATCGGTGTTGGGAATGGGTTGCATCTACCTTGGATTTACTGAATCTGAAACTGGTGGTCAGGCCTGGGAGTCTATGTTGTAACAAACCTCTCCAGTGATTTGCGAGCACACCAGAGTTTGAGAACCACCAAGAAATGGTGTCAGTATAGTAGCTTTTGCTCAGATAAAGGTAATCTTTTTAAAGCTCTTTTCAAAGCTGTGAAAACCAGTGGGAAAGCTGGATCCTATTTCCCTAATGGTTTACCTTGCAATTGATGCTTCTTGTAGTTATGAAGGAGATTGCCTTTGGAAACTTTTTAGATTGATACTCTTAGATCTGCTCGTTTTAGGAAAGGATCAGTTTTGCTTACCGGAGAGCAGGGCTTGGCTGAGCCTGATAGCTTCCTCTTGTAAAAGAAGTAAGACTCAGGAGCTGGACTAAAGTAAAGCGGAGTATCAGCTTTTTTCTACCCTAATGTATTGGGTTCACGACTAAAGGTGGATTGAAAAACAGCCTGTGTTCAGTGCTGTGGACTGGAGCTTTCCAGGAGAATGCAAATGTTCTGCATGTTTGCTGCATGTCCAGTAGGGCATCCACTAGCATGTGGGGCTGTTTGAGTACTTGAGACATGGCTAGCTCAGCTGAGGAATTGAATTTTGGACTTTATTTAAGTCATTTAAATTTATTTTTTATTTTATTTTTGATTGCATCCGATCTTAGTTGCAGCATGCAGGCTCCTCTTTGCACCTCAGAGGCTCTTCTCCCATTGTGGCATGGGGGATCCCAGTTCCCCAGCCAGGGGTTGAGCCCTTGTCCCTTGCACTGGAAGGTGGCTTTCCATCCACTGGATCACCAGGGAAGTCCCAGTAATTTAAGCTTTAATAGGAGCATGTGGCTATTGACCACCCTGCTGAACTGTGCTAGGTTAGCCCCTAGGTCAGTGCATCGCAAATGTAAATATCCATGTGACACACCTGAGAGGTGAAAGTGGTAGTCACTCAGTCATGTTTGATTCTTTGCGACCCCATGGACTGTAGCTCGC
Source organism: Ovis canadensis (assembly GCF_042477335.2). NCBI lineage: Eukaryota > Metazoa > Chordata > Mammalia > Artiodactyla > Bovidae > Ovis > Ovis canadensis. Next base: position 76,210,439 of record NC_091247.1, on the reverse strand, counting down.
TAGGCTCCTCTGTCCATGAAATTCTCCAGGTAAGAATACTGGTGTGGGTTGCCATGCCCTTCTCTACGGGATCTTTCTGACCCAGGGATTGAACCTGGGTCTCTTGCATTGCAGGTGGATTCTTTACCATCTGAGCCATCAGGGAAGCACCTTGTTAAACTGCAGATTCTGGTTCAGTAGGTCTGGGGTGGGGCCTAGATTCTGCTCCCAGATGATCCTGCTACAGCTGTCCCTAGACCACACTTTGAATAGCAAGGCCTTAGAAAGTCAAGGGGTGTCCTACTCTTTTAATTCAGCTGAATTGCCAAGCAATCACTGATGAGGCAGACTGTAGAGTTGGAGTGGGGGTTTTATTCTACTGAATTTCCCTACATGGGAGCAGGGACAAGACAGAGTTTTGTTTGAAGGCAGGTCTGAAAGAAGGTTTTTTTCCCAACTCAGTGACAAAAGGATCTCAGCCTTCAGTACACAGTATGTAGCCTACAGCTACTTTATGCTTTTCCAGGGCAAGGAACAAGTTAGTAGGCAGAGAGAAAGACTGAGTGGTATTCCCACAGCTGTAGAATACCTACAGTGTTACAACTAGGAGTTTTTAAAAGGCTCATCCAGGCTAGAGGCACTGAAACGGTGGTCTGCTGGTGACTTAAGTATTCTGAAATCAGGGTTTTTGGTGAGGCGTAGGAATGGGCTTCAGGTTGTCTTCTGCATACATTATTTTGTAATAGAGAAAAGCTAGATGTCTGAAGATTGTTTTATAGGGTTGTAAACCAGGTATAAGGGCTTCCCAGATGGCTCTGTGATAAAGAACCTGCCTGCCATTGCAGGAGTTGCAGGTTTGATCCCTGGGTCAGGAAGATCCCCTGGAGGAGGAAATGGCAACACACTCCGGTATTCTTGCCTGAAAAATTCCACGGAGAGAGAGGCCTGGCAGGCTGTAGTCCATGGGGTCACAAAGAGTTGGACTGGGCGCGCACAAAAACATGTATAAACGTCACAAGGCCCATTGTATGGAAGCAGTTATGTAAGAGTGAACACAGTCTTGTTGAGGATTAGATGAGAAACAGCATATAGGCTATTCACCTCTTTCCGCACAAACTCTTCTAGTAGTTTGTGATAGAACGTAGTAAATCTCTAATCTTGGGCCAGTTATTCTACCACACGTTGGCAGAGCGGCATGAGAGAGGTCATAGGCGGCTCACCCCACTCTCTGTGTCCCTGGAGAAACAGCTTTGTGGTAAGTCTGACTGAAGCCAGGCTGTTCCAGAAGCAGAGTCACACAGAGCAGTCCGGGCACTGGTTGTCAGAGAGTTAGGCTCAGGACTTTAGAAGGTGCTTGGTGTCCAGTAGGGCCATGAGGTTCAGATCATTTGCAGAAGGGCTTTAAAGAGGGACTGTTGACGTAATGGTGGTCTCTTGCAGAATGCATTACACTTATTGTTTATTTTTGGCTGTGTTGCGTCTTAGTTGCAGCATGCAGGCTCTTGCTGCATGAGGGCTTCTGTCTCGTTGCAGTGCCCAAGGCTTAGTGCCCCCGCAGCATGTGGGATCTTAGTTCCTCGACCAGGGTTTGAACCTGTGTCTCCTGCACTAGTGGGTAGATTCTTGACCACTGAGCCACCAGGAAAGTCCCTACGAAGGATTACATTTCGACCCCTTTTAGGTACATCCGCGGTCCTCAGCCTTTTTGGTACCAGGGATCGATTGGCGGAAGACAGGTTTTCCACAGACTGGCAGAGGGGAGGGGTGGTCTCAGGATGATTCAGGCATATTACATTTATCGTGCACTTTGTTTCTATTGTTATTACATTGTGATATATAATGAAGTAATTATATAGCTCACCATAATGCAGAATCAGTGGGAGCCCAGAACTTGTTTTCCTACAAGTAGACGGTCCCATCTGGGGGTGTTGGAGGGCGATGGGCAACAGCTGTAAATATGGCCACAACTTCACTCCCTATCATGCAGCTCACTCCCTGCTGTGTGGCCTGGTTCCTAACAGGCCACTTAGCAGTAGTGGAAGGTGGCCTGGGGGTTGGGGACCCCTGATTTACAGCATTTAATTTGATAATTAAACATATATTGAATGCTTTCTGTGTCCATAGCATTGATCTTTCATTGTAGGCTGGAGATATAAGGGATTATACTGTAGTCTCTACTGTGAAGGACGGTTTAATTGGCAGATGGGACTTGAGTGTAGAAATCATACATAAATTAGTGAATGTAAAATGTACTTAAAGACCGAATACTTTTATAAGTGATGTCTTGTTACTAGTAAGTGCCCAGGAAACTGAAGGCATGGTCTCTGTGGACCATAGGGGCACTATAGAGAATGGCTGGGAAAAATTTATGGAACTAGGATCAGAGTAGGAAGTAGTCTCTAGAAGAACAGTTGGGGTTTGGTTGGTCAACATGTGAAAAGGCTGTGTTTTTGAGTCAAGGGAAAGCTGAGCGCTGAAGAATTGATGCTTTTGAACTGTGGTGTTGGAGAAGACTCTTGAGAGTCCCTTGGACTGTGAGGAGATCCAACCAGTCCATTCTGAAGGAGATCAGCCCTGGGATTTCTTTGAAGGGAATGATGCGGAAGCTTAAACTCCAGTACTTTGGCCACCTCATGTGAAGAGTTGACTCATTGGAAAAGACTGATGCTGGGAGGGATTGGGGGCAGGAGGAGAAGGGGACGACAGAGGATGAGATGGCTGGATGGCATCACCGACTCGATGGACGTGAGTTTGAGTGAACTCCAGGAGTTGATCATGGACAGGGAGGCCTGATGTGCTGCGATTCATGGGGTTGCAGAGAGTCGGACACGACTGAGCGACTGAACTGAACTGAACTGAAAGCTAGTCAGAAGATCACAAGACCATGAAAAATGAGTTTGAAAAGACCAAGAGGGTTTCTGAGTTGGGATTCAGAGGACCAGTTTTCTACTGAATGGAACAGTAGTGCATGGCACAGCTGCTGGAAATAGGCTTTATCATCTCCTGGAGAATTTCCCTGTTCTAATGGAGACTTCAGGGCAGTTGTTTCTCAGTTACGTCCACGTCCACTGGAGTCTCCACACTCGTCTCCTAGAGGCATTAGTGACCATCTGTAACTGTTTCTAAGACAAGCACTGCATTTGCCTTCCCACTGTGGTGAATGCTGAGGAGGAGAAAGATAAGATTCTGAAAGACCAGACTGGTCACAGCAGTATCTGCGTTTGACAGGATGCTGGTCAGTAATGCAGAGATGTGGCAGTGGCTGAAGTGCAGGGAGATGCCAAATGCCAAGTGTAATTAACAAGCAGTGGAGTCGGCCGAGCTCATCCTTTTCTACCTACCAATTACTAGAAGGGGATTTTAGATAAATATTTCTAAAAGCTGCATTTTTCTGTTGAGTGGTACCATTGAAACACTGTATTTGAATTGTTATCAATTCAGCCAACAGTATTTTCCAAAGGAAAATCAAAATCATTGTTCTTGATGATCAGATTAACTTCCAAACAGCAGTAATTTGAAAAATTTAATTTTGCTTTTTTTGACAAAGTAGGCTGTTTGGTTTGCTTTAAGTAGCTTCTAAGTGTGCCTTAGAAATTACAGGGAGGTTTTCCTGTTTGCCCACTTGTTTTAAAAATGGATGCAATTCTGGTCCTACAGAGAATTGTCAGTTCAGCAAATTTCAGACTTCATCCCTAGTCTTTGAGGCAGTCAGTAAGAGGTTCTAAAGACCGCACAAAGGAGATGATCATAGATCAAAGTTAGAATGGGGGTATGAAATGAAACCTAAGCCCTCAAGTAGTACTGCTGTCCTTTGGCCATATGAGTTTGAAGGATTTTGAGCCTTACCTGGCTAGCATGTGAAGTGAGTACAATCGTGCGGTAGTTTGAGCATTCTTTGGCATTGCCTTTCTTTGGGATTGGGATGAAAACAGACCTTTTCCAGTCCTGTGGCCACTGCTGAGTTTTCCAAATGCACTGGCATACTGAGTGCAGCACTTTCACAGCATCTTCTTTCAGGACCTGATGATCTGAACCACAGTTAGCTCCTGGTTGTATGGCAAACTAGAAGTGTATCTGTCGTCCCTTTGATTCTGCTCTCTTAATAAGAGCTCTGTTACTGTTTGTGGAGCATGATATCATTTAAAAAGTGCTTTGACATACATTTCTTGTCTGATTCTCACAACCACCTCAGAAGAATGAAGATAGGGTAGGTGTATTGCCCCACTTTGTAGACCATATAACAAAAGATTAAGTGAGTATCTCTAGTTTACATTGTCTAGGAAGTGACAGAGCAAAATTTGGATCTTCTTTTGTGGTAGTGAACCCTGATCTCTAACTTTCTAAAAACAGAAGCAGCTCAATCCTTTTAGTCCGTCTTGCTCAAACTGAATATCCTGCAGTGTTCCTGTTTTTCTTAGAATCTTAGCTCAGTTTTCTCTTGGGTGTCAAATGCTCAGTTTAAAGTTTAGCATTCAAATATTCCTATTCTTTTGGCACAGAAAAGGGTCATTTCTGTTTTCAAGACACAGATGTGAGTTGCATGGAATTAGAAATAGATTTTTTTTTTTAAGCTCATAGATAAAATCATCCCATTCATTTAGTTTCTCAGAGAAGAACCTGGTCTTACATGGTCTTCGTACTGAGTCCTGAGACTGTTTGTGTGTAACCCTTTGGTGTCAGCTACTCTGTGCTGGTGTATTTGTACTTACATGCTCTGTGTTGTACTTGTTGATAATTACAGAAGGGGATTACTACAGAAGATTTATCTTTCAAAACCCTGCTGGTGATGGTGATACAGATGTAACCATGAATAAAAATTCATCAAGCTGTATAATTTTGCTTTGTATATTTTAAGATAAAAGTCGACCCCAACTTAAGAAAGTTAACTACAAAAGAAACCCAAGTCCTGCCTCCCCCAAAACTTCTTCCATCTCACCAGCCTACTACTGTTCTCATTTATATTTAGCTTTATAAAACAATAGCCAGTATTGTCTAAATGGCATTACGCCTGGAGTCAAAACTACTGGAGTCTGATTCTCAGCATTGCCACTTAACTTCTCTGTACCTTAGTTTGCTCATGTGTGAAGTGGTGGTAATTATAGCAGCTATTTCAGCAGGTTGTGAGGATTGTTGAGGTAGTATATGTAAAGTGCTTAGGACAGTGCCTGGTATGTAATGAGGATTCCAATGCTAGCTGCTATTGTTATTAATTTCTGAATTAAATTTGCTTCTCAGTTGCTTTTGTACACTGCTTCCGCTGATGGCTGATTGTAAGTCCTCCATTCCTGAGGCTGAAGTGAGTGATAGTTGCATGGCTAATATCAGGCACAGTATCCTGCTGGGTGTGTTGTTGCCCTACACTTTGGTTCTCTGTAGAATTCTTATTCCATACTTAGTCAAATTGTATGTATTTTACAGGTGAATGGTATGTCAGAGTTACAAGGAAAATGGCATACTTAATACCCTATTGTATACTGTATAGTTTTTATTTAGGGAGGTGATTGGTTTCATGGAAAGAACCATGAATATGGGAAGTCAAGAGACCTGGATTTTAGTCTTAATTTTGCATTGCTTAGTTTTATGTCATTGGGCAGCTCAGCCTCTATGTCTTTATTTGTTGAATGGCACACTGGTGATCTCTGCTTTCCTCTTGAGGGCTCGTTTGTATGTGAGCTGATAGTTATACTTAGTGTACAGGTTCCTATAAAGTAATGGTAAGTGATTTCCTTGCTATAAGTGGTTGCTTTATATTAAAAATTAATTATTACTTCCTCTGTTTTCAGCTTCGGGCTCAGAATCAGGTCTTGAAGAAAGGTGTCGTGGATGAACAAGCGAATTCTGCTGCCTTGAAGGTAGGCTACTGAGTGTTTGTGTTGTGAGAGTTAGGTTAGTGTTTGGTGAAGCTTACAGCAGGGAATTCAGCCCATTTTGTGGGTTAAATTCCCAACTCTGACACTGATTCACTAGGGATAGGGGAAGGTAATGGAATTTTTTGTGTGTTTAACTTTCTTACTTATTTAGGTATGAATGTGATGTGCTTTGACTTCTTAACTGGAGATTACAGAAATGTCTTATTGGACTATATCTAATGCATTTCTCTCATACCCAGCTTCTTTCATAGCTAAATTCATCAGGATTAATGGGACTTCTTATCTGGCTTGATCTGATAGCATTCTGCAGGGACTGGGTCATATTCATGTTTATATCCCTAGCATTCAGCAGATTGTCCCCTAATAAATGGATCTGAAAGTGTGAATCATTTAGTGCCTTAGTCTTGCTTTGGGTTGAGCTGGTTAATAGTAATAAACTGTGTTAATGATGACTGTTTGAGTGATCCATCAGCACCTTTAACTGAGAGGAGAAATATGATGGGAGAAGAAGAATTTGTTTCTACCTCATTGTAGCAGGCATGTAATAAATACTGCTTGAAAGTGTTAGTTGTTCAGTTAACTCAGGCCAACTCTTTGTGACCCCAGGGACTATCTGGCCTGCCAGGCTCCTCTGTCCATGGGATTCTCCAGGCAAGAATACTGGGGTGGGTTGCAATTCCCTTCTCCAGGGGAGTCTTTCTGACCCAGGGGTCGAACCTAGGTCTCCCACATTATAGGCAAATTCTTTACCATCTGAGCCACCAGGGAAGCCCAGATACTGCTTAGTGATATTCTTAATTGGATAAATTGATTCTAGGATATGGATTCCTTCTTGGCCAAGTTTCAGTAAAATATACTGCCTGCCTCATTCTTTCACTTCCTCCCTTGCTCCCTCTTCAGAGAAAAGGGCTTAGGAGTCCCTTTGCTTTTCTGTCTTTCTGGAGTAGCCCGCAACCAGTGACACAAGAGCAGTCACCAAGGTCGTGAGATGCGTCCTTGCACTTGGCTAGTGTTGGCCCCTTCTGCAGAGAAACCTGTCTCTTGAGTGGTGCTCCTCCTTGGGTGCTGTTCCACAGACTCGGGGCTGAGATGGTTCAGAGTACCTTACCCTAAGCTGTCTGCGCTTAAGCTGAGATGATTAAAATTAAGCTTTATAGTCAGGATTTGTTAGCTAAGTTACTATTTTGTTTAAATCACTGAAGAAATTGATCATTATCTATCTCCTTATGATGTTTAAAACCTATCCCTGGGGAAAGGATTTCCTAACTCATCTTAGTCTCCCACACTGGTATTTCACACCCTCCCGTGGCTGATTGTGTTTGATTAACACTGATAGTGGCTGTGGTGGTGACTGCGGTGGCGGTGGCGGGGTCAGCAGGCCCTCTCCATTGAGTGCTCGCTGTGTGTCAGGCAGGCATTGCACTCAGCACCTTACGCCCATTTTCCCAGTTTTCACAACAGCCCTGTGAGGGCACATGCCACCGTCATCATTGTCATCGCAGGAACTAGGATTTATAGAGAGATTGGGATGGATGTCTTCTGAAATCAGTGATTGGTTAATGGGATTGGAGTATTAGTCACCTAGTGATTAATGTGGAGAAGGAAATGGCAACCCACTCTAGTATTCTTGCCTGGAGAATCCCAGGGATGGGGGAGCACTTAATTATAAGGATGTAAAAAGATTACTTTTAACTGAACCATTCATTGCAGTCAGCATTTTGATTATATTAGGTTTGTCTCTTCAATGAGTTGTTAGATACAATGAGCATTTATTGATTTGAATTTCCTTAAGTTGAAATATATAATAATTTAGACATGGGCTGGGCCTAAGTTTACCATTGAACTGCAAGTAAACACTAAGGACTTACTAAACAAACAACAGAAAAGGAAATTTTTTTTCTCTTCAATGGAAACATGTTCTATCCCTCTAGCCATGCCCTCAACATGCAAATAATGTCAGCAGATTGCAGAACCAGCCTCTGGTTTTTAGGTTGCTGTTTCAAAATCCACTGTTCAAAATTGGGAAAGTAGCATTGACATATATATACACGCTATCCTGTGTAGAGTAGGTAACTAGCAGGAAGCTGCTATAAAACACAGGGAGCCCAGCCTGGCGTTCTGTGACAACCGAGAGGGGTGGAATGGAGTGGGAGAGGGAGGCTTAAGAGGGATGGGATATGTATATGCAATTATGACTGATTCAGTTGATGTATGGCAGAGACCACCACAACATTGTAAAGCAATTATCCTCCAATTAAAAAAAACCCCTGTTCATTAAAACTTGACCTCTTCTTAGCTTTATAGTGGTTTTTCAGTGAAGGTAAAGTAAACGTACAGATCTTTCAGTTTATGGTGGTGTATGGCCATTTGTGTTTGATTACGAGTGGACACAAAGTTACCAGAATATCGTAAGGAAAATATAGTTAGAATAAGAATAATATTATTTTTAAAAATAGAGTGAAACTAAATACTTCTCTTGTTTCCCATTTTCTTGCCCTGTTGTGGTGTAAACAGTACGGCATGGTCAGTAGAGGACATGTTGTTTACATTTCAGATTTTGTTCCTATTTTCACTTTAAAGTGAACTGAGAATATTCTTTGATATCTGGAAAATACTCTTTGTTAGGATAACATTGATTTTTATCTTTGACAGATCAGAATAATTTAAAGTTAAGAGTATTGAAAAGACTTCATTTTGACTGATTTAAATTCAAGGAGGATTTATAGGAAAAAGTGAATACAAATATATTTCTTCCATTCTTGCTTACCTGAAGGGCATCATCAGTGAATCTGAGGTTCTCTTTAAAATTTCAAGTTTATAAAATTGTAGCCTCAGACTTTGCGACTCCTTACCACCAAACACATGAATAACAACAATCTATAAAAACATGTTGATGTGGGTGTTTAAGTTGATCAGTGTTACTTCAGTAGTATACTCTTTAGCTTTATATTTTAACTTCCTTGGTTGGACCAGAAAATGATTTTGTCACCAAACAGAGCTAAAAAACCATAGGAACTGGAATTATGAACATATAAGTTTAATTCCTTAAATAAAGAGGTTTTGATTATATTTTGGTGAAACAAAAACATTTTTTTTTTATTATTTTTTAAGTGTTAAGACTAAATTACAAGGAATGGTCTGTTTTCACTTTGATGTAGGAACAACTGAAAATGAAGGATCAGTCACTGAGGAAACTGCAGCAGGAAATGGACAGTTTGACATTCCGAAATTTGCAGCTTGCCAAAAGGGTCGAGCTACTTCAAGATGAACTGGCTCTAAGTGAACCCCGAGGCAAGAAAAACAAGGTAGGTCAAGTCAAAACAAGGTAGGGTGACCTTGCCATTAGGTGCAGACATCTCCAGGCCATCCTGGTTTTAGCAGAAGACCTCACCTCCAAATACTCTAAAGGTCTATTTATTACACCTGGTTATTGGGTCCAGAAAGCAAAACATTTATTATTAATATATACTAAGTATTTATTAGAGCCATTTTCACATGAAAGTGAGTTTTCAAGAGTTTATGAGAAACCAGCATGCACATAGTTGATTTAGTGGCTAAGAAAAATGAATGGTGTATCTCATATTGGTCAAAATTAAACTGTTGTATTTATAGTAAGTTGCCATTTAACTCAAGGTACGGCAGATAGAATGAGAAGCACTATCCATATGAACCACTGTCTATGGAAGTAGCAGTTGAAGTACTCATACATGAGGCTTGTAAGTTTGCTACAGATGTATTTTCTTTGTTTTTATTCTTAGGAGTTCAGTTTGTGTGTGTTTTGTTTGTTTGTTCGTTTGTTGTTTTAGAGAAACATTGTATTTAATGGTAAAGCTTAGCACACTCCAGCACTAGGGATGGCCTGGAGTCTAAGCAGCAGGGATAGGTAGGTGACCTCCATGGAGGTTCACATGGCAAAGATGATGAGAAAGGCAACCATTAAACAGAAGAGCTCCTCACACAAGGCAAAGCCCAAAATAGCCTAGGAGAAGAGCTGCTGCTTCAGAGACGGGTTCCTGGCATAGCCAATGATCAAGCTGACAAACAGTGCTCCAGTGCCAGCCCCTGAGCCAGCCACACCAACTGTGGCAGCCCCAACGCCAGTAAACTTGGCTGCTGTGTCAATATCCCAGGAGAAAACACTGGTCTGGTACTCCTGCCTGGCCACCTGGAGTGGGACACTGCTGTGGGAAGGCTGTTCAGTTGAGATCTCTGGCCTACTCAGGAAAGAGGCAGACAAAGGCCTAATGGGACCCCTGGTCGAAGAGTGGATCAGAGCAGGAGGAATGCGTGGTGCCCTGGTGCTCTGTTTTCTCAGTCTCCTGGCTTTACTCTTTCTGTCTGATGCTCGTTTTACTCATCCTCTCCACTACATGAAGCTCCATGGAGGTCACCTACCCACGCCTCCTGCTTCGACTTCAGGTCATGCCCGATACTGGAGTGTGCTAAGCTTTACCTTTAAACACCATGTTTCTCTTAAAAAAAAAAAAGTCCCAAAGTGTAAATATAAATTTCTTTCCCTTCTGGTTTTGTGTAGTGAGGTGAGATTCTGATTGATCTAAGATGGATGATCTGATACTTTTGATCATTCTGTGGTTAAGAAGTTACTGCTTTTTTCAAGGGCATAAGCTAGTGATTGAGTCTTTAAAAGTCCTGTGTGTTTGTTGGACAGCACCCCAAAAATGTGTGGACTGAGGCAATGATGACAAAATGGTTGGAGGGAAGAAGGTTCACAGCAACTGAAGCGGTGCGTAAGGAGGAAAGAGTGCAGGCTTTGGAGCTGAGCCCAGATTTCAATTCTTTGTCTTCCATTTATAGGTCTATGACCTTAGGCAAGTTTTTTTAGCCTTGCAGCCTCAGTTGTGGGAAAGACTTTCATGGTTGTTGTCAGGATTAAATGAGATCATATAAAGTACCTAGGACTGTATGTGCCTACGATGAACATGTTGACTTAAGTATGTCTCATTTCCCCTCCATGGAAGAATTCTCCAGAGTGGTAATTTTTCAAGTAAGTGGGGAACAGTTCAGTTCAGTCACTCAGTCGTGTCTGACTCTTTGTGACCCCATGAACTACTGCACGCCAGGCTTCCCTGTCCATCACCAACTCCCGAAGCTTACTCAAATGCATGTCCATTGAGTCGGTGATGCCATCCAACCATCTCATCCTCTGTCATACCCTTCTCTGCCTGCTTTCAATCTTTCCCAGCATCAGGGTCTTTTCCAGTGAGTCAGTTTTTCATATCAGGTGGCCAAAGTATTGGAATTTCAGCTTCAACATCAGTCCTTCCAATGAATATTCAGGACGGATTTCCTTCAGGATGGACTGGTTTGATCGCCTTGCAGTGCAAGAGACTCGAGAATCTTCTCCAACACCACAGTTGAAGAGTATCAATTCTTCAGCATTCAGCTTTCTTTATAATCCAACTCTCACATCCATACATGACTACTGGAAAAACCGTAGCTTCGACTAGATGTACCTTTGCTGGCAAAGTAATGTCTCTGCTTTTTAATATGCTGTCTAGGTTGGTCATAGCTTTTCTTCCAAGGAGTAAGCACCTTTAAATTTTATGGCTGTAGTCACTATCTGCAGTGATTTTGGAGCCCAAGAAAATAAAGTCTCTCACTGTTTCTATTGTTTCCCCATCTATTTGCCATGAAGTGATGAGACTGGATGCCATGATCTTAATTTTCTGAATGTTGAGTTTTAAGCCAACTTCACTCTCCTCTTTCACTTTCCTCAAGAGGCTCATTAGCTCTTTGCTTTCTGCCATAAGGGTGGTGTCATCTGCATATCTGAAGTTATTGATATTTCTCCCAGAAATCTTGATTCCAGCTTGTGCTTTATCCAGTCCAGCGTTTCTCATGATGTACTCTGCATAGAAGTTAAATAAGCAGGGTGACAATATGCAGCCTTGACGTACTCCTTTCCCAATTTGGAACTAGTCTGTTGTTCCATGTCCAGTTCTAACCATTGCTTCTTGACCTGTGTGCAGATTTCTCAGGAGGCAGGTCAGGTGGTCTGGTACTCCCATCTCTTTAAGAATTTTCCACAGTTTGTTGTGATCCACACAAAGGCTTTGGTAAAGTTCATAGAGCAGAAGTAGATGTTTTTCTGGAACTCTCTTGCTTTTATATGATCTAATGGATGTTGGCAAATTGATCTCTGGTTCTTCTGCCTTTTCTAAATCCAACTTGAACATCTGGAAGTTCACAGTTCATGTACTGTTGAAGCCTGGCTTGGAGGATTTTGAGCATTACTTTGCTAGTGTGTGAGATGAGTGCAATTGTGCGGTAGTTTGAGCATTCTTTGGCATTGCCTTTCTTTGGGATTGGAATGAAAACTGACCTTTTCCAGTCCTCTGGCCACTGACATGTTGCTAAATTTGTCACATGTTTTATAAATTTGCTGGCATATTGAGTACAGCACTTTAACAGCATCATCTTTTAGGATTTGAAATAGCTCAACTGGAATTCATCACCTCCACTAGCTTTGTTCGGGGATGCTTCCTAAGGCCCACTTGAGTTCACATTCCAGGATGTCTGGCTCTAGGTAAGTGGTCACACTATCGGTGTTATCTGGGTTGTGAAGATCTTTTTTGTATAGTTCTGTGTATTCTTGCAACCTCTTCTTAATATCTTCTACTTCTGTTAGGTCCATAGCATTTCTAACCTTTAATGTGCCCATCTTTGCATGAAATGTGCCCTTGGTGTCTCTAGAGATCTCTAGTCTTTCCCATTCTATTGTTTTCCTCTATTTCTTTGCATTGATCAGTGAGGAAGGCTTTCTTATCTCTCCTTGCTGTTCTTTGGAAATCTGCATTCAGCAGGGTATATCTTTCCTTTTTTCCTTTGCATTTAGCTTCTCTTCTTTTCTCAGCTATTTGTAAGCCCTCTTCAGACAACTCTTTCGCTTTTTTGTGTTTCTTTTTCTCGGGGATGATCTTGATCATTGCCTCTGTACAGTGTCACAAACACCCATCCATAGTTCTCTGTCTATCAGATCTAATTCCTTGGATCTATTTGTCACTTCCACTGTATAATCATAAGGGATTTGATTTAGGTTATAAAGCTCAACATTCAGAAAACTAAGATCATGGCATCTGGTCCCATCACTTCATGGGAAATAGATGGGGAAACAGTGGAAACAGTGTCAGACTTTATTTTTCTGGGCTCCAAAATCACTGCAGATGGTGACTGCAGCCATGAAGTTAAAAGATGCTTACTCCTTGGAAGGAAAGTTATGACCAACCTAGATAGCATATTCAAAAGCAGAAACATTACTTTGCCAACAAAGGTCCGCCTGGTCAAAGCTATGATTTTTCCACTGGTCATGTATGGATGTGAGAGCTGGACTGTGAAGAAAGCTGAGCACTGAAGAATTGATGCTTTTGAACTGTCGTATTGGAAAAGACTCTTGAGAATCCCTTGGACTGCAAGGAGATCCAACCAGTTCGTTCTAAAGGAGATCAGTCCTGGGTGTTCATTGGAAGGAGTGATGCTGAAGCTGAAACTCCAATACTTTGGCCACCTCATGTGAAGAGTTGATTCATTGGAAAAGACTCTGATGCTGGGAGGGATTGGGGGCAAAAGGAGAAGGGAACAACAGAGGATGAGATGGCTGGATGGCGTCACCGACTCGATGGACATGAGTTTGGGTGGACTCTGGGAGTTGGTGATGAACAGGGAGGCCTGGCGTGCTGCGATTCATGGGGTTGCAAAGAGTCGGACATGACTGAGCGACTGAACTGAACTGAACTGAACTGAATGGTCTAGTGGTTTTCCCTACTTTCTTCAATTTAAGTCTGAATTTGGCAATAAGGAGTTCATGACCTGAGCCACAGTCATCTCCCAGTCTTGTTTTTGCTGACTGTATAGTTTCTCCATCTTTGGCTGCAAAGAATATAATCAGTCTGATTTCGGTAATGACCATCTGGTGATGTCCATGTGTAGACTCTTCTCTTGTGTCATTGGAAGAGGGTGTTTGCTATGACCAGTGAATTCTCTTGGCAAAACTCTGTTAGCCTTTGCTGTGCTTCATTCTGTACTCCAAGACCAAATTTGCCTCTTACTCTAGATATCTCTTGACTTCCTGCTTTTGCATTCCAGTCCCCTATAATGAAAAGGACATCTTTTTTGGGTGTTAGTTCTAGAAGGTCTTGAAGGTTTTCATAGAACCATTCAACTTCAGCTTCTTCAGCATTAGTGGTTGGGGCATAGACTTGGATTACCGTGATACTGAATGGTTTGCCTTGGAAATGAACAGAGATGATTCTGTTGTTTTTGAGCTTGCACCCAAGGACTGCATTTTGGACTCTTGTTAACTATGATGGCTACTCCATTTCTTTTAAGGGATTCTTGCCCACGGTAGTAGATATAATGGTCATCTGAGTTAAATTCACCAATTCCAGTCCATTTTAGTTCACTGACTACTAAAATGTCAACGTTCACTCTTGCCATCTCCTGTTTGACCACTTCCTTTTTACCTTGAAATTGGAACAGAGAGTGCAAAACAGATATGTATCGGAATCGCTTGGAAAACTTTGTCAAAATACACAGGCTGTGTAAATTCTGGAAGACGCATGGGGAGGGGAAATAGCCATCTGTATTTCATCGCCAGGTTAGTGAGATCCTCTCTCAGGGCTGTTTTAGTAGATTTAGGTGTAATTACTTCTGAATTAATTTTAATAAAAGCTTTCCAAATTTGGAATTACTGAACAACCAGAATATGTCATTCAGCAGTGTTCCTTGTGTGAATGTACGTCTTGTGTTCACATTTGGTGTTTATGTATTTGTTTATTACATAGCTGCTCCATTTTCAGAGGGCTTTCTAATCGTGGGTTCACGTTGGATCAGTAAGTGACTTCATTTTAAGTGAGGAGTGAAGTACAAGAAAGGCAGAGGAGGGTGGTGACTGATGTCTGAACAGTTTCATTGTTAGGCTGTCCCTTGAATAGTGTCATTTCTGTGTGTATTCCATGAAAACAAATGTTCATTATTGGCTCTTAAATAGTGCTATTCTTCCTATGTAGAAAAAGTTAATATTGGTATAAAGGCAAAAAGGAAAGTATTTTTCATAGTTTTGTGCTTTTTTTCTTCTATTTATTTGTAATAGCTTTATATTGTATTTTTTAAAATTAGAAATGTATGTGAACTTTTGTATAAATGTAGTTTTGTGAATGCTGTTAATTTCTTAAAGGAGTTTAACAACTCAGACTCATGGAATTGCTAAAACTGTCATTTTTTAAACCGGGAGATCAATTGTTGAAATGATATTTATCAACATATTTATGTTGCTAACTTTCTGGGTCTACTCTGTCTTCCAGTAGAACTACTCCCAAATTCATCTGCGAAGAATAGTGAGCCTTATCTGTTCTTTTTGTCCTCTCTCTTTTAAGCTTTTATGTTCATTGCACTATTTGCATTTCCAACTTATGTCACATAGGAAAAGTTAAATGATGGACTGTGTACCTTTTACAGGATTGTTTGACAGTCGTGAACACGTAGAAGAGACTAGCTGCTAAGGTGATAGAGAATCTGTGTACCTTAGAATGTTTCTCTAAAGGATGACAGTTATGTGGACATAACTTATTCTTTCCATCAGAAAAGTGGAGAATCTTCTTCTCAGTTGAGTCAAGAGCAGAAGAGTGTCTTTGATGAAGACCTGCAAAAGAAGATAGAAGAGAATGAACGGTTACATATACAAGTGAGAAAATCTTGTGTTTTCCTGTATGAATTAAAAAATGGCTGTGTGATCTGGAATGTGGAAGAAACAACTCACGGTAGAGTGTTTTGTATGTGGGTGGGTGTGCTACCGTCTCCTGTGGTTGGTGGGGACATATGTCACCGTCGTTCATTCATTTCTAAGATCTCACATTTTAATACGGGTGTGTGCTTTCAGTATGCATGGGTTCAGAGGACAGCTGAATAGCTTTATAAGTTAATGATACAGAAGTATAATAGGGACTCCTCCTTTTCTATAGGACATGTTCAGATGGGTTATTTAGATGGGGCTTATCATTTTAATTTGTGACAGCTGGTTTTTGTCTGTTTCCCTTTGAGTCTGTAAGGTCTCACTAGGGTACAGACCATGTCATTTTTTTCTGCCCAGCCTTAGAACAGGGCCTTACTCATGGCATGCCTTCAGATATTTATGGAATGTTCAGTAATCAATGTCTGCTCCAAACCAGTCAGCATATTTTAAGAGTCATAGTATAGTGTATTCAACTGTGCCTCCTGATTTTTCTTGTGTGAAATGGCGAGCATAATCAAACAGTGGAAAATAAATCTTCATTCTTAGTGTTTGAAAATGTTTTCAAAATGAACTTTTGACCTCATGAATTTTGTGTGAAATAGTCATAATTCTTAATTAGTGTTGAATTCTCATTGGGCTTCCCTGATAGCTCGGTTGGTGAAGAAACCACCTGCAATGCAGGAGAGCCCGGTTCAATTCCTGGGTCAGGAAGATCTGTTGGCGAAGGGATAGGCTAGGGTTCTCATTAAGGAAAGGAGCTTTACCTGATACAGGAGTAACATCTGTTTGAGTTTTGATTATTTAATTGTAGAAGTTCACATAACAGTGTAGCAAGAATTGTACTCAACCGGTCAGTTGAGTTCGTTCTCCGTGTGCCAGAGGTAGTTTGTAATAGAAGTCCTTGAGATAGGTTGGGGAAGGAAATGTAGGCTTTGAAGTCTGTTTGTGCCTGTGAGACAGTTGACAGTTAGGTAGCCCCTTGAAGCTTCAGGTTCCCCATCTGTAAAGGAGGGTCTGCAGGTAACACTGCCTCTGACCTTCTGTGAGGATCCACTGAGCTCTTGCCTGTGCAGTTTCGCACACTGAGCATATGGAACCTTACGGAAGTCACTCAATGATTAGTCAGTGTGTATATGAGGAAGTTGTGAGAAGAAGACGTGATCTTTTCTTTTCAGTTTTTTGAAGCCGATGAGCAGCACAAGCATGTGGAAGCAGAGCTTAGGAGTCGGCTGTCCACTCTGGAAATGGAGGCGGCTCAGCACCAAGCCGTGGTTGATGGCCTGACGCGGAAGTACATGGAGACCATCGAGAAACTGCAGAATGACAAGGCTAAACTAGAGGTAAGTTCAGAAATAGTCTGGGCTTTTGTAAGCCGTCTGCCTGCTTTGGAGAACAGAAGTTAGCTACTCAAGGCGGGACTGCAGCGTACAGTGTCTACTCAGCGTGTTGTCATCTGTGGCCTGATTCATCTGCTTTTCTTTTTTTCTCATAGACAGATATGCATATAATTTTGGTAATAGTGGTTGTCATACCACATTCCTAGCAAACAGAACACAGTTTCAAATAAATAGCTACATAAAATTTATAGGGGAAAGCCAAAAAGAAAAAAGAGTAGAAAAATTTTTTTACCACTTTCAGGATTTCAAAATGGAAAGCCAAGCAATATAGTTTGGCATAGTTTATTTTTTATTTTAAAAAAATTTTATTGGAGTCTCATTGATATACAATGTTATGTTAGTTTCAAGTGTTTAGCAAAATGATTCAGTTATGCATATACATATATTCATTCTTTTTCAGATTTTTTTCCCCGTATAAGTTATTACAGACTATTGAGTAGAGTTCCCTGTGCTATGCTTTTCTTTTCCTTCTAAAATTTAGGTAAAATCTCAGACTCTAGAAAAGGAGGCCAAGGAATGTCGACTTCGGACAGAAGAATGGTATGTGGAAATGTGAATTCCAAGGGGCCCTGAAGTGAGAATCAGACCTGAATTTTGGTTTAGTAGCTTCTCTGTCTCAGTTTTCTTACATTGGCATTGAGACAGAAGTAGGTCATTTCTAGGGGCCTTTTCAGTTATTTTATCTCTGGGACCTTATAGATTCTTGGTGGAGTGGCTCGTGCAGCAGTCCTCAGCCTGCTGATGTTCTGGCCTATGGCAGATGCCATTCTGGGGCTCCTGTACTGAGGGCTGGGTGCTTTCTGTGGCAGACTACTCTAAAGAGATGGTCTTCTCATAGTCCCAGGCAGAAAACCTGACTGTTGATCGCGGTGTCAACCTTCTAATGTTTAGTTGTTAAGTCGTGTCTGACTCTTTGAGACCCAGGGACTGTAGCCCTCCAGGCTCCTCCATCCATGGAATTTCCCAGGCGAGAATACTGGAGTAGTTTGCCATTTCCTTCTCCAGGGGATCTTCCTGACTCAGGGGTTGAACTCACATCTCCTGTGTCTCCTGCATGTAGGCAGATTCTTTACTGCTGAGCCACCAGGGAAGCCCAACATTTTAATAAAATGGTACCTTTTAAATAAAATGAGGTTGTGTAATCTAATGTGGAGATATTTACCTGTTAAAATATTACTTATCTCTGGATGGTAAGAGCATGTGCCAACATTTATTTGATAAATGACATATTTTAGTTTTTGATAGGCTCAATCAAGTGAATTTCTTCAGTTTAGTTGTACTGAAAATGCATGATGTACCTACTCTTAATTGAATCAAAACCAAAAATGATCAGATTTTGAGCTCAAGGGAAAAATCTACTATAATACTTTAAAAAATTTTACTGTTATATTTGAACAAATACTTGTGTTATAAAGAGAAAAATCTATGAGTTTGAAATGGCTCTAAGATGATTTTGAGCTTGGGGAAGTAAACTTAAAATTATTTAAGATAGTGGGACTGTGATAAATTCTTTGCAACTTCTAGTTATTCAGCGGGAGTCTCAAGGGCTTTAAAATCAAGACTTAGTATTTTTCTTATATCTTCTTTTTTTTATTTAAACAACTCTCTACTACCAAGGGTATACAGATGTCAGATAAGCCTGTCAGTCTGAAAACCTGGTACCAGCTATTGAGGTAACATGCAAATGTTGATCCATATGGTTTTGTATTTTTTCTTTCAGCCAGTTACAGTTAAAGAATCTTCATGAAGATTTGTCAAGTAGATTAGAGGAATCCTTATCAATCATCAATGAGAAAGTACCTTTTAATGATACAAGTAGGTATTATGTACAGTTTTCCATTATTTGCAACTCTGAACTTCTTTAGGATAGGCATCTTATTAAAATAGTTTGTAATGTACTTGGCTGAAAACCTCACTCGCCCAACAGAGGGTTGCTTTCTTTTTGTCCTTTTGATCAGCTTTGGCCCTCATGTCTCATAGGGAGACTTTATGTTGTAACATAACTATTCTGAAGCTAGTCTTCTTGGAGAAAGCCCAAAGCTACATTTTTCAATTGCATGTATTTAACATATCCCAATGGGAAAACCAGCCTGTACACATAAAGTACCTGAATACTTGTACAAAAAAAGCTGATCACAATGGATGGCAAGGTGGAAGAGGAGTAAGGGGATGGGTGGGAGGTGAATCTTCTCTGTCAGATATCTCCTGCCTTTTGGACAATGTGCAGCACTAGTTCCGGAGCTGACTTGTGTATTCCTGCTTCCCCCTCATCCTGGGAAGGATCTGGTAATTTACATAACCAAGAGCACCAAAGAGAACTTTTAAAAAAAAATTGACTTGTGTGTATGTGTTTCAAAGTGTTAGTCACTTTGTCGTGTTTGACTCTTTGCAACCCCATGGACTATAGCCCACCAGGCTCCTCTGTCCATTGAACTCACCAGGCAAGAATATTGAAGTGGGTAGTGCTCTTCTGGGGAATCTTCCTGACCCAGGGATCGAACCCAGGACTCCTGCACTGCAAGCAGATTCTTTACTTTCTGAGCTACCAGGGAAGCCCCAGTATTAAGTCAAAATCTTAAAGACAAAGAAAACAGTTGTTTGAAACTTAAATTCAATGTGGTATACATTTTCTTTTTTACAATTATATGATTGAAATTAATTTTTGACTTCTCAATTTTTCTTAGGAAAGACCTAAAAAAAGAGGGAAGAAAAGACAAAGAAAAATAGCAGTTTGCTCTAAAACTGAAATCAGCATATGTCATTATCATATCAAAAACCTAAATTCCTCTGAAAACAACACCTGTTACTGCTTTCTACATTAATGTAAATAGCATCAGCATACTTTGATCCACTAGACTTGAATCCTTGGCATTTCATTTGCTTCTTAATCCTTAGTCATCAGGTTCTAATCAGTTCCGTCTGAATCTCTTTGGGTTTGTCCTTTCTTTTCCAATACTAGTTGTCACCCTATTTTAGGTCCTTATCATGTCACAAGTAGAGTTACTACTTTTAGTTCTGAAATATTTAGAGATTATTTGCTGAAGGTCTAAATTTTGCGTAAGATATGCAAAAATGTATAAGACAAAAATCTCTACCCTCAAGGAATTTATAGTCCAGTAGGGGGAAAATAAGATAGAGAAATATCTGAAATATAAGCTAAGTTATTCCATGAAGAACTTCCTGGGGTTTCAGAGGAAGGGTGATTACTGCTGGTGGGGTTGTTTGGGGAAGGCTTCTGGAAGAATTGTGCTTTGGGCTGGGCCAGGGTGTGAAAGTAGGTTTCATTGGTCAGAGAGGTGAGGGAGAACCAGCCAGGGAATTGCACTGAGTGTGGTATGTAGGATAAAGGTGCTGTCAGGGCCTGACAGTAGTAATTAGTTAAGTATGACTGGAAGCTAGCGTGGATGGGATGTGGAAGCCAGTGATAGGTACGTTCTGAAAGAGTGGGTGGGACTGGACCCTCAAGTTCTGGGCAGAGGACTTGGGATTTCATTCACAAGGCAGTAGGTTGTTGGAGAGGATTTTAGAAATGTCCCTTTTTAAACAAAATTATTTATTTATGTTTGGCTGTGCTCGGTCTTCATTGCTGCGTGTGCTTTTCTCTAGTTGTGGCGAGTGGGGGCCACTCTCCAGCTGCGGTATGAGGGCTTCTCATTGCAGTGGCTTTTCTTGTTGCAGACCACAGGCTCTGGGGTGCACGGCGGCAGTAGCTGCGGCACATGGGCCTAGTTGCTTCTTCCAGGCTCTAGAGCACGGGCTCAGTAGCTCCGAGGCATGTGGGATTCTTCCGGATTAGGGATCAAACCTGTGTCTCCTGCATTGGCAGGCGGATTCTTTACCACTGAGCCACCAGGGAAGCCCTGGAAATGTCTTGATGAGATTTGAGCACTCGCTTGGTTAATCAGGCAACAGAGTGTAGACTACACTGGAATGGGGGGAGGAGACTGATGCTATTGCGGTGATAGTCCTGGTGTGCTGGGATGGGGGCTGGAGCCTGAGATGTCAGGAGATGCAAGGAGGCAAGGCAGAGAGAGCAGGCAGCGTAGGGAAAAGACGGGGTGCAGTTGACACAGATCAGTGAGGCAGATGAGGAGCAGGTTTATGGGAGAGGTGAGGAGGTTAACTTGGATGTGGCTTAACAGTCTAACAGATTGGTGTACATCTCTTTACCTGCTGGTGTGCACATTTGTAAATAAAAGTCTAGAGCTGGGGAGAGAAGCTGATGTTGACCCAGTTGGGATGGATGAGCCCCTCTGTTGGCAACGGTGGGAATGAGGGTTATAGAGTACAAGGAGGCCTGTGCGGAGTGCACCCCAGTGATCAGGAAGGGAAGGGACTGAGTGGAGACGAGCTGGCAAGTGGGGTGAGCATTTATTATTTCTTAGTTAAGCTCTTTTTCTGTAAATGTAAAAATGACTTAATGTACATCCATTTTTGTTTTGTAGAATATAGCCAGTATAATGCTCTGAATGTTCCAGTCCACAATAGGAGACATCAGGTAAAGATGAAGTTTTTATTTTCAGTAATGTACATGTCAAACTTTTCAGAAACACTAGTTAGTTGTTTGGGCCTCTGTTTAGTGTACCAAACCACTGCATGTTACTTTTACTTTCTTTTCTCATACATTAAAAAAAATTGTGGAATACGCTTTTTTTTGAATTTGTTAATAATACAGATTTTTGCTGTCTCTTGTCTTATAACATTAAAACTGAATTGTGGGATGCACTGATTTTTGTCATACCTTTCTTTTAGGTTGGTAGGCTTTGCACTTTAGGTTAAGTAGAAGAGGTATATTAGCCAATATGGACAGCTTTCTAGTTTACTTAAATGGTAGTATTAAAATATAAGTGGGAGCAAATGAATTTAAATTAAGGAATAATTCTTTTAGAGTTCAAATGTTTTCTCCAAAAGTAGACTTAATAAAGTTGTTTGGGTGTAATAACCTGATAGTTGACTTTAACTGGGTCTTTTTCATTTTAAAGCTGAAGATGCGGGATATCGCTGGGCAGGCCCTAGCTTTTGTTCAAGATCTTGTCAAGGCTCTTCTGAACTTTCACACCTATACAGAACAGAGGATTCAGATTTTTCCTATTGATTCTGCCATTGACACAATATCTCCATTGAATCAGAAGGTACGTTTAACTCAGGATGCCTTTTGTCTGCCCTGAATAAATCTGGAGACTTGCTATTTATTAGACTAGTTCTGTGCTTCAGCCAAGTACTGTAGAGGACATGGGGAGAAACTCTGAGTCATAGTCTTTACCATCAAGAAATAGGGTAAACATGGAGATTCTTATGAAATGAAATAGTGAGGGATATGTTAGAAGACCTAAGTGTGAACAAGTGGTCAGGACAGTAAGTGAATGTGATGTCATCAAGGAGGGGAGACTGCTGTTGGTGGTAGTGTCTGGGAGACTCTTTGGTGATTTGACTGGGCTTTGAGAAATGAGCATGGTTTGCATAGGAGGAGAGAAGTGGGGTAGGTGTTTTTTCCCTACAAAACTTCACAACAAACCTTTTGACGTTCATAAAAATTAAAGTTTGAATCTTTGAAATGCTCTTTAATATCACCTTGGGAAAAAGCTTTCAGAGGACCTGGGTAAGGAAAATGGAACTGTAGCATTTTAAGGCAGTTATATTTTCTTTTACACTTCCTATAATATAAAAGCATTTTTTTCCCCCACTGGTTCTTTGTCCATTATTTTATTTTTATTTTTTTTGTTTTTGGGGCCTTTTTTGGCCATACCATGCATCTTGTGGGATCTTAGTTTCCCAACTAGGGATTGAACCTGGGCCCCAGCAGTGAAAGCACTGCGTTTTAACCACTGGACTGCCAGGGAATTCCCACCATTATTTTACTTAGCTTGTTACCATGTTGTGCTCACATGGTGAGAATCAAATATGTTAATCATAATGGAAATATTTCATTACTCTGAAGAATTAATATTTTTCTCAGTATTTTACCTTTGGTACTTTCATCTCTGAGAGACCCTCTGTGACTTTTCTGTTCAGTCTCTATTATTGAAGATTCAGTAACCATTTGTTAAAAGATGACCGAAGCATTTAGACTTGTTCATAAAATCATAAAGTAGACTTTTATACCTGAGCTTAGAGTTCCCTGGTGGCTCAGAGGTTAAAGCGTCTGCCTCCAATGCGGGAGACCCGGGTTCGATCCCTGGGTCGGGAAGATCCCTTGGAGAAGGAAATGGCAATCCACTCCAGTATTCTTGCCTGGAGAATCCCATGGACGGAGAAGCCTAGTAGGTTATAGTCCATGGGATCGCAAAGAGTCGGACACGACTGAGCGACTTCACCTTCACCTTCACCTTAGAGTTCCCTGGTGGCTCAGATGGTAAAGCATCTGCCTACAGGGCAGGAGACCCGGCTTTAATCCCTGGGTCGGGAAGATCCCCTGGGAAAGGAAATGGCAACCCACTCCAGTATTCTTGCCTGGAAAATCTCATGGACCGAAGACCTGGTAGGCTACAGTCCATGGGGTCGCAAAGAGTCGGACACGACTGAGCAACTTTCTTTCTTTCTTTCTTAGAGTTCAACTTATTTTACAGCCCAGAGAGACTGAGTTTCCCAGGGCCATATATCTGTGTAGTTTGCAGCTGGACTAGTTGAATCACATTTCTGCAAAATGAGATTTTACATTTGTATATGGAGAAATCAAAATTTGGGCCATTATACAATATTTAAAAAGCTGAGATATTTCACATGTGAAAAATTAACTTCTTGTTTCTCAATTGTCTCAAAGCTTGGGGGATCTTTTTCTGAATCTTCTTCATACTGAATTAGTTCTTCATAAGTATTACCGTATCCATGACAGTTACAAAAATTTTTATATTCTGATTTAGATGATAGTTACATTCCTAGAATGTGTTAACCTTGAACATTGTATGCAGTGAATATAAGCTGTACTCAAAAGTCTTGTTTTTAAAAAATGAGTTCAGTTCAGTTCAGTCGCTCAGTAGTGTCCAACTTTTTGTGACCCCATGAATTGCAGCACGCCAGGCTTCCCTGTCCATCACCAACTCCCGGAGTTCACCCAAACTCATGTCCATCCAGTCGGTGATGCCATCCAGCCATCCCATCCTCTGTCGTCCCCTTCTCCTCCTGCCCTCAATCCCTCCCAGCATCAGAGTCTTTTCCAATGAGTCAACTCTTCACATGAGGTAGCCAAAGTATTGGAGTTTCAGCTTCGGCATCAGTCCTTCCAAAGAACACCCAGTACTAATCTCCTTCAGAATGGACTGGTTGGATCTCCTTGCAGTCCAAGGGACTCTCAAGAGTCTTCTCCAACACCACACTTCAAAAGCATCAATTCTTCGACGCTCAGCCTTCTTCACAGTCCAACTCTCACATCCATACATGACCACTGGAAAAACCATAGCCTTGACTAGATGGACCTTTGTTGGCAAAGTAATGTCTCTGCTTTTGAATATGCTATCTAGGTTGGTCATAACTTTCCTTCCAAGGAGTAAGCGTCTTTTAATTTTGTGGCTGCAGTCACCATCTGCAGTGATTTATGTAAACAAAAAAATCTGTCCTACAGTTTTGACTCAAATATCAAATCTTTTTTATCTTAACTGGCACCCCTATGAAGAAGTGGTTGTTTCAGAAAGAAGGCATATTGGTGGTGTGTTGTTAATAGTATCCCCTCCCCACTTGCCTCATGCCTAGTTGTTAATTATGTCATCTGTCTGCTGGTTTGTCGCTTTGCCATGGAATAGGCTCTTGGGTTTAGTATCTGGGATTGTTAGAGGGGAACTTTGTGTAAAAGTCAAATTTCCCAAAAAAAAGTTGGCAAAAGAATTAAGGTTTGTAACTCAATGGGTCCACTTACAGATGTTTTGATATCCTTTATTTTCCAGTGATTTAATTCAGAATTCTTCCCCTTCTATTTAGTTCTCACAATATCTTCATGAAAATGCATCTTACGTCCGCCCTCTTGAGGAAGGAATGCTTCATTTATTTGAAAGTATTACTGAGGATACTGTGACCGTCCTGGTAATTTTCTTCCGTTTTACTTCTGGAAGTGGGAGTGCTGCTTTTTCAAACAAAATTATTAATCTTGAAATTGTTTTTCTTTTCCAGGAGACAACTGTGAAACTGAAAACTTTTTCAGAGCATTTAACCTCTTACATATGTTTTCTTAGGAAGATTCTTCCTTATCAATTAAAAAGGTACTTACTACTCTGGGCCAGGGAGCTTGGGGAATTGTAAGGTGTCATCTGAGCTGTGCTGGAGTTAATAAAGTAACAATGTGTGCCTCTTGAGCTCTGCCTGACCTTTTTGCACCGCAACCAATTTGGACGTTTGTGAAAAAGGAAAATCATGGCTTGAGCAGCACAAACTTATATTTAAGAAAACTGAATTATAGTTTCTCAGCTAGAGTTTCTTCAATAGTTTTGAACTGTGGTTAGTGCTATAACCATGTAATGTAACATGAACCAGTATTTTTAGTGATTGAGAATGACACATTTATTAAAGGAACTATTTTAGTTTTGGGTATTTGTTATCCTTTTCCTGAAAGCATCTAGATGGGAGTAATAATAGTTAACCTCTATATTTGAATCTGTAATCCTCAGGTTTCTTTTAAATAGTATGTTGTTTTTATTATTGGTGATTGAAGTTATAAAGTAAAAACTGTATACATCCTCCAGCCCTCAGGATGAGTCATTTAGTAACCTTAAATATTCCATCTTAAACATTCCTGAAAAGGCAAGAGAAAATTGTACATTTTGATACTTTTGATCTAAAACTACAAAGACTCCTAGTTCATCTAAATCTTTTCATCCTAAGATTTAGTCTTTAAAAAAGGCAAAGAATAATGCAACTGGAAATAAGAGAAATAAGAATGTATATGTACTATCACTGGTATGTATTATTATTGTTGTTGTTTATTCCCTAAGTCATGGCTGACTTTTTGCAACCCCATGGACTGTAGCCCGACAGGCTCCTCTGTCCTTGGGGATTCTCTAGGCAAGAATACTGGAGTATGTTACCATTTCCTTTTCTAGGGCATCTTCCTGACCCAGGGATTGAACCTGTCCCCTGCGTTGCCAGGCAGATTCTTTACTGCTGAGCTACCTGAGAAGCCCATAGATATTATAGTAGATTGTAAAATAAGGTTTAGGAAAAATACAGATGAAAAGCTTACAGATACTGAAAATATACAAGTAACTGTAGTTTTTTAGTCCTTATAAACTAAAATAGTAGGTTTTAGCTTTTCAAAAATATGAAATTTTGTTATTAAAAAATTTATATATGTTAAGAACCATCTTATTTCCTAATTCTAACCTAACAAGGTATTTTAGTAACTGAATTCTATGATTTGTGCACATGACAGAATTTTAGGACTCAGGGAATTATGACCTCATAATTGTGAATTATAGTTTCTTTCAGGTCCTTAAATGTTTTAGTTCAGTATAATTGAAGGTTTTCTGAAAATTGACTCTGAAAGTTTAACACTGAATTGAATATACTTTATTGATTCAACTTATGTTTAAAAGATTGTAAGAATCATTGTAAAAGTGGTATTTACTACTTGAAAGAGTTAATGCATTTTTATTTTATCTTAATTTATTTTTTCACTATTACATTTTTAGAAATACTGGGTAAGTCCTTTCTTGATCTAAGATTCCTGTTCTTGGGAATGTTCTGTCCCATATGCTTTCAGCCCTACGTTATCAGATTTTCATGTATTTTAGGCAATTTTTTTTGCCATTGGTTTAAATACTACTCTAGTTGGCAAGATGACATGTTCATTAGTAGTAAACGGGTTTAATATTGAATGAAGCTATCTGCAATAAATAAATAGAGCAGAAGTGTCAAGGTCAAGGGAATGGATGTGATTCTTGATATCACATCACAAGCATATCATTCTTGTGCTAATAACTTTTCTAGCTTTGTGTAAAAAGCATTTTCCTTGATTATTGCACATTTTAATAAGTACTGTTAAGAGTCTACATAGTTTTTAACCTTATAATTAAGTTTCCCCAAGCACCATTTAAAATGGAAAATGATTATATTTTATGAATGTTAAACATTTACTTTTATATTGCACTTATAGATTGGTTTTTCCAATCTGTCTGACTTTTGAAATTGCATACACTTCCCTGGTGGCTCAGTGATAAAGAATCCATCCGCCTGCTAATACAGGAGACAGATTCAATCTGTGGGTCAGGAAGATCCCCTGGAGAAGGAAATGATAACCCACAACAGTATTCTTGCCTGGGAAATCCCACGACAGAGGAACCTGGCGGGCTACAGTTTATGGGGTCACAAAGAGTTGGACATGAGTTAGTGACTAAACAACTCACTGAAAAAGGTTTCTTATTGATTCTCTCTCCCAGTGCCTGTTTAATTCTCTTCAGAAATTCAGCCTATGAAGTATTTTTCTCCTGAAAATATTTTAAAGGAAGCATTTTGGTGCTGCTCTCAGGATGGAAGACAGTGGGCACTTTTTTTTCCATTTACTTGTCTTTTGCTTCATTGGCATTGGAGGAAGCCAGTGTGTACATGATGATATAACAAAATGGAACCTTGTCAGTGAGCTCAAGTTTCTTTTTTGGGTACTTTCTCTCTTCAGATATAGATGTTTGAGAATTTAGGTAGTTTCTTATAGCTGATTGAAAATCATTCGGGATGCTCACTTTCATAAACTCTGCCCATGCCTAGCCTAGAAGAAGAATGTGAAGCTTCCCTTTGCACGTCTGCATTACGAGCCAGGAATCTAGAGCTGTCCCAGGACATGAAAAAGATGACAGCTGGGTTTGAGAAGCTGCAGACGTACATTGCTCTTCTTGCCTTGCCAAGTAAGTGTCTTTGTTACTCATGGTTCAATGTGAAGAACTCAGAGTACAAGAAGTTGGAGAAGGGAGGTGGTTTGGCATGTTTGAGAAGAGCCCAGGATCTGGGACCAGAAAACCTTGAATTCATATCCTGCAGCCCTTTATACACTTATGGCCTTGGACAAATCACTTTACTTTTCTGCTTCTGTTTTCCCACTAATAAAATGAAGGTGAAATGAAGGTAAATGAGTTAAATTAAGAATGTACAGGGACTTCCCTGGTGGTCTAGTGACTAGGACTTGTTGTTCAGTCACTCAGTCGTGTTGTGACCCTATGGACTGCAGCGCGCCAGGCTTCCCTGTCCTTCCCTGTCCCATCTCCCAGAGGTTGCCCAAACTCATGTCCATTGAGTCAATGATGCCATCCTCTCATCCTCGGTCTCCCCCTTCTCCTCTTGCCTTCAGTCTTGCCCAGCATCAGGGTCTTTTCCAGGGGGTCAGCTCTTCACATCAGGTGGCCAAAGTATTGGAGGTTCAGCTTCAGCATCAGTCCTTCCAGTGAATATTTAGTGTTGATTTCCTTTAGGATTGACTGGTTTGATCTCCTGGCTGTCCAGAGAACTCTCAAGAGTCTTCTCCAGCACTATGGTTCAAAAGCATCAGTGGTTTGGTGTTCAACCTTCTTTATGATTCAGCTCTCATATCTGTACATGACTACTGGAAAAACCATAGCTTTGACTATACAGACCTTTGTTGGCAAAATAATAGCTGTGGTTTTTAATACGCTGTATTCGTTCGCCATTGCTTAGAAAGCTCTCTTATCTCTCCTTGCTATGCTTTGGAACTCTGCATTCAGTTGGTTATATCTTTACCTTTCTACTTTGCTTTTTGCTCCTCTTCTTTTCTCAGCTATTTGTAAGGCCTCCTCAGACAACCATTTTTCCTGCTTGTGTTCTTTTTCTTGGGGATGGTTTTGGTCAGCGCCTCATGTACAATGTTACAAACTTCCTTTCATAGTTCCTCAGGCACTCTGTTGACCAGATCTAATCCCTTGAATCTGTTCATCATCTCTACTGTGTAATCCATAAGGGATTTGATTTAGGTCATACCTGAATGGCATAGTGGTTTTTCCTGCTTTCTTCAATTTGAGCCTGAATTTTACTATAAGGAGCTGATGATCTGAACCATAGTCAGTTCTAAGTCTTGTTTTTGCTGACTGTATAGATCTTCTCCATCTTTGGCTGCAAAGAATATAATCTGACTTCAGTATTGACTGTCTGATGATGTCCATGTGTAGAGTCCTCTCTTGCGTTGTTGGAAGAGGGTGTTTGCTATGACCAGTGCATTCTCTTGGCAAAACTCTATTAGCCTTTGCCCTGCTTCATTTTGTATTCCAAGGCCAAATTGGCCTGTTACTCCAGGTATCATTTTGTACTCCAAGGCCAAACTTGCTTGCTACTCCAGATGTCTCTTGACTTCCTACTTTTGCATTCCAGTCCTCTATGAAGAAATGAACATCTTTTTTTGGTGTTAGTTCTAGAAGGTCTTGCAGGTCTTCATAGAACCATTCAGCTTCTTTGGCATTAGTGGTTGGGGCATAGACGTGGATTACTGGGATGTTGAATGGTTTATCTTGAAAACGAACTCAGATCATTCTGTCATTTTTTCAGATTGCATGCAAGTACTGCATTTTGGACTCTTGTTGACTAGGGGGGCTACTCCATTTCTTCTAAGGGATTCTTGCCCACCCTTAGGTTTTCTTTTGTTTTATACTTTTAGCTCTTACATTTAGGTCTTTGATCCGTTTTGAGTTAATTTTTGTATATAGTGTGAGGTAAAGGTCCAGCTTCATCTTTTGCTTGTGACTATCCAGTTGTCTCAGTACCATTTATTGAAAAGACTGTTTCTTCCATATTGAATGGTCTTGGCACCCTTGTTAAGAATTGATTGATCACCGTTGTCTGTTTACCCTATATTTCCAATGAACCTACCAATTTCCTCCTAATTACCTTCAACACAGGTGCCATTATTTTTGAGGGTACCCCTGGGCTTGAACTTCTCCATAGTCTGTTGTGAATAAAGTCAATTCCTTTGGGAAGAGATTCAGAGTTTTCTGTTTAAATAGCTGTTTCTCCCTTGGGTTAAATCTCTGAGCCATAGTTCTGTGCTGGGGGTGAGGACAATGATATACTTCTCTTAGAGTGACATCCCTGTAGGTATAGTGGAATACTCCATGGAGAGGGTAGCAGGCCCCCATCGCCTCTACTTGCCTCTTTCAGCAAGGAACTCCTGTTACTGAGCTGGGGCCAGGGTGTTCATGGCCACAGATTCTCAGCATCCCACAAGTCAGGGCTGGGTGAAAGAAGAGAACCCCTACCCCTGAGTCATACTTAACTAGAATTTAGCCTCAGCAACAGGGCGCTGAGAGCAGGATTAGGAATGCGGCTCTCTACTGAATTAGGGGTGAGGGAGTCTGATGTTCTTTGCTGCACTCTCTGGACTGGGGTTTCCAGCTCACTGATTGGGCGGGCAGGGGTAAGGGTTGGGTTCTTGTTCAGGTACCACAGACTGTTGCTGTTGTCACTGAATTGATACAGATTTTCTTGAGTAACTTTCTTCATTAGCTTGATGCCCTTAAGATAATTTCCAGCATTTTCAGTGGTGGTTTTTAAATAATTTTCCGGTTGGGCTGGAGAGTGGATATGAGGAGCTTGCTTATGCTGTCATGCTGGAACTAGAATTATGATGTTTGAATAATAGTGCTTTTAGTGATGTTCAGCAAACGGTAATATGTAGGGAAAAGAACAAAATGAGAAATGTGTTCTGTAGTAACAGGTGAAATTCACAAAGACTTCATTTCATAGAGAATTATGAAAGACATAATCCTGCCTAGCAATTTAATTTTGATTCTTAACCATTACTAACTGTGGACATGGGGGATGCAAATCCGTTTCAGTTTAGTTCAGTGGCTCAGTTGTGTTGGATGCTTTGTGACCCCGTGGACTACAGCACGCCAGGCCTTCCTGTCCATCACCAATTCCTGGAGCTTACTCAGACTTATGTCCATTGAGTCGGTGATGCCATCCAACCATCTCGCCCTCTGTCGTCTCCTCCTCCTGCCTACAATCTTTCCCAGCTTCAGGGTCTTTTCAAATGAGTCAGTTCGTCACATCAGGTAGCCAGAGTATTGGAGTTTCACCTTCAGCATCAGTCCTTCCAGTGAATATTCAGGACGGATTTCCTTTAGGATGGACTGGTTAGATCTCCTTGCTATCCAGGGGACTCTCAAGAGTCTTCTCCAACACCACAGTTTAGAAGCATCAATTCTATGATATTTAGCTTTCTTTATAGTCCAACTCTCACATCCATACATGACTACTGGAAAAACCAAACCTTTGACGAGACAGACCTTTGTTGGCAAAGTAATGTCTCTGCTTTTGAATATGCTATCTAGGTTGGTCATAACTTTTCTTCCAAGGAGCAAGCGTCTTTTAATTTCATGGCTGCAATCAGGATCTTCAGTGATTTTCGAGCCCCCAAAATAAAGTCTGTCACTGTTTCCACTGTTTCCCCATCTATCTGCTATGAAGTGATGGGATCAGATGCCATGATCTTAGTTTTCTGAATGTTGAGTTTTAAGCCAACTTCACTCTCCTCTTTCACTTTCCTCAAGAGGCTCTTTAGTTCTTCTTCGCTTTCTGCCATAAGGGTGGTGTCATCTGCATATCTGAGGTTATTGATATTTCTCTCAGCAGTCTTGATTCCAGCTTGTTTTTTATCCAGTCCAGTATTTCTCATACTGTACTCTGCATAGAAGTTAAATAAGCAGGGTGACAATATGCAGCCTTGACGTACTCCTTTCCCGATTTGGAAGTAGTCTGTTGTTCCATGTCCAGTTCTAACCGTTGCTTCTTAACCTGCATACAGATTTCTCAGGAGGCAGGTCAGGTGATCTGATATTCCCATCTCTTTCAGAATTTTCCACAGTTTGTCGGGATCCACACAGTCAAAGGCTTTGGCATAGTCAATAAAGCACAAGTAGATTTTTTTTCTCTTGCTTTTTCGATCATCCAGCAGATGTTGGCAATTTGATCTCTTTTCTAAATCCCTGGAAGTTCACGGTTCAAGTACTGTTGAAGCCTGGCTTGGAGGATTTTGAGCATTACTTTGCTAGCGTGTGAGATGAGTGCAGTTGTACAGTAGTTTGAGCATTCTTGGGCATTGCCTTTCTTTGGGATTGGAATGAAAACTGACCTTTTCCAGTCCTGTGGCCACTACTGAGTTTTCCAAATTCGCTGACATATTGACTGCAGCACTTTTACAGCATCATCTTTTAGGATTTGAAATAGCTCAATTAGAATTCCATCACCCCCCACTAGCTTTGCCCACTTGACTTCACATTCCAAGATGTCTGGCTCTAGATGAGTGGTCACACCATCGTGATTATCTGGGTCATGAAGATCTTTTTTGTACGGTTCTTCTGTGTATTCTTACCACCTCTTCTTAATATCTTCTGCTTTTGTTAGGTCCTTACCATTTCTGTCCTTTATTGTGCCCATCTTTGCATGAAATGTTCCCTTGGTATCTCTAATTTTCTTGAAGAGATCTCTAGTCTTTCCCATTCTGTTGTTTTCCTCTATTCCTTTGCATTGATCCTGAGGAAGACTTTCTTATCTCTCCTTGCTGTTCTTTGAAACTGTGCATTCAAATGGGTATATCTTTCCTTTTCTCCTTTGCCTTTGGCTTCTCTTCTTTTCACAGCTGTTTGGTTGTCCTCAGACAACCATTTTGCCTTTTTGCATTTCTTTTTCTTGGGGATGGTCTTGATCACTGCCTCCTGCACAATGTCATGAACCTCCATCCATAGTTCTTCAGGCACTCTGCCTATCAGATCTAATCCCTTTAATCTATTTGTCACTTCCACTGTATAATCGTAAGGGATTTGATTTAGGTTATACCTGAATGGTCTAGTGGTTTTCCCTACTTTCTTCAATTTAAGTCTGAATTTGGCAATAAGGAGCTCATGATGTGAGCCACAGTCAGCTCCCGGTCTTGTTTTTGCTGACTATATAGAGCTTTTCCATCTTTGGCTGCAAAGAATATAATCAGTCTGAATTCAGTGTTGACCATCTGGTGATGTCCATGTGTAGAGTCTTCTCTTGTGCTGTTGAAAGAGAGTATTTGCTATGACCAGTGCATTCTCTTGACAGAACTTTATTAGCCTTTGCCCTGCTTCATTCTGTACTCCAAGGCCAAATTTGCCTGTTACTCCAGGTATTTCTGCACTCTTACTTTTGAATTCCAGTCCCCTATAATAAAAGGACATCTTTTTTGGATGTTAGTTCTAGAAGGTTTTTTGGTCTTCATAGAACTGTTCAGCTTCTTCAGCATTACTGGTTGGGGCATAAACTTGGATTACTGTGATATTGAATGGTTTGCCTTGGAAACGAACAGAGATCATTCTGTCATTTTTGAGACTGCATCCAAGAACTGCATTTTGGACTCTTTTGTTGACTATGATGGCTACTCCATTTCTTCTAAGGGATTCTTGCCCACAGTAGTAGGCAAGTAGTAGTAGATATAATGGTCATCAGAATTAAATTCATCCATTCCAGTCCATTTTAATTTGCTGATTCCTAAAATGTCAACATTCACTCTTGCCATCTCCTATTTGAGCACTTCCAATTTGCCTTGATTCATGGACCTAACTGATTTTCCCTGTAGGCTCAAAGGGTTAAGAGTTCTCCTGAAATGCAGGAGACCACAGTTCAATTCCTGGGTCATGAAGATCCTCTGGAGAAGGGAATGGCAACCCACTCCAGTATTCTTGCCTGGAAAATCCCATGGAGAGAGGAGACTGGTGGGCTAAAGTCCATGGGGTTGCAAAGAGTTGGATACGACTGAGCAACTAACACACTATGGACCTAACGTTCTAGATTCCTATGCAATATTGCTCTTTACAGCATTGGACTTTGCTTCTACCACCAGTCACATCCACAACTGGGTGGTGTTTTTGCTTTGGCTCTGTCTTTTCATTCTTTCTGGAGTTATTTCTCCACTGATCTCCAGTAGCATATTGGGCACCAAGCAACCTGAGGAGTTCATCTTTCAGTGTCTTATCTTTTTGCCTTTTCATACTGTTTATGGGGTTCTCTAGGAAAGAATACTGAAGTGGTTTGTGATTTCCTTCTCCAGTGGACCACATTTTGTCAGAACTCTCCGCCATGATCTGCCTTGGGTGGCTCTACACAGCATGGTTTATAGTTTCATTGATTTAGACAAGACTGTGGTCCATGTGATCAGATTGGTTAGTTTTCTGTGATTGTGGTTTTCAGTCTGTCTGCCCTCTGATAGAGAAGTATAAGAGGAAGCTTATGGAAGCTTCCTGATGGGAGAGACTGACTGAGGGGGAAACTGGGTCTTGTTCTGATGGGCAGGGCCATGATCAGTAAATCTTTAATCCAGTTTTCTATTGATGAGTGGGGCTGTGTTCCCTCCCTGTTGTTTAACCTGAGGCTAAACTATGGTGGAGGTAATGAAGATAATGGTGACCTCCTTCAAAAGGTCGTGTGCACGCACTGCTACATTCAGTGCCCCTAACCATGCAGCAGGCTACCACCGACCCACACCTGCTCTGGAGACTCCCAGACACCTCCGGGGAAGTCTGGGTCAGTCTCTTGTGGGGTCACCGCTCCTTTCTCCTCGGTCCTGGTGCACACAAGGTTCTGTTTGCACCCTCCAAGAGTCTATTTCCCAGTCCTGTGTAAGTTCTGGCAGCTCTATGGTGGGGTTAATGGCCACCTCCTCCAAGAGGGCTTATGCCACACCCAAGTCTGCTGCACCCAGAACCTCTGCCCCTGCGGCAGTCCAGTGCTGACCCTGTACCTTCTCCGGGGACAATCAAACACAGTTCTGTCTCAGTCTCTGTGTGGTCTCTGGGTCCTGGTACACACAAGGCTTATTTGAGCCCTCTGAGCATCTCTGGCAGGTATTGGGTTTGATTCTAAACACGATTTTGCCCCTCCTACCATCTTGCTGGGGCTTCTCTACCCTTTAGTTCAGTCACTCAGTCCGACTCTTTGCGACCCCATGGACCACAGCATGCCAGGCCTCCGTGTCTATCACCAACTCCCGGAGTTTACTTAAACTCATGTCCATTGAGTCGGTGATGCCATCCAACCATCTCTTCCTCTGTCGTCCCCTTCTCCTCCTGCCTTCAATCTTTCCCAGCATCAGGGTCTTTTCCAATGAGTCAATTCTTTGCATCAGGTGGCCAGAGTATTGGAGTTTCAGCTTCAGCATCAGTCCTTCCAATCACCCAGGACTGATCTCCTTTAGGATGGACTGGTTGGATCTCCTTGCAGTCCAAGGGACTCTCAAGAGTCTTCTCCAGTACCACAGTTCAAAAGCATCAATTCTTTGGAGCTCAGTTTTCTTTATAGTCCAACTCTCACATCCATACATGATTACTGGAAAAACCATAGCTTTGACAGATGGACTTCTGTTGGCAAAGTAATGTCCCTGCTTTTTAATATGCTGTCTAGTTTGGTCATAACTTTTCTTCCAAAGAGTAAGTGTCTTTTAATTTCATGGCTGCAATCACCATCTGCATTGATTTGGGAGCCCAAAAAATAAAGGCTGTCACTGTTTACACTGTTTCCCCATCCACTGGCCATGAAATGATAGGACCAGATGTTATGATCTTAGTTTTCTGAATGTTGAGCTTTAAGCCAGCTTTTTCACTCTCACTCATGAGATACTCCACGTCCAAGGTCAGAGAAGCCTCAGCAAGACAGTAGGTGCTGGAGTGGCGGCTACGCAGCACTGGAGCAGCTGTGAGAAGATACCTCATGTACAAGGGCAAAGGGGAAGCCCCAGCAAGACGGTAGGAGGGGTGAGTTCACATTTACAATCAAACCCCATTCCCGCCAGAGATGCTCAGAGGGCTCAAACAAGCCTTGTGTACACCAGGGCCCAGAGACCACACAGAGAGTGAGGCAGAACTGTGTTTGAGCATCGCCTGAGGAGGTACGGGGTCAGCACTGGACTGCCGCAGGGGCAAGAGATGTGGGTGCAGCAGACTTGGGTATGGCATAAGCCCTCTTGGAGGAGGTTGCCATTAACCCCACCATAGAGCTGCCAGAACTTACACAGGACTGGGAAATAGACTCTTGGAGGGTACAAACAGAACCTTGTGTGCACCAGGACCGAGGAGAAAGGAGCGGTGACCCCACAGGAGACTGACCCAGACATGCCCGGGAGAATCCACGAGTCTCCGGTGGAGGCATGGGTCAGCAGTGGTTGGCAGTGCCTGCTGTATGGTTAGGGGCACTGAGTGTGGCAGTTCCTGCCAGGGACCTTTTGAAGGAGGTCACCGTTATCTTCATTACCTCTACCATAGTTTGCCCCCAGGTAAATAACAGGGAGGGAACACAACCCCACTCATCAACAGAAAATTGGATTAAAGATTTACTGATCATGGCCCTGCCCATCAGAACAAGACCCAGTTTCCCCCTCAGTCAGTCTCTCCCATCAGGAAGCTTCCATAAGCTTCCTCTTATCCTTCTCTGTCAGAGGGCAGACAGACTGAAAACCACAATCACAGAAAACTAACCAATCTGATCACATGGACCACAGTCTTGTCTAAATCAATGAAACTATGAAACTATACCATGTATGGGTCATGGTGGAGAATTCTGACAAAATATGGGTCACTGGAGAAGGGAATGGCAAACCACTTCAGTATTCTTTCCTAGAGAACGCCATGAACAGTATGGAAAGGCAAAAAGATAGGACACTGATAGATGAACTCCCCATGTCGGTAGGTGCCCAATATGCTACTGGAGATCAGTGGAGAAATAACTCCAGAAAGAATGAAGAGACGGAGCCACAGCAACACCCCGTTGTGGATGTGACTGGTGGTAGAAGCAAAGTCCAATGCTGTAAAGAGCAATATTGCATAGAAATCTTCTTGGTTAGGTCCATGAATCAAGGCAGATTGAAAGTGGTCAAGTAGGAGATGGCAAGAGTGAATGTCAACATTTTAGGAATCAGCGAACTAAAATGGACTGGAATAGGTGGATTTACCTCCGATGACCATTATATCTCTGCCCTTGGACGTGAAGTATCTCCTCACAGTTGCTCCAGTGCTCCACCGCTGTTGCTTCAGATCAATTTAGGCATCTATAATCATCACCATTCTGTCTGCGTGTGTCTGCAGGAATTTTGAGAGCCATTATGTTCAGCATGTCACAAGTGGTACTGATTCTCTTCCCAAAGGTGGAGAGGAGATGGTGGGCTCAGTGTTTTGGATGAAGTCTTTTGGGACAATGCTTAGGTCTGTGATCTTGGTTTCCTAGGTACACAGCCAGATGGACTCCTTCGGACAAACTACAGTTCTGTGTTAACAAATGTTGGTGCTGCTCTGCATGGATTCCATGATGTCATGAAAGGTGAGACTTGAAAAAGAACATAAATAAGCTTCATCCCTCTTCTGAGATCTGCCTGAATGAGATTTAAACAAATACTGCCAAGGCTAATAGACCCTAGATAAAGGCTTAGTAGCATTTGGCTTACGTTAAAGTACGCAGCTTGTTGCCTTCTGGTTTTCCCATCTGCTTCTTTCCTGAAGGTAAACAAAGTACTGATGAGAAACCCTTGTGTGCAGAACTTTAGCCAAAAATACATTATACTGATTTAAGGCAGGTGTATGAATTTTATCAAGTCAGACATGCTATTCAGAGGCATTTAGCAAAATACTGCACTTGTTAGAGCCCAAACATGAAGGGACTGAGGAAACAAAGGTGTAAAGTTCCTAGAAATAATGTACTGGTTTTCCACCCTCGTGCATTTTTTTGTTGAGAGTACTCATAAATCCTGTTTTGTTCAGGAGAAACTTACAGACTGAAGGTCTGTTTTTAAACTTCCGTCAGTTTTCGCTTGCCGTGTGCTCCTAAGAATATGCTTGTCGAAAGGCATTTCCTTTGCTTCTTAGCATATGATTCTGAGTCCTGACTTTTTGATCTATATCTCTGCATGGCTTTTGGTTTCTTTCCCCTCTGTCTTTTCCTTTTGGTGGCTATTGGAGTA
Organism: Ovis canadensis; assembly: GCF_042477335.2. Classification (NCBI taxonomy): domain Eukaryota; kingdom Metazoa; phylum Chordata; class Mammalia; order Artiodactyla; family Bovidae; genus Ovis; species Ovis canadensis. The sequence continues at coordinate 76,172,558 of NC_091247.1, read as the reverse complement.
GGAGCAGAAAGAGAGAGCAGAGCAGTTACTAAGGACTACTTGAAGTAGGGCTTCCCTTGTAGCTCAGTAGGTAAAAAACCCGCTTGCAATGCAAGAGACCTGGGTTCGATTCCTGGTTTGGGGAGATCCCCTGGAGAAGGAAATGGCAACCCACTCCAGTATTCTTGCCTGGAGAATCCCATGGACGGAGGAGCCTGGCAGGGTACAGTCCACGGGGTCGCAAGAGACTGACATGACTTAGTGACTAAACCACCACCTTTGGAAGTAGCCCAGGTACCTAGATTTTTCACTGTGGTGTTTAATGTATGGTTAGTGACCAATTAATGGTTTCACAGAAAATATATTTTAAAGACTTAAGATTTTGTTGGATTGCATGTATAACATGTGTATATTGGGGGCCTTTCTATAAACTGACACATAACCTGTGTTACTGGGAATCTATCTTAGTCTCAGTAGTATTATTACCCAATAGCACCTTAGTCTTGAGAATGGTCATTTTTGAGGCTTGTCTTCAATTGTAAGGAACTGTAGAAGTCGCTGTACTTCTGGAGCTAGCTCTGATTGCAGAAATCACAGCTTGCATAGACAGATTTGGTGGCAGGTAACAATAATCAGTCCCAACTCTGCAGAACCTAGTCTGATCCATAGAAAACCCTAGGGACTAGTACTTTTTTCCTGTGCAGCTTTTGATTTGGGGAGCTCAGACTTAACCATAGTCTTCTATTCCAGAACTAGGCCACTGAAACCACAAATTGCTCTGTAGCTACAGATTTTTTGGTTTTGTTTCCCAAGTTTTCCTGTGCTAATATTGCAATTTGTTCCTACTAGTATTTTCTCTAGAATTTTAATAAGGGAGGGGCTAGAGCCATGGAGGGGGGCTATCCACTGAGAAGGATCTTAAAGCTTTATTTACATTGAAAAATCTTGATTTTATTTATATTTGTATAAATAATAATAATGTGTTTCTAAGTTTTCTGAAGATGCTTTTGTTCATATGTGGCATTAGATGCCAAGTGGTCCAAATCAAAGGATGCTACTGTTACTATTTGTCAAGAGCTGGTAGAGATTATGGGAGGATCAGAGGCCCCCTAAGCCCTCTTTGTGCCTCTGCTTATTTCTGTTCTTGAAAGTATACATGATATAAATTAAAAATATTGAGAAACATGAAGAATGGTTGGCAAGCAGATTATGGGCTCTTGTTGATAGGTTTACAGTTCAAATCTGTCTTCTTACCTAGTTGGAACAGTGTTGTGTATCTCTCATGAAAACTCAGAGTCAGCATTAACTGGCATTAACAGAATAAACTTTGTTTTTAAGAGAGCTCTTATTTCAAATCTTTTCCCTTGATCCTTTGCCTTGCATAATTGCTTGGTCCAAGTTGGGAAAAAGGAAGGAAGTAAGGCAAGCAAGCAGGCAGGCTGGTCTTAATATAAAAAGTGAGAGAGAGAGATTTATAAAAATGTGTGTCCTACAAGGAATTAAAATGGGAATGAATTAATCTTTTAACAAGTGAGAATTGTTTGATCTTTAGTCTCAAGTCTAAAGCAGGTAGACTGATAGGAAACATTAGACAAAAATAAATCTCTGGTCTAGGTCACATGATTTCCTTGTTCTTTTTGAAGTTAAAATTTAACGTCAAGGAACACCCTAAATAATTAAAATATTTGGATTCAATAAATATAGAGTAAACAGTTGGATGGGGAGAATTATTACAGTCAGACTACAGTAGCTTTGATCCACTAAAAGCCATGGGAGGGTTCTTAGTATTATACATCTTTTATAAGTATTTTAATTACCTATACAGTCAGCCATGACTGCCTGCCAACTCAGTTGTATTATAGCATTGTATACAGACAGTAAAATATTGAGTAAAACTTTCTGTGGTGTGTAGAAAGATGATGTCTGCTTTGGGAGCTAGCAAGTTCAGTATACCAAAAATGTCCAGCGTTCCAACTGAATTTTTATTCACTTGGCTGTCTTATGAATTTATAGAAGATAATCATTTATTTTTAAAAATATATTAGACATAATAGTAATGTACCAATTAGTTGGTTTCTTCACTGTGACAGCTGTACCATATTAACATAGGATGTTAACCATAGTGAAAACTGGCTAAGGGTATCTGGAAACTCTGTTAATTTTTTTTATAAATCTAAGACTATCCTAAAAGCTTTTGTATGTAAAAGTTTACATATATTTGTATATATACATACCATGTATATAAATAACACCATTTCTTGACTTTAAATTTTAGTAAAAGAAATCTTCATAAAACTGATTTTATGCTAAAAAATTATGATCATACTGCGTTAAATCTCTTTCTTTCTAGTCTTTAATAAATAAATTTAAGTTGTGCTGAAATATCATGGTTATACCACGTTAAATCTCTTATTTCTAAATAGTCTTATTTCCTCTTATTTATCTGTAGTCTAAAATCAACTAAATTTCTTGATTCTGAATAAATGAAGGTCTTCATATACATGCCTCCTGTAACAATTAATTTCCATGTCTTGTGATCTATTTTTCGCTTTGTTGTTAGTGATAATGCTGTTGTAACTGAAGTATTCTAAAAATTCAGAGGAGGCTGTATTGTAAGCTCTTTATTATTTACAAATATAGTTGTCCTTCCTCACATATCAGTGTTGTCTTGCTAATTCTGTTTTCCCCTTATTTCCAGGATGACATTATTTTATTTCTCAGAGACCCAGAAAACCCCAAGTTTAGCTGTTTGGCGAGTTTACCAGTGCTGTGTCTCTCAACATGTTTCTGTCTAAGCCTCTCTTCTATGCTTTTAGAACCACAGGCCTTTGTTGTAATTTTCTTGGACTGGAGGCAGTAGAATGTGAAGCCAGACACTGCAGTGTTCAATCCTTATTTGGCTGTGCAAACCTTTCTTATTGTTAAAGTATGTTCTGGCAAACTGGTTAAGATCCAATAAGGATTGTGGGTCACCATGCCTATGTTGGCTGTTCTTTTCCAGCCTCATGGTTTGTTTATATAAGCACAATAAAAATTCTCATTTGTGCCTACTAGACTGTCAAAACAAAGTTTTTAACTAGTAAATACTGGTTAGGGTCATTCTAGGCCAGCACTAGAATAAGGACTGACTCTCAAATGAAGGAGACCGAGACCCACATGCTCTAGGCTAAGAGACCCTCTCACTACTCTCTATTCTTTGTAAGTTGACTTGAGACCTAATTGAGATTCAGCCCAATTATGATATTTAGGACCGTTTTTTGTCAGACTTATTTTGTCAATTTGTAAACGTAGATATGAGAGATCAGTGGGTTGGTTAACTGTATCCAACTTGTATATAGATACTGATGAGTTTTCATTTGATTGGGTTCATAGATATTTCCAAACATTATAGTCAAAAGGCTACAATAGAGCTTGAACTTCCAACAACAACACAGAAGCTCATAACAACTAATGACTGCATCCTGTCATCAGTAGTGGCATTGACAAATGGAGCAGGAAAGGTAATTCTCTCTGGTTTATGTTGATGTCAAATTCTTAAATGCGCTCTTTTTTTTTTCTTGATTGACATAGTAGAAGAATCAATCTGTAAAAGGATTTTAGATTATCAGTCTTTTTCATAAAATAAAGTTGTCTCCCTTTTCCTCCTTCCTACCTAATATGTGACACAATACGGAATGCTGTTAAATGTTTGTGATGAGTACTGGGTCCACTCACTGTTGATTTTTTTTTTTTTTTAACTGTTGATGTTTTAATGAGGTATTTGCTGACTCAAAGATACCAGGTGGTTTCACTATATAGATCCTGGTGTGTATTCAAGGTCTGCTCTACAGAAATTGGGGTATAGAAAAAGATTTATAAGACTTTTATTAATATTTTGGTTTTTTTCCACCAAGATTTTTGTTTGTACCTTTGTGGTTTTGTACTTTAATTTATACTTTTAAAGTGACTTAAACACATGTCTTCTCATTGACTTCTTAATATTAGATAATGATCATTTGGATCATTAAGTACTTAATTACTGTCATAAACTGACTGGAGTGCAGTTTCTTTAAAAATTGTTCTATATGGGCTAACTGCTTTCAGTCGATGTCATATTCTAATTGCACATTAATGTAAGTGAAAGTTGCTTAGTCGTGTCTGACTCTTTGCGACCCCATGAACTGTATAGTCCATGGAATTCTCCAGGGCAGAATACTAGAGTGGGGTAGCCTTTCCCTTTTCCAGGGGATCTTCCCAACCCAGGGATCGAACCCGGGTCTCCCACATTGCAGGCAGATTCTTTCTTTTTTTTTTTTTTTTTTGGTGTTGATTCTTTTTTTTTTAAATTTATTATTTACTGAAATATTATATTGGTTTTGCCATACATTGACATGAATCTGCCATGGGTGTACATGTGTTCCCCATCCTGAACCCCCCTCCCACCTCCCTCCCCATCCCATCCCTCTGGGTCATCCCAGCGCACCAGCCCCGAGAACCCTGTATCATGCATTGAACCTGGACTGGCGATTCATTTCACATGTGATAATTTACATGTTTCAATGCCATCCTCCCATATCATCCCACCCTCGCCCTCTACCATAGAGTCCAAAAGACTGTGCTATACATCTGTGTCTCTTTTGCTGTCTCGCATACAGGGTTATCATTACCATCTTTCTAAATTCTATATATATGTGTTAGTATACTGTATTGTTTTTCTTTCTGGCTTACTTCACTCTGTATAATAGGCTCCAGTTTTATCCACCTCATTAGAACTGATTCAAATGTGTTCTTTTTAATGGCTGAGTAATACTCCATTGTGTATATGCACCACAGCTTTCTTATCCATTCATCTGCAGATGGACATCTAGGTTGCTTCCATGTCCTGGCTATTATAAACAGTGCTGCGATGAACATTGGAGTAACAAGTGTCTCTTTCAATTCTGGTTTCCTTGGTGTGTATGCCCAGCAGTGGGATTGCTGGGTCATATGGCAGTTTTATTTCCAGTTTTTTAAGGAATCTCCACACTGTTCTCTGTAGTGGCTGTACTAGTTTGCATTCCCACCAACAGTGTAAGAAGGTTGCAGGTGAATTCTTTACCAGGTGAGCCATAAGGGAAGCCCAAGAATACTGGAGTGGGTAGCCTATCCCTTCTCCTGTGGATCTTCCCGACCCAGGAATTGTGCTGGGGTCTCCTGCCTTGCAGGCAGGTTCTTTACCAACTGAGCTATCAGGGAAGACATGTTCCTATGGCTGTCATGAAAGCCTTTAGTGACTAAGATTTCTCTGAGAACTATTCAGGACTATCTTAGCCCATTTATTTCAACAGATCCAACATAATTTCTCAAGAAAATGCTAATCTCTCTCTGTGTTATATACCATTATTTTTCTGACAGGTTTACCTTAGTAGGAGGGAGCATACTTTTTTCAAGTGGTTTAACCACTTTTTTCAAGTGGTTAAAGATTATGTTAGATATTCAGTGTTATCTTTCCCAAAGTTAGGCTGGTCTTCGTGACAGTTTGCTCTTGTTTAGGGCTGTAGTTAAAGAGTGTTATGAGATTCTGTCAACTCAGTGCCTACAGGACTCCTTAGCCAGATTATCCTCACTGCCTCCTCTGTATTGCTTTCATCTACAAGCATTCTGGGAACTTTCTGATGATGATTTTAACTTTGATTCAATTAAGGAAAATTCTGAGAAAAAGAGAATATTGATATTTTACAGGAGTCTTTGTCACTTTTTAATGAGAACTCTGGAATATTAAATTCCTGTATACTTCATAGTTTATTTTAGGTTTACTTTGCCTGAAACCTTAACAGTTGTCTCAAGGAAAGGTTTTGATCTTCATTCAGAAATTTTTCTTAAAATGGCTTTTAACTAAAATAATTATCTGAATTAAGTATTAGCTGGTGGCAGCTGAATACTTAGCTAATGTGATTTGATTAAACTAAATTTTATCATTTGTAATTTTTAAAAAACCCACTAGGAAGGTATAACATATACATATTAAAGAATACATGGGGAATACAGAACTATTAGAGAAGAAAGAAAGTAAACTTTACCGTATACTACCATGACATAAATGCAAATTCTTGGTATGTCTCGTTTATATCATATACATGGAATATACAACTCAAGATTTTTAGAGTTTTGATTTTTCTAAATACTATCTAACATAGAATTTCATTTGATACAGTCAAATATTAATGAAAAAGATAACCTTTTAGACCATTAGTGAGTGCTTACTTTTTGAGCAGTGTTTGCCAAGGTAAAATACTCGTTTCACAAGTCACTTTTTCTTATATATTGAAATTGAATACTCTTGAATGTATCCAGAACTTTAATTTTTCTGGCTAATAACTTTCTTAGACATTTTAGTTTATATCACCATTTCATATAGACTTTAGATTCAAAATCATGGCTCAGAAAAAATATGGTCATGGATCTTTGTTGTTGTAAGCAAATGTTAAATCTGTAAATGATAGGGTCTACTGAATTTTCAGTCATTTTCTTTCCTATTTTATTTGTAATGCACAGCTTGAGATTTACAGAGTGAAATTTAAGTAGAAATTATATATTCATGATGCTTGTGTCATTTCTTGTGTTGCAGTATGAAACAAGTCAAAGTTAAGATGCAAATGGAATGTATAAACCCAAACATACATATTTTGAGCACAGGCGCAGGTTTGGTGAGGTAAACAGCTCATAAACATTGTCTACAGAATAAATCAGAATCAGCTTTGGTTTTCAGGAATAGTAGAATTTTTCTAGATTAAGACATGTCACCAGTCTGGACTGAAAATCTAAACTGATGTTGTGTTTGTTATAAATCATTGCCCTAAGTATTCTCTTCAGATAAGTAAATCGTGGGCTTTTGAGCATGTGTTGAACTTTCATTTCCATTCTCAGTATCCTTAACTTTGCTCTGAAAACTGTTAGATATGTATTTTAAATATATTATTGGAAAACAAAATCGATCTTCTTGTCACACTTGGTTTAGATTGCATCTTTCTTCAGCAACAACGTGGACTACTTCATTGCTTCCCTGAGCTATGGGCCCAAGACAGGGAGTGGATTCATCAGTCCTCTTTCAGCCGAATGCATGCTGCAGTATAAGAAAAAAGCTGCTGCCTATATGAAGGCTTTGAGAAAGGTTTGTGAGCTCCTGTTAACATTTAAACCAGAGGGAAAATCTGAAATAATTCCAGAGAATGGAAATAGTTTCCCCACAGTTTATATTTATGCTTTATACAATTTGGGGGAGCAGGTGCTTGGTGGGTGTTACAAGGGTGGGAGGACTTTGGAAAGTAGGATATGACGGAGACCCAAACCTCACCTCTTAGGCCGTGTTAGATTTCCGTTTCCAGCGCCTGATAGAGTGTTTAGGGTGAGATAATCAGGCAGCCAATAAGCGTCAAATTTCAGGAAATCTTAAGCTTGTAGAAACAAACAAAAAAATTGAAATACGTTTATAATTTTTTCTCAGTATAATGCAAATACATGATCATTACAAAAAGAAATCAGAAGAAATATTTCTGTACAAGAAGAAGGCTATGGTTACATCAAATTTCACCACCTAAAGGTAGCTACTGTTAACTTGGTTAGAGTCTATCTCTAGCTCCCTAAAATTTTAAAGTATATACATGCCTGCATGTGCACACACACTGTAAAAGCAGTTTATCTGGATACATAACACTGTTTTAGAATTGTTTTTTTCCTTTTAATGCATTGTGGATATCTTTATATATCAAAAAATATGTATCTATACTTATAAATTGCTATCATTTTAATGCATCTAGTATCTTATATATAGTATTTCACACTCTATAAATGTGTAATAATTTAATTAAGCCAAGCCATCATTGCTTATGGAGTTTTAGGTTGCTTCCTGTTTTTCACTGTTATATACAACACTACATGGCATATTCTTGCACATGGAACTTGTGTATTTGTTTTTACCTTCTTCTCATTTCTTTTAAACTTTTAGTTATATATAATGCATAAAATTACATGAGAACATTATAGGTAAATTACAGTTCCTAATTCCAGTTCCTTTTCAGTGGTAGTTGTAGTTATCAGTTTTATGTGTAACTTTGGAATATTTATACTCATCAGTATAAATTTTGAACTATATATAATATAAAGACTTTTCTAAATTTGTTTTTTTTTAAAAAAAAACTTGTATGCATGTTTCATTGTATAGCTTTTCTCATTTAAAGTAAGTTTTAGAGATCTATATCAATACATATGATGGCTACTATATTCATTTTAAACACAGCATGGAATTCTATAATGTAAATGTTCCATGATTCATTTAGGTATTCTCCTTTTGGAGGGCATTTAGGTTGATTCCAGTTTTTCACTGTTAGAATTATACTTCAATGGATAACTTTGTAAATGCCTCCTTGGGCATATGTGTGGAATACTGAGAGGTGGAACATTCTGATGATGTGATTTGCCTATTTTAAATTTTAATATTTACTGCCAGATTACCCTTAAGGGTGGTTATATACTCCTAACAATGTATAAGGTGACCTAAATGTTGTAATTATTAATTCCTAAAGATAGAATTGCTTGTTCAGAGTGTGTAAATGTTTCACACTTTGATAATGTTTTTTTCCTGACTACACTTCGAGAAGGTTACCTGTTTATAATTTACTAGCAATAGAGGTATAAATCTAACCTGTAAATTTCATTTGTCAATCTCAGAGACAAGAGGTTTTTTGTTATTATTTTAATTTGCATTTCTTTGCTTATTATTGAAATGGAATGTCCTTTCATAAATTACTGTTTATATTATTCTATCAATTCCCTGTTTAAATTGTTCACCTATTTTTAAATAAATGTTCCTAATTAGGTTTGAAAAGAGCTCTCTTTGTGTTAAGGATTCTAGTCCTTTGTTTATATTGGAAATATTTCCCCTCAGTTTGCTGCAGTAATTTTTCAATATTTAGAAGTTTCCATTTCTTTTATCATCAAGCCATTCTTTTTCTTCATGGTGATGATTCTCAGGGCAATCTTGGAAAGTCAGGGTACTTTTCAGAGAAGGCAATAGCACCCCACTCCAGTACTCTTGCCTGGAAAATCCCATGGATGGAGAAGCCTGGTAGGCTGCAGTCCATTGGGTCGCTAAGAGTCGGACACGACTGAGCGACTTCACTTTCACTTCTCACTTTTATGCTTTGGAGAAGGAAATGGCAACCCACTCCAGTGTTCTTGCCTGGAGGATCCCAGGGACAGGGGAGCCTGGTGGGCTACTGTCTATGGGGTCGCACAGAGTCGGACACCACTGAAGCGACTTAGCAGTAGCAGCAGCAGCAGTCTATATAGACACACACCTGAATTTTATTATTAAACTTCATTTAGCACTTTTATTTGTAAGATCAGGGAAATCACGCAGCTTTTTTCTTTAATTCTTATGATGCTTTCTCCATAGCCCCTCTTGGAATCTGTGCCTTATGAAGAAGCTCTGGCAAACCGCCGGGTCCTTCTCAGCTCTACTGAAAGTCGAGAAGGCCTTGCACAGCAGGTATGGCATTGGGAAAATCATGATGCTTGCTAAAGATAATGAATGTTAAATCCCCTGTGGAAGGTTTTTAACATACATCGAGTGATTTAAAAGGCTTTGCAAGTAAACATCTAAAATTAACACATGTACCATAAGCATAATTCATTGAAAAACACTTGTTGACTCTAAATAAGTCATCCTGATTCAGTTGGTGTTACAATTGCCAATAAAGATATATCAGCATACTTTTGCTATGCTGATTAATAATTTAGGCTAGACTTAAATGTCTGAAATAATAAGGCAAAAAAGGGAGAAGGCTAGAGAGTCAGTGAGTTATTTTTATTTCTTAAAGGATCAGGAATGAAAAATTTCCAGTACTCAATTGGTCAGTTGAATTTAGAGGCAGGTGGAGGTAGACAGTACTGGTTTTTTCAGAAGTTGGTACAAACTGACACCAGTTTAGCATTTGCCAGCAGTTTATTTACTTTAATACCTGGCTTGCTTTTATTTATTTATCTATTTTTTCAACAGTTATTTCTTTAATGAATATATCTGAACATCTTCCAATTACATACTGGGTTGTAAGTGCATATTTTAACTAACATCGAATATTTTTCTCATCACTAAAAAAAAAAAAAAAGTGTTTAAAAGCTATTTGTGCACTTGTTCACATTTTAGCTGGCAGAGTTCAGGACTTGATGAGACCATAGTCAAGGGCTCAAAATGTACTCGTCGCAGACTGGGTCCTTATGGTCAACAGCGGGGAAAGAATTCTAAACTCAGGATGCTCCCTGGCTTGCTTTTAGTTTTGGAAATATTTCTTTTAAAGAGGGCACAGATTTATCTGAGAGTGTTTTGCCTAAGCTGACCTTGTTTTCATTTTTGGATATGTATCACTTATCTTTTCAACATTAATCTGAGAGGATGTTGAAACTGAAAATTTAATCCACATAATAATTCCTAAAAAACAAAATTCCTGAGACAAACAGTGAAATGTGGAGTATCTTAATTTATTTTGGATTTCTGTCTTATTTTATGTGAGGAAGGTTAAGGCTCAAAGTAATTAAGAAGTTTTTATCCAAAGTATTAATAGCTAATAAGTGGCAGAATGGTCTGACATCAGAGCTATTGCTTTTCGCACTCTGGCACAGACCAGCTGCAGGCTAGTCTGATAAGAACTGCAGTCTAAATATCTACCTTGCAGGGTCTCTTAAGGATTAATTGAGCCAGTAGGAGGCAGTGTAACATGGCGAAAAGAGTCAGACTAATGAACCAGACACATGAGGTCCCCAATCCTGGCTCTGCCATTGGCTTAGCAAGGATTCCAGCTCCTGGAACTTCAGGTCTCCTCTTTGAGAAGTGAGAATTGTAGGACTGTTAGGAGGCTTCACTGGGATACTGGCAGGAAAATACATGAACAGTGTCTGGTACCTGGTAATTGCTCAATCATTTGGTAAAGCATTTGGAATTCACTCAAAGGTTGCTTTTATTTTTATTTAATTCTCAAGCTTTTATTTGCCTTGAGAATTAGCTTTTTAAAAACTCCTTATTTAAGTACAACATAAAGAAAAGTATATAAATTATTAATATATTCCAGTGAATTTTCACAAGTAAACACTTTAACCAGTAGCTAGATGAAATTTTTGGAAAAGATATATTCTTACATGAAGAAATGTATTTTAAAAAATACTTGCTGGGACCCCAGAATCCTCCCTCATGCCCCTCTCCAGTTGCTGCTCTCCTCTTTTCCAAAGATAACCATAATCCTGCATTCTTTGTTTTCATGATACTGAACTTTATATTAAAAGGGAATTATGCTGCATCTCTTTCAGATCTGGCTTCTTTTGTTCAACATCATATATGTGATATTCCATGCATGTTACATGTAGTTGTGTTTGGTCCATTTTCATTCCTATTGAGTATTCTATTATGTGAATTACATAATTTATCCATTCTTATAGCTTATGGAAAAGATCCATTTTCATTCCAGTCCCAAAGAAAGGCAATGCCAGAGAATGTTCAAACTATCGTACAATTGAATTCATTTCACACGCTAGCAAAGTAATGCTCAAAATTCTCCAAGCCAGGCTTCAACGGTACGTGAAACGAGAACTTGCAGATGTTCAAGCTGGTTTTAGAAAAGGCAGAGGAACCAGAGATCAAACTGCCAACAAACATTAAGTCATAGAAAAAGCAAGAGAATTCCAGAAAAGCATCTACTTCTGCTTCATTGACTATGCCAAAGCCTTTGAGTGTGGATCACAACAAACTGTGGAAAATATTTAAAGAGGTGGGAATATGAGGCCACCTTACCTGCCTCCTGAGAAACCTGTATGCAGGACAAGAAGCAGCAGTTAGAACATGGAACAACAGACTAGTACCAAATTGGGAAAGGAGTATGTCAAGATTGTATATTGTCACCCTGCATATTTAACTTATATGCAGAGTACATCATGAGAAATGCTGGGCTGGATGAAGCACAAGCTGGAATCAAGATGGCCAGGAGAAGTATCAATAACCTCAGATATGTGGATGACACCACCCTTACGGCAGAAAGTGAAGAAGAACTAAAGAGCCTCTTGATGAAAGTGAAAGAGGAGAGTGAAAAAGTTGGTTTAAAACTCATTTAGAAAACTAAGATCATGGCATCTGGTCCCATCACTTCATGGGAAATAGATGGGGAAACAGTGTCAGACTTTATTTTTTTGGGCTCCAAAATCACTGCAGATGGTGACTGCAGCTGTGAAATTAAAAGACACTTGCTCCTTGAAAGGAAAGCTATGACCAACCTAGACAGCATGTTAAAAAGCAGAGACATTGCTTTGTCAGCAAAAGTCCATCTTGTCAAAGCTTTGGTTTTTCCAGTAGTTATGTATGGATGTGAAAGTTGGACCATAAAGCTGAGTGCTAAAGAATTGATGCTTTTGAACTGTGGTATTGGAGGAGACTCTTGAGAGTCCCTTGGACTGTAAGGAGATCCAACCAGTCCATCCTAAAGGAAATCAGTCCTGAATATTCATTGGAGGGACTGATTGAAACTGAAGCTCCAATACTTTGGCCACACGATGCAAAGAGCCGACTCATTAGAAAAGTCCCTGATGCTGGGAAAGATTGAAGGCAGGAGGAAAAGAGGACAACAGAGGATGAGATGGTTGGATGGCATCACTGACTCAATGGACATGAGTTTGAGCAAGCTCTGGGAGATGGCGATGGACAGACAAGCCTTGCATGCTGCAGTCCATGGGGTCGCAGCACAACTGAGTGACTGAACAACAATAGCTTATGAGTATTTTCAAGTGTTTAATTATCATAGGGCTGCTATGGGCATCTTATACCTGTCTTTTGATAAACATGCATATTTTTCTGTTGGGCATATATTTAGAAGTGGAATTGCTGAGTCCACATGGTGCTACTGGTAAAGAACCCACCTGCCAATGCAGGAGACAGAAGAGACTCGGGTTCGATCCCTGGGTCAGGAAGATCCTCTAGAGGAGGGCATGTCAACCCATTCCAGTATTCTTGCCTGGAGAATCCCATGGATGGAGGAGCCTGGTGGGCTACAGTCCATAGGGTTGAAAAGAGTTGGACACAGCTGAGGCAACTTAGCGTGATGCACAGGATATAAGTTCAATTTTCAGAAATCCTGCCAAACAGTTTTCAAAGTGTTTGTCCCGAATTCCACTCCTCCTGGCACTATGTGATAGTTCCAATTGCTCCATAAATATGTCCGTCTTTGTATTTTCTGTCTTTCATTTTAGTCATTTGGGTGGTCTTAAATTGCTTTTCTTTGATAAACAGTGACATTGAATACCTTCTTTTTTATGTTTATAGTAATATTCAAGTGCATATTCAAGTCTTTTTTTCTGCTGTTTCTCTGTTGGGTTGTCTGTCTTTTTGTCATTGATTTACAGAAGTTCTTCATATATTCTGGATATTAGTCCTCTTTTGGATACATGCTTCTTTTTATTTATACCTTGTGATGAATAAAATTTTTAAAAAATTCTATTCTTGTTGAATTTCTCAATTTATGGTTGTGCCTTTTGCATCTTATAAAACTGAAAAATCAAAATTTTCCAGTATCAAGTGGTTTTGTTTTCACACCTGTAAAGTAGTTTTGGTTTGCATTCCATAAAGTGCTTTTTTGGCCACTAAGTTTTGTCCACATCATCCTCTAAGGTTCATAATTCTCTCTTGCTTTCAAGGTTCAGCAGAGTTTGGAGAAGATTTCTAAACTGGAGCAGGAAAAAGAACATTGGATGTTGGAAGCACAGTTAGCTAAAATCAAGCTGGAGAAAGAAAACCAGCGAACTGCAGATAAACTGAAGAGTACAAGTAGTGGGCAGGTGGTAGGGGTGGCCCAGGAGAAGGCTGCTGCGGTGACTGCTACGGGCCAGGAAGACGCGTCTGCCAAGGCTGTGCCAGATCCCGTTCACAGCACCAGTGAGGTAAGTGTCTTTTTTTATAATGGTAACTAGTGGGGATCCCCCTGAGTATTCAGAGTTTACCACGTGAATTACAGGAATTTATAATAGGAATAATCCATGTGCTATGGAAAACTCAGGTTGGTGAGCAGGATGCCCCCTTCAAAACACAACTTTATTCCTTTCTCTTTGATTTTACATGCAAGAGTTCCCTACGGTAAGGGCTGTGTTTCTGGTGAAGATAAACTAAGTCAAATTATGATGATTCTGTTTTTCCATTGAAACGTTTGTGATATGGGGCTTATGTTTCTGACAAAGGACTAAATGACTAACTTTTCACAGAAATGACCATAAATACGTTTTAAAACCAATTATATGGTATATTCCTAGGTAATATAAAGCTTTATGATTTACATATAATACAGTTAGACTTCCTAAGGCAATATAGTGATGTTATTTTGCAGCTTTGTATTTCTTGCCTTATATTTAATTGCAGTGATTTAGAAGGTAAGGAAACATCTCTATTGGAATTACAGAATTCAGAGTTACACGGAGAAAAATTTTCTGATTATAGTATTTTGCCCACTGTAAAATAATAACTAAAAATCTAGAAAAATGAGAAATCAGGGAAGGAAGGGAAAAAAGACCCTCAAATTAGAAGGATCTCATTAAATGTATTTTTGTTAGCATTTTTTTGAGAAACTTGAGGACAGCCGTGGTACTTGCTGACGGCCCTGTTCTAAGGCGTGTGATTTCCCCTTATAGCTCACGGATGCCATTGAAGAGCAAGTCATGGTCCCTTTCACGTCTACCTGTGTCTGATTCAGAGCATACTTAATAGTAATATATACAAATTAACTTTTATTTTCAAGATGTATACAGACCTCACTGCACCTTAACAGTGTCAGAAACCTGGAATTATTGTTAGTTTTCTTAGATGTGATAATGATATTTTGATTATTTAGGAGAGTATCTTTATTTTTTGGAGGTAAATGTCAAAGTACTTAGAGTAAGATATCATCATATTTGCAGCTTACTTTCAGATGCTTCAGGAAATGTACACACACAGACAAATAAAGTAAATGTAACAAATTGTTCTTTATCAAATGTATTAATGTATTGATAATTGTATTGATAATACATCGATAAATGTATAAATGTGTTAATACATTGTGGGTGCACAGGTGTTTATTATCCTTTTTTGCCCAAATTTACTCTGTGTTTACATATTTTCATAGTAAAATATAGGACAGGAAAAAAGAATTAAAATTCTTAGAAAAGTGAAAAACACACCAGACTTCCCAGAGCAGTGACCTGAATGGCCAGTATGCTCACTGGAGGATCCTACGTAAGCCCGATGGTGAGGTTGAATCCTAGCCGCGGGTGTTGCTCTCTCCCCCTGACAAGGGAAGATGACTGCCTGGAAGGACATTTAACCAACAGGACAGAATTCTGGCATCAGTTTAGGTACCATTTGGGGAAGTGCAACATTGCCAGCACTCATCTGTGGACTTCCCTTCAGAGTCTGTCTCATTGATCAGATCAGACTGAATGTTTTCATGATTTTTATTGCTAAATTATTTTCTAAAGGACTGTATTAGTTTATACTCTTTATCAGCAGCATATGAGAAAATGCCCACAGCAGTGAGAAAATGTTTAGTTATTAGGGTCACCATGAAACTATCTTTAGGTCTTGCCTGCTTTGGAAATAAGCGTAGAAATGACTCAGAGTTAAAATCTGTTCTTCCTCTTTTTCTTCTCAGACCATTTGTTGGGTTTCAGTAAAAATGGCTAATAGCATTTGGATAGAGGAAATAGTGATGGTCATATCCATTACTGCCATATGACAGAAATCATGAATATGGTTACATATCTGAAGGGCCAGCTTGTGTTGAAAGATGATTTGTATCGAAAGATGATTGATTTGAGGGTGATCTTCCAGAACTCCACTGCTAGTGTGCTTTTATTTATTTTTTTCAATGTTGCTTGTTTCATTTTATTTTTTGGCAACACCACACAGCTTATGAGATGTTAGTTCCCCAACCAGGGATTGAAACCAGGCCCACAGCAGTGAAAACACTAAGTCCTAACCACTGGCCCACCAAGGAATTCTCGTTAGTGTGCTTTGAAACAGTGTGAACCCAGAAGAGAAAAAATATTACAAGGATTTAAGCTGTTGTGTTTAAAGTATAAACAGTCTGTTCTAAAGCTTTTCCTCCCTTGTGTTCTAGATTGGAATTTTAACCAGGACGTCTGACAGTGAGGTAATGTGTGCTTAACATCATGTTGTTTGTTGGTAAATATCTGACGACATGTTTGTTGACAAAGTCCAGCAAAAGTCAGCTTCATCTAATTACATTTCTGACAAGTCTAGTCATTGTGCATGTTGCTTTGCTTGGGTCAGTGTTAACTGTCACCAACAAATCACAGCCTGTTTCTGTAATTGTCTTCTTGAATGACTTGACTTGGCAGTTTGACACGGTGTGGCATGAGCTCGGCCATCAGCTTGCTGGTACGTGGCTGGAGGCTGCAAGCCATTACCTTCCCAGTGGGCCAGCTGGCAGAGCAGGGCTTTTCAGGGCCTTGACCATCAATGGGCTTGTAGTTCTTTCCAGCCCTCAAGTGACTGAATCCAGGTAAAATTTGGCCTGTCAAATAGGTTTGCATCTTTTCATTTTGAAATATTCCAAGTGTAAACTTACAAATAATCATTAAAAGAACACTGAAGTCATTCAGCCTAACAGTCAGAATGGTGAACTGGCAAACATAGTTCAAGTAGGTTGGTAAATTCTTTGGTTTCTTTATTGGCCTTACACTTTAGGTAATCTTGAACTTATGCATCTACTTCTAAACTCAACTGAATAGGTGCCATTGCTAGAGTAATTAGAAAACTAGTCTGGAACAAGGGCTATAAATTGTTCATTATAGAAATAGTTTAATTTGTTAGTATGTTTAGAAGCATTAGAGTTATCTTAAGATAATGTGGGGGGAAAGAATGTTCATATTTTTAGGAATGCCAATAAATGCTCCCCTTCTCCCTGTTCTCTAGTTAGTGGAAGACATAGGAGGCAGGTAGATAGAGATTTTGAAAAGTTAGGTGTGCGGCACCTAACTGAGAGACATGGCCCCATGGCTGGGGGGCCTCCCAAGACTTCACTTCTGCTTTCTGCTCTTGAAGCCACACCTTCACTGTGAGATGGGCAAGGAGCTGAATAAAAGCATCTGTCTTGTTTAAAGTTTTTCCGAAAAGTGGGGAAACTATGATTTCCCATCAAAATTCAAATGAAAATCTAGGAAATGTCTTCTTTTTATTTGGCTAAAGTGATAGTAATCTTTTTTTTCCCCCGTCTTAAAACTGCTTCATCCCACTGGCATTTATTTACTCAGTTATGTGTGCTCTCTTTAGGCTCCAGATGTGGAATCTCGGGAAGACTTAATCAGAAATCACTACATGACAAGGATAGTGGAACTGACGTCTCAGCTGCAGCTAGCTGACAGCAAGTCAGTGCACTTCTATGCTGAGGTGAGTGGAGAGTCAATCGGATCAGGTGGATTTTCCTAACCTCTTCAGCAATTAGGTCACTGTCTTGGCCTCCTGCTGTTCACCACAAAAGAGAGATCAGAGTCAGTGTGTCTGCAATGTGGATTTGGTTAGAGTTCATGTAGATTGGTCCACATGCCAACGAAAAATCTTTATCGATAGACTTTCTTAGGGTTATATAACATGTTTTGGAACATTATTATTATAGATTCCTTGTTTTAGAGAGTTATAAGCTGGTCACATTCATAGGTGAAGGAATTTTCTTTTAGGGAAATTCAAAGTAAAGTATGCCTTTGTTTCTCTTTAGTATTCTCTTTAGTTACTAAATGACAACTTGTGGTAATGAGTTTTTATAAATGATAAAATGCAAAATGTAACCTCTTTCAACCTTTAAAAAATATAAAGTGTTGCCTTTTGTTAATTTTCTTCTTCCATCACCATATAATTCATTTTCTTAAGAGGGTTAGGAAAAGGTTATGCAAGATAATAAAATTATACAAATTCCTTGATGAAGAGGAGAAAATGAAAGAAGAAATTACAGATACCAAGAAGTGAGAAACAATTTATAAGATAGAATGGATATCGCTCAACATATAAGGATACTTGTAAGGTCTCTGATTAGAAACTTTTTCTTAAAAGGTTAGTTGTAGATGTCAGACAGAGATGTATAATCCTTTAAACTGTTCAGGAAATTGACAAATGAAAGATCACACCCTTTATTAGAATGTGACTTTGTGATTTTCTCCTGTTCTGCAGAGACAGAGAGGTTGATAGGAAGCCAGGTGCTAGGAGTGAAGAGAGGCTTTGCTTCTCTTTTCTTGCTGAAATAAATGATATGCATAGCTTAGTGTTGCATACCTGTTTGAGAAGATGATCAGTAGTGATAGCTGTTGGATTGTAGGAAAATGAGGACAGCAAGTTGGATGCTGCAGTGCCTTACTGTTTGAACCATGTGGCACAGAACTTTATCTTGTCCTGCTTTGGATCCCTAACTACTTTCTGAGTTACTCTCCCAGCCTTGATTGTCATCCTCACAAGGACCTGTGTTTTGCAGAGCTCTCTCCCTCTTTCTCTGGTTCAATGGCTGATCACATAGATGCGTGATTAATAGAGAGTGGTTGATTTGGTTGGCTGAACTTGCCTGAAGTTCTCTTATGAGGAATGAAATTAGTAACTGGGGAATTTCTGAGGATTTCCAAGAGATTTGCTTATGTTAGTAAATTCTTTTAGCACAATTGTGATACAGGAATTTTAAAATGGTTCTAGTTTTTCCTTGTCTGTAAACAGGAAGTGGTGACCCTCAGTATTACTCTATTGGAATGGTCAGTCTGAGCATTTGATGTTGACACAGCATTCAAATGTGTCTCAACAGAGTGTCCATGTCAACCTCATGGTTTATCAGAAAATTTAGTGATCCTTTTAATGGCACGCCTTCTTTGAACAATAGAATGAAATAGAATTTTTCTTTTTTCTTCTTCATGTACTGTCTCCAGATAGCCTCAGATTAGTAGACCCCTCCCCCGCCCCTGCAAAAAAAGCCAACTGGGGTCTTTAAACTGCTCTCACATCTTTTTTCCCCCATCGACAGAGTGAGGCTGTGAAGATTTTATTGTTCCTGTGATATGGTCTCCAATAAAGAACTTAAAACACAAGAAGAAAAGTATCTTAGAATTCATACTGCTCGATGGCATTGATCACTTTTGAAATAACCACTTCCTTTCTCATCCAGTGTACATGAATCTTGGGTAAATGTAGAAAAGAAACTTCTTATGCTTTTTGTAACCTGTGGTCATTAGGCTAGAGTTTGGAAAGAAATACTGATGAACCTGGATTAGTAGATGTTTTTTCCCTCATTAAACTGCTGTGAGTGAGGACCGCTCACATTTCTTACGTGTGCTCCAGGGTTTATGGTACAGGGCCTGTGGATATTTGGCAGATGTTTGTGGAATGAAGGAAGGAAGTGTGGTCTTGGGGATTGTTTTCTAGTAACCTTCCCTGAAGTAAGTTCGGTTTGGGGAAATGCTTCCTGAGATTATGGTATGTTTTCTGATTTCACAGTGCCGAGCACTCTCTAAAAGACTGGCCTTGGCTGAAAAGTCTAAAGAGGTACTGACAGAAGAGATGAAGGTAGCCAGTCAGAACATTAGCCGACTTCAGGTGAGTTTCATGTTACCTACGCAGTATGTTTTTTCATTGAAGGTTCTTAGGCTGAAAATCAGCATTTCCTTTCTAAAATGGTGACATTTGACCTCTAGATATAATATTTTTCTTACCATTTTATTTCTAGCTTATTTTCAAGTTACAGCTCATTTATGGCAGGCAAGAAGTGGTTGTATTATTTGTTTCTCTAGTTTAATTTTAATTATAAATAGTTTTGTAGTCAGCAGTTCTTTAAATAATACTTATTTATCCATAGTCCTTCCTTTTTCTCTTCCTCCCAGTTGATAATGCCTGTCATGGCTGGCCAGAAGTTTATTTTGTTCATATGATTCAATTCCTTCTCTTTACTGATTCATAAAACTGACATAAACTGAAAGATAGGGCTACAAAATATTCCTTCTTACTCACTGCTTTGCTTTCAAGCCTTGTTTCTAGAAGCCTTTATTAAATATACACATGCTACAAGCAAAGAAATAACTCATTAATAGCAATACATACTTCCTTCTGGTTTCAGATTCATTTATAGATTTTCTAGAATCACAAGATTAGATGTTAAAAGGCCAAAGAGAGCCTGAGAGATGAGAGGGGAGAGGAAGGTGCTTTTTCCAGGGAGAGTCCTGCCCAGAGGGCTGTGGGATCCCCATCAAGTGTGGGGTGGTGGGAATGTGCCAGAGACCACCTTCCCCACCTCACCAAAGGCTCAGGAAAACCTGAGGGAAAGAGCATGAAGCCCTCTTGTTTTTTGTTTTTTGGTTTTTTTTCTTTGTGATACTTTTATACCTGGCATAGAAGGAAACTCATTTCTGCAAAAAGAAATTCAGAACCCATTTTAAAGGTTGAGAAAAACTTCTTCCCCATTTTTGCTTATTCTCTTGTTAGACCTGTAGCTTAACTTGCTTCTTAATTGATCAGATAGGCCATCTTGATAGGTTGCTTTTCCAACATTTTTTTTTTCTTTTCTCTTTTTTTTAAAGACACTTTCAAGTTGTATAACTGGTGGAGTTTTGCTTTCTCTTTTCTTTTTTCCCTGGCCATTCAGGATGAGCTGACAACTACCAAGAGGAGTTATGAGGATCAGTTAAGTATGATGAGCGACCACCTGTGCAGCATGAACGAGACGCTATCTAAACAGAGAGAAGAGATTGACACACTAAAGATGTCCAGTAAGGTAGGGGAAGGAAGGGTCTCTCTGAGGAGTAATAGTTAATATTTAATGTATTTTATATAAGGTACTTCGTTGCTGTTTGTTTCAGGAGCAAAGGATTAAGAGATTTGAAGTGTTTATAAATCATTTCACTTGTCCTCTTATCCGAAAGTATAATGAAGATTGTTTCATTAGTTACAAGTTGAGAGAAGGTCTGACCTCCAGGCCCTAACGCTGTGTTGCTTGCTTCTGGTTTTGGGGCAATTCTGCTACTGTTCGGTTAGTTAGGAGCACTCTTAAGAGGGTTTATGATGGGGATTACTCTTTATTTATATGAATCTAAAATGGTCTCATTGAAAAGTAACCTTCTTAGCAAATTTATTCTCATAACATATCCATATAACCATATAAAAGGACTATTTTGTCCTTTTAATTCCAAAGACTTCTTAAATTTCATTTCCCATAAAGCCTCTGCTTGTCCAGGCTGGGGTCAGTAGATATGGGTAGTGTTTTTGTGTTGAAGGGCATATCCATGTATCATGTATCTTTGTTGTATCATTATACACACACACACACACACTCTTAGCATGAGAGGTGGGCTTCAGGAGGCCAGAGAGCTGGTTTCATGCATGATCTCAGATGCTTGGCATATTTTGATAATTCAGACAACACTCTGCCACCAGCAGCTTGGTTCTGCTATCTCCAGCCTGTGCTCTTTGCAGTCCACGCTGCCCCTCACTGATCTTGCAAGCATGTGCTGAGTTCCTGTTGCGTGCTGGCCCTGGGAAGGACATAGAGATGAACAGACCATAGCTTCATTTTCGCATCTGCCAGTGGTGGTGCAGAGCTGCATCCCACTCAGTTGGTGTCTCCTTGGAAGTGTATCATGTTAATGCACTAGAATCTGCCTTACAGAATTTTGTTTCTCCGTGTAATTGGGTGGTATTGATTGGCCTGTGGCTGCTTCAGAGAATGTTTGTGATGCTTTTCTGGGACATCTTGTGATGGTTGTGACCAGCCTATGTGGTGCTGATTAGGGTTCTCTGGTTACTGGTGCTAGGGGAAACTTGAGCTTGTAGTTAGGGGGTAGGGTATTGGTCTTTTTGAAGAATGCCTCCTTAACCCTTTTGGCCTCTTGGTATTCCATCAGGGCAATAGCTGACTCATGTAGAAAGCACATGTGTTAGTGGGAGTAGCAGGAGAAAGCCTGCTTTTAGCACCTAACATTTGAAGAAAAGTAACAGTCATTATAGGAAAAGTTTTCAGACCTCAGAGCTGCAGAGGGCATTTGGTTCTGAATTGAGGAGGGTTAATGGTGGGTATAGGGGCTTCCCTGGTGGCAATTGGGAGACCTGGGTTCAATCCCTGAGTCTGGAAGATCCCCTGGAGAAGTGAATGGCAACCCACTCCAGTATTCTTGCCTGGAGAATTCCAGTGACAGAAGAGCCTGGTGAGCTATAGCAAAGCTCATTGTCCCAAAGGTAATTAATTGTATTGCAGTCACTTTGTAAGTAAGGAAATTTTTAAGCCCTCTTGGAAATTTTTAATCTAGTCCTTAGAATATCTGTGATTAATAAAGTGTAGAGTTAGTGATCCTTCTTTACTTTCTAGTTTCTGTTGTTAACCTTTCTTTGATCTTTCTGTGGTCCCTATATTTTGTCCCCCCCACCCCACTCCCCATTTATTAGTCATTTAAATTGCTATAGCATCAGATAGCTGAGTTGACATGGTCTCCATTGGATACCAAGTAAACATCCTGAAGCCATTTGTTTGCTATTATCTTGTTCTGAACTCCAGAAAAAAGAAAAGTTACATAAAACTGGAAAGCCCAAATCTCTGTATATGAGGGAATTGGGAATTAAGTTAAGACATCTTCCAGGTTGCTCTCAGCTGGTATCTGAGCTTCCTTTTATCCTGAGATTATCATTGCCACTGAGATGTTAGCTGGCACATATTAAAAATAAGTTCCTATTAAGATCTTTTAAAAGGTGTTCATTTCAACAGCAAAGGAACAAGTTTAGGCTAAAATATTTTATTCAGCTTTATGAAACCATAAAGTACCTTGTCTTTGAAACAAAATGAATATATGAGGTTTGATAAATCCAAGATATGCTTTCTTTTCTTTATTACCTGTGCTCAGACACCAGGGAAATAAGGTAGATGGAGAAAAGTGGAGAGAGTGAAAAGGAACAAACTGCTCTGTGATTCCTAAATAAAAGTTAGCAATGGAAGGTTATCAGCTCTTCTCCTTCTTGGAAGCTAGTTTTCCACAGTGAACTATGGCTTCCAGACAGCTTGATCTCTTAAGTTGTGTGGATGATTTTTCTAGAAGTTGGTATTCTTATCGTTGATATTTTTCTTTGCACAGGGAAATTCTAAAAAGAACAAGAGTCGATAGTTTACGGATAGCGGGTTGGCGACTTCTTTCCAGAGCTGCTACTGCTGAGCGGAGCTGCGGGGCCGACCCTCCACGTCCAGTGCTGGCCGCCTTCAGGAAGCTGGAGTGTTGTTGGACCTAGTAAAGTAGTCAGTGTTGTAAATGGCCCTGAAATATTTAAAATATATTTGTAACCGGTAAGGCAAATACAGAATTTGATGTTGACAGTAAAATGGAAAACAATACACATACCTTGGATATTGTAGGTTTCCTTATGCTGTTTTTACTGTGCACTTTTTAAAATTAGGTTTTAATTTCAGTATGTAAGAACAACAAATATTTTGTATATTTTCAGACTTGATGATATGGTAATCAATTTGGTATCTACGGAATAGATATATGTTTCTGGATAAAATGCTTACATTGTCAAACTGTCATTACTTCTCGCTATAATTGAAAACAGTCTCCAGTTCCTTTTGAAGACTTATTCATTCTCTCTGTCTCTCTTTCCCTGTTCTGGAGGGATTGGGCCTTGAAAACTCCAGATCTTGTGGTTTATTATCATTGTCTTCAGCTCTTCAGTACCTTCTCTGTGTTGGAATAATAGCTTAAGGAAATTGATGTCAATAAATTCATACTTATATCAAACTTTCAGTCTTCTGAGAATCTGATGAAGGAAACGGAAACGTTTTAAAGTAGGCTTCACAGAATTACCAAATCCCAGTTGATTTAGATATAATCTTTCTAATCCTTCAAATTGGAATAATTGTACAGTTAATCCTTTATTAAGTCTTTGAGTACCTCTCAAGGTACTTGTAACTATACTTCAGGCAAGGTTGCTAAGCCCTTTTAGGCTCCTATTGGTTTATTTCATAAACATTGTGTCATTTCAGTGTACATTTCAGAGGTGTCTCTCCCAGCACCTCCCTCCCCAAGTCTTTAGTTTCTCCTTCCCTCCGGGTCTCCTGCACATGCCCATTTCACTCCATGTCTACATCCCTAGACTGAAACTCCTCCCTCCTCACCTCCCTGCCTGCAGCTTCATCTCTTGTGAGCCTCTTCACTGGGCAGTTGCTAGTCACCCTCCAGAATGCTTTACTCTGTTTCACCTGAGTGCTCAGCACCAGCTTCCCTCTGTGCTCAGCATGAAGGCCAACTCCTTGGCCTCCACCCCCTGTTCTTAGCTGCCTGCTATAGAGACAGACTGGCTGTTGTGCTCAGTCTTCACAGTAATGGAAGTATTTGAATCCTGCCTCAGGGATCTCTGGGTGAGTCCAGCTCTGTCCCATCCTCCCTAGCCCCTTGGCCCTTTCTGTTTTGTGTGATCTGCTCATTTTCATTCTCTGTCAGCTGAACCCAGCGGTGTTCACTGTGGCTGCGCCTAAGCCCCCAAGCACCATGTTGCTTAGCTCCACCTTAAACCTAGAGTTTCCAGCCCCTGCTAGACCCTTAGTGTTCTGTGACCCTGCGTGCTCAATTTCTCATCCATTTCTGTTCCTCCTTTGGAGGGTTTGGGACTAAGGAGTGATGTCATCTGGCCTATGCTTTAATGGAATCATGGGTTGCTAGGCTGAAAATCCGGAGAAGGCAATGGCACCCCACTCCAGTACTCTTGCCTGGAAAATCCCATGGACGGAGGAGCCTGGAAGGCTGCAGTCCATGGGATCGCTAAGAGTCGGACACGACTGAGCAACTTCACTTCACTTTTCACTTTTATGCATTGGAGAAGGAAATGGCAACCCACTCCAGTGTTCTTGCCTGGAGAATCCCAGGGACCGGGGAGCCTGGTGGGCTGCCGTCTGTCTCTGGGGTTGCACAGACTGGGACACAACTGAAGTGACTTAGCAGCAGCAGCAGCAGGCTTAAAATCGATTGTAGGGTAGCAAGGGTGGAAGTAAACAGAAGAGTTAGGAGGCTATTCAGTAGCAGGAGGCTGTTGAGAGATGATGGTGGCCTGGTCTGTGCTGATGGCAGTGGAAGTTGTGTGAAGGCTATTTCTGGATTTGTTTTGAAGAGAGTATATAGGAATTGCTGAAATCGCAACGCTTTCCTCTATACTTCTATTACTCTTTATACTTCTATTACTCTTCTCTGCTTTTACTCCTAATACTTATCATAATGTAACCTACAATATGTTTTGCTTATTTATCTTGTTTATTACCTGTTTTTCCCCTTTAGAGGTTACAGTTCCATAAGGGCAGGTTTTTGGTCTGGTTTGCTCACTGTTGTCTTCCCTGTACCTAAAACACTACGTGGCATTCAGTGAATGTTTGTCAAAAGAATGCTTCCTGGGCAGGAACGTGGAGTGTGAGAGAAAGAACAGTCAGTCAAAGGTGAAGCCAGGGATTTTGACCTGAATGCACCTGACTGCAAGGGGAGATCG
Organism: Ovis canadensis; assembly: GCF_042477335.2. Taxonomy (NCBI): domain Eukaryota; kingdom Metazoa; phylum Chordata; class Mammalia; order Artiodactyla; family Bovidae; genus Ovis; species Ovis canadensis. Next base: position 76,147,069 of record NC_091247.1, on the reverse strand, counting down.
AGGGAGTAGCATCTTGCTTCTACCTGGCTATGAGTTAAGCTGAACATCTAGGAGTCACCCTGACTTCCTCCTCACCTCGCACATCTCGCTTTTTATCTTGTCTTGCTGAACCTTCCTGCCTTTTCACATATCTCAGCTCTAACTTCTTAGTTGATGCCTTAAATTGAGCCCTGGCTCCCTGCTGCCTGGATGACTCACTCGTCTTCCTGTTCTCCAGACATCTCTCTCTCCACTTAGCACATTTCTGCAGAGCCATCTCCTGGCTGGAAAGAAAGCCTTCACAGTGGCCCCTCATTGCGCTCTGGCTGTAGTGCGTACACGTGAGACGTGTATACTGTCCCTCACTTTTTCTTTATTCTCTTCCAAGCACCCCCGCCCCCCACCCTTGCTATAGTCTCTGTAGAAGGAAATGGCAGCCCACTCCAGTGTTCTTGCCCGGAGAATCCCAGGGACAGGGGAGCCTGGTGGGCTGCTTGTCTATGGGGTTGCACAGAGTCAGACATGACTGAAGTGACTCAGCAGCAGCAGCAGCAGTGAAAGTGAAGTCGCTCAGTCATGTTGGACTCTTTGCGACCCCATGGACTGTAGCCTACCAGTCTCCTTCGTCCATGGGATTTTCCAGGCAAGGGTACTGGAGTGGGTGGCCATTGCCTTCTCCAAGTCTCTGTCTACCTTTATGAAAATCCTCAGACCTCTGGGTCAGGAAAAGTGTCACTTCTGAGAGATGGGCCTGCTTTTCTCTTAGAGAAAATGTGAATCTTGGGTTGTGTCCTTCTTTGCTTTGGTGGCCGAGACTTGTATCTCTCCCCACCTGAGAGCTGCCAGAGCTCCCAGACCAGCGGCCCCTATCGCCCAGCATGGTGCCTGGTCCCACAGACCTGCTGGCAGTCCTTGTGAAGTGCTTGACCTTTGTCTAGGGGTCAGTGCCTCTGGGAGGTTTCCTCGGTCTGAGGAACAGGGCAGGACTCTAGAGGGTGCAGTTGGTTTCCTGGTAAAATTGTCCCTTTTTAACTTAATTGCTAAGATCTTTGTTCTTTAGGCAGTCTCTTGCCAAAGCATATAATGACCACCACTGGTTAACCATTTATTTAAGTCAGGCATGGTAAAGACTTGACTTATTTCATTTAAATTTCCAATAACTGTATCTCATTGGTGCTATTACTGTCCCTGTTTTACAGTTAGAAAACTAAGGCTTAGAGAGGGTAAGCAGTTTGTCCATAGTCACACAGCTAGTCCATGTGGGGCTGGGATTCAGATCCAGGCTTGTCTGATTTCCAGAGCCTGGCTTATTCACTACTGTAGTATGAGCCTTTTGAATTAAAGACATTCAGTTCTCTTCCTACAAGTACTATATATTTGGAGGATAAAATATTAAATTTCTCTGTAACTCCTATACTTCATGCAACTTTCCCTTTCCATGTCTTCAGTAAGTATTCTGACCCCTTCTTTCAGCATTCATTTGGCTTCTTGAGCTTATGGCCTGGGTACAAGGTTTGCCTTTGATACGATTTTTTTTCTTCTCTGACCCTGTTTTTATTTACGTATTCCTCGTTACATAAACCTTCCCAGCTACCAAATTCTGAATTTAATAAATTTATGGCATGAGTCTCCCCCTTCCTCATAATCCACTTTCTGTACAAACTTTGTTGTTATTTTTTTTTTAAAGGAATTTTGTGACCACAGAACTAGAGATTAGTATGAACCCTTTTGTCTCCATCACTTCTTACAAACATTTTGTCAATCTTGTTTCATCTTTTTTTCCACGTGGCTTCTTTTCCGGGAATATTTTAAGGCAGGTCCCAGACATCGGACCGTTTCCCCTGTGAACACTTGAGTCATGCATACCTTTTGTAAAGATGAGAACGCTAACTTCTTAATCTGCCTTACCCAGTGCTGCTGAATGCTCCGGTACAGATGAGACTGTGATAAGCAAAGCAGTCCACCGGCTGCCCTTGAGCTCACAGTCTGCTAGTGAAGCAACAGTGATCCTGTAAATGCACAATTACAATCTGCCATATGTCCTGTCTTGCCCTGGGCTTGTCTCAGACAAGGCGGCAAGTGAGAGAGAAAACATAGAGGCTGCTGTTTCCTTGATTAAATGTCTGTATTTTTACCAAAATTATAAACTCGATTTGAGTCAAGCTGTTCTGAAATACTTATTACAAGAATGTCCCTGGTGGTCCAAGACTCTCTGCTCCCAATACAGGGACCCCAGTTTGATCCCTGGTCAGGAACTAGATCCCACATGCTGCAGCCAAGAGTCTGAATGCCACAGCTAAAGATCCTGCATGCTGAAACTAAGACCTGGCACAGCCAAATAAATATTTAAAAATAGTACTTATTATAAAGAGAAAACAAGGCAAAAGAGACAGAATCTCCTCATTTTCACCCTCATTTCATGCTCCCCAGAGAAAAGCACTTTCACTCACTGTTTTGATATATCTCCCTATTTCCAAATGACATGCTACTGTCGCTTTTCCTGTTGGGCATTGTCAGTTGATTTTCCAGTTAGAAGATGAGGATTTGTCTCTGTTTCATCTGCCTCCCTTTCCCTACTACTCACATACATATACATGCTTTCTGTTTTCCTGTTGTCTCTTTCAGACTAGTTATATCAACATTTTGATTAGATCGATACTCCATGTATATTTTAGTGTGATCATTTAAATGCTGTTGGTAACTGAGTCATGTAATGTACTATGATGCCTTTTCCTTTCTTGTACAACTTTTTTTGTTTTCCCTGGAGTTAATAACTGTATCTATCTGTCTTCCATGGTGCTTATCACTAATTTATTCCTAAATTCTCTCCCAGGTGCCCAGGTGTATAATTCTCATCTCAGTGTGATCAGATTCAGCTGGTTGTTTAGCCAAATTTATCTTCTTCAAGAAGTCTCTCCTAGGGAATTCCCTGGCCATCCAAGGGTTAGAACCCAGTGCTCTCAATGCCAGGGTTCTGGGTTTGATCCCTGTTCTGAGAACTAAGATCCCACAAGCCATGTGGTGCAGCCAGAAAAAGGAAGGAAAGGAAGAAATCGCTCCGAGAGTCCTTTGATCTGTGCCAGGCTATCCTGGTTGATCTCTAGGCCAGCTGTACTGCTGCTGTCTTGGGATCTCCTTTCCTTATCATCCTGGGCATCGGGTCTCCTCTTAAAATAACTCTCTCTACAAGCCTTTCCAGTGAGTGTCTTTTGTCTCTATTTGCCATTGCTGTGCCCTCTCAAAGAGTCATCTGTTCTGTCTAGGCCTCTTAAAACATGGAAAGTGAAAAATGAGAGATAATTCTCAGTCCAGGCACAGATAGGGACTCAGTTGACTGAAGTTCACATAGGAGCAAATAAAAAGGACTTTAATCATTCATTGCTTCCTGGAGGTGATGGAATTTTCAGAACTTACTGAAACAACATTTCTGACTTTTTCTTCATTAGATACTATATGCTTATTGTGAAAAATTTGGAAAATGAGGAAAAGTGTTGAATACATATCTTTTTGGAGATTCAGCTATTAATATTTTTGTTTATCCCTGTTCTTTTTTCATGCATATATATGATACATGTTTTCAGTAAAAACTGGGATTATAAGAAATTCCAAATGAGAAAAAGAGGCTCTTTAATATGAAGTAGCTGGCAGGGGGGTGTAGGTTTGCTGGCTGCACAACCCCAGGGGGCACTGTTCACATTCTGTTCTGTAGCAGGCCTGGGTGAAGGGAGAAGACGCTCCAGGTTCAGCCTGAGCAACTGTGATAAATAGCATGTATTTTGTTAGGTCATTTTACACATCACCCCCCATTATGCTTGTTATAAGCAATACTGTTCACTTTTCAAAGCTGATAAATATAACTGGATTCTCCACTGCTTTCGGGAAGAGACCATCACTTATGCTAACAGATACTTTTTAGCAACACAACCATTTTCCAAGTTCATTAGCCACTAAAGCAAAATAAAAAAATCATCTGCACTATTTCCAAACAAAAATGTGAGAGAAAAAAACAAAATGAGGAACCAATTAGCTGAGAAAGCCACCAACAATGTTGGAGCAAAAGGCTCTCTCCAAATGATCATGAATTAAAGCTTTCTTCATCATAAAAACCCTCAGACAGAAGAATGACCAGTTTATAGTTTTGTTCTATGCAACATTGACCCTGGAAGTTGTTCCCAGCTCTTGAAAGGCTGGAGATAGCAACTTGGTTGATGAAGGCTAAGAAACCATCTGGCAGAGCCACACTGACAAGGAATAGTCTGGGGACAGAAGAGAAGCTTCTGTTCTCGGCTAAGGGCCACGTTCTCAGACACTGTGGCGATAAATGGAAAGCTTGTCAGTAAGTTTAGCCTGTGCTATACATTTTTAAGCAGTTTGGTAATTAGCTCCAAAATAGGAAACTAACTGGCAATCAGAGCATTAGAGCAGGAAAACCCATTACATTTCTTCCAAATCTTTGAAAGAAAAGGTCATAGAGCAGGATTAGAATAACTGTTTTTGTAAAGAGAGGATCAGAAGAATTGACTCCTGGGTTGGAAACATGCTGGAGGCTATTATTGTTAGGCCCCTCCCCCACTTAAATCCTTTGTATTGTTTTAAATGATCTCTGCTCCTTCAGTGGCCCACTGCTCCCCAAACACCAGTGGGATAGCTGGGTGGTGACACCTCATAGGTCCAAGAATAGAAAAAGCATGGTTCAGTTAACTAACAAAAAAAAAACGTTGCTTACTATCTCACTTAGACGCTGAAGAATATTTTCCCTTAAAACATGGAAAGTGAAAAATGAGAGAGTCCAGGCAGAGTAGGGACTCAGTTGGCTGAAGTTCACATAGGAGCAAAAAAAGAAAAAAAAAGGACTTTAATCATTCATTGCTTCCTGGAAGAGATGGAATTTTCAGAACTTATTGAAAAAACATTTCTGAATTTTTCAGCTTTCCTCTATTTCCTTAGGGTACCTCTTCTGCTGTGTTGTCGACACATCTCATGTTATCATTTTCACGTATGCCAACTCCCTCAACAACTACAGGTGCCATGAAGCAGGAACCATGCCTTATACTTACTCCCTGACAGTGCTTAGCAGAATGTCTTGTACACAGTAGGTGTTCAGTTAATGCTAACTGGATACATATTAGGAAGCAGGCCAAGGTACTATATACAACTGTAGCTCAAGCCATACCTAGGGGTGACCTATCTCCAAAACAGGATAGCCAGTCTCAGGCCCTGAGTTGATTAAGTGATCATTCCTCTATGTATTATTGATTTCATTTGGCATTCTCAGTGAGGATGTATGCTTTTTATTTATCTCTGGAAATTGCTTTTGAAAGAGTATTTTAGTTTCCTCATGGATAAAGTTGTTTAAAAACATCAGTCCAGAATGTATCATGTACCTAAAATGGTGTGTTTTTATTTTTTTCCTGTTTCTTTTTCACTGCTGTTGAAGCCATCACTGGTTAATTTTTTTTTAATACTGTCTTCTGCAGGGCTTTACTTTATCTTGAATGAATGTTGTAATATAAACAGACTGACTCTTGTAAAGTTTTTAGAGAGGGATGTTCTTATCAAGCATTTTGGGCTAAGACTGTCCCAGATCTGAAGTCCTCACTTTCCAATAAAGTCCACCTTCACATTGGGCATTTCCAAAAGCTGGTTTGAATTTATATTGATCCTGACAGCTTCAGCTAATTCGAGATTTGAGGAATTCCAAGTTAATCTTCTAGATCGTATTTATAGACAACTTGGGGACTGTCGCTCAACAGTGTGGAAATTCTAAATGGGTTCTATAAAAGGCTGCCAGGAAAGGGAAACCTGCTAGTGAAAAGAATGATATAGCCTGAGGGTCTCTTTACTGAAGAGCAAAGAAAAGGACAGGAACTGGAGGAAAATGAGGTCACAGCTGGCCATGAACAGCTGTGGGCGCCTGGCTAGTTAGGCCAGACTGAGCTGTTTACCACCAGATTTTGACACAAACGGACACTGCCAGAAAGGGTCCTTTGAAAATGGTGGAAGTGTTACAAGAAATAAATCTGCATTCGTGAAAAAGGCAACCTTTTGGGCCATGCTGAGTCACACAGAAGAGGAGTGCCTGTCCCTTGCAAAAGATAAATGGTTTTCAGTCAACTGCATTTGCCCTTTAGAAGATTATGGGCCTATTTGCTTTGCAAAAGTGTCAAAGTTTCCAAAAGAGATTTCTTTCACTGGGTGGGCTACCTACTAATCAAGATCATAATGCTTGGAATTAAAAAGAAGATGGAATTTAAAAGGTGAACTCAGGACTCTTTTTAAGCCAATGATAATTACTGGTTTGTCCAATGTGTTGTTTCCTTTCTGTAGTTATAGGTGGCATTTTCTGTGATGGGCTGGCCTCTTGGATGGCCCAATGGCTAGACACAGGAATTTCAGTTTGGGATTTCAGCCAGAATGCCTGGAGTCAAGACATCTCTTGATTATACTTAAGATTGTCTTTTCTCAGATCATGAAATAATCATCACTTAGCTTCATTATTTAATCTTGTTTCATATCCCCACTATTCCCCTCAGTTTTCTTGCATTCAAAAGGGATGATGATATTTTATCATGTTTTTTTTCTGCTTTGTGTTGCCATCATGTAACTTTTCCCAGGTCTGTTAACATCTGTTTTCTTTTCTTCTGCCTCCCTCTTCTTTGTCCTTGTTCTGCACTTCGCTCAGCTCCTTACCAGAAGGCTTGGGCCCAATACCTGTCTGGGTACTGGAGCTGGCTTGGGCCCAGTACCTGTCTAATTCCACAGAAGAGTCTCTGAAAAGTTAACAGTCATCTGACTTCCTATGTTTTAGACTCCTTTTTCTCCCTCAACCCTTGATCATCACAGGGATGGTAGCTGGAGGACAGGGACTATGAGGAGGACCCGATGTCTTTTTCTGTTTGCCTAGGGTGTCTTAAGCTTAAGCACAATTAGAAATTTGATCTGAAACTAAATGTCTCCTAAACAGATCCCAGCTGTGTGACATGAGGCACTCCAGTGCCCTCTCTGAATATTTCCTTCCTTCCTCAAACCCCTCAGGTTCTAACCACTGGCTGCTGGTTGAATAGGATACTGATTATCTTTTCCATTTCACCAAGGAATTCCAAGGTCAAACACAAGACTACACTTTAAACACCATTAAAAAGAAAATCACACTGCTGTGCAAACACAAGGAAGTGTTCAATCAGAATTCCCTCATTTCCTCTCTATCATCCAAGCACTGCATTTCAAGTCAAGATACTCACTGGTGTGTGTGTGTGTGTGTTAGTCGCTTAATCGTGTCCGACTCTTTGTGATCCCATGGACTATAGCCTGCCAGGCTCCTCTGTCCATTGGATTTCCCAGGCAAGTATACTGGAGTGGGTTGCCATTTCCTTCTCCAGGGAAATCTTCCCAACCCAGGGTTGAACCCAGGTCTCCTGCACTGGAGGCGGATTCTTTACTGTCTGAGCAACCAGGGAAGCCCATACCAGCCTGGAATTCAGGCTGTTTCCAACACAGACCCCAGGTGGGACCATCGAGAGGAAGACAGCCAGCAACACCTCACTCTCGGGGCTGTGATTTGTAGGGTTCCTGGAATGCCTCAGGGAATGCCTTTGCATGTACATGAACGTGAACCTGGGGTCAGTGGATGGGCAGGCCATTCTTAACAACTTACTGACTGCAGGTGGATGAATGCGTCTTTTGTTACCTTAACATTATCGACTGGAGACGTTTCAGTATTCACTTACATGACAAATCACTGGCCACAGACGTTAGTTCCTGCAAAAATCCCTTGGTCAATAATGTGCAAAGTCCCATTTCACTTTCCAGAGCATCCCAGACATTAGAACATTACAGAAGCTGGAGACAGGGGCCCCCATGCCCACTTCCCGGGGGTGGAATCAGCATTTAGGGTGTTCAACAACTGGGATTTGGAGGCAGATGCCAAAGAAGACAGATGAGTGGAACCAACAGCCAGTAACCTGGCTTCAGTGATTTGGCCCCCTCAAAGGGACTATGTGATATCAATGAATTGCCCTGGCTTCCAAAGACCACAGTGGGGAGCAGAACTCAAAGCCAGTCATTGTGCACAAGGCCTGCAGCAGGGCTGCCGGAAGGTGGATGACCCAAATGTCTTGAAGCAAGCCCAGGGGACCACCGCAACCTGGTTCATCCTTGCCGGTTGCACACACTAAGGCCTCCTAACTCCTCTCCTTGGACCCAAGCCCTCTCTTCCCAGGTAGTTCATTTTACAGACCATTAAATCAATATTCATCAGTCACCATTTTGAGCCCACAAAGATTTACTGGGTGCCTACTGTGTGCCAGGCTCTAGGGATACAAAAGTGAATTTTATATATATATATACACATCAAAATATTCCTTTGCTTAAGAACTTTCATGAATTTCCCATTTCCTTCTCTGTATATAGTTTCATCTTCTCATCCAAACATCTCACCTTTCCTAAGATTTTCCAGCCTTGCCGTCCCAGGGCCTGGAATGCCCTCTTTTCTCACCTTCTGAGTCTGTTCAAAGTCCACCCAAGTCTCCCATCCTGGACTTCAGTGTCTCTTCAGTGAATCTTCTTTTTCTAGTGAGGTAGCTACATTTGTGAAAGAGATTCAGACATCAAGTGACTTGCCCAGAGTCACCTGCTTGCAAGTGATGGATCAGGGACTAAATGTCAGCCTCTAACCTTTCCTCGGAGGACAACTCTCCTCTTCTGCGTTCTGCAGGGGGCCTCCTGCTGCATCCACACAGCCTGGCCCTTCACTAGGCATCTCTGTCCTCCTCTTTCTCTTAATGGGCCTATTGATGGGCCCTGGAAGGTGGGGTTCCATCTTAGCCTCTGAATAGGGTCGGTCTCACCTTAGGGGAAAAGAAGGAGGCATTCAACAGAGGCTTAAAAAATAATTCTTAGTCAAAATATGGACGCAACCCAGTGTCCATTAACAGACAAATGGATAAAGAAGATATGATGAGATATAAATATATAGACTAAAGCCTTTGACTGTGAAGTCACTCAGTCGTGTCTGACTCTTTGCGACCCCATGGACTGTAGCCTACCAGGCTCCTCTGTCCATGGGATTTTCCAGGCAAGAACACTGGAGTGGGTTGTCATTTCCTTCTCCAGGGGATCTTCCCAACCCAGGGATTAAACCCAGGTCTCCCACATTGTAGACAGACACTTTACCATCTGAGCCACCAGGGAAGTCCTGTGAAGATCACAACAAACTGTGAAAAATTATTAGATGGGAATACCAGACCATCTTTATGTGCCTCCTGAGAAACCTATATGCAGGACAAAAAGCAATAGTTAGAACTGGACATGGAACAATGGACTGGTTCCAAATTGAGAAAGGAGTACATCAAGGTTGTATCTTGTCACCCTGCTTATTTAACTTCTATGCAGAGTACATGATGTGAAATGCCGGGCTGGATGAATCTCAAGCTGAAATCAAGATTGCAGGGAGAAATATCAACAACCTGATATGCAAACGATACATACCACTCTTAATGGCACAAAGTGAAGAGGAACTAAAGAGTCTCCTGATGAGGGTGAAAGGAGAATGAAAAAGCTGGCTTCAAACTTAACATTCAAAAAACAGATCATGACATCATCCCCTCACTTCATGCCAGATAGATGGGGAAAAAATGGAAACAGTGGCATATTTGATTTCTTAGGTTCCAAAATCACTGTGGACAGTGACTGCATCCACAAAATTAAAAGATGCTTGCTCCTTGAAAGAAAACTATGACAAACCTAGACAGTGTACTGAAAAGCAGAGACATCACTTTGCCGACAAAGGTCCGTATAGTCAAAGTTATGGTTTTTCCAGTAGTCATGTACAGATGTGAGAGTTGGATCATAAAGAAGGCTGAATGCCGAAGAATTGATGCTTTTGAATTGTAGTGCTGGAGAAAACTCTTGAGAATCCCTTGGACTGCAGGGAGAACAAACCAGTCAGTCCTAAAGGAAATCAACACTGAATATTCATCGGAAGGCCTATACTTTGGCCACCTGATGCAAAGAACTGACTCATTGGAAAAGCCCCTGATGATGGGAAAGATTGAAGTCAGGAGAAGGGGGCAACGGGATGAGATGGTTGTATGGCATCACTGAATTATTGGTCATGAATCTGAGCAAACTCTGGCGGATAGTGATGGTCAGGGAAGCCTGGCATGCTGCAGTTCATGGGGCTGCAGAGTCGGACACAACTTAGTGACTGAAAAGCAACACCAACATATATGTGTGTGTATACACATAAGAATGAAACCTGCCATTTGCAGCAATATGGATGGACCCAGGGAATATTTTACACAGTGAAATGTCAGAAAATGACAAATACTGTATGATATCACTTACATGTTGAATCTACAGAATAATGCAAAGGAATGTAGATGGCAAATCAGAAACAGACTCAGGAAAACAAATCAGTGATTACCAGAGAGGAGAGGGGCAGGGAGGGGTAAATTAAAGGTGTGGGATTGAGACAAACTACTATGTAAAAAATAGATAAGCAACAAGGTTATACTGTATTCCACAGGAAATTACAGAAATTTTCTAATAACTTTTAACGGGATATAATCTATAAAAATACTGAATCACTATGCCATATACCTGAAACTAAAATAACATGGTAAATCAGTTATACTTAAAATTTTTAAGAAGGTAAAAAAATCTTCAGTTCTAATCACAAGAGAAAACAAAACCCCAGAGCTCAATGAAGCAACGTGGAAAGCATGACCCCAAGTCACCTCACCTGTCTACCCCACCGCCGCCCTCCCCACCCCCAATCATCCCACCACCCCAAAGGTCAAGACCCTAGATCCTAGATGTAGCACAAGATCCTAGAGGGCGAGGGATAGTTTCAGACAGCCAAAGGCTCCATGCTTCTGCTTCCAGGGACTTCTAAAGGTAACTCACGCACCTCCTCGCACCCCGCCCCACGTTTGCTGGAGGGAGCATCTTCTCCCCGACTTGTGAGGAGCCGGAGACTTGGAAGAAAGACACGGGGGCGTGTGGGGGGAAGAGAATGGAGAAAAACTTAGGGGGATCCAGGGCGGGAAAGGAGGAGAGAAGCGGGGCGGAGCAGGGGGCGGGGCGGGGCGGGAGAGCGTCGGCGGAGTGGCCACGCCCCCGCCCCTCCGCTCCGGCCGCTCGGGGCCCTCCGTCCCCGCCCCCTCGGGGCCCTCTGTCCCCGCCCCCTCCGCCCCCTCCGCCCTTCCCCTCTGTCTCCCCCTCCTCCTCCTGCTCCTCCCTCCGAGGTGGATGGCGGCTGCCAGAGTCGGAACCCCAGCCGCGCTGCGGGTGAGTGACCTCCCCCTGGGGACCGGCAGGGAGGCGCGGGGAGCCCCTCTCCCGGGCGGGTGAGCCCCGGTTTACCCGGAAAGTTTGAGGCCGGGGAGGGCGGAGTGGGGGCGCGGCCGGCGCCGCGGGACGCGGGCATCTCCCGCGCTGGTCCGGCGCCCCGCTGGGCGCCTCTGCTCCCCGCCGCGGCTCCCGCTGTCCCCAGAGCGCAGGGCCCGCACTGACTGGGCCCCACCCGGCTTCCCCTCCGCACCGCAGCTCCGAGGCGGCTGCCCACACCTAGGTCCAGCTCTCAAGAGAAAGAAAACTCAAGCAGCAAAGAAAAGAATCTCGACTCCTTTCTGGGGGGGTGGGGGGAGGAGGGAGGGACGGGTGTTCATCCAAACAAACCGGTGCGGTCGCAGCCTCTCAGCGCACGGTCACCAGCCCCCGTCCTCCATCCCTCCGGGGGCTCGGCGTCCCCCCAACCCCAGGACTCTCACTTTTTTTCCTGGCTCCTGTTACTGGTGCAGCTACTTTCTCCCCCGCCGTCTCCCGCCCCTTAACCTTTCCCTGGGAAGCTCCTGGCCCACAGGCTGGTAGCGCCAGCCTAGTGGCCCCTCCAGTCCCAGAAGGCGATTACCCAGGCCAGGGAGTCACAGCCACAGGGGTCTTCACTCTTGCTCAAAGAGTTCCTGCAGGAATAACTAACTGGAGTTTGATTTTGGGTCCCCTGGCCCCGCACACTGTGCGTTGCATGTCCAAACGGAAATTAAAATATATTCCTTCTTGGAATTTTACTGTTTCTGTTGGGCACCTTTGTTTGTTTTAAACCTCTCTGTTCCTTTCTCTCAATAATAACTTCATTTAATTAACTTTTCTACTTCTGAAAGAAACGGGGGAAATAATAATAAAACAAGAAAATAGAGGAAAAGAGTGCTTGCTAAAAATATTGTGCAGAACCTGGTCTTTGGAAAGTAAAGACTTTATTCTGTACTTAGACTGTTTAGTGGGAGATGAGAGTTCACTGGCGCTTATTTTTGGACAACCCCAAACAGACTCTCACAGCCTCCCCCAGGCTAGAAGTTTTAATTTGCCTGACAAAAACCACACTGTTTGTTGGCATTCCCCAGCCTGGCTACTCACCCTGCATTTTTCTTCCCTCCTCTGCCTCCGTCTCCCAACTTCTTATAAACAGGAGTTGTGGAAACAGAGCAATGGAAGAGGTGAAAATGAGCAGGACCTCAAAGAGGAAAAACAACCTCGCTTCTTTTAATCCTCAGGCTGTTGGCTTCAGCTTGACTCTGATCGGGTAGAGGAATGTTTAGTTCACTTGTGTGGTTTTTATGTCTGTTCTCATTAGAGTTGAATCAGTGTTTCCATGACAGGCTCAGTTCTCTGGGTGCTTTAAAGGGAACTTGTTAATTCTAAGATGGGTCTGATCAAGCCTGGAATTTGGAGGTTTGCAGATTTTGTTTAAGGGATTGATCTGGGTTGATATTACTAACTTCTGCCCACTTGGAACTGGAGCCACGGGGCTGAGAGGGAAACAGCCTGAGCTAGGGTTTGCTACCACAAGACCAAGGAAGAAAAAGCTTTCCTAAGGAGTGAACTCTACAAACAGGACTGTAGGGAGTGTTGAACTTTTATTGTTTTTAGAGAGAAGGCACTTCTCAAGAACTTCAGCCATTCCTGTTTCTATACAGATAATAAATGTGATTGTAACAAATGTATTAGATCAGATTCAGAACAACCCATCAAAACAGGTTAGGTATTGAGCTATTAAGAAAGATTTAAAAAATGAATTTCATTAGGAACAGACTGGTTTTGAAAAGGGTGTAATTCATTTTTCTGTGCTGATTGAGTGCGGTAGTTCCCCATTACTATGAATTAGTAAGGTTTTACTGTGGTTTCAAAATGTCATTGGTAAGGAAGCATTGTGACTTCCATTCAAAAAGAAAACCCTTGAAAGTTTTGAACTTGTTTGACCCTGGTACTTAAAAACAATGCATTTAGATAATAATCTTCAGTCTCTTCCTCTTCCTGAGAATTTTTAATAGTGTATTTAATGCCCCAGAAGTCAACCTAATACTGTTTGGAGAGAAATCACCTTTCTGCCTTCTTCAACTTTTGTACCAACTCAACGAAATCTTGTTGAACTGAGTGGTTTGCCATTGTTTACGAGTGTTTGTTGTGCAGCCCCAGATAGGCTGCTCTGAATGATGGGGATATAATGAAGGCTGGCAACATGTCCCAGACTGATGGAGCAGGTGGTCTGGATGGCAAGGTGAAGGCTACATCCCCAGTTAGCCTATAGAAAGCAGCCACTTGTCTGACTGGCCAGATGAGTTGGAGATAGGTGGAGTGTGGAAACTGCAGAGGAGGAAGAAGGGGAGAGGTTATTTTTACTTCTTTTTTACTTTAAGAAAAATAACCTAAAGGAATACGATGTGACCTTTTAAAATCATGTACAAGGATACCAAATTATATTAACATGCTGAGGGTATTTTGTTAAATTTTGAAAGAAATTTTATTTCAAGTTATGAAAGCTTTGTATCTCACTCTGAAAATGCATCCCCAAAATACTGGAATGGTATGCATGCAAATAGATGGTGGGATTACAGGTACTTTTGATTTTCTTTGTGCTTGCCTGTGTTTCTCAACTGTTTTGCAATAGTAATAGCTAACGTTTATTGAGTATGAAGCGCATACATATGGTATTTCATATTCATGCTTTAGAGGCAAGTACCGTTATTCTCATGATATATGATTCAGAAACTAGAATCTGAGAGGAAACTGGCCAAGGCTGCATAGCCACTATGTGCTGGAATCAAATCTTGAAGTCAGGTCAGTGACCAAAGTCTTAATCTCTGTCACTATTGTATTATTATTGTTATCTTAATTATAAGAAAAAAATAGAAAAGGAAGGCAAAGTAATTTGTGGTTTAGTAAGAACTGATATTTTCATTAATTGGAAAATGCCCCTGTCTCCCATCTCATCTACTTCCCACTATTGCTTGTCTTTGGAAGTCCTTGGGAGTTGCTCCTGACTTAGCCCGGGGTCGCTCATTTTCCCTTGGAAGCCAGCTGAATCTATGATACATAATCCAGAATTCCTCTGAGGCTTCCTGGACAGCCTGGGAATCCAGGAACCCCATGGAATTCTAGAGCAGTCCTGATAGAAGGCAGGATTTTTAAAAATCAGCAAATTATGTCTCTGCTGCCTGGTAGAAGGCAGGATTTTTAAAAATTGACAAAGTAATGATTGGCATTCATTTTTCTTGGCATTGTCAGGGGAGCGAGATGGGTAGGAAGGCCCGGAGAAAGATGTCAGATTTCCTTTATCTTATCTGTGTGTTACATGGAATGTTGGGATTGCTTCTTGATGTTTATTACTGTGAAAACACAATAAAGAACTATTTTTTGGAAGCCTGGGAATGCTCCCGTGCACTGGCAGATGAACCGGTTTAGTGGAGATGGAAATATTCTGGGGATAGCTCTGGGAAAGAAGCCCACATCCTGGATCATCATGGTCCCTCACAGGCAGCCAGGCTCCCAGAGGTCACCTTCCTATCTTCTTCCTGGAATGTACCTGAAGATGGGCTTTTCTAAAACACCTAGTCTTTCAAAGAGCACACCTTATGTAGGAGGCTTTCTCTCCTTTATTCTTCCAGGAAGAGATTTCTGACAGGCTGATGCTTCTATATCACTTTCTTGTTGAAATAATACTGTAAGAGTCAAGGACCTCTTTCCCAAATTATCATACTTGGACCAAGATGGACAAGTCCCAGATCTTGTATCCATTTGAGCATTGGAGAAATGTCTTTGTGGTCTCAGTGCTAGGAATAGTTCTTGTGAACAACTTGTCTGTTTTGTCTTGTGGATGCTGTGAATCCTTTCATTGATTTGGCCACAAAGAAGCACAGAGCCCACTTAGTGGCCTTCCTTGTAGCATAGGCATCAGACTTCATGGCCTGCACTTTGAATAACTAATAACATTATTGTATACCTTCTGTTACCTATGGATACTTAGTTCCACTTTTCTCATCTACTTTATATTGTTTTGTTTTGTTTATCCAATGCATTTTGGAGGCTGCTACTTCTGGTAACCCACTCCTTCCTTCTGAGTTCATGTCAATGGAAATTAAGATGTTCTTTCATGGAAAGTTTAATAAACTTAAAAATATTTGTATTCCTGAAAGTATCTTTATTTTGCTCTTACAAGTGAGAGTTTGACTGAGCATGGAATTCTGGACTCACAATTATTTTCTTTCAGAATTCAGAATATATGACATCATTATCTTCTTTTGTCTATTGCTACTCCTAAGAATACCAAATAACCTTGGGCACGCTTCCTAATTTCTCTCAGTCTCCCTTGTCTATAAAATAGATAATAGTATCCACTTTAAGGATAATATATGCAGAATGTTAGAGTTGTGCCTGCCATATAAGGAAGCACGCAATAATTGTTAGCTGTTACAGTTACTTTTGTATTTTTTCAGTATTTCTTGGCTTTCTTGGACTTTACTAGTTCATATAAATAGTAGTTTGTCTCACTGAATACAGAAAATCATGTTGGATTTTTATTGATTTCATTTAATTTTTATTCAAGAGAACTGATACCTTTACACTATTCATCTTCTCCTTTTATTCAGGTGACTTCCCCTGTAAATGTGTAAATGTTTTTACACAGATTTTGTTTTATCTATTTCCTATTTCTGATAGGTTTTGTGTGTATTATAAATGATATCTTTTTTGAATTATTCTTGAAAATTGGTTATTTGCTGGCCCATAGAAACATTCCTGATTTTTGAATTTTGATCTTGTACTGATCATCCCAGTTGAAGTCTCTAATTGTTTCTTTTGCAGGTATTCTTGAATTTTCTAGGTAGACAATCACAGAATAATGTTTTTTTTCTTTTGACTCCCTATGACCATATCTTTTTATTGTCTTGCTGGATTGGGTAGACCCTCCAGGGACAGTATTTAATAGTAACAGTGATGGTGAGCACCCTTGTCTTCTTACTGTCCTTAATGAGTGCTCTTAATGTTTCACCGTTAATCATGAAGTTTGCTCAAGGTTTCAGTAGATATTTTTTATTGAAGTAAGGACTTTTTCACTATTAATACTTTTTAACAACGTACACTATCATGACTGAGTGTTGATTTTATGTAATGCCTTACATAAAGTGCATACATGCCTTAATGTTTTGTGTAAATTATATGAGGTAATATAATTTTCTTTCTTCATATTATAATGTGGTGGTATGAATATATTTAATTACTTTGAGATTTTTTGTTCAGTTGCTCGGTTATATCCGACTCTTTGTGACCCCCATGAACTGCAGCACACTGGGTTTCTCTGTCCTCTTCTAGCTCCTGGAGTCTGCTCAAACTCATGTCCTTTGAGTCGATGATGCCATGACTTTGAGAGATATATACACACACACACACACACACACACACACACACACACATATACAGATGTATTCTTTTATTCTATGGAATATCATTTGCTAGTATCTTATTTAGATTTTTGCAACTGTTTATTAAGTGAAACAATTGTCTATAATTTTCTTTTTTAAAAAACATTGTTTTTACATTGTTTGGTATCAAGTTTATATTAGCTCCATGAAATAAGTTGGGAAACTTTTTCATATATATTTTTCTTAAATAGTTTGTGAGAAGTTAAAACCCTGTTTCTTAAAAGTTTGGTAGAATTCATTGTAAAATAACTGCTTAGCCAGGATATGTGTGTCAAGGTTCTGACAATTCAGATTCATAAATGATTTTGATAAGTTTGATCTATTTCTTTTTGATTCAGTTTTGATAATTTGTTTAGATGATCCATTTCATGTGTTCTCAAATTTACTAGCATAAATTTGTTCATAATTTTCTTTTATTGTTTTTTAAATGTTGACTGTTTTAAGATATATTCCCTTCTTAGTTCTTAATACTGTTTATTTGTGCCATCTCAAAAGTTAATATATAAGTTTAATTAATCTTTTGATATAACCAGCTTCTTCCTTATCTATACTTTTCATTTTTCATGTCTTTTTATTTCCTCTTATTTGTATTATTTCTTCTTTCCATTTCTAGCTACTTCAGTTGACTCCTAGCCCTTTTGTTTTTTGTTTTTCAATACATGCATTTTATGGAATTCCCTGGTAGGCTAGTGGTGCTTTCAAGTGGTTAGGACTTGAACTTGGACTGCCAAATTCAATCCCTGGGCAGAGAACTGAGATCCCGCAAGCCACTCGCATGGCAAAAAATAAATGTATTTTAAAGCTATAAAGTTAGCTCTACGTATTGCTTTAGCCACATCATACAGGATTTAGTATGTGTACATTCAATACCACTTGGCTCTAAATGTTTTGTACATTTTAAATTTTCTTTTGAACGTATGGATTTAATTTTCCATTTTCAACTTAAAAAAACCTTTTTTTTAAACTTTGTTTAAATTATTGTTGACTTCTAATCTAGTTGCATCATGAAAAGACAGCATGGTTTGTATAGTAGCCATCCTTTGTGTCCAGTTACATGAACAGTTTTTCCAAATATATCATGTATGGTTTAAAAGAAAAATATATTCCCTGCTTGGTGGATGCAGCATTCTGCATCAAGTGTATTTATTAAGTGTATTTTTCAAATTTCTCATGTTCTTCCTGATTTTCTTTTGCCTGTTTTCTGAGTTCTCTTCAGTCTCAGAGAAAGGAATGTTAAAATCTTCTGCTCGGTGGATTTGTCAGTTTCTCCTTGTAATCCATTAATGTTTATACAAATTGAGGATTGTTGTTTCTCCAGGGTGAATTTATTAGGTTATGTACAGTTCTTTGTTATGTTTATTGATGCTTTTGGCAGAAACTCTATTTTGTCTGATATTAATGTTGCTGTACCTACTTCTCTTGGTGATTATTTTTTTATGTCTTATATGTTCTTTTATATTAACTTCTGTCTATAATTTTGCCTTAACTGTTAATCTTAGAAATAGTTTTTATGTGTTGCTTCATTTTTTTTTTTAATGACAGCCTGGAAATCTTTTTAATAATTGAATGTAAACTTTTACATTCTTTGTAAGCAATATACATTTGGCCTCTTTCTGCCATCTTAAGGTTTTGTTTTTCCCATTTAGCATATTTTGGTTGCTTCTTTTATACTTCTTTTCATAGTTTTCTTTGGATTGGTCAGGGTTTGTATGTTTCTATTTCTGTCAGCTGTTTTGAAAAACAAAATTCTACTTGTGTTTTTTTAGTGGTTATTCTTAAATTTTTAACATTGTGTCCATTTAACAAAGTCTAAAGTTGATTTCGGTATTTCCTCTCATCAGTACAGTGGCCTTAAGTGAAGTTGCCCAGTTGTGTCCAACTCTTTGCAACCCCGTGGACTGTAGGCCACCAGGCTCCTGTGTCTATGGGATTTCCCAGGCAAGAATACTGGAATGGGTTGTCATTTCCTTCTTTAGAGGATCTTCCCGACCCAGGGATCGAACCTGGGTCTCCCGCATTGCAGGCAGACTATCTGACCGGCCTTTCTTCCCATCTTCCGGTTATTGTGGTCTACTGGTTTACTCCCACATCATTTATGGTCCTCTCCCCATTCCTGAAATTGGTCATCATTGTTATTCCTACTTTTTCTCCTTTTTTATAGTGAAAATTTATTTAACTTTACCAATTTCTTTTTTTTGCTGGTATGATTTTATTTTATTGTTTATATTGGAGGATAATGCTTTACAATGTTGTGTTGGCTTCTACCATACAAGGTGAACTAACCATAATTATACACATATACCCTCCCCCTTAGATCTCCCTCCCCCTCCCTCCTAACTTTACCAGTTTCTTATCTCAACATTGCCTCTTGCATACCATTCATTACTCCTGTATTCATTTTCTTCATACTGATAATTTTTTCACTGAAGGTCTAGAGTTGTAATACTCCAGTCTTGTGGGTAGCTTTGGTATTGTTTTGAAAATGTCTTTATTCATGTCCCTCTTGAAAGATAATTTTTCAAGGTATAGAATTCTAAGTAGATATTTTCCCCTCAGCATTTTGTAACATGACTCCACTGTCTTCTTGTCTTGATTGTTCCTTATGAAAAATCTCTTTTTGGCCATCCTTTTGCAGGTAATCTGTTTTATCCCTTGGAGCCTTTCAGTCTTATCTTTTTTGTTTTTCATGTTGTGCCCTTTCATTATGTGTCCAGATATAATCTGTTTGTATGTTTTCTACCTGGAATTCTGTATGCTCATTAATCTGAAGTCACACCTCTATTTTTATATCTAAAGGTTTCTCAGTTATTTCCTCTACAAATTTATTTTAAAATAATTGGTGAGCACCTATCATGTATCAGGAATGCTTCCAAGTTCTAGAGACATAGAAATGAACATACGAGACAAAAGCCCCGACTCTGATTTTGAGTCCCTTATACACTCCAATCTTCCCTGAAATACCCGTTAGGTGAGTGTTGAACCTTCTGATTTTACCTTCTGTGTTTTCTTCATCTGAGGTTTTCCTTTCTTAACTATAGTTGACCCTTGAACAATTTGCATTAGAAGTATGACCCTCTGTGCAGTTGAAAATCTGTGTATATTTATAGTTGGCCCTTCGTAGATGCACTTCTTTTCTATCTGCAGTTCCTCTAAATCCATGATTTCACATCCCCTGGGTTCAACAACTGAGGACAATGTAGTGTTTACTATTGAAAACAAATCTGCATATAAGTGGGCCTTCACAGTTCAAACCCATATTGCCCAAGAATTAACTGTATCTCTTTATCTTAACTATATTCTGAGTGATTTTTTCAGTTCCATTTTCTAGTTTATTAATTTTTTTAACTGTGTTTGGTCTATTGTTCAATCCACCCATTGTTTCTTTCTTGAAATTTAATGTCTATATGTTTTTATTTCTAGAATTTCTATTTGGAACTTAATATCTACTGGTTTTTAAAAATATTATCTCTTTGCCTTTTAATTTTTAAATTTTTAGCCCTTTTTCTATTTTTCAATATTTTAAGCAAATTTTTAGATTATTTATTTCTGCTTTTGAATTTTTTTAAATGATCTATTTTCTCTTGTGTGTTATATCTTCGTCAAGGGTTGTTTTTCATAGAAATACTACGTACCTCAGGATTGCTAGCATATCCTTGTAAAGCAGTTTGACATTTGCTTCTGCTGATCTAATCTGGGGTTTGCCCATTCCCAAATTTACCTTTTTGTTAATGTTGGCATATAGGCCCTGTACAGCCTGCAAGTATGCATTTAAACTTGTCCTTGTATTGTGGTGCAAGTGTGGATATCAGATTTTTTTAAGGTCATTCATTTTCTACTCTTTGCTCAAGCACATGACAAGCTTTCTTGTGGTTTCCTCAGGTTGACAAGTAATGGTCTTCTAGAACTGTTTCACTTATGAAGCAGGCGCTTTTGACTCTCAGCTTTATGTAAGTGCGTCAGCGACAGCTCCTGGCATCAGGTGGCCATTACAAGACTCCCCTCACTGCATGCATGTCATTAAACTCTCAGCCCCTAGCCATTCAGGTTTCTAACTGGTCTGGATTGTTCCATAAGCCCCTTGGCTTCAGCTCCTACTATTTGATCCACTTTGACTTCCCTCTTTATTTCTGTTATCTGGAGATTTCTGTTTAATCTCTTTTTTTAAACTTTATATTTTATATTGGAGTATAGCAAATTAACAATGTTGTGATAGTTTCAGGTGCATAGCAGAGCTACTCATCCATACATATATGTTTTCTCCCACATCCCCTCCCATCCAGGCTGCCACATAACATTGAGCAGAATTCCCTTGAATTACCCCTTCAATCCAAACACTTCAAAGCACTGAACAAAACTGTAACAACAAATATTACTACATTAAGAAAATAGATTACTGCTATATTTAAAATGAATAACCAACAAGGATGGGAGGGGAGGTGGGGGAAAATGGATAGATATGTATGTATGGCTGAGTAGCTCTGCTGTACACCTGAAACTCTCAATATTGTTAATTTGCAGACAGCCAACCTCTGTCTATGTGATCACATGGTAGAAAGGGTGAGCTTGCTCTCTAGGACTTCTTTTATAAGAATCCTCATCATGAGGACTCCGCTTTGGTGACCTAAACACCTCCCAAAGGCCCCACCTCCTAATACCATCATCTTGGAGGTTAGGGTTTTGACATGAATGTTCAGTTCAGTTCATTTCAGTCACTCAGTCGTGTCCGACTCTTTGCGACCCCATGAATCGCAGCACACCAGGCCTCCCTGTCCAAAACCAACTCCCGGAGTTCACTCAGACTCACATCCATCAAGTCCGTGATTCCATCCAGCCGTCTCATCCTCTGTCATCCCCTTCTCCTCCTGCCCCCAATCCCTCCCAGCATCAGACTCTTTTCCAAGGAGTCAACTCTTTGCATGAGGTGGCCAAAGTACTGGAGTTTCATCTTCAGCATCATTCCCTCCAAGGAAATCCCAGGGCTGATCTCCTTCAGAATGGATTGGTTGGATCTCCTTGCAGTCCAAGGGACTCTCAGGAGCCTTCTCCAACACCACAGTTCAAAAGCATCAATTCTTCGGTGCTCAGCTTTCTTCACAGTCCAACTCTCACATCCATACATGACCACTGGAAAACTATAGCCTTGACTAGACGGGCCTTTGTTGGCAAAGTAATGTCTCTGCTTTTGAATATGCTGTCTAGGTTGGTCATAACTTCCCTCCCAAGGAGTAAGCGTCTTTTAATTTCATGGCTGCAGTCACCATCTGCACTGATTTTGGAGCCCAAAAACATAAAGTCAGCCACTGTTTCCACTGTTTCCCCATCTATTTGCCATGAAGTGATGGGACCAGATGCCATGATCTTTGTTTTTTGAATGTTGAGCTTTAAGCCAGTTTTTTCACTCCACTTTCACTTTCATCAAGAAGCTTTTGAGTTCCTCTTCACTTTCTGCCATAAGGGTGGTGTCATCTGCATATCTGAGGTTATTGATATTTCTCCCGGCAATCTTGATTCCAGCTTGTGTTTCTTCCAGTCCAGCGTTACTCATGATGTACTCTGCATAGAAGTTAAATAAGCAGGGTGACTATATACAGCCTTGATGTACCCCTTTTCCTATTTGGAACCAGTCTGTTGTTCCATGTCCAGTTCTAACTGTTGCTTCCTGACCTGCATATAGGTTTCTCAAGAGGCAGGTCAGCTGCTCTGGTATTCCAAACATTCAGACACCCAAACATTCAGACCATAGATGTTAAGTAACTTATCTAAAGTAATTTGCTTTGGGCAAATTAACTTCTCTGAGACTAAGTTTCCTTTTCCATAAAACAGTGATAATAAACCCTACCTGAAAAGGTGGTTCTGAAGATTAAGTGAGATAAACAAGAAATAATATGGGCCAAGTCCTTGCGATATGTTAATGCTCACACGTGTTAGTCTCCTCCCATGATCTCCCTTCTGAACTGGTTCTACCGAACCAGGATTGTGCTTCAGTAGTTCTGATCAGAGAGACCTCCAGGGAGAGACCATGGGTACATCTCTTAATATATTGTGTTTTCTTGGTAATCAGTTTAGATTTCTCTTGGATGAATTTCCACCATTTTTATTCTGCATCTGTATCGCATCTTCATAGCCCAACCTGTAGACCAACTTAAGAATATATATACATTTATGTAGGGTAGCAGGGAATGGGGTTGGGTTTTTTAAAAAAATTATTTATTCGTTTATTTGCCTGCAGTGGATCTTAGTTGTGGCATGTAGGATCTTCCATCTTCATTGTGGCATGCAGGGTCTTTAGTTGTGCTGCACGTGGGATCTGGTTCCCTAACCAGGCATCAAAGCCTGCCTTGAGGACACAGAGTCTAAGCCACTGGACCACCAGGGAAGTCCTAGATCAACCTTTTTATAGAATAATTATGTTACTACCTAAGACCTATGCCCCTCTTAACCAGAAATATCTCTTTCCTTTACTTGTTAGTGTTCCTGTTCTTTAAAGAGATAAAAACCTTTCATTTCATTTTTGAATATAACATTTTAAATGCAAGGACTTCAAAGAGCATACCTAAGGAATAAATACCAGAACTCCTTCTGGGACTAGGTTTTCCCAAGAGAGATCATGAAGGCCCTGAGTGATTGAGGAGGAGGTAGGCATAGGGAACTGACAAAGAAGGCCGTCATTGTGTATGCTGCTGCTGCTGCTGCTAAGTCGCTTCAGTCATGTCTGACTCTGTGCGACCCCATAGACGGCAGCCCATCAGGCTTCCCTGTCCCTGGGATTCTCCAGGCAAGAACACTGGAGTGGGTTGCCATTTCCTTCTCCAACGCTTGAAAGTAAAAAGTGAAAGTGAAGTCGCTCAGTTGTCTCTAACTCTTAGCGACCCCATGGACTGCAGCCTGCCAGGCTCCTCCGTCCATAGGATTTTCCAGGCAAGAGTACTGGAGTGGCGTGTCATTGCCTTCTCCGATCATAGTGTATAGACAAACCAAATTTATTTCTTAAGGATTTTATAAGATATAAAATCTTATAAATGATTGTTGCCTGTTTGCAACAATCATTTATCTGCGTTCTGTGGAATCTGTATTTGGCCCAGAGCTTTTTTATGTGTCTTATCAGAAATAATAATCATGATAGCTATAACTGTTTTTAAGTAGAAGAAAAGAGCATCATGAAAACAACATAATTGGAATTATGAATATGCTTCCATATAAATATCTGTGGCTCAGAGCACAAAAATAACTTTTCCATTGCAGAGCTAAGCCAAAACTCTGGTGAAAGCGGCACTGAGAATCTAATTTAAAACAGCCGTGGCCCAGAAATTCAGAGTTGGAGCTGACATATTGGCCTCTGTTCACCCCTCTGAAGGCTTTTCCCCACTAGCTCATGGTAACTCACATTCAGGGCCAACTTGGAGGCTGTGGAAGACGGTAACTGATGTGACAAACGCTGTTTTTGTTGGCCTCAGTTTAGCATTAATGCAAACAGAGAGAAATGTTTTAATCTCAAATCGTCACAGCTGAGAACCCCTACTAGTGCGGCTCCAGGCCTGTTGCTAGTCTGCCGCTTAAAGCAGAGCCCCATCAATTTTGTGAAAATCCACGGTGCTGCTGCTCGTCGTGGCTTCGCTGGGAGGTGACTAGTTGGGGTCTTTCTAAGTAGCACAGGAATGGTCCGGTGTTCTGATTTTCAGAAAAATTTTCCGAGGTCATGGGGAATAACAACTGGACTTTTCTAGGAACTGTGTTCCTAGGACTTCCCATGTGGCGCTAGTGGTAAAGAACCAGCCTGCCAGTGCAGGAGATATAAGAGACCCAAGTTCTATCCCTGGGTTGGGAAGATCCTCTGGAGAAGGAAATGGCACCCCACTCCAGTATCCTTGCCTGGAGAATTCCATGGACAGAGGAGCCTGGTAGGCTACATGTAGTCCATGGGGTTGCACAAAGTCAGACACAACTGAAGTGACTTAGCACAGGAACTTGGTGATCATCTTAGAATCTTCCAGCTCCAAGAAGGCTCAGACTTGCCTAGATGAGCATTTTTTTCCCTCATAAGGAAGGAAATTATTTAGGTTTTCACCTTCCTCTTCTCGTTCATCTTTGACTCTAAACTCCCAGTGAGGATGGCTCTATACTGCACGTGATGGGGTTTAGCTACTCAAACAGCTCCCGGCTTGTCGAGATCTGCCTCGTCCCCACACGATCCCTTCTCCACCCAGATGTTCCTGCTTATCTGTTCAGCGTGCCCATCTGAACATGCAGGCTCTCACCAGCTGAGGGTGGGAACGGGGCTGCAGGCGCCGCTGCTTGTGGCCTTCTTGTTGGTCTAAAAAGAGGGGACACCTTTCCCAGATTCCCACAGGGTGCTAAGTGGGCTCCCCGAACTGCATCCTGCCTGCGGAGACCGGATGAGACAGGTGCTGCTGGCTCTTGTATTGATTTCCTCCTCTGTGTTCTTCATTCCCGGTTCCCATGGAGAACTGGTTCCTTTAACCCCTTCCCTCTTGGAACTTTTGTTTGTCTTGTTTCTGATTTGTTGCATTCCTCTAACCTGACCAACTCCTCCTTCTAGGACCCTGACTTGACTCTGTTTAGGGCTGGTCCATCCCCACCCCCTTTTGGTAGATGTGGCTCATGCATGCAGCCATAACTTCTCTTGGAGGCTCCTACACACCAGGATTGGTGGTGATGCTGACACCACTCTTCTGGGGCCAACACGTCATTATGGAGAATGATGAAGGTGCTGTGGTTCTGCAAAGTTTTGGTGGCCAGGAGAGATGTACATGAAAACAGTCTCTTCTCTCGTCTAATGTTTCAGCCTTTAAAATTATGTATGTGTAGGCAAGAACCCTCAGGTTCGACCTGGATTCCTGCCAATAGCTTCCTGTCTGGTTTCCCTGTCTCTGGCCCCAACACCTTCCAGTCCATCCTCCACTGTCAGAACTTTCTTTCTAAAATTCTTACCTGATCCTTTTTATTCTCTCTCAATTCTTCCACTGAATCCTGTTGCCTTTAGGATAGATTCAAGCTCCTTAGTAGGATACAGTGGGGCTTTTGTACCTTACTCACCTGCCTGCCTCTTTGCGCTATCTCCCACAGTAACTCCTGACACCAGCCATGCCCACCTACCTATGGGATGAGGTTCTCTCCCACCTCTCCGTCTTTGCACACACCGTCACCTCTCTCTGTTCTGTTCTGCCTGATCAATTCATAGCCTCCTTGAAGACCCGGTTCAGAAGCCCCACGCTTCCTAAGGCCTTTTCAAACTACCAGTACCAGCAGCCTTATTCCTCCTGCCACAGTAATGGACACTGCCACCATCTCTGGCACCAGTCTTAATGAAGCGTCTGGCTTAATTAAATACCGCAACACCCTGTACTGGGCTTTATCACGTTGACAAGACATTTGAGAATTGTCCCTGCTGCAGAGACTGCCCTGGGGTACTGCACTGTGACTGTTTCTCTTGCACCAGCGCGCAGCATAGTGTTAAGGGTGCTTAGTTATCATATTGTTGCGTGAATACGTGCAGGCATGAAAGAATTAACTCATTCACATACACACATTGTGTACACACACACACTGAGATGCAAAGCCCTATGGAAGCTTACTTCAGATCTTACTGGGATATTTACAGAGTACATCATGGGTGCTCAGCAAATGTCTGTTGAATCAAAGAAAGAATGAATGCAGATACACATTACGGAAAATGTGCTCCAAAATGTACTCTGAGCTGCACTGTGGCCTCACTTCCTCTCAGTTGCAGTAGAAAGAACGTAGGCCTGGAAAACCGAAGATGAGAGTTCATGTTCATCTTTTTGACTATGAGTGCATCACTTTGCCTTGTTGGGCCTGTATTTCCTCATCTGTCAAATGAGTTGTTAGAAAAGATACTTAATGCCGATTGAACATTCTAGATTCAGTCTTTATCAGAAGGCCTAAAATCAAATGACCAGTTGCTTTCCATTAAGTGGCATGAATTTGGGACTCACATTTTTTTGGCCTTATCATGGAACATGTTCATGACAAGCCCCAGGTACTGGGTAGGGAGCTGAGACCACGAGGTGGCCCAGTGTTTGCCCAAACAGTGCAGAAGGAAAAGACCTGGTTGTAAAGCCACCGCAGAGCTAGTGTTCCTGGCCGGGATGAGATGCCCTCAGCAAAGCAGGGGCAGCCGTCAGTGTCCGATGGCAGTCTGAGATCACAGCTGGCTGGAGATAACCAGGAAAGAAGTACTGACGGGCTGAATGACATGCTTTCAGGGGTGTGCTAAAAATGTGCCCCTGGCTGGAGAGGCTATGGGACAACCTACTACAGGTCATCAAGACCAACTGTCTTCAGTTGTTTGAAGAATGAGTAGGTGAAGAAGTATTTAAACTTAGTCTGTGTCCCTCTTAGAGCATCGATGGAAGCCAGGAGGAGGTTAATTTAGAGTTAATAGGAGAGAGAAGAGTTTAATTCTGTCCAAATGATAATGTGATGAACTCACTTATAAAGTAATAAGGTCTCCATTACTGCAGGTTTCCACAGCAGCTGCATAATTCCTCAGCAGAGATGTGGTACTAGAGTTTTCTCTTGTCTGAAGATTGGACTAGAAGATGTTTAAAGTTTTTTTTTTTTTTTTTTTTCTGATTCTAAGAGCTCTTCGCTTTTTGTGTCTTCCCCAGGTCTTATTTAGGGAGACACTTTCAGATTTCGTAGCCTTTCTTTTTGTGACCTGGTCTCAGCACACCCTATCCCTATTAGTGGGTGACCAGCCTTTGGGCTGATCATTTTTGAATGTCCTCCTTAAAATGAGCACTCTGGATGGGACCTCCTGTGCCAGGATGTGGTCTGGCTGGGACCTCTCTGGTGACACTCCACAGTTATAAAAGGTAGGAGGCCTCTTAAGTTCTCCTCTACCTTTTCGCTCTGTGTTGAGCTGTAAGAGTGAGCAGCAGCGAGCCTCGGCTTCTGGTGTATCCTGTACCACCTCAAACGATGCACAGACTTCATTTCCTTCCACCCAGAGGTGCATTTCAGATGTCTCTGTGGTTAACCTTCTCATCTCAGGCTTGGGGGAAACTTTGTTTACTGGGCTCTTCCATAGGACTCCATCCTTGCCATCTCAAGAGCCTCACATTTCGCCCTAGATGCTTTCTCTTTCTGGGGTTTGTTTTCCCCTTTCTTTCTCATCTCTTCTTTCTCAGCTCTCCATGCCTGCTGTATACTATGGCATTTCTGTTTGTACAGTGTGTTCCTTTTCAAATTCTTTGGCCTCCTGGTGTATCCTGGTGAATAGGAATGTGGATGGCTTGTCAGCTCCATTGTGCATATGAGGGAAAATGCCCAGAGAGGTTAAGTGATGCGCTTAATTTACTGGAACTGGGCTTCCTGACTTCTGTCCCAGCCCCAGCCGCTGTCCCGAGATCACACGGCATTTGCTAATAGCACTGGAGTCACAAAGAGCTTCAGATTTTTCTCTCTCTGTGTGTGGTCACTGTACCAAAAGAAATTTACCCAGGGACTAATCTCAGGCCTCTAGAGGCTCATAGTCTGCAAACACACTGAAATAAGCTAAGCATGGCCAGAGCCAAAGAACTTGTGTAGTGCTTCATATTTTTTTCAAAGAAGCTCTCAGGTATGTGATGCTTCTCAAAGTCCCTTGAGGTAGGAGGCCACCTGTGAGCCTTACTTTGCAGGTAAAGGTCACAGGCGGAGTCCAGGCCGGAGATGTGGGGAGGAGGCCCTGAGCAGACACCCTTGTTCCTGGTCCACAAATTTTCCTCATGCTTATGCTTCTGGAAAATCAGGGAAAAGGTGTGATTTGTTTCTATCTGGTACCAAAGGCAGTAGAGACCACAGTGGCAACCTAGGGATCTGGGTTTTTCAATTGGCTTAAGAAATAGCCTCATGCTATGTTTGGAGGTAAGATCTGGGCCCGGGGGTCTGAGGAAGGGGCTAGGGGCAGGCTCTGGCCCTGGAGATCAGACCACGTCCATCGAGTGGATTGGGAGAATATAAGGCCTGCTGGGAGGAAGCATGCAGGCTAGGGTGTCAGTTGTTGAGACATAGGGAAAGAGGTGGCTTTCTAGGATCTGGTCAATGCGCTAACTGGCGATTCCAAAGTGTGAAGGACTAAATCTGCTTACACCATATGTGAGTCTTGTTGCAACCTTGCTTTATTCTGCCATTTATTCAGCAGGTATCAGCAAGCACCTACTAAACATAAGCAAATCTCTTACATAGCTATGGTTTTTCTTATGAAGACCCCATATGTGTGTGTGTTTCTGTCTATATTTTTCTATATATCTCTGTATAGCTCACATATGTTTTTTATTAATGCACATAAACAAACTATAGGGATACATAGTCTTTTCCTCTGTTCATGAATTAGGAAACTGAGGTCCAAAGAGGGTCATTGGTTTGCTCAAATTCCTACAGTGACTTGGAGCTTCCCAGATGGTGCTAGTGGTAAAGAACCCACCTGCCAATGCAAGAGACGTGGGTTTGATCCCTGGGTTGGGGAGGTCCCCTGGAAGGGGGCAGGGCAACTTACTTCAGTATTCTTGCCTGGAGAATCCTCATGTACAGAGGAGCCTGGTGGGCTATAGTCCATTGGGTTGTACAGAGTTGGACATGACTGAAGTAACTTAGCACTACAGTTGCTTAGGAACTGAGCCAAGTCCCAAATCCGTGTTTTCTGAGTTCTTTTACTGGTACAGTACTTAGAACTGCTTTGCACATGGTAAGCAGTTCCTAATGTTCAAAGTTCTAGTATGCTTTGAAGAGAAATAGAGAAAAACACCTTTGTGGTTATTAACCAGGGTTTCATTTTATCTTGAGAGGCTGGAAAACCTAAATGCAAAGTTGAAATGCAATTTGACCCCTTTAAATTAAACTCTTTATGTGGGCATTTATAGGGATGGCTCCCTGTTCAAGTCAGGTACAAGTCATCTTCTTAGATTTGGAATTAGTATTCATGTTCTAGTTCATCCTGACCTAGTGTCAGGCGCCCTAGTTGAGTGGCCAAATGGTACAGGAACAATAGGCTGCTTTCCTTGGTAAAGTGGTTGTGGGTGAGTGGGCTGGGATCACTGTGCCACCAATCTGGGTCCTCCTACAGTAAAGGAAGGTCACTACTCCCAAGCTCCCAGGGCCAGAATATGCAACTCAGCTCACAGCTTACATCCCTATCCCTACCCCTGTGGCCTATACTGTGAGCATGAGCTGAGCTTCTCTAAGTCCTGTGTCTGCTCCTGTAAAGGTGCCTTGAGCCCTGGAAATTGGGCACAACAAACTGAGCAAGGCTGATTCCAGATGGTGAAGCCCCTGGTAAGGCTACCTAGATCAGGGTGGATGCTTCGATGGAGACTCAGCTTCCTGGGAAGCCTGGGGCCTGGCTATGAATTTTCCCCCTGTCAGAAGGTCCTTCTGTCCTATCTTCCCACCTGCCCACCTCCTCACCCTCTTTCCTTTCCACCTAGAAGCAGCTGTTCTACTGTGCTTTCTTTGGCACAGTTCTTTCCCTACAGGAACCTATAAGAAACTTTGGGATGAGTCAGAACCTGGCTTCAGCGTCAGGTACATTCTTCACTCACTCACGAAACATTTATTTGGCCTATCAGCCTGTGTCAGGGCAAGGAACCCAGCCCCAGATAAGATCCTGCCAAGTCCTTACCCTGTGATTGCTCCCACCTAAAATCGAGACCCCATGAGATGCCCAGCCCGCAGTGACAAGTGCTATTGGAAATGCCAGTCTGGATTCCTGGCTAATCACCTACTCTAAGGGTTAGTGTCCTGGTGCTCTGTGTTTCTGCCACATTCTTCAGGTCTCAGCATCTTCCTTGGGAGCCTTGCTCTGCTGTCCTAGGGCTGCACTGTCCTTGCTCCAATTATCTATAGTTGCAGAAAACCACTCTAAAGCATAGAGGTTTTCATCGATGGATGAATGGATAAACAGAATGCAGTATACATATACAATGGAATGTTTTTCAGCCTTTGAAAGGAAGTTCTGGCACATGCTTCAGCATGAGCTAACCTTGAAGGCATAAGGCTAAGTGAAATAAACCTTTCGTGACACAAGGACAAGTATTGTATGATTCCACTATATGAGGTACATAGAGTTATCAGAATCATAGAAGCAGAAAGTATGGTGGTTGCCAGGGGCTGGGGTGGGGGGATGGGGAGTTAGTGTTTAACGGGTACAGAGTTTCAGTTTGTGAGGATGAAAAGATTCTGTAGATGGATGGTGGTTGCTCAGCAATGTGGATATAGTTAATGCCATAGAACTATACACTTAAAAATGATTAAAAGGGCTAATTTTATGTCTGTATGTATCTTACCACATAAAAAAAAATAAAGGCTTAAAACCACAGTTGAGTGTTCTCTCTTCTGGTTTGTGGGTTGACTGGGCTCAGCTGGGTGGTTTTTGGTTAGAATCTGTCATGTTGTTGTGGCCATATGGTGACTGGGACTAGAATCACTGAAAACTCGAGTGGCTGATGTCTAAGATGGTGTCTCAGTGTGGCTCCTCCATAGCCTGGGATTCTTATGTGGCGCCTCAGGGCTCCAACAAGCAGGAAATGGCAGCCTCTGGGTCAGCGCAGGCCCAAAGAATTGGTCACTTCTGCCCCAAGGAATTGGTTAGAGGAGTGAAAGACCCACCCAGATTCAGGGAGAGGGGAAAGAACCCTCCTTCCAATGGGGGAGGGACAGAGTGACCTTTCAGAAGGACAGTAGATGGGAGACATTGTTGTGGCCACTTTTGGAAAACTTCCAGCCTGAAGTGTGGTTGCAGGAGTCCTAAGACATTTTGGCAGGAAGACACATACTTGGTAGAGAGGCACATACTTCTCTGCGGACCTTTTTAGGAGAATTCATCTTTGTAGATTGTTAAGAGTTTAAAGGGCCCTTGGAAACCACTTGCTAGCAGTGACTTGTTTTAATTTACAGAGCAGAGAAGAGCAGAGCTTGAACAGAGCCTCCCAAACAGTGGCCTCCTGGCTCCCAGGCTGGGCAAGCAGCTGTGGGGACTGTGAGCAGTAGTACAAAGGTCTGGTGGAGAGGTGGGTATAGCAGGAGAACAGAGGTGGTGATATCCATTGGAGAACCGGCATCATAGAGGCTGGGTGAGCCCCTTGCTGGCTGGTTCTGACTGGAGCATGTGGACTTTACTGGGCAGGTCTCTGCAGGGACGCCTGGGACACTTTGTGAGGAGGCTGGAAGTTCAGTTCGGTTCAGTCACTTAGTCATGTTCAACTCTTTGCACCCCCATGGACTGCAGCACGCCAGGCCTCCCTGTCCATCACCAACTCCCGGAGTTTACACAAACTCATATCCATTGAGTTGGCGATGCCATCCAACCATCTCATCCTTTGTCGTCTCCTTCTCTTCCCACCTTTAATCTTTCCCAGCATCAGGGTCTTTTCTAACGAGTCAGTTCTCACATCAGGTGGCCAAAGTATTGGAGTTTCAGCTTCAGCGTCAGTGCTTCCAATGAATATTCAAGACTAATTTCCTTTAGAATGGACTGGTTGGATCTCCTTGCAGTCCAAGGGACTCTCAAGGGTCTTCTTCAACACCACAGTTCAAAAGCATCAGTTCTTCAGCACTCAGCTTTCTTTATTGTCCAACTCTCACATCCATACATAACTACTGGAAAAACCATAGCTTTGACTAGATGGACCATTGTTGGCAAAGTAATGTCTCTGCTTTCTAACATGCTGTCTAGGTTGGTCATAACTTTTCTTCCAAAGAGCAAGCATCTTTTAATTTCATGGCCGCAGTCACCATCTGCAGTGATTTTGGAGCCCCCACCCAAATAAAGTCTGTCACTGTTTTCATTGTTTTCCCATCTATTTGCCATAAAGTTGATGGGACCAGATGCCATGATCTTAGTTTTCTGAATGTTGAGTATTAAGCCAACTTTTTCACTCTCCTGTTTCACTTTCATCAAGAGGCTCTTTAGTTCTTCTCCTCTTTCTGCCATAAGGATGATGTCATCTGCATATCAGAGGTTATTGATATTTCTCCCGGCAGTCTTGATTCCAGCTTGTGCTTCATCCAGTCCAGCATTTCACATGATGTACTCTGCATATAAGTTAAATAAGTTACTTATTTAAATGAAGACTCAAAGTCAGAATGAAGGCAGCCACTCTGCTAGAAGCTCAACTGCCTTAGGTTAGAGATCCTTAAGTTTAGATATAAGCCAACTCCCATTGCTTAAAGTCTCAGTTGGTAAATCCATTAGTTCACAGCCACTTACACGTTTCTGATCATGCTTTGCTCAAGGGGCAAAATTCTTCATTAAGCATTTAATGGCCTTTGTAATGTGCTAAGATTCACGAATATTTTGCGTATACTCCCTGTGGACTTAAGAGACACAAATATTGTTTTTGTGTGTGATATCTGCGTTTGAGACTAAGAGCCAAGGTAATTGGTGATCTTCTATGTTTGGTTTGTAAACAGGACCTTACTAAATGATTTTTAAAAATCTTCTCCGGTTCTTAGAATTGCTCAAGTTTTGTATATTTATACACATGTGCATTTAAGGAATTCCCAGCAGTTGCGAGAGTTGAAGCAAACATACTTTGCCCTCTGTCAGTCATTTCTTCCTGCCTTTGTATTCCCACTGATGTGCACATTGCCAGGTGAGCTTCGTGGTCAGTAACAGCCTCAGACTAGCCATGGATAAACCAAAATGCGTTTGATTTGGAGAACACACACAGCCCTGATCACCTCTGAGGTCATCTCCATGGCTTGTGGCCCAGTTTGGGTGGCCAGAGAGGAGACCTGCCATAGTGATGATCAGGGGTGTGTGTAACTGGATTTTCTGTCTGCGTGGTGGAGTGAATGCAGTCAGGCGGGAGAAATTCTCTTTTGCTGGTGTCAGCTGGCATGGGACCCAAATACACAGACACGTGGGCAGAAGGGTA
This sequence comes from Ovis canadensis, assembly GCF_042477335.2. Classification (NCBI taxonomy): domain Eukaryota; kingdom Metazoa; phylum Chordata; class Mammalia; order Artiodactyla; family Bovidae; genus Ovis; species Ovis canadensis. The sequence goes on along the minus strand of NC_091247.1, from coordinate 76,113,438 downwards.
TGATCACCGCTGTCTGATCTGCCACCCCACATCTCTGCCTAAGCAGATGCCCCCTCCGAGGGAAGCCTCTTTCTTCTCCGAACCTCCTGGTCCACGTTAATGCAGGAGGGTGAACAGATGCTGCCTGTTATTTGAAGTGGCTTTCTCTGGTCTTTCCTTCCAGGTTATAAGCACCTTAGTGTTGTTGAACCCCAGTTTATGTGCCCAATGCACAGTGAAGCCAGATAAACCGAAATATTAGAATCTGGAGTGGAGAAAGGTTTATTGAAAGGGCCATACAATGAGAACAGGGTGGCTCCTGTGCTAAAGGCCTGAACGCCCTGGTGGGTGGCAGGGAAGCATTTTTCAGTTGCAGGGTGAGGGGAGGAAGTCCTAAGATGCGTAATCAGCTCTTGCACAGTCCTCTCTTTGGTGGATGGGGTGAAGTATTAGGACAGTTCACAGGGGTTCCCATTATCAATCCTCAGGCTCTGTAGGGGCTCTCTGGGGACCATGTACCCATGGTCATCAAGTAGTTACTTCTTCCATTTGGTAGGGGTTTTAGCATCTGTAAAACAACTCAGGAAGTAAGCATCAGGTACAGTTATCTAGGTACTTCAGGGAGGAACTAGAGATTCTGTGACTGCCATGTGACTGATATACTGTTTAAAATGTTACTAGTTCTCCTGGCCCAACTGCTACATTCATCAGTACATATTCACATTTTCTCAGTCATTAATTCTTGAACCGGTCTTTTGTGACTCTGGGGAGGCCTGGGAGAGTATAGCCTTTTTACAGACAAGAGACAGAGAACATGGGGGGGGGGTGCTCTGTTGTGAGGAGTCACCACAGGTTACATTAGGAGCAGGAGTCTGTAGTAATAACAGCCTCTACTTATGTTTTTCCCCCATGCACCTACCATTTTAGAGATGTTACTTTATTTAGTATGTGCAAGAACCCTGTCTTGGTTTGTTCCACCTGCCATAACAGAATACTATACAACCGGGTGGCACCAACAACAGAAAGGTATTTCCCATAGTTCCAGAGGTTGGAAGTCAAAGGTCAAGGGGTCTGCAGGTTGGGTTTCGTCCGAGGCTCCTCTCCTTGGCTTGTGGATGGTTAATGTCTCTCTGTGTCCTCACATGACCTTTTCTTTGTGTGTTTGAATTTCTGGTGTCATGTATCCTAATCTTTCCTTTAAAAAAATCTTTAAAAAATTTTGCTTGTTTACTTTGAGCTGTGCTGGATCTTCCTTGCTGTGCATGGGCTTTCTCTAGTTTCAATGATCAGGGGCTATTCTACAGTTGTGGTACATGGGCTTCTTACTGCAGTGGCCTCTTTCATTTCAGAACAGGGGCACTAGGTCATGGGGGCTCAGTAGCTGTGGCTCACAGGCTTAATTGCCCCAAGGCATGCAGAATCTTCCTGGACCAGTGATCAAACCATGTCCCCTGCATTGGCAGGCAGTTTCCCAACCACTGGATCACCCGGGTAGTCCAAGTCCTAATCTTTTCTTTAAAGGACACCATTCAGATTGCCCCAGGGTTTAACCCTAACTTTAACTTAGTCACCTTTGTAAAGGCCCTGTCTCCAAATACAGTCACATTTGGAGGTCCTGGGGTTTAGGAATGAATTTGGGGTGTATACAGCCCCTAACAAACCCTAAAAGTTAACTGTTATTATCCCTGTTTTAGACCTAGGGGAGCTGATGATCAATGTCACTGAGGCTCGAGGTCACGCAGAAGTCAGTGGCAGGACTGGGATTTATAATCTCTCTTAACTCCTAAACCTTTCTTTCCCAACCAGATGACCAGGGACTCAGGTCTTAACCTGTGAAATGCAGGGTGCGTCTCCCAGGATCCAGCACTCAGAAAGCCCATTACCCTCTTAGCTGAATGAATGAGCAGGGGATGTGTGGGACGAGAATTTGTACCAGAACATTTGGCAGATGCTCCCCAAAGCCCAGCATCCAAGGATCAAGATCCTGCATCAGTTTTGGTAGATGATGGTTCTTTACTTCTCATAAAGATGATTCCAGTCTGAATGCAGTGAGATGAGTGTGTGGGGAGGAATCACATTTAAAAGCACTAAATAGCCTTTCTGGGCGATTTAGCTCCTGCCTCCTTTCAAAACACTAAAAAAGCAATTACCTGGTAATTAAGATAAATTACTTGACCAAGTTTCATAGCAAAGTGGTTGACTTTGGTTTTTCCACCACTAAATACTGAATATCAGAGAGAGATCCTCTTTGTAGCTCTTTAAACTTCCAGGACTTTCTGCTTATCTTCAGGAGGTCCACTGAGCCTGCAGGGAAGAGGGGAAGGAGGAGATTAGCATGTTTAAGATGTGTGATCTGAGCCAGGCCCCCTGCAGCTAACTTTAGCCCACGTCTTTTTCAGAACTCAGAATCCAAACCCGGAGGGGCCATCTAATAACCATGGGGTCCCACACCCAGCCCTGCCCTGGTGGCCACTGTGAAGATAATACCCTTGCTCATAAGCCTGGCTCTTCCCACTGGGGACCCACGGCCATATAAATACCAGAAGGCAGCCTGAAAGCAGGCCTTGTTTGCAGGCCCTCAGAGGCTCGAAGGCTCACTTGTCTGCCGCCTCCCCATGGCCAGGGGTGGGCTGGATTTTTCCGAGAGTGGGAGGCCCTGGGCCTTTTTGTGCTCCTGAGCTCAGGAGGTAGGTAGGGTATGAAGAGGCAGGCTGCCAGGAGTCAGTCCACCAGGGAAACAACACAGCCCGCAGAAACCCAGGAACTGAGATGGGGAAGGTGGCCAAGAGAGAGCGCAGCCTCTGCCCACGGGCCCCCAGCATTCATGCTCCCCTTGCTTCCGAACTGGCAGCCTGGCCTCAGCCCCACCCCGTCACCCTTGATCTAGTCACCAAACGCAGAGATTGTCTCTATTGTCCTGCCTCCTGCAGCTCTTCAGGGGACCCATGAGGACACACTTTCTGCCTTCGGGGTCCCTGCACCTCCTGCTTTTTTGCCTTTTGGGTATATCTTTCTTTTTCCTTTTTTCTTCTTCCAATAAGGTGGACCCAGTCCTCAGCCTCGGGCACCCTGTGGCCTCTCCCTTTCTCTCCTGCATTCAGCTCTCGTCTGTCCAAGAAAGACCCTCAGTTCTACACGTCTGGCCCCTGTTTTCTCTCCAGGAACTGTCCGGGTTTCTAGCTCCTTGCTTGGTGTTTCCTTTTGGATCTGCGTCAGGCCTCACCACTGTGTGCAACCTGGCTCCTCTTCTGGCCTCTCCTGTGTCTCTACTTCTCGCTGTCAGACTTCCCCATTCCCCTGTTTTCTAGGTCACATTTGCTGTCCAAGTCCTGTCAAGTCTTCTTTTAAAATATCCCTTTATCGCCCTCTCTCCTGTTTTTCTTTTTTTTAGTTACATCTATATTTATTGAACTAGAGGAATATGTTTTGTTTTGTTTTTACTGTACTGCACATCTTGTGAGATCTTGGTTCTCAAACCAGGGATCGGACCTGGGCCTTGGACAGTAAAAGCACAGAGTCCTAACCGACTGCCAGGGGATTTCCCACAATATGCTACTAAGTAGATATTTTAAAAAGCAAGCATGTATAGTATGGTTTTAAAATGAAACTTCCATATGTGTATATGTATGTGTGTTTATATTTGTATGAACATGGAAACAGTGTGGAAAAATACATATTATGCTTTTCACTGAATTATAATAGTGGAGTGGAAATAAATGGAAAAAGATTAACTTTTCTTTATGCATTTTTGTATTGTTTTATTTTTTGAAATGAGTGTATATCACTGTTATTTATTTTTCTTTGTTGTTATAGTTTATTGAAAGATATTGAATATAGTTCCCTGTGCTATAAAGTAGAGCCTTGTTGTTTATTTTATATACAGTAGTTTATATCTACTACTCTCAAACTCCTAATTTGTCCTTTTCTTCCCCATTCTCCCTTTGATAACTGTAAGTTTGTTTCCTATGTCTGTAAGTCTATTTCTGTTTTGTAAATAAATTCATTTGTGTCATTTTTTAGATTATACGTATAAGTGGTGTCATATGATTGGAGAAGGCAATGGCACCCCACTCCAGTACTCTTGCCTGGAAAATCCTATTGATGGAGGAGCCTGGTAGGCTGCAGTCTATGGGGTCGCTAAGAGTCGGACACGACTGAGCGACTTCACTTTCACTTTCACTTTCATTCATTGGAGAAGGAAATGGCAACCCACTCCAGTGTTCTTGCCTGGAGAATCCCAGGGGTGGGGGAGCCTGGTGGGCTGCCGTCTCTGGGGTCGTACAGAGGCGGACATGACTGAAGCCACTTAGCAGCAGCAGCAGCAGCAGGTCCATCCATGTTGCTGCAAATGGCATAGCATTTCTCTTTTTAGGCTGAGTAGTATTGCATTGTGTGTACGTACCATGTGAGTGAAGTCTCTCAGTCGTGACCGACTCTTTGCGACCCCAGAGACTGTAGCCTACCAGGCTCCTCTGTCCATGGGATTTTCCAGGCAATAGTACTGGAGTGGATTGCCATTTCCTTCTCCAGGGGATCTTCCCAACCCAGGGCTTAAACCCGGGTCTCCTGCATTGTAGACAGACGCTTTGCCGTCTGAGCCACCAGGAGTGTGTGCCGTATCTTTATCTGTTTATCTGCAGTAGATACTTAGGTTGCTTCAGTGTCTTGGCTGTTGTAAATCCTGATTCCTGCTCTGGTAGACAGTGTGGTGTAGTAAAAGAGCAGGAGATTTAGAGCCCAGCACAGGGTTCAGTTCTGACAGCACTGTTTTCTAGTTGTGCCGCCTCAGGCAGATCACCGAGCTGAAGCCCCGATTCACTGTCCATAAGGTAGACAAATGTGGGAGAGTAGATACCCTGCTCACCACACTCAGCTCTCTGACCTCAGTACAGGGCAGGATTTCGCATCCTTGGTGCTGTTGATACATTGGGCTGGATCATTCTTTGCTTTGGGGCTGTCCTGTGCATTAGAGGATCTGTTGAATAGCGTCTCCTCGCTAAATGACAGCAGCCCCTGCCCATTCCCTAGTTGTAAAGACCAAAGATATCTTCAGACAAAGCCCCATGTGCCTTGGAAAACTAAATCCCTCTAGTTGAGAACTGTTTGTACAGAGTGACTGAGTCTTGGGTTGTGGGTCCCAGGTTTTTAGGTTTTAACCTTACAACCACCATCCTCATGTAGAAAGGGAACCAGCATGGATAATATTGAAAGACACAGATACATATTGCTACAGTTTAATATTTTACAAATGGTATTTCCTGTCACACAGCTGAACTAAATGCCGCATGTGTTTGTGATTAAATATTATGGGCTGCAGAACATATGTACTAGTAATATATTCAATACATGCAGTGGACACCTTTCCTGTGACTTAAGCTCAGAGTGTAAACATTTTCATAGAAAATTCTTCTAAGAACAGAATTTAATTCTGTTAAATTCTTTCTTAAACACTTTTAAAGAGATTCTTCACAGATGCATTTTGCACCCTGGGCTGTCCCTGATTTTGGCTTTGTTTCTGGGATGTAAATCCCCAGTGCAAAGAGGGTAACTAGGTTGCAGACCTCCAGCCACACAAAACAAGAGAGAGATTGTTTTATTTCAAACACAGCTCCAGCCTGGTTCCATTATTGCAGTTGGGGAGTCAGGCATTGTGGAAAATGGAAGAATTCCTTATTTGGGAGGCAGCCAATGGAACCACACAGAAATTGACATGAAGACATTCTTTCTCTTGATTATGCAGCATTGCTGTAGAGCAAAGAAGTCACTGGCATAAAGGACTAGATTCAACCCCCTGCAGAGGCGAGGGCATTGCTTAGGGTCCTGATGTGTTCATGGGGCTTGAGTAGGAGTCAGCCTGACTAGGACAGCTTGGGCGGGGCTGAGAGCAGGAGGCTACTGCTAGGTGCTAGCGTCGCTTCCCTGAGCTCTGCTGGATACCTCTTCAGCACCTGGCATAGACAGAGAAGCCAGACCCTAGAGATAGTCCTAGAGGGTGGTGACCCACTGACATGGCGACAGAGGGTACAGCTGCATACCCCCTGGAATGCTGATTCAGTAACCAAGTGGCACTAATCTGATTTTTGTTTGACCATCTGTGGTGAAAGGTAGAAGTTTGTATTTACACTTGACTTCAGTAGTTTCTGAAGAAAAGCAAAGGGAAACAGGCAAGAACACAGAAGTAGACCCTTGAGACTACAGGGGTTGGGGCTGGCATGAGAGGAGGGATGAATGCGGGGACTTAGTGTACCAAGATGGTCACCAGAGGAGAGGGTGGACCTCAGTGTATGTGTTGGGCAGCAGGTCTGAACAGTTTTCATCACCAACAGTGGGATGTCCAGTTGAGGCAGTCAAAAAGGGACCGGAAGTAGAGCAGAGTGAGTTGTGAAAGCTGCTCTCAGATTTGACCCAAATTGCTCCTCAGCTATTTTTGTTTAGAACAGCTGTCTCAGAGTTTGTCTTTCCCACAGCCTGACGTCCCAGGGCAGTCGCTTGGGATGCACTTTGTGGAGAAACAGGCTCTTCTTCTCAGGTGAGAACGGCATCCTTCAGGTCAGAGAGTTCCAGGCTCCAGGAAGTGGTAGCTCCTGACCTGAAACTGTCTCCTTAGTGAAGGGTGACAGGGTGACACTGGCAAGTCCTTGGATCTCTGGGCTGGTGGATGCTATTAGGCATTGACTTTGGGATCAGACAGCCCAGGTCACGGTTCAGGTGTGCCTCTTCTGGCTCGGTGACTTTAGGCAAGTAGCTTAACCTCTCTGAGCCTTGTTTTCCTTTTCTAAAAAAATGGTAATATTATACATATACATGTATAATTTTTTGGTGGTTTAGTCGCTAAGTCTGGAGAAGGCAATGGCACCCCACTCCAGTACTCTTGCCTGGAAAATCCCATGGATGGAGGAGCCTGGTGGGCTACAGTCCATGGGGTCGCTAAGAGCCGGACACGACTGAGCGACTTCACTTTCATGCATTGGAGAAGGAAATGGCAACCCACTCCAGAGTTCTTGCCTGGAGAATCCCAGGGACAGGGGAGCCTGGTGGGCTGCTGTCTGTGGGGTCACATAGAGTCGGACACGACTGAAGCGACGCAGCAGCAGCAGCAGCAGCAGCAGTCGCTAAGTCATGTGTGACTCTTCGCGACCCCTTGGACTCTAGCCCACCAGGCTCTTCTGTCCATGGAATTCTCCAGGCAAGAATACTGCAGTGGGTTACCATTTTCTTCTCCAGGGGATCTTCCTGACCCAGGGACTGAACCTGTGTCTCCTGCATTGCAGGCAGATTCTTCACTGCTGAGCCACCAGGGAAGCCATATACATTTGTATTATATTAAATCAACTCCTCATGGTGTTGCGAGGATTAAATGAGATTATTAACATACAGTCCTTAGGAGACCATGAGACCAAGGAGACTTACTAGGTACTTGATAAGTGTTTTTGGTGTGGTTAATTGAACAGAATACCTCCCATTTCTGCCTTACTCTAAATTCAGTGTTTCTTTGAACTGGGGAGGGCAGTGTAGAGATTAACTTTATGGATCTCCATAATACTTTTATAAGAATTCCAGTATGATTTATTTATTTTTATTTTTTTAATTGAAGTATTGTTGATTTACAATATTGTTAGCTTCAGGAATATAGCAAAGTAGTGCAGTTACACATATATGTGTATATATCTCTATATATTTTTGATTCTTTTCTATTATAGTTTTTTACAAGACACTAAATATAGTTCCTGTGCTATACAGTATATTCTTTTTTACTATTTATTCTATTTTAATATGTTGGTGTGCATCGATGAATCCCATACTCCCAATTTATCCCTCCCTCACCCTTTCGTAACTCTAAGTTTGTTTTCTGTATCTGTGAGTCTGTTTCTGTTTTGTAAATGAGTTCATTTGTATTACTTTTTAAGGTATGTGATAGCATATAACTTTTGTCTTTCTCCTGGTATACTTTCTTCAGTGGAAGAAGGGGGTTGGGTACAAGAATTGTCTGTAAATACAGCTTTTTTCATGTTCGTTGTGGCCTGAGGCCCTCCTTTGCTGACCTAACACTTTTAATGGTGCTGATAATTAATAATTTTAGGGCCTCCCTAGACATTTGGAGAGGTGGTTAAATGCTTGGTACGGCCGAGGGAATGTCCTAGGTTTCTGAGTGCCAGCTGCCCATGTGTTGAGGTAAGAGGTTGAAGACCACTGTCCTACCTACAACCTTGTTGTTCCCAGTATGAGTAAGCGTGTGCACTGGCTTTTAATTTGTTCTTAAGTTCACTGGACTCTGATGCTGCTTTGAAAATAAGCAGCTGAAAAGAACAGTCTTAATAGTTCCCTAATAGTCTCAAGACCTGTTTAGGTGGCTCAGAGGTTAAAGCGTCTGCCTGCAATGCTGGAGACCTGGGTTCGATCCCTGGATTGGGAAGATCCCCTGGAGAAGGAAATGGCAACCCACTGCAGTATTCTTGCCTGAAGAATCCCATGGACGGAGGAGCCTGGTGGGCTATAGTCTACGGGGTCGCAAAGAGTTGGACATGACTGAGCGACTTCACTTCACTTCACTAATAGTCTTAAGAGGAAGCAAACATGCTCCCCTGGAAACCTTTAAACCTCAGAGACTGACTTCTAGAAATTTTCACCATGATACATTTTCCTTTTCTATCTGTGCCTTGTATGGAGTCTTGGTGTCTTACCCTGTTTGCTGAAGTTTGATTGGAATTGTCTTCTAGGAGTTTCAGGTGTTATGCCCAGAGTCCGAGTCCCCAAAACTGAGAGAATAAGACGTCCACAGCAGTGCAAACGCAAAAAGGGAATTTATTGCTAGCTCGAGCCAGGGCCCAAGTTTCATCCAAAGCAGTGGATTGGAACAAGGGCCCCGAGTTCTGAATCACCTATACTTTTATACGGCATAGCTGATTGGTTAAACCGTATGTGCGCGGGACTTTTAAACCTCGAATCCCTAATCTGGATTGGCTCGGGTCTGGCGCGGGCGGGGGGCTACAGGGATTTTTTCTGGTTGATCTAGCTACACTGCCTGCGGGCCTGCCCCTTAGAGCCTGTCCTGGCTTCAGTTTGGTCCTAACACAGGATAATCCGGATTGGCTGAAAAACAGATCTCTGAAAGGATTAGGGCGTGTAGGGTGGGATGGAATGCTGAGGAGAAAGCCAGGCAGTCAAACCAGGGGAATCTGCTTCAGAGGAAGGCAGCTGGGACTTGGTGCACAGAGTCCTGGGTTCCCAGCTCTGTACTAACCAGATCTTGACTTTGGAGAAGGCTGTCCAATGCTTTGGTCGTCTTGGGATTGTTGTAAAGTTTAAATGAGATGTTGTACCATTTTTCTACTAGAAGGACAGGAATAGAGACTCAGAGTAGATACGTGGGCGTGGTGGGAAGGGGAGAGCGGGACGAATCGGGAGAGTAGAGTTGACACACATACACTACCGTGTGTGAGATAGACAGCTAGTGGGGAGCTGTACCACAGGGAACTCAGCGTGGTGCTCTGTGACGACCTAGGGGGCAGAGGGGCGGGATAGGAGGGGGATTCAGGAGGGAGGGAGTCTGCCTATAGCTGATTCACATGTTTACGTGTAGCTGTGCACTTGGTTGTACAGCAGAACTAACACAACTTTGTAAAGCGATTACTTTTTGTCGTTCAGTTGCTCAGTCATGTCCGACTCTTTGCGACCCCACGGACTGCAGCATACGAGGCTTCCCTCTCCTTCACTGAGATGCTGAGATGTTGCCCTTAAAAGGGCTCTGGAGTGGGAGAACTTGGACCCTCCTGGAGACGTAGATTTAGATCCTATTCCATTTGCAAGTCAGGAAAAAAAATGCTGAGGTTAAATTGGTGTTATTACTTGAATACTTTTGGATTCCAATGCCTTGAAGTAGATGGGGAGAAGTTGCAGATGATTACAAGAAGATACATTCTAGATCTCTCGACTCTGAGCTTTCTCACCCCTCCCTGGGCCTTGGACAGCGCCATGGACAAGATGTGGCCCCCTTTCCCTGCTGGGAGTGGGGACGGGTCAGGAGAGAAGGTAAGTGCTGGATGGAATTCAGGCTAGTTGTTGACTTTAGAAAGACTGCCTGGGGTGCAGAACTAGAACTTTGAGACTGAAATAGAAAGATGAGGTCATATAGAGAGGAACCGAGCAAAAACCATTCAGGTAGAAAGGACTGATAGGGAAGGATGTGGAGGGAGGAGAAAGAGGAACAGGTGGGAAGCGAACCTGTCCTAGACCACAGGGAGCCGGAGTCTCACCTCCGAGCCCATCTGAGTGCTGTCTTTTCAACAGGGACGGAAGTTTGGGTTCCTGTTGGGCACAGTTCTGTTTGGTTGAATTAAACTTACAGTATATTTGCTGAGTTCCTCCTTGTGGAAGAATCCTACATAGGGCAAAGAGAGCACTTTGAGTAGATTTTGCCTTCAGGGTAGATTTTTTGCTAAGATGTGCTTATAAGAAGTTCAAGGGTCACTTAAAAAGTAATAAGACTGATTTCTTTATTTAGCTTATGGAAGTCACTCCCCACCCCCAGCCCCCACCCACCATAATAAGTAAAAACTCTGATGAAACCAGTACCACTTTCAATTTGTGGAAGCTCCCAATGGAAAATGGATGAAGTGAAATGTTTGGTGTAGGTTAGAAATAGGATTCAGTCTGAAGCTGAGCTATTTTTTCTCTTGGTGTTCTTTTTATTTCTAATAAACCCAACTAAAGCAAATATTTACCCAATCTCTCACCCTATATGAAGAATTATTTTGGCTGGATTCCTTCTGAAGAACATGGGATGGGATGAATCAAGAAATATTGTTGCTGATTTCCTCCGTCTGAGCCTCCTGGCTGCATCCCATGGAAACATCACTGTTCGTGCTTCGGAGGGAAAGTGCTGTACGGCAACTTTAGCCCAAGGCCAGTGACAGTGAATGCTCTCCAGAGACAGCCAGCTGGCCTGGGCTGCTGCTCACTGGGTGTTTCTGTGCCCTTGAGAGTGTGTAGATTTAGCAAATGACAACACTGAGCGGGCCTGTCCCCACTGGAGCCCCAGGCCCTTCCTCTCTTTGTGTTGGCTCTTTTCCAAGCTTGGATGATTGCATTGGTTGAGCCTTCATTATCCACAAGGAGAGATGAAGAAGCAGACTGGGAGGAGAAAAATGTGCCTTTCTCATGGGCTTTATTCCAACAGATTTTGAATTTTCCTATCAGTAGATCTTGTGGAGTTTTATTTTCTGTCAGTTTGGAAGTTTGGTCAAAAATCCCAGTGGTAACACAACTTCTGCTTAAAAAAAAATTTAGTTGGATGTCAACCACCATAGAATTATTGTAGAGTTGGAAATGACCTCATAGATTATTCTTCTCTAATCACTGAATGTCTGGAGTATCTTAACACACAGTTTGTGAGTGGCAGAGGAGTGACCAGCATTTGGGTACCCAGCCCCTAGTTCCATGCTGGGGCCTATATGCCTCTCTCCTCTGATACCATTAGAATACTTTCAATAATTTTTGCTGTACTAGATCAGGATGAGGTGACCCGACTTCAAATTCTGATTCTTTCCAAGTTTAGGTATATACCCGAGAGAAATGATCACACTAAAGCTTCTACACAAATGTTCATAGCAGGATTATTTATAATAGCCAAAAAATAGAAGCAAACTAAACGTCCCTCAACCGATAAGTGGATAAACAAAATGTGGGATATTCTTATGCTGAACTATTATCCATCTACAAAAAGGAATGAAGTTCTGATACATGCCATGACATGGATGAACTTTGAATGAAAACGTTATGCAGAGTGAAAGAAGCCAGACACAAAAGGCCACATGCTGTAGCTTCTATTTAGATGAACTGTCCAGACTAGGCAAATTCATAGGAAAAGAAAGTAGATTGCCAGGGCCTGGGGGAGGAGGAGAATGGGGAGTGATTGCTCATAGGTTATTTTTAAATTGATAAGAATGCTCTGGAATTAGATAGTTGCACAATTCTGGATATCGCTGAATGAAACATCATTGAATTGTCATTTTATGTGTGTGAATTATATGTCAATAAGTCTATTATTAAAAAAAAGAATCCTACTTCTGTCTCTTACTAGTTGGGTGACTTCAGGCAATGACTCTAAATCCAAGTAATCTCAACTATGAAATGGGAATAATGATATATACCTCCCAAGGTTGTTTTGATAAATGAGACTGTGAATTTGAAAGTGCTGTAAACTATAAACCTTTGGAGCTGTCAGTGGGTTATAGTTCATTATAAATTGGGTTTTTATATTCTCCTGTATTTTCTGCAGCATTGACAAGGTCTAACTACATAGGAGTCATTCAGATAAAGACTTTCTGAATTCAAAGGTGTTGCAGTTTTAAAAATCACAGTTAAAAGCTTAACCTTTAAAATCTTTTATCAAAAACCAAAGTGTACAGTACAGTATTGTTAACTATTGCACGTTGTTGTACAACAGATCTCTAGAACGTGTTCATCTTGAATGACTAAAATTCTGTACCCATTGAGCAGAAACACCCCTTTTTCCTCTCCCTGGTGCCCCTGGCAACCACCATTCTCCTTCCTATTACTAACTGAGATGCCTCACATAAGTGGAATCATGCAACGTGTGTATTTTTGTGATTGGCCTGTTTCACTCAACATTATATCCTTAAGGCTCAGCCATGCCATAGCATGTGTCTGAATTTCCTTTCTTCTTAAGGCTGAATAATGTTCCATTGTAAGTATATGCCATACTTTTAAAATCCATTCATCAGATGATGGACATTTAGGTTATCACCTCTATTGTGAATATGCTGTAATGAATGTGGGAGTGCATATACCTGAGGTCCCATTTTCAATTCTTTTGAATAAATACACAGAAGTAAGATTGCTGGATCATATGGTAGTTTTGTTTTTTGTTTTGTTTTGTTTTAATTTTGAGAACTTCTGTTTTGCATTTTACAATCCACCAAAAATGCACAGGGGTTCTAACTTCTCCACATCCTTGCCAACATTTGTTGTTTTGTGTGTGGGTTTTTGTCATCTGCTATTTTTTTTGTTTTGGTAATGGCCATCCTAGTAAGTGTAAGGTGATCTTACTGTGGCTTTGATTTAGCTCTCCCTGGTTATTTAGTGATGTTGGGTACCTTTTTTATACCTGTTGTCCATTTATATATCTTGTTTGAAGAAGTATCTATTGAAGTATGTTGCCCGTTTTTAAATTTGATTACTAGTTTGTTTTTTGCTATCAAGTTGGAGGAGTTCCTTACATGTTTTGTATATAAAACTCCTTATCACATGTAAGATTGCAAATATTTTCTCCCGTTCCATATATTAACCTTTTCACTCTGGTGATCGTTTTGTTGTACAGAAGCTTTTTAGTGTGATGTGGTCTCACTCGTCTGTTTTCACTTTTATTTTCTGTCTTTGTGGTGTCATACTCAAGAAATCATTACCAAGACCAATGTCATGAGGCTTTTCCCCTATTTTCTTCCAGGAGTTTTATAGTTTCAGGGTCTTGTGTTTAGATCTTTCATTCGTTTTTAGTTGATTTCCTATATGGTGTAGGATAAGGGTCCAACAAGGAGCTTTCTTTTTGCTTGGATGAGGATCAATTCTTTTCCTATGGATATCCAGTTTTCTCCACACAATTTGTTAAAGAGACAATTCTTTTCCCATTGTATTATCTTGGCACCCTTAAAGAGGATCACTTGACCATATATGTATCAGTTTACTTGGGAGCTTTATATTTGGTTCTGTTGGTCAGTTGGGTTTTATACCAGTACCATACTGTTTTGATTACCAAAGCTTTTTATGTTTTGATGTCAAGAGGTGTGGAGCCTTCAACTTTTGTTTTTCTTTCTCAAGATTGTTTGGGCTATTCAAAGGCCTTTGAGATTCCATACAAACTTTATGATTGCTTTTTTTTTTTTCTGCAAAAAACATCATTGGGATTTTACATTAAATCTGTAGGTCACTTGGATGGTATGGACATCTTAACAATATTAAACCTTCTACTCTGTGAACATGGGGTGTCTTTCTATTTATTTGAGTCTCTTTAGTTTCTTCCTGCAATAATGCTTTGTAGATTTCAGTGTACGAGTCTTTTGCCACTTTAGTTAAATTTATTCCTAAAGTTTTTTTATGATGTTGTAAATCAAATTATTTTTATCAGTTTTATTTTTGGGTTGTTAAATTGTGTATGGAAATGCAGCTGATTTTATATGTTGCTTTTGTATCCTGCAACTTTGCTGAATTCATTTATTCTAAGTTTGTGTGGTGTATGTGTATGAATGTACTCTTTAGAGTTTTCTACATGTAAGCTCATAACATCTACAAACAGACACAGTGTATCTCTTTGCTTTCTGATTTGGGTGCCTTTTATTTCTTTTTTTTGCCTGATTGCTCTGGTTAGGGGTTCTAGTACTGTGCTGAATAGAAGTGTTAAGAGTGGACATTCTTGCTTTGTTTCTAACATTAGAGGAAAAACTTAGTTTTTTTCCCATTGAATATATTAGTCATGGGCTTTTCATTTGTGGCCTTTATTATGTTGAGGTAATTTCCTTCAACTCCTAGTTTATTAAGTGATTTCTTACTATGAAAAGATATTGAGTTTTGTAAAATGCTTTTTCTGCATCTACTGAGATGATCATATGATATTCATTCTTTGTCCTGTTAATATGGTATATCATATTGATTGATTTTCATTTGTTGAACTATTCTTGCTTCCCAGGGATAAATCTCACTTGATAATGGTGTATGATCCTTTTAACCTGCTATTTAATTTGGTTTGCTAGTATTCTGTTGAGGATTTTTTTGGCTTCTAGTTTACTTGTAGTATCTTTGGCTTTGGTATAAGAGTAATGCTGGCCTCATAAAGTGATTTTGGAAGTCTTCCCTCATCTTCAGTTTTTGGAAGAGTTTGAGAAGGGTTGCTGCTAATTCTTTAAATGGTAGAATTCTTAAGTGAAGCCATCTGTGTCTGAGCTTTACTTTTAGGGGGAGATTTTGACTACTGTTTCAATTCTGTACTAATTATAGGCTGTTCATATTTTCTATTTCTTTATGATTCAGTCTTGGTAGATGAATGTTTCTAGGAATTTACCCAATTCTTCTAGGTTATCCAATTTGTTGGCATGTAATTGTTCATAGTAGTAGTGCCTTATAGGGACTTCCCAGGTGGCTCAGTGGTAAAGACTGCCTACCAGTGCCAGAGACCCAGGTTCAGTCCCTGGGTCAGGAAGATTCTCCTGGAGTAGGAGATGGCAACCCACTCCAGTATTCTTGCCTGGAAAATTACATGGACAGGGGAGCCTGGTGGGCTGCAGTCCATGGGAATGCAGAGTGGGACACGACTGAGGACACACACACACACAGTCCCTTATAATAAGTTTTCATTTCTGTGATGTCTCCTCTTTGATTAATTAACTATTTAAAAAAATTATTTTTGGAGTATAGTTGATTAACAATGTTAGTTTCAGATGTACAGCAAAGTAATTCAGTTATACATATATCTATTTTTTTCCTCTTTGATTTCTAATTTGATTATTTTCTCTTTTTTTCTCAGTCTAATTAAACGTTTGTCAGTGTTGATCTTTTCAAAAAAATTGGGTCATTGATTTTTAAAAATCTTTGTTCCCGGTTTCATTTATTTCTGCTCTAACATTTCTTTCCTTTCTTCCGCTAACTTTGGGCTTAGTTTGTTTTCTTTTTCAGTTTCTTGAGATATAACATGGTATTTATTTGAGATTTTTCTTCTTTTTAATCCTTGGAGAAGGGAATGGCTACCCACTCCAGTATTCTTGCCTGGAGAATTCCGTGAACAGAGGACCCTGGCGGAGTACAGTTCGTGGGGTCACAAAGAGTCAGACAAAACTGAGCAACTATTACTTTCACTTTTCTTTTTAAATGTAAGTGTTTATCATTAAACACTCTTGCACTTCCTACTCCAGGAGATCTTCCTGACCCAGGGACTGAACCTGGGTCTTTTGCATCTCTTGCACTGGTAGGCAGAGTAAACGCCCCTCTTGGTACTGGTTTTGATGCATCCCATAAGTTTTGGTATGTTGTATTTTCATTTTTGTTTGTCTTATGATATTTTCTAATTTCCTTTTCAGTTTCTTCTTTGACTTCTTGATTGTTCAAAGTGTATTGCTCAATTTCTACTTGCTTGTGAATTTTCCAGTTTTCTTCCAGTTTCATTCTGTTGTGATTGGAAAAGATACTTGATATGGTTTCAATCTTTTTAAATTTGTTGAGACTTTTTGTACACTAACTGATCTCTTCTGAAGAATGTTATGTGTGTGCTTGAGAAGAATGTGTATTCTGATGCTATTATGTGGACTATTTTGTATGTATCTGACAGGTTCATTTGGTTTACAGTGTTGTTCAAGTCCTCTATTTCTCTATTGATCTTCTGTCTGGTTGTTCTGTCCATTATTGAAATGGAAGTATTGAAATCTGTTACTATTATTGTGTTGCTGTCTTCTTCTCCCGTCAGTTTCTTCATGTTTGCCTCATATATTTGGGTGCTTTGATGTTGGGTTTATATGTACTTGTAAGATCTTCCTGGGGAGCTGACCTTTCTTTCATTATATAATGCCCTTTTTTGGCTTTTGTGACAGTTTTTGACCTAAAGTCTATTCTGTGCTATTAGTATGGCCACCTCTGCTCTCTTTTGGTTCCTATTTCCATAGAATATCTTTTTCTGTCTTTTCACTTGTGTACTTTTTACACTTTCAGCCTCTGTATTTTTTAAATCTAAAGTGGGTCTCTTATAAATAATGTACATTTAGATCTTGTTTTTTTTAATCCATTCAGCCATCAAACTGTTACTGTTTCAAGCATTTCTTTAAACTCAGTTAATCTATAAATCTGGATCTTTTAAAATCCAAGTATTTCTCAGAATGAAGACCTCTAGTAACTTGAATTTTGTTCCCCCTCGTTTTATATTATTTTCTCTTTCTCCTTTAACAGAGACAACATATCTGATTCATTGGCAAGACCACAGTCTGATCCCAAAGATGTGTTCCACGAACCCAGGCAACTGGGTCACATTTGATGACGACCCCACTTTTCAGTCTTCTCAAAAGTCAAAGAATTTCCCTCTGGAGAATCAAGGCATTTGTCGGCCAAATGGACTTAAACTGAACCTTTCTGGCCCTAAGGAATTTCCCAGTGGATCCTCCTCTACCAGCAGCACCCCTCTCTCCTCTCCCATCGTAGACTTTTACTTCAGTCCAGGACCTCCAAGTAACTCTCCTCTTTCTACACCTACCAAAGACTTCCCAGGTTTTCCTGGCATCCCCAAAGCAGGGACTCATGTGCTTTATCCTATTCCAGAATCATCTTCAAGCAGTCCATCTATAACAGCAACAGGTTCTTCCTCACTGGCTACTAAGCCAACCTGTTTCTCCCAAGCTTCCTTACCCAGCGACCACTCGTGTATACATCCAGCCTCCAAAGTGGGTCTTGCAGATGAAATGAGCCCTCACCAGGCTGAAGGGGTCCAAAGTGATACTCCCCAATTTCAGTATTTTCAGGAAGACTGTGCCTTTTCAAGTCCATTCTGGAAAGATGAAGGCAGTGCTTCCCAGCTCACCTTTGACCCTCCAGGAAGCAGAAAGATCTTCCCATCAAGAGACAAAGAGGTGCCTGTGGATCAAAAAGGCTTAAATCAGTGTTCACTCAGCTACATCTGTGAGAAGCTTGAATATCTCCAATCAGCTGAGAACCAAGACTCATTTGCAAATTTGTCTGGGCAGCGTCTGTATGCGGAAGACGCTGCCTCTTCCTTTGTCCCCCACGTGCTCTTCAGGAGTCAGCCGAAAGCTGGATGGCCTTTCATGATGAGAATTCCGGAGAAGAAGAACATGATGTCTTCTCGTCAGTGGGGGCCAATTTTTCTAAAAGTCTTACCTGGAGGAATTTTGCAAATGTATTATGAGAAGGGATTAGAAAAACCATTTAAAGAGTTACAGCTCGATCCATACTGCAGGCTTTCTGAACCCAAAGTTGAGAACTTTAGTGTGGCAGGAAAAATCCACACTGTGAAGATTGAACATGTGTCTTACACAGAAAAAAGGAAATACCATTCTAAGACAGAAGTAGTTCACGAACCAGACGTAGAACAAATGCTGAAGTTGGGGTCCACAGAGTACCATGACTTCCTCGCCTTTCTGACCACTGTGGAGGAGGAGCTGGTTCAGCTGCCAGCTGTTTCAAAACCAAAGAAGAACTATGAGGAGCAAGAAATTTTCCTGGAAATTGTGGACAACTTTTGGGGTAAAATCACTAAAGAAGAAGGAAGGTTGGTTGAAAGCGCTGTGATAACTCAGATTTCTTGCCTCTGCTTTGTGAATGGCAACACTGAATGCTTTTTAACCTTGAATGACCATGAGCTACAGAAGCGAAATGAACGCTATTTTGAGAAAGATCCAGAAAAGAAGGGGATTGATATTCTTGACTGTCATTTTCATAAGTGTGTGAAAGCACAAGAATTTGAGCAATCAAGAATCATTAAGTTTGTACCTCTGGATGCCTGCAGGTTTGAGCTGATGCGCTTCAAAACTTCACACAGCGGGGAAGATCTTCCCTTTTCCCTGAAGTCGGTAGTGGTTGTCCAGGGGGCGTATGTGGAGCTTCAGGCCTTCGTCAACATGGCCCCGGTGGTCCAGAGACCATCCCATGCTGGTTCCTTGAGGTCCTGTGACAACATAATGATACACTTTCCTGTCCCGTCTCAGTGGATCAAGGCCCTCTGGACCATGAACCTCCAGAGGCAGAAGTCCCTGAAAGCCAAAATGAACCGCCGGGCGTGTCTGGGGAGTTTACACGAACTTGAATCTGAACCTGTCATACAGGTCACAGTGGGGTCCGCAAAATATGAGAGTGCCTACCGGGCTGTGGTATGGAAGATAGACCGGCTTCCTGATAAAAATTCAAGTAAATATTCAACACGCTAAGCTGATTTTCGTATGAAATCTCTTAAATGTTTTCACCCTCCTCCTTGGGTTGAAACCAGACTGAGGCAGATGATAATGTCAGTCAGCTAAGACCATGCTTATTACATCAGTGGGTGGGAGATGGAACGTTTAGTCAAACAACTGACTTATTTTATCCCTTTATACCTATTTCTACCAGATAAGTTTAACTGAATTTTTTTTTAATAGTGTAAGAACTACTATCCGAAACTAGGATTTTATTATGGATAGTGATACTGAGGGAAAATTTCTAGTTGGACATCTTCACATCAACCTCAGATATTAAAATTATTGTTCATATAGCTTAGATTCCTAGTTAACTTTTTAAGATCTGTCATCCTTGAATATACTTGAACCTTTTATATTCTCAGCCAGTACCAAGACTTCCTCCTTGTTTCAAGTGATAGCTCAGTTGGTAAAGAATCCTCCTGCAAAGCAGGAGACCCCGATTTGATTCTTGGGTCGGGAAGATCTGCTGAAGAAGAGATAGGCTAACCCACTCCAGTATTCTTTGGCTTCCCTTGTGGCTTAGCTGGTAAAGAATTCGCCTGCAATGTGGGAGACCTGGGTTCGTTCCCTGGGTTGGGAAGATCCCTTGGAGGAGGAAAGGCTCCCACTCCAGTATTCTGGCTTGGAGAATTCCATGGACTGTATAGTCAGTCCATGGGATCTCAGAGTCAGTATGACTTAGCGACTTTCAGTTTCACTTTTACCTTGAAATAAGACTGCCTTTTATCTTTACCCAAGTTAATTTCTTTTGCTGACCAATTTGACCATCTTGATGGGTTGTTTTAATTTTAATTAAGCATTGGAACAGTTACTTTTTTTATTTTGCAAAGAAAACAGTGAATCTAGAAGTTTAGACATTTGAATAGACACTTATAGCATTGCATTTATTTTAAAGTAGTAAGTTAGTGGGGGCTTCCCAGATGGCACCAGTGGTGAAGAACCCACCTGCCAGTGCAGGAGACATAAGAGGTCTGGGTTTGATCTCTGGGTTGGGAAGATCCCCTGGAGGAGAGCATGGCAACTCACTCCAGTATTCTTGCCTGGAGAATCTCTTGAACAGAGGAGCATGGCCAGCTACAGTCCATAGGGTCGCATGGAGTCGGATATGACTGAAGCGACTTAGCACGCAGGCGCAGTAAGTTAGTGTGGGTGTAACATCATAAAGCAAAAAAGCAAAATTTGAAATTAGGGCTGCTCGCTGTTTTAGTTCAGTTATTTCTAGCAGAACACTGCGCTTTGGAGCTAAGTTGGGGGCAGGTTTGGAGCTTTTGAGTTGATGCATTCATCATTTAAGCAAACCTTTATTGAGCACTTTTTGTATTCCAAGTGCCTCATCAGGTGCTGGGGCTCAAGAGAAGTAAGATTGTTTCCTGCTTTCAACTAGCTCTCAGCTGGACTAGTCCTTCAGGGAAATTTAGTTTCATTAAAACCTTCACACTGTAGACTTCAGAGGAAGCATTTTTATTTGGGGTAGACCTCCAGCAATGTTTTTCAAAACTGGCTATCTGTTAGAGTAACCTGCTCTGCTATGCTCAGTTATGTGTGACTCTTTGCAACCCCATGGACTGCAAAGCTGTACTGCCAGGCTCCTCTGTCCATGTGATTTCCCAGGCAAGCATACTGGAGTGGGTTGCCATTTCCTCCTCCAGGGAATATTCCCCACCCAGGGATCAAACCCATGTCTCCTGCATTGGCAGGAGGATTCTTTACCACTGAGCCTCAAGGGAAGCCCATTCAGGCTCTACTCTATGCCAGTTAAATCAGAATGTCTTGGGTAGGTGCCCAGGTGAACCTCATGTGTAGCCTGAGTGGAGGGACACTGCTCTGCAGGTCTTGCAATGTTCTGGGGCAGGAAGAACAAGCCACAGACTACAGTGGACCTTAGGGGCAGCCTGCCATCTTGTCTGTACCCTGCAGTTTTCTGGCTTAACATCTCTCAACTAATTGCAGCTTGAGTTACAGACAAGGCCCAGCAGGTGAGAGACACAGCTGGCGGCTGACAAGCCCAGGCCCCTGTGCTGAAGGGAAGCCCCTGCTCAGTAGCCCTTTCTGGCAGAACTTGCTCTTCTCCTTTTATGCCCAGTTCCCGTCCACAGTGTTCTCTGGACTCGCAGTAGTTAGTAGTTACCTCCTAGTTCCAAGGAATAGCCAGGAGAGCCCAGGTGGGGAGAGGCAGTGATGGGGTAGCATGCTCACAGGTGCGGCCTCTATGGGCACCTCCTGGTCAACTCTAACATGATGGGATTGTCTTCCATGATAGAATCCATTTAGGGACTGTTTCCTGACTTCTTGATAACATTGCTGGAGGAACAAGTTAAAACTATTCTCAGATTGTCTTCCTCCCAGGGAAACAAATGTGAGGTTTTGAGTATGTGGTTCCAAGGGATCTACTCAAAGTTATTTGTGAGTTTTATTTTGCTAAACACAAAGGGAAAGAGGGGGAGGCAGGCTGGAATGCTGACTGTAATCTCCTCGGTCCAGAGATGTTTCCTGAGGTCTGGGTGATAACCCGACTCCTGCAGTTCTCCTTTAGTCCTAGAGATGGTCACTGGACCCGGAACAAGGTCAAGTGTAGCTTTTGCACAGATGTGGAGAATGATTACGCCTCTGAGGGTTCAGCCTGCTGGCTTGTCTGGCTGAGGTCAGGGGGCAAGGTGTGCAGGGAGCCCACTCCAGCTGCTCTGTCTTGGTGCAGCCTAGACCCACTGGGGCAACCACACTTCTTTTTCAAACTGAGAACCCATGCATCCTTTTCTGATTTTAGAAGGGGAACAACATATATAAAGCTTCTTGTAAAAGTGATCCTGTTCAGAATACTGCATTTTCTCAGAATTAATGGTATAGGTAATTGATCGATTCAACAAGAATTTAGTGAGAGGGCTCTCTCATTCATGCATCTATTCCACCAACACCCACGAAATTTCCTGTAGGTACAGACTCTGTGGTGGGTGCTCGGGGGACACAGATACAAACATGTTCCCTGCTGTCCAGAAACAGATGTCTGACGGGTGAGGCAGACGCGGAAGCAGCTTCCAAAGGCACAATGGCACTGTGCTCTCTTCTATTGCATGCGTGTACCGACGTACCTGATGGGGACCCCAGAGGAAGGGGTGATCATTGCAGGGGGACGGGGACGGGTAGGGAAGGCTCTGCTGGAGAGGGGATGCTTCAGCTTGGCCTGTGAGAATCAGTGAGATTCCATCAAGACAGAAACAGCAGAAACTCAGGCGTGTCGATGGGGGATCTTACCTGAGTTTCAGGACTCAGGGGAGAGTTGGAGAGGAAACCAGGATGCGAAAAGTGTTGTGAGCCACGCTGCAGGGTGTGGAGATTGTCAGCAGGGCCTCTGGAATGTTTTCAGGCACATTTGTGACAGAATTCTGCTTTGTTTTAGAAAGTCAGGCGTACATCGTGGAGGAGAGATTCAGAAGTAGATTAAAGTAACGGGAGGCTGGTAGGAGGGAGAGGGACTGAATGAGACGGGGACTGATGGGAGGGGGCAGTGGGAGAACTGAGACAAAGGTGAAGGGTGAGCCCGAGACAGTGACGGGCGGTCTGTGGGCTCGGGGAGAAGGGAGGGGCTGGGAGGAGGTCAGGGCCTCTGGCTTTTACGAAAAGATGGGCAGTGGTGCCATTAGCTAAGATAGCCTCTCCTCACTCCTTTTAAAATCTGTTTCCAGCCCTGGCTCCACGTTAGAGTTTAGAATCATTAGAGCTTTAATATTTAAAATACCACATATAGGCCTCATCCCCACCAAGCAGACTGCAGGCCTGAGGCCCAGGTATGGGTGCTTGTGAGAGGCTCTCCACGCCGCTGGCCTGGTACCTCTCCCGGGAGAACTGTCCTGGCCTCCTAGGCACCAGTCCTCCCTGCTCTGTGCATCCTGTGTCTTCTAGAGCTCCCTTACTACCCTCCCATCTGCATTTACCAGCAGTTGCGCTCACTGAGGACAATTAGAGAATGCATTCCCAGAGAGGCTCGCTGGACTTGGTCCTGGCCTTTGGGAATTCTTGAGGAGGACTGTCCTAGCACCAGGCTCATGCAGAAAGATGTTTTACAAGCATTCCAGCCAACTACATAGTGAGAACTCACTGACCAAATAAATCCCTTGGGATCAAAGCTGCTTCATTCAGATCAGGCCTGTGCACCAAGAGGAGGCCCATTGAGAAGGCAGTGAAGCTGTGACCAGTGGAGTCTGGGGGAAGGGGGAGCTCTGAGCCAGGCTGGGGCTGGACACTTCTGGGGGCATGTGGACTTGTCACCAAGGCTTCTCCACCACAGGGCTGGTAAGGGGCGGAAATGCAAAGAGTAAGAGGCTTCCTGCCACTTTTTTCTTGAGAAGCGTAGAGTAAGGCTAGGGTAGAGAGGAAGTCTTTATCCTGAGGCAGTGCTTCTCAAGTGTTGGCAGGCACATGAATCGCTTTGTTAGAATGTGGCCTCTGATTCGGCAGGTGGGTCTCTCCATACTGTCTCCCACACACGCTCCAGCAATGCCAGGGCTGCTGGCCATGGGCCTCATGCAGAGGAGCAGGGAGTTAGAATGCATCTTGATGTTTCTATATGATTTTAAAAATCACCTGGGTATTTAGAGAAGAGAGGATTTTAAAAGAAGTTCTTTAAAACGTTACCCTTTCAAGCTAGCTTCTGAAAAACCTACGCTGTTAGAAAAAAAAATTTTAGAAACATGGAAACTAAAAAGACTATATGAAGTACTTGTACTCATGAAAAACAAACATAAAAAAATGCCCCTTTCTTGGGGATTTGTGAGATCAGTACTGACCTCTCCTGTTGGTGAAATCACTCATGTGGTTTTAGGGGAGGTGGGATGTTGCCTCCTTAACTATCTTTTCTGCCATCATGCCATTGCTTCATATGACTTTAACAGTGAGTGAGCCTTTCACTAAACAAAGGCTGGCCCCAGATCGTTCATTCAGGCTAAGGTGTGAATGACAACAGAGGACTTTCCTTGAGCACAGGATTTGCTAGGGGTGGAAAAGACAAAGAGAAGGAGGAGAAGGCGGTGGATAAAGACGAGGAGGGAGAGAGGGGGAAACGGAGGAAGTAGGGGGAGAGAATGAGGACAGGAAAACACTCCTTAGCCACAGAGGGCGCATATGTCAGTTCAGTTCAGTTCAGTCGCTCAGTCGTGTCCGACTCTGTGATCCTGTGAATCGCAGCACGCCAGGCCTACATGTCCATCACCAACTCCTGGAGTTCACCCAGACCAGCGTCCATTGAGTCAGTGATGCCATCCAGCCATCTCATCCTCTGTCGTCCCCTTCTGCCCCCAGTCTGTCCCAGCATCAGAGTCTTTTCCAATGAGTCAACTCTTCACATGAGGTGGCCAAAGTCCTGGAGTTTCAGCTTCAACATCAGTCCTTCCAAAGAAATCCCAGGGCTGATCTCCTTTGGAATGGACTGGTTGGATCTCCTTGCAGTCCAAGGGACTCTCAAGAGTCTTCTCTAACACCACAGTTCAAAAGCATCAATTCTTTGGTGCTCAACTTTCTTCACAGTCCAACTCTCAACATCCATACATGACCACAGGAAAAACCATAGCCTTGACTAGACGGACCTTTGTTGGCAAAGTAATATCTATGCTTTTCAACATGCTATCTAGGTTGGTCATAACTTTCCTTCCAAGGAGTAAGTGTCTTTTAATTTCACGGCTGCAGTCACCATCTGCAATGAGTTTGGAGCCCAGAAAAATAAAGTCTGACACTGTTTCCACTGTTTCCCCATCTATTTCCCATGAAGTGATGGGACCAGATGCCATGATCTTCGTTTTTTGAATGTTGAGCTTTAAGCCAACTTTTTCACTCTCCACTTTCACTTTCATCAATAGGCTTTTTAGTTCCTCTTCACTTTCTGCCATAAGGGTGGTGTCATCTGCATATCTGAAGTTATTGATGTTTCTCCCAGCAATCCTGATTCCAGCTTGTGCTTCTTCCAGTCCAGCATTTCTCATGATGTACTCTGCATAGAAGTTAAATAAGCAGGGTGACAATATACAGCCTTGATGTACTCCTTTTCCTATTTGGAACCAGTTTGTTGTTCCATGTCCAGTTCTGACTGTTGCTTCCTGACCTGCATATAGATTTCTCAAGAGGCAGGTCAGGTGGTCTGGTATTCCCATCTCTTGAAGAATTTTCCACAGTTTCTTGTGATCCACACAGTCAAAGGCTTTGGCATAGTCAATAAAGCAGAAATAGATGTTTTTCTGAAACTCCTTTGCTTTTTCCATGATCCAGCGGATGTTGGCAATTTGATCTCTGGTTCCTCTGCCTTTTCTAAAACCAGCTTGAACATCTGGATTCACGGTTCATGTATTGCTGAAGCCTGGCTTGAAGGATTTTGAGCATTACTTTACTAGTGGGTGAGATAAGTGCAATTGTGCGGTAGTTTGAGCATTCTTTGGCATTGCCTTTTTTTGGGATTGGAATGAAAACTGACCTTTTCCAGTCCTGTGGCCACTGCTGAATTTTCCAAATTTGCTGGCATATTGAGTGCAGCACTTTGACAGCATCATCTTTCAGGATTTGAAATAGCTCCACTGGAATTCCATCACCTCCACTAGCTTTGTTCATAGTGATGCTTCCTAAGGCCCACTTGACTTCACATTCCAGGATGTCTGGCTCTAGGTGAGTGATTATACCATCGTGATTATCTGGGTCGTTAAGATCTTTTTTGTACAGTTCTGTGTATTCTTGCCACCTCTTCTCAATATCTTCTGCTTCTGTTAGGTCCCGACCATTTCTGTCCTTTATCGAGCCTATCTTTGCATGAAATGTTCCCTTGGTATCTCTAATTTTCTTGAAGAGATCTCTAATCTTTCCCATTCTGTTGTTTTCCTCTATTTCTTTGCATGAATCACTGAGGAAGGCTTTCTTATCTCTTCTTGCTGTTCTTTGGAACTCTACATTCAGATGCTTATATCTTTCCTTTTCTCCTTTGCTTTTCACTTCTTTTCACAGCTATTTGTAAGGCCTCCTCAGACAGCCATTTTGTTTTTTTTGCATTTCTTTTCCATGGGGGTGGTCTTGATCCCTGTCTCCTATACAATGTCACTAGCCTCTATCCATAATTCATCAGGCACTCTATCTATCAGATCTAGTCCCTGAAATCTATTTCTCACTTCCACTGTATAATCATAAGGGATTTGATTTAGGTCATATCTGAATGATCTAGCGGTTTTCCCTACTTTCTTCAATTTAAGTCTGAATTTGGCAATAAGGAGTTCATGATCTGAGCCACAGTCTGCTACAGAGCTTCTCCATCTTTGGCTGCAAAGAATATAATAAATCTGATTTTGGTGTTGACCATCTGGTAATGTCCATGTGTAGAGTCTTCTCTTGTGTTGTTGGAAGAGGGTGATTGCTATGACCAGTGCATTTTCTTGGCAAAACTCTATTCGTCTTTGCCCTGTTTCATTCCGTATTCCAAGGCCAAATTTGCCTGTTATTCCAGGTGTTTCTTGACTTCCTACTTTTGCATTCCAGTCCCCTATAACGAAAAGGATATCTTTTTTGGGTGTTATTCTAAAAGGTCTTGTAGGTCTTCATGGAACCATTCAACTTCAGCTTCTTCAGTGTTACTGGTTGGGACATAGACTTGGATTACTGTGATATTGAATGGTTTGCCTTGGAAATGAACAGAGATCATTCTGTTGTTTTTGAGATTGCATCCAAGTACTGCATTTCAGACTCTTTTGTTGACCATGATGGCTACTCCATTTCTTCTGAGGGATTCCTGCCTGCAGTAGTAGATATAATGGTCATCTGAGTTAAATTCACCCATTCCAGTCCATTTTAGTTTGCTGATTCCTAGAATGTCAACGTTCACTCTTGCCATCTCTTGTTTAACCACTTCCAATTTGCCTTGATTCATGGACCTGACATTCCAGGTTCCTATGCAGTATTGCTCTTTACAGCATCAGACCTTGCTTCTATCACCAGTCACATCCACAGCTGGGTGGTGGTTTCGCTTTGGCTCCATCCCTTCATTCTTTCTGGAGTTATTTCTCCACTGATCTCCAGTAGCATATTGGGCACCTACTGACCTGGGGAGTTCGTCTTTCAGTATCCTATCATTTTGCCTTTTCATACTGTTCATGGGGTTCTCAAGGCAATACTGAAGTGGTTTGCCATTCCCTTCTCCAGTGGACCACATCCTGTCAGACCTCTCCACCATGACCTGCCCGTCTTGGGTGGCCCCATGGGCATGGCTTAGCTTCATTGAGTTAGACAAGGCTGTGGTCCTAGTGTGATTAGATTGACTAGTTTTCTGTGATTATGGTTTCAGTGTGTCTGCCCTCTGATGCCCTCCTGCAACACCTACTTTCTTACTTGGGTTTCTCTTACCTTGGGTGTGGGTTATCTCTTCACGGCTGCTCCAGCAAAGTGCAGCGTATGGTAGCATAAGATTAGAGAGAGAGGTGAGAATGGTGGAGGGTCAATTAACATATGTCTATCTCCACTCTCCTGGTTTTACCAGTTTTAAAATATATCTTGCTATTATTTTTTTCTTTGCTGTCTCTTTAGTACATTGGTTTTTCTCTCCTCCTCCACTGGTGTCACCCTCCTACTATTCATTCCCTCCAACTCTCACCAGTTCAGTTTCAGATGTACAATATTTTGGTTCAAGAAGGACTGGGTATCTACTAGACCTAAATAGATTTTTTCATTTGCATGCATAGTCCTTAGAAGGTGGTGAGAGACTGATTACCAAAGCCTGAGAGTGCCCCCTGGTGGTCAGTACTGAGATAAAGAACATGATTTTCCTCTGTCTTTTAGTTATTCACTTGTAAATTCCACAAATAGCCTTTCAGCTCCAAATGTGCCAGACTTGCTCTAAGGATAGACATGATACTTTTATTTATGGATATCAAAGTTCAAAGGGAGTGTGAGTTACTAAGCATTGTAGAGTTTTAAAAGCCAAGAAAATATATGTCAGAAAAATGTTCTTTATCTTTTAACCTTTTTTTTTTTTTTTTTTAAAGAAAAGTGGATAGAAAGGTTTTTTTCCTAAACCTATTTTTGGAGTACTAGGTCTTAAAGTTGGATTATTTTAATTGCAAAATTCCAAAAGAATTTTTCTTTAAAATGTGAGTGTCAGATTAGATTGTCTTTAGTATTATTTTCAGCTCTAAAAGTGTAGAATTCACAGTCCTTTCATTAGCAGAATTACAGTCATTAAATGATAATATTGGATTTATAATCGAATAGCACTTTGCACTTCTAACAGTGCAACTCTCAAGACGGTAAAGAATCCGCCTGCAATGCAGAAACCTGGTTTCGATGCCTGGGTTGGGAAGATCCCCTGGAGGAGGGCATGGCAACCCACTCCAGTATTCTTGCCTGGAGAATCCCATGGACAGAGGAGCCTGGCGGGCGACAGTCCATGGGGTCACAAAGAGCTGGACACGACTGAGTGACTAAATACCTAGTGTACTCCGGCTCTACGCTGTGTATGCCAGCCGGCTTGCTCAGTCCTCACAGCAACCCCATAAGGTTCATACTGTTAACCATCATCACACCCATTTTCAGATGGGAAACTGAGGCTCGCAGCGATCAAATAACTTGCGAAGGGTCTCACACATCTTTCAGGTAGCAGAGAGGGGATCTGATCCTGGGCTTCCGGAGTCGAATGTTTATGTTCGTAACCACCATGCCATAAAGGACTGAATTAAGTTTAAATAAACTTACTGTATCCTGTGGACAGAAGGCTAGAAAAGCTAATGGATTGTGAACTCTCCCCTGGGGGGGCTGTGTGTGTGTGTTAATAAAGTTGTCACTTGACTGCAGTGATCTGGGTAGTGTAAAGCAACCCTGGGGCCGCTGTTGTCTTGCCCTACAAGTGAGTGGTGGAGACACTAATCAGCATCTGTTGATGGGTGATGTCTCAAGGGCTTTTATAGCCTTACAATTCCATTAGTCTATAAGAAGCAGGTTGTAAGGCATTAAAGGCAATTTATCTTTTAAGAATTAAGTGAAATCCTTTAAATTCTTGTTTTTGTGCCTAAAGCTATCTTTTGATAGAAATGTTCTTTCTTGGTCATATCAGTGGTATAGTAATTTAATCTGGCTTTTGAAATTATTATTATCTCTTGCATAAGTAAAGATAGCTACAAGGAATATGTAGATGGCATATGCCACGAGGGTAGATCCCCTGGAGGAGGAAAGGGGAATGCACTCTAGTATTCTTGCCTGGAGAACCTCATGGACAGAGGAGCCTGGTGGGCTACTGTCCATAGGATCACAGAGTCGGACATGACTAGAGCGACTTAGCACACACAGCTACATGGAATATGCAGACACTGTGGACTGATGGAGCAGAATCATGGAACATTTATAGAGTTACTGCAGTGATTACATTGAAAATACTTTTAACTTCGCTGTAACACACATACATAAACACACAGTATATAACCCCTCTTAAAAGTTTTTGTGTAAATCTGATATCTAAGGTCTGGCGGAGTCTAGTTTGGTATAGAGTAGATGCTCAATACATGGCAAAGCAAACTTAAGTGAAGAAAAATATTACATGGAAACATTGAAAGTCAGTATGCCCATCTCCACACTGTACATTTGTTCCAGTCAAAGCTTTGAGGAGGGTAAGTGGGAATTAATGTACTCAAAATTAATGTCTCACTAAAAAAAAGAATCCTTGGCTTATAATCTTTTCTGAAATGCAAGAAAAAATTCACTAAGTTGAACTTTAAAAAAACCATAATTCTTTATAAAGTGACTTAATTTACTCTGAAATTTTCTTTGTATTATCAATAAATAGAAGGGTAAGAAAATGAAAAAAATTAAGAATTATAAGATCTTAGTCTACTTAGAGAAAGCTTTCTTTTTAAATACGTCTTATGTGCATTGTGCTTCCCTGGTGGCTCAGAGGTTGAAGCGTCTGCCTCCAATGCAGGAGACCCGGGTTTGATCCCAGGGTCGGGAAGATCCCCTGGAGAAGGAAATGGTAACCCACTCCAGTATTCTTGCCTGGAGAATCCCATGGACAGAGAAGCCTGGTAGGCTACAGTCCATGGGGTCACAAAGAGTCGGACACGACTGAGCGACCTCACTTTTCACTTTTATGTCTATTGTAGCCCAACAATGATGCTTAATTTAAATACTCATCTTTTAATTTAAAAAACTTAGCACACTTCTGTTATTCTATTTTTATGAATTAGAATCACTCAATGGAAGGCACTCACATATGTTCAGTTCAGTGACTCAGTCATGTCCGACTCTTTGTGACCCCATGAATCACAGCACACAAGGCCTCCCTGTCCATCACCAACTCCCAGAGTTCACTCAGACTCATGTCCATCTAGTCCGTGATGCCATCCAGCCATCTCATCTTCTGTCGTCCCCTTCTCCTCCTGCCTTCAATCTTTCCCAGCATCAGGGTCTTTTCAAATGAGTCAGCTCTTCTCATCAGGTGGCCAGAGTATTGGAGTTTCACCTTCAACATCAGTCTTTCCAAAGAAATCCTAGGGTTGATCTCCTTCAGAATGGACTGGTTGGATCTCTTTGCAGTCCAAGGGACTCTCAAGAGTCTTCTCCAACACCACAGTTCAAAAGCATCAATTCTTCGGTGCTCAGCTTTCTCCACAGTCCAACTCTCACATCCATACATGACCTCAGGAAAAACCATAGCCTTGACTAGACGGACCTTTGTTGGCAAAGTAATGTCTCTGCTTTTCAACATGCTATCTAGGTTGGTCATAACTTTCCTTCCAAGGAGTAAGCGTCTTTTAATTTCATGGCTGCAATCACCATTTGCAGTGATTTTTTAGCCCCCCAAAATAAAGTCTGACACTGTTTCCACTGTTTCCCAATCTATTTGCCTTGAAGTGATGGGACTGGATGCCATGGTCTTATTTTTCTGAATGCTGAGTTTTAAACCAACTTTTTCACTCTCCTCTTTCACTTTCATCAAGAGGCTCTTTAGTTCCTCTTCACTTTCTGCCATAAGGATGATGTTATCTGCATATCTGAGGTTATTGATATTTCTCCCAGCAATCTTGATTCCAGCTTGTGTTTCATCCAGCCCAGTGTTTTTCATGATGTACTCTGCATAGAAGTTAAATAAGTAGGGTGACATTATACAGCCTTGATGTACTCCTTTTCCTATTTGGAACCAGTCTGTTGTTCCATGTCCAGTTCTAACTGTTGCTTCCTGACCTGCATATAGGTTTCTCAAGAGGCAGGTCAGGTGGTCTGGTATTCCCATCTCTTTCAGAATTTTCCAGTTTATTATGATCCACACAGTCAAAGGCTTTGGCATAGTCAATAAAGCAGAAATAGATGTTTTTCTGGAACTCTCTAGCTTTTTTAGTGACCCAGCGGATGTTGGCAGTTTGATCTCTGGTTTTTTGAAAACCAGCTTGAACATCTGGAAGTTCACGGTTCACGTATTGCTAAAGCCTGACTTGGAGAATTTTGAGCATTACTAGCGTGTGAGGTGAGTGCAATTGTGTGGTAGTTTGAACATTCTTTGGCATTGCCTTTCTTTGGGATTGGAATGAAAACTGACTTTTTCTAGTCCTGTGGCCACTGCTGAGTTTTCCAAATTTGCTGGCATATTGAGTGCAGCACTTTCACAGCATCGTCTTTCAGGATTTGAAATAGCTCCACTGGAATTCCATCATCTCCACTAGCTTTGTTCATAGTGATGCTTTCTAAGGCCCATTTGACTTCACATTCCAGGATGTCTGGCTCTAGATGAGTGATCACACCATCGTGAATATCTGGGTCATGAAGATCTTTTTTTGTATGTATGAACTTGATATAACCCTGAATTTTTTGTCACTGTTGTTGGTTATTGTTTTATTTGAATAATTAAATGAAATATTTAACTTTCTTTTTGAAAAAAGAAACAGCTCAGTTCTACTTGAAAACATTTTGGGAGTTAACATATGTAACTATATAATGATAAATTGTACTTACTTTAAAGCTAGTACTTAAAAATTGCATTTAGATTCCCCCCCTCCCCAATTAGTGCAAGATTGTGAATTTTGAAGATATGTAATTTAGTGGAATTCACAGCCAGAGTGCTAATGGAAATGTGTATTAAAGAGAGAGATGCGTGCCTTTTACACTCATGAGAAATGTGCACTGCCCATTGAAACGCTTTGACTGACCTTTTGATTTTTTTTTCTTCAAGGTCCTGATCATCCCCATTGTTTGTCTTACAAACTAGAACTTGGATCAGACCAAGAAATTCCCTCCGATTGGTATCCATTTGCTACTGTTCAGTTTGGGATCCTTGACACCACTGCTTCAAGGACAGAGGTCAGGTCTCTGGGGGTGGAGAGTGATGTCCAGCCACAGAAACACATTCATCATCGGGCTTGCTACAACATCCAGGTACATCCCAAAGCCCCTGGTGTTAGGATGGGACTTTTGAAGCTGTGACCTGATTTGGCTTTAGATCCTTGCCTTGCCTTCTTAAGTAATGTCATGTGTATGCATGTATTAGACCTAGAAAAGAGCTCAGTTGTGGAAACTTGATGGTCACCAGTGAGCCTAGTTCTTCCCCTCAGTTCTAGAGAACATTAGGAGCCTGAGGACAGTGCCGTGTACTTAACTCAGACCTCAGTGAAAAACAGGGCATTCAAAGTAAGTTCACATTTCAGAAGCATATTTGTAATAAAGGTTTTGTCAGAATAACATTTCCCTAGATGTGTTCTATGGGACATATGTCCCATATAATGATCTAAGAAAAAAATAAGTTGGGGAATGCTGTCCACTTAATGTTGAACAAGGAAGTCCTGCAGAAAAGAAACTTACTAAACTTAGCTCAGTCTCTCCCTACTTGCCAATTATGGAACCTTGTCTCCTGTAAAGCACCTGTCAGTATCTTCTGTAATAGTATTCTGTGGTGCACTGTTTGGGGAAACGCTGAGGTACTGTGTCACCACAATTTTAAATGTTCACCATCAGCTCATCTGCATTCTGCAGCCGTTTGAATTAGAGAGTGATGTACACTTGCACTTGTTCCTAAGCTTGCTTTTCTTTCTCAGCTTCAAAGTTAGTAGACATAGAAATAACCTCTGTCACACATTTCCCATAGTATCTGGAAATGGTGTTATTACATGATATCATTGGCACCAACTAGCGGTTCTATAATATAGTAACCTAAGTCTGAATTTTTCTTTATTTTGGACTGTCCCGAATCCTGTGTGTTCGGGTCCAGTAATGTTTTTTGTATTGGTAAAACCAGTGACGAGTGGATGCTGTCCTGTGCGTCCCTTCAAGACGGAAGGGCTGATTCAGCAGCTGGGAACTGCCCTGGGTGATGCACGTGCCACTCCCCAGGTCACGCCCCCTTCCTGGGGCAGCCTGTGTCCAATGGCTGGTGGCCCGGGCTCTAAACACCCTTCTACCTCAAGCTGCAGTAACCCTGAGGGCCATCCTAGCTTCATCCCTCTCTGGGGATTGGCTGAAACCTTTACTGTGACTGCTTTGTAGCCCAGCGTCTCTCCCTGTTCTGCCCCATCCCTTCCCCTTTCCCTCCCCTTGCCTCCCTCCCCTCCTTCTCCCTTTCTCTCCCCTCCCCTTTCTGTGTCAGTCAGGTGTTGACCCCAGGAGCTCTCCACAGCAAGCTTTCTGCACCCCAGTCTCCATCTCAGCATCTGCTTCTTGGGGAAGCTGACCTATAACCCTAGGCAGCTAAGTGTCATGTGTGACTGAAATGGGTGTGAAGTGCGCATGGAGACTTCATACCATCCGCCATTCCTGGGATACGCCAATTTCACATGGTTTGTAGAGGACCGCTCAGAATTGTGTACCAAAGTCTCTTTAGCTTTAATGGCAGTCAGTTTCAAAATGTCATCTTCCATTTAATTAGTATTTATTGAGCAATTTCAAAGTGCCATCTGCTGCTGTAGATGCTGAGACACAAAGGTGAAGTTCCTGTCCTCGTAAAGCCTACCTTTTAGTGACAGAACAAAAAACAATCAGTAAAAAGTACCATGATTTCAAGTACTGACAAATTCTAAGAAGAGAATAAAAGAAGGTCACGGCATAGCGAGGGATGGAGGGCGTCCTTATCTAGAGTGGTCCCGGAGGGACTGGGAGGAGATTATGTTTGAAAGGGTGAGACAAAGGTGAGGGACAGCTGGGTGGTTTGGCCCAGATGGATTACTGTTGTAAACTAGTTTCTTTTAGTTAGAGGGATGATTTGGGGTGTACTCTGAATCTCAGGGAGGCCCGAAGCTGGATGCATGATACTTGGGGGATATAACTGATCGAAAGACTAGCTAGATTTGTAAATGTCTTATCAGTATGTGTATTCTGTGTACACCTGTGTTTGACTGAGAAGAGACTTTGTCCTCTTCAAGATTTGACCCTAGAAGAAGGATTTAGGAGACTTGTTGTCCAGAAGGGGAACAGTGTGCCTCCCTTGGGAATGGGCATGGCAGGGTGGAGGGGCTGTGTTTGTGTGCAGAGGATGAAGTGGCTACAGTGCTTGCTGGTTTACAAACCAGAACTGAAGTGTTATGCCGTGTTGCAGTCGTTAATGCTTCCTCCTGTTTTGCTTTTGTGCAACAGGTTGAAATAGAAAAGAAGTGGATTAAAATCGATGGAGAAGACCCGGATAAAGCTGGTGACTGTGTAACTCAGTAGGAATAGCAAGAGTCAGTGATGATGACCCACTTTGCAAATAAATGCATAATTCACAGAAACCGCATAAAGTCCTGCTACTACTGTATAGTGGAAATGACGGATCCGCTGGCTGTGTTTAGGGAAGTTCAGACCTGCAAGCGAACCATCTATCCTTTATGCTTTTGATATGTTTGTGCCCCAGGGGTTTGATCTAAAATGTGTCTTGAATTTTTGTGATGTTTTTATTTCCTAGTAGAACTCAAAGGCACTCTTCTCCAGTGTGTGACCTCACAGCCACTGGCCAAAGCATTTTTAATTTTTGATTACTCGGTGACTGATTGTTTCCCACTCTGGATTGATGCCATGTTTATTATCCTCCAGCCCCATCTCTTCTTATTAAGTTAGCACCTATGCTAGAGGAGAAGGCAGTTGAAGGAGACATAAACCAAAGTACTTAATTTTCCCTCTTGCTCTTCTCTGAAACGTGGTTATTGTAGACTGATATGGAAACCACAGGCTAAAATGGAGATGTGGAACTATCTCTGATACTGAATTATTTATCTTCCTGTCTTGTTATCACATTGGTGAGTAATCATCAGCTGTATTTGGTACCTCTCTTTCCCTTGTGGTATTATTATTTTCAAAATGTATTTGTATGCTGTTATGTGCGGCAAAGACGCTAGTTCTGTTACTATGCATATTTTAGTACAAGTCACTGAGACATACTGCCTTTTGCTTAGAGAGATTCCTTTCAGAATGAAATCCTAGTATGGACTCTAGTTAAAATATTAATGTATGTTAAAAATGAATTTTTATAGTCCATGAATGTTGCTTCTCAAAAGTGTAGACTCTAAGAATGTATTTTGATAAAGTATTATTTGTAATTAACACAAGCCTCTCTTAAGTAGAAGTCTGAATCATGATTATTTTATGCTAACCCTGCTATCATGCTATTTATGCTAATTCTGCTTAGTTTAGAGTGATTCTTTTTAAAAGATGAGGAAACTGAAAGATACTATTTTGTCTACATTTCTAACAAGTGATTTCTATTTTTCAAAGTCAGATAAATGTTTGTTTTTTTAATGGAAAGTCAGTGGCATTAGCAGTTATGATTCTGTTTATAACTTCCTTTTAGTGTTTATAGTGAAAAGTCAGACTTTTAAATTTAGGAAATCTATGTTCTAGATATTTTTTTAGTAGGAAAAACATGGAAAAAAACATGCTATGAATACACCTTCAATTTATGTTGATCCTTAAATATGATTAGGAGATATTTTTCTCTATTTACCAGATCTGTTTTGAGTCAAAACTGATAGGACAGTATTCTTCCAAACAACATTATCTGTTGGCCCTCATACGTTTTATTTAATGTTATATTACATTCATTTTAATCTGTTCAAAATGCAAATTAAAACGAACATTTATGATGGTTTGTATCAATCAGCAGATTTACTGCTTTTCATTATTTTCCTGTAAAGGCAAAGAATGCAAAAGTTGACTGTTAAAATGAATTGGAGTTGCTCTTTTTAACTTCACTTGATGTGTTGCTTATAATATCATATGCTTGAGACTCGCTATAGATATATATGAGAGCAAATCTGTGTGTGCATCATATAAAAAAAAATTCTTCCATCCTGACTCACCTGGTGTGGCACATTCTGGAATGACTTCAATCTGCTCAGAGCAAATATGGAGGCAGGCTGAACTTGGTGCTGCTCCATGGTCCCAGGGACGGTAACTGAGTTAATTACTGCTGGTCCTTTCAGATCTGTTTTATGGCATCCTGCCCATAAAGAACTCAGAGTCTAATTCGGATGAACTTAATGAATATTTACACCTCAAAGTAATTTCAGCATAGGGTCCAATTAATCACCCCTCAGGCTTCCCAGGTTGCCAGCGTGTGCCGGCACCTCACTGCTGGAGTCATTTATTCCCCAGCCCTCCAGCCTTCAGACACATCTCAAGATTCAGTGCTGAAAATAATAACAAAAAGCTGACTGAAGCCCAAGTTGAGTTTTTGTGGCAATGCAGAGGGTGTTGGTAGGAACAGCAGGGTTCTGCAGCATAATTGTTCATTTGCACATCTATTAGGGCCCTTAAATATTCATTACTTAGCATTAAATTAACATTCTCTGTTGGGTGGAGAGAATTTTTAATACAGTACTTCTGACCTGAGCTATGGCAGAAGGTCAAATGTGATCTTGGTGCTTTAAGTGACAAATCAGGTAGTGTCCACTTAGACTTACAAATTAAAAAGTAGAATCTCCTTTTCCAGAATGTAAATGATGATCTTCAAAACAACAATGACAAAAACTCCTTCTTTTAAGGTCAGGAAGGGAGGAAGGAAGTGAATGAAGGAGGAACTACTCCTTACTAGCATTTTAATTTAGGTAATTTATTTAGATCAATGCTTTATGAGTTTGACCCATTAGGGGTCCTTTGTTTAATTGACTGAATGGCAGACTTCCAGGCCGTTGGCCAGTTTGGGATGGGTTGCTCTGCTCTAATTGGTCTGGTCTAGTTACCTTACCAGTCAAAGGATCATATTAACTCTGTAAATGAGTTCATGGCTTGATGGTTTACCTGATCAGTTGTACAGATCTGAATTTAAGGACATTTCCTTTTTTTTTTTTAATGGGACTAGAAATAGTTTATCCATTTAAAAAGAATGAAAAAAAAAAAAAAGCCCTTCTTAACATAAATAAAGGCTGGCATTTTGACCTGATTTCTGTGTTAGGTAATTGTAGGGTTTTAATTCCCTTCATTCTGGGTTTGTGTTTTGATATAGCTCTTTTTCTCTTATAAATTCAGTCAGGAGGCCTTCCTTAATAATGACTAAGTATTATTATATCTTACTCAAAATATGATTTTATGTCATCAATACAAATATAAAACATATTGAGCTTAATAATCATGTAACAAAGTATTTTGTAGATTGCATATTGATTTTTTAAAAATTAAAGATGTATTTCAAATGATTCTTGATATGCAATGGACTTACATCTTCTTTTGTAAGGTCTGGGGCTGTTTTTTTTAATGTATGAAATCCATTTCAATAACCTTAAACAATTGACTCTGTCAGGCAAATGCGTGCTTACATGTGTACATGCTCAGTTGTGTATAACTCTTTGCTACCTCGTGGACTGTAGCCTGCCAGGCTTCCCTGTCCATGGGATTCTCCAGGCAGGAATACTGGAGTGGGTTGCCCCTTCCTTCTTCAGGGGATCTTTCCGACCTAGCGATTGAACCCATGTCCCCTTTCCTGCATTGGCAGGTGAATTCTTTCCTGCTGAGCCAACTGGGAAGCTCCCAGACAAATGTATACTGCTTCACTGTGAAGGAGTTAGTGTCCATGGTGTTTTGGCACGTCCTGGAAAAATATCACCATCAAAGTACAATTTATGATGTTAAAAGAATTATTTTTGAAAGAGGATATAATCATTATTCTCATGAAGAAATGATATGAGTGTGTGCCCAAGTTTTACTTAACTCATTAACTAATGAGGGAACTTGTTAAGATGTTTGTTACAAGTGGCTCTAAGGAGAATTCAAAAGAGCAGAGACATGTACAGGAAATAAGAAATTCTGAAATGAATTTACAAACTGATGCGGAATGGATTGGTCCATAGGGCAATATTAGTAATAATTTCCTCTACTCCCACACAGTTAATTCGTATGGGCAAGGATGATGCATGTTATTGTCAGTTTTCTAAAACTTACAGAGTTGGGGCAATGGAATCTGTCGATAATCTGGATAAATGAACTAGTTAGGACACTTTACAAAGTCTTTAGCAATTTTTCCCAATAACTGGATGAACTTTGTCCACAGGAGAATTCTAAGCAATTTTCAAACTTTGGCAACTAGTATTAGAGAAATGATGTGCTTTCAAAGTGATTTTTTTTTAAGTTTAGAAAACTATTTTTATCCAATCTATTTATCCAATTTTATCCAATATTTTTATCCAGTTTATTTATTCAAACTATTTTATCCAATCTGTTTCAGGTAAGTTGTATGTTTAGGGGGTATTAAAGATACAAAGATAAATCAGCTCTAATGAAAACCAACCTAAGAAGCTCTCCACCTGCTCTTTGTATGAGTAAGCTGCCTGTGTTGAAATTCAATTTTTATCTAGCTATTGCAGTTAAATTTCAAAATTGCATCAGGAAATAAACCTTCGTAGAGGCTGGATCATTGGGAACTGTTTTAGCCACTCCTGGAATTAACAGGGCTTGACTCTTGTTCCACAGGAACAACAGAAAGATTCAGTGACATAAACTGATCATATTTGTAACATAATTTCTCAGATTCCATCAATCATTTCTTTCTTGTTTTGTTTCAACTCCACTCTCCTGCCTTCTCTGCATAGTTATATAGTGTTTCCAGTGCTTTTTCTTGCATCTGCCCCAGCCCCTCCC
Source organism: Ovis canadensis (assembly GCF_042477335.2). NCBI lineage: Eukaryota > Metazoa > Chordata > Mammalia > Artiodactyla > Bovidae > Ovis > Ovis canadensis. The sequence goes on along the minus strand of NC_091247.1, from coordinate 76,074,472 downwards.
CATTCTCAGCAGTTCCTCCACTCCCAAGACCATTTTTTGCGCTTACCTAGAGTAAGGAAGGGCTGGGTGTATTTGATTGAACCATATGACGCTGACAATATGTAACCTTTCTTGATGGCAATTTCATGGTCCTAAACCTAATTACCTGCATGTTTCCCCAGTTTATATGAAATAAGATTTTCTTATAATTATGTTAATGAGTTCCTACTTGGAACTGGCATCTAAATGTGAATTTGTCAATTTTTAAAGCAAGATAGAATTGGTAGTCAGAAAGCAAATGGATGAGTTACAAAAAATACCTTAGGTTAAAGCTCCAGGTGATACAATGCCTTAAAATCATGCCCTGTCTGTAAGGAAAATGGATTAGATCAGTTGCCCCATGTTTTAATAGATTAAAGTTCATTTCTATGGGACTGCCTAGGGAAGAAGTGCAAATCACAGTTACACTTCAGAGACGGCAGCATTTCCCTCATCTTCACCACACCTATCTGTTCCAGAAAAGGTGTGAAAACCTCAGGTGGGAGGATAGCACATTTAAATAACACGATTACGTGTGTTGACATTTTCCTGAAAAGCCCATTTTTGTACTCTAGAATTGCTGTGAGTTCTTTGTGATATAAGTTGTGGTATACTCTTGAAACAGAAGAGGGCGCTCTCAGGCAAGAGCTGCTAGCCAGAATGAGAAACAGTATTTTGATTTGGTGGTGTTTGTATATATTATGATAAATAAAAGATCCTGGGGCCATTTTGTAAAGCATTTCAAAGCGTTGTGAATCCAGTGGAGTATGATTAAAATTAATGCAATAGACAAACACTTTATAAAGTATTCTTAATGTCCGTCTAAAAATGCTGTTGAATACAATTTTACACATCCTGAAAATTTAAGTACCATACTTATCACTAAACATTTCTAAGTACCAAGGAGACAAAAAAAGTCTTCTTTCTTAACACATTTGAAGAAAACTTTTTTAAAATGAGAATTAATAAACTCTAAATCTGCTTACTTTAAAAAAATGTGTAACATATTATAATGAATCCATCATGTTTGGCTTCTGAGCTTTCAGGTACATGTATCAAGATTGATGTGATTGCTAAAGAGCTCCAGCCCAGAATTGTACTTTCAGGTTCTGAGGGAAGGACAAACACATATTTGCTTTCAGGAGAGTATTCCATGCCACCTCGACTCAAGCCTTTACCTTGTTCAGCCGTCCAAAATTAGGCATGAGCATTGTCTTTTAAGATGGGTTCTGTCTTTCTCTCAGAAATCTTTCTGGGTGGATGATATCATTCCCTTATAAAGCCCGTTGGAACAATGTGTTTCTAAAAGTTGTGGAGCATGAGTAGGTCTATGAATGTGGTTAAACACATGAGGCCTTCCCAAAGCTGTCTTCCACACCCTGAAGTGCAGAAGGCTTGTTTAAGACATTGGGTGCCATAAGTGGTGACTTTGAATCACTTCGAAATGCTGTGTGGCCATGTCTCCCATTAGTTGTCTTGCCGATTCTAATGTTTATTGCATTTCTACTAGGTAACTGCATTTTTCTAGGCACTGGGGATAAACAATAATAAAAACTGTAAATTCTTGTTCTTGTAGAGGATATATAATAGGGAAGTCAGACAATAAATTGATAGCAGGCTGTGATCGTTGCTATGTAGGAAATAAAAACTGACCAAGTAGCGGAGCATGCCCTTTCAGATAGGTTGGCCAGGAAGGTCCTGTCTGATGAGTTGACATTCTAGCAGACCTGAAAGAAGCGAGAAGAGTGTATCCAACAGAGGGAACTCCTAGTGTCAAGGTGTACTTAACTATCAGAGGAACACCAAGGAGGCAGGTGGCTATGATGTGGGCAGGGCAGAGTGAGCAAAGAGGATGGGGGGGGGGGGGGGGAGGAATCAGAGAGACTGTGGGTAGGTGAGGGAAAGCAAGTCAGTAAGGCTTTGTGGGTTATGGGAAGGACTTTGAATTTTATTCTGAGTGAAATGCAAACCGCTAGGAGGTTTTGTGCAGACGAGTGACATGAACTGAGTTATGTGTTCAGATGGTTCCATGGACATAGAAGCAGAGCAATGGCAGAGCAGAACAGTTAGGAGGTTACTGCAGTAACCCAGGTGAGAAGAAAAGGTGACTCTGAGTTGTGATGGGAAATGAAAAATGGTTGGACTCAGAACATGTTTAAAATAGAGTTAATAGTGTTTGCTGATGGGTTGGGTCAAATTCCCCAAGTGAGAAAGAAGAGAACCAAAAATGACTCCCAGAATTTTGGCCTGAGCAGCTGTAAGATGGATCTGTGTTTTATGGAGAAGGGGAAGACTGTTGTAGGAGAAAGTTTGGGGAGAAAGATCAGAAATTAGGGTTTGGATGTGTTAGCTCTGAGATGCCTGTTAGACATTCAGATAGAGACAGTAAGTAACAATTGGATGTATAAGGAAGGACAGAAGGCTGGGCTTGGAATATGACTTGTAGAGACGTGAGACTGTATGAAATTACCTAGGAGTGAATGTAGAGTAAAAGTGGTCTGAGGACTGAACCTTCGGATTCTCCAAAGTTCCAAGATCAGGAAAGTGTGGTTGATCCAATTAAGGAGACTGGGGAGGAGCAGCTCGCTAGAGTAAGTGTCATCAGTTGCCTCAAGTGCTGCTGATTGGATGAGGACAAAGAATTGACTGAATTTAGCAACATGGAGGACATTGGTGAACTTGACAGACAGCTCAAGTGCGTGTGGAAACAGTGAGTAGATGGTTTGGGGGAGCTTGGCTGCAATTAGGAACTTTGGGGCAGTAGCTGGTAAGGATGAGATCTTTCTAAACGCTCCCACCCTTGAAACCTGTCTTGGTGTTGGTCTTTACTAGTGTCTTCTTCATTGTTATTTTTTATAACTTTAGTGATGTTGACTATTACTAAAATTCCCTCTTCTTTTTCTCATTGTCAACACTTAGAGAAGATGATTCCTTATCATCTTTCAATCCCATGTCATCTGAGTCTTATGTTTCCCTCTTTGGATGTGCCCATTTCTTCAGTTTTTCATTAACTGTATGTATGTATGGTGTTAAAATGTTGCATATTAATACTTCAAGATAAATTCAGCCATTGCTTTGATCACCTCTTGTTTTGCTTTTAAATATTCTTGATTGGACTTTACTGGGCAATGTCATTTCAGGTTGGATATCTCACTTCAGATTTTATTATGAAATTTAGAATAATTGTAAACAATCTTGTGAATACCTACAAACTCCTCCAAGTTCCTAGAAAATGGAATATACACAACTATTTATTTACTAGTTTTTATATTTATTTGAGTTTGTACTTTGATTCTTTGTTATGGTTTTCTGATATAATACTTTGTAGTTTTCTAGTAACTAAGTGAATTTTAATAAAATATTTGCAAAAAGCATAATGTAAGTAACTACTGATGTAATTATAATTTTCTTGATTCTTTAATTTTAAAACAGCGATTAAAATAGAATGCCAATTTTAAAGATATTAGTATTCAAATACAGTATTTCATGTATACAACCAAACAAAACTTACTAAGCAAAATTATTACCTTTTGCCATTCATTGCACACTTTTAAAGACACAAATAACAATTCCAAGTGGTCACATAGAATGAAAAAATTGAAGTAACTCAAATTCTGTTTCTTCATCTTTATAATCATTGTTTGTTTTGAATCCATGATTCAAACCCAGGAATACATAGTACTGAAGGGACTGGAGATAAGAACTGTGCCTGAAGCAAGTTTTGAATAATTCTGGACCATTGTGAATTCCAAAATGAATATAGATATTGAAGTCCACATGTGTCCAGTGTCCAACTGTATAACAGGGAGTTTTCTAAACTAACTTCTGTGTAGAATACTGTTTATTGCTAAGAAATTAAAATGTGCCGATTTGAAGCTTACATATGCATTATTAAAACTCAACAGTAATTGTAGCAATTGGGTTGGGAAGATCCCCTAGAGAAGGAAATGGCAACCCACTCCAGTATCCTTGCCTGGAAAAATTCCATGGACAGAGGAGCCTGGCAGGCTACAGTCTGTGGGGTCACAAAGAGTCGGACACGACTGGGCAATACACATGCCAATAAAGTTGGAGAGGGGGTCATTTTAGCTCAGACATTGCTTAGAATTGTCAGCACATGGTGATAATAGAAAGCAGATTTGTATGGGAATTCCCTGGCAGTCACGAGTAGGGCTCAGCGCTTCCTCTGCAGCAGAGACCCCCCCCCCCCCCACACACACACTAAAAAAAGGCAGGCTTTTAGTCAATTTCCTTATGTATTTTTATAATTATTTATTTATTTTTTCTTATATGATAGTATACATGTTAGAATGCCATTCTCTCAAATCATCCCACCCTCTCCCTCTCCCTCTGAGTCCAAAAGTCTGTTATACACATCTTGGAGGATCATTAATTTACAATGTTGTATTGGTTTCTGCCATACATCAACATGAATCAGCCTTAGGCATATATATGGCCGCTCCCTGCCACCCTCCACCCTGTCCCACCTCTCTAGGTTGTCACAGAGCACCGAGTTTGAGCTCTGCGCCACACAGCGAATTCCCACTGGCTATCCATTTTGCATGTGGCGATGTGTGCGTCTCAGCACTGCTCTCTCCATTCGTCCCCCCTCTCCTTCCCCAGTGTGTCCACAAGTCTTGTGTATGTCTGTGTCTCCACTGTTGCCCTGCAGATAGATTCATCAGTAACCATCTTGCTGGATTCCATGTAAATATGTTAATACACTCTATTTGCTTTTCTCTTTCTGACTTACTTCATTCTGTATAATAGGCTCTGGGTGCATCTCCCTCATTAGAACTGACTCAAATGCATTCCTCGTTCCTTATGTGTTTCGATTTTCTCCACACGGTGTCTGCCGTTATTGCCTGCACCCAGGACTGACTACTCTCTCCCCCATCCTTGGTGTACCTCGGATGGGGGATATGTGTCCCTGCAGGCTCACAGTGAGCCAGTAGTGAAAGGAAAACTGATGATGCAGAAGAAGAGAGGGAGAAAATTGCTCAGGCCATATCTCTGAGTAGACCAGAGGGGATGAGATCAGCCAGCAGAGGGCTGATTTAGGTAAGAGCGTGAACAGTTCACCCATTGCAATTGTAAGCAAGGCAGAGTTTATGGGTGCAGCTGCAGGCAGACCCATATATCCAAGGTATTATTTCTTAGTTTCTTTTACAGAAATGGAATTGGATTCGGAGAGTTTCCGCCCTCCTACAGAGGTTGGGTGTCTTATGAATTCCCTTTAAAGACCTTTATGACTGACTTCAATTTTATTTTCTTGAGTACTTTGGTCATGTCCTTCACATTATTTGCATTTTACTGGTATTAATGACTGAGTATCAGTGATACTGACCCAAATGGGGACATTTCTGTAATTTGGGGGACTGAGACTATGGAATTCCCCTCTAACAGAATGTGAAAGTCACTCAGTTGTGTCTGACTCTTTGTGACCCTAAGGACTATACAGTCCAGAGTGGTGGAGTGGGTAGCCATTCCCTTCTCCAGTGGATCTTCCCAACCCAGGGATCGAACCCAGGTCCGCTGCATTGCAGGTAGATTCTTTACCAGCTGAGCCACCAGGGAAGCCCCTAACAGAGAAATGTTCTGATTTAGGAATCCCAACTGTGATCACTGCAGAATTTAGCCTCTTTCTGCTTCTCATCTCTGAGACAGATGCTACAGGCCTGTGAGTGGCTGCATGGGAGTGGGAGATGGCTCCCAGTTGCAGCTCTTGTCCTTTTCTGTAGGGTTTTGTTTTGATTTTTTTTTCACACTGCTCAGAGAGAATTCCACCCAAAGGTCCTCAAGTGCCTGGAAAAGGACAAGAAAAGAGCATCTCTGAATCAAGTACCTGGAAAAGGACAAGGAAAGAGCATCTCTGAATGGTGGCATTGTCAAATGCCAAGAATCTGCCTCTCCAGTGGATTATCTGAGACACTGAAACACTTTTCAAAGGCTTTGCTAAGTATTCATTGTGGTGAAGGACAAATTCTGTATTAAACTCACACTGGGCCCAGAAGTGGCCTTGGGTTAAACTGAACTGGATGATATTCATCACCTTCTTTTTATTGCCTTTTCCCTCATAGTAAATGCTCCATCCCTTCCCCCTAAAATCCCTTGGCGTCTTCCCCCTCTCTTCCTCTTAGCTTTTTATGGTTGAGTGCCAGGAAAGGCTATATATCGGTAACTTAGATCTTGTTCCTTCCCAGGGACATTGGTCCCGCTGCAGGCTTTTCAAACAGAGCGGCTCATTCTTCCTTACCCTCACAGACTTCTAACAGCTTCTCTGCTTCCTGTGGTCTTCTTACAATCTACCTCCATGCTGCAGTCAGTGGAGAACGCGTGAGCTGGCCTTATTTACCAGCCAACCTTAGCTTTGCCAAGACTTCCCCTGCTGTCTATCCTCCAGCCAAACATTCGAACTACTCTCATTTCCTCAAACCCACCACGTTCCTTCTGCACCCCAAGCTTTGGCTTACAGTGCCCTATCGCTGGAACATCCTTCCTTGCCCCCTTCCTTTGTCCCTTATTCATTCCACAGATCTAAGTTTAGGTGTCCTACTCCAGGAAGCCTCCCCTGACTCCTCCCATTCAGGTTAATTGCTCCTCATAAATAATTTTTAGTACTTAGGCCCATTATATTGTAAAAGTTTATGTATTTCTCTTCTCCCTCTTCCCCAACTGAGACTTTCATTGGGGTGTGGCTCTGTCCACATGATTTCCCATTCTCGGGGAAGAGACTCAAATACAGGGGTGGTGGTAGGTGATGGTGGTATCAATGGCAGCTGCACATAAGCTTAGCCAAGGCATAGGACCTAAATTTTGAATGAATGAATGAATGTAGGTCAAATTTAGATCAATGTACTGCTTGCCTGCATGCCTAGTTGCTTCAGTTGTGTGTGACTCTTTGTGACTCTATGGACTGTAGCCCACTAGGCTCCTCTGTCCATGGGATTCTCCAGGCAAGAATATTGAAGTGACTTGCCATTCCCTCCTCCAGGGGATCTTCCTGACCCACGGATGGAACCTGCGTCTTCAGCATTAGCAGGTGGATTCTTTACCACTGAACCACCAGGGAAGCCCCAGATCAATGTACTACTTCAGTCCTCAAGAAATTCAAAATCTATCACACTTACAAATACATGTTTTCTTAATAAACACATCTTCAAGGGGTTGGAAAGATTTAAATGTTTATAAAGTTGTTTGTGAAAGCTGCTGAAAGTGAAGAAGAACCTTTAGACTTCTAGCGCCTACTGTGTACTGTGGATCTGGTTTTCTTATTTAATACTGAATATTTCATAAGGTAATTTCTGGTTATGAAATGAGGGTATCTGTCTTTTGTTAGAAGTATTTTGGAACCATTCTATAGCTGGAGAAGGTATTTTCCTGCACTGGAGACAAGACCAGATACTTTATTTCTTTGACCTGTCCATATAAGGATAAGATAAGGGTAAGGAGTTTCACTTTGACAAGATGAAAACAGTTAGGGAGATGGAGGGTGGTGATGGCTGCCCGACAATGTGAACGCACTTAATGCCACTGAACTGCACACTTAACAATGTCAAGATGGCAAATTTTATGTGTATTTCATCAATACCACAATGTAAAAATATAGATCCTCACCAGGGAAGTCCCCAGCCTTCAGTTTTAAATGTAATTTAATTCATTCTTTTAGTCAGCACTTTTTGAGGGCTGAGTATGAGCCAGGCACAATTCTAGGTACAAGAGAGAATGAAAGAGAGATTGCTTTCCTCCTAGTTTATATCCTAATGACAATAAACACTAAACATAATAAATTATATAGTAGTTAAAGGAGTTAATGTCTACAGAATAAAAATAAAAAGGGATAGAAGATATGGGAGTACGGGGATGGAAATTGCTAGTTTAGAAGGTGTTCAGGATGGGCTTCATTGAAAAGGTGACATTTAAGGAAAGACAGTAAAGAGTCTGCCTGCAATGCAGGAGACCCAGGTTTGACCCAGGAGAAGGGAATGGCTATCCATACCAGTATTCTTGCCTGGAGAATTCCACGGACAGAGGAGCCTGGCAGGCTATAGTCCATGGAGTCGCAGAGTCAGGCATGACTGAATGATTAACACTGTTACTGAAAAGGTGATATTTAAGAGAAGACTTAAAGAAGAGAAGCTTACCTCAGAAGGGGATGTACGGCTTGATGCAAGAGACATGAGTAGGATGAAATGAGTTAGGAGTATAACAGGAAATGAGATCAGAAAGGGAAATGGGGGTGGACAGTGAGTCTACAGTAACCTATTTCGTTAAAAAATGAGAGACTTTTACTACTTTGAGTAGGGATTTATTCTTCTGCATATTTTCAGAAACGCTGTACTTTTTACTATTAAAAAAAACAGGGCCAATCTAAAGAAGGAGTGCCCCCCCCAATATCTTTCAAAAATTTTGCTGAGGATTAATTTATATATGATAAAATATACCTGTCTTAATTATACAGCTCCATAGTTTTTGGTATATTTACACAATTACACCACCATCACCACAATCAATTATTTTAGAGCTTTTCCATATCTCCCAACATCCTTAAGCCCATTTTCAGTTACTCTTTGTTCTCATCCCAGTCCCAGGAAACCACTAATCTTATTTTCTTTATATATTTGCCTTTTCTGGATATTTCATATGAATGGAATTTTACAATATAGGCATTTTGTCTCTAGCTTCTTTCCCTTAGTACATTTTAAGGTTCATCTGCTCTGATTATCCAGGTCCATGCATGTATCAGTAGTTTATTTCTTTTTATTGTCAAGTAGTATTCCATTGTATGACTATACCACATTTTATTTATGCATTCATCCCTTGGGGGACTTTTGGGTTTTCCCCACCTTCCCACTGTCATCAATAGCTCTGCTACACACACTCATGTTCAAGTATTTATGTCAATACATGTTTCATTTCTCTTGGGTATGAGTGGAATTTCGGGGTCATATGGTGAATTTATATTTAACTTTTCAAGAAACTGCCAAACTGTTTTCCAAAATAGTTGTACTATTTTATACTTTTTTCACATTCTTCCCAGCACTGGTTTGTGCCTTTTTGTTTTTTGTTTGTTTCCTCTGTTCTTTATTTCTTTTTTTCTGTCTTCCCACTGATTACTTATACATTTTTTAAGAATTCCATTTTGATTTATTTCATGAATGAGCATCTGAGCACACACACAAAAATAGTATTTGGGGATATATTTCTTTGTGTATCTTTTTCTAGTGGTTGCTCTATGTATCATATATGTATAATTTATCATCTGAACACTTTTATCAGTTCCAGTGAACTGAAGAAACTTTATTTTTCCTTATCCTGTCCTATTGATGATAGGATTTGAGAACCACATGAAGCAATAGTACACTTTTTGTTTCAACTGTCAAACATACCAGCACACTCAAAAGGAGAGTCTACCATATAGCAGCATACTACAGTCTACTACTGTATCTACTAAATAACTCATATTTTTACTTGTCATTTTTCTTTCTATCTTCCTGATATTCCTCCTCTTATCGTTTCTGTTCTATTTAAAAACTTCCTTTAGCCATCCCTTTATGGTGGTTTTGCTGGTGAGAGGTAGTCTTAGTTGTCTTTAATCTGAGAATATTTTAATCTTCCTTGTTTTCCCCTCAAAGAGTATTACCACTGGGTATGGGATACCTGGTGGCTCAGACAGTAAAGAATCTGCCTGAAATGCAGAACATCTGATCCCTGGGTTGGGAAGATTCCCTGGAGAAGGGAATGGCTACCCACTCAAGTATTCTTGCCTGGAGAATCCCATGGACAGAGGAGCCTGGTGGGCTACAGTTCATGGGGTCACAAAGAGTCAGACACAACTGAATGACTAACACTTTCAACACTTTGATGGGATTCTGAGTTGACAGTTCTTTTAGCACTTTTTTCTCAGGCCACTTCCTTTTGGCCTCAGTGGTTTCTCTTAAGAAATCCATTGACAATAAAACTACCATATGACCCAGCAATCCCACTACTAAGCATATATCTTGAGGAAACCAAAACTGAAAAAGACACATGAAACCCAATGTTCATTGCAGCTCTATTTACAGTAGCTAGGAGATGAAAGCAACCTAGATGTCCATCATCAGATGAATGGATAAAGAAGCTGTGGTACATATATTCAATGGAATGTTACTCAGCCATAAAAAGGAATGCATTTGAGTCAGTCCTAATGAAGTGGATGAACCTAGAGCCTATTATACAGAGTGAAGTAAGTTAGAGAAAAGCAATTATCATATACTAACACATGAAAGTGAAAGAGGAGAGTGAAAAAGTTGGCTTAAAGCTCAACATTCAGAAAACTAAGATCATGGCATCTGGTCCCATCACTTCATGGGAAATAGATGGGGAAACAGTGGAAACAGTGGCTGACTTTATTTTTCTGGGCTCCAAAATCACTGCAAATGGTGACTGCAGCCATGAAATTAAAAGACGCTTACTCCTTGGAAGAAAAGTTATGACCAACCTAGATAGTATATTCAAAAGCAGAGACATTACTTTGCCAACAAAGGTCTGTCTAGTCAAGGCTATGGTTTTTCCTGTGATCATTATAGATGTGAGAGCTGGACTGTGAAAAAAGCTGAGTGCTGAAGAATTGATGCTTTTGAACTGTGGTGTTGGAGAAGACTCTTGAGAGTCCCTTGGACTGCAAGGAGATCCAACCAGTCCATTCTAAAGGAGATCAGTCCTGGGTGTTCATTGGAAGGACTGATTCTAAAGCTGAAACTCCAATGGTTTGGCCACCTCATGTGAAGAGTTGACTCATTGGAAAAGACTCTGATGCTGGGAGGGATTGGGGGCAGGAAGAGAAGGGGATGACCGAGGATGAGATGGCTGGATGGCATCACTGACTCGATGGACATGGGTTTGGGTGAACTCCGGGAGTTGGTGATGGACAGGGAGGGCTAGCATGCTGCAATTCATGGGGTCACAAAGAGTCGGACACGACTGAGCGACTGAACTGAACTGAACACATATATATGGAATCTAGAAAGATGGTACGATGAACTATTTGCAGAGCAGCAATGGAGACACAGACATTGAGAACAGATTCATGGACACAGCTGGTGGGGGAAGGAGGAGAGAGTGGGAGGTATGGAGAGAGCAACACGGAAACATACATTACCATATGTAAATAGATAGCCAATGGGAATTTTCTGTATGACTCAGGGAACTCAAACTGGGGCTTGAAAACAACCTAGAGGGTGGGGTAGGGAGGGAGGTGGGAGGGAGATTCAAGTGGGAGGGGACATGGGGAAAGCTATGGCTGATTCATGTTGATATTTGGTAGAAACCAATGCAATACTATAAAGCAATTATCCTTCAGCTAAAAATAAATAAAAATTTAAAAAGTTTAAGGTAGTAAATTTCATGTTATGTGTAATTTAGTACTATTAAACTTTTCTTGATTAAGAAAAAAATCCACTTGCATTTGAATTGACTATTCCTATTATTCAAATTGAGTTATTTCTACTGTCCTTTTTTCAAGTTCATTGAGTCTTTCCTTTCTCATCTTCATTCTGCTGTTGAGCCCTATATTTACCAGGGCTGCCATAACAAACTACCGTAACCTGGGCAACTTAAAATAACAGAAATTTATTGGCCTAAGTTTAAAGTTTGGCTAGAAGTTTGAAATCAATGTGTTGATAGAGTCCTACCACCTCTGAAACTTGTAGGGGAGAATTTCTTCCATGTTTCTTTTAGCTTCTGGTGTTTACCAGTAATCCTTGGTGTTGCTTGGCTTGTAAGACGCATCACTCCAGTCTCTGCCTGTGGTCACATGGCTGTCTTCTTTGTGTATCTTTGTTCTTTTCTTATAAGTGCATCAGTCATATTGGATTGGGCTTCCCTGGTGGCTCAGTGGTAAAGAAACTGCCTGCCAATGCAGGAGACACAGGTTCGATTCCTGGTTCAGGAAGATCCCCTGGAGAAGGAGATGGCACCCCATTCCAGTATTCTTGCCTAGGAAATGCCATGGACAGAGGAGCCTGGCAGGCTGCAGGCTACAGGCTATGGGGTCACAAAAGAGTTGGACACGCCTTAGCAACTAAACAACAACACACTGGATTAGGGGCTCATCCTACTCCAGTCTGATCTCAATCTTAACTAATTATATTTGCAAATACAGTCACATTCTGAGGTGCAATGAGTTAGGACTTCAAATACCTTTTGGGAAGAACATATGTTAACCCATAATAAACCTATCCATTGAATCTTTTATTTTGGTCATTGTATTTTTATTTATAAAATATCCATTTGGTTCTTCTTTATATCATCTATTTTCTGCTGAGATTTTCCACTTTTTCTTTTGTTTAAATCACTCTTTAAATTACTTGCTTAATTTCTCATCAAAGCAGTTTTATGAAGACTGCTTCTAGGGTCCTTGTCAGATAATTCCAACATGTTAAGCCATCTCTGTGTTGGTGTCGATTGTCCTTTCTCCTTTAAGTAGAGATTTTCCTGGTTATTGGTATGACAGCTGATTTTCAGTTATATCCTGGACATTTTGGTCATTATGAGACTCTGGATCTTATTTAAATCTCTGTCTTAGCAGGTCTTCTCTGACACAGGGCCGGTGGGGGAGGGTGAAAGTGCCCACTTGCTGTTGCAGGTGGAAGTGAAGGGTCCTGTTTTCTGGCTCAGTCTCTGCTGACAGCCTAGGGGAGGAGGATCTCCTAGTGACTGCCGGATAGAGTGGGCATTCAGGCTCCCCAGTTGGCTTCCACTGACATCATGCTGGTGGACACAGGGAGGGGAATCTTGTAACTCCCTCTTATGTGGTCTCCACCGACACTTCAGAGGGAGGTTTCACTGTCACCTAGCAGGAATGAAAGTCTTGGTTTTCTTTGACACCACCTTCGTGATTGGTGGAGATGACTCATTATAGTTGGGTAGGGGGACAAGTCCAAGCAACCCACATGGCCTCCAGTGACATCGTGGGGAGGGCTGCACCTCAGTGCAGCTGGGCAAGAGTGGAAGTCTAAACTCTACTCTGCCTTTGCTGACAGGGGTGAATTGGGGTCAGTTTTTTTCTGTGGTGTTTGAAGTAGAGCTGCTGCTGCTGCTGCTAAGTCACTTCAGTTGTGTCCGACTCTGTGCGACCCCATAGACGGCAGCCCACCAGGCTCCCCCGTCACCGGGATTCTCTAGGCAAGAACACTGCAGTGGGTTGCCATTTCTTTCTCCAATGCATGAAAGTGAAAAGTGAAAGTGAAGTCACTCAGTCGTGTCTGACTCTTAGTGACCCCATGGACTGCAGCCTACCAGGCTCCTCCATCCATGGGATTTTCCAGGCAAGAGTACTGGAGTGGGGTGCCATTGCCTTCTCTGTAAAGTAGAGCAGTTTTTGTCTAATAAGAGTTTTCTGTCTTGCTGCCCATTTTTCTGGCCCTTGGCTGGAAGAAAATGACTTTTTGTTCTTTTTTGTCTGTGGCCTTTGATGTCTCTGAATTGCCAGCTTCAGCAGTACCCAGTCTGTTATAGGCAAGGTAAAAAGAAAACAAGGGAATTTATTGCTGTGCATTCTTTGGGGTGTGAGGTCCCTAACTGGTCTGGGCTCTTCTCTCCATCTTTTATGTCTAATATCCAGAGTTTTTTTTAAAGCTGTTCAGTTCAGTTCAGTTTCTCAGTCGAGTCCTACTCTGCGACCACATGAATCGCAGCATGCCAGGCCTCCCTGTCCATCTTAGTAGTATTCTTGGGCTACCCTGGTGGCTTAGCTGGTAAAGAATCCGCCTGCATGCAAGAGACCTGAGTTCAATCCCTGGGTTGGGAAGATCCCCTGGAGGAGGGCATGGCAACCCACTCCACTAAGTATTCTTGCCTGGAGAATCCTCATGGACAGAGGAGCCTCGAAGGCTACAGTCCATGGGGTCACAAAGAGCCAGACACAACTGAGCGACTAAGCACAGCACAGTAGAAAGAATAGGCAGGAGTGTGACTACGTCATGTTGTTCCTGCCTCTCCTGATATTTGAAGCACCTATGATAACATAGAATATTTAAGATCCTACCATTACACCTTACAAAATGAGACCAATTATGAAAGAAGGTAAGTATGGTTATTGTGGGAACAAAGCTGGTTGGTTCTTTCCAGGTCATAGCCTTAAGTTCAATGTGTTAGTCTTTACCTCTGCCCTCTCTAAGTAGAAATTTAGATTGGAAAATTCACTGGAGACAGACATTATTCTTGCTAATATTTCATGTTCATATTTGATTATACATGTTGTGATTAAAGTAATGAAAATGAAATCATTTGTTAACTTGGAAATTACTGAATCTTATCAAGACCCTGATGAGAATGTTGAAAAGTAGCCATAGGGAAAATTGTGTTTGAAGACATCCTTCACACTTTCCATGAGTTAATTATAGTCCCTAATTTTCATATGTACACAATGTGTACATCTCTTCAATATTAATGTGTTAGCCGCTCAGTCTTATGTGACCCCATGGACTATAACGCACCAGGCTCCTCTGTCCATGGAATTCTCCAGGCAAGAATACTGGAGTGTGTAGCCATTCCCTTCTCCAGGGGATCTTTCTGAACCAGGGATCGAACCCATGTCTCCAGCATCCCAGGCAGATTCTTTACTGTCTGAGCCACAAGGGAAGCAAATAAATTTGCACAAGTTTATATGCTCAGTTCAGTTCAGTTCAGTTGCTCAGTCATGTCCTACTTTTGTGACCCCATGGACTGCAGCACTCCAGGCTTCCCTGTCCATCACCAACTCCTGGAGCTTACTCAAACTCATGTCCATCACATCAGTGATGCCATTCAACCACCTCATCGTCTTTCATCCCCTTCTCCCACCTTCAATCTTTCTTAGCATCAGGATCTTTTCCAATAAGTCAGGTTTTCCCTTCAGGTGGCCAAAGTATTGGAGTTTCAGCTTCAGCATCAGTCCTTCCAGTGAATATTCAGGACTGATTTCCTTTAGGATGGACTAGTTGGATCTCCTTGCAATCCAAAGGACTCTGAAGAATCTTCTCCAACACCACAGTTCAAATGTAAACACCACAGTTTACATGCTATAAATGGGCAAAGCTGGGATTTGAACCCATGCAATCTGGCCCCAGTCTTTGTGCTTAACTGTAACACTATATGCTGAGATAAACATTTAAAAACAGGTTGTAATGTGATCATGAACAGTGTTCCACCATGTGATAAGGTCACCAGTTGGCCATAGCACTGTGCCACATGGTCACTTTAGCTGAATTCCTGTTGAGGTTGGCGGAGGCATTCTGCATGGTGGAATTGTATCTGATGTTCCAATAATGTACGTTGATTTTAGAGTTGCATTAGAAAATGGAAAATGTTATAAAAGTGCAAAGTATAAATCAGAACTGCTAACATTGCAAACATTTCAAAGTTACAAGGTAAGGCAGTGATTATCTGAATTTTCATTTCCTGAATGATGTGAAGGATGAAACAGAAGCAGAGAAACAGAATACTGCTGGGTTTACTGCATTGCGTAAAAAATGTTCAGAAACTAATTATGAATATTTGCTGCCTTAAGCCATATGCTCATAGACTAACTTGTATTTTTCATTACTGATAAATATATTATTTAGAGTCTAGAGTTACTGAAATGCCCTGTGTTTGACTATAAAATTTAATATGTAAAAGATAATGGGCTGTCTCTAAAATACATTTAAAAAAACATTCTTATTCAGAGAAAGGACTTCATAGATATGGCCTTTTCTCACAATAAGCAAAGAAAAATTGTTTCTTTACCTTTGTAATAATATCACTGAAACCTCCAGGCAAAAGTAATAAGAACATACTGAAGGCAGAGAAATTAATCTGATTATTAAGATTTGCTTAAATGTTGTAAAACCAGTGTTGATTACAAATGATATATTAAATAGATATTATAGCTTCTAAACAAAGCAGGGGGAAATGAAAATCTGATGCTTTGAACTGTGATGGGCGATTGGGGAGGAGCTTTATGCTTTGCCACAGGTGTAATTTCAAAGAACTACATACTCAAAGAAGGACCAAAGCTCAGCATTCCTTTTTTATTCTCTATTTACTAACATAAAAAAGAGTCGCTGTAAAATTGCCTCACTGAGACTTTGGGATCTTGAAATTTCAATTTTAGCATCAAAAGTGTTTCGTGTATGCACCACACTTCCCTTCTGAGTTTGAAAAATTGACAAAAGAAATGTGATCATTACGTGACTACAACAATCTGCTTGTTTGATGATAACCTGGGGTCAACACTATCAAATATCAGCCTATACAGATTCCTTTACCTACTTTTCAAATGCTTTTGTGACCGATGAGGATATTCAAGAAACTTTAAATGCTGAGATTACAATGAGAAAAAAACAAGTCTTCACGTCTGCTGCTGCTGCTGCTAAGTTGCTTTAGTCGTGTCTGACTCTGTGCAACCCCAGAGAAGGCAGCCCACCAGGCTCCCCCGTCCCTGGGATTCTCCAGGCAAGAACACTGGAGTGGGTTGCCATTTCCTTCTCCAATGCATGAAAGTGAAAAGTGAAAGTCAAGTCGCTCAGTCGTGTCCGACTCTTCACAACCCCATGGACTGCAGCCTACCAGGCTCCTCCGCCCATGGGGTTTTCCAGGCAAGAGTACTGGAGTGAGGTGCCATTGCCTTCTCTGAAGTCTTCACTAGTCACAGTTCAATCAGAGAATGGGGCCTGTATTAGTTATCCCATTTTGTGCAACAAATTGTCCCCAAAATTAACTGCTTAAATGACAAATATTTATTATCTCGCACAGTTTCTGAGGATTGGGAATCTGGGAGATGCTTAGAGGGTGTTTCTCATTCAGAGTCGCTCAAACGGATGCAGACAGGCTATCAGTCAGGGCGGCAGTCATCTGAGAGCCCATATGGGGAGGGATCAATTTCGAAGCTTACTTTTGTGACTGTCTACAGGCTTCTGATCCCTGCCAGCTGTGGACTGGAGTCTTGGTTCCTTACCACATGGACCTCTCCATGGGCTGAGTGTTTGACTATCCTCACAACATGACAGCTATCTTCTCCCAAGTGAGTAATCTGAAGGAATCCAAAGATGGAAGCCATAGTCATTTATAATATAATCCTAGAAGTGATGCGTCATTACTTCTGCTTTATTCTATGGGTCACCCAGATGAACCATGGTATAGTGTGGGAGGGGCAAACACAAGGCCTTGAATACCAGGAAGTAAGGAATTTTGGGGGCCATCTTGGAAGCTGGCTATCACATGTTCAGAGCAGATTTGCAGCCTGGATTCACCTGCAATGTAGGTTAAAGTATATCTCCTCTATTTTTTTTTTTCTTAAAAAAAATTTTTTTTTAATTGAAGGATAATTGCTCTACAGAATTTTTTGCTTTCTGTCAAACCTCTACGTGAATCAGCCATAGGTATACATATATCCTCTCCCTTTTGAGCCTCCCTCCCATCTCCCATCCCATCCCACCCCTCTAGATTGATACAGAGCACCAGTTTGAGTTTCCTGACCTATACGGAAAATTCCCTTTGGCTATCTATTCTACACATGGTGATGTAAGTTTCCATGTTAAAGTATACCTTCTCTAAAAGCCATTGTCTACTGTTGGGAAGAAACTACATCTCAGTCTATTAGTGACCAGGCAAACAGACCCTCAGGGGCAAATGGAAAGTTACTGACATCTCTCTGCTAAAGTTACATAACCTCTCTGCAACCTGAGTCCACTAAATATACTAAGAAATAACCGTTCAGCATAGTCACTTTTTATGAGGAGCTAAAGTTGAAAGGTTCTATGAAGACCTACAAGACCTTTTAGAACTAACACCCAAAAAAGATGTCCTTTTCATTATAGGGGACTTGAATGCAAAAGTAGGAAGTCAAGAAACATCTAGAGTAACAGGCAAATTTGGCCTTGGAGTACAGAATGGAGCAGGGCAAAGGCTAATAGAGTTTTGCCAAGAGAATGCGCTGGTCATAGCAGACACTCTCTTCCAACAGCACAAGAGAAGAACCTATACATGAACATCACCAGATGGTCAACACCAAAATCAGACTGATTATATTCTTTACAGCCAAAGATGGAGACGCTCTATACAGTCAGCAAAAACAAGACCAGGAATAAGACTGTGGCTCAGAGCATGAACTCCTTATTGCCAAATTCAGACTTAAATTGAAGAAAGTAGAGAAAATCACTAGACCATTCAGGTATCAGTTCAGTTCAGTTCAGTCGCTCAGTCGTATCTGACTCTTTGCGACCCCATGAACCGCAGCACATCAGGCCTCCCTGTCCATCAACAACTTCAAATCGCTTATGATTATACAGTGGAAGTGACAAGTATATTTAAGGGACTATATCTGATAGAGTGCCTGATGAACTATGGACGGAGGTTCATGACATTGTACAGGAGACAGGGATCAAGACCATCCCCAAGAAAAAGAAATGCAAAAAGGCAAAATGGTTGTCTGAGGAGGCCTTACAAATAGCTGTGAAAAGAAGAGAAGTGAAAAGCAAAGGAGAAAAGGAAAGAAATACCCATTTGAATGCAGAGTTCCAAAGAATAGCAAGGAGAGATAAGAAAGCCTTCCTCAGTGATCAGTGCAAAGAAATAGAGGAAAACAACAGAATGGGAAAGACTAGAGATCTCTTCAAGAAAATTAGAGATATCAAGGGAACATTTCATGCAAAGATGAGCTTGATAAAGGACAGAAATGGTCGGGACCTAACAGAAGCAGAAGATATTAAGAAGGGGTGGCAAGAATACACACAACTGTACAAAAAAGATCTTCATGACCCAGATAATCACGATGGTGGGATCACTCACCTAAAGGCAGACATCCTGGAATGTGAAGTCAAGTGGGCCTTAAGAAGCATCACTATGAACAAAGCTAGTGGAGGTGATAGAATTCCAGTTGAGCTATTTCAAATCCTAAAAGATGATGCTGTGAAAGTGCTGCACTCAGTATGCCAGCAAATTTGGAAAACTCAGCAGTGGCCACAGGACTGGATAAGGTCAGTTTTCATTCCAATACCAAAGAAAGGCAACACCAAAGAATGCTCAAACTGCCGCAAATTGTACTCATCTCACATGCTAGCAAAATAATGTTCAAAATTCTCCAAGCCAGGCTTCAGTAATACATGAACTGTGAACTTCCAGACGTTCAAGCTGGTTTTAGAAAAGGCAGAGGAACCAGAGGTCAAATTGCCAACATGTGCTTGATCATGGAAAAAGGAAGAGAGTTTCAGAAAAACATCTATTTCTGTTTTATTGACTATGCCAAAGCCTTTGACTGTGTGTATCACAACAAACTGTGGAAAATTCTGAAAGAGATAGGAATACCAGACCACCTGACCTGCCTCTTGAGAAACCTGTATGCAGGTCAGGAAGCAACAGTTAGAACTGGACATGGAACAACAGACTGGTTCCAAATAGGAAAAGGAGTACGTCAAGGCTGCATATTGTCACCCTGCTTATTTAACGTCTATGCAGAGTACATTATGAGAAATGCTGGGCTGGAGGAAGTACAAACTGGAATCAAGATTGCCAGGAGAAATATCAATAACTTCAGATATGCAGATGACAGCATTCTTATGGGAGAAGGCAATGGCACCCCATTCCAGTACTCTTGCCTGGAAAATCCCATGGACGGAGGAGCCTGGTAGGCTGCAGTCCATGGGGTCACTGAGTCGGACTCAACTGAGTGACTTCACTTTCACTTTTCACTTTCATGCATTGGAGAAGGAAATGGCAACCCACTCCAGTGTTCTTGCCTGGAGAATCCCAGGGACGGGGGAGCCTGGTGGGCTGCTGTCTCTGGGGTCACACAGAGTCTGACACAACTGAAGCGACTTAGCAGCAGCAGCACCCTTATGACAGAAAGTGAGGAAGAAGTAAAGAGCCTCTTGATGAAAGTGAAAGAGGAGAGTGAAAAAGTTGGTTTAAAGCTCAACATTCAGAAAACTAAGATCATGGCATCCAGTCCTATCATTTCATGGCAAATAGATGGGGAAACAGTGGAAACAGTGGCTGACTTTATATTTTGGGGCTCCAAAATCACTGCAGATGGTGACTGCAGCCATGAAATGAAAAAGACACTTACTCCTTGGAAGGAAAGTTATGACCAACCTAGACAGCATAGTAAAAAGCAGAGATGTTACTTTGTCAACAAAGGTCCGTCTAGTTAAGGCTATGGTTTTTCCAGTAGTCATGTATGGATGTGAGAGTTGTACTATAAAGAAAGCTGAGCGCCAAAGAATTGATGCTTTTGAACTGTGGTGTTGGAGAGGACTCTTGAGAGTCCTTGGGCTGTAAGGAGATCCAAACAGTCCATTCTAAAGGAGATTAGTCCTGAGTGTTCATTGGAAGGACTGATGCTGAAGCTGAAACTCCAATACTTTCGCCACCTGATGCGAAGAACTGACTCCTTGGAAAAGACTCTGATGCTGGGAAAGATTGAAGGCAGGAGGAGAAAGGGATGACAGAGGATGAGATAGTTGGATGGCATCACTGACTCAATGGACATGAATTTGGGTAAACTCTGGGAGTTGGTGATGGACAGGGAGACCTGGCGTGCTGTGGTCCATGGGGTCGCAAAGAGTCGGACATGACTGAATGACTAAACTGAACTGATGAGTACCAAGGTCCACATTTAATTTCAAAAGTACGTATGTTCATCTGAGAAGGATAGAACATATAATGAAGTCTCTTGCATGGTAGGCAGATTCTTTACCTGCTGAACCATCAGGGAAGCCCCAATATAAGATAGTATGCTATCACAGAAAGTTAAGTGATTACCAATTCTATGCATTTAGGAATCAAGTTTTAAAATTTGACTATGAAAAAGATGATAAACAAGAGACCTTTCAGCTTATTTCCCAGGTTGAATAATTTAATCGGATATTTTGATATCAGCAGGAATCAATAACTGCTTCTAGCTTTTCTATTTTAGGTGTAAGATGTCACTTTGAATAATTCTGGTGGTAAATTGCCAGGTAGAGACACAATCATTAAAAATTATTATATAAAATTCTTGACTTTTTGAAAAAGAAATTTCAGATAGTTTTCAATGTAGGAAAATCTTCTAAAGAGCCTCATATAAATCAGCTTCTTGAAACTCATCAACCATAAGGTACCTGACCCAGGCAGAGCAAATGCAGAATGGTTGGGCATAAGTAGCTCTACTGAATTTACATGCACAAATATTCAATTTTAAACCTGATAGGATTTTTAATCATTAACTAATTTAAGTCTTCTGGTTAGGTCAGGACCTATCTGATAGGATAGAAAGTCTTCTTTGAAAGGCAGAGTACTGGTAACAGATGACTTCTTCCTTTATCTAACCCTCCAGGTTATCTGTGCTTACATCTGCCCTCAGCCCCAGGCAAGCTGTGCCCCTGGATGCTTTACCCTTCAAGGGAAGGAGGGAATTATTATAGGTCAAGAGACTGTGATTTCTGCCTGAGAGGGAAAAGGAGCCTGGGTGGTATTGGGATGCTGACTTTATTTTAGCAGTGGTTCTCCACCTTGGCTGCATAAGATAGAATCAGATTCTCTAGGGGAGAGACCCAGGTGCCAAACCTTTAATAATCTCTGCAGGTGATTTCAGTGTACAGACAAAGTTGAGAATCTTAGTTTTGGGACACCAAGTCTTATTTAAGTGCCCATCAGAATCAGGTGGAGAGAATGTTAAATTTACAGAAGGCTAGATCTCCACCTCTGGAGTTTCAGACTCAGGAAATCTGGCTGTGCTGTGCTGTGCTTAGTCGCTCAGTTGTGTCCAACTCTTTGTGATCCCATGGACTGTAGCTCGCCAGCCTCCTCTGTCCATGGGGATTCTCCAGGCAAGAATACAGGAGTGGGTTGCCACGCCCTTCTCCAGAGGATCTTCCCAACCCAGGGATTGAACCCAGGTCTCCCGCATCGCAGGCAGATTCTTTACTGTCTGAGCCACCAGGAAAGCCCAAGAATACCGGAGGGCCAGCCTAATTCTTTTCCAGGGGATCTTCCCGACCCAGGAATCGAACCGGGTTCTCCTGCATTGCAGGTGGATTCTTTACCAGCTGAGCTACCAAGGAAGCCCAGTAAAGTCTGGGGTGGGACCCAATAATTTGCATTTTTAACAGCTTCCCAGATGAAGCGGTTGCTGCTGTCCCACACTTTGAGAACCCATCTTAGAAGAGTTAGATTCTTGTTACATACTGGAGTTCAGCTGTGAGTGGGGCCTAAGGAGAGGAATGAAAATTAGTGGAAGGAGAAGACAGACACCTCTAATTCCTCTCTTTTCAAAGGTAAAGTGAGCTGGGATCTACCACTGCATTGCTCATCCCCTATTTTCGTAGCCTTTATTTTACAACTTGAGAAAATAAAGGCTTTTTAAGGGTCATGTGAACAGCCCAAGGCTAACTACACCGGAATTAACCGTCCCACTTTAGCTGGTTTCTTTGCCCCAGCAGACCAACCTCTCCCCTGCCTCAGCACCGAATCTCCAGTTAACCCTGATCGATTTATTAACCTTCTCTCCTCCCCTGCCCCGCCCGCAGCGCCCTGACGTAGTTGCACGGACAACGTGCACCCGCATTCAAAGCCCACAGGGGGCGGTCCTTGGCGAGGCACCGCGTGCTGCGCAGGCGCAGGCGCAGGCAGCAGGGTGCTGGAGCCGGTGTCATGGATTGCGTCAACGGGGTGGTGAGTGAGGACCATCAGCATGGCCTCTTGGCCTGCGCCCCGTGGGGAGGGAGTGTGACCCTGGGGTCATGGCAGCGGAGCTCCCCGCACCACTTTCTTTCCTCCTGGCCCTTCACAGACATTCAGAGGCCCTCTCCCGTAGGGGCTTCGGCTGTTCTTCGCCTCCGTGTTGGAGGACACGGATTAGAGCCACTAACTCACCTGGAAGTTGGATCTGGCTCCCATCAGAAGAGCAGATGCCCCTCCTCTTCTCCTTCTGGCTTCTCATCCAAACTCAGGTCCTCTAGAATACGGATGTGAGATGGTGGTTAGAGGTGGAATGCACCTGAGCCCTGCCAGTTTCCCGTGTGTTTAGAATTACTAAGTTTCGTTGCACTTTTAATTGTAGCCCTTAATTTTAGTATGGCCGCTGTTGATTCTAAGCTGTATTAGTTACCTGATACAACAGGTAATGTGATACTTTGTCATCCCACCACATATTTTTAGAGGTCTCCCTCGTCCTTCCATTTTTCCATCCATAAGTACAGTTGAAATTGATAAACGGAGACGTTGCTCTCCTACTGCTATGGAGTACCTAAACCTCACGTGAGAATTGATAGGCTAAATGGCCTTGTGAGACCTATCAATCTTAAAAACCTGAATTAAAGGTAAAGTTAAGGAGTCATGTCGATTTTCAGTTCAAGTCAGAAGTTCACATTTGGTAAAAGGCAATGTAGCTTGTCCAGATGTGTGGTATTTTATGGGTTCCACCTATACATACACAGCATAAAAGGGTTCATGTCTTGAGAAAAGTTATTAATGTGTATCCATTGTCTGATTTTAGTATGTTTTAAGATATGTAAAGTAATTATGCTTGAATTTACCATGTATACCATTTGATTATAATGAAGATAAAATCTGACTGTAGTCCTAGAAGAGAAAGTACCTTCAGTTCCTACTTTGCTTTTGAAATTTTGTGTGGTAATGGGCCATTTTCGATGGCTGCTGTTGCATTCTGAGGGTAGATCTTAAAAGATGTGTTTATCCCCAGGAGTTTTTCCCTCTTGCTTTAAATGTGATCACACTAGCCGAGACCAACACTGAAGCCTCAGTTTAGCACCTTTATCAGGGTAAACTGTTTTACAAGAAGCGACTAATCTAGAGCACCTAATCTTACTGTCATACTTGTGAATACATGTTACTTAAAATATTACTGATTGGCTTATTTATAGGCTTACTCTTGGTCTTCAGAAGGATAAATGTAAAGCCTAACTACTCTTGCCATGAACGTATTTATTTACTGAGTAGTAAGAAGAAGCAGTCCTTGAATAATAGAATTTTCAATTTGGCCTGTTAATTGCTGAAATAAGAGCAATTCAACTACATTCCTATTTTGTCATTTCTTATCAGTCCACTAGGTCAGGTCAGTATTGATAGTATACTTAGCGTGGCTCTTTTTTTTTGCATTTAGTAATTTTAAAATTTTATTTATTTTTATATTTTATTTTATTTTTTGGCCACGCTGTATGACTTGCAGTGAATCTTCGTACCTTGACCAGAGATTGAACTCGTGCCCCCAGTAGTGAAAGCGTTGAGTCTTAACCACTGGACTGCCAGGATTATGGTGGAAATGAAGCACAATTTACATAGATTTGAAGGACTGAGTTTATTTCACAGGGCTATTTTTCTATTGATATTGACCAATTTTTAATCTGGTAAAAATCTGCTTTTAGGATGTTACTTACTCTCTGCAGGCTATGGAAGGGTAAGGTTCATTTAGTTTCTTAGTTTCTGTCCTTAGTTTCTCTTAGGAAATCCTTTTTGTTGCAGTTTACTTGACCGTGGTTCAAGATATCTTTTGGATTACATGTGCTTTGGAAGTGGGAAGCACTTTGGTGACTATTGTAAATGCCTGCCCCAAACTTATGAGGTGGAATTTATTTACATTAGTGGAAATAATAAACTCTAAAAATGCTCTTTGATCTGTTTGAGAAAAGAGTAAACTGAAAACAAAAGGCTCATTTCCACCTGCCTTAAATTAGTTTCCTTTTAAAAAGGACTGGGGAGGTTAAATACTGACACAGAAGTCGGGGAACATAAAAACAAGCATACATCTTGATGAGATTTGTATCTCATATTTTCTTATAGTATTGTGATTCAGGGTTTCCCTGATGGCTCAGCAGGTAAAGAATCTCCTGCAATGCAGGAGACACAGGAGATACCAGTTTAATCCCTGGGCTAGGAGGAAGAAAGTGGCAGCCCACTCCAGTATTCCTGTCTGAAATATCCCTTGTACAGAGAAACCTGGCAGACTGTAGTCCCTGGGATCACAAAAGAGTCAGACTTGACTGAGCAACCTACACACTCATTGTGATTCAGCCTTATAGATAGACTGAGACTATGGATCTGAAATTAACACAATTTATGAAAAGCTAAGACTATACTGGGAATAAGATGCATTTAGTGAAAATCCTTGTGGTGGCTTTTCTTTAAATATAAGATTAGAAAAGTGTACATTTCATGTTTTTAAAGGCTGAGCACTCTCAAACTTGAATGTAAAACTTTTAACAATTGCTTTTATGTAGGCTAAACTTTACAGATCTGTAATTGAAGATGTGATTGAAGGAGTGAGGGATCTCTTTGCTGAAGAAGGTGTAGAAGAACAAGTCTTAAAAGACTTGAAACAGGTTTGTAGACAGTAAAAGTTTCTGTCTTTTGTTTTTTCAGCTTAAAAAATGGCTAAACTAGAATTCAGACCTCTTAATTAGCATTTAACACGTACCCATTTATTGAGATTTCAGTTGACAATTTAAAAGTTAAAAGAATAGCAGTAACTATCCTAATTTTTTTTTTTTTAAAGCAAACATTTTGTTTCTCTCTGCAGCTCTGGGAAACAAAGGTTTTGCAATCTAAAGCCACAGAAGACTTCTTCAGAAATAGTGTTCATTCACCTCTGTTCACACTTCAGTTGCCACACAGCTTGCACCAAACATTGCAATCATCAGCAGGTTGGATACAGTTAGTAAATTAGTAGTATTTGTCTTTGTAACAAATTCTTCTTTGGTGGTGGTTTTGAATTAGGGTAATATTCTTAAGGTAAGAGGGCTTGGACTTCAAAAATTATTGTTAAATAAATGAATGCAGGATAACTCATCACTGCCATGTAATTATTGATAAGAAAATTAGGTTGTTTAAACTATTTTTTAAAAAAAATTCTATAGTCCCAAAAGGTGACAAAGCCATACTTCAGAAGAACAAGTTGTATAGTTCATGGGCTGTTGGGAGTACCCTCTGGTTATTTCAGAAAATTTAATTGGCTGTGGTCAAGGAGTCATCCAGCCATTGTTGGTAAAGAAGCAGAGGGAAAGATGGGTACTTGCAAGCTTGTGCTCTCTTTCTTCTTGCTTCTGTCTGTATTATAAATTTGCCATTGAATTGGAAGCAAAATGGAGCTTTTGTGAACAATCACTTTTATAAACAGGGATATGGATGTTATTCAGGCTGCTTCACAGTTTTGGATATAAAATGATGGCTAGAAATGGACCTTACATGTATTGTCACTAATCTTGGTCCTACTGAATCTAGATCTCTGCTTTTAAGGGAAATATTTGTCCATAATATGTCTATTAGTTTACACTGGAAAAGATTAGCGGTTAGCGATACTATTATGTCTTTCTAGCCTTTATTTCTTTTTTCTCCCCTGATTCTTATGATCATTATGCTGTCCTGATATGTGTATGTGTATACATCTGCTTGTTGATACACAGAGACGCAGGCAGATAGAGACACTGACAGACGCAGAGGCATACACCAGCAGACACACCTAGATACAGACATGCCCAGACAGACACACACACACACAAGCAGGTTTTATTTGATTTAGCTGGAATTCAGTAGATTAATGTCTGCAAGGGTAGATTAAATTGTCAATACAAACTGGATCATTCATGGTATACTTGGGAAAATTCACATTAGTATATGTGGGCCAAGGCCAAGGGACAATAGTAAGGAGGCTTGTACCTCCTCTATAACAAGATGGAGAATTTGTGTGGCAGCAATTGTAACTTATAAAAATGAAACCAACAGAGAATATTGAGTTACCAGACAGCTTTTATCAAACCTGTGCTTAAAATGTAGAATATTGCAGTGTAAGAATTAGCCATAGCAGTTTTCATTACTTAGTTGACACACTGAAACATTTTCCATCAAATTTTGTGTTTTCCTGGCTATGCTTTCATTTTTAATTTTATTGTTTTATTAGGGCATTCCTTTTATTTCTGCATTTAAATAACATTCTTTTACTCTTTTTTTCATAATTAAAGAACTTTAAAGATTTTTTTCCTTAGGAGTGGCTAATACTTGACTGAATTTTATCAAAAGCATAGTTCTTGAAAAAAGAATAGCCAGAACACTTCCACTTTCTGTCATTCAAAATTGCAGTACTAGATTTTGCCGCAAGATGGTAATATTACCAATGATTTAAATCACAAAATAGTCTTGCAACTAATATATCTAGCTGACTTTCACTCAACACTTCATTCTAATTTCTTTCTTAGAGGTTAGAATAATAGAAATAATTACATTTAAATAAGTTTTTCTTATTCTCCTCTGCGTCATTCATAATGAAGTGAAGAGGAAGCACGTGTATCCTGTAAAACTCACTATAGGCCTTATTGCCTTCCATCTTCATTTCTAGGTACTCTAGTAGCTAGTAAATAACCTCATAAAATTGGAAGTGCTTTTTATGTCTTCTCATTGTATGCTTTTAAAAGCCTGATTAAGATGACCTAAGCTTATGCAACCTTTACATCTCTTGATAACAAGTTCTAATTAAATCTACAACAGAATAAGTCATTTGCCTTTGTCTGTTCCACGCATTTTATTATGTTTTCTTTGACTGTATTATCCATTTGTTTAATAATTTGCTGTATCTTCAATTGTCAGCTTTTTTTTCTTTTTTTGGTGGGGGGCGTCTCAGGACCGCTTTACACTTTAAAATCGAGAACCTCAAAGTACTTTTCTTTTGGGTTATAGATACCTGTCATATTGGAAATTAAAGCTGAGACATTTTTAAAATGTTGATTTATTAATTTAAAAAGTGATTGTATGTTAATATATATTTGTTTAAAATAACTATTTTCTAGAGCAAAAAGTATTTAGTGAGAAGATTGGTATTGTTTCACTTTTCTGCAATTCTAGTTAATGTCTGGCTTAATTCAAGACAGCTGGATTCTCATATCTATTTCTAAATTTAATCTGTTGTGATATGTAGTTTTAGCAAAACTACATATAAGAAGAAAATCTAATATTCCACGGTGAGAAAATTGAAAAAGCAGGAGTATTTTAATAGCTTTTTCAGGTAATTTGATACTAAGCTAAAACTCAACAAGTGGTAGCTTCTGAGAGATTAGGTGCAAAGTAGAATCAATATCCGGAGAAGGCAATGGCAGTACTCTTGCCTGGAAAATCCTATGGACAGAGGAGCCTGGTAGGCTGCAGTCCATGTGATCGCTAAGAGTCGGATACGACTGAGCGACTTCACTTTCACTTTTCACTTTCATGCATTGGAGAAGGAAATGGCAAGTCCCAGGGACGAGGGAGCCTGGTGGGCTGCCGTCTATGGGGTCGCACAGGGTCGGACACGACTGAAGTGACTTAGCAGATAGGCAGGCAGAATCAATATCAGTGGACTTTTTGAAACCATATCAGTGGACTTTTTGTTAAAGTTCCCTGGTGTATCTTGCACTTTGAATGACTCTCTAACCTATGTGTAATTTTGTAACATATGTTGATGACTTGGAAAATGTTGGTTCACTGAGTTAAATATTTGACACGTTGTTCATGATACAGGATAAAAAGTCATTATCATCCCCCCACATCTCATCAGAAAAGTGTTCTAAGTATCGGAAAGCAATGAAGCTCACTGTTGTGGATATAGAGTTTCCAAAATTCTAATTTTTGCTTGAAAACTTGAATTTTATCATTCCTAAACAAACATTGTCAGTTTGCTTTTCTTTGAAGTGATGGGCACACTTAGTTCATCTTCAGAAAACTGCCATATACCCAACTTTGAAGACCCATGGTTACTGTCAGTTTTTCTTTCAAGTAAAACTGGTGTTTCTTGAAAAAAAGAAATTAGCTACGTCAGCTCCCAACTTAAAGAACAGCACCATTGCATCTCGTTGTGCTTCCTTGTACTTCTGTATGCTCCAGAAATGCTTTATATGTTCTTCCAGTTTCCTCATACAGAATATTAAAAGGAAGTATACTTGAGGGTTGAAATTTAGTAAAAATAATTATTTATAGTTACATTAAGGAACTTCTTAAGTGAAACAGTTTTGTTGTTGCTGGTTTTATTATTATTTTTTAGTTGTGAGTAAATAGCAATGGAGAGTAAACACAGTGAGCACTAGTAGGGTTTGGTGCTTACAGGCTTAATTCATGTGATGGTGCCTTCAGTTTTAATCATTGTGGCTTTGTGCCACAGTGCAGATGTCAACAATACCCTGCCCCAAATGCTTAGTGAGAAATGAAAAAGGCATAAATTGCCTTGATACCCTGGTGGCTCGGATGGTAAAGAATCTGCCTGCACTGCGGAAGCCCTGAGTTCTATTTCTGGGTTGGGAAGATCCCCTGGAGGAGGGCATGGGAACCCATTCCAGTATTTTTGCCTGGAGAATCCGCATGGACAGGGGAGGCTGGTGGGCTACAGTCCATGGGGTCACAAAAGTCGGACATGACTTAGTGACTAAATGACCACCGTTCTATACTTATATATCATTTATAGTCTTTTTAAAAAATAATTAATTTTAAAGAGCATCTTTAGATTCACGGCAGACTTGAGAGAAATTTCCCATGTACTGCTTGCTCCCTACTCAAGCATAACCTCTTTATTTATCAGCATCCCTCAGGAGGGTGGTGTATTTGTTACAATTTATGAACCTGCATTGATATGTAAAGTCACAGTTTACATGATCACTTTTGGTGTTCTACATTCTGTGGTGTTGGCCAGGTGCATAATGATTTGAATCCATTGTAATAGTTTGATACAGAGTGTTTCCATTGCCCCCAATACTTCTGTGCTCCTTTTTGTCAGTTCCCGTCACACCAGTCCTTGGCAACCTCTGATCTTTTTACTACTAATATCTCTATAGTTTTGCCTTTTCCAGGTTGTCATATATTTGGGATACTATAGTATATAGCCTTTTCAGGTTGGCTTCTTTCCGTTAGTAATATGACTTTAAGATCGTTCCATGTCTTTTCATGGCTTGATAGCTCCTTTTGTTTCAGCACTAAATAATATCCCATTGTCTGGAGCTACTGCAGTTAATATATTCACTCAGCCCCTGAACAATAACTAATTGGTCTCTGAATTTGGCAATTATGAATAAAACTTCGTAAAAATGAGTGTGCAGGTTTTTGTGTAAAAGTAAGTTTTCAACTCCTTTGGGTATAAATACCAAAGAATGTGATCGCTGGGTCACATGATAAGAGTATATTTCGTTTGGTAAGAAAGTGCCAAACTTTCCAAAGTGGCTGAACCATGAGAGTTTGTTGCTCTGCATATTTGTCAGCATATTGGTGTTATGTCTGCCATCTGTATATCTTCTTTGGTGGAGTGTTTATTTAGGTGCTTAATTTATTTTTTAATTTGATTATTTTGTTGTTGTTAAGTTTTAAGAGTTCTTTGTATATTTTTGATAAGTCTCTTATCAGGTATGTCTTTTGCAAGTATCTTCTCCCGAACTGTGGCTTGTCTTTTCATTCTCCTGACTTGTCTTTCACAAAGCAGTTTTTAATTTTAATGAAGTCCAAATTATCAGTTATTTCTTTCATGGATTGTGCTTTTGGTGTTGTATCAAAAAATTCATTGCCATGTTTAAGTCATCTAGATTTTCTCTTGTGTTATTTTCTAGGAGTTTTATGGTTTTGCATTATACATTTAGGTCTATGATCTATTTTGAGTTAGTCTTTGTGAAGAGTGTAGGGTTTGTATCTAGGTTCCTTTCTCATTTTTTGCCTTGTAGGTTCAGTTTCAGCACTTTTTGTTGAAGAGGCTGTCTTCGCTCCCTCGTATTGCTTATGCTCCTTTTGTCAAGGGTCAACTGATTATATTTATGGGGACTCTCTCTGGGCTCTTTGTTCGGTTCCACTGGTCTTTTTGTCTATTTTTGTTTTGCCATGTGACACTGTCTTGATTACTGTAGCTTTATAGTAAGTCTTGAAGGTGGGCAGTATTAGCAGTTCATTTTTTTCTCCTTGAATATCATATTGGCTATTCTGGATCTTTTGCTTATAATGCGTTTTTGAGAGAGAAATGGGATTCTATTGATAATAACCTCAGAATAATAGGTGTGAACTAGGACTGTCTTGAGCACACTGGGGTGTGTCGTCAGTCTGCTTCTGATTGCCGTATTCCTAGGGCAGTTCCAGTCACCATCGGATTTTTGGTCTTCATGTCACATAGTCTTTTTGATGCAACCATCTGTCACTGTGGGAAGAAGATAAGGAAGAACCAGGAACATTGAGAGATTTGTTGGCTTTCAGCTTTGAGCATTGAAACTCTTAAACTTCAGGTAAAAACTGTACGTCCAACTGTTCTTGAACTTGGATCTGTCGAAAGTTTAAACACTGCTGTTGTCTCTTGAGATGATTTGAATTAGAATATTCAGTTTGGTAATCAGGAGACAGCCATGTGCTAAAGAGTAGTCACAAAGAGGAAATGTACCAGTCTTTGCACCTCTTGAATAATGTGACTTGGATATTAAAATTTGGAATGGTTCAGAATGGACTCAAGTTTGTTAAGCTGCCTTAATGTATTAAGGGCTTCCCTGGTGGCTCAGAGGGTAAAGCGTCTGCCTGCAATGCAGGAGACCTAGGTTCAATCCCTGGGTCGGGAAGATCCCCTGGAGAAGGAAATGGCAACCCACTCCAGTATTCTTGCCTGGAGAATCACATGGACGGAGGAGCCTGGTGGGCTACAGTCCATGGGGTCACAAAGAGTCAGACCCGACTGAGTGACTTCACTTTCACTTTCAATGTATTAAAGACTTTTTGGTGTGTAGGGAAAAACACACTTATAACTGTGAATGTTGCTATGCTGTATTATATAATTGTATAATATATATCATGCTATCTTTTTACAAAATTCGTTAAATTATATTTGGCAGATTTAATTCCATCTATATTCTAAAGCTCATTGTTTGTGAAATTTGCTATTTCTAGAGTATGAATGAACATCAAAATTCTGACTTTCCCAGTTCAAGTAAAAACATGTATTCAGTTAAAACTTAATTGGTTATCAAAACTGTCTTGAGTATTTTAAAAAATACGTTTCAGGCGCATATAATTTGTGAGTGTGTATGAATGGTGAATTTAACTTGTGAATTTAGTATCAAAATTAAGTAGGAACTGCGTGGAATTTTACTATAAAATTTTGTTAATTCAGTTCTTTTGATGACTATAAAGAAACTCTTAAAACTCTCTTATAGCTCTGTTTGATTTATATGAGTAGAGAGAATTATCCTCTGGGATTTATTTCAGAGTATTTAAAAGGGGAGAATTATTGCTATTTTTCCTCAAGAAATTCTTTTAATTGCTGCAGACAGTATGTTAACAGATTTTTGTTTCCTCTCAGGCTATGACTTAAGCTGTACCAGCCTAAGCTTTGCTCACTTCAGCTAATTAAGACTAATACCATTGTGTTCCTGCCACTCCAATTCTTTCTAATTTAGCCTTTCTAAAAGAATGCCTGTTAATAAGCAAAGCCATAGATGGCAGAGGATAAAAATAATTTTGTACCTCATTAACTATCAATCTCTGTAGCTTCACTTCTGTTGTCTTAATGTGACAAGAATGGTTAGTTAAAAAAATTTGCTCTTCTGAGCTGTTTGTTGTATGTGATGGAGCCACTCTAGTGTCAGAAATGGATCTTTGGGGAAGTGAAAGGGAAGTCGCTCAGTCATGTCCGACTCTGTGGGACCCCATGGGCTGCAGCCTACCAGGCTCCTCCGTCCATGGGATTTTCCAGGCAAGAGGACTGAAGTGGGTAGCCATTTCCAAGTCTTCCTTAACACAGTATGTGAAAAAAATGCCATAAAAATATTGTGTTTAATACATACATGCTGCTTAAACATGCAAAAATGTTTTTTATTTCGTTAAAGAAAAGAGATGGTCTTTTAACAGTCAGGTTCAAGTAGATAAAATGAACCTTGAGGTAAGGTTTAAGGTTATATTGGTCAACCAAAATCCTTCTAGTAACTATTTGTTTTTTAGACTGATGTTTAAATAAATTTTATTGAAGCATAGTAGATTGAAAATGTGTTAGTTTCTGCTGTACAACAAAGTGAATCAGTTATAAATATACATATATACACTCTTTTTTAGATGCTTTTGCCATATAGCAGAGAAGGCAATGGCAACCCACTCCAGTACTCTTGCCTGGAAAATCCTATGGACGGAGGGGCCTGGTTGGCTGCAGTCCATGGGGTCGCAAAGAGTTGGACACGACTGAGCAACTTCACTTTGACTTTTTACTTTCATGCATTGGAGAAGGAAATGGCAACCCACTCCAGTGTTCTTGCCTAGAGAATCCCAGTGACGGGGGAGCCTGGTGGGCTGCCGTCTATGGGGTCGCACAGAGTCGGACACGACTGAAGTGACTTAGCAGCACCACCTTTTCCCACCCTAGTAACTGTAAGCTTGTTTTCCCCATCTGTGACTGATTTTGTAAATAAGTTCATTTGTACCATTTTTTTTATTCCACATATAAATATTACATATTTGTTTTTCTCTGACTTCACTCAGTATGACAGTCTCTAGTTTCCACATTGCTGCAAATGACATTATGTTGTTCTTTTTTAGACTTATTTTTAAACAACTGCATTTGAAACCATTTGGCCAACCTTTTAGATGTACAATAACCAAAGGGACAGTTAGCACAGGAAATTGGTGCAAATGAAGATAAATGAGATGATAGGTTTAACGCAGCTTGAGTTGGTGTTCTCCTAAGGATTTATTGTCATATTTTTCTTCGCAGTTTACCTGAAGTCCTGCAGAGACTTCAGGAGACATGTTCTTTTAGATTTACTCTTTAAACTGTGTATCTCTGTTTGCTTAATTACTTGACTAAAGTACTGTAAATAAATTTTCATGAAATAAATGAATTGAAATTTATTTTGAACCTATTAAAACTTAGAATGGTTTATGGTAGTTTACATTTTTGGTTTTTTTTTGCTCAAAGTATAGTTGCTTGGAAACATGCCATAAAATTACTTTTTTCTGTTATGAAAAGTTGTGATGGAGGTACACTGACTTCCTAAAGATAACCTAGCTGTTTCCTTATGGACTTCTATATTCTATAGTACAATATACTTGATTGCAATGGGATGTTCTTTTGGTACTGAAAATAGTTGTAAAGTCTTTATCTGAAGTTGTTGGGAAAAGATATGATTAACCATTTTTACCTCACTTGGAATCAGAAGGTATAGAATTTATCATGGTTGAAATGTTAGTGATGGAAAGCATTAAAAAAAATAAGGTATACTTAGAGCAATTTTATTAAATTGGTAAAAATCTAATGACTGTGTGATGTTTATTTTGTTTTCTCTACAGCATCATTAGTTATTCCTGCTGGTAGAACTCGTCCCAGTTTTACCGCAGCAGAACTGGTATGTAGCTTGTTTAAGATATATTTTTAAAAGAGATGCCCCAGTTTTACTGAATGGTGGCCGAAGGCTGGGCAGAGATGGAATTTGTAAAACTTTAGTTGAATGAGGAAAGATGTCATAAGGGATGGGAAGACAAAAATAGCTTCTATAACATAGGTGTTGGAAAAATTCAGTAGTTTCAGATATAATATTTTCTCACCAGCTCTTCCTATCTTCCAGAGCAGTTGTTAGCATCTGCCAAGACTGTACCTACAAGATTAGGAAATTTCTAAAGTTACATTGTATGGCGTTTTAATACACGGTGTAATGTTATATACTTACATGTTGGTTCCTAAGTAGATGATTTTGATATGCTGCATTTTCTGATTTTTTCACCCCTAGTGTTGAGGCACATCGTAGTTCTTCCTTTTATTTAAGTGGAATATTTTGGTTATTTTTTATCTTTGTGTAATAGAGGTCGGTTTTGCCCCTCGGATTTTGGGGCAGAAGATAAAATTTAAAACTTACATATAGAAAATTGAGTAGTTTTCAGGTGGGAAAAAATAGAACTATTTCTCTCTCTCTCTTTTTTTTATAAGGTTTCCCTGGTGGCTTAGTGGTAAGAAATCCACTGTGAAGAAGGCTGAGTGCCGAAGAATTGATGCTTTTGAACTGTGGTGTTGGAGAAGACTCTTGAGAGTCCCTTGGACTGCAAGGAGATCCAACCAGTCCATTCTAAAGGAGATCAGCCCTGGGATTTCTTTGGAAGGAATGATGCTAAAGCTGAAACTCCAGTACTTTGGCCACCTCATGAGAAGAGTTGATTCATTGGAAAAGAGTCTGATGCTGGGAGGGATTAGGGGCAGGAGGAGAAGGGGACGACCGAGGAGGAGATGGCTGGATGGCATCACGGACTCGATGGATGTGAGTCTGAGTGAACTCCG
This sequence comes from Ovis canadensis, assembly GCF_042477335.2. NCBI lineage: Eukaryota > Metazoa > Chordata > Mammalia > Artiodactyla > Bovidae > Ovis > Ovis canadensis. Next base: position 76,039,233 of record NC_091247.1, on the reverse strand, counting down.
GGAGTTGGTGATGGACAGGGAGGCCTGGCGTGCTGCAATTCATGGGGTCGCAAAGAGTCGGACACGACTGAGTGACTGAATTGAATGCAGGAAATGCAGATTCCATCCCTGGATCAGGGACATCCCCTGGGGAAGGAAGTGGCAACCCATTCTAGTATTCTTGCCTGGAGAATCCCATAGATAGTGGAGCCTAGTGGGCTACAGTCCACGGGGTCACAGAATTGGACACGACTTAGCAACTCAACAACAACAAAAGATGATATATGATCCACTAACTGTTCTTCCTTTTCTTTCAGCCCATGAGTTACCTTTCTGAGGTACAAGAATTTTGTTGTTTAGTCGCTAAGTTGTGTCTGACTCTTGTGACTCCTTGGACTGTAGCTCTCCAGGCTCTTCTGTCCTTGGGATTTTCCAGGCAAGAATACTGGAGTGGGTTGCCATTTCCTTCTCCAGGGGATCTACCCCACCCAGGTAAAGAACCTGTGTCTCCTGCATTGGCAAGCAGGTGCTTTACAGCTGAGTCACTTTGGTTGGTTCGGTTCAGTCACTCAGTCATGTCCGACTCTTTGCGACCCCATGAATCGCAGCACGCCAGGCCTCCCTGTCCATCACCAACTCCCGGAGTTCACTCAGACTCACGTCCACTGAGTCCGTGATGCCATCCAGCCATCTCCTCCTCGGTCGTCCCCTTCTCCTCCTGCCCCTAATCCCTCCCAGCATCAGACTCTTTTCCAATGAGTCAACTCTTCTCATGAGGTGGCCAAAGTACTGGAGTTTCAGCTTTAGCATCATTCCTTCCAAAGAAATCCCAGGGCTGACCTCCTTCAGAATGGATTGGTTGGATCTCCTTGCAGTCCAAGGGACTCTCAAGAATCTTTTCCAACACCACAGTTCAAAAGCATCGATTCTTCGGCACTCAGCCTTCTTCACAGTCCAACTCTCACATCCATACATGACCACCGGAAAAACCATAGCCTTGACTAGACTGACCTTAGGTGGCAAAGTAATGTCCCTGCTTTTGAATATACTGTCTAGGTTGGTCATAACTTTTCTTCCAAGGAGTAAGCGTCTTTTAATTTCATGGCTGCAGCCACCATCTGCAGTGATTTTGGAGTTACTTAGTGGACCATTTATTTCTGTTTCTTCATTAAAAACAAAAATCATAGTTCTTACCACAATTTTTAGAAAGAATGTTGCTGCTTTTGATAGGAAACCAGTGAAGAAATATTTCTGTCTTTGGAATTCTTGGAAATAAGGTCTCATTAATGATGGTCTTCCTTGCTGCCTCAAATGGTAAAGAATATGCCTACAGTGCAGGAGACAGGTTCATTCCTTGGGTCGGGAATATCCTCTAGAGAAAGGAATGGCTACCCACTCCAGTATTCTTGCCTGCAGAATTGAGTGGACAGAGGAGATTGGTGGGCTACAGGCCATAGGGTAACAAAGATTTGGACCTAACTGGAGCAACTAACACACATACAAAAAGTAAAATCAGATTTAGAAAGTAAAAAGTGATAGGGCCCTATAGGATTATATCCCAAAGGTAGCTGTTTTAACTGTATGATATAGATCCATTTAGACTTCTTCATCGGAGAAGGCAATGGCACCCCACTCCAGTACTCTTGCCTGGAAAATCCCCTGGACGGAGGAGCCTGGAAGGCTGCAGTCTGTGGGGTCGCTGAGGGTCGGACACGACTGAGTGACTTCACTTTCACTTTTCACTTTCATTCGTCGGAGAAGGAAATGGCAATCCACTCCAGTGTTCTTGCCTGGAGAATCCCAGGGACTGGGGAGCCTGGTGGGCTGCCATCTCTGGGGTCGCACAGAGTCGGACACGACTGAAGTGACTTAGCAGTAGCAGCAGACTTCGTTAAAGAAAGTTATATTAATTTTCACAGTAAAAGTAGGATCATTCTCTGGGCTATTTCTGTAATTTCTTTTTCCAAACTTAGTAATATAGATGGCCCTTTTCAATGCTAGGTGAATATTGATTAGCCTTAGTGGATTTATCACAGTTTAATTAACCAGTCTTTTGTTTATGGACATTAAATTATTGTTAGTATTTTTCTAATATAGCATTACATTGGTGATACTTGTAGATAATGTTTTGGTGTGTTTGTGATAATCAGGGATAAATTTCTAGAAATAGAATTTCTGGGTCAAAGATAATGCATGTTTTTAGTTTTGGCATATGCTGCCAAATTGCCCTCCAAAAGGATTGTACCATATATGCTCATATAAGCAGTGGTGTGAGAGAATATGATTTTTAATCATATTCTTAACAACAGTGGGTAATATTAATAAGTCTTTAAAATTTTTGCATGTCATATAGGCAAACATGTTTCCTTATCTTTTCAAAAATTTTAAAACCCTAAGGTCTAATTATTCTAAAATAAAAATGATACCACTTTTATCTGCTTTAAAATAATATTAGTGATCAACTTACAGACTAGAGGACTCCTATAAACAACTGTGGTTCTTATATTTGACATCTTGAGGATCAGTGCCCATTTAAAAGCTATGTTGTGGGCAGATTTTATGAGTCAGTCTTCATGTTATTTATGAAGACTTACTGACTTCGTTGCTAATAGCCGTAGGATGAAATTCCTTTTATTTTTAATGAGATGATCTACATCAAATATTAAAAAGCTGTTTACTCAAGAGTACTCAGCCCTAATGCTGGGTTACTACTGTCATGTTGACCTTAATCAGATTTTTTTGTATCCTCTATGAGATCAGGAAAAAAGTTTCAAGTAAAGCCTCTTTCTAAGTTTCTAACATAAAATTTTCATATCTAGGGCACCTCAAACTCCAGTGCAAGCTTTACTTTTCCTGGTTATCCTATTCATGTACCAGTGGGTGTGACACAACAGACTGCATCTGGTAAGAGTATAGTCTTAAGAATATTTTGTTTTTAGCATTGGTACTGACTTCTGGGAATTAACTTCCACAATTGTAAATTAACTATACCACAAGTCGTTGAAGTTATAGGCACTTTTGATAAACCTTACTAAAAAGTAATAATAAATAGTAGTTGTTATGAAAGCAGTCTACCACAAAAAACACTAAGCCTCTCTATTAAGACAGGCACTAAGCTTGTCCCCACATTTCACTTCCAATACTCTTTCCCAACATTGTATAAGATGCTTTGTGTAGGTTTTCTCTAGTTTAAACTGGTTCCCTGAATTGTTATACACAAGTCCCAGCTAGGTCTAATCAAAAAAAAACTAAAGGTTAGATTTATCAACATTTGCCTCCTTTCTTATTGGCGATTGTATCAGAATATTTGAAAAATTTGGAGGTTTAACTTGTATCTGCTTTTCAGAGAACTGTTTCTTTATTTGAAAGAGAATCATACCTATTTTTTTTTTTTTTTTGGTCATTACAGAGTTTAAGCAAAGCACCTGATTCGGTGCTCAAAAAGTAAATTTCTTTCTTCTTTTTAGTATTATTTTAAGGAAAGAAGGGGAAAATTTGTTAACTTTTGAAATTATTAAACCCTTTTTAGACAGCCTTGTCTTATAGTTGTTATATGGTATCTTATATCTAAAGTATACATTCTCCATGACTAGGTTTCTTAAAAATCCCAATTTAGGTTATTAACACTGTAATTTATTACACAGTGGGAAAGGCTCATGGAATAAATATTGGTGGCCTGTGTATGTTTCCAAATGTGCCATATAAGCAATAGTGGGAAAAGGCTAGAGTTAAAGCAAGATATGTTTAATTTTTCAAAATAAGAGTAATACATTATTATGGTAGACACACAAAAAATTCTGAAAAAAAAAAAAAAAAAAAGAACTCCTAGAGATAACCACTGTTAACCTGTTGATATATTTCTTCCTGGCCTCCTGTGCATGAGATTGTTTTTTTAAAGGAGATTAGGATTCTGTTATACTTACAATTTTGTTTTCTCCTTTTAAAGCTCACCTTTATAAAGTCAGTGTACCATTTATGGTGACACAGACTTCTGAAAGAGCAAGTATTCTTCAGCCTCCAGTTCAGCAAGTGTTTCAGCTGCTTGGGCAGCCGTCAATAATACAGACCAGTATTCCACAATTAAACCCATGTTTTCTTCAAGCAACTACTGAAAAATCACTGAGAATGGAAACTACGCTCCAGCAACCTATAGTTCTTCCTTCTGAGACAGTGGATAGGAAACATTTAGAAAACACTGGAAATGAGCATAAAATCATATCTGGAGCCTTATTGAATCAGCTGGTAAGCTCTCAGTACATCAGCTTTCCAGGTGTTGTATTTACTCCACAAGCCTCTCAAGCAGGTTCCAATGTGGAGCCAGTGCTCCGGGTTTCAGCTCGCATGACTCAAAATCTGCATGGGCCCCTTTCCACTAGCCCTCAGGGAGCTCAGCAGCAGCATGTGCCTGAGGCTCAGCCTCGTGTTCTTAAAAACAAGATGTGTGGATGTGATTCTGTAAAGCAGCCAAGAAATACAGAGGAACCCAGCAGCCTCCCTGTCTCAGAGAAGGTAGTACTGTGTTTAACTTACTGGTATTAACAGATACACAGTAGCCAGTGATTAGATGTCCTGAGTGGCTTTTTTTTTAAACTGTAACATTACTCAAAAGTATGCTTTACTTTTTCCTTTAGAAGATTGTTTCTTTATCTTCTTTAAACACACCTAACAGTTTTAAAAAGTATTCATGCTCAGCATTTCTAAACTTATAGTTTTCATGAATGAATTACAATATTTCTTTGGAGAAAATGCATTTGTTTTAAGCTTCCCTGGTGGTTCAGCTGGTAAAGAATCTGCCTGCAGTGTGGGAGATCTAGGTTCGATCCCTGGTTTGGGAAGATCCCCTGGAGAAGAGAACAGCTACCCACTCCAGTATTCTGACCTGGAGAATTCCATGGACTGCAGAGTCCATGGGGTCGCAAAGAGCTGGACGCGACTGAGCGACCTTCACTTTTCAGTCTATTTTATGTTTCCCTTACATTGTGAGGATTGTTTTTGTGTGCAGATAAAGTTTAAGATTCAGAAGTGCATCCTACTAATTAAATGAGTATTTTGAGGTAATTCATTAAATGTTCAAAAGAGATCCAAAGTCTTATTTCTTGTTCTATCTTTGTGCTTAGTCACTCTGTTTACATAATTTTCCTAAATTTCCATATGAAAGTTTTCTCTCCATGAGGAAGTACCTTTCCAGTAGATATTTTGTTTCTCTGTTTGCTAAAATACTACTAATTTCTTTTAGAATTCAAACCACTAAAAAATAGCTGCTAATTAACTTTCCATATTAAAAATAGGTTCATGTTACTAATTTCCAAGGAATTCATAGTGATTGCAGAAAGATTCATGGAGAATTTTGCAAGGTAAAATTAAAAAATCTTGTGTTATCTTTTTACAAATGTAAAATGTCTTACAGCTAATTCCACTTATACAATTTAGTGACATATGACAAATAATTGACAACTTGTGTCTCTGACTAAAGATTTAGTAGTCCTTTAGAATTGCTGTACAAATCTGTAGCAATATAGCAGTTAACTGCAACCTTAATACTTTACTAGATAAAAGGGAAGGGTATAGTATAAGGTTTACTATGAAAGAGGAAGTCACTCAGTCATGTCTGACTCTTTGTGACCCCACGGACTGTAGCCTGCCAGACTCCTTTGTCCATGGAATTCTCCAGCAAGAATATTGGAGTGGGTTCAGTTCAGTTCAGTCACTCAGTGTGTCTGACTCTTTGCGACCCCATGAATCACAACATGCTAGGCCTACCTATCCATCACCAACTCCAAGAGTTCACCCAAACTCATGTCCATTGAGTCAGTGGTGCCATCCAGCCATCCCATCCTCTGTCGTCCCCTTCTCCTCCTGCCCGCAATCCCTCCCAGCATCAGGGTCTTTTCCAAGGAGTCAACTCTTCGCATGAGGTGGCCAAAGTATTGGAGTTTCAGCTTTAGCATCATTCCTTCCAATGAACACCCAGGACTGTTCTCCTTTAGGATGGACTAGTTGGATTTCCTTGCAGTCCAAGGGACTCTCAAGAGTCTTCTCCAGCACCACAGTTCAAAAGCATCAATTCTTCGGCGGTCAGCTTTCTTCACAGTCCAACACTCACATCTATACGTGACCACTGGAAAAACCATAGCCTTGACTAGACGGACCTTAGTTGGCAAAGTAATGTCTCTGCTTTTCAATATGCTATCTAGGTTGGTCATAACTTTTCTTCCAAGGAGTGAGCGTCTTTTAATTTCATGGTTGCAATCACCATCTGCAGTGATTTTGGAGCCCCCCAAAATAAAGTCTGACACTGTTTCCACTGTTTCCCCATTTATTTCCCATGAAGTGATGGGACCAGATGCCATGATCTTAGCTTTCTGAATGTTGAGCTTTAAGCCAACTTTTTCACTCTCCTCTTTCACTTTCATCAAGAGGCTCTTTAGTTCCTCTTCACTTTCTGCCATAAGAGTGGTGTCATCTGCGTATCTGAGATTATTGATGCGTATCTGAGGTTATTGATACTTCTCCCGGCAATCTTGATTCCAGTTTGTGCTTCCTCCAGCCCAGCGTTTCCCATGATGTACTCTGCATATAAGTTAAATAAGCAGGGTGACAGTATACAGCCTTGACGTACTCCTTTTCCTATTTGGAACCAGTCTGTTGTTCCATGTCCAGTTCTAACTGTTGCTTCCTGACCTGCATATGGGTTTCTCAAGAGGCAGGTCAGGTGGTCTGGTATTCCCATCTCTTTCAGAATTTTCCAGTTTATTGTGATCCACACAGTCAAAGGCTTTGGCATTGTCAGTAAAGCAGAAATAGATGTTTTTCTGGAACTCTGTTCCTTTTTCTATGATCCAGTGGATGTTGGCAATTGGATCTCTGGTTCCTCTGCCTTTTCTAAAACCAGCTTGAACATCTGGAAGTTCACAGTTCATGTATTGCTGAAGCCAGGCTTGGAGAATTCTGAGCATTACTTTACTAGCGTGTGAGATGAGTACAATTGTGTGGTAGTTTGAGCATTCTTTGGCACTGCCTTTCTTTGGAATTGGAATGAAAACTGACCCTTTCCTGTCCTGTGGCCACTGCTGAGTCTTCCAAATTTGCTGGCATATTGAGTGTAGCACTTTCACAGCATCATCTTTCAGGATTTGAAATAGCTGAACTGGAATTCCATCCCCTCCTTTAGCTTTGTTCGTAGTGATGCTTCCTAAGGCCCACTTGACTTCACATTCCAGGATGTCTGGCTCTAGGTGAGTGATCACACCATCATGATTATCTGGGTCATGAAGATCTTTTTTGTATACTTCTTCTGTGTATTCTTGCCACCCCTTCTTAATATCTTCTGCCTCTGTTAGGTCCATACCATTTCTGTCCTTTATTGAGCCCATCTTTGCATGAAATGTTCCCTTGATATCTCTAATTTTCTTGAAGATATTTTTAGTCTTTCCCATTCTGTTATTTTCCTCTATTTCTTTGCACTGATCACTGAGGAAGGCTTTCTTATCTCTCCTTGCTATTCTTTGGAACTCTGCATTCAAATGGGAATATCTTTCCTTTTCTCCTTTGCTTTTCGCTTCTCTTCTTTTCACAGCTATTTGTAAGGCCTCCTCAGACAGCCATTTTGCTTTTTTGCATTTCTTTTCCATGGGGATGGTCTTGATCCCTGTCTCCTGTACAGTGTCACTAACCTCCATCCATAGTTCATCAGGCACTCTGTATCACATCTAGTCTGGAGTGGGTAGCCGTTCCCTTCTCCAGAGGATCTTCCTAACCCAGGGATCAAACCCAGGTCTCTTGCATTGCAGCCGAATTCTTTATTGTCTGAGCCACCAGGGAAGCCCAAGGTATACTGTAGGGTACAGTGAAGGATAATGAACAAATAACATGTTTATCAGAAACTATTCGACTTACTATTCAGATGTTTGATGAACCCTGTTTAAAATCTTTTAGCAAGTGTTTTTAGTTTGGTTTGGTATAATGTCTTAAGGGCTTCTCTAGTGACTCAGATGGTAAAGAATTCACATGCAGTGCAGGAGACTTGAGTTTGATCCCTGGGTTGGGAGGATCCCCTGGAGGAGGGAATGACAACCCGTTCCAGTGTTCTTGCCTGGAGAATCCCCACAGACAAAGGAATCTGGCGGGCTACAGTCCATAGGGTTGCAAAGAGTCATACATAAACTGAGTGACTAAGTACTCACACTAAGGGTAAAATACTTTTTGAGCATTTTTTATCATGTTTTCACAAACCATATAAAATTTAAGAAATGTAGGATAAATTCCTAATTATGAAACAGATGATTTTGGGAGAAAATGACTATAAGTGTTTTCATCACTTATAATTTTAGAGGCATTTTTCTCCTGGACTCTGAACTTTAAAGATTTCTGGAGTGATGATTCAAGGACTTATTCTACTGTCACCTATTAGATGTCATCTTGTACTTTGTTCTGATATGGAGAAGTAGATCAGTTAAGGAAGATTAAGCGAGGATTGTTTAGAGGGTAGTGGTTAAGAGCTTAAGCTTTAGAGGCACAACAGGTTCAAATTCCAGGTTTGCCTTTTAAAAGGAAACTATGTAATGTTGCTCTTTAAAATTCAGTGATTGTCTGTAAACTGGGCATAAAACCAGCCTCATAATTTTTAGAGTTATCAGAGATGTATATGGAGTTTTTAATAGCTTCTGTCACCATAACATTTAGGTTAGTGCTGTTATGCTTTATGGGCATGTGACATATTGGATAATGGTTCATACAACTTGTTGGTTGATTATAAAATATATCTGTATTTAAAACACAAACATTGAAAAGAATTTAATTTATATTAAAAATTTTTTCCATAGGATATCTTAAAATAGTAATCTGGTAAAATTTATACTAATATAATTTTCAAAAAAGTTTATCAATAACTCTTTATAAGTAGCTTTCAAAAATTCTTATTGCTGAAAACAAGTTACAGTTAACCCTTCGTGTGCAATTAGCCTGCTTTTCCTGTGTAGACTGCCAAAGATCTTAAGTTTTTATGTAGGTTTAACATCATTACTGTTGCATAAAATATATTCCTGACAGTGTTTGACATGCTCCTATTTTAAGGTGTGTTTTATTGTATATTACTATGTTAAGTTTTTCCTCAGTGGAAGAATTTTGTTTTCTAATCTTAGACAATGCTATAGAAAATTAGGAACTCGGATTTTCATTGTAACTCCCAAAAGTAGAAGGAGAGCAATGGATATGATGGTGTATCTTCCCCAGCTCCTTTTCATCTCTTGCTTCTCTCCCCACCATCTTCGTTGTCCCTCTCCCAAATATTATTTCTGCTACCTTCTCTTTAAAATATTTACCTTTCTGACTGCTGCTTCTTATCTCCTTCATGACTCCTCTTTATCAGCCCTTCCTGTTTCCTAAAGGTTCTATCCTCAGCTCATTTCTTAGTTTATGTTTTCCGTGGGCAGTCCCATGCAATATCATGGTTTTAACTATGATCTTTGTATTGATAACTGCATTTCCAATCCTGTTATTCTCTTGAGCTTCAGTCTCCAACTCGATGGACATGAATTTGAGTAAACTCTGGGAGTTGGTGATGGACAGGGAAGCCCGGCATGCTGCAGTACATGGGGTCGCAGAGTTGGACACGACTGAGTGACTGAACTGAACTAAAAGTATTGAAACCATATAGAGTCTGTTCTCTTATCATAAAGTGGACTCTTAAACAGCAGAGGGGTGAGGGACCCTGAGCTCTCTGCAGTGAAAAATCTACGTATAAGTTTATAGTCAGCCCTCTGTATCCGTGAAAGTGAAAGCCGCTCAGTTATGTCTGACTCTACTGGAGTGGGTACTCTTTCCCTTCTCCAGGGGATCTTCCCAACCCAGGGATCGAACCCAGATCTCCCTCATTGCAGGCAGATTCTTTACCGGCTGAGCCACAAGGGAAGCCCTCTGTATCCATGGATTCAACCAATCACAGATCTTGTAGTACATATTTATTGAAAAAGATCCATGTGTAATGGACCTGCACATTGCAAACCCATATTGGTCCAGGGTCCACTGTATAACACATGATTTACCATCTTAACCATTTTCTAGGTGTACAGTTCAGTGGCATTAAGTATGTTTCATTGTTGTGCGACCATCACTACTGTGCATCTCTCGAACATTCTCATCATCCCCCAAATGAAATTCTGTACGCATTAGAAAATAACTTCCCATTACCCTCTCCATTCAGCTACTGGTAACTTCTGCTTTCTGTTTCTATGAATTTGATTATTCTAGGTACCTTGTGAATGGTATCATACAATATTTGTGCTTTTGTGACAGGTTTATTTTACTTAGCACATTTTTAAGGTTCATTCATGTTGTAGCATATATAGGAATTTCATTCCTTTCAAAGACTGAATCATGATTTTTGACATCTTTTAAAACCAAGTATTTCTGGGATATATTCCCTCTTCTCCATCTATTACCCTAATTGTCTCTCACTTGGGATAATATAGTTTCCAACTAATTACTAGCCTTATAGTCTCTACGGGTTCTTATTCCACTCTTCCCAGTCCACCCATCCTAGAGGTTAAAAGATTCAGGGATGAGAAATGTTTTGGATTCCTTTTATATCCCTTAATAACTATGTGAGTTGGGCAAGTTACTATATCCTCATTTGTAAATAAAGATAATCGTATCTACCATAGAGTTGTGATGGTGGGAAGATTATGTGAGAAAATCAGTGTGAAGTGCTCAGCAGCATACTTCCTAGCACATGGTAAGAACTCAGTGCACATTAGCTATGATCTCTGCTCCTCTTGGCTGCCATAGACTTACCCAGCACACAGCCCGCTTGCCATGTCACTGACTGCCCATCAAGCTACAGGATAAAATTTAAACTCCTTGTGAAAAAATATTAATAGAAACCTCGATTAGATACAGTTGGGAGACGTGCAGGGGGCACTCTTCACACCCAGTGACAATGGCAGAGCCCAGTTAGAGGAAAGACCCCTCATGTTTACTGACAACAACTTAACCAATGAAAAGCAGCGGGATCTTTGTTTACTGTAGCTTTCCCGACTTCCTTCTTTCTATAAGCTTTCTGCCCTCAGGGGGACATGCACATAGCCTCCCATGGTTGCACACCCTATATCTCTGCTGATCCTGAGTAGCCCTGTCTTTGCTGAGAAATACCTGGCAGTTTCCTACTAGGCCAGCACTCAGTGTGGCACATAAGGACCCCCGTGTTGTTGTCTGCGTTTCTTTCTCTTCCTTCATTGTTGTCTACTCTTCCTTCATTTTATACCTATTGCTTTACTGGGAGCAACAAACCGCAAGCAAGTAGCTGTGTTGACTTTGTTGTTTCCTGCCTCTCTTTGGTTTTGCTGTCCCCTCAGCTTTGTGCCTGGATTTTTCTCCCACCATCCTTTCTTATGGTTAATTCCTACTTAGCCATTTATTACTTTCTCCAGAAATTTTATTTTAATACCTTTCTGTCTCCCCACTCCCCTTTTATTATTAGTTTGGATGTATCTCTTCTGTGTCATCATAGCCCCTTAAGCCTGTATCTGTCATAATGTAGTTAAAAGATATGTTACAATGACCTCTCTGCACTGAGAGGTATATTTGGTTAATATCTGTGTACCCAACACCTGAAGGGGAAAAATATATATGTATATTAGAATATAAACTTTAAAAGGGAGGATCTGTGACTAGTTTATTTGGCTCAATAATTCTCAACTCTGGCTAAATATTAGAATTATTGTGTGCATGCATGCTAAGTTGCTTCAGTCGTGTCTGACTCTTTGTGACCCTCTGGACTGTAGTCTGCCAGGCTCCTCTGTAGTTGGGATTCTCCAGGCAAGAATACTGCATTGGGTCGCCATGCCCTCCTCCTGGGGATCTTCCTGACCCAGGGGTGGAACCCGCGTCTCTTACCTCTGCCGCCCTAGTGCCACTTGGGACACCCATTAGAATTACTGGGACATTAAAAAATTCCAAATCCATTCTGATATTCCTCTAAGATAAATTATCATACTGATAGTTATTTGAATTGATGATTTAGTTAATTGAGCACATATTTTTTGTGTTACTATATGATACTTCTAAATGAATATCTCTTAATCAGATTTTAAAACTCAGCAGTGGCCACAGGACTGGGAAAGGTCACTTTTCATTCCAGTCCCAAAGAAAGGCAATGCCAAAGAATGTTCAAACTACCGCACAATTGCACTCATCTCACACACTAGCAAAATAATGCTCAAAATTCTCCAAGTCAGGCTTCAACAGTACATGAACCATGAACTTCCAGATGTTAAAGCTGGATTTAGGAAAGGCAGAGAAACCAGATATCAAATTGCCAACATCAAAAAAGCAAAAGAGTTCCAGAAAAACCTCTACTTCTGCTATATAGAGTATGCCAAAGCCTTTGACTGTGTGGATCACAACAAACTGTGGAAAATTCTTTAAGAGACAGGAATACCAGACCACCTGGCCTGTCTCCTGAGAAATCTGTATGCAGGTCAAGAAACAACAGTTACAACTGGACATGGAACAACAGACTGGTTCCAAATAGGAAAAGGAGTATGTCAAGGCTGTATACTGTCACCCTGCTTATTCCACTTCTGTGCAGAGTACATCATGAGAAATGCTGGGCTGGAGGAAGCACAAGCTGGAATCAAGATTGCCGGGAGAAATATCAATAATCTCAGATATGTAGATGACACCACTCTTATGGCAGAAAGTGAAGAGGAACTAAAAAGCCTCTTGATGAAAGTGAAAGAGAGTGAAAAAGTTGGCTTAAAGCTCAACATTCAGAAAACTAAGATCATGGCATCTGGTCCCATCACTTCATGGGAAACAGATGCAGAAACAGTGGAAACGGTGACAGACTTTACTTTTTGGGGCTCCAAAATCACTGCAGATGGTGACTGCATCCATGAAATTAAAAGATGCTTACTCCTTGGAAGAAAAGTTATAACCAACCTAGATAGCATATTAAAAAGCAGAGACCTTTTTTTGCCAACAAATTTCCATCTAGTCAAGGCTGTGGTTTTTCCAGTAGTCATGTATGGATGTGAGAGTTGGATTATAAGGAAAACTGAGCACTGAAGAATTGATGCTTTTGAACTGAACTGTGGTGTTGGAGAAGATTCTTGAGAGTCCCTTGTACAGCAAGGAGATCCAACCAGTCCATCCTAAAGGAGATCAGTCCTGAATATTGATTGGAAGGACTGATGCTGAAGCTCAGACTCCACACTCTGACCACCTGATGTGAAGAACTGACTCATTTGAAAAGACTCTGATACTGGGAAAGATTGAAGGTGGGAGGAGAAGGTGAAGACAGGATGAGATGGTTGGATGGCATCACCGACTCAATGGACATGAGTTTGAGTAAACTCTGGGGCTGGTGATGGGCAGGGAGGCCTGGCGTGCTACACTCCATGTGGTTGCAAAGTTGGATATGACTCAGTGACTGAACTGACCGGATGTGATGTTTTTATTTCTTTATAGGAAAAAGGAAATTTAACAAAATACTGTTTTTTGTATTTGTCAAAATATGTTGAGAGATATTTCACCCCAGGTAAGAGTAGGGCGGCATGGGATGATCTTGTGCATAGCTAGGTAATAAATAATCATTGCAGTCGCTTTATGGGAGATACTTAGATTCGATTACTGTTAAGAATTAAAGAAGGTGTACCCTGCCATTATGATTGTTGTTGTTCAATCGCTAAGTTGTGTCTGACTTTTTGGGACCCCATGAACTCCAGCATGCCAGGCTTCCCTGTTCTTCACTATCTCCCGAAGTTTGTTCAAACTCATGTCCATTGAGTCAGTGATGCCATCCATCCATCTCATCCTCTGTCATCCCCTTCTCCTCCCGCCTTCAATCTTTCCCAGCATCAGGGCCTTTTCTAATGAGTTGGCTTTTCACATCAGGCAGCCAAAGTATTGGAGTTTGAGCTTCAGCATCAGTCCTTCCAAAGAATATTCAGGACTGATTTCCTTTAGGATGAATTGGTTGGCTCTCCTTGCTGTCCAAGGAACTCTCAAGAGTCTTCTCTAATGCCACAGTTCAAAAGCATCAATTCTTTGGCTCTCAGCTTTGTTTATGGTCCAACTCTCACATCCATACATGACTACTGGAAAAACCATAGCTTTGACTAGACTGACCTTTGTTGGCAAAGTAATGTCTTTGCTATTTAATATGCTGTCTATGTTGGTTATACCTTTTCTTCCAAGGAGCAAGCGTCTTTTAATTTCATGGCTGCAGTCACTATCTGCAGTGATTTTGGAGCCCCCAAAAATAAAGTCTGGCACTGTTTCCGCTGTTTCCCCATCTATTTGCCATGAAGTGATGGGACCAGATGCCATTATCTTAGTTTTCTGAATGTTGAGTTTTAAGCCAACTTTTTCACTCTCCTCTTTCACTTTCAACAAGAGGCTCTTTAGTTCCTCTTGCTTTTGACTGTAAGGGTGATGTCATCTGCATATCTGAGGTTATTGATATTTCTCCCGGCAGCTTTGTTTCCAGCTTGTGCTTCATCCAGCCTGTTGTTCAGTGTAGAGTTTTTAAAATATGTTCTGTATATGAAATCTGTTTCAGATACATAATTTGCAAATATTTTCTCCTATTTTGTGGGTTTCTTCACTTTGTTGATAGTATCCTTTGATACACAAAGGTTTTAATTTTGATGAAGTCTGTTTCATCTTTTTTTCTTTTTACCTGTGCTTTTGGTATCATATCTAAGAAATCATTCCCAAATTCACTGTCATGAAGATCCTCCTCTATGATTTTTTTCTGAGTCTTGAGGTTTTAGGTCTTATGTTTTAGTTTTTAATCCATTTTGAGTTAATTTTTTATATGGTGTAAGGTAAGGGTTCAGCTTCATTCGTTTGCATGTAGATATTTATTTTTCTTAGCATTTGTTGAAAAGACTGTTGTTTCCTTGTTTAACATTCTTGTTATTTTTATTGAAAATCATTTGACCATACATGTGAGAGTTTATTTCTGGGTTCCCTGTTTCACTGGTCTTTTTTCTGTCTTTATGCAAATATACTGTTTTTGACTACTGTAGTTTTATATTAAGCTTTGAGGTCAGGATATATGGGACCTCCAGCTTATATTTTCTTTTTCAAGACTGTTTTTGTTATTCAACATCCTTTGAGGTTCCATATGAATTTCAAGATGGATTATTCCATTCACACCAAAAATGTCATTTGGATTTTGATAGGAATTGTGTTGAATCTTAACCTTTGTATGCATGCTAAGTCACTTCAGCTGTGTCTGACTCTGCAACCCCATAGACAGCAGCCCACCATGTTCCTCTGTCCCCGGGATTCTCTAGGCAAGAACACTGGAGTAGGTTGCCATTTCCTTTTCTACTTAGATGCCTTTGGGTAGTATCAGTATCTTAATATTCAATATTAACTCTTCTAATCCATGAATGAGGAATTTATTCCCATTTAGTAGTGTCATTTTCGACTTCTTTGCAGTGTTTTGTATTTTTTAGTGACAAGTCATTTTCCTCTTTGGTTGTGTTTACTCCTTAGCATTCTATTTGATGGTATTGTAAATGGAATTGCTTGCTTTGTGTTCAGGTTGTTAATGCATAGAAATGCAACTAATTTTCTTAATTTTTTTTGTATGCTGTACCTCTTGCTGAATTTGTTCTAACATTGTATGTGTGTGTATATGTATGTGAGAATGAAACTTTTGGGGTTTTGTACATAATAAGATGTCATCTGCAAACAGAACCGGTTTTACTTCTTCCTTTTCAATTTGGATACCTTTTATTTCTTTATCCTGCTTGATTGTCCTAGCTAGAATATATTGAATAGAAGTAGCAAGAGTGGGCAGGGCACCTTGGATGAAAAGGAAAAGCTTTCTGTGTATATTTTCTCTTTCTTCATGATTCAATCTTGGCAGGTTGTGAGTTTTTAGGAATTAGTTCATTTCATTTAGGATATCCAGCTTGTTGGCATGCAATTAGTCATAGTATTCTGTTATAATTCTTATTATTTCTGTAAAATCAGTAGTAAATTTTCATTACTTCTGATTGTAGTTTTCTTTATCAGTTGAGTCATGTATTTATCAATTTTATTGATTTTTTTGAAGAAATAACTCCTGATTTTATTTTCTCTATTGTTTTCTTTTTCTTTATCTTTGCTTTACTTGGTATTATTTCCTTCCTTCTACTAGCTTTGGGCTTTATTTGTTCTTCTTTTTCTCAGTTTATTTCAGTTCAGTTCAGTCGCTCAGTCGTGTCCGACTCTTTGCGACCCCATGAATCGTAGCACGCCAGGCCTCCCTGTTCATCACCATCTCCCAGAGTTCACTCAGACTCACGTCCATCGAGTCCGTGATGCCATCCAGCCATCTCCTCCTCGGTCGTCCCCTTCTCCTCCTGCCCCCAATCCCTCCCAGCATCAGAGTCTTTTCCAATGAGTCAACTCTTCTCATGAGGTGGCCAAAGTACTGGAGTTTCACCTTTAGCGTCATTCCATCCAAAGAAATCTCAAGGCTGATCTCCTTCAGAATGGACTGGTTGGATCTCCTTGCAGTCCGAGGGACTCTCAAGAGTCTTCTCCAACACCACAGTTCAAAAGCATCAATTATTTTTAATAATTTGAGATCTTTCTTCTTTTTTTAATGCAAACATTTACAGCTATCAATTTCCCTCTGAGCACTGTTTTGCAGCATCCCGTAGGTTTTGGTGTGTTGTGTTTTCATTTGTCTAAGATATTTTTTATCTTTTGCAAAAGATTCTGATTCCTTTGATTTCCTCTTTGTGTGTTTTTTTTTTTTTCTCTTTGATCCATTGATTTTTTTTTTTTTTTTAGACTGTTGTTTAACTTCTGTGTCTTGTAGATTTTCTGGGTTTCCTTCTACTTTTATTTCTGGTTTCATTCCATTGTGATCAAAAAAGATACTTTGTATGATTTCAGTCTTTTTTGTGACCTAACTTACCAGCCTGTCCTGCAGAATGTTCTGTGTGAACTTAAGAAAAATGTGTGTCCAGCTGTTTTGCAAATTTGTTTATGTTTGTTAGGTGTAATTAGTCTGTCATGTTCAAGTTTTTTATTTCCTTATTGATATTCTGTCTGGTGGTTCTATTCATTATTGAAAGTGGAGTATTGAAATGTCCCACTATTGCAGAGCTGTTTCTCCCTTTTTGTTGCATATATTTAGGAGCTCTGATGTTTGGTGCATGTGTGATGAATTGATCCTTTTATCATAATTTCTTTGTTTTTAACAGTGTTTGACTTAAAGTCTATTTTGTCTGATATTAGCATAGTTTCCCCAACCCTTGTGGTTACCATTTGCATGGAATATCTTTTTCGATAGTTTTACTTTTGACCTGTGTGTGTCTTTTGATTTAAGGTGAGTCTCTTGTAGACAGCATATTGCTGGGTACTGTTTATCCATTCTGCCAAACTGTTACTTTTGATTAGGGAGTTTAATCTATTTACCTTTAAAGTAATTATGGATAGGGGAGGAGTTATTCTTGCTATTTTGTTATTTTCTGTGTGTCTTTTAGCTTTTTTGACCTTCATTTCTTCCCTTATTATATTCTTTTGTGTGTAGTTGATTTTTTGTAATGACACATTTTGATTCCTTTCTCATTTCTTTTGTGTGTATTCCATGTTTTCTTTGTGGTTAAAAGTTGTTAGCAGCCTGTTTTGAACTGACATCAACTTTAATTTCATGTAAAAACTCTGCTCCTTTTTATTATTTCCCTGTTTGCTATGAGCTTAATTTGGTCTTCTCATTTTAGTTTCTTACAGTGGAATTTTAGGTCACTGATTTGAGACAGGTTAGGCTGCAGTCCATGGGGTCGTGAAGAGTCAGACATGACTGAGCGACTTCACTTTCACTTTCTTTTCTTATATAATCATTTAATGCTATAAAATTCCCTCTAGGCACTGCTTTAGGTTCAGAAGGAAATGGCAACCCACTCCAGTACTCTTGCCTGGAGAATCCCATGGATGGAAGAGCCTGGTGGGCTGAAGTCCATGGGGTCGCAAAGAGTCGGACACGACTGAGCGACTTCACTTTCACTTTCAAGTTTTAAAATGTCGTGGTTTTGTTTGCGTTCAGTTAAAATTATGTTTTAATTTTCCTTGTGACTTATTCTTTGACCCATGGGTATTTAGAAGTGTGTTGTTTAATTTGTAAATATTTGAGGATTTTCCAGATCTTTCTGTTACTGATTTCTGGTATAATTCCTTTTGCTAAGTGAACATATACTTTCTGTGTGTTACATTTGTCAAGATTTGTTTGATGGTTCAGAATATGATACATCTTGTGAACATTCTATGTGCTCTTGAAAAGAATGTGCATTTAGCTCTTTGGGAGTAGAGTTTTCTGTAAATGCCAGTTAGGTTATGTTGGTTCATTGTGGTGTTCAGGTTTTCTACATTCTTACTGAATTTCATTCTGCTTTTTAAATTGATTACTATGGAGAGAAATGTTGAATTCTCCAACTATGCTTGTGGATTTGTCTGTTAATATTTTCATTTGTGTCAGTTTCTATTTATATTTCCTTTTCGTGTTTGGCTTATTCTAGTTAGTACAGTCCTTTATATTTTTTATTTATCCATTGAACATGATGTCACTTGTCCTTTCTACTTCATTGTTGTTTAAAGTAAAACAGTTAAAACTTTAGAGATATTATTTAATTTTAAATTAGTTTGTATAAAAGCTGATACTTTTTTTTCTGGGCTTTCCTTTTTTAAAAAATTATTTATTTTAAATGAAACAAAGATGAATATTTTTAATAATAAAAGGTACAGTTCACTGAGAAGATAGACATCATAAACCACTAGAATATCAGAAGGGAAAAGGAAAAAATATATAATCATAGTGAGATATATGAACATTTCTCTGAGATATTTTATCAAATGCAGAAAAAATAAGAATAAGAGCATCTTGAAATGTCATTTATAATTTAAATGTAATAGATTTATATTTATATTAATCATGTCCTATACAAATATATTTAAAATTTTGTATCTCATAGGTTGTTATTAGATGTCAATAGGACATTTAGAAAAACTGGCAAAAAGAAAGAATTATTTTTTGTGTATGTGACCATGTTATATATATAAACATGTTAATTTTGAAATTATTTTCCATTATAGGTTATCATAAGATACTGACTATAGTTCCCTGTGCTATACAGTTAACCTCTGTTGCTTGTTGCATATCTTTTTTTTAATTAGAAAGGTATAAAAACTGATAAATATTACCTGAAAGCAGACAACTGATTTCTGTCTATGTATGACAGCAAATTTATTTACAATTTAAATATCAATTTATCCCCATATTACATAGAAATGCTGCTGCTGCTGCTGCTAAGTCGCTTCAGTCGTGTCCGACTCTGCAACCCCAGAGACGGCAGCCCACCAGGCTCCCCCTATAGCAGTGTTCTAAAATTCAAAATTAGGGAACATCACCTGACCAGGGAGAAATATATTTTAAGAAGCCACTTATGAAATGTTTAGATAATTTTATATTTTGCTGGTTCAGTGTTTTGTATACTTCTTTTGTATTCTTCCCTTTTATACTGACTTTTGTATACTTTCCTTTTATACTGACTTACGAAACTTTATTGCATTTCTTTCTGTTTTTAGGATTCCAGTTCTCAGATGGATTTGAGCATTCAGGTAACTGATGGTGACATTCATGAGATAATTCAAATAGGTGGAACTGGAGATACATCTTCCAATGATGAAATAGGAAATACAAGAGATGTAGATGAGAATGGATTGCTAGGGATTATTGGTGCAGGAGACCTGAAGGTACCTGAAGAAGAAACTGGCAGTGTATCAAATGAAGATTCAAGTGTGGACAGTAGTGATAATGAAGACCCTGAGATAGACCTTGTGGAAGAAGTAAGGATTATTTTTGAGTTGAAAGTTTTAAAAATTTATAACGTTTGTGCTCTAATATACTTTGGAACCAAGAGGAATAACAGTTCAGATCAATGCTGTCTTTAGTCTTTAAAGTGAGACTTACTTGTATTTGTACTTGTATTTAAGCTTTTGACCTTAAGCTGCAATGTAAATTAGTATTAAGTATTTAGGAATCAGTTACTATATTTGTTAGTCTTAACTAGAGATAGTGGGATGGGAGTGAAGTGAAAGAAGGCATCCAGGCATAATGTATCTGCTCTAATCCTAATATATGCCATGAAATCTTTGTGGAATGTGATAAGAAGCATACGTGTTATTAGCTATCATTTATGGTAGCCTTACATATGTCTCTGGAGAAGGAAATGGCACCCCACTCCAGTACTCTTGCCTAGAAAATTCCATGGATGGAGGAGCCTGGTGGGCTACAGTCCATGGGGTCGCAAAGAGTCGGACACGACGGAGCGACTTCGCCTTCGCCTACATATGTGCCGGGTACTATACTAAATTGTATTGCCTTTTGTTATTTAACATTCCACTGCCCTATGGCTCTTATTACTGTTCTCATTTTGCAAATGAGAAAACTGAGATATGAGGAGTTTTAATAGCTTGCCAAAAAGGTCAGTCTTGTGGTTGTTGAGTGGCCAAACTGGGAGTCAAACTGAGGCTGTTTGACTTTTAAGTACAGTACTATTCTTTGCACTTGGAGAGACAGAATATGTCCCTCTATCTTTAAAAAATTCAGAGTATCATAAAATTCATTAATGTGACTATCTTTCATCTTTAGGACCCTTTAAATTCTGGAGATGATGTTAGTGAGCAAGATGTGCCAGACCTGTTTGATATGGATAATGTAATTGTCTGTCAGTATGATAAGGTACTGTACTCACCTTTTAGACTGTGGATTGATTAATTGCATTTATAGGAGAAAGTATGCAAAATGATAGGAAATACTATGATGAGTTTTTATTCAGTTAAATTAATCTCAAACAGATAGTTAATTCTATAAATCTGAGGGGTAATTTGGGTCTAACACTGTACTGTGTGGTCTCAGTGATACCAAAAAAGTGATAGTCCTTGTCTTAAAGAGGTGACAATCTTATTGAAGCAAGATGTTTCTGTATGGAATAATAGAATGGCATACAATAAGATGGTAGGTAAATCAAAAGCTAAAATATGTGACAGATAAATCAAATACTAAAATACATGACAGATAAATCAAACACTAACATACGTGGCAGATAAATGAAATACCAAGATGAGTGGCATGTAAATCAAATGCTGAGATAAGTGGCACAGACAGCTAAGTCCTAGGAGTGGCTAGGAAATGCAAGAAATCATTTGTAGTTGGAGTTCTCCACAAATCCTTTCTGGGTGATGTGGGGCTTTTAAATAGGTCTTGAATGATTTGTAGGATATGGATAAGTGTGGAGAGTAGGTATTCAGGAGAGTAGAATAGCCTAATAAAAGGCAGAGAAATGAATGCATGTAGAATTATAAGAAAGAGTGAAGAGACAACTCTGCCTTGAATAAAGTGTTTTCCTTTTGAATATTTTAGGAAATGAGGCTGGGTGGGGGACAGAGGTTGAAGCAGATTGGAAAACCCAGAATCCTGGTAGGGAAAAATTCAGACTTGATTTGGTGGACATTAGCCCTCTAAGGATGATATTGAGAAAATTTCAATTGGGTTCTAAAACTGGCTTTGTTAATTTGGAAGTGGCAAATAGTAGGAACAACAGGGATGGTACATAAAATAACAGAGCCCAGACTAAAGATGGCCGCATAGAACCTAGAAGAATTAGAGATTATGATGGAAGATTCACTGGACTTTCAATACTATGTTGAAGAGAAGTGGTGAGAGTGGGCATCTTTGTCTTGTTCTAGATTTTAGCAGGAAGGCTTTCAGCTTTTCACTGTAGAGTATTATATGGGCTGTGGGTTTGTCATAAATAGCTTTCATTATATTGAGATTTGTTCCCTCTATACCCGCTTTCATAAGGTTTTTTTTTTTTTTGGTCATGAATGGGTGTTGAATTTTATCAGATGCTTTTTCTGCGTCTGTTGAGAGGATCACATGGTTTTGTCATTTCTTTTGTTAATGTGGTATATCGTATTGATTGGTGTGTATTGAACCATCCTTGTGCACCTGGGATGAATCCAGCTTGGTTGTGGTGTATGAGCTTTTTTTATGTGTTATTGGATTTTGTTTGCTAATATTTGGTTGGGAATTTTTGTGTCTGCATTCATCTAAAATATTGGCCTGCAGTTTTCCTTTTTTGGTAGTGCCTTTGTCTTGTTTTGGTATCAGTGTGATGGTGGCTTCATAGAATGTTTTGGGAAATATTTCTTTCTTTTCAGTCTTTTGGAAGAGTTAGAGAAGGATGGGTGTAAGTTCTTCTTTGTGTGTTTGGTAAAATATACAATAAGGAAAAGACAGTCTCTTCAGCAAGTAGTGCTGGGAAAGTCGGACAGTTGCATGTGTATCAGTGAAGTTAGAACACACCCTCACACCATATACAAAAGTAAATTCAACATGGATTAAAGGCCTAAATATAAGATAAGACACCATTAAACTCCTAGAAGAGAACACAGGCAAAGCATTCTCTGACATTAGTTTTCTTAGGTCAGTCTTCCAAGACAATAGAAATGGGACCTAGTCAAACTCACAAGCTTTTGTGCAGCAAAGGAAACCATAAATAAAATGAAAAGCTAAACAACAAGATCCTACTGTATAGGTCAGGGAACTGGTTTCCATATTCTGTGATAAAGCACAGTGGAAAAGAATATTAAAAAATAAGTGTGTGTATGCATAACTGAATCACTTTGCTGTACAGCAGAGATTGGCACAACATTGTAAATCTATACTTCAATAAAAATGTAAAATTAAGTAAAAAAAAAAAACTAACAAGGGCTTAATTTTCAGAATATCAAAACAGCTCATACAACTGAACAACAACAAAACAATGCAGTCCAAAGATGGGCAGAAGACCTAAATAGATATTTCTCCAAAGAAGACATACAGATGGCAACGAGGAACATGAAAAGATGATCAGCATCACTAATTAAATTAGAGAAATGCAAATCAAAGCTATGGTGAGGTACCACATCACACCAATCAGAATGACCATCATTAAAAAGTCTACAAATAACAATTGCTGGAGAGGGTGTGGAGAAAAGGGAAACCCTCCTACCCTGTTGGTGGGAATGTAAATTTCTATAGCCACTATGGAAAACAGTATGGCGGTTCCTCAAAAACCTAAATTAGAGTTGCCATATGATTCAGCAATCCCACTCTTGGGCACTTATCTGGACAAAACTAATTTGAAAAGATACATGCACCCCAGTGTTTATAGAAACACAGTTTACAACACAACAGCCCAGCACATGGAAACAAGCTAAATGTGCATCTACAAATGAACGGACAAAGAAGACGTGGTACATATGCACAATGGAGTATTACTCAGCCATAAAAAGATGAAATAATGCCATTTGCAACAGCATGGATGGACCCAGAGACTGTCATATTGAGTGAAGTAAATCAGAGAGAGAAATACCATATAATACCACTTATGTATGGAATCTAAAATACAACACAAATCAACAGACCTGTGAAACGAAAACAGACTCACAGATGCAGAGAACAGACTTGTTGCCAAGGAGTGGGGGTAGCGGAGGGAAGGATTGGAAGTTTGGGATTAACAGAGATAGAATACTATACATAGGATGGATAGATGACAAGGTCCTATTGTATAGCACAGGGAACCATATTCAGTATCCTGTGACAAACTATAATGGGAAAGAATATGAAAAAGAATATACATGTATGTGTGTATAAACTGAGTCGCTTTGCTGTACAGAAGAAATCAGCACAACACTGTAAAGGAGCTAAACTTCAGTAAAATTAAGAAAAAGAAAAAAGAATCATTGGGATCTAGTAATTAGCTGGATATGAGAGGGATTGACAAGGGAGAGTTGAAGATGCCCTATGCTGCTGCTGCTGCTGCTGCTGCTGCTGCTGCTGCTGCTGCTGCTGCTGCTGCTGCTGCTGCTGCTGCTGCTGCTGCTGCTGCTGCTAAGTCGCTTCAGTCGTGTCCGACTCTGTGTGACCCCAGAGACGGCAGCCCACCAGGCTCCCCCGTCCCTGGGCTTCTCCAGGCAAGAACACTGGAGTGGGTTGCCATTTCCTTCTCCAATGCATGAAAGTGAAAAGTGAAAGTGAAGTCGCTTAGTCATGTCCGACTCTTAGCGACCCCATGGACTGCAGCCTACCAGGCTCTTTGGTCCAAGGGATTTTCCAGGCAAGAGTACTGGAGTGGGGTGCCATTGCCTTCTCTGAAGATGCCCTATACACTTTACCTATTTAAAGTGTACAATTCAGTGATTTTTAGTATGTTTATGGGTATGTGTAACCATTGTTATCGTTCAGTTGCTCAGTTGTGTCCGACACTTTGTGACCCCACGGACTGCAGCACATCAGGCTTCCCTGCCCTTCACTGTCTCTGGAGTTTGCTAAAACTCATTTCCATTGAGTCAGTGATGCCATCCAACCTTCTCATCCTCTGTCACCCCCTTCTCCTTCTGCCTTCAACCTTTTCCAGCATCAGGGTCTTATTCAGTGAATCAGCTCTTCGCATCAGGTGGTCAAAATATTGGAGCTTCAGCATTAGTCCTTCCAATAAGTATTCAGGGTTGATTTCCTTTAGGATTGACTGGTTTGATCTTGCTATCCAAGGGACTCTCAAGAGTTTTCTCTAGCACCACAGTTTGAAACTGTTAACACAGTCAATTTTGGAAACTTTTCATCACCTGAGAGAGGAAGCCTGTTCCCTTTAGTTCTCACTCCCATACTGCTCTGTTTCTTCCTGTCCTCAGTAGTAAGGCACTGCTAATGTCACTGTAGATTTCCCCATTCTGGAGTTTTATAGGAAAAGAATTTATAATAGGTGATGTTTTATAACTCATCTCTCCTACCACACACAGTGTTTCAAGATTGATCCATACCATGGCTTGTAACAGTTCTGCATTCCTTTTGGTTGATGTGTTCTGGTTCTTTGAATGGATATACCACAATTTGCTTATCCGTTCATCTCCTGAGTGACATTTGAGTTTTTCCTAACTTTTGGCTATTATGAAGAATTTTACTATAAATAGTCAAGTTTTTTTTGTGTGTGTGAATATATATTTTCATTTCTCTTGGTATATACCTAGGAGTGGAATTCCTGGGTCATACAGTAATAATGTAAGGCACTATCAGACTATTTTCCAAGATGGCCGTACTGTTTTTTCATTCCTGTGAATAGTGTATGAGGGTTTAGATTGCTTCACATTCTCACTAACACTTGTTATCTGATTTTTTGATTCTAGCCATCCTAGTGAGTTTTGTGGTGTCTTGGACATCCTAGGACATCCTAGTGGTGTCTTGTGGTTTTGAGTTGCATTTCCCTGATGACTAATGCATATTTACACCTTTCACTTTTTTTCAGTAACAATTTCAATATACTCAGGTCAAACAGAAGATGATATTTTGAATTGCTGTAAAAATAAATCATTTTCTCTAAAAATAGGATCTTCTCTCCTATAACATTTTATATAGATAGAAAATGGCAATTTATATGCTAGTAAACATAAACATAAGAAGGAAAAGGTAATAGAAAAGGAACTGGTCTTGGTTTGAAACTGTTTAGATTCTTATTCTTATAAATAGTGTATTGCATTCTGTAAACAGTGTGATGCCTTATATAAGGCATTAGATTATATTTGCATTCCATAGAGTCACAAATAGTTTTCTAGACCATTATGGATATAGTATCCTTAGTGGTACTGCACTGTGGAAAATAGCTTGCAGTTAATTAACACAGTGCTTTATATTTTTCAAAGTATTTTAAAAAAATATTTATTTGTATGTTTGAGGTATTAGTTGTGGCTTGCAGGATTTCTCTTCATCATGTGAGATCTTTCCTGCATTGGAGAAGGAAATGGCAACCCACTCCAGTGTTCTTGCCTGGGGAATCCCAGGGACGGGGGAGCCTGGTGGGCTGCCGTCTATAGGGTCGCACAGAGTCGGACACGACTGAAGCGACTTAGCAGCAGCAGCAGCAGCAGCAGCATGGACTTAGTAGTTGTGGTACCGGGTTAGTTGCTCCATGGCAGGTGTAATCTTAGTCCCCCAACCAAGGATTGAACCCACGTCCCCTGCACTGCAAGGCGGATTCTTAACCACTAGACCACCAGGGAAGTCCCCAAAGTATTTTCTTATACACTGTCTTTTGCTTCTCGCAACAACCTGTGAGGTAGACAGAAAGAGTGGTGTTTGATATTTAGTGTTACCAGGTGGCACAGTGGTAAAGAGTGTTCCTGCCAGTGCAGAAGATGCAGGTTTGATCCCTGGGTCAGGAAGATCCCCTGGAGTAGGAAGTTGCAACTTGGTCCAGTATTCTTTCCTGAAGAATTCCATGGACAGAGGAGCCTGGCGGGCTGCACAGTCCATGGAGTTGCAGAGTCAGACATGACTGAGGATGTAGCATGTTAGTAAATCTGGTTTTCTGAGGGCACTCTAACTAGTGGATATTTTAAGAACAATACAAAAGCAAGACATTGGGGAACTACTGAAAATTTTTTGAAAAGGAAGTGAGAAAGTCAGAAGATAGCTAGCAAAGAGAATGCCTCTACAATCAAAGTGGGGTGGGAGAAACCATTGTTTCAGTGAATTTTTATGAAAGAATAACTTCCAGTTGTCTTATTTGAAGAAGTATTGAATGTAACCAAACTCAAGTAAATTGAAAAACTTCAGTAATAGTCTTGTAAGTTCTTTACTGCTTAGTGTGTTTTGAAGGCCAGTAGTATCAGTTCCCCTGGGAGAGTGTTAAAAATAAGGAATTTTGAGTCTTATCCTAGAGTACTGGATCAAAAAGTGCATTTTAACAAGACTCCCAGGTGATTTTCATGCTCATTAAACTTTGAGAAGAGTTGGGGTTTTTGTTTGCTTTTCAGTATATTTTATCTGACTTTGATTATCATATGAGATTTAACTTTAAAATTTATAAGCTAACAGTCAAGGGAAAAACTTTGAGATGAAGATGTACAGTGAAGAAGGGTTAAACGAAGGTCACTGATAAACATGATGAGTGAAAGTTATGGACATACTATTTCCGAGGCAGAATGAACAATATTAATATAAAGATTAAAATAATAAAGATATTATAGGGAAGATTAATGGTGAAATGAAACATTTTACTATGGTTAGGAGTGTTCTGTGCTATAAATAGGATACTATTAATAGTGGAATGTGAAACTATTTAAATATGTTCCATTTTCATTTAACAGTTTAGCTGACTTTGTCCCTTAGATGCTAGTATTACAGTGGGTAATTACTAGGTGTGTAGCACAGTATCTCTCTCTTTTGTTTTTTGAATAGATATTGCATACACATTGTTAAAATATCTAAATACTATAAAAGGTATACCATCAGGACTCTGGTACCCAGTCCTTCACCATCTGGTCTTCCTACCAGTTGCTCCCTGTCACTGCCTTCAGTGCAAATAAGTAACCAGTTACATTAATTTCTTTATATATTTAGTCTCTTTATTCAAGTAGAGCCTAAAGGGGTAGGATCAGTTCAGTTCAGTCGCTCAGTCGTGTCCGACTCTTTGTGACCCCATGAATCGCAGCATGCCAGGCCTTCCTGTTCACTACCAACTCCTGGAGTTCACTCAGACTCACGTCCATCGAGTCAGTGATGCCATCCAGCCATCTCATCCTCAGTCGTCCCCTTCTCCTCCTGCCCCCAATCCCTCCCAGCATCAGACTCTTTTCCAATGAGTCAACTCTTCTCATGAGGTGGCCAAAGTACTGGAGTTTCAGCTTTAGCATCAGTCCTTCCAAAGAACACCCAGGACTGATGTCCTTCAGAATGGACTGGTTGGATCTCCTTGCAGTCCAAGGGACTCTCAAGAGTCTTCTTCAACAGCACAGTTCAAAAGCATCAATTCTTTGGTGCTCAGCTTTCTTCACAGTCCAACTCTCACGTCTGTACATGACCACTGGAAAAACCATAGCCTTGACTATAGACAGAACTATATTTTGCACCTTGTCTTTGAAGAGATTAACAATATATCTTAGAAATCTTTATCTGGATATTTTTATAACTGTGTAATATTCCATTGTAGAATTATTAAAACTTATTTAACTCATCTCTTATTTGAGCTGTTTTTTAGTTGTTTGCTATTGAATGACCATGTACATAAAACATTTCATATGTGGGCAGTTTTATCTGTTAAATAAATCTCTATAAGTGGAATTACTGGGTTAAAGGGCAAATCTATTTGGTTAGATATTGCCAGAATGCTCTCCTGGAGGTTATTCCAGTATATATGCCTATTACAGTGTTTGAGAGTCCTCCTTTTTCTACAGCCTTGCCAATGGAATGTAATGAGACATTTGGATCTTTGTTATTGTGAAAGGTGAAAAATGATACTTTGGTGACATTTTTAACTTTTTGTGTGTTATGAACCATTTATATTTAATTTTATGTGAACTGCTTGTTCATAACCTTTGTCTGTTTTATTTATTTTTAATTGGAGGATAATGGCTTTACAATGTTGTGTTGGTTTCTGCTGTGCAGCAACGTGAATCAGCCATGAGTATACATGTATACCCTCTCTTTCGAGCCTCCCTTTCACCCTGTTAGGTTGTCATAAAGCACTGAGCTGACCTCCGTGTATTATACAGCAAATTCCCATTAGATATCTGTTTTACATATGGTAATGTATATATTTCAATGCTACTCTCTCAATTCGTCCCACCCTCTATGTTTTAAAAAATTGAATTATTAGTCAGTTTATTGATTCCTAAGAGTTCTATATTATTTTGGGAGAGATTAGCTCTTGGTATGTGCAAAAATACTTTTTCCTCAGTTATTTGCTTTCCATGCTTTTTCTTCCATTCAAGCAGATGTTGAACTTGTCAACCTTTATTTTTATGGCTTTTGAATTTTGAGTCATGAATAGAAAGTTCTTTTTTACCTCAGGATTTTAAAGGGATTCACCCATGTTTTTCTCTAGTATTTCTTTGGTTTCTTTTAAAAAAGGTAAGTCTTGATTGATAGAGCCATTTTTCTCGGTGTGACAGGTGATGATAAATTTTTTCCCAGATAGCTACCCAGTTTTCTTAATATTGCGTATTGATAAGTCTATTTTGTCTCCACTTAAAAGAGAATGATTTCTTTATCATCTACTGAAGTTCAGTATTTTGAATTTACTTCTTGATTTTCTGTTTTGTCTCATTGGGTTGTCCATTAACCTCTGCTACATTGCTTTAATTGTTTTGAGGTTTTTAATATCTTTATTTTATTTTTTAAAATTTACTTATTTTAATTGGAGGCTAATTAGTTTACAATATTGTAGTGGTTTTTGCCATACATTGACATGAATCAGCTATGGGTGTACATGTGTTCCCCATCCTGAATCCCCTTCCCACCTCCCTCCCCATCCCATCCCTCAGGGTCTGGGATCCCAGTGCACCAGCCCTGAGCACCCTGTCTCATGCGTCAAACCTGGACTGGTAATCTGTTTCACATATGATAATATACATGTTTCAGTGCTATTCTCTCAGATCATCCCACCCTCGCCTTCTGCCACAGAGTCCAAAAGACTGTTCTATACATCTGTGTCTTTTTTGCTGTCTTGCATATAGGGTCATCGTTACCATCTTTCTAAATTCCGTATATATACATTGATACACTGTATTGGGGTTTTTCTTTCTAACTTCACTCTGTATAATAGGCCCCAGTTTCATCCACCTCATTAGAACTGATTCAAATGTATTCTTTTCAATGGCTGAGTAATATTCCATTGTGTATATGTACCACAGCTTTAATATCTTGTAGGGCTGGTATTTCTTCATATTCTTTTCCAGAGTTTTGCTGGACATTCTTGTTTATTTCTCTATATTGACTTAAGAATCAGCTTCTCTGGTTAAAAAAACAAAAACCAAAAACCTGTTGATATTTTCACTGAGATCACATTAATAGAATTTGGTATTTTAGTAATATTAAGGAGGAGTGGGTTTCAGTTTAGGATGCGATGTCCAGGGGAGGCTTTACTGACAACGTGATAGGGTAAAGATCGAAAGAATGTAAGAGAATGAGCCATGAGGATATTTGGATATAATCATTTCAGACAGAGGGAGCAACAAATACATAAGTCCTGAGGTGGAAGAATACCTGTGTGTTCAGGGAACAGTGAGGAGACCAGAGCATTAAGTGAGGGGAGGAACATTAAGTGAGGGGAATGACCTTATAGGCCATTTTAAGGACTTTATTTTTGAATGAGAAGTTATTGGAGAGTTTGAGCATAGAAATGATATCTGATTTATGTTTTAACAGGGCCACTCTGGCTACCATCTTTAGAGTAGACTTAGTGGGGGAGAGGGTGAAAATAGGGAAACTAGTTGTGGAGCGTATCAGCCCAGGTGAGAGGACGGTAGCTGAAACAAGAGTAATAGACATGGAGGAGGCGGAAATGGCTGGAATGTGAATATGGGTTGCAGGTGGAACTAGCATTTACTGACGGACCTGGATGTGAGGTGTGAGCAAGAAGGGTAAAGATTATCTCCAAGATTTCTTGTCTGAATGAGTGGCCATTCCCCACTGAGATGGGGAAGACTGTGAAGTTCAGGGGAGAATATATATCAGTGTCCTTGTTTTTAACTTGCTTGAGATGTTTATAGGACATTCAGGAAGATGTGTTGAAGCAGTTGAATGAGAATCAGAGTTTTAAGGGAGACTTATGAGCTGGGGATATAAATTGCAGGAGTCATTAGTTGATATTTAAAACCATCTAATGATAAGATCACCAAGGGAGTGATATAAACAGGAAGAAGAGTCCTGGTATACTCTAAAAGTGAGGTGAGGGAGAGAAGGAGAAATCAGTACAGGAAACAAAGGAATGGTTAAAGAAATGGAATAGAAAGAAGTGGAAAACCAGGAACATTCTGGAAGCCAAATGAGGAAAATATTTCAAAAAGGAGAATGTATTTAATGGTGCCGGTAGTCAAGTATTGTAAAATGTATACCTAACTATGCTATGTCTTTTTTTGCTACAGAAAACAGGCTCGCTCTTTATAACTGTTGCTTGTATATGTGAAAGCTATGAATTTCTATATATTAATTTTATACCAATATGAATTCTTATTTAGTCATTTTTAATTGATTATCTTAGATTTTTCAGATATCTGGTCATTGTGTCTGCAAATTTATTTCATCTCTTTCAGTTTTTATATCTCTTCAGTTCAGTTCAGTTCAGTTCAGTCGCTCAGTCGTGTCTAATTCTTTGCAACCCCACGAATCACAGCACGCCAGACCTCCCTGTCCATCACCAACTCCCAGCGTTCACCCAAACTCACGTCCATAGAATTGGTGATGCCATCCAGCCATCTCATCCTCTGTCATCCTCTTCTCCTCCTGCCCCCATCCATCTAATTATGCTGTCCAGTACCGGTTGTACTCTCCTTTTGTCTACTGTATTGGCTAGTACCTCTAGAGTGAAAAGTTAGATGATTGTTTTCTTGTCTGTGTTCTGACTTGAGTGGGAATATTTTAAGAATTTTCCTCACTAAGCACTAAGTCACAGCTTCTGGGTTGAGGTAGAGTGTGTGTGTATTTGTAGGACATAGTCTTTCTTAAAATGCTTGAGTTTTATCAAAAGGTTTTTCAACATCATTGGGGATGATTATATTATTTTTCTCCTTAGGTCTAGTAATACAGTTTTTTATACTAATAAGTTCCTAATGTTGAACCATGGTTGCATTTCTAGAATAAATATAGAAAATAATTAATAAATATAGTCACTTGATAAAGGTAATGGGCAGAGTTGTTGCTGCTTCTGCTATTTTTCTTTTCCCAATATTGGTCAGATTTTATCATTTCTGTTAAGGATTCTGTTATGGTTGTGTTCCCTGAGACCAAAGATAAGTGCATATGAAAATTAGAAAGTCAAAACTCAGAGAAGAAATTTTCCATCATTAGGACATTTTCCCCCTCCCCACACAAATGGAGGATTTATCCTGTGTATTTTCCTATGCCTCCCAAAATGCATCTGAATACTAGACACAGGGTTTTTCTTCCTCAGTTTGACTATTTGCAGTCAACAACTAGGTTTAAGTTTTACTCTTGATTTCAGATCATGTATTTCTAAGCTTTTTAAATAGTTACTTGTAATTTACCCAGAAGTAACAATAATTGTATGATTTCTTACCTATTAAGATGGTAGGATTTTCTAGTTTTTATTTTGTATCAGCCTGGTTTACTGAATCTAAAGAATAGCCAGTAGAATCTGATAGATTATAAGCTATATTTTCTGACCTTGCTCAGTGTGTTCTTTAGGACTATTGACTTTCTTCTTCAAAATGAAACGCAACTATTTTTTTCATTCTTGATATTAACTGCATCCTCTCTATTCCTTTGCAGATATAGTGACCTCTGCTGTTCTTGAGCAATCCAGGCATGCTCCTCTCAGGACTTCTGTTCTCTATGCCTATAATGCTCTCTAGTCAGCATATTCTTTTTCAGTCTTTGCTCAGATGTTACCTCAAGCTCCCACTGATGCTTCTACTTAAAATTGTAATCCCATCTCTGTGTTTGTGATACTCTTTTTTCCTGATCTATTTTTCATAACACTTCCCAGGTGGTGCTAGTGGTAAAGAACCTGCTTGTCAATGCAGGAGACATAAGAGACATGGGTTCGATCCTTGGTCGGGAAGATCCCCAGGAGGAGGGCATGGCAACCCACTCCAATATTCTTGCCTGGAGAATCCCATGGACAGAGGGACCTGGCAGGCTATAGCCCATAGGGTCACAGAGAGTCAGATGCGACTGAAGCGGCTTAGCTTGCATGCACACTACTTTTTAATAGTCTGTGGAGTTTATGGTTTTATCGGCTTTGTTTCTCCAATCCTTAGTAAAATGTAAACTCTTCAAAGACAGGAATTTTTCTCCTGTTCAAAAAAGAAATTCTATATTTTCCTTTTTAAAAAAACTAATAAATCTCTAGTGCTTAAAGCAATACCTGATACATAGGAGCTCAGCAAATATTTGCTGAATGAGTGAATAAACTATCCTAAAGAGATTTTATTTATAAAGAACGCCCTGGTGGTCCAGTACTTAAGAATTTGCCTTCCAATGCAGGGGATGTGGGTTCTATCCTTGGTCAGGGAACTAAGATCCCATATGCTGTGGAGCAGCTAAGCCCACACATCACAACTAGAGAGCCCACATGCCACCACTGTTGAAACCCACAGGCTCTGGAGCCTGCACAGCACAACTGCTAAGCCTGTGAGCCGCAGCTGGAGAATTCCTGCATTGCAGCAAGGGATCCTGCGTGCCACAATAAAGATCCTGCATGCCACAACTAAGACCCAAGGCAACCAAATAAGTAAACAAATAAATATTAAAAAAAAAAGAACTCCCATTTAGGGTCAGAATAATCCCATGGGATATGCAAAGGAATGTAAATAATCCTTTAACTTCTTACTTTGATTAATTTAGACTATTTTTCTCCCTCCAGATTCATCGAAGCAAGGACAAATGGAAATTCTACCTGAAAGATGGTGTTATGTGTTTTGGAGGGAGAGACTATGTATTTGCAAAAGCCATTGGTGATGCAGAGTGGTAAAACTTATGAGCTCAGTACATCATAAACATCAGAGGGACTATATCACATATTGTTCACTGTATGGAATTTAATAAAATTGTAATTCAGATGCAGATACAAATATACAATGTTACATTTCTTTCATTTCATATTTCAAACTGTTTAACAGGTTTTTATTTTTTAATTATCTGTACCGTTACAAAGCACAGATGTATTAGGTGTGATGTAGCATGAAGAAATTTCATATTTCTTAAATTCTGAAGTAAAATTTAAGTCAGACTCCAATTCCCCATCATGACAAAGTCAGTATCAGTTATGAGACTAGGGCTGGTGTTCCTCCCACTGCTCAGCAAACCATGTTACAAAATATCCTGGAGAGTCTTGTGAGTACCTAGATATTCAGGAAGGCGTCTCTAGATAAAACTAGTCTACGTTTATCACTAACAGTACACTGATTGTGCAAGCCCAGATGGGTCCTTGGAGACAGATGCCTCAGTTGAGCCTACACTAAAACATGAAAATCTTTGTCGATGCTGGGATCCCTAGAGCCAAGTATTAGCCTCTGGTTTATCTTGTGGCCAGACCATTCTTGTTTGTACCTGATATTTCCCTGGGGAATTCTAGGGAGTGGGTTAGGTTCCCATTTTAATTCTTAGAACTTCATATTTTTGTCTTCTTCCCTCATCTCTAATTTTTTTCTATTTTTCTTACAGTGGAAGACTCCTTTGCAAAGTCTTGTAACGTCAAACATATTGTCTCTCTTCATTTCTCCTAATAGGGAATTCCCTCATTGAGTTTAGGCTTTCTAAATCAAAAGTCAAGAAGAGACGTTCTCTTCAGGAACCTTCTATTTTGGTGAGACAATCTCATTTGAAAACAGAAGACCTAGATAATTCTTAAAATCAGATAGCAGAAACAAAATAGCTCTCATTTTCTTAACACCGATGAGAACAGAGCAAAATATTTCAGTCAACTATTCTGTAATATTCTCTTCCTTAGTAACAGATTCAAATTCCTTAAAGGAAACTTTCTCCCATCATACTGCTTCTTTTAGTGGATGGAGTGTGTGTGTATGTGTGTGTGTGTGTGTGTTACTCAGTTGTGTCTAACTCTTTGCAAACCTATGGACTGCCAATAGGTTTGGACATAGGAGACTGCCAGGCTCCTCTGTCCATGTGATTCTCCAGGCAAGAATACTGGAGTGGGTCGCCATTCTTCTCCAGGTGATCCTCCTGACTCAGGGATTGAACCCAAGCCTCCTGCATTGCAGGCAGATTCTTTACCATCTGAGCCACCAGAGAAACATGGTCTCTAAGTTTAGGATCCCTGCTTTTGGCCCTGAATAGTGTTCTCCACTCAGGCTTCCCTTGTGGCTCAGCTGGTAAAGAATCTGCCTGCAATGAGGGAAATCTGGGTTCGATCCCTGGGTTGGGAAGATCCCCTGGAGAAGGGAAAGGCTACCCACTCCAGTATTGTGGCCTGGAGAATTCCATGGACTCTATAGTCCATGAGGTCACAAAGAGTTGGACATGACTGAGCGACTCTCACTTACTCACTAGTATTCTCCAGGACAGTAATTCTTTAACAAAAAAGAAGTTCTGAGATGGAATGGGCAAAAAGCTCCTTGAGGATTAGATTCCTGCATCTGGCTGGTCACAGGGCGAATTCCCCATCTCTTTTTCAGGGCATCCCTCCTGAGTTTAAATTATTCCAGTGCTTGTTCTGTTCTACCCAGGTGACTCAGCTACTCTTGGGTCTTTTGAGATATTTGGGTAAATCTCATCTGGACCATGGATGACATGAGTGGGACACTGTCTTTGGCCTCAAGTTGGCAGCTGCATGAGGATTCGTTAGTACTAGTTGGGCGGGCGGGCTGGTGCCTCCTTCGTGCTCAGGCTCACTGTCCTTTTCACCACCACCTCTGCTGTTTCACATCCTGCTCTGGCTCCTGAGAACTTCCAGGAGCTATGGATTCTTCACGGATGTTTCCTACCAAGAAATGTTCATCTTTTCCCTTCATGGATGTTACCCACCAGGAAATGTTCCTCTTCTCTACATGGAAGGCAGAAAGAGGGCACTTATCCTCTGTGTCATTTCTGAAATGTACTCCCCCACCCACACCCAGTGTTGAGGAGGACACTTTCTAGACTTCAGGTGCTCTCAGTCACCCTGTATTAAGTGCTGAATTTATCGACAAGGTGTGTTCACTTGGAAATTGGGCTTTAATGTGTTGCTTTAAGTGTTTGGGAGAGATGATAATAGTTGTTTCTAAAATTCCTTTCCTCTTTTCCGTGGTGAATTTTAAATTCTTACTTTGCTTCAGTGATTTTTAAAAAAATTATATTACAAATACTACTATGGTGTCCTCTTTATTTATGGGGTTCATTTTATCAGAGAAAAAGGTCATTGTCTCATTTGTGTCTTTCCATGCCCTCATGCCTCTGACTCTTTAAAAATGTAAAAACATCCATTTAAAATAGACTTAGCACAAAACGAAACAAGCTCCGTAATGATTACCTTTGCACAATAGTGTAAATGATGATAGTTTGGGTGGTGAATGCACGGAGACTAAGAGTCCCCAAATTATTGTGGACCTAGGTGCCCTTTTATCAGTCTCAAATACTAGAAAAGTACTAGTACTAGAAAAGAATCCTGAGTCTTGAAAAGTCGTGTAAATTAATGGTTTAAAAGTTATTTTGGCCAGTGCCACACTAAGAAATGGGCTCCCCTGGTGGCTCAGATGGTAAAGAATCCGCCTGCAATGCAGGAGACTGGGTTTGGTCTCTGGGTTGGGAAGATCCCCTGGACGAGTGCATG
Organism: Ovis canadensis; assembly: GCF_042477335.2. Lineage (NCBI taxonomy): Eukaryota > Metazoa > Chordata > Mammalia > Artiodactyla > Bovidae > Ovis > Ovis canadensis. The sequence continues at coordinate 76,002,922 of NC_091247.1, read as the reverse complement.
GCAACCCACTCCAGTATTCCTGCCTGGAGAATCCCCATGGACAGAGGAGCCTGGTGGGCTACGGTCCATGGTGTTGCAAAGAGTTGGACACGGCTTTGAGTGACTAAGCGCCCACTAAGAAGTAAACTTTAACAACTAGTATGTGTTTGCATGTACATAGATACATATAGCACAAATAAAAGTAACAGAAAATCATATTTGCTTTTAACATGATAGCCTCCTATATTGGATTCTATTCTGTTCATTAGAAAAAAGTTTTTGATGGTATTGGCCCTATAAGTTGGTTTCACTACCTACTGATGAGTCATATTAAAAAAAATTTTTTTAACCCATTTGTTAAAATGAAACATACTAATCTATTTTGAAAGAGAAGATTATTCTCTAAGTCCTATAAGTTGTGAGTGTATCTGGGACTTGGCTTTAATATGGTATTACATTTAGGAACCTCTTTATCATGTCTAAGCTTAATATTTCTTGTTGCACATTTTAACAAAATGTCATAAAGTGGGTTACATGTTCTTGTAAATACCATCCTACACCCTTTTATAGATGGTGAATGTGTCCCTAGTAAAGAGGTTACAGTTTATTGTGTTATGTGAAATCCACATATCATGTATAGCAATTCCTAACCCAGACTTTTTCTCATGTATGCATCCCATAGGGCTTTTTTTTTTTTTTTTTTTTTTTTTACATACTTTCCACCTTTCCCTGTCGACTGTGAAGATCTTGAGTTTGCATAGTTAGTCTCTTAGGGACTGACCAGCTGACCTTGCCTGGATTACCTTCTTTACCTGTTTTGTTCAATGTGCTATAATATGTGTAAAAAAATCCATCTGTATAGCTCAGACTTCATAGGGCAATGAGATGCCAGTTCTGGCTGAGGAACTCAGTTGAAGTCATTTAAGTTGTGTAGCAAAACTAGTAACTTTAGAATGAATAGCAGTGGTTAAATGGGTGGTGAGAAGGGGAATTTAGGGGGGGAATTTATTTTGACTTTTGTTAGCAGGTTAATACAGTGCTGTTTTTCTGTAAATATACTCTGAGCTAGTTGGAAATTTTATAATTTGTAACTAGAAAGCTAAATTATAAACAGCTCATGGTAGTAACTCTTAGGAAGTAACTTGATATTAATAAAAATGTACATTATGAAACAACATTTTCCGGTTGTGAACATGTTTATTGAAATCTTTGTGGCATAAAGATTCTTAATTTGCATGTGAACTTAGTACATTTTTGAAAAACTAAAACCAGGCCCTTTATCGCAAATGTTTTGACTTTTGGACAAAATGCCTTTTAAAAATATTTTGTAAGTTTAGATGAATTATTCCAAATTGATTACATCTTTTTAGTCATTCTGCAGCGTACATCAAACATGGTAATAAAAAATGCAAGATAGAAATATAAATTTCTTGAGCATTTGATGTTTTATGTATGAGAGATTATGTAGATTAGGAACATACACTTTCTATGAGACCATCTCATAAGGAAAATGCTCCTTAACAAGGATTTTTTTTTAAGGATTGTTTTATATTTCAGTTATGCAAGTGAACCAGCTAAAAATATTAATTGCCTTACATGTAAGACTAGGATAGATATAGTGGGAGAAACAAAGAAGTAGGTGAGAAATTACTAAAGGAATTTATAGTGTGTGTGAAATAAGAGATATACATGTAAGATGATAATACCATCAGTGCAGAACAAAAGTGATACAGATGATAGGTGCTAAAGAAGCTTAAAGAGAGAAACCATTGTGGGTTACATATTTATTATTTATTCCCTGCTCTATTTGAAGTAAAGACAGTGTCTTGACTTTAGTGGATTGGAGAGGGAATTTTGAATTTTTGGTAGGTGTATAATAAGATGAGATAGGATTTTAGGAAGGTTAATCAGTGGTGGAAGAACTTTTTGGAATAAAAGTTATGACCAACCTAGACAGCATGTTAAAAAGCAGAGACATTACTTTGCCAAGAAAGGTTCATCTAGTCAAAGCTTTGGTTTTTCCAGTAGTCATGTGTGGATGTGAGAGTTGGACTATAAAGAAAGCTGAGTGCCGAAGAATTGATGCTTTTGAACTGTGGTGTATAAAGAAAGCTGAGGACTGAAGAATTGATGCTTTTGAACTGTGGAGAAGACTCTTGAGAGTCCCTTCGACAGCAAGGAGATCCAAGGAGTCCTTCCTAAAGGAAATCAGTCTTGAATATTCATTGGAAGGACTGATGCTGACGCTAAAACTCCAATACTTTGGCCACCTGATGAGAAGAACTGACTCATTGGAAAAGACCCTGATGCTGGGAAAGATTGAAGGCAGGAGGAAAAGGGGACAACAGAGGATGAGATGGTTGGATGGCATCACCGACTCAATGAACATGAGTTTGAGTAAACTTCAGGAGTTGGTGATGGACAGGGAAGCCTGTCCATGAGATGCTGCAGTCCGTGGGGTCGCAAAGAGTTGGACACAACTGAGCGACTGAACTGAAGTAAACTGAATCAGTGGTGGTGGGTTGTGCGTGTGGCCATAGGAAAGGTTAGATATGAATAAAAATGAGGGAGGAGTAGAAATACTCTCGAGGTAAGGGGAAATGGCCTGAGATGTGGCAATGGTGATAGGAATGCAAAATAAAGAACTGATGTGGAAGACAATTTGAAGGGAATAACTAATGAATGAAAGGATGTAAGGATGAGGAAGATAGTACACTATGACTCTGTGTGTTAAAACTTAAATTATAATGTAGAAAGTAAAGATCAGTATTTGTGGGAAAGGCTGTAAAAGTTGTTTTCAGAATATAGGTACAAGTAAGGCTAAAACAATAAAGGTATAATTCATAATTTAAAGTTTATAAGGATATATTTTATTTTTTCTTTTGTTTACTTTCTGCTGTTTTGCTTGCTTAGTTGTTTTGGTTCTGTGATTTATTATCAATCAAAAAGTTTATTGTGTGTGTGTGTATATAGCAACATGACTAATTAGCATTCTCTCATCGAGAAAAATTCTAGAACACTTGCTTACAAGAGAGAGAATGGCATCTGAATAAAGATAAGCAACGTTGTGGAGTAGAAATATGAAATTTCAGAAATGAAAAACATAGAAAAGAGATTTTATAAAGTTTATACTTTTTTATAATCTACTTTGAAATACTTTGCAAAATGGCATAATGATTGAAAGGAGACTAAATGTGTGGAGAGTCTAGTTGTGACTTTACATTTATTTAACAAATGCCAAAGAAGAGCGAAAAACTGAAAATAAACCAGATATCCATTGATAAGAAAAGAGAAAACAGTTATATTCATACAAGTGGATACTATTCAGCAATGAAAAGGAATGGACTATTGATTCAAGCAGCAGCAGCAGCGATGAATAGCAAAAACACTGTGTTGAGTCAAAGAGCTTTATACAGAAGAATATTAATGTATGATTCTATTTCTATGAAACTCTGGAGCAGACAAAAACTCATCTCTTAGGAAAAAAATCATAACCATTATTATCCTGGGCTTCCCAGATGGTGGTAGTGGTAAAGAACCCTCCTGTTGATGCAGGAGACGCAAGAGCCTCTGGAGGAGGGCATGGTAACCCACGCCAGTATTCTTGCCTGGAGAATTTCATGGACAGAAGAGCCTGTAGGGCTACAGTCTGTGGGTCCTACCCACAAGGAGTTTACAGTCTACTATTTAATGCTTCACTGCTCTTTAGAGACTAAACGCCAGACCAACAGGATGAAATATGCCTTTAGATGCTTACTTTATATTAATTTTAAATAGTATAATTTAAAATTTTAATAATTATTAAATCTAGAATCTAGATATGGGATAAATGTCTAGGACAGTACTGCCCAATAGAACTTTCTGTGATGATGAAACTGTTCTGTATATGTGTTGTTCAATATAGTAAGCACGGGTCATATATGGGTATTGAGCACTTGAAATGTACCTAGTGCAATTGAGAAGACACATTTTTAATTTAGCTTAATTTAGCTGCATGTGTCTGGTGGGTACCAGATTGGACAGTGCATCTCCAGAGTCTATATTTCTCAAACTGTCTGAGGAAAAGGACTAGTTATTTCAAATTTCAAGTCTCTGATGGATTAATATTTTTGTAAAAATGCAATAAAAATTACTGCAAGGATGAAATGAGAAAAAAATTAGTCATGCAAAACACCATCTCATTTTTGAAATAGTAGATACAGCAGACATAAAATTAATCTGTCAAAATTGCTGTAAGAGTTTCTAAACAGTGTGCCAGTGACAAATAGTTTTTAGACTGCCCGTGGTCATGGACCACATTTTGAGCTAGGTAGAGCCTTTTTTTGCCTGATGTGCCTAACACATAATTTCCTGAAACCAACTCTTTGTTAATATTACTGGTAGAATTTTTTTTACATATTTAAGTATAATTCAGTAATGTGCTTACTGATACCACAGTTAACACTCCTTACAGCAAGTCTTGTCCAGGACAGCTGAATATTGACATTGTAATGTAGTCAATTTGAAGGTGGACCGGGAGGGCTTATTTGATCCAGTGAAGCCATTTTTGCAGTTGGAGATATAAGCTGAAAAATCCTTCCTCCTATAAAGTTCAGCTCGATATTTACAGCAGCCAAATTTGCTCAGCAACAGAAAGAAATCCCTTCGGAATGCCTTCGTGAAAATTGCATACAGAAACGGATTGGCGCATGAATTGACGGGATAAAAGAGAACCAGTAGAACCTTTGAGTTGGTTACTGTAATAAGGGGCACTTTGAAGGCAGCTGAGATGGCAAAGAAAGAGATTGGTGCCATGCAGGTGAAATCGGTGAAGATGAGGACCGCCATTTTCTTAGCAATCTTTGTATCTTTGTTGGTAGCCCTCAGCTCTGGATTTTGAACTGCAAAATAAATTTTAATGTAGCAAGCACAAATGATGATGAAGGCCATCACGTTGAGAATCAGGATGGTTAAGATGTAGACCTGTGAGAGAGTGGTTTCCACATCCATGGGGAGGCAAATGCTGACCTTCATGTAACTGCTGACACCCACAAGAGGCAACATGGCGATGAGAGTAGAAAAGAGCCATCCTCCGAGCATGACTGGGATGGCGTGTTTCAGCCGCAGCTTTTGGTCCGGTTGAATAGCATAGGTGATGGTGTGCCATCTTTCCAGTGTGATGACTGTGAGGGTGTAGACAGAGAGTTCACTTGCAAAAACAGTGAAAAAGCCAGCCGCACTGCATCCACTCCCTGTCTGCCAGTCTATGGCATGGTTATAATACTGGCCTTTGGTTTGGGCATCAACTGAGGCAATGAGTAGCAGGTAGAGCCCCATGCAAAAGTCTGCAAAGGAGAGATTGCACATGAGAAAGCGGGGCACTGTCAGTTTATAACGACTGGTCAGGAGAACAAAGAGGACAGTCACATTTCCCGTGATGGCTAGGATATTAATCAGCCAAATCAGGACTCTAAGGAAGTCATAGCCCATAATGTCTTCACAGGGATTGAAAGCATCTGGTTCAGGAGCACACTGGAGTGTCTTGGGTAAGCAGAAACCATAGTCATAATCCCAGCCACTCAGTTCACTCTCAGCAAAGATGGCGGAATAACTGTAAGAAGAATATTGTGACTCAGTGTAAACTTACGAGATTTCCTGTGATTCCGGGTATTGAAAAAAATTCAGAAATTGTCCCTAGTGGTTTTTTGTTTTCTTTTTTTAAGGAGAGCAAACTAAAGGAAACAAAGTCAAAACAGCCTCAATCTTATATTTATTTGTTATCTGAGAACTCTGAATTGGCGTAGGAGTTCCTTAAGAAGGGAATGAAAAGCCATTTAGATTTTTTTTTTTTAATGCAGATTTTACACAGTGATGCAAGGGTTTAATGAAGCTGTTTACAGAGCATTCTTTTCTTTGGAAAACAAATTTAGAGACATAATCTATGCTTGCTCAATCTAAAAAAACGTTCTTGACATTTTCTTAGCTATTTATCTCCTTTAGTTGCTAACCAAACTGCTATCAAGCTGTTTGTCTGCAGTAGAACACAAATGGGATTGAAAGGCTCACACTGTTGAAGATGATCAGCTTTGGGAGGACATGCTGGCTAACCAAGTAGCCCAGTTGAGAAATGGAACCAAGGTTAGGTTACTCAGAAGAAATGTAGGAGCAGAGGAAGAACAGTCACGAACAATAGAAAGAAATGGTTGAAAATAGACAATTCTTAGGATATGAGTTGGATTCAGAGAGTGGACTGACTGAAGAGGGACTGTGTCCCTAGTGAAGGAATGGTCCCACTCCGGCACTCCCTTTCTCCCAGCCCCACTGCTACTGCTTTAGTTCAGATTTTCATTCTTTCTAATGGGACAGTACATTAGTTTTCTTCTCGGCATCCTTCCCCCAATTTTAGCCCTCTCTTAGTCCGTCTGTATATTCCTACTGGAATGGCCTGTCTTACACACAATACATTAATTCAAACATTTCTTAGTTTCTCATTGGCTATGGGGTAAACTCCAGACTCCTTGTGAAGGCCTCTAAGTCTCTCCTTGATCTGCATTCTGTCTCCTTTCCTAACCTCATCTCTAAGAAGCTGTGTGTGCGCGCGTGCATGCATACCCAGTCGTGTCTGACTCTTTGCGACCCCATGGACTGTAGCCCACCAAGCTCCTCTGTCCATGGAATTTTCCAGGCAAGAATACTGGAGTGGGCTGCCATTTCCTATTCCAGGGGATTTTCTTAAACCAGGGATCAAACCTGCATCTCTTCTGCCTTCTGCATTGGCAGACCTGTTCTGTACGTGTAGCTTACCTGGGAAGCCCTTAAGAAGCAGTACTTCTGTCCCTCTGGAGCAAGACTGCCTGGGTTCCAGCTTTTACACAGCTTTTACCAGCTGTGTAAACTGGTTCCAGCTTTTACCAGCTGGGAGAGTTATTTAACATCTCTGTTCTTCAGTTCTTCATTTGCTGAATAAGGATAGCAATCACACCCCCCTCACTGGATTGTGCTAAAGGATTAAATGCATTAAAACACGTACAATTTTGGGATAATGCCTGATACCTAGTAAGTATTCGGTGACTGTTAGAGATCCTTATAATTATCTCTTGCAAATCCTTTGTGCAACCCTTTCATCACATGAAAAGACTTGTGCCTCTCAGAACAGGTTTTACTGTTTTTTTCCTTTGTCTTTGAATGTGTTGTTTTTTCTTCCCCCTTCTCCCTCATTTCTCTGGAGAATTCCTCCTCATCTTTAAAGATAGTCATCTCTATGAAGCCTTTCTTGATGCTACACCTCTAAGGAGTTTATCACCCCTCCTCTAAGCTGCATTTACTATTGTAATTCTCAAACTAACATGGCCATTATGTGATGATACGTGTCTTATTTAATAGTATACGAAACTATTCTTTAATAATCATGAAGGCAGGGGACTACGTCTTGTTTACGTCTCAGTGCTTCACACAGTTTTGTCCCAGAGTATTCATTCAGTAAATGTCGTGGAATGAATAAACCAGGGTGATGCTGGCTTGGGAAGGAATTGTGAGGCTATAGGAACAGTGAATGATGCAGTGTGATGCATGTGTGTGCTGTGCTCAGTCGTGTCTGATTCTGTGACCCCATGGACTGTATAGCCCACCAGGCTCCTCTGTCCATGGAATTTTCCAGGCAAGAATACTAGAGTGGGTTTCCATTTCCTTCTCCAGGGGATCTTCCCAACCCAAAGACTGAACCCACATCTCCTGCCTTGGCAGGCGGATTCTTTACCACCTGGGAAGCCCCATGATGCATGTAGGCTTAACAAATTTTCTCTTTGCCCACAGTCAACTAATATAATCGTGAAAGGTGGAGAAATGGACATAATTTTTCTGTTGGGGCTGTTACAAATATATATTTCACTCCAGAGTTTCTCATACATTAAAAGAGCATTTTTCTCTACTCTCAAAACTTTACTTCTCATTTTCTGTAGAAGGGAGTGTGTACCTAATACTGTTACTGGATAAAATGATATATTTGAGCAACACAATTACCTAAGGGAAAGAACATAGATTTCCAACAAAAGGGAAAAAGAAATCTATGACCTGGGACACCAAAAACTGTGCTAGAATGTCATAGAAACCAACCTGAAACTGCAAAAGTACTACTGCCACTCACAGGAGACTGCATAGGAAACTCACTTGTTTTATTATTAAATATATCTAGCATATTTATTTGTACTCATCCCATGCACATCAGTATAATCGCCTAAGTTTTAAATCTTTAAAGAAATAATGGTGGTTATCAGAACGATGAAGGACCTGGGAAAAACCCTTCAGTTTATTGGTAAGGAGACCAAGATTAAAGGAGGTAAGTGCCTTGCCCCAGGCCCCTCAGCACTGGCCACTAGTGGCAAGAGGAGGTCTTCATATGCCTAGTCCAGGGGACTTTCTTCTACTTCACCATCTCTCAGGGTTTTTCAGAGTGTGGATCTTGGACCACTTCCATCAGAATCACTAGAGTGTTCATTACAATGCAGATTCCTTGGCTTCACTTCAGACCCGGAATCAAACTCTCTGGGGACAGAGCCCAGGAATCTGCATTGTAAGCAAGTTCTCTGGATGATTCCTACGAAATAATAACCTTTATTACATCACATGAGAACTTTCCAACTATTGTTGCCTTTGTTTCCTTTACTACATTCCCCTTATCAAAATAACCCCAGCTGCGACTAGAACCACTGATTTAAAGACATTAACAATTCTGCCATGGTTTCTAAATAAACTTCCATCACTAAGAGATCAAACAGGTTTCCTTTTCCACTCCCCTGGTCCCTCGCTCTTTCTTTTTTTGCCCTACTGGGCATATGTCTAGGCTCTTCTCCCTGGTGATTTGTCTTCGGACTGAATAGCTATCTGCTGCTACTTACATTTGTGCCCTGGGATGACTCCTGAGGGCATCAGCATGCTTATTGACAAAACCCTGCATGGAGCTGTCTTTAGTACTGAAGGCTGTGCAGAGAGTGTAAATGGACTTGGGTGGGCTTAATAATATTGAGTCAGAGGAAAGAGAAACAGTAGCACCACTGCTCCAGCAACAATCAATAGACAGGAAAAAAGACAGGGGTTTTAGGAGGACAGCGGTGCCAACCATAGCAGTAAGGACACCATAGTATCTTAGGGAGAGCAGATAAGACTCAGTGGCTGGCTCTAGAATTTCTGAACTCCAGGGACTCAGGAATAGCAATCTGGTGGAAAGGGAAGGAAGGGGATTTATCACAAGAAATGTTTTCACAGGAAGCACATTCTTTTTACTTAGATTATGCGTTAATTTTAGGTAGTTTTGGGGGATGCTGAAGACTGCTGCTGCTGCTGCTAGGTCGCTTCAGTCGTGTCCGACTCTGTGCGACCCCATAGACAGCAGCCCACCAGGCTCCCCCGGCCCTGGGATTCTCCAGGCAAGAACACTGGAGTGAGTTGCCATTTCTTTCTCCAATGCATGAAAGGAAAAGTGAAAGTGAAGCCACTCAGTCATGTCCGACTTTGCAACCCCATGGACTGCAGCCTACCAGGCTCTTCGGTCCATGGGATTGTCCAGGCAAGAGTACTGGAGTGGGATGCCACTGCCTTCTCCAATGCTGAAGACTAGAGAACTTGCAGAGTTAGCATAGCAGACTCAAGATTGGATGCTTACTTTGGAAGGTGTGGAGTAGTAGAGGCTGATGGTTATTGAGACTGAGCTAAAGTCTCCCCTCCCCCTAAAACACCCCTTGGTGGTACCACAGACTATACCCAAAAGTGGTTTCCTACTGATGAAAAAAAACCATATGATTGCAGAAGTGTTAGGTGGAAGGTGACAATGGAGAGAGTATTAAGAGAGAAGAGTGGGAAGGGTGAGGAAAGGGAATGCTGGAGGATAGATGGTGTCAGACCTAAATGCAAGGGAAAAGTAAAGAAGAATAGAGACTATAATACAAGGTACCCTAGCTGTCACAGTCTTAAAAACTCCCTTTACTCTCATGCTTCTGAGAGCCAAATGATGTTTCTATTGTCCCTTACAGTTGAGGAAAAAAGTCTCAGAAAAGATAAGTATTGTCAAGGGAAACCTAATATTACAGGAACATTAGTGCCAAGAATTCATATCCAAATCTGAGGGGCTCCAGAGCCCAGGGTCCTTCCATCATACCACCCTGTGCCTCTATATATCTTGCAGATTGATAGGAAAAAGAGAGAAAAGACACAAAGATGTAGAAGAGAGAATGCAGATTGGTAGGGTACCTTAGAAGGGCATCTGGTTTGGCTTTGTAGCCTGAGGGGCATGGGGGGGGGGAATGGGAGTGGAAGGGAAGTGATAACACTTGCAAATCACAGCAAATGTGGCATCAGGACACTTTTGAGGTGCTCACCTTTACTGCTACACCAAAGTGTCATGCCTTTTGGTGAAATTTCCCCCCAAAGAACCATCATATTAAGTTATAATTTATAGCTTTTTCTATTTTAATGTGCCTTGACTTACTGAGCCTCATTCTAGTATCAGTGGGCTTCCCTGGTGGCTCAGATGGTAAAGGGTTTGCCTGTAATGCGGGAGACCTGGGTTCGATCCCTGGAGAAGGAAATGGCAACCCACTCTGGTACTCTTGCTTGGAAGATTCCATGGATAGAAGAGAGAGTCAGACATGACCGAACAACTTCACTGGCTCCTTTACAGTTGAAGGTATATGAAATGCCAAGGCAGTAGAAAAATGTTTGTGTTTTTTGTTTTTTAAATCAGGGGCTTCCCTGGTGGCTCAGTGGTTAAGAATCTGCCTTCCAATGCAGGGGACACAGGTTTGATCCCTTTCTGGGAAGATCCCTCATGCCACAGAGGAACTAAGCCCGTGTGCCACAACTATTGAGCCTGTGCTTCGGAGCCTGGGTGCTGCAACTGCTGAGCCCATGCGCCATAACTGCTGAAGCTGGTGCATCTGAGCTCCCGCTCCCTGCAACAAGAGAAGCCACCACAGTGAGAAGCCTGCCCGCTATGAGAAGGATAGGCCCCGTTCATCACAACTAGAGAAAGCCCGAGTAGCAGTGAAGACCCAGGACAGCCCAAAGTAAATAAATCTTTTAAAAAATGTCAGTCAGTAGAATAGAAATGGAGCTCCCATCCAGTATGTGTCAGCGATAGTGTAAGTCTAAATAATTTTAAGCTCTAGAGCATAATGATCAAGGTGGCCTAAGTCTCTCTGAGGGGAAATGGCTGCTTCTAGAAGCTGTCTACAATCAGTTAATCTTTGTGGAATGCTGACCCCATGACTCGTGGAAAATCCTTACAAATGAGGCTATCATTAAACAAGTCCTTAGTGACATCAGAATACCTGCAAATAAAATTTTAATTTTGGAAGAGAATTTAATATGACTGTAAAATGAATATGTAGGTATGTTTTTACAAGTATTTTTGTAACCAGTTGAAGAGATAATTGATCACCTGGAATGCCTTGTTAAAAACACACACACACACACACGCTTGCCCCATTTTAAAGCTATTAAAATATGCTTTGCAAACATGGCCCCAACCAAGACTTTTATCAAAAGAAAATCGTTGGCACTGATAATGATCAGGTGCCCACAGAATGAGACATGGCTTCCCGAGTTCCCTTACACGCAAATACTTACAGTGTTTCATTATTTGGTCTCCTTGCTGTGCTTTCACATTGTTTGGAAAAGTTTTTAAAAATGGAAAATGAAAAATTCTGCCTGAAAGAGGTAAAAAAAAAAACACACACAAACAAAACTAGTTGAGCTTTTGGTCTTTAAACCTGATCATGTCTGTTTACGCTTTGTTCATCCAAATTCTTTCCCTATTACAGCAGCGTCGTGTTCTGTACCATTGTCCTAACTGAAACACTTCCAGGGGAGAGAGTGAAGGCTCCTGAGTTGTCATTAGAGTGCTTCCAGCTTAGATAAAATGCTTCTGAATGCTAAGTGTTTTGTGTGGGCTCTAGAGATGAAAAAACTTAAATTTGTCACATTGAATCATGGATTTTTCAGTGCTCATTAAAAGATAACTTTGTGGTATATTAAGGTTTTCTACTCACCACTCTCCTCCCCACATCGGCCTTGATGAACAAATAATCATTCAGAGTTCATGGCTTTGAATTATAACTGGGAATCTCTTTTGTAAAGATTTGAAGATTCTGGACCTGGCTTTAAAATGATGTGAATTTTCAGCCTTTTTGGCTTATGTGCAGAGATATAATGTGGTCGCTCCCTATTCCTCCTTCTTTCCCTCTAAGAAATTTAGCCTGTGGAAAGGGGTAAATATCAAGAAATTAAAAGAAGGCTATACTTATATTCCTAAGATGAAACCACAGAGAGGCACAAAGGAAAACTGGATGCAGAAACAGAGAGAAGAAGAGCAGGCTGTGCGAATTCCAGCCTTTCCTGAGGAGGAAAGAGAAATGAGGTAATTCAAGATGGATATTTCTATTTATTATTCTTCAACATTAACAGGGCTTCTCAAGTGGTGCTAGTGGTAAAGAACCCTCCTGCCAATTTGATCCCTGGGTTGGGAAGATCCCCTAGAGGACAGCATGATAACCCACTTCAGTAGTCTTGCCTGGAAAAGGCCGTGGACAGAGGAGCCTACAATTGTAGCCTACAGGTGGACTACAATCCACAGGCTGACACAGTCGGACAGGACTGAAGCGACTTAGCACGTTAGCAATATTAACAAGACAATCCCTTGTAGGAATGACTTTGTGTAAAAGCAGGATGGTGGAGAATATGTAAGGACTATTTGACCTACTGGACTCACTTTCAGAAGTTACTCAGCTTATTATTTCGCTTGTGAAAGAAAGCGGGAGTGAGAAAGAGAGATTGTGTGTGTGTTTGATGCTGACTCTGCATCTGATACTTAGAGATACTCCACATGAACCAGTCTGCAATGAACAGGAAATGTGGTGGTTCTTGGCCTTCAGTTCTGCCTACTCTCTCTCTTTTGGAATTTTAATCAGAGACACCAAGGAGAGTTTGGGGGCCATCTGCCTAGGCAGCTGCGTGGGTTATCCAGGCTCCGCAGCTGCAGGGCAGAGGGCTGACCCAGGGTTTGCACAAACATGCACTGGCCCAGCTTCACGCTTTCCATCCTCACTAGCATCCAAGGTTTCTGACTTCAGGGATAGAGAGGGAGTCAGTTGAAACTTGTCATCCTAATCAAGACAACTGCTGTGTGACTGCATTACCCTCTCACTTAGTGCTGGCCCACAGCTGTGTAATGTCCCCCCCCCCACCCCACCCCCCCGCTTTTGTTGTAACCCAGTGGTGGTAGTAGTCTCTTCTTTCATCTGCTGGAATAAAACACCCCTGAACTAAAGCTTTAACACGTCAGTAACTTCAGAACGGATGCAGCCTCCTTTCCCACAAAAGTGGAAAAGTGCAGAATCAGCTTTATCCCAAACCAGCTTCTGTACTGTGTGTTGTCCTGGTTGTTCTCTCACCAGCTCTACTCACTTACAGCCCAGAGTGCTACTTTCCGGAAGCAAATCCGAGTGATTCTGTTCTGAGTTCTCCAGTGGTTCCTCATCCTCTCAGCAACTTGGCCTTACACTCAGAGCCCCTCATAGCTCGCCTCTCCTTGGTCTCCTCTGCTCACTCATCCTCCTCTCTGTAACCATAAGTTGTCTTATTCCGGTTTTTCTGAATGACTTTCATTCCATGGCCTCTTGCCTTTGTGCCTTCACAAAAGCTATTCCATCTTCTTGGCATGCTTTCTGTCACACCTGTCTAGCTAATTGCTACCTGCTCTTCAGAGCTCAGCAGAAGTCACTTCCTGGGGAAGTCTTCCATAAGCCCTGTTGCCATTTAGAAATTCTCCCTCTGTTCTCCCAAAGTACTGTTTTCTCTTCTCAGCTCTATCATAACATTTGCTGTACTGCACCTAAGTATTGGCTGTCTTTTGTGTTGTTCCCAAATAGCTGCTCGTGGCTCTGATGGTTGGGATGAGCTCTTACTTATCTTTGTAGCTTCAGATTTTTGCACAGTGTTTTTCTGGAACACGGTGAATACTCAACTAATGTTCTCTGAAGCTCAGTTAGTGGCACACAGCTTTCTGAGCCCAGTGAATGGCCTGTCTTCTTGGTTACCCCCAAAACTTCAGGTAGATCCATACCTCCCTACCTATGCGAGGTGTGAAATGGGTGTACGATGATAACGTGTGCTGGTTGATTGATTGTAAATAGGTTGATTCCAAAAACAGTTGCATCCTAGTGACACTCTCTTAATGCCTCATCTAATTAATTGTTTGAGGATCTTCTTAGGCTGTATAATATTCTTTTAGGGCAATGTTTTTCCAGCTGTGAGTTGTGACCCATTAGTGGGTCATGAAAGCAATAAGGTGAATCAAGACTAGCGTTGAAAGCAACCAAACATGAAATAAAATAGACAAGAGAGCATCAGTGTATGCTGGATAACCAGCATAACCAACAAGGACCTCCTGTAGAGCACATGGAACTCTGCTCAATGTTATGTAGCAACCCGAATGGGAGGGGTTTGGGGGGAGAATGGATACATGGATATGTGTGGCTGAGTCCCTTCACTGTTCACCCAAAACTATCCCAGCATTGTTTGTCAATCAGCTATACCCCAATATAGAACAAAAAGTTAAAAAAAAATTATGGAAAAGAAAGAAAAACGAGAATATCAGTGTATCACATGTAAAATAGTTAAGTAGTGCTCTGTTTTATTTCAGTTACATGTGTTGTGTTTACTGGGTTGCAATGTAAAAAAAAGGACTTCTTTGTATGCATTACAGTGGGGAAAAAAATCTGGAAGAGAGTGCTTTAAGGAAAGAATGAAATCCTTCATACCCTGCCATTCCATTCTGGACTGAAGTGAATTAATTGAATCAGTAATACCACCCCACCTCCCCCAACCCACCACTGGTCACAAACCCACAAACCAGCCAGGAGCTTCTTCTGCCTCTTCTATTCCCATACCAAGCTAATCCTTAGGGAGCTAGGATTCTGTTCTATAACAGAAGATAGTCTTTTGCCGGGAGAGAAATAGCTTTTAAAAAAAAGCAGTGAAAACCTTCTGTAGTGTTCTGTGTCTTTTTCTTTTTTTTTTAACTAAAGATTAAGACATTAGGTAAAATTGACCTTATTGAGCTTAGTTCCCCCACTTCTTTAGAAATGATGCTCTTTGATAAGGATTAGAGCTAGCTGATCTTTGAGATATCAGTTTTGTAAGCCATTTTGCAACTGCAATTATAGCCTGATTTAAGGCTCTAATTGAATTAGCTCAGAATAAGTGACAAGGGTCTTTTAGCTGCAGGGTGAATCGACTCTTTGGAGTCAGTTTTCAGGAGGCACGGGACAGTTCATTTTCTTCTTGTCTGTCTGAGAGTGACCCCATGACTATGGGTGACTGTGGTGCTGGTTTAGATGGCAGGCAATAAAAGGGCAGGGAGCTGCTGACCAACTGACTATTTTCAGATCTGAGTTTCTGCTACAGCTTGGCAGGCTCTACCTTTTGTTTTTTTACTTACTCTTTTGTTGGCAAGTTTCTAAAAGCACAGCAGTGGCTGGGGTAAGTCAGTGTGGCATCCAGGAGATTGGTAAATTTTTCTCTCGATGGCAGTTTTTTCAGAGAATAGGATGATGTGGCAATTAGTGTTTGAATGGACTCTAGCCCATAGCTAGGCAGGGCCTGCAGTTTAGTGGAAGAAATATCCCTGCAAAGTAAACAAAAGAGAAAGGCTTACTTATTTATTTAATGTAGTTAATTCATAGAATGAAACTTTGTCTCAACAATAGCATCATTCTAGGTTCTGAGGCATTGTTTTCTCCATCTTGCTTTCTCCCTGATTCTCCGTTTCAGTTACTCTCATTAAGATCTGAATTCAAAAAAGCTACATTGTGTTCTCCCTCATATTCACCCCACTCTCCATCCATTAGAATCCTCTTTCTCTCCTCTCCTGCTTTCGTTTTCCCTCTCTCTCCCTCCCTCCACTTAGCCGAAGTGAAATAGCCACTTGCTTTATGATAGAGCAGGCACGTGCAGTAACATCAGCTTTGTGCTCTACCCCAGGCGGAAGTAGCTAGGGCTTCAGATGCCTCCCTCTGTTGATCAAGCTCCACAGAGTAGGTTTTCCTGAAGCACAGGCTGCTTACGCTATTAAGAGCCACTATGTGGCATTAGCCATCATCTATCCACCTTCTCTAAAGGCAAACTGGATTCATCAGTCTAAAGCAAGCGAACACTCAGTCATGCCAGCAGAATTGTGTGGAAAGCTCAGGGTTTTTCAAACAAGGTCCTGAACCCCTTAGCTTTTCTAAACCCGAGGCAATGTGCAAGAAAACGCCAAACAAATTAAATGTGAGAAGGAAGAATAAGTGGGCATTTAAAACCTCTTCCCGTCTTCCTGTTGATACACTGTGAAGATTTTCAGGCAGCACAACCCCCTTCAGCACCCTGACCCAATACTTAGTGCTCAGCACACGGGACAGGATCAGTGGGTGATTGATGGACAGATGAACTTGACACCACGGCGTGATGACTAGGGTTGGTCCTTGGTGGAGTAATCAGGGTGGCAGAATTTGCCTCGGGGATGGCAGACTCTTACTGCTTTTCTGCCCTTATTGATTTAGGTAACCAGTGTTCTCATTCTGTTTTACAGAGTTATTCTCTTAGATGTATTAGGAATTGAGTATCTGATTCTTTACAGGACTGGTGAATTTTTTTGTTTTTATTATTTTGGAGTGAAAGTAATATGTTTTAAGTTAGGATTCTATAAATGGCAAGGTCTCATTACAAAGGAGTAAATCTGTGATGATAGATTTTCAGTTTCACTGAGTGACTCGTGGGGGAAATATCTTGGGGGTATGGATGGGAGGAACGCTTATAGATATCACTTAAACCCTAAGGGTATAATGCGGATAATCATTTGGGTAGCAAGAGACCTAGGACTGGTCCTACTGTTCTGAAAAAGTCAATGTAAATGTCTGCAGGGCTCAGTCACTTCTAAGCAGGCAGGCTGAGCAGCTTTTCAAGGGAGAACTGTCATGTAGGTTGTCTTACAACCCTACTCACTCATTCTTGTACCTGACCAAAGGCAACTCTCCTTAGCCGTTTATTGCCCAAGTAGGTGGCCGGTTTGCTGTAAGAACTCAGCCTGTAGGGTGTGTTAGCCTGGAGTACTTTGAATATAAGACATGTAGACAGAGACCCCTATGGTAGTATGGCAGAAGCTGAGAGACAGCAGAGAAAGCAGTGAGCAGGAGCCACAAGGAAGTGGAAGCCACGAGGAAGCAGAAATCATGAGGTTGAGTGGAGAACAGGGAAGAAGTAGGGCAGATGATGCCAGAAGTTGGGGAGTGGAGAAAGTCGGGAGTTTTGGTGGCGGGAGTTAGGATGTCGAGAGACTCAGGACAATAGGAAATGAGTAGAGTCAGACTGGTGACAGGAGTTGATAGTGGTGGGAACTAGGAACCAAAGGAAGTCAGGAGTTGATAAGAGAGAGGCAGTAGGGAGGAATCAGGAGTTGAGAGTGGCAGGGGCTAAGAAGTAGAGTTTGGGGCTTATAATGGGGGAATATGGAAAAGCAGACCAGATTATGAGTAGATACTGGCAGGAGCTGGGGTATAAAGAGTAACTGGGTCAGTTCATTCCTTCCTCTCATCACAACCTTAGCACCTCCTCACCTCACTCAAAGAGTAGCCATAGACCCCCTGACCTGGCTCTCGCCACCTCTCTGCCCTGCTCTGGGCCCTTCCCTTGCGTGGCTCACTCAGCCACGTTATTCTCTTCTTTGTCCTTCTAACATGTGCAGATCCTGCCCAGTTTCCTCCAGCTGGAATGCTCTTCCTGCTGATGCGCACACAGCTTTGCTCCCCCCTTTCTTTCAGTTATTTGCTTAAATACCACTTTTTCAGGACAGTCTTCCCTGACCATCCTCCTGAAAATACTAACTCCCCTCCTGAGAACTCTCTTCGCCCAGCCAGCTACACACAACCATCTGGTGTAGTGCATATTTTCTTTACTCGTTTGATCCTTGTCCGTCTTCCCCACTCTATGAAGGCAGAGACGTTTGTCTTTTCTTACTCACTGCCGTTTCCGTGATGCCTAATTCTGTGCCTGGTACATAGTATGGACCTACAGTTATTGGAAAAATCAATGAATAAACAGATGAACTATACTCCACTGCTCACTGTCTTTCTAGTGCTTTTCTCATTTTTAATAATTATATTTATTTATTTTAAGGTGATTGATGATTGCTTTATAATATTGGTTTGATTCTGTCATACATCAACATGAATTAACCATAGATATACCTATGTCCCCTCCCTCTTGGAACTCCTACCCACCTCCCACCCTTTCCCACTCCTCTAGTTTAATACAGAGCCCCAATTTGAGTTCCCTGAGTCATACAGCAAATTTCCATCGGCTCTCTATTTTACGTACGTTAGTGTAAATGCTTCCATGCTACTCTTCTTCATTCATCTGAATACTTCTCTCATTTTAAAGTCATGTGCCTGTTTATCACTTTGCCTGTTTATCATTCTTTCCCCTCCATAGTGTATTTTTTTTTTATAGGGCGTCAACCAGAGCCCACCACTGTCTCTGCAGCGTGGTGCCTGGTAAACAGGATGTGTTCAAGCCGTGCTTGAAGGCATTAGTGATGGGGTGCCAGAGTAGGAAGTAGTGGGCTGGCACCTCTGCAGAGAGGTGAGGCGGCCTCTGCTGTTAGAGCTGCGGCGTGTCTGGAGCCCTCTTGCATTTCTCCCTGAAGCCTGGCTGCAGCTGCAATTGTTTTCTATAGGATGTTTCTGGCTTCCCAAGGCATTGTAAGGAGACTACTGGTTCAATCTCCTATTCCTCTTAATGTTCCCATGTGTCCTTATGCTCAATGCCCATTAACTGAGGGAACCTGGCTCTGCTCCTTGCATCCTCAGAGAGCCTGACACAACAGGAGCTCACTCAACCTTAATTCTTAGGAGGGGATCCCAGGGAACACTGGACCCCCTCTGCCAGCACGTGAAGAGGCCCGCCATATTTGATGCTGATTGAACTGTGTCTCACCTAAATTCATACGCTGAAGTCCTAACTCCCAGTACCTCAGAATGTGACCTTAATTGAAATAGGATCTTTCCAGAGGTAATCAGGTTACAATGAGATCATGAGGATGGGGCCTAATCCAATATGACTGGTATCTCTGTACAAAGAGGGAAATTTGGAGACAGAGAAACACATCGAATACCCTGTGAAGACTGGAGTTCTGCTGCCACAACCAAAGGGAGCTACCAGGAGCCAGGAGAGGTCTGGCACAAGTCCTTTCCTCGCCGCCCGCGGGAGGAAGCCGGCTTGCTGACAGCCTCGTTTCAGACTTGAGCCTCTAGAACTGCAGGAGAGCACAGTTCGGTTGTTTCAATCCCTAGTGGGTGGTGCTTTGTTAGGGTAGTCCTTCCCCATTCAGAGACTGGTTCCCCCGCAAACCCAGCTGGAGATGATGTGACCGGATACCCTGAGCAGGCCTGTTGGGGTGCACCGGGCAGGGAGGGGAGGCGGCACCAGTGTACTCACAAAATGCTAGGCCCCGTGGCCCCCCGGAAGGCGTCGTTGTGCATCTTCTCCAGGCGTGCATTTTCCTTTAGCTCCCTGAGGGGAAGGACAGTGCCCTTAGTGGGTTTTTCAGCTCATATGTAAACAGTCAAAGCTGTACACATGCACGTTTGGAGCAGCCCATGTACGTGGTGCTCAGGGGTGGAGGCGACAAGAAGGGGCTGTAGGTAAAATGCAAAAATGGCATTCTTGTCTTTGGCACGACTGTGAAATCTTGGGTGTTTGGCTCTGCCCTTTCCCTGCAGTTTCCCCCTCTCTCAATGGAACCCTTTGTCCTACCACTGAAAGCACTCCCACCGCTGCCCTGGAGCTGTGCACGTTTACTCCAGGCAGCTGGGCAGGGCAGAAATGCTGCTCCAGTGTTCAAGGCTGAAGGGTGCGGGTGCAGCGCACTCTGTACCAGGCTCGCAGCCATCATGACCTTGGAGAGCTCAGTGTTCGTTAGTGGTAATATACTGATGTTTGCAAATCTTAGAAGAAAAGTAGCGTCCATTCAAAGCTACACCCTTTCATCATGTTAATTGGACTTTTTCTTTCAGCTGTGTATTTCTCCTTGGGCTTCCCAGGTGGCGCTAGTGGTCAGGAACCTGGCTGCCAATGCAGGAGCCACAAGCGACTGGGGTTCGATCCCTGGGTCGGGAAGCTCCCCTGGACGAGGGCATGGCAACCCACTCCAGTATTCTTGCCTGGAGAATCCCATGGACAGAGGAGCCTGGCGAGCTACAGTCCATAGTGTCATGCAGAGTCAGACACGACTGAAGTGACTGAGCACGCATGCATGTACATTTTTTCGGTGGGTGACAAAGGGGAGGAAGAACAGCCTGTACAGAAAATTGCCTCCTACGCCAGTCTGGGCTATGTGTCTGATCATCACTAGGTATGTGTGTTATAGGGAAAAAAAGGGTCGAAGGCTACTGTTCTTAAGGAACCCAAGAGCTGCAATGGGAGTAGCCACCTGAGGGCTTCTGTTCCTTGTAGGGATCCCCTGGTAGCTCAGATGGGAAAGTATCTGCCTGTAATGCAGGAGACCCAAGTTCGATCCCTGGGTCAAGGAAGAGCCCCTGGAGAACAGCTACCCACTCCAGTATTCTTGCCTGCAGAACCCTACAGCTTAGAGTAAACTTCTCAGGACCAGCTTGGCCTGGCCCCACTCAGCAGCTCCCATCTGGGCCCTGACAGTGGTGTCTCCAAGCAGAGGCCCTTCTGGAGGGACAAGGGAGCTGGGAAAGGAGTCCCTGGGCTCAGACTTGCCAGCTTACTTTGGATCACTTTCTTCCTACAAGAGAAGGGTGGTATTTCAAAGAACTTTCTGGAAAACCCTGGACAATGGGCACAGTGTATGTTCATTTCTGGCATGATGGTTTTGAATATGGGACATGATTCTTCTAGTAGCACTGTTACAGTGGTGAAAGAAATATACCAACACCCGCCGCCCCTTCCTTGCAAGATCCTTTGTAATTAGGCAGCTCATCTCGTAGCTTTACATCTTTTTATCATCTTTCTGCAAGACTCCACATCACCCTTGCCATTTAAAAACTGCAAAAGCCCCTGCATTTCACCCATTGGTGGCTGTTTTCCATATGTTTCTACTAAGCATTTTCCTTGGGAAGCCTCAGCCCTTTCATCACAATGCACCTGTCCATCTCACATCGTCCCATCCCCTGGGTATATTTCCACTTTCAAAGCGATGAGGTTGTCAGAGTCAATTGCTATTTAAAATCTAAATCAAAAGAAAATTTCCTTCCCAAACCTCCCTGGCTCTTCTTCCTGATTTGGTTTGTTTTAATTATGTTCAGTTGTGGTCATAAATCATTGAAACCAGGCTCTGTGAGCAAATAATCCTCGTGTCAGCCAGGTCAAATTAATTGTTCAAATTTTATGACAGCTTTTCGCATGTTTTATTAAAACTCGGATCTTTCTGTATAACAATAACTCTGCATTATGTAACTCAGCTAAAAAGAAATCAAATTTATCTACCACGTTTTCCCGCAGGTCCCTTTGGGAACTCTCCCGAGTGGCATGGCCATCTAGGCATGAGAGACACAGGCAGGCAGGATGACCTTTTGAGGTACAGTGGGAGAACCCCCAAATTCCAGCCAAGGCTTCCCTAATGGGGGTGCTCAGGGAATGGTAGGGAGGGACTCTGGGACCTCTGGCGGTATCTGAGGGTAACCTTCTGAGGTTGCGCCCCTCCACCATATCTGCCTTAGTAAGCAGCATAGTTGAGGCTTTGCAGTCCTCTGATGTCATTGTTCTGGACAGCTCTGGACAGGCCTCTACAGAAGGAAGGGGTCAGAAATGGGGCTGGATTATATAGTTGGAACATTTTGCCCAGTTCTTTTGAAGACTATTCCCTCTGCCCTGCTCAAACCCTTCAGTGGGTCTCCTTCCCCTCAGAAGAGAATTCAGACCCCTTCCCATGGCCCCTCCGTCCTGAAGCCTTGCTCCTGACGCATCTCCACGATGATCTCATCCAGTGTCCCTCTTGCTGATTGGCCCTGCAGTCACACCAGCCTCCTCCCAATTCTTGGAGCTTATCAACTTCTTTTCCTGCTCAACTCAGGCCCTTTGCACATGCTGTTCCCTCTTTCTGTAATGTGCTTCCTCTCATGATTGCCAGGGCTGACCCCTTGTCATCCTTAAGACTCAGCCTAGATATTATATCCTTGGTGAGGGCTGTCCCTGAGCACCTAACCTAGAGTCAGTCTCCTCGCTGTGGTCTCTCAGATCTCAGTAATGAGTTATTTCCTTCACGGTATTTATCACTGCCTACAATGAGTTCATTCATTTTTCGCCTTTTGGTCCATCTCTTCTGCTAGAAACTTCATGAGGGCAGGGACTGTTTCCACTGTACCGCTACAGACCCAGCCCTTAACACCGTGCCTCACATATTGGTGATGCTCAATAGATGTGGTGTGTTGAATGAATAAATGAATGACATAGGTTTGTGTTCTTGGCAAACTGATTTGTGATCTTGGTTTCCTCTTTCTTGAAACTATGAGGTATGGGGGATTCATACTAATGGGACTTTGGGACCTTTTTAAGTCCACACGCGTTTCAGTGCCTCTAAAGGGGCTGACCAGGACCTCCCTCCTAATGCCCTGCTTTCCCTCACTGCCCAAAGCTGCGCCCTGCTGGCTGCCTTCTCACCTCTGACTTTGCTCTGGCTTCTTCTCCTCATCTATTGCTTTCCCTTAATTTTATACTCAGTCCTCTTATTTTTCTTCCTTGTGCAGGTGACCAGGGCCACAAAGGACTTCACGTATCCCCTCTCCTCAGGTACTTCTGACTTCTGTGTCTGCCCTGGTCTGCCCCTTCCCTTTAACCCTCTGCCCTTCCTGCTAACCCATCCACCAACTTTCCCTGAGCAGCCCTCTCATACTTTCTACCCCAGGACTTTCAAAGGCTTGTTTTCTACAGCAGAGGGTCCAAATTCTTTACCCCAGCACTGAAGGTCCTTCCTGCTTTGTCCTTGAGCCACATCTAGGACTTTTTAAATGCTACTATTTTCTGTGCTAGGGGCACATCCCAAACACCTTCCTCTGGGCTTTTCTTGTCCTCTGAACATAGCGCATTTTCCTTCTATCTCTGCTTGTCCAAGTTAAGCCCAGCTCAAGGTCTGCATCTCTCATGAGGCTTTCTCTAATTCCCTTCTCTTCTGCCTCTGAAATCCCAGAGGACTTTACCTCTCTCTGGCCAGGCGCCATACTTTGCCTTCTGTTTTAGGGACTACTTAGTGTACAGTTTACATACCATTTAGGAGTGTTTCTTCCTAGGCTGTAAACTCCTGCAGGGCAAACACCAGGGCTTAGTCATCTTCGTTTCATCTCAAAATATACAAGGTTCCTTCAAACACAGCTGATGCCTGGCAAACACTTGTCAATACCAGTATGAGGCATCTGGGAGTGCTGTGCTTGGAGAGGCTAGGCCTCTGATTTTAATTCAGCAGAAACAGATTCAACTGGCCAGAGTGAAACCTGCATTGAATTCAAGTCCACAAGAAAATGAGGGAAAATCTACTCCATGATAGGAAGGACAGCTTTTTAAAAAGCTGCCATTTCTTGAGCACTTAAAATGTGGCAGACCTGTGTAAAGTGCATGAAAACATAATCATATTTAGTATCATTCATTCATAATTAATGAACTATGTAATGTGACAAATAATAAGTGAGCACCTACTCTCTGCTATGCACGTGCTAAGTACTGAAGATACAACACAGAGCTTTTCATTTTGGTGGGGTATCCTCCAGACCTATTAGCAGCTCTGCTTTATGGATGAAACACTATGGTTTAGAGTGGTTAAGTAACTTGCTCAAGATTAAGGTGATAAATGATGGAATTGGAGTTTCAGTCCCAGTTAGTGACTTTTAGATCTGTTTTCATAGCCACCAAGCTACATAACATGGTATCAATATAATAGGGTCTTTAATTAATATTTATCATTAAAATATGTAGTATACTATATAGACTTACGCTACTCAACTTCAGACTGGCAGCATTAGCATCTCCAGGGAGCTTGGTAAAATTTCAGATTTTTGGGCCCCACCCTAGACCTACTGAATTACAATGTCTGGGGGAGGGGCCCGGGATCTGTGTGCTAACAATCTCCATGTTATTCTTATGTTTGTTAAAGCTGGAGAAGCACTGGTGAAGACCATGGTTTATACAAGAAAAGTGAGAGCGTTAGTCACTCAGTTGTGTCTGACTCTTTGCGACCGCCAGGCTTCTCTGTGCATGGGATTCTCCAGGCAAGAATACTGGAGTGGATGCCATTCCATCCCCAGGGATCTTCCCGACACAGGGATTGAACCTGGGTCTCCCACATTGCAGGCGGATTCTTTACCATCTCAGCCACCAGGGGAACCCAAGTTTATACATATGACTTGTTAATGATAAAAGCCTTTTCATCTGTTTGCTTTCCTCAACTTTGGCTTTATTTGCGCCTTTCACGTGTTGTAAGGTTTTACTCTCGACAACTGTAAGGTGATGGCCATCTTACTTGGTACCTGTTATTGTTCAAGCAGCGCATTCTGCCCCCCTCCCCGCCCCCTCCGTACTGCAACCTTTGTGAATGAGCCACTTTTTTTAGGAAAGGGGCCACAGAAAGAAAGAGAGGCTGAGGACAATGAAGGAAGCAACAGGGATGCTTCTCTAGAGTTGAAGGCTGTTCACACTGGGCACCAGGGTAGGGTGTGGTGAAAATGCAGGGCTCCCTCACCTTGTGGAAAATGAGCTCCTTACCCACCCCTGCCCCCAGCCCCCACAGTAGGGAGATGGGATTCTGTATGGGCCTGTTGAGGCTGATTAGGCTGGTAAATGGCCTTATCCAACATCTTTGCAGTGGGGCCAGGAGGAAGAATTTCTCCACTGAAATCATGCTGCCTCTAACACACCATCAAGCCAAGTGAGGGGACTAGAGAGGGGGGGCTGTGAGACGGAGGAGCCTAAAGCAGGGTGTTGAATATTTCAGCAAACTGTCAACTTCAATGTATCCAGGCTGCATCTGTTTTTGATATCAGGGTGCTCTGGGGTTTCCAGTCAGCCAGTTGCCTAGTAACACGCATGCTACACTGAGGACCAGGCACTTGAAAGTTTATTTTTGTCCTGGGTTAGTTGCTGAAGATTGAATGTGATCTGGTAGGCAGAGTAATATTTCATTTTTATTCATGAGCTGGGGAAACAAGCACATACTTACAGGGAAATCAGCGTTGTCCCATTGAATGCATGACTTTGTATTTCTTCAAATCCATTTCCATATAGTTTTCTGAAGAGGGAGGAGAGAGATTTTAGAAATGAAAGAAACACAGTTTGGAATCACACATTCTCCTTTCTGTGACATTTATTACTAAGATAATTACTGGCATTTACAATATCTAGCTCAGTTTTTCTAACATTTTAGACCCTCAGGGCCTACTGAGATAAGACTCTTTCCTTGCTCTAGTTTACTTCCACCTCCGCCACCAGCACCACTACTAATTTGTTAAATGTTTATGCTGATGTTGATCAGCATAATGATCAATCTCTGGTACTTAGTAAACACTTAATAAAATATATGCAAAAAATTCTGCATATATTTTATGATTTAATCCTCATCGTCATTCCCACTATTCTGTCAGAAACCTAAGCCTTCATGTTGCTGTGTAGCTTGCTTAAGATCAGAGAAAACAGTGGCAGAACTGAAACTGGAGGCTTGAGCCATCTAACGCTTAAGTCTTCTCTCTGGGTGTCCAAGCCAGTGTGGGTGTATGGCTTTCCGGATCACTGAAAGCTGAGGGCAGAAGAAGGCTCCGGTACTGAGTTACTGTTTCTTTTTCTTAGATGAGTCTTTGGTGTTAGTGATGCCATATTTTGTTCCACAACCAAGATTTCAGTGTCTGTTAATAGTTATTTAAGACCCCTTCGATAGTGAAATCAATTTAGTTGGGTGCAATCAGCATTTAACAAAATGAAATAGAACAAACCAGAAAATATTAGAGCACGTTGCATGTAATCAGGGTAGTACTGTTTATGACATTTTGTGCCACCATTGTTTATGTTATGTACATGAAAGTATATGTATACATACATATATATTAGTCTGCCCAGACTAAGACTAAGACTTAGTGCAAGTCTTAGTTCTAAGATGCCTTAGCACACAGATGCTGGGAAATGTTAGAGCCGGAAAAGAACTGGGAGAGGAGCAAGGCGCATCCTTTCGCTTTACAAGGAAGGAACGAGGCTCAGAGAAGAAAGTGGCCTGTCTAAAGTCCACAGTTGGTAGAAATGAGACCAGAACACACTTTGACTGGGGCTGCTTCTAGCACATCACTTTTGCTGGTTGATGTGCCTTTTCTTCCCTGAAATATCCACATGGCCCCTCTTCCTCCTCCTATGGAGCTATGTTTAATGTTGTGTTCTTGGTGTGGCCTCTCCTGACTGCCCTATTTAGCACCCTTCCCTTCCCCAGCATTCCAGAATTCTCCCTCTCCCTTCTCTGATTTACTTTATCAGCATCTGACCCATGATTATATTGTTGTCTACCTCTCCCAGCAGAATGTAACCTTTATGAGAACAAGAATTCAAATTTTTCCGTTCATTACAGGATTACCTGTATGTAGAACAGTGCCTGGGACCTGGGAGGATTACAGTGTATATATGTTACATGAATTGAACGGACAAATCGTAATATATAAGATGAATTTCTTAGTGTGAACTGTAGCCAAGCAAGTTTGAAAGCCGCAGTCTCAAATGGAAATGTTTGAGTATGTTCTCCATAAACAATGACTTAAGACTCAAGTAAGAAAGGGCTGTGATGTAAAATTAAGCTTCTGCATCTGGCAGGATGCTCTCTTTGCTTTTCAGTGTTGCTGGCAGCTGCATGGGCTGTGTCAGGGACAGCCTGGAAGGGGTGACATGACAAACAGTCTCTACCTACTCCTCAGGTGGCTGCTGTCTGCAAGGTTTCCCTAGCCTTTGTTAAATAAAACTAGCACAGGATTTCACTTCATTGTATCTGTCTGTGTGTAATATGCATGTATATAGTGTGTGTGTGGGGGTGGGGAGGGTCCCTTCCTTTCCATCAACACAGCTGAAACAAACCAGCATATAATCTAGGTGGGACTCAGTGTGGAAGCATGGTATTTAAAGACTGAAATTCAGAAAATATAGAGATTGCAAAATAATGAGTTCAGAGATTGCAGGGGATCATATTTAATTCATTTTGTAAACCCCCCAGATCTCTCATAATGCTATTATCTAGCAGGAGCTCAGTCAGCAGGCTGGTGGCAGCAGTAGCCTTGCCCTTCCACGGGAGAAAGAGCCTCGCCTGGCTCCCTCTGCTCTCACAGGCGTTCTCCTGTGTTTGCAGTTTCACACACACGCTCTTCACTGTATTCGGTAATGGATTATTGGATGCCATTTCTCAATAGTTTCCCTTCACCATTTATATTGTAGAATCGGAGGGGATTGATATTTAGATTATGTCTGTTGTCTTGTGCAATTACACACAACCTTCTTACCTCCTCCACACAATCCCACTAGAATCCTCTTTTTATTTTACACTTAGAATATTGTTCTTTGTCACCCACTTGTCATCTTAGGGGCTGAATGCCTTTATAATAATCTCTTTTAGATGCAGAAATCATATCTGTCTCTTCTCTGAACTTTTGAAATTGGAGTCTAGTCTACTGTTCGTCAAATCAGTCTCCTCCATCCACTGACTCAGCATCATCTGGAGTTGCTGGCCAGAAATGCAGACTCAGACCTCCTGACGAGGTGCCCTGCAGACCTAGAGTCAGAACCTGGCCGTGGTAGCCAGTAACAGGCACATTTTTTGGAAATGCATGTTATTTTGTCATGAGTTACTTTCCTTTTTAACAAGTAATTATTTTTTGGCTGCACTGAGTCTTCGTTGCTGCGCACAGGCTTCCTCTAGGTGCAGCCAGCGGGGGCTGCTCTCTGGCTGTGGTGCACGGGCTTCTCGTCGCAGTGGCTTCTCTTGTGGAGCACAGGCATGCGGGCTTCAGTAGCTTTGGCGCCTGGGCTCTAGAGCACAGGCTCAGTAGTTGTGGTGCACAGAATCAGTTGCTTCGCGGCATGTGGGATCTTCCCAGGTCGGGGATTGAACGCATGTCTCCAGCATTGGCAGGCGAATTCTTAACCACTGTGCCACCAGAGAAGTCTGCAAAGGCTCTTTCACAGCAAGCTCTCCCAGTGAGCTTTGGGCAGGCTGCTTTGCGACCTCTTGCCCTAGGCTATATGTGATAGGGTGCTGCAGCTGTCATTGTTTTCATGGTGCAAATCAGATGGTCTGTTGGACAACACTAAGTCCAGAGTCTGCTCCTGCCTTCTTAGTGGTGGAGCTCCATTGTAGGAAAGGTAGTCCCTACTCTGCTTGCAAAGCAAAGCTTCCAGCGCTTGTCTGAATGCCCAGTCCTCACCACTGTTATATGATACCCTGATCCTACTTTTGATACATCTTAGATCTTCCAGTTGACTTTTTTGTGGGGCCTACAGTGCCATTGCTCTAAGCACAGCCTTGCAGGTAAGTCTGCAAGCCCTGAACCCAAGCCTTCCCCGGGCTCAAATCCTAGCTCTACTCCTTATGAACTGAGTTGCTTTAGGCAAGTTACTTAACCTCTCCGCATCTCAACTTCCTGATCTGAAAATAGGGATGATAATAATAGTCTTGAGCTCAAAAGACTGTTGTATAGATTAAAACAGTATACATACATTAAGTGCTTAGAACTAGGTTCTGGAACAAAGTAAATGCTTAGTGTGTTGCTCTTATGATGATTACTATTATCATATTTAACAGTGGCTTCCAGATCTCTGGCAGAACAGAGGGAAAGACGCCCCTTTCCATGCTCTGAACAGCCTGTCCTGAAATGCAGTGACCTGTTAAATTGAACTGTCATTCTCCTCTCCTGAGGTGGGGGCCTTTCTTCTCCTGGATGGAGTAGGTCAGCTCAAAGGCCTGGGCTGCTCCAAATGTACTCACTCCCTGGGGGCCCTCAACCACCTCTGGTCTATATTGGCATCGTTGCATTTTTGTATTTGAACATTTTTCCTGTCTTAAAAAAAATTTTTTTTTTCTTATACTCTGGGTTCTGCTTCTTCCAACTTTCCAAATAATCAGGCTCACTATTTCCTTTTCAGCTGCTGTTCTTCAGCTCTGTTCTTAACATTTGCAGACAATAGAATGTGCTGCCTTGTTTTGATTAAATGAGTGGAGAAATTACAGATGTGAGTGGGAAACCTCATGCTGTCAGCCTGCAGAATGCTTTAAATGCCCTTTAAAACATCTGGAGAGTCACTTCAGATCGCTTTTCTCCAAAACATCATGGTGTCAGAATTAAATGAGGAGGGCTTCCTTTGCCTTGAGGATGCTGTCACAGGCATAGAAATGAATTTTTCTCTCTCTTCTATTACAATAACTGCACCTTACTTTAAAGCATTGTCTAGGTTCTCTATTCAAATGTCAGAAATTGTGACTCAGAGAGAGTGGCACCTTTTTATTTAAAATAAGATTCGGGCTTTAGAACTTCATCACGGATGACACTCTAATTCTGAATGCTGCCTTATAGCAAACCCCAACTATTCCTGGGGCTTTAAAAGTATTTCTGGGGTTATAGTAGCAGTCTCAAACATTCTGCCATAGTTCCCACTCAGATCATGTAGCCAACTTGTTTTTGAATGATTTCAAAGAAGAAAGCTTAGTTTAGGTTTATAGACGCTCAGGGTCTCAAAGAATGCCCCCACTGAATGGGGAACTATCACATACCTTAGGATCTGGGGTCCTCCCATGTCTTCACTGAGGGCACAAGATATGTAAGATCCATGTCCTTGCATGCTTAGTCACTGAGTCGTGTCTGGCTCTGCAATCCCATAGACTGTAGCCTGCCAGGCTCCTCTGTCCATGGAACTTCCCAGGCAAGAATACTGGAGTGGGTTGCTACTTCCTCCCCCATCCATGTCCTTGAGAGGATCGTAATCTCAGTGAGTGAAAACATGAAGTAATGAAAGAATAATACAAACCAGGAGACATTCCCCGTGAGCATGTGTGGTGTGCAGAAATGAGAAGTCTTGGAGAAGTTCTCTGGGCTTGGAGAAGTCAGAGAGGCTGCATGGTGGACTCAGACCTTGTGGAATCAGTAACACATTCTTCTAGAAAATCTGCCCTGTGGTAGTATATCTGTAAGCAAATTTTAATCAGATGCCCATGCAAACACCATCCTAAAGAAGAGGGATCCTAAAATCACCCCTTTCTTCTTACAATACTTTGCTGAAATCCTTTTATATCTGAAAACTTCTTCACGCATGAAGATGCTGCTTCAGTGGGTGCCCTGGCAGTGGTTGTGTGGATAACTGTCTCTGGTCACTGCTAGATGCCGCCATGACCCTGGTTTTGGGTGTTCATCAGAACTCCCCCATATTTGTGGGACTCACATTCTCTGTAGCAAGGAATTCCTCTCTCTGATATGAGCACACCTCTTGTTTTTCAGCACTACTGAGTTTTTATGTTTCCCTCCACTACAGCCAAGTTCGTGCCAGCTTACCATATGCAACAATAAAAAGGTGACATGCATTCAAAATAATAATGAGAGCAGTGGAGAACAAAACATTGAATAACATTTTTGAAAAATCCATGTTTCATAGTGATACTTAAAAAGAGAGAGAGAAAGAGAGGAGAATGAAGAAAAAGAGAAACCTTTTTTATACAGAAGAGTGCTGGCTGATAAATGTAAAGGAGTGATACATTTAAAATTACCATCTTATAGCTCTCTATAATAATTGAATAATGAATGCATGCTGAAACCACTGGGTGAAAGGTTGTTGGCTAATGGAGAGTCACACGAACTCAAAGTATCCCATGATGGTTTGCTGAATTATGACAAAGGGAGAAACATGCCCTTACAATGAAGAGATCTGGCAGTATCTCTGCAGCCAAATGGCCAAGAAGTGGCATCGTGTGACATGATGCACCTCCTGGTCTGATGCAGAGGGAGACATTTAACATCTAATCAGGACCGTATAGTTGGAGGAGTCCAGACAACTGGCCTAAGCCCTCAAAGGAATTTGTGTTTTGCAGAGCAGAGGAAGACAGGAGGGCGGTTCCCAGGGGGTGAGGTTGGGAGGACTAAGGGACATAACAGCAAAAAAGCTATGGATAATGTTTGAATTCTGAGTTTTAAAAAAATCTGTCAAAGACATTTTCATTAGAACACAGATTGTAAGTTGGATGATGTCATTAAATCCATGTTGATTTTCTTAGGTGTAGTGGTGTTGTAGTTCCAAGAATGTTTCTGTTTAGGGAAGTACATGCTGAAGTATTTGGGTAGGAAGTATCATGTCTACAAACTTCTTTTGGATGGTTTGGCAAAAGCGAAATATGTTGTGTATATTTACACATACAGAGACGGAGTGGATGTGGCAAGATGATGATAGGTGAAACTAGGTAAGGTGTGCAAGGGTGTTCAGAGTGCTGTTCTTTCCTTCCATCAGTGGGAAGACAAATGAAAAGTGATTCTATTTGCCAGTTAAATTTTTCAAAACAAACAAAAAAGTATTTAAAAAGAGATGATGAGACACGTTTTCATGATGGTCTGAAATAATCGGCTTGCTGAATATGAGCTTTTAAGTGGTGATACAGTGTGGTTGACTCAGTGTGACTGAACTGAATTTGCACAAGGAGGTATGAATAGTCCCATTGGAAAGTTTGTTGCGGGTCTGTGACTTGGCTTAAACTGGGTGGACTTAGAGGCAGGACTAATGCCCAGGCTTTCTACTTCAGGTCGAAGAGTCTCCCCACTGCGGCTCGTCACGGGTGCAGCCAGGGCTCTTGTCCTCCTTTGCCGGGCCACGCTTCTCTGAAGGGTCTTAGAGAATTGATTGCCATGACCTTTCCTTCTCTGTGAGGAGTTCAGATGTGAATCAAGGTCGACTCCTTTTTTGAGCCTGGTATGACAAGTCGTTTAGAACATTGTAAAGGTGGCGCAGCCAAATCCTGCTCATTCAGGATGGGGGGCATTTCAAGGTAGCCTCTTGAGGAGATTTAATGGAAAGCCAAATGGCTTTAAAGGGACATAAGAGCATAATGCATAGTTTTAGCATTAGCCCCACTGAGCTTCTCCAGCATCAAGTGAAGTGTTTTGTTTTCATTAAAAGAGCTCACAGTTGGTAAAGATCTGGGCGGGGGAAGGGCAGGAGAGCTTCCATAAAAAGCGAAATCTCAACTACTACTAATAATGAGAAGAGAAGGCTTGCCTTCATTATTTTCTAATTAGAGAGCTGAACTTTATAGCTGAGGAAATAAGGTTTTCCTCTTTGAATGTAATACCCTTTTCCAGCGGGGTGCTCCACATGATCCTTCATGTACAGAAAGGCCCATTCAGCTGAGAATTAGTGCCAAGCAAATGACTAATCACTCCCTTCCAGATGAAGGGCCAAGGGTGAGGAGGGAGATGGAGGCACAATCCCTCATGGGCTCCCTGGGAGAGACGGAGCCCTCGTTAACTTCAGAAGTGGGGCAATTACGCCCTGCTGGTAGGCACTGTTGTTCTTAAAATCATAACTAAAATAAGTTAATGGCCCCTAATAAAAACACTGCGCAGCTCTGTGTACAAGATGCTGAAATGTGACGTGTGAGAAGAAATCGTTGGTTTCCCCTTGGGTTTGGTGGCGCGGCCCCATCGTGTGAACTCATAGACCCCCACGGCTTATCTCAACATTCATTTTCTTATTGGTCGTCTTCGACATCTTCGCTCCTCCTTCCCTTCTCGTTGCACTCCTCTCCCATGGCTGCGCTTATATCTGGGAGGAGTACTTGCTCCTGTTTTCCTGATTACTTTCAGATTTAGGTCAGAATCAAAGGAAGTCTTGGCTATTTGTGATCTTTGAATAAAAGCTCTTCTACTGAGTGGTTTCTTCTTAATACTTTTTTTCAGGGTTATTTTTAAGCTGTTAGCCCCTTAACCCTGCATTGAAAACCCTCTGCAATCTGGTGTTTCCTCCACCCCCAGCATTCATCTCAATGTCTTTTCCAACTGCCAATGGATATGCCTCATCCTCTTTTCCTCCTTCCGCCACCATGCTTTTGCTCATGTTCACTTGGAATGTTCACTGCCTTTTTCTCAGTATATAGTGAAGTGTAGTGTAGTGAAGTCGCTTAGTCGTGTCCGACTCTTTGCGATCCCGTGAACTGTAGCGCACCAGGCTCCTCCGTCCATGGGATTCTCCAGGCAAGAGTACTGGAGTGGGTTGCCATTTCCTTCTCCAGGGGATCTTCCTGACCCAGGGATCAGACCCAGGGATCAAACCCAGGTCTCCCGCATCGTAGGCAGACGCTTTAACCTCTGAGCCACCAGGGAAGCCCCTAATGGTACCACATTAACGGTTAAGACTATCACTCTGGAGCCAAGACTGTCTGAGACTAAAGTTTGACCTGGGCTGAATTACTTAACTTCTCAGTGTCTTTGTTTCCTCATCTAAACATGGGGTGGACAGTCCCTACCTCGTAGGGTTGCAAGATTTAAATGAGTTTTTTAAAAAGTACTTTAAAACAGTGTAGGCACTTAATAAGTGCTATATAAATATTAGCCACTTCTATCATATTTACCCATACAAGTGTTACTGATTCTGCAAGGTCTCACTCAGGTCTGCAGCCTGACTTCTACAGCCCAAGAGAACTTCTCGAAGACTTCTCATTTCTGTGTACCGCACACTCGCAGTGAATGCCTACTGGCTTGTATTATTCTTTCCTGTTTTTTCCCATTGAGATTGTGAGCTTCCCAAAGACATGGATCTTATATGTCTTTTGTGTCCTTGGTAAAGACATAGAAAGACCCCAAATCCCAAGGCATGCAGTGCTCTGTAAATGCCCTGTTTCTGACGGGGGACGTGATGAACGAGTAGTTCTTGATCCATAGGTGATGGTGAGTCAGAAAGGCTTTATGAACAGCTAGAAGAGCTACAGTACCTGAGGGAAGTGGAGGAGCAGAAAGACTGTAGAGAAGTTTTTCTAGGATCTAGTCTCCTTTCTGATGTGTAAGAGATGTAAGGTAAGAATTTGAGTTGTCTTGAAACTATTTTTGGTTGCCGCTCTGTATTCTTTTGATTGCAACACTCTTGAGTCCAGGCTATATTGGCTACAGCTTTGTAACATGATAACCTTATGTGTTGAATTATACTTACACACAGTAAAATTACTAATCAAGTGCAGTGCACCATTGATACCAATTTCTAGAATCCATTGTATAAAAGACAATCCTCTGAGATGGTCTCTTGTTTCACAACTAGCTCCTCATCTCTGGGTCATCAACACATGCTCTCTCTTTCTTTCAGGACATTTAAAGTCACTGGTTGTCTTATCATGATCCTGCCATGGAATGTAACCAAGGCAGAATGAGTGAGAGGATGTGGATGTGGGAGCAGAATTGAACACGGGTCACCGGGCTTTGGAGATAAATGAGACATGGTGCCCAGGATTCTGCCTCTGAATGGTGGAGCAAAGGACGGTGGCTCATGTGAAGAGGGCAGGGATCTAACGGGAAGGAAGTCAGGCAGGTGTACAGTGAAGAGAATAAGTTGGGTTATCTTGGCATGATGCCCCTCGAACTTTAATGTGATGTGAATCACTTTGAATCTTATTAAAATGCAGATTCTGAGTCGGTAGGTCTGAGATGAGCCTGAGAATCTGCGTTTCTTACCAGCTCTCAGAAGACACTATAAACGCTTGTCCATGGACCATATGTTTAGTAGCTAGGCCTTAGGAAAGAGCATGGAAGGGATAGGCTTGTGAGCCTGGTAACCTGATGAGTGACTACCAGAGGAGAAGACATTATTTTCAAGTACGAAAGAATGTAGGGAATGGGCATAGTTGGTGTTCCTTCAGAAACAAAGTAAGCAGGTTCCAAGGAGAAGGTGAAGAATGACTGAGAGAGAGAGAGAAAGAGAAAGAGCAGGGCCCTTTGATCAGCTACTCTACCTACTTGAAGAATATCCTTCCAACCGCTTCTCAGTTGAAACTTGAAATTTTTGTGCTCTCTTTTTACCAGGGCAGTCACTCCCCTCCAGGCTGTCTCGTTTTAGCTTCAAAGCAGTCCATCGATGTGGTGAACAATTTCATCAGTTGGAAATTCGGTCACTGTAAATCCTCAGGGCCCATTTGATTAATTTTGAACTTAATGGGTTGGTTGGTTGTCAAATGAACAGATGACCTAGCTGCCATCCCACACGACTCCTCTCACCCTTAGCATTTTAGGTCAGAAAGAATGTCAGCAGCGAGTTAGGAACATGATGAAAGACGAGAGCGCCCACCTCAAGCTAGAAGTGGGAATAGTAGGAGCTGCATGGCAGGGCCTGAATTTGCACATTTACTTACAGCGTTATGGATTCGTTATTCATCCCTTGAAAAGCATTTCCTGGTACGGTGGTTATGTGTAAGTTATCACAAATTTCCCTTGAGGAATGAAATGAGAAATATTTACTTTCTAAATTTCAGCTGCAAATAGGAAACTGTTATGCATAGCAATCAGCCTGGTACTTACAGAATGAAATTAAATTCAGAGGAGAAGATCTTCGTAACATCTGGAAGCTTGTGGATGCCTGTGTTACAGATGCTTCTGTGATTTGGGGCAGGATGGGAATGTGGGCAGAGTGAGTATAGGGGATTGTTACTAAGGAATAAAGATAAAAACAGTAGAAAGACACTGTGCAGATAACTATTTTCACATTCGATTAAAAAATGTGGAGCTTGGCTTTATCAGTAACACTTCTGGCTGTTGAGGATCAGAATTTAAAAGCCCCTAACACTATGGGGGAAGATGCTCCTTTTAGAGATCTAGGGGATGGGGCCAGACTCTTCGGTCTCTTTCATTGGCATTTGTATTTCCAGCCTGTCTTTTTCCTATTTCCTATTGTATTGCATTCCATTTCCTTTTGCTATTTAGTGTATTCTGTGTTCTTAATGGTTCTAGAAAGCATCTCTCTACTTTAGAACAGGTTTTAACTCCAACACTTCAGAAAGATTACTCTCCATGTGAGAAATCATATCCTCATTATTAAAAATCTCCCTTTATTTAGCTACCTGACAATTCAGGGAGTTCTTCCCTATATCTCACTGATCATGGAACATTCTTTTGGTTTTGGAGCTACTCAAGGCTCTTCCTCTTTTCCTCCCACCTTTTACTTAGCCTTCAAAGAGGAGTGAGACTTCAGTGATAGGTTAAATTGAAGGATATTTTATTACACAAGAATGGGACTCCTTGAGAGGAGTCTAGCATCTGGATCTTCCCAGCTGAGTTTTAAATTCACCAGTCATGGAGTGTGGACAGCTGAACTGAACTGCCCAGCACTCTGGTGATGAGGAAAAGGAATCCAGGTTTCTCTTTTGGCTATCTCTGGTTCTCTTCATTACCTGTTACCCCAGATCACATGGAATCCTTGTCCTCTCTGTGACTGGTGAAGGCAGTGTGGGCTTGGACTGCAGTGTGTACTGGGTTGGGGGAATATTGTATTTTAGGGGTGAAGATGCTATTTAATAAAAGCAGTGATAACAAGGGGCTGCAGTGGTCAAATGTGGTTTTGGGATTTTCTTATGTTTTTCCAATGTATTTGATACTGCAGATGGTTATGTGTCCTGTAGATCCCTTGGCGGTATGGAAAAGCAGCACACTTGGGTTAGGAATTGTCATCGAGTTAGAGCGGCCAAAGGGGCTATGCTCATGGTCCAGGGCAGGGCTGCTAGAGGTGGTGGACTTTGTGTCCTCTGGGGATTTTATGAAATTTAATTCATCAGGAAGAAGAGAGAATAGACATCTATATCAGAGGGTTAAATGTTCATTTTTTTTTTCTCTGTGAATGATTACTTGATATGTGAGACGATCCAGGGTGACTAGTTTATAGATTTGTATCATGTTACAGGGATTCTTGTTTTGCTGGCAAGGTGATAAATCTGCTAGGCTATAGTGGTACTCAACTTATAATGCTAACTAGCGGGCTTAATAAGGTTTAATGGGCAATAGAAAATAATGATTCGGTTTATATGGCACAAGGCCTACCTCAAGGCAATATTTTAAAATTTGCTGAGTGAATGAATGAACACATGAGGGAAATGAGGTCAGGAATTTTTAACCATGGATGGGGGTCCAATCAGAATTGCCCCTCCCACTTTCACCTATGCCCTGTCTATATCACCACCTCACCTTAGAGATCCCGACTTACCCTTTTCAAAGTGTCCTGACCTCCCTGCCCTATGACCACCATCACTTTGAAAATCATTGCAAGGGGGTGATATCTTTCTTGGATGTTTGGGACAAAGAAAATGTTGGGAACCACTAACATGTATTCAAAAGCACCCAGCATAGTGGTTAATAGGAAATGCTGATTAGCTTTTAATCAGAAAGCTGAAGACAGACATGCAAATACTGCTAAGTATGTGGTTTAAAAATTCTTCCCAACCTTTTCATTGTTAAAGTTTTCATCAGATGCCCAAATCCCCTGCCCCTATTGCTTAAAAAGGAAAATTCCTCACAGGTATTTTAACTGAGGGAGATTTGTAAATGCTCCAGCCTCAATGTACACCAGGTTTTTAGTGTTCTGGATCAGTCTGTAAAGAGAAATGGAAAAAGAGGCAGCAGTTTAATAGACGCGCTTTATTTGGACTGCACATGGCCCTGGTCACCAGGGGATGCTGGCTGAGAGTGGCATCAACAAAATCAAGTGACTTTCTTGCGCTTGAGGGGTGCTCCTGAGACCCTCGGGATAGAAACGGGATGATGGGAGCCAGCTGGCTACTGCCAGGAAGTTCTGCTTTCAACCTCTTGCTGAGATAAGTGTAAGCATCACAGCTGGGAGTCTGTTCCATTCTCCCTGCTCTCCTTCCTGCCCCTGAGTAACAGCCAACATCCAGGGCTCCTGGCCAGCTAGGTCCTGCCCATGGAGCCAGCACACTGAGGGTGATGGGCAATTTCACTCTCAAGAGAAATGAACGGATTCGCTGTTTGCTCTTGGAGACAAACTGGTCATCTTCGTAGTGGCTGGCAGTCACACTGACCAGTTATTCAGATGGGCACTCAGCCTTTGGAATAGCCCAGGGCTGACACTAGGGGCTTGCATTTGGGGGTTTTTACATCCATTCTATAGATAATTAGTTGTGTGATGATGCCAGGCCTTCTAACGTCCCTGAGCTAGTGCTCCCTACTGTAAAATTAGAATAATAATAGCACTTCCTCTGCCTCACAGGTTGGTAGGGAGTGAGTAACATAATAGGTAGAGATAATACACAAGGCAGGGCTTGGCAAAATGTAAAAGTACAGCCACAGTACAGCAGTGGCGTTATTGCCTTTCTTCCTAGTTCCCCAGTGACTTTGAAAAGCAGCTACATTTACTGAATTTTGTCTACTATGGATTCAATAAAAGGTCAGTAAATGCCTCTGGCTTTTTAAACCCAGGCAACAGCCACTGAAGGAAATGATCATTACTCTTGTTCTATAGAGAAAATCTAGTGTATTGGTTAGGTGGATGGACTCCGGTGTCAGCTTGGTTTAACAGGCTGGTTTTACAGCTGGATTGTATGACCTTGGATGTATCACTTAAAGCTTGATTTCCTCGTAGAGTGGGTTTTGAACAGTAAATATGTGTGTCTGGTTCACTGTAAGGCCTTCCAGTGTTGACAATAGTGGATGAAATCAGGAAGTTGAATGACTGGTCTCTAATCACAGAACTGAGAAGTAGCAGAACTTGGAGGTGAACACAGCTTTTCCAACTCCAAGTCTAGTGTGTATTCCACCTTACTGTAGTTTCCCTTCATGGTGCCGATTTCTGTCCTTTACGTCCCTTTGATTCTTTAGAGGTGAGTGACCTTTTGTTGTAATTAACTTTACAACAACTAAGTCAAGCAGTCTTGGGCCATATAAAACATTAGGTAGGTAGGATGGAAAGAACTTCTATTTCTTAAGACTCTTTTGGAATCTGACCACCCATCCAGCCATTCATTGAACAAACATTTATTGACTACCTCCATGTGCCAGGCATTGTTCTAGGTGCTGGAGATCCAGCTGTAAAAAAGGCAAAGAGAACTGTGGGGAGCTGACATTCTAGTCTCAGGGCCTTCTTTCCCTTAGAACACTTAATTTTTCTTTCTCTATCAATAAATTGATACTTTATCTATCTATAAATTGATACTTTATCTTTATATCTATATAAAGATAGATATCTATCTATTAAACTGCTTTACATCATGAGCAGTTTTATTTATCTCAACCTGCTGTGGTTCAACATTGCTTGGGAAGTCTGTTAAAGCTGCAGATTTTCAGATTTCCAGGTCCAGGTAGGACTGATAATGGAGATGATGTAACAGAAATGACCTTCCCCTACCCCACTCCCACCATGAAATTCTACTTCACAGTGAAGTCCAGACTATACCTTTTGCACTTAAATGCCTGTTATGTTGGATTTCCCTCTGTTTGGTGAGTTAGTCTTCCTTCCCTGGTTACACTGTTGTCTCTTGGGGGAGATGTAAATTTTACCTCCTCTGTATTCCAGGATCATTTGACCCTTAGTTGGACATGTGTACCCACATACTTATTAATTCCTTATCTTCTCTAGATGATTGCTAATTGGACCATTCATAGGGAGGCCTTGTGGTACAGTGGAAAATGCACAAGCTTTGAAGACATGGGCTGGGGTGAATTCCAGCCCTGGCATTGTCGAAGGTGCCACTTTGGCCAAGTTACCGACCCTTCTGAGCCTCCATTCCTTCCTGTGAACAAAAGGGATAATTACCCCACTTTGCAGGGCAGCTGCAAGGATTAAATGACACAGCCTAGAGGAAATAAAGGCTGAGCACAAGTGCTCAAAATATATTTGTTGCTGATATCTTTTCTGCTTTCTTAATTTTGGAAACTCCTCTGCTGATGCAGCTTGTAGACGTTCAGATTTGGGCCAAACTAGACAGCAGTAAGAAGCCTGGTTTAGGAGTCACATGACCTGATTTCTAGTCTTATTAACTCTGGCACTAACTTGCTGTGTGACATCTGAAAACTGAATCAAGCTAGTCTTCTCCCATTCCCCCTTTTCTTGTAAATTGGAAGAAAATGATAATTTGGAAAGGATTATTATTAAGAATCAGTTCAAAAACATCACAACAACAAATTCAACATATACATGTCAAACACTTTTACAAGATAGGTTTCTAAGAACCATTGCCTAAGTAAATGAATATGCCCAAATAGTCCCAGTGAACTAATTCATGACCTCTAAGCTCCTTTCTAAATATTCCACCACCTCAAGGACTCCATACCCTTCCTTCCATAAGGTAAGAGCTACTTGGCAGGACTCCACAATGTCAATTTTAATTTCCCACTTTGTGTTGTGATGTTTCAGAGTTTATACAGCTCCCAGGGAGAAGCAGTTGTCACCATGGCAACCTGCAGGACACTGCAGTGACAGAAATTAGTGCCTGCCCAGACCCAGTAATTGCTGTAGTCTTTTCCTCTTGGATTCCTAGCTATGGATGCTTGAATACAAATACTGAGTGGGCTCCAGCCAGCGAGGGTAATAGTGTACAGCAATAAACTATCTGTTAGCTGATGCTTACATTTCAGACAAATTGAGGAGGTTGTCAAAGGCATTAGCTTCTATCTTTTCCAGGGAATCACTCTGAGAGATTTCACTAGGGGAGAGAGAGAAAAGAAAAAGAAGCATGAAATAAATGATTGTTTCGGCATGATAATAAGCGTGTGTGCTTGACCCAACAATGTGGGGGTGGGGGCTCCAGTGTGTCCTTTTAAAAAAGAACAGAGATGCCTTAAGTTGTCCTCACATCATAACGTGCTCACACCTCCCTCTAGGAGCACGAATGGGCACCTGCAACCCAGATGCAGTTGAAATGCAAGTTTCAGTATTTCCTGTTGGTGTGACAGTTTTGCTTATTTATCTATGGACTCAGAGTTACAGATTGTTGGAAGCAGACATGCCCTCTGGGGAAATCCAGTTGGATTCCCTTGTTTTATAGCTTTGGGCATTAAAACTGAGAGGAGAGGCAAATAGTGCTTAAAAGAAGATTCGGGATCAGGATCAAAATGTCTGGGTTCCCAACTCCATCACTCTAGTGAGGTTTTAATTTAGGTTAGGAGTCCTGGTTTCTTAACTCTTTACCCCTCTCCCCAATCCTGTTCTGAGGCAGCTGCAGAGTGATCCACTCCTGCATGGAGTGTCCTTATTGGGTTGTGACTGTCTATTTGTATTTGACCATTTGCCTCACTTTGTTAGCAAACTAAAGACAGAGACTATGTCCTAGTCACTCCTGAATCCCTAGTGGCTTCATATAGCCTGGCATTTAGGGTATCAATGAATGAATAGATAGTGAATGAATTGATTTTTTTTTTAAAGAGACACAAAAGTAAAGGAACCAACTTTGCCATATATTACCCCCAAGCATGTGGGTGATGTCAGTGTTACCCTAAAATCCCCATATAAGCTACCATTTGCTGCCAGCTGAGAAAAAAGTCTCAAATTCTAAGGTTAACATTCACTGAAGGTTTCAGACTTGATGAGCTTTAGCCCACAGGAAGGCTGAGTCTAAGGCAGTTAAGGTCTTTTATGAACAACATAGTAGTGGGTAGTTCTAGGCTGATTCGTCTTATTCCTACCTAATAGTTTTGCTTATTTAACTGTGGCTGCTTTTCTCACTCGGAGAAGGCGATGGCACCCCACTCCAGTACTCTTGCCTGGAAAATCCCATGGATGGAGGAGCCTGGTAGGTTGCAGTCCCTTCGGGTCACAAAGAGTCGGACATGACTGAGCGACTTCACTTTCACGTTTCACTTTCATGCATTGGAGAAGGACATGGCAACCCACTCCAGTGTTCTTGCCTGGAGAACCCCAGGGATGGGGGAGCCTGGTGGGCTGCCGTCTTTGGGGTTGCACAGAGTTGGACACGAGAAGTGACTTAGCAGCAGCAGCAGCTTATCTCACTAGGAGGTCTTAAGGCATTCAAACTTTTCAAAACTTAACATTTAAAATTCTTGAGAGCAGAAGAGTAAAGGTTAGCCTCAGGCAAACTCACATTTCTATAAGCTGCAATGAATTTCCTATAATATGCACTAATTCTTAACAAATTATTTTTAATGTTCCTATTGCTTGCTAATACCCTAAAGAGCAGTCAGAGCTTCCCCACAGAACCAGGACTGGTGATGTAGCATCTTCAGAGACGCAGATCTGTTTTCAAAGCCCTGAAAATTGTTAAGATGCTTTCTGTAAGCATCTAAACGGCCTCTGAGGCCCTGTGACTCAGACTGACATTAAGGAGGGTGCTGGAATACTGGACTCTATACTCTCTTTCCATATGTGGGCTTTTGTGTCCTAGAAGCTGACCCAGGAACATAGGATTGAAGTTACACATTGCACGGAGAGCACACTGCATTATCAGGCTGCTTTACACGTTTGATAAATGCCTTTTATCAATATAGATACAAATGCTGTATTTATCATACACTTATTATTTAGATACACAGATAATCTTCTGATGCACAATAAACTTTCAACACATTTTCTTCTATGCAGGTGTTATCTAAAAATGTGACATGCGGGAACAGCCACTCTAGCAGAGGGAGTTTTTTATGACTGGAATCTATCTCTTTTTTTCTACTGGAGTAGTTTATCATCACCTATCAAAATGCATTCAGTTTGTTGAGACAAGGTTAATTATCTGAATTTTAATGACTCTTGAAAATCATCCCTTTTCTTCAAAGGTCCCTGGATATTATTTGTACTTTAAAGATAAAAATACTAGGGTTTCCTAAACGCAGTTTCTCTCCTAGAAAAATTACTACCTTTCAACTGTGTGTTCTCTGAGAAAAAATTTTATTTCAATTATCAATGTCTTTTGATATGCAGTATCTTACTTACATTTTTATGACCTCATTAAGTCCTCTGAAAGCTTGAGATGGGATTACTTTGATAGGGAGGTAGGTGAGTGATCTAGAAAAGAAAAAAGGAAAGCCAAGAGTTTAAGATTTAAGATTCGGTGCCTTTTAAGTTCACGAATGAAATGTGTGTGTATGTCTGTGACCGCAGAGTTCCCAACAGCTAGATTCAGGCTGAAAATTCTAACTTCTATCAATAAAGAAATGTGCCATGACTAATTCTTGGTCTTTATCAAAAAGTGTGTAATTTCGTGGTTAAGATAGCAAACCTTGGGATCAGATGCACCCAGGGTCAAACCTCCACTCTTCTACTACCTGGCTACAGGACCCTAAGCATATTATTTAGATCCTTTATTTCAGGTCCTTTGTCCATAAAATTGAAATAATAATTCTGATTTCACAGGGTCATTGTGAAAATTAATCAAGATAACCTGTATAAAGAATCGGGCTTGGTACCAAGTAAACAGTTAACACATAGTTTTAGAGTGGACATATAGGCTTGTTGGGAGGATAGAAAAGAAGCTGTCTTCCTATAAATTTTATTTTATTTTATTTATTTATTAAAAAAAATTTTCTTTTTACTTTATTTTACTTTACAATACTGTATTGGTTTTGCCATACATATTAGCGTTTGCCGGGTTTATTTTTCCCCATCCATTTAATTTTAACCTATGTCATTATTTTAAGATTTCTTGCTGACAGCATATAATGAGGTCAACAAGAAATCTTAAAATAATGACATAGGTTAAAATTAAAAGGATGGGGAAAAATAAACCCAGCAAACACTAATAATCAAAAAAAAAAAAAAAGAAAATAAGCTGTCTTGGTTAGAGTGGAGAAATGGATGGTGAAAACCCAATTGAAAACCAGGCAGGTAGGAGAAGGGAAGATTCACTAACAGCATGCTCCTATTTTGCTCTATGCCATCTTCCCCAGGCAGCCTATTTTAATATTATCTCAACCAGACCACTTTGCTCCTCTGGTTAATCAAATGCCACTTTGATTTAATGCCATTTAATCTCATGCCATTTAATCTCATACCATTTGAGGGAAACATCTAAAGAGACTCCTTCAGGCTCTTACTTATATCCAGAAGAACAATCTGAGTGTTTTTGAATTGAGATTAAAGTTACGCATTACAAAAAGTTGAGAAAAGAGTGACCACTCAGCGAGAGCAAAACCAGAACAGAACAATGTACGAGTGATAAAGGAACCTGGGTTAAGATAACTCAGGAGAAAGCATCTGCAAGGCAGAGATGAAGGCATTTATCAAGCATCTACACTGATTTAAGGATTTGGCCCAGGGACTGGAAGAGAGGAGGGGAGTGGACCAGGACATTTCAGGAGGGAAGTGAATATTAAGAATGTGGAGAACGGAAGTGGGAGATGCTGCCTTGCTTTTCTGTGTATGCAGCAGAGACTGGCTTACCTGCTGGGAGAGAGCACCTCCTCCATGACGAGCAGATAAGAATCAGTGAGATGTCTTACAGTTCCAGAAAGTACGTGCTCCTGGGACTTGTAACGTGTTGTGTAAACTATGCACACCCACCTCTAACCTTATTTTATCCACTTAACAATGGCGTGGGGTGGGTATTTCCCTTCAATAGCAGAAGAAACTTGATCCCAAGAAAAGAAGTAACCTGGACCGGGTGACATGAGCAGCTGACGGAGTCCAGACATCCTTTCCACTGTGTGAT
Source organism: Ovis canadensis (assembly GCF_042477335.2). Lineage (NCBI taxonomy): Eukaryota > Metazoa > Chordata > Mammalia > Artiodactyla > Bovidae > Ovis > Ovis canadensis. The sequence continues at coordinate 75,958,299 of NC_091247.1, read as the reverse complement.
ACTGGGCTGAAGTAGACGGCTCCCAACCCGCCCACTCCCTCTTCTTTTTTCCCAACTTTACTGAGGGATAATTGACAAATATAATTGTATATATTTAAAGGGTACAACATGATAATTAGACATATACAAATTAGAAATATACATACATTGTGGAATGATTACCAATATCAAGGTAATGAACACATCCTGTTACCTCAACACATCCTGTCACATCTCAGTTAACATGTATGTGTGAGTGTGTGTGTGTGGTAAGAGTATTCAGCTCAGCAAATTTTCAAATACACAATAGCTACCTATTCTTTTCAAAATTAATTAATTTATTTTAATTGGAGGCTAATTACTTTAAAATATTGTAGGGTTTTTTGCCATACACTGACATGAATCAGCCATGGGTGTACATGTGTTGCCCATCCTGAGCCCCCCTCCCACCTCCCTCCCCATCCCATCCCTCAGGGTCATCCCAGTGCACCAGCCCTGAGCACCCTGTCTCATGCATGGAACCTGGACTGGCGATCTGTTTCACATATGATAATAATGTTTCAATGCCATTCTCTCAAATCATCCTACCCTTGCCTTCTCCCACAGAGTTCAAAAGACTGTTCTTTACATCTGTGTCTCTTTTGAATAGCCACCTATTCTTAACTATAGCCGCCTTGTGGTACATTAGATCCTCAGAACCTATTCTTATAACTGAACGTTTGTATCCTTTGACTTGTATCTCTTCATTTTCCCTTGCCCCCAGTCACTGGTGACCACCATTTCTATTTTCTGTTTCTATGAAATTGTTTTTTTCCCCCTAGATTTCAGAGAGAAATGATACCATGTAGCATTTGTCTTTCTCTAGCTTATTTCACTTAGAATAATGCTTTCCAGTTTCATCCATGTTGCTGCAAATGGCAAATTTCCTTCTTGTTCTGTCTGAAAAATATTCTGTTGTGTATATATATATATATATACATATATATATATATATATATACACACACACACACACACACCATATTTTCTCTGTCCATTCATCTGTCAAATGACTTTAGGTTATTCCCATATCTTGGCTACTATGAATAATGCTGCCATGAATATGGGATGCAGATGTCTCCGAGAGTAGTGATTTCATTTCCTTCAGATGTATGCCAGGTCACTCACTCTTTCTCATTGAGCACAGTGAAAGGACAGGCACTGGACCCTCGCTCCTCTTGAGAAGAAGCATGTTACACTCTTGCTATTCCTCCTGCAAAGCAGCTTACCAGTAATTCCTCTCCAGGAGCTAATGCAAAGAAATTTCATTGCAGAAAAACACTTTCACTCAACAATCTCTTAGAGAGAGATTACAACCTAGAACAAGTAATCCAAACTTGGTCCTCTAATTTTATTCCTGAAGACAGTCCCACCAAGCATATCCTTCAGTACCCAAACTTAGTTAACAGAACATCTGAGAAGAACAGGGACAGGACAGGGAGAAATCTTATGATGGCATGTTTGCTTCCTATATTTCTTCTGGAATCATGTCTGCTTGGCTTACTGATTAAAAACACAATTTTATTGCTCTCTGCACTGCCAAGTCAATAAATTTCCAGAAGAGAAAGCTGTATTCTACTGTACCCCATGCAACATCAATAAAACTGACAGCCAAATTCTGATTCCAGAATCTTTATTGCTGGGGATAATGCAGTGCAGAACATATTTTGGAGAGTGTTTACATAAAAGCTTCAACTGAACCCTTCAGAGCTGTTTATTCATGCAAATGCAGCTCAGAAGCTGAAGCCTCTTAGCAGGCAGCCTTCTCCTCCAAAAGGGAGCATGTGTGGCTCCCTGGAGAGCAGTTTGGCTCAGAGCTGACCCAGGGAGGACACCTGAGTGTTTGATTGATGGGGGGATGAGGGATAAGGAGCAAGGGTTGGACAGAAGTGAGAGAAGCTGTAGATCATCACTGGCTGCTCCCGGTGACTGGGCAACAGCCCGGGTGCAAGATGAAATTTTGTAGAGTTGATGTTGATGCTGCAGAGCGGGAAAGGCTAGTGATGAGAGTGAAAATAAGAGTGCCTTCCGTAAAGGAGACACCGAGTGAACAGCAGGCAGGTGGCTGGCCCCAGAAAAGAGGCCTGGGGGTCAGAGGATGGAGAGAGAGATGAGGTGAGACAGGTGCACCAAGCTTTTCACAGCAGAAGTATTGGCATGAAGTGATATGCGGAAGGTGGGCCTATGAATCCCAAACGGTTTCCCCCACTGACACATTTTTATTTTAGTGACATAATGTATTCCTTTCTGATTCATCTTCCAAGGGCAGCAGTTCTGAAGCATTCACGTGTCTGTCTCCTGTATTTAAATGTTTGTTCATGTGGCCCATGATTTGTTAATAACCATCTCAAGGTACTCCCTTTGAAGGTGATCCTTTTCCTGTCTGATGCTTCTGTGATTCTACCAGAATGAAGCCACATCAAGCCAGAAGCTCTTAGCAATGTGAACAATTGTCCCAATAACCCTGCAGTTCTACTCCTGTATACATCCCAGAGAAGTTCTCACACTGATACGTAAGGAAACCTGCACAAAGATTTTCTTCATAGCATCAAGGGTGTGGAAGGCAACCTGAGTGTCTCCTACTGAGTGAAGGAATGGTGAAAAGTGCACACCTACCTAATGGGTCAGCAGGTAGGAGCAAGAGTGTAAAGGTACACGGAGCAGCGCGTCTGCGTCTTAGAATCATGGTATTAAGAGAAATGCCTAAGAAATTAATGATATATATGCACAACACCACTTGCAGAATTAAAATACACGCGCACCAGACATTATAAAACATGTGAACATACATCAGGATGGCTGCCTATGGTGCACCTTAGTACCTGGAACTATGCTCCCCCTGTACTGGTACTTATTTTGGCCTTGATTCCTTATCCTGTACCCTGCCTGGTCTCCCCAAAGTCCATCCAGAAGGAAAGCCTCTGACCTTCCATTCTGCCAATCACCAGATCTTGAGCCCTGTATTTCTGCCTCTCGGAAGACACTGCTGACCTGGATAGGTTCCTAGGTGCTATCTGGTTCAGCTCAGTTCAGTCACTCAGTCGTGTCTGACTCTGCAACCCCATGGACTGCAGCATGCCAGGCTTCCCTGTCCATCACCAACTCCCAGAGCTTGCTCAAACTCATGTCCATCGAGTTGGTGATGCCATCCAACCATCTCATCCTCTGCTATCTGGTTAGGATCACTATAATATCTCTCACTGCTGGGTTCTCACTTGCAAACTGGGTCCCATGGCGTCGATGCTGACCCTGTGCTGGGGCCACGCAGTGCAGCTGGGTTAATTCCTCTAGTGGATGCTGTGGTAGGCTGCCACAGTCTTCTTTTAGGACTGAGGTACTCTTTGGGAAGCGATAAAGAATCCACCTGCAATGCAGGAGACATGGAGACATGGGTTCTATCCCTTGGTCAGGAAAACCCCTTGGAGAAGGAAACGGTGATCCACTCCTGTATTCTTGCCTGGAAAATCCCACGGACAGAGGAACCTGGCGGACTTCAGTCCATGGGGTTGCAAAAGAGTTGGACGTGACTGAGTGACTGAGCACAGCACCCATTCCTCCAGCTATTGGGAGAGTCAGCAACTGAAGTTCTCAGCTGAGTTGCCCTCCTGGAATTCCTGTCAGCCTTAGATTGCCACTTCCCTCAATATTAGGTCTTCTTTCCTGGGTATCCTGCATCCAGTGACTGGTCATGCCCATGCTTAGTTGTGCCTGACTCTTTGCAACCCCATGGACTACATAGCCTGGCAGGCTTCTCTGTCCATGGGATTTTTCAGGCAAGAATACTGGAGCGGGTGCCATTTCCTCTGCCAGGGGATCTTCCCGACCCAGGGTTCAAACCTGCATCTCCTGCATTTGCAGGCAGAATCTTTACCTGCTGAGCCATTGGGGAAGCCTGGATGCATAGACTAAAGGTCCAGCCCTTTGGTCTTGCCTAACGTGGAACTGCTCATGAGAGCCATCCTGCTTTCAGACTTCCATCAACTCTTTCACCTGGGCCCCGAATCAATGCCCTTCCTAGCCAGCCGCAATTGTCAAGGCACCAGCTTACCTTCTGTCAGAGCCCAACAGATACACAAATAGCATTCAGATGAACCTAATCCCCTTCAAGAAGATGCTGCCGCGTTATCAGGTCCTCATTAATTGTTCCTAATGTCTCTTTGAGGGCCCAAGGATGGGGCTTGGTCCCCTCTTATTTTTTTTTTTTCTTCTAAGTTTAATAATACAGATGACCTTGGAAGAAGCCAGTTTGTCCAGCTCACTGGTTTGTTAATGAACCTTCAACATAATGTTAGCAGGAGAGTTTCAGAATCAGGAGTTTCTTTTTCCCCCTTTAAGGAAGCCCAAGATTTAGAAATCCTTGCTTATAAAAACCTGTCCATTGGGAGACATTTGCATTATTAAAGAGTTCTTTGTTCTACAGGAGGATCTGATGAAAGGTTCCTTTAAATAGCAAACTCCCTAGGTGAATGAAAAATATGGTTTTACTGACACACTCTCCTTTTAAAGATAGGTATTGCCTCAAACCAATTACAACTGTAGGTTCCCCCACTTCCCCCCATGTTTTAAAAGCTTGGAGTGCACAGATGCTTTCCAGGGTAGGACCACCTGCTGAAGCCCACAGGCTGAGCAGGACCAGAGGAAGCCAAGAGCCAGGAAAGAAATCCCATGCTAATCTGGAGTCCTCAAAGCCTGGATGGGGTCTTGTTCACCTTGCTGGAGCCTTCACCTCTTTTGCTCAGAATGGCAAATATGAAATGTTTTTATTCACTTCCCTTTAATCGTTCAGAAAAGCCATCTGTATTACCGATTTAAGAAAGCTACGGACATCTAGCCATCTTGCATAGCTACACACCCTGAATTTTAAAACACTGAAAAATCAGAGGAAGAGAAAAAGACATAAACCAGGGATGGTCAAAGATATGTTTGCAAATGAACTCTGAAATGGGAGCATTAAACACTGACTTGTTCAACTTTAAAAGAATGTTAATGTTTTTGTATTTATTACATAAGACCGCGTTCTACATTGAACAGAGACTTGAGAATTCCTGTGTTCTTTTCAAAGTCAGTCATTATAATAAACTTGCTTTCATCTTGGAATGAAATAAAAATGGCTTTTCCCTTCACAAATGATTTTAAACCTTTATGCTTTCAAATGCATTGATCTATTTGGTAACTTCATTACTGAGTATGTCTTCCTTTATTGGCCTCTTGTCTTTAGCATTTACCTGGAGGAAACTGAGATGTAAATGTTAACTGAAATATGAAGTCAGTATAGATGGACATCCAATATGTTAAAGTTTTATATCAGAAAATTTTGGAATACACTTTTAAGCACTTCCTGCATTAGATTCAGTGAATCAGAATAAACAGGATTGCTTGCAAGTGGTTTGGTCCAACCCCTCACTTTAGATGAAGAATCTTAAGCGAGGAAAAGTGAAATGACTTCCCTGAAACCGAAAGGCAGTTCAGCAGCAGATCTGGACCAGAACATAGGTTACTTTGTTCCTGGTCCAGTGCTATGTCCTGCATTAGTCAAATCACAACAGTCCTGTTCCTTAGGGGTGTGTTGATACACCCCACTACACAGTCCTCTGGTTCTTCTGCAAAAACCTTGCTTCTGTTAGAGCCACCAGCTTCTTGAGGGTGTGTGCTCACAGTCTTTAACTTCAAAGGGTAAGTCATTCAGTCATGTCCGACTCTTGGCGACCCCATGGATGGTAGCCCACTAGACGCCTCTGTCCATGGAGTTCTCTAGGCAAGAATACTGGAGTGGATAGCCATTCTCTTCTCCAGGGGATGGTCCCAACCCAGGGATCGAGCCCAGGTCTCCTGCACTGCACGCAGCTCTTTACCAGCTGAGCCACCAGGGAAGCCCCCGAACCTCCTGTTCTCCCGTGAAGTTTTTAGGGCCTACCAGGTGCTCTTTCTTCCTCCCCCCCGTCCTCCTCAGCACTAATGACCACATTAAGAATAGTGTCTCTTTTTCTGCAGTGTTCTTTGAGAATTCACCAGGTGTTTTGTATGGATGTCTCCTCTGTTCACCACTGAATTCCCAGTGTCGGCTGGATTCTGCCTTCAGACCATGAAGGCAGAATCCAGCTTCACGGCCCCTTTATTCTTGCCCCACTCTCATTCTCCTTGGCCATTCTTCACCTTGACTGCTCCACAGTCCACATATTGGGTTCTCTTCACTCCATCCTGAGTTTCCTCTGCCCAGTGTGGCCTTTCCTGATAACTCCCACCACATCACTCTAATGCTCAGATTCTTCTGTCCCTCCTCTTGATCCATCTACCTTTATTCCAATGTCTCCGCCTTGCATTCAAAGCCCCTGAAACAAAGGCTGAAGCTTCATTTGCCAGTCCTATCACCCACATTCCCCTCATATAACCAATACACTAAACTTGTACTGTCCAAAGATGCAGCCACCAGCCACGTATGGGTATTGAGCACTTGAAAGATGTCCAGGCCAAACAGAGATACACTCAAAACTTCAAATACACACCAGACGTCAAAGACTTGGCAAAACAAAATAAAGTATCTCATTAATAATTTTTATATTGATCGATGTTGAGATGTTTGTGGCTGAACCACACCGACTCTGTTTTTCTCAGCTCTCTCTTAGGCCCACAGTCTCACCCCTCTCCTTTCTGCATGGCTGACCTCTAGTGCACTCACAAGGAATGCACCCAAATTGGATGAGTTTCCTGTCACCTTTTATCCTTGTCTTCATCCAAAATGAAAATTGGAAGAATGCCTCCTGCTGATGCAGATGATTAATGGTCATGAAACCCCCAAGAGGAAGGAAAAACCCCTGGTTCCCATCTGGTGTGGACTTGCTTCTCCATGGCAGTCAGGTTCTATTTTCAGCTCTGGTCCCTGTAAAGCCCCCGTATACCCTTTTCCACACCCTGCAGTATGGAGTACAACTGTCCATGTTGTCCACTTAATCCCACCTGTATATAAATTACCCTCAATAAGTTTCATAGTTGCACTTCATGAAGGTGCCTGTTTTGTTTTTCAATCTCAAGTTTAGAAGACATTATTTAATATAATAATTTTGCCTTCCAACAAAAATTCAGTATTGAATATTCAAAATTCAATATTCAATTTTGCCTTCCAACAAAAATGGTTTGTACATTTGTATTAAATAAAATATTTTACCAACCTAGACAGCATATTAAAAAGCAGAGACATTACTTTGTCAACAAAGGTCCATCTAGTCAAGGCTATGGTTTTTCCAGTAGTCATGTATGGATGTGAGAGTTTGACTGTGAAGAAAGCTGAGTGCTGAAGAATTGATGCATTTGAACTGTGCTGTTGGAGAAGACTCTTGAGAGTCCCTTGGACTGCAAGGAGATCCAACCAGTCCATCCTAAAGGAGATCAGTCCTGGTTGTTCACTGGAAGGACTGATGTTGAAGCTGAAACTCCAATACTTTGGCCACCTCATGCGAAGAGCTGACTCATTGGAAGAGACCCTGATGCTGGGAAAGATTGAGGGCAGGAGGAGAAGGGGACAACAGAGGATGAGATGGTTGGATGGCATCACCAACTCAATGGACATGGTTTGGGTAGACTCTGGTGGTTGGTGATGGACAAGAAGGCCTGACACACTGCAGCTCATGGGGTGTCAAAGAGTCAGACACAACTGAGTGACTGAACTGAACTGAAACTTTGTTTCACCTTTTTAAACCTTTTAAAATGTGGCTATTAAAAATTAAAAGGACACTTGTGATTAACATATTTCTACTGGACAGTGCCTCCCTAGACAAATCAGACATTCTTGTTTCCTGAATTTGCCTCATATTGTCCTGCCTTCCGGAGAAGGAGATAGCACCCACTCCAGTACTCTTGCCTGGAAAATCCCATGGACAGAGGAGCCTGGAAGGCTGCAGCCCATGGGGTCGCTAAGAGTTGGACACGACTGAGTGACTTCCCTTTCACTTTTCACTTTCATGCATTGGAGAAAGAAATGGCAACTCACTCCAGTGTTCTTGCCTGGAGAATCCCAGGGACGGGGGAGCCTGGTGGGCTGCCGTCTATAGAGTCGCACAGAGTCGGACACGACTGAAGCAACTTAGCAGCAGCAGCAGTCCTGCCTTCATTCACACTGTTTCTGCCACCTGGCACATCCACCCTTCTCTGCTGGTTGGATCCTACCCTTGGTTAAGGTCTGTCTCGGGTGCTGTGTACTTTATGGAATGTGTCTTCATCGCCATTTGCATGTGCTCTCTCTGGACGGCAGCATGGTGGGAAAGTGACAGTATAGACTCAGGAGCCAGACTGCCTGGGTGCATTTCACACGTGTGAAGTGATGATGATACTAACAACTGCGCAGATTTTTGAGATTCAGTAAGAAAATATTTATGTAATATTAATATAGCATTTCTCACAAGATTAGAGCTCAATAAGTACTTTTAATTCCTAGCTGCTTGCTGTGAAGTATTCAAGCTACCCCAGCCATGCCTCATGACAACTCTGCCTCCTTGCTGGGGATGGGGTAGGGTGGACTCAGTACTTTTGGAATGGATTCTTCTATTTGTCCAACCCTTACATTGACAAAGTGCCTGTGACTTTTCTCCAACTCTTTACTCTGCTGATTATACATAGGACAACTGAGAGAGAGGGTGGACATTCCCACTTGGCACCTTTCCGTTGAGCTCAGGTATTCCTTATAGACTGTTTCTGATAGCCTTTTAAAGAAATGATAAGGAAATGATAAAGAACAACCTTCCATTAAATATTGCAACTCTAGGGAGCCACTCTGGAGAGTTCTCATTTGCTCATTGATTCTAAAAAGTGTGGTCAGTTGCAACTCTCCCACTGGAAAGTACAATTTGAGTGACTCTTCTTTAAGATAGCCTTTGCAAAGCACCCAAGAAACTTGAGGAGTTTATGAATTACAATGTGAACCAAGAGTTTCAAGAAGATTCCCTGGGTAATGGATTTTCCAAATCATTTGTACAACAACTAAATTAAAAATGTAAAGCCTCAGAGAAAAATGGTCAACACATCTAAGCCCTTCCTCAAGACCCATCTAAAGTTTTCTAAAGACACAAAGCAAAACAACCCAATCTCTACCTCTGAACTCGAATTCTTCTAGCAATAATATAACATGACAAGAATAACTCTGGTAAATAAAACTACATGTTGAACCTTCCCCAGGGAAGGTGTGCATCTTCTGTAATGATTTCTCAAAAATATTTCTTAGAAGCAGAGAACATTATGTTGTCAGGGCAGTCACATTGCAGCTATGCTTCAGGAGCCTCTCTCATTACAAGCTTCTGTTTCCAGACACTTTTTAATTTTTCTGGTGAGCCTGTGAAAGCTGGATGCAACTGATATACTACATGCTTTTAATTAATTTGATGGAATGGGTTTGAATTGCCTGAAATTATTGGCATGTGTACCTTCCCTTTTCACTAGCTTCTTAGATCTGGTTGACACCAGTTTGTGTGGTTGCCTGGTTCAAAAAGGCCCCTTCTCTGGAAGCATCTCAGTGCTGCTTGCAACAGCGTGGAAGCATCTCATTGTCTGTGCTCTGGTCTCAGCAGTGGGATGGGGCACCATCAGATTCTCCCTCTAAGAATTTGAAACTTGTGATAGGTCTTTGGAGCTGATTCATTACAAAGGTGGAATCTAGAGAAAAGTTCCCTGACCTCTTGCTGCTAAAATGCCAAATTCTCTCTAGATCTTGCTCCCATCCTTCTAGCTCCTTATTCTTCTGTTAAGTTAATCTCTTATGATTAAATCTGTCACAGTTGATTTCTGGTGCCTGCAAATAAGAAAAGCCTTCATCGGAACCACACTCATTGTTTCCAGGGGGAAATCATCCAGTCTCACTGACGATCCATAACACAGACAGGGCACATGCCTGGTGGTCCATGAGAGAGCAGGAGGCTTTGAACAGTGATTCCCTGGCGGCCTCACTAAGCTGATTTCAAAGGCCAGGATGGAGCCTGTGGGATCCCACTGCCCCTGCAGAGAGTGAGGCTTAAAGAACTACAGTTCAACAATCCTTTCACCAAGGTGTCTTTGTTACTCTGGCTAGAAGGGACAGAATCTTTCTCTGAAATCTCACTAGACTGTGTGTGTAACCTTCATCTGGCTTTTAACATCTTCCGCATTTCCATGAGTTACCTGATAATGAGTCCTCTCCCTCCTGTGGCTGGAAGACTGTAAGCTCTCGGGGGGCAGGGGCTGGTCTGTGGATCCTGCGCATCACCCTATACATGTCAGTACCTAGCTCCTGAGTGGTCAGCAAGTCTGACCTGAAGGTTTTCTGTGTGTCAGGCTTAGGGAAGGGGAAAGGACCCAGAATAGGCTTGGATGCTCTAGCTGGACAGGTAGGACTGGCCTGGTTGAATGATAGAAAACAGAGTATAATTACGTATTATGTGACATGTTTGAGAGGCCGTTCAGCCAGTGCTGAAAAGACCAGCATATATGAGTTCCAGGCAATAATGAGCTCTGGTGTTTCAGGATTCTAACTTATTTACCTTCCAGGCTGAAAAGACCCTGTGGGTCATTTTCTCTAATTAACACCTCACAAGAGCAAAACTATTCTATCAGGCTTCCCCCTTGGATGATAGATATTTACTGTTCAACTGCGTATACAGGCTGTGGGTTTTTCAGGTCTTCTCTGCATCATCAGATTATTACAATAATCCTTTGCAGTTATGGAAAACCTTTATTTCCGAGTACTTTTGGCCCTGCTGTCTTGGTTATCTTCACCACAGTCAACCCCACTCAGGGGTAAGAATCATGATGCCCCTTTTACAGACAGCACAGAGGTTTTCTTGCTCCCCTGAGCCCACACTGCAAATTAGAGCAAGGGGGACCTGGTGCTAGGACTCACGTCTGCCTGGTCTATGTCCTGTTGATTGATTCAGATAATTTGGGGGATGTGCTGGGCCTTACCCTGTCGTACCAGCGTGTCTTCAGCCCTGTGGGCTCAGAAATGCTCTCTACTGCTGCTCCCGAGGTAGAGTTAGGAACCCAGGAGTCACCTCATTTTATCAGCATCAAGGACAAACTTAACAGCAGCAAGGGATAAAGCCTTCCTGCTGAAAGTTGAGTTTTACTTGTAGACTGGACTTTTCGGACTCTGGCTCAGGTGGCATTCAAGACTCGTGGTTCAGGGCCACCAGAGAACAGCTGTGAGCGGTGTGCCAGCATGGAGGGGGCGGCATCTCCTAGTGAGGCAGAAGCTGAGAGTAAATGAAGACCATGTGGGGAAGCAGCTAGAAGCTTCCCACTAAGTCAGGGAGCCCACCTGCCTGGTGGGTGGGATTATTTTAATTTCCTTCTTAAAAAAAAAAAAAAAGAACTGGTGTAAAATTTGTTAAAATCTGCATTAAATGTGACTTTTTTGCACATTAAGGGGAGCTGCCAGAATGGAACACATATGCTCCCATGGAGCCAGCCTTCTTGGGTCTGGTTGGAGAGCAGCAGGGCCTCTCTCCACCACCATGACCCTCTGGCTTTAAAATTCCATGTATAAGATCAAAGTTACACGTGGCCAAGACACTGTCTGGTGCAGCCAACCTGGGAGATTAAATTTTGGAAAGAAAGCTTTCGTGTCTCATTTTTTTAAGACATGAAAAGTAGGCAAACTGAGGAGATTAGAAAGAAGGTAGAGGTGGGGAAAGGAGCAGCACCGGAGCCCTGAATTAATCTAACACACTGCTTTTGAAATAAGAAAAAGGATAATGTAGAGAAAATCCAAGGAATTATTGCTCCTCAAAGGGAAGGCTGGATCCAATGCCAAAGGGATCTGTGTGTGAGCTTTTTGGCTCCACACTTCCACTGAGACTCTGGGAGCTCTGCTGCTTGCATTTTAGTGTCCTTCTAGGGGCCATCATTCACTTTCCCCAAAAGGATGATTTCTAAACTAATAAAATCTGGCCCTTGCAAAGCTTCTCCCAGGGAGTCTGTTTATAGGCACAGCCAGGTTTAAGAATTGTCTTGAAGATAATAACTGGGAGAGCTGAGTCAGAACTGAAGTTCAAGATCAACCTCTATCTTGGGCCTTTCTTTCTGTTTTTGTGGGAGTAAGGTAGGAAGGTGGAACATGAGCTTTCAGAATTCTGAGATTTTTTTTTTTTTTTTTTTTTTAGTCTGGTTCAGCTCAGGGAAGCTGAAGGTAGGGCCAAGCTGTCTTACTTGAAAGAGTTTAGTAGGCTTCCCTCTGTCCTATGGACTCTTACCTGGTGCCCTGACCCAGGAACCAATAGGTCTCAATTCACGTTGCCCTGGTGGTTGTTTTGTTTTCATGGGTCCTGGGCTGGGGATTGATTTTTTTCTAGTGAATAAATTAAAACAAACTGACAACAAAAATTAGAACAATCTATGGGACTGTTGGGATATACGATCAATAATAAAGGTAAGCTTCCAGTCTTGCTTCTCTGGATGGTCCTTTTAAAGGACAGATTGGGGTAGCCTGCAAAATCTGGGACCTGGATGTTGGTATAATGCAAAGAACCCCCTCTGTAACCCATAGCACCTCACCTTCCCATTTTCTAGGATGGAGATATTTTCTTCATGTATTTAATTGGAGGATAATTGCTCTATAATGTTGTGTTGATTGCTGTCATATACCAGTGTGAATCAGCCATAAGTACACATATGTCTCCTCCCTCTTGAGCCTTCCTGCCACCCCCGACCCCATCCCAACCTTCCAGGCTGTCACGGAGCACTGGGTTGGGCTCCCTGCGTTATACAGTAACTTCCCACTGGCCATCTGTTTGCACATGGTGATATGTGCGTCTCAGTGCTGCTCTCTCAATTCACCCCCCCTCCTTCCCCTGCTGTGCCCACAAGTCTGTTCTCTATGCCTGTGTCTCTATTCCTGCCTTGTAAATAGGCCCATCAGTACCGTATTTCTAGATTCCATATATATGCATTGATATATGATGTTTGTTTTTCTCCTTCTGACTTACTTCACTCCTTATAACAGGCTCTAGATTAATCCACCTCACTAGGACTGATTCAAATTTGTTCCTTTTTATGGCTGAGTAATATCCCATTGTGTATATGTACCATAACTTTTTATCCATTCATCCACAGGTGGATATCTACATTGTTTCCATGTCCTAGCTATTGTAAATGTGCTGCTATAAATACTGGGGCATATGTGTCTTTTAAAATTATTGTTTTATCAGGGTATATGCCTAGTGGTGGGATTGCTAGATCATATGGTAGTTTTATTCCTAGTTTTTTGTTTTTTAACAAGTCTCTAGGATGGAGACTTTAAAGTAATCGTTAGGTGTGGTACATGCTTTCCTTTTGCACTGGTTCATTGTTCCTGTTCAGCTCAAGTTGATCATCATATAGTTCAACAGACACTTTAATCATGCTATCTGTGAACTTTTGGAAATCCTGAGTTGAGTAAGACCCCTTCAGGTGCTTCTCACTTTAGCACAGTGATTCAAAACCATGGTGGGGTAAAGTGGGGACTCCCACTCCCCACCCCAACACATACTCTCACCAGGGGCATCTGACTAATATCTAGAGAAAGTTTTGTTTGTCATCATTTGAGAGGGTAGTGCTACTGGCATATAGCAGGTGGAGGACAGAGATGTGCCTGACACTCTACAGTGTACCAAACAGCTGCCCACAACAAATGATGATCTGGCCCCAGAGAACCGCTGTGCCAAGGTTGAGGAAGCCTGCTGTTGCAGAGGAGGTCCACGTGGAATAAACAGTTTATGTGGGAGATATGCAAAAGCAGATGTAAGTACGAGGTAGCAAAGCAAGTGTGTGTATATGGGAGAGAAGAGCCATGGGGAAAACTTGTTGGGAAGCGACTTCAAATCATGATTTTTATTTAATGGCTTTATAATCAACTATCCAACAATGACTCTGAAAGTTTATTAGTCGAGAACTACATATTGGGAATTTTTTTTTTCTTTTTGCACAACTCTGGGTAATTTAATCAAACATTTCTGATAACTTTATATTTCCCCTTACAAAAAAATTTCCCCAAAGAACCAGGAAGAGGTATAAATAGGGAAGAACATTCAACCTTATTCTTGGCTTCTCAGCAAGGAAATCTCTGGTCCACTCTCCACTGTGCTTTTCTTTCACCTGGACTCTCCTTTCCTTCTCTCCTTCAAGGTTTAGCATCATAACCCTTAGTCCATGATGCTTTCCCTTGGAGATTTCAGTGCATAGGGAGTGGTCTATTCCCTGAACTCCTCAGAGCCTGGTTGCCTACACTTTTCCTGGGTGTGAGTGTGTTTCTGCCTAGACTGTGGGCTCCTCAAGGACAGGGACCACGCCCTCCACTGGTATATCCCTCTATAGCACAGAACATGCTCTGGATCCCGATTTATACTCAAGGTAGAAGGAGAAAGACATCCAGGAAAGATGTTCAGAAAATTAACATCTTCCTGTGACACTGGACTGACAGATACAGCACAATTTCTCCTTCTAAAGTCTCTGGATTGTGTCTTATAATAAAGTCTAAAAGTTTAATCTCTGTTTAGTAGGCACAACATGTAAAAAATAAACTGTCATTATTATTATTAGCAGTTTCTTACTAACAGATTTTTCAGCAGCTGTTTCCACAGAAGCAGACCAACCTTTCTGTTGTCATAGAGACAAAGATCTTTATATAACCATAGGCAAGGTGAGGTTTTTTTTTTTTCCTTTCTCTCCTTCTACTTGTCTGGAACTAATAAGAAAAGGAAAAGGAAATTTTTAAAATTAATTCTTTTAGATTTTTTTTCTCCAGTTAAAATGAGTGAACACATGGGAGGCTTTTTTTCAAAATTACATTTTAGATTTTAAATACTTAAGTTTTTAATAAAATACTGTTGGGCTAGAAAGATCTGAATAACAAAATGATGCCATTTTCAAAATTTGCAAGTAGTGGGCTTATTAATGATAAGCAATTATTATCTATGTTCCCTTTTTTTTTAAAACCAAATAGTGGACTTCAGATGGAAGTCTTATAAGGCAGGACTGCTGCTGTTGCTGCTGTTGCTTCAGTCATGTCTGACTCTGCAACCCCATAGATGGCAGCCCACCAGGCTCCCCCGTCCCTGGGATTCTCCAGGCAAGAACACTGGAGTGGGTTGCCATTTCCTTCTCCAATGCATGAAAGTGAAAAGTGAAAGTGAAGTCACTCAGTCTTGTCCGACTCTTCGTGACCCCATGGACTGCAGCCTACCAGGCTCCTCCATCCATGGGATTCTCCAGGCGAGAGTACTGGAGTGGGGTGCCATCGCCTTCTCTGCAGGCAGGACTCCCAAGGCCTGAAATGACTGAGACATAAACCAGCATCTATTGATGGACCAGGGATGAATTCTAAGGTGCTCTGTGGTATCACCTGTCCAACCCCCAGAACTGAGATAGCCACCCTTCACTCCACATAATCAAACCCTGTGGATGACTTAGTGCAAGACTGCATCCTTCTTACCCTTTATCTTGTAATTTCAATTCTCTTCTTTTTATGAACTCCCAATAACTTATTCGTGTCATTTCCTGTCTCATATACTGTTTACCATTTCACTCATCATTAAGAAAAGAGGATTTCAGCATGAACCCATTCACTTTTTCTTTCCTTTGCCTCAGTGTTAAATTACATCTTTATCCATCTGTCTTCTTCCCTCAGGACTCAGAAGTAGCCCCCTGTTTTAAGAATTGCCCCTTCCCCTTTGATCTGATGCCAGTGCCTTCCTCCCAGTCACACCGACATCTTAGGCCACCATGCCTTGCATCTTCAATTTGTCCTTCTCCATAGATTCCTTCCTCTACTCCTTTCTGAAGACAAGACCAGAAAAATAAAACAAAAAACTCTTCTTAATCATGTTTATTTTTCCATATGTCTCAGACTTTGAGGGTTTAATCTGATCACAACTGCCTCTTTTTTTTTTTTTTTTTTTTGCAGTAAATAGGTATTGTCTATGTATGTGTGTGTGTGTGTGCTGGAGTGGATGTTGGAGGAGATGGAGAAGAGAAGATTATGGCACATAGAAGTTCTAAACATTCTTCTTGCTTTCCAGAAGATCATATCCTCCATGGAGAGCAACTGGGACTTCCCAGGTGGTGCTAGTTGTAGAACCTACCTGCCAATGCAGGAGATACAAAGGATATGGTGCTCGATCCCTGGGTTGGTAAGATCCCTTGGAGTAGGAAATGGGCAACCCACTCCAGTATTCTTGCCTGGAAAATTCTATGGACAGTGGATTCTGGTGGACTGCAGCCCACGAGGTCACAAGAGTTGGACGTGACTGAGTGACTGAGTGCTGGTGAGCAATACCTCGATGCTCAAACTTTAGCATCTATCAGAATCTCTTAGGGAGGTTGTTCAAATGCAGACTGCTGGACTATACCCTCGGAGTTTCTGATGTAGTAGATTGGGGCTGGGGCCTGAGAGCAGGCATTTCTAACATTTTCCAGGTCATGTTTATGCTGCTCATCTGAGCAACATTGTCTTAAAGAAGCTACACTCCTATTAATTCTTATGCAACTCTCTTGTCATATGCATGTTTAAATCACCTTATCATGCTGAGAAACTTATCCCCTTTTGGCCTTTACAGGCTCCACCTCCATAGGGTTCTCCCTTGAAGGATAAAGTCATCTCTCAATTATCTGATCCTCGGGAAGCCTGGCCTTGTGAGGGTCAAAGTGTGTGCTGAACTAAGGGGTTTAAAAGTCTAAGAGAAGCTGCTGCTGGCGTGTATGACAAAATAGTGCATGTGAAGGGAGGAAGGTCAAGGATTCTGTAGCATTCCCCAGGGATGGCAAGGGCTTCAGATCCTGGGAAGTTGGCTCCTTCTGGGGGAATTCGACTAGGACTAGCGGGCCCCGGCATGCTAACAGTGCTTATTCTGTGCTTGCTTCCCACCTTCATCCCCAAACCCAGTCAACCTTATAAATCTTTCTGAGGGGTTCGAGGCTTCTCTAAACTGTGCTGTGCGGCAGTGAGAGAATCTGTTGTGTTTTAGTCTTTTCACTTCAGCCTACTCCAGGGAAGAGGTACCACCTTCCTGAAACCAGTGTGGTGTGGCAGCAGGAACTGTTGAGAGAGCTCAGTGAAAAGCTGAATCTGAAAGGAGCTGGGACTTGACTCTCTCATTCCTGTCTTCCGCCAGGAGGTTCTCTGTGTGTGTGTGCTCACTCACTTCAGTTGTGTCTGACTCTTTACAACCCTATGGTCTGTAGTCCGCTGGGCTCCTCTGTCCATGAGATTTTCCAGGCAAGAATACTGGAGAGGGTTGCCATGCCCCACTCCAGGGAATCTTCCTGAACCAGGGATCAAACCCATGACTCCTGTGTCTCCTGCTTTGCAGGTGGATTCTTTACCACGGAGCCATGAAGGAAACCCACAGGAGGTTCTCTACTCAATGCCAATTTGGCAAAACTGAGAACTTTTTTTTTTAAAGGAAGGGGTAGTTTTCTTACAAAAATGAGAAAATATTAACAGCAAGTTAAGGCCTATCCTTGCAACTCAGTAGCTATGGGACCTTGGGGAGGTTTTTCTACCTCTTTGGATCTCAGTTTCTTATAACCTGTATGATAAGTAATGTGTGAGTAAGAAAGGCACAGTGTTAGTAGCACAGTCATCCATAAAAGCAAGATGGGAGGCTTGTCAGGGAAGGACAAGGGCTGGGACTTGGAAGGTAGCTTCCATGGATTTATTTATTGATTGAAACAAATTCTATCAGCATGGTCCTTACCTTCAGGGAATTGAGCTGACAAGATAATTAATGGAAACCAATTAATATAAACTCTTCAACCTTTACACTGTATCTCTCAACCACAAATATTCTCCAAAGGCCACTAACTCTTCCATAGGAGAAGCTCAGCCCGTCAAGAGCCTGAGGGGCTGAGCTTGGGAGTGGGTTCCTCACAGACTTCTGGGAGCCCATGGAAATGGGGTAGGGGGATCTCTTTCCTCCCCCAGCATGGAATTCCATTACAGCTATTGGTTAGAACAGAACCAAGGCCTCCACCAGCCTGGTGCCTTTGGTATACTTTTATAGTCCTCTTCTTTCTCTTTCCTTTTCTCTTTTATCACGTCTACCAAGATGTAATTTATATACAATACAATTCACCTATTTTAATTGTACAATGCAATGTTTTTTAGTTTGTTCAGGGAGTTGTGCAACCATGACCACCATCAAATTTTAGATAATTTTCATCACCTCAAGAAGCAACAGCCATTAGCAGTCACTGGGCCTTCACTCCAGCCGGGTGGCTACTAATCTTCTTTCTGTTTATCTGGACATGTCATATAAATAGAACCGTGTACCTTGTGCTACTTTTTTCCCAAATCAAAAAAGTCTGCTGACACTCTGATACACTTGTGTCCTCTTTACCCCATTAAGTCTTTACCCCAGCTTCCCCTGCCTGCTTGCCAATGTGTCCAGCTCCCTAAGGGGTGGTGGTGTGCCCGAGCTGGGACTCAGGGCGTCTTACTGGTTAGGCAACCAGACTGAAATGCAAGCACATCTGGTCAGACAAGCAGGCTGAAACCCGAGTACCTCTGAGGCTGGGGTGGAGCAGTGGTTGGTGTGCTCACAGAGTTGCCCGTGGCCCTGGTGGGCCAGCAGACCTCATTGAGTGACCAGGTCACCTCTGGCCATTAGGTCCAAACACCCCATTTCTAGAGGACCACGGGGTACCAGAACTCACAGGAACCTTCGCCAGCCTGGCTGGCCCAAGGCTCAAAGACCACGCAAGACTTCTCATGTCTGACGCCCCGTCCCCTTTAGCAGTTGCAGGGAGAGGCCTTCCCACGTGGCCTGTGGGCAGCTCCACGCCCCTGGCCACTGTCCCAACCAGGGTGAAAGAGTGGGTCTGGGGCCGCCAGGGGCTGGAGGGTGCACGGCGTCCAGGCGCGGGCGAGGGTGGCAAGGACAGCTCCCAAGCTTGGGCTTCTCATCACCCTGAGAGGTGGCGGAGTGCGACAGGCACCGCGTCTTTATCCAAGCATCCAGGTAAAGGGGGTCAAAGAGCAGGGAGGCCAGGCGGCCCGAGGGTGCCTGGGCGGGGGCGCCGCGTACTCACAGTCGGCTGAGGCCGGCCCGCGGGCCGGGGCAGCGCAGGGCGCCGTCGGGCGGGCAGCTGCAGGGCTCCGGGCAGGGCGCCGGGCGCAGCGCCGGGAGCAACGGCGCTGGCGGCAGCAGCAGCAGCGCCAGCAGCAGCCGCAGCGCGAGGGACGGCCGTCCCATGGCCCGGAGCCTGAGCGCGGGCTCCTGCCGCAGGGCGGGCCGCAGCCCCAACAAGTGCGGCCCGCGCCCCTCTCCCCGCCCCCTGGCCTGCCCTCCCTCCTCCCGCGCAGGCCCGCCCCGGCCCCCCGCCCCCTCGACTCGCGACGGTGGCCAGAGCGACTCCATCACCTCCTTTCTGCTCTGTTCCCTGGCCCATCCTGTCGTCTGCAAGTGGCCCTAGGTACGGGAGGCAGCATGTGGAAATGGTGAATGCTTTGGATAAGGGAAGAGGACGGAGTTCTGGATTCTCCTGGCTCTGCGGTAACTGTGTGTGAAGTCCAGGAGGGAGAACCTCTCATTTCATCTGTGAGAGGAGCACACTGATAGTCCATACCAGCTCTGTCCACCTCAGAAGCGGAGAAAGTGCCCAGCTCAGACGCTCCTCCTCCTGTCTTTCATTCTCAGCCCCAAATCCGTTCCGCTTTTCTCCCACCAACTCCCTCACCCTATAGTTAATCTGTGTCCTCCCAACATCGCCAGTAATGTCTCTGTATTTGTCTCAGTAGTAACCACTTTCCTCCTTATAGTATAGGCATTTGAGTGTGTTCTCTGTCTTCACTAGAGATTGTGAAGTCCAGTTCGGGTTTATTTTATATTTCTGGTTTCTACACGGAAATTCCTCAGTAAAGATTTGCTGAATGAATGAAACTGCTATAATAATGAACAGAAGCTACCCCAGTGGGCGGCCCAGGATAGGCTAGACCCTGTGACAGGCTCTCTTCCTCACATCATGGCCAAGTTTCACCATAAGCAGGAAGGGTGTTTGCAACGAGCAAAATGATGTCCTGAGAGGTGACGTGACTTCCTTGAAGTCACACATCTCTTAAGTGGTGGAAACGTGTTTGAACTCATGTCTATCACCTACTTTATCTTGCCAATAAAGAAAATTAAGTGTATCATCTGCATACCAAGGACTTGGAAAGGAGACATTTTATGGTTAACTGCCATGATGTAAAATTTCCCCTATTTAAATTCATCATTAGAACCCTTGACCTTTTGTCTTTCCTAGGACTCTGGACTCTGAAAAGAGGTAGACTTTGAGAACTAGGAAGATGTCTAAGACTACAGACAGGAAATAAAAAACGGAGTTCTTTCTGACTTGAAGCTAACTTTGAAGGTCAGACTGGCTAAGTCACTAATCTGCATCTCTTGTGAGTCTCTTGCCTGAGGAAGATAGATTTTTTTTTTAAATTAAAAAAAAAAATCGTTTGGCTTTGTTCACATTGTGCCGGATGGCATGACAAAACAAAGCTTCTGTCTATAATATTGGGTCCCTCTCTTTTACTGCTTACCTGATCTCCTCACCCTTTCATACTACTGTATATGCTATTCGTTTACCTGGAATGCTTTTCTCTTTCTTTTCCATATTCTATTAACATGGTAAACTTCTGGCTGTCCTTCAAAATTCAGCCCAAAGTCATTTCTACCATAACACCTTCTTGAACCCAACCTAGCTGAGTACTTGTACCCATAGCACTTGATCTTATAGCCCATAATATAACACTCTGTAAGATCCCCTGGAGAAAGGAAATGGCAACCCTCTCCAATATGCT
Source organism: Ovis canadensis (assembly GCF_042477335.2). Taxonomy (NCBI): domain Eukaryota; kingdom Metazoa; phylum Chordata; class Mammalia; order Artiodactyla; family Bovidae; genus Ovis; species Ovis canadensis. The sequence continues at coordinate 75,937,506 of NC_091247.1, read as the reverse complement.
TGCCTGGGAAATCCCATGGACAGAGAATCTGGTGAACTACAGTCCATGGGCTCACAAAAGAGTCGGATATGACTTAGTGACTAAACAACAACAACGATAACACTTATTGCTTTAGTTTTGCTTCCCCCTGACTATTCATCTTAGTATTGTTAGGACATGTCATAGTTTCTAGCTCCTAGTAGGTGCTGCTCAGTATATATCTGTTGAATAACAGAATGAATAAATGAAACCCAAGCACAAATCTATAGTAGATGTTTAGTAGATAATCTGAGATGAACCAAACAGACTTGCTTGATTAATTCTCAACCATTACGGATCTATCTGGTAAGTACAAAGTATGCTCATGTCTGGGGCTTCCCAGGAGGCACTAATGGTAAAGAACATGCCTGGCAATGCAGGAGATGAAAGAGATGTGGGTTTGATCCCTGGGTTGGGAAGATCCCTTGGAGGAGGGCATGGCAACCCACTCCAGTATTCTTGCCTGGGAAATCCCATGGACCGGGGAGCCTGACGGGCTACAGTCTACAGAGTCACACAGAGTCAGAATGACTGAAATGACTTAGCAAGCATGCATGAACTGATGACTACTTTGAGATCACATTTCCTCTCTTCTAATTTGCCAGATTTTGGTAAGGGAATTGGGGGAGCACTGGATTTTTCAAAGGTTTCTACCATGTAGCCTGAATTAAGGAGAGAAGAAATGAATAACTCAAGGTGGCCAAGTGGCATTTGTTTCAAGTCTTATGTTTTATGTGGCTTTTTCTCTTTTTTTGCTTTAAAGCACATCTGTTATGTAAAATGAACAGCTGTTCCCACCCACCCACCCATGAAGAGTCAGTTGATTCTGTGCTTGGATATCCTTGGGACTTCTTGCATTCCAGTAGGAGAAGTCTTTGGCAGTCAGGATATCCTGACTGTCATCACTAGTGTGTCTTGGTCTCACTCATCTTGGACTTCCTCCTCTGTAGGAGAAGGGGTTGGAGTTCACAGTCCCAAAGTCTCTTCTAGCTTTGAAGTGCAAAGACTCTGCGGTTAGCACTTATGTACTGGTGGTGGAGGAGTTGGATTGTGTACACTGACTTCTTATAGCTTGTCTTGGATTGGAAATACAATCCTGTTTGTGAAGAGGTGCAATTGTTTATTTGGAAGAAAACTCACAACTATAACGAGTTTTCATAGAATGTTTCTATCTCTGATTAATTTCAGTTGAATCTTAATCATCACATTAGTTTTTGCAATGTACTTATTATAACAAAATCTTGTGGAATTGTTTGCTGTAATCGTGAAAGTTTGTTACAATGGAATTTACCTATCCTGCTCATTAATATGTGACCTATTTAGAGTGAATATTTTTAAATCTGAAGGACTTCTGTGTCATATAACTCTGCTCATAGTTACTTTTGTCATAGAACTTCAAAAGAGCATGACCCACAAGGATTGCTAATTATATTTTGCTGACAAACTAAAGTTCATGAAATTCATAAGAATTTTAATTCTACCTTAGAGATATAAAAATATCTGACACTACAACTTGGAAATCCTAGTAAAGCTCTCCAGAACGATAACAGAGCTTCTCATAATGTGCAGAAGTGCCGAAGTACATTTGGGAAGTTTTAAAAACAAAGGTCCCTGGTACACTATCTAAAAAGATTCTGAATCTATTGGTATCGACTGGGGCCTGGAGTCTGCATTTTAACAAGCACATTATGTAATTTTGATGCATGGAGTCCCCACAGCACAATTCATGAAACTCCAAAATGGAAATTCTAGAACTGCTAGAGAAGACAAAGTTCAAGAATCTTTACTAAGAACTCTGAGTGAAGCCTAAGAATTGTGATGCATTGTTAAAGAAACCTGGTATAACATGCATGCAAATAGTATTGTCTGTGTGTGGGTGCGTGTGCGCAAAGCTGCTCAATTGGTTGTAATGCTGAAGATTTTTTCCTTTTAAGTAGCAATCGGTTTAAGTGTTTTCTTTTTTGGTGGAAGTGAGCAATTTTAGAAGATCATGGATCCTGTTTTTCTCCATGTCTTACTAGATTAACTCAACAGCACTTAATGTCATACTAAGACACTGGAGTTGGAAGAAGTCAGAAAAAAAAAAAAACAAAACCCAAAAAACAAAAAACCCCAAAACATCTCAGGTAGAATAGGCAAGACTTTGTGACTTTTGAACACATACCCATTAGTGCCATAACTTGTACTTCTTCTCTTAAAAGCAGTGGTGTTAACCTTTTCCTCAGAAGAAAGGTGAATATAAGGGCAGAGGAAGGAAAAAAAATGTGTAAGGAAAGAAAAAGCATAGAATGGTGTCTGTGAGTTGTCTACCCTTGCTACTTGAGACGAAAATCAAAACAATGAAAATTTTAAAAGGTGACCCCTGAAAGTTATACTCTGAAGCTTTGTGCAACCTCTTTGTCACTTGCTCAGAAATTTCATCATTGCCTGTGTGGTGTGAAAACAGAGATGCGGTCAGCTGTGTGCCACCTCCAGGGTGGCCCTGGGGTTCCTTGAGACGAACTCAGAACTACAGGCTGATGAGCACCTGGGCCCTGGTCCTAGTGATGGATCTGGAAATAGAGGGTGAAGACTGATCTGGGACATAAGAATCCTTCTCCAGAGCTAACAGACAGAGAGACAGTGAGAGCGAGAGAAGGGGCCTTGCTTTTATGATTATGTTGCTGGAAGACTGAATAAATTGAGAACTGCTATTTTTCTTGTCTCTTGGCAAAAGCCTGTCTTTTCTAGCCATGACTGAAGCTACAGAGAGAAAAACAGAGATGAAAGACAGATGGGGCAAGCGGACCTGAGGCTAGCACCTCCCTTGGACTTGCCAATGTAATAAGCCAACACATCCTCTCTTTTGCTTAAAAGCTAATTGAAATAGCATCTCTCTCATTTGCAGTCAAAATTCCTAATCTCCACTGTCAGCCTTGCCATGACCTTTATTTGAACTGCATGCTTCCACCACCCTTTCTCAGTTGGGAAAGAAATAGGACTTTTCTCTTTTTATATCTGTCATAGGACTCATCACAAACACCAGTGAATTTCCCCCCTTTACACTGGCAGAACTTATCACAGGGCTTCTGGGAATAAATGAGTGGAGTGAGTAAGTGAACAAATGAATGAATGATGAATGAGTGAACAAAGAGGTAGTGACATAGAACCACATTATTATTTCTAGAGAAGCTGCATTTGGCTAAAGAATTCACAAAACATTCTTTGCATTTTAGGCAATGCCTCCTAGCAAATTGTGACCTTGGTTTAGAAATTAAATTTCAATCTTAAATATTAGCTAGAGTCTATATAAGGAAGGAGAGCAAACTTTCTGAGGTGATGAAATAAATCCACAAGGAAACAGGATTTGACTTTTTTGAAAGCAGATGTAGAAGTAATCAAATTGTATACTATAGGATATTGGTTGCCTGCAATGCTCCTTGGAAATATTGAGGGGAAATGTGTCAAAGTTCAAGAAATTTGGTAAAAATTGGATTAAAAAGTTAAATACGGTTCTTTACTAGACAGTTTCTCAGAACTTTTAACATGCATTCTAAATCTCCAAGAGGGTCATAGTATATGGCCCAGTGACTGTGGAACATGTGTTGAGAATGTAGATTTGGGAAAACAGGTTGAGAAAACTGATTTATTCAGAAATGTTCAGGCACCTGACTTTCATGGCAAAGAATCCCTTCACTGAACTAGAAGCCTGAGCTGACATTAGGATGGATAGGGCCTACTAACGTGCGGCTTTGGTGGCGAAAGGCAAGGTTGCCTGGATCCCTCTTCTCCCTTTGATGTGGATACTCAAGGTCTAGAAATCCCACTGATATCAATGTATTATTTTAGGTTAAGCATCACCTTCCCCGGGCCTCTTTTAAAAATGAAAACACAGCACAGGGTGAGAGCATATTGATTTGACTGTATCTTCACCTGAATTATTAATTTTCAAGACTACTCTTTTATGGAGAGTGTAGGAGGTAGATACACTTCGCTAGCAGAGAGGGAAGAGTTCACAGAAAGCTTCTTCCCATCAGAGCTGTGTCAAGAACCCGGACTCTGATCTGCCTTCAGATGCACTTAAAACACAGAGATCAGGGCTGGAGGGTGAAGAAAACCTCTGTTTTGCTCCCAGCTGCTCTGTGTGGAGGAGGTGGCCCTCTTCTCTCATGCCTCTGCTCACATCCTGTCCTGGGCGGGCATGGTGATGGGCTGGCAGGCTCACTGAGAGAGCGCTTCCTAGGATGCAGCTCTCTTAGAGATGCACAGAGAGCCACCCCATCTGTCTGCCTGCTGCTGCTATCTGTCACATTTGAGTTATGCTTTCTGAACATGATGTGGCATGCAGACAGACAGTAAGGCCAGTCATTACCCTAGGGTCTCCCAGGCCTTTATCCAAAGAAGAATCACCTTCAAAGAATAGTTTGGAAATGGCCGTCAGTTTTGAACTGTGCAAGCACGTGGGGCCCAAGACTGGAAGAGTGGTGGTTCTGTTTTCATCAAAAGGGAATACAGCGGGAGCTGATCTGCGGAGGGTGCCTGTGAGAGAAGAGCCAGGCTGCAGACGAGCAGTGCTATTAGATGTGCGGAGTTTGAGGCCACATCAGGCTGGAGAGACCCAGGAGGCCACTGAACCACACTGGTGCAGAGCATAGAAAACACTGAAACAGGAGAGAGAAATTTGGGTGTCCTACATCAGTGGTTGTCCGTTTCAGAATCACTTCTGAGAAGTTGCTTAAAAGGCAGAATCAGAGAGCTTCTGCTTCTGTGCGTTTGGCATCAGGCTAGGAAATCTGTGCTTTCAAGGTGTCTCAAGTGGCTTTTTTGGGAGAGGGGACCTTGTTCTACTCTCTGAGAAACATTGCTCCAGAGTGATTAATGAAACCCTGGGAGAGATTGCTGGAAGAAAAAAGCCGTGGGCTCAGGATAGCATGGTGGGATCCCTACCAGGAAGGAGGAGGAATCAAAGGCACTCTTGGAGCCAGCTCTGCAGCAGAGAACAGATGATCCATGCATGTGCAGAGAACAGGAGATCCATACAGGGACTGAGACAAATTATAGACAAACATAAAGGGAGAGGCTTTCTACCCTGAATTTAAAGATACCAAAAAACAAAGAAAATCCTGTGCATGACTTTATTTCTGCTAAACTAGTCAAGAGAAAGGTCAGTTAAAGGAAACACCAAATGATGGAGAAATAACTGTAAAACAAATATACTCCTGCATTTAAAATGGTTTAAGCCATTTGGAAAGCAACATGGTAATTCTCATCTCAGTTCAGTTCAGTTCAGTTGCTCAGTTGTGTCCGACTCTTTGCAACCCCATGAACCGCAGCATACCAGGCTTCCCTGTCCATCACCAACTCCCGGAGTTCACCCAAACCCATGTCCATTGAGTCGGTGATGCCATCCAGCCATCTCATCCTCTGTCGTCCCCTTTTCCTCCTGCCGTCAATCTTTCCCAGCATCAGGATCTTTTCAAATGAGCCAGTTCTTTGTATCAGGTGGCCAAAGTATGGGAGTTTCAGCTTCAACATCAGTCCTTCCAATGAACATTCAGGACTGATTTCCTTTAGGATGGACTGGTTGGATTTGGATCTCCTTGCAGTCCAAGGGACTCTCAAGAGTCTTCTCCAACACCACAGTTCAAAAGCATCAATTCTTCGGCGCTCAGCTTTCTTTATAGTCCACTCTCACATCCATACATGACTACTGGAAAAACCATAGCCTTGACTAGACGGACCTTTGTTGACAAAGTGACGTCTCTGCCTTTTAATATGCTATCTAGATTGGTCATAAGTTTCCTTCCAAGGAGTAAGCGTCTTTTAATTTCATGGTTGCAATTACCATCTGCAGTGATTTTGGAGCCCAGAAAAATAAAGTCAGCCACTGTTTCCACTGTTTCCCCATCTATTTGCCACGAAGTAATGGGATCAGATGCCATGATCTTCGTTTTCTGAATGTTGAGCTTTAAGCCAACTTTTTCACTTTCCTCTTTCACTTTCATCAAGAGGCTTTTTAGCTATTCACTTTCTGCCATAAGGGTGGTGTCATCTGCATATCGATCTAGGCATATGTATATGTTCCTCAATCCAGTGATCCTAGAATTGAGGATTTTCCAAGGAAATAATTGAATAGACTAAAAATGCCATAAGAATGGAGATATTCAGTATGGTCAATTCTACATTACACATTTGAAATAACCTGAATATTCAGCAATATTACAGTGATTTAAAGAAATGATAATTCATTTAAGCAATGTTAGTGTGCAGTCACAAAATAATTTGAGGGACATAGAAAAGTTGAATGTGTTAAAAAGTCAGATTACAAAGTCATGTTTGAATTGTAAATCCAGTAATGTATTCCTGTTCCTTTGAGGAGAAAAGCAATTGTTATTTTCTGTCCCAATCCTACACCTGTAAGTCTGCTCAATACATCATGTACGGTATAACTGGTAATCCATAAAGCAAAGTACAGATACCGCTTGGTGTTATATGGTTCTCACATGGCCAAGATAGCTCTGTAAACATCCTACCCCTCCCCTCCCACTAGCTTCATCACTGGTTTGGTGTCCAACTCTTCCTGCCAACTCTTGCATCTTTTTTTTTAAATGTATTTATTTTTTACTGAAGGATAATTGCTTTACAGAATTTTGCTGTTTTCTGTCAAACCTCAACATGAATCAGCCATAGGTATACATATATCCCCTCCCTTTTGAACCTCCCTCCCATCTTCCTCCCCATCCCACCCCTCTATGTTAATACAGAGCCCCTGTTTGAGTTTCCTGAGACATACAGCAAATTCCCACTGGCTATCTGTTACATATGGTAATGTAAGTTTCCACGTTACTCCTGCCATACATCTCACCCTCTCCTCCCCTCTCCCCATGTCCATGAGTCTATTCTCTATGTCTGTTTCTCCATTATTGCCCTGTAAACAAATTCTTCAGTACCATTTTTCTAGATTCCCTATATGTGCATTAGAATATGATATTTATCTTTCTCTTTCTGACTCACTTCACTCAGTATAATAGGTTCTAGGTTCATCCACCTCATCAGAACTGACTCAAAGGTGTTCCTTTTATGGCTGAGTAATATTCCATTGTGTATATGTACCACAACTTCTTTATCCATTCATCTGTCAATGGACATCTAGGTTGCTTCCATGTTCTAGCTATTGTAAATAGTGCTGCAGTGAACGTTGGGGTACATGTGTCTCTTTCAATTTTGGTTTCCTCAGAGTATGTGCCTAGGAGTGGGATTGCTGGGTTGTAGGGTGGTTTTATTCCTAGTTTTTAAAGGAATCTCCAACTCTTGCCTCTTTATCAAGCTTAGGGTGCCACCTCCAAGCCTCCTCACTTTATAGTAGCATCTAGCTCTGCTCTGACTTTCATCTTCCAGGCCCTGCTGTGACTGGCTGTTCCAGTGTCAGACCATCTCAGGTATTGACCCCTACTTCAATGGTCCTTTAATGCATCTAAGTTTTTACTTTAAAAGATTACATCAAAGTAATGTTCCAGCTAAAATTATTCAAATGGCTTTAAACAACTAATATTAAAATATCTAATACTTCCTCTTATTCCTCCCCCATCCACAGACTTTGCATTTGCTTCCTTTCTAAATAATTGCTGTGTGTTTTGTTTTATATTTTCTGTGTGCTTTAATTATCTATTGTTGTGTAACAAATTACCACAAACTAAGCAGCCTGAAACAACATGTATTTGTTATTGCACACTTGCTGTGGACCAGGAGTTTAGGCCCGGCTTAGCTTGTGGAGGGTGGGCAGGATCTGGGAGAGGAGATGGTGGCCTGATCTCTCTGGATTCAGATTTTTACGGGATGAAGCTGTTTTTACCCCCACATTGCACCCTGCTCCCCGCCTTCTGCAATAAGTTGCATCTCCAAGTCCCAATTGTTTCTGGATCTGCTGGTGGAATTGGCTCAATGCTTATCAACTTTCCATTCCACTGTGCTTATGGGTCACATGGCTTACATCAGCTCCTACTCCTCCATCAGCTTGTTATCTTCCAAATATTTTCTGAAATCTTTCACTTGCAGTTATGCAATAGTCTGGTCTCCCAAGAGGCAGATTTCAAGGTGACATTAAGTGTGCAAGGGTTTTATTAGAGAACTGCCCTTTTGAGAGAATATGGGGAGGGAGTCAGAAAAGGCCAAGAGAGCATGAGACTGAGATGAGAATAAAGGAGAGGAGGGAATAAGGCTGGTTGGAGCACCCCAGACCATGGTGCAATGCAAGGGTGTTCAGCAAGGCAGGCAGGGGTCCTTGAGCCAAAGTTGGCATTTGAAAGAGTCTGGTGTCTGCTGGGAATGGTTTTACCTTAGTTCCTTGCCATACTCAGTCATCAGTAGGGAGCAGCCCCGGGGAAGCATGACATTGGCCCAAACTCAGCTATGGGTTGTAGGTGACTTTCAGAGCCCAGCAGCAGGGGCCCTTAGTCAATTACACTCCCATAAACGGAAGCCTGAGCAGTCTCATGGCTGCCACAAATTATTTCTTTTCTCATTCTCTCTATCCTTTGGATGATTCCTTTTTGGGGGGAGTAGGGCGACGGTGTTTTTAAAAAATTCTTATTATATTTTAGAGGCATCTAGAAAAGGAAAGGAAATGGTTCGGTGTAGTTCTATATTCATTTTCTCAGTCATTTGAACTAATTTTCCCCAAAACTTAATATATTTCCATTTGAAAAAAGTTTAAAAGAAGGAGGTAAAGGTGATCAGAAGTGTCACATTCAGAAAGCTGGAGAAGGATGGAGACTGAGAAAAGGCCGTGTGATGTGCTGACTAGGAAGTCGCTGGTGGGTGAGCTTATTGCTGGTTCCACAGCTGTGGGGGTGAAAGTCAGCTTGAACAAGACTGAGCAGTGAGTAGGTGTAGACAAGTCTGTCAAGAAGTCTGGTGAAGGGAAGGAGAGGAAGAGAGAATTAACCCGGGGGTGAGCTAGGTAGAGGGAAAGGAGCTCCTAACAGGTTCATTAGTAGATATAAAGGGCTAGAATGGATGGAGAGATAGAGGGTGCAGATAAGAAAAGACATTATGAACAGGATCTAAGAGGAAGCATGGGTCAGGGGATAGGATCAAGAATGGATGTGCAGGGCTTATTTGGAAAGCAGAGAGGTGGGAGCAAAGGAGAAAGGGTGGTGCAGACATAAAGAAATGTTTCACTGGTCTATCAGTTAGGATTGCTTCTAGCTACAAGAGGCAGAAACGTGACTACTGTGGTTTTGGAAGTAGGGATTTATGCGATAGGCAGTTCAGAGCAAAGATGACAGACAGCAGTAAGAGGCTGCCAAGGGCTCAAGATCCTTTCATCTTTCTGCTTCATCTTGCTCCATGAATGAATGAATGAATGAATGAGCAAAATATCGGGAGATAAGTATCACATTCCTATTAAGACTTTTCTCATTTAATGTTTGACCCATAAACTGAATCGTAGTAAACATCTTTTAGGGAATAAATGCCACTCATATGGATTCTTAAAAAAAAAAAAGACGACTTTTCTCTTTCAGTGAACAACAGTGTGAGTGAACAAACTATGGTGATTTGTTTAAATAATCTGGTATGCTAACAAACTGAATATCACATTACTTTAAAAAAATATGCAAATGAAGTAGGGACATGAAAAAATCTAGATTCTGTGATGTTAAGTAAATAAAATCTTAAAATAATATGAGTACATTGATAGCAACTATGAAAAGTTATATCAGTACAATATTAAAGCGAGGAGGGATCATTATATCTTGATACGAGTTTAGATTTTGTGGTAAAGAAGGCTGGGATTTTCCTTTTTTCTTTTCCTTTCCCTGGTTTTATTGACATATACAATTGTGTAAGTTTGAGGTATACAGCTTAATGATTTGACTTCTGTTCATAATGAAAGGATTGCCACAATAGGTTTAGTTAGCATCCATCATCTCATGTAGATACAATACATAGAAAAAGCATAAAAAAGAGAAAAATCATTTTTTTCTTATGATGAGCACTCTTAAGATTTACTCTCGTAATTACTTTCCTGTGTATCACCAGGCATCAGGTTGTATATTGCATCCCTAGCACTTATTTATCTTAGAACTGGAAGTTTGTACCTTTTGACCACTTTTCTCCAAGCTGCCTTCCACCACCCAGCTGCCTTCCACCTGCCCTTCTGGCAACTATAAATCTGATCTCTTTTTCTGAGTTTGGTGGGTTTTTTTGTTTGTTTGTGTTTCCACATGTGGATGAGATCATACAGTATGTCTTTCTCTGTATGACTTATTTCACTTAGTATAATGCCCTTAAGTTTCATCCATGTTGTGGAAATGGCAGGATTTCCTTGTTTTCCTATGGCTGAATAATTTTCTATTTTGTACATACATAATAAATATATAAATGTGATATATATATATGGGCTTCCTAGGTAGGTCAGTTGGTAAAGTATCCACCTGCAATGCAGGAGACCCAGGTTCAGTGGTTTAGGGATTGAATGAGGAGCCTGGTAGGTTACAGTCCATGGAGTCACAAGAGTTGAACAGGACTTAGTGACTAAACCACCATCACATGTATGTATATATATGTATATATATACACACACACACACACATATATATATATATCACATTTTCTTTATCAGTTCATCCATTGATGGACACTTAGGTTGCTTTCATGTCTTGGCTATTGTAAATAATGTTGCTATGAACATGGTTGTCTAGATACCCTTTTTAAGTCAGTGTTTTCATTTCATTGGGTTATACTCCCAGAAGTAGAATTGCTGGATCATATGCTGTGCTTAGTCACTCAGCCTCATCCAGCTCTTTGCAACCATATGGACTGTAACCTGCCAGGCACCTCTGTCCATGGGGATTCTCCAGGCAAGAATACTGGAGTGGGTTGCCAAGCCTTCCTCCAGGGGATCTTCCCAACCCAGGATCAAACCCAGGTCTTCCACATTGCAGGCAGATTCTTTACTGTCTGAGCCACCTGGGAAGCCCATGAATACTGGAGTGGGTAGCCTATCCCTTCTCCGTGGGATCTTCCCCACCCAGGAATTGAGCTGGGGTCTCCTGCATTGCAGGCAGATTCTTTACCGTCTGAGCCACCAGGGAAGCTGAGATCATATGGTAGGTCTATTTTTAATTTTTTGAGACTCCTTTGTACTGTTCTCCACAGTGGCTGTACCAGTTTACATCCCATCAACCATGCAAAAGATTTCCCTTTTCTCTACATGCTTGCCAGCATTTGTTATCTTGGCTTTTTGATGGTGGCAGTTCTAATAATTGTGAAGTGATACCTCAGTATGGATTTAATTTGCATTTCCTTAGTGATGTGATGTTAAATATCTTTTTATAAACCAGTTGGCCATTTGTATATCTTCTTTGGAAGCATATCTATTTAAGTTGTTTGCCCATTTTTAATAGTGTGTGTGTGTGTGTTTTTTCTTTTGCTACTTTTTTTTTTTTGTTCTTGCCGTATGAGTTCTTTATATATTTTGGATATTAACCCCTTTTTAGATATATGGTTTACATATATAAACGATATATGTAAAAAAAAAAAACATTTTTTCCCATTTTGTAAGTTGTCTTTTCGCTTTATTGATTGTTTCTTTTGCTGTGTGGATTTTTCTTCTTGAGGTTTCTGTTTATATTTCACTATTAAGTTGTTAACTTATAATTAAAAAGTTAAAGAGCCCCTGTGGAACATTCTTTAAAGCTCACCTAGAAGAAAGGCACTTTAAAAATATAAACATGGTCATCAAAATATTATCACATCATAAATGTACATTAAATTCTGGTAACTAGCTAGGTTGCAATTAGAGAGCTGATGTGACTGAGTCTCTGTGGGTCTTCTTGCAATGGTTAGCCTGCAGTGAGGTTTCTTGGGGCTGGGGAAGGGTGAACCCCATGGTGTCACCTATGTGATATCTGAAGGCATCTTTCCCAAGTATTTCTCGATCTCCCACACAGGTCTGCAGTTCTTTTTGGGAGGTGGGGAGGAGGGAGGAATGTTTTCCTTTGCGGCAGAAGAGGCTTTGAAACCTTCATACTACATATAAATGTTTATGCTTTTCTAAAGGAAACGTTTCAATATCTGTGAAGGGAAAAGTATGCAAAAGGAGAGACTGGATTCTCTGAAATCTAACCCATTCCTGAATGTGCTGAGGTTGAATCTAGAACCCAGCTCAAATGACCTTTGGTCTATCACTCTTAAGTTCTCTCCCCTCCTCTAACTGCTTCAAATTAATCCCCCTGCCTTCTATCGGCAACTTGAACTCATTCCACTGAAGGAAGTATCTCTATTTTTAAACACCAGGAGAGCATATTCTTCAATATCCCTCAATCATACATTCTTTGTCTGGCAAGACTCACCCCAGAAATGCTTCCATAAGCTAAACTTTCTAATCTGAATGTCTTACCTGCAAGTTACAGCTTGTTTCTTGTTGGATGCCATCAGAGGTTGAAAACCCTTAATCATAGCCTTATAGACCTTTAGAATTCTTTTTTTTTTTCCACTTAAATTGCATGTTTTATTTCTCCCAGTTCCAGCAATAGCATAGAAGTCCCATCATATCCATCCCAAACTGGTTTCTGGTATGCAAGATTATGTGAACCCTTGTCAAAGCAGTTGATGCTAAGGGCTCCCAAACTCTGGGCGCAAATGCACCTGCAAAACAGATGGAAGGAAACAGAGCAGTGGCCCACATGCTTCATGTGTCAGTTTATCTTTGCAATGCAATCTGCATCCTTGAAACTGACAGCCTGGAGGGGACGGGTAGTGTGAGGGAGTGAAGTTGAAATTGCCTATTAGCTCACCCTTTCGACATTAAACAGAGACCGAGAGAGAAATGGTTCCAACATTTCACCACATATATTTCTTCTTATGCAGTCTAAGCTGAGAATGCCATGTAAATGGGTCACTGCGAAATGCAGCAATTTAATTTTTCTCCAATCAAAATAAACAAACCAGTATATCTCATTTCTATTAACTTTTAAAGGTTTACAGCAGTTAAAGTATTTTTGCTTCTATGTATGAAGGTTAAAAAAATCTTTTTTTTTCCCATAAAATACAAGAGCAACCAATTTCACCATCAAGTAAAAGTAAAAACTGGGATTCTTTTTTAAATTACTCCAAAGTGGCATTTAGGAACTAGCTGTAGGCTGCTGCGCTGACACCATGACAAACCAAAGTGTAGGGTTGGGTGTGGTTTTGTTTTGGTTTTCTTTTCAATATCCAATGCTCATGGATTAAGTTCTGGAAATGTTCCAATTGTAAGGCAGGGACCTGTTTGGATTCCACCACGGGTATGCTCCTTGGGTTGGATGCTGGAGGGTGAGGCACGTTTTGCTGGACCCATGTCGACTACCTAGTAGTCATCAAGGTCAAAAAATTCATCATCTCCTCCTTGGTATTCCATTCCCTGGAAATCTACTCGGTACCGCAAGATACCTCCAATTCCACCAAATCCTTTGACAAACTGTGATCCTTCTTGTGACTTATCTGTGACAATTTCCAATGTAGTTCCAAATTTTTTATAGTTGTTGGCAAACCACTCCAGAAGGGGCATGCTCTCAATCAGCTCATGTTCTTGTCCTGTCTCTTTGTCTGTAAAATGAGACTTATCCTTCTCTTGTTCTTGAGTTAGATAGAGAATTTTCTCCTCTTCTGTCCCTTGGCAATGAAGAACATATCTCATGATATCCAGATTTTCATAGACTATTAGAATCTCTACAGCTCCCATTTCTAAAGCCTTTAGTGTATCTTCAACTCCGAAACAGTACTTGCCTGTGTCCTGGCTTATTTCATCGAAGTATCGCCCTATTAATTTCTTCTCTTGAATGAACTTCACGTTGGAGAGGACCTCAGTAGATAATTCAATAGCTTGATTGAATCCATTTTCACCACCATAAGATATATCAACTAATTTTAAAACTTTTGATTGCAACCTCTGATCAAACATATCAGATTGACTTAGTTCAGTTTTAAAGTCAGCTGATCCAGCTAAAACGAGACCAGCCACATTCACCTTGTCCCCAGAAATAAACAGCTGCACAGCAGTCTCAGCTACTTTTTGAACGTAGTTATGTCGCTTTTCCATTCTTAAACGGGCAAAACGCAAGGCTGACTGACCTCCTCTACCATGTTTCTTTGGGAGATCCACAGTGAATTTGTGCAGGACTTCTCTTTTATTTCCTTGGAGTGTGCCAAAAAGTGCACCACTACCATCTATTACAATGAAGCCAACCTTGCTATCATCTGAAAGTAGTGCTGTAAGAGCCTCTGTATGGAATTTGTTGTCACACAAATACAATGACGTATTAATTGGTTTGAAAGGTTCAAAGTCAATGTTGACTTTCTTTTCCTTTCCTTCTTCCGTTACAATTGTACCACAGTAAACAACCAGGCCGTTTGGAGGTACTTTGTTATAACGTTTGAGTCTTTGTTGCACAGATGTAATGGCTCCCAGGACTGAAAGGCGGTTTACTCGTGACTTAATGTTAGATGCAGTTCCAAACTCATCTGCTAACATTTTTGCCATTCGTGAAATCTGGTCTTTGGGAGGAATGATCAGCGATATCATGCTTGTGCCATTGCCGCGGGCCGCCTCCAAGCTCTTGATGAGCTTTTTGACCTTCCAGGTCTCCACGTTCCTGTCGGCAGCACTGGGGTCGTCCGCCATCTTCTCGCCTCCTCCTCCCTAAGGGCCCAGTCCTGGGCGGCAGCGGCTGCTCCTCCCCGGCCGCGGCTCCGCCAGACCTTTAGAATTCTTATCTGGAAGCTCTAATTAGACGAGAGGTTATCTAACTTTCCTTTGCTAAGGCTGTGCTCAGAGACCTAGGAACTCAGAAGCTGATGGATACTCTTTCTAGGTCTTAGTTTCTGCCTCTGAAAAACAAGAAGAACAATGTTCACTGCTTTCCTCCTTGCATGGACTTTGTAAGGATCCAGTAAGCTGAGTAATAGTACTCTGGGAGATATAAACAAATCCAGGATATTATTTAAATACTCCTTACTTTCCCCTCGAATCTTTCTTTGCTATTGTTTAGGCCTTCTCTGCTCCGATAGCAGCTGACTTTGGCGCTGTCTGACATTTCTCTCAGGGGACTTACAGCCCTCCAGCCAGCTTTCTGCTCCTGCTAGCAGCCTGAAGCTCTGTTCAGTCCACAGCACTGATATTAGGGCTGAATGGATTTCCTGGTCCACAGGCTTGACTCAGCTTAGTCCCTTCCTTTACTGCTTTTGTAACTTGCTAAATCCCTCCAGACATACGGCTGTCACCTCTAGGTGATTCTCTTCCCTTCCACCCTTCCCATGAGGGGACATTTGCCATCTGATGTTATTTTTGGTCATTATTATTGGTGGAGTGGTTAATGGTTCTCATCACCAATTCCAGCTTCTATGCTGTTTTCTCCCACATTAAGCCACTGTCTGACATTGGCTGAGTGTCCTACCATTCAACTCAACTCTGACACTATCTACCCAAAGATGGTATCAGATTCTGAAGGTTACGGACTCAGTCCTACAAGACTCCCCTCCCCTTCCGATGCCAATTTCAGGCCCAGGTTGTTACTTGTGCTTCTGACCAACTGACTATAAATCAGAGGTTCCTACAACCCCTTCTTTAGGCTTGATTAATTTGCTGTAGTGGCTCACAGAACTCAGGAAACCTGTATACTTACTGGGGTTATCAGTTTATCATAAAAGATATTAAAGGATACACATCAACAGTCAGATGAAGAGATTCATAGAGTGAACAAAGGGGTTTGTGTCTTCGTGCAGTTTATGGCAGCCCGCTCCAGTATTCTTGTCAGGATAATTCCATGGACTAAAGAACATGACAGGCGACAGTCCATGGGGTTGTAAAGAGTCAGATATGATTGAGTGACTGAACATGTGCACAAGGTGGTGGTTGGAAGTATTCAAGTTCCCCAACCTGGAAGCTTTCCAAACCCTCCCTTTAGGTTTCTATGGAGCCTTCATTGCATAGGCGGTGAAATCATTGGTCTTTAGTGACTGATTCAGCCTCCAGCTTCTCTTCTTTCACCAGAGGTGAAGGCGAGGACTGAAAGTTCCAACCCTCTAATCCCATGGTTGGGTCCCCTGGTAACCAGCCCCCATCCTTAGGTTACCTGGGTGCTTTGCAGAAGTCACTTTATTAACCTAACAATAGATACTCTGGCCACTCTCATTGCTTACGAAATTCTCAGGATTTTAGGAGATATGTGACAACAAGAGTGGATGAAGATCAAATGTTTATTTCTTATGATAAATCATAATATCATACGGTGCTACTGGGATGTAGTGGATAGAGGCCAGGGATGCCGCTGAACATCCTACAATGCACAGGACAGCCCCTCCTATAAAGACCTAGCTGGCCCAAAATGTCACTAATGCTGAAACTGAGAAACTGGGCTACAGATTAAGCTTCATGAATGACATGGAGCTTTTATTTTAAACAGCCTTATTAAGATATAATTGATACACAGTAACATGGAGTGAAAATCCCATGGACAGAGGAGCCTGGTGAGCTGCAGTCCATGGGGTCGCTGGGAGTTGGACACGACTGAGCGACTTCATTTTCACTTTTCACTTTCATGCATTGGAGAAGGAAATGGCAACCCACTCCAGTGTTCTTGCTTGGAGAATCCCAGTGACAGGGGAGCCTTTTGGGCTGCCATGTATGGGGTCGCGCAGAGTCAGACACGACTGAAGCGACTTAGAAGCAGCAGCAGCAACATGTACATATTTAAAGTGTGCAATTTGGTGAGTTTTGACATCAGCACATGGGAAGCTATCACAACAGAATGAACATACCCATCCTTTTGTAACTCAGTCCTTCTCTTGCCACCTATCCCACTAACCCCATCCTCAATCAACCACTAATTTACTTTCCATTATTGCAGATTGGTTTGCCAATGCTAGAAGTTTGTATAAATGGAATTATACAACTTATGCTTTTTTTTTTTTGGTCTGATTTCTGTCATTCAACATTGATTATTTTGAAATTTATCCATGTTGTTGCTGAACTCCTTATTCCTGAAACAAAGAGATAAACTCGTGGTTGAGAACAAAGGGGGTATGACCTCTAGGCTCTCAGGTCACCCTTAGATACTTCTCGGACGATTTTACTTCCTAAATGGGATACCTCACTTGGCTGTTCTATACTTTATTCTTTTCTTTTGTTTTTTGTTTTACTTTCATAGCACTTTCCTTGTCATGATTCTCAATATGTGACCAGTGAACTATTAACCCTCCAGTCTCTGGTCTAGTCTCTGCTTCTTTTAATTCATGGAACCCTGTTTTCTTTTTTCCCCCTCAAGAAGATCTTAAAGAGCTAAGTTATAGAATACCAATTTGAAAAATGCTGCTCTGATGTTGCTTTTATTCTTTTAAAAAGAAAAAGTTCTACATGTCCAGGCTTCATGGCTGTGCAGGGCACACACAGAGAAATGTCTTGAGACACCATTTCCACATGGCAGTGGTTACCTGGTTTTGCCCGCTTTGCCCTCAGAATCTTTCCTGCAGTCATATCCAGTCAAGATACCAATATTTAATGATTATAGGATGACTTCTTTAAGAAGGAACTTTGTGAAGTCCGTAAGGAAATTAGTTGATGATGATTGAACTCACATGGAATTATCAGAACTGCTGCTGCTGCCGCTAAGTCGCTTCAGTCATGTCCGACTCTGTGCGACCCCATAGACTCACACAGTTAGCTTAAGCATACTTTTATACACGTAAGCATACTTTTATACAACACTGACATGTGCTTTTGGAGTAAGATTCTTGAATAAATCTTAAGTAGCTTCTTTATCTTTATCCCTAAGAAAATGTTCCTCTTTTTGGTGTGCTTTGTGGTTTTCTTCTGCCAGCGTTTTCAGATACCCTGGCCCTATAGGATGTGGCCTGTTCTCTTCTCACACAGTTGCCCTGGGGTTGATCATGTTCTTACATTAATGCTGATATTCTTTCTCATAAGCTCTTGGTTTTCACATCTGCAGATGTTCCAAGGTTATGTAAGAGTCGTGTCATTCATGTGAGCATGTTTTCCTCTCCTCCACACACGGTGCTTATCCCCTGGCAGCTTGTTACTTGGGAAGACTCTCTTCTGTCTGTGAGAGGCACTAGTCATTTTGTCCGTCCAGTCTCCCTTCATTTGGTTGCAGCACTCTGCTTTTCTGTTACGGGCACTCTCTGTCCCCGCTTCGATGTGTTTGGTTAACCTATTGATCTAAGTACTCCTTGGCCCTCAACTCTCTTACCCAAGGAGTGGCAAGCGCATGACCTGGGTTAGGCCCATGCGACTCTCTCCTGGGAGTTCAGTCGGCAGTGGAAATACTCACAGAAATGGCCGGAGCTGAGTCATTCTTCTTTCATCTGTGAGATCCTGACTGAAATTCTTGGAACTGCTCTTTTCCTGTCCTTCTTGAGGACTGCTGATTAAGATCTTCCTTCAGTCCTTATTATTATTATTTTGTCTATATTTTTTCAGAGTCAGTTTCAGTTGCTTACAAGCAAAGAACCTAATCGTATACAAAGTCTCCTTTCCACTCATGGTCTTTTCTGCTCTTGGCTGCACTGTCTCAAAGTAGAAAGGACCACTGCTGCCTCCTTTCCGCAGGCAGGTCGACTTCCTAATTGTGGTCTGAGTAAGATTCTTCCATGACCACCTTGATGACTTCATTGAAGAGACTCTAATGGTTGCCATTAGGACCAATAAGAGGAGTGGGAGAGTGAGTTCTTTCAGACTTTAATAAGCACCAGGACTGGTAGGTGGCAGGGAGAAAGCTTGGCAAGGCTTGGGCTCAGCCATGTGAGGACTTTTGACCCAAAGTGGTGGCAAAATTTTGGGAGGGGTGAATGATGAATCTAGGGAGACTAACCTTAGGCTTCTTTGTTCACAAGGTTAAAAAAAAAAATTGCTTTTCTTCTGGCTGGGCATGGAAGCAGAGAGATACCAGACTTAAAGACGTTAATGCAGGGCACAATGAGGATGTCAGTAGTGATGATGATGGACAGGGTAATTGAGTCCCTTCTCTTGCTTTTCTGAGCACCGTGGAAGCCTACTGGATTCTGGGGAGGCCTGAGGATGATGAGAATCCAGCAACACCTGAGGTTGAAATTTTTGCAAATTTAGGAGGATGTGAACTCAAAAAAGAAATTAATTTGATTTAATGAAAATGAAGATATCATTTTTTTTGTATGTCTCAGTTTGTAGATTGAGATTCATAATGACTAATGCTTAAAAATTTCTTATCCACAGATTTATGAGTGTAGTCAGTGCCAAGTCTCTCCTAAACATTAGCAAGACTCTGTGGGTAAAGCAAAGACATATAGGGCTTTGCCTGAGTTGGAGAGAGAAGACTTAAATAGTTGGGGTAAGTTATATATCCTTAAAGAGATAATTATAGGCTTCTGACAGTTTAGGGTCTACCACTTATCCCTAAGTCAGGAAGATCCTCTGGAGAAGAGAATGGCAGCCCACTCCAGTAGTCTTGCTTGTAAAACCCCATGGACAGAGGAGCCTGGCAGGCTATAGATCACGGGATTGCAAAGAGTCGGACATAACTAAGCAACTAAAACAGACACTTGTGCTTAACTGGTGAATGTGTGGCCTGGTCAATAAGCACTATGAATTCACTGGCTGTAACATTAAAGGAAAGTCAGAGGGAAGAAAAAAAAAATAATGCTCTTTGTTCCAGTAAGGGTGAATTTGCAGGATTGCTTGTTCTGGGAAAAAGAATGATTTGTTTCTGCAGCTCACCATTTCCCAGGGAACCCGTGTGTTGCAAGCCTGTGGTCTCAAGTGTCCCTCCTCTGGAGATGGGTGTCAGGCCGACTAGAAAAGCCTGTAGAAATCAAGCAGGCTGCTAATGCACTTAAAGATGTTTCTTCCGTCCTTTTCCCCTGTCTTCCCAAATACATAGCACTTGTCCAGGTCAATGTCAGAGGAGCTTATGTTTCTTTTAAGCAGTAAGAGCCAGTAGGCAGGGAATTGCTTGGGGATTAGGGAAACTCAAAGTGGCTTTGTATGTCAGGGAGATCAGTCTTTTCTTCCATGCCTGTATCCAGCACAAGGTTGTTTGAAAGCCTTGCTTAAAAAACTTCAAGTTGGGACTTCCCTAATGGTCCAGTGGTTAAGAATCCACCTTGCAATGCAGGGGACACAGGTTTGATCCATGGTTGGGGAACTAGGATCCCACGTGCCATCTACACACCATGTGGTGCAATTAAACAGATAAGTATTAAAGCCAGATAAATAAATATTTTTTAAAAATATTAAAAAAAAATCTCAAGTTGTGGCCAACTTGCAGCTCTGGACACTGATTTAGGCAAGATGAAGAGATCAGATGAAGTTCTGTAGAGATCCAGGCCATGAGGTTGAGTGAATGGGGAAGGAATTTGAGAGCCGAAACTAAACAAATAGCTGGGTTTGTCCCGGACTATTCTTGGATGAGACAGGATACCCTTTTGGAGCTTGTTTTTTAATCTGTAAAATGAGTATAAGATATAGGTAAAGCTATACTCAAAACTAACCACAAACATCTAAATATTCTACATTAACACATTCAGGAGTATCATTCACTTTGCAAAAAGGTTTGTCCCTTTTATAAGAATTCACAGCAAAATAAATTTACAGGGCAGTTGCTTTTCATTTACAAGTGGAATTTGGTTTTCAAAGTGTGACTGCATTCTTAGCTTCTAATGAAAATACCAGTTGCATAAAGGGAGTTCTAAATGTCTTATTTTGTTCCTTCTTCAATCCTCCCCTAGTATTCTCTTCTCCCCATAAAAGTCGTGAAGATGTTTATAGGCTTAACATATGTTTAAGACCTGAGCTGAAAGATCCAAATTGATGGTAGACTCATTAGCAAAGATAAACTGACATTCATTCTCCAGTAGTTTCTGGATTGGCAGTGGCAGACCTGGGTTCTGGTCCAGGCTTTGCCTCTAAGTAGCTGGGTTCCTTTTGACAAGTCTTGGAATTGTAGTACCTTTGTGTTGGAATGGAATTAAGGGGTCAGTTAGTCTAACCTCCTTTGGACAAAGGTGTTTCTCTACAATATTCCTGCCTGGTGAGTATCTGATCTCTCTATTTTTAGACCTCAGTGTGTCCATCTTTATGATTAGGAGAGTTGATCTTCAGTTTGAATCAGGGTCCAGGGTGAGACTGGGAGAGATGAGAAAGCAGAGGCCAGGACTCTGAAGTCTAAATGTGCTAACATTACAGTCTAGCAGAGGCCAAGCCCTCTGTATAGGGTATAAATAAGAACCCTTGGGGAATAAACTCCATACATTCCTTCCTTCTTTACAGGTCTGGCCAACAGTGAGGAAAAGTTCTGAGACCTTGAAGTGCTTGGAGTTTTGATCTGGAACTGTGCGCAGGTACCTCAGTGATTTCAAGGAAGGTGAAGTCAGCATGTCAGTTGAGCTCTGTTCACATGTGAGCTGAGTACTAGTCCAAGGTTGAGCAGCCTTCTTCCTTACTTCAGGCTTTCTCTTCTTCCTTTCCCTCCCTTCCCCTTCCAACTACCTTTTTTTTTTTTTCTTTAATAGCGTGCAAATTTCAAGGATGTGCAGTTGGATCTTGCTGAAATCAGCCGAGTGTTTATAGGATTTATCCTTGGAAGTGCCTGGGGTCATTGTCATGGCAATTTTGATAGTCCTGACAGGGTGCAGATGTGTCTGTCCAGGGCAATCCAAGAGTGCCTCCTACTCTCTCTCCAGCCTCAGTCACTACTTGGGGCAAATGGGGCTTGCTTACCCTTTTTTGGGTCATATATATGTATAAAAAAAAGAGTTCTCAAAATTTCAATTATAAAACCCCTGTACCAAAAAATTCTATCAAAAACTTCATATGGAACAAGACTCTGCAAATCTTGGATGAGTCACTAAGGGGATGGGACAAATAGGCCATTCTGCATTGCTACACTGGTTCTTCATTGTCTGTTAACAGGTTATTCACCCTCTCCAATCCCACCTCCCATTGCTGTATTCAGATCTGGAATATGAACTCCTTAAGACTAGTTCATCTTGTTGTCTCCAATACCCAGCACGGTGCCTAGGCACTTAATAGGAATTTAATAATGTTTGCTGGATGAATGAAGAGGTGAGCATGAGATGGCAGAGGGGTATATAAGGTGACCCTGGTAGGTAGATATTGGATGAAGGTAGGAATGAGTGGTATGAAGAGACAGGGGCTTTCAGTCCAGTTGCCAGAACAAAATATAGAAGGAAATGAAGCTGGTAGGGTATACTGGGGATGCCACACCATGAATGGCAAGCCCTTAGCCAAGGCTCTTGAGCATGGAATGGAAACCATGAAGATCAATGCCAAGAAAAGTAAACCTGGTGTCAAAATATGGGGAGACCTAGAGTTGGAGAAGGCAATGGCACCCCACCCCAGTACTCTTGCCTGGAAAATCCCAAGGACGGAGGAGCCTGGTGGGCTGCAGTCCATGGGGTCGCTGAGAGTCGGACACGACTGAGTGACTTCCCTTTCGCTTTTCACTTTCATGCATTGGAGAAGGAAATGGCAACCCACTACAGTGTTCTTGCCTGGAGAATCCCAGGGAGGGGGGAGCCTGGTGGGCTGCCATCTCTGGGGTCGCACAGAGTCGGACACGACTGAAGCGACTTAGCAGCAGCAGCAGCAGCAGCAGAGTTGGAAAGAGTTTGAAGGCAAAGAGACCAGCAAGGAATGAATGTGAGTCTGTTTGAAAAACTACAGAGTAGAGAAAGCAGTGCTGGGGGAGAAAGCAGTCCTGGGGGAGCCTGAGAGAACACAGGTCCATTCATTGTGCCAGGAGCACAGCCAGGAGACTCAAATGTCTGAAGAGTTAGGCACCAGCTTAAACATGAATGTTCACAGCATCATTATTCAAGGTAGCTAGAAAGTGGAAACAACCCAAATCTCCATCAACTGATGGGTGGGTGAACAGAAGGTGGTGTACCTATATAATGGAATATCATTTGGCAATAAAAAGGAATGACATAGAAGAACATGCTATAGCCTGAACCTTGAAAACATTGCATTAAGTGATAAAACCTTTCAAGATATGAAAAGGTCTTATCTTGAATTACTCTGTTTATATAAAACGTTCAGAATAGGCAAATCCATAGCGATAGGAAGTATGTTAGTATTTGCCAGGGCCTGAGGAAGGGAGCAGTGGGGAGTGATTGCCAATGTATACAGGGTTTCTTTTTGAGGTGATGAAAATGTTCTAAAAGTATTAACAAATAGTGGTGATGGTTATATGTGACTGTACTAGAGCCCATTAAATTATACACTTTAAAAGGCTGAATTGTATGGTAGTGAATTATGTCTCAGTAGAGCTGCTATTAAAAATAAAAGAGTCAATCACTTGATCTAAGGGTTTAAGGGCTCTGGAAGAGAGGATGCAGAGAATAAGAGTTAGCCAATAAACCCTTAAAGTAAATCGTTCATGTTAGTAGCTAGTGTGTGTGAACGAACCAGTTCACAAGTCTGCAAATGGCCGTGTCCTTTTTTCTTCCCGTCTATTCCAAATGTGGGCTGGTTCAGATGCAGCTTGGGTGGGGTCCACCTGTGTGGAGTGCTCAAGTCCCCCCAGCTCCTGCTAGCTGTACCCAAGTGAGGGATACAGGCTCTTGCCTGTATTACAGGGATGAATTATTACATGGGCTCTTGCTCCATGTGTCTCAGAGATCTTTATAAAGCATCTCTTTCAGGTTTCACCTGCTCTTATTTTAGCCGCTCTTTCTCTAGGACTCAGTTTCTGTTGGAGGACCATTTTAAATGATAGACGCTGTTTTGTTTTCACGATGGCCCCTCCCTTAGGGAGATCCTTAAATCCAGTTGTGAACCATGATACCATTAGAATGGCAGGCTTCTTTGGAAGCTACTAGTGCTGTGCCCGTAAATCAGCTCTCCAGAAAAGATTAAGTCGCAAATGGCAGAGCAAAGACTAGAGCCTCTGTCAGTCAGACTTCAAAGCAGATGCTTTTAATCACTGGACTGTCCTGCTCCTAAAACACAAGAGTTCACAAGACCCCCAGCTGAAAGGGCTCCAGGAAGAAAATGGCCCAAGCAAAGAGGCATCTTAGACTAAGATAACCAAGAAAATGGATACATTCTGAAACCTCCACTGTGGCTGATTTCAAACTACCAGTGTGACGTCAGTGAACACAGGGTAGGGAAGAGAGGAGCAAGATTGGCTCTTGAGAGGGAATGAGCCTGCCCCGGGCCAGTACACCCTGGTGGCGCTTTCAGCAGCTTTTCAGACACATTTAGATGGGTTTACCCTAGGATATTCAGAACACGGGGAAGGTTTCTGCTTTCCCCTCCATGTCCATTTGTTTGATACTTGTGCAGACGCACTAGACAGGGATGAATTATTAATGAGGAAATTATATACAGGTTTGATGTGGACAAATTCCATAGCAAACTATTGATAGAGGTGAGATTAGTTTCCAGATTCTGATGGACCCAAGTTGGTTTGCTATTCTGTCAATTTCAGAAAGCCTGTGATTATATAGGATGAATCTGTATAGATTTATATGGGGTTTAAATGTAAACTGGTGGACTCCTTTTTGCATATTCTTTCTAGTTCCTAGTCTTCAATCTGGTGGACAAACCTAAACTTTAGCATGCCATCATCAATCACTTTTTTTAGGTTTCCATCCTCACTTTTGCATTTTTCTTAAAAACTTTTAAAAACCATTATCACAGTGTAATTTTAGAGCATTTTAAACGACCTCCAGAAGAAGAAACTATATACTTTAATAGTTAATATTTGTTCTCACTCCCTCTTCACACTGTCCAGGTCCATTTCTAGGCACTGATTTATGTTCTGTTTCTGTGCATTTGCTTATTCTGTACATTGCTGATAAATGAAACCATATGTGGTTTGGAATCACAAATGGTCATCATATGTGGTTTTAGTGTGTCTGGCCTCTTTCGTTCAGCATAATGCTTTCCCGTTTCCTCCATGTCATAGCATCTGTCAGCACTTTATCATTTTTTATTGCCAAATCACATTAGCTTGTATGGATATGCCACATTTTGTTTATCTGTTTATGATATGATGGACATTTGGGTTGTCTCCACTTTTTGACTCTTATGAATAATCTTTCTATGAAGATTTGTGTACAAGTTTTCGTATGGATGTAAGTCTTTGTTTCTCTTGCGTGTATACCTAGTAATGCATTTGCTGGGTTATGTGGTTTTGCTTTAACCTTTTAGGAAATTGCCAAACTCTTTTCCCTCATGGTTACGCCATTGTACAGTTCCACCGCTAGTGTGTAAGGGCTCCAGTTTCTCCACATTCTCACCAACACTTGTTACTGTCTCTTTCTGATTATAGGCATCGTAGTGCATGGTAAGTGGTCTCTCATTGTATTTTTAGTTTATATTTACTATTGATTGTTGAAGCTGAGCTCTTTTTTGTAATTATTGGTTGTCTATCTTCTTTGGAGGAGTAGCTATTCAAATTCTTTGCTGATTTAAACATTGGATAATTTTTCTTTTTATTGGTAAGTTGTAAGTGTTCTGGATAGATCAAACATATATTGTCATATATATATTTCTTGCAAATATTTTCTCCTGTTTTCTGGGATATCTTTTCACTTTCTTGATGGTATCATTTGATGCACAAAAGTTTTTAACTTTGATGAACTCCAGTTTATTCATGTATGTTTGTTGCTTTTGTTTTTGGTGTCTTATATAGGATATTTAAGTATAAATATCCAAGGTCATGATGATTTATTCCTATATTTTCTCTTGAGAGTTTTGCGCTTTTAGCTTCTGCAGATAAGTTTATGATCCATTTTGTGTTCATCTTTGTTCATAGTGTAAAGTAAGGGTCCAACTTTTGTGTTGTTCCAGCCCTGTGTCTTAGAAGATTATTCTTTCTGCACTGAATTGTCTGGGCATGCTTGTCGGAAATCATTTGACCACAAATGTGATAGTTTATCTTTGGATTCATTCTATTTCATTGATCAATATATCTATCCTTATGCCAATATTACCCTGTCTTGATTGCTTTGTAATAAGTTTTGTGATTATTTTATCGTAAAAAGATGTTGGGTTTATGTCCAATACTTTTCCTGCATCTATTGAGATGATCATGTGATTTTTAAATACTTTATTTTATTAATATGGGTGTTGAACCAACACTGAAACTCCCTTTTACTTTTAATTAAGACCATGAAAAAGTTGGAAAAGCCTGGCTGCTATCTTCTGTTGCTGACCAGCAGCAGATATTGCTATAATCAATGATAATTTTGATGATACAGATGTGCTGTTCCCTTCACTTTCTCCTGATAATTCTCTGACACAGGATCTGGTGTATTTTGGAGGGTATAGTGAATGGCTTTTGAACCTGGAGATAAAAATGGAAAAAGAAGAAAAGAAGAGAAAAATTTATTGACAAGTGTGTATGTAAACTCTTGCATTTGCATTTGATTTAGTTTCTGCACTGAAAAAAATGCTAATGAATATGATTAAATGGTTGTGCTTAATCCTATAACTCAAGAGGGAAAAGAAATCATTAGCAAGTTGATTATTATTATTAATACTCAAGGTAATCAGGTTCATTTATAGAGGCTGATTAAAAGTGAATGCCAAGTGAACATATTGGGTTTAAATTAATAAAACTTGGAGCCCCAAATATTTAAGACAATAATCTCTGTTT
The DNA here is from genome assembly GCF_042477335.2 of Ovis canadensis. Lineage (NCBI taxonomy): Eukaryota > Metazoa > Chordata > Mammalia > Artiodactyla > Bovidae > Ovis > Ovis canadensis. Next base: position 75,910,849 of record NC_091247.1, on the reverse strand, counting down.
CCACAATAATCTCTGTTTCCACAATAAGATTAAAGTGATTAAATTAGTGGCAAAATTTGCATAGGAACGTATATGTATTTTTTCTTTATCTCTCTAAATAAAAATGGAGAGTGGAAATTTCCAAGTCTGTCCCTTTAATAAAACCTTTTCATTTTTCTTGTTCAGTTAATAGTTTCATTCAACAACTTTGTTCCTTTGCTGACAATCACAGTTCTAACAAGGCATGATAGAAATGCCTCACTGAAAACTTTTTTGAGTCAGCTTACCATCAGTCATTCTTTACTGACTTACACTTTTACATAAGATTAAACACTCAGCACCAGCTTACACATTAGATGGCAGGTCCTGGCAGGATACCGCGACTCTTGACAGGAGAATAGTACCTAATTTTTGGTTATGCTGCCCTTCAGTCACTTGCTAAGACATCAAACCACTTAGTGCTGGCATATCTTGCTTTAGGAAACGTGTGTTCTCCAGAAAATGAAATGTTTGCAAGTTAAATTCTATTTTAAATGTAAGGTAGCTCTTATGAATTGTCTAGTGTATGCTCTATAAAGAGCAGTCAGGCGTTCTCTTCTTCTTATACCTTCAGTTGGTCCCTTTGTCTTCTTTTCTGCCTGGGAGGGTGCTCATATGACTCCAGTATGCAAAAATCCTTCCCTTCAGCCCCTATCAAACACCAATCACCTCTCTGTTTCTGAGTTCAATTTTTCTCCAATTCCATGTCCGTGTAGGTGAGATCCTATAGTGTCTGTCTTTCTCTGCCAGACTGACTTCACTTAGCAAGATCCATGCATGTTTTCCCAATAGCAGGATTTCCTCCTTTCTATAGTTGGATAATATTTCATGTATGTGAATATATGTTTTTTTACATTTTCTTTTTCCATTCATCTGTTGATGGAAACTTAGGTTGTCTCCATGACTTGGCTATTGTAAGTGACGCTGCAGTGAGCATGGGGGTGCAGATATCTCTTTGAGATAGTGATTTCATCTCCTTTGGATATATACTCAGAAGTGGAATTGCTGGATCAAATGTAGTTCTATTAACTGAGGAACCTCCATGCTGTTTTCCATAATGACTATATCAATTTACATTCCTGCCAACAGAGCACAAGGGTTTCCTTTTTTTTTTTTTCATATCCCGCCGGCATTTATCTCTTGTCTTTTTGATAATAGCCATTTTAACAGGTGTGAAATGATATCTCATTGTGCTTTTGGTTTGTGTTTTCCTGGTGATTAGTGATGTTGAGCCCCTTTTCATGTACCTGTTGTATGTCTTCTTTTTTGCCTTTTGTTGTATGTCTTGGGGAAAATATCTACTCAGTTCCTCCACCCTTATTTTATTTGGATTACTTGTTGTCTTTTTTTTTTTTTTTGCTATGAGTTATGTGAGTTCTTTGTAAATTTTGGATATTAACCCCATATCAAATATATGATTTGCAGATATTTTCTCCCATTCAGTAGGTTAGTTTTGCATCTGTTAATTATTCTTTTGCTATGCAGAAACTTTTAGTTTGATGTCATCCTACTTATTTATTTTTGTTTTTGTTGCTTGTGCTTCTGGTATTATATCTAAATATGGCCAAGGCCAGTATCAAGGAGTCTTTCCCCTGTGTTATCTTCTTGGAGTTCTATGGTTTCAAGTCTTACATTCATTTTTTATTTATTTGGAATAATTTTTGTGAGTGGTAAACTAGGGGTCCAGGCCATTATCCTTCTCAGTGTTTCCTTGCCATATACCTTTACTCAAGCATCTAATACCCTCTTACTTTTTTCATTTCTAGGCAAGTCATGTAAACACTCTCAGCCTCAAATCAGATGTATAATGAGCATTATATTGATGATCTCCTGTGTAATTGTGAAGGTTAAATATATTGATCCTACATAAAAATATGTATAACATGTCTAGCACAGTTCTAAACATATATATACACCCAATAATTGTTCCTTATTTTTTCCCATTTTTTTCTCCTTTCATAAACTTTCAAAACATGGCCTTAAAAAGACTGTTTAATGAGTTACCATTTTTTGTGGCATTTGCATGTCATTCTAGATAGCATGATCATTCATTCCTTTATTCCATATCAATGGATATTTTTTGAGGGGAGGCACTGTATATAATCCAGAAACTATGTTAACAGTTAAAAATTAAGCAAAAAATTAATTAAGTTTAAAATTAGTGGTCTGATATTCCTGAAATTTTACCTGAATTTGAACCTAAACACACAGACATGGTAAGATACTTGAGCTATCTTAGTAGTATGTTACAGCTTACTTTATCGGGGTACCCTTCCTTGCTGAAAATATCACTATCATTGAAATGCCTAACAACAATCATCAGAGTTATAAACCTTATCATCTCTGAAGGCAAGGACAAAAAAGAGACACAGTAAAGGCAGCACACCAAACACATCTTCCCAAATGTTGCTGTTTTGTCTTGAGGAGTCTCTGTTTTAATAGCAAACCTATATGACAGGCGTTATTCTTTAAGGATCCTAGACCTTGTGATAAAACGATGTTGAATATCTTGTAGCGAGAGGCACTGTGATGAGTCAGAGATTTCCCTGGGGCTTCTCTAGCTGTAACAGAGATAGGACCATATGCAGAACTAGGGGAATTCTGGAGACAAGACATTGAAGGGCTGGGCTAGTGCTATAGGGGAGGGTATGGATGGTTAGAGCAGGGACACAGTCCTTCTGTGTTTCTTAGCACTTTTTAATCCAAAGACCTAAAGTAGTCTCTCAACTTCACTTGCCCATGAAAAGAGAACTGGCATAATTTATTCCTATTTTACAGGTGAGGAACTGAGAAGCACAGAGAGACTCAAGGCATCTCTTACCTGGCTCTAGCTTTCCTGTTCCTCGGTATCCATAGTACCTTAGTATTATCTTCTGCAGCAATCACACCACTTTAAAAAAAAAAAAACAAAAATCGTTCCCCAATTATACGGGATTCCCCTCTTAGCTCTGGTGTAAGAGAGGACAGTGCACTGATCCCAATTTACAGATGAAGAAACAGAAGCTTAGAAAGCTTAAATGACTTGCCCAAGCTCACCTGATTAGTCATGGCAAAGTGGGGACAAATTTCGGCCTCCTGACCATCCATTTCTTTGACCTCTCTGCCCTTCAAAACAGGGAGGCAGGGGTTCTAGGAAGCCCCCTCGGTGTACACTGAAGCTGTACTCCCAGCACCACAGACAGAGCAGGTGAAGAAGGAGGCACTACGTATCCATCCAGTTCTGTGTCCTCTTTATCTATGGATTCTCCTTTTGGCAACTTCACCACTTTTCAGAGTCAGCACTTAGTGATGGTTGTAAAAACACAAACAATTTAGCACACAACACTCTGAACTGTAAACTCTGGTAAATAGGATCAGGGGAAGATTTAAGTAGAAGGGACAATGGCTATAAAGACTTAACAGGAATTCATTAGGCTCCAAAGATAGAGCAGATAAAAGATCCATAACCACATGCAGGAAGTGAAAGGGGAGTTCTAAATCATTAAGATGCAATGAGGTCCTGCCACAACTCCTTAATCAAATCATCCTCACGGGCGCTGGGCTCAAGAGTCCAAAGGACCCCGGAGCAGGAAGGCTCCTGTGCCAGCCGTTTTAGATGGGAGCAGGGACTTAATGGCAGGCATGGCTGTGTCAGAGATTTAATGCCATCAGCCCAGTACTACCATTTCTCCTTTGATCATCTCTGTCTGTCTCCATATACTGTTATTTGCTTCTTGCTCTCTCACCTTTGTTCCTTCATTTCTCCTGCTTTCTCCCTTCCCTTTCTTTAAAAAAAGAATCCCTATTCCGTTTTCTTTTTTCTCCACCCACCTCTGCCTTTACCAGCTGTCCCCCACCTTCTTTCCTTTTCTAAAAATTTTCCATCCTTCTCAGACTCTCTCATGGACTTGCCTTCCTCCTCGTCCTCATCGCCTACTGCCCTGAATCCCCTCCCTGGAAGATTCAGCAGTTTCCTGTGTCTGCAGTCTTGGGGTGGGGACGGATTCACAAGTCTCCATCTTTCTCATTTGCTTTTCCTTCAGTACTTTTGTGTGGGAGGTCTGGGGTGGGGGTGGGGGGGCAGAGTATAACATAACCAGTGAATTGGGCCCTAAATGTTTGTTTTTATCATCAAATCAGATGTCCTCAGATTTCTCTGTAAAAATGAAACAAAAGTAGGCTCTCCGTTTTTGTTTTTCTTTTAGAAATATAAAGGGACACAACTGAAAAGAATATTAACTGTTAGGAAATGTGAGGCGCATATTTCTCACCTCACACTAATTAGCACAGATTTTTTCAGAAGAGAATTCTGGTAGCCTTTCCATCCTCCTATTCTCTGACCTCCCCTCAGAAGAGATATAACAGATTCTCAAAAATTGAGCAGTATTTTACTGCAGTTTTTATATAGTTTGTTTTTGCAGTAATTTCTTATAAGTGGAAACACAGAACTAAAGAACTTTGGAGCAACACCTTCTCACTTCCAATCAATCAAAAAGGAGGGAGAGTAGGTGGTGTTAAGTGACAGGGGAAACTGCTCAGAGAACACAGTGTGTGTGTGTGTGTGTGTGTAACTGTGTCTGTTTCTGCAGCATCCTGAAAATCCATCCCAGTCTCATGAGTTCTCTAAAATTGCTGATGAGCTTGTGGGATGATGAATACCTGTGCTCCCTTCATAATAAATCTCTGGATGCACCCTTCACACCTTTAGCCACAGTAAAAAAAAAAACAAAAAAACAAAACAACAATTTTCTGTTCTACAGGGGGCTACGATTTGAGCTCTGTAATGATTAGTGATTTCATCCAGTTGTACTTGACCCCCTGCTCATTTTTATATATTAAATGTTAAAAAGAAAAGGGAGAAGGGAGGGCTGGTTGATTGAAATTCCAAGAACTTTCCTGTAGATAAAATTTATTGAGAAAAGGCAGGGTGCTAGGCAGGATGAAAGAGAGAGAGAAAGAAAATAATTGTAACAGAAAGGTCCCCCAAAGTCTTTCTGATTGTCAGTAATGTTTATATCCTTTCAAGGCTGTTTGGTGTGTTGGCTCCATAGTTCATGGGTTCTCACCTCCTGCTCATGACGTATGCCCTCTTCTTGCTTCTCCTCCCCACCTACTCTCCCCACCTGCCTGCTGCTTTTTCTCCTTCTTCCATCCTCTCCTTGCTGTCTTTACTTTTCCTCCAGAAAGAAGTTGTAAAATGCCTTCCAGAGAGGTGGACTGTGGAATGTTGGCTGTTTGTCATGGAAACATACAAACGCCAAGACCTTGAATCCTGCCAGAGTGATCTAGGATCAGGTCCTGCCTGGGTCAGAGGCCAAGGCTGTCCTTGCGATTTCTGGATAAGGAAAGCCAGAAGATACAAGTTCATGTGAGGTGTAGGTCAGTGCCCACATTTCTTCTGTTTCACACTGTCCATAATCACTTTTGCTCTTAACAATGTAGGTAGATGTGGCCGTGAGTGTCAGACGTTGAAAAGATGAGGAATAATTGCCGTGTTAAAAAAACAATCTTATTTATTTACTTCTGACTGCTGGGTCTCCATTGCTGCGCGGGCCTTTCCTCCAGCTGTGGTGAGCAGGGCCTCCTCTTTCTTGTGGTGTGTAGGCTGCTGTAGTTTCAGTTTTCAGGCTCTAGAGCACAGACAGGCTCAGCAGTTGTGGCACACAGGCTCAGCTGCTCTGCAGCATGTGGGATTCTCCCAGGTCGGGGACTGAACCTGTGTGTCCTACCTTAGCAGGCAGATTCTTTACCATTGAGCCACCAGGGAAGTATTTTTCTGATGATTCCTTTATTTATAAAATGATATGGTTCATGTCTCTGAGGACAGTCTGAAGAATTTTTTGCCTATTCTCTCATATCAGACCTGGTGCAAGGGATTACTATTTTAGTAGAATAAAAAAGATTAATTAGTTTTTGAGATGCCACAGTTGCCTTTGTTTACCTCAAATCAATAACATCACATCTATAAAGCACATCAAGTTGTTTGAGATTATTTCATTTTGAGTCACTATTTTAACTTAGCTAACAGTGGTGTCATCCCTGTCTCAGGCCAGGGTTCCAGAATGTTCAGTTTTCCTCTCTTTTTATTGAAAATACAAGTATGGGGACTTCTCCAGTGTTTTGTGTAGTGATGAGGGTCTCACCTTTTTTGGAGGTTTTTGTGCTTTTCTAGACAGGGGCAGAAGTAATGGGCGAAGTAGATGGTGACAAGTAAGCAAAATTCACTGAGTTCTGATCTCTGTTAATGCAGGGAAGATCATCTTTCTTTCAGTTTTTCTCAGAGACACTCCTCTTTCCTTTTCTTGCGCTACACACTATCCCCAAGCCAATTTTCCTGCTGTCCATTCACAATTAGGTTCCAATGACCCTGGAAGCCCAAAGCCCAGATCATTCAAAACTGATTCTCTTTCTGTGATGGTAAGAGAATTTGCTGTTCGTGCCGTCTTAGAAGATGAAGGAAGTGTTTATGTTCTACCCTTTAGAAAAATAGCAACAAAAAATGCAGTCAAGTTTGCAATGAAAACAGCTTACCAAGGTTTTGACCATATAGTCCACTTTTTTTCCTTAAAGAGTTTTCTATGTGATTTTTAAAAATTGAATCTCTTGTGATATTGCTTCCATTTCATGTTTTGGTTTTTTGGCTGTGAGGCATTTGGGATCGTAGCTCTCCAACCAGGGATCAAGGCCACAACCCTGCACTGGAAGTTGAAGTCTTAACCACTGGAAGACCAGGGGAGTCCCAATCTAGTCTGCTTAAAAATATTCTTTCCTTCAGCTTGTTCAGTAATTGGTGATTGCATAAATGTGAATTAATCGGTGAATGCTCTTGTCAGTTGACATATTTTATTCAATAGGAACGTTTGAGACATATAGGATGATTTTGTTAGGCTCCCAGAAATGGAAGGGAGTCATCGATTCCTGTCTGTGATATCTCCACAAGGGCTGATTCAATCTATCTTTAACATCCTCACTGCCTGGCTGAGAGACCCCCTTCTTTAGCACACATGACTCTCTACCAGTTATCCTCCTCTCTCTCAGCTTTGTCAAACCCCAAATCTACATAGATTGTTTTCATGCAACTTCTAAATATGTTCAAGTCTCCCCTGATGCTGCTTAGTCGCTCAGTCATGTTCGACTCTGTGTGACCCCCTGCATTGTAGCCCACCAGGCTCCTCATCCATGAGGTTCTCCAGGCAGAATACTGGAGTGGTTGCCGTGCCCTCTTCCAGGGGATCTTCCCAACCCAGGGGTTGAACCTGGGTCTCCTGCATTGTAGGCAGATTCTTTACCACTGAGCCACCAGGGAAGCCCCAAGTCTTCCCTAACCTTAAAAAAAAGCAAAGAAAATAAATAGGCTTTCCTGGTAGGTCAGATGGTAAAGAATCCACCTGCAATGTGGGAGATCTGGGTTAGATCTCTGGATTGGGAAGATCCCCTGGAAGAGGGCATGGAAACCCACTTCAGGATTCTTGCCTGGAGACTCCCATACACAGAGGAGCCTAGAGGGCTACAGTCCATGTGGTTGCAAAGAGTCAGACACGTCTGAGCAACTAAGCACAAGGAAATCAACCAGACATTGTCTTCCTTTATCAACCATTCAAAATCTTTCCTTCCCTCCGTAGCCAAATGTTTCCTGATAGTATTTATTTATTGTGGTAAAATATACTTAACACAAATTTTACCATTTTAGCATTGAAATTTTTTAATTGGAAGATAATTGCTTAACAATGTCTTGTTAGTTTCTGCTATACAATGTGAATCAGTATACATATATCCCCTCCCTCCTGAGCTTCCCTCCAACCCATTTTAGTCATTTTTAAGTGCACAGTTAGTGGGCTTTCCAGGTGGTGCTAGTGGTAAAGAATCTGTCTGCCAATGTAGGAGATGCAGGAGATGTGGGGTTGATCCCTTTGTTGGGAAGATCCCTGGGAGAAGGAAATGGGAACCCACTCCAGTATTCTTACCTGGAAAATACCATGGACAGAGGAGTCTGGCGGGCTACAGTCCCTGAAGTTGCAAAAGAGTCGGACATGCCTGAACACACACACACAGTGGGATCCGTACATTTTCATTGTCATGAAACTGCTACCACCATTAATCTCTAGAACTTTTTGACTTCCCAAGCTGAAAGTCTGTACTCAGTTACCAATGATCCACTATCCTCCCCCCTCCCCTAGCTCCTGGTAACCATTTTTCTACTTTTTGTCTCTAGGTCCCTGCTAAGTAGAATCATGTAATATTTTTCCTTTTATATCTAGCATTTTTACTCAGTATAATGTCTTCAAAGTTTACCAATGTTGTAGCATGTGTCAGAATTTCATTCCTTTTTAAGGTTGAATAATATTCCATTGTATGTATATATCACATTTTGTTTACCCACTTGTCTGTTAATGGATATTTGAGTTGTTTCCAGCTTTGGCTATTCTGAATAATGCTGCTCTGAGTGTTGGTGTATCTGTTATCTTCTCTGCTCTCAATTCTTTTGGTATATATCTAGATGCAAAATTGTTGATATAGCCAAACTTTTTACCTCTGTATTTATTTATTTGGCTGCACCAGGTCTTGGTTGTGGGATGCAAGAGCTTTAGTTGCAGTCTGCAAACTCTTAGTTGCAGGGGGTGGGATCTAGTTCCCTGACCAGGGATCTAACCTGGGCTCCCTACATTGGTAGTAGTCTTACCCACTGAACCACCAGGGAAGTCCTTTGTTTGCTTTTGCAAGTAGTCATATATCTACAGTTTTAAAAGTCAAACACTATAGCTTATAACAAGGACAGCAGTTACCTGTCCTGTAAAAGATCCCTTTTTCAAAAACAACCACTTTAAACTCTTCTTCTGTTTGTTCTGTTTACCATATTCCTAAATTACATACTGATTTGCTGATTTTTCCGCCTTAGACATTATACTGATTTCCCTCTACAGAAGACAACGACTTCATGCTTATATACCATTGTAGAAAAGTGATTGAAAAAATGGCCACATCACATTCTCTCATCTTGTATGCATACCTCTTTGCAGTGTGCCTTTGTAGCTCTTCATATCAAGAGGAAGAGTCTATTTCCTGACCCTCTGAATCTGGGCTGGCTATGGGACCTGCCTTGACCAATAGTTGTACTGGCAGTGATGCTGTGGGATTTCAGACCTAGGCCTGTAAGAAGTTTACACCTTTGTTCTAACTCTCTGAGGACACTGCCCTGAGGCTCTTAGGTACACGAGGCTGATCTAACCTACCAGAGGGAGACAGGCTACAAGAAACACAGGCAGGTGTTTTAGCTGAGGCGCCTAGACCTACCATCAGAAGAGAGCCTGTACCAGTCCCCAGACATGATACTCTTTTAGTTGAGTCCCCAGATGTCTGCAGTCATGTGAGTGAGGAACTGTCAATGTGAGCCCAGTCCAAATTGCTAATCTACAAACTCATAAGCAAATAAAATTGCAGTTATTTTAACTCACTAAATGTTGGGGTGGTTTGCTAAATAGAAATAGCATGCATGCATGCTTAGTCACTCAGTTGTATTCAACCCTTTGTGACCCTATGGACTGTAGTTGGCCAGTCTCCTCTGTCTATGGGATTCTCCAGGCAAGAAAACTGGAGTGGTTGCCCTTTCCTTCTCTAGAGGATTTTCCTGACCCTGGGATTGAACCCACATCTCCTGTGGCCCCTGCACTGGCAGGTGAATTTCTTTATCACTGAGTCACTTGGGAAGCCCGCACAGAAATAGATATCTGGTATAATCATCCATCAGTCATACATATTTCATTTCCCTGTATCTTTCTAGTATAACTACCATAATTTGATACTATCCACACTCGTTTTCACAATTAATAGTTATGTTACAGTGTCCATTTTGAGCCAAGAAGTATGTTATGAATGCCTGTCCTTTCTCGTTCAACTTTCGGTTTGCCTGTAGTTCTTTTCCTCTTAACATTTTTTAAACTCAGGTTTCATTCATCTTTTAGTAAGTTTTCCTATATCCTCCAGTGGTTTTATAAAGTGACTCTCAATCCAATTTTCCACACCATAAACCTGTCAGAAGATCTGTCAGTTTTATTTTCTTCTGGAAACCTCTGTCTCAGCGGCTTTTCCCCTTCTGCTTCAGTCTGGACCAGTTGCCCTCTAATATGGCTGCCCAGCTGCTGTTGTGGGACTTTCCCATCATTCTAGAGATTCTCTCTACCTCTCTCACTCTTAGACTTCAGTTATACGGCTCCCACTTCTTCCTCTTCCTTGCTTTGTTGTAACTCTTTTGTTTTTCAGGAACTTATCCCCTAGAAGTTTTTTTGAGAAAGCATGCTTAGGAGGTCTGTTTTAAAGACCTTGCATGTAAGGAAATGTCTATCTTTATTTTTGATTCAGAGTTTGGTTGAGTAAAGAACTATAAGTTCAGCATTATTTTTAATGACTATTTTGAAGACATACCTCAGTATCTTCTAATTTACAATATTGCTGTTGGGAGGTCTGATGCCATTCTTATTCCCAAGTCTTCATGTCATTTGTTCTTTCTTCTTAGAATCTTTTCTTTATCCTTTGGATTCTGAAGCCTCTCAATTATGTCCTTGATGCGAATCTTTTTCATCATTATTCTGGACTTTTGTGCTTTTCAATCTGGAAACTCATTTCCTTCTAGAATGCATATTATATATTCTTGTATTCTTTTTGTGGACTATTTCCTCCTCTGTATTTTCTCTGTTTACTCTATTTGGAACTCCTTGCTTGGGATATTGGTCTTCTTAGATCTCTCAGTTTTCATTTATTTACCTCTTTGATTTACTTTCTAAGACTTTTGCTCTGGACTGAATGTTTATGTCTCTCCCAAATTTATATATTGAAATCCTACCTCCCAATATGATGGTGTTTATAGGTGGGGATTTGGGGAGGTAATTGAGGTTAAATTAGGTCAGAGAGTGGCCCTCATGCTAGAATTAAAGCCTTTTTAAATAGAGGAGACATGAGAGCTGTCTCTCTCTGTTTACATGGGTGCACCAGAGAAAGGCCATGTTAGGACCTAATAAGTCCTATAAACCAATAAGTGGACCCTCATCAGACATTGAATCTGATGGAACCTAGATCTTGAAAATCCAGAACTAGTGAGAAAGAAATATATGCTGTTTAAACCCCTTAGTCTATTATAGCAACCCAAACTAAGACAAGATATCTTGTTTCTTTTCCAGCCTTTTTTCTTGATTTGAACTCTAGCTGCCTGCTTGATATCTACATGTTTTTTATGGGGCTTCCCTGATGACTCAGATGGTAGAGAATCTGCCTGCACTGTGGGAGACCTGAGTTTGATCCCTGGGTTGGGAAGATACCCTGGAGAAGGGAATGGCTGCCCACTCCAATACTCTTGCCTGGAGAACTCCATAGACAGAGGAGCCTAGTGGGCTACAGTCCATGGAGTTGCAAAGAGTCAGACATGGCTATTTTTTATATCTGCTCTCAAATTGAGCCATTCAGGACTGAATTCATCTTCAGCAAAACTGCATGTTTTCCATCTATCCTCTGTCTTGGGGAATGGTGCTGCCAAATTAAAGGAAATGCAATTCTCATTGACACTCTTCTTCCTCATCCCCCAATCCAAGCCCTATTTATTCTACTTCCTTAATGAATATTAAATGTATCCAGTACTCTATCCCCATTACTTCTGCCTTAGCTTTGGCTGTTGCCATGTGTTTCCTGCACTAGGGCAATGCCCTTTCCACTTATATCTCTGATTTCTGCTGTTGCTGCTAAGTCACTTCAGTCGTGACCACCTCTGTGTGACCCCATAGACAGCAGCTCACCAGGCTCCCCTGTCCCTGGGATTCTCCAGGCAAGAACACTGGAGTGGGTTGCCATTTCCTTCTCCAATGCATGAAAGTGAAGTCGCTCTGTTGTGCCCTACCCTCAGCGACCCCATGGACTGCAGCCTTCTAGGCTCCTCTGTCCATGGGATTTTCTAGGCAAGAGTACTGGAGTGGGGTTCCATTGCCTTCTCCGTGATCTCTGATTTCTGGGTGATTGCAGTCTAAGGTTTTCCAATCTGCAGCCAAACCTTGAGATTAAACTCAAATGTTTCTGCCCTACCCTCCACTCCCCAGATTTCCATCCTCTATTTTTCTTATCTCTAGCATACAGCCTTCACCCTGGCTATTGTAGTTGCCTATCCCCTTGCTTGGCTTCCATTCTAGACCTTGAATGATGTAAGGGCAGGGTGGTTTTTATGGACTTCCCTGGGGATTCTGGGGTAAAAATTTCACCTGCCAATGCAGGAGACATGAGTTTGATCCTTGGTCCAGGAAGATCCCCTGGAGAATGAAATGGCAATCCACTCCAATATTCTTGCCTCAGAAATCACTAGCCCAAAGATGATGGTGGGCTACAGTCCCTGGGGTTGCAAAAGAGTTGGGCATAACTTAGTGACTAAACAACAACGATAGTAAGTAAGTGTAAGTGTTAGTCACTCAGTCATGCCCGACTCTTTGTGACCCCATGGACTGCAGCCCACTAGGCTGCTCTGTCCATGAGATTTTCCCAGGCAAGGATATTGGAGTGGGTTGCCATTTCCTTCTCCAGGGGATCTTCCCAACCCAGGGATTGAACCCAGGTCTCCTGCACTGCGGGCAGATTCTTTACTGTCTGAGCTACAATGGAAGCCCAAATAACAACAATAGCTTTTATTTATTTATTTTTTATGAGCAACAGGTTCATAATAAATATTTATCATTAAAGTCTCTTCTTCCTGAGGTAGAATATTTGAGGTAGAATATCCAAAGAGTTATCTTTGGGTAACTCTTTCTATTAAAATATTTTCCCTCCTACTGAGCTAGAATTTATCACCCTAGAATTTGTCCTTATTCATTGTAATTCTATTATATAATCATAAGTCCCAGATTTTCTAGAACATGATATCTGATTTCAAATATTTACTGCCTTTATAAAGCATCACAAGGTCCTAGAAATTTTCAGCTTTGCGTATTCAAACTCATGCCCTAAGTTGTTTCTCACACTTGAAAGTGACACAGATATCCTTTGTCATGGAATGTGTTCAGATTTTTGCTTTGGAAAGTTTGGGAGCTACACAGTGTAATGACTCTTCTTGGTGCAAGAATTGTGTCCCTCTTTTCTCTAGACTAGTACTTTTCAGGCTGAGTCTCATGGATATTTTTTATGCTCATCCTTGGATCTCTGTGCCTCTATTTAAAGTGTGTGGTGCCACTGGCACATGCTACCTGTGCTCAGTTCAGTTCAATAGCTCAGTCGTGTCCGACTCTTTGTGACCCCATGAATCGCAGCACGCCGGGCCTCCCCGTCCATCACCAACTCCCGGAGTTCACCCAAACCCATGTCCATGGAGTCGGTGATGCCATCCAACTATCTCATCCTCTGTCGTCCCCCTTTCCTCTTGCCCCCAATCCCTCCCAGCATCAGGGTCTTTTCCAGTGAGTCAACTCTTTGCATGAGGTGGCCAAAGTATTGGAGTTTCAGTTTCAGCATCAGTCCTTCCAGTGAACACCCAGGACTAATTTCCTTCAGAATGGACTGGTTGGATCTCTTTGCAGTCCAAGGGACTCTCAAGAGTCTTCTCCAACACCACAGTTCAAAAGCATCCATTCTTTGGTGCTCAGCTTTCTTTATAGTCCAACTCTCACATCCATACATGACTGCTGGAAAAACCATAGCATTGACTAGACTGACCTTTGCTGACAAAGTAATGTCTCCGTTTTTAATGCATAGACTGGGTCAGACACTCCCCTCCCTGTCTCTGGACACTGACTTGCTATTTGCTTTTGCTCTCTCTGGGGGTAGTCACATTGTATGTGTGACTGCTAGTTTTTGCCTTTAGTTATTAAGCTATATCTTCTACATGTTATACTCAAAAGTTACATTTATTTCTGTAGAAAAAATATATGGTTATGTTGGGGTCACCATACAATTTTGTGTTTTACTTTGGATTCCAGTCCTGCCACCCATGTATTTCTCTGGTCATCTCAGTCTTGTGGCATCAGAATGATGCTGTTTTGAGTTGTTGGCCTGTACCGAGTATGACTGGAACTTTGAAGGATATTTGTTTAGTTAGAATTCTCTTTGTAAGTGGTTTTTCCTGTGATGCCATTTGCCTTGTGAATACCTCTTTATGTGTTGAAATTTCACCCAGTATTGTTTTTCACAGCAGGAACTTGGAGTCAATAAAGTATCTTCTGAGCTAACACATAATTAAGGAATATAGTTTCTCTAAGAAGTACTTTTCTTTCATGATAGAATGACAGGATATAATCTTATTCAAATATGTATTCAAATATTTGCTTATTCTTTTTGTGCCACATGTACACTTGCAGATCTTAGTAATACAACTAGTTAGACATCCTTTTTCTCCATTTCTAATCTGAATATTAAAAAAATAGGTTTTTATGTCTTCAAGGGCAGAGATAATATTTTATACTTCTCTAACAGTCTATATGCATAAAAACTTTCCCCAATAATCAGTTTCCTTTTTCCTATGTCTACACCCTTCCTTGTCCTAGCCATCTTTCTGGAATGTCTCCCTGCAACATACTCTCATGGGCTAAGAGTTCTATCATTTTTCGTAGCTTAACTTAAATTTCATATCCTTTCAGAAACCATTCTCCAGATTCAATTGAGCACCAGTGTCTCTGTACTCTGAATCAGTATCAGTATCAGTTAAGTCGCTCAGTTGTATCCGACTCTTTGCGACCCCATGAATCGCAGCACGTCAGGCCTCTCTGTCCATCACCAATGCCCAGAGTTCACTCAAACTCACGTCCATTGAGTTGGTGAAGGATTTATATATGTTAGTATATTTTTCTTTTAACTGGATTGGAAACTCCCTGAAGGTGGGGACCATATTTTCTCTTCCTGTGGATTTTCCTATTCATCTCTGTGGGCTTCCCTGGTAGCTCAGCTGGTAAAGAATCAGCCTGCAATGCAGGAGACCCCGGTTCAATCCCTTGGTTGGGAAGATCCCCTGGAGAAGGGAAAGGCTACCTACTCCAGTATTCTGGCCTAGAGAATTCCAGGGACTGTATAGTCCATGGGGCTGCAAAGAGTTGAACACGACTGAAAAACTTCCACTTTTCACTTACAGGGACACCATATACATCTAGTTGAATTGAAATTTTGCAAAACCTAAGGACGGGAATGGTGTCCAGAAAAGCTGGGATCATTATTTTTCTTTAAAAGTACACCAGTGAGAAAGAATAGGCTTTTTGAAGTTGCTGGAGCAATGCTTTTCAGTGCTGCTGCTGTTCCTCACAGAAGTAAGGAACTGTTAGTCTAATTTGAGTGTTTGTCATGACAGGAATTTTCATATCCTTCTAGGGGATCATCAGACAAGAGAAGGACCATGGAGGAGAGGCTGTGGTAGACGGCCCCACACAGGGTAAGGAGGGAACCTGCAAGTTTCCGGGGCCTGGTAGAACACAGTAGGCATCTCTCTTTAGTGTCAACTCAAGGACACATGATTTCATTTTTTTATGTTTTATTACTTTTTTTTTCTTTTTGCCAAGAAGAAATGGGAGAATCCTTGACTATTTTAGGAGAGATTTATCAGTTTTTAGTTGAGATCAACTATTTGTTTTCAAGGTAATGGCACATATTTCTACGACTCTCATCCTTCCCAGCTAATCTGGGAGGTCAATGCTGAAGGATATGGTTTGCCTCTCTTGAAAAAAAAAAAAGAAAAGGCCCTCGGTACAGTCAGCTGAAGAAGGTCATTTTCCCTTCCAAAGCACTGCTTAAGCAATGGGACCATTCAGTTTTTTTCAGCGGGCGTTTATCAAAATCCTGAACTGTGCTATGCAGTTGAACTTCCTGTCTGCTATCAGTGACTTGTGCATTTTTAACACTTGCCAGATACATTTTGGTAATTATGTAGTGAAGAATTAAATTTCCCCAAAGAGAAGTCTCCTGTTTGTCCCTGCTCGTAACTCTTGAAATCTCCAAAATGATAAGAGAGTCTTTGCTCTTCATAGGGGCCCCTTAGAGCACACTGGATTGTGGTTTATGTTAATGCAGTGACTTAGGTTGGCCCCCACGCGGTTTGTTCTAACAGGATAACTCAGGGTGGCTTTTGGCCACACCAAAAGACCAAGCATGTGATTAGATGGTTGGAGTGGTGAATTTCTCTGATTGGCAATACTCTGGGTAAACTGCCACAGATCAATGCTGGGAGGGTAACACATCTAAGGATGGTAGAAACTTTGTGTTTAGAACCTTCTCAGACCTCACACAATGCCTCTCTTCCTTTAGCTGGTTCTAGTTTGATCCTTCTGCTATACTAAAACCGTAAGCATAGCACCTTCCTGAGTTCTGCGAGTCATTCTAGCGGAGTATCGAACCTGAGAGTTGCTATGGAAATCCTTGAAGTTTTAGTCAGCTGGTATGAAGTGAGGTTGGCCCTGGGGACTGCAAACTTGTGACTGGGGTCTGCAGCGAGAGCAGTCTTGTGAGGACTGTATTCTCAGAATGTGCACTCTGTCTCACTCATTGTAGTAGTCTGCTGAGAAACACAAAATGAAAGGATAACAGAAGAAGACAAAAGAAAACAAAATTATTTATGTCGAACAATGACAGGTGACTGAAAACAAGTATTTTCTTTCTTTAAAAATCCTCTTTCTCCTAAAACAAAGTAGAGGAAGACAGGAATGTATTTTTGTTGTTTCCTCTGTTGGATCTTAGAATTTTTGAAAGAATGCCCTTATTTTTCTAGAAGAGAAGTAGCCTACACCCTTCAGGTATTTAGGGTCAGAGATGTGGGAGTTCTAGGTGGGTGAAGGTGGGGTTGGTAGCGAAATAATTCCCCCTTGGAGTTAATCTCTTTTATGCAAATGGAGATGCCCTGGGCACCATAGACCCAAGGACTAGCCTGTACTGCTAGTACTGGCAGTGTTAGTGTATCTAGTCCACAACATGACATGACACCCATCTAGTCCCAGGGGGGCCTTCATCTTTTCTGGTCTGCACAGAAAAACCATAATGGTACATATTGTCATAACCCCAGTAGTCCTGTCTCAGTAAAAGGAGGCATTTTCCTATTTCTTTCTCTCCTCTGGCTTCCTTGAGCTTTACATTCAAGTTACCTTCACTCCTGCTGTTCAAAATCTTTCTTCCTATTCCTCCACTCACATACGAGCCTAAACACTTTTTTTCAATAAGCTGCCTATTGGAAAAGAACTGATAAGCTAAATTGTCAGAAGGTGCTCCTGACTAAAAAGAGTTCAATGGGTAGTTCAACTTTGGAGTAACAGTGCTTTCAACCCAAATGAACCAAGCTCGAAAGGTGGCCTTCAGTCATTGTTGCAGAACACTGGGAAGATATTTTGGGCCAAAAAAGATCTCCCTGGTTCCACTGAAATCATACATAGAAGTAACAGGTTATTTCAGTCATGCCTGCAAGCTGCCTGTCTCATGGCTGGCTGCTTGGGCTGTAATAGAGTGAGGAGAGAGTTAGGGAAAGTCAGTTCCCTACGAAGCGTCATGTTCCTCCATTATTGAGCTTATTTATAGAGGGCTGCATGTGGTTGGGGGAAGGGAGCAGTAGGTAATGCTTTGCTACATACAGTTTGCTAGGAGGTATTCAGAGCCTTAGGGTATGCATGACAATCCTTCTCAGGGCATAAATATTTTCTTAAATATTTAGGGGAAAATTGTATAATTATTTATTGAAACATTAATTTATATTTTGTTTAGGAAGCAGTTGCAGGATTAGAAACAGTGAGAACTTTTTGTGTATTTTCCTGAATTTGGAGAAGGTCATTGTGTTTCCTTTATGTGGTATTAATAGCATCTTGAAGATAATCTACTGAGTTGGATAATCTATTGGTCATTTGGAATGAACTTTTTGGCCAATCCAATATTTTCTTTTTCATTTTTCCTTCAAAACCTGAAACTCTGAAATTATGCTAAAGTTACAGGTGTGTGTGTGTGTGTATGGGGGACTCGAGGACTGTGGAGAAGAGGGTGGAAGTGCTAAGAGAGGGGAGAATCCCAGAACCTGGGAAGAGAGGGAGGGATATGAGGGGGCCAACTGGGAGCTTATAGAGCTGCAGAATGGCTCCAACTTTGGCAAAAATCCCAGTAGGGGCCAGCCTGAGGCTTAGCAGAGAAAGTGTGGAACTTCCCGATGTCCTAAGTCCACGGGTCATGCATAGTTGGACAATGGATTGATTAATGGTGACCAGTACAAGCCAGCAACTAGAGGCTTTCCCAAATATTCTGTCATAAACACCCAGGACTTTGATAAGACCCTAGAGGAGTGGATGTGGGTAGAGATTTATAGGCCTGGAATAAGGTAATTTTCTACCTATCTGGCAGGGGAAAGAGGAAAAGGAGGCTTGCATTAGATTTAACTTTATAGAAAAAAATTTTTGGTAATTGTTGAAAAATCATATATTATTATCTATCATTATGTAACAAATTACTGCAAATTTTAGCATGTTGGTACAGTAAACCCAATGCTCAGCTGGGTGCTTCTGGCTCGGGGTGTCTCATGAGGCTACAGTCGAGGTATCAGCTCTGGTAGAAGTCATCTCAGGGCCTGAGAGGGGAGGAGCTGGTCCTCAGTAGGTCCATGTGGCTGTAGGCAGGCCTCCAGTCTCCTGTGGGTGTTGGCTGGGGATGCTGCATTCTTGCCCTGTGGTCCCTTGCACAGGGCTGTGTTCACAGGAGGGCAGCTGATTCCCTCAGAGCAAAGAGGGAGAGAAAGAGAGAAAGACAGAGAGAGGAAGGGAGGAAAGGAGACTGGGAACAGGAAAAGACAAGATAAGGTAGGGGAGAGAGAAAGAAATAGATCCTAGACAGAAGCACAGTGTTTTCAAAGTCCAGTCTCAGAAGTGACATTCCATGGCTTTCTCCAATTTTATTAATTAGAAGTGAGTCCACAGACTTAGCTTTTCTGCCTTTTATACAGTTCATTAAGTTTTCACAGCAAGTATACTTGGGTGGTTTGCCATTCCTTCTTCCAGTGGATCATGTTTTGTCAAAACACTCTGCTATCAGCTGTCTGTCTTGGGTGGCCCTACATGACATGGCTCATAGCGTCATGGAGTTATGCAAGCCCCTTCACCATGACAAGGCAGTGATCCAGGAAGGGATGATTGCTGGACGGCATCACCGATGCAATGAACATGAACTTGGGCAACTCCGAGAGATGGTAAGTGACAGGGAGATCTGGTGTGCTGCAGTCCATGGGGTCGCAGAGAGTCGGACTTGACTGGGCGACTGAACAATAACAACTGCAGACTTAGAGAACAAACTTCTGGTTACCAAGGGGAAAAGGCGAGGGGAAGGGACAGTTAGGGAATTTGAAATCGACTTGTACACACTGCTGTATTTAAAATGGATACCAACAAGGACCTGCTGTATAAGACAGGGAACTCTGCTCAGTGTTATATGGCAGGCTGGATGGGAGCGGGGTTTGGGAGAGAATGGGTACATGTGTATGTATGGCTGAGTTGCTCTGCTGTGCATTTGAAACTATCACATCATTAATAGGCTATGTGTGTGTGTGTGTATTTAGTCACTTAGTCCTGTCCAACTCTTTGTGACCCCATGGACCATGTAGCCCACCAGTTGCTTCTGTCAGTGGAATACTCCAGGCAAGAATATGTGAGAAGGTTGCTATTCCCTTCTCTAGGAGATCTTCCCGACCCAGGGACTGAACCCAGCTCTCCCACAATGCAGGTGGATTCCTTACTGCTGAGCCACCAGTGGCACAGAAGTGACATGGGTAAGTTGGAGTGATGCTAGGAGATAGAATAGAAAATGGAATGAATTTAAGCTAAAGTGCACAACAAATGCTCTTTATACCAAAGGCTGGTGGTGGACATAGGGGTGGGCAGGGCCCAGTGTTTGAAGGACCTATCTAGTATTGGGGGAAAACATTGAAGAGAAGGGGAGACCTGGCTGTATCTGAAATTGTTGGGGTGGAGGTGGACAAACAACGCAGGCAGGGGCTCTGAAGGGGGAGGAGGAGAGCTGTATTTGGCATCTGACTAGATTGGAGAGCAGGTGTCTGTGGAGTGTGGGACCTGGCTTTTTCATCATTGTGTTGTTCCTCATCTTCAGTGTGTTTTTGGGGTGTCTCTTGCCTGCATAGCTCTGCAGTGGGTGGCAATGGAGAAGCCAAGAGCCAGTAGTGACATCAAACACAGGCCTCCTTCCAGATTTCCTGGGGCACCCATTCAGCCTTCGTTACTCACCTTTGAACAAAATTAAATTGGTTAAATCAGAGAAAAGGAAGTCCTTTTCTTTTCCTAGAAGGGATCATCTCTGGGGGCAACAGGTTAATTGGTTGAAAACCAAACAGTGTCTTCTTCAGAGAAATGATGTTTAATCAAGGATCTCAAAGAAATAACCAGCTGTTTTATTTATTTATTTTAGTCAGATAAAATTTTATTTTTTAAAAATTTATTTATTTTAATTGGAAGCTAATTAGTTTACAATATTGTAGTGGTTTTTGCCATACATTGGCATGAATCAGCCATGGGTGTACATGTGTTCCCCATCCGGAACCCCCCTCCCACCTCCCTCCCCATCCCATCCCTCAGGGTCATCCCAGGGCACCGGCCCTGAGCACCCTGTCTCATGCATCGAACCTGGACTGGCGACTACCTGTTTTAAACTAATTGAATGTAATTCGCTATGTATTGTAAGGAGTTCCAAGGAGCACACTTATTTTTAGGGTCCCAAGGAATCAGGAATTTGTTTGAAGCTTCACATTGAAGGTAGATCTAGTGTGCTCTGAGGTGATGGGCACAGAGACCAAATTAAAGTCTTTCTGAACTCAGAATGTGTGTGATTTTTAAGGGGAGGAAAACTATCTTCATTCATTTTATTCCCAGGCTGGCTTGTCAGACCTTAGATGTCACAGTTTGGGGATTTAATGTGTTGGCAATTTCAAGCTAACTTTTAAGTTAATCTTTGCTCTTACAGGTATGGTGTGGGCTTGTCCTTCCTTCCTGATCCAGAGCCAGTAGTGTGAGATCTGAGTCCTAATTGTCTAACCTTCCTGGGACCAGTACTGGGCTCTGAAATGGGTGCCCGATGCCGGACCACCAAGGCAGCGGTTGGGTGAAGGCTGAGGTTAGCAAAGCCAGTTTTGCCTCATCAAACTTCAGACATTGTAATCTTGTGTCTCTGTTTACCCCAACAAACTTTTTAGGTATATACTTCATTCTTTTCTTAGCTCATGGTAAAAGTTAGTTGTTAGATAATTGTAAAAGGAGTTGAAAATATACATTAATATTTATTTATCTACCTCAGTTCAGTTGCTCAGTCATGTCCGTCTCTTTGCGACCCCATGAACCACAGCATGTCAGGCCTCCCTGTCCATCACCAACTCCCGGAGTCCACCCAAACCCATTCCATTGAGTCGGTGATGCCATCCAACCATCTCATCCTCTGTTGTCCCCTTCTTCTCCTGCCCTCAATCTTTCCCAGTGTCAGGGTCTTTTCCAATGAGTCAGCTCTTCGCATCAGGTGGCCAAAGTATTAGAGTTTCAGCTTCAGCATCAGTCCTTCCAATCAATACCCAGGACTGATCTCCTTTAGGATGGACTGGTTGGATTTCCTTGCAGTCCGAGGGACTCTCAAGAGTCTGCTCCAATACCTACATACTTACTTATTCACTTACTTAAAGCAATTATTCTTATGTTAATGTGAACTTTTAGGTGGACACCAGTCTCTGGGCCAAGATTTCTCTTTGAGAACATGTTGCTGATTAGAGTTGTGTTTCTTTCTTGTATAAACCAGTCCCCCCAGTGTATCAGCTCTGATTTCTAATTTTAGGTTTTTGAAAAATCGAGTGAAAGTTATATTCAAAGTAGAGTATATGCTTACAAAGTAGATTCTTAAAATTTTAATTTTTCTCCCACCTCCAATCTTTTACAGTTGTCTCATTCATATCTAACTCAATTACAATTTGTATTAGCAAGTTATGTTTGAGATTTTTAAAAAACATCCTGCTTTTGTTTTTATAGAAAGAACTCTTTTTTTATACTCACATTTTATCAGTATGTACAATATTTCATTGAATTAGGTACTTAAAATTAACACATAAATGCTACATTTAAAAGTTACATGATGAGGCGGTCCTAAGATGGCAGAGGAACAGGCTGGGGAGACCACTTTCTCCCCCACAAATTCATCAAAAGAACATTTAAACACTGAGTAAATTCCACAAAACAACTTCTGAATGCCGGCAGAGGACATCAGGCACCCAGAAAAGCAGCCCATTGTCTTCGAAAAGAGGTAGGAAAAAATACAAACGACAAAAAAAGAGACAAAAGAGGTAGGGACAGAGTTCCGTCCCGGGAAGGGAGTCTTAAAAAGAGAGAAGTTTCCAAACACCAGGAAACACTCTCACTGCTGAGTCTGTGGCGAGCCTTGGAAGCACAGAGGGCAACATAACAGGGAGGAAAAATAAATAAATAATTAAAACCCACAGATTACGAGCCCAATGGTAACTTCCCCAGCGGAGAAGCAGCGCAGACGCTTGCATCAGCCTCTAGCAAGCGGGGGCTGGGCAGGGAGGTGTGGGCTGCATTGCTTAGAGTAAGGATCAGGCCCGAATGCCCCGAAGTTAATCAGAGCGAACTAACTTGGGCTAGCAAACCAGACTGTGGGATAGCTACCACGCGAAAAGCTCTAAAATAAGACACTGCCAGGACCACACACAGAACAATGGATGGAACAGAATTAGCCGGCTGCAGACCATCCCCCTCTGGTGACAGGCAGCCAGAGCCAGAAGGGCTGGAAGCCGGCAATTGCAGTCCCAGAGACACATTATCTACCAAATTGCAAGCAGGCTTCTTCTCTAACTAAGACTTCTTGGGATTCTGGACAGTCATCATCGGCCTGAGAAGGTGCGCCAGTTGTACACCCAGAAAACTGAGCAGCATGGACGGGAGAGGTGATAAGTCGCAGTGACCATGCTCGCCAAACACCTGAGATATTCGGACCTGGGAAGGGCACAAAACGCAGGCCCAACCGAGTCTGCGCCTCTGAGGATTACCTGAGTACCTGAACCTGAGTGGCTTAAACCTGGGCGGTGCATCTAGCCCAGGGCCGGCCTCAGAGGAGCAACCTAGAGCCTGAGCTGTGTGCACTGTTAGAGGGGGCAGGCCCAGTGGGGCTGAGACACTGCGAGCACACGCTAGTGTTATTTGTTTGCAGCGTCCCTGCCTCCCCACAGCGTGACTGAACAAGTGAGCCTAAAAAAAGTGTCCACCACTGCCCCCCATGTGTCAGGGCGGAAATCAGACACTGAAAAGACCAGCAAACAGAAGAAGCTAAAACAGAGGGAACCGCCTTGGAAGTGACAGGTGCAATAGATTAAAGCCCTGTCGTTAGTACCGACTACATAGGAGGGGGCCTATAGATCTTGAGAAATATAAGCCGGACCAAGGAACTATCCAAAAATGAATTGACCCCACTATGCCCACAACAACACCAAAGAAAGTCCTAGATATATCTTTACTATTTTTACG
The DNA here is from genome assembly GCF_042477335.2 of Ovis canadensis. Taxonomy (NCBI): domain Eukaryota; kingdom Metazoa; phylum Chordata; class Mammalia; order Artiodactyla; family Bovidae; genus Ovis; species Ovis canadensis. Next base: position 75,887,369 of record NC_091247.1, on the reverse strand, counting down.
ATCATTCTTTTTTTTCTTTTTTTCTTCTTTTTTTAACTTTTTAAAAATTTTAAGTCCTCTATTACTGCTTTAATTTTCATTTTTATAACCTACTATTACTTTTCAAAAAAAGGACCCTATTTTTAAAGCAAACTTCATATATATATTTTTAAATAATTTTTGTGACTTTTTTTTTCTTTTTCTTTTCTTTAATATTGTATTTTTGAAAATCCAGCCTCTATTCTGGATTTTTAATCTTTGCTTTTTGGTATTTGTTATCAATTTTGTACCTTGAAAAACCCAATCTTCAGTACCCATTTTTACTTGGGAGCGAGATTACTGGCTTGACTTCTCTCTCCTCCTTTGGACTCTCCTTTTTCTCCATTAGGTCGCCTCTGTCTCCTTCCTCCCCCTTTTCTTCTCTACCCAACTCTGTGAATCTCTGTGTGCTCCAGACGGTGGAGAACACTTAGGGAACTGATTACTGGCTGGATCTGTCTCTCCCCTTTTCATTCTCCACCTTTTATCCTCCTGGCCACCTCTGTCTCCTTCCTCCCTCTTCTCTTCTCTATATAACTCTGTGAACATCTCTGAGTGGTCCAGACTGTGGAGTGCACATAAGGAAGTGATTACTGGCTAGCTTGCTCTCTCCTCTTTTGATTCCACCTCATCTCATTTGGGTCACCCCTAACTCCCTCCTCCCTCTTCTCTTCTCCATGTAACTCTGTGAACTTCTCTGGGTGTCCCTCACTGTGGAGAAACTTTTCATCTTTAACCTAGATGTTTTATCAATGGTACTGTATAGAAGGAGAAGTCTTGAGACTACTGTAAAAATAAGACTGAAAACCAGAAGCAGGAGGCTTAAGTCCAAATCCTGAGAACATCAGAGAACTCCTGAATCCAGGGAACATTAATCAATAGAAGCTCATCAAACACCTCCATACCTACACTGAAACCAAGCACCACCCAAGGGCCAACAAGTTCCAGAGCAAGACATACTATGCAAATTCTCCTGTAACACAGGAACACAGCCCTGAGCTTCGATATATACATGTTGCCCAAAGTTACTCCAAAACCATTGACATCTCATAACTCATTACTGGACACTTCATTGTACTACAGAGAGAAGAAATCCAGCTCCACCCACCAGAACACCGACACAAGCTTCCCTAACCAAGAAACCTTGGCAAGCCACCCGCCCAACCCCACCCACAGCGAGGAAACTCCACAATAAAGAGGAACCACAAACTTCCAGAATACAGAAAGACCATCCCAAACACAGCAATATATACAAGATGAAGAGACAGAGGAATATCCAGCAGGTAAAGGAACAGGATAAATGCCCACCAAACCAAACAAAAGAGGAAGAGAGAGGGAATCTTCCTGATAAAGAATTCCAAATCATGATAGTGAAAATGATCCAAAATCTTGAAATCAAAATGGGATCACAGATAAATAGCCTGGAGACAAGGATTGAGAAGATGCAAGAAAGGTTTAACAAGGACCTAGAAGAAATAAAAAAGGTCAATATATAACAAATAATGCAATAAATGAATTCAAAAACACTCTGGAGGCAACAAATAGTAGAATAATGGAGGCAGAAGATAGGATTAGTGAAGTAGAAGATAGAATGGTAGAGATAAGTGAATCCGAGAGGAAAAAAGAAAAATGAGTTAAAAGAAATGAGGACAATCTCCGAGACCTCCAGGACAATATTAAATGCTCCAACATTTGAATGATAGGAGTCCCAGAAGAAGAAGACAAAAAGAAAGACCATGAGAAAATACTTGAGGAGATAATAGTTGCAAACTTCCCTAAAATGGGGAAGGAAATAATCACCCAAGTCCAAGAAACCCAGAGAGTCCCAAATAGGATGAACCCAAGGAAAAACACCCCAAGACACATATTAATCAAATTAACAAAGGTCAAACACAAAGAAAAAATATTAAAAGCAGCAAGGGAAAGACAACAAATAACACACAAGGGGATTCCCATAAGGATAACAGCTGATCTTTCAATAGAAACTTCAGGCCAGGAGGGAATGGCAAGACATACTTAAAGTGATGAAAGAAAATAACCTACAGCCCAGATTACTGTACCCAGCAAGGATCTCATTCAAATATGAAGGAGAAATCAAAAGCTTTACAGGCAAGCAAAAGCTGAGAGAATTCAGCGCCACCAAACCAGCTGTCCAACAAATGCTAAAGGATCTTCTCTAGACAGGAAACACAAAAAGGGTGTATAAACCCCAACCCAAAACAATAAAGTAAATGGCAATGGGATCATGCTGCTGCTGCTGCTGCTAAGTCACTTCAGTCGTGTTTGACTCTGTGTGACCCCATAGACAGCAGCCCACCAGGCTCCCCCGTCCCTGGGATTCTCCAGGCAAGAACACTGGAGTGGGTTGCCATTTCCTTCTCCAATGCATGAAAGTGAAAAGTGAAAGTGAAGTTGACTGAACGGGATCATACTTATCAATAATTACCTTAAACATAAATGGGTTGAATGCCCCAACCAAAAGACAAAGACTGGCTGAATGGATACAAAAACAAGACCCCTATATATGTTGTCTACAAGAGACCCACTCAAAACAAGGGACACATACAGACTGAAAGTGAAGGGCTGGAAAAAGATATTCCATGCAAATAGAGACCAAAAGAAAGCAGGAGTGGCAATACTCATGTCAGATAAAATAGACTTTAAAACAAAGGCTGTGAAAAGAGACAAAGAAGGCCACTACATAATGATCAAAGGATCAATCCAAGAAGAAGATATAACAATTATAAATATATATGCACCCAACATAGGAGCACCACAATATGTAAGACAAATGCTAACAAGTATGAAAGAAGAAATTAACAATAACACAATAATAGTGGGAGACTTTAATACCCCCCTCACACCTATGGATAGATCAACTAAACAGAAAATTAACAAGGAAACACAAACTTTAAATGATACAATAGACCAGTTAGACCTAATTGATATCTATAGGACATTTCACCCCCCAAAAATGAATTTCACCTTTTTCTCAAGTGCACACGGAACTTTCTCCAGGATAGATCACATCCTGGGCCATAAGTCTAGCCTTGGTAAATTCAAAAAAATTGAAATCATTCCAAGCATCTTCTCTGAGCATAATGCAGTAAGATTAGATCTCAATTACAGGAGAAAAACTATTAAAAATTCCAACATATGGAGGCTGAACAACATGCTTCTGAATAATCAACAAATCACAGAAGAAATCAAAAAAGATATCAAAATATGCATAGAAATGAATGAAAATGAAAATACAACAACCCAAAACCTGTGGGACACTGTAAAAGCAGTGCTAAGGGGAAAGTTCATAGCAATACAGGCATACCTCAAGAAACAAGAAGAAAGTCAAATAAATAATCCAACTCTACACCTAAAGGAACTAGAAAAGGAAGAAATGGAGAACCCCATGGTTAGTAGAAGGAAAGAAATCTTAAAAATTAGGGCAGAAATAAATGCAAAAGAAAAGAGACCATAGCAAAAATCAGCAAAGCCAAAAACTGGTTCTTTGAGAGGATAAATAAAATTGACAAACCATTAGCCAGCATCAAGAAACAACGGGAGAAAAATCAAATCAATAAAATTAGAAATGAAAATGGTGAGATCACAGCAGACAACACAGAAATACAAAGGATCATAAGAGACTACTATCAGCAATTATATGCCAATAAAATGGACAACGTGGAAGAAATGGACAAATTCCTAGAAAAGTGTAACTTTCCGAAACTGAACCAGGAAGAAACAGAAAATCTTATCAGACCCATCGCAAGCACAGAAATTGAAACTGCAATCAGAAATCTTCCAGCAAACAAAAGCCCAGGTCCAGAAGGCTTCACAGCTGAATTCTACCAAAAATTTAGAGAAGAGCTAACACCTATCCTACTCAAAATCTTCCAGAATATTGCAGAGGAAGGTAAACTTGCAAACTCATTCTATAAGGCCACCATCACCCTGATACCAACACCTGACAAAGATGCCACAAAAAAAGAAAACTACAGGCCAATATCACTGATGAACATAGATGCAAAAATCCTTAACAAAATTCTAGCAATTAGAATCCAACAACACATTAAAAAGATCATACATCATGACCAAGTGGGCTTTATCCCAGAGATGCAAGGATTCTTCAATATCTGCAAATTAATCAATGTAATACACTACATTAACAAATTGAAAAATAAAAGGCATATGATTATCTCAATAGATGCAGAGAAAGCCTTTGACAAAATTCAACATCCATTTATGATAAAAACTCTCCAGAAAGCAGGAATAGAAGGAACATACCTCCACATAATAAAAGCTATATATGACAAACCCACAGCAAACATTCTCCTCAATGGTGAAAAATTGAAAGCATTGTTCTAAAGTCAGGAACAAGACAAGGGTGCCCACTTTCACCACTACTAGTCAACATAGTTTTGAAAGTTTTGGCCACAGCAATCAGAGCAGAAAAAGAAATAAAAGGAATCCAAATTGGAAAAGAAGAAGTAAAACTCTCACTGTTTGCAGATGACATGATCCTCTACATAGGAAACCCAAAAAACCCCACCAGAAAATTACTAGAGCTAATCAATGAATAGAGTAAAGTTGCGGGATATAAAATCAACACACTGAAATCCCTTGCATTCCTATACACTAATAATGAGAAAATAGAAAGAGAAATTAAGGAAACAATTCCATTCACCATTGCAATGAAAAGAATAAAATACTTAGGAATATATCCACCTAAAGAAACAAAAGACCTATATATAGAAAACTATAAAACACTGGTGAAAGAAATCAAAGAGGACACTAATAGATGAAGAAATATACCATGTTCATGGATTGGAAGAATCAATATAGTGAAAATGAGTATACTACCCAAAGCAATCTATAGATTCAATGCAATCCCTATCAAGCTACCAGTGGTATTTTTCACAGAGCTAGAACAAATGATTTCACAATTTGTATGGAAATACAAAAAACCTCGAATAGTGAAAGCGATCTTGAGAAAGAAAAATGGAACTGGAGGAATCAACCTGCCTGACTTCAAGCTCTACTACAAAGCCACAGTCATCAAGACAATATGGTACTGTCACAAAGACAGAAATATGGATCAATGGAACAAAGTAGAAAGCCCAGAGATAAATCTACACACCTGTGACAGATTCATGTAGATGTATGGCAAAACCAATACAATATTGTAAGGTAAAAAAATAATAATAATAAATAAAATATGAAAAAAAAGGTACATGTTAAGATACTTAAATGATACATGAACGCAGTAAACGCCAAAACACTTTTGCAAACCATTCTCTCTTGGAAAGTATAAAACTCAGTTGGTGGGAAGAAATAGTGTATTACTTATTATTTACTAGCTTTGAGCTCAAAGTGTTGTATATTTTAAAGGGAATAGAAGGTTATCAAAAAGCTTTCTGTAAAGGGCCACATGGTAAATTTTTGGGCTTTGCAGACCATATAATTTCTGTATATGTGAACTCAGCTCTGCTATTGTAGCATAAAAGCAGCCATGAATTGGTATAGAAATATTTCAATAAAACTTCATTTATAAAAACAAGCAGTGGGTGGGATCTGGCCTGAAGGCCATAGTTTGCCAACTCCTTGTCTAGAATATCAATAAATTGGTAATGAGAGTTTCTCTCATTATGATTCAGTCCACCAGATGTTAATTGAGTGCCAACTATGTACTCAGTCTTTCATATGTAGTCAAGATAAGAATGTGACTTATTTTTAAAAAACTTTTTATTTTACATTGGAGTATAGCCAATTAACAACGTTGCGATAGTTTCAGGTGGATAGTACAGGGACTCACCATACATGTACATGTATCCATTCTCCTCCAATCTCCCCTTCCATCCAGGCTGCCACATTAATATTGAGCAGAGTTCCCTATGCTATGCAATATGTACTTGTTGGTTATTCATTTTAAATATATTAATAGCAGTGTGTACATGTTTATATCAAACTCCGTAACACTCCCTTCACCACATCCTTCCCCCTAGCAACCATAATTTCTTTCTCTGAGTCTGTATAAGTCTGTTTCTATTTTGTAAATATGTTTATTTGTATCATTTTATTTTACAGTCTGCATATAAGGGATGTCATATAATTTTTCTCCTTTTCCTTCTCCTTTTCTTATTTCACTCAGTATGCTGACTTCTAGGTGCATCTGTGATTCTATAAATGGCATTATTTCATTCTTTTTAATGGCGGTATAGTATTCCATTGTATATATGTAAGGAATGTATATATATAAGGAATTTTTCCAAGCTGTAATATAATCCATACCTTGGTGCTTACTCATGTGTGGGCTAGAGTACTTTCCATGCCTTTCCTCACCTGGCAAATTTCTGCCTCTCTTTCAAAGTGAAAGTGAAGTCGCTCAGTGGTGTCTGACTCTTTGCGACCCCACAGACTGACTGTAGCCTAACCAGGCTCCTCCGTCCATGGGATTTTCCAGGCAAGAATACTAGAGTGGGTTGCCATTACCTTCTCCAGGAGATCTTCCTGACCCAGGAATTGAACTTGGGTCTCCCGGATTGTAGGCAGATGCCCTACCGTCTGAGCCACCACAGCTTGTAAGCACATCTCAAAAATCACCTCTGTAGGAGAATGTCTCCAGGGCTCATATGGCCCTTCTTCAGGTTGACGAGGGATCACAGTGCACTCCTCTATCACAGAGCTTAGCGTGCCATATTGTAAAAAATGGTTTTCATCTCTCTCTTTCCTTCTAAGCTGTGACCTTTTGAAGACCAAGGCTCAGTCATGTCCACAGCCCTTTAGTACACAGCATGTGTTTTCCATAAATGTTTGTTGAATGAATGACAAAACCAGACTGGCAAAGCATGAAACTGACTATTCAAGTAGCCTTTGCTATCATTTATGTGTTTGTATTTGACCTTGTAACTTTTTCTCTCTTTGTATTTATTGTTAAGAAGGTGGATGGAGGGGGCAGGTGTTCTCAACAACATTTCTCATAGAAACTTAAATTTATTATTTATATACATTAAAAAATAAAAACAATATGTGTTTGAAGATTTTAAGGTCAAATTGTACTAGAAGATTTTGGAGACTGTTATGTGTTTTCTACACAGCCATTCTCAACCCCTTTCTCCTTTGCTTGCTTGCATCACAGAGGATGAAAACCCAGACCTTCCCTTTACCAGCCTCTCTCAGCTGAGGGTGCCCATGTGACCCAGTTCTGGCCAATGAGATGTAAGAACAACTCTGCCAGGGCTCTTCCAAGAAAGATTTCCCCTTTTAAATTGTGGTAGAAACTGGGAGTCATTTGCTGTCTTGTTCTTCCCTTTTCAGAACTCTTCCCGCCCTGCCCCGCCCCCTTTTGCTGTGCATGTGGCTACCAGGAATAAGTTCTACACTCTGTAGCTTCCCCAGTAGCTACTGGTGGCTTTGTGTCTAAATTCTGGTCAACAGTCTAAAGCAGAAGTGTTATGTGGCTACTTTCAGGAAATTTCCCTAAAAGAAAGCTCTCCTGTGCTGCCCTTTTATTTGTAACTTCCTCCTTCCCACTGGCTGAAATGTTGACATAATGGCTGAGAGTAACATCTAGAACCATGAGATGGCCTTGGGAATAGGGGCCGTGTCTAGTGGAGCAACAAGAGAGAAAGAGCCTTGTTCTTTGAGGAGATAATGAGCAGAGCCCGCACAACAGCGCTGGACTACTTCTACTCTTACATGAAGCAGTTTTCTGCTGGTTTTAGTCACTCTTTCTTTGTGTCTCTGTTCTCACAACCAAGTTAATCCTGTTACATGAGGACGGCTTTCTTCCTTCATCATTGACTGCTCAGCTCTCCACGTCCTGCCTGAAAACATGATGCTCAGAGCTGTGGCAGCCATTTTGTGACCCTGAGTTTACAAAGGTGAAAAGTAGCACACTGAGGATGATGAAACCGTGGGGCCATCTACTTCTGCATATATTTAAAATAAACAACAAATATCCTATGAGATAAGCCACTATTAGTTTAGTTTCCTACTACTGGTAGCCAAAAGCATCTTCATTAATTTAGTTAAACGAAAGCAATAGTCCTTTGCCTCTTGCCTGCTCATCCTTATTCTGCCTCTTACAGAGAGCCACTTTCACCACTTAGCTCTTTTCCTCTGCCATTCTACTAAATACCTAAAATCAAATTTTGAGGATTTTGTTCTCTTAAATCATTTCCTTTACACACTTCCCTAATGTCTCTTCTTCTATCTCAATTTAGCTATCTCATTATTTTTGTTCATCATGACTTTGTCAATATCACTCACAGCTGAGTCACAGTGTTCCAAAATTTCATTTCTTTTGCAACTTCTTTTCTTGGCATTGTTAACTGACTTGCTTTTTCATTTGCTTCATTTTCTATGTGTCTATCAATAATTCATTCCCATATATTCCACTGGAGCTGTAAAACTCTGTTCATTCCACTTAAACACATGAAGTAGTAATTCCTTTCTCTAGCAGTCATCTCCCCTGGAGCCTTCCATTCAACTCCTCCATGTGGGTGCATTGTTATTTCTGATTGCTGCCCAGTTTGCTGTCTCTGATGCCATCCTGGTATTCTCCTGGCCTCCTTCCTGGGCTGGAGTCTCTGCTCCTGGACTCTTGTTGTTTGGCTACTACACATCTTCCTGAAGCTTTCTAAGAAAGAATACTTTAAAAGATCTTATGTGTCTGAAAATATCTTTACTTGACCTTCTCACTTGATTCGTAGTTTGGCTGGCATAGGATTCAGTCATGTTTGACTCTGTGACACTATGGACTATAGCCTGCCAGACTCTGTCCATGGAATTCGCCAGGTAAAAATACTGGAGTGGGTTGCAGTGCCCTCCTTCAGGGGATCTTCCTGACCCAGGGATCAAAGCTGTGTCTCCCACAATGGCAGGTGGGTTCTTTACCACTAGTGCCACCTGAAAAGCCAGGTTTCTACTTAGTCTCCCCCCTTTTTTTGTAGGGTTTTGTGTGTGGTGGTGTTATGTTTGCTTTTTCTCATTCAACAGATTTGCTGAAGTATAATGGACCTAACTTTTTGCATTTAGTGCAATGACTCACCTCATCTTCTCTTGGGCAAGCCTTTCCTTTCTTCTGCCCTGGAGAAGGAGTCTTCAGAGGCTCCTAATGATTCCAAGTCAGGTTTTCTGGGGTCTCCAGCACAAACTGCATACCTTTTAGTTTAGGGCTCAGCTTCTCTGGTCTGCTAAGTCACTTACCACTACATTCCATCATCCACTTTGCCCATCTACTTCCTAGCATCCACGGTTTAAGCATTGCCCTCATTTTAATTGGACTTGAGGAAAAGTGGAGTAAAATGCAAATGTCCAATCTGTCACATCTAATCAGAAACCCTATCAGTTGTGTTTTACTAACATTAATATCATCTGTTCGTACTGCTCAAATGTGGGTCCTTTAACTGTTTGGAGGTTAGAGGTCAAGAGGAAAGGATATATGAATGTGTGTGCTTGTTTGTGTCTCTCTCTGTGTATGTGTGAGGCTATGTATGAGATGTATATGTACATGTGTATTAAAATGAGTACAAGCATGTTAGCCAAAGAACTGTAAGTAGGCTTGGAGTAGTGAGTGTGAAAAATTAGAAGCCTGGGGAGTAAAACATGGAAGAGGAGGGACCTGCAAGTTTTGGAGTGATATTATGTCTGAGTGGATTATTTCCTTCCTTTTCTTAACCTGGCTCTTCAGCTCATCTCTTTAAACTAGAAACCATGGGAGCCAGTGGAACACAGGTCAAAGTGTGACATTCAACTTCATTTCCCTCCCCAGTGACTTTAGAGCTCTCTCTACCCTTCACTGTGTTCCTCTGGATTATCTTGTAATTTTCTGCTTGCCCAAATTTCCACTTTATTCTTACCTTCTATTTTGTCCTCTCTACTTATGCCCCCTCCATGCACAGAATATGAAAGTACAAAATGTCTTCTTTTTTACATGCATTTGATATCTCACTTAATTTCCATATTGCCTTATGAGGCAGGTCTAGTTTTTTCCACTTGGTAGATGAAGAAACCAGTGCCTGGAGACATGTGATCTCTTTCCTAGACTCACACATATAATAAGGAGCAGAGCTGTGATTCGATTTTAGCTGCTCTGGTTTTAAAGTCCATGCTTAATCAAAACCACAATGAGGTACCATCTCACATCAGTCAGAATGGCTGCTATCAAAAAATCTACAAACAATAAATGCTGGAGAGGGTGTGGAGAAAAGGGAACCCTCATACACTGTTGGGAATGCAAACTAGTACAGCCACTATGGAGAACAGTGTGGAGATTTCTTAAAAAACTGGAAATAGAACAGCCGTACGACCCAGCTATTCCTCTGCTGGGCATATGCACTAGGAAACCAGAATTGAAAGAGACGTGTACCCCAATGTTCATCGCAGCACTGTTTACAATAGCCAGGACATGGAAACAACCTAGATGTCCATCAGCAGACGAATGGATAAGAAAGCTGTGGTACATATACACAATGGGGTATTACTCAGCCATTAAAAAGAATACATTTGAATCAGTTCTAATGAGGTGGATGAAACTGGAGCCTATTACACAGAGTGTAATGTCAGAAAGAAAAACACCAATACAGTATATTAACTCATATATATGGAATTTACAAAGATGGTAATGATGACCGTATATGCGAGACAGCAAAAGAGACACAGATGTATAGAACAGTCTTTTGGACTCTGTGGGAGAAGGCGAGGGTGGGATGATTTTGGAGAATGGCATTGAAACATGTATATTACCATATGTGAAAGAGACCGCCAGTCCAGGTTTGATGCATGAGACAGGGTGCTCAGGGTTGGTGTACTGGGATGACCCTGAGGGATGGGATGGGGAGAGAGGTGGGAGGGGGGTTCAGGATCAGGAACACAGGTACACCCATGGCTGATTCATGTCAATGTAGGGCAAAACCCCCTACAATATTGTAAAGTAATTAGCCTCCAAGTAAAATAAATAAATAAATTAAAAAATAATCCATGCTTTTACCAATACATCGGATTGCCTCAGAATATCTCATTTAACAAATAACCATTCATAATTCTACATGAAAATTTTTATATATAATGAGGATGCATTAAAGTCAGTTTGATAAACACATTGGCATTTGATTGTTTAAGGTACAATACAGATCCTTGCTAAGGTTAGAGTACAGCTGTTAAGAAGAAAGGCATCTTCTTTACCTTCAAAGAACTTGTTGTTCAGTCGCTCAGCCATGTTTGACTCTTTGTGACCACATAGACTGCAGTGCACCAGGCTTCCCTGTCCTTCACCATCTGCCAGAGCTTCTTCAAACTCATGTCCATTGAGTCAGTGATGCTATCCAACCATCTCATGTTCTGTCGTCCCTTTCTCCTGCCTTCAATCTTTCCCAGCATTCGGGTCTTTTCTAATGAGTTGGCTGTTCACATCAGGTGGCCAAAGTATTGGAGCTTCAGCATCAGTCCTTCCAATGAACACCCAGGACTGATTTCCTTTAGGATTGACTGGTTTGATCTCCTTGCCGTCCAAGAGACTCTCAAGAGTCTTTTCCAACACCACAGTTTGAAAACATCAATTCTTTGATAAGGTGCTCAGCCTTCTTTATGGTCCAGCTCTCACATCCATACATGACTACTGGAAAAACCGTAGCTTTGATTATATGGGCCTTTGTTGGCAAAGTGATGTCTCTGATTTTTAATATGCTGTATTGGTTTGTCATAGCTTTTCTTCCAAGGAGCAACTATTTTATAATTTCATGGCTACAGTCACCATCTTCAGTGGTTTTGAAGCCCAAGAAAATAAAGTCTGTCACTTTTTCCATTGTTTCCCCATCTATTTGCATGAAGTGATGGGACTGGTTGCCATGATCTTAGTTTTTTTGAATGCTGAGTTTCAGGCCAGCTTTTTCATTCTCCTCTTTTACTTTCATCAAAAGGCTCTTTAATTCCTTTGTTTTCTGCCATAAGGGTGGTGTCATCTGCATATCTGAGGTTATTGATATTTCCCCTGGCAATCTTGATTCAAACTTGTGCTTCATCCAGCCCACATTTCTCTTGATGTACTCTGCATATAAGTTAAATAAGCAGGGTGACAATATACAGCCTTGACGTACTCCTTTCCTGATTTGAAACCAGTCCATTGTTCCATGTCTGGTTCTAATTGTTGCTTCTTGACCTGCATACAGGTTTCTCAGGAGGCAAGTCAGGTGGTCTGGTATTCCCATCTCTTTAAGAATTTTCCAGTTTGTTATGATCCACACAATCATCAGCCAAACCTTTTCTGGCTTCATAAGTGTGAGGATAAAGATAGATAATGGATATAAAGGTTTTACTACAATCTTATGGCAAGTAATGCAGGTATCATTATTTATAATGTTAAGCATAAGGAACATGGGGACCATGATGTTAAGATGCTTGCACAAGTTCACATGACTAGAATCTGGTCTTCTGAAGGGCAGCCCAGGGCTTTCCCTTTTCTCATTAACATTCTTTTCAGTCTTATGTACTTTTCATAGATGCTGCAGCACTCTTATGAGGTGGGTAGGGTAGGGAGTATTTCCATTTTATGGATGGAGAAACTGATGTGAAGAGATGTGTTCAAGATGCTTTTAGTAAATGCTCTTTTAGGGTTTTCATGAATGGAGTCCCTAAATTCTGAGTAGTTTGGGCCCATAGTATGAGAGGAGGGGTATGAGAGGAAGGAAAAAAACCCCAACATTTATTGAGCTCTTGTTGTATGCCAGACAGCTGGAGACTGTAGCAGGGATTATATATAATCTTGTCGAATCCTCAAATTATTACTGTGGGTTTAGTAATTTTATCTTCTTTGTACAGAATCTTAGAGAGGCTGTGAAACTTTCCCATCATCACACAGACCATCCAGCTATCATTAAATGGGTCCATTTCATACAGTACCAGACAAAGTTGATATTTGATCCCAGGAACATATTATTTTAGAGCCCACGGGTGTATGTGTTGTTAAGCTTTTCCTCAGTGTCTGCAACTAATCATTGAAATATCTGTGGCTTTTTAGAGCTGAAACCAAAGATAAGCATCCGCAACCATTTCACAGAGATTCCTCTCATTTAAAGAGCCCACTCATGTACTTTAGGTACTGTTCTGGGAAAAGGATAAATCATGTGTTTGAGGAGATATTCCTTCAGTGGCTACTTTAATAAAGGCTTTTCTGTTTCCCTTCATTCTGAGTCCATAGACAATATTTTTAATTACCCTGATTGTTTACCTGAGTTATAAAAGCCATGCTATAAAAGTTATAAATGTTAAAAATTTTATTCATCTGCTAAAATCTCTGCCTCAGAGTATATTCTGTTGGTTTGGATTTACACAGAAGTGTTATAAATAAATGATTTAAATAGAAAATGTGTTTGATATGGAAATTCAATAGTTAAGAGACCCACAAAGCTTGCCAGATGTTTGTGTGACGAGCTAGCAGTTCAGGTGGGTGAGGATTTATTGCTTCCTGGAGAGTCATATGAGCTGATGAGGAGTCATGAAGTGAAAAAAAGAGACCCTTATCTGAACTGGGGAAAGAGTGTAGTGGCACTGACTTCATAATTAGGAAAAAGCTAAATGTGAGGATATACCAACACATGTCTCCTGTTTTAGAAAATCTTTTTATTTTAAGGATAATGACTTTTTTCTTTTGCTTATGATGCTTTTTTTTTTTTTTTCTTTTTCAGGGAGTTCAAGCTGTGTGTTTTGAAGGTGATCTCAGGGGAGGTTCTGTAGACACGAGTTTTGAGTTTGTGAATTGTAAGGCCATTTGTAGAAGCACATACCGCCTGTTATCATAGATGAAGTGAATGCCTTGCTGCTCATGTCCAAGGGCCGCTTGCCACTCGACCCCCTCAGGACCAGTGACTCTTGGTGAGATCCAGGTGGAAATTAATTCTGCTCCCTTACTGTACATCACAAAACCACCAAAACACATTCCCAAACTACTGTATTAGAAGCACTTTTCAGTGGGCTCATTTTCTTGTTTCTTCTGCCTAAAGAAAATATATGTATATTATTCTAAATTTTCTAATTGTGCTGAAATGAGAGGTGGTACTGAATTGGCCCAAGTGTTTTTGTTTCTTATTTTCTTCTTTTTTTTTTTTTTTTTTTTAAATTTTAAAATCTTTAATTCTTACATGCGTTCCCAAACATGACCCCCCCTCCCACCTCCCTCCCCACAACATCTCTCTGGGTCATCCCCATGTACCAGCCCCAAGCATGCTGCACCCTACGTCAGACATGGACTGGCGATTCAATTCTTACATGATAGTATACATGTTAGAATTCCCATTCTCCCAAATCATCCCACCCTCTCCCTCTCCCTCTGAGACCAAAAGTCCGTTATACCCATCTGTGTCTTTTTTCCTGACTTGCATACAGGGTCGTCATTGCCATCTTCCTAAATTCCATATATATGTGTTAGTATACTGTATTGGTGTTTTTCTTTCTGGCTTACTTCACTCTGTATAATCGGCTCCAGTTTCATCCATCTCATCAGAACTGATTCAAATGAATTCTTTTTAACGGCTGAGTAATACTCCATTGTGTATATGTACCACAGCTTTCTTATCCATTCATCTGCTGATGGACATCTAGGTTGTTTCCATGTCCTGGCTATTATAAACAGTGCTGCGATGAACATTGGGGTACATGTGTCTCTTTCAATTCTGGTTTCCTCGGTGTGTATGCCCAGAAGTGGGATTGCTGGGTCATAAGGGAGTTCTATTTGCAATTTTTAAAGGAATCTCCACACTGTTCTCCATAGTGGCTGTACTAGTTTGCATTCCCACCAACAGTGTGTGAGGGTTCCCTTTTCTCCACACCCTCTCCAGCATTTATTGCTTGCAGATTTTTGGATCGCAGCCATTCTGACTGGTGTGAAGTGGTATCTCATTGTGGTTTTGATTTGCATTTCTCTAATAATGAGTGATGTTGAGCATCTTTTCATGTGTTTGTTAGCCATCCGTATGTCTTCTTTGGAGAAATGTCTATTTAGTTCTTTGGCCCATTTTTTGATTGGGTCGTTTATTTTTCTGGAGTTGAGCTGCATAAGTTGGTTGTATATTTTTGAGATTAGTTGTTTGTCAGTTGCTTCATTTGCTATTATTTTCTCCCATTCCGAAGGCTGTCTTTTCACCTTGCTTATATTTTCCTTTGTTGTGCAGAAGCTTTTAATTTTAATTAGATCCCATTTGTTTATTTTTGCTTTTATTTCCAGAATTCTGGGAGGTGGATCATAGAGGATCCTGCTGTGATTTATTTCTGAGAGTGTTTTGCCTATATTCTCCTCTAGGAGTTTTATAGTTTCTGATCTTACATTTAGATCTTTAATCCATTTTGAGTTTATTTTTGTGTACGGTGTTAGAAAGTGATCTAGTTTCATTCTTTTACAAGTGGTTGACCAGTTTTCCCAGCACCACTTGTTAAAGAGATTGTCTTTACTCCATTGTATATTCTTGCCTCCTTTGTCAAAGATAAGGTGTCCATATGTGTGTGGATTTATCTCTGGGCTTTCTATTTTGTTCCATTGATCTATATGTCTGTCTTTGTGCCAGTACCATACTGTCTTGATGACTGTGGCTTTGTAGTAGAGCCTGAAGTCAGGCAAGTTTCTTATTTTCTTCTTTAGAACACACCAGGCACATTTTGAAGACAGGCATTAATGGATAGTTTGCCTAAGAATTGGTTTGGCATTTAGAGGAATACAAAAGAAGTGAAAATCTCCTGGATTAGAGTGACAATGACGAGATGAATATCCTCCAATATTCAGAGGGGAACACAAGGCGTAAGTACCATGTACACTCATATTTGTAGTTAATAGGGGCTCAAAAGTTATTGTTTGAGAGGAGACAACGATCTAGAGGCATGAAATAAGCATGTTTATTTTCTAATAAAGAGGTTATAATACATAAAGAGGTTGTAATAAAGAGGTTTAGGGAGGACGCAGGATTTAAGCTGGATATTGGAAGATCAGCTGCAGTTACGTGGATAAGAGGTAAGTCCTGCCAACCAGGGAGGAACATTGTACAAAATGAAGAGGTGAGCAGTGGCTTGATTCATGAGGCGGTGAGTGAGAAGATCTATATGAATCAGTCAGAGTGTCATATTGGGGAGAAATGAAGAATGATTTTTAAAAATCTGTACATCCCTGTTTCTCTCCCTTTAAATCACCCTGTCCCTTGTTAGTCACTGTTATCTTCTGTCTTTTGGCATGCCTAGGCTGTGGGGCTTCATCTCTTCTATAAGTGGCCTGGAACTTTAGAAAAGGGACAGTATATAAGTATAGGAGGTAACTTTGGGTCCTATACAGTGTGTGGGTGCTAGTGCAGAGAGGAAATATTGAGTCCCTAAATCCAGCACCAAACATTGGGTAGCTTGTGTCAGCATTTTCTTACCATGAATTCCCTCCCTGCAGTCTTGTGTTGTATTTCAAACTTACGCAAAGAGGTTTTTAGCAGCATAACAGGGATGCTTAGTTACCACTTTATTGGGGAGTAAATTAGACAGTTATAAAGTTAAATAAAACCCAGAAAGTTCCTACTGCGTTTTCTTAAAATCCTTTGTCAAAACAAATAGCCTTGAAATGAACATAAAAATTTAAATGGCATTGACTCTAATGAAATAACAAGGAGCCTAATGAAGTTGAAGTACTGTGAGAGTTCTGGGAAAAAACGAGGCTGCTTTTATCTTATTGGAATGTTTATGTCCTTGCACGTCTCCTAATCACACTGTGGTAACGTCATTCCCAGAAAGTGCTTTAGGGAAGATTGCTAATAAAAAACAAAAGTGATACTTTAAATTAAGAGTCCCTCAAGTAGTCAGACAATCAGTTGTCTGAAATAGAGGGTACTAGCCTGGAAGAATGTGATTGGTGATGGCGCCCATCTTATTTTGGGTTTTGTAGATATTTGGTGCCATCGATAAAGGGTTTTTCAACAGTCACAGGGACGGCCCCTCAAACTGCACATGTTGGGGATTCCAGTCTCTACCATTCTCTGGGGAGCCAGCTTTCTATTCACTGTCCCTTATTTTTACAAACAACTCTGTGCTCTTTCAGACATCCAGGCTTGAGGCTTGAAGCATCCTTGGTTCCTTTCTCTCTCTTCCCACATCTCAAAGTCACTCAATTTTATCTCTCAAATGCTCCAGAATCCCTCTCATTCATTCCCTGGCTACAGCCACCAGCTCAGCTCACTTTCTTGATTCTCATCAGTCACTGGTCTTGGTGTTTCTCTGACTTCAGGCTCACCAGCATCCTACCCCCAGATTAATCATCCTCAGTCCCACATCATGGTGTCCTTTACCTGAGCACTTGTTTTTGTTGTTTAGTCACTAAATCACTGACTTTTTGTGACCCCCATGGACTGTAGCCACCAGGCCCCTCTGTCCGTTGGCTTTCCAAGGCAAGAGTACTGGAGTGGGTTGCTATTTTCTTCTCCAGGGGATATTTCTGATCCAGGGATTGAACCCACATCTCCTGCATTGGCAGGCAGATTCTTTATTGCTGAGCCACGAGGGAAGCCCTTGCCTGAGCACAACCCATGGCACAGTCCTGATAGTTAAGGCCCTTTACCAACCAGTTTAACCTGCGTTCCCAGCTCCATCTCTTGACATTGTCCCAGATGCACATGGGACCACTGCTATCACAAGGTGGACATTGATCATTTTCCACTTAAATGTGGCTTGTTCATTCCCTCACTATTTTTTCATTTACTTGTCCCCTTCTTTAGGATGTTGCTTTTCTTCCTCACTACTCATGCAATTTCTTGCAAGGTAATGACTTGTAACTTTTTCAGTCACCCCTTTGAGAATCTGATGAAAGCAATCTTTTATCCCAGGAAAATGCATATCCAAAGGGTTCATTGACTCCTGAAGCTCGATTTATGTACCCATTAAGAGAATACTGACCTTAAATTAAGAATTGTTGTTCAAGGTAAAGTTAAAAATCCTCAGTCCTCCTGAAAGCCTTCATAAATCACTCTGGCTGATGATGAGAACTCCCTGACCTCGTCTTTTCTCACTTGAATTCCACTGAAGTTAGCTCTTACGTTCATTTGATACTTACTGAAGACCTCTGTGTATTATTTGTTTTCTTTCTCTGCATGAGCTCTGTTTCCCCCTGTAAACTAAAAGCTCCTTGAAGGCAAGGTCCTGCCACATACCTCTTGGAACTGTATATGAATCAGTGCATGTTTCTTTTGTTGGTCCAAGAATACAATCAAGCATATACAGGAGTTCAAAGGGGCAGTGTTTTCTTCTTCCAGTTTTGTTGGTTGCTGTAGAACATTTCCTGGAAGGGCCTCTGTTATACCCAAGTCATTCGGAACCTGATGACTGTTAAGGCCTCTTGATCTGTAACTTGATTGGAATGGTTACCAGAGTAGCCACTGGCCCTGATATCTCTGGTTTAGAAGGAGTGAAGGAAACTGGCCATGCTTGATATTTAAGGGCATTTTGGGGTACAGTAAAGTATTGGCAGTTACTATGAGATCTTGGCAAAATTGTGAAGATGATGAATGCATCCTTGGTATACTTTCAAGACTCCATCTTCCCTGACATCTTGTTCCTCAGATATCTCCTCTCCCAACCTAAATCTGTCCTCAGGAAAATATTTGCTGCAAATTATTTAGTCTTTAGTCTGATTATAGGCTTTCTATTCTTTAGTCCAGGATTATTTACAAAGTCTTTCTTTTAACTATTGTGCCAGTGGTAAAGGACCCGCCTGCCAAAGTAAGAGACAGAGGAGACTCGAGTTTGATCCCTGGGTTGGGAAGATCTCCTGAAGGAGGGCACGGCAACCCCCTCCAGTGTTCTTGCCTGGAGAATCCCATGGACAGAGGAGCCTGGTGGGCTATAGTCCATAGAGTCTCAAAGAGTCGGACATGACTGAAGCAATTTAGCACACATGCACACACTTGTAACTATGGCATGAAAAACTTGGTTTTCTAGTAAAGATAAATCTAGGGATCTGATAATATGCAAGAATTTTGGGGGCCAATGACTCATAAATCAAGCCATATAATTTAACATTTATTCCATCCTTTTCTCAGTACCCCCACAATGTATACACACACACACACACACACACACACACACACACACTCAAGCTCTCATGACCGGGACTGGCTTCTGTTTAATCAATTATACAGTCTTAATAACCCTGATCGTTCACTGAGGAAATCCTCATTATCCAAGTCCCTCAAATAATCTGAGCCATACTGCTTCACCACACCTCATTGTGTTTTCCAGTAGAGAAGGAGTATGCACTAGAAGGGAAGGTGATAAGAAGTTGGATGAGCAACAATGTATAGGTTCAAGACTAAGAGTAGGTATAGAAATAGCATGTAGGAGTGTCTGAGTTACAAAGCTCAACAGCAGGACAGGCCATGTAGGCCTGAGCCAGCACAGAGGCCAGAGAGCCATCCCTCAAACTTGTTTAGGTGACAGAGCCCACAGACAGGTTGGTGCTCTGGACTTTTACCATGTTCTTTATGGAGCACCATAAAATGTTGATATGTTTTCCCCTAGCAGGCAGACAAGGAAACCTTGCCTGTATTATATGTATGCAATAACAGCTGAGTAACAAAAGCACATTTCTGCCAATATAAAACAAAGCACAGCACCTCTGTGGGGGAAGAGGGGGAGGTTGGTGTCTCACCTGCTGATACAGAGACCAAAGGTCTTCAAATAACAGGTATGATGCCTGCATCCTCACAGAGCAGTGAACATCAGGCAGAGTCAGTGGTCATGGCCAACTGAAGACAAAGGGCCCTGTCTTGGTTTTTGTAAAACCACAAAAGTCTCCTGGTCCTAATTCAATCAAGGGAAGGCTGAGTAACTGCAAGGAGATTTCTTGCCCACCAGTTGGGACCGAAAAAGATTTGGTTTGATTCAGAACAATAAAGAAGTGGGATGTTTCTCACACCCAAGTACCATGAAGCAATTCATATCACTATAGGTGTTTGGTGCTTGTTTCACAGTTGGGACTATTCTTTCTCAACAAGAGGAAAGTCAAGTCCTGAATCAAATTGCCTTGGTAAAGCCTTGAGTTTAGGAAGTCCTCTCATCACTGTCTTGGAATCTGGCTTAAGTGTACACCCTGCTGTTAAGCTTCTGGTGATCACATAAGCTGCCCTCTGTCTGGGTGTACTAACTAGCACATGGGAATAGACCCTAGAGGCTAGAAAATGAGGAAGAAACAATTATGCCATACTTTTCCTGTGAACTGGGAAAAAACTGTCCTAGATCAAGTTCAGGCAAGAAATACCTGGGTTCAACTGTCATTCAAGGTTGAGATCTATATATGGAACAGTAATTCTCAAACGTTTCTCTACCGTGAATTATCCAGAGAACTTGTTAAAATGCAGATTCTGACTCACTACTTCAGGGGGTTGGTGCCTGAGAGTCAGCATTTCTCAGAGGATGAGATGCTATAGGCCCATAGACCACGCTTTGGGTAATAGTTGTCTTAAATATTGTTCTATGTCTGCCTCAGACTTGATCTTTGACCTTTAAGATTTATTTTACCTTTCTGGATCTCAGCTTCCTTATCTGTAAAAGAAGAGAATTGGGTTGAATCCTGAGAAGAATATTTTATATATTTTTCTACCGAGCATGGATTGTCCCTTCCTTAACAGCACTTTGATTTTCTTCTGGGGAATTTGCTTCCCTCCTTTGTGTGCAGTGATGGTAGGTGGGCAAGTTTGGGGACTTTCCATTTCATTGTGGCAGCTGAGGCAGACTCTCCTATGTCAGTTTCCACAAACTTCTTCTTATAGGCGGGGTACACGTAAGCTTGATTGGTTGTTTCTCTCCCGGAATTTGACTCTTGAGCAGAATGAACCAAATAGAAAGAAGCTATTGACACTCATCATTCCAGCTGCATGGCCAGGGTTCAGCTGGCTGCAAAACCGTCTGGAGCCTCCTTGTACCTATCTGCTTCATGCTTTGTTGCCTGATTCTGTCTTCAATCATGTGAGCAGCCCCATGGCTTTTTAGAATATGCTGTCTTTACTTGTTACCTAAAGTCCTTTTCTGTTGCTTGCAACCAGAGAGAGTGTAGTTCTCTAAGCCTCTTCTGATTCAAGCATTGTAGGGCTCGAGCCTTGAGCAGCTTGTTGATGAGTCTGATCATTGTTTTCCGAAAGGAAATGGAAAGGCATAAGAGTATTTTCCCAGAGGAAGATCAATTCCTTTGAAGTCTTGGGCATGGGTTTGGTTAGGGGTTATTGGTTCCAGAGACAGATGTTGATTACTTTCCAGCAAATTGGTAAGTGGAGGTAATCAGGTTGTTTTCCTTTAGCATCAAATTGGTACTGAGATGCCTCCTTGTGCTTCAGAAGGAAGTAGCAAGACTTTGTAGGATGCTTCTTTTTTCTACTTAAACTTGGAAATAGCAGGAAAGGTTCCTGTTTTGCTTGCTTTGACCCTACTCATCCTCATCAGTGTATGGAATTTTCTGAGAGGCTTGAGAGTTTCCTGTCTGAAATTGAGAATAGCAGTTAAAAGTAGGCAGAGAACATTCTGGAGAGTAAGACCCGTTGCTAAATAGACGACACCACCCTTATGGCAGAAAGAGAAGAGGAGCTAAAAAGCCTCTTGATGAAAGTGAAAGAGGAGAGTGAAAAAGTTGGCTTAAAGTTCAACATTCAGAAAACAAAGATCATGGCGTCTGGTCCCATCACTTCATGGGAAATAGATGGGGAAACAGTGGAAACAGTGTCAGACTTTATTTTTTTGGGCTCCAAAATCACTGCTGATGGTGACTCCAGCCATGAAATTAAAAGACGCTTACTCCTTGGAAGAAAAGTTATGACCAACCTAGATAGCATATTCAAAAGCAGAGACATTACTTTGCCAACAAAGGTCCGTCTAGTCAAGGGTATGGTTTTTCCAGTGGTCATGTATGGATGTGAGAGTTGGACTGTGAAGAAAGCTGAGCACCGAAGAATTGATGCTTTTGAACTATAGTGTTTGAGAAGACTCTTGAGAGTCCCTTGGACTGCAGTGAAATCCAGCCAGTCCATTCTAAAGGAGATCAGCCCTGGGATTTCTTTGGAAGGAATGATGCTAAAGCTGAAACTCCAGTACTTTGGCCACTTCATGCAAAGAGCTGACTCATTTGAAAAGACCCTGATGCTGGGAGGGATTGGGGGTAGAAGAAGGGAATGACAGAGGATGAGATGGCTGGATGGCATCACTGACTCGATGGATGTGAGTTTGAGTGAACTCCAGGAGTTGGAGATGGACAGGGAGGCCTGGGGTGCTGCGATTCATGGGGTTGCAAAGAGTTGGACACGACTGAACGACTGAACTGAACTGAACTGAACTGAACAGAACTTATAGCCTAGTCACCTTAAGTTGTAGTTTGAAGAATGAAGAAACCTGACACCTCACTCTCATTACAAAGTTATAACATATACACACGCCCCTCCTTCCAAACTCACAACAGAGCAGCCAGCAGCTCATTCAGCCTGTCTCTTCCTGGTCTAGGGCTGCAGTACTGTAACCATTTCCTGTTGTCTGTCGGAGCCTAGTAGGAATGAATTTGTAGTTCATAAGTTCATTCTTCACCTTTCTTATCCCCACCCTATACAGGGATTTTTAAGAGGCCAGTGAAGGACACTGTTCTATTCTCAAACAGTTCTGAGGAGTCTGAAAGATGAAGATCACAAGCCTGCTTTATTGATAAAACCATGTTGAAGGACAGCTTAGACCACTGGTCAGCTAACTCTGCAAAGCTTCACTTCAGCTCCTAGTCTGGCTGAGGGGTCCTGCCAACAAGGGGCAGTGCCTGCTGGGCTAAGCTACCTGAGAGAAGATCAGAATGTGTGTGTCACATGCAAAGACAAGGCAGAGTGCAGTCAGTGTGATTTTGGGCTGAATTATGTTAGGGTTTTCTGTTTTGTCATTTTCAGTGACAGAAGAAATCATTTTTCTCTTTTTCAATCATCTTTGCAGTGTGAAATTGACCTGTTTGCCTTCTAGACTGTTTCTTCCTACTTCCATTAGCTTTAATCTCCCTTGCTGTCCCTCTGCATTTAGGGTCCTAACAGCACAAAAACAAGTATCTACCCTGAATGTAATGTTACCGGAATTCTTGATCACAATGAAACATGGCCTGTCTGAATACCAAGTCCTTATCAGCCATTTACTCTGTGTAGTAGGGCAGTCTGCCAAGGAAGGACCATGTTCATGTCCAGCTGGTATTCACTTGGCAGGGGAGGGGAGAGAAGGGAGAACCCTCTTTTCAGATACAGTTCTGCTCAGGCTCTTTGGTTTTCGTAAGAGAATGTTTCTTATGAAAGAGACATATGGAGAGAATGTTCCCACTCAACAGATTGTTAAAGGATACAGATATTTCCTGGGATAGCTGTACTCCAGGTCCATTCTGGAGATTATAACTTTGAACTCTGTTGTTCAGTTCTTACTGAAAGCTCAACTGTGAGAAATAAAACTCTTAGAGGATTGTTGGGAGGTTTTCAATTCCTCCAGTAGCCCAAAATTTATCCCCAGATCAAGCCAGACCATCAGAGAAATATGTACTTGGAACACTTTTTTTTTTCTTTTTGTCTCTCATAAACTGCTTTTACTGAGCTGAACTTTGGAGTGAATCAGTGAGGATGCTAGAAGGAGAAGCCATGTGAAAGTTGCCTGTTGTACTTGTTCAAGGAGTTTTCAACTGTATTACATCATGCCCCTTTATGAGGATCATTAGGTTTTTTTCAGATTTAAATACTAGGAAAATCTACCATTCTCCTCTAAGTTTGGCTGCTGTGACACTTAGGAGTAAACTTGGAACATTTAACCTTTGTATATGACATTCTGACATCCATGTTTTTATATTTTCAATTTGCTTATAGTTTCTAACACTATTTTACCCTTGTTTTGTCTTTGTTCTCTCTATCTACTTTCTTTCTTTACCAAATTGTCTTCTGTTTTGTAAGCTGATTCAAGCTCTCTTAGTGGGAATGAGAATGTCAGTAAATGAGTTAATTAAAAAGTAAATGTGGATCCTTCACAGAGGAGAATATTCTTACCACTTGCCCACGCAGTAATTTTTTTGCCTTGTTATCTGTCACCTCCAGCCTTTGAAGCATAGTTTTCTTTTCTACTTAGGCCACCCTCATCTCCACCCAGGTCATCTCATGGTGTCCAGTTACATCTCGAGGTCTGATTCCAATTCTGTGCCACAAGCCCATAGGTTCTATCATTCAAGAGCTTCGATTTGGAGTCTGTGTTTTCCCTGCAGACTTGTGCCTCCCCATTTATCCCTGAGGTAGTGAATGGTGTCACCATCCCTGAAGATACCCTATCAAAGAACTGGGAGATACTCTAGACTTGTCCCTTCTTCAGTTCCTTTGCATCTAGTTCATCCACAGAGCTGACTGATTTCTCCTTCTTGGATATATTGCTAATTCTTCTACTCTTCTCTACCTCCACCACTAGTTCAGCTCTTGTCATTTCTAGCTTAGGCTAAAGCTCTGCACAGAACCACTCTCAGCCCATTTTCTACGCAACTTCTAAAATTTATTTCTGAAATACAAATCTCAGCTGATAAAGAACCTTCAATAGAACCCTGTTCTAAAGGGATAAAGTTCAAACTTCTGTATATTGCATGAAAATGCTGCCATATGTTGCGAACAGAATGATTGTCTACCACTCCAATCTTATTTCCTGCCACAGTTCTTTTCATCATCTTTATATTTGATGATTGTGGATGATTCCCTGGGCTTTCTTTTTGAGGGATAACTTCCTGGTGCAAGCTCAAAATAAGAGCTAGCTTGGCTGCTCACTCATGATGGTACTGAGGGGTAAGTAACCTTCCCCACTGCCTATCTGGGTGCTCATGATTCCCTGGAAGAGTTAATAGCTTAATTATTCATTAACCATTACTGTTTTGTACTAAAGTGAATCAGTTAGATCCAGTAAGCACTTATGTAAAGAGTGCGATATAAAAATTGAAGAAACAGGTTGGTGGTTGCCAGAGGCAGGAGGTTGGGGTGGGGGAAATGGGTGAACGTGATCAAAAACTACAACAAAAGAAAAAGATGTGGGACAGACATTAAATTCATCTGGATGCAAGAAGAGGGGAAGGGAAATTCTGGCTGTGGGGTTCTGGGCAACTCTATCATGTCCCTGGAGTGAGGTTGCCTTGGGGGCAGGATGAGGGCAAGGAATGAAAGAAGAAGGTCACCTATATAAGAAGCAAAGATGACCATGAGTTGTGCCACAGTTTTTCCAAAGATGAGAATGGATTCTGACACTTTCACTATATCCTAGAAGAAGATTAGTTATTTGATGAAATAATTCTGTTTGTAAAGAGTAGGTTGTGTGAGGTTGAGGGTGGGGCAGCGTGTGATGAAGAGAGCCTCGGCTAGTCACCATCAGCCTTTCATCAGGGATAGTGGGATGGGGGGAAGCCACACCTCATGCAGAAAACTGTCACTTTAATGTGACTCAACATGCATTTGTGGGATATCTTGGTAGGTCTTGGAGGGGTATTTATTGTGCTAGAAAGTCCTCTCTCAGAAAAGTAAGGTATGTCAACATAATGTGCTAAACTAAAAAAAAAACCAAACATCATTTTGAATTCATGAACTCAAACGGAAGTATCTTTTCCAGTTCTGTCACCTCCAAAAGTGGCCCAGCTGCAGAAGCAGGCCTTTTGGCCACTACTGACTCTCATGTACACTCTTAGTTTCCCAAATTTTGGCCCCCTGCTGCTAAGTGACTTCAGTCATGTCCGACTCTTAGCAACCCCATAGACTGCAGCCTACCAGGCTCCTCCATCCATGGGATTTTCCAGGCAAGAGTACTGGAGTGGGGTGCCATTGCCTTCTCCGATATTGGCCCCCAGTAGGAGCCAAAACTTTGTGGAGGGGAAATTATTCCATGTCTTGTCACAAGAAAATTCAAGAATATTCTGTGCTTGCTTGGAAAAAAGTTTCTTCAAGGATGTCAGGTGGCTCTAAAAGGAAACAGGTTATAGAACAAAGTTATAACAGTTTGAGGCTCAAATGCTGCTGCTGCTAAGTCACTTCAGTCATGTCCAACCCTGTGCAACCCCATAGACGGCAGCCCACCAGGCTCTCCCGACACTGGGATTCTCAAGGCAAGAACACTGGAGTGGGTTGCCATTTCCTCTCCAATGCATGAAAGTGAAAAGTGAAAGTGAAGGTGCTCAGTCGTGTCCGACTCTTAGCGACCCCATGGACTGCAGCCTACCAGGCTCCTCCATCCATGGGATTTTCCAGTCAAGAGTACTGGAGTGGGTTGCCATTGCCTTCTCTGGAGGATCAAATCAGCGGGGGGGTGGGGTGGGGTTAATATATATGAGTATGTTTTTTCTTCTATTGTATTTATCTGTTCTTACAGCATCTTAGAGCTATTGTTCCCAAATAGTCTAGGGAAAAATAGTAGAAACCATTAAGAACAGGACGAATTGGTTATATCCATTGTCTCAAATAAAAATGACATCAAGGGCCCAAGATTTAATTGGCACAATGATAAGTCACAGTAACCAAGTTGAGAGAGAGGTTAATATTGTGTGGGCAAGGTTTTCAGTTGTGCAGATGTCCGAAGGAGTGAAGGTAATTGCACAGACTCAGTCTGTCATCTCCTAGGAAACAAGACACTTGGATGGCCTTACTGATCATAATAATAGAGTAATTAAGAATGTAATCTTTTCTAATAACACTAATGAGCCAGGTCACTGTAGTGCAATAATGGACAAAGGTTCATGCTAACCAAGTGAAACTTGAGTGCGGTACGTTGTTTCAATGGGAGATATTAAAACCTGTGTGAAAAGTATGAACTTAAGAGCCTTATTGACATAATAAAGGAAGTTTAATTCCTTAAATTGCTTAACCAAACCCCATGTCAGATAAAACCCCACGAACCCAAACAGAAGACAACAAAACAAACCCCCACATTACTCCCCACTTCAAAAAACAAAAAAAATCCCAAAGGATCAGGAATATAAAACTTGCAAACTCAGTTGACTAGTCTGAGATTTTTTGGAAAGGGAGAAGAGTGGACTTGATATACTTACTTACTGCAACCCTTGGAAGATATAGAATTTAAGCTAAAGTTATTAACACTTAAAGTAGTTTTAAATTTAATAGCAAATTCTGTACTACCTATGGTAATTTGTGGTAGTTTTGTCTACTTCTAATATGTTTAAAGAATTTGTGAGAATGTGACATATCAGTTTTGTGATTGTAATTAAATGTTTAGGAGAGTTTGAGAAAAAAGTTTATATTCAATATTTGAATGTTGAGGAAAATCCAATTTATTATGTCATAGACATTGGTTTCTTATTTGCGTAACTGAGCTATGAATTTTGAGGACTCTTGAGTCCTTTATATTTAAAGGAATGTTAATTATTTTATAGATTTATAGATGGTATATATTGGGCATGAAACAATAGTTGAAGTGAAAATTCCTCTTCAGGAACAAAAATCAGGAAATGATCTTTTTTTCTTGGCTCTGTAGGACATGGTTACTGTGCTCAAATGTCTCTCAAATTTATTATGAGCTGTAAGAGTGGTCTACAAGTAATTATTTAGAGTTTACTTGTGATGACAAAACAGAGTTCAAGGCTTGAGACAGGTGTGAAAGACACGGATACAAGGTAAAACTGTGCTGAATGCTTTTTGAGGCAACTGGAACTCTGGCTGTAGAAAGTTCAGTTTGTACAAAGTAGATACCTGCAACCCTGGGGGTTGGTTGAATGAACTAAGTGAGGACACGGCCACTAGAGAGATTACGAGATATGACTAAGTCTCCAGCTTCTTGGGGCAGAGATGAGGCCCTTTTCATTCTGCCAGCACTGCCTACATCTGTGCTGGGGCACATGGGGCCATATATGACATAGACATAGCTAAGCAGACAATACATGAGATTAACAACACTAAGTATAGAGATAACATAGCAGCAGTAGTATATTCCGCCATGAGAAGCTAAGAGTTAAATTGGGCAGATGAAACGAACTTATCAAGAAGAAAAATGTCATTGTGAAAACGAAGTTCTAATGTGTATGGGGAAGAAGGTAGAAAAAGGAGAGTATTTCTGCTCTTTCAAATTACTAAAAAGAAAAAAAAGACAAAAAAGGGACAAAGAATAGCAGCAGACAGTTCATAAAACAAGATATCCAAATGGGCGACAGACATATAAAAACGTGTTCAGTCCCAGTAATTATCATGGGAATAAAAAAGAAAACTAGTTATAATTTATCATTTATGAGACCGATACATGTTTAAAAGATTATGATATTCACTGTGGGCAAGGGTGGGAGGAAACTGGTGTCTCATACAGTGCCGGTTGGTGTGGGCTATAGTGAAGACTGTTAGGGGACTTATTTCTTAGCATCTTTCAAAATGTATGTATTTTTTTATTTTTAAAAAATATTCGTGTATTTATTTTAGTTGGCTGCATTGGGTCTTTGTTACAGCACGCAAGATCTTTCACTGCAGTGCATGGGCTCTTTTTGAGGTGCTCAGGCTTCTCTCCAGATGTGGCACTTGGTCTCAGCAGTTGTGACGTGCAGGCTTAGTTGCACCATAGCATGTGGGATCTTAGTTCCCAGACCAGGGGTCGAACCTGTGTCTCTGCATTGGAAGGTGGATTATTAACCACTGAACCACCAGGGAAGTCCGTCAAAATTTAAATTGTATTCATGGTGGGCCCAGAATTCTAATTCTAATAATTCTGAAGAAATCCTTGTTCATGTCTACCAAGATGTTGTTCCCAGGATGTTTAGTGCCATATTATTTTATAGTTGTGAAAAGCTACATTGCTCAAAGTTTTCTTAAGAGATTAAATAAAATAATGTGTATCGACTCTGTGAGCTATCATGTGACGATTAAAATTAAAAGTCAAAAGTATCTCCAAGTACAGACATAGGAAGATAACTGAGGAATCTTGTTAAGTGACAAAAGGCGTTAAAATTATGTACAATGATCCCATTAATTAAACAACCAATTATGTTAGTGTATATTTATGTGTGTGTGCTAAGTTGCTTCAATCATGTCCAACTTTTTGCGACCCTATGAACTGTAGCACACCGGGCTCCTCTGTCCATGGAATTCTCCAGGCAAGAATACTGAAGTGAGTTGCCATGCCCTTCTCCAGGGAATCTTCTTGACCCAGGAATCAAACCCAGGTCTCCTGCATTGCAGGCAGATCTTTACCAGGGAAGCGTATGTTTATATATGATTGAAATTACACATATAAACAATTTGAAGGAAATCCTTAGTTATTATCAGTGGTTATATTTTGAAAGAAGAATGTGTTTGGAGGTGGGGGCATTTAAGAGACAACGTTATGTTTAATATTATGTATGTATATCTGTGTTTATAACTCTATCTGTATCTATTTCAATGCCCATCAACATCTGTATTGATATGATATCAATGTCTTGATCTGTATTGGTTCAGTCTTTGAGTTTATATAATACTCATCTAATATGAATTACTTTTTTAAAAAAACTAAAGCATTTCTAAAGTCCGGACCCTCCAGTCCAGTTCTGGTTCCACTGTAAGAAACTAATCATTTGGAGTAGAGTGAAATAAATGACATAAATAGGCTTGAGAGGAACAAATGGCTGCTTCTTGGCCTTGGTTCCTTACCTCCTGGCTCATTTTGCACTATAAGGTGTGGAGGTGGAGAGTATCCTGCTACACCTATGTGTGCATATTCGACCTCTTCCCAGCTTCTAGAGTTAGAGACCTCCTGAGATTATAACTCTGTGATGCCAATTTAAAACATTTTTTTTTTCCAATGCCTAGTTTTCCTGTGCTTGGCATACATCCCCAGAGCTGCCCCAGTGTGCTTGCTTGCTCTCTCCAGGTGAAACAATGGTTTGTCCTCCGCTCTGCTTTGTACTTGCTTAGTGGAACCACAAAGACGACCTGGCTTCATGCTGGAGTCAGACCTGCAGACTGGGAACTAAAGCCTGTCCTTCATTTATCAAATAGAACAGTTCTGCTCAGGGCATCTGTTGTGGCTGTTGGCCTTTTTTGCCAAGCTTTGAGTGCTTGCAGTGCCCTGCATTGGCTCCTGTTAATCAGAGACTGGCATTGGTATGGCACCTGTGCCTCTTGGGATGCGAGTCACAGCTCCCACATAGGAAAGCTGTTCAATAGAGGAGCCTGAAAGGACCAGCCACCAGGTGCTGGGGACCATCCCCACCTTTTCCATTGATTATTCATTTATTCAGCAAACATTGTCTTTCTCGACTCTGGTCTTCCTATGAAATTCATCACCGGGCACATGGCAAAGCTCACCATCTCTGTGACTTTCTCACACTGCCCTTTCCCTGGCCTGTTTTGATTTCTTGTTCTTGGTCTTTCATCTTCCCTGGCTCTCTGTTCCCATCATCCTACACCCTTGTTCCTGGTAGTGGTTCTTCTTGGAGCAGTTGCTCTGAGAGACACAATTAACTTACCCTTACTCACTGGATTATGATTTGTCTGTGATTCTTTGGCTTTGTCTTGGCCCATAGACACAAAACAGGCTTGGCTAACTTTAGGATTTTCTAGCCAGTGGAAGGAAACAGATGGACTCTGTGGTCAGGCATTGTGCTGGGGGCCAGGTTGTGGGTGGGGGCAGTTAGGGCTCTAAAGTTTTGTTCATTCATTCATAAGACAAAAATTTTTTAAAAATTATATGAAATATACAGTCTGTCAGATTTTGAGAATTGCTTAAAAACATATGTAGAGAGGAGAAAAGGTATTGGGCTAGGAATAGGGGTAGCAATTTAATAGGGATTTAGAGAAGGCCTCACTCACTGGGTGGTCAGCCTTGTGAACTGCTTGGGAGGAAAGTATGCTAGACAAAGGGAAGATCAGGAACAATGGCTCTGAGGTGGGAGCTGGCCTGGAAGGTTGGAGAAGAGCGAGAAGGGCAGGGGAGAAGCAGGAGGGGAGGAGGGGGTGTTCCTGAAGCTCAGCGCTGTTATATATGGCTAGAATGGGCTCTGCTCTTCAGGCCATCATCAGGAAGCCAGCGCTCACATCCAATGAGCTGCAGAGACAGGCACTGCTAGTGGGGAGCCTCGTGGATAGAGGTAAATACCCACTCAATGCCCTACTGTGGACCATCTCATTCGAGGTGATGACAAGGCTGAGTGGGAACAGCCTGGGGGGTGGCTGGTAGTTGGGAAGTGGGAGGAGTTTTCCAGGAAGAGGGACCAGCATGGGCAAGAGCTCAGATGTGCGCCATTATGGCATATTTGGAGAATGGAGAGTATTTAGCTGTGGCTCAAGACAGCAGTGCAAGATTGGAGAGGCAGGAAGGAAGTGAAGAGGAGACTGGTGAGGCAGGGGATGTTAGCTCAGAAGGGCCTTATTTGATACAGTAATGTGGTTAGATTTAATCCTGCAGACATGGAAAACCATGGGAGATTTTCAGATAGGGGACTGTAACATTGCTATGAAAATGAAAATAATTTTCACTCTTATGTCTCAAGTTTTCATGTCATCTGATGGTAGGAAGGCTCAGGATCTAGGGAAAGAATGATTGGGACTGAGTTCTTACTTCTCACATAATCCTAACTTTCCCTATTTGTAAAGTGGGAGTTTTAATCTGCTTTACCTGTCGGGCTTCTATGAAGAATAAATAAGATAATGTACACAGAAGAGCACTGCAGTCTGCAAGCACCCCTTAATCACCATAAATCAAAATGGCATGGACAGAGCCAGCGAAATGCGTGGACAGCATGCTCACGTGGAAAATGCATGGTTCTAGAGCCATTCATCAGTTGGCTCCACTACGTATTGACCTTGTGGTCTTGGACCACATGCTAGACCAAGAGCCTCTGTTTTCCCAACAGCAAAATGGGTTCATTTTTACTTCCCAGGCTTGGTGTGTGGACTGGAAACAGTGTGTAGTCTAGAAACAGTGTGTATGAAATACCCAGCCCTGTGCATGGTCCAGAGGGGAAGCTCAGTATCTGACAGCTTTATTTTTCTGAGAGTGATCCTAGTGAACACATATTCGGATGGATACTTACACTAGCAAGTTACTGCGCCTAGTTCTGTTAGGACAGCTTTACTGGTGCTGGTAGGAGGTGTCATCTGAATCTGAGCTGCTTCTTTTGTAGTGAGGACCTTTACCTTGCCTGGACCTGTTTGTGCCCATGGCATGCTGTCTGTCTGCGGTTGAGGGCGTGATCAGCACATGTGAAAAGAGTATAGCTGAAGATGGCAGAGGAGTAGGTGGATGTGGAATACCTCTCTCCACAGATGCACCAGGAATACATCTTCAGATGCAGAAGATCTTGCAGAACACTAGCTGAGACCAGGCAGGAGTCCCTGGCCTCTGGAAAAGAATATATAGATCCACGCACAACTCAGTAGGACAAAGGGAGGGAGGGAAAATGAAGAGAGTGGGCAGGATTGGACCTGCGCCGTGGGGGTCAGATCCCCACAATGGGGCAATTGTTTGGGACAGAGGGGAACCATATGAGGAAGTGTAGCTGATGGGCCCCCAGGAGTACCATCTCAGGGCTGACTTGACGTCAATGCTAGACTATGTCCAACTAATCTGACTGGCTGCAGCCTGACTTTCGACCATTGATTTGGACAAAACCAAGGGAAATGGGAGCTGGACAACGGTTTATAGATCTAGTTCACAATTTTCCACTACTGAGGGGGGAAAAGGTAGATTGCTTTCTTAATCTAGGAGAACAGTTATCCACATTGATTGAATTCTTCAAATTATTTCTTGTTTCCCTGCTCTGTTTAGTCTCAGAGCATGTGGCTTCACATGTAAGAGAGAGAAAAAGAGGAAAATGACTGTTCAGCTGCAATTTCTCATTTGGCAGGTGCTCAGCCATTTTCTCTGGATTTGACAGGATATGATCTATCATTTAACTTGCCTCCTGATACCACCCCTGGGCAAGACTGATTTGAATCAGACCCTAGTGCGATCATTATCTTCGCTGAAGATTCGCACCTACAGTTCTTCCTGTAGCTTGTTCAGTTGCCACCACAGTGGACTCTGAGAAAAACGATCAGCAAACAGTACACTTGCCAAACTGAAACTGGCCTCACTGCTATCTCCAACAGGGCTGCCTCGATTCAGCCTTTTAACAGTTCTCCATGGTCCTTGGTCATTCATTCATTCAATAAATAATTAAGCACTTAACATGGTACAAATGCAAATAGTATAATCTATGATATTTCCCTTCAGGGAACTTACAGTTTAGTAGAGAAGATAAGATGTCCACAAATAACTAGACTCTAATATAGGAGCACAGAAGTGGATGACAAATAGTAAGAGTCGAATTTGAGAGGAGGGGAAGATAATTTATTGTCAGGAATTACTTCATGGAGTGGGTGGAATGGTTTGGGTGGTAGGTTGAAGGAGTGGTGTATGCAGCGATTGAAATGAGGGAGAGTGGGTGAGTATTCCAAGCTTGAACGGTGGGAGAAACAAGAATGTGTTCTGTAATGGCTTTTTGAATTGAATTGAAACAAGCATCATCTGGAGTAATGTAATACAACGGCTTGAAACTTTTAAAGAGGCTGCATAGAGGGAGACCAGTTAGGAATCTAGTATAATAATCAAGGTGAGAGAAAAAGGTCATTTAGATGACATTTTAGTCTTTCAGGTCTCAGCTTCCACATATGCTCCCTTCCTAAAAGATCTGTGTCCTTCAGTTGTGGAAAAAAGATACTATTGAAGGCAGTAACTCTCAATGTGTGACCAGAACACCTTTCCTCATCTCATCCATGGCATGGCTGTCCTTTCAGTTATGGCTCTGCTCCATTTTCAGCTGTGATACTTAGGGTCATAGATCTATAGAAGGAAGGAACTAGGGCTTGGGATCCTGTAGCCCCCTGATTTACAGATGTGGAAACCAAGGTTTAGGCAGAAAAGAACTGGCTTGCCTAAGACCTGACAGGTGGCCAGTAGTGAGAATGAAATTGAGTGTCCTGATTCTGAGTCCAGTGGTCTTCCTAGATCACCCCTCCCATGTGACAGGGACAGGTTAGCTGCACACCAAACTCCTTTAGTTCAAACTAGCCTACATTTTCCACTTGCTCTTGCAGTCAGGTGTGACTGTGTGTCTGAGCTCTGGTCAGGGGAATATGGGTGGAAGTATGAATCCTCACTCTTAGGCCTGATTCATGTAAATTTCCTTGCTCGAACCTCAACCTCTTCACTCATTTCCTAACAAGATATCCAGGGCAACCTTGAAAGCAATGTTTGAAAATGGAAGAGCCTCAATTAACCTGGAACCTTGAATGACTCCATGGAACAGACACTCCTCCCATCCATAATTATAAATTCTATTGTTTTAAGCCACTGAGATTTATGGATTTATTTGTTAATGTAACTAATATTAACTTAGGTCATTACATCTTGCCACCATAAACCTGGAGAGTGGGACTTCAGTAAGACTACTGAAGAGCTTAACATATTTTTCCTGAAGTTGGCTGGCACCATGACTTGGACTTGGGTATGAATCCTGTCCTAGAAATCTAGAGGATACAACTCTGGTAGCAAAACAGGATGAATGGGTTGGGATTAACCTGTACTCCCAGAAATTGTCAGGACAAAAGGGATATGGACTAGATATTGGTCATGCAATAGAGAAAATCTGCCTGGAGCTTTTTTTAAAAAATTGAAGTATAATTGATTTACAATACTATGTGAGTTTTGGGTATGTTACAAAGTGATTCAAAATTTTTTAGACCATGGTGGATTCATGTTGAGGTATGGCAAAACCAATACAATATTGTAAGTAATTAGCCTCCAATTAAAATAAATAAATTTAAAAAATTGGCTCTATTTCCTGTGCTATACACTATATTGGGAGAAGACAATGGCACCCCACTCCAGTACTCTTGCCTGGAACATCCCATGAACAGAGGAGTCTGGTAGGCTGCAGTCCATGGGGTTGCAAAGAGTCGGACACGATTGAGCGACTTCACTTTCACTTTTCACTTTCATGTGTTGGAGAAGGAAATGGCAACCCACTCCAGTGTTCTTGCCTGGAGAATCCTAGGGACTGGGGAGCCTGGTGGGCTGCCGTCTATGGGGTTGCACAGAGTCAGACATGACTGAAGCGACTTAGCAGCATATACTATATTCCTATAACTTATTTATTTTATATATAATACATAGTAGTTTGTGCCTCTTAATTCCCTATCCCTGTCTTTCCCTTCCCCACTTCTTTTTCCCAACTGGTAATCACTAGTTTACTCTTCATATCTGTGAGTCTGTATCTGTTTTTTTACATTCATTTGTTCACTTCATTTTTTAGATTCCACATTTAAGTGATAACATATAATATCTGTCTTTGTCTGGCTTCTTTCAATAAGCATAATACCCTTCAGTTCTACTCATGTTGTTGCAGAGTTTATTGATTGATCACAAGTGCATGAATTTATTTCTAGGCTCTCTATTGTGTTCCATTGATCTGTGTGTCTGTTTTTGTCCCAGTACCATACTGTTTTGGTTACTGTAGCTTTGTAGTATAGTCTGAAATCAGGGAGCATGGTACCTCCAGCTCTGTTCTTCTTTCTCAAGATTGCTTTGGCTATTCAGGGTTTTTTTTGTGTGTGTTTCCATACAAATTTTATAATTATTTGTTCTTAATTCTGTGAAAAATGCCTTTGGTATTTTGAAAGGAGTTTCAGTGAATTTATAGACTGCTTTGGGTAGTACACTCATTTTGACAATATTGATTCTTTCAATCCATGAACATGGTATATTTTTCATCTATTTGTGTTGTCTTCAGTTTCTTTTAGTGTCTTACAGTTTTCTGAATACAAGTCTTTCACCCTCTTGTTAGATTTATCCCTACATATTTTATTATTTTAGATGTAATGGTAAATGGTATTTCTTTCTTAATTTCTCTTTCTGATATTTAGTTGCTAGCATGTAAAAATGCAACATATTTCTGTATATTAATTCTGTATCCTACAACTTTAATTCACTGATGAGCTCTGGTAGTTTCCTTATGGCATTTTTAGGATTTTCTATGTATAGCATCATGTCATCTACAAATAGTGACAGTTTTACTTCTTTCTTTCTGATTTAGATTCATTTTATTTCTTTTTTCATATCTGATTGTTGTGCCTAAGATTTCCAATACTATGCTAAATAATAATAACATTCTTATCTTGTTCCTGATCTTAGAGGAAATGCTTTAAGCTTTTCAGTGTTGAGCATAATGTTAGCTGTGGACTTATCATATGTGTCTTTTATTATGTTTCACTGAGATATTTTCCGCTTGAGAATTTTTATCAAAAATGGATGTGGAATTTTATCAAAAGCTTTTTCTGCATCTATTGAGATAATCATAATCAATGGCTATTATTCTTCAATTTGTTAATGTAGTTTATTACATTGATTGATTTGAGGATATTGAACCATCCTTGCATCCGTGGGATAGATCCCATTTGATCATAGCATATGTTCCCTGGGTCAGGAAGATCTCCTGGAGAAGGAAATGACAACCCAGTCTAATCTTATTGCCTGGGAAATCTGATGGACAGAGGCTACAGTCCGTGAGGTTGCAAAGAGTTGGACATAACAACTAAACCACAGCAACAATGATCCTTTTAATGTATTGTTAAATTTTGTTTGCTGGTACTTTATTGAGGATATGTACTGATGCTGCTGCTGCTGCTAAGTTGCTTCAGCAGTGTCCGACTCTGTGCAACCCCATAGATGGCAGCCCACCAGGTTCCCTCGTCCCTGGGATTCGCCAGGCAAGAACACTGGAGTGGGTTGTCATTTACTTCTCCAATGCATGAAAGTGAAAAGTGAAAGTGAAGTTGCTCAGTTGTGTCTGACTCTTCACAACCCCATGGACTGCAGTTTACCAGGCTCCTCGACCTGTGGGATTTTCCATGGGTTGCCATTGCTTTCTTGGGAGGATATGTACATCTATATTTATTAGTGATATTGGCATGTACTTTTCTTTTTTGTGTGATATCTTTGTTTGGTTTTGCTATCAGGGTGATATGCTGGTCTCAGAATGAACTTGTAAAGTTCCTTCATCTGCAATTTTTTTCCCAATAGTTTGAGAAGGATAGGTGTTAAGTCTTCGCTAAATGTTTGGTAAAATTTACCTATGTAGACATCTGATCCAGGACTTTTGTTTGCTGGGAGGTTTTTTTTTTTTTTTTTCCTCCTGATTGATTCAATTTCATTACTGGTTATGGGTCTTTTCATATTGTCTATTTCTTCCTGGTTCACTCTTGGGAAATTGTATATATCTAGGAATTTGTTCCTTTCTTCTAGGTTGGGCATTTTATTGGTGTGTAGTTGTTTGTACTAATCTTTTAAGACCCTCTGTATTTCTAAAGTGTTGGTTGTAATTTCTCCTTTTTCATTTCTGATTTTATTGATTTGGGGCCTCCCTAATTTTTTCTGGATAAGTCTATATAAAGGCTTATCAATTTTATCTTTTCAAAGAACTAGCTCTTAGTTTTATTGATCTTAAAAATTTTTTTTTAAAGTTTATTTCATTTATTTCTTCTCTGAGCTTTATGATTTCTTTCCTTTTATGAACTCGGAGTTTTTTTGTTCTTTTTCTAGCTTCTTTAGGTGTAAGTTGTTCATTTACAATTTTTCTTGTTTCTTGAGGTAGACTTTTATCATGGTAAACTTCCCTCTCAGAACTACCTTTGCTGCATCCCATGGATTTTAGATCATTATGTTTTCACTTCTGTCTGCAGGTATTTTTAAAATTTATTTATTTAATTTTGGTGATACATACCTGGAGCTATTTTGACTCCTGTTTTAGTAGACTGCAGAGCAAGGAGACACTGATGATAGAGAGAGTATCTGGGTAGTAGAGTCAACCAGAAAACCTGAGGTAGAGGGAGAAGAAGCAACAGCAGAATAACTTATGACATTGCCCCCATTATCAGAGTTGCAGGTTAGGGGATCTCAGCTGGGGAATCTCTAAGGAACCCAGAAGTCACAATAATCAGATTTAAGGATTAGCTTAGCAAGAACAAGACATCACCTTAAGATCATACCAGTCAAGTAAGAACCTCATGAATCCTTTCCCATTCTCTCTCCCTTATGTTCCTACTCCAGAGAGGGAACAGGAGATGAAGCCAACAATATGCCCTTTCCCTAAAGCAGGGAGTCTACCATACTGTGGGTTTCTAGTTGGTGAAGAAGAGGAAAGGAGTCTTAACTAGGAAGGAAGATAGAAATATGGATTAATAGACTGGAGTATAAATTCTACTTTCTCAATTGAGACTGTACTTTATTACTGAAAGTGACCAAATTACATCTTATTTTTTTAAAAGGATGAAAAAAATCTGGGGGCCTGCCAGATCAAGGGAAAAAAACCTCTCTGATGATAATCACCTGAGGAGTAGAGAGAATCAAAGAATAAAGGTGATTCATTCATCAAATGGTGCTTGTTCAAGGTGATACCAATAGTTCTAAGCACTATGATAAGTTCTTGGATGGTAGTAAGGGCTTGGATACTAAGAAAGCATATGGGAGGAACATCAAACCAGACCTGCTGAAAATGGCACCAAAGGTGAAAACTAAAGGAAGAAGCAAGCTGTGAGGTGGAGAAGGAGTATCCCAGATAGAACAACAAGGAAGCTGGAACAAGAAGAAAAAGACACTGAAAAGTGACTGGAACATAAGAATTGGGGTAGTGCAGAAACCGGGTTAGGAAGCCACATAGTGGTAATCATTTAGAGAAATTTGGATCAACCTAAGGTATTCTGGAGAAGGAAACAGCAACCCATTCCACTATTCTTGCCTGGAGAACCCCATAGACAGAGGAGCCTGGTGGGCTACAGTCCATGAGGTCACAAAGAGTTGGACATGATTGAGTAACTAAACAACAACAAAGGTATTCTGGGAACCCTTGGAAGTTTTTTAAACAGAGGAGTGATATTAGATTTGTGTTTTAGAAAATTCACTCTGTCCAGTGTGTCTGGGGGAGGATCTTGCCCCAACCTTCTGAAACTTATTGTATGGAAATCCTTCCCTCAGTTTCCAAACTTTAGCTACGTAGATCTTCTTTCAGTTCTGCAAACGCACCAGGCTCTATCCTATTTCAAGTCATTTGCACATGCCCATCCCTCTGCCTGGAATACTTTCCCTCCATTTCATGGCATTTGCTCATTTGGAGGGTCTATTTTAAATGTCATTCCCTTTGTAAAAAGTCTTCACTGTCTATCTATATTAGTTTTCTCTTGCTGCTATAAAAAATCAACACAAAGTTGAGTTTAAACAATGCAGATTTACTATCTTACTGCTCTCCAGTCAAAAATCCAAAATCAAAATTTGGCTAGGCTGAATTCCTTCTGGAGAATGTGCTTCCTTTCTGTTCCCAGCTTCTGTAGGTCATCTGAAAACCTCTTCCTTCATCTTCAAAGCCGGAAACAATGGATAATGCCCTTTCCACACTGCCATCTTTTTGGTTATATAATGCTCTCTTCCACCTTTAAGTTCAGTTCAGTTCAGTTCAGTTCAGTCGCTCAGTCATGTCTGACTCTTTGCAACCCCATGAATTCCAGCATACCAGGCCTTCCTGTCCATTACCATCTCCCGGAGTTCACTCAAACTCACGTCCATCGAGTCGGTAATGCCATCCAGCCATCTCATCCTCTGCCATCTCCTTTTCCTCCTGCCCCCAATCCCTCCCAGCATCAGTCTTTCCCAATGAGTCAACTTTTCGCATGAGGTGGCCAAAGTACTGGAGTTTCAGCTTTAGCATCATTCCTTCCAAAAAACACTCAGAACTGATCTCCTTTAGAATGGACTGGCTGGATCTCCTTGCAGTCCAGGGGACTCTCAAGAGTCTTCTCCAACACCACAGTTCAAAAGCATCAATTCTTCAGCACTCAGCTTTCTTCACAGTCCAACTCTCACATCCATACATGACCACTGGAAAAACCATAGCCTTGACTAAATGAACCTTTGTTGGCAAAGTAATGTCTCTGCTTTTGAATATGCTATCTAGGTTGGTCATAACTTTTCTTCCAAGGAGTAAGCATCTTTTAATTTCATGGCTGCAGTCACCATCTGCAGTGATTTTGGAGCCCCAAAAGATAAAGTCTGACACTGTTTCCACTGTTTCCCTGTCTATTTCCCATGAAGTGATGCGACCAGATGCCATGATCTTTGTTTTCTGAATGTTGAGCTTTAAGCCAACTTTTTCACTCTCCTTTCACTTTCATCAAGAGGCTTTTGAGTTCCTCTTCACTTTCTGCCATAAGGGTGATGTCATCTGCATATCTGAGGTTATTGATATTTCTCCTGGCAATCTTGATTCCAGCTTGTGCTTCTTCCAGCCCAGCGTTTCTCATGATGTACTCTGCATAGAAGTTAAATAAGCAGGGTGACAATATACAGCCTTGACGTACTCCTTTTCCTATTTGGAACCAGTCTGTTGTTCCATGTCCAATTCTAACTGTTGCTTCCTGACCTGCATACAGGTTTCTCAAGAGGCAGGTCAGGTGGTCTGGTATTCCCATCTCTTTCAGAATTTTCCACAGTTTATTGTGATCCGCACAGTCAAAGGCTTTGGCATAGTCAATAAAGCAGAAATAGATGTTTTTCTGGAACTCTCATGCTTTTTTGATGATCCAGCGGATGTTGGCAATTTGATCTACGGTTCCTCTGCCTTTTCTAAAACCAGCTTGAACATCTGGAAGTTCACGGTTCACGTATTGCTGAAGTCTGGCTTGGAGAATTTTGAGCATTACTTTTTGGGCCCATTGAAGTAATCCAGAATCACCTTTCCATTTTAGAATAATCTGATTAGCAATGTTAATTCCAATTGCAATCTTAATGCCCTTTAGGATTATAACCTAGTGCTTTTACAGGTTCTAGTATAAAAACAGAATTTCAGCCTAATATGCTATTTAAAGTAGGTCTCATTTATAGTCCTTGTTCAGTTCTTGTTTGCTTTCATGGCACTAATCACAAATTTGAATTTACTTATTTTTTTGTTTTCTTTTTCTTTCTCTCATCAGATGTATTCTCTCTTAGGGCAGGAAATATCTGTTTTTATTGCATCTGTGTGCTTGACAGATAGTTGATGCTCAGTAAACATTGATTGAATGAATTGACAAATGAGTGACGAGCTGTTGACAGAATAGATTGTGGAATTTAAGTTGGAAGGGGATTAAAGTGAAACGGTGAAGAGGTTATGGAACCCCAGGCATCAGTGAAGTAGCTAAGGAAAGAAGGTGAATGATGGGAGGCTGTGAACAGGTGAAAAACACTAAGGACAATTTTAATATCTAGGGAAGTTATTCTGAACTATCTTTGGGAAAAATTATGATTAGATGGTTATATAGCATCACCGACTCAATGGACATGAATTTGAGAAAACTCCAGGAGATAGGGAAGGACAGGGAAGCCTGGCATGCTGCAGTCCATGAGGTTGCAAAAAGTCAGACAGGACTTAGTGACTGAACACACACACACACATATACTCATGTGCATGGTGTCTCTTAAAAATAAAAAGTATAGGTTTCTTTTCAAGGAAAATACATAACAAACACAAAAATTTACATCCTTTTTAGGAGACCTACAACTAACCACAAATCTTTGGAGATCAAGGGGGTGACTTGGAGGTCAAGAAATGGTATAAGAGGGTAGAGAGTTATAGAGGTTAATGGCATGACCTGAAAGGACATTTCCTCCCAATACTTCTTTATGACACCTTGAAGTGAAATGAAGTGAAGTGTTAGTCACTCAGTTGTGTCTGATTCTTTGCAAGACCATGGGCTGTAGTCAGCCAGGCTCCTCTGTCCATGGGATTCTCTAGGCAAGAATGCTGGAGTGGGTTGCCATTTCCTTCACCAGGGGATCTTCCTAACCCAGAGACTGAACCCATGTCTCCTGCATTGTAGGCAGATTCTTTACTGTCTGAGCCACCAGGGAAGCTCACCTTAATTGGTGCCAAAACTAGTACCAGCAGGAGGGTTGCAAGCAGAAGACGTATGGGTCACTTGGTATTGGTTATTGGCCAAGAAAAGGCAAGAGGAAGTGAGACTTCCTCCTTCTCTATTTTAGGATGGCAACTATAACTCATACTATTAAATAGTAAAAGAGCTACTCAAGTTATCAACACAGGTTCTCTTGGGACTACATGTCTTTGAGGATGAAGCTCTGGGGGGAATGGATAAGATAGCTGGTGTCATAGACTCATGCAAGGGGGATGGTAAATATTAAGTCTGGGGCCAGGGGCTTTTTCTGAACAGATTTTCTGACAAGATCATATTTGACAATTCTCACCACAAAGCAGAGAATGAAATCTGCAGCATTTATTCAATCATGATGAAAGGATCTTTTATTGTTGTTAATTCTACAGGGTTGGGAATGTTGAAAATGAAACACAGAGATGGGCAGTTGCTGGATTACAATATCGTTTAGATTAACATCTTTGGCACTGCTCTGGCTGCTTAGAATATTGTTTGGGGAGGGATGGAATCTAGATAACTGACAAGGGGACCTCCAAGAGGATCATGGGCATTTGGAGAATTTTATTTCCACAGTGCCCTAGGACATACCCCATCACGGCTTTCCTATGGGAGAAAAATGGCAATTCCCACTTATTCTCAGTGGCAACAATCACCGGTTATCCTTGAATATCTTTCTCCCCTTTCATCTAGATAGATAGAACTCCTGATTATTTTGCAAGGCCTTTGGTTGACCAGAGTAAATATTCCATTTTCTGGCTTCTTCATAGCTTGGTGGGACGGGGTGATGAGATTCTGGCAAATGGGATGTGAGTGACTAGTGCAACTTTTAGGATGGAATCTTCTCCTTTCTCCTTAGTATAATTCAGATATATTGGCTTGGACAGCATCAATCTGTTTGATCATCAGGAGCCTATTGGTCATGAAGGAGCATCATGATATCCATGACAGCAGCCATGGAATGCCTTACTAGCCCTGTGCTACCTACCTGGACTTACTCATGAGAGATATGTACTTGTCTCTTGCTTAAGATATTGTTATTTTAAGTTTCCTAAAATATAAATTTATTTATTTTTATTGGAGGCTAGTTACTTTACTATATTGTATTGGTTTTGTCATACATCAACATGAATCTGCCACGGGTGTATACATGTTCCCCATCCTGAACCCCACTCCAACTTCCCTCCCCATACCATCCCTCTGGGTCATTCCAGTGCACCAGCCCCAAGCATCCTGTATCATGCATCAAACCTGGACTGGCAATTCATTTCACATATGATATTACACATGTTTCAATGCCATTCTCCCAAATCATCCCACCCTCGCCCTCTCCCACAGAGTCCAGAAGACTGTTCTATACATTTGTGTCGCTTTTGCTGCCTCACATACAGGGTTATCATTGCCATCTTTCTAAATTCCATATATATGTGTTAGTATACTGTATTGGTGTTTTTCTTTCTGGCTTATTTCACTCTGTATAATCGGCTCCAGTTTCATCCATCTCATTAGAACTGATTCAAATGTATTCTTTTAATGCCTGAGTAATCCTCCATTGTGTATATGTACTACAGCTTTCTTATCCATTTATCTGCTGATGGACATCTAGGTTGCTTCCATGTCCTGGCTATTATAAACAGTGCTGGGATGAACATTGGGGTACACTTGTCTTTTTCAATTCTGGTTTCCTCAGTGTGTATGCCCAGCAGAGGGATTGCTGAGTCGTTTGGCAGTTCTATTTCCAGTTTTTTAAGGAATCTCCACACT
The DNA here is from genome assembly GCF_042477335.2 of Ovis canadensis. NCBI lineage: Eukaryota > Metazoa > Chordata > Mammalia > Artiodactyla > Bovidae > Ovis > Ovis canadensis. The sequence goes on along the minus strand of NC_091247.1, from coordinate 75,843,657 downwards.
GTTCTCCATAGTGGCTGTACTAGTTTGCATTCCCACCAACAATGTAAGAGGGTCCCCTTTTCTCCACACCCTCTCCAGCATTTATTGCTTGTAGACTTTTGGATAGCAGCCATTCTGACTGGCATGAAATGGTACCTTATTGTGGTTTTGATTTGCATTTCTGTGATAATGAGTGATGTTGAGCATCTTTTCATGTTTGTTAGCCATCTGTATGTCTTCTTTGGAGAAATGTCTAATTTAGTTCTTTGGCCTATTCTTTGATTAGGTCGTTTATTTTTCTGGAATTGAGCTGCAGGAGTTGCTTATGTATTTTTGAGATTAGTTGTTTTGTCAGTTGCTTCACTTGCTATTATTTTCTCCCATTCTGAAGGCTGTCTTTTCACCTTGCTTATACTTTCCTTTGTTGTGCAGAAGCTTTTAATTTTAATTAGGTACCAGTTGTTTATTTTTGCTTTTATTTCTGGTATTCTGTGAGGTGGGTCATAGAGGATCCTGTTGTGATTTATGTCAGAGAGTGTTTTGCCTATGTTCTCCTCTAGGAGTTTTATAGTTTCTGGTCTTACATTTAGATCTTTAATCCATTTTGAGTTTATTTTTGTGTATAGTGTTAGAAAGTGTGCTAGTTTCATTCTTTTACAAGTGGTTGACCAGTTTTCCCAGCACAACTTGTTAAAGAGATTGTCTTTTCTCCATTGTATATTCTTGCCTCCTTTGTCAAAGATAAGGTGTCCATAGGTGCGTGGGTTTATCGCTGGGCTTTCTACTTTGTTCCATTGATCCATATTTCTGCCTTTGTGCCAGTATCATACTGTCTTGATAACTGTGGCTTTGTAGTAAAGCCTGAAGTCAGGCAGGTTGATTCCTCCAGTTCCATTCTTCTTTTTCAAGATTGCTTTTGCTATTTGAAGTTTTTTGTATTTCCATACAAATCTTGAAATCATTTGTTCTAGCTCTGTGAAAAATACCACTGGTAGCTTGATAGGGATTGCATTGAATCTATAGATTGCTTTGGGTAGTATACTCATTTTCACTATATTGATTCTTCCAATCCATGAACATGGTATATTTCTCCATCTATTAGTGTCCTCTTTGATTTCTTTCACCAGTGTTTTATAGTTTTCTATATACAGGTCTTTAGTTTCTTTAGGTAGATATATTCCTAAGTATTTTATTCTTTTCGTTGCAATGGTGAATGGAATTGTCTCCTTAATTTCTCTTTCTTTTTTCTCATTATTAGTGTATAGGAATGCAAGGGATTTCAGTGTATTGATTTTATATCCTGCAACTTTACCCTATTCATTGATTAGCTCTAGTAATTTTCTGGTGGAACTTTAGGATTTTCTATGTAGAGGATCATGTCATCTGCAAACAGTGAGAGTTTTACTTCTTCTTTTCCAATTTGGATTCCTTTTATTTCTTTTTCTGCTCTGATTGCTGTGGCCAAAACTTTCAAAACTATGTTGACTAGTAGTGGTGAAAGTGGGCACCCTTGTCTTGTTCCTGACTTTAGGGGAAATGCTTTCAATTTTTCACCATTGAGGAGAATGTTTGCTGTGGGTTTGTCATATATAGTTTTTATTATGTTGAGGTATGTTCCTTCTATTCCTGCTTTCTGGAGAGTTTTTATCATAAATGGATGTTGAATTTTGTCAAAGGCTTTCTCTGCATCTATTGAGATAATCATATGGCTTTTATTTTTCAATTTGTTAATGTGGTATATTATATTGGTTGATTTGTGGATATTGAAGAATCCTTGCATCTCTGGGATAAAGCCTACTTGGTCATGATGTATGATCTTTTTAATGTGTCATTGGATTCTAATTGCTAGAATTTTGTTAAGGATTTTTGCATCTATGTTCATCAGTGATATTGGCCTGTAGTTTTCTTTTTTTGTGGCATCTTTGTCAGGTGTTGGTATCAGGGTGATGGTGGCCTTATAGAATGAGTTTGCAAGTTTACCTTCCTCTGCAATATTCTGGAAGATTTTGAGTAGGGTAGGTGTTAGCCCTTCTCTAAATTTTTGGTAAAATTCAGCTGTGAAGCCTTCTGGACCTGGGCTTTTGTTTGCTGGAAGATTTCTGATTGCAGTTTCAATTTCCGTGTTTGTGATGGGTCTGTCAAGATTTTCTATTTTTTCCTGGTTCAGTTTCAGAAAGTTATACTTTTCTAAGAATTTGTCCGTTTCTTCCATGTTGTCCATTTTATTGGCATATAATTGCTGATTGTAGTCTCTTATGATCCTTTGTATCTCCTTGTTGTCTGTTGTGATCTCTCCATTTTCATTTCTAATTTTATTGATTTGATTTTTCTCCCTTTGTTTCTTGATGAGTCTGGCTAATGGTTTGTCAATTTTATTTATCCTCTCAAAGAACCAGTTTTTGGCTTTGTTGATTTTTGCTATGGTCTCTCTCTCTCTCTCTTTTTTTTTTTTTGCATTTATTTCTGCCCTAATTTTTAAGACTTCTTTCCTTCTACTAACCCTGGGGTCTTTCCTTTCTAGTTGCTTTAGGTGTAGAGTTAGGTTATTTATTTGACTTTTTTCTTGTTTGTTGAGGTATGCCTGTATTGCTATGAACCTTCCCCTTAACACTGCTTTTACAGTGTCCCACAGGTTTTGGGTTGTTGTATTTTCATTTTCATTCATTTCTATGCATATTTTGATTTCTTTTTTGATTTCTTATGTGGTTTGCTGGTTATTCAGCAGTGTGTTGTTCCACCTCCATATGTTGGAATTTTTAATAGTTTTTCTCCTGTAATTGAGATCTTTTACTGCATTGTGGTCAGAAAAGATGCTTGGAATGATTTCAATTTTTTTGAATTTATCAAGGCTAGATTTATGGCCCAGGATGTGATCTATCCTGGAGAAGGTTCCGTGTGCACTTGAGAAAAAGGTGAAATTTGTTGTTTTGGGGTGAAATGTCCTATAGATATCAATTAGGTCTAACTGGTCTATTGTATCACTTAAAGTTTGTGTTTCCTTGCTAATTTTCTGTTTAGTTTATCTATCCATAGGTGTGAGGGGGGTTTTAAAGTCTCCCACTATTATTGTGTTATTGTTAATTTCCCCTTTCATACTTGTTAGCATTTGTCTTACATATTGCAGTGCTCCTATGTTGGGTGCATATATATTTATAATTGTTATTTCTTCTTGGATCGATCCTTTGATCATTATGTAGTGTCCTTCTTTGTCTCTTTTCACAGCCTTTGTTTTAAAGTCTATTTTATCTGACATGAGCATTGCTACTCCTGCTTTCTTTTGGTCTCTATTTGTGTGGAATATCTTTTTCTAGCCCTTCCCTTTAGTCTGTATGTGTCACTTGTTTCGAGGTGGGTCTCTTGTAGACAACATATATAGGGGTCTTGTTTTTGTATCCATTCAGCCAGTCTTTTTCTTTTGGTTGGGGCATTCAACCCGTTTACATTTAAGGTAATTATTGATAAGTATGATCCTGTTTCCATTTTCTTTATTGTTTTGGGTTAGAGTTTATACTCCCTTTTTGTGTTTCCTGTCTAGAGAATATCCTTTAGCAATTGTTGGAGAGCTGGTTTGGTGGTGCTGAATTCTCTCAGCTTTTGCTTGTCTGTAAAGCTTTTGATTTCTCCTTCATATTTGAATGAGATCCTTGCTGGGTACAGTAATCTGGGCTGTAGGTTATTTTCTTTCATCACTTTAAGTATGTCCTGCCATTCCCTCCTGGCCTGAAGAGTTTCTATTGAATGATCAGCTGTTATCCTTATGAGAATCCCCTTGTGTGTTATTTGTTGTTTTCCCCTTGCTGCTTTTAATATGAGTTCTTTGTCTTTGATCTTTGTTAATTTGATTAATATGTGTCTTGGGGTGTTTTTCCTTGGGTTTATCCTGTTTGGGACTCTCTGGGTTTCTTGGGCTTGGGTGATTATTTCCTTCCCCATTTTAGGGAAGTTTTCAATTATTATCTCCTCAAGTATTTTCTCATGGTCTTTCTCTTTGTCTTCTTCTTCTGGGACTCCTATGATTCGAATGTTCAGGAATTTAACATTGTCCCAGAGGTCTCTGAGATTGTCCTCATTTCTTTTAATTCGTTTTTCTTTTTTCCTCTCTGATTCACTTATCTCTACCATTCTATCTTCTACCTCACTAATCTTATCTTTTACCTCCATTACTCTACTATTCATTATATATTGACTTGTTTATTTCTTCTAGGTCTTTGTTAAACCTTTCTTGCATCTTCTCAATCCTTGTCTCCAGGCTATTTATCTGTGATTCCATTTTGTTTTCAAGATTTTGGATCATGTTCACTATCATGATTCAGAATTCTTTATCAGGTAGATTCCCTATCTCTTCCTCTTTTGTTTGGTTTGAAGGTGAAGGTTAAGTTGCTCAGTTGTGTCCCACTCTTTGTGACCCCAGGGGCTGTTACCTACTAGGCTTCTCCATCCATGGGATTCTCCAGGCAAGAATACTGGAGTGGATTGCCATTTTCTTCTCCAAGGGATCTTCCTAATCCAGGGATCGAACCCAGGTCTCCTGCACTGGAGGCATGGTTTGGTTTGGTGGGCATTTATCCTGTTCCTTTACCTGGTGGGCATTTCTCTGCCTCTTTATCTTGTTTATATTGCTCTATTTGGGGTGGCCTTTCTGTATTCTGGCCGTTTGTGGAATTCTCTTTATTGTGGAGTTTCCTCGCTGTAGGTGGGGTTGTATGGGTGGCTTGTCAAGGTTTCCTGGTTAGGGAAGCTTGTGCTGGTGTTGTGGTGGGTGGAGCTGAATTTCTTCTCTCAGGAGTGCACCGAAGTGTCTAGTAATGAGTTATGAGATGTCAGTGGGTTTGGAGTGATTTTGGCCAGCCTGTATGTTGAAGCTCAGGGCTATGTTCCTGTGTTGCTGGAGAATTTGCATGGTATGTCTTGCTCTGGAACTGTTAGCCCTTGGGTGGTGCTTGGTTTCAGTGTAGGTATGGAGGCATTTGATGATCTCCTGTTGATTCACGTTCCCTGGAATCAGGAGTTCTCTGGTGTTCTCAGGATTTGGACTTAAGCTTCCTGCTTCTGGTTTTCAGTCTTATTTTTACACTGGCCTCAAGACTTCTCCATCTATACAGCACCAATGATAAAACATCTAGGTTAAAGATGAAAAGCTTCTCCACAGTGAGGGACACCCAGAGAAGTTCACAGAGTTACATGGAGATGAGAAGAGGGAGGAGGGAGATAGATGTGACTAGGATGCGATGAGGTGGAATCAAAAGAGGAGAGAGCAAGCTAGCCAGTAATCATTTCCCTATGTGCACTCCACAGTCTGGACCACTCAGAGATGTTCACAGAGTTACACAGAGAAGAGAAGAGGGAGGAAGGAGACAGAGGTGGCCAGTAGGATAAAGGGGGAAATCAAAAGGAGAGAGTCAGATTCAGCCAGTAATCAGTTCCCTAAGTGTTCTCCACTGTCCAGAACACACAAAGAGATTCATAGAGTTGGGTAGAGAAGAGAAGGGGGAGTGAGGAGATAGAGGCGACCCTGTGGAGAAAAAGGAGAGTCCAAAGGGGGAGAGAGTGGTTAAGCCAGTAATCTCATTCCCTAGAAAAAATGGGTACTGAAGGTTGGGTTCTTAAAAGTACAAAATTGATAACAAATACCCAAAAGCAAAGATTAAAAATCTAGAGTAGAGGTTGGATTTTCAAAAATTCAATATTAAAGAAAAAAGAAAGTCACAAAAATTATAAAATATATATATATGAAATTTGCTTTAAAAATAAGGTCTCTCTTTTTTTTGCAAAGTAATAGTAGGTTATAAAAATGAAAATTAAGGAGTAATAGAGGACTTAAAAATAAAAAAAATAATTAAAAAAATTAAAGAACGATAGTAAAAATATATCTAAGACTTTCTTTGGTGTTGTTGTGGGCAGTGTGGGGTCAATTCATTTTCGGATAGTTCCTTGATCTGGCTTATATTTCTCAAGATCTATAGGCCCCTTCCTATGCAGTTGGTACTAACTACAGGGTTTTAATCTATTGCACCTGTCACGTCCAAGGAGGTTCCCTCTGTTTAACTTCTTCTGTTTGCTGGTCTCTTCAGTGTCTAATTTCCACCCTGACACAAGTGGGTGGTGGTGGAGACATTTTTAGGCTCACTTGTTCATTCGTGCTGTGGGGAGGGAGGGATGCTACAAACAAATAACACTGGAGTGTGCTGGCAGTGTCTCGGCCACACTGGGTTTGCCCCCACTCACAGCGTGTGTGCTTTCCCTGTCTACACTGCTTAGGCTATAGGTTGCTCTGCTGGGAAATGTCTGAGGCCAGCGCTGGGTTGTGTGCACTTCCCAGGTCTAAGCCGCTCAGGTTCAGGTACTTGGTAGTCCTCAGAGGCGCAGACTCGGTTAGGCCTGCGTTTTGTGCCCTTCCCAGGTCTGAGCAGCTCAGGTGACCAGGTGTTTTGTGAGCATGTTCGCTGCAACTTATCACCTCCCCCGTCCCTGCTGCTTGGTTTTCTGGGTGTACAACTGGCGCACCTTCTCAGGCAGATGTTGACCATCCAGAATCCCAAGAAGTCTTGGTTAGCAACAAAGCCTGCTTGCAGTTTGGTAGATCATGCCTCTCTGGGGCCACAGTTGCCCGCTTCTGGCTTTGGCTGCCTGTCACTGGAGGGGGATGGTCTGCAGCCGGCTAGCTCAGCTCAGTCCTTTGTTCTGTGAGCGGGCCTGAGGGTGTCTTAGGTCAGGGCTTTTCCTGTGGTAGCTATTCCACAGTCTGGTTTGCTACCCCAAGTTAGTTCCCTCAGATTGCCCTCAGGGCATTCAGGCCCGGTCCTTACTCTAAGCAATGCAGCCCATGCCTCCCTGCCCATCCCCCGCTTGCTAGTGGCAGGTGCAGGCATCTGCGCTGCTTCTCCGCTGGGGGAGTTACCATTGGGCACGTAATCTTTGGGTTTTAATTATTTATTTTTCCTACCAGTTATGTTGCCCTCTGGGGTTCCAAGGCTCGCCACAGACTCGGCAGTGAGAGTGTTTCCTGATGTTTGGAAACTTCTCTCTTTTTTAAGACTCCCTTCCTGGGACGGAGCTCTGTCCCTACCTCTTTTGTCTCTCTTTTTATCTTTTGTATTTTTTTCCTACCTCCTTTCGAAGACAATGGGCTGCTTTTCTGGGTGTCTGATGTCCTCTGCTGGCATTCAGAAGTTGTTTTGTGGAATTTACTCAGCGTTCAAATGTTCTTTTGATGAATTTGTGGGGAGAAAGTGGTCTCCCTGTCCTATTCCTCTGCCATCTTAGGACTGCCCTCTCCTATATTAAGTTTTATTACTCTCATCTGCCTAGTTCTCTCTCATCCTTCATAGTTGTTCACCCAGTGAGCAGGGAGGATCTAATGATTGTATGTAATAACCTACTTTCTGAGTTTTGGTCCTTGTTCCTGGGAGTCTGGCTTCTGCTGGTCTTGGTAATCAAATGCAAGATTCTTTCATTGGGGCAGGAATGGGTCCACTGAATTAGAAATTGAGACAGGCCATGTTAGGCTCCTCATACCATTTGAGAAGGGGAAAAGTGGTGATGGAATTGACTGGAGTGATTCACCTTGATTATCAAGAAGTCGGGTACCTACTACCAAAAGAAAATGAGTACAGTCTAAGGAAGCCCTTATTGTGCTGTATCATGTGGTCAAATTCAACATATAGTTGCTCTGTTGCTCTACTGGAGAAACCATCAAGGGCCAAGATCCCTTAGAAGAGTCACTTCTCCTGTCATGACAGAACTTCAGCTGGTTCTCTCAGAATTTCTGGTCAAAGATCAGAGAAACATGAAACAGATATTAGAGGTGGAGATGAGCCACAAACACCAGCTGTAGTTTAATGGTCAGCTGGGGAGGTGACCTTACAGCTTCTACTTGCATCTTCTTGCTTACTGCACTGTATGTGTATATGAAGATTTTCTTTTTTCTCTTTTCCTCAGGTTATTTGGGATTGTTTATCATTTAATCTAGACGTGTAGACGAAGAGCTACAGTCATTATGGAACTTTCCAGGAGCTCTGAACCTAGAGAAATGTGTGTGCATGTGTCTGTATTTGTGTCCCGGGAAGCTACCAAGCTGTGGACCAAGGTAGCAGTTTATTTTCACCTGTCCCCTGAAGGGGACAACCGAGGATGGGATGGCTGGATGGCATCACGGACTCAATGGACGTAAGTCTGAGTGAACTCCGGGAGATGGTGATGGACAGGGAGGCCTGGTGTGCTGCGATTCATGGGGTCGCAAAGAGTTGGACACGACTGAGCGACTGAACTGAACTGAACTGTTCTGTTGTGTTGTCTGAATCCCCCTTCCCTGTCTGCTGACAGTTGCTGTATCCCTGACACAGATCCAGGCTGGGCCTCAAAACAGTATCTCACATCCTGGTTCCAGGAATAAGTTGGGTCAATTGCATTCTCTCTCCTGGAATTTCTTTTTTTTTTTTTTAATTTTTAATTGGAGGATAATTGATTTATAATGTGTTGATTTCTAACATACATCAACGTGAATCAGCCATAGGCATACATATGTGCCTTCCCTCTTAAATATCGCTCTTGCCTCCCACCCCACCCCATCCCTCTAGGTTGTCACAGAGTCCAGGGTTTGAGCTCCCTGCATCATACAGCAAATTCCTACTGGGGCTATCTATTTGACACATGAGCAATATTGCATAGGAACCTGGAATGTCAGGTCCATGAATCAAGGCAAATTGGAAGTGGTCAAACAAGAGATGGCAAGAGTGAACGTTGACATTCTAGGAATCAGCAAACTAAAATGGACTGGAATGGGTGAATTTAACTCAGATGACCATTACATCTACTACTTCGGGCAGGAATCCCTCAGAAGAAATGGAGTAGCCATCATGGTCAACAAAAGAGTCTGAAATGCAGTACTTGGATGCAGTCTCAAAACCGACAGAATGATCTCTGTTCGTCTCCAAGGCAAACCATTCAATATCACAGTTATCCAAGTCTATGCCCCAACCAATAACGCTGAAGAAGCTGAAGTTGAACGGTTTTATGAAGACCTACAAGATCTTTTAGAACTAACACCCAAAAAAGGTGTTCTTTTCATTATAGGGGACTGGAATGCAAAAGTAGGAAGTCAAGAAACACCTGGAGTAACAGGCAAATTTGGCCTTGGAATGCGGAATGAAGCAGGGCAAAGACTAATAGAGTTTTGCCAAGAAAATGCACTGGTCATAGCAAACACCCTCTTCCAACAGCACAAGAGAAGACTCTACACAAGGACATCACGAGATGGTCAACACCGAAATCAGATTGATTATATTCTTTGCAGCCAAAGATGGAGAAGCTCTATACAGTCAACAAAAACAAGACCAGGAGCTGACAGTGCCTCAGGTCATGAACTCCTTATTGCCAAATTCAGACTTAAATTGAAGAAAGTAGGGAAAACCGCTAGACCATTCAGGTATGACCTAAATCAAATCCCTTATGATTATACAGTGAAAGTAAGAAATAGATTTAACTGTCTAGATCTGATAGATAGAGTGCCTGATGAACTATGCAATGAGCTTCATGACATTGTACAGGAGACAGGGATCAAGACCATCCCCATGGAAAAGAAATGCAAAAAAAGCAAAATGGCTGTCTGGGGAGGCCTTATAAATAGCTGTGAAAAGAAGAGAGGTGAAAAGCAAAGGAGAAAAGGAAAGATATAAGCATCTGAATGCAGAGTTCCAAAGAATAGCAAGAAGAGATAAGAAAGCCTTCTTCAGCGATCAATGCAAAGAAATAGAGGAAAATAACAGAATGGGAAAGACTAGTGATCACTTCAAGAAAATTAGAGATACCAAGGGAACATTTCATGCAAAGATGGGCTCGATAAAGGACAGAAATGGTATGGACCTAACAGAAGCAGAAGATATTAAGAAGAGGTGACAAGAATACACAGAAGAACTGTACAAAAAAGATCTTTATGACCCAGATAATCATGATGATGTGATCACTAATCTAGAGCCAGACATCTTGGAATGTGAAGTCAAGTGGGCCTTAGAAAGCATCACTACGAACAAAGCTAGTGGAGGTGATGGATTTCCAATTGAGCTCTTTCAAATCCTGAAAGATGATGCTGTGAAAGTGCTGCACTCAATATGCCAGCAAGTTTGGAAAACTCAGCAGTGGCCACAGGACTGGAAAAGGTCAGTTTTCATTTCAATTCCAAAGAGAGGCAATGCCAAAGAATGCTCAAACTACCACACAATTGTACCCATCTCACATGCTAATAAAGTAATGCTCAAAATTCTCCTAGCCAGACTTCAGCAATATGTGAACCGTGAACTCCCTGATGTTCAAGCTGGTTTTAGAAACGGCAGAGGAACCAGAGATCCAATTGCCAACATCCACTGGATCATCAAAAAAGCAAGAGAGTTCCAGAAAAACATCTATTTCTGCTTTATTGACTATGCCAAAGCCTTTGACTGTGTGGATCACAATAAACTGTGGAAAATTCTTCAAGAGATGGGAATATCAGACCACCTAACCTGCCTCTTGAGAAACCTGTATGCAGGTCAGGAAGCAACAGTTAGAACTGGACATGGAACAACAGACTGGTTCCAAATAGGAAAAGGAGTACGTCAAGGCTGTATATTGTCACCCTGCTTATTTAACTTCTATGCAGAGTACATCATGAGAAACGCGGGACTGGAAGAAGCACAAGCTGGAATCAAGATTGCCGGGAGAAATATCAATCACCTCAGATATGCAGATGACACCACCCTTATGGCAGAAAGTGAAGAGGAGCTAAAAAGCCTCTTGATGAAAGTGAAAGAGGAGAGTGAAAAAGTTGGCTTAAAGCTTAACATTCAGAAAACGAAGATCATGGCATCTGGTCCCATCACTTCATGGGAAATAGATGGGGAAACAGTGGAAACAGTGTCAGACTTTATTTTTTTGGGCTCCAAAATCACTGCAGATGGTGACTGCAACCATGAAATTAAAAGACGCTTACTCCTTGGAAGAAAAGTTATGACCAACCTAGATAGCATATTCAAAAGCAGAGACATTACTTTGCTGACTAAGGTCCATCTAGTCAAGCCTATGGTTTTTCCCGTGGTCATGTATGGATGTGTGAGTTGGACTGTGAAGAAAGCTGAGCACCGAAGAATTGATGCTTTTGAACTGTGGTGTTGGAGAAGACTCTTGAGAGTCCCTAGGACTGCAAGGAGATCCAACCAGTCCATTCTGAAGGAGATCAACCCTGGGATTTCTTTGGGAGGAATGATGCTAAAGCTGAAGCTCCAGTACTTGGGCACCTCATGCGAAGAGTTGACTCATTGGAAAAGACTCTGATGCTGCGAGAGATTGGGGGCAGGAGGAGAAGGGGACGACCCAGGATGAGATATCTGGATGGCATCACGGACTCGGTGGACGTGAGTCTGAGTGAACTCCGGGAGTTGGTGATGGACAGGGAGGCCTGGCATGCTGCGAGTCATGGGGTCGCAAAGAGTCGGACACGACTGAGCGACTGAACTGAACTGAACTGAATGTATATGTTTCAATGCTACTGTCTCTATTCATCCCACCCTCTCCTTCCTGCACTGTTTCTACAAGTCTGTTCTCTATGTCTGCATCTCTATTGCTGCCCTGCAAATAGGTTCATCAGTACCATCTTTCTAGATCCTGTATATGTGTTACTTTACAATATTTGCTTTTCTCTTTCTGACATACTTTACTCTGTATAATAGGCTCTAGGTTCATCCACCTCATTAGAACTGACTCAAATGCATTCCTTTTTATGGCTGAATAACATCCCATTGTATATATATGTACCACAACTTCTTTCTCCACTTATCTCTCAGTGGATATCTAGGTTGCTTTCTCCTGGAACTGCTAAACTTGAGCCAAGTTACAGGAGGATGGAAGGTTGTCAGTGCAGAATCACCTCATGGTGATACACTTGAGTGAAAGTCTGTAAGTTTTATGCTTAGGATTTCCAACACTTCTTTGGTTTGTGTCTTCCCTACACCTGAAAGTTCAGTTCTTTCTGAAATTGTGTAAGTGATCTCAGACTTTTTCCAATTTTCTACTTACATTAACCACAGTAATAATCTGTTGCTTGCAACCAAAGAATGTGAATGTAGGATCCATAAATTCAGAAGTAAACATGGGCTTCACACCTATCCTGTGAAGTTCACTTGTACCCACTTCACAGAAAAGAGAAGACACAAGACTGTCTAAGGTAATCCAGAAAATTGGGGGAGCCAGCACTGGAGTCAGATTATTTGATTTTCTGTTGAATATTGTTTGAACTTGTCTACATTAGGCTCAAGCTGCTTCCTATAATAAAGCTAAAAACAGTTAATCTTTCCTTCAAAGGAAAGTGAGTGTAAACATGATGGCTCAGGCTGTGAAAGAAGGGAAAATGTGAAGTACTTTTGCCCGTTTTGGGCTTGGAAGCCAAAAAGCAAAAACAGAACAAATTGTCCCCAAAGTTCACAACATAAAATAAGACAAATCCTAAAAATTAAGTTGACAAGCATATAGAGCAGTGTATTTTTTTAAATTAAACTGATAAAGATCCCCAGTTTCACATAAATCAACAAAAAACAATGAACTTACAGTGCTCAGAGGAAGGAAATTTATGAGTTGCTGAAAGGAGAATGTAAAAAAAAATTTAATGAAATAATCCATGCTTTGTTGACCTCCTTTCCTTAGGGTAGGTGATGGGTTGGGGGAAAGGAAGCAAAGAGGAAGAGAGATAGCAGCTTCTACAAGTTAATTTCTAGGGTTGTCCTTCATGGAGGGTACATCAGACAGAAACAATGACTGCCTTCTTCCACCTTGGGAATAAAAGGAACATAAAATTAAAGATTAGAAGCAGCCTTGATTCTTGGGAGATCCTCTGGAAGGAGTCTCTTTACGGCCCTGTTGATACATTGTACAAGATAGATGTGCTCTTGTCATTTCATACAGAATTAATTTTTACAAATTCAAACCATTTAAAAAGTTTTATTTCATTATAATGGCTTATTTCTAGTAGATGGATGCAAAATATGCATGCCTTCTGTGCTCACAGAGTCACTGGCAATCAATCATGGCACTGTTTCCCAGTGAGCTAGTTAAGGATCAGAATCCTTCCCAACACAGCTTCCAGGGAACCATCCCAGCCAGCCAGAATATTCCCACAAGGAAAAATCTATTTAACATCTCTGGACGAGTTACAAGGGTAGATTTTTGAGGCAGGTGGATGAGGACTAACAGCAGCATTGCGTCCTGTGCAGGCTTGGGCAAAGAACTGAACTGCTCTGAGCCCCATTGCTAGGAATTGAAGTAAATATTGTCTTAAAGTTTAAATAAATATATGTACAGCTGGATCATATTTTGAGCTGTTGATTTATGTCTTTTCCTGCCAAGATTTCGCTTTCTACCTCCTTGTCTACCACCCACTGAAGCACAGGGCAGTGTCTAAGAGGAACTAAGTGGTCAGAAAGCAAGGAAAAGTAGCCTTCAGAGACACACCAGCTTTTGTTTTTACAAATGGAAGCTTATCAGAGAATATACAGGTTCCAGAGGAATTAGAAGGGAGAACAGGTACTGTGGAAGGAACAAAGTTATTAGAAAAAGTAACAGGAAGGAAGGCTTTCCTCTGATTAAAAGGAGATTCTCCAAATTTATTGAGAGGCTCTGCATGTTTTTGGACAGTAGGGACCCAGGTCCTACTTCCTAGAAGGACCCCAGAAAATAGTGGCCACGTGTGCATGAGATTTGTTGGGGTTCTATGTCTCGGCAGAGGGTCTTGGGCCGCAGCTGATGTGCCTCCAAGGAGCCACTGGATCTGAAAGGCCATGACAGCTGAATTAGGGGATATTCCTTAGGGAACATGTGTGCAGAGTGATTCAGGCTAGAGGGCCCTTGGACTGTGTACCATGGTACCTTGTCACCTAGTATTAATGTTGTGGCATTTTGGGTTTGCAAAGCCCCAATGATGACTGAGGTTAAGTTTCCTGTCACCCTGGTAGGATAAGAGCTCAAAATAAAAAATAAATTGTTGCTGTTGTTCAGTCGTTAAGTCATTTCTGACTCTTCATGACCCCTTGGCCTGTAGCATGCCAGACTCTCCTGTTCTTGGCTATCTCCAAGATGCAATATTTCTTACACCCTTGAATCTGAGCTGAGATTCATACCTGTTACCTCTGTATACCACCTAGAACAGTGCCAGGCCCACAGTGAACACCTCAAACCACTGTTGTTATTAGCAAAGGTATTGAAGAAATCCTTCTGGAAAAGTGAAGAATTCATTTACACTGTGTATATCCATCCCAGTGAAACCACATTTTTCTCTTCATTGGATTATTCTCAACTTTTCTATGCCCCTAGTCAGGCCTCGTCACTCCCTTCCCTGCTCTATTCTGTGCCCCAGAAGGCTGACTCATATGGGCTGACTGCTCCAGGATCACTTGCTGGTCGGCATCTAGTTGGGTCTGAGTAGAGGGAGGCACCAGCAGGAGCTGGGAGTGTGGGAGAGAAAGTTGGAGTTTCTTACCAGTTCTCTCTCTGCTAGGCATCCAGGGTCTGGACATGGCTGCAACCATGGGTGACCACAGGTCTCCTGGTGGTCCCTTCTTTGTGAGTGTGTGCTAAGTCACTTCAGTGATATCCAACTCATTGTGACCCTATGGACTGTAGTCTGCCAGGCTCCTTTGTCCATGGGATTCTCCAGGAAAGAATACTGAAGTGGGTTGCCATGCCCTCCTCCAGGGGATCTTCCCAACCCAAGGATCAAACCCACAACTCTTATATCTCCTGCATTGGCAAGTGGGTTCTTTCCCAGTAGGCCACCTGGAAAACCTGGTCCCTTCTTCACCAGACTACGATCACACTGCTTTTTCCTTTATCCCTTCAGGCCTCGAGGTGAGAATGGCTTCCTCTTCCTGTTGTTAATTTCTGGGACCTCAATACTCCTAGTCAGTTCTCTAGCCCTTCCTGTTCCTCTGAGAGCAGTCTTTTCTTTATCTTTATTTGAAGCATCTGAGTAGAACTGTTTCCTGCTAGGACCTTGACTGATAACATAAGCAAGATTATTCTTTGGGTTGTTTTCCCCGTGGTGGGAATGGTTATAGTGACCTGGTCACTTTGTGCAACTCAGATTCTATTCAGACCCACAGTTTCTATCAGTCAGTGTGAAGGCTGATTGGGTCAGTCAGTGGCTGGCACCATGGAACTGTGCTCAGTGAAAGATTAGGAAGATGTGGTCAGTGCCTTCAAAGGTGTTGGCATCGCTGACCTGAGTTCAAGTTTCATTTCTACTTAGGATTTACTGGCACTTGGGTAATTTAAATAACCTCTGTAAGTATTCATTTCTTCGCGTGCAATGTGTGCTTGATATGAGCAATCACCACCTAGGGTTGTGCTGAGAGTAAATGAGATGATGGAAGTGCTCAGCATACATGTGTCAGCTCTGAGTGTGTGAATGTGGTCAGAAGGATTGCTCTTTGGCATCAGCAATTAGTTTTTGTAAAGTCAAGCCACTGTTTTAGCTGCAGGGTTCTGCTCAGTTCCAGTAATGTAGCTTCTCTGGCAAAGTCTTTGTTGCTGCTGCTGCTGTCACTTCAGTCGTGTCTGACCCTTAGCGACCCCATGGACTGCAGCCCAGCAGGCTCCTCCATCCATGGGATTTTCCAGGCAAGAGTACTGGAGTGGGGTGCCATTGCCTTCTCTGGGCAACGTCTTTACTGTGCAGCAATAGGACTCTAGGCAGTGATTGTGAACCCTGGCTGCACATTGGAATAATCTGGGGAGCTACAGCAAATATTTCTGCCTGGGGCCCACCTCTAAAGACTCTAGTTTTGTTCTCTTGGAGTGGGATCTAGGCATCTAGATTTTTCAAAACTTCCCAAATGATTCCAACTGCAGCCAGAATGAAGAACTTCTGGTCAGCACATTACACTGCCTCTCTAAGTTTGGGAATGAAGGTCTCAGGTACTGGCATCTAGGGACCCATCAGTGAGGAGAGCCCAACATGAGCACCTACAGTGGAGCAGGTATTTTGCTTACTTTGTCCTTTAATCCCATCAATAATCTCATGGCTTCCATTCCCACAGTGAAGATGAAGAAATAGACTCAGAGATTAACATTCCCAGTGTCACATTTCCGGTAAATGGCAGAGCTGGGGTTAGAACAAGCTGACTCCATGGCTGTATTCTTTCAGAACTTTTGGACATTGCTTTAGAGTTAATTCTTTCTTATTTATTTCAGGATTTATTATTTTTAAATTTTTTTGTAAACCAGATGGCCAGAAAAAAAATTAATTATATGCTCATATTCTCCTGTGATTGGATTGGTTCATGATTTTAAAATAGTCCAACTTAATTTCAAATAAGCCACTATGTCTTTCTTCTTTTCTTCTGGGATTTTGTCAAAGGCCTCCTTTTTGATCAGATGTAACATATGCACTGCATAATGTGTATGTTTGAAAATAAGTTTCTCTCATTGAAAAACACATTGTGAGACTTCCTCTTTTGTTCTGGTGTAGCCAGGGCCTTCCAAATACTTACCATCTCTGGGCTCCAGTTTCCCATTCAGCAAGTTTAGGGGAATGAAGTAAATGAGTTCTAAGGTCTTTCCTGGTGTTTATTCCCTACGCTGCTCGCTGACTATACCTCTGAGACAGAAGTTGCCTGATTGGCTGCTAAGCACCAGGTGTTCTCTGTGGAGTGCAGGAGCCTATGGTGGATAAAATGTACACAGTGCCCTGGTGGGAAGCCCTTTCTGGCCTGAGTACAGTCTCTGTCCACTGATCGAGGCTGTGGATACCTATAATCACTCTGCCAGGCTCACGTCTCAAAATTAGCCTCTTCTTTAGGGGTTCAGTGTTTGTGAAAGAGGATCACAGGAACAGAGGCTGAGATGAGCTGGGAGGGTGACTGGGTTTATGGAACAAAGTTGGGCTTGGTGGAGAACTAGGGCTTCCCTTGGAGAAGGCAATGGCACCCCACTCCAGGCCTCTTGCCTGGAAAATCCCATGGATGGAGGAGCCTGGTAGGCTGCAGTCCATGGGGTCTCTAGGAGTCAGACATGACTGAGCGACCTCACTTTCACTTTTCACTTTCATGCATTGGAGAAGGAAATGGCGACCCACTCCAGTGTTCATGCCTGGAGAATCCCAGGGACGGGGGAGCCTGTTGGGCTGCCGTCTATGGGGCTGCACAGAGTCAGACACGACTGAAGCAACTTAGCAGCAGCAGCAGGGCTTCCCTTACCTGTATAGGACCTCCATTCATTCATCCATCCATATCTTTCCTAGGACAGAGGTGGGCCAGTGGAGATCAAAATCCAGGCTTCATATATCTTTTTTTTTCTCCCTGGATACTCTGGCAAAAACCAGGTTATGACCCAAGCATCCTTTTGAATTGAGATAGCATTTGGCAGCAAATCTTTTATAAACAATGGCATTGACATTATATCTCTGTTTCAGTAATTTACTCCCCACAGTAATTTTGACTTAGTTTGTTCTACACAGAGGGTTATTTTAATCATCCTTTCAGTTTTATTGATGAGAGCTCTTGGAAAAAATGATTAGAGGATTAGTTTAAAATTATCCCCAGTGAATTTAAAACAATAACAGGGATATGAATACAGACTAAAACAAATCAAGGGCTGTCATAGATGTATTAAAGGCTGTTGTTTGATAAATTGCGGACATAATGGCAGCATTAATGGCAAGGCTTGGATCCACCTTCTTTTAGTCAACTTGTCCCTGATGTTGATCCTGTCTCTCCCCTCTTCCTGCCCTTTGGTGTTGCTCATCTTTGCATTTGTGCCTCTTTTCCTTCCTTTCTGAGTCATGTTTGGGCCATCCAGATCTCTCCAGTCCAGAGAACCCTTTTCATTCCCACCTGTCCCTGGAAGTTTTCATTAGAACCAATGTGGCTACCATCAAGGGACAGGTTGGTATCATCTCATTATTTTAGGGAGGATTCGATTGGTTTCCAAAGATACTAATAATTATTCTGAAGAAGAAAGTGTAGGGGGGGTGTATGAAAAAGTTTTTTCAGGGAATGTTGAGTTAAAGGTAAAAATGTTTATTTCTTCTCTGCAAGACTTTGATATCAGAGTCTTTAGTACACTATTGAGCTTAGTGAGTCTTCCAATGGAAAGTCATGGTGTACAGCTCTCTCCAGAGTCCCATGGTTTACCTCTAGTAAGGGGGATGTGCAATGTAAGGACACATGGGAGAATAAGGGAAATGTGAATCTCTATACAATTAGAGCAGTTACACTAAGTGTATATCTCCAGCCTCATGGAGATGGAGATGGAGATGTATTCCAAGACTGGGACGCTCCAGGGAGGCTCCAAGTTGCTCAAATCCATAGTTCATGGACTCTGGTGTCTTCTTATCCATGGGACCCACATATTTGCTGGAATATACTCCTCTCTACTACAATTACCAATTCTCTCTATGTAGTTCCAGATTCATGAGAAAGTTTTTTCGAACCAGCTATTGACTCCTCTCCCTGGTTGGGCGGAATTTTGTGTCAAGCTCTGCCACAGGCCACTAAAATGAATGTGAGAGCGCTGCCCTGTGGGCTCTAATGCAGTCAGGGGTGGCCTCTGAGCAAAGTCAGCTTTAGCACCACTTCTCCAGTGCAGAGGCTGCAGTTGAGCAGCTTAAGCTGGAGGGGCAGCTGGGAGAGGCAGTCTCGTGAGTAGTGATATATCCAAGATAGTCCACTCTGGAGCACTGTGAGTATACCCCTGCCTTTCCCTCTCTATTCATTTCCAAAGCTACCACTTTTTCCAAACCTTTGCATTCATCATCTCTTGTAATAAACACAAAAACTCTGGGAAATAGGTATTATCATATTGACTCACAGACAAGAATATTGGGCCTCACCGAAATGTCAGCAAAAGTAAGCCTGAGGTCAAACATTTAGTAAGTGGCAAAATAAAAATTCAACCATAAGTTCTGTATGTTTCCCAAATGTGTTCACCTTCAGCACTGCTAAATGGCTTCTATCAGGCACACACTTAACCTGGAGAATCAACTAGAGTCACTACTGCCCAGGGATGCCACCCCTGGACCTGTAGATCAGCCTACCTGGACTCTGACTCAGCCAGAGTAGAATGTGATCTTTCTGGTTGACAGCTGAGAAGCCATCTCACCTGCATGTGGGAGGGAGCACAAGTCAAGACAAAGAGGGCATAGAGAGCCTCTGTTGTTCCAGAGCCTTGGGTGAGCTCTATGTTCCAGAGCCACATAGTGAAGGTGTTGATTGCTAAGCACATGTATTAGTGGGTATCTGGATGGTTCTTGCAAATATGCAGCCAGGTGGCATGATCAAACACACCTTTTTCGGCTAAGGCAAGAAATCACTGTCTAGGTTTGAAGGAAAGAAAGGTGAGTTATATCGTAGATTCTGTGGTTGATGAGTGCTTCGCTTGGAGCATCCTGTCAGGAGGTCAGCTCAGTCAAGTGCATCTCTGCTTCTTTACTTCCATATGGTCTCGACTGACTCTCTAGGAAGGTATGCTGCCAGAGAAAATGCGGCTGCCCACAGTGGCTCTCTTTTAAAAAACAAAGTCAACCAACCCAGTGCTTAAGTTTTTAATAGCAGATTTTCTATAGGTTTAGCAAAGTTGGATAATGTGGTCATATACGAGGTTTAAGTTTATGGAGGAATTTCAAACTCTGTTACGGGTGAAACCGTTTTATGTGTCCTAAACTGCCTATTCCTGGTTTCTAAATGTGATGGGATGTTCAGTGGGGGAGGCAGGAGAATTAGCATCAAGGGCCAATAAGCACAGGGTGGGGCCAGGAAAACTGACCAAGGCAGCGGGAGTTAGCACCACAGGCCAGGGGATTCCAGGCCTTCTTACCATTGCTTCCTTAGTCTGGTTGGCGTCAGAGTCCAGGTAGTCTAATGCCCGTGATCAGTGATTCTGGTTGATTCTCTGGGTTAAGTACGTGCCTGATACAAGCCATATAACAGTGCTGAAGGTGAACACATTTGGGAAACAAGCAGAACTGTGGTTGAATTTTGATTTTTGCTATCTACTAGGTGTTTGACCTCAGGCTTCCTTTTGCTGAAATTTCAGCGAGGCTCAATATTCTTGTCTGAGTCAACATAGTACCTATTTCCCAGAGTTTTTGTGTATATTACAAGAGATGATGTATGCAGAGGTTTGGAAAAATACCTGACACCTCAGTAACTATCTCTGTCTCTCTTTGAATCAGAGAATAAGGTGATTTTCTTCTTTTACTTAATAAAACCAGTGGACTTACCCTGGCACATACATCTACCCTCATTGCTGCCTCATTCCGCGTTCTCTTTTATTAAGCAGGGAAAAAAACCTTTCTGAAGGTGATGGAGAAAACTTTGAATCAAAAAGCTCAAATCCCACCTGGTATGTTTCACCCTTCCTTTTAGGTTCTTATAAAATTATTATTGCTGGCACCACCCTGCCAGCCTCAGGAGTGTACTCTCCTTTCCATCCCTTGACTTTAAATTACTTATACCAAGCATGGATATACTTATTACTCCTCTCTGAAGTCTGACTTAGATATGACCTAAGCGGATGTTCTATGAGAAGCCATCTTTCCCAAGAGACTAAAAATCCTGTCTCTTGTTTCTCTTCTCTGCTAAAGCAGCTGACATTTTCAAGCACTGCTAAATATTAAAGAACAAGTAGAAATTGTGTACATACTTCATATTTATGATTCTGCCCCAAAGTCCTTTATGCACAAGTCATTCAGGCCCTGTCCTGTGCTTTTTTCTGATAATCTATACTCTAGGAGTGCATGTTGGTGGGGTGGGTGTGGGTACAGGGGCCTGGGGAATAGTAAGGGAGGGGAGGGTTGGCACAGCTCTGCAGGCCTGAGCTCCTCATTCCCAGAACCTTGTTTCTCTTCACTAGGAGGTGACAGCAATGCCTTCCTCCAACAGGGAACCCAGCCACCTCACCACCTTGTAGGTCCCTTGAGGGTCCAGACTTCCAGTTTAAGAGCCAGTCTGACACACCCCCAACTAGTTAAAGCCAAGAGTGACTTAGCCTGCAGGTTACTCCCACCTGCAGAGGGAAAGGTCTTTCTTTGTAAGATCTGACCACATAACAGTCATAGCATCCACGTGATGATGTTACCCCCACGCAGCTTCTGATGTCTCTCCCAGGATCTCTCACGCACCTGACAAAGGATGATGGACAGGAAGTCCAATGTGGAGTCCAGGCAGCGGAGAGGCTGGCAGGGGTTAGGGCAGAAGGTCAAGGGCTTCCCTGTGGGAAAGCTGAGGCTGAAAGGGAACCTTCATAGGCCACCCCAGAGTGCAGGTGGGGATGGTGGCAGCCTGATGTTCATGTAGGTATGTAGGGACTAAAAATGATCACCTCCAAGTTAGAGGCCAGCCGTGGGGGAGCCCAGACCATACCTGGACCCCACTTGATGGTGGGGGAGGGGCTTATATAGGATCAACAAGTCTGGCTTTTATGAGCACGGGCCTTGGCAGGGCTGACCTTGAATTGGCAGAAGAAAAGCTTGTTGAAGGCAGCTGGGGGAGGTGTTCTGGGGTAATGATGGGGATCTCTCTCTTGGTCTTGCTCCCAGCAGGCAGGTTCAGCCTTTTCCCTTGTTTTAGCCTCTTCTCTCTCTTCCTTAGATGCATAAGCATTCCCTGGGTGCCTGTTAATATTGCAGTTTCCTGGGACTCATCCCCAGTGATTCCGATTCAGTTTGTCTGGGCTGGGGGCCCAGTTACCTGAAATTTTAACAGCCACACAGGCTGCTTCTAAAACAGGGGTCTATGGATCCCACTTGACAAATGTTACCTTTGATGACTACATGAAATCTAGAACTGGGTTTTATTTACCCTTATCTGAAGTGGTATGAAGACAATCTGTTCTGAAGAATGTCCACACACCACTGATAACTGTTGACTGAACTTGAACTTGCTGTTGACTTTCTAACTACATCCTGGGCATTAGCCAGGAGATAAAACTAATGTAATACAAAGCTGTAATTTCAGCTTACCAGACACATACATGTGTAGGCATATAGTTCACAGCTCTGTGCTTATCTGTGTGTATACATGGAGTTCATTTATCTGACTCTAAGTGGCAGGATTGCCATTCAGGAATTAAAATCCATTTCTACAAATTGCTGGGAGCTGCTGCTGCTCCTGACTATGGACCCAGTGAGCAAACAGAAATGCTAATGTTCCTCTGTTGTTATTGTTGCAATCTGATGTTTCCCCCTGCAAATTCTAAAAGCCTTTGCAATGTTTTTATCTAATGAGGATGTGAATCACAAATGTTTCCCAAGTAATAAGATAATTTCTCTGCAAGGCCTCAGAGTTTAACTATTTCTTTTCTTGTGTGTGGAGCAGAAGAAATGTTTGAGGAGGCTTAATCTCTGAGTGTGTGGAGGGTAGCATCTAGTGTCTTTCCTTGGGATGCTTGCTGAGGATGATTCTGGAAGGTCAGAGCTCTTTCAGTGGAGGGCTATGTTGCTGCTGCAAGTGGACGTGGTGGTGCTTCTGGCTGGTTGAGCTGATCCTAGGTTAGCCTCAGGCTGAGTTTTGTATGATTTTATTTTTGAGTTCTCTGTTGTTAGGTTTGGAGATCATTTATTATGTGGTTGGAGGGGACCAGCACTGCATACTCATTCAGTAGGAGTCCTAATATCTGGGATCTTGTTCCTGTCTGTCACTAATCAGCTGAGCAACTCTGGACAAGACACTGACTTTCTTAATCTTTGGTTTTCTTGTCTGTGAGCTAGGGATGGTACTTGTCTTGCCTTCAAATTCTTTGAGTGGGCCAAAGGAAAATGGGTGGGGAAATTCTGTGGGAAATATACACTTATCCAAGTCTGAACAGTACTATTATTTTAGGCTTGATTTTTATACAAAGCCATGATGGGAAAATACATCATGGTCTTTATATCAGTGTCCACCTCTCAGAAACCCACTTCAAAATCAGCATTATTGTTATAAAGTTTTAAAAAGACAACCCAGCAGAATATTGAGTCTTCTCTCCTCTTCCTGACAATGATTTTTTCTTATTTTTCAAAATTATGTGATGACTAGGAACCTTTCATCAGGGGAACTCAATGTATGCATGACCCTATTTACCTGTACTTCCACAAGTAGTCAATCACATCAAAGCACATTCCAGAAGTATAGCTCCCGAGAGACCAGTGGTTCCTGTGGTGATGGCAGAAGGTAGGAACTTCCTGTGGTGCCGCCAAAATTGTCACTGCTCATCTGAGATGTCCAATATTGGTGGGGGTACTTACAGCTGGAACCATGAAGCCATGAAACTCGGTGAGAGGTGGTTCTGCACAGACCCCTTAGACAGCTTACAAATGTCTGCGATTTAGCATTTACTAAGAGTCACCATTTTCCTACAAACAGGGTTCACCTTGGTGACTCAATCAAATTCAAACCTTGTTAGCACATTGAATGTGAAATCACCTAGGAAAGTTTGAAATGAGAGACAAATATGTTATTTTGATATTTCTTTTCTTTTATTTATTTTATTTTTTTACTTTACAATACTGTATTGGTTTGGCCATACATTGACATGAATCCACCACAGGTGTACATGAGTTCCCGATACTATTTTTGATATTTTTACATCTCTGAACTCTTCTTTCTTTAAAAAAAATTGTTTATTGAAATGTAACATGTATTCCATAAACAGCACACATCTTAAGTTGCATGTAAACGCATTAATTCTTAAAATTTCACATTCTTAAAAAAAGGCTTCTGTACCTTATGTGCTTTACCAAGAAGGTGTCACTGAAGTGGACTATGTGTTAAGATCAGATTCATCCAGGCATTCAAGCTGATAAAATAATATTATGGGACTGAAAGTGGCTCCTTATATATGTCTTTCCAGTCATGTGTGTTTCAATGCATTTACATATGCATAAATAATATGAGCACATAGATGGCAGAATAAGATATTAGATCTGTGGGAATGTGAGTGTGTAGGGGGAGGTGTGTGTGTGCATGCATGTGGCTAATTAAGATTCTTTTGGCTACAAGGAGCAGAGCACCGGGGAAGAAGGAAAAGGATAAGGCCACAGGTACCTGGGCCTCATCTGGAATGGAAAACAGCCCAGGGTTGGGTACCAGGTTCCTCCCCACTGTGGGCTGCATTCGCCTCCCTCTGTGCGACTGTTCTACCTCATCTTTGTCACTCGGTCCTCTATTTCTTACTCATAGTTTCTTCTTCCTCTTAACTATGTGGTTTGTGCATGGCTTCAGCACGCTCTGGTCCCACTCTACATTAAGGCTCCTTTTTTTTTTTTTTTTTTTAGTTTTGGCTCCTACTAGTGATGGAACAGTCCTTCCCATGTTTCTTAGTTTAAATTGTAGCGACAGAAAGTATTCTGCTGCTGACCAGCCCGCTGTTTGGTTGTTTTGGGCTCTAGAGTTCACTCCTGGCCCCGTACGCTGTGGCCAGGGAGGGTGGGGAAGGCACTTGTGGGACAAAACGTGGCTCTCTGTGTCTTTGCCTTGAGCAGAGACAATTAGTGGTATGTCCTGAATGTTCAGGAAGGAAGGGAGGGAGAGAGGGAAGAAAGAAGAAGAGCGAGGAAGGAGAGAAGGAAGCAGGAACGTCAGGAAAGCTTCTCACAGGAAGTGAAGTTTGTGTGGACCTTAACCAGGAATAGGGACGGGCTGGTAATGAGGGTGAGAAAGGGCATTTCAGTGTTAAGACTAGTCTTGTTCAAAAGTAGGTGTGCTGGATGCTACCCTCAGTAGGAGTCAACAGTGTGAAGTGGCTGCTAAGAAAGTGAATGCCATTTGGTGGTATTAATGGAGGCACACTTCCTAGAATGAAGAAGGAGATGATTGTTTGGTGCCGTCCTGACTACAGAGCTATTAGGTATAGGTGAGAGATGCATATGTAGAACTGAATGAATGTGTTAATCTGGGACCTCCGAGAACTAGATGCCAACATGAGGTTAAACATATAACAATGTGATGAAGGGAAATTCCTTAGGAGCTTCACAGGGAGAGAGCCAGGGAAGGCTGGGCAAGCCGTCAGACCACAATAAAAGTCTTACCCCAGTTTCAGGAGAGAGGGGAGAAAGGTTGTGTGGGAGCATTCCAGACTGTCGTGCAGGCTAAGGAAAGATTGGCAAGGGCCACAGGGAGTCCTCCAGCCCAAGTCAGACATCTGAGCATCCTGTGTTTTTCCGGGATCCTGCATGCACTTAATCGTTGGCTGGGAGCAGCCTGGGGGAGTGTGGCCTTTGTGCAAACATGGGGGTGGATTTCTAAGGCAGTGGCTGGGGTGTTTGACTGATCAAACTCCTTGCTGCTGGGAGCTGGGAGACCCGTCTGGCTGTTGGTAGAGGGTGCCTGGGGCAGTGAGAAAATTCAGCACTATACATGGGAAAGAAGAAGCCTAAAGAAGTCCCAGGCGTGACCCTTATTCAGTTTTTAAAAAGCTATTTATTGGACATTTATGTATTCATATGGCTATATGCTGAGGATCCCTATAATAACAGACCCATCCCTTGAGGAGCTTGTAGTCTAGTCGGGGCTGCAGCCCGATGTGCACTCTGAAGAGTGTGTGTACATGGAATGCGGGGAGCACAGCCTGGCAATGATGCTGGGGGTGACAGGGTCGCTCGATTCCTGGCAGGGCTCCAGCTGAGTTTTAAGGACAGACTGGAAGTCTCTAGTAGAGATGGGGGGAAGGATTCCACTAATATTCAAAGGGGCATGGAATATGGGAGGAGAGTTAATATTCATGTGAAAAACATAACGATTGTTTCGAGCCCATTGGATGAAAACTGGGGAGACAAATTTGGAATCAAAATAAGAAAGAACTTTCCGGTGGCTGGAGCTTTGTGAAGGTGGGACCAGTTGCATTTCCAGCACTACTCAGAGCCAGCTGGGCAGGCTGTCAGTAGAGGTGGAGTCAGGTTGGGAAAGGTTGGTTGTGATTCTCAAAGTGACTGTTAAAGTTCATCTTATCCTTGAGATTCTGTGATCCAAAGGACTCCTTCTGCTCAACAATACCTGGAAAGTGGCCACTGGGGTAACCCTCTACACCGTCTCAACCTTAAATTGTGAACTGGATTTCTTCTCTTGACTGGGGATGGGAACAGGGGACCTTATTTCTTAGAAGGGCTAGTTTCAATACCTAGCTCAAGACATACCACAAAGACAAGGAATCCCAGTGACTTCCTCTGGCTGATCAGGGGAGAGACTTCCAACTGCACTCTTCTGATCAGCTGCTCCAAAAAAGAAAGCCAGGCCATGAATATGCACGATGCACTGTAATTATTGCAGAGGCTTCTCAAGAGCTCTCTCCTTCCTGGAGAAGCCCTCTCTAGAGACTTGATAAGTGTCTGAGAGAAAACAGGCTGCTAATTAACAGAGAAGTCAGATTACATATATGCCTGACAATATCCATTTTTAAGAGAGTTGGATATTAGTTGTTTAAATCTGATAACAGAACCTACATTCAAAAAAGTTTGTTTTTAGAAGAAAAATCAGAGCAGCGTCAGTTGTACAGACTATTCATAAGACATTGTGTAGGCATGCTAAGTCGCTTCAGTCGTGTCTGATATTACTTACTGGTAATTCTGAAAACTGAGCTTCATGGATAAAGCATTAGTGTTAGTCCCTGTCTGGCCTCATGCTGGTTGTGGGGCCTTGTGAAAATGTGTCTTCCTGGGTCTAACTGTCCTCATCTGTAAAATGGGGACTTAAAACTTACCTGTATGTGTTAGAGTTCTCTGCTAAAAACAATGGACACAGACTTTGGCCGATGGATGCAGAAACCGTGTATGAGAGGATGCAGGCAGCTCCTGGAATCATTAGGGAAAATGGCAGAAACTGGGAAGGGCCATGAAGCAGAGATCCCAGCCAAGATCACAACCAGGAGCACTCTGGTGAGGAAGCCCCTGTTTTAACTGCCTTCTCTTGAGGATAGCGCTTATTGCTACCCCTGAGTAACTGTTAACTGCCTCTGTGTCTGTGAGTCAGTACTTACAGATCCAGAGGCCCAGGAAGGTACATCTGATTGCTTCCTCTGAACTCTGTTAGATCCAAGCTGGTGAAGGCAGGGAGAAAGAATGTCTGCTTTTTCAGTCTCTATAGTGTCTCCCAAAAGTCCCAGAGAAGAGAACTCCCCTCAACAGGAAAGTTTTTGAACGCTGGGTGGTCAAATAAAAAAAAAACAAATGGGCAGTGGCCACTCTTCCTAATTTGAGAAGTTGACAATTGTGTGTTAAACTATCTCATACACGCTCAAGTACACTGTAGACGCTGGCCAGTTAGAATCACCATCCTTCCATGTGTGGCTTTGCCTCCCAGGTACAACTTGATATTTCTTGCTCCCGCATTTCTTTGCTCTAATTCACCTTTCCCAGGAAGCCCTCCCAAATTGGCTGTCTCTGCATCTAGCTCTCCCTGCTCTTCTTCAGCGCTCCAGTCTTTCCCCTGTTAGATGTTGCATTTGAACTTTTGGAGGAATCAGCGAAATGGTTTTCATGCTGGGTTCCATGGAGTGCTATGGTTTAGTGTGTGTGTGTGTGTGTGTGTGTGTGTGTGTATGCGTGTGTGTGTGTGTGTGTGTGCGCGCACATGCGTGCACATGTGTGCATGTGCGTGGTATGACTGTGTTAGTTGCTAAGTCATGCCTGACTCTTTATGACCCCATAGACTGCAGCCAGCCAGGCTCCTCTGTCCATGGAATTCTCCAGGCAAGAATACTGGAATGGGTTGCCATTCCCTTCTCCAGGGGATCTTCCTGACCCAGGGATTGAACCTGGGTCTCCTGAATTGAGGGCAGATTCTTTACCGTCTGAGCCACCAGGGAAGCCCTATGGTTTAGCCCAGGCAGGAGCTGTTGCGAGTGGGTGGAGAGGGAGACTGAAGGACAGGCTGCCGACCTCTTTGTAGTGGTTGGGTTTCCCAGAAAGCTAACCTAGAGTTTAAAGCGGAGGGTGTTAATTAAGGAGCAGCCTTGGAATTGGTCCCAAGGTCTCTACTTTCCTTTTTCATAGGAGTGGGCAAGTAGGAGTGGGCAGAGGGAGCTGTCGAGCTGTGATGTGGCCCAACAACAGTGCCAATCAACTGAGCAGGAGTCTGGAGCTAGAATGGTCCATCATAGTCATCCTGAGTTGGGCCAAGATGGCTGGGCCATCACTGAATGTGGGCCACTCAGGGAAAGGAGTGTGATCTTGGTTGAGGGGGCTCTCTGCAACTGAAGGCTGTCTGTTGCCCTCAGCTCCAGTACCCAACAGGTTCTTTAAAGAGGTTTTTGGAAGCACACAGCAGAGTCTACCACAGGCCACCTCTGTGCTTCCTCATCCAGCTTCACCAAGAGAGAAGCCCTTTGCTCCGACCTGTTTTACAGTTTTGGTTTCTATACAAGAGCACCTTTGAAAGATAGATTCTATTGCTAAAAAAGTTTAGACTTCACTGTTTTTGTCTAGGCCTCTTATTTTTTAGGGGAAGAAATGGAGGCCTGCTTCCCTGATTCCTAACATAGTATCCTTTCTATTATACCAGACTGACATCTTATTATCTTTATTTCCTTTCTTTATATTTAACACCTGTAAGGACAGACGGACTGACTGACTGTGGCTGTTGACTTCCTAGTAGTATTTGTGCTCCCTTCCTATAGAACTGTGGTTAGTGCTTAGTGGCATGTACTCAGTTAAAGGATCTCATCTCCTAGCCTAGTTTGCAGCTAGTGATATCCATGTGGCAAAGTTCTGGCTCATGAGAAGTAGGCTGAAGTCTCCTGGGAAAGCTCCCTAATATAAGCACCACCATTTCTTTCTTTCCCTTTGACTGCTTCCTGCTACCTGGAATGCAGACCTGATGGATAGAGATCCAACAGCTATTCTGAGAGAAAGAGGACAAGGTTCATATCTGAAGTATGGCACAGCGGAAAGCTAGAAGCGCCTGAGTCTGCATAGGTTTTGTGGAGCTTTCATCTGTTTCCCATGGACTTATGCTATGTGAAGGAAATAAAAATTCCTGACTATTTAAGGTCTTTCTATTTGGAATTTGGGTTGTCCAATCCAGTCTCAGATGGATAATTCTGAGTTAAACAGGAAAAGCAGTAGCTTGGAAATGATGTGTTCAGACTCACATCTTCAATTGCCCTGGTCTCAGAGACATCAGATTTAGACCTGAGGAATCTATGGCTTCCTGCATGAAGGCTTAGTGAAGGGAAAGGACATTAAGCTAGAAACTTAGAAAACTGGATTCCAAGAAGACTGAGTTCTGAGTCCGTTTATGCCATTCATTAGTTTTTTCATTTAGAGAACTTGGATAGCTTTGCAGGGGCTGTTTCCCCTAATTGTAAAGACAGAGTAGAAGTAGATCTTAAGGTTTCCTTCCCTTCTTTTAAGTCACTGTTTCTCTCAACTCATGACCAAGTCTACACTGGAAGAGTCATATTTTGGGGTAGCAGTTATAGATTGAGAGGCTGTGGGTGGGACAATTGTGAGAAATGGCTTTGCTTTTATTTATTTATTTATTTTTTAGTATTTATTTATTGGTGGCTCAGAGGTTAAAGCATCTGCCTGCAATGCAGGAGACCTGGATTTGATCCGTGGGTTGGCAAGATCCCCTGGAGAAGGAAATGCAACCCGCTCCAGTATTCTTGCCTGGAAAATCCCATGGACAGAGGAGCCTGGTGGGCTACAATCCACGGGGTCGCAAATAGTCGAACATGACTGAGTGACTTCACGTATTGGTTGCACTGGGTCTTTGTGACTGTGCAGGGGCTTTCTCTAGTTTTGGAGACTAGGGGCTACTGTTCAGTTGAGGTGCATGGGCTTCTCAGTGTGGTGGTTGCTCTTGTTGCAGAGCACACACTCCAGGCACGTGGGCTTCAGTAGCTGTGGCTCACGGGCTCTACGGCACAGGCTCAGCAGTTGTGGCACAGGGGCCTAGTTGTCCTATGGCATGTGGGATCTTCACGGATCAGGGATCGAACCAGCGTCCCCTGAATTGCAAGGTGGATTCTTAACCTCTGAACCACCAGGGGAGCCCTAGCTTTGCTTCTAAAGGCTGTTTCTTGCTGTGTATAATCCAGTTTACTAATGATTTTTTTCATACAAAAGTCTTTGTATTTTTTCGTGGGTTGATTATTGGCTTAATTAGTGTAATTAAACACAATTACAAAATTAGTGCAGATCTTTTTAATCAGGTACCAATAATGTATAATTAAGTAACTATATCTTGTAATTAGAGACTTGAAAATGCAATGCCTCTTTAGAGTCCTTGTTCTATTTTGTCAAAAAGTTTTGCTACACACAGAATATTTAAGACATTCATAGTTGAATGGGTGTTTTGTATTCCTGGGGCTTCCCTGTGGCTCAGACAGTAAAGAATCTGTCTGTAGTGCAGGAGACTTGAGTTTGATCCCTGGGTTAGCAAGATCCCCTGAAGAAGGGAGTGGCTACCCACTCCAGTATTCTTGCCTGGAGAATTCCATGGACAGAGGAGCCTGAAGGCTACAGTCCATGGGGTTGAAAAGAGTCAGACAGGGCTGAGTGACTAACACTTTCACTTTCTTTTCACTTTGTATTCCTATTATTAACAATTTATAGAAATACAAAGTGAAAAGAAAGTGAAAGTGTTAGTAAGCTTATAGGAATACAAAGTGAAAAGAAAGTGAAAGTGTTAGTCACTCAGCCCTGTCTGACTCTTTTCAACCCCATGGACTGTAGCCTTCAGGCTCCTCTGTCCATGGAATTCTCCAGGCAAGAATACTGGAGTGGGTAGCCTTTCCCTACGTATTTTATGGGAGAAGGCAATGGCACCCCACTCCAGTACTCTTGCCTGGAAAATCCCATGGACGGAGGAGCCTGGTAGGCTGCAGTTCGTGGGGTCGCTAAGAGTTGGACACGGCGGAGAGACTTCACTCTCACTTTTCACTTTCATGCATTGGAGAAGGAAATGGCAACCTACTCCAGTGTTCTTGCCTGGAGAATCCCAGGGACGGTGGAGCCTGGTGGGCTGCCGTCGATGGGGTCGCACAGAGTTGGACACAACTGAAGCGATTTAGCAGCAGCAGCAGCAACGTATTTTATTTTTAAATCAAACTTCTTTTGGGGGTTCACAGAGTTAAAATAAATTTCCTTCATACTTTAAAACAAGTAGTTGTGACTCAAAAATTAAGTAGGGAGATTGAGAAATGGAAGGAGAGAGGTGCTGGTTTCAGCTTAAAGCATGTGAAATAGAAGCTGGTAGGCTCGAAAAGGGTGATTTGAATTCTAGAAAAGGAAATTCAGAAATAACACTGCATGAATAACACTGAATCATATCAATAGTTGTTGGAAGTAGAGGCTGACTAATTTTCCAGATATTTTATATATATTTTATTTATGTCCAAATTTTGAGATGCATAATATTTTTATCATTTGAAAAATTAATTACAGAGGTCCAAAGATGATAGGAATGCCCAGAATTTGTAGATTCCTAGTTTTTTTCAAATGAGTTTGGAAGAATGGTTGTTCAGAGAGCACCCGGAAAGCCCCAAAGGAAATCTGCTCCTTTTCCATTCTGTTGGGTTGGCCAAAAAACTTGTTTGAGTTTTTCCTAACATCTTACAGAAAAACCCAAATTAACTTTTTTACCAACACAATAAAAACCAGTGTGTCTTATTGCTATGTGAATGGGTTAGGAGCTGGGTATAGTCGCCATAAATAGTGAGTTAACATTTGAGGCGTATTGAAGCAAAATGATATGGCCTCTAATGCTCTCCTTCCTTAGAACTTAAGGGTTGTAACTTCCTAGAACTTAGAGCCCTGAAAGGTAGATGAAATGCCCTAGGCTGGGTGCTAGTATATACTGAATTTTGGTGCCCATTCTGCCTTTGACTAGTCTTGTGATTTTTCTGTCTCCTCATCTAGAATATATACCTAAAAAGTGGCTCTTTTAGTTTATCTAAAGATAAACTTCCCAGCCTTCCCAGGGGGAGCTAGTGGTAAAGAATCTGCCTGCCAATGCAGGAGATGCAAGAGACGTGGGTTTGATCCCTGGGTCAGGAAGCTCTCCTGGAGAAGGAAATGGAACCCACTCAGTATTCTTTACCAGATAAAACTGCAGCCTGGGTCCACACCAGTGATCCAGGCTTCTTACCCATTTAAAGTTTGAGAATAGGTTGAGATCGTTTCATCCCTAAGGCCTTTAATCATGGACTCAAATAAACCTTGTGCTCACCAGGACCCAGAGACCCCATAGAGACTGAGCCAGAATTGTGTTTGAGTGTCTCCTGCAGAGGTACAGGTCAGCAGTGGACTGCTGCAGGGGCAGGGCTCTGGATGCAGTGGACCTGGGTATGGCATAAGCCCTTTTGGAGGAGGTTGCCATTAACCCACCATAGAGCCACCAGAACTTACACAGGACTGGGGAAACAGACCCTTGGAGGGCACAAACAAAAGCTTGTGTACACCAGGACCCAGGAGAAAGGAGCAGTGACCCCACAAGACTTGTTCATGAGTGTCCAGGAGTCTCTGGCTGAGGCGTGGGTCGATGGTGGCCTGCTGCAGGGTTGGGGCCACTGAGTGCAGCAGTGCATGAATGGGACGTTTTGAACAAGGTCACCATTATCTTCATTACCTCCACCATAGTTTGGTCTCAGGTCAAACAACAGGGAGGGAACACAGCCCATCAACAGAAAATTGGATTAAAGATTTACTGAGCATTGCCCCCGCCCCCATCAGAACAAGACCCAGTTTCCCCCTCAGTCTCTCCCATCAGGAAGCTTCCATAAGCCTCTTATCCTTCTCCATCAGAGGGCAGACAGACTGAAAACCACAGTCACAGAAACCAATCTGATCACATGGACCACAGCCCTGTCTAACTCAATGAAGCTGTGAGCCATGCCATGTGTTGGGCCACCCAAGACGGACGGGGTCATGGTGGAGAGTTCTGACAAACATGGTCCACTGGAGAAGGGAATGGCAAACCACTTCAGTATTCTTGTCTTGAGAACCCCATGAACAGTATGAAAAGGCAAAATGATAGAACACTGAAAGAGGAACTCCCCAGCATGTAGGTGCCCAATATGCTACTGGAGATCAGTGGAGAAATAACTCCAGAAACAATGAAGAGACAGAGCCAAAGCAAAAACAACACCCAGTTGTGGATGTGACTGGTGATGAAAGTAAAGTCCAATGTTGTAAAGAGCAATACTGCATAGGAACCTGGAATGTTAGGTCCATGAATCAAGGCAAATTGGAAGTGGTCAAATAGGTGATGGCAAGAATGAACATTGACATTTAAGGAACCAGCAAGCTAAAATAGACTGGAATGGGTGAATTTAACTCAGATGACCATTATATCTGCTACTGTGGGCAAGAATCCCTTAGAAGAAATGGAGTAGCCATCATAGTCAACAAAAGAGTCTGAAATGCGGTTCTTGGATGCAGCCTAAAACATGACAGAATGATCTCTCACCGTAATCCAAGTCTATGCCCTGGCCAGTAATGCTGAAGAAGCTGAAGTTGAACAGTTTTATGGAGACCTACAAGACCTTCTAGAACTAACACCCAAAAAAGATGTCCTTTTCATTATAGGGAACTGGAATGCAAAAGTAGGAAGTCAAGAGATACCTGGGCTAACAAGCAAATTTGGCCTTGGGGTACAAAATGAACCAGACTAACAGGTCAAAGGCTAACAGAGTTTTTCCAGGAGAACACACTGGCCATAGCAAACACTTTCTTCCAACAACACAAGAGAAGACTCTACACATGGACATCACCAGATGGTCGATACCAAAATCAGATTTATTATTTCTTTGCAGCCAAAGATGGAGAAATTCTATACAGCCAGCAAAAACAAGACTGGAGCTTAGACCATGAACTCCTTATTGCCAAATATAGACTTAAATTTAAGAAAGTAGGGAAAACCATTAGATCATTCAAGTATGACCTAAATCAAATCCCTACAATTATACAGTGGAAGTGAGAAATAGATTCAAGGGATTTGATCTGATTGACAGAGTGCTTGAAGAACTATGGGCGGAGGTTTGTGACATTGTACAGGAGGCTGTGATCAAGACCATCCCCAAGAAAAAGAAATGCAAAAAGACAAAATGGTTGTCTGAGGAGGCCTTACAAATAGCTGAGAAAAGAAGAGAAGCTGAAGGCAAAGGAGAAAAGGAAAGAAATACCCATTTAAATGCAGAGTTCCAAAGAAAAGCGAGGAGAGATAAAGTCTTCCTCAAAATGAGAATTGAAAGGGACACGTGTATCCCAGTGTTGATTGCAGCATTGTTTACAATAATAGTCAGGACATGGAAGCAAACTAGATGTCCATCAGAAGATGAATGGATAAGAAAGCTGTGGTACATATACACAATGGAATATTACTCAACTGTTAAAAGGAACACATTTGAATCAGTTCTAATGAGGTGGATGAAACTGGAGCCTATTATATAGGGTGAAGTAAGTCAGAAAGAAAAACACCAATACAGTATATTAACACATATATATGGAATTTAGAAAGATGGTAACAACGACCCTCTATGCAAGACAGCAAAAGAGACAAAGATGTAAAGAACAGATCTTTGGACTCTGTGGGAGAAGGCAAGGGTGGGATGATTTGAGAGAATAGCATTGAAACATGTATATTATCATGTGTGAAAGAGACCACCAGTCCAGGTTTGATGCATGAGACAGGGTGCTCAGGGTTGGTGCACTGGGATGACTCTGAGGGGTGGGATGGGGAGGGAGGTGGGAGGGGGTTTCAGGATGGGGGACACATGTACACTCATGGCTGATTCATGTCAATGTATGGCAAAAACCACTATAATATTGTAAAGTAATTAGCTTCCAATTAAAATAAATTATTTGAAAAAAAGGAAAAAAAAAAAAAGAAAGCCTTCCTCAGTGATCAATGCAAAGAAATAGAGGAAAAGAATAGAATGGAAAAGACTAGAGATCTCTTCAGGAAAATCAGAAATACCAAGGGAACATTTCATGCAAAGATGGGCACAATAAATGACAGAAATGGTATGGACCTAGCAGAAGCAGAGGAGATAAAGAAGAAGTGGCTAGAATACACAGAAGAACTGTACAAAGAAAATCTTCATGACCCAGATAACCACGATGTTGTGATCACTCACCTAAAGCCAGACTCTTGGAATGTGAAGTCAAATGGGCCTTACGAAGCATCACTATGAACAAAGCTAGTGGAGGGTATAGAATTTCAGTTGAGCTATTTTAAATCCTAAAAGATGATGCTGTAAAAGTGCTGCACTCAATATGCCAACAAATTTGGAAAACTCAGCAGTGGCCACAGGACTGGAAAAGGTCAGTTTTCATTCCAATTCCAAAGAAAGGCAATGCCAAAGAATGCTCAAACTACCGCACAATTGCACTCGTCTCACACACTAGCAAAGTAATGCTCAAAATTCTCCAAGCCAGGCTTCAACAGTACATGAACCATGAACTTCCAGACGTTCAAGCTGGATTTAGAAAAGGCAGAGGAAGCAGAGATCAAATTGCCAACATCTGCTGGATCATTGAGAAAGCAAGAGAGGTCCAGATAAACATCTACTTCTGCTTTACTGACTGCACAAAAGCCTTTGACAGTGTGAATCACAACAAACTGTGGAAAGTTCTTAAAGAGATGGGAATACCAGACCACCTGACCTGCCTCCTGAGAAATCTGTATGCAGGTCAAGAAGCAACAGTTAGAACTGGACATGAAACAACAGGCTAGTTCCAAATTGGGAAAGGAGTACGTCAAGGCTGTATATTGTCACCCTGCTTATTAACTTAAATGCAGAGTATGTCATGAGAGATGCTGGGCTTGAGGAAGCACAAGCTGGAATCAAGATTGCCAGGAGAATATCAATAACCTCAGATATGCAGATGAAGGTGAAAGTGAAAGTGAAGTCGCTCAGTTGTGTCCGACTCTTTGCAACCCCGTGGATTGTAGCCCACCAGGCTCCTCTGTCCATGGGATTCTCCAGGCAAGAATACTGGAGTGGGTTGCCATTTCCTTCCCCAGGGGATCTTCCCAACCCAGGGATCGAACCCAAGTCTCCTGCATTGCAGGCAGACGCTTTAACGTCTGATATGCAGATGATACCACCCTTATGGCAGAAATCAAAGAAGAACTAAAGACCTTCTTGATGAAAGTGAAAGAGGAGAGTGAAAAAGCTGGCTTAAAACTCAACATTCAAAAAACCAAGATCATGGCATCTAGTCCCATCACTTCATAGGAAATACATGGGGAAACAATGGAAACAGTGAAAGACTTCATTTGGGGGGGCATGAAAATCACTGCAGATGGTGATTGCAGCCATG
This sequence comes from Ovis canadensis, assembly GCF_042477335.2. Lineage (NCBI taxonomy): Eukaryota > Metazoa > Chordata > Mammalia > Artiodactyla > Bovidae > Ovis > Ovis canadensis. The sequence continues at coordinate 75,807,422 of NC_091247.1, read as the reverse complement.
AAATTAAAAGACACTTGCTACTTGGAAGAAAAGCTATGACCAACCTCAACAGCGTATTGAAAAGTGGAGCCATCACTTTGCCAACAAAGTTCCATCTAGTCAAAGCTATGGGTTTTCCAGTAATCATGTATGAATGTGAGAGTTGGACTATAAAGAAAGCTGAGTGCTGAAGAATTGATGCTTTTGAACTGTGGTGTTGGAGAAGACTTTTGAGAGTCCCTTGGACTGCAAGGAGATCCAACCAGTCCATTCTAAAGGAAATCAGTCCTGAATATTCATTGGAAGGGCTGATGCTGAAGCTGAAACTCCAATACTTTGGCCACCTTATGTGAAGAACTGATTCACTGAAAAGACCCTGATGCTGTGAAAGATTGAAGGCAGATGGGGATGACAGGATGAGATGGTTGGATGGTATCACCAACTCTATGGACATGAATTTTAGTAAGCTCTGGGAGTTGGTGATGGACAGGGCACTCTGGCATGCTGCAGCCCATGGGGTTGCAAAGAGGCAGACATGACTGAGTGACTGAATGGAACTCAACCAGTATTCTTGCCTAGAAAGTCACATGGACAGAGGACCCTGGCTGACTACAGTCCATGTGGCCGCAAAGAGTCGGACATGACTGAGCATACATACACTTAGTTTATCTAGTTGTCAGGGTCAAATGGACAATGGGTATAGAAAAGAGCAAAGACAGGTATAGCACATATCTTTGCATTAGGTTTTATTTCCTATTATCATTTAGGGATATGGGAGATTTCAGGGATGTCCTTCCATTTTATTCATGTAGGTCACTACTCACTCCTCTTATTTATATAGGTGCAGCTTTTTAAAGTTGGCAGGGTTCTTTAACACCCTCAACTGAGGCCTCAAACTGAGGCCCTGAGAAATCGAGTGATTTGCATGAAGTTCAAATTTGGCTAGTAATAGAGCCATTTTTAGAATGCAATTCTTTTTCAAGTGTTCTTTCTAATCACTCTTATTACTTATGGCTAGTGTTGTCCTTGGGGACTGGTGGGGGTTGGGGTATTATCTGTCCTCATAGATATATCTCTAGAAGTAGAACAGACCCTTCTCATGTTGACATTTTCCCTAGAAGAGATATGGATGTTGATGTTTCTCAGTACCTTTTTCCTGAAAGATAGGAGGAGGCAAGCATTGAATTTGGAAAACGGTTTCTCAGGTGGATTATGAAACCTTGGGATGAAGAGGAGAAGCAGAGGGTGAACTGGCTCTGCCTTGTCCTGTGTGTAGGGGTTGTAGTCTGGGGACTTGGGAATAGAGGAGTGAGGTCACTAGGGCAGTGGAAGAGATACTGGATGTCAGGGAGCTTTTTGTTCAGGAGGTTGTTCTGTGGCTTTAGGTAGAGCAGGTTAGTGGTAGATCCAGAACTATGGTGTTTAAGTTCTCTGGCTATCATGTTCTTGTAACATAAGTTGATATATGATTTATTATGCAGTGGTTACCATTTGCTAACTCTTAACTGGGATGGTTGAGCTTGTCAATCTGCTTCAGGACTTTCTCTTACTATTTGTGGAAAGAGTGCTTTTCCCTTAGGATTTGATAAAAAGATTGATTCATTTTGGATGACTGAACCCACTCTGTGGAATGGATATATGATTTACAGAGGATTTAACTTAAATATAGCTTGTAGGCAGAACTACAACCATGATATAGTGTGATTTTTATTGCCTTATCTCTGCTTACTAAGAAATGGAAAAAATTTGAGACATTTCTAATTTCTATGCAGTTTCCCTTTTTTCAACACTTTAATTTTTAATTTCTTGTCTATGCTTCCCTGCAGTTTGTACTCTATACTAAACTGCCTTAGAAGTTTTTTTCTTAATTGAATGATTGACTTTAATATCAATTAAGGAGGCTATTCAGTGTCTTTATATACAGTTATTCAAGTTCAGACTGGATTTCTAAATGGACCACTTCTCTGAAGCTCTAGCTACCTTATTTCCCATTCCTAATATCATGTGAAAACTTATAATTCACACTTTAAACAATGCCTGTTGCGTCCCTTGTTGGGTTTTGTGTCCCTTCACAGGGCTGAACTACTCAGATTTGTGCTGTGGCAACAGTTTATGCATGCTACCTGCTAAGTCGCTTCAGTCGTATCTGACTCTTTGCAACCCAATGGGCTGTAGCCTCTCAGGAATCTCTGTCCATGGGATTCTCCAGGCAAGAATGCTGGAATGGATTGCCATGTTTACTGACCCTAAATTTTGTTGAGTAGGTGAGAACAGTGGCCAGAAAGTTTAATCACTATCTGTAGAAGTACGTCAAGCTATATGAAATTATTTTATCATCTGGTTTTGATGAATAAGACATCATATATTTTGTCTATCCTGGATTAACAGCACTTAATTATTTTAATTATTTATTTAATAATTAAGTTAAATTATTAATCCATTTATTTATTTTAATGCCACTGTATGAAGTCAAAAACTGTGAAGGGCTAGGGATTTTATTCTACCTGCAAGTTAACAAGTTATCCTGCCATTGCCTGTTGCGTGTATTTGTGTGTATGGTGTGTGTGTAGTAACAGAAAACAGAAGACCTCTAGGTCAGACACAAAGACAGTTTCTTATGTACAGAAAAACCTGCACCTTCTTAGCTCTAGTTCTCTAAGCCCCAGTCTGCACATGGTGATATGGTGAGGGACCGATATTGGGTGGGGCAAAAAATTCGTTTGGGTTTTTCCATCACATCTTATGGGAAAACCCAAATGAGCTTTTCAGCCAGCCCAATGTAACTGTGCATGTGATAGGATGCATTATAGGAGAGGAACTCCACAATAAGGAAGCTCTGATCCTATATCTGGCCTCTGGCAACTTGCCCATCCTGCACTTCTAAGAAAGACCTTTCTTTAGCTTCTTTAGACCTTTATTTGTTGTTGTTGTTGTTCAGTTGCTAAGTTGTGTCTGACTTTTTGTGGCCCCCATGGACTGCAGCATGCCAGGCTTCCATGTCCTTCAGAGATAGTGTCCTTCCACTATCTCCCGGAGTTTGCTCCCACGCCTGTCCATTGAGTCAGTGATGCCATCCAACCATCTCACCCTCTGCTTCCCTTCTCCTGCTCTCAATCTTCACCAGCATCAGGGTCTTTTCCAGTAAGTTGCCTCTTCACATCAGGTGGCCAAAGTTTTGGATCTTCAGCTTTAGCATCAGTCCTTCCAATGAATATTCAGGGTTGATTTCCTTTATTATTGACTGGTTTGGTCTCATTGCTGTCCAAGGGACTCTTAAAGAGTCTTCTCCAGCACCACAATTCAAAAGCATCAATTCGTCAGCACTCAACCTTCTTTATGGTCCAACTCTCACATCCATACATAAGTACTGGGAAAATGATGTGAAAGTGAAAGTGTTAGTCACTCAGTTGTGTCCGACTCTTTGCAACCCTATAGACTGTAGCCCACCAGGCTCCTCTATCCATGGGATTCTCCAGGCAAGAATACTGGAGTGGGTTGCCATTCCCTTCTTCAGGGGATCTTCCTGACCCAGGGATCAAACCCATGCCTCCCGAATTGCAGGCAGATTCATTACTATCTAAGCCACCAGGGAAGCCAGCATTGACTATCTGGACCTTTGTTGACAAAGTTATGTCTCTGTTTTTTAATATGCTGTTGAGGTTTGTCATAGCTTTTCTTCAAAGGAGCAAGCATCTTTCATGGCTTCAGCCATCATCTGCAGTGATTTTGGAGCCCAAGAAGATAAAATCTGTTACTATTTGCATTTTTTCACCATCTATTTGCTATGAAGTGATGGGACTGGATGCCATGATCTTTGTTTTTTGAATGTTGAGTTTTAGGCCAGCTTTTTCACTCTCCTCTTTCACCTTCATCAAGAGGTTCTTTAGTTCCTCTTTGCTTCTGCCATTAGAATGGTATCTGCATATATGAGGTTGTCGATATTTCTCCCAGCAATCTTGATTCCAGCTTGGGATTCATCCAGCCCAGCATTTTGCATGATGTATTCTGCATATAAGATAAATAAACAGGGTGACAATACATAACCTTGATGTACTCCTTTTCCAATTTTGAACCAGTCCATTGTTCCATGTTCAGTTCTAATTGTTGCTTCTTGACCTGCATGCAGGTTTCTCAGAAGACAGGTAAAGTGGTCTAGTATTCCCATCTGTAAGAATTTTCCACAGTTTGTTGTGATCCACACAGTTAAAGGCTTTAGTGTAGTCAATGAAGCAGAAGTAGATTTTTCCTGGAATTTCCTTGCTTTCCCTACGATTCATCAGATGTTGGCAATTTGATCTCTGGTTCCTCTCCCTTTTCTAAATCTAGCTAGTACACCTCCAAGTTCTTAGTTTGCATACTGATGAAGCCTAGCTTAAAGAATTTTGAGCATTACTTTGCTAGTGTGTGAAATGAGCACAATTGTACAGTAGTTTGAACATTCTTTGGCATTGCCTTTTTTGGGGATTAGAATGAAAACTGACCTTTTCCCCGTCCTGTGGCTACATTGAGTATTCCCAGTTTGATGACATATTGAGTGCAGCACTCTAACAACATCATCTTTTTAGGATTTTAAATAGCTCAGCTGAAATTCCTTCACCCCCACTAACCTTGTTTGTTGCGATGCTTCCTAAGGCCCCCTTGACCTCACACTCCAGGACGTCCAGCTCTAGGTGAGTAATCACACCATCATGGTTATCCATGTCATTAAGAGCTTTTAATACAGTTCTTCTGTGTATTCTTGCCACCTCTTCTTAATCTCCTCTACTTCTGTTAGGTCCTTGCCATAACTGTCCTTTATTGTGCCCATGTTTTCAACCTTTATTTAGCAAAGCAGTCTTCTCCAGGCTGGAAAGAAGACGTCTTTACCATTACTACCCTGGAATATCTCTGGGGAGGGGTTTTTAAGCTTTACTATATTGGACAGGAAATAAATCCTTCCTCTGACCTGGAGAGAGGCACTGTCTCTAGTGTCCAAAGTTGTTTGCTATTCAAGCCTTCTGGAAGAGATAGTTTGAGATGTGCATAAACATCAGACTCACGGAGAATTATCTCTTATCATATATGTAGACAAAATCTTTCCCATAAACAGAGTAATCAGAAAACAAATGCACATTAACGATTGAGGCTCCTGGTGAACTAGAGAATAAAATGTAAGCTTCTGAGCGCGACATTCAAGGCCTTTCCTCTGCCTCCTACAGCTCCCCTTCTCCAGTCCTCTTCTTGGACATAACTGTCTTCTCGGTGCTAGCTTTGCCTTTCTACATAGTCTCCTCATGGCCTGCATTCTCACTTTCCCCTGCTTTGGGAGTGCCTCCTCATTTCCTTTCTATCTTTATTAATTCCTTCCCATAACTCAAGAGCTAGTTTATCAAGGTGCATCACCAGTCAGACACTCATTCTTTCAAGTTATAGGATAGACACATCTTCCTATCTGAGCTAATCCTAAAACCTGACATTCATTGTAACAGAAGGAAGAGTGTGACCTGATTTTTTTGCAGGGAGATTATCATCTCCAGAGCTCACCTATTTTAAGGTCAAAATTCAGTTGGGAACAGAGTGGATCACACTGGTCTGTGGCCTGGTTAGCCTGGTACCCATATCCCAGCCTTTCAGAGGCCCCTTAGATTAAAAGCAGTTTGCTGAAAAAGCCAAGGTTGGGATTGTCTTCTGATCCCCTAAATTTAGGGTTAAAATGTGCCCCCAGCCTCTTTAGCTATGTCCCACTTCCAGCTCCAATCAGCCTTCTAGAGAAGGGCTTCTCAAAACTTAACATGCATGAGAAACACCTGAAGAACCTTATTTAGTAGGTCTTGGGAAGGACCTGGGAATTTGTATTTCTAAAAGGCTGAGTTACACTGATGCTGGCCCATGGATCATGCTTAAAGAGGAGATGTTTTAGATAAATTTTAGTGATCAGAGTATGTGTGCACATTCATGTGAATCTCTGGAGATGTTATTTACCTAGAAAAAGAATATAGAGAAGAAACTGATATTTCTGAGCATATTATATCAGAGGCAGGGTTTTTGTTTTTGTTTTTTTTTCTTTTCTGCCTTACAGCTAAGGAAACTAAAAGGATTTATCTTTCTAGAAGAGATTAATCTTTCTGATAACAAGCAAAAGAGCTAGAATTCACACTCATTCCTTCTCATTCCAAATCCTGAGTTTGTCCACCACACTAAGGTCTGTATATTTCAGATCTGTTGGCTGATAAGTGGAAATAACACCCTGGAAAGCCACAGGCCCTGAATAGCCTTTCAGTGCTCTCTGTCGAGGTGTGCTGTGAAGCAGGCAGGCGGGGTGTGTGGTCAGTTGGGGTCCAGTTGACTATAAACCTTTGAAATATAAGGTACTTTGTATACAAAAGCATATTGGAAAGGGTCACAGAGTTCCTCACTTGCTTTGTAACTTTCTCTGAATTATCTAGACCCTGTGAAAGAAAGAAAGAAAGTCGCTCAGTCATGTCCAACTACAGGCTACAGTTCCATGAGGTCACAAAGAGTTGATATAAAAAAAAAAAACAACGTATATTTTATGTTCTTTTCCATTATGGCTTATCATTGATATTGAATACAGTTCCCTGTGCTACACAATAGGATCTTGTTTATCAGTTCTATATGTAAAAGCTTGTATCTGTTAACCCCAACCTCCCACTCCTCCCTGCCCCAAACTCCTCCCTGCTGGTAATCACAGTCTGTTCTCTGTATCTGTGATTCTGTATCTTTTCCATAGATAGCTTCATTTGTGTCATATTTGAGATTCCACATGTAAGTGCTATAATATGGTATGTCTTTTTCTTTCTGACTTACTTTGCATAGTATGATAATCTCTCGTTGTATCCCTGTTATTGCAAATGGCATTATTTTGTTCTATTTTATGACTGAGTAGTACTCTAGTGTATATATATCACATCTTCTTTATCCCTTCATCTGTTATTTCCATGTCTTGGCTATTGTGAATAGTGCTGCTATGAACATAGGGGTGCATGTATCTTTGTGAATTGTGGTTTCGTTCATATATATGCCCACTAATAGGATTGTTGCAGAACCTAATAGATTTTAACATTTTTTTCCTAATGTATATTTATTGCTCTCCTGATTGGGTTATTTTGCTTTTCATCACATGGTATATATAGCTGGGAAGTGAATACCAGGAAGTAACCTCATGGAGCTGGGCAGAGGTGCTGCTGTTCCCCTGACCTCCTCACCCTCCCCTCTCTGCCCCAGCCCTACCTTTTCTGACCACACTTGAGGTCTTTGTGTGGTCTTGGGGGTAAAGTCTGGCCCATAAGCCATGGACAGTGTTGTTTCAACCCTCATTTTCTGGTACTCCCTTCACATAGCAGCAGGTCCTTAAAAGTATAGGATTCCTGGGCCATTAGTCCCAGGAAGGCCCCATAGAATCAAGTGAGCTCAGTGACTCTCAGACTTAGCAACATGTCACAGTCACTTGGGGAACTTTAGAAAAATACTGATTCCTAGCCTCATTCGGCTCTAGTGATTCTAAATCTCTATAGATGGGGACCCCATTCTCTGTCTGCCAATCCAGCTGCCAATGCAGGAGACACAGGAGATGCAGGTTCGATCCCTGGGTCAGGAAAATCCCATAGGGGAGAAAATGGCAACTCACTCCAGTATTCTTGCCGGGAAATCCCATGGACAGAGAAGCCTGGTAGGCTACAGTCCATGGGGTCACAAGAGTTGGACATGACTCTGTCTTTTTAGAAGAGCTCCTGGTGGTACTGATACATCTGGCTCCTTGACCAGTCTTCAGGACCCTTATGTGTAGAAGGGGAAAGCCCTCATGCCAGGTTAGGAGTCAAGTTGATCCCTATCACCACTTAATCCTGGGCCGTCAGGCAGCATCTTTTCCCTTGCCCTCGGCCTTTGTTTTCACATCTATAATATGAGGGGTCATGGTAGGTAATTAATTTGGCTCCTTATTCGTTTAAGTTCCAAAGACTCCAATAGGGTTGCTGTGGCCCTTGAGAAGGCTCAGAGTGGCCTCAGAATCACAGTCACCAAAGGCCCTCTAAAGTGGCTCCTCGTTCAGCCTTGCTTGTTTCCCTCTTCAGGCAGAAGCCAGTTTTTCCCCTCCAGAGCGCCACAGCTGTTGTTCATACTACCTCCAGAGCTCACCTCCCTCCCCACCAGTCATGTGAAGATACTAGATATTGCATTTGGGGGGTGAGTAATATTTTAACTGGTTTAATTCAATTTTGCCTAAACTCACTCAGCATCATGATGAGCTACATTTCCCGTGGATGAGTGGTGTTCCATCTGGCTGTGGCAACATGATGTCAACACACTGAACTCAATAGGGATTCCAGGTGGGATGGTAGGTGTTCGGGGGTGGGAAGATGGGAATGCACTGGGAAGTTGGGAAGGTTTCATAGAAGAGCTGGTGCAGTTTTAACTGAGATTCCCAGCACAGGCAGAAGTCCCACACGGGCAGAGATTGAAGAAGGAGGAGGAGGCTAACATAGGAAGACCAGTCATCCTGGACACACATCCTGGCCTATTTCTAGAACAGGCAGGAGACTAACTGGAAGAAACACATACTGAAAAGTGCAGGACGAGGCTGGGGTGGTGAACTGACACACGAAGAGTTCAGACACTGTCGTGTGGCAACAGGGAGCCGTGGTAGACCCTTGAATGAGGTAGGGGTCTGATCAAAGCATTGTTCTGGGAAGACAGTTGGGTGAAGGCAGACGTAATGGTGTAGAGAAGAGAGAAAGCTATGGTAGCGTTAGTCAAGGAGTGAATCCGTGGTGGTGGCTGCTGCGCTGTGAGCCTAATTCTGGGGCTGCTTGGGTCTTCAGCCTGAGGAATCCCTTCACCTGGGGTTGCATTCCCCTGGTGCAGTATGACTTCCGTCGGTTCAGCGGGCATTTACCTAAATGCTTCTTTGTTTGCAGCATTCTGTTAGGCTCTATAGAGAATATGATGATAGTCAGGATAGTGACCCTCCTTTCAAGATTGTAGTCTAGTAAATAGCTGTGTTGCTGGCTTCCAGGCCTTGGCCGCACACCAGTGAGGTTCAGGAGCTGTCTATCCTGCATCGGTTCCCGTGTCCATTCTCTGAGCACCTTATGGTGCACTGCTGCTGCTGCTGCTAAGTCTCTTCAGTCGTGTCCGACTCTGTGTGACCCCATCGACGGCAGCCCACCAGGCTCCCCATCCCTGGGATTCTCCAGGCAAGAACACTGGAGTGGGTTGCCATTTCCTTCTCCAATGCATGAAAGTGAAAAGTGAAAGGGAAGTCGCTCAGTCGTGTCGGACTCCTAGTGACCCCGTGGACTGCAGCCCACCAGGCTCCTCTGCCCACGGGATTTGCCAGGCAAGAGTACTGGAGTGCGGTGCCATTGCCTTCTCTGTATTGTGCACTAGGAACTATCAAAGGCACTAATGAGAATTCAACTCACTCAGTTCTCTCCCTGTTCCCGTGAACCTTGGAGTCTATATGGAGAAAGCTCTGGACTTCGGATGACAAAATTAGCAATCGCCTGCTGAATGGCGAGATGGCCACTCTAAGCTTGGTCTTTGTGTGAGGGGTTTTTATAAAGGAGGAACAAAAAAGCCGGGATTAATCATCTTCATGTGTCAGAATGCCTGTGGTTTACAAGTTTCTGGTCTGGTGGCCCATGATCTAGGGGGTTTGTTAGCTCATCCTACCCTGGAGAAACAATCTGAGTCTGTGTGTAAATATAGCATAATGTTATAGTATATATTATATAGCTTATAACATAGCATAATAAGCATAATGTTATCAACAGTACCAATGTTAGTTCTCTGACTGATTATTATTCAGTTAAGACAGGATTGAGGTCAGAGGTAACAAGGAAGGGAATAAAATTTTGGATAGAGAGGTTAATCATAAATTCAGCAGGGGAACTCGGTTTCAGGAGGACTCATTTTCACCTTCTTGGAGACAATGAGATGTTGTCGAGCAAGGAGAGAGGATGTGCTGAGAACAGCACAGTCCGATAGCAATCTGATGTGAACCACAAATGTCACTTTAAGTTTTTGAGTAGTCACATGAAAAAGGTAAAAAGAAGTAGCTGAAATTCATTTTGATGTGTTTTCTTTAACCTAATACAGCCAAACTATTATCTCAAGTTATAAAGCAATATAGAAATGATTAATGAGGTATTTTCCATTCTTTGTTTTTTTTCCTGTACAGAATCATTGATGTTTTTAGAGGTGATGCTCACCTGCCTTTGGACCAGCTGCATTTCAAGTGCTCAATGGCCACATGCAGTGGATGTTGCAGGGTTACTGCTGGCAGGTAGTGACGTATGAGCAGAGAAATGGGACCAGGGGCCGGGTGGTAGGAAATCAGGCATCTTATAAACAGCAGACTCCATGGACAGCCATAGGAAAGCAGAAACCTCCAGACTGACAGGAAACCACACATTTTGCATCAGTGTCTGGGTAGCAGACAAAGAAAGGTGGGGAAAGACAGGAATTGCGTCTCCGAATGTAACCTATTGCTCATTATGCTCTCAGTACAAGAAAATCAGCCTTACAGATGAGAAATACTCTTTTTGCAGCAATGCCATGACACTTCTGATCTAAGTTAAACAAGGACAAAAGTCCCTCCTCCTCTTGGGAAGATGGAGCTGGGATGAAAATCAGGGAAGATGACCCCCAAACTCCTCCTTTCTCAGTGAATGTTCCACCCCTTTATTTGTATGCCCCTCATAACTCGGTTGGAGAAGGCAATGGCACCCCATTCCAGTGCTCTTGCCTGGAAAATCCCATGGACGGAGGAGCCTGGTGGGCTGCCGTCTATGGGGTTGCACAGAGTCGGACACAACTGAAGTGACTTAGCAGCAGCAGCAGCAGCAGCATAACTTGGTTGCCAGAGAAACCCAGGGTGGCAGCTCCTTACCTGTCTGCCCGCTCTCTCTGAGAGTGTATCTTTGCTTAGATAAACTCACTTTACTTTCTTAAACTCTCTGCTTCATCTCCAGTTTCTTTTGTGAGAAAGTTGGTATTCAGTAACTTAAGTCGTGTCTGACTCTCTGTGACCCCATGGATTACAGCACACCAGGCCTCCCTATCCCTCACTATCTCCCGGAGTTGGCTCAAATTATATCCACTGAGTCAGTGCTGCCATCCAATCATCTCATCTTCTGCTTTCCCCTTCTCCTTTTGCCTTTGATCTTTCTTCAATGAGTCGGCTCTTAATATTGGGTGACCAAAGTATTGGAGCTTCAGCTTTCGCATCAGTCCAATGAATATTCAGGGTTGATTTCCTTTAGGACTGATTGGTTTTATCCCCTTGCAGTAAAGAACCTTAAATTCACAGGGAACAACGGGAGGATGGGTAGACAATTCCATGTAGCTGTGTTAGCCCTAAATGTATGGGTCTCAGTGCAGCTGCTTAGGAGGGGAAAGCCCTGGGCCCAAGGAAGCAGGCACAGTATGGGGAAATGAGGAATAAAATAAGTTAAGTTCCAGGGACTTAAAAGACTTGGCGCAGGGAGGTGCCCACGTTTTCTGATTCAACAAATGAATTCTAAATGGCTCTGGGAGAAAAGAGGCCCTGAATAGGAGCTGCATTTTCAGAGAAATGAGAGTTCTTAAAGCTGTCTGAATAGGAAATAAGGTTATCATTATGCCTTATCATTAGAAGAGAGAAGAATATTAAAAGGACTCAGTTCAGCTTGAATAAAAAAGATAAATTTCAAGTAAACTGGCATACAGTTTATCCATGACTGGATTTGCTGTAATAAAGTCAGCCAGGGAATAAGCTGGGTGATTTACAGGGAGTCTGCTTCTGTAAAATTTACAAACTGCTGTGATAAAATGTCACCTTTTATGATGCATTCCACCCAGGCTGCATATATAAAGGGCACTTCGATGGAAAGAGTTGCAAAAACAAAGCCATGGCCTGGCTCCCCAGCTGCCTTTGTCTGCCTTTCCAGCAGAATTGGGAATTTATGGAAAGATGACCCAGCCACTCGCCTTTTACGGTTGTGGATTGCAAACTGCCAGTGAAATGGCATCATTTCCTTGAGTTTTATTTTGCAACCTCAGGGACTGCTTTCAATAATTTTGACTAGGAAAGCTTGGGGGTAGGGTGGGGAAAGCTGGAATGAGGGAGAAAAGGCCCTGATTCCAAGGGTTTCCAATCTAGTGGGGAAAGCATGCTTGCCCCCGCAGGGATTTCACACAAACGTGGCAGATATGAATGCTTAATACAATCCTTGTCATAATCCTTTACTTTTCTAGATCAAAATTTATCTGCTCCGAATCTCTGCCTGCCTGTTTGGTGAAATTAAATCTCAGTCATTGTTGGGGTTCCCTCCCTACTCTTTGAGATCATAGATGAGTCCTGGGCTTACATAGTACCCCAAACCAGGAAGGATCAGCTCCTTGGACCGTGGTTTGCCCATCTTCACCTTTGTCCTTTTGCCTTCACAGTGGCCCTGTCAAAAGTGACCCTGTCCCTCTGCTGCTGTCCCAGTCCTGATGCCCAGGGACAGTCACAGAGATCAGCCCCTGGTACCTCCCCCAGTGACCGCAGCCATCTACCCAGTACCCCCAAACCCGTTTCCTAGCCTCATCCACCCAGGCCACTGCCTCTGACTGAGGCCCTGGCATCTCACCTTGCCACCTGTCTCAGAGGACACTTCACTCTCCTCAAGTTGGTGGCTTGTTTCTTTTCCCTTTCAGCATTCAAATCCATGCCTCCTCTTCAGCAGCCCCAGCTGTCTTCCTCAGTGGGTTTGAAAGATAAATTCTGTGTGTCTGTGTGCACATATGTGCATGTATGCATGTAAAGATGAACTTGGATCTTGAAAATAAAGCAATGTTGGCTCCTTTGTGTAGTTGGGGATGGAGGGAAAGCAATGTTCACACCAGTTACTTTCTTTTCCTTTTTTTAATTGGAGTATAATTGCTTTGCAATGTTCTGTTAGTTTCTGCTGTACAGTGAAGTGAATCAGTTGTAAGTACACATGTATCTCCTCCCTCTTGGACCTCCCTCCCCACCCCCGCTACCCCATCCCTCCTATCTAGGTCATCACAGAGCACCAAGCTGAGTTTTCTGTACTTTATAGCGGGTTCTCACTAGCTATCTATTTGACACATGGTAGTTTGATCATCTGTGTGGCTGTATTAGGTAGACAAGGATCTGTGCTCTAATGAGGCTAGAAGTGAAGTGTCTGGGGATATCAAAGGTGAGAGAGATTGCTCTGAACGTGGAGGTGCCGGGGGTGGGGGCGCTCCAAGGAAGAAGTGAGATCTGATCAGGCTGTGAAGGACAAGAGAAGCTTGCTCTGTAGGCAAGGTCGATCCAGGCAAGGGTAATTCAGGCTTGAGCTGGGCCTGTGGTGAGGGGGATGGGCCAGGAAGAGAATATTTGGTTTGTGTATGGGGGAGGTGGGAGGCTGGGGAGGAAGAAGTTGGGGCTAGGCTTTGGATACAAGGAAGAGGGGTGGTGGCTGCTGTGTGGGGTGCTAAGCAGTGTGAAATATGATGTAATGTGGCTATATCAAGCGCTTAAGCTCGTCCTTGGCAGTTCTCAAGTAGTAGAAATAATTTAGCTTATGAAACTGGGTATGTGGGTGGCACTGAAAACAAGAATACATTCCTGAGACTCTGTCCATTAGATACCAGTAAAAAATTCAGGCCGTCATAACCCAGCAGTCACTTGGATAACTTTATTCAAAGTGGGCTCTTTTCTCTTAACTTCCCAGCACCTAGCTCTCTAGTGCCCTGAGGACCTGGGGCAGCAGGTGGCACTGAGGTCCCTCCAGGTACCCCAATCCCTGGCCACTCCCCTCACTCCTCATTCTCTGTTGTGCAGATACTGATGTCCAGCTCCTGCCCATTAGACTTGGCAATCCTGGGATGGGGAGGGCCAGTTTCTCAGGAGGCAGAGGCTCCTGGGGTTGCAATGGCCAGAGAGGTTGGCCCCAACCCATCCTTCCTTCCATCTTTCCTTCCAAAGAGACAGGCTTTCTGGAGAGAGAACTCCAGGGTATGGGAAAACCACAAATTACCCCAGTAGCAGGCTGGGAACAGACAACAAATAAGCAATCCCTTTAGAGGCAAGGATAATTGAGTTCACTCAGTCCAGGGATAGGATCAGGTAAGTGGTTCAGAATCCAAGCTTAACCAGCAACAGCATACTGAACTCCTTGGTTACATGCTGCTTTTTACATGTGGTGCTGGGTTTACATGCGGATTTGACCACCAGGCTCCTCTGTCTGTGGAATTCTCCAGGCAAGAATATTGGAGTGGGTTGCCATTCCCTTCTCCAGGGGATCTTTCCAATCGAGGGATCGGACACAAGTCTCCTGCATTTCAGGCTGATTGTTTATCATCTGAGCCCCCAGGGAAGCCCTCAGTTCAGCTGAGCATCCTGCACTCCTTGGTTACAGGCTGCTTGGTGTATATGGTGGTGGTGGACACGGGGATTTGCAGGGACTGTAGACCTAGTTTGCTAGAGAGGGAGTGGAGCTGGCTGCTTTGAACGTCAGCTTCCCCTGAGATCCGAACCCTCTTAGCTAGAGAAAAAGAAACATCAGCTTCCTTGTTCTACTCTTCCTCCGTTAGAAGGGGCCAGCGGTTGTGGCAAGAGAGTATCCTGGACAGCAGGGTAGGGTCCCAAATCCGAGCTGCTGGGCAGCCCCCCGTGCCTTGGTTTGCTGTCTCCCCTGTCATCAGGCTTCAGGAAGTGTCCCTTAAGGATCTGTCACTTGCAGAAGATGTATCTCCCAAATTAAGAGTTTAACTAGATTTTATTCTGGGACTTGAGCAAGAATTGGCAATATTTTACCTTATAAAACTGTAGTTTAATGAAAGCATAAGACAATAGGCCTAGAAGAGGGTTTTTACTATCCTGAGATGAGAGTTTCTATGGGTGTTCTGACAGATTTACTGTTGTTTTAACTTAATAAGCTATTTCTGTTTTAGCGTTGTTATTGTTTCTGTGGTTATAGGACACTCTATATTGTTTTATTATGTCATCTCTCCCCCTCTGTTTTATGGTGGCATTTTTCTCTTTGCTTAGCTGGTAAATATACACATTTCCTCTGATCTTCCCAACTCTTCCAGGCGCAAGAAGAAATAGCAGTTTGTCAGGACATGGGGTGGAATTTGCCCCAACCCATCCTTCCTGTCTTCCTTCGGGCTCATAAGGGCAGGTTCCTCTTGAAGTTAGTACCCTGGTCCTAAATTGTTTTCATTTCTTCCCTCCAGCCATCTGAATAAAATAATGTTTATAAAGTCTTAGGCTTATAAAGGCATTTTTAGCTTTAAAATCTGTTGTCTGGTGTAACCTCTGTGACTGCCTGTGTGGCAGACCCTACGGAGGATGGGGATGTATTACTGTCTCCATTTTACGCATTGGAAAATGCCCTTCTTGGACAATAAACAAGATGCTGAGGATTGCTTAGCAGGTTGAGCCTGGACCAGAACTCAGGCTTCCTGGCCGGTAATCAAGGCACTTTCCAGGATAGGAGGAATGGGTGGAGGCAGAGGGGCCAGTCAAAGTGGAAACCTGTTGGCCATGGAATACTCCATCATTGTTCCATTATCCACTTAACAGATGATACCTCCCTGCCCCTGCTGCCCCGCCTCTTCTTATTGCCCAAGAGAGAACAAGAGAGAAGTTGTTGCTGGGGAGGAAATGCAAATTTAAATCTATCACCTTCACTGTCACTGGCAGAGCCCATTGACATGAGATGGACAACAAGGTGGTCAGCATTATGTAGGGGAGATATAATGTTCACTAGATGGAGGGAAGGTCAAATTGAGTAGGGAAAGAATGGAAAAGAACCAACACCTGTGCCAGAGATCTTGTCTCAGTTAATTCTTTTAACAATCCTGCAAGATAGGCAAGTCTCTGCTTCAAAAGAGAAATCTGGACAAAAAGAGTCAGGGACTAACGTGGAGATAAGCACCCAAGCAGGTGACAGCACCAGATTCACATTTTTCTCTAAAGTCCAGAGTCTCGGGCCCCTGTCCACTTGTCCACCTCTATTTCTATCTATGTTCCTCCTTACTACCCAGGAGGGACTCTCATTTGAGTCCCCTGTCTCTCCCAGGACTAGGCGTTTTACATTTAGTAACATCTGATTAGAGTAAAACTATCCTTAAGAGATAAAGGGCCAAGAACCCTTAAACTTTTTGTTTCTATTTGAATTTTAAAGAAGATTAGGGAAATTATTCTCTTAGATCAGTCTCTGTTTGGAAGATCATGTAGGGTGGGAAAAAGTGAAAGACTGTTCCTGGAGCCTCTGGCAGTCAATCAGGATGAAGCTACTGTCCTCTTCCATCAACATCCATCAGCTTTGAGCTCCTCAGATACAAAGCATAGATCTTTTCTAGTTCTTACACTCTAGATCTCTGTTATGAATTCATCAAAGTTGGCCCATCTGGGCCTGGGACCTGTGCTCCGTTCAGGAAGGGCACACACCGAGCCTGTGATGCTCATCTAGCTTTTTATTTGTTGCATTTGGTCCTTTACCCAGTTTGCTTCCTCCTTCTTGTTGCTTAGTCTCTAAGTCGTGTCTGACTCTTTTGTGACCCCATGGACTGTAGCCCGCCAGGCTCCTCTATCCATGGGATTTCCCAGGCAAGAATCCTGGAGTGGGTTACCATTTCCTTCTCCAGGGGATCTTCCCAACCCAGGGATCAAATCCATGTCTTCTGCATTGGCAGGCGGATTCTTTACCACTGAGCCACCAGGGAAGCCCCCTCCTTGTGGAGAGCCTCAACTACAGCCCTAAGAAAATTTCATGCCCAAAGTGGTTTTCCCTCCTTCTTAAGTCTTAAGATTTCTGAGATTTGAGTTTCAGAATGATAGGGAGAGAGCACTTTTCCTAGAGACTGGATATTCTCCTTAATCTGAAAAGATCCCCTTTACCCCTCTAGTTTACTGAGGCTTTGTACAGGGTCAACTTTCTTTTCTCTCTTCCTTTTTGGTCCTCCTGTTCTTTTTTAAAGCTTTCTTTCTTCCTTTCTTTCTTTCTTTTTTTTTTTTTTTTGTTTAATGAGGACCATTTAAAAAGTCTTTATTGAATTTTTTTTTTTCTTTTTACAATATTGCTTCTGTTTGTTTTGTTTTTTTGACTGAGAGGCATATGGGATCTTAACTCCCCAACCAGGGATCACACCCATATCTCCTGCATTGGAAGGTGAAGTCTTAACCACTGGACTACCAGGAAAGTCCTTGTTCTTCTTTTTTCAAGTTCTTTCATACGGTTTTTGTTGAGAACTTTCCTTTGGGACCCCTATGGGAGGGAATGTTAAGGCAGATGGATCACAGAGGTTACCCTAGGAACCAATGTGATATTCTTAGGGTCCACACCTTGCCTGGTTCAGAAGCGCCAGAACTGCTAACTTGGGGTTGAACTTCTGGATTTCTTATATTCCAGGAGACTATTTTTACTATTATTATTAGTATTCTTTTTTTTCTGCTCTATCAGCATGAACCTTCCTAGCTCTGAGTGACTATCTGATTTATCACCAATATTTTAATTTTAGCCAATTCTGCTATTTCTCTGAGCTTCAAGTCAGCATCCCAAGTCTCAGCATCATAATTCTGAGTGTAGGTGTGGGACATGGGCCCAGCCTCTGATATGGTTGGTTACAACTCACAGTAATTATTCTGTGAGCACAGAATTGAATTTGCATTAAACACCAGCCTCCAAGGCCAAGTCCAAGACAGATTTTGGGCAATTATTATGGATTCTTGACAATAAGGTGCTGCCAAAAATTGTTTGAGGAGGGGACAGACACAGTCAACACATTACTTTATGAAGTATTTACAGAGATACTGAGATCCTTCAGGTCAGTGACTATGTTTTATTCGTCTTTAAATCCCTAGTGCAGAGCTCAGCATTGAGAGTATAGAGGCATGAATACTTTGAGTAGGATTAATGAATAAATGAATGAATAAATATGTGCATGGCACTGATTGTAGAGAGGTGAAATCACAGGCTGGGAACATTTTCAAAAGGCCTTTGTCATCATAAGATAAAATGACATGGTGATTGATCACATGTGGAGGGAAGGAAATAATAAAAACTGATTTAAAGTTTATTACTAAAGCTTTGGAGAATGGAGACTTATGTCTCTAGAAACAGAAGAGATAAGGCAGTTGGAGGAGAGTTGTCAGCGTCATGTTGAAGTGATATGAGGATGTCCGGATGAACACACAGAGCAGGCAGCTAGGGAGAGGATGGGCGATCAGGACAGAGGACAGGGCTTGGGGTGGAGGTGCTAGAGTTCTTTTCTAGCAGGTAGTACTTTGCATGGGCTAAAGTTAGATATCTAAGGGAGAGAGTGCAGAGAGGATAAAAGAATAGCTGATGAATGTGATGATGGAAAACTATTAAGTCCTTATATGGGGCTGATGAAGTGAACTGTTAGCCACTCAGTAGTGTCCGACTCTTTGTGACCCTATGGACTGTATGTGAAACTCGCTTAGTCGTGTTCAACTCTGTGACTCCATGGACTGTAGCCCACCAGGCTCCTCTGTCCATGGAATTCTCTAAGCAAGAATACTGGAGTGGGTTGCCATTTCCTTTTCCAGGGGATCTTCCCGACCTAGGGATTGAACCCAGGTTTCCTGCATTGCAGGCAGACTCTTTACCATCTGAGTCACCAGGGAAGTCCTATAGACTCTATGGGTTAGTAGAAATATGCTTCAGTAGCATAGAAACCTAAATTAGTTATGGTACCATCTCCAGTGCTATACACCAATTCCTAATGAGCACTGTTTAAAAGTACTTCTGTCTGCAAACAAAGAATGAATATATGTGGCTTAGAGATCCACCAATTCCGTCCATTCATAGATCCATCCATGACTGTTTACCTCCCCATCCATCCATTTCTCCGTCCTTCCATTTACTTATGCACCCACCCATCCACCTATAATCTCCCACGTTTATGGAATGATTTTCTAGGATAGGGTAAGAAACAGAGACTTTTAAACACTGCTGATAAATCTTAACACTCAGCCACATTTCCACTGAATCTGCCCACATGGTGTGCAATAGTACGAATTCCTCACCATGTCCCCCTCCTTTTCTTTCTGTTCCAGATAATACAAAAATGTGGCACCCCTAAACTGCAGTGATCTTGTGGAAAATTCCCCTTCTGTAACCACTTCTCCCTGTTGAGTCTTCTTTTTACCAGCTCAGTGTAGCTCCTATCCAAGCCTGCTCTCCTTAGATGATGCCTTGGTTTCCAATCCAACCCCTCAACAAAATAAAACTCAGGACAAAGTCAGTAACCCCAGAGTTCCATTCTCTGGTGATCCTTGTAGCTAGTCATCTGTATATGAGTTGGTTGGAGGGGTTCCTATTTTGTAGAAGGAACTTAGAGTGAGATGCCTTATCTTGAGGGGCTAATCGCAAGCTCATGTGCTAGCTCATGGGGAGATAGTTTGAGTAGGGGAGTCTTCCCAGAGCCCCTTCAGCTCCTCTGTGAGAGAGCAGACTTATGTCTTTGCATAAGTCATAGTGGTTAACAGCATGGACTTTGGCACTGAATGGGCTTGATTTGAATCTGGCTTTGCTGGTTCTCATCTGTGTGACCTTAGATACCTTCTTTTATTTCTCTAAGTCTTCTTTTCTGCATTACCAAAATGCTGATGGTGCCTGTATTATAGGGTTGATGTGAGAGTTACACAGACCAGTAATATAGGTATTTATCTGTGGATGCTTTGTGTGTACCAGGAACCAGTCTAAGTGACCTCTATGGGAATTGTATCATTTAATTCCTTACAATAACTAGCTTATTCCCAATTTGTAGCTGAGGCTCGGAGGGGCTTTGTAACTTGATCAAGGTCACATAGTTAGCAAGTTACAGAGTTGAGCATGACTCTGACGGTAAGATTCTGTGGCCATGCTCTTACCCAGTTCACCATACTGCCTGCTAGATCATGCTGCTACTGCTAAGTCACTTCAGTCGTGTCCGACTCTGTGCGACCCCATAGACGGTAGCCCACCATGCTCCCCCATCCCTGGGATTCTCCAGGCAAGAACACTGGAGTGGGTTGCCATTTCCTTCTCCAACGCATGAAAGTGAAAAGTTAAAGTGAAGTCGCTCAGTCGTGTCAGACTCCTAGCGGCCCCATGGACTGCAGCCTACCAGGCTCCTCCGCCTATAGGATTTGCCAGGCAAGAGTACTGGAGTTGGGTGCCATTGCCTTCTCTGCCTAGATCATGAGGGTTCAGAGTATGGTGAGAAAGTTAGATAGCTGAGATCTAGGCTTGGCTGTGCTGCTCAGTGGCCATGGAAGTTTGAGGTAAGTCAATATCCCTTTCTGGGTCACATTTTCTCCATCTTTAAAGGGTACCGTCATATCACGTAGGTTTTCCTCCTTGGGCTTTTATGAGGATGAAACAAGATAATGAATGAGAAGGTATTAGAAGCAATATTTGTGCTCTCGGAATGAGTCCTGTTGCAGGTTTCTGGTTTCAGCATAGTTTAGCTTGATCATGTTGGCCTCAGGATACAGAGAGGTGCCTTTTAGTTTCCAGCTATCAGAGATTGAACCCCATGGAAGGTAGGACCAGTGAGGAGCTTCTTAAGTTTCCTTTGGAATAAAGAAAAGTCTGTATTTTAACAGGCTACAGTAGTTACTAGTGAAGAAGGTAGAGGGGTGGGACTCCCTGCCGTGGCAGGGAACCAGGGGGTGAGGAGAGAGGCTGAGTTTTGCCACTAGGCTGAGAAGCAGCCTTGGGGCCACACTTGGCTTGTTAGGTTGGAATAATGGGACTGGCTTCCCCCAACAGACAAGACCCCCCCCACTAGAAAGTGACTCCTTTGCTCAGTCCAAGGGCCGCCAGCCGCGTCTTCCCTTGCATCTCCTCAGTGCTCCCCCCACCCACTCCCCGAAAAAGGAGGAGACCTATCTTCGAGAGCCCTAAGCAGTTTGGGAGAGAGACTCTCATCCCGAGAAACAGGAAGGCTGCAGCAGCGCCTGGGCTCCTCAGAAGCCTGGCTGGAGTCTTCCTGCTGGGGTTGCTACAGCTGCTGCCTGGGGCTGTTGATAAGGAAGATGGGGGGATAGCAGGACGCCTTCCTGTTAGTGCCAGCAAAGAGCCAGCTGGTGCAGATAACAGCCTGTCAGCTCCTAGCCTGGAGTGTGACAAGACTGGCTTTGTGTGACTCTAATTAATTCTGCATGTCTCTGGTTGGTGGTGGGGATGGGGAGGACTACGAAACTGACAAGGATAGTTTTGGGGGGCTTTTCCATTTCTGCATGTCTTTTTCCTTTTCAGCTACCCAGCCCTTGTGGGTTCCCATACACACCACTCCTTTCAGGGCTGACCTGGATGAGGTGGGGCTGAGGTTATCCCAGGTTCTCCAGGGGTGATTTTCTCCTAGGATGCCAAGACAGTAAAGGTGAAACAGCTCCTGCTGAGGGTGGTGGTGGTGGGGGAGGGTGGCACTGTCTGACCTATGCCCATGGGTCTGCTACACCCTAGGCCAATGGCAGTCGGACTACAACATTAGCAATGCCTGTGGGGAAAACCCCTGCTTACCTTATATTTTCTCTTATGGGGTTCTTAAGCCCTCATCTTTTTGTTTCTCCTGGTATGCAAGTCTGAAGATAGAGCTTCTGTGATCCTTCATACAAATGGCTGAAAATGACATCAGGCACCTAGTGTGTGCAATGCACTATGCTTGACCTATTTTCTAGTGATGGTCGAAGCTTCCCAGCAGATTTTCAGGGTATCTATTTTTATCCATTTTTACTGATGAGACGAGAGTCCCAGAGGAGCTAAAGAATGTGCCCAGGGTCATGGAGCTTGTTAAAAGGTGCTGGACTATCTGATTTCAAAGCTGCCTCCTCTCTGCTCTGATCTCCAGCTGGTTTTCTAAAACACCTTTGTAGATGAACAATAAGTTATATAATAGATGGGATGTTACTTTATGAGGAAAATTTTGCAGTCTTGAATCCAAACATATCATTCTCTATCTTCTTGAAAAAAATTATGGTTCTGTAGCAGGAGTTAGAAAATTAAACCCTAAGGTCCCAACTGGCCTCCTGTGTCTCCTTGGCCTAAGACCGCTTTTCCCTGGTGACACCCCGTTATTTTGGTACAGTCTTCAGCAAGCCTGCTCTCATTTTCTGCTGCACTCTGACAAACCAGTATTAAGCTTCACTTTTTTTGTTTCTTAAACCATGTTCTCAGCCTAGATGTTGGGGTTTGGTGGGTGTGTGAGCCATCTGAGATAGAAGAATCACAAGTTCTGGAGGGCATGTGTATTTTTTTTAAAAAGCATAGTCAGTGTTAAAATTACTTGGTATTAGTCATGATACTTGTGATAATGTTAAATAATAGTCATATGTTAAAATGTTGAGAAATATAAAAAGTCGCAATGATGTGTGAATGTTGAGCATAAAATGCCTGACCTTTCTCAGAATGTTTAATTCAAACACGTGGCTATGACAAATCATGAGATTTCTGCAGTGAGGCAGGCTGATGAGAGAGACGAGGGGTGGGAAGTTTTAGGAGCAGGAGGGTTTCTGGGTGGTACCCCCAAATCATTCTGTAGGATATGGTTTATGTCCATATTCTAAGTCGGGTTTGAGAGCAGTTTGGGGAGATTAAAGTCCTCAGTTCCCCGCTTGATTGCAGGTGGTAACTGTCTCCATGAATGCTCTTCAGAAAGCTGCCTTCAGGTGGTGCGTTTGTGGTGGGGATATGGTGATAATGAAGGACAAAAGCACCTGTTTGAAATGGAGAGGCGAACCCACTGGACCGTTTTGTTCTGGTTGTTAGGGAGCATCTGACTGTGGGTGTATTCCCAGTGTGCCGATTTCTAGCCAGTATGTGGAAGAAGCAGGACTTGTGTGGGAGAGAGCACACCACATCACCCACATTCAGATGTGACTCGGTGGGGAGCTCTTAGCCCCTGAAGGACTGCTCTGAAAAGCTCCCTGCATCACCCACATTCAGGTGTGACTTGGTGGGGAGCTCTTAGCCCCCGAAGGACTGTTCTGAAAAGCTCCCTGCTTTTATGCTCACCCTCAGGCAGTACGGTCCCATGGGCTCTAGCAGTTACACAAGTCGGCTCAGGAATCAGAATATCCACTTCAGAATATTTGTTAAGTCTTGATGGGACCACCACGAGCAGTTCTCCTGCCCCACCTCCACAGCTGGGGCCTGTCTCCAGAAGTCCTCATATAGGAAGAGGACCTTGCCTGTGCTTTCCCTCTGCTCCCCCTCTGTTGCTGTTTTGATGCCCCAGGGACTGGTGTGAGGAGAGGGGAGGGGATAGCTAGTTTTCACTGGCTGGATGCCTGCAGTCTTTTCCGGCCAGGAAGGTGGTTAAAGAAGCCTGTCAGTGTTGAGTACTTTAGGTAAGCTCTTCCGGTTTCCCTGCTGGGCCCTTTCCCTGTCCTGCTATTACAGGCATTCCCTTGGGATTCCTTCCTAAGCTCCTGGACACTGTATGTACCTCCAACCTCTTGGTTGCGGTCTCCCAAACCTTACAAATCCACCTTTGCGTCCCATGATGACTGCATACCAGGTTTTTTTTTTTTTTTTTGTGTGTGTGTGTGTGTGTGTGTGTGTGGGTGGCACACTTGTGGCTCACAGAGCGCAGGGAGCTCCCACCTTCCTTGGGAGTACAGGCTTATCCTAAAGCAGCTGCCCTTCACAGCTCCCATCAAGCAGTTTTAGTTGTCAGGGAGGACCGGATTGCAGGTGTATCCCCAGTGTGTTGATTTGTAGTCAGTGTGTAGAGGAAATAGGACTTGTATGGGAAAGAGAAGACTGCATCACTTTCTTCCACATTTCCTGGGCAGGAATCAGGCCTCAGTCTACAGTCCTTGTGATCTTCCTAGAAGTGAGGCCCGCACTAGTCTTTAGCAACCCCCAGGGGCAGAAATCACACTTCAGAGCATCCTGAGTGGTTGCCTTAGGGCCCTTGTCTAGATGAAAAGTTAGAGGCAGCACATTCCTATCCCAGCACAGAGCAGGATGG
This sequence comes from Ovis canadensis, assembly GCF_042477335.2. Lineage (NCBI taxonomy): Eukaryota > Metazoa > Chordata > Mammalia > Artiodactyla > Bovidae > Ovis > Ovis canadensis. Next base: position 75,783,476 of record NC_091247.1, on the reverse strand, counting down.
GGTGGGGAGTCACAGCTCACAACCCTTCTCTCCAAGGAAATCTCTCTTCCAGTTTCTCTTAAAATCCTTCTCTAACTCAGTTTTGTATCCTTGATCTTGTTATGTGGTCCACACATCACAGACTAGGTTCTCCTTCATTCCTGTAAATTCTTACCTTATGAGTGTTTGCTTGGGAGTTCTGTGTACCACTTCCTTTGATATCCTGATATCCATGGCCCTTCTTTCAAAACTGTAACAGTATGTCCCAATATCTAATATCCCGTGCACGATCCCTCTGAATCTGGCAGTCATTCTTCAAATAGACTGCTTTATTGAGTGGAGACACAGGAGACTTGACAGCAGTTGATCTGAGGGTACCCACTCTACCAGCCACAAAGCAGTGGGGTTTGGAGGTGGCATCCATAGTCCAAAAGGGCATAGGTGAGCAGGGGATATAAGTGGGTGGAGGAAAGGGCACCTGATGTTTCCTGTGGTGATAGACTCTTTTGGCTAAGGCCTTGTCCACATGAGAACTGCAGTCTCCTAGGGATGGGTGTAACCCTTGGATCAGCATCAGCTCACGAGCCTAATCCATAGGCACGTGGCCCTCCAGGAGCAGGAGGGGCTCCCTGGGATGTTACTGCTTTGACTCACTAGAGAACCTCCAAAGCATGTCCTCCATCATGGCAATGACGTGGCCTTTTCTGCTGTTTGTGCGTTACATCACTGTGTCCTATTGAAGTAGAATATAAAAATGGGCCCAATTCATGCAGCTCTTGGGGGCAGGGCCCCAGGATGAGTGCAGGCTGCCTGACTCTTGGGGCTGGCAAATCCCAGTGGATGTGTCCATTGCCAACAAGCGCCTCCTGCATTGCAGACACATCACCTTGTGAGAGCTCCACTCTGAGCGAGGACCTCGGGGCAGAGCTCTGAGGAGACACCTTTAGAACTGCCATGCTCTGGTCTCTTGACTCCTTGCAGTGGAAATCAGCACCACATAGGGGTTAGGAACTGTCTCTGGGGTGAGGTGACCTTGGTTTGAATCTCTATTTAAATTGCAAATTGTATAATGTTGAGCAGGTGGTTTTTTTCCTGGCCTTGGTTTTCCCATCTGTAACAGGGGAGTAATAGCAACGAGATTAATTGAGAAAAATCCTTGTAAGCCACATGACATACAGCTCTAACGATTCCTCTTGTGAAATTACATTGTGGAAACTTCCAGATGGATACTAGCTGGTACTCAGAAATATTCAACTCCTTCTGAACTCACTATGTTATTGGCCTCATGTCTATACTCCTTTTTTGCCCCTCCCCTCCTCATGTCTGTTTCTACTTTGGCACAAAGAACTATTGCCAGATGAGTTATTTGAAAACATTTTAAATAATTTGAACTCTCAAATAATTAAAGTGCCCTATATTTTATTCACCAAAACGAACCAGCAAAAACAGCAACAAGCCTTCTTGTCACTGCTCCCTTAACCTCATCCCAAATACACACACACACAACACTCTACAGGCAACCCAAGTAGTGGGAGAATCTTTCTTGGGGACAGACCTTGAAGTTGTTAACCAACCACAGGATTAGTAATATCCACGCTCCCATGGTTTTAGCACGATGTCATGCTGTCTTGTTCCACTGGAGTGGTTCTGTCTGTCTTGGGACTGTGTTTCCCTAAAGGCAGCCTGGATTAGTGAGCAAGGGGCAGTGAGAACGAACCCCACTAAACTGGGAAGTCCTGTTTGGAACCATATTTGAGTCCTAATCTTTCCTGCCCCTGCACTCCCAGCCCCATGTGCCATCTTAATTTTTGTAGTTGCAGTTTGCTGCTCCAGTAGAAAAAAGCCAGAGTGTTCACAAATTGCCTCATAAAAGAAGCTCCATTTAGAAAATCTTACTCACTAAGGATTTATTAGCTCTTCACACTCCAGAAGGCTGGAGTTTTATCTTGACTTAGAGTTAGTTGTCCACCCAAACCAGCTGAATAATACTCACCCTGGAGATTAGAAGGCAGTTGGAGGCAAAAGCTTTTCAGCTGCTAGCAACTTCCCCTTTGGTTGTGGTCTTTGGGTGTGTGTGTTGGGGCGGGGGGAGGGTCCTCTTTCTCCAGAGTGCAGCCACCCAGGTGTGCCACCACATACAGACTAGACAAGAAAGCCCTAAGCTTTGCTTACTTAAATAGATGGCAGGGGTAGTGATGGAGCGGACATTTCTACAAATTCATTCTCCAAGATGGTTAACAGTAAAATATACAGGTAGTGTAGGCTCTATATGTGGTCAGAGGCAGAGTAGAACAGTGAAGAAAGGTCCCACTTGAAGAGTTAAATATCCATAGGAGGCAAGTTTGTCAAGGTTATGTCAAAGGTCCAGCAAAGTACCTTTGAGCTGAATGGCATAATGAGTAAGAGCCTGGTGTTCAGAGAAGTATTGGTCAGGGTACAGTGGGCTGGTCAGGGAATGCTCCATGGAAAGCAGAATTTTAACTGGGGCAAAGAGGAAGGGAAAATGCTTCAAGGGAAAATAATTTAAAAGACCTGTCTTTGCCTTGGAATTCAGGCAGGATTTGTCTTAAGAGAGAACTGGCACAGTTTCACAACATACCATACTCAGTTTCAGCCATACGTGCCCAAACCAAGTATTTGGGAACACAAGGAAAAAGAATAATTATCAGAAAGCTATCTCTTTCTTCTTCTTTCTACCTCTCCCTGCTCCCCTCCTCCAAAGGCTTAAGAACTGAGTAACTAATGCAGGTCCAAGGGAAAATAAAAGTTGGAAGTTAGTTAGTACTGGAAATACTATCCAGAGGAATTAGGCAAGAAAAAGCAATAAGAGGAATCACAAACTGAAAAGGAAGAAGTAAAGTTTTTACTATTTGCAGATATGTACAGAAAAACCTGAAGACTCCATGAAAAACCTCTTAGAATAAACACATTTAGTAAAGTTACAGGATGCAGAATCAATGAACAAAAATCTGTTGCATTTCTATGCACTATCAGAGAAGCTAAAACAATTCTGTTTACAATTGCATCAGAAAGAATAAAATACCTGGGAATAAGTTTGATCAAGAAAGTGAAAGACTTGTAAGTTGAAAACTATAGGACATTAATGAAAGAAATTGAAGATACATATAAATGGAAAAATAGTCCATGGTCATATATTAGAAGAATTAATTTTTAAAAATGCCCATACCACCCAAAGCAATCGACAGATTCAATGCAATCCCTATCACAATTCCAGTAGCACTTTTCACAGAAATAGAACAAACCTAACCTAAAATTTGTATGGAATCATAAAAGACCCTGAATAGCCAAAGCAGACTTGAGAAAGAAGAACAAAGCTGGAGTCATCACACTCCCTGATTTTAAAGTATGCTACAAAGCTATAGTAATTAACACAGTATGGTATTAGCATGAAAACCGACACTCAGATCAGCGGAACAGAAGAGACACCCCAGAAATAAACTCACTCATATATGGCCAATTTCTGACAAAGGATATACAGTGGGGAAATACATAATGGGGGAAAGGGATACACAGTGGGGGAAAGAACCGCCTCTTCAATATATGATGTTGGGAAAATTGGACAGATGCAAAGAAAACTGTACCACTATATTAGACCATAAACAATAATTAACTCAAAATGGATTAAAGACTTGAACGTAAGACCTGAAACGATAAAACTCCCAGACAAAAACAGATGATAAGCTCCTTGGCATAGTATGCTGGGGGTGTACTGTGTTAGGTACTCTCAGCCATTGTATCCTTTGATCATCACAGCTCTGGTGAGATATCCTATTATTCTATTTTATGTTTGGGGAAATAGAAAGATCCAGTAACTTGCTTATAGTCACAGAGCTACTGAGTAGTGGAGGAAGGATTCACATCCACTTCTTAGGCCATAATAAATCCTACCACCATTTATGTAGAAACCTTGCTTTTCAATATTATTCATATCAGAGGTTTTGTTGTGTTTTTGGTGGGTCTTCTGCAGAGGACCTGAAATTAAACCATCTGAGGACAGGCACTAGCTTGGTTGAATGTGAAAAATCAGTCTGTGCCATCCAATATTTAGTAAAAATTTTTTACTGATGGGAGGATGAGCTGTGATAATGCATATACAGTGTCTTGTACATAAGAATTCAATAACTGCTATCTATCATGACAATAATGATGATGGTAATGAGGATGATTAAACAGTCTCTGCCCAAAAGGATTTCCTCTGACAGACTATTGATTTCTGCAAAAGAATTGGCCTAATAGGATAGAGATTGTCATCCCCACATCATTAATTACAAAGCATGTGTCACCTGAGATGAGGAAGCAGGCTCCGATGCCTGGAGCTTAACCTCTTGTGGCACTGCCTCCTTGTGGGGCTCCAGGACTCCTGTCCTGTCTCATAGAGGACACGGTACATCTTGTTTTGCTTTTTTGAGTCAATGAGAAACATTAGAGCCCTTCCTCCTCTAAGAGTTACCTTGATGAGTGGTCTTGCAGCTATTTTCCTGTAAGAATATTCCCAGCCTCTTCTGCTGGGTGACAAGTATCCTCTTAGCTAGTAATGCTAAGCTCTCCTTTTGCATATCTGACCCATCTTCCCTTGACCTTCTAACCCCTCCATCCCCTTTGTGACGCATAGAATACTATGCAGGTGAAGACCTTCATCTGGACCTGAGGGAAGGAGAGGGGACACCATCTTTAGACCTTGACTTCCATACAATACCAGATGGGGGATTAATTGCCAAATAAATTGTGCTATAAATAATTGCTGTAGGACTTTAGAGGAGAAGCAAGATTTAACTCTGGCCTGGGGTGGTCAGGTAGGCTTCTTGGAGAACATGGGTCTTAAACTGGTAGGGCCTGAACCAGTCTTTCAGGTCATTAAGGCCAGACTGCTTGGCACTGAATCCCAGTTCTACTTACTACCTGTGTGACCTTGGTAGGATTCTTTTAGCTGTTCTGTGCCTCAATTTCCTCACTTGTAAACTGGGGATAATAATGGTACCTGCCCCATACGATTGTTGTGAGGATTAAATGAGTTGGCAAATCTCAAGTGCTGAGAACAGTACTCAGCATCTAGGAAGAGTTCAATAAATATTTTTAATACCTATTTTTACTGAAGACTGGGAGATTTAGATAGAGAGAAGCCAGATATCAGGAGCAGAAGAGAGAATTCAGATCAAACTTATATTCCCTCCCAGCAAAGGCAGGAGGCCTGACTCATTCCGTTTCACTGGTGTCACAGCTGGGGACAAAATGTTTATTGCGTGTCTTCCCTGAAGGTATAAGTGGCTCTTTGGGTAGCTGCAATGTGGAAAACAGTTTTCTGAAGAGCTTAATTTGCTCTTTGGGAATACATTTGGACCTAGGGAAATGCTGGCCCTGAGGCGGAACTCTCTTGTTTCTTTTAGAAAACATAGCCTGTTAGAAGTTCAGAAGACTTGCCTGCTCAGCTTCACTAACAGCCAGGTCTGAGCCCAGCTGTTGGTTTATATCTGACTTCTAGGGAAGACCTGAGTCTAACCTGATTTTGCATCTGTTCTGAGGCAATATCTGGATTCTTTTCAATACTGGATAGGCATTTATTGATCATCTTCAGCGTGCCACATTTCTGCCTTTAGAGAGCTGGCGGTTTATTAGGTGACAGACAAGTAAGGAGGCAATTACATTATAGTGTGACAGATGCTCTCACAAGGGAAGTGGAGGGTAACGTGGGACCAAGTCCAGTCTAGTTCAGGATGATGGAGGAAGTGACATGTAAATTAAGCCCCAGAGGAGGAGGAGGGATTAACCTAGAGCTGCAGGGTGGGGGTGAGGGCCAGCTGGTGTACTGGCCTGCTGACATGGGCTAGGGTGAATACTGTGTGCCTGTGGGCCCAGGTGTGTGTGTGAGTGTGAGAGAGAGTGTGAGTGAGTGAGAGGGGGAAGAAAGATGGGGAAAGTTTGGGGTAGTGAAGAGAGAGCTCATCTGGATTAAGAAAAGGAATCCCGTTTTTGCAATATTTTACTGGCTGACTTTGAGTAAATCACCTCACCTGTATGGAACTTTATCTCTTCATCTATGAAATGAAAATGCAATTATAAATTTGGCCTATTTCCTAAGGCTATTTCATAATAATAGATATGAAAAGACTTAAACACACAGCATTATATATTTTTAGGAAATTGTCATTATTACATGATTTCATTTTGTAAGGCTGACAGTACTTCTCTCATAAATCCATGGCACTGGGGATATGTGAAAGTGAGTAATTAGGCATCACCATCATGGATAGTATCTTTAATGCTCCCAGTGCCATTATTAGAATCAGAGAAGTGGAGCTTCTGGTTATGGTGATGGATCGTGGTAGTTTACTAGCAGACAGAGTAAATGGTCACCTTCTGTCCATTCATGCTGTCCCATGGCCGTCCTCCACCTACATCTGCCTGATAGGTGGTGACTGATATGATATACAGAAAAGATGGAGATTCTCTCTTCCAGATCCAGTTACAGAACATGAATTCTTGTTACTACTTTCCCGTTAACTGGTTTATAGAGATTACTTGGTCAGATGGCTCAGCTGATGGTGAGAATATTGTAGACAGTGAAACTATGTGATGTAGGAAGGGGGGCTTCTCACTCAACAGAGAGGTGAAGCGGGGACTTCAGAGTCAGGCTCTAGGCATTGGGGATGAGGGTGGTAGTTTGGTCAGGTAAGACAAATAGTTTTCCATCCCAATCCTCATTTTGGGCCACAGTGTACCTTCGGAAGGTCACTTTCCTTCTTGAGGCCTCAGGTTCTTTATAAGCTGGTGATAATAAGGGTACCAATTTCATATAGTTATTGTAAGAATTATTAAAAAGTAAAATCATGACATCCAAATATAAAATGAACATGTGTTGAAGACTGTACATAACTTGTTAATTTAAAAGGGGAGCAGTAGGATGATACCACTGGCTTAAAGGAGAATTCAAAGAACCACACATAATATAGGCAATAAAGATTGCTGAGATGAATTTAAAAATAAGTGCAAACTGAGTTTATCCAGAAGGCAGTAATCAGTTGTATTCCACTGGGCACATTTCATTTGCATTTCAACTGACAAATTTACTTGCATTGTTATCAGTTTTATCATCTCACAGAGTTGTAGAATAGCTAAAAGAAAATCATAACCCAGCTCATGCCCAGTTTTCTATTGAAAAAAATCCATTGATGTTTTTGGTCCATTTCAAAGTCTTTTTCACATTTAATTAAATAGAGGCAATGCATATAGAATGCTTGGCAAAGTGCTCAATAAATGCTAGCTATTATAAAAGTCACTGAAATTAATAGTAATAATAAAAATCTTTTGCACTGCTGGCAGCATTATAGCCCTGAAATGAAGCTTTGGTCATGATACATCCTTCTCAAAAACTTGGAGTGACTCGTCATTGTCTCTGAAATAAATTCTGTGCTTCTTAGCTGGACATTTAAGGTTCTCTGATCTGTCCCCATCCAAACTTGTCAATTCATTGCCTGCACCTAACTCCCTGCAAGATGTGTCCTGGTGCCTGGAATTTCACTTTAGGGATCAAGCTTTGTGGACACTGAAGGCTTTGGGGTCTCTAAGCACCCCCTCAGAAAATGTCAATGCCACCAAGGGAGAGTTTTGTCTGGAGATGATCTGGCAGCAACATGGTTGCCCAACTGGTAAGTGTGTTAGCCTGCTCAGGTTGCTTTAACAAAATACCATAAGCTGGGTGACGTAGACGACAGATATTTACCTTCTCACAGTTCAGGAGGTTAGGAATCCGTGATCATCACAGTTGCCAGTTGATTTGATTTGATTTGATTTCTGGTGAGAGCTGCCTTGAGGCTTGCAGACAGCTGTCCTCACCTGGCCTTTCCTCTGCCTATGGAGGGAAAGACAGAGATCTCTTTGGTTTCTCCTCCTCTTCCAGGGACACTAGTCCTATTGGATCAGGGCATAACCCTCATGGCCTTTCCAAACTTTCGTTACCTCCCCAAATACCATATCTCCAAATATGGTTACATTGGGGGTTAGGGCTTTAGCCTATGGATTTTAGGGTTACAATCCAGTCCATAACAGCAAGATACAAGGAAACAGAAAGTGACCAAAAGTGGAGATGGGGAAGTCTGGCTTCATTATTACGTCATAAACCTGTTCCGCTGAGTTTTCCTTGTGGAAAAATCAGCTCTCACCTGGATGACTCTGCAACTGGCTCCCATAGCTCAGCTAGGGAAGATGGTGGGTGGACTGGGTTCTTTCTTGCCATCTTTCAGCCTCCAGTGGGTGTCTCACTTAACCTAAAAACCTAGATCTGACTAGGTCTGGCTGAGATTTTCACTGGGACAGAAATACCCAGAAATGTTACCAGGGTCAATTTACAGGTTCTTAAGATTGTATATTTGCTTTTCTTGGCAGCTAAAACATAAGATTTTCTTTGTTCACACTTTTTTTTTGGTCCAGCCATGTTTGTTTCAAAGAGATCTTTCTTTCATACCACTTTTTAGACACATGATAGGTAATAATTTGGCTTAATCACAATAATCTAGCCTATTTTCATGCTAAGAAGTGAACAAAATTACTATATATATGTCTGTGTGTATATAAATATATGGTTTTTGGATAGCCAAGCACCTGAGATTCAAAAATAATGAAGTTTTTTATCTTGGGAAAAATATTATTTTTCAAAGTGTGCTGTTTGTCAGACTTACTAAGACTTGCAGGAAGATACTCAGGGAATTACAGGAAAAATTTTAGGGTAGGCACTATCCTATGGAATTGTTTGCTGAATGAATGCATATCACTTCCTATTACTTAATTGGCTTAATTGGAAGCCAAGTGGGATGAGAGTGTTAACTAGTATGTACATTAATTGAGACAGTGAGACATAGTGCAGAAGGAAAGAAGAAAGATGACGTGCTAGATTTGAAGCCTAACAGGTCAGAGCTTGTCACTTGCTAGCTCTGACACTGGGTAAATCCCTTAGTTTTCTAGGCTACAGTTCTCTTATCTATAAAATGAATGTTGATGACATCTAAGATTCAGTATTAGGGTAGTTTTAGCTGCTGCAACAAGCTCCACCATTCTAGTGGCATAGCACAATAGAAATAAAGATACTTTAAAAGATAAAAACACTTTTGACTGAATTTTTACCTTCTTGATATGAGCTTTAAAAATTGAAGTGTAACAAGCCTGTTGAAAAATGCTACATCAAAAGATTGTATCTCAAGTAAGTTATTAAAAGTAAGCAGTCATGTAGCCAGTATCCTAGGAATACCTTTTATATTTGCCCCTGACCACTCCCCTCTCTGAATTCCTTAAAGCAACCACTGTTCTGATACCTTAAATTAATTTTGCTTGTTTTTTTATACATAGAATCATATAGTATGTATATTTTTGTATTTGACTAAGGAAGATTCAACTATGAGATTCACATATGTTGTTCCATGTAGCTGTAATTCACTGATTTCAACATTGTATGAATACATCAAAATGTATCCCTTGTTTGGCTATTATGAGTAATACTGCTATGAACATTCTTGTACATTCTTTAAAAATTTTCTTGAAGTATAACTGATTTACAATATTAGTTTCACATATACAACTTAGTGATTTGGTATATTTATAGATTACACTCTAAAGTTATTACAAAATAATGTAATATATTTCCCTGTCCTCTACAATATATCCTTGTTATTTATTTGATACATTGTAGTTTCTATCTCATAATTCCCTAACCTTAGCTTGCTCCTATTCTCTCTCTCTTCCCACAGGTTACCACTAGCTCCTTCTCTGTACCTGTGAGTCTGCTTCTTTTTTGTTACATACACTAATTTGTTTCATTTTTTATATTCCACACATGAGTGATGAGATTATTTCTTTTTTAAAAAAATTTCACTTAGCATAATACCCTATAGGTCTATCCATATTGTTGCAGATGGCAGAATTTCATTTTTTTCCATAGATAATATTACATTGGATATATTTATACACCATGTCTTCTTTATCCACTCATGTTTTGATAGAAACTTAGATTGAGCCCATATCTTGGCTATTGTAAATAAGGCTGCTTTGAACATTGGGGTGTAAAAACTAGTGTTTTCATTTTTAGTGGATAATACCTAGGAGTAGAATTGCAGAATCATATGGTAGTTCTATTTTTCGTTTTTTGAGGAACCTCCATACTGTTTTTCCACTGTGGCTGCACCTACTTACATTTATACCAACAGTGTACTAGAGTTCCCTTTTCTTCACATTCTTACCAGCATTTGTAGACTTTTTGATGATAGCTTTTTTGAGAGGTGTGAGTTGATATTTCATTATGGTTTTGATTTGCATTTCTCTAATAATTTGCACTGTTGAGCATTTTTCCCTATGCCTGTTGGCCAATTAGATTCTTAAAAAAATATTGAGTTATTTGAGCCGTTTACAAATATGGATGTTAACCCCTTATTGGCCATATTGCTTGCAAATATTTTCTTCCGTTAAGTAGTTTGTCTTTTTGTTTTGTTGATGGTTTCCTTTGATGTGCAAAAGTATTTATGTTTAATTAGGTCCCATTTGTTTATTTTTGCTTTTGTTTCTTTTGCCTTAGGAGACGGAGCCAAAAAAATAATGCTGTGATTTATGTCAGAGTGTTCTGCCTATGTTCTTTTCTCGAAGTTTTATGGTTTCAGGTCTTAACATTTAGGTCTTTAATGTATTTTGAATTTCCTCTTGTGTATGGTGTGAGAAAATGTTCTAATTTCATTCTTTTACATATAGCTGTCCCGTTTTCCCAGCACCACATATTAAAGAGACTGTCTTTTCTCTGTTGTATATTCTTGCCTCTTTTGTTGAAGACTACTTCACTGTGATTGTGTGGGTTTTTTTCTTGGCTCTTTATTCTGTACCATTGATCTTTGTGTCTGTTTTCTTCCCTGCCCCAGTACCATGATGTTCTGATTACTTTGTAATATAGTCTGAAGTCAGAGAGTGTATACCTTCAGCTTTGTTCTTTTTTTTTTTTTTTTTTTGTCAAGATTGCTTTGGCAGTATAGGGTCTTTTGTGGTTCCATATAAATTTTAGGAGTATTCTACTCCTTTGAAAAATGTCATGGGTATTTTGATATGATTGCATTAAATCTGTAGATCGCTTTGGGTAGTATGGTCATTTTTGCAATATTTATTCTTTTAATCCAAGAACATGGTTATCTTTCCATTCCTTTGTATCATCCTCAATTTCCTACTTAAATAAACAGTCATATTTACTTTATTATGTTGTCTTTTATAACCTTATTTTTTCCCCTTATTTATCATGGACTGAGACTAGAGTATCCTAAGGCTGATGTGTTTTTTCTCTACTTCTGTTTGAATAGCCCAGAGAATTTGTTTTATGAGTATTACTCTAGAGTTCATATATGTTCATACTCCTTTATCTTCTTTGAGATTTGCACCCTTTGGCATTATAAAATATCCTTCTTTGCCTTGTTAAATACTTTTTTTTTTTTTTGCCTGAATCCAACTTTGTATAATGTTCAGATTTTTAAAAAATTTTTATATGCTATTGGGGAGGAAGAGGGAGAAGGAAATGGCAACTCACTCTAGTGTTCTTGCCTAGAGAATCCTAGGGACAGAGGAGCCTGGTGCGCTGCTGTCTGTGGAGTCACACAGAGTCAGACATGACTGAAGCGACTTAGCATGCATGCATGCATGCATTGGAGAGGGAAATGGCAACCCACTCCAGTGTTTTTGCCTGGAGAATCCCAGGGACAGAGGAGCCTGGTGGGCTACCATCTGTGGGGTCTCACAGAGTCAGACACGACTGAAGTGACTTAGCAGCAGCAGCAGGGGAGGAATAAACTTTCCTTTACCCTTTTATGTTCTTCTGGCTGCTCTAAGAGTGAGATTTACATAAGAGAAGTTAATAGGAGATCAAATAAGAGTTTAATAACATATACGTAGACTCAGTTTTATAACATAAACAGGGACTAGGAAAACCTGAGTATCTTGCCGATGTAACCAAAGCTTTAAATAGCATCCTCAGCTAAAGGCAAAAGTGAATGTTGAGAGTAGGGAGAGTCAGTTATTCCAGGTTACAAGAAAAGCACAATGAACAAGGGACAGGGTGCTACGCAGATTTCAGTCATTGCTGTCTCCATTGATAAGAGTTTCTAGAGATTCTGTCAACCTCTTCTTACTACCCTAGGTCGGGAAGATCCCCTGGAGAAGGGAATGGCAACCCACTCCAGTATTCTTGCCTGGAGAATTCCATGTGTAGAGGAACCTGGCAGGGTTCATGGGGTCACAAGGAATTGGATATTATTGACTAACACTTTCAGTTTTCTTCTTAGCGCAGCCAAGGAGACACCCCTGAAAATGGAGATTGTCCTTAAAAATGTAATGTTTCTTACAAAAGTATAACTTCTGCTTGATTTTCAGAGTTTTTCCCAGGTTTGCTATTTCTTAGAAAATGAGCAGCTTTAAATATTATACCAATGACACATTTTGGGGGCAAATTTTGCTCTCCTACAATGCATTTGCCTAGTATGTGTATGTTAGTCACTCAGTCGTGTTTGACTCTTTGTGATCCCATAGACTGCAGCCTGCCAGGCTCCACTGTCCGTGGAATTCTCCAGGCAAGAATACTGGAATGGGTAGCCATTCCCTTCTCCAGGGGATCTTATTGACCCAGAGATCGAACCCAGATCTCCCACATTGCAGGCAGATTCTTACTGTCTGAGCCACCAGGGAAGCCCCAATATATAATGCCTCTATATTCAAATTAACTTGAACTATATGTTGTGATCCAATCTGAATGTATTTTTCTCTAAAAATATAATTTTTGCCTGTTCACATTTATTGATATGATAAATATAAAACACCTCCATTGTCTATTTCTTTATATAGGAGCCATTAATTTTCTGATGGCCAATGGGTAGAATTAATGTATTATCTTTTCCTTTTTTTTCCTGCTCCACCTCCTGATACTATTTGCATTTATGTTGTCTTTTATTGTTTGTACTGTTCTGTATAATTTGGTCTTTGTCACTTAAAAAAAATTTATTTTAATTGGAGGCTAATTATCTTACAATATTGGGGTGGTTTTTACCATACACTGACATGAATCAGCCATGGGTGTACATGTGTCCCCCCATCCTGCACCCCCCTCCCACCTCCCTCCCCGTCCCTCTGGGTTGTCCTAATGCACTGGCTCTGAGTGCCCTGTTTCTTGCATTGAACTTGGACTGGTCATCTATTTCATATATGATAATATACATGTTTCAGTGCTGTTCTCTCAATCCCTCCCTTGCCTTTTCCTACAGAGTCCAAAAGTCTGTTCTTTACATCTGTATCTCTTTTGCTGTCTTGCATATACAGTCGTCATTACCATCTTTCTAAATTCCATATACATGCGTTAATATACTGCATTGGTGTTTTTCTTTCTGACTTCACTCTGTATAATAGGCTCTAGTTTCATCCACCTCATTAGAACTGACTCAAATGTGTTATTTTTAATAGCCGAGGAATAGTCCATTGTGTATATGTACCACAGCTTTCTTATCCATTCATCAGCTGATGGACATCTAGGTTGCGTCCATGTCCTGGCTATTGTAAACAGTGCTGCGATAAACATTGGGGTACACGCTTCTCTTTCAATTCTGGTTTCCTAGGTGTGTATGCCCAGCAGTGGGATTGCTGGGTCATATGGCAGTTCTATTTCCAGTTTTTTAAGGAATCTCCACACTGTTCTCCATAGTGGCTGTACTAGTTTGCATTCCCACCAACAGTGTAAGAGGGTTTCCTTTCCTTTATTCTCAGCAGAATAATTATATCAATATCTACCTACCTCTCATCTTTTTTCTCCCTTCTTCTATCAGTTTTTGTTACAATTCCACATTGTCAGGACATATAAAATTTAGCTTTTGTTCTGTTAACAGTATACTCACATTTGTCTTAGCGATGCATTTAAACAGAGGAAACTGCTCTTCAGCAGTCCTTTTGCCATCATTTTTTCAGTAAGCTCTTGGTTGGATAAAGTTTAGCTTCTACTAAATTCCTTAAAAAGGGCTTATGCAAATTATCCAACTTGTTTTATTTAAATGTAAATCACAATTTTATTTAAACTTAAAGATCTTTGAGTGTCTGTCTCTCTCTCTCTCTTTTTTTTTTCTCTCTCTCTTTTTTAAGAATTTCATAGGTGTTACACCACTCTTTCCCACCCTTCCCCCCCACCCCCACTACTGAACTTGTTGTGAAAAGATCCAAGGCCAAACTGTTTTTCCTTTTGAATTTTGTGACTCTTTTTGTCTAGCCAGCCTAAAGGGTCCTTCATCTTTGATATTGGTGCTGGAAATTCAGCCTCTTGCATCAGTGCCAAACTGAATCTCAGAAACAGAATTTTGGGTGAAGTAGAAAAGAATAAGTTTATTGCTTTACCAGGCAAAGAGGGACACAACAGGCTCCTGCCTTCCAAACTGTGTGTCCCAGCCCCGGAAGATTTGGTAAAGAGTTTTATAGTAATTGTTCAAGTAGGGTTGCTGATAAGATTAGTGTAGTGCAGGGCCTGCACTTTTTTAATCTAGTCTCACGTAATCTCTTGATGAGTTTCTCTGATTCCTTTAATCTGGCCTCAGAATAGGGGTCTTCTCTGGAATGAAGAATGCTAATTCAATTTGTTGGGAGTTTTGGTTCTATAAAGAGCTCAGAGATATTGTTATCCTTTGAGGCAGAGCCAGGACCCTGCCCTAAAGGCTGCCCCCTTGACTCTTGGCTGTTCCTCCCTTTCTCTGCATCCCCTCTCTTCCCTGGATTAGCAGCTATTTGAAACTGATCTTTGCAACTCATTGAAGGTCATGGAGGCTGGACAGAAAAGACACCTATGCCTAGGAGTCCCACAGAGACCTGCTCGGTTTTAAAAGTAAAATATTTATTAGGATATGTCTTACTATTTACCATTCAGCATCACTTATCTCTAAGATATGGTGTACCTCTCAATAGGTAGATTCAGGTTTTTTAAAAATTATGTCTTACAGTGTTGTGGATAAAGTCAGACTACCCAATAAGCAAAGGCTATTTATTCAGAGCTTGCTATACAAGGAAGTCAATAAATGTCTATTGTGTTTGACAAAAACTCAAAGTAGGCAGAGGAGTGGGGAAGCTTTATGGTGAAAAAAGGGTAGACTTCAGATGTATTCCCTGATTGGAGGAAGGTCTGGGCATGGGGAAACTTTAGGTAGTTTAACTATAAGTGGGGTGACCTATGTGACTAGTTAGGGGAGCATTTTTGGTTTTCTCTGATTATTTCTAATTGGAAGCATGGGCAAAATTAAGGAGGTTGGCAGTATTGATCAGTTCCTGGTCATTTTGGGCTACTTGCTAATAGGAAAATTGTTTAGTATCCTGGGCTGCAGAGAGTAAATCATAGTTGTATTCTTATATGTGTCTGAATATTGTTTATTTGTATATTTAGTCTCTAAAGTTTTATTTTTTCCATTATTTACATTTTCTTTCTTGCCATTATAATTATGCATACTCTGG
This sequence comes from Ovis canadensis, assembly GCF_042477335.2. NCBI lineage: Eukaryota > Metazoa > Chordata > Mammalia > Artiodactyla > Bovidae > Ovis > Ovis canadensis. The sequence goes on along the minus strand of NC_091247.1, from coordinate 75,767,996 downwards.
CTATTCTTTAGATCAGTCATCTTCTCTCAAGTCCTGTTAAGCTTCCACTTTTTCTGTCTCATATGGTTCACTGGTGTTCTTCCGATTTTGTCTTTCTGTGATTGTTTTATTTCTATCTGTTCTACTTCATTCCTGAATACTGCAAGTCCATACTTAATCTCTCTTTCTTGGGCTGTGCCTTCCCTGAGCTCTTGCATCTGTGCTTTGTACTCCTGTTTACTAGAAGAATTGCTTTATTAGGTGCTTTAGATTTCTATCACAGTTCTCATTTTCTCCACAGCAACACTGTTCTTCATTGCCATTTGCTTTTCTTGGTTTTGTTTTTCATTTAAAAATTTTCTTGTATTCAGTTCAGTCGCTCGCTCAGTCATGTCCGACTCTTTGTGACCCCATGAATTGCAGCACGCCAGGCCTCCCTGTCCATCACCATCTCCCGGAGTTCACTCAGACTCACATCCATCAAGTCCGTGATGCCATCCAGCCATCTCATCCTCGGTCGTCCCCTTCTCCTCCTGGCCCCAGTCCCTCCCAGCATCAGAGTCTTTTCCAATGAGTCAGCTCTTCACATGAGGTGGCCAAAGTACTGGAGCTTCAGGTTTAGCATCATTCCTTCCAAAGAAATCCCAGGGCTGATCTCCTTCAGAATGGACTGGCTGGATCTCCTTGCAGTCCAAGGGACCCTCAAGAGTCTTCTCCAACACCACAGTTCAAAAGCATCAATTCTTCGGCACTCAGCCTTCTTCACAGTCCAACTCTCACATCCATACATGACCACGGGAGAAACCATAGCCTTGACTAGACGGACCTCAGTCGTCAAAGTAATGTCTCTGCTTTTGAATATGCTATCCAGGTTGGTCATAACTTTTCTTCCAAGGAGTAAGCGTCTTTTAATTTCATGGCAGCAGTCATCATCTGCAGTGATTTTGGAGCCCAGAAAAATAAAGTCTGACACCGTTTCCACTGTTTCCCCATCTATTTCCCATGAAGTAATGGGACTGGATGCCATGATCTTCGTTTTCTGAATGTTGAGCTTCAAGCCAACTTTTTCACTCTCCTCTTTCACTTTCATCAAGAGGCTTTTGAGTTCCTCTTCACTTTCTGCCATAAGGGTGGTGTCATCTGCATATCTGAGGTTATTGATATTTCTCCCGGCAATCTTGATCCCAGCTTGTGTTTCTTCCAGTCCAGCGTTTCTCATGATGTACTCTGCATAGAAGTTAAATAAGCAGGGTGACAATATGCAGCCTTGACGTACTCCTTTTCCTATTTGGAACCAGTCTGTTGTTCCATGTCCAGTTCTAACTGTTGCTTCCTGACCTGCATACAGATTTCTCAAGCGGCAGGTTAGGTGGTCTGGTATTCCCATCTCTTTCAGAATTTTCCACAGTTTATTGTGATCCGCACAGTCAATAAAGCAGAAATAGATGTTTTTTCTGGAACTCTCTTGCTTTTTTGATGATCCAGCGGATGTTGGCAATTTGATCTCTGGTTCCTCTGCCTTTTCTAAAACCAGCTTGAACATGTGTAAATCCTATGCTTTAAAAAAATATTCAACTTTAAACAAGGCAAGTTATTCTTGGTCTAATAAGTGTTATATAGGGAGATGGCAAGGCTATTTAGATTTTAGATTAGTTGAATTTTTTTTTCTTTTTGGGTGGTCCAGGATTTTGTGTGTGTTTATATAGATGTTACTTCTCTTCACCCGATGAAGATGGTCAGCTTTGTTGCTCTTTATTATTTATTTTCTATTATTTTAAATGTATGTCTCTCTTCTCTGATGCTATAGACATAGATGGAAAACATGACATTTATGTCAGCCTCCTCTGTTTCTAGGCTCTCACTGGTGCACCCCCAGTTTGTATAATATATCCCTGTCCTTCTTATTACAAAGTAACATTTACATCACACTGCATACCCCTCACAGTGAACCATTCACCTTCAAGAAGTGTATGTTGCCTTATACTTTAGAGAAACTGTGGCTGAATCTTCCTTTCCAGAATCTTTTTTTCTCCTGTTCCTTCCTACATGGCCCCTTCTCAATTACAACTGTTGTTTAAAATTCTTGAATATTTTGGATGGGCGTAAGGGTGGGGAACTGAGGTTCTAGGGATCTACCAGTTATTGAAAATGGATTTTTTTCTTTTTCTTCTTGCCACTTTCGGATGATTTTGTACTGCTTTTTAGGAAAAGAAGAGGGAAAGGTTTCTTTGCCACCAGGTTGAAGTCATTTCAAGGTTGCCCCATAAGAGACACAGGGAAAGATGGCATCTGGCAGAGACCGGGAATATCCAAGAAGGGAGCCCGACACTCATGTGGCCAGATCAGTCTCTTACTCTGAGCTGTTTCCCCTACTCGAGCTGGAATTTAAATTATTGCACAGTGTTAGTCGCTCAGTCGTGTCCAGTTCTTTGCAACCCCATGAACCGGGGCTTGCCAGGGTCTTCTGTCCATGAGATTCTCCAGGCAAGAATACTGGAGCGGGTTGCCATTACCTTCTCCACATTGCACAGTAGTCCTCATTAAAAAAAAAAAAAAAAAAAAGCCTAAATTATAAGATACAATAATCAGGCCTCTGGTGTCTGCCTTTGGGGAAAAAAAAAATTGGTATCTTCTTTATCTTTTTACTATCAAATGGTGGAAGATAGCAGATCAGTGTTTGAGTTAGTATTTTGGGGAGAAATTGGGAAATAAAGTTTAGACTTTGGTCTTAATTGGTAGCATATGATGGAGAAATAATTTAAAATTTTTTTCTCCTTAAGTCAGCTTTTCTTACAAAATCATTCCAGATCTGGTCTCAGAAGAAGATGAAAAGACAGGAATCTATGGGATGTAATTTTGAGAGGAGTCCCCTGGAAAGAACTCCCCCTCGCTTTCCTCCCTCTAGATATGTCATCCAGAGGCTTTTCTTCCTGCTTTGAGTTTGCAAGGACAGCCACGAATCCCTCCTAGCCTGCCACTTCCAGCCCTCTTCCAGATTTCCATGGGCAAGGCAAGGTACTAAGGATGCATTCTAACCAGTTGCTGTTATTTAGTTGTTCAGTCATGTCCAGCTCTCTTGCGACCCCATGGACAATAGCCCGCCAGACTTCTCTGTCCATGGGATTTCCCAGGCAAGAAGAATGAGTTACCATTTCCTTTTCCAGGGAATCTTCCTGACCCAGGGACTGAACTCGTGTCTCCTGCATTGCCAGGTGAATTCTTTACCACTGAGCCACCAGGGAAGCCCTGTTCTAACCAGTGCTGAGCTGTTAGCTATTCTCATTTCATTCTGTTAAAAACCAAAATTGAGCAGAGTTAATTTGAAGATCTAATTGGTTTTATTCAATGATTTGTGAGTTAGACAGCATTCATCTAGCAACTAAAAGGGTGCTTGTACAAAAGCTGTTGTACAAAATGGGAGGTTTTATAGGAAGAAAAGAAAAGACCCTGATGCTGGGAAAGATTGAAGGTGGGAGGAGAAGGGGATGGCAGAGGATGAGGTGGTTGAATGGCATCACCGACTCAATGGACATGAGTTTGAGTAAACTCCGGGAGTTGGTGATGGACAGGGACGCCTGGCGTGCTGCAGTCCTTGAGGTCGCAAAGAGTCAGCCACCACTGAGTGACTTAACTGAATAGGAAGAAGGATGAACTGGGGGAGCTATTAGCAAAAGAAAAGGGAATTATTTTTAGGCCAGGGTATCTTCGTTTTTTTGGGAAAGGTTATGGCTCAGGTTTTATCATGCAGATTGCCTCTCCTTCCTCTGAGGGAGATGGAGAAGGCCCATGTGATAGATTACTCCCAAACTGGTTGATTAAGTTTGCATTTCTGGGGAGGGTTGAAACTGCAATTAGTTTAGGTATTAAATCTAGCTTTGGTGTCATAAGTTTTTAACATAACTGACACTGTTTTGGGCCTGTGGTTTTTCTCTTTTACAATTTTCATAGCAGTCCTTTAAACAAAACCTCCCTGAGAATTTTCTGACTCTTCCCTACAAAGTGACAACTGTTGGATCCAAGGACCAGCTGCCCCCAAATATGCCTCGATGGCATATTGATTATTTTCAATTAAAGTTTCTTAAGAAATAACCAATACAAGAGAGACACTTTGACCCTCCTCTCTATCTCCCTGAAAATAGGAAATCTCCCATGTGAAGGTTCCTTCCATGTACCAGGAGGTAGGAGGAGACCTTTATCACCAGAGACAGAGACTGGGAAATAAGAAACTTGTATTTAAACAAACAAACAAAACAAAACCTTCTTTGATTTACCATTCCAAATCCAAACTTTGCTTAAATTCTTTCCTAATTAAGAGCCCCAAACCCGACTTTGTTTTGCCCAAAACACAATTTTGTTTCCATGTATGGGGGAACAAAACTTGCCACCCCCAAATGTGTCTCTTTAGCATGCAGATTCTTTTGAGCTGAAACCAGTCAAGACTCCAAAGACTGAGGATGAAACCGTGACCTTCACTCTAACTGCCTTACTTTGCAACACCATGGACTGTAGCGTGCCAGGCTCCTCTGTCCATGGGGATTCTCCAGGCAAGTATACTAGAGTGGATCGCTGTGCCCTCCTCCAGGGGATCTTCCCAACCCAGAGATCGAACCCAGCTCTTCCACACTGCAGGCAGATTCTTTACCATCTAAGCCACCAGAGAAGCCCAAAAGAATTTAGACAGAGGGCCTATTCTTAGAGCTGTTACCAGTGATAACTGTAAAGCATATGGGCTAAGTGTAGTGAACTCGGCAGAGCCTAGAGATCAGAGTCCATTCTGTGCCCCATTGCCTCTTCAGGGGCCAGCAAATGTTTATCAAACATTTGCTTTCTGTCTCCATGTGAATTGCCTTCCTCTGCCTTGAAGTCCCAAACCACTATCCCCAACATCCTCTTTTGTCTTTAGCTGAACATGGTATTTAAGGTAAGGGTTTTGGCCATTGTGGTGAGTCTCTTCCATGTATATTTGCTTTGCAAACTCTATAAGCTAGCAGTTATTGTATTGCTATTCTTTGGCTCCAAATCAAATGTTTTGGCGGGCCTGTGTGCTTGCTCAGTAGCTCAGTCATGTCTGACTATTTTGTGACCCTGTGGACTCTAGCCTGCCAGGCTCCTCTGTCCATGGAATTCTGCAGGCAAGAATACTGGAGTGGGTTGCCATTTCCCCTTCCAGGGGATCTTCCCCAACCAGGGATCAAAACTGAGTCTCCTGTGTCTCCTGCATTGCAAGCAGATTCTTTAAGTCACCAGGGAAGCTCTCTTCCATGTATACATGTCATTAAACTTTTATCTGAGTTTCTCCATTAATCTCTCATTAATTAAATTAAATTAATTATAATTTAATTTTTATATTAGCCAGAAGAACTTAAAAGGATAGAGAAAAATTTCTTCCTCTCCAACATTTGTCTACAGAAATGTGAAAGCTCTCTGGCTTGACTACTTCTTTAGTTTAATTCAGTTCAGTCGCTCAGTCATGTCTGACTCTTTGTGACTCCATGGACTGCAGCATGCCAGGATTCCCTGTCCATCACCTGCTTCCAGAACTTGCTCAAACTCATGTCCATCACGTCAGTGATGCTATCCAACCATCTCATCCTCTCTCGTCCCCTTCTCTTCCTGCCTTCAATTTTTCATAGCATCAGGGTCTTTTCAAATGAGTCAGTCCTTCGCATCAGGTGGCCAAAGTATTGGAGTTTTAGCTTCAGCACCAGTCCTTCCAGTGAATATTCAGGACTGATTTTCTTTAGGATGTACTGGTTGGATCTCCTTGCAGTCCAAGGGACTCTCAAGAGTCTTCTCCAACACCACAGTTCAAAAGCATCAATTCTTTGGCTCTCAGCTTTCTTTATAGTCCAAATCTCACATCCACACATGACTACTGGAAAAACCATAGCTCTGACTAGATGGGCCTTTGTTGGCAAAGTAATGTCTCTGCTTTTTAATATGCTGTCTAGGTTGGTCATAGCTTTTTTTCCAAGCAGCAAGCGTCTTTTAATTTCGTGGCTGCAGTCGCCATCTGCAGTGATTTTGGAGCCCAAGAAAATAGTCTCTCACTGTTTCTGTTGTTTCCCCATCTGTTTGCCATGAAGTGATGGGACCGGATGACATGATCTTAGTTTTCTGAATGCTGAGTTTTAAGCCAACCTTTTCACTTTCATCAAGAGGTTCCCTTTGCCAGGCACAACTCTTCTCTGCTAAAGTGATTGGTCAGAGCTGAGGACTTTAATTAGGTCTCAAAGGGTAGGGCATCATTGTGCCTAAAAAGGTCAGAATTTAGTCTTTACCTTTTTTTTAAATGGGCTCAGCAATTTCTTTTATTCCCAGTTGACATGTCTGAGCATCTCTGCTGTAATGTTTAGAATTGGGAAGGAAAGAGTGAATAGGAGGCTCTATTCTGACCTTGAAACCTGATCCAGCCTTTAATCAGCTGTACCATACAGTGCACTAGTGCAGCTAGGAATAGCATGGCGCAGAGCCTTCCACTCCGCATTGACTCCTAGTGAATGTTTCCCTAGAACTTTGCTGGGAGGTGAGAGGGATAATTAACAAGGGCAAGATTAAGTCATTCTTTGGTCCTTGGCTGCAATATCATAATAAGACTTGGCGCTCTCACCTAGCCTCTCAAAAAGTAACTTCATTGGGATGTTGTAAACACCAGGGACAAGAAATACCCCATAAGATGGGGAAAAGAGCCCACCAGCTAGTAAAGAAGCCATTCTGAGACATGGGACAGTGGACTAAGACAGCCTTTGAGCCAAATGAATGTGTGCGAACATGTGGGTGAAGAGAGGTTAGTGGCAGCAGAGAATGATCTTGTGAAAACATCAATCTGATGGCGTAATTATCTTCCTTGCAGTCCTCAGTGCCCTCCCACTGTTTGCTTGGAGGATGAAGTCTAATCTCTCTAGTTTAATATTTATCATGGCACAGCTCCACCTTCTTCAAGGAACACTGACCTTTAATTCCTTAAATGAATCAAATCCTGTGTTGATTGAAGGGCTTGGCATCATACCAGATGTTCCCTCTTAGAAAGTTGATCTACCTGGACATAGCTTCTTATCGATTAGGTCCCCACTTAAATTGTCACTTCAGGGAAATGATGTACATTTAACCCACAAAACTCAGGTGTGAGACAAACGTGAGTTTATTTTTCTATAGCTCAACTATCTTATGCTAAAATACTTTCTGTCTAATGGCAGAAAAAGCTGCAATCTTGCTAACCCATTAAACCCAATCAGTTTCAAGATTTTTATCTAATTCCAGAATTAAGTGTCATCACTTCAATTATTTTCTTCCTATCCGGTCTCCAGGGGGCTGCTTGCAAGTTGTAGGGTTGCTAGTAAGTTGTCAAGGCATTTGGGAGGGCATCAAGTCCTGGGTCTCTAGCCACATAGTATCTGTTTTTGTGACAATTTTTTGACTCATCTCAGGTGATGGGGTCTATACCTCTGGCTTCTGTCAAGACATGCCATCTTGCCTGGCCAAGGAGATAATCATTATCAAGAAAGAACCAAACCATGAACTTATCCACGGCAGGACAGTCCATGACCCAACCTCTGCTAACATGTAGCTTTTTCTAGTCACAAGACGTCCACAGGCACACTGACTTTCTTCCTTACACCTAGCCACTGAGGAAACAAGTAACTGTGTAAATTGCCTCTTTAATTATCCTCATTTTGAAGAATTGTCCTGGAATTTTCTGATATTCTGACTCCGTTAAGGTTTTGCTATTAATACTTAACGTCTAGGTTTTTAGAACTCAGGAAGCCTTTTTCTTCTCAAGAAGCCCAAACACCAATGAACATGTTTATTTTTTAAGCCAGTTTCTCTGATAGCAGATTTAGAAACCTGTCCTGAAACTCAAAAACTGCTAATAGACTACTTTGTCTTTGTATTCTTGCCATAAAAATTCTGTTCCTTAAAAAAAAAATGTATTGAATACAGTGATTCCCCTATATACAAACCTTCAGGTTGTGAACTTTCAAAGATGCCCACATGCCCCAGTATGCCAGCTGTTGTACTATACTTCTGTACTTTTCAAGGTATTGTACTGTAAGACTAAAAATATTTTCTTTATTTTTTTGTGTTTTCTGTTTTACTTGTATAAAATAAGCTTATTATAATACAGTACTATACAGCCAATTGTTTAGTTGGATACCTGGGCTAACTGTTGGATTTACGAACAAATTAGACTTAGGAATGTGCTTTCAGAATGGAACTCGTTTATATGTAGGGGACTTACTGTACCTCTGATTGTGTAGGGGAGAGTCAAAATCAGGAATTGTGGCAAGTTGAGGGAGGTACTTTGTTCAAGAAATTAATTCATCACAGAAGCCTTCTTTAATGTCAGGACCAGATCAGGCCCCACTGTTACAGACAAAAATTACATGCTGAAGTGACTTGTGTCTATATCATTGCAAGGTCCATGTCCCCACCAAACTCTGAGCTTCTAGAGAAAACTCGATCTATGTCTGTCTTGCTCACTACCAAAGCCCAAGCTTAAAGCATAGGACTTGGCAGAGAGTAAGTGTGCTACAAAGTCTCATTAAATTGTTGAATAATCTGGGGGAGAGAAGAGGTTAATATGGCAACAGGAGGGTTCTGGTATCCGAGGACACAGTGGGAGCTGAATGGACTGGTGTGGGGAAAGGCTGCTAGTTCCTCATGTTTGGACCAGTGATGCCGTGGAACTCATTGGTATCAGAATTTCTGTGCTCTGCATAAATTTCAGGCAGACATCAAGTTCACCTGGGAACTCATCCTGGGTAGAGTAGTAATGTATCTGTAATGAAGGACAATGGAGGAAAACCCTCATGTGCATGTAGGTAGCACAGTTTGCAACCCGCTTCCTTACCTGGTTGATCCCTGCTGTCCCTCCCCATCCCCAAGCACAGGCTGAGTGTAGTTCTGGGTCACCTCAGAGGGAGCTCTGTGTTGTCATGGCAAGGACAGGGGTCTGTGAAGTTCTGCGCTTGTATGCACTGCACTGGGGTTAGAGGGTCCCTGTAGAATTAGCAGGCTTGCTTGAAGAAAACAAATAAGTTAAAAATAAGCTGGTAATTCACTTTCTCATTTTATCAGGTTGTCAGGAAATTTGTGTGTGTTATATGTGTTTTTCTAATTTGAAAAGCATATCTGAATCTTTCTTGTTAGAATTGATTATTTTGGGACTTTAAAAGCAATACATTCAATCAGGGAGCAAAACTGTAGAAAATCCTGTCTTGAAAGCAGATGGTGTATTTCTTCCTCATCGGTAAGAAATACTGACACATCATTCCCACTCATTTGCTGGGGAATCCTGGCACACTACCAGTGCTCCAGAAAGAGAGACGATGTCATTAGGGTCACTGTGCCAGTTTCTCTTCTCCAGAGAGGGGCACAAGAGGAAAATGTAAGCAAGGCTCAGCCAAATCTCTGCATGATCCAAGCTCCAGAAGTGGCTGTCTATTGTTAGCTTTGGAGCTAGACATAAAACCTTTGTAAGACAAATTCAGAAACCAGGAGAGATCTCTAAGACCACTGACCTGACTTTCTTATTTTATAGATAAGGAAACTGAGGCCTAGAGAAATAAATTGACTTGCTCAAGGTGATAGTTAATTAGTCACCTCGATATGATGTGATGGCTTAAACCACAGCTTCTCAGACTTACATTTTCACATGGGGATCGTGTGAAAAAGCAGATTCAGTTCAGGAGGTCTGAGTCGTGGCCTGAGAATCTGTATTCTCAGATGCTTCAGGTGACATCGATGGTCCTGTTTCCTGGGCAGCACTGGTTTTTTAAAAAATGATCTTGCTTGTTTATCGGCTGTGCTGGGTTTTCTTCGTTGCTTTGCTGGCTTTTCTCTAGTTGCAGTGAGCAGTCTTCTCATTATGGTGGCTTCTCTTGTTGCAGAAGACAGGTTCTAGGCTCGTAGACTTCAGCAGTTACCACACGTGGGCTCAGTAGCTATGGCTCCGGGGCTCCAGCGCACAGGCTCAGCAGTCGTGGCACGTGGCTTTAGATGCTCTTTGGCATGTGGGGTTGTCCGGGATCAGTGATCAAGCCTATCTCCTGTGTTGGCAGATTCTTTACCATTGGGCCACCAGGGAAGCTATGGGCAATGCTGATTTATTAGGGAGCTGAGTACCCCCTTCAGGGGGGATACTGGGTTAAGGCATGGGCTCAGGAGCACTTGCCCAGCAGGCTCTCCTGGAAGGCAGGCTGAGGTCAGTTCACCAAATAGGGGATGCCCTGTAAAGTGAGGTTTATGGGGCTCTGACTTTCAGATGACTTTTATTTCCTTCATTATTGGCTTTGTCACTGTTTTCTTGCTTCTCCCATAAGACAGGTGCTTGGAAAGATGGGATACTTGTCAATTAAGAGAAAATTATGGAAAAAAATACTAGGTATCCTAAGCAATTTTAGATGTTGTCTGGCATCCCCATCTGGATTATCTGATTGGATAATGGTCTACTCCCAATGTCTGTGAACTGTTTTTTGTGTTTTGTTGTTTAAATCTCTGTAAATCATAGAATTCTAAAGGTAGCACAAATGGTTCTTATCTGTAGAAATGCAAATGAAAAGTGTCCCATGGAACGAAGTTGATTATCGCCATGTGGATACTGACCACATCTCTTTGATTTTATTTCAGCGTTCCTGATTGTCTGTGTTTGTATGTTCTGAGTTCTCTTTTGAACTGATTATAACAGTGGGCTATGTTCATCATTACTTAATGAATTAAATAAAATGCATGACCCATGTTCATTTTATACTTATGCAAGAATTATGATTTTATCCTTGAAATGTTATTTTTCTTTCAAAATCAATTGGATTATTTGATTAAAGATCTTTTCCCCAAGAGGTAAGACTGGATCTACTCTTTAATATGTGAATTTAGGATCTTAATTTTCAATATTTAAAGGACACTTAGGGTCACAGCATCCTTAAAGGATCCTAAGTTATTGGTGAGGCAGCTAAAGCTCCAGGAAGTAGAGACTTCCCCAGGTACACATAGCTAGGATGTAGCAGAGCCAGGAATTTCCCTAATTCCCTTTTCCTGGTATTTATTGCCTTTCAGTGTTTTGTATATTCTAATGACCAGGTCTTCACCATTGCCCCAGTGAACTGGTCAAAGATAGGAGGAGAATGGGCATGTGGGAGGGAACCCGTTAGAACTGGCCTTCTTTGCTTATTTGATGGACCCTTCTGAAAAGGGGTCAAGAAAAACGTGAAGGTTTGTGTCTTCTACTCAGACAGTGAAAAGTCTGTCTTTTCGGTGGCTCAGCGTCACTGCGGATGAGCATGGCTGTGGTGACAGTGATGGCAGTGACTGAAATTCTTGGAGTGCTGGAATGAGCACATGCTTTGGCGTCAGGCTGAGTTTGAATTTTCTGTCATTTACAAAATTGCCCTACCTTTGACAGAGTTCCTTAACCTCCCTGGAGTTGATGTTGGTTTGTTTTTGATCTGTAAAAATGGGGTAGCAAAACTTCATAGACTTGTAAGGAATTCACGAGATACCATGAGAACCGCAGTGTACTTTCTGGTCAGTGTTCACCAAATATTATTTTCTCTAGTTTTTCTTTTGCCTTTGCCATAAAATGTATTCATTTACACTGAACTCTGTTTACCCCGAAGACAGTTAACTGTTCAGTCGCATTTTAAGGAACTCTTTCTACGAATCCAGCCTTGTGGCGAGATGATAGAGTGCATAGAAGTATAAACATCGCTACCTTTGTTTTTGAATGCATGGTCTAATTAAGGAAAGGGTAGTAACAAGCCTAGAACAAGGAGAGATATAAGAGTAGGCAAGGACAGTACAATAAGAGTTTGGAGAAGCAGGGCATCAGAGAGGGTTGGGAAAGGTGATTGTATGCACAGCTGGAACAAATGCAAGAAACTGGGAAAATGTGGGGAAGGAATTGACGATCCAGCAGGGATGGGGTGGTGGGGAGCAGGAGAGCACAGATGGGGAAGACAGGCCTGTGCTGGCTGAACAGGACCTTGGGTGCCAAGCTCAGTTTAGGGCTCAGTATAGTCGGCGACCGCCAACCTGTGAGGGTTTGGAGCAGAGTGCTAAGTGATGTGCTGTGTGGGTCTGGGTGTTACCTTCTGGAGCTGCTTCCGTGGTGTCTGTTGTTGCTGTTGAGCACCCTGCATCTTTCCTGGAGGTCAGAGATGTTGCATGCTACTCTACTACTGTCTTGGGGAAGTCTCTGAGACCTGGAGAGGAAGAAGCTATCATGGGAAGAGATGACAATTGAAATGTCCCCAGGAGGCAGCTCCTCCAGAGCTTGCACTCCAGGTTTCTCTCTCCAAGTGTCTGTGCTTCTGATTACTTTGAACAGGAAGATGTTAGCTGTAATTTTTCATCATAAATCTATTTAATTACCTTTATTTTTTGCCCCCTGAAACCCCAATTTAATGAAAAGGTATAATTTTGACCGCTAAAAAATTGAGTTTTCCTACTGTAGTCATTATTTTTCATTACCATTGTCATTTCTAGGCAAGCCTCTTGATAATAGAATTGCATATGAGTTCTTTATGAGGATTTTGACAAACTTCCATTCAAAACCAGGGCAATTTCAATGGCTCAGGGACTGGATGCTAGGAGCATTGTGTGAAAGGTATGGGGCAACTTTTCTTTTTATGAGCGCAAAACTGCTGCGGACTAGTGTCAGTGCAGGTATGGGTACAGCGGGCAAACCACCAGGGCTGCGCAAACATATTCATCAGCAAGTGGAGTGGAAGGCATTGAGCCTAAAGCAAGGGGAGATAGGAAACATATACATGAACATATACACGAACCACCTGGGAGATGAGATGCGAGGCCGTTTATGGAGATGAGACACGGAATGCAGCTGATAAATGATGTTGATGGCAGCAAAGTCAGGGCAGCCACCAGCCCCTAGAGGGTCCAACATGATAATGACAAATTAACAGATAGCTTTACTGAGTATTTTACATACATTATTTCATTTTTATCCTCATAACAGCCCTGAAAAATGACATTGGTAATCTGATTATGGGGGTAATATAGGATTAAAATCCTGGTCTTTCTGGGGCCAGAGGCTGAGCTCACCCCAGTGTTGCACTGCTTCTCTTGAAAGATGCTACCAAGGAGAAGGGCTTGAGATGAAGCTGTTCTTACCTTAGAATTCAAATGACTCCCAAGAAATGCTGCTTTGTACTTGCCAATTTGCATGGGAGACCAAGGAGCACCTGGGAAAGAACTTCTTGGGAGGGACAGAGGGGAATGAAGAGGGGATGCACTGGGTCTCATCAGCCAGGGTCAGTCTTCCAGCTGAAAGGGAATGCTGATTTTGGATATAGATAGTGGCAGGCACTCAGGCCATCTTCTGGTCCAGTCCCCATGGAATAATAGCTGGATGTTAGGAGACGTACAGGGCTAAAAATAAAGGCCGGGTGATTTGTGTCATTAAGACCACCATACACCATTAGAGGAAAAGGCATCCTCTCTTGAGGCTTCCCCTGTAGCTCAGTTGGTAAAGAATCTGCCTACAGTGCAAGAGACCCAGTTTCGATTCCTGGGTAAGGAAGATCCCCTGGAGAAGGAAATGGCAACCGACCTCAGTGTTCTTACCTGGAGAATCCCCATGGACAGAGGAGCCTGGGGGGCTACAGTCCATGGTGTTGCAAAAGTCGGACACGACTTAGTGACTAAACCACCACGATCATCCTCCCTTAGGGACTTCTCTAGCAAAATACACAGGGAGTGGAGCTCTTCTCTGCTTTTTTGGATAACATGGTGGGACTGCAGAATATTTGCAGTACTGTTGAATTATGTCATGATGAGTGACAGCTCTTTCTGCATCTGGATTGGCCAGTTTGACGTAGAAATCAGGCAAATGCCAGTAGAAAGAGGGCTTAGATAGGCACCAGCATGGACAGCAGGAACCTTGTCAATGTGGAAATGTTGGGCCTTGTCAGGGAAAATTGAGAACAACTTTGAAATGGAAAAAGAAAAAATAATTACAGGGTCCTTTTAGTGGTAGCTCAGATGGTAAAGTGTCAGCCTACAATGTGGGAGACCTGGGTTCGATCCCTGGATCAGGAAGATCCCCTGGAGAAGGAAATGGCAAACCACTCCAGTACTATTGCCTGGAAAATCCCATGGACAGAGGAGCCTGGTAGGCTACAGTCCATGGGGTTGCAAAGAGGCAGGGACACGACTGAGTGACTTCACTTCACTTCAGTGGATTACTAGGTGTTGTATAGTGCCCCCTTCTGGATTATCTGATCTTCTTGGGGTTTGCATCTTTCATTGTCTTCAAACTTGCATTGTGATAGTGTTCTTGATTGTCTCTATGTGTGTCTACTTTTGAGTCTCCTTTGAACTTGTGCAATATTTTATTGATTCCCTCATTAATAAGTAAATAAAAATGTTCATACATGTATGTATTTATATGACAGTAATGCTTTTTACCTCAAATTATCCCTTAATAACTTATTTCAAATGTTTAGCAAACACACCCAGATGTCACTCATGATGGAGTGAACTTATTCATAAACAGAAGTCCAGCCTTTTCTGCATCTGTTCTGCTAAAGGTTGAGGGGGGAGCCTGGTCTGGCTTTGCCGGTTCAATTTCTTCTCTGTCTTTTGAGAAACAATGTTCTGCCCCTGCTGAAAAAAGTTTTATAGACTTTTGTGATGTGGTTGGGTGGAAGGTACAGTGATGAGGGAAACAAGAGGCTTGGGATGAAGCTGGAGGAAGAGGTTTTTTTGTTTTGTTTTGTTTTCCGAAAGGTTGGATTAGAGAGCTACTCTATGGACTGCAGGTCCATGGTAGATGGGGAAGGAAAGGAAGTCCATGAGATGTATCCCTATTCACAGTATTTGATCAACACAAGCAGAGTTGTTTTAAAATACATTTTGGTTACCTGGACTGTGTCTCTTTAAATGTGACTTCTCTCTGAGGAGTCCCGTGGGTTGGTCAACAAACTTCTTGTTGGCCATGATCACACTTGGGATGACATGTCCACAGGGCATTTTAGTATAAAGAGGTATTTTTAATCTGAAAAAAAAAAAAAAAAAAACAGAGGCTGGTTCCCACTCAGGAGTTATAGTGTGAAGTCTCAGCAAAATCTAGAAAACAAAACCCTATTTTCTTTTAGTATTCTATTCATAATTTCCGATTTTCCTCATGTCTGATAGTGATCCTGTTTAATGCGATGTAGTAGCGAATTCTGAATATTTGCTTGAAGTCTATCTAATTGCTGATTTTATTGGCCACACCTTACTTACCATGGATAAGAACAATTTTATCCTTTTCTAGGGTTAACCAAAAATAAGTAACCAGGGCCAATATATTTTTCTCATGTCTCCCAGTTTTGCAGAAAATATACCCTCTATAACTAAATGGAAATGTTTCTAAGAGATGCAGGATGAGTGACCCAATATCCTTAGGTCACCTCTCCATCTGAGCCCCACGCGCTATGCCTCCCTTCTTGACTGCTCACTGTGACCACACATTAGACTGTTGGTAAATAATGAAGCAAGAAGAGACCCTGATGGTGGGTCAGAGGAAGCTCAGGTGGGACCTGATAGTTGAGACCATCTTGAGCTCTCACATGTGGCATTCCTACTGTGACACAGATCCTTTTGTTATAATGAATTATGTGAACTTGGGAAACCATATCCCTAGACCTCCATTTCCGTATCTGTAAAATGAAAGGGCTAGATTAGATTTCTGAGCTATTTTTCAGCTTTAAATGTTCTTAGAGTCCATGGATTTCAGGCATAAATAGGAGGTGATGAAGATCTCCTGTTCATCTCCTCCTTAAGCCACAGCCTACTGCAATTCTGACTATGGTCTGGAATTCTCTGTTTACTAGAGAATCAAATTAACTGGAGTGAGCAGTTCACTATTTTTTATCTCTGAATATTTTGGCTAGTTAAGATTTATCTGTAAAGGACAGCCAACTGCCCAAATCTCTCCTGGGCCCTTAATAGAAACGTGGGTGTTCACAAAGGCAGGACAGATTAAGACCAGTAGAGTCTAGTGGAATGATGGCCAAGTGCTGGGACCAGCCATTGGTGCAACATTGCTCACCTTCCCATTTATTCTGGGGGAAGCTTGGGAACTCTTCAGAACCAGGATAAAAGAACAAGTAGGCATCAGGCACCTGAACTGCCTGATGGAGATGCCACAGAAGGCACAGGAAGAAGGCAAACAAGGGTGTTAAAGGCAAAATACCTGTCCTGCTGAGGGATGACGTTAGCTGGACGCAATGATCCGGACATTACTCGGTACAAATGTCCTATCTCAGTCTTTTCAGGCTGGGCCTACCTAAAACTGGGGCAAGTCCAGGTCTCTGTCGACAGAATGTCACAACTTCTTTTTCTCAGCCCTGTGGTGGTCACTGAAAAGTATCACACAGGTATTTAGATGTACAAATATTGTTTGAAAACTAATATTTTCTGGCGATAAAAGAATTGTCTTTCTTTCATCATGGTTCCATCAAACTCCAGCTCACAAAAGGGCTTAGGTTTCCAAGCACACTCACATCATCCCCCACCCCAGTAATAAAGAGGTTATAATCTCTTCCGTTGTGATGGTAACAGAACATTTTAGAACTTCAGCTCCCCTCTGGCTTCTCCACCTGTGCTGTGTTTGTTGGGAGAGAGAGTCTGCGTCTGACCCTTGACCCATTTTCGAAGATTAAATTCCCCTTACATTTGCTCCAAATAATTTAGATGAAGGGTCAAAATCCTGTGCTAACTGGTCAATTGTAGTCAAGTTTCTCTCTGGTTTTGGCTGGAGGCTCTTTTAAACCTCTTTCTGGTATAATCTGGGGGTTTGCAGCTTTATTTGGTTCAGACTTTCAGAAACACTTACCCTTCCTTTCAGTTTTCTTTTTCTCTTCGTTTCTGGCACTGGCAGGCTTTGCCCTTAATTTGGTTTGCCACTCATCACTCTGCTGGTCTACCCCTCCAGAAAACCCTTGTACAGTCTCCAGGCCCTTGCGGACGTGGCATAGATTCCTTTTGCATCAGAAAGCGGGTAGGTGGGGAGTACAGGGAGATGGCCACAGTCGTTGTCTCTTCAGGTTCCTTTTTTCCTCCAAATCCTGCCAGTGACTAGAGAGACCAAATAATTTACCAAATGTAGACCCTTTTTGACTGCATCTGTTGATAGCAAGTTTTTGATAGTTGCTCCTGGACAACAAGAGTGAGCCAGAGTCTGCCCAGTTGAACAGGGATGTGTGCCAAACACCAGTGGACGAGCCTACTGTGGGTCTAGGTCTTTGTATGTGCCCTGTGGCTGTCCAGAATGTTCTCCTCGTACCTTCACCCCATTGGCTCCTGTTCACTCATTCTTCAGGTTTTGGTCTTGATAAGCCCTGCCTCTAAAGCTTCCCCTTCTCCATCAGAGCCGTCATGACATCTTGTCATTTCCTGTTTAAGAACTCTCCAGCTCCTTCGTGAGTATGTACCTGGGGCTCAGGTGCTAGGCAGTCTTTACATTGTTTCTGCGGCACGACCTCTTGCTTGGCGACTGCATCAGTAAATATTTATTGAAGGCTACACTGATTTCTTTTCTTCCCACCCAGTTCTGGGGCCTTTAGTGTCATCTGTGGTATTCGCCTATATTTAGGTTAGTATTGACTTCTCACATCAATGCTCTCTGTCCCCTGATTTTCCTCCTTGCCCTTGACATATCCATCAAGCATCAAGAGCAGAGTCATCATAACTCTTCTCGCCCTGATGCTCTCCAGCTCTCAATGTACCCTGTGCTGGAAGCTTAACTTCTCTTCCCACACTTTTTGTATCTTAAACCAGCACCTAAGATGAGCAAGCGGCTCCTTGAGGTGAGAGTTTACCCCAAGAACAAACATATCTGTGCTCCATGGCTTTGAAATAAGAGAAATGGGAGCCCAGGTCTTGCCAGCTTGGAAAATCTCTGGTTCTATTTTGAGTTGTTGATGAATTCCTTTTAGCAGGCATGCGTCCTTACCTGCTGCTCTGCCCCTGAAATCTAGTCCTTTTCATGGTAGCAGGCTTGACGCAGGTTTGCTGCTGGGATGGTTTTTATTGCTAGTAGTACATTTCTTTTGAATTTCAGGCATTCTAGGTTTGAGCAGTGGGCAACGGTGTTTGTTGTTGGTGTTCTTGGGCAACGACAGTTCCAGACCTAGGGAATGGGAACTTGTTTCACCCAGGCATTCCTCAAAGATGAGGCTGGATTGGGATGATCCTATTCTACAGGAATTTAGCTTTTTTCTTGTGTTGCCCATTTTGGTCCCAATTTCTTCCTTAATTGTCCTTTCTGTGTTTTGGACGATTTTGCTGTTAGCACTCTTTTCCTGCCTCAGGTCATGGCCACAGATGAATCTCTGTTTCCCTCTGGCTTATCTGAGCTTCTTTGCCACCTCATATGCTTTAGCTTCAAAAGCTGCAGGCAAGCCACTGGTGTGCTAGAGCTGGCCGGCCCTGGCCCCTGAGAGAGAATCTCGCGCATCTCTTCCCAGTTCTGCATTTGGTAGTTTGAGGTTCACTACAATGGGAGTATTCACAGCATGGAGGTCGTTGGAGTCAGCAAAGTTATAAATCAGAAGGTGTGTGTATGCACACGTGTGTGCGTGCGTGCACACATATGCACATGCACCTGCCTTGTTATTAAACATCTGCCAACACTCCACTGGCTAAAGCATCAACATTCTAGCCCTGCGCTGTCCAATATGATAGTCACTAGCCACCTATGGCTGTTTACAGTTAAATGAAAATTAAATGAAATTCAGAATTCAACTCCCCGGTCTTCCTAGCCACATTTTGAATGTTCCATTGTAGCATGCATCTAGTAGCTTATGTGTAGGTTAGTGTAGATATAGAACATTTCTACCACCACAGAAAGTTCCATCATATGACCCCAACTTCCTGTTCTGTTCCTGTTGGACATTTGGTGTCAGAGTTTGGTCTAAGGGATTGGTGTTAGGATCAGGTATTTGTAGTCCCTGTGGTACCCAGTAGCTTCAACTAGAATCTGTACACTAAATCGGTCAACTTTTTTCTGTAAAGGCCATATGGTTGCCGTTGCAGCTATTCAACTCAGCTGCTATAGCACAAAAGCACCGATAGACCAAACATGAAAAATCAAGTGAGTCTATGCTCCAATGTGACTTCATTTACAAAAACAGACAATTGGCCAGAGTTGGCCCACAGGCCATGGTTTGCCAGTCCCCCATCTATTTAGCCATCTAGTTTTATGGAACTTACACATATATGTGGAAAATCCAATATGGGTACAGTTTAGAATTTCCAAATTCTATTTTTAAAACTTCAGTATGCAAAATTTTGAAAAGACATGAAACGAAAAAGAATAGTGAATCCGCATGTGCCTGTCATCCAGTTTCAACAGTTATCCGTACAAAGCAAATCTTATCTTGAAGACTCTCCTCATGTATTCTTTTTAATGTTTAGGAAGATTATGTGTCAAAATGCAAACCCATTTCAAAAATCAGTTAATACAAAGAGATTTTTTAATTGATAAAAACAAAACTTCAAATATTTTCAAAAGCAATCTCATCTTCAGCTGTTTGATAATCAGGAATGATTCTTGGGAAGCAGACATCCAAACTCACATGCTCAGAGTGTCCCTGTGGGTGGCCCTCCCCACCTTGGTGGGGTGAGATAGAATTACAGATTGGTTTGGAGGATTAAACATAAAACAGGCTACATGGGGAAGAATGCCTCTGATTCTGGGTATTCTCACAGCTGTTCTTTAACCAGCTGAGTCCTTGTTACCAGGGAGTGACACAGGCAGGTTACAAGGCCGGCATGAACTCCGCAGCTGTTAAGATGTAGACCCCCCCTCCTCTCCTCTCCCCCGCCTTCCTCTCCCCTTCTCCCTTCCTTCCCCACTTCTGAGATGTCTCAAGGCCAGGTTTTCTTTCAGTGAAAAGAATCATAGAATCAAAATTGGAATGGAATAGGGCCTTCATGAGCATAAAATTCAACTCTTAGCAGTTCCAAGTGATGAAGGGTGCTCAGAGAAGTGAAGTGATTTGCTCAGGGTCACACAGCTGGATTGTGATGGCAGGGTCTAGAGCTGACTCTCTGGATTCCTAGTTGAGAAAAGTCCCCCCCCCAAAAAAAAAAATTGCAGAGGAGAGGGGCTTTGTGCCAAATCGCCACTGTTTCTTTCTCCTGTTGGAGTTCCATTCACTTGGGACCTCTCTTGCTTTTAGCTATTAACTGTTTTCTGGTTAAGGCAGTGGCTGGTGACTGATGATATTACGTCTAAACCTGTGTTACAATAGTAGAGGCTTGGGCATTAAAGCATTGCCCTGATGCTAAGGGACCAGTGGGGCTTTTCACAGGCTATTTCTGTCCTACTAGCTCACACCAAGCTCTGTGGGGAACCTACACCTTCTCTCCCTCACATACACATACAGATGCTGTTTTGTTGACACAAACTTCTTCCAACTGTGGGATAAGCTTCCTAATAGATGATTTTAATAATTGCACCCCAACTGATCCATTCCCTGGTCGTGCTCAAACTTCAACCTGAGCAGCTCCCTCTTTCTCTGAACTTCCGTTTCTTCAGAGAAGGAATCAGTGACTTGACCAGCAAACCTGATGAGTGACCTATCCCTAGCATCGTGCCCTGTTCAAATGTTAAGCAGATTATGTCACTTCTCTGTGTAAAACCCATCAAAGGCTTTCCATTTCCAGTGGAATGAAAGTGGAACTCCTTACCCTGTGTCTGCCGGCCCTGCCCATTTCCCCATTCTTCTCTCTTATAGGCTCCTCGTTGCAATGGCGCCTTTCAGTCCCAGGAACTGAAAACTGGTCTCATCTCAGGGATTTTACACACACCTTCCTTTGCCTTGAACACCGTTCCCTTGACTTTTTAACTGATTAGTGTCTTACATTTCAGCTCAAGTGTCACTTCCTCAGAATAGCTGTCTGTAGCAGATTCTAAATCAAGCTGCTTTTCTTGGGCTACTAACACATTCTTGTTTGTGTTCTTGCTGATGTAATATTTTTCTCTCCACCTAGACATTCAGCTCCATGAAGACAAAGACCACAATTCATCACTAAAGACCTAAGCCTACCATCATGTCTGGCACGTGAAGTGCATCCAGTAAATATTGGCTAAATATATTTTTCTAATTGTTTCATATCTCTATCCATCTCTATTTCTAATTTTTCCTTCCTCCCAATCATCTTAAAAACCCTTGGGGACCAAGATTTCCACTTCTGTTTCTACCATAGTACCCAGTACAGGATCCAGTCAATAGCTGTTCACCGGAAGCAGTGTTTTCAATACATAAAGAAGGGACACTGACGATTCATAGCTTCATGAGAGGCTATTTCTTTAATTTTGTAGTTTTCTTATATAAGATATAATGTGGTTTTTAAAAATAGACTTTATTTTTTTAGAGCAGCTACATCACAACAAAATTGAGCAGAAAATACAGAGGCTTTTCTCATATACTGCCTGACTCTGGATACACATAGCCTTTCATATCATCACCATCTCCCACCAGAAAGGAACACTTGTTACAATGGAGGAACCTACCCTGACGCATCACTATCACTCAGAGTCTGTAGTCTGTGTTAGGGTTCCTTCTTGGCATTACACTTTCCATGGGTTTTGACTAATGTCGAATGACACCTATCCATGGTTATAGTATCAACAAGATAGTCTCACTGCCCTAAAAATCCTCTGTGCTCTGCCTGGTCATTGCTCTCTGCCCCATAATCTCCTGAAAACCACTAATTTTATTGATTCCACGGTTTTGCCTTTTCCAGAACATCATATAGTTGGAATCAAACAGTATGTAGCCTTATCAGATTGGTTTCTTTCAATTAGTTGCATTTGTTTCTTACTATAGGTTTTATTTTTTATTTTTTTAAGCTAGGATAGTATTTCACTCAATGTATGTTTCATGGTCGCTGCCCCTCTAGATGAAAAAGTGATCCATGGTTTCTTGGGTTGGAAAGCCTGTGTACCCTCTCCTCCACAGGGAGGGTCAAGTTCACATTGCATTATTAGCACTGTTAACCCACTGTTTGCTTCAGAGACTTTTCCAGCAAGAGCTATTAATTCTTTGCCATGGGATATGGTCCCTGAAAACCTTCTGGAACCCAGCCGCTTATCTTACTCCCTCTTCTCCTGTTTCGGTTCCTTCTCAGAGACTGTGGCTCATAATGTTATCTTTAACTCTTCCAGTGGAAATAGTATCAGAAAGCACTGCATAAAGCAATATTTTAGCAGTGCCACATGTCCTGTGTCTACCTGTTGCTGTGATAACAACGAAAACAGCCAAACACTAGATAACACAAACTGGAAGTCAGAACTAAAGTTTCTTTTAATAACATCATGGTTGCCTTGGGAAACCTGGGCGCACTGATGGTGTGTTAATTTAAGGCCATGGAGGAATTGTGAAAGGACTAAGGGCAGTCAGTGGCTGAAAGCTCCTGTCTATATAGCATGGTCAGAGTCATCTGAGTGCATGTCAAACAAAGTAACATCAGAAACTGGCTAACATCTGCCACTTTTGTGCAGATATGACCATGTATGGGCTTCCCAGGTGGCTCAGTGGCAAAGAATCTGCCTGCCAACGCAGGAGCCACAGGAGACATGCGTTCAGTCCCTGGGTCGGGAAGATCCCCTGGAGGGAGGAATGGCAGTCAACTCCAGTATTCTTGTCTGGAGAATTCCATGGACAGAGAAGCCTGGCGGGCTGCAGTCTATGGAGTCATGAAGAGCTGGACACAACAGCGACTGATCACGCACGCATGACAGTATATTGATATTTCTGTTCAAGTCTGATAACTGGTTTATTCTGTCTCTGTTATCTAAAGTTGAGGCTCTTGTGCCAGGTGCTGGCAGTGGCCCCCGTGGATGTTCTCTTGTGTCATACCCCTGAGCACATAACGTTTCTTCTCTCTCTCATACTCTTCTCCGTCTCAGCTGAGAAACATTCATTTCTCAAGACCCAACCTAAGTGTCCTTTTTCTTTTTTGGTGAAGCTTTGCTTGACTCCTGATAATCCTCTTACCATTTGAGTTTCTATTATAACTCTCACTTCTCACTGTTTCACATAAACTGTTGTCATGCTAAACTGTGAATTTCATGTTTTGATATGACTTCTAAATTAATATTTTATTTTGGGGTATACATAATTGGGATATAGCCAATTAACAAACGATGTTGTGATATAAATTGCGAATTTCTTGAGGGTAGTTACAGTGTCATGTTTCTCTACCCCAGAAACCAGTCCTATTCTCTGGCACATAGTGAGCATCGTATAATGAACGTTTGTTAAGTCAAAGAAGGAATAAATGAATAAGTCAATCACTCAAGTAATATAAGGCCTTAAAAATCAGTAATTAGTACTGAGGATATTAACAAACACAAATCTTGTTGATTGCTTTTTTCGGCTTAGGAAGCATCAGTTTGATGGGCTAATACCTTTTAGTAAGGACAATAAACATAATTTAGACTTTCAGGTTTCCAACTAAATAAAACAGGCACACACTACTAATTTTGCCTTCCAGTAACAAAAGTTGTTCATTTCATAGTTTTTGCTATGGCACAGCACGTGTACAACTTTTTGCCTAATTAACTCTCAGAAGTTGTCTCTTAATTTATGAAAATGATTTTAAAGTAAGCAAGAGTTTAAGGTTTAGGGAGACAATTTAGACTTTTGCTTTTCCTCTTTTTGTTTTTGCTCCATCAGCTATGCAAAACTTTGAATTTCTCTGAGTTTTATTACAGGTCACGGATTAAAAAGAGCAGAATAAGAAATGAAGGGTTCAAGATGATGATAGAGATCTTGTTTTGTTGAATCGAGGAGACAAGGATGAGAATGTTGAAGCTTTTTTTGGTGTGTGTGCCTTTCTTCATTTCTCATATTTGTTTGTTTTCTATTTCTCAACAATAACAAAACCCATCAAAGCAACGCTGCTGTCTCATTTGGTCCCTGCTATATTCCCAGTGTCTGGTAAATGCCTGGGATGTGATAGGTTCTCAGCAAATATACATAGGAATAATAATTGTTGAAAGATTGTGGTCAGAGTGGAAGAGAATGCGGGCCTGAATCAGAATAGTGGTCTTGGAGGAAGAGGGGAGAAAGGGCTAATGAGAGATCAAGGCAGATACAGATCTGACGGTCCCTGGAGATGGTTAGGTGAGAGCACACTGGGAAAAGGAGTTAAAGGAGATGCAAAGTGTGGAGCCTCGTGGGTTGAAATGGTGAACAAAGGGAAATAGAATTTGGAAGGGAACTTGCTAATCTTTGATTTATGCATTTCAGTGGGGAAATAATCAGTAGGGAGTTAAAAACGTGACACTAGAGCTTAGATGAAAAATCAGGAATGGAGATACTGACGTCGTTAGCTGAGGCCACAAATGTGATGGGTTGTTAAAGTGAAAAGAATGAAGAGCGTCGCAAGCTAGATCTTTGGGGGATCCATCCACAGCTTTGGACCCATGGCAGGGAGGACTGAAACTAGAGGCATGATCAGAGGGGTAAGCATATCATCAAGAAAGTATAAGGGCAAGGAAGTAAAGACAGAGAGTTTGAGGGAGAGCACTTGGTCAGGGGTGCTAAAGGCTGCAAGGAAGCTCATGTTTAGGACTGGAGGAGAGATGGCAGAATTTAGCATTTGAAAATACTTGTTTAATAGGACGACAATGAAATCTATGGAATGGTGAATGTTGTGCAAAAGCGGGCTTGCTGGAGGACTGTTCAATCCTTATCTAACATTGCTCATGTTCGTTTTTCAGCCTATAGTATGTGTGCAGAAAATATTCGCTATTTGGGAGTATAATCAGAATTTGTGGTATTTTTAGAAGTAGTTGGTTTTGCTTGAGGAACGTTTGCTCAGTTCTCAGGAAGTTGCTGAGATGGCAGAGGTCCTTCAGTGAAGTAGAGTCTAGCGCTTACCCCGAGTGTGGTCCTTTACAATCCTCTGCCATGTGGTTCATATCTAGTCTTCTCTTGATGTCTCTTTGCACGTCAAGCTCTAGAGCGGCTAAGGACTGTCCACTGATGGGGTAGATCATCACCTACATATGAGTCTAAGATCCCTAAATCTTAAAACAATTTAAAAATTACTTTATGTTTTATACAGTGAGAAATTCCTTATTTCCTCTGTAAATTACTTCGGTGTGTTTGATGGAAATACCAGTGGGGGTGAGAGGTGGGCAGAAGGGGCCTAAAGATCAGTTAAGATGCTCTGTGTAGTATGTAGTTAGCAGCTCTCACCACTAGATGGTGACCTTGCACTGGCCTGGTGATTGCCTGTTAACAAAGGGTGGCAGAGAGTCAACTGTCTGGGGTTGAAACCCACCACAGTGAGAAAGAGAAGCTTTTTTCTTTTTGATGCTGTGAAATAAAGAGGTTGATGAGATTTGAAATAATAAAAAGTTTAGGAATAAATACCAGTGTCTTCCCGACTCTTTGCACAGGCTGTGATGTGGAGAGGATACTTGAGTATCTGGTTAAAAACCTACATACAATGTCAGGCAGTGGGGAGAAGACTATTTTAAGAAGTACAAATACTGCATTATAGTTCACCTTGCCACTTGCTTGTGGTATATTTGGTAAGTCATTTAATTTCTAGGAGCTTCAGTTGCTTCATCTGAAAATGAGAGATGATATTACCTAACTTGTCAGAGGCTGGGCCAGTTTCCCCAAAGACCTTCTCTTGCCTCGTCACTGAAGGGAAAAGAGGCTGAGGTTTAGTGTCTCTTTGAAAGGAGAGGAAAGAAGGGACTAAATTGGTCATTGTCTAATTTTTTCCATTTTTAGCTTTCATTTTTTGGTGAGGTGGATAGTCTTAGTTATTTCTCTCATTAAGAGAATCGTGTGAGTTTTGGCTACAGGTTGGGAATAATAGAGAAGGAATTCAAGGCAAAAGTTGAGAGGGGAAGTTGTTCTATAATGGTGTTGTGTGTGTGTGTGTGTGTGTTTGCATGTGGGTCCATTTAGGTCTAGAACCAGACAGAGGAGGAGAAATCAGGAATGTTCGCTACTGCTGGGAATTATATTATTATTGACCTGTGATAATGATCTTGTGTCCCTGTTTTGCAGTAGAGGGTCTTGGAAGTCTTTTGATATTCAATATGCTAAAGGTTTATTTTCAATCTCACCATTAATATAATTCATAATGACAGCCTTTTTATTTCATGCTTATTCAAAGGGTTTTGTATGAGGAATCCTTTTACCATTTATCCAGAAGTGAGTTGGTTTTTAAGTTAATACTATTTCATTCAGTTCAGTTCAGTCGCTCAGTCGTGTCCGATTCTTTGCGACCCCATAAATTGCAGCACTTCAGGCCTCCCTGTCCATCACCAACTCCTGGAGTTCACTCAAACTCATGTCCATTGAGACGGTGATGCCATCCAGCCATCTCATCCTCTGTCGTCCCCTTCTCCTCCTGCCCCCAATCCCTCCCAGCATCAGAGTCTTTTCCAATGAGTCGACTCTTCACATGAGGTGGCCAGAGTACTGGAGTTTCAGCTTTAGCATCATTCCTTCCAAAGAACACCCAGGGCTGATCTCCTTTAGAATGGACTGATTGGATCTCCTTGCAGTCCAAGGGACTCTCAAGAGTCTTCTCTAATACCACAGTTTAAAAGCATCATTTATTTGGTGCTCAGTTTTCTTCACTGTCCAACTCTCACATCCATACATGACCACTGGAAAAACCACAGCCTTGATTAGATGGACCTTTGTTGGCAAATGTCTCTGCTTTTCAATATGCTGTCTAGGTTGGTCATAACTTTCCTTCCAAGGAGTAAGCCTCTTTTAATATCATGGCTAAAATCACCATCTGCAGTGATTTTGGAGCCCCAAAATATAAAGTCTGACATTGTTTTCACTGTTTCCCCATCTATTTCCCATGAAGTGATGGGACCGGATGCCATGATCTTCATTTTCTGAATGTTGAGCTTTAAGCCAACTTTTTCACTCTTCTCTTTCACTTTCACCAAGAGGCTTTTGAGTTCCTCTTCACTTTCTGCCATAAGGGTGGTGTCATCTGCATATCTGAGGTTACTGATATTTCTCCTGGCAATCTTGATCCCAGCTTGTGCTTCTTCCAGCCCAGCGTTTCTCATGATGTACTCTGCATAGAAGTTAAATAAGCAGGATGACAATATACAGCCTTGACGTACTCCTTTTCCTATTTGGAACCAGTCTGTTGTTCCATGTCCAGTTCTAACTGTTGCTTCCTGACCTGCATATAGGTTTCTCAAGAGGGGAGAAATTAATGTCTCTAGCAAGGCAAATTCCCAGGAGGCTCAAGTCACGTCCACTTTTCTCAGTTTTCCATGGGATCCTGTGCAGATACTGAGTTGACTTTAGCAGAGAAAAGGAGCTTGAATCTGTCTTCTATAATGCAGAATTTCTGTAACTAGCCATGCGGAGTGTCTTGTGCAATCTTGGAATAACTAGTGTTTCCCCAGAATTCACTGAAGGAACCAGACTGTAGCCTTCTTTATATGAGAACCCATGAAACCCTGAAGGACTTTTTGTCCCAGCCATTGTTCATACCTTTTCATTGGAACAGAATAAATAAAATTGGAACAGATGAATATTTGATACCAGAGAGGGAAAGGGAGGGAGAGCTATGGAAGTTTGAAAAGATACGTTGAAAGTAAAAGTGACCTAAATGAGGGTATAGACTACACCTGTGGGATAGATTTCTGTGACTGTGTATTTGTTCCTCCCAGTAGTTATTGCCTTTGAGCAATTGTTGAAGGTAGTCAGATGTTCTCTCTCTAGTGTAACTATTGAGCTTTGATTAAATTAAATTGATTGTAAAGTTCTCTCTTAGGTCCGAGGATGGTCAGGAAAGCTGTGCAGCCTGAGCTGGGAGCTGGCATGCAATCTAGTTCTGCACTTGGTCATCAATGCCTTTCTCTTAGTGTTTTTAAAAAATCTCTCTTGACAGAGTTTTTATTGTATAACTGGAATATTCCTGGAGTCCCATCTGGCTCAGTATTTGCATGATGTTGGCTTTCTTCTCTGAACCCAATGATGGAGATGTCACAGGAAAAACAGGTTGATGGATCTCAACTACTTTCATTAAGTCTTGCAAAAACTGTAAGGACCCTAGGGAGATGTGCTGGGAGCCAGTGTGGAGAATCCCACCCTTGGCAAAGGTCATGAGGAAGAGGCCTGACGGGCAAAGGAGAGATCAGGACTCAGGGGACCCCCTGAACTTACTCGAGCATCTACCCCCAAACCAGAATCTGTCTGTCTTATTATTTTATGTTTTTCACCAGCTCTTCTGACATTAGCAGGGGGCTGTCCCTGACCAAAAGAGTTAACTTAGGGCTCTAGTTGATAAATCTCCTGGGCATGAAAGGAGTGTTTCAAACCCCCTGTTAGCATTCTAGCTTACTTGGCAGCTTTATCCAGACTCTTGCAACATTGTTGAGCCTATGCAATGCTTGCTGCCAAGTTCTCACATCCCTTATCCGTTGTGTTCCTGGGAGTGCATATAGTCAGGATGTAGAAGAAGCAAGTAATAGCCTTAGCATTAGCAACATTAGACTTTGAGTTAATAAGTTCTTTCTTTGCTGTAACCCACTGAATCTTTGCTCCTTAAAAATGTAACTCTGTACTTTCAGGGTGATGCAGGGTAAGAATTTAAGAAGAAACGCTTTAAGGAAAAATCATTGTTCTGGTGTTCTGGCTGACCAGCCTTTATCAAAAGGAGGTCATGGAATATCAACAGGCCTCTGGAACAGAAGATGATGTACAGAGAATAAGACTCTTACAAGAAGGAACTTGATATTGATAAAAGTTATTACTGATGGAATGTTGAGTTGACTCTGCATTTTTCACCTTGCTGTATGTATAACTCAGGCTATAAAAGCCCCGAGAAAAATAAAAGTAAATGGGTCTCGCTCGAAGAAGCTTGGTCACCCCGTGTCTCTTTCTTTATCTCTTTATCTACCTTTCTTCATTCGCTGACGTTGTCCATCCTGAGGACATCCCTGGACTCTGCTGAGGCTGGACCTCGGCAGAGATGAATGTATTTGGTTGCCAGGCTGGAGAGGAGGACGGCCAGGGATATTTGAGGGATTGCCTAGCAGAGACTTTGAGTGTGTCCTTTGTCTTCCCTGCTTTCCTCTGGTAATCCATTTTCCATCTTCGTTATAGACAGGGATGCAGCAGCATCAAGCGGAAGTGGCAGGGTGGTGCCCGGGCAACCCCGGAAACAAAGTGAGCAGCCAGTAGCCACAATACCTGCGCCCCCCCCCGAGCACTCCCTTCTCTTTCCATCCGGTGGGCTAGGATCCAGTGGGCTAGCCAGTTATACAGGAGAATGCTTCTGAGAATGTACCTGGTGATGAGATGTTCCCAAGAGGTTAGGGGAATGCCTAGTTGGTGGTGGTGATGGCCAGGACATGACTGATTTCAGATTACAACCTTTGAAACATTTTCCCCTGAAGACCACCTTCTTCTAACTCACTTAGAAAACAGACAAAGCCTAAGGTTTTCCATCTCTCCCAAGTATTAGAAAGACACTTTATGGTCCTAAAGGAATAAAAAATGAGCTTACAAGGAAGAATGGTGAGGCATGTGGGGATTAAAAATTCTATGAAGAAATATAACAGGATAAACTAGAGGGAATAGAATGAACAATAGTTTAAAAACTAAGCATAGTAATTATCCTTAGAGATAAAGGAGACTATTGAAAAAATAAAGCAAGAAGCAGTTAGAAAGATGAGTCAATGGGAAATATTAGGTATCTAAATATAATTGTTGGAATAAAGAACTCAGTGGATGGGCTGCATGTGGGAATGGATATAGCCAAAGGGCGTTTTAGTAGGCTGAAATTTTGGACTGAGTTTTCTCAGAAGGCGTTGGAAAAGGATGAAAAGGTGGCAGTTTGAGAGAGATGAAGGATTGAAGTAGAAGTGGAAATTCGCTTCTACAGGATCACAGAAGAAAAGATCCTGAGCTGACCGGACACAGCGTGCAGAAGAGGAGAGGTGACCTTACATGGAAACATTCCACAGTGGCAGTCAAGAATATAAATAAAAAGAGAAAACTCTAAAAGCTTCCAAAGACAGAAAAGCACATTAACCCCAAAGGAGCAAGAAAATCAGATTATAATCATACTTTATATGATCATATTTATATGCTCTGTATGAATATATGTATAATCAGCAGCTCTGCCAGACATGGGAGAGCAGTGAATTAATATCTTCAAAGTGTTGAAGAAAAGGCAGTAATGCTAGAATTTTATAATGAGCAAAATTACTATTTAAATGTGAGGTTGGAATACAGATATTTTGAGGCATACAGTATCTCATAGTAATTACTACCAAGGTTCACTTTGGAAGAAGTGAAGGATGTATTCCAGCTAGAAGTGAAGTGAATCTGGGAGGAAGCAGTTAAATCCAGGGAGAAAGGTAAATAAGTAATGAACAACCCAGAACATACATCATTTTGAGTAAAAAAGATTACTTTAAAAAAATGGCCATGAAGCTGGGCACAAAGGATTTATCATTAAATTCTAAACAATCAACTTCATTCAGACCAGTTCTGCAACTATGAAGAAACAGTTTAGCAATAATTAAAAAGTAACTGTGTGTTTATTGGTGATTTAAAAAAAATGGTGCAGTGGTCATTTTTGTGCATAAGAATAAGACTTTCCCTTGGAGCATATTCCTAGAAGTCAAAATTCAAAATATCATGATATGTGCATCTTTACTTAATACAGCCAAGTTGATTTCTAAAAGTCCATGAATCCCTTCCTATGAACCAAAGCTGGAATGACATTGAAATTGCATTGAATTTATACAGTCTTTTAGGGGGAGGGGGATAATACTTTATAATAAACATTCATATTGGTGAACATTATTTTATCTTCACTTAGGGCTATTCTCAATAAGTTTTATAATGTTCTTCGTGAAGGTCTTACTTTTTTTTCTTTTATTTCCTCCTATTCTTTATAGGTTCCATTGCTATCACAAAGGCTGTTTTTTCCTCCTCTACTATGTTTTCTGATTGTTACTAAAGGAACACAATGAGACCTCTTTGGTGGATTATTAAAAAAAAATGAAGAATAGTTTATACATGATAAAATGCACAGATCTTAAGTGTTCATCTTGGTAGGTGTGATAATTGTTTGCCTCTGTATAACCACCCACACAAACCATAGACTACGTCCATCATCATAGAATGTTCCTTGTCCCGGTCAAGGCCCCAGCCCAAGATGATCACTGTAGACTTCTGTCACCACATGTTAGCCTTGCCTTGCCTGGAGAATCCCAGGGACGAGGGAGCCTGGTGGGCTGTCATCTATGGGGTTACACAGAGTCAGACATGACTGAAGTGACTTAGCAGCAGCAAGCTTTATATAAATGGAATCACACAATATTCACACCTTTGTGTCTGCCTTCATTCACTTCACATAATGTTTTAGAAATTTATCAGTATGCACTATGTATCAGTAATTTATTCGTTTTTATTGCTGAGTAACGTGTCACTGTTTAAACCAAAATTTATTTATCCATTTCACCTTTTGATGGACATTTGGGTTTGAAAATGTTTTTGGTTTTATGAATAAGGCTGCTATGTATGTATCTTTTTTTGGATGAAATTGTTGGGACATATGGTAGATGTGTTTGTCATTCTCTTATATGTTAGACTATCTTTTCATTGTTCATAAGAGTTTTTTAAAAAATGTATTCTGGATATGAATACTTTGTCAGATAAATGTTTTGAGAATATTTTGTTTCTCAGACTTTGGCTCACATTTTAATTTTCTTAATGTGTCTTTGAGAAGAAATATTTAATTTTTATAAAATCCAGATTATCATTTTTTAATAATTAGGGCTTCTCTGATAGCTTAATTGGTAAAGAATTCACCTGCAATGCAGGAGATCCTGGTTTGATTCCTGGGTTGGGAAGATCCACTGGAGAAGGGATAGGCTACCCACTCCAGTATTTTGAGCTTCCCTTGTGGCTCAGCTGGTAAAGAATCCACCTGCAAAGAGGGAGACCTGGATTTGATCCCTGGGTTAGGAAGATCCCCTGGAGAAGAGATAGGCTACCCACTCCAGTATTCTTGGGCTTCCCTTGTGGCTCAGCTGGTAAAGAAACAGCCTATAATGAGGGAGACCTGGGTTCAATCACTGGGTTGGGGAGAACCCCTGGAGAAGGGAAAGGCTACCCACTCCAGTATTCTGGCCTGGAGAATTCCATGGAGTACTTTCAGGATTCTAAGAAATCTTGGCTGACTTTAAGGGCATGAAGATAATTTTCTATGCTTTATCTAAAAGCTTTATAGTTTCAGCTTTTACAAGCTAAAAGTTGTATTTCCATTTTAATTTTGTTGTGTTTTTATTAAGTGATTATCCTTTTATTTTAAGGATACACTGCTTTTTTTTGGTGGCAAGGTATTTTATTGCTGCCATCCCCGTGATGGACCACTGAGGGTTATGAGGATTGAAGTTGGTAAGCATACATTCTTAACTAATTTTTTTTTCTCCATCTAAAGTTATTTTATCCCTTTCTTTATCTAAGACATAGGCCTTAGTACTCTATACAGTGTGAACATCTTGGTATTGATTTTTAAGGAATGAAAAAACAATTGTTCTTAGAAGTCAATAGTTGATGACACTGACTCATACATGGTGTTTCTGTGCTTACCATTGCTTCTTATACCCCCTATTTCCCCGTGGATTTACTTTTCCTCATAGATTTGCAATGAACAGTTCTCACAGCCATTGTAGTTGGGAAAGCCTGCTTTGTCCTCATACTTGAGCAGTGTTGGTAGAACGAGTACGGAGTTGTACGTTTTGAAACTACAGCCAAGTTTTACTAGGTTTTGATTTCTGTTTGATAATCACGCATTCTTGGTTGGTCCTTTGTGACTGACTCTCCCATGCTGGGCCTTGACCGTCCTCTGGGCTGTCCTGGTGATGGCGTAGTCTGAGTCATGTGACATGGATTGGGTTGTCTTTCAACTCTCTTTCATATCCTTT
Source organism: Ovis canadensis (assembly GCF_042477335.2). NCBI lineage: Eukaryota > Metazoa > Chordata > Mammalia > Artiodactyla > Bovidae > Ovis > Ovis canadensis. The sequence goes on along the minus strand of NC_091247.1, from coordinate 75,735,049 downwards.
CAGCTATTTCTTCTCCTCCAGGATATCTCGAGTTTGCTTATCTCACTGAGGATGTATGAAGGTCTTGAGCTCAGTTAATTCACTCTCTCCAAAGTTCTCATGCTGCCGATCTGGTTGCCCAGTAGGCTCTCATTTCATGTGGGTCCATCCTGTCTCCCTCGCATCCTCTCTCCCTCTATCAGACAAGCCCTTGTGAGCCCCATTCTCTAAGAGGAAAGCAGTAAGAGGCAGCAGGAACTCAGCTAATTAAATTACTCTGTGTCAGACACCTTTCCCCAGAAGCTCCTGCGCTTCAGCTGGATCTATATTCATGATGTTCAGGCAGTTTTCAACATTCTTTCACACATTTTGACTGTTATATTCTTTGCAGATATAGGATATTCCCCCCTATTTACAGTTGCAGAAATTGAGAATCCTGGTGATTTCCTCAAGGTCACAAAACCAGCGAAAAGGTAAAATTTCAAACTAGGTCTTTGGACATGTTCTTTGCTCTTATACCATAATGCATCTGATTGAAAGGGTGGGGAATCTCAGGTAGTGCAGGACAATGGTGGGACGAGACTCTGGATTTGGTTGGAGAGGGAGTGGTGGTGATGAGGGAAAGAGGTGAATGCACTTCGATTTCATCATGTGGGGGCCTCTCCTGCCTACACATGCAGCCTGCCATTCATACTGTCCTAATTATGCATAACCAGCAAAGCATACACTAATAATGAATTTCCTTATGATCCTTCCTCTTTGGTCATGCATGGATAGAGGCACAGATCTCCTTTTCATTCTGTTGATGGTGAGAAGAGTTTTATGAATTCTGCAACACCTTAGGAAAAGTCATTGGCAACGTTAAGTTTTGCAAACATCTTCTAGACTTGAAGTTAGTTTTTGAATGTGTGGATCAAAAGTGGACTGCCACATAAACTGTAGTGATACACTAAAGGGATGGAAGGGGGTCATGGAAAGAGCCGTGCTTTGCAACCAGACAGATCTATCATTCTGTCTCAGAAAACATCCATCCCCTTCCTGTCCTTCTCTCTCTCTCTCTCTCTCTCTTTTTTTTTTTTTTTTGCTTAGTTTAGCTAAACATTTGTCAGTTTTCAAAGAACCAACTCTTAGTTTTGGTAATCTTTTCTATTATTTACTATTCTATCTTTCACTTATCTGCTCTGATCTTCATTTCCTTCCTTCTGCTAACTTTGGGCTAGTTCTTGTTTTCAGTTCCTGGAGGTATAAGGTTAGGTTGTTTGAGAGTTTTCTTTTTTTTTTTTAATGTAGGCATTTATCACCATAAACTTCCCTCTTGTAACTGCTTTTGCTGTATCTCACAAGTTTTTGAATGTTGAATTTCCATTTTCATTTGTCTCAAGATATTTATTTCTCTTTGATTTCTTCTTTAATCCAGTAGATGTTCAGGAGGGTTTTTATCTTCAATGTATTTGTGAATTTTCCAGGTTTTCTCATGTTATTGACTTCCAATTTCAAAGAATTGTGGACAGCAAATATGTTTGATAAAATTCTTCCCTTAAATTTGTTGAAATTTCTTTTTGTGGCCTAGTATATAATCTATCCTAAATAGCATTCCATGTGTGCTTGAGAAAAATGTGTATTCTGCTACTGTTGGATGGCATGTTCTGTATATGTTAGGTTTATTTTGTCTAAAGTGTTCAAATCCACTGTTTCCTTATTGATTCTCTGTCTGTATGATCTATCCACTGTTGGCAGTTGAGTTTTAGAGACCCCCAGTGTTCTGTACTGCTGTTTATTTCTCCTTTAAGTTTGCTTTATATATTTTGGTCCTATGGTGCTGGGTACATAAATATTTACAGTTGTGATATTTCCTTGATGGATTGAACCCTTTATCATTACACAATGACCTTTTTTGTCTCTTTTGATAATTTTTAGCTTAAAGTCTATTTTGTTTTCTGTGACTTTTTTTTAAATTTATTTTTAATTGGATGATAAAAAGGAATGCATTTGAATTAGTTCTAATGAGATAGATGAACCTAGAGACAGTTATACAAAGGGAAGTAAGTCAGAAAGAGAAAAATATTGTATATTAACACACATATATATGGAATCTAGAAAGATGGTACTGATGAACCTGCTTGCAGGACAGCAATGGAGAGGCAGATATTTTGTCTATGACTTTTATTTGGAGAATTTAGTACATTTCCATTTAAACTGATTATTGATAGGTAAGGTTGTTCATTGGAAGGATTGATGCTGAGGCTGAAACTCCACTGCTTTGGCCACCTCATGTGAAGAGTTGGCTTATTGGAAAAGACCCTGATGCTGGGAGGGATTGGGGGCAGGAGGAGAAGGGGACGACAGAGGATGAGATGGCTGGATGGCATCACCAACTTGATGCACTTGAGTTTGGGTGAACTCCAGGAGTTGGTGATGGACAGGGAGGCCTGGAGTGCTGTGATTCATGGCTTTGCAAAGAGTCAGACACGACTGAGTGACTGAACTGAACTGAAGGACTTACTAGGGCTTCCCTGCTACCTTAGCTGGTAAAGAATCTGCCTGCAATGCAGGAGACCCCAGTTTGATTCTTGGTCAGTACAATCCCCTGGAGAAGGGCTAGGCTACCCATTCCTGTATTCATGGGCTTCCCTGGTGGCTCAAACAGTAAAGAATCCACCTGTGACGCGGCAGACCTAGATTCGATCTAGGTCTAGGTTGTAAAGATCCCCTGGAGGAGGGCATGGCAACTCACTCCACTAATCTTGCCTGGAGAATCCCATGGACAGAGGAGCCCGGTGGGCTATGGTCCATAGGATCACAGAGAGTCAGACATGAGTGAAGCGACTTAGCAAGCACGCATACTTTGATTTCTTTCTCAATCTGTTTTATATCTACTGCAGGTTTTTCTTTTGTGGTTGCAATGAGGCTTACATAAATATGCTTGTAACTTGCTATTTTAAGATGATAACAACTTAATTTTTTAAGCATGTAGAAACATGGGTTTGAGTTGTGAGGGTCTAATAAATGCAGATATATTTCAATAGTCGTAGATATTATGGTGCTATGAGGTCTGTGGTTGGCTGAATCTGCAGATGCAGAGGAATTGTAGATATGGAGGGATGACTATAAGTTATATGCTGATTAACCCCTGGGTTGTTCAAGGATCAACTCTACTTCTCCCTCTCACACTTTAGGTTATTGATGTTATACCTTGAAGTGAAGTGAAGTCGCTCAGTCATATCTGACTCTTTGCGACCACATGGACTCTAACCTACCAGGTTTCTTTGTCCATGGGATTTTCCAGGCAAGAGCACTGGAGTGGGTTGCTGTTTCCTTCTCCAGGGGATCTTCCCAACCCAGGGATCAAACCCAGGCATCGCAGGCAGACGCTTTACTGTCTGAGCCACCAGGGAAGCCAGCTGGTACTTCCTCTCATTGCCCCAAGGGCTCACAGACTTGGGCTTCATTGTTTAAATGTTTTCTTCTTGTCTTATCACTTAGAGTTTGATAAGCTGTCTCAAAGTGCAGATGAGGAAGAATGAAATGATTTCAGTTCAGTTCAGCCGCTCAGTTGGGTCTGACTCTTTGTGACCCCATGAATCGCAGCACGCCAGGCCTCCCTGTCCATCACCAACTCCCAGAGTTCACTCAGACTCACGTCCATCGAGTCAGTGATGCCATCCAGCCATCTTATCCTCTGTTGTCCCCTTCTCCTCCTGCCCCCAATCCCTCCCAGCATCAGAGTCTTTTCCAGTGAGTCAACTCTTCACATGAGGTGGCCAAAGTACTGGAGTTTCAGCTTCAGCATCATTCCCTCCAAAGAAATCCCAGGGCTGATCTCCTTTAGAATGGACTGGTTGAATCTCCTTGCAGTCCAAGGGACTCTGAAGAGTCTTCTCCAACACCACAGTTCAAAAGCATCAATTCTTTGGTGCTCAGCTTTCTTCACAGTCCAACTCTCACATCCATACATGACCACTGGAAAAACCATAGCCTTGACTAGATGGACCTTTGTTGGCAAAGTAATGTCTCTGCTTTTGAATATGTTATCTAGGTTGGTCATAACTTTCCTTCCAAGGAGTAAGCGTCTTTTAATTTCATGGCTGTAGTCACCATCTGCCGTGATTTTGGAGCCCCCCAAAATAAAGTCTGACACTGTTTCCACTGTTTCCCCATCTACTTCCCATGAAGTGATGGGACCAGATGCCATGATCTTCATTTTCTGAATGTTGAACTTTAAGCCAACTTTTTCACTCTCTACTTTCACTTTCACTGAGGCTTTTTAATTCCTCTTCATTTTCTACCATAAGGGTGGTGTCTTCTGCATATCTGAGGTTATTGATATTTCTCCCAGCAATCTTGATCCCAGCTTGTGCTTCTTCCAGCCCAGCGTTTCTCATGATGTACTCTGCATAGAAGTTAAATAAGCAGGGTGACAATATACATCCTTGACGTACTCCTTTTCCTATTTGGAACCAGTCTGTTGTTTCATGTCCAGTTCTAACTGTTGCTTCCTGACCTGCATATAGGTTTCTTAAGAGGTAGGTCAGGTGGTCTGGTATTCCCATCTCTTTCAGAATTTTCCACAGTTTATTGTGATCCACACAGTCAAAGGCTTTGGCATAGTCAATAAAGCAGAAATAGATGTCTTTCTGGAACTCTCTTGCTTTTTCCATGATCCAGCGGATGTTGGCAACTTGATCTCTGGTTCCTCTCCCTTTTCTAGAACCAGCTTGAACATCTGGAAGTTCACGGTTCACGTATTGCTGAAGCCTGGCTTGGAGAATTTTGAGCATTACTTTACTAGTGTATGAGATGAGTGCCATTGTGTGGTAGTTTGAGCATTCTTTGGCATTGCCTTTCTTTGGGATTGGAATGAAAACTGATCTGTTCCAGTCCTGTGGCCACTGCTGAGTTTTCCAAATTTGCTGGCATAATGAGTGCAGCACTTTCACAGCATCATCTTTCAGGATTTGAAATAGCTCCACTGGAATTCCATCACCTCCACTAGCTTTGTTCATAGTGATGCTTTCTAAGGGCCACTTGACTTCACATTCCAGGATGTCTGGCTCTAGGTGAGTGGTCACACCATCATGATTATTCTGGTTGTGAAGGTCTTTTCTGTACAGTTCTTCTGTGTATTCTTGCCACCTCTTCTTAATATCTTCTGCTTCTGTTAGGTCCATACTATTTCTGTCCTTTATCGAGCCCATCTTTGCAAGAAATGTTCCCTTGATGTCTCTAATTTTCTTGAAGAGATCTCTAGTCTTTCCCTTTTGTTTTCCTCTATTTCTTTGCATTGATCACTGAGGAAGGCTTTCTTATCTCTTCTTGCTATTCTTTGGAACTCTGCATTCAGATGCTTGTATTGGCTGTCTGAGGAGGCCTTAAAAATAGCTGTGAAAAGAAGAGAAGAGAAAAGCAAAGGAGAAAAGGAAAGATACAAACATCTGTTATACCTTATAAGTTTTTATATTGTGTGTCCAATGTGTAGTTATTAATTTTAATATATTTATTTTTTAACTTTTAGATTAATTGTAGGTGAATTATGCATCACCATCACAATATTAGGAAAATGAGTTAGACTATATATTTACCATTACCAGAATTTTACACATGCAATCATGTGTTTTTATGATGTTAATTAACATCTTTTTATGTCTTCTTGAAGAATGTCTTTTAGCATTTCTTGTAAGGCAAGTCTAGTAATGAGCTCCCACATGGGTTGGAATTTTATGTTCCCTTGTCTGTTTCCTGAGCTATTCTGTGTATGGAAAGGAAGACATTCTACTCATTTTTGTAATCCTATTGCTTAGCACATTGCATGCTTCCTAGAAGGTGCTTAATCAGTGTGAAAGTGAAAGCTGCTCAATAGTGTCCAACGTTTTGCGATCCCATGGACTGTAGCCTGCTAGGCTCCTCTGTCCATGGAATTCTCCAGGCCAGAATACTGGAGTAGGTAGCCGTTCCTTTTTCCAGGGGATCTTCCCAACCCAGGAATTGAACCAGGGTCTTCTGCATTGCAGGCAGATTCTTTACCAGCTGAGCTACCAGGGAAGCCCTTAATCAGTGTATGTCAAATTAAAAAGAAATGATGTTTGAGCCAAGTTTTTACAGATGAGGTGGGTGTATCAAGCAGACAGATACAAGGAAGACCTTCTAGCAGGAGCGTAACATGTGTAAGTCATGGCAGCCTGAAGGACGAGGCCAGGTTCAGGAAGAAATTTGAGAAAGGTAGTAGAATGTGAGGGAGTCAGGGAGCAGACTTCTGAGGGGGAAGACTTCAGAGGGATGGAGGCTGTTTCTGGAAATTAAGAGGTCAGATTTGTGGCCAAATGTGGCTAAAGTCGATGACAGTGTAAGGCACTGCAAGTAAGTAAGTTAAAGCCCTGTGAAGCTGAGATCCAACCTGGGGGATCCATAAAGGTGCTGAAGTCCAGAAAGGTGCAAGACTGGGAGGAATATGGAGACAGAATAAGGTATCAAGAGTTTTGAAAAATGTGGTGAAGTTCTCTGAAGGGCAGAGTAGGGTCAATATGGATGTGGGTCCCATGTGAAGGTGACAATATTGACCCGCCAGCTATGAAGAACTAAGACAATTTTTAAGTCTTATCAGTTGAGCAGCCCCTGGAAAACTCTGTTCTCAAAGGTTCGATCAGAAGGATGCTGTGGAATGATTTGCTCTCTCAAATCTACCTCCCTCTTACCTCCTAACTGAATCTGGTTTTACCTGGAGACGGCTCAGTGGGGATGTGGCATGTTGAAGGGAACCTGCTCTTCCCCCTAGGTTGGTTTGTCTCAGTATCAGCATCAGTGCTCTCTGGCTGCCCTGATCTGTTCTCACAGGCCATAGCGTGATTGTAGGCAGAGGAAGCAGTAAGGACGCTGAAAACCTTCCTTCCCCTTGCCATGCTTCCTGCTATATCCCCTTCCTTCATTACTATGTGAATGCTGTTGTGGTGGCAGTTTGTATGTTAAAGAATTTCTATATTAAAATACTTTGACTAAAAATAAAAAATATCTTAGGGAGGGAAAAAAAAAGTTGGAAACCTTGAGTAGTTTTCTCAGTAGTAGGGATGGGGAGGGGGGGCATCTGCTGCTGCTGCTAAGTCACTTCAGTTGTGCCTGACTCTGTATGATCCATAGACGGCAGCCCACCAGGCTCCCCCGTCCCTGGGATTCTCCAGGTGAGAACACTGGAGTGGATTGCCATTTCCTTCTCCAATGCAGGAAAGTGAAAAGTGAAAGTGAAGTCGCTCAGCCGTGTCCGACTCTTCGTGACCCCATGGACTGCAGCCTACCAGGCTCCTCCGTCCATGGGATTTGCCAGGCAAGAGTACTGGAGTGGGGTGCCATTGCCTTCTCTCTGGGGGGGCATGAGTCCATCTCCATTTCTTCATGCGGACCCATCATTGACATCTGTGGTAATCAGTTCACAGTGCCCATGGAAGTATTGACTCATAGTTACTCTCTTCTCCGCCCATCCTGATTCCATCCGGTGTGGAATCACCTGCATCTGTCCTCTGTCCACACCCCAGAACAGTGGTCCTCAGGCCTTGTGGTATGTCCTGGGGGTGTGGTTCACCATAGGGAGGACAAAGTAGACCCTGATTATTCGGGCAGGAGATCTGGGGGCCCCAAGTATCAGCATATTCAGTGCAGACTTGGGTGGTCATGTGCCCTTGGCCTGGTAGACTCCTAGCCCCCTTGGCTGTGGTGGAGCATGGCTAGAGCAGGGCCGCTACACCGCAGTGACCGTGGCAAGCTGATTACCACAGATGTTAATTACCACAGACCTAGCCGCCCAGGTCTCTGGCATTTCTGCCTTCATGTTTCTTTGTTGTGAAGTGATTGATTGCGGCAGAGAAAAGGGCCCAGGCCATGCCATGGTTTTATCCTCTTCAAACAATGGACTCTTTTAGGGATGAACAAAAATACACTTCAAATTTATTCCCTTCTTGAGGAAATAATTTGGAGTTTTCAAACTTCTCAACTACCTCAACCCACAGCCAAGTTTGGCCTGTGATTAGTTACACATCCTGGGTTAGTGTACACTTCATGGACTTCAGTTATTTTCCCTCTTGGCTTTTGCTGAGCTCAGCTGCCTGCCAGTTAGGGGGACACTGTGCTTGGGATTAGGAGGAGAAATGTTACAGAGAATTAGCAAAAAAAAAAAAAAAAAAAAAAAAAATCCTGCTCACCTGCATGCTTGACTTTGCCTTGTGATTCTGTTTTCCCTGTTGATTGGACTAAATCCATGCCATCAAGGCTCCACTGTGACCAGACACCAGCTGTGAGAGAACATGGTCAGCTCCTGGTCCAGTCTTGCTGCTGGAAGCGTCTGATTTAGGCCACTGCCCTTTATTTGTGCTGAGAGTGGTGTTTCCAGTGTCTCTGTGTGTTATCACTCAGTCGTGTCCGACTCTCTGTGACCCTGTGGACCATAGCCCTCCAGGCTCTCCTATCCATGGAATTCTCCAGGCAAGAATACTGGAGTGGGTTGCCATGCCTCTTCCAGGAGATCTTCTGGACTCAGGGATTGAACCTGTGTCTCCTGCACTGCAGGCGGATTCTTGACCACTGAGCCATCAGGGAAGCCAGTATCTCTACTTCTATAACTAGGAAGGGGACAGCAGGAGGCTGGAATTCTAGTCTTGCTCTGCCTTCCCTTAGCTGTATGACCCTAGATGGGCCACTGAACTTCAGAATGGTGATTTCTTCTTTTATAACAAAAGAACCCTTCCTACCTCACAGAAATGTTTTGAGGATCTAATGAGCCAATGAAAGTCAATGTTTTCTAGAATGTGTAGAGCCCATTGAAATTTCAGAGATTATTATCTCTATGGTGTGAGCCATTTATCATCTTCTTTACAAAGTGACAACTCTGCAGGAGAGCAGCTTTGCTGTAGAGAGGGTGGAGAGAATGGTGGGGGTAGGGGGCATGTAAAATGGAGGCTGGGGAAACTAGAAGGGTGGGGGCTGAGACTGATGAGGTGGAGCAAGCTGTTAAAGGTAATGAAAAGTGGCTTAATTCAGATCTCCTAGTGTTTAAAGCTAGGCCAGGCCATCAACACACAATGACTCAATTAATAGTTACTAAAACCTTCCCAATACTTTTCTGCCACTTCACCTATTTAGAAGTAAAGCTATAACAGTAACCCGGCCCCCTGTATTTTTTGTCCTTGTCCCTCTCTCCCACCCCCTTTTTCTCCGCTCCAGCCATATAGACCTTATTTTTCTAGAACACAACAAATTTAGCCTAGCCTAAGGGCTTCTGTACTTGCTCTTTCCTCTGCCTGAACCAACCTTCCCTCAATATCCACATGTCTCACTTTCCATTTCCCTTCTGTTTTTAGTCTAAAGTCATCTTTTCAGGGAGGCCTTTAATTATTCCCTGACAGTTTATATTACATCCTGCTTCGCTGCTTTGTGCTTTGTTATGGGAACCTACCAGTGTCCAGCATTCCATATAGTTTACGTATTTAGCTTGTGTGTCTTCTGCCCCCTTTACTAGAGTGTAAATTCCCTGAAGGTAGAATTTTCACTGGATTATTTACTGCTGTTTTTCCAGTGACTGGAATAGTGCTTGGGTTACACTAGTTCAGTTGCTCAGTTGTGTCTGACTTTTTGTGACCCCATGGACTGCAGCATGCCAGGCTTCCCTGTCTGTCACCAACTCCCAGAACCTACTCAAACTCTTGTCCATCAAGTCGGTGATGCCATCCAACCATCTCATCCTCTGTTGTCCCCTTCTCCTCCTGCCTGCAATCTTCCCCAGCATCAGGGTCTTTTCCAATGAGTCTGTTCTTCTCATCAGGTGGCCAAAGTATTGGAGTTTCAGCTTCAGCATCAGTCCTTCCAATGAATATTCACGACTGATTTCCTTTAGGATGGACTGGTTGGATCTCCTTGCAGTCCAAGGGACTCTCAAGAGTCTTCTCCAACAGCACAGTGTTGAGTGGATTACACTAGGCACTCAATAAATATTCGTTAAATGGAGAATGAATGAGTGGAAAACAGAACTCTGTGGGCTTCTTCAGAGTGAGTTTTTGAATTCTAGAGGTAGCCACCAGTGACAAAATTTATCCCAACACCAAATATTTACACAATCCCAAATGCTTGCCATTATGTCTTTTGATTAGACTCCCTTCCACAAGTAACTTGGCTCTTGAGTTTTGATCTAAAGCTGTTCACTGAAATACATAGAAAACTAAGCTGCCTGAAGCATGCCAGACCACCTAGGAAAGAGGATTAACACACCAGCCCGACTGACCCACATCCAATGTTCTGTTAGCTTATGTTGGATGGGGGTCTTCCAGGGCTGTTTCCTGAGGAAGCACTACCCTGGCCTGTGATGCTGGGAGCCTGGACTGGAAGCAGCTCATGCTGTACGTGGAATAGATGGAGAGGAGAATTTTGTCAGGGTTTCTGCAGGGATGCGGCCTATGAAGGGTTTCTATCTCTATAGACAGAGGCAATTTATTCTTACTGGTATTTTTCAGGTTTTCTTGCTTCATCTCCTCCTTTCTCTTCCTCCCCTTTGCCCCCACCTAAAGGGAGACAGAAACATATAACAATTTGCTAGATTGATTTTTGGGAGACAGGAACCCTGTGGTACAGCTTCTGCTGTTTATGAAACAACTTAAAACCTTCTCTACCCAAGCCTCTTCTTTATGCACCTCATTAATACCTGGAAGTTTAAATGACCCTAGCTAATGATACGTGGGGGGGAAATTGCCTGAGAATTCTCTAAATGCAGAGCCAAGAATGCTCTTTGCATCTTATTATGTGGAAACTATCACTAAAAATAAGATGACTTTTATGATATTCTCTCTGTTTCTAAAGAAGATATCAAAATTCAAGGAATCCTGTGCTGTAAACAGAAGAAAAGGAAGCAAGAGCACACAGATGACACTCTGAAAAACTTTTGGGATTTAGCGCATTTTTGAGATTTTTCTATCCCAGAACTGAACACTGAGGGGCTGTGGGTAATGCTATTGGAGAGAAGACCTGGGCTCCTGGAAGGACTGAGCGGTCTTTATATTGACATCTGAAGTGAAGAGGCTTTGAAGACCTTGAGAAATATTTTCCCATTACTCATCCTTTAAACTGGATCTTGGGAATGTAGATCATGGTACATGGAGCCCTGGGAAGTCTAAACATCATGGTATGAAGGGTGGACCTTCAGACTGAGGCCATTCAGTGTTTTGAGTTGACGTCTTTGCAATGAGTTGAAAGTGTTTTAAGCCTGAGGTGGGCAAGTACTAGAGTCCAGGCCTGGCTCCTCTCCACAGTACTCCTTTGTTTACCTTGTCCTGCCCTGTCCTCTTTCTCCTCTTCCTCACATCTCCGTTCTTCCTATCCAAGTGTGTTTCTTTTCTCTCTCTCTTTTTTTCCTACTCTCTTTCTCCTTTTCCTTTTCTTGGGCAATGTCTGACTCTAGCAGTTACTCTCAGATCTAAGAAACTTCTAAAGTTTGTTCCAGGGAAAAGTAGAAGAGACTAACTTGGGGAGAGGAGCTGGATGAGGCAGAGGGAGAGAGAGGGGAGGGGTGACGACACAGGATGTGAGTTGTAAGGTGCCATATGTATCCTGACCTTGAGCCTCATGGTCTTCATCCCATGGGAGAGGATTTGAATCAACTCAGGGTGAGGATGAGATTGCCAGTGTCCCTCCCACTGCAGCTCCCCCTTTGCCTCTGTGACTGGGAGAGCCATCCTTCCAACCTAGAGACTCAAGGTGGCAGAGCTTCGTTTTCCCACCTCCCTTACAGGCAAGACAGTAATCTTCCATAATGGGTAGGAAGGAACATTTGCTGAGAGTCTTTGGGGAGAAATTTTCTCCCAGTGAAAATGCGATGCATGGAGGAAAGACCTCTTTTCTTTGTTTCTGGGTTCATTCCTGCCTACCTGTGCTGTTTGGAACTGCTGCAGCAGCCTTGCTACCATGAGGAAGGCTTGGTGGAACACTCCAAGTATGGTGGGGCAAAAACACAGAAAGGTCCTGTGTCCTTGAGACCACTGAGCTGCTCACCCCAGTTTGGAGCATCTTATATAATTGGCCTTCATATTTAAGGCACTTTTTACTTGGAGTTTCTGCTACTTGCAGCTGAAAGAAAGCATTTTGATGAGAATAAGCAAGCATGGCCTCATGGTTGGGCTTTGTTTTGTGCTGACTTTTAGTTTCTTTAGTGTCATATGTTAAACAGATGAAGTTTTCTATATATTTGTCCTTTTTCTCTACTGCTGTCTTCTGTCTCTATTTGGATTACTATCCAGAATCAGAAACTTCATTCTTTGCTTGTTTCTGTAAATTTTCCTATTAAAATGAAATTCTTCATAAATCCAAAGTTTGCAGCTCTCACACCAGAATTTAAAAAAATATCAGTTTCAGTGATTTTTTTCTGCTTTCTAATGGGTGCTAAATGATGCTGGCCTAAATAAGGCAGAGTATCACTTCTGGTAAGATCTGTTTTATTTTGCTGATGCAAGCATGGGAGGGGTCTTTCCTCTTGTTTTATCCCTCCCTCTGTGTATCCTTTCCAGAAACGAGGTCTGAAGGGTATTTTGTATTTAATGAGTGGAGACTTGTAGTGAAATACAGTTTCTGGTGCCATCAGCCCTCTTTGCATTATTGCTTCTGTGTGTGGCAAGATAAAAACTGTTTATTAATCTGTAAAGCCAGCTCATCATTTCACTCTGTTCCCTAAGAGCTTCTGGATTTACTCATTTGGTCTATTTGTTCTGACCCCTCCAAGGAGGATCCTATATTATCTGTCAGCTGCTTAGGATTCAGTGAAGGAGGATCTGAAGGAAAAGAGGGTTGAGGAGGAAGGTGATAAGAGAGGCTGGCCAGGATGGGACTGAAGGAGTTTATGGTGGATTAAAGCTTGAGGAAAGGTATATGGGAACAGGTCCGTGTTCAGGTTAGGGGGCTGGGAAGTATGCATGCAGGGCTGGCATTCACCCAGTTTGTATTAGAATGGCTCAATTGATTGCTCACCACCAGGGTTCATTCTGAGATCAGTCCCTGAGCTGTACCAGTTGTTAGTATTTTGAATATCACCTCTGGAGACATGGGTACTTTAAGATATCCCTGGGAGACACTGGCTCTCTTTATGGTATTCAGGATTATGAATAGAAATTTTAGAAAAAGAGCAACTTGGGATAACATTTTGACATTTCTTTTGGTTGTGTTTTTTTCTTTTTCTGTTCCTTTTCTTTCCTCCTCCCCTTTTGCCATCCCCTCTTCCCCCCTTCCCCCCTTTCCCTGGGTCACCATGCATCCTGAAGCACCATTCTGGAAGGTGCAGACTAGAGGTGTTACGTTTATAATCACTGCTTAGGAGGGAGAGTAACTGATACACTGGATTCCAGGGTTTTTTTTTTTTTATTATTCAAATACAGGAAATAGAGAAAGTGTTTTCCCCTTAGGATTTGTCTAAAGGGTTTCAAAATGCTTGATGTAGTTGCCTATAAATATATTTGCTGGTTTGAGGAAAGTCTTATCGGAAGTGTATGATAGAGTAACGGAATGAAAGCCTTCTGAGGTTCTCTTGGTGTATGTTTATCTTTGAATATATTCTTGACTCTCAGAACCACTATCTGTTAAATCATTGTGTCATCGACAGCTATGCTGTGAAATAATTAATACTGTATCCTATTTTTAATTTGGATGCTGCTTGCTTTTTAGTCCAAATTCAGAAATATGTTCCCTCTGGCCACAAACAACGAAGAAAAATGATTGCAGATGAGCCCAACAGTGCAGCAGTGGAGACCTAGGGGGAAAAATACTAAATGAAAATGCTTTATTTTCATATAACTTTTAGAGCCATGCTCTCCAATAGAAATATAACATGAGCCACAAACATGATTCACTTAGGTAACTTTAAATATTCTAGCAGCCACATTAACAAATGTAAAAAGAAATAGGTGAGATTAATTTTTAAATGCATTTTTCTCAGTATGTCCAAAATACTTGTTCCAAGATGTAATCATTATCAAAATTATAAAGATATTGTAATTCTTTTTTCTTTGCACTAAATATTTGAAACCCATTGTGTCTTTTACTCATAGCATGTCTCAGTTCAGGCTAGCTGGATTTCAAATGCTCAGTGGCTATGTGTGGCTAATGGCGACTGTCCTGACTAGCTCAGCTTTAGACTATTTCTGTGGCTACGTATTCCATTTTTCACTCAATGTTCATAACAGATCAGGGGGTGCCAGGTCATATCTGCAGAGATGGTTGGTTTTTCTTCAGTTCAGTTCAGTCACTCAGTTGTGTCCGACTCTTTGCAACCCCATGAATTGCAGCATGGCAGGCCTCCCTGTCCATTACCAACTTTCAGAGTTCACTCAAACTCATGTCCATCAAATTGGTGACGGCATCCAGCCATCTCATCCTCTGTCGTCCCCTTCTCCTCCTGCCCCCAATCCCTCCCAGCATCAGGGTATTTTCCAATGAGTCAGCTCTTCGCATGAGGTGGCCAAAGTACTGGAGTTTCAGCTTCAGCATCAGTCCTTTCAATTAACACCCAGGCCTGATCTCCTTTAGGATGGACTGGTTGGATATCCTTGCAGTCCAAGGGACTCTCAAGAGTCTTCTCCAACACCACAGTTCAAAAGCATCAATTGTTTCATGCTCAGCTTTCTTCACAGTCCAACTCTCACATCCATACATAACCACTGGAAAAACCATAGCCTCGACTAGACGGACCTTTGTTGGCATAGTAATATCTCTGGTTTTTCTTCAGCTCTTGTTAATTCATTTAGGACCAACTTTTGAAATGTTTGCCATGGGCCAAGAGAAGGAAGGCTTTGACATGGAAAAAGGATACTCTCAGAGGAGACTTGGAGCTTTGTGGGCTGGTTGTGGGGATTTGTGGTTATTTATGAGATCCCCTGGAGAAGGAAATGGCAACCCACTCCAGTATTCTTGCCTGGAGAATCCCATGGACAGAGGAACCTGGTGGGCTACAGTCCATGGGGTTGCAAAGAGTCGGACATGACTGATCGAGTTCACTATGAGGTCCATCTAGTCAAAGCCATGGCTTTTCCAGTAGTCATGTATGGATGTGAGAGTTGGAGTATAAAGAAAGCTGAGCACCGAAGAATTGATGCTTTTGAACTATGGGTGTTGGAGAAGACTCTTGAGAGTCCCTTGGACTACAAGGAGATCCAACCAGTCAATCTTAAAGGAGATCAGTCCTGAATATTCATTGGAAGGACTGATGCTGAAGCTGAAACCCCAATACTTTGGCCACCTGATACGAGGAACTAACTCGTTGGAAAAGACCTTGATGCTGAGAAAGATTGAAGGCAGGAGGCGAAGGGGACGACAGAGGATGAGATGGTTGGATGGCATCACCGATATGATGGACATGAGTTTGAATAGGCTCTGGGAGTTGGTGATGAACAGGGAGGCCTGGAGTGCTTCAGTCCGTGGGGTTGCAAAGAGTCGGACACGACTGAGTGAACTAACAGAGCTGATGATCAGATCATCTAATTGGGGTCATTTGTGAAAGCAGGTAGGGCAAGTGTAGTTATTTATCAGGAATAATATGTGATGGAATGAGTTCTAGATCCCTGTCAGGAGAACTAGGTGCAAGTTCAGGCATTGATCTGGGAGGAAAGAAATGAGCTTGTTCATCAAGCCTGTTATAACAGTAGGTACCTTAAACCCACTTTCTTTTCCAATTGTTATAATCAGCCCAATAGTTAGATACTATAACCAACTCCCATTGCAGAGGAAGACACTGAGATAGGGAGAAGTTCTGCCTTATCATGGAGTAAGAATGAAATCTCAGCTCCAATTCCAAAGTTGCTGTGTTCTTAACCATATAATCCATAGGCACATCATATGGGTTGTGTACTTCAGTCAGGGTTTGACTGAAGAAGCAGAAGCAGTCATGTGTGTGTGTATATATATATATAGCAGAGATTTGTTATAGAGATTTGGCTTACACAATTGTGGAGGTTGGTAAAGTGGGCTATGTAAGGATGTTGTCTCTGCATCTGATGCTAGTCTATAGGGCAGACAGTCATAAAGGGAAGATCACAAGCATGCTTGAAGCCATAAGCACAAGACAAACTCCACAAGGTCAAACTAAAATCTATTTCTGTTCTTGTTGCTTCTGACCTTGGTGATAAAAGTGTTCTGCTGATGATGGGGGTTCTTCAACATGGAGCAAAACTCATATACTTGGCTTAAGAGGCAGAGAACCCGAGGAAGGTTCCAGGGTATGGTGGACCCACTGCAGACTCACAGCAGTGAGCCGAATCAGCAGATGAGCAACAAAGTGTGAGTGACAAAATGGCTGCAGCTTCCCTTCCACCCTCCTGTTTTCCTGAAAATCTTTCATGTGGCCTACCTTCTTGGGAAATATTTAAGAAAGGGAATTCTGGGAAATGTAGTTCAGCCTACTCAGGTTGACATATTTCAAAGCATCACATAGATATCCAGTGAATATTCATTGAGGGAATGAGTGAGTGAATAAATCTTGCACTGCCTCTCTTGCAAGTTCTCTGGGAGTCAGAACATTTAATTTTGGCTCTGCTTCTTATAAGTTGAGCAGTTTTGAACAAGTCACTTAACCCTTTGAGTTGTGCATTCCTCATCTATAAAACTCCAAGCATAATTCCTGTTCTGCCTGTTTAATAGGACTTTTATAGGGATCAGTTGAGATGATCTGAACAAGAGCACTTTGAATGCTATAAAGGATAGAACAAATGTTATGTAGTACTACATTATTTTAATTATTAATGTTGTTATGAAGTCTTCAGTTTCTTAATGAATCACATGGAGTTAATAGTTTCTGACCAATTTACCTTATGGATGTGCCAGGGAGATTAAATTAGATGAAGTATGTGGAAGTGCTCTGTCAGCTCTTGCATGACATATTCTTCAAAGGCAAGACTTAATTGTCATTCAACACTCAGAAACATTTGCACATTGTGTTTTAGTTTTTGGCTAAATGTCTTAGGGGGATGAGTGTGTAATTGGAACCATTGGTAACCCTGGGAGCTGGGGGGCAGTGGCCATTCCTTGGATGCAAGTTGTGGGCAGTGAATGAGGTTTCTGACCTGTAGGTCTGGGCTTGCACTTCATAGCAGCCAAACTTACTCAGCAGAATGAAGAAATCCCTGCGGAAGTTCCTGGTGAAGATAGCGTAGAGGAAGGGGTTGGCACAGGAGTTGATGGGGTAGAACAGGACCAGGAGGATCTTTGACTTGGACACAGTGATGAGGGGTACCTTGAGGGAGGCAGAGATGGCAAAGAAGGAGATGGGCGCCATGCAGAGGAAGTCGGTGAAGATGAGCATGGCCATGCGCTTGGCTATCTTGGTGTCACTAGAAGAGGATGTGATGTTGGGGTTCCTCACTGTGAGGTAGATGTGAGTGTAGCAGCCACAGATGACCACAAAGGCCAGGACATTGAGCACAAGGAGGGACATAACATAGAGCTGTGACAAGGGGCTGTCAATGTCCATGGGCAGGCAGATGCTCACCTTCATATAGCTGCTGATGCCAAAGATGGGAAAGAGGGCAACTGCAAAAGCAAAGACCCAGCCCACCAGCATGATGCTGGCAGCATGGCGGAGCTGCACTTTGCATTCGAGCTGCATGGCGTGGGTGATGGTATGCCATCTTTCCAGTGTGATGGCGGTCAGAGTGTAGACTGAAAGCTCACTGGCAAAGACAGTGAAAAAGCCCGCAGCATCACAGCCTGCTCCAGTTTGCCAGTCAATGGCATAGTTGTGGTACTGGCTTTTGGTGTGGACATCAACTGAGGCTATGAGCAGCAGGTAGATTCCAATGCAGAGATCGGCAAAGGCCAGATTGCACATGAGGAACCGGGGGACTGTGAGTTTATACTGGCTGGTGATCAGGATCACCAGCACTAGGATGTTCCCAGTGATGGCCAGGATGCTAATAAACCATATCAAGACTCTGAGAATATCATACCCCATGATATCTTCACATGGATTAAATGCGTCTGGCTCAGGGGAGCAAGTCACATCAACCACTTCACTGCATAAGTCATAGTCAAATTCACTGTACATCATGTCAAATCCTTTGGCATAGCTGGGCTCATCATCTTCTGCCAAAGAGATTCTCTGACCCCTAGCCTGAGTCATGTCATCAACTTCTTGCCTTAAAATAGATTTGTTGCAAATTGGATGAAGGTCAGAGCTAGAAAAATACAAAAAGGAACAGAGTCAACATGTTGGATCCAGAATGGCAAATATATCACTGTCTTTACACAGGGTAGAGAATGGGATTTCTTCTTGAGATTTTTTTTTTCTTCTAACAGTTTGTCTGCCCTTGAGACTAAGCTCAAGGGTTAATGCTTCTTACTGTAAATGAACAGAACAACTTGTGTATATATTCCTCGAGTTGGATGGCCCACTCGGGAAACCATCTGGCCACAAACTGAATGTGGGGAGGAAGGCGCCTGGGACTAGCTAAGTCTTACTGTTAAGTGCAGATAATTTACAGACTTGATATCAACTCCATCCTCTCCCTTCCCCATCTCTCTTCAGCCCTCCCTTCATATGCCTGAGTAGTATACATTCCATTTTCTCTACACTAAACCCCAGTCCTAGAAGCTCTGGACTGTCCTCTGACTCAAGTGGGAGTTTGTCTGCATAGAGTGGAAGATCAGAGTCTTTAGTTTGTTCCCAGCCAACTCTGACCCTGGCTCTTTGGTAGTTGTGCTACTAGGAGGTCTGGTAACTTGCCTGAAATGTTACTGAGGGGGTGTATTCTTTATTATTTCACTCCTCAAGGGCCACAGTAGGCCTCAGACATTGTCTGCAAGGTAAGCCTGGCTCTCTCATTTTCAGCAGTTTGCTAGTAAGATCCCAAAAGGATCTCAACCTGAGAATGCAGGTTGTGAGGGATTGTAACTCATGCCCTAGGGAGCTGGATCTTCTTGGGGTCACTTTTCCCACTTTTCCTGTCTTAGTTTCCCCCCTTTGAACCCCAGCATACAAGGGGCCTTGCCAACAAAATATAGGCACTTCCAAAAGGGATTTGAATGAAAGGCAGATGACAAATGTTCTATCCAGACAAGTGGATAGCACTTATAGAGATGGGAGTAGTAGTTCTGAATAGTTTTGAAGCAAAGTCTTAAGGAATGGGGATGTTTCACACTGGGTCTTCTTTTGAATGGAAACACACACACACCCTATTCATTTCCTCCCTCCCTGAGGGACAAGCTCACAGCATTGTTGAGTGACTGCATTTTTCTCAAGCCTTACCAAAATCTCAGAAGTGAGTGGGGAGGTGAGTGTTAAAACAATTCAAAGACTGTCCCCTCACCCCCAACCGTAAGAAGGAGAGAGTGGATGGGTGTGGAAGAGGTAAAGTTTCCATTAGGTACTGAATGATGGGGGTTGGTCAAGTTTGCAGTGGGCACGGACTGGACTGAACTTTCCCCATGACCCTCTAGGAGAGGGGCTGTTAGTGAGAACCGATTCCTCCCTTCTCTCCCTTCCAGAAAGTGAATTGAATTGCCAGGAAGTCATTTTTCCTTTGGGCCAATGGACTCTTCCCCCCTCCCCCCCAGCCCCAAGACTGTGTCATTTTGTTTTGTTTTAGGGACTGATAGAGCTTCTTACTTAGATCAGTCATAGTTGAAACTAAGGAAGTTAAACAGTTAATAACATATATGGAATTGAAAACGTGCACAAAATCTTTTGGTTTAGCCAGAGATGGTGCAAAAAGAGTAAGGCAAGCTCAGAGACAGGCAAAGAGGGAACAAGAGAATCACTCTGTGTTTCTCCAGTCATTGGATCGGCGGCAGCCTGGTTCTAAGAACAGGAAGTAAGTAACCTGGCACTTGCAGACTGGGATTCGGTTCACTGGAATGGATCTGACTAACCATCTAGATACAGCCTTCACTTCCTGGGGCTTATGTTGACTGCTGTGATGATGCTTATTGTTGATACTGCTACTGGTATATGTTAAGTATTGATGCTTTCCTTTCCTGAAACAGAAGTGACCTAATGATATGAGTGGGGAAATGGTAAACAATGTATGTCTATGGGAGAAGACTAGAAAGAAAAATGGAAGCCAGGGAAATAAAGTCTTGCCTCTGCAATACCGCAGCAATCCGAAGTATTATAATAAACTGGCAATTCAGTTTGGGGTGGAGTTAAAAAGTGGTACTCCTGGACCCCAATAAATCAAAGTACAGTTACTTGGGAAGTGCATGGCAGAGTGGCCCAGAGTCTGAGCTTTGAAGATAGGCAGACCAGAGAGTTTGAGTCTGACTGGCATCGGTCAAGTTGTTTACAGTCTCTGAGCCTCGGTTTCTGCCTTTGTGAGAAGAGAATAGTGCTGTTACTTTTGTGAAACTTAAATGAGATAAAGGTGCAAAGTTTTAATATGCCTGGCAGTGAGTACTAGGCAGGTATCAGCAATATGAAGACAGAGGATGGTGGTTATGTACTGAGTTCATATTGGGGTCATGCCTTATGTGGGTACTTAATGAATATGCCACAGTGCATCAGTTTAAAATCTAGCTGGAAAGAAAGCACCTGAGTACTGCTGCTGCTACTGCTAAGTCACTTCCTGAGTACAAGAAATAACAAAACAAGACAAAATAACAATGTTAGCTGAGTATAGAACTATGACAAGGACATAACCAGTTCAATGACAAATGAGGGAGGGGAGTGGATAATAAGATGTTTTCCATGAGAGTTCAGAAGGGCCATTGGCCAAAATCTCACAGCCACAGGGCCTAAGATTTACATTTCGGGCATTATTTCCAAGTGAAGATTGAGGGACAGTTTCATCATGCAACTTTAAACTCAAATTTCATTACCTAACCACACTACAGCTACTAAGGTACACCATGAAGTGACACAATTAAAACACAAATCCTGTGTTTATTATCTTCTGAATAGCATAACCATATTGTTGTGGGTTTGTGAATTTGCTAAATAGAAAGTGATTTCCACTGCCGTTGTGTCCGATTCTGTGTGACCCTATAGATGGCAGTCCACCAGGCTCCCCCGTTCCTGGGATTCTCCAGGCAAGAACACTGGAGTGGGTTGCCATTTCCTTCTCCAATGCATGAAAGTGAAGACGCTCAATCGCTAAACATCATTGTGATTTCTGTACTCTGTCTTGGCATGTCTTCTTTGAAGAGCTGTGGACCTCTCCTTTGCCACACCTGAGAAGCCCTGATGTAATTTAAAATAGGGACCTAGAGAGGGTGAGAGCCCAGTGGTCCAGAGGGACAAGGAAACGCTTCAAGCAATGGTACAATGTAAGACAGACCTGGAGATTTCCAGTCGGGTGATCCCTGAGGCTGCATCTACACTACCAGGGGGTGGTGAGACCAGAGGAGTCTGGGCACCTGAGTAAGAGAATATATTCCTACGGTATATAGGAATATATGCACACGTGACAGCACGCGATGTGCAGCTCCTTCAGTGGTCTCAGCATCCTCTGAGATTTCTCCTGGGGGTGCTTAGTTTCAGGATTTTGGCAGTGAAACTGGTATCTTTCCTGGCCTGGCTGGAATATCTCTTTCTGGAATATAAAAGAGGCAGGCCTTCTGCTTCAGCCCAAGCTCTTAAAGATTCTAGTTGTTAGGAAGGAATTCCCTAGCTCTTGAGCTAACTTGCAGGGAGTGTCTGATTCTGGGGAGTTCCCTAATGATGTGTGAGAATTCTGAAGAGCAACCCCTTTTCTGCCGACCCTTCACATGGGTCTGAGTGTGGACTGTTGCCTCTTCAATACTTTGAAAACATTTTAGGGTGTGTATTGTTTGGCTGTTTTGTTTTATTTTGCTTTAGAGTAGGGGATATGTCTGCATGTTAAGGTTGAATAATAGAAGTGGCTACGTTAAGCCGTAAAACAGTATCACAGAAGCTGTGTTTATGCTGGGCTACTGTGCAAGAGTGGGAACCGGGCATCATCTGACTGAGTGCGACTGCCTGGTATGGATTGTGTCAGTGAGCTCAGGAGAGGCAGGAACTTGGAGAATTCCTGATACCCGGTACATTATATCTCCAATTATTGTGGTTTAGTCACTAAGTTGTGTTCTGCTCTTTTGCAACCCCATGGACTGTAGCCTGCCATAGGATTTCCCATGCAAGAATATGGGAGTGGATTGCCATTTCCTTCTCCAGGGGATCTTCCTGACCCAGGGATTGAACCTGCTTCTGCTACTTGGCAGGTGGATTTTTTTTTTTTTTTTTTTTTTTTACCACCAAACCACCTGGGAAGCACCTGTATCCCTGGTGGATCCTTTAAACATCTGGAACATGTAAACTTCAAAGTACCCCCTTTCCACAACCTCAGCTTTTTAGCCAGTTACATACTAGGCTGCTGCTGCTGCTAAGTCGGTGCAGTTGTGTCTGACTCTTTGTTCTCCCTGTGAAGAACAAAGGGATTGATCACACACCCACAGCACATCTCCACCACTTTGGTGCTAAGCTCCGAAGATGAGCTCGGGAGGTTTAGCATGATGGAGAAGGAAATGGCAACCTGCTCGAGTATTCTTGCCTAGAGAATCCCTTGGACAGAGGAACCTGGTGGGCTGCTGTCCATAGGGTCGCACAGAGTCAGACATGACTGAAGTGACTTAGCATGCATGCATGCATTGGAGAAGGAAATGGCAACCCATTCCAGTATTCTTGTCTGGAGAATCCCAGGGACAGGGGAGCCTGGTGGGCTGCCATCTACGGGGTTGCACAGAGTTGGACACGACTGAAGTGACTTAGCAGCAGCAGCGTGGTGGAGATGTGCTGTGGGTATGTGATCAATCTCTGTTATGACATCGCTGCTTCCTCCCTCCAAAGCTGACTTTGATGGTCCCTGGCGGCTCAGACAGTAAAGAAACCATTTGCAAAGGAGACCTGGGTTTGATCCCTAGGTGAGGAAGATTTCCTGGAGAAGGGAATGACAACTCACTCCACTATTCTTGCCTGGAGAATTCCATGGACAGAGGAGCCTAGTGGGTTACAGTCCTTGGGGTCACAAAGAGTCAGAATAACTGAGTGATTAACACTTTGGCACAGGATGCAGAGTTTGGGACTTTAAGTATATACCCTTTTTGTTATAAAGGAAAAAGGGAAGAAACATTTATTAAGGATCAGTTATGAATCAGGCTTGCTTGGCATTTTTCACAGTAGCTTATTTAGTATTTGGTAGGTAGCCCATCATCTGGGTAGCGCTGTCCTTGTGAACTCATTAAAAAAAAAACACACACAACACTAAGGCTTTGATCTAGAACTTGCCTAAGGGATTTCATCATGGATGCAGAAGTTGTGGACCAAGTACTCCATTGGAGAAATGCCCAAACAGGGCTAAGGGCTGGACAGGGAAGACTCACTCACGTTTGCCGCCTCCAGTTTGCGAAGGCACAGCAGTGGCTGGGGTAGGTGAGGCTGGCCTCCACGAGTGTGACAAATTTTTCCAGACTGGGAAGCTTTTTTAAGTGGTAAGTTGACTTGGCCCGCAGCTTCTTAAGATTTTCTAAGCCATAGCTAGGCAGGGAACGGATCCTGGTTCTTGAAATATCTCTATAAGGAGAAGAGGCAAGCATACCCGATTACTATGAGTCCAAATGTTTCTGCTGTGTTAGCAGTCAAAATAGCAGTCATAGTAGACCTGTTTTTACATGAGGGAGGAGGGAGACTCTTGTTCATCCAACACACCTCAGTTGCATAAATATTTGTCTAAAGGGACATTTGGCACTTGTGTTCATGGTAGGAGTATATGGATAACAGGCTGCTCTGTATCCTGGATGTACTAGCAACCTGGCTGGTCTGGGGCTTAACTGTAGCCCTTTCCCCTTCCACAGTGTCTTTTTAGAATAGACGCTCACTAAATCACATAGGATCTAGGAAGTGAGACCGCTTCCTCCCCACCATAAAACCAGATGTAAAAATATATTTCTTGAGCTGGGGTGGAATCTGTGGCCACATTTCAGAAAAGGATGCAAAGAGAACACACTATAAGAGGAAGGAGTATGAGGTGGGCAACAGAGGTACCCTCAGCCCAAAGTCCAAGTGTCAAGGGGGAGTGGTGGTGATGACTGTGGTATCCATGGATAGACTTGCCTGCGTGTGTACCCTGCCCTGCTACCTGTTAGATTGGTGACCTTGGTCAAGTTACCTCACTTCCCCATGTGTCAGTTCCCTCAGTTGTAAAACAAGAATGGTAATAATCATACCTATCTCAGAGGGTGGTTGTGAGAATTAAACAAGCTAAAGTACATAGAAAACCTCCTAAGCAACAGACAGCTCTTGATGACAGGTAGCTGTCATCAGAAAACATCACACATACGCACAGAGTTGTTCTTGCTTTGTTGGAGACTCTATGCCTTGGTGACCCAAGGTCTAAAATGGAAATGAACATTTTAACCAGGTTCCTGTCCCTGGAGGGCTCCAGAGTCCCATCCTTGCTGGCAGCAACACCAGTGACATGGGCAATTTTCTGGCAGCGCTGTTAGCAGCTGCAACCTTCAAAACAACTGTGACCAGCTGGTAGGTGCAAGGAGATTTAAGTGGTACTGGCTTAGACTTTGGGGGTCAGTAGGCTGGCCGTAATGAGTGCTTCTGAAGGGGGTGGTAGTGATGACTGGATGGACTCATTTCAAGCATCCTTGGGTATACTTGGTAAAGGAGAATCTTCTAATATCTGCATTTCCTCTAAGTCAAAACAGTAGGCACTCGGAGCAATGAAACTTCAGGGTGTAAATATATATCTGCTACCCCAGATGTTCTCCTAGTCTGGTGAAAATTACTTTCTCAAAGTCTTATTTTCATAGGGCCATTTATTCTCTTGCTCAAAAATTTAGAATGCTTCCTATTGTCCAGTGAAACCCACTCATAACTGCTGCCCTGTTTGTCTCTTCCTTTTCCAAGCAAACTTCTTATACTAGTTGTCCATACTTGATGTCACTATTTTCTCATTTCCTAATCCAACTCAGTTTCTTCCCAACCCCTAGTGAAACAGTACTCATTAAGGTCACATCTTAGTTCTAACCTTCTTGATTTTTCAGTTACATTTCATGCGTAAAATGCATTTCCCTTTTTCTTGGCATCACATTCTTTTAAATTTCTTCTGACATTTACTTTGGCTTATTTCTGATTTTGATTTTTCTCTATCTGTTGGAGTTCCTCTAAACTCAGGCCCCTTTCTGACTGTACATAATCTTCCCAGGTGATCTTACTTCCTTGATTTCAGATACCAGGTATATGCTGATGGCTCCTCTGTGTATATCCCAGTTTAGATCCTAGTTCTGAACCCCAGACCCATATAATCCATTGTCCATCAGATCTCACCCCTTTGATGACTGGCAAGTATCAAAACTGAATTCACCATCTTCTTTTTAACTATCTTCCTCCTTTTGTTTTCCTTATTTCAGCAAATGACTCCTCCATTTCCCTGTGCTGTTCAGGATAGAAACCTGGGAGTTATCCTTGACTCCTCCCTCTCCCTCCCTTGGACTCAATTTCTTGTTTTTGCAAGCCCAACTTTCACATTTGTTTCAAATTGGTCCACTTTCCTTGGACACAACTTTAGTCTGTCACTATAATCTCTGCCTAGAGAGACAACAGTCTCAAAAACTGTTCTTCTTGTGATCATTGTATTAAGTTTCTTAAGAGAAACAGAACTGATAGGATATAGAGAGATATATGAGGATATTTATTATGGAATTTGACTCACATGATTTTGGAGGCTGAGAAGTTTCATGATATACCATCTGCAAGCTGGAGAACCAGAAACATTTGTGCTATAATTCAGTCAGAGACAAAAGCCTGAGAACTAAGGAGGTCACTGGTTTAAGTCCCAGAGTTGGAAGACCAAGAACCAGGAGTTCTGATGTCCAATGCCAGAAGATAGATATTTCAGCTCAAGAAAGGAAAAACACTTGCCTTCCCTCTGCCTTTTTGTTCTGTGAGGGCCCTCAACTGATTAGATGATGCCCGCCCACACTGGGGAGGGTGAATCTTCTTTACTCAGTCTATTTAATCCAGTGCTAATGTCTTATGAAAACACTCTCACAGATACACTCAAGAATAATATTTTACCAGCTATTTGGGCACCCCATGACTCAGTCAAGTTGATATTAATTAATTTTAATTAATTTACTTTAATTTAAATTACTAATTTAATTAATGAATTTAATTAATCATCCTGGCCATCTAGCTCTAATGCAATTGTTACACTACAGATTGGGTGAATCCCAATCAGATTGTGACTTTCTGCTTATAACTAGTCAGTGATTCTCCATTGCACTTCCAATGAGGTACAAAGCACTGAATATGATGTGCTGGTCTTTGCCTGATTTCACTCACTTCCATTCTGTGCCCTTTTTGTGTTCTGCTCTGTCTTGCAGGAGAGATGGCCTCTAAAGTTTCCATTTCCCAGGCACCACCTTGTCAATCAGCCTTCAGTTGTATTGAGCACATGGCACTGGTGGGATTGGCAAGTGGGAGGAAGGGTGAAGCGGGGGCATTTCTCATCCCTCCTCTGCCTCAGGCAGCGGCTCCTCTGTGACTCCAGCTTCATCACGCAGATCTGTGGAGGATCCAGCAGCTACCAGCCATCCCAGCTCTGTGCTTCAATTAGATCACATCCTCACTTGCCTTTACAGTCTAGGATTAGTAGCAATTATCTACCTTTGCTAATCCCTGGGCTGCTAATTCCCTGCTTGATACTAGGGAAATTTACATTTTCAGAGTTAATAATTATCTTGATGTAATACCTCTGTGTATTTTACTTAGAGCCCCTCCTTGTTAGATACCCAACAGATAAATTTGTCAATCAGTTCAGTTCAGTCACTCAGTTGTGTCTGACTCTCTGCGACCCCATGAATTGTAGCACGCCAGGCCTCCCTGTCCATCACCAACTCCTGGAGTTCACTCAGACTCATGTCCATCAAGTCAGTGATTCCATCCAGCCATCTCATCCTCTGTCATCCCCTTCTCCTGCCCCCAGTTCCTCCCAGCATCAGAGTCTTTTCCAATGACTCAACTCTTCACATGAAGTGGCCAAAGTACTGGATTTTCAGCTTTAGCATCATTCCTTCCAAAGAAATCCCAGGGCTGATCTCCTTCAGAATGGACTGGTTGGATCTCCTTGCAGTCCAAGGGACTCTCAAGAGTCTTCTCCAACACCACAGTTCAAAAGCATCAATTCTTTGGTACTCAGCCTTCTTCACAGTCCAACTCTCACATCCATACATGACCACTGGAAAAACCATAGCCTTGACTCGATGGACCTTTGTTGGCAAAGTAATGTCTCTGCTTTTGAATATGCTATCTAGGTTGGTCATAACTTTCCTTCCAAGGAGTAAGCATCTTTTAATTTCATGGCTGTAGTCACCATCTGCAGTGATTTTGGAGCCCTCCAAAATAAAGTCTGACACTTTTCACTGTTTTCCCATCTATTTCCCATGAAGAGATGGGACCAGATGCTATGATCTTCGTTTTCTGAATGTTGAGCTTCAAGCCAACTTTTTCACTCTCCTCTTTCACTTTCATCAAGAGGCTTTTTAGTTCCTCTTTACTTTCTGCCATAAGGGTGGTATCATCTGCATATCTGAGGTTATTGATATTTCTCCTAGCCATCTTGATCCCAGCTTGTGCTTCTTCCAGCGTTTCTCCTGATGTACTCTGCATAGAAGTTAAATAAGCAGGATGACAATATACAGCCTTGACATACTCCTTTTCCTATTTGGAACCAGTCTGTTGTTCCATGTCCAGTTCTAACTGTTGCTTCCTGACCTGCATACAAATTTCTAAAGAGACAGGTCAGGTGGTCTGGTATTCCCATCTCTCTCAGAATTTTCCACAGTTTCCTGTGATCCACACAGTCAAAGGCTTTGGGCATAGTCAATAAAGCAGAAATAGATGTTTTTCTGGAACTCTTGCTTTTTTGATGATCCAGCGGATGTTGGCAATTTGATCTCTGGTTCCTCTGCTTTTTCTAAAACCAGCTTGAACATCAGGAATTTCACAGTTCACGTATTGCTGAAGCCTGGCTTGGAGAATTTTGAGCATTACTTTACTGGCGTGTGAGATGAGTGCAGTTGTCAGTGCTATCATTCAAATACTTCAGTGTGCTTGCTGACTTTTGCTTGCTCATCCCATCACTCCTGTTTCCTTATTATCTCTATTTGGATGTCTAATAGGCAGAGAAAGCTTTAGATATTAAACATTGAGCTCCCGATCTTATCCCAAACCTTCTCTACTTGCAGCCTTTCCTGTTGTTCATGCAAAACTTGGAAGTCACCCTTGACTCTTCTTTCTCTCAGACCCTGTGTACCCACCCTCAGCAAAATAACTTGGCTTTACCTTCCACATATATCTGGAATTTAACTGCTTCTCACAACGTTTATTGCTATCACCACAGGATAAATGTTCTTGGTGTTCCAAGGTCTCTTTTCTAGTTCTTGCCTGTGTATTCTAATTCTGTGGAGCTGGGGGTCCCTGGAATTAAGAGTCCATCCATGGTGCTCGCTTCGGCAGCACATATACTAAAATTGGAACGATACAGAGAAGATTAGCATGGCCCCTGCGCAAGGATGACACACAAATTCGTGAAGCGTTCCATATTTTTTAAGGAAACAATTCCATTCACCATTGCAATGAAAAGAATAAAATACTTAGGAATATACCTACCTAAAGAAACTAAAGACCTATATGTAGAAAACTATAAAACACTGATGAAAGAAAACAAAGAGAACACTAATGGATGAAGAAATATACCATGTTCATGGATCGGAAGAATCAATATAGTGAAAATGAGTATACTACCCAAAGCAATCTACAGATTCAATGCAATCCCTATCAAGCTACCAGCGGTATTTTTCACAGAACTAGAACAAATAATTTCAAGATTTGTATGGAAATACAAAGAACCTCGAATAGCCAAAGCAATCTTGAGAAAGAAGAATGGAACTGGAGGAATCAACCTGCCTGACTTCAGGCTCTACTACAAAGCCACAGTCATTAAGACAGTATGGTACTGGCACAAAGGCAGAAATATAGATCAATGGAACAAAATAGAAAGCCCAGAGATAAATCCACACACCTATGGACACCTTATCTTTGACAAAGGAGGCAAGAATATACAATGGAGTAAAGACAATCTCTTTAACAAGTGGTGCTGGGAAAACTGGTCAACCACTTGTAAAAGAATGAAACTAGATCACTTTCTAACACCACACACAAAAATAAACTCAAAATGGATTAAAGATCTAAATGTAAGACCAGAAACTATAAAACTCCTAGAGGAGAACATAGGTAAAACACTCTCCGACATAAATCACAGCAGGATCCTCTATGATCCACCTCCCAGAATACTGGAAATAAAAGCAAAAATAAACAAATGGGACCTAGTTAAAATTAAAAGCTTCTGCACAACAAAGGAAACTATAAGTAAGGTGAAAAGACAGCCTTCTGAATGGGAGAAAACAATAGCAAATGAAGCAACTGACAAACAACTAATCTCAAAAATATACAAGCAACTTATGCAGCTCAACTCCAGAAAAATAAACGACCCAATCAAAAAATGGGCCAAAGAACTAAATAGGCATTTCTCCAAAGAAGACATACGGATGGCTTACAAACACATCAAAAGATGCTCAACATCACTCATTATCAGAGAAATGCAAATCAAGACCACAATGAGGTACCATCTCACACCAGTCAGAATGGCTGCAATCCAAAAGTCTGCAAGCAATAAATGCTGGAGAGGGTGTGGCGAAAACGGAACCCTCTTACACTGTTGGTGGGAATGCAAACTAATACAGCCACTATGGAAAACAGTGTGGAGATTCCTTTAAAAATTGCAAATAGAGCTGCCTTATGACCCAGCAATCCTACTGCTGGGCATACACACCAAGGAAACCAGAATTGAAAGAGACACATGTACCCCAATGTTCATTGCAGCACTGTTTGTAATAGCTAGGACATGGAAACAACCTAGATGTCCATCAGCAGATGAATGGATAAGAAAGCTGTGGTACATATACACAATGGAGTATTACTCAGCCCTTAAAAAGAATTCATTTGAATCAGTTCTGATGAGATGGATGAAACTGGAGCCGATTATACAGAGTGAAGTAAGCCAGAAAGAAAAACACCAATACAGTATCCTAACACATATATACGGAATTTAGAAACATGGTAATGATAACCCTGTATGTGAGACAGCAAAAAAGACACAGATGTATAGAACGGACTTTTGGACTCTGAGGGAGAGGGTGGAATGATTTGGGAGAATGACATTGAAACATGTTTACTATCATGTAAGAAATGAAGTGCCAGTCTATGTTAGATACAGGATACAGGATGCTTGGGGCTGGTGCAGATATGGGGTGGGAGGTGGGAGGGGGATTCAGGATTGGGAGCTTGTATACACCTGTGGTGGATTCATGTCAATGTATGGCAAAACAAATACAGTATTGTAAAGTAAAATAAAGTAAAAATAAAAAAATAAATATAAAAGAGTCGATCCATGAACCTTTGTCCCTGTGGTGAGTCTTCACTCTCTGATGCTGAAAGATCCAGCTGTCCTAGCCTGGTCAACACTTAGCCTTTCTATTGCTGCAGAGATTCTCAACTTTCTTTTCTGCCCTAAAAAAATTCTCTCCAGTTTCTCTCTTCAGGCAATTGCTCCTCTGACCAGTTCTGCTATTGACACTCAAATTCTGGTCCCTGGGACCAAGTTTTTATTTTGCCTGGTACATGGGCTTTTATTTTTTCCCTCAAATATGGAAGGGAGCAAAGATTGCCTGTTTGTCTAAAACAGCTCAAGGCTTCCTATGGGGACTGAGATGAAGGCATAAACAAAGTCCTTCAGGAATAATTTAAACCAGGGTGATTATTTATTACTTACCATTAACATTTTTAATATTTCTAAAATCAAGTGATAGAAAACAGAAGACTCTATTTCTTAGTTATGCCTTCACCTCTTAATTGTAGAATATACAAAAACCACATTAATGAAGATTTCCCAAAATAAATTTTTATATCGCATGCAATGCCATCATATTTTTCTCATTGACTCTGTACGTTGATTAAAAATGACTACAATTTCTTCATGCTCTTCCACAGAGGGTCTACTTGCCCTTCCCTTGAATCCCCGTGATATCTTTGGACTGCAGTAGAGTATGATGAAAGTGTTACTCTGCCAGTTCTGGACCTTGCTTCTAAGAGCACTGATAGCTTCTAAATCTTACAGAGCCCTAAGCTGCCATGCAAGAACTCTGAATGCCCTGCTAGTGCCATGCTGAAAAAAGTCTAAGCCAGGTACAGAGGGTCTGGAGGATAAGATGCTCTGTGTGTGTGTATGTGTATGTGTGTGTCTGTGTGTAGAGAGGTACCAAGGAGCACCAGATACTTGAGTGAAGAGGACAACTTGCAGTACATCCCCCTGACCCAGCCACCTGAGCTGACATCACGTGGATCAGAGACAAGCTACCCAAACTTCTGAAACAAAACTGTGGACAAAATGGAACAATTGCTTTAAACCACTGAGTTTAAGGATAGCTTTTATGTAGAAATAGAGAACTCAACAGATTCACATTGACTCCCATCATCTCCATCGTTTTTAACAGCTGTAGAAGCATTTGTCCTTGAAAGCCATTAAGAGTGCAAATAGCACTATAGTCTATACCTTTCTGCCTCTCTCACTTACCATCTTTTTCTTTGTATACTAACTCTTTGTATTTGCATTTTATCTCTCTTGTAGGGCAGAGGACTCCTTGCATTTTCAGCAATGCCTTCTAAATAGTAAGCACCCAGAAAACAGTTGCTTTGTTCAAAGACAGGCTAAGGAATGGCCCTGATGGAGGATTAGGAAAGGAAACAGATCACCCCAGCCAGCTGTGATGTCTTCTGACCTCTTGTACGTACAAAGGTCTGGTACCTTGTACTGTCTCTTCCATTGTTTCATACTGTTCAACTTTTCATGTATATTTGTTTTGTCTCCTCAGCTAGATTTTAGATGCTCTGAGAACAGGAATTACTAAGGTACTTTCGTGTTCTACCTGGCATTTGGCACAGGGCTGGGCTCGAGAAATCTACTCAGTGGAGAGTTGTCTGATTAGCAGAGATGCCTTAGCATTATGAGAAAGTGAAGGAAGTCTTACAGGAGAGCAATTCTAAAGAGAGAAGTGTGCAAGGCAAACTGAGAGAGGAAATTTGGATTTAAAAGGAGCTCAGCTTAACGGTGCTTCTGCAGCAGGCAATTATTTGTGACTGAGAGTATCAAAGGAACCAAGGAAGGGAGCATCCTTGTGCAAAGTTTACAAGGAGATAGACACAGATTAAAGACTCAGTAGAATAATGTGCTGAATGGGTTGACCTGTGTGTGGTTCAGTGACTAGGAGTTGGATGGGGAGGTCTGCTTGGGAAGCATTGGTGCCTATCTCTCTGTTCAGTGTCCTGGAGCTAGCTTATATTGCGGACTCCTCATCGCAGCTGCAAAATATGTGAGTTGCTGTCATTTGTGCTAGGTGGCTCCACTTCTGGAAGACTGTGGCATCTTGTCAGTATCTCGGGATCCAGTTCTTCTGCTGGTAGATGTTGAAAGGAGAGAGTGGTTGGTAGGAGAGAGATGCTGAGTCACTTAGAGTTTGGTAAAGCCAATTCTTTAGCAGAAATGGTTCCTGGGTAGTAAAAGTGTTTGTAGAAGTGTTTATTTCAAGCATACTGGACACTTGCTAGGGCAATCAAACAAGGAAACTATCATAAGACTTCCTTATTTTGGACTGACAGAAAAATGTTTCTCTGGTACCTCCACAGGTTAAGAAAAATCTATAAACATTCATATCAGTAGGAACAAAGAGGGGATAAGTAGATACTGTTCGGCATGGAGTGAGACTTAAACTGTAAATATTATCACTTTTGCTCTGTTCCGCTAACATAAATACACAGACACACAGGGTCTAGTCACTGACAGTTCCTTCCATGTGGCCTGAAAATCTAATGTTAGATTTTAATTCCTTTGTAAAAGCATATTCCACTCTTAGGATGCAAATATCCCCAGGGGGAATAGAAAAACAAGGCATTATCAGTTATTCACATCTTCATGGAAGTGGGTTTGTTGTGACTACTGGCTAAGGGTAGGCTTGGAGAAAGGCCCAGAACACAAAGCACAGCAGCGAGGGGTGTGCAGAAGGGTGATTCTGAGCAACCAAATTTTGAGTAATTAAGGGAACCACAGGATGGGATTTGATCTCTGAGCCTTGAAAGCCAGGTGGAAGAGTTTAGAGTTTCTTTGAGCAGAAGAATGACTTATTGAACGCTGTGATTTTATTAGATTAGTCTTGAGAGCCTTAAACAGGGCACACAGTAGATGTTCATTCATTATTAAATGATTGGAAGGAGAAAGGATTGAAGGTTGGAAGGGGATGGAATGGCTGTTACACAGATGGACGTGAGGTGAGAGCTTACCTCCTCACACTGTCACCTCATCTGTCAAGTCACTGTATCACATGGCAAAGATTTATTGGGTGTCTGCTCTGTTACTAAAACCTCCTGTGAATTTCTGCAGAGATTATAGTTCTGCGCAGTAGCTTTTGTCCCTCTACCAGAATGAGATAACTTGGGGCTGGTACTGTTTGTTTTTGAGTCTCTATTTCCATCACATCCATCCGAAGATGGGCACAATAAAGCACAGAAATGGCAAAGACCTAATAGAAGCAGAATAGATCAAGAAGAGATGGAAAGAATACACAGAAGAACTGCACAAAAAATATCTTAATGACCTGGACAATCACGATGGTGTAGTCTCTCACTCAGAGCCAGACATTCTGGAGTGTGAAGTCAAGTGGGCCTTAGGAACCACTGCTGCCGATAAAGCTTGTGGAGGTGATGGACTTCCAGCAGAGTGCTATAAAAGTTCTGCATTCAATTTGTCAGTTAATTTGGAAAACCCAGCAGTAGCCACAGGACTGGAGAAGATCAATTCTCATCCCAATTCCCAAGAAGTACAGTACTAAAGAATGTTCAGACCACTGGACAATGGCACTCATCTCCCATGCTAGTAAGGTTGTCCTCAAAATTCTCCAAGATAAACTTTACATTACATAAACCGAGACCTTCTGGATGTTCCAACTGGGTCTAGAAAAGGCAGAGGAACCGGAGATCAAATTGCCAACATTTGCTGGATCACAGAGAAGGCAAGAGAATTTCAGAAAAAACATCTACCTCTGTTTCATTGACTATGCTAAAGCCTTTGTGTGGATCCTAACAAACTGTGGGAAACTCTTAAAGAGGTGGGGATACCAGGCCATCTTACCTGTCTCCTGAGAAACCTGTATGTGAGTCAAGAAGCAACAGTTAGAACCCTGAATGGAACGACTGACTGGCTCCGGATTTAAAAAGGAGTACGACAAGGCTCCAAAATCACTGCAGATGGTGACTGCAGCCATAAAATTAAAAGATGCTTACTCCTTGGAAGGAAAATTATGACTAACCTAGATAGTATATTGAAAAGCAGAGATATTACTTTGCCAACAAAGGTCCGTCTAGTCAAGGCTATGGTTTTTCCAGTGGTCATGTATGGATGTGAGAGTTGGACTGTGAAGAAAGCTGAGCACCGAAGAATTGATGTTTTTGAACTGTGGTGTTGGAGAAAACTCTTGAGAGTCCCTTGGACTGCAAGGAGATCCAACCAGTCCATTCTGAAGGAGATCAGCCCTGGGTGTTCATTGGAAGGACTGATGTTGAAGCTAAAACTCCAATACTCTGGCCACCTCATGCAAAGAGTTGACTCATTGGAAAAGACCCTGATGCTGGGAGGGATTGGAGGCAGGAGGAGAAGGGGATGACAGAGGATGAGATGGCTGGATGGCATCACTGACTCAATGGATGTGAGTCTGAGTGAACTCTGGGAGTTGGTGATGGACAGGAAGGCCTGGTGTGCTTCAATCCATGGGGTCGCAAAGAGTCAGACACGACTGAGCGACTGAACTGAAAGACAAGGTTATTTATTGTCACCCTGTTTATTTAACTTATACTCAGAGCACATCATGCAAAATGCCGGGTTGGATGAGTTACAAGCTGGTATCAAGATTTCTTGGAGAAATATCAACAACCTCAGATATGTGGATGATACCACTCTAATGGCAGAAAGCAAAGAGGAACTAGAGAGCCTCTTGATGAGAGTGAAGGAAGAGAGTGAAAAAGCCGGCTTTAAACTCAGTATTAAAAAAGTAAAGATCATGGCATCCAGTCCCATCACTTCATAGCAAGTAGAAGAGTAAAGGTGGAAGGGTAAAAAGTAGATTTCCTCTTTTGGGCTCTAAAATTACTGTGAATAGTGACTGCAGCCATGAAATTGGAAGACAATTGCTTCTTGTCAGGAAAGTTATGACAAACCTAGACAGTGTGTTAAAAAGAAAAGACATAACTTTGCTGACAAAGGACTATATAGACAAGGCTATGGTCTTTCCAGTTGTCATGTATGGATATGAGAGCTAGATAGTAAAGAAGGTAGAGTGCTGAAGAACTGATGCTTTCTGATTGTGGTGCTGGAGAAGACTCTTTAGAGTCCCTTGGAAAGCAAGGAAATCAAACCAGTCAATCTTAAAGAAAATCAACCCTGAATACTCTTTGGAAGAATTGATGCTGATGCGAAGAACTGACTCATTGGAAAAGACCCTGATGCTCGGAAAGATTGAAGGCAGGAGGAGAAGGGG
Source organism: Ovis canadensis (assembly GCF_042477335.2). Classification (NCBI taxonomy): domain Eukaryota; kingdom Metazoa; phylum Chordata; class Mammalia; order Artiodactyla; family Bovidae; genus Ovis; species Ovis canadensis. Next base: position 75,699,406 of record NC_091247.1, on the reverse strand, counting down.
ATGACAGAGGATGAGATGGTTGGATGGCATCACTGACTCAATGGACATGGGTTTGAGCAAGTTGGTGTTGGATGAGGAAGTTGGTGATGGACAGAGAAGCCTGGCATGCTGCAGTCTGTGGGGTCATGAAGAATAGGAAACGACTTGGCGACTGAAGAGCAGCGGACATCCCTCACATCTAGCAGAGTACTGGACACACATTGAATAGATGCTCAGTCAACACCTTCCAAGTATGTGACACGTAAGCCCTGCTATGTTCAGTGAATGAGTGAGGATGTCTGCTTTATTACTGACTGTTCTTAGGGCTGGTGGGCTGGACAGGAGAAGGGGTAGTAATGGGCAGGTGTTTTTAATCCTTGTCTTTCAGGCTGGTCTCATGATGGCAGCCTTTCTTTATAAGGTCCCACTTTGGTTAACATTTCAACCCATGCTCCATTCTGGAAGTGACTGGTTTTGAAAATTGAAATCCTGAAAAGTGGTCCCAACAGGAGACATCATAAGACAATGGCTGACAGGACTTAGCAATCCTGAACTGTTTCAACATTGTTAGCATCCTTGATTTTGAGCTACAAAGCAGAAAGGGAAACAGCAGTCAGTAATAAGATGCTGAGTCAGGAGAGGCAGGCGTTAAATTGTGTTCAGTGCCCTGTTTAATAAAGTGCATTATAGCCAGTGCCACAAATTTGATTTGAACAATTTCTATTTTTCCCAGCAAAGATGTTATTACAGGTCAATCATTTCCATAAGCGAGAGCACATTTCTGGTGTATACTACACTGACAGATGGCTAGAAGACCTCTCTTTCATGATCCCAGGTGGAATAAAAAGGCAATTTACTATCTATAGGACTGTGGGTATACTGGTAATGGAAGAGAATCATTCTTATACAAATAACTCAGTGTTTGAATCTGAACTATCAAATGAATCTGAGCTATAGCCAAATCAATTTGATAAACCATCAGAATATGATTGTACTGGCTCCAGCCTGCAAAGGCAATGCATTAAATTTTCCCCACAGGAAACGGTTTCCCAAGGAAACAGCAAGTGCTTGATTGCTTTAAAAAAATAAAAGAAAACTTGAGTGAGTTCAGAGTATAAGGTGAAAACTCAGATGGCTGCTGATGTTCAAGGTCAAGACTCATGAGGGGGAAATCAGGATGCTAGACTGCTCTTGGAAACTCAATGGAGATTGTCTGTGTGCCCCTCACTTTCTCTGCATCTATTTCTCTTTGCAATGGAACATCTCGTAATTGCACCCTCAGGTGTTCAGGGGCTCCCTGCTTTTCACTCAGCTAAAATTTTTGCCTTCAGGAAAGGAGTTATGATTGGTTTGGGTGCCCTCGCCTTAACTCCCTTATAATCCCTTGCATATATGTACTGGGGCAAAGCACTGAGCCTCCTGGGAGGAAGATACACCACTGTTGGCTCTTGGAGCAGATATGGAGACCAGGCCAAGCTTCCCAACTCCCAGCCTCAGTTCAGGGGCTGTGATTCTCGGTGTGCTTTCTGGACCAGCAACATCAGCTTCACCTGCAAAGTTATTAGAGATGCAGGTTCTCAGGCCACCCCCTGACCTGTTAAACCCACTGGGAGTGGGGATTAGCCATCTAGAGTTTTACAAGCATGCTGGGTGATTCTGATGCATAGTCAAATTTAGAACTGTGGCTTAAGGGCATTTGAGGACCACTTACCGCTGAGGTGGCCTGTTGCTGAGTTCTGCTCTGGGATTTGCCCTCACCTGACTTACCCAAGACTTGACGTCTCCTCCGGGCCTGCCTGCACTCAGTGACTGTTGATGAAGAGGATCAGCCCCTTGCGTTAATTCAGTCAACTCTGAAGGGCCGTTCTAACTCCAGAGCTCCCCCTAGAATCAGCCGAAGCTTCTGTTGCAAATGCATGGTAGTTCAACTTCCCTCTTAGCCTGATTCTGCTTCCATCAGGTACTCCCCACAGGCTCCAAGAGCATTCTCCAGGAAGCCTTCTCCATGCAAATACTCACATCACAGTCTGATGTTCAGTGAGAGGAATCTGACCCAAGCCACAGTCACAGCCCTAGCCTGAGCTGCGCCTACGGTGGGCTGAGCAGTCTACACACACTTCTCCTACCCATGAACCCACAGCACCAGCATGGGCTTGTACTCTGCACACACACTAAACAAACAGCCTTCAGGCCAGGGTTTACCTGGGATTGGCACATAAGGCTGGAAATAGAGGTTAGAGTAAGTCCTAAAGCCCCAGGTTAGCAGCCAGAGAGGCTGGGAAGACATCTGCAGACTAACCTGAAAGCCCCAGAAAAGGAGGCTTGATGTTAAGCTGACCAACCTTCTTGCCCCTAAGGGGAGAAGGAGGAGGTGATCAGCAGTTAGAGACTGGGATGTAGGCCAGGATCTTACACATATATCCTCATGCATTGAAATGAAAAGATGTAGAAATGTATTACCCCTTTCTACCTTTTGGCATGCTTGCTAAGTCGTTTCAGTCGTGTCCAACTCTGTGTGACCCCTCATGTTCTGTAGTCCACCAGGCTCCTCTGTCCATGGGAGTCTCCAGTCAAGAATACTGGAGTGGGTTGCCATGTCCTTCTCCAGGGGATCTTCCTGACCCAGGGATCAAATTTGTGTCTCTTATGTCTCCTGCATTGGCAGGTGGGTTCTTTATGACTAGTGCCACACGGGAAGCCCCTCTACCTTTTTCAGTCATGGCAAATGCTTCAAAATTCCTTTCGATTTTCTGTAAATTTTACTCACTGTTCCTGTAGTGAAAGTGTGGAAAAGGGCCTGTAACTTGAGGACTCTGCAAAACTGTTGGTGATGATGTCATCCCTCTTCTTGCTGGCACTCGTGGCAGGGCTGGTTGGGGGTATGAGTTGGTGTTTTCCACTGGAGACCCTGGTCAGACATACTGTGTAGTGCCTCAGCCTGGGACCTACTTATCAACATCAAGGGATGTTCTTCTATGCTGTGTGTGTGTACCTTTTACTAGTGTTCTTGGGCTGGGGGTGGGCTCTGGTGCTTATAGTTATTTTTCCCCCTATTTTAGTTCACAGTAAATTGAGAGTCCCTTTGAGATGTTCAGTTGGATCTACTGAGGTACTTTAGGTGACATGGTATGGTGGCAATGCATAGGATATGAGGCAGGAGACCTAGTTTCTGGTCCAGGCTCTGCCACTTAGGGCAGCAGTGTGACGGAGAAGGCAATGGCACCCCACTCCAGTGCTCTTGCCTGGAAAATCCCATGGATGGAGGAGCCTGGTAGGCTGCAGTCCATGGGGTCACGAAGAGTCGGACACAACTTCACTTTCACTTTTCACTTTCATGCATTGGAGAAGGAAATGGCAACCCACTCCAGTGTTCTTGCCTGGAGAATCCCAGGGACTGCTGTCTCTGGGGTCGCAGAGTCGGACACGACTGAAGCGACTTAGCAGCAACAACAGTGTGATGGTTAGCAGGTTATTTCCCATTTCTGGCTCTGGTGTCCTCAGCTGGGTGATGAGCTAGATGAGAGCCTGTCCAGCTTCAGTAGCAGACAGTAGTTCAGGTGCTGCAATGTCATAGTGTACCTGGTGCAGGTCACATGTGGAAACCTACCCCATCACAGACATGTTCTGCCATGAAAGATAGGGGTGCTGGTTTAGGCACATTCAAAACCTTTAGGACTGTTCACTAAGTGAAATTAACACACTGTTGATCTCCGGGTCAAAGACATCAAATACACTTTCTCTGTTTGTCTCCCAGGTACTCTAAGAATAAGAAACACTGACTAAGCATTACAAGTTCTAAGTGTGTTAGTCACTCAGTCATGTCCGACTCTTTGTGATCCCGTGGACTGTAGCCCCCCAGGCTCCTCTGTTCATGTGATTCTCCAGGCAAGAATACTGGAATGGGTTGCCATTGCCTCCTCTGGAGATCTTCCTGATCTAGGGATCGAACCCACGTCTCCTGCATCCACCAGGGAAGCCCTACAAGTTCTAAGGACTTTGTGTATTGAAGTACAGGGACTGTATGCCTGGCACTCCCCATTTGTTACACCCAGCTCCTACTTGACACTTGATAGCATACATAATGATAGTTCAATATATTAAGTTGCTTATTTAGTTCTGTTATCTGACTCTCCTTTATAAGAATATAAGCTTTCTGTGAGGAAGAACTTTTGTTCCTTGCACTATATACGGTGCATAGCATAGGGCTGAAGCTTAAAAATCTATCTGTTCAATGAGTGAATATATGTATATTCACTCAATATATGTATATACACATACACTTACATATATATTATTATTATTAAGCTTCAAACAGTATTAGGACATGGATAATATTGTTCCTGTCATTGTTTTAGGTGAGGAAACTGAGGTTTAGAGAGGTGAGAGAACTGGTTTTAAACCTAGGTAGTCTTCTCTGGCATCTCTGCTTTAATTATGCAACCATCCCTTCTTTCATACATGTTGCCTCTCTGAAACCAGGCATTCTGGAATGGGCTTTGAACTTATTCAAAGAGACAGAGTCCCATATAAAAGTTACAGCAGATCCTTTATCATCATTAATAATCATTAATAGAATTTCTGCTCTGCCACACAGGATTTCATTCTAGAGATGCACGGGTTCCAACCTGAAGGAGAATGCAGCTGCCCCCTGGTGTCTGTGGGGAATTGGTTCCGGGATCCAGTGCAGACACCACAATCCATAGATGCTCAAGTCCCATGGCCCTGCCTTTCTTATCCATAGTTCTGCATCAAGGACTCAACCAACTGCAGACAGTACATATTTATTGAAAAGTATCCATATGTAAGTGGACTCATGCAGTTCAAACCTGTGTTGCTCAAGGGTGAACTGGAAAGCTTTTTGGTGAAAATGAAAGTGATGTTGATAGATGGTAGGTGGGTAAGTAAATAACCTATGTACTGACTGCCAAGTAAGAGGTACAAGCTAGTGGCTCGCAAGTGCCTGAACTCACCTCAGGATAGCTATGTAACAGTCATTCTGCAAACCTTTACATCTGTTCACATGTTTATCTGTTTCTTTGCTTACTATTGCTTCTTGTATTTGACTCTTTCCTTCTGGATACCTTTCTTCTTCCTGTAGTACATTTGTCCATAGATGTAGTGGGTCTTGCTTAGAGCCTGAGGAAATACATTTTAAAGAAGGTCTTGCAGATCTGGGCCCTTCAGCCATGAAGGCTGTGAGAGTTTCAGGAGGAGGAATTTCCTGTTAGCAGAGATTGTCAATGAAGAGCTGGGGGTTGGAGTGACCCATGTGGAAGAGAAGAGCAGGGGCAAATAAAACCAGAGGAAAGTCACTCCTGGTGGTAGAAATGAAGGTGCTGCTGCTGCTGCATCGCTTCAGTCGTGTCTGACTCTGTGCGACCCCATAGATGGCAGCCCACCAGGCTCCCCTATCCCTGGGATTCTCCAGGCAAGAACACTGGAGTGGGTTGCCATTTCCTTCTCCAATGCATGAAAGTGAAAAGTGAAAGTGAAGTCACTCAGAGCAAGCAACAATAGAAGGAGAGGTGCTGATACAGTGGCATGAGGCACTGGAGGCATCTAAAGAGCTCAGGAATTGAGGCAAAGAGGATCCAAACACAAATGTGTGTATTTCTCACTGGTTTGAACAAAACTCCTGAACCCTGAGGGTCAAGATGACGAACTGTGCTTTCCCTTTCAGGGAAGAGATGTATAGCAGAGTGGTTAAGAGTGTTCTAGGAGTCAGACCAGTTTGGTGTTACATCTGCGCTCTAAAATTTCTGTGACTTGGGTGAATTGACCTCTCCAGGGAAGCCAGTTTTCCCTTCTCTAAAATGGGACCAAATAGCTTCTACCACAGAGGTTATTATAAGGATTAAATTAGAAAATGCCTATTACATTTTTGAAACACTCTCTGGGACTTGGTAAGTGCTCATTAAATAGTTGTTGTTATTATTGTTATTGTATTGATATTTAGAGTGTAGATCAGCCCTAAATTGTCCTGTACACCTTTGAAGATGACACAGATAAAATTTGATCTTAATTGCCAGCCCTGTCCTGTAAGTGTCCCTGAATGGGAGAAAGTTACAGACTTTCTTTGATCTCTTAGACAAAGTTGACTGCTACCTTACAGATGCTGATCTCTTTTACTTGGAAGCGAGGGAGGCTACTCACAGAATGACTGGTCCAGAGGCTCCCTGGAAAACATCATTAGGCAGTTCTTCCAAATTACTGTTATCACTTAGATTCCTGCGGATGGAGTTGAGAAAAGAAGGAGGGAAACACAAAGCCACATAAACATCACTGTTAAAGGAGCCATTTCCCTCTAAATGGCCTGGAAGAATAGTCGGGGCTACTTACAGCTCATCGAGTTGGGTTCCATTGAATGCACAGTTGTGTATTTCTTGAATCCCATTCTTACTCAGCCATCTGAAATAAAAGACCCATTAAAAAACCAATAATGTCAGATGCAAATGGTACATGAGTTTCATAATTGGAAGCACTGGGGCAAGGTCAGACAGCACAGGTTAGTGGCATAAATAAAATACCACCCTAAGACTCAGGGAGCAGGGTGGAAGGGAGACTGATTTATCACTGTATAACCTTTTGTAATGCTGGAAGTTTGCATTATGTGTGTGTATTACTTATTCAGAGAAATCAATGAAATTTGATTTTGAGAAGGCACACTTAGGCATAGCAGCCTGGATTCCATAAGGTCTTTGCACATATCATTTGTGTGTAGAAATGATGCCATGGGAGGAGCAGACAAAGATCTTTCCCATCCTGAAGGACAGAAATCATACAGTTATTGAACAAGTGTCTGTAAGACAGAGAAAGAACATATTGTATCCCCTTTCTCTATTGCCTTAAGCCTCTTACTCATGCTCATTCACAGCAGCAGGCCTGGCTGTCATCAAAAAAGTGATCTAATTAAACTGTCAGACAACCTGAACATCTCCCATGACCCATAAAGGACCTGGCTATTGGAGGTTTCTGGAGGTGGCTCTGGGTTAAGCCAGAAAGGAAGAGAAATCAATTATAGAGGTTGTGGGCTGTGGCAGGGTGAGGTGGTGTGAGCAGGCAAGGGAGGAGGCTCTGGGGGAGGTGGGACGGGATGGGGAATCGTTATCCAAATTGTGCAAAGAAGGTCAGTGAGCAGGTTTGCCTGGACAGGGGAGCCCAAGGGCACCTTGGGCTGACAGATCTGCACTGCTGTGCTCCTGGATGGTCTGGAAACAAAAACAGAAGCCCAAGTGTGGGAGAGCTTAGCCCAGAGAGCCTGTGATCACTTGTTCTTGATTTGCCATCAGGTCCTCTTCCTTGTCCGGCTCGGTGGGTTTGCAAATAGCACTGTTCCCAAAGCTGACCCAGGGACACTCCCATGTGTCCAGGATGTTGACAGTTTCTGTTGCTGCAGTGGGGAGCCCAACAAGCTTAAACTCAAAGGAGGACACTGTGTGTGTTTTTCTTCCCCTTGAAAGCTAGTTAGCTGAAAATCCACGCAGGAGCAATGCAGGCCTTTCAGAACATTAGCAACAAACTGGTAGACTCTGATGGCCAGGAAGTAGTTGTGCACTCCCGATCCTGCCTACCCCACACCTTCCCAAGTGTGCCCAGCACATCCAGCCTTCCTGACTGGTTTGTCAGCCAATCGGCTGGGGGTGATGGTGCTGAGGCAGCTGTCCCTAACCGGTGGGAGCTGGATCCTAGGGGCTTTGGACCAGACAAAGGAGTCAACAAGCTTTTTCTATGAGGGGCCCAGTAATATATTTTAGGTTTTGTGGGCCAAGAGGCAAAATGAGAATATTACAAAGGTACTTTGTGGTAGTCACTCAGTTGTGTCCAACTCTGTGACCCCATGGGCTGCAATCCACCAGGCTTCTCTGTCCCTGGGATTCTCTAGGCAAGAACACTGGAGTGGGTTGCTGTACGCTCCTCCAGGGATCTTCCAACCCTGGGATTGAACCCACATTGTCCTTTCCCGCATTGCAGGTGGATTTTTTTACCATCTGAGCCACCAGGAAAGTCATCAGGTACTTTATATAGGTAATTAAAAAACAATTTCCATGAGATTTTTATTGACCTAAGTTACCAAAGTATAATAGTAATAACTGAGTACAATTTTGTTGTCATATAGGTCTACTATTGAAAATAATGGATTTTTTTCTCTTGTTTGGAGTAATATTTTGCTTCATTTAGGTTCTGCATTCATGTTCCTTATCATCAAAATCTTGATTTATAGAAACAAGTTCTAGATCAGGGATTAGATTAGGCCCTTGGGCTGTAATTGGCTGACCCTTAATCCAGCAAAAGTGGTGAGCAAATCCATGTGACTGCCAATTGTCTTTTTTCTATAGGCTAGATAATTAATACTTTTTTCATAAATAGAAATAGATGTGGCTATGTAGAATGCAGACTAATTTAAGATAATTATTGTATTTAAAGTAGCCCTTTTTCTTTACAGATTTTCTTAATCAACAAAGGAGGTAGCATTTTTTGATGTTAATAATGGATTATTTCACAATAAACAAATTATGTCCAGAATTCCTGCCCAGGGGGTGATGTTAGGCAGTAGAACTCTCGAACTATTATCAGAGAAGCTGGTAATTGTCAAATATGTGCCTAGTCTCTTAAGAGAGGTAGTGCTGGTTTAAAAACCAGCCTCATGATGATGTTGATGACAAACAGCGCAGAACATCAGCTAAGGAATAACTGAATCATGGTTTTCCTTAGTCTTTTTTTTTTTTTGTTCTTTCCCCAGTATGTTCAGTCATTGAAGGCTCAGGAAGCCCCAGAAGCAGAGTCTGTCCTCTTTCTAAAGAATGAAGGTGTGGGAGAACCTGGCCCATGAAAGCTCACTGAGGGGCAGGAAGATGGAAGCCAGTTGAGGAAGGGAGGAAACATATGTGGAGTAAGGCCATAGCTAGGTACTTCCCTGTTCAGACTTCCTAGCTGCATGGTCAGTGGAGAGGTGGGGAAGGGCTCCAGGGCCTGCTTGTGGTGGGCTTTTACTCCTCATTTCCCCCTGAGCCACTAGCCAAGTGTCTGATAATCTTTCATTGTTGGACTATTTAAAAATATATATTTATTTATATATATGTAGAAAAGGGGTTTAGGATTTTGAAAGATGCGAAGAGAGCTTTTGCCATCATCAGAGCTACTTTGCCAGGTTTTTTTTTCCCCCAAGTAGCCTTGGGTGTCCCTAGAGGCAGAAAGTGCCCATATGGCCAGAAGTAGGGCCCAGACAAAGAACAACTGAAGACTTAAACTGTGGAAAGTGTGGACCTTCTGATGCTGTTATATATGGATTAAGGGCCATCCAAGTTTGAGGGGAAAAAAAAAGAAAAAAAAAAAACTTTTCTCATAAGTGTGAATTTGTCCTTTGGAGACATGTCTGAGAAGTGTTGATTCTTATGAAAACTGTCCTCATTAGGAAAGTAGGTTCTCAGTTCTGGGGATCCACACAGTATCCATGGACAAGAGTCAGTGAAGAGCAGCTATGATCTCTATTTTCTATTTTTTGTAGTCTTGGGTTTCTGAGATGGTGTCCCAAATTCTTATTTCCTTAAGTTTGTTTCCTCCACTTGGGAAGAGTTAAGACTAGGTAGGTCAGGAGAGCTTGCTTTCTGTCTGATGTTCTGGACAAAACGGATGCATATCAGTACGAAAAACTGTGAGAATGTTATTAGTACACACCAGTTTTTAAAAAGTGAGATAATTGACATTTGACATTATATTAATTTCAGGTTCCCACTTAATATGTTTTCTATAAAAAATACTCAGTTCCCTGGTGGTCTGGTGGTTAGGACTTGATGCTTTCATTGCCCACGGCCCAGATTCAGGCCCTGATTGGGGAACTGATATCCCACAGGCCTCGGTGCAGCCAAAAATAAAAAATATAAAGAACTGTATTAATAAACTTGCCACATGAACTCAGTTTGAATACATATATTTGAATCACAATATTTAAAAACGATGTGTATGTTTAGAGCAACATTTAAAACAGCACAAGCATCCAGGTAGTTCTGATTCCGTTGATCACTAAGCTCCTCCCTCCATTATGCAAGCCAAGAATCCGTTTGCTGTAATACAGTAGGCCAGTGGTACTCAGATACTCACCATTTTCCAGAAGTTCCCTTTTACCTTTTTGTTTTAACCTTCTTGGCTTTGGAGATTCTGTTTCCTCTGCTCCTCCTTTGCCAATACTGCGGCTAAATTCCACTCATCTTTTAAGGCCTTCCTTCTCTCCCTTAACTCTTCCTTCAACTCTCATGTCAAATTGTATTATTCCTCCTTTATGCATAGAACAATTACTTTTTGCACATATTTCCTACCACTTATTTATTTTGCTTTCTTGTTCTCTCATGCTTCTCACATCTCATCAACTCATTCCAACACACACACACACACACACACACACACACACACACACACACACACAGATTTCAAATATCATGAGCAATATTAAGTGGAAGGATTAGGTATTATCTACAATTTTGTTCTGCTGCTGTGTACTCTGAATCCATGCCTTTGATTTTATATTTTCCTTCATACATCCTATTTCTACGCTAGTCCTTTTCAAATTTTTCTGTTGGCTCTCTGTAAAAAATTTTTGAGTCTCCCCTTGTGGCTCAGCTGGTGAAGAATCCACCTGCAATGAGGGAAACCTGTGCTTGATCCCTGAGTTGGGAAGAGCCCCTGGAGAAAGGAAAGGCTACCCACTACAGTATTCTGGCCTGGAGAATTCCATGGACAGTATAGTCCATGGGGTTGCAAAGAGTTGGACACAACTGAATGATTTTCACTGTAATAAATTTATGTCAAAAACTGTGTTTAGCTTTGTTCTTCAATATATCCTTCTCTCTGCCTACTATTTCCCTCTGTTCCCTCCCTTTCTCTTTTGTTGTTGTTTTTGTTTGTTTGCTTTTCATATAGATGGATCTCTGGATCATATTACTGCTTTGAAAAGAACCAACATTCTTTCTAGAGTAGAACTTGCTTTTTGTACCTAACCGTATATTGAAACACACATATATTTTAAAGAAACACAGCAATTTGTGAAATGCAAAGAGAAAATACTTTTCTTACATATGTAATTGCAATTACCAGTCTCCCAAATGTCCTTCTGTGCATTTAACTGCCAAGGATCCCCTAAGCACTTGGGTAGCCTGAGTGCCCTATTTCCTGGCCATCTTGGGGAGTGGATAAACTGCTACACAGGCCACTGGCACAAATGATTAGAAGATAGTTCATTAACACTGTAGAGTACATTTACAAACTTTCCTCAAAATCATAGAGAGTAGCTCAAGCTCATTAAAAAAACGTGATTGTTCTAAGCAAATGTGAAGTCATCTTATATGCCCAGTGTGGGGCTGAACAGGAGCTGCTTGGCATGGTTATGAGGGAATATCCATATCTTCCTGATTCAGACTCCTCCTTGGTCTTTTTCTTTGGGCAACAAAAGCCTTGCCAGGCAATAACTAGCTTTATTGATGCATGAGTTATTCTGTCCCTCAGAACAGATGTTGCATCACAGGAGACCATCATTCAAAGAGCAATTTTAAACACTTGAATCGCACCACAGAATCATAAATTATTAACATGGCTCCATGCTGTGATTTGGAAATGTAAAGTTGGGAAGTGAGAGAAAAACACAGAATCAGAGACAAATTGGAATGGAGAAATGCCAAAGTTACACCTCCCCTGCCCCCTGCAAAAAAGGGAACATACCATTATGACAAAGAAAGCATTACATGAAAAGCCAAATGTTACTCCATTGGATTTTTTTTTTCTTTACTTACACAATCATACTTTCAAAACTTAGCCCCATGAAAGAATTTCTTTCAACTGTGTGGATGTTTATATTATCTTGAATATCTCTGGAAGAAAGTACAGACAGGTTAGATGTTTATATCAGCTCCATCCCGTGTCACCTCCCCACATGGAGTCTACTTGGCATGGTGTAGTCTTTAACTGAGGTAATGCTTGAATAGTTATAGAATGAGGAGCTCAATGTTTGGGAAATTGATGACATCTAATTTATCTCTAGTATATCAGTTCTTCTTGAAAGTGCAATTGCAGACATGCAGTCTGTTACATCTCTGAAAGTTTTCCAGGCTGATTCAACTGTGTGAGGTTATAATGTACTCATTTATTATCCTTGCCTCCACAGTTGGTACCTGCTCAATATGACAGTCACTTAAGCTGACCTTCCATTTCTACCAAACCTCTCCATTCACCTTAGTTGGGCCTTCATCTTCCTCCATTTCAATCTACTTCTTAAAGCTAGTTTTCTTCTTCTGACCTCTTTTGAGTCACAGAAAAGTTTGATCATTGGTTTTCCTCTTCCTGACTAAAAGGATGAAGAAAATCTCATTTCTCTGTTTGTACCTCTCATCCTCTGAAACTTCCCTGTTGAGTCTGATCTAACATTTAAATGTAAAAGGAGTAAACTGTCTGGGACAATTTGAGAAACTAGAGGGGATTCTCTATTTCTCTCTCTCCCTCCCTATCTCCTTCCTTCCCTCAGCTCATTCCATCTCTTTCCTACCTCTTCCTTTTGCATCTGTCCAGATTCTTACAATTTCACTATTGAAAATAAACTTGCTATCATATGTTGCCTTTTCTGTTGCTCTTTCAAAATAGATACCTTGGGAAAAGGTAAATACATTGTCATCAACACTTCAGTCAAGTGATTTCTTTATGCCTAGGGCAGCCTGGGCATTCTGGAAGGAGGAGAGGAGGCTGGTGGAAGAGAAGGGGAGTTACAGGAGGGAGGTGAGAAAAGGCTCAATAGTGAAGGAAGGAGAGACTTCCTGATTTGCTGGCTGGCTCTGTTGACAGCTGTCTGACTGAGGAGCCTGCTGACTCAGCCTGCTGACTCAGTTGAGATTAGCTGGTCTTTAGGTAAAGCTGGGATGCTTGCTGTTTACCTTCCTACCCCTGCTCACCCAGAGCAACACATTTGGAGGCTGTAGACTACACAATGCTTTTTACAGGCCCAGAGGCTGTTGGGTAGAATAGCTATGAGTAAAGAGTTGGTGACCACCCTTCAAACTTACAGTAAAACCTTTTGGAGAGACTGAATCTTGTGAACAGCTGGCAAGTGCTTAATACCTGTGTTGGATATTAACCTAGAGAGAGACGAAATAAGAGTGAGTGAAAAACGAAGCTGGCTGTTTTAGCAATTGCCACCGTCTAGGCTTTCCAAATACAAAATATCCATATTGAGCTTTCAGAAAAGCTACCAGAAAATCCCATAATACACGTGAATCATGCTTATGTTTTCTATTTTAAGGCTCTAATCAGGGTTTAGGAAGCTGCTGATGCCTTAGAGAAAAGAAACTTACACTCAGACACAAAGATGGACACAATGCACACTTTTGCTAAAAAAGAAATCAACATAATCCAAAAGTAATTTGCAACTGGACAATTTTCCTAAATGATCCCCTACTTCCAGCCTCTACATGCTCTGAAGAATTGCCTCTTCTCTCCACGTGATTCTGTCGATATTAAGGCATGAATTCCATACCCTTTGACCTTAGAGGGCCCATGTGGGCCCATCAAACTCTCTCCTGGGAAGAAGTTGGAAGTTGGAAGTTGGTTAGAGTGGAGTCTGCCGATGCCATCATGCTCATGAGATAGTCCCTACATTTCTAGAGCTGAGGTTTCCAGAGCTATATTGGATCCTTCCCAAGGCTTTCATGTCTTGGCCTGGGTTCCCCAGGAAGCCAAGCCTGAGATAAAGACTGCCTTATAGATAGTATATTTGATAATGTGACTTCAGTGAGTTGGGACAGGGGAAATGAAACAGAGATGGGGGAAAGATAATCGATATGAGTTGAGTTGGCCAGCACTACTTGTGACTGGTCTTTAATGCAAAGGACTTGACGTAGGATATTTTCAAAATGGGTATCAAAACTGTTGCTCTGAATGAGGAAGAAAGGGCAGCATTTATTCACAGACTACTATTTCCTATTGGTTGACGACATCCCCATGATTTTAACTCTCCACTCTGACTTGTACACTTGTGGGTGCCCAGAGACTTCCCTCTGGGCATCTCTTACATTGGTGTAGAAGCTGCCCTGGGACTAGAAATGAGAGGAACACAAGGTCAGAGTAGGTGTTGTCCAGCTGAAATTAAGCCGGTTGGAATTTGAGTGGAACTGGCTTCCACAGCAGTGGTGAAGAAGATTTTCAATTGACAATGAGAGTTGTCTGGCATACTGTTTTTCAGCATTTCTCAGGCTCCTGTGAGATACTCAAAATCCTCCCAGTACCTCTCCACTCCCATTTCCATTTTCTCTGTGTGTCTTACCTACATTTGGTCTTTTTGCTGGCAAGCTAAAGAACCTGCACCAGTATGCTCATCATTGTGAAAGAGCATGTGTGTCTGGGGTTTATGATTCTAGAGTAGACTTTGGTGTCCTGCTCTTTGCTTCTGTATTCAGAGAGCCCATAAATTCTGCCTACGGATTCTCTGTAATGGTTCTCAGATGTTTTGCTCCTGCTTGGTTCTTAGTGATCCACACAGAACACATCTTCATCAGTTCTTCTTTTGATTATTTTGACAGCCCTTGAGATGGCCTCCCTTTGTTTTTCATTTGTGGAAAATGGCTGTTACCTTGGTTTTATGAAGACTTCATTGTGTTATTTACTTAAAAATATTTTCCCACTAAAATATAAACTGTTTCGTGTAGACACCTGAGTTAACACAAGCATACACAGCTACCTAACAGCCAGCACACTCAAGATAAAACCCAGTGCCACCACCCTTCAAATTATGCTGTGTTGCCCCTTTGTACAATAGTTACCTTTCCTTTTACTTCCTATTCCTCCCAGCCACTGATCAGTTTCTATTTATATAATTTTGCCTTTTCCAAAATGTCATATCAGTGCAACCATATATTATGGAACTTCTTTCATACAGTATAAGGCATTTGAGATTCTTCCATGTTACTGTGTGTGTCGGTAGTTCACTGTTCTTTATTGCTGGTTAGTCTTCCTTTAAATGGGTATTCATCATTTGTTCATTCATCAGTAAAAGAACACCTAGGTTGTTTCCAGCTTTTGTGATTATAAAAAAGTACTGCTTTAAACATTTGTGTGTTATGTGTGTGTGTGTGAGTGAGAGAGACCCAGACTCACAGAGGGAGAGAAAGAGAGGCCATTTCTACTTTCCTTGGGTAAATGTCTATGAGTGGGATTGTTAGGTCGATGGTGAGTATATGTCTAACTGTATTAGAAACTGCCAAACTGTTTTGCAAAGTGGCTGTACCATTTCATATTCCCACTTGCAATATATGAGAATTCTAGCAGCTCTATATCCTTTGGTGTTTTAAAAAGATATATTCTTTGAATATAAAAATAATATATATTTATTGTGAGGCTTATGGAAACATCTACAGAGGACAGTAAAAATCACCTCTAGATTCACTATCCAGAGATAGCTTCTGTTAACATTTGGAGTTTGAAATTTCTAACCCAAACAAATAGCTTTCATGATTGGGCTCCATCACCTCTGAGATTCTACTCAGAGAAATACCAACAGAAGCATTGCCATAACTAAATATCTGCTAGTTTGACACACTCCTATGCTACATTTGTTATTTAATCATATCCAGCCTTCCACTATTTTTAGATCACTTCCCATGGGTCTATGGAATATTCTTTTAATGAGACATCAAAGCAAAGACCACACTAGATATTCTTTGACAATCTATACTACTATGTGCAGATTGGGAATACAGTATGTGCTCATAAAATACTAGGTTAATTGGTTGATGTTTCTAAAACATTTCTTGCTTCTGTCACCAGAATTTATTAAAACCCTTATTCAGTTAATTTACTTGTCAGGTATCAACAGCTACTTGGAGTAATTCATCTTAAACAGGGAAAGGGAGGTCTGGAGGCCAGGAATCAGGAGGATGGACATGTTAAGAACTTGACACAAGCCATTTCATCTTTCCAGATTGGAAAGGACACGGAATGTTTGAATATCAAGGTAGACATTATATCAGACACTGCTCTAACCTGCTTCACACTCTTTTGTTCCATCTTTTACTTAGTGGTTACCATAGCAGCCAGCTACATACAGATTTAACTTAGCAGACACTGGCCTCAGCTATACTGGGTCTCTCTCATTTTCTACCCTAGGCTCCTCTACCATCTCTGAGTGGGACACTTGTAAGAATCTGCTCAACTATTTTGAGGCAGGGGGCAGATTGGGAAGTACTAGGAGGTTGCCGTCTCATAGGGCAACTTTTCTAGTGGTGAACTCTTCCATCCCTTGGGTGAACAATTCTGAATATATTCTAAAGGACACCTTAGATGGACTCTAGCATAATTAGGCCTTGATTTCCTGGTGGCAGTCAGCTGATAAGACATTTCTGAGTTAGCTTCCCTCATGCCTTCTTTTCTTCTTCTTAGTCATTTAACCCCTCTCCTCCAGTTTGAATGTAAAAGAAACTGCTTATTTGTTGAGTCCTTGTTCAGACATAGTTTGGATCACCTAGACTAAGAGAGATACTAACTTGTACCAAGTTTCACCTTTTCACGGACTCACTGATGGTTATCATCTGTCTTTACTCCAACTTTGTCTCCAGTTGCAGCCCGGCTTTGTTTCTCTTCCTTCTTTTACAGTAAAGCTTCTGGAAAGGGTTGTCTGTGAATGCTGTCTTCATTTTCTATGTTCTATTCCTTTTCAGCTTGTTGAGGATGCTCCAGTTTGTTTTCATGCTATATCTCTCCACTGAATCTACTTTTCTCATGCCCCATGACTACTAACCCATAAACAATAAATCTAACGGTCACTTTAAATTCTCTTTTTTTTATGCCTTTCAGAATTCAGTACTCTCTGCCAAGTCTCTCTCTTTTATTAGTTTCTGTCCAGTTGAACTTTTCTGTTATTCCACATCTTTGTTAGTCCCTTTGAGCTTTTTTTGTTGTTGATGCCCCCTCTATCTGTGGGCTTTCTAGGTGGCTCAGATGATAAAGAATCAGCCTGCAATGAGGGAGACCTGGGTTCGATCCCTGGGTTGGGAAGATTCCCTGGAGAAGGTCATGGCAACCCACTCCAGTATTCTTGCCTGCAGAACCCCCATGGACAGAGTAGCTTGGTGGGCTACAGTCCATGAAGCTGCAAAGAGTCGGACATGATGGAGCAGCTAAGTACATGGCACATTGCCTCTGTGTACTCTGAGCCTTCTGCCCTTTCTCTCTCATTTTGCTGGGAAGGTCTCATTTCCCATGGCTTCAAGTAGTGTTGATATGATGACCACTCCTAGATTTATAGTTGACTTCTGACCTCTCCAGTCTGTCCCTAAAGTTTGCTTCATATATCCTGTTCTGCATGTCTTATTGGCATAGTGAACTAAACTAGTTCCCCCGCTACTACCTTCACAGAACTGCTCTCTCTCAGTTCTTCCTCATAAATAGCACTCCCATCTATCAATTGTTAGAAAGTGACAGTAAACTTGGCTTCTTCACCCTCACCCCCCAGAATTCACTCCATCTCGAAGTCCTCTTAGATTCCATTTCCAAAATATTTCTTGATTCCATACAGTTTCTTCTATCTCTATCAACACTGTTCTAGAACAAACCGCCATCATCGTTCAAGATTTCTGTCATAGTCTACTGCTTTCCAGACATTTAATCCTGTCCTTTTCAAACCCATTTTCCATTCAGCACAGAGCATTCATTTTAAAAATGTAAATCAGATGGCATTAGTTCTCTGCTTTTCTTTAGTTATTTCCCATAGTAAAATTTCTACTCTTTACTCCCTACTCTTGCACCCTCATCTGATGTCATTTCCCCAATTCACTTCAGCACCACTGCTTTCCTTCAATTTTTCAGATATACTAAGTTCCTCCCTGTTTCCCGGCATTTGCTCATGCTCCATCTGGAAGGCTTACCATCCACACCTTACCTGGCCAACCTCAACTCATCCTTCAGGGTTCAGTTACAAATGTCATTTTCTGAGAGAGGAGCTCCCTGATTGCCGAGCTAACTTAAGGTTTTTGATTTTTCCCAGTATAATCATATTCTTTTTAGCAGTTTTCCCTTACTGCTGCTCATCAAAATTCTCAACTGTACATGACTTTTTGTTTATGTTCTATTCAACGTCTGTGTCTTCAGCCAGACTGAACATCTTCAACATTCTTCCAATGACAGAAATCATGTTTTTTCCTGAAAACTCAGTGTCGACACAGTGGGTGACACTGTCAAGTGCTTGTGTATGTACCAGGCCAGGCAATGTGTTATGTGTTGTCAGAAATGAACACGAAAAAGGAATCACTCACTAGTTATGTTTCATACATAATGGATTTAATATTAGGGTAAATTATCCATTACCTGATGTATAACAACCTGGCTCTTTCTTAGTAAATGAGTAAGACTTATATAATTGAAGGAGAAAAAGTTTTCTTATTATCAATAATAAGAGTGCAAGTACATTATTTAATATCAGTAATATGCACTTCCAAAGTCACTATACTTATGGGACATCTATAAATGTCTATAGATGCACATTGAAATCTTTGGTCTTTATAGAAAACACACAGCAAAAACGGCTAAGATTATTCCAGTAGTTTTGAGTTTTAGACACTTAAAAAGATCTAGTGACTATCTAGTGAGATGGATTATTGATGATAACTCTATAGCTGCAACTCTTCATAACCCCAAGATAACTCAGGAAATGGAGTTTGGATGAACACTTACTTTTCAATTCATTTTCCCCCTTTGATCAATAAATTCATGTCTGATGGAGCCTGGAAGTGGGTAATCAGCTAGGAGCTCTGTGTCTCAATGGGTTTGCTTTGGTCAAATGACTGTTTGCTGTGAAATTATTTTGATTCACTGAACCACAGTTAATCTTCAAAAACAGGTAAAGGCCTGAGGGTAAAATGCCAACAAATTTAAGTTCTGCAAATGGATCTTCTAAAGCGAGATAACTGCTCATAGTCCTCCCTTCTCAACAGCCGGCTTTTCATTCTGAACTGGTATTAACACCTTTCATGCCTGACTGTCCCCAGTATTGATTACAGTGATGAAAATGGATGCTTCTATTGCCAGGATGAACTTAGTGAGGTCCCTTCAGTTGATGGGAACCAATTCCACTGTCATGCCATCTCACTCAATAATATATTTGCTTCCAAGAACAATTGACCCCACAGCTCTAAGGCTCATTGTCCTGAACATCGTTAGTGCTTTCATGAACATTCAACAGTGCTGGTATGTGTTTTTTTCTTAAACTTTCAGTGTTTTGGGCTCACTTGTCTTGCTTTGGGATATACATCTTCCTTCCATACAATGTCCATCCTATCCAAAAGAGGATGCCAAAGACCACACCCTTGTTTTCAGGGAATGCACAGGTGAATTGAGGAGTTAAGGTTAGTATAGAGGAAATGGGTCTAGTGGGTCTAGTGCTAAGATATATGTTGTTGATGGTGAGTGTCTTAAGACTCAGGGAAGAGGAGAGCAATGTGAGATGGATTACTCATGGAGGAGCTCTTGCAGGAAGGAGAGGAAACCAGATTTTAAGACAGTATAGAGCTTATTGGCCTGAACTAGGGAAATGAGTGTGTATAGCTTAAACCACAAGAGGGGTTTGAGAGATGGGGCACAGAGGAAAATGGAATGGAAAGGGAAGGGAAAGAGGAGGCAGTATTTCAACAACTTTAAAAACTAGGTAGAGAAGCATGTGGAGAAGGAAATAGCACCCCACTCCAGTACTCTTGCCTGGAAAATCCCATGGATGGAGGAGCCTGGAAGGCTGCAGTCCATGGGGTTGCTGAGGGTTAGACACGACTGAGAGACTTCACATTCACTTTTCACTTTCATGCATTGGAGAAGGAAATGGCAACCCACTCCAGTGTTCTTGCCTGGAGAATCCCAGGGATGGGGTGCCTAGTGGTCTGCTGTCTATGGGGTTGCACAGAGTCGGACATGACTGAAGTGACTTAGCTGCAGCAGCAGCAGTACATAATCCACTGAACTGAAAAATGTCAGAACAAGACATCACTCTTCATCACACGAGCTAGCCAAGAATGCAATTTTTTCTATTCCACCCAAAATCCACCATGGCAGGGAATGATCAGTTCTGAGACTGTGTGAACCAGTTTTCTTTTAGTTTGTGAACTAAGGCAGAAGCAGAGTTCATACCATGGACTTAATGGCCTCTTGAGATATTTTAAAGAAAGCTGAGCACCGAAGAATTGATGCTTTTGAACTGTGGTATTGGAGAAGACTCTTGAGAGTCCCTTGGACTGCAGGGAGATCCAACTATTCCATCCTAAAGGAAATCAGTCCTAAAATGTTCTTTGGAAGGACTGATGTTGAGGCTGAAACTCCAATACTTTGGCCACCTGATGTGAAGAGCTGACTCATTGGAAGAGACCATGATGCTGGGAAAGATTGAGGGCAGGAGGAGAAGGGGATGACAGAGGATGAGATGGTTGGATGGCATCACTGACTCAATGGAGATGGGTTTGGGTGGACTCCGGGAGTTGGTGATGAACAAGGAGGCCTGGCGTACTGCAGTCCATGGGGTCGTGAAGAGTCAGACACGACTGAGCGACTGAACTGACTTGAGATATTTTAGGCAAATTTGATATAAGAATGGGATGCTGTTAGTTGTGTGTCTAGGTTAGGGGTTTATTATTTTTGCCAAAGCACATTTCCTAGAAGCCAAGAGTGAGGGTTTGAACTTGAGCTGCTTTTCTCTTCTTCTGATTGGTTTATCATGATATATTTGCACCTAATTTAAGACTGTTTCTTCCTTATTGTTTTTACATTGTAAAGTGCATTTTTCTGTCTCTTAGATAAAATGTACTTCTTCCTCCTGACCACTCTGGGAGAAGTTATACACTGATTCATAAGAAGGAGAGGAGTGTCCTATAGTTAATTAATAAAAGAGAAGACTCCTTACCTTTTCAGGCTCACTGATGCTAAGATTTCTATTAAATGTAGGTCCTTATTGACTGAGAGTTTGTGTCTCTATATACACCATTAGAAAAGATGCTAACATGTACTTTCCAAATCATTAAAGATTTGATTAAGTATAGAATCACATAAACTTGGAGTTAGGTGGGAGTGTGTGTAATAAGCTGTCGTTCAATGAAAAGGGCATTAGACTTAAGACTAGGAACCCTGGATTTAAGTGCTTTCTCTCTCACAAGCTGGATGGTGTTAAACAGTTCATTGACCTTTTCAGAGCCTCAGTTTCTCCTTCTGTAAAGTGATCTTGTATACGCCATTTTCCTGAGACAGTAGGAGAGCCTGTTTTCTTGTCTCTCCAGTCTCATGCTTTCAAAGTTAGAAATATTTAACTCCTGTTCAGCTCAAACTGGCCTTGGTCTCCATGGAAACCAGACTCTGTAGCAATCGGTGGGAATTTAATAAGCCCCAAAGCAGGGTTCTGAAGATCTCAGCCTTATTAGCCTGGCTGCAGATTCTGTGTGTGTGTGTTAAGATTTATTTATCATTGATTTTTTGGCTGTGCTGGTCTTTGTGGCTGTGTGGGGGCTTTCTCTAGTTGCAGCGAGTGGGGACTGCTCTCTAGTTGCAGTGTGCAGGCTTCTCATTGTGGTGACTTCTCTTCTTATAGAGGGTGGGCTCTAGGTGCACAGGATTCAGTAGTTTTGGCTCCTGGGCTCTAGAACGCTGGCTCAGTAGTTGTGGCCCATGGGCTTAGTTGCTGCATGGCATGTGTAATCTTCCTGTCCCCAGCATTGGCAGGTGAATTCTTAACCACTAGACCACCAGGGAAGGCCAGATTCTGTTTTTTTTTTTTTTTTTTTTAAAATTTATTTATTTTTGACTGTGCTGAGTCTCCATTGCTTTGCATGGGCTTTCTCTAGTTGCAGTGAGCAAGGGCTCCTCTCTGTTTTGGTGCCTGGGTTTCTTATTGCAGTGGCTTCTCTTGTTGCGGAGCACAGGCTCTAGGGTGTGGTTTTCAGTAGTTGTGGCGCATAGGCTCAGTAGTTGCAATGTATGGGCTTAGTTGCTTCTTGGCGTGTGAAATCTTTCCAGACCAGGGGTTAACCTGTGTCCTCTGCAATGGCAGATGGATTCTTATCCACTGTGCCACCAGGGAGGTTCCGGATTCTGTTTTGACCTAATATTCTGGCTTAGCAATCAGGCTCTGGTCTTATTCTCAGATGGGAAGTGTAGCATAGCATCAAACTGGTAGCTCTGACGCGAGAAGTGCACGTGTGCTCAGTAACTTCAGTCATGTCCAACTCCTTGTGACCCCCATGGACTGTAGCCCCTTAGTTCCTCTGTCCTTTGGACCCTTCAGCCAAGAATACTGGAGACTGGAGTGGGTTGCCATGCCCTTCTCCAGGGAATCTTACCGACTCAGAGATCAAACCTGCTAGAGGATCTGGATTTAAGTCCTGACTGTACTGCTTTTTAAGATGTATGGCCTTAAGGAGTTAGTTGAAGTCTATAGGACTCAAATCTTTTATCTCTCACCCAGGGAAATAAGATTATTCAAAATGAAGCCTTAGCTCTGTGTCCAGACACTGTTATTGATCATGCATGCTGTGCCTGCTAAGTTGCTTCAGTCACATTTGACTCTTTGTGACGTCATGGACTGTAGCACTCCAGGCTCCTCTGTCCATGGGGATTCTCCAGGCAAGAATACTGGAGTGGGTTGCCATGCCCCCCTCCAGGGGATCTTCCTGACCTAGGGATTGAACCCTTGTCTCTTATGTTTTCTGCATTAGGAGGTGGATTCTTTATCACTAGCACCACCTGGGAAGTCCATTGATCATGGTCCAGACTTATATTCCTTTGCCCTCACTGAGAGCTTGTCTGATTTCCTGGTTTCCCTAGAACCTGAACCATGACTTGCTTTCCTCTAGTTCTCTTGGGCACTGAGATGCTGTTTCTGTGTCTGGGTCTCTTCTGCTTGTGGGACCTCTATGATGCCTGGGCAGGGTTGTCTGTTAAACCTTTTGCCTGAGGCTCCTTGTGCCCTGTTGCAATCACTGGAAGCCACAGCTGAACTTCCCAGATTCCTCCTGCCCCTTTTCTCTAATTTCCTCATGCTTCTTTTGACAAACCTGCCTGGATTAACCTTCTTGCCTGTCTGATTCTGTTCAGTCTTTGGGTCCTTATCATGCTATCACCTAGAGGCTTGTTGGTCATCTCAATGAAAATTACTGCAAAGCCTTGAAAAAAATTAAAGATGACTTACCAATTAAAAAAAAATACAAGTGATCCAAATTTGTTGTCTTCTGTGATGACAAATGACTATAAGAAATAATGCTACAAAGTGGATATTTTTAAATTCAACACATTTATGTCTATAAGGGAAAGGTGATGTATTAATGAGGAGGAATACAACGGCATTTCAAAGGAAAGAATTTGGGGAAAAAATGGAAATTTATTGCTGAAAATGATGCATGTTTTCATTTATAAAAACTCACAGTGCGTATTTTAAAAACAAGACTATGCAACTTTCTGACTCTAAAGCTTTCCACTGGGTTTTGAACCCTTTGATTAGAAACATAAAAATGCAACATCTTTCAGGTAGTTTGTAAGAACATCTGATTGACATTAGGGAAGAAAATTGACTAGCTGAATTTCATAAAAATGTTTGCATGAAAGAACTGGATTGAACATGAAGTCTGGATGACTCAGGGAGTGTAGACATAGGCTTGTCTTCCATTGGAGCTATTTGTTTCAGTGAAGTTTTGTTCTCATCTTTGACAGCCATTAAAATCTAATGTTGATATGACCCATGAATTGCTTTTCCAAATGTTAAACTAAGGATTAAAAAATAATAAAATGTTGGGGGGAACAAGATGGTGGAGGAGTAGGTGGGTGTAGAGTACATTTCTCTCCACGGATACGTCAAGAATACAGCTTCAGACACAGAAGTGTGTGCAGAGCACCAGCTGAGAGTAGACAGGAGTACCTGACCAGTGGAAAAGAATATATAGAATCTTGCAAAACTCAGTTGGATGAAGGAACTAGGGGGAAAAATAGGAGTGTTAGTAAGGTGGGACCTGCCCTCAGTGGGTGGGGGAACTGAAGCAGGGGTCTGATCCCCACATCGGGGCAATATCTGAGTCAGAGGAGAAACATTCAAGGCTGAGAGTGAAACAGCTGATCTGTGGCAGCCTAAATGGAATGAAAATCAGACAGTCCTTGCCAGAGCCATACATGCCCCAGACAGGAATGCTGGTCCCCTGGAAGGTGCAGCAACTGGGAGCTGGAGTTTAGGGATTGTGGAGCAGTCCTAAGGTGATGGTTGTTGATTGAGAAAGATGGATCAAGGGGAGGTGAGGGAGGAGATCGTGGTGGGAAATGCCCGTGGAGGAAAGCCAGGCAGCCATGGAAGCAAGGCGATACTGCTGAGTCACATGTAGGGGGTGGAGCCATCACCATAGCCTCTCTCTCCTCACATGCCAGCATCGGCAGCTGAGCAATAGAGAGACTGGCCCATCAAACACCTGACGCCCTGAACTACAGAGTAGGACCCCACCCAGGATGCTCCTTTAAGTGCCTGATGTGCCAGTCTACAGAGTAGGACCCCAGCCGGGGAGGTCTCTATGTGCCTGACACGCTGAACAACAGAAAAGGACTCTGGGCAAGGGAGCCCTGTAAGTGCCACAACAGGCGGAGCTTGGGGGAAAGACTAGCCAAAGAGGCCTTCTGATCGCCAGCTACAAGATTGAAAAAAGATTCTGATAGGAACACAACTCCTGCAGTGGAGGCCCTCTGTATCCCTGCACACTAGGCACTGCCAGGGTCCCTGGAAGCCAGCCAGCTGCACCACCTTCACGCTCAACTCTCACTGGAGCAGAGCTGCCTCAGGCGAAAAAAAAAAAAAAGTCTTGAGTCTATGCGCACAGGGTCGCTTCAATCATGTCTGACTCTTTGCGACCCTGTAGACTGTGGCCTACCAGGCTTCTCTGTCAGGGAGGGGGATTCTCCAGCAAGAATACTGGAGCATATTGGCCAATACTGGTTGCCCTACCCCTCTAGAGCACTATATTTCCTGCTGCCTAGCCACCAACTCCCCTGAGTACCTGGTGCTGCCAGAACCCCTGCGACCCAAGCAGCTGCACCCCTCCACACCTGGCCCTCACAAGGGCAAAACCAAGTCCTCCAGGGCAGCCTCAGAAACAAACCCCAGTGGACAACCCTCATGTAGAGGTGGAAATAAAATCACAGTTGAAACCCAGGGGCAGTGTGGCTAAGGAAGAAGACCCAAAACCTTCCCACCAGCTGTACAAGCTGTAGATAAATCCACACAATCGACTAGGCAGACTCTGTGTCTGTGGAATATATAAAAGGTTGCTGACAACTCCCACAAAAGAAAACACACTAGTTGTGATAGCTGTGGACATTAGAGGCAAGAACACACAGGCGTAGGGGCCAGGTTTAGAATCTGAGCTGCCCCCACAGCAGGTCCAGAGATCAGCACAGTACTGGAGGACATCCTAGGGAGGTAAGGTGGACTGTGACTCCCAGTGATGGAAAGGACTATGACAGCAGTGACTCAAGAAAAAAATTATGATTCTTATGTTTTCACTTGTTCTGCAGATTCTTTTGGAGTTCCCCCCCCCCCCCATTGTAGTTGTCAATTTTATTGGCACTATGAAATCCAATTAAGCTTTTGAGCTTTTTTTTCCCTTTTACCTCAATCATATTTTCTTCTTCTTTTTTTTAAATTGGAGGCTAATTACTTTATCAGTCACATTTTTAATTGTTGTTATAAACCTCTGCCTCTATGTTGGGATTTTGCAGTTCTGAGGAGTTTTTCTTTTCTTTTTTTTAATTTTAACTTTGAATTTGTTTAATCTATTATTATTTTTTTCTACATTTATTCCTTTCTTTGCTTTCCCTATTGTTCTTTTCCCCTTGCAGTTAATCTTTAATATATATAAATATTCTTTACCTCTATGTGACTTTGCATATCTATTCTTTCTTTCCTTTCCTCAACATGTTTGTTAGTTCTTTTTTCATTGTTTTATTCCCTAGTTGGCATCTTTCTTTAGTTTTGGTTTCTAATTTGTGCTTTAGTTAGTTTTGTTCTGGTAGATATAATTTTTGGTTTCCTTTGTTCACTGGATCAATATATTGTACTTTGTTTTTGTTGGACTGTTTTGATTTTGCTTATGGGTATATATGTATATGTGTATATTCAGTTACACTTTTTTGTTATAAACCTCTGCCTCTATGCTGGGCTTTTGCAATTTTGTGGAGTCTTCCTTTTTTTCTTTCTTTTTTATTTCTTCCATTTTTTTCTTTTCTCCTCTTAATAATTTTAATTTTTAAAAACCTATTATATTTTTCTACATTTAATCCTTTTTTTGCCTTTCCTACTGTTCTTTTCTCCTTGCAGTTAATCTTTAATATATATAAATCTCTTTCATCTACCTCTATTTAACTTTGCATATCTAGTCTTTCTTTTCTTTCTTTCCTTTCCTCTCAACTTAGTAGTTAGTTTTGTTTTCATTGCTTTATTCCCCAGTTGGCACCTTGTTTTAGTTTTGTTTGCCAGTTTGTGCTTTAGTTAGTTTTGTTCTTAACTAGTAAATATACTAGGTCAATCTACTGTACTTTATTTTTGTTGGACTGTTTTTACTTTGCCCATGGGTATATATGTGTATATTCCATTATTTAAATTATTATTTGCCTGATTCTGTAACTGCCATTAGTCTGGGGTTCATCTTTGGATTCTCATTTTTTGGATATTTGTTTTAATCTCATTTAATGCCATAAGATGGAGAAGGCAATGGCACCCCACTCCAGTACTCTTGCCTAGAAAATCCCATGGATGGAGGAGGCTGGAAGACTGCAGTCCATGGGGTCGCTGAGGGTCGGACATGACTGAGCGACTTCACTTTCACTTTTCACTTTCATGCATTGGAGAAGGAAATGGCAACCCACTCCAGTGCTCTTGCCTGGAGAATCCCAGGGACGGGGGAGCCTGGTGGGCTGCCCTCTATGGGGTCGCACAGAGTCAGACATGACCGAAGTGACTTAGCAGCAGCAGAATGCCATAAGAAACCACTTGTGGAATCTTTGTTCTAGATCAGAGATCAAGCCCTGAGCCTTTGGAGTGGGAGCACTGACTACAAGACCCTAGACTACCAGAGCACTAACCCTAGGGAGTATCAAATAGAGAGAACTCACACGCAGGAAACCACTTGAATATAAGACCCAGCATCACCCAACCACCAGTGGCACCTTGTGCAGGACGCCTCATCTAAACAACAAACAAAAACAAAAATACAAAGCCAATCATCAGCAGACAGGATTACCACCTCACTCAGACTTCTGTGGTGGCTCAGATGGTGAAGCATCTGCCTAAAATGCAGGAGACCCAGGTTCGATCCCTGGGTTGGGAAGATCCTCTGGAGAAGGAAATGGCAACCCACTCCAGTACTCTTGCCTGGAAGATCACACGGACACAGTCCACAGGGTTGCAAAGAGTCAGACATGACTGAGTGATGACTTCACTCTTCACTTTCAGCCTTGCCCATCAGAGGAAAAACAAACAAAAACTCAGCACAAATCTCACCTTACATGAAGCTCACACAAACCACTGGACCAACCTTATGAGGGCAGAAATCAAATGTAAGAATGAATTCAACTTTCTTCAGGGAAAAAATTCAACTTTCCTTGAAGCCTAGGAAAAGGAGACCTCAAACATAATAAATTAAAAAAAATAATAAAAAGGCAGAGAAGTACTACACAAATGAAGGCACACACTAGAAACACAGAAGTCCAAATAAATGAAAAGGAAATAGGCAAACTACCTGAAAAAGAATTCAGAATAATGATAGTAAAGATGATCAAAAACCTTGAAAACAAAATGGAGAAAATGAAAGAATTAATTAAACAAGACCTAGAAGAATTAAAGAATAAACATACAGAGACAAACAACACAATTACTGAAATTAAAAATACTCTAGAGGGAATCAATAGCAGAACATTTGAAGCAGACGGATAAATCAGTGAGCTGGAAGATAAAATGATGGAAATAACTTCTGAAGAGCACTGTAAAGTAAAAAGAATGAAAAGAGCTGAGGATAGTCTCAGAGACCTCTGGGACAATATCAAACACACCAACATTAGAATTATAGGGTCCCAGAATAAGAAGAGAAAAAGAAAGGATATGAGAAAATTTTTGAAGAAATTATAATTGAAAATTTCCCCAACATGGAAAAGGAAATAATCAAGTTCAAGAAGCACAAAGAGTTCCATACAGGGTAAATCCAACAAGAAACATGCCAAAACACATAATAATCAAACTAATAAAGACTAAACACAAAGAATATTAAAAGCAGCAAGGGGGAAGCAACAAGTACTATACACGGGAAACCGCATATGCTTAATAGCTGATCTTTCAGCAGAAACTCTACAGTTCAGAAGGGAATGGCAGGATATATTTAAGGTACTTAAAGGGAAAAATCTATAACCAAGATTACTGTACCTGGCAAGGATCTCATTAAAAAGTGATGGAGAAATAAAAAGCTTTTCAGACAAGCAAAAGTTAAGAGAATTCAGCACCACCAAACCAGCTTTGGTAAAAGGTACTTATATAGTCAAGAGATACAAAAGAAAAAAGATCTACAAAATCAACTCCAAACCATTAAGAAAAATGTCAATAGGAACAGATATATCAATAATTACTTTAAATGTAGGTGGATTAAATGGTCCAACCAAAAGACACAGACTGGCTGAATGGATACAAAAATAAGAACCATATATGTGCTGTCTACAAGAAACCCACTTCAGACCTAGAGACACATATAGACTGAAAGTGAGAGGATGGAAAAATATATTCCATGCAAATGAGAAGCAAAAGAAAGCTGGAGTAGCAATCCTCATATCAGACAAAATAGACCTTAAAGAATATGACAAGAGATAAGGAAGGACAATGCATAATGATCAAAGGATCAATCCAAGAGGAAGACATAACAATTGTAAATATCTATGCACCCAACATAGCACCTCAATACATAAGACAAACACTAACAGACATAAAAGAAGAAATGGACAGTAACACAATAATAGTAGGAGACTTTAACACCCCACTCACACCAATGGACAGATCATCAAAACAGTAATAAGGAAACACAAATCTTAAATGATACATTAGATGAGATGGATCTCATTGATATTTTCAGGACATTCCATCCAAATGCAGAAGAATACACCTTCTTCTCAAGTGCACATGAAACATTCTCTGTGATAGACCACATCTTGGGTCACAAATCAAACCTCAGTAAATTTAAGAAAGTTGAAGTCATATCAAGCATCTACTCTGACCACAATGCTATGAGACTAGATATCAATTATAAGAAAAAAAACTGTAAGAAACACAAACACATGGAGATTAAATAACATGTTTCTAAAAAACCAACAGGTTGCTGAAGGAATCAAAAGGGAAATAAAAAAAATTTCTAGGAACAAATGACAATGAAAACAACTAGAAACATATTGGATGCAGCAAAAGCAGTTCTAAGAGGAAAGTTTATAGCAATACAATCCTACCTCAAGGAACAAGTAAAACATGAAATAGACAACCTGACTTTACACCTAAAACAACTGGAAAAAGAAGAACAAAAGAACCCCCAAGATTAGTAGAAGGAAAGAAATCATAAAGATCCAAGCAGAAATAATGAAAAAGCAATGAAAGAAACAATAGTAAAGATTAATAAAAATCAAAGCTGGTTTCTTGAGAAGATAAACAAAATTGACAAAACTTTAGCCAAACTCATCAAGAAAAAAAGAAGAATCAAATCAACAAAATTAGAAATGAAAAAGGAGAGGTTACAACAGACAATGCAGAAATACAAAGGACTATAAGACAGGATTATGAACAACTATATGGCTATAAAATAGATAACCTGGAAGAGATGGACAGATTCTTAGAAAAATTCAGTTCCAAGACTGAACCAGGAAGAAATAGAAATTATTGACAACCCAATCACAGGCACTGAAATTGAAGTTGTCATCAAAAAATCTCCCCCAAAACAAAAGCCCAGGACCAGATGGCTTCACATGAGATTCTACCAAACATTTACAGAAGAGCTAATGCCTATCCTTTTAAACTCTCAAATAATTTCAGAGGAAGGAACACTTCCAAACTCATTCTACAAGGCCACCATCACCCTGATACCAAAACCAGATGAAGACAACATGAAAACAGAAAACTACAGGCCAATATCATTGATGAACATAGATACAAAAATCCTCAACAATATTTTAGCAAACAGAATTCAACAACACAGCAAAAAGCTCATACACCATGATCAAGTTTGGTTTATTCTAGGGATGCAAGGATTCTTCAATATAGG
This sequence comes from Ovis canadensis, assembly GCF_042477335.2. NCBI lineage: Eukaryota > Metazoa > Chordata > Mammalia > Artiodactyla > Bovidae > Ovis > Ovis canadensis. The sequence goes on along the minus strand of NC_091247.1, from coordinate 75,669,122 downwards.
CAAATCAATCAGTGTGATACACTATATTAACAAATTGAAAGATAAAAACCACATGATAATCTCAACAGATGCAGAAAAAGCCGTTGACAAAATTGCTGCTGCTGCTAAGTCACTTCAGTCGTGTCTGACTCTGTGCGACCCCATAGACGGCAGCCCACCAGGCTCCCCCGTCCCTGGGATTCTCCAGGCAAGAACGCTGGAGTGGGTTGCCATTTCCTTCTCCAATGCAGGAAAGTGAAAAGTGAAAGTGAAGTCGCTCAGTCGTGCCCGACCCTCAGCGACCCCATGGACTGCAGTCTTCCAGGCTCCTCCGTCCATGGGAGTTTCCAGGCAAGAGTACTGGAGTGCCTTCTCCATTGACAAAATTAAGCACCCACTTATGATTAAAACTCTTCAAAAAATGGGCGTAGAAGGAACCTACCTCAACATAGTAAAGGCCATATATGATAAGCCTATGGCAAACATTATTCTCAGTGGTGAAAACCTGAAAGCAGTCCCCCTAAGATCAGGAACAAAACAAGGGTGTCCACTTACACCATTATTTTTCAACATAGTTCTGGAAGTCCTAGCTACAGCATTCAGAGAAGAAAAAGAAATAAATCCAGATTGGAAAAGAAGTAAAGCTCTCACTGTTTGCAGATGACATGATACTGTACACAGAAAGCCCTAAAGATAGTATCAGAAAATTACTAGAGCTAATCAGTGAATTTAGCAAAGTTTCAGGGTACAAAATCAATACAGAGAAATCACTTGTATTTCCATATTCTAAAAATGAAAAATCAGAAGTTAAGAAATCAATCATTTCTTCACCATTGCAACAAAAGAATTAAATATCTAAGAATACACTTATTTAAAGAGACAAAAGAACTGTACATGGAAAATTAAAAGACACTAATGAAAGAAATAAAAGATGACATAAACAGATGGAGAGATATTCCACGTTCCTGGGGAGGAGGAGTCAATATTGTGAAAATGACTATACTACCAAATGCAATCTACAGATTCAGTGTGATCCCTGTCAAATTACCAATGGCATTTTTCACAGAACTAGAACAAAATATTTCACAATTCATATGGAAACACTAAAGACCCTGAATAGCCAAAGCAGTCTTGAGAAAGAAGAATGGAGCTGGAGTAATCAACCTTCTTGATGTCAGATTATACTACAAAGCTACAGTCATCAAGACAGTATGGTACTGGCACAAAAACTGAAATATAGACCAATGGAACAAGGATAAAAAGCTCAGAAATAAACACATGCACCTATGGTTACCTTATTTTTGACAAAGGCAAGAATATATAATGGAGCAAAGACAGCCTCTTCAATAAATGGTGCTGGGAAAACTGGACAGCTACATGTAAAAGAATGAAATTATAATACTTCCTAACACCATACACCAAGATAAACTCAAAATGGATTAAAGAACTAAATGTAAGACCAGAAACTATAAAACTCTTAGAGTAAATCATAGGCGGAACACTTGATGACATAAATCAAGGCAAGATCCTCTATGACCCACCTCCTAGAGTAATGGAAATAAAAACCAAAGTAAACAAGGACCTGATTAAACTTAAATGCACAGCAAAGGAAGCTATATGCAAGGTGAAAAGACAACCCTCAGAATGGGAGAAAGTAATAGCAAATGAAACAACTGACAAAGGGTTAGTTTCCAAAATATACAAGTAGCTCATACAACTCAATGCCAGAAAAACAACCCAATCAAAAAGTGGGGAAAAGACCTAAACAGATGTTTCTCCAAAGAAGGCTTACAGATTGCTAACAAACACATGAAAAGATGCTCAACATCACTCATTATTAGAGAAATGCAAATCAAAACTACAATGAGATATCACCTCACACAAGTCAGAATGGTTATCATCAAAAAGTCTACAAACAGTAAATGCTGGAGAGGGTGTGGAGAAAAGGGAATACTCTTGTACTGTTGGTGGGAATGTAAATTGATACAGCCACTATGGAAGATGGTATGGAGAGTCCTTAAAAAACTAGGAATAAAACCACCATATAACTCAGCAGTCCCACTCCTAGGCATATACCCTGAGGAAACCAGGGTTGAAAAATACACATGTATCCCATTGTTTATCGCAGCACTATTTACAATAGCTAGAACATGGAAGTAACCTAGATGTCCATCAACAGATGAATGGATAAAGAAGTTGCTATACATATGCACAATGGAGTATTATTCAGCCATAAAAAGGAATGCATTTGAGTCAGTTCTAATGAGGTGGATGAACCTAGAACCTATTTTACAGAGTGAAGTAAGTCAGATAAATATCATGTTTTAACATATATATGTGGAATCTAGAAAAATGGTATTGAGGAATTTATTTACAGAGCAGCAGTGGAGAAACAGACATAGAGAATAGACTTATAGACATGGGGAGAGGGGAGGAGAGAGTGAGATGTATGGAAAGAGTAACATGGAAACTTACATTACCATATGTAAAATATATAGCCAATGGGAATTTGCTGTATGTCTCAGGAAACTCAAACAGGGGTTCTGTATCAAACTAGAGGGGTGGGATGGGGAGGAAGATGGGAGCTAGGTTCAAAAGGGAGGGGATATATGTATACCTGTGGCTGATTCATGTTGAGATTTGACAGAAAATAGCAAAATTCTGTAATGCAATTACCCTTCAATAAAATTAACTAAAAAATAATGAGGTGCATCCTATGATACTGCTGCCTCTAAAATATTGTTATTATATTTAGTGAGATCAAAATAGGCTTATTGTGCCATATAAAATGGTATATATTAAGGCAGGATGTATATGTAAAAGCACATTTTTATTCATCTTTATTTCATACTTTAAAATATCATTTGTGTGTATATTTTGTAATATAACCATACATTAATACTATAATTGTATATAGATCTATAAGTAAACTTATTTGGGGACATAGGGTTTTTTTTTTTTTTTTTTGCTGATGGGGTGAGGAATTCAAGACCATATTGTACGCTACATAGGATATTTTTCTTGAGAAGAGAAGATTGTGATTCTGAAGAGCTGCCAGGTGGAAATAATGATAGATTTGTGCTGTGCTGCTTAGGAAGGTAGATGTAGGATTAATAATAATAATGGTCAACATTTATTGAACACTTCCTATGTACCAGGTACCACACCAAGCACTTAACATTGATTATTTTATTTATTCCTCTCCTCTACCTTAAGAGACAAGTAACATTACCATCGTCATATCAGAGTGGAGTAGGCAGAGCTGAGAGGTTCAGGCACTTTCACAAAGCCACACATAAGAGGGGGCAGAGCTGGAGGTTGAACCCACATCTTTCTGACTCTAAAGTTTGTGCTCCTACCATGATCAGGCTGATTCTCATTCATTATGACAATTGCCCAATAGAAGGATTAATTGTACTGTGAAGTACCTGGTTCCCTACCTCTGGAAATGTCTGTGTGGCTGGGATTCTTCATGAGGATTGTGATATTGTTATTTATTATAAGAAATGTATATTTGGTCTATGTTCCCCTTCTTGGCACAGAACTCCTGTGTGGGGAGTGTGGTGTGCTTGGAGAGGGCACAGAAGCTCAGAATCCTTTTCCCATACCTCACTCTCTGCATATCTTCCTTTTGGCTGTTCCTACATTGTATCCTTAATATAATAAGCTACTTATCAAGTAAGCAAAATGTTTCCCTGAGTTCAATGAGCTGCTCTGGCAAAGTAACCGAACTCAAAGAAGGGTTATTAGAACCTCCATTCTAATGTGTTGGACAGAGCACAGGTGACAACCTGGACTTGCAATTGGTATTTTATGGGGGGCAATTTTACAGGACCAAACCGTAGATCATTGGGATCTGATGCTGTAGCCAGGTAGGCAGTGTCAAAATTGAGTTGAATTGTAGAGCACCCAACTGATGTCTGAGAATTGCTTGGATGTGTGAGGAGAAACTCCACAGTTTGGAACTGGGTATAGAGCTGGAAAGGGGAGCTGAACTCTATGGCCCCTAAGATGCTTTTCAACTTGGAAACTTTGAGCATTTCCCCAAAAATGCTATTTTTAAACATTGTAAGTGCTTTGCTTACAAATGAAAGGCTACAATCATCAAATAAGTCTAGGAAATGCTGGGTTAATAAGGCTAAGCATTTCTTTTCCTACAGGGTTCTCAGAGCCTTAACCACAATATTATTCATTATAAATGCCCAAGAGCAGGAAGTAGAGTGCTGGCTTTCCCCAAACACATTGATCTTGGATTCCTCCTTTATTGTAGAGTATCTCCTGAGTTTGGTGTTGCCTAGTTCAACCTTTGAAGCCCTGCTAGAAGCTAGAGTATTGACACTGATTCTCTGAAAATGCTGTCACCCTGTAGGACATGGTTGACAAACTCTCTCTGAGTGTTCTATTAGTCAGCCTCCTCTACTCCTCTAGGGCACACTGTGTCCAGTGAACGTTGATGGATGTTTCTACCCGCATCTTCAGGCATTTCCAGATGGGCCCCTTCAGAGTGCCACCTAAAGAGGGGAGGTGAGAGACTGAATAACTCCCCTGCAGCTTCACAGATTCCATCAGTCACAGGATAAGATTCCTACTCCCCCTGGCCCAACAATTAACCTCTCTACACACCATGTCTGGGTAGGAAGAAATCATGTTCTCATGACAAAAATGAATCAAAGGAAGACTAAAATTAAGATAAATCTTTGACAACGTAGGATGAATTAGAAAGAAATGAAAAGTTTGTGATGGGCTACTGAGCAGCTGTCAATTTGATGTTATTTGTCCTTTCAGTTTGGAGCACATATGATGCCTTCAGGGCTAGAGCAGGTCTCAGCATAATAAGATGTCAGAGGTGGACTTTTCCTGAGATGCTGAGGTGTGAGACATGCTATATGCCAAGTTTCTAGAAACTAGTTAACACAACTCTTAACCTCTCGTGCACAGTAGGCGTGAGAATGGTGCTGGAGCCTTGGGAGAAAGGTTCCTCCAGACAGCCATGAATCTGCCCTTCCCAGCCCCTCGCCATGTGGCAGGGTGGGAGCTGTTTATTGTGTCACTTAGGTTGAGAGGAGGACTTTCAGAAGGCCACGTGACAGCTTTCATCACTGTCTCCTCCTGCTTGGGGAACAGAGTGACCAGGGTCTGACTTGGGCCTGGGCTAGAGGCTGCAGTAGGCCAGAGGCCAGGTGTTTGGGAAATAACTGAAGTACTAGGAACTGGTTATACAGGTCACATCTCTAACCCAGACTTCTGGGAAGGAAAGACTGGAAAACAGGCCTGCCTTATGTTCATGTGGCACGTGACTGACACAGTTCTTCCATATTCTCTCATTTGACTTTGGGGCTTCCTTGGTGGCTCAGACAGTAAAAAATCTGCCTGCAATGCAGGAGACTTGGGTTTGATCCTTGGGTTGGGAAGACCCCTGGAGAAGGAAATGGCTACCCACTCTAGTATTCTTGCCTGGAAAAGTACATGGAGAGAGGAGACTGGCGGGATACAGTCTGTGACCTCACAAAGACCTTGAACATGACTGGGCAACTGACACCTTCACTTCATTTGACTTCACTGTGAGTTTCTTAGATGAACATAATTATGGTTGTCATCTTACAGATAAGGGAGGCAGTGCTCACAGAGGATCAGTGGATCGCCCAAATTTCTGAGCTTGAACCAGAAAGAGTCATAGTTAATGCTTACCAGTTCCCTTATCACGTGGCCTTTGTGTGTGCCCAGTCATGTCTGACTCTGCTCCCCCATGGACTGTAGCCTGCTAGGCTCCTCTGTCCATGCGATTTTCCACATGCAGGCATTATAAAGGCCTTACCTGTACAGAGCCATTTATTTCTGCCCACAACTCCATGAAGAAGATACTATAATTGGCTCCATTTTTGAGATAATGAAACTGAGGCTTAGAGTTTCAGTTAACTTTCTTTCTAGCAAATGGAAAAAATGGGACCTGAAACTGGGCTTTCAGGCTTCCATGCTCTTGGTAATCTCTGTCCCATGATACCTCATTGGTTACATAAGGACTTTGAAAACCTAAAGCTCTCTCCAAGTTAGTAGATTCACTGCTAACAGACTGTTGCCAAGAGGTAATCTTTGGGGACCTTCTTGGATGCCAGTGTATAAATAACTTTCATCAAACTACCAATTTGCGGCAAGCAGTTACTTTAGAATTACATAGGGGAGTCGCAAAAGAGTTAATATTTTAAACAGTTTGCACACCCTTCCCCACAACTCATTTCTAGCATTAATTATTTAGAAAGCTATTTCTTAGGTACACTTAAACTTAGCCCACGTAGATGATCACAAGTTCCACATGGCAAACAGTAATCCGGTGTCACTTTTGAGCTCGGAACACTGGGTATATTGACATTGTCTTCACCCATACTCTGCACCTTTCCAGTAGTGACATGCTGGAAGGGGAGGTGAATGGGGATGGAGTCAGACACTCCTGGACTCAGTTCTTAGTTCTGCCAGCTACAGAATTTCTGTGTTTCAAATTCCTCCTTTGTAAATTGGGGAAAATACATTCCTCACTGTTTTGAAAGATGGGAAGATGACCTGTGAGACCAAAATACTTAGTTTAAGGTGTGCCATCTAGTAGATGGACGATTAGTATCAGTGTTCTTCTCTCCTGCTCCAAGTTCAGTTCAGTTCAGTCGCTCAGTTGTGTCCAACTCTTTGTGACCCTGTGGACTGCAGCATGCCAGGCCTCTCTGTCCATCACCAACTCCCAGAGTTTACTCAAACTCATGTCCATTGAGTCAATGATGCCATCCAACCATCTCATCCTCTGTCATCCACTTCTCCTGCTGCCTTCAATCTTTTCCAGCATCAGGGTCTTTTCAAATGAGTCAATTCTTTGCATCAAGTGGCCAAAGTATTGTAGTTTCAGCTTCAACATCAGTCCTCCAAGGAATATTCAAGACTGATTTCCTTTAGGATGGACTGGTTGAATCTCCTTGCAGTCCAAGGGACTCTCAAGAGTCTTCTACAACACCATAGTTCAAAGGCATCAGTTTTTTGGTGCTCAGCTTTCTTTATAGTCCAACTCTCACATCCATACGTGACTACTGGAAAAACTATAGCCTTGACTAGGTAGACCTTTGCTGGCAAAGTAATGTCTCTGCTTTTTAATATGAAGGCTGCTGCTGCTGCTGCTAAGTCGCTTCAGTCGTGTCCGACTCTGTTTGACCCCATAGATGGCAGCCCACCAGGCTCCCCCCTCCCTGGGATTCTCCAGGCAAGAACATTGGAGTGGGCTGCCATTTCCTTCTCCAATATGAAGTCTAGGTTGGTCATAACTTTTCTTCCAAGGAGCAAATGTCTTTTAATTTCATGGCTGCAGTCACGATCTGCAGTGATTTTGGAGCCCCCAAAATAAAGTCCCTCACTGTTTCTGTTGTTTCCCCATCTATTTGCCATGAAGTGATGAGACCAGATGCCATGATCTTAGTTTTCTGAATGTTGAGTTTCAAGCCAACTTTTTCACTATCCTCTTTCACTTTCATCAAGAAGCTCTTTAGTTCTTTGCTTTCTGCCATAAGGGTGGTGTCATCTGCATATCTGAGGTTATTGATATTTCTCCCAGCAGTCTTGATTCCAGCTTGTACTTCATCCAGCCCAGCATTTTTCATGGTGTACTCTGCATATAAGTTAAATAAGCAGGGTGACAATATACAACCTTGACATACTCCTTTCCTGATTTGGAGCCAGTCTGTTGTTCCATATCCAGTTCTAACTGTTGCTTCCTGACCTGCATACAGATTTATCAGGAGGCAGGTCAGGTGGTCTGATATTCCCATCTCTTTAAGAATTTTCCAGAGTTTGTTGTGATCTACACAGTCAAAGGTTTGGCATAGCCAATAAAGCAGAAATAGATGTTTTTCTGGAACTCTCTTGCTTTTTTGATGATCTAATGAATGTTGGCAATTTGATCTCTGGTTCCTCTGCCTTTTCTAAATCCAGTTTGAACATCTGGAAGTTCATGGTTCATGTACTATTGAAGCCTGGCTTGGAGAATTTTGAGCACTACTTTGCTAGTGTGTGAGATGAGTGCAATTGTGAGGTAGTTTGAGCATTCTTTGGCATTGCCTTTCTTTGGGGTTGGAATGAAAACTGACCTTTCCCAGTCCTGAGGCCACTGCTGAGTTTTCCAAATTTTCTGGCATATTGAGTGCAGCACTTTCACAGCATCATCTTTTAAGACTTGAAATAGCTCAACTGGAATTCCATCACCTCCACTAGCTTTCTTTGTAGTGCTGCTTCCTAAGGCCCAGTTGAGTCACATCCCAGGATATCTGGCTCTAGGTGAGTGAACACACCATCATGATTATCTGGGTCATAAAGATCTTTTTTTTTTTTTGTATAGTTCTTCTGTGTATTCTTGTCACCTCTTCTTAATATCTTCTGCTTCTGTTAGGTCCATACCATTTCTGTCCTTTATCGAGCCCATCTTTGCATGAAATATTCCCTTGGTATCTCTAATTTTCTTGAAGAGATCTCTAGTCTTTCCGGTTCTATTGTATTCCTCTGTTTCTTTGAACTGATCACTAAGAAAGGCTTTCTTATCTCTCCTTGTTATTCTTTGGAACTCTGCATTCAAATGAGTGTATCCTTCCTTTTCTCCTTTGCCTTTTGCTTTTCTTCTTTTTGCAGCTATTAGTAAGTCCTCCTCAGGCAACCATTTTGCCTTTTTGCATTTCTTTTTCTTGGAGATGGTCTTGATCCCTGTCTCCTGTACAGTGTCACGAACCTCTGTCCGTATTTCTTCAGGTACTCTATTGGATCTAATCTCTTCATCTATTTCTCACTTCCACTGTCTAATCATAAGGGATTTGATTTAGGTCATACCTGAATGGTCTAGTGGTTTTCCCTACTTTCTTCAATTTAAGTCTGAATTTGGCAATAAGGAGTTCATGGTCTGAGCCACAGCCCGCTCCCGGTCTTGTTTTTGCTGACTGTATACAGCTTCTCCATCTTTGGCTGCAAACAATATAATCAGTCTGATTTTGGTATTGATCATCTGATGATGTCCATGTGTAGAGTCTTCTCTTGTGTTGTTGGAAGAGGGTGTTTGCTATGACCAGTGTGTTCTCTTGACAAAACTCTATTAGCCTTTGCCCTGCTTCATTCTGTACTCCAAGGGCAAATTTGCTTGTTACTCCAGGTATCTCTTGAGTTTCTACTTTTGCATTCCAGTCCCCTAAAATGAAAAGGACATCTTTTTCGAGTGTTAGTTCTAGAAGGTCTTGTAGGTCTTCATGAACCAAGATCCTTTGTTAATCCCGTTTTGTGAGTTTTCGTAATTCAGTCAGCATCTCTGAACGTCAGATTTCCCATCTGTAAAGTGGAACCATCAGTAAATGTCTCAGCAGGCTTTTGTGAGCCTATGTCAGTGGATCTGCAGTGAAGATGCTTTCCAGTTTGTGATCCCTGTGTCCGCCCTGTGCCTGCCTGCAGTGTTCTGTCCAGTTAGCAGTGCTTGCATTTGTTTGCTCTTTCAGACTTTCAAGGCGACTCTGCACCCTGACTCATCTTCCCCCTTCCTTCCTCTCCTTACAGCCTTTTGAAGGAGATGGGCTGTCCTTTTCCTCTCTGTTTTACATGAGGCCCTGAAAGGTCTTGTTACTTGCTTACACAAATAAGACCATGGCTGAAGACTGGGCGTGTGGCTCTCCTGTGAAGAGAAGAGATTTTCCTTTGTGTGTTGCTGAGCGAATCTGTGCCTGGGTGGCTCCTTGACCAGAGAGAGCATAGTGGGTGAGCTTTATGAGGGAGGCCTCCTAATTTCTTCCCTGGCACATCTCCCAAACACCCTGCTCCCTCTTCTCAGCACTTCTATCTTTGAGTACCAAACTGGTGGAGGAGGAGCTCACTCCCTGTTGAACTAGACATTATTTGCAGGGTGTTTGCCGTGGGTGAACTGATGATTAAACTGCAGCAGAACACTTTTGTAATGTCTGCTGAAGATGAAAATATTCTTCCTTAAAGCATCTGCCAGGCCCCAAGATATTTCTGTAAAAACAGCAGCTGCTTCTCTTCTACTACCCAGACAGATTCAAACCCAGGCCCACATTTTCATCAAGGACTTACTGTGTGTGGACCCTGCCCTCTGTGGAGATGAGCTGCACACAGTCGTTCTGAATTAGAGCTCGACTGAATCAGGTGATGACCTCTCCTGCAACGTATTGCTCCCTGGTCTTGAACCAGCTGATCTGGCTGGCTGAGGTGCCCCGGGAATGCGTTTCCCCTATAGCCATGCCCACAGGAAGACGACATCTTCCCAGATGGGCAAGCCAAGGGTTTGGGAGCAGCAGAGCCATGAGGCCTGTGTTCTTAGCTCACAGCCTAAGAGCACACACTGTGAAAGCCAAAGAAGATGAGATGAATGAGGGCAGCAAGAACAAATGGGCCCCTCAACAAGTGCTACAGAGTGAGCTGGGAGCCAGGTGTGCGAGAACTGGGTCACAGCCAGGATTCTCTAAAAGGAGAAATAAGTAGCTGAGCGCCTTGTTTTTGGTGCCATTCACTGGGTTACAGCCATGAAGACAACCTAGTCCCCATCCTGGACAAGCACAGAATCAGGTCACTGGAGTAGACTGCTTGATGCCCTCCCTCTTTCATTATCCTGCCTGCCCCTGTTGTCCACTGTAGAGCCCAGCCTCCTCTGACCCATCTCTGCTTCCCTGGGACTGCCTCATCTCTGCAGAGAAGGTAGCTGAACAGTTCTTGTGTTAGCTCCAACACCTTAACATGTGGCCTCTCCCAGGGATAACTGTAAATCTACTAGGGTCCAGAAGGACCAAAATAGCCTTTAAACCTCCCAACACTGAGGCTGCGATGGTGGAAGAAGAGGCAGCAGTTTATTTTCCACAGAAGTGAGGCTTCACTTTATGCCATTCAGATTCCCACTGGCTAAGATGTCCCTCTTTCTGTCTGTGCCTGGGGCCAGCCCTCCTCCCAGGCCAGCTCCAGTGGCTACTGGATGCTGTTTGCCTCTTAAGCCTGACCCCACATCCAGTGCCTCTCAGGCTCCTCTAAGGCTGGCTGTGCTCGTTTGTGAGGGGCCGAAGTGACAGGGCTTATTCTGCGATTCTCCTTTAGCTTAAGAAGCTGAGTTCCTGCTGTACTTAAGACTAATTTACAACTGGTTTAAGTTTTTGATGCATCTGAAGGATCTCAGCATTTAGAGGGTCTCTTTGAATCCTGGTGAAGAGGAGCCTGATCTGGGAAACAAGAGTAGTCTGCAGGAGGCTGGATTTTCCTAACTTTTAGAGGGGCTTTCTCCTTCCATACAGGACCCTTTGTGTTGGTCTGAATATGCTGAACTCAGGACAGATAGTGATGCTGGGATCCCCAGATTCTTGAAGTCGCAGTTATCCACCAAGCACTTGAGGAAAGGAAGAGGTCTTGGAGGACATAAAACCCATTGCCCTTTTTCATATGCTTTCCTATTCTTGAAGCATATTTTATTATTTCCATTTTGCAGATGAGGAAACTGAAACTTGAAAAGATCAGTCCATCACTGTGGGGGTGGGGGGAAGTAGGGGTAATACTCTCAATGAGGAAAGGGGTCAGGGCTGACTTCACGCAGCTCATCTGGGACTTGTTTCTCTCTGAACCCCTTCTGGACTTGTCTTCACATCTGATTTCTGATGATGACAGAGACAGGTCTTAGTTGAAAATTAATGAGGTGAGGATATACCTAGCTCATAAGAAAGTATATCCTGTGAAAATGTAATCCAGAGACTGTGCAGGTGGATGGAATAGATGGTTAGTTATGCGCTGTTTGAGTAGATCCTGTTGGAATTTCCCTCTCAGAAGCCCCCATGGCCAAGAATCTATCATGATTGATTCTTGGGTTTCACATTGCCTTTTCCAGGCTCCTTTAAAAAAAATATGCCACTTCCTTTGGAAAGAATAATATCAAGATCTGAACATGCTGATGTGAATTGATAGGTGCCATGATTGTCTTGATGGAGAAAGCCTGGACTTCTTGCAGGAGAAATTACTGACCAAGTCAGAGGAAGGAAAAGGAGAGGTAAAGAGCATGAAAAATCACCATCATTACAGTCATGCCCCGAGACAAGAGGAGGTTCTTGCTCTCCTGGGGCTGATGTGCCCAGGCTGAAATCTCATCCTGAACCTCAGTGGTCCACAAGGAAAATCTTGCTGTCTTTCCCTGGAGTTGACAATATCAGGCAAAGGTGGCTCTGCTAGACAGATTACTAATAAAAGAAACAACTGTACAATTTTCATTGTGCCCAAATATCCCTGTAGTCATGACAACATCCTTAGAGACTTACGACACTGACAGCCAAGGAGATGGCTAGTTTCTTCCCAATAATCACAGCTACCACATAAGATGAATTCTGGCCTAGCTGAATTCTTGAGGGGCGCTGACTGCAGGGTGATTCTGTGCGGGGGTCACTCAGGGAAGGGAGGTTTTGGGGGTTACTAGGAGTGAGTGGGCAAAAATCACTAGTCACTTCGGTCCTTGTCTGACCCAGAGGGAAATAATATGGTGGTTCTGTTTTAGAAATGTGTCCCCTGTCCCCCATTGAACCAAGCCTTTCTATTCCTCCAGGGGCCACTATTACTGCACCCCTGGGTTGTGCCACTGGCCCTTAGCAGTTCTCCCTTGAGTATATATCTGTAGTGTGCTCCCTGTCAAGCTACAGTCCAAATCATTGTCAACCTGTCATTCTACTGAAGAAGCTCTTCTTTTAAAAAATTGTAGTTGATGTATAATATTATGTTAGCTTCAGGTGTATACAGCAAAGTGACTCAATTGTACACATATATATACACACACACACACATATTCTTTTTCAGATTCTTTTCCTAATGAATAGATTATTACAAAATACTGAGTATAGTTCCCTGTGTTATACAGTTGGTCCTTGTTGGTAAGACTGTCTTGTAACTTATCCTTCTACTACTGTGTTGAAGCTTAAGCAGTTTGCCTTAATTTAGTTTTCCAGTCTTCCAGAGCCAGTCCATCTTCATATAGTCAGACTCCTCAGCATATGCCTTCTTTTTAGTTGAGACTCAGTATCTCCCCATCCTCTGCCTACTCCATGATGCTTTTTTGTTCTATCGGTTTGATCCCTTCTTTCTTTCACAGAAAATCCCTTCTTTTTTGTCTTTCTAAATTTTATTCATTCTCCAAGTTGCAGCTAAATTCTGCCCACCTCCCAAGAAGCTTTCCTGTACTAGCCCGGCCAAGGCACTGAACCAGTCCTCTTATCTATGGCCAGAGCCCCACAGCTTGGCAGATGTATGATTTTCAGGGCTTAATGAATGGTACATAGCCTTTTCTTCCTCAAAGGCTGAGCCTTTGTGTGGAGAGCTCTCCATTGATGTCACCTGGATCTCTCACAAGGTCACCCTCTTTGTCCTTTCTAGACCACTCTTTCTAAACCATAACTACTTTCTCTGTTTTATTTCTCTTCACATGACTATTACCACCTGACATTATCCAACATTGTCTCTTCAATTAGAATATAAGCTCCATAAGGGCAGAGGCATCATCTGTGTTATCATCTGTTTTATGCCCAAGAAGTAGCCACAACAAAGCCTAGGATATAATATGGCCTCAATAAATGATTGTTGAAGGGTTGACCGAAGGAATGAGTTCTCACTGACTGGCTAATTCACATTCACAATGTTGGAGGAGAAATGGGAAGGCCCTGATCCTTTCCATTGTGCAGGAACTTTGAAAAATTAACCCTGATATGGCTGTCTTCCCACCACCACAGAGAACCACACATTGCTGAACATCAAAATGATCAGAATAGCCCAGTCCACAGGGACATTGCACATTCCTGTCAGAAGAGCTCTGTACCCAGAGAGTAGAGGCAAGGCCAGCTGAATTCTGTCAAATGCTTGTATTTGTACCACCCTCCTTGTGAGGTTCAAATGCAATGAAGTATGATAAAAAGAGCTAAATTATAAATCAACATAAAAATAGGAAACATTATCCAAGCAGTTTGTGGTTGGGGATGGCATGGTACTGTGGGCCAAAAATGCCATGAACAGGGGAGTCTGGAGGGCTACAGCCCATGGGGTCACAAAGAGTCAGGTGTTACTGAGTGTGCATGGGCACACATGTACACACACACACACACAGTATTGGAAATTAACAAAGAAGGGGTTAAGATTATACAGGATTATTTAATTTTGCTTGTTCAGAGTGAACTTGCTGGATTTGTCAGGAGTTTGGTGAGAAGGATGCCTTTTTCCTTTGGGAAACACAGATGATATATTTTCATGTTTGAATGCTGGTCAGTGGATTCTGTCTATAAGAAGCAGTTAAAGATGCCTTCCAAACCTTAGAAATATTGAGAGAAAAACAATATAACCACCAGCAACACATCATCATCATCATCAAATTAATCCTTGCAAGACTCTCAGAGATAGGTATTCTGTTTTTTTTTTTTTAAAGGAGAAGAGAGAACTGAGGTACATAGAGGTGGAGTCCCTTACACAGACTCCCTTAGCTAGTCAATGACAGGGTCAGGAATTTAATAAGAATTGCTACTGTTTACTGAGAGGACTGAGAACCCAAGAATTGCTGCTTTCCAACTGTGGTGCTGGAGAAGACTCTCGAGAGTCCCTTGGACAGCCAGAAGATCAAACCAGTCAACCTTAAGGGAAATCAACCCTGAATATTCATCGAAAGGACTGATACTGAAGCTGAAGCTCCAATACTTTGGCCACCTGATGTGAAGAGCCAGCTCTTTGGAAAAGACTGTGATGCTAGGAAAGACTGAGAGCAGAAGGAGAAGGGGCAACAGAGGATAAGATGGTTGGATGGCATCATTGTCTCAATGGACATGAGTTCGAGCAAACTCCAGGAGATAGTGAAGGACAGGGAAGCGTAGCGTGCTGCACTGCATGGGGGTCAGACACAACTGAGCAACTGAATAACAACATACTGAGAATTTTCTAAATGTCAGTCATTTTTCTCAGTACTGCATTCAGTACGATGCAAGGAGGCAGGCAATGTTATCCCTCATTTACAGAAAGGAAAACAGACCTAGTGTTGTTTTCTGATTACCCAAGGCCACACAACTAAGAAGGGCAGGAGCTGAGACCTGAGCCCAAGCAGGGGGCTCTGGAGCCTCTGCTTCCTCACTACTCTGAGCCACCCTTGGGTCCCTGGTCTCTGTTGCAATGTCCAGCAAATGGCTTAACTTTTATGGTCCAAGAAGCTACTTTCATCACTCCTACCAAAACAAATGAAAGAGAAGAAAGCATAAAAGAGGGAGAGAGACTTAGGGGAGGGGTGGGGAAGAAACATCTGGAATCGCTAAGGTGAGTTGCAGTGAAGACTCTCCTGGAATCATCTTTGGCCGGAGGAAGCAAATGGCATAGCTGCCCTTAGCAGCCTCCTAAGAAGCTCTAACAGGTCCCCATGTGAAAGGAAGATGGCTGTTAGTTGGGGGTGGAGGCCCACCCAGCTGTGTAAAGGGTTTTTTAAGATGAAATTATGGTTTACTGAGTAGCAAAGAGCAACATCCAGGTGCCTGAGAATTATGCCGACAGGATGCAAAGGCAAGAGAATATTGTGTAAACCTTATTTACAGATCAATAGATAATCTTTCATACACAAAAGGTCAGCTCCAGGAAGGCAGAGCAGTAAAGAAAGAAATATTGCTCGTAAATACAATATTGACTTGAAAAAATCCACCCAGATGAATCCTTTGATATATACTCTTCTAGTCAAAGTATATTTCTTTATTCATGAATTTTTTTTCTTCCCCTAACCATTTCAGGTTCCTTAGTGAAGTATGAAGGAAGTAATGAAGCAGGCTGATTTCTAGTTGTCTTGAATTCTGTGCCATCAAATGATCAGTATAAAGTGGAATCAAGTTTGAGAATTTCAGAGCAACATTTCAAAGTATGTGTATACAGCATTTAGTGTTCTTAAGTCAAATGACAACTCACCCCTACTCTTTGTAGTTTCCTGCTTTGCTGGCTGTGTTGATAAACATTTATCCTGGCTTAAGGAAATAAACAGCTACTCCATCCTGCTGGTCCTCTCCAGATTCCTTCATCCATTTTACATTTCTTCTTTGCCTTGAAGCAAGTAGTTCATCATTCCCCACAATACCTGAAACCATTGCCACCAGCCCCTGCTTGGCTGCTGGATTGCAAAGCTGTTCATGACCACTGCCCAGACACAAATAAGTGTGGGAGAAGAGGGAAACTTCACTGGGCTTTGTTTCCATGACATAATTAGGTTAGAGGACCACCTCTAAATTTGGGTGATTCCTCTCAGCAATTTGAAAACTATTTCAAAGGACCACAGTCTGAAAAGCCTGAATGATGCTTTGTTGGTAGTGTTTTTGGAGTGCAGAGCTGCTCTAGTTCTCAGGGTCACCTTGGGCTGCAACCTGGGAGCAATGTGCAGCTGAGAAAAGTCTGCCCTGGGCAATAAGCCCAAAGGCTTGAGAGGGACAGCTGTTCATTCCAGCTTCCTGATGGGGATCAGTGTGGCGGTGGTTGTGAAAGAACTTTATACTCTGTGGAATTATGTGAGTATATATACTTTTCAGAGCCGTCCAGGAGGATCATTTGACAGTGACACAATTCCTCTAAACTAAGTACAAGTTCTTTTCTTTTTCCAGTTAGAAAGCATGTTTCAGATACTCTGAGAATGATAACCTCCTCTCATGAACAGATGTAGCTGGAATCGGTCACCTCCAGTTTTGTCTGGACTTGACGGGGTAGTCAGGCAAGACTGAGGATTACTTAACACCTCAAAGTGAGAAAGGGATACAAAGAGGAGTCTGGACTTAGTGACAGATGGCAGAGGTTTCAACTCTTCCAGAGTCAAAGTCAGAGCTTCATCCTCTGTGTTCTGCCAGAGCTCCCCCTTCAGTCTAGGGCTATGCTTTCTACACATACACACTCCTAAATTCCTCCCTTGCCCTTACTCCCTAGAAACAGGGCTGAGGGTCTCTTGCTAATAAGAATGAATGGTGCTGGCCACAAAGTACAGGCTAATATTAAACACCGGAGCTCTTAACTTTGCAGTGACTCCCCATCCCTTGGATTTCCCAGTTCCCCATTCGCAGACCTGCTATTATCATCATGGGCTGTGAAATGTGTGTGTGAGAGGGTTGTTTCTTCCTGACTTCCTCCTCTGCAGGGTGCTTCTCATGAGCCACATGTGACAGTCTGTGAATAGGGGTGTCCCTTTGCATACCCCAGCTCTCTTTTGTTCTGCTATATTGAAGCTCTGTGGCCACCCCTAGTCCACTCAGACTTTTTCTAAAAGGAAGGAGAGAGGGGAAAGGAGGGATAGTAATTGGGAGGGAGAGGAAAAAAGAAGAAATGAAGGAAACCACCTGGGTAATAGGTACTAATAATTTTATATTTATATAGTTATTTATGGTTTATATGCTAAAAACAATTTTTAAAATGTTTTTACAGGCCTAATCTTATTTAGTTTTTATAACCACCCAATTTATAGATAAAGAAACAGGTTTAGAGAAGGTAAAATTTATCTAGCTAATAAATAACAGCATCCTATCTGGAATCCAGTCCTTCTGATGTCATGTATAGTTTTTTTTTTTTTCTTTTTCTGTTTTATACTGTTCCATTAAATGTAAAGGCATGGCCCAAAGTTCTTTCTTGTTGAATACATGCTAAGCACCCTAGGTGAAACATGAAGGTCTTAGTAGCCACCATAACTCTCTGTTAAACCCTTACTGGACTTTTTTTGAGGGTAGACTTGTAGACTTTGACTGGTTGGCCAGAAATAACCATCCTACAAATACTTAGTACATTTATTAATGTTTTTGTAGTTTACAATATGTTTTCATATGTGAACCTCAGTTGAAAGTCCTATAAGCTATGCACATCTCAGAGGTCTAGTGATTGGTCCAGGAATGAATGGTGGAGTCAGGATGAGGCTCTCTATATTTTTTTATCCTAAGGCCTATGCATTTTCTGTTACCTCGGATTTCCTCCACTGTGGTGTACCTAACCTGTGTTAGATTCTACAGAGTATAGCAAAGTCCATTTAAAGAGCCAGGACTCCTGAGTTGATCATAGCCCTGACCTTTCAGCATGACTGAATACATAACTTGTGAGGTGTAGGGCTCTCTGTTCAAAACCATTAAAGCATTTCAAGATGGTGATAGCAGAGTATTAAACCTGGAATGAGGCCCTCTGAGTGTGGAACCCTTTTGAGCATGGAGCCAGTGAAGCTGGTCTTGCCTCTGACGTGGCTCAGGAGTGGAAGACTTTGTTTCTTTTTCAGATCGTTTCTGGGGGTCCTATCAGAGAGCTGAAGTCCCAGGTCATATGGATTTTGTTCTGTTAAATCTTTTATTCCCTCTGTCACTCACCATCAGAGAGCTAAGCCACAATGGCCTAGAGCTCCTTGTTATATTAATTGCTAACTCCAGTTCTCATAGATCAACAGTTAGGGGCAGAGTCAAGATATCACTAGTAGCTACTGTTTATTGAGCATTTATTATGTCGCAGGCACTGTGCAAAACACTTTATGTGCTCTGAATTGATCGCAAGTGTAAGTGTTGGTCACTCAGTCATGTCCGACCCTTGGCTTGACTGTAGTCTGCCAGACTCCTCTGTCCATGAAATTCTCCGGGAAAGAATACGCGAGTGATTTCCATCTTTATCCTTCCCTGTATCACTACACCTTTTCTTGGTGACTTTGCAGCTTTTCCCATCAATCAGTGGATTCTATTTCTCCATCTCTTAAAGCTGCATTGGTCCCAAGAATGATAAAATGCAACAGAAGAAATGGTGTGTAAATTCAGGGTATGTCTCAAGAGGCTTACAAGCTTACTCTTTCTTTTGGAATCCCAGGTCTACTGTGAGACCAAGGCTGTGTGAGTTGGCTAGAAATGAATACCACTTGGTGGAGAGCTGTCATCCCAAACCGAGACTATCCAGGGCGGCCAGCACCCACTTCACCTGCCAGCTGACTTCAGATACACGAGTGAGCTGAGCTGAGGTCAGGCCAATAGAGTCCAACTTGGCCAATGGATTTCACTGATCAACTCACAGATAGGTAAGAAATGATACATCATTTTTGCTTAAAAACTGTCTTTTGGAGGTAAGTAAGTACTCATTCTTATTATATTAATAGATAATAGATGCACATCCATTATTATTTCCAAGGAAACAAGCTTTGAGAGGTTATATTTGTGCCTGTGATCAGTAGTTAATAAATGGTTCTGGAAAGTGTGACTCTATAGGTCAAGTTCTTATCTGTTATTTTGTAGGATCCCATTGTAGCACTCAGGGTTCTGTCAAGCCCTTAGCTAATTTGAAAGCTGAGTGGAAGAAGCAATGTTTTTGCAGATAGAGTCAGGCCCAAGGGATGGAGCTCAAACACCAAGAATCTCTCTGCTGATAAAAATATCATGTCTATTATTAACCAAAACTTTAATATAAAACATTGTAATCTATCAAAGGAAAAAATGCTTACACGCAGAACGGGAGAGATGATGCCTTTGAGGTCAAGGTCACAAGCTAAATGCTAGCAGAAATTTTGGCTGTATCTCATTAACACTGAATTATGACTGAGTTCTGCAAGAGGTCTGTGTGACAATCCCATTAATGCAAATGGCATTCCTTATGATGTCTGCTTTTGTAAATGAAAATCAAATGCAATTATGTCAGTGGAATTTACTCATTAAGCTAAACTAAAACCCACAAGCAAGTGTCTCCTCACTTCCTCTTCTGCCCCACATCTTTGATTACAAGCAGTTGCTCCCCAGAGTTGCCAATGGATATTTTGCTAAAATACGAATATACAATTTGATGATAGAAGGGGCACCAGAATACAGAAGTTCTTACAGATATCGGAGGTTGGGAAGGTTCTGGAAGGCATCAGGGTCGATGTATAGCAGGTTGTTGGCCTTTTCAATTCTACTGTGAAGG
The DNA here is from genome assembly GCF_042477335.2 of Ovis canadensis. Lineage (NCBI taxonomy): Eukaryota > Metazoa > Chordata > Mammalia > Artiodactyla > Bovidae > Ovis > Ovis canadensis. The sequence goes on along the minus strand of NC_091247.1, from coordinate 75,649,220 downwards.
AGAAAAGAACATGCACATGACCTTACTGGTAAGGAGTGCTATGGTATTTCTCATATTCTGCAAAGAGTATGTTAATAAGTTATTCACCCATGTATCCATCTCTTTGTCTATCCATCATTTCCACAAAGATTGAGCATGCATGTGGTGTCTTTTACTGTTACTAAACTGTGCAAACAAAATATTAACCCTGTCTTATATAACTCTCATCACTGAAGTCTTCCTGGAATCTATTCATCAGAGACAAACAAAGCACAGCTGGGTGAGTCATTTCACCCTGAACTCAGTTGAGTGTTGAACCAATAAGGATCTCCCAGGGTCTGAGGAGGGTAGGGATGAGTCTAATGGGGGAAACTTGTGTGTGTGTGTGTGTGTATGTGTGTGTGTGTGTGTGTGTTTTCCTGCTTGGGAGACGAGAGAAGGGGATGGACAGCAACAAAGAGGGTGAACAATCAAAGGAGATTGGATAAAAGTGAAGTTGAAAGGTCAAAGGAAAATGAAGATTAAGGGATAAGCAGTGAACATCTCTGGCTTTCACGGTGCAGTCCCAACAGACAGCAGCTGGCAAGGTGCCAGTGAGTCCCTCATGCTCAATGGAGGCTGCTGTCACAACTCATGGGAAGTGATGGCTTCTGCCCCGGGCTGACCTGTGCCATGTCTTGATCAATAGTCTGGAGGTGGGCATGTTCACATTTGGATTCCGACAGAGAGAGGCTGCCCTTTCCTCATCTGGCTGGATCAATGTATATTTGCAGAGATGCTCTGTATTAATTACTTCCTCCCTGTTTCATTAGCTTTAATGTTGCAGTAACCTGTAGCTACACAGATCCAAGTACCAGGTAATTAATCATTTTAAATACAGGCAGTGTTACATGGAGGTGAGCACCTCTCCATGTCGGGGAGAGATGAAAGAGCCATCCCATTAGCTCCACTGCCCGTTGAGCTGCACAGAGGGACATCTACTTGACCTTGCCCAGAGGGCTGGCTGCCCTTTGGTTCACTTCTCTGATACTCTCTGTGGGTTCTAAGACCCTGGTCAGATCTCTTTTTCCCAGCTAGGGTAAGGAGAGGCCAAGCAGAGAGAGAGGGAAGGCATCAGTTGCAGAGGCTTAATGACAGCGAAGAAGAATGAGAGTGGGAGGTAGAAAAGGAAAGGGAGGGCAGAGTCTGTCATAATGGACAGACTGTCATTACTAAACAAATTCATATATATGTATGTATGCATATATGAATTATGTATATGTGTATATATGTATATATGCTTGGCAAATGCTAAGAACTTTTTAAAAAGATACAAAAGAGTCAAGAGATTTATGTTCAAGTCCTTATCCTGCTGTGGATTTGGCTGGGTGACTAGACAAGCTTCACAACTTCTCTCTGTCTTTCATTCCTCATCTGTAAAATTAGGAAAGTGGTTCAGTGGCTTTCCTAACTGTGTTCTCTGAGAATTTTGTAAGATATTCATCAGTGCTTCACAGAGGAACCTTTCCAGTGACACTAGTTGAGAAACTCTTAATACAATATCTTTCTTGGAGATTCCAAGTGTATATTTGCATATTATAGACTCTGAGTTTTCCTATAGTAGGTGAGTCTGTCCAACTTGTTTGACCATAGACTCTTCTTCCTTTTTTGTAACAATAATTTTCTGTTTAATGATACACAGAATACACTTTGGAAAAATTTGGACCTGTCTCCAAAGTCTCATCTGGCTTTGATAATTTATAGTAACTTTAGACTGGTATGCAACAGAGGTGTATCTGTGTGAGTACTGGCATGTATATATAACAAGAATGTCAACAAGAGAAAATACATTTGGTTGGACTAGTAAAGAAGCCAAGGATTGTTATGATAACTTACTGTATGCCAGTTTATGTGTTAGATCTACATAACATTTATCATCTCATTTATTCATCACAGTGATCCTATGAGGCATGCAATTTTATCATTCCCACTTTACAGAAAGAAAGCTAAGTCTTAGCATGATTTTGCATCTTGACCAAGGTTCCATGGTGAGTATGTGGCATAGGCTAGCAGTCAAACTAAGACTGCCCACCTTCAACTACATCATGAGGAATTTATTTTGGGCTTTGACTGTGGAACAAATTTGAATGAGAGGATGAGCTGGAAGTATTAATGTGTGCAGTCACAGAGCTAGGTTCTTGAGTTTACTATGCAAAAAAACCCTGAGAAGGAAGAACCAGAATAAGACTAAGCTCTGGACTGGTACCTGAGTCACCAGGCAGAGATACATGGCAGCACCTGTTTGACTGACTTTGACAGCCTAAAACGAAATTCTAGGAGCCTGAGGACAGAGCAGAGCCAGGGCCTCCCAGGAATATAAGCGAACTTCAAGGCTACTACCAAAAGCAGGCATGAGCAAAACCCCACAGAGTCTTGCTTACATTTCATGTAGTTTGGGCAGGTTGGAGAACACATTTGCCTCTATCACTTCCAAGACATCATTCTGTGAGATCTCTCTGCAAAGAAAGAAATATAATTCAAGTCAGTTCAGCTACAGTCCATAATGGATTTAGGGCTCAGCCTAGAGCCTTGTGCCTGTAGTGATTCATGAGACACACAGAACCCTACTCCCGCTCGCAAAGCAGTCAGCTGTAATGATGAGGCGAAGCTAACAACATAAGATGCTAATACTTATAGAACAATGAGAGAATGAACCCAAGGCAGTGACTCTGGTCAGAAATTATTCAGTCTATAGATGTAGCCACAGAGGCCCAGGGAGGGAAAGAGACTTGATTAAAAGTATTTAGGGAATATACAGGGTGCAAACAAACTTTAAATAGACCAGGATCAGCAAACTTCTTCTAGAGGACCATGCAGTAAAATTTTTATTTTTTGGCTTTATGAATCATTTGGTCTCTGTTGCAACTACTCAGTTGATATTGTTGCATAAAAGTAGGCATAGATATCATGTAAATGAATGAGCATGCCTGTGTTCCAGTAAAACTTTATCCATAAAAACAGATGGCAAGCTGGGTTTGGTGTTATGGGCAATAGTTTGGTGACCCCGCCCTAGACCATGGAGGCAAGTTCTCTCTGCTATCCTGCTTTGGAAAATGAGAACCTCAAGTCAGTCTCTTTTAAATACACACCCATGCTGTCACCCAAGTAGAGATTATTACTGCAGGACCTTTGACATTACTGTTGCTTGGCTGAAAATACCCAGGAAAGATCCTTCAGGTCCCAGCCTGTTTGCTCCTGGAGTAATTGGCAGGGAGTGGACGATGAAGTCCACTCTGCAGAAGCCCAGAGCTTATGAGGACAAAAGGGCAAGAAGGGCGACTTAATCAGTTAATGTTTATAAAGTGGCTCAAAGATGAAACATGCTATTATTAGGCCTCCTGAGGAAGACTCTCATGCAGTTTTAATGTGGCAGCTGAGAGAGTTTCAGAAAATCTCATAGTCGGTACGCATTCAAATTGGCTCAGGTGAGGCGCTGTCTGCTGGCCTGAGATTTTGCTGAGAAGCTCTAGAAATGCTCTTGATCAAGGGAAAGGCCTGGAGATCAGGACAGGGAAAAGGCCTGTCAGGGGAGGGGAAGTATGACTGTGAGCACAGGGGCTGGCAACATGGAGGGGGAGCAGGGGCTGGGTGGGGAGCTGTCAGTTCAATGGTGGCAGGATCCCTTCTCTCACGCCCCCATTAACAAGGAGACATTTTGTGAGAGAAGTTCAGTTCAGTCACTCAGTCATATCTGACTGTTTGAGACCCCATGGACTGCAGCGTGTCAGCCTTCCATGTCCATCACCAACTCCCAGAACTTGCTCAAACTCATGTCCGTTGAGTTGGTGGTGCCATCCGACCATCTCATCCACTGTTGTCCCCTTCTCCTCCTGTCTTCAATCTTTTCCAGCATTAGGGTCTTTTTCAAGGAGTCAATTCTTTGCATCAGGAGGCCAAAGTACTGGAGTTTCAGCCTCAGCATCAGTCCTTCCAATGAACATTCAGGACTGATTTCCCTTAGGATGGGCTGGTTGGATCTCCTTGCAGTCCAAGGGATTCTCAAAAGTTTTCTTCAACACCATAGTTCAAAAGCATCAATTCTTCAGTGCTCAGCTTTCTTTAGAGTTCAACTCTCACATCCATACATGACTACTGGAAAGACCATAGCTTTGACTAGACGGACCTTTGTTGGCAAAGTAATGTCTCTGCTTTTTAACATGCTGTCTAGGTTGGTCATAGCTTTTCTTCCAAGGAGCAAGTGTCTTTTAATTTCATGGCTGCAGTCACTGTCTGCAGTGATTTTGGAGCCCAAGAAAATATAGTCTGTCACTGTTTCCATTGTTTCTCCATCGATTTGCCATGAAGTGATGGGACTGGATGCCATGATCTTCATTTTTTGAATGTTAAGTTTTAATCCAGCTTTTCCATTCTCCTCTTTCACTTTCATCATGAGGCTCTTTAGTTCTTCTTCGCTTTCTGCCATAAGAGTGTTGTCATCTGCATATCTGAGGTTATTGATATTTCTGCTTGTACTCTTGATTCCAGCTTGTCCTTTCATCCACTTGGCATTTCACATGATGTACTCTGCATATAAGTTACCTAAGTAGGATGATAATATACAGCCTTGATGTACTCCTTTCCCTATTTGGAACTAGTCTGTTGTTCCATGTCCAGTTCTAACTGTTGCTTCTTGACCTACATACAGATTTCTCAGGAGGCATGTCAGGTGGTCTGGTATTCCCATCTCTTGAAGAATTTTACAGAGTTTGTGTGATCTACACAGTCAAAGGCTTTGGTGTAATCAATAAAGCAGTAGATGTTTTTCTGGTATTCTCTTGCTATTTTGATGACCCAATGGATGTTGGCAATTTAATCTCTGGTTCCCCTGCCTTTTCTAAATCCAGCTTGAACATCTGGAAGTTCATGGTTCACATGCAATTGAAGGCTGATTTGGAGAATTTTGAGCATAACTTTGCTAGTGTGTGAGATGAGTGCAATTGTGCAGTAGTTTGAGCATTCCTTGGCAGTGCCTTTCTTTGGGATTAGAATGAAAACTGACCTTTTCCAGTTCTGTGACCACTGCTGAGTTTTCCAAATTTGCTGGCATATTGAGCACAGCACTTTCACAGCATCATCTTTTAGGCTTTGAAACAGCTCAACTGGAATTCCATCACCTCCACTAACTTTGTTCAGAGTGATGCTTCCTAAGGCCCACTTGAGTTCATATTTCAGGATGTCTGGCTCTAGGTGAGTGATCATGCCATCGTGGTTATCTGGGTCATGAAGATCGTTTTCGTATAGTTCTTCTGTATATTCTTCCCACCTCTTCTTTATATCTTCTGCTTCTGTTAGGTCCATTTCTGTCCTTTATTGTGCCCATCTTTGCATGAAATGTTCCTTTGGTATCTCTAATTTTCTTGAAGAGATCTCTAGTCTTTCCCATTCTATTGCTTTCCTCTATTTATTTGCATTGATCACTGAGGAAGGCTTTCTTATCTCTCCTCACTGTTCTTTGGAAGTCTGCATTCAAATGGGTATATCTTTCCTTTTCTCCTTTGCCTTTAGCATCTCTTCTTTTCATCGCTATTTGTAAGGCTTCCTCAGATAACCATTTTGCCCTTTTGCACTTCTTTATCTTGGGAATGGTCTTGATCCCTGCCTTCTGTACAATGTCATGAACCTCCGTCCATAATTCTTCAGGCACTCTGCCTATCGGATAATCCCTTGAATCTATTTGTCACTGCCACTGTGTAATTGTAAGGGATTTGATTTAGGTCATACCTGAATGGCTTAGTGGTTTTCCTTACTTTCTTCAGTTTAAGTCTGAATTTGGCAAAAAGGGATTCATGATCTGAGCCTCAGGCAGTTCCTGGTGTTGTTTTTGCTGACTGTATAGAGCATCTCCATTTTCGGCTGCAAAGAATATAATCAATCTAATTTCAATATTGACCATCTGGTGATGTATACGTGTGGAGTCTTCTCTTATGTTTTTGAGAGAAGAGCACCTCTAATACTATCGTAGCTTCCTTCATGATTCATTTGGTAAATTTAACTGCCTTCATACTTTTCACAGTTGAACATAAATAAGGGTGATGTGTGCAGGCATGGTTTAAGAGGATGTCCTGGCCATTGGGTGTTTATTTGCTTCTCTGTCCTTCCAGTGGGAAGAGTGCTGGGTGGTATAGGAATGAGAGGAGTGGGAAAGGAGTGAGTGAATTGAAAGTCGCTCACTGTGTCAGACTCTTTGCAACCCCATGGACTATACAGTCCATGGAATTCTCCAGGCCAGAATACTGGAGGGGGTAGCCATTCCCTTCTCCAGGGGATCTTCCCAACCCAAGGATCGAGTCCAGGTCTCCCACATTGCAGGTGGATTCTTAACCAGCTGAGCCACCAGGGAAGCCCAAGAATACTGGAGTGGGCAGCCTATCCCTTCTCCAGGGGATCTTCCTGGCCCAGGACTTGAACTGGTGTTTCCTGCATTGGTAGGTGGATTCTTTATCAGCTGAGCTATGAGGGAAGCCCACAGGAAAAGAGTGGGAGACTTCAAAAAAGGAGACATTTTTTTGAAGACTTTAAGAAGTCAAGTGAAAGAGCTGCACAGGCAGAAGATAGGCATGGAGGGAAGCACTGGATGACAGAGAGGGTTTAAATGCAGATGAGCCCATATCATCCAAAAGCTATTGTGTTTCCACGTTCACATACCATCCCCTTGTAGTATCTCAGCCTAATGCTGCCTAGAAGATAGACATTTCTCCTTTCCTGAATTCATGTACTGAATTCATCCCATCCACATTCTCTTATGTGGATTTTTTTGCCAAAGTGAACTAAAAATTATTAAAACAAATAAGCCAAGAAACACTTCTAAATTAATTATTTCAGAAGGTAGTTCATATTTTATGGCTTCAGGTTCAGAGACAGGAGAGGGTGTTAGGCTTGGAAGGTGGTAGAGAGAGCCTTTAGCAGGAGGAGGGCTGGAGGGAGGTGAGCAGCATACAGTAGTGAAAAAATACCTTACTGGGAAATTGAGGGTTCTTTCTCCATTTCAAACCAGTTCTGCCTCTAGTTATTTCTATTACCATTGACTAGGTATCTACTATTTACCAGCCCTGTACATGCATTCTCCTCAATCCCTTTAGCATGCCTGTGAAGTTGGTATTTTAATCTCCATGTTAATAGACAGCCCTATCTGTATGCAGAACAGCTCTGGCTGACTGCAGGGCTGGAACACTTTGTTCTACATGCCTTGCCTCCCAAGCCATGTTGGGTCTAATATTTCCACTCCTATATATTTACTCAAGGGAAAGAAAAATTCATGCCCTCCCAAAGACTTGTGCACAGATACTCATAGCAGCTTAACTGGATAAACTGTAACATAGTCATACAATGGTATATTACTCATCCATAAAGTGGAACAAACTGCTGTTCCAACATAGTTGAATCTTTAAAAAAAATTACGCTGAGTGGAAGAATGCAGACTATTTATATGAGGATCTAGAAGAAGAAAAACTAATCTACAGTGATAAAAATCAGAGTAATTGTCACTTGGGGCCTGGGATGGAGTTTGCTAATGGGAGAGGCAGCAGGACTTTCTGGGATGATGCAAACATTCTCTTTCAAGATTGGGGAAGCAGTAACATAAGTTTATCTAACTTTGAACTTTAGGTTTAAAGAGAATGCATGTATTTTAGTGTATATGAAACATACCTTAAAACAGTTGTATAGCAATGCTTTTTATTCAGAGGAAGGATAGTAAATTCCATTCTGTTTATGTCTTGAGAACTCTGAATTGAGAGAGCTATTGGAAAAATGTTGTCTGGTCTGAAGGTGGTTCTGAAAGTTCTATCAAATCCTAGTGTAATCCGGAGATTATAGATAAGGTTCCTTCCCCTCTTAACTGTCTCCTCTGCAGCTCCCCAACCCTTCACTGAAATCTATGAAGTGAATAGCTGAACTAGGTCAAAGAATCAAATTTTTTCAACTCTGACTGCACTCTAGAACCTTCTGGTGAACTTAAAAAAAAAAAAAAATCCGAGGCCTGGATTCATATCTGAGAATTGGATTTATTTAGTCTGGGGTGAGACTCTGGCATTATTTTTTCCCCCTTGTTCTTTCATTCTCCAAACAATGGTGGTTCTAATGTGCATAAAGGATTGAAAACTATTGATCTAGATGATATTAAGTTCCCATTTAGACCTGTGCTCTCCATCTTACAGAAGGTTTGCTTCAGGAGCAAGGGCCAATTTTCCTTGTTCTGCTAGGACAACAAATTCGAGAAATAAAGTTCTTGGAGCACAAAAGGAAATAAAAATGAGATAACATAGTAGTATGAGAAACCTGGAGATAGAACCTGGAATTGGGAGTAAAATATAAGAGGTACTACTGAATAGTTAGTTTTGATTTTTCATAAGAAAACTTAATCAAAAGGTCAACATTTCAAATGTTCAATGTGTAACAAGGGATATTGTGGAAAATATGTAAAAGCATCTTGTATTTTATTGTTATTCAGTTGCTCAGTCATGTTCAACTCTTTGCAACCCCATGGACTGCAGCACAGCAGGCTTCCCTGGCCTTCACTATCTCCTGGAGTTTGTGTAAACCCATGTCCATTGAGTTAGTGATGCCATCCAACTATCTCATTCTCTGTCATTCTCTTCTCCTTCTGCCTTCAGTCTTGCCCTGTATCAGGGTCTTTTCCAGTGAGTCAGCTGTTTTCATCGGGTGGCCAAAGTATCGGAGTTTCAGCTTCAGTATCAGTCTGGGGCTCATTGATGTGTGGATGCAGAAGAAGATGTGAGAGTTCATCTCTCTTCTATTAAGCAAGATGCTGAAATGTTTTGGAAATATGTAAAAAAACAAAAACAAAAACCTGGTACTCTTCCATCTAAAATTTTTTGAATATTATTTTGCATAACACATGTTATTTATATTAATATGTAGAAATGTATTACTTAAAAAAAATAGACTGACAGAATATTTCCCAATTTTAATTTCTAGAATGACAAATGACAAAAAATTGGGGAACTATCCAATGTTGGCTGAATTCTGTCCTCCTTGGGTGAAGGGTCCTGATTCTGTGGAAAGGTTGTTTCCAGAGTTGAGACTTCTCATTTTCCCAGGCAGTGCTTCTCATGACTCATATAGAAATCACCTGGGGATCTTGTTAAAATGCAGATTCTCTATGGGAAGGTCTTGAGAGGGTCCGAGGTTCTGCCTTTCTAATACCTAGGGTGATGGGGATGTTGCTGATCTTGAGACCACACTTGGATTGCAAGGTTCTTCTGAAGAATGGTATTAACCCCCTACCAGGCCTTTTTCCCCAATGTACATAGGGATGGATATGAAAAGCATGATAGTGGAGGAGTGAAGTTCTTGATTTTAAAAATCTTTTATCTTCTGGAAATCCCTCCCTTACTCTCTTATTGAAGTTTTCCTGTTCTCTAGATTGTCATAATAATTCTTTCTCAGTTAAAGCATTTGCTACTTGGTTTTGTTATTGCTAATTTTTTGGTGATGAGGCAGTAGTCATTGCCTAATTCCCCAACCTGGTTACTGCCTAATTCCCCAACCTGACTTTGAGTTCCTAGATGGTATTTTATCCATTTATCTTTGTATCTCCAGCACCAAGTGCTAAGTTGAAACATGATAAGTATGCAATAAATGTTTAGTGGGAGGATGTGTAGATGGAGGAAAAGTAGTCCTTAGGTTCAGAAATAGAATCTGCAAAACTGTGAAGGAGATGAAGTTTGTCTTTTGTAATCTTTCACCCCTCTTCTGTAGCCAACATACGGTATGTAACAATCAAGCCTAGCTTGTCTATGAGCTAGATTTTTGTCCCAGGAATTTTTCTACAATTAATACATAGCATGGAAGGGACACATGCATGGATTTGATCTGCTGTGCGAATAGCTTCTGGATGCCCATATGCATCATGGTGTTTCCCAGTTCCTCTCTGGCTCACAGGTGAGGTCATTGAATTGACCAAATACCCATAGAGATGAAAACAGGAGAGATGACTGGTGTAACTGTAGGAGTTCTTAAGGCATTTGATCAAATGTTAGGTCTCTTCTGTGCACAGAATTCTATGTTTCTTTGAAGGAAGGGGAGATGCGATTGAATGAGGTGCTGGAGGTTATCAGGACATTCTGTCTGGAGTTTCAGAGTGAGAATTAGATTCTCCAGATTTTCATTCCTCTGGCCAACAAAAGGGTTAGTATTCATTTAAGTACACGTATTGGGGTGGGGTGTCGGTAGGATGGACTTAAGGAGTGAATGAGCATGTAGCATTCAGCTAGATCTAGCATGAAATTTTAATCTTGGACTGATATTCATTTGTCCACCATTTCACCCGACACTCCTTTTCCAAATGCTGGTTTCACTAGAAAAAAGTTGCTATAGGCTTGTAGGATAGGGAAAAACTGAAGAAATTCAAAGAACATCTATGAATTGGAAAGCAGGGTGTAATAAGAAGTCAGACACTCATTGTCTTCGCTTTCTTTTTGATACAGGAGATAGTCTGCACCTAGGTTTCCCCTGTCTTTTCCTTCCTCCTCTGACTTTCCATAGAGTATTTTCTTTTAATAAATCCAAACTACCTCTCCATAACTGGACATTCAATTACATTAAAATATTTTTAATGCCCAATGAGTCAAATTTCTTCTTTTTTTCTATTTAATAACCTCAAATGTTGACTGGTTTCTCTTCCCTGAGTCCCCCTGTGGGACTCCTCACACGCACTGTCATAGCCCTCAGAGACTGCACTGGGTTTGTGTTCTGTCTTGTCTCTTTCACCAGACAAAGAACTCCTGGAGGACGGTGACATTGCCTTTCATCTTAGTATTTCTGCTTCTAGCCAAGTGTTTGCTGAATGACTGAATTATCTTTGAAAGATTATAAAAGATTTTCTTCGTTTGGTCTTGCACAATAGAGCTGTGTTCTTGAAAACCTGCAGGAAACGGAGTATTTGCAAATCAGAATGTGTATTAGCACAGGAAAAAAGCATCTGGTGTCTCAGAGCCTGGGAGTGAATCTTTAGAAGAGTGAAGAAGTAATTCAACGAATTGTTCAAATTTTGATCAAGCAGCTTTTGTATTTCAGGTACTAGGTCTGTGTTGGGGCTCTAACAGAGAATAAATTGGGTCCTGGTTTTTATCAATCATCTTTAACTCAGGGAGTCTGGTATTCTAGGCCTGCCTTAGATAGCTGGTTATTATCTTTATTTGGTGGGCTATTCCTAGAATAGAAAAAATGGATTGTTGGTATGTTGCATTTGAATATAACTACAGATATTAAAATAATATACTTTCATATATAATGTATAATTATATATGTTCTATATATTAAATATTATATATATGTAGCCTACCAGACTGTTCTGTCCATGGGATTTTCCAGGCAAGAATACTAGAGTGGACTGCCATTTCCTTCTCCAGGGGATCTTCCCGACCCAGGGATTGAACCCAGGTCTCCCGCATTGTAGGCAGACGCTTTACCGTCTGAGCCACCAGGGAAGCCCATTATATATACACACACAGGTATATATTCCTACTTTATGTCTTGTCTATTCCCTTAATTCTTCTAGAAATGTGCCATGTGGCTTAAGTAAATACATAATGTTCAGGTGAAAATTTCTGTGAAAATGCATCTGAGAAAATGTCATAAAAGTGAAAGAGTTAGTCGTTCAGTCATGTCTGACTCTTTACGACTCAATGAACTGTAGCCCACCAGGCTCCTCTGTCCATGGAATTCTCCAGGCAAGAGTAGGAGGTAGGTAGCAAGAGTGGACTAGGTAGCCATTCTCTTCTCCAGGGGATCTTCCCAACCCAGGAATCAAACCCGGGTCTCCTGCAGTGCTGGCAGATTCTTTACCATCTGAGGCACAAGGGAAGCAGAAAATGTTATGCTGCTAAGTCGCTTCAGCCATGTCCGACTCTGTGCAACCCCATAGATGGCAGCCCACCAGGCTCCTCCATCCCTGGGATTCTCCAGGCAGGAACACTGGAGTGGGTTGCCATTTCCTTCTCCAATGCATGAAAGTGAAAAGTGAAAGTGAAGTCGCTCAGTCGTGTCCGACTCTTTGCGATCCCATGGACTGCAGCTTACGAGGCTCCTCCATCCATGGGATTTTCCAGGTAAGAGTACTGGAGTGTGTTGCCATTGCCTTCTCCGAGAAAATGTCATACATCTTTCTAAATATATACTCCTGCCCTCATTTAGAATTCCCATGAGGTTAGGTCTGGTGACTTTGCATTAGAAACCTGAGGTCAAATTCTGCCTCTGTTTCTTACTAGGTGTATAACTGGTCAAGTTAGAGTCTCTATGAGTTTCAATTTCCTTATCTGCAAAATGGGAATAATTGATACCACACAGGGATGTCAGAGGCATTAAATAAGATGGTATGTGTGAAAGCACAATGTTCCTTGTGGGGTAAACTTCAAATATCAATGTAAAGGCTGCCATCTCTTTGTGGTATTTAAGACTGGACTCTTCTACAGCTGGGAGATACTGGGCTAGCCAACTACTGGCTGGAAAAACTAGTGCTAGCAAGTGTCCTAGGAACACTTCTCTTAACCCCACCTATAGATCATTTAAATTCTTAAGCTGGACTATGACATTATCCCAAACATTCTTCTGAGGCTTACCCACAATGAGATCCTCTATCTGGTCTGTTGACCAACAAAGGAGATTAGGCACAGCATGTGGATACCCCAGCAAGGATGTCTGCATTACTGAAGTCATAATCTGAAAAGGATGCTGATCCCTTCAAGAGAGGGTCAGTACAGAGGGGGCCATGTTGTCAGGGTGAGCCAACAGGTACCTCTCCTCTCCACAGGTGGTAGCTGGTAGGTACCTTCCTTTCTCCACATGTCCCATCTGCTTCCTTCTCCCTGGGAAAAGTGCATCTTTGCTAAAGATGCTCTAAGGAGATCCCCAAACGAGACAGAAATAAAGGCACCCTCAGTGACTCGATCTATTTCAGATGTCTGAATTCAACTCCCTCACTTTTAAATACATTCAACAACAAACTTACGTTCATTTTTAGTTTTGTCTTAATTTAAAATGTTAAGTAATAATCTATATGTTGGAATATTTCCCTTGCTTTCCTCAGCAGATGAAGAAAGGAACTAAAAATCACAGACATAATAACTGATGTTTCAGTTCAGTTGCTCAGTCATGTCTGACTCTTTGCAACCCCATGGACTGCAGCACACCCGACCTCCCTGTCCATCACCAACACCCAGAGTTTACTCAGACTAATGTCCATTGAGTCAGTGATGCCATCCAACCATCTCATCCTCTGTTGTCCCCTTCTCCTCCTGCCTTCAATCTTTCCCAGGATCAGAGCCTTTTCCAATGAGTCAGTTCTTTGCATCAGGTGGCCAAAGTATTGGAGTTTCAGCTTCAACATCAGTCATCCCAATGAGTATTCAGGACTGATTTCCCTTAGGATGGACAGGTTGGATCTTCAAGATCTTAAGAGTCTTCTCCAATGCCACAGTTCAAAAGCATCAATTCTTCAGCATTCAGCTTTCTTTATAGTCACACTCTCACATCCATACGTGACCACTGAAAAAACCATAGCTTTGACTAGACAGACCTTTGTTGGTCTCAGACGTTTGTAGGCAACTGTTGTTTCCTATGCACTTATTCTGTGCCAAGCAATTTTTCTGTGCTTTACATTTATTAAATTGTTTAATCCTCACAACCCTATGAGGTAAGTGCCATCCTTGATCCCTATACAGAATACGAGAATGAGGTATACAGAAGTTAAATAATTTCCCCAGTGCTGCACAGCCAGTGAGAGAAACTGACCTGGGGTGTGAACCTACCACTCATGGAGCCTCAAAAAAATGGCAGAAATCAGATAGGCCTACCTCCAGTGGCTCAGAGAACTCTTTCCACTTCAGAAGATTCTGTTATTATTGTTTTAATTTCAAATAGAGTAGAAAATTTTGGCACAGCAAAATGAAAAACCTGAATACTACCCTCTTCCTCCATACAATATGGTACTTAGTTCTGACAAGGCAGCATATAAGTCAACGTGAAAATTCACCTTCCACAGATAAACCAAAGTCCCAAGCAGTGACTCATAGGAAAAGCACTTTTTTAGGGTATTCTCTACAAGAGGGTAAAGCATGTAAGACATTAAAAAGCAGTGCCCCTGTCTTCTAAGGATCTGCAGTTTAGTTGAGTAGAAGCAACATGCATGAGCAGTTGGGAGTGCAAAGTCAGGAGAAGCAGAGTTACATAAGAGAGGGATAACAGATGTCCAGCACGGAGAAGGGTAAGCAGTGGCATTCAACACATTTGATTTCCCCCCATATACTATATTTTCCTCTCACATCCTTGTTAAATGTCAGCATTTCTCCAGCTGTTAGTATCCTTCAAGAACCTCCCTACTAGAACCTCTCTGCTGATGCCTCACTTGTCATCAGAACAAGTTTCCCTCTTACACCAAAGCCCTATGTCTACCAAGTGCCAAAGCCGTGTTCTACCACATATTCCACACACCCCTGATGAACTACTAGTCTGGCAGGCTCATTACTTTCCTCTTCAACTCTCTCATGCCCCATTACAACCCTAGACAACAGCTCCACTTTCATCCCTACTGGTCCATTGGACCAATCCAAACTTTAAATCTTAGAGTCATCTCTGACTCCTCTTCAACATGTAACAGATTCTAAATCCTCCCAATTACTTTTGTTTTAGTATTTCTTGCAAACATCTCTTCATTTCTCACCATCATTATTGTGATTATGGCTCCGTGCAATTTCCACTGGACCAGCAGTTCTTAACAGTCATGTGATGACTCAGGATTTGGGTCTGATGTGGGTCATGAGTCATCTATTTCAAACAAATTAAGTGTCCCAATGATTTACTCAAAAATCAAGAGCGGATTCAAGGATATATAACTCTGCCTGGTTACAGGAGTGTTGCCAGTATTTATACTTGGGAGCCATGAGGAGTGTAATTTCGGAAGGTAAATAGAGTTAAAAGAAGGTAATAAAAAGTGAAGAAGGAAGAAAGAACAAGAGGTTAAGGGAAGGAGATTTTCTGGAGATAGATTAGAGTTAGGAGTTAGAAAAGGTAGATAATTTCTGTATGCCTAGCAGAAATTATTTAAACAGGAATTCTTTAAGTTCCAGGTGATGGGAGATAAGAGGTTGGGCAGGTAGGTAATAAGGGAGGGGTATTGATTGGGTCACTTGGCTTCAGTGTGGGCTGCCAGCTGTAGCAGAGGCCAAAGAAAGGGGGGTGGGGAGACTGGAGGGGCCTCTGATCCACAAGGACAGGTAAATTGTCTGTAGGTTAGGGAGCCTGGCAAGTCTGAGCTGTGTAATTCAAGACTGCAGGAATAATGATGCTGATGATAATTAACCATTATTAGACAGTTATTGTGAGGCAGGCATAGAACTATTAATAAATGCTCTACACGGGCAATCTCACTAACAGCCTTGTCTTCTTAGGACCCTGTGGACTTGTGTCTGACTTAGATCATATGCATGTGTGAGTGGTGCAGGAACCTGGAAGCCAGTCAGGCCTGGATTCAAATGCTAGCTTCATCATTGCCTGGCTGGTTGTGTGACCTTAGACAGGTCAGCTAACTTGCATGGTATTTATTTCAATGGGAGTAGTAATAACTACCTCTTAGGGTTTTATGAAAATTATGGATCTGATCTATGGCACAGAAGGGATTTCTAGCTGCCCACCAGAATCTGTTTGCCCCCTCTGTTTTCTGGGAGCACAACTCAACCATGTTTCCTGGTGATCTTGCTGTTAAGTATAGACTTGTAGAGAGAAGGCTTCTACCCAGAAATATGAGTAGAAGTGACGTGAGCTGTAGCCCCTCATGTGCCCCTTTGTGCTCTATCTCCCTCCCACCTCCTGACTGGAGGTTCCAGGGCAACCTTGGGAGCCAGGATTGAAAATGAAGAAGCTGGTGGCACCCTGTGTTCTAAATCAAGAGCTGAGAAGCACCACGGGGACTACTACATGAAAAAGAAACACGTTCGTAAGGCCCCTGATATTTGGGAGTTCACTGTGATCAAACCACTCTGATACCTACAGTGGGATTCTAGCATCCTGCATCCTACCTAGCATTTATTCATCAAATGCTTCTCCCATCGGGGCAGGCATGAACTTTGCATCTACCATCTGCTGATAAATGGGCGTCTGCAGAAAGCGTTGACTACATTTTTGTTGGCTGGCTAAGAAGGAGTCATGAGGAATATTGCTTGGCCAAATTGGGAGGAAACAACAACAACAAAATGCCTCCTCAAAACTGCGTCTGTATGTGACCTCGTTTAGCCTTAGACTTCTGTTCCTTGGTGACACTGCATTTACTACCTGTGATTGAGTTGCTTGGCCTCTTGCAGTGAGCACACCAGCTGGCTGCTCCTTATTGAATTATTGGGCCCTTGGCTTTTTTCTCTCTTTTTCAATCATTTCATGGGAACAAAAAAACACCCTAGCATCCTAGAAAGAACAACTTTCTAACAATGGGGACTACTAAATCCATTAGCACACAGACTCTGGGAGGGTGTTGGGGTTAAGCAATTTGAGCCCCCATCTCTGTCATCTCCACCAACGTGGAGGCAAAATCTCTCATGTGGGCCAAAGGGAGTCCTTCATCACTTTGGCAAATCGCCTGAGTGCTCTGAGATCCATTTCCTCTATAAGATGTTGCTAAGGCCCTCTGTCCCTCAGTACATTTTACACCCGACCCTTTGTAGTTGTCTGGGCTATTGAAGATCATATGAATAATGCATGTCACATAGGAGGGAAAAAAGCACAGTGTTATGCTAAGGTCATGTTGCTTACTGTTATTTTTATTACTTCACTGGAGTTGGGAGACCTTGGTTCTAGTCCTGACTTTGGCACTAATTAACCACTTTCCTTGAGTCAAATCAGTTACCTTCTCTGGGCCTTTGTTCCTAATCTATAAAACAACACAGTTGATCCAGATGATCTCATGGGTCCCTTCTAGCCTGAGAATTCAGTGATTTTAATTATTTCTGTGATTCTGTTATTAAAAGGCAGCCAGCCACATCCTTGGCAGGCCTCTGAGACAGCCAGCTTCCATTTCTAACAAGCTGGGATAAAGGCAAGAGCTCCATGAAGCATCTTGATTATGGTACTGCACTTGTTCCCTTAAGAGCAGGTCCTGGGCAGGCGCAGGAGGGTAACCCCCAGTGGCCATCCTTCCTGAGCCCTGCACAGGTGAGGAAGTGCCCTCATCTGAGCCAGCCTCCTCCTGGAGACAGTGTTTGTTTTATTGTCAGCTTAAAGAAGGCTTCATTGATCTTTCTATAAGCCAGTGTTGATTTCTTCCTTGCTATACTTCCCAAGCCTCTTTACGAAAGAAACAGAAGGGTGGGTGGGAGGGTATGGGTATGGGTGTGTGTGTGTGTATGTATGTGTGTGTGTATGTGTGTGGAGGTAGTTATTGCAGGCTTTTCTGTTCACTCTGTCACTCAGCAGCCCCTGAAAAGCTTCCTGAATTACTTTCTCTGGGCTCTAGGGTACCTTTCTGCTATCCTTGCCACACCTATAATGTAACCCACCCTTCTTCAGCTGGCTTTCATCCTCTTCCCAGCCTCCATTTTCACTCTTCAATTCATAATTACTCTCTCTTTTATGCCCTCTGTTTTCCATCTCATTAACTCTTATTCCTGGCACAAAAGTGCCTCCTTTATGGGCTGCAGTGAAGGAACTACAAGGAACTCACATTTGGCCACTTCTGCATTTGAGTTGCTTTCATTGTCTTGTTTTCCTCTTTGGAATGGCTTGAATCTAGTGCTTTCATAAACACCCCGCATGCAAAGCTGTTATCCATTCTGCTCTTTGCTACCTTCTCTCAATTTCTTCAAATTTAGAAATTCAGGGGCTTATTTTCACCAACTTCATATTTAATTGATTTTACATCCATCTCTGAGCAGTAGACTTCTCTGTCCCATCCAAAATGGTAGTCAAAGGCCTTACTCCAGGGCCTTCTTTGCCTCATGGTGGTCCTGAAAGTGTCTATTTTTATAGTGAAGAGACCTATGCAGTCAAGAAAAAGAAAGGAAGTTTTTAAAAAGTGCTTCATATTTTATGAAACTTTGCCAGTGCCTGGAAAAATATGTCATCATTCTAGAAAGTGAGGAGGAAGGTGGATTCTTTCCCAAGATGAGTGTTTGGTTCAGCTGGTTAAGGCCACTCAAGATGTTGGGAACCATGAGCCTAGTTCAGTATATGTTCAAGCCTCTTCTGTGCCTTGGAAACCTTTGTTTAAGCAAAAGCTTAGAGGGGAGCAAAACAAACAATGAGGGGATTGTTTCCATTAAAGATGGCTATGTGGGGCAGAAGCAGACAATCCACATCTCCTGCCTCACTTCAGCAGCTTCTGAGGGGCCCTTCATTCTCCTACACGTGTGTCATCTAATTGTGAAATATGCATTGGTCCTATGCCAAGAGAATTTCAGATAATGAAGATCCTGTTAGGAAGACATCATTTAAGAAAAGTGTTTTGTTTTATTTTGGCAATGCCACTGAAATGAGAATTTCAAGGTATTAGCCAAGGAAGGAAACACCATCTGTAGTTATCTTAAAAATTTGCTTTCCTACACACGCACAGGGGCTTCCCTCAAAGCTCGTCAGTAAAGAATCTCCTGCAGTGTAGGAGACCTGAGTTCGATACCTGGATCGGAAGATCCCCTAGAGAAGAAAATGGCAACCCATGCCAGCATTCTTGCCTGGAGAATCCCATGGACAGAGGAGCTATAATCCATGGGGTTGCAAGAGTTGGACACGACTGAGTGGCTAAACCACCACTACCACACACGTGTCATCTCTCTCCTTTTCTCAAACAGATAAACAAGGCACACGAAGCTATAATTACACAGTTAATTAATAACTGGTGGTCTAGGTTAAGATGCTCTTCACCTCTGATGATGAGTATCTTTTCATTCATTCAGTCAAATTCCATTATAAGGGTCTCCTTGCTGGAGCTGTAGAAACAATGTCAAGACTGAGTTCCAGGAGAGGGGATATCTGTTATGAGCCAGAACTCATAGAGCTAGCGGGCTTTGCAGGTGGAGCTATTGGTAAAGAAACCCCTGCCAATTCAGGAGATGTGAAAGACCTGGGTTTGACCCCTGGGTTGGGAAGATCCCCTGGAGGAGGGCATGGCAACCCATTCCAGTATTCTCGCCTGGAGAATCCCATGGACAGAGGAGCCTGGTAGGCTATGATCCATAGGGTTGTAAAGAGTCTGACACTACTAAAGGGACTTAGCACGCATGCATAGAGCTAGCACTGTAGACCCAGACAAGCAGTGTGAAGCTAGCAAAGTTACCTAACTTCTCTGAGTCTCAGTTTCTGCATATCTGAAATGGGAACAAGGGTATTTATCTCATGAAACTTTGTGAGGATTAAATATGAAATAATTACATGTTAAGTATTTAAAGCTTTAATAAGTGTTAAACGATATTTGTTCTCATTTTTATTTTTCCCTCGAGTCTAGTCTAGTGACTACCGATCCCTGAGGGTCCAGGACTTGGTTATGCTCATAGTTTGTTACCTGCTCCTCCAACAGGTGCACCAGGAGTGTGTGTTAAAGGGACGGACAACATTTGCAGGGTTTGAAGTCCTTTAGTGATGATCAGTTATGAAGGATTAAGCACCGAAAGGTGAGGTGATTTACCTCAAGCCACACAGCAAGTTAAAGAGAAGTAAAACCTGGCCTTGCTAACTCCTGTGCTGATGTCCTTTAAAGCACAATGCAGTATCCTGGATCTCGCACCTAATTTTAAATTATGAGCAGCTACCTCCTCTGGCTTGTCTAGGATGCCTTTTCCCTTTTTTCCCCCCTAAAAAATGTAAGTATTTAGAAGAAAAGAAAAACATTCTGACCAAATATGCCTGTAGTAGAAATTCTGGTACCAATTTAATGCATCAAATCCAGATTTAGATTTCAGAATTCATTTGAATATATTTATTTCACAATTTGTGTATCTAATTATGTTTTCCTCTGTCACCAACCACAAGCCATTTCCCTCTATTTAGGATCATTGTGTCTTTAAATGTAAGACTTAAGACACAGGAATTACCATAGCAACTTGCTTTCCAATTAGACTGCAATCGCTGACAATCAATATGATTAGACAAGGTCAGTGACAGAGTAAGCCCCACAGTGTTTAAAGAGAGCTGGGGAAGTACAGGGACCATGAGGAAATGAGAAAACGATTGGAACAATCTCTCCCCAGTGTTGAGTAGGAGCTCCTTATTGCTTGCTGCTTGTATAACCTAAGATGTCTCACAGAAGCAACAGTTTCAAACCTGCCAGCAAGAGCTGGAGGGATGGAGACTGAGAGACGTTTAGTTGTTTTAGTTATCTTTTCTTCTGGTCCCCAAACACTTAACTAAAGATGGAAAATTACCAACTTGAAAGTGAGGATAAGAAGTAGCTGAAAAGTGCAAGTGAAAGTTGTTCAGTTGTGTCTGACTCTTTGTAACCCCATAGACTATATAGTCCATGGAATTTTCCAGGCTACAATATTGGAGTGCATAGCTGGTCCCTTCTTCAGGGAATCTTCCCAACCCAGAGACTGAACACAAGTCTCCCACATTTTAGGTGGATTCTTTAGAAGCTGAGCCACCAGGGAAACCCAAACAGTAGCTGAAGCAGGAGTTAATGAAGAGGCAAACCAGAGCAGCTGTTTTCAGCCCAGAGAAGGAACCAGGGTGTTTGAGAGGAAATAGGGTGGTCCACAGCCAGATTTACCTGGAGGGGGCTGTGTGATCTGGGGAGGCCTCCTGGCATCATGGAAGTGTCACTGGCCTCGAACCCGGCATCATCTAAGCCCCTTTCCATGGCTTCCTCTCCTCCTCCCTGTACTAGTGTCTGCTTTAAAGAAGAAAATCCCATTGCATTTTAGTAAGGAGTACAGTTTAAGCAGAAAAGTCATTATGACCATTAGGCACAAAGAAGCAGATAGAAATACTTCTGGCACCTTTCTGGAGCTCCTCAAATTCACATCTGTGTCCTTCCATGAATTCATAGCAGGCTGGCTTAAAACATGAGCATCAGGTCCTTACCCACTTGATGAAACGAGGTGATTGTTCTAGTGGCAGAATGATAGACACTTCTCAGACATAAAACACCACCACAGAGAGCAAATGCAAACCCACACACCCCAGGAGCATTTGTGTGGAGGAGACCTGACCCAGCTTCAGGAGGGCTTACATGTTTGCCTTCTGGCAGGAGAGACAAGGGTAACAGACGTCTGGCCTGATCCTCCCCGTCTCCCTCTCCCCTTCCCAAGCTATTCTCAGACTGCAGATTGAGTGGAAGGAAGCCAGCTGTAACCTGGGAAGGATGAAAGCTGGAGCTCTTGGAAGGTGGTGAGATTAAGACTTGGGTTATCAGAGTATCTCCTGACCCCTGAGAAGATCCTGCAAGGTTAAAGAAAGGCAACCTGTTAACCGTGTGGTTACCACTCCCCACTCTCTCCTCTAGCAGAGAGTCTCTGAGGCACTTCAGAGCGAGGTGGTAGGTGCAGGACTCACAGCTGGTGGCTAAGTTTTAGTTTTCCACTTGCTTATCAGTTGTGTGACTTGCAAACAGGCTCTTTCGTCTCCAAGTCTCATGTGTAAAGTGAATAAACAATTCTCCTAACTATTTCATGCAGTCAAAATCAAGATTAAGTGATGTCTGTGAGAGCATTTGGTAAACTATAAAGCATTAAGCACAAGAACACATCTTTGGAACAATTACAGTGATCACTATCAGGGCTGTTGTGACTGTTATCTTGCTTTGAGGGGACTCCCCACTCCCTACCCCATTCTGTACTCCTTTTGCTCCTTCTCATTATGCTTTTCCCAGACACTGGTTTTTGAGATAAAACCCATAACTCAGAACCAGCTCGATAAATTCACTCTAAGAACCATTAGTGTAGCCCTAGCATTTCTCTCCTCCAGAGAAACAGATAGAGAGGTTAGATAGAGGGTGACATTTAAAACATAAAATGCTGTTGGGAAATAGAATTTAGGCATTAGGGATAAATCGGAGAAAGTGTTTTATTTAAAAATTCTACTTTGTGGGGTCCAGCGCCCCTCACAAAACGCTGCAGATGCTGCTGCTCCCTCTAATGACACAGGCTCCCCACTGTCATATTTGACATGTGTATCTTTCAACATCAATGCTGGCCTTTATACAAAATGTTGCTCTTGTAGAACATGGGGTGACTATGTAAAGACAAACTATATTCCTATATACTGCTGGAAAGACAAATCACAAATTGCAAGAGAGGGGAGAGGACAGGAATCCTAACAACGTCTAAGGAGGTCCCTGTGTGCAGCTTTCCCCTTTTGGCATACTTTTCTCAAGTGCTTTATTGGATTTCACACTGCTTTCCATTGTCAAAGGGTCTTTACCAGTGACAGAAGGGAACAAGGACAGTGAACATTTTATATACATGAACTCGTGCCCATCTAAGGAGCAAAGCTCGGCAGTGTTAGCTCTTTGTCAGTATCCTCTTTGCTGCCTCCCACCAGGGAGGCATTTTGGATTAGAGTACTACATTGTGATACCTATATTAGTTTTAATCACCCTTCATTACAACTCTGCCAAGTGGCATTGAAGAATGTGAGTCTACCCTGACTCCTAGTCTTCTTTCAAAACTTATCTGGCTGTGAGTTTATCATATGATGGAATTTTAGAACTACAGAGTAAATCCTGATTAGAGGATCCAAGAGATCATTTATTTCCAACTTTCTTAGGAATCCAGGACCCCAAGAGGATGACTGTTTCCTAGCTGCTCAAGACTTGCCTGAGGGCTGGTAGTTTATATTTCCAGTCATCAGTTTTGCATTGTCATGAAGGACTGCAGTCTTTACACTATGGGCAAGATGAGAGTTCCAAGCACACTGGCAGACCAGTAGGAGAGAGATTTTGAGAAGGCAGTTCATTTTAAATAGTCCTTAGATCACAAAATGTAGAACTTGATATGTTCTGCTTGAGATGAATATCACCAGCAAGCTCAAGCATGTAGCTTTTATCTTATATTTTTGTGCAATTTATTTTTATCTTTTTACATTATTTTATATTGGAGTATAGTTGCTTTACAATGTCATGTTAGTTTCTGCTGTACAACAAAGTGAATCAGCTCTATGGATATATATAGTCCCTCTTTTTTGGATTTCCTTTCCATTTGGGTATCACAGAGCACTGAGTAGGGTTCCCTGAGCTATGCAGTATGTTCTCTTTAGTTATCTATTTTATGCATAGTACCAGCAGTGTGTATATGTCAGTTCCAATCTCCTAATTCACCCCAGCTCCCCCTTTCCCCCTTTAGTGTCCTTATGTTTGCTTTTTCATCTGTGTCTATTTCTGTTTTGCAAATAAGATCATCAATACCACTTTTCTAGATTTCACATATATGTGTTAATATATGATATCTGACGTTCTCTTTCTGACTTATTTTACTCTATGACTTATTTCACTCTTACTCACCCTCTAGGTCCGTCTACGTCTCTGCTGATGACCCAGTTTCTTATGGCTGAGTAATATTTCATTCCTTACGTGTACCACGTCTTTGCTATCCGTTCCTCTATTGATAGCCATGTCGGTTGCGTCTATGTCCTGGCTATTGTAAACAGTGCTGCAGTGAACACTGCAGTGTATCTTTTGAATTATGATTTTCTCTGGGTATATCCCAGTAGTTCTATTTTTAGTTTTTTAAGGAACCTCTGGACTGTTTTCCATAGCCTGTAGCTTTCATTTTAAAAGTTGAGCAACACTTATTTCTCTTGCATTCTCTTTCTCCATTATCCATAATAAATTTATGGAGAGGTAGGTATAGATACTACATATGCTAGATTCTACTAGCAAGGTAAATATATGTTGCCATATGTTTTAGATGATCAACATCTTTAACCATGGTATTTATACTACATGGAGGAGCAAGAAGGTTAATTATTGTTCGCATTACCTACCAGAACCACTTCCAGAAATTGTCATGAGGGAAACTGTGCTTGATAACTTGCTGCTTAAGAGAATTGTTTTCTTTTCCTGTGAAGCTCTAAAATTTATTACCATCAAGAAGAGATTTGTTATCTTTGATATCTGTTTCATCATCTTCAGTCATCCTTTATGTTCATTGTTTTCTGTGTGTTTACTCTCTACCCTTCACTTAAACATTGTACCGTTGTGAAGCTTTGAATGTCCCCCAAAGATTTCTTCAAAGAGACTTGCATAGAGTCTCTTGCTAAGAATTCTTGCATCTAGCCATCAGTTCAACATTATTTTACTTTGACACTTCAGCTTCTCAAAACACCTGGTTAAACATTGGAATTTCAGATTCTATTATGATTTGGGGAGTTTAAAATATGATTCTTACTTGTGCTTGTCCCAAAACACAAAGGTCTCATAACTATAAGCACTTGGAATGAGTGGAAAAAGAAAACTGGAGCAGGCTTGGTACTGGGGAAGGGCAGTAGCAACCCGAAAGTCATGATTAGAAGGGGAGCAACAATTTGCCAAGAATGCTTCTGTCTAATCTCTGGATCAAATTCTCTTCAGTGGTGCCCTTATGTAAACTGGTAAAGTCAGTTTAATGCCCTGTGCTAGACGGGGTAAGGGCTAGAAGTCAGTGATTGTTCTCGACCTACTTTTCTACTAACTAGCTATTGGCCTGTTGACTACTAACTTAAATAGGATATGTGTATTCCTGTGATTTATGTGAAGATGATAATACCTATTTCATCACTTTTCGAGTATAATGTGAGAATCAGCTTAGCAACATGTGCTGAATGGCTAAATCCAAGATAGGTAGGAAAGAGCTTTGGAAAGTTATCTATATTTTTGAAAGGCAAAATATATAACTAATGTAGGCATAATGATAACCAGCTAGGAGTTGCTATGGTAACATGAATTGCCCAGTTTGTGACTGGACTCACTCGGTCACAGGTGTCATTCTTAGATTTATTATCGCAGCCCCAACTTCTCATTCCACAGTTTTCAGATGTTATTATATTTGTTTTAAATTCTCGGCTATTCTCATGTGAATGATAAGATTTAGCATGTTCAATTTCTGTTGCTAAATATGTCCTTTCATGTTTGGATATTGTTTATATATATGCAGGTTTTGACTTCACAACTCTGTGTGTGTGTGTGTGTGTGTGTGTGTGTGAAAAGTTGCCTTTGATGTCCTCAGCATCTTGTTTCTACAACAACTCCTTTTCCTCAAGATGCTCAGCACCATTAGGCAGCCCTAGTTTGTCAAGGCAGAAGGTAATCTAAACTAAGGTAATTTTCCACTAAGATGTTGGTTTCCTCCTTCTGACATCTTCCTATCTTCAAAGGAGAGCCAGAGGAAGATGATTTATTACAACAAAGCATGAAACAGTGATGTTGGGAGTCCGGGCTGATAATGGAAGTCTGGGCTGAGGGCCTTTCTATGTACAGACACATAGAAATACTGGGTAAAAGGTCAAACAGCCAATTAAGAAACTATGTAAGTAATGCCATCCTCAACCCGGTCAGAATGGTGAAGCCAAAGAACAAAGGAAAAATTCTAATTAGGTTAATGTCTGGTCTTGGAGTTTCAAAGCCCACTGGGAAGATGAGCCCAAATTTCAGATTTGTCTTTGTCTGAGAGGAGTCAGAATGAACCTGCCCGCACAAAATCAAGAGTCAGAAAGACTGTAGATTAGTGAAATGGAGGACTCTAGAATTCTACCTAATGCCTGTGGAAGAGCTCGAGGAAGCAGCCTGAGTAGAGACAGTTAACTGCAAGTGTTTATAAGACTAGATCAGTGACACAAAATTACATTGAATGAAAATTTACAGTGACTTCAAGTGAAAAAAAAGTACTTAAAAATTATCCCAAACTGGAGAAAACAAGACTGCTCAACAGCAGCAAATGAGAAACTGTTAAGATAGTTCTAGATAGTATATTCAAAAGCAGAGACATTACTTTGCCAACTAAGGTCCGTCTAGTCAAGGCTATGCTTTTTCCTGTGGATGTGAGAGTTGGACTGTGAAGAAGGCTGAGCGCCGAAGAATTGATGTTTTTGAACTGTGGTGTTGGAAAAGACTCTTGAGAGTCCCTTGGACTGCAAGGAGATCCAACCAGTCCATTCTGAAGGAGATCAGCCCTGGGATTTCTTCGGAGGGAATGATGCTGAAGCTGAAACTCCAGTACTTTGGCCACCTCATGCGAAGAGCTGACTCATTGGAAAAGACTCTGATGCTGGGAGGGATTGGGGGCAGGAGGAGAAGGGGACGACCCAGGATGAGATGGCTGGATGGCATCACTGACTCGATGGATGTGAGTCTGAGTGAACTCCGGGAGTTGGTGATGGACAGGGAGGCCTGGCGTGCTGCGATTCATGGGGTCACAAAGGGTCGGACACGACTGAGCAACTGAACTGAACTGATACTAGAGCATGAAACTTGCACTGACCATACTTCATCCTTCCTAACATGAGTGGGCTGAGATTATATGTTACAAATCATAAAAAGAAATACCACATGAGAGGAAATAGTTATACCTCCCTGACTGAGGATTAGAATGAGACTGAAAGAGATTTAAAACTAATTATTTTTAAATGTTCAAAGAGATAAAGGAAGGTGTAGAAATCGCAAGATAAAAGAGGACAGTGTGAAAAAGGATAGATGTGTGAAAAGAATTAATGAGAAATACTGATGTAAGAACAAGCAGGGAATCAGAAATGTAATTGGATTTCATGATGGACTAGATATAATAAAAACAAATGAATTAGAAAGTAGATATGGCAAATCACTTACAATACAACAGCAAAAGAAATTCCAATACACAGCTAATAGCAGATCCAGGAGAGAAGAGGGTAGAAATACTAATAAAAACTTTTCTATAGTTGAAGAAAGACTGCCTTAGTTTGAGGAAACCACTAAGCCACAGGCATAAAAATGAAAACAAATCTATGCTCAATAGTGAAAGTATAGACAAAAGGAAAGGAAATCTTAAAACCTATTAGAGAGGAAAGATAGAGTACCGAAAATTAGGCAAACAGCAGCCTTCACACAAGCAACGATAGATACTGGAAGACAATAGAGTTACTTGCCGAGAGTGAAAATTCTGGTCAGCTCAGGTTTATAACTTTATCTAAACTACTATTAATAGGTCAAGAGGGAGCATGGGTGACATTTTCAGATAGACTTAGGAGAGCTTAATACTCATACATGGACAATTTGATTTTGTTTTTCACAATTGAAACAGGACATTTTTATGATTAAAGCAGTACAGGCTTGTTGTGGAAAAAACAGTGCGTAAAATTATAAAGAACAATTATATTATGAAGACTGGTTTTTATCAACAAGAAGAGAATTGACCCAGAAGAAACAAGTGGAGTTTAAGAGTAAAATCCATGGCAAAATGATAGTAATATTGATCAAGTATTCAATTAAAAGTGGTACTAATTTGGGGCTATTTGAAAACAAGATGCAACTAAAGTGCTGTACAGAGATGACATGGAAAATTGCAAGGGGGAGACCAGAATTAAAGCACTCAAATGCTGTGTTATTCAGGTCAAACAAAGTGATGCTAATTAATTTGAGGGGTTGATAAATATGTTTTAAAAATGATAAGATATCTATGAAATAGAACATATAACTTCTAGAATAGTAGAGAGGAAAAAGAAGAGACCAAAGAAGTTGTTATGGTGACATTTCAAGCACTAACAGGCAAGGTTTTATTATTGGATGTGTATACAGGGCATGCGGAGAAAGCAATGGCACCCCACTCCAGTACTCTTGCCTGGAAAATCCCATGGATGGAAAAGCCTGGTGAGCTACAGTCCATGGGCTCTCGAAGAGTCGGACATGACTGAGCCACCTCACTTTCACTTTTCATTTTCATGCATTGGAGGAGGAAATGGCAACCCACTCCAGTGTTCTTGCCTGGAGAATCCCAGGGACGGGGGAGCCTGGTGGGCTGTCGTCTATGGGGTCGCACAGAGTCCGACACGACTGAAGTGACTTAGCAGCAGCAGCATACAGTGCATGGGGCTTCCCTGGTGGCTCAACGGTAAAGAATCCGCCTACAATGCAGGAGCCACAGTAGACGTGGGTTCAGTTCCTAGGCCACGAAGATCCTCTGGAGGAGGGCACAGCAACCCACTCCAGTCTTCTTGCCTGGAGAATCCCATGGACAGAGGAGCCTGATGGGGTACGGTCCATAGGGTCGCAAAGAGTTGGACACAACAAAAATGACTTAGCAAGGCACGGAATATACGTGCACATGTGCTGGATGCCAGAGGTCTTTGGATAGCTCAAATCTAGTTCCATGAAGCCCTGTGCATCTTCTAATTATAAATCTAAAGCACAGTTTTAACAAAGGCGTAAGCTCGGAGTGGTAATTTTTCCTTGGTACTCTGGTGTAGAAAATACAATTGTACATGTTGCTGCAGCCAACTGATTCTTTATCTCTGAGAAACCAGGCTGCAGGTGCCTCTAGGGGCCATTTTACATCCTTGTTTTCTGGTCAATTTTTGAGGGAGTCCAAAGTCCTTTTTTCTTATGTTGCCAGTCTTGTTTCCTGGAAAGCTGACGTCTTTTACATTGATTTCCATCTAATGATATTCACCATCCACTCACCACCATGTTATAGAGATAACATAACCCTTTTAGAGAGATCTCTATCTACAGTGCTTTCCAACCTCAGCCTTCATGGAGGAGGGGACACACACACACACACACACACACACACACACACACACACAGAATCATCTTTATAATTCTCTCCTCTTTCCAAAAGACTAACAAAACACACACACACACACACAGAATCATCTTTATAATTCTCTCCTCTTTCCAAAAGATTAACAAAACACACACACACACACACAGAATCATTTTATAATTCTCTCATCTTTCCAAAAGATTAACAAAAAAGGACTGTTCTTGCATATATGACTCTTCAGTATTTTTTCCTGCATTCTGCACAGCTTTTTAATCAAACTTGTGCTGACATGTTCCCTGTAGCTCCTACTTTTTTCCAAGCTGAGCTCTTGCACTTATCATAGTCATAAATGAGTTGTGATTTTCCTGAATTAGGGATTCTTACCCTTGTCTTTTAACAATTTAACATCCATCATTTTCCTCTAAAACATACTGTCAACATACAATTTTATGAAAAAAATTAGAAAAGAACATACATAGTGTCACATTTTAATTTAAAAAAATGTGTGTCAGCAGAGAAAAAAATGTGAAAGCCTTCTTCTCACTGAAATGTTAACAGTAGATATATTATTATAAAATCATTTGCATTTATCATTCTTTCTGCAGTGTCTTTTTCTATAGCATGTATTACTTTTACAATCATAAAAAAATCCTATATTAATTGTAAAAACCAAACCCATTGCCATCAGGGACAGAACTCCTGGTTCCACAACCTATGGGTTGCTAGAGGCAGGCAGGCAGTATGTAAGCATGCACTATCCATGTTGTGGTTTGGGAGCTACTTGAAAAAAATATGTTATTGCCTACTTTGTATTTCCTGTTCAGTTGCTGTTAGGTTCATTATAGGAATAGTTTCACAGAAGTACTACAGAGGTGGCCACAAACATACTATGGCATGGAAAATCAGTGTGGAATTTGAGTATCTTGTGAGCCACTCACAAGATAGAGACCAGGGGGTAAGTCTTAAGGGAGGCACTCCTGATCCCTGCTTTATTGCTGTTGATCATTGATTCAGTTGTGTCTGACCCTTTGCGACTCCATGGGCTGCAGCACGCCAGGCTTCCCTGTCCTTCACCATCTCCTGGAACTTGCTCAAACTCATGCTCATTGAGTCAGTGATGCCATCCAACCATCTCATCCTCTGTCGCCCCCTTCTCCTCCTGCCCTCAATCTTTCCCAGTATCAGAGTCTTTTCCAATGAGTCATCTCTTTGCATCAGCTGGCCAAAATATTGGAACTTCCACTTCAGCATCAGTTCTTGCAATAAATATTCAGGACTGATTTCCTTACCCTGCTCTAGTTTTCCTGCACCCCCACTACTCAGAGGTTAGCATCTCTATGTGTTACTCGATCTTTTAAAAAATGGTTTATTGTCCATTTTCTGTCTCTTGCTCAAAAAATCTAAAATCCATGCTGGCAGTGATCTTGCCTTAGTCAGTGTTATCTCTCTAGTGTCCAGCACATAGTAGGTGCTCAGTAAATACATGTGGAAGGGAGGAATACATGCTAAATGGTTATGCATATGGCAGGAAGCATAGTAACCCTGAAGCATGAGTAGAGATGAGAAGACAAGAAAAGGAATAGCATGGAGATGGGGCCATGAGGAGCCTGACTTAGTCGGCACGGAGGGTCCTTGGAGGTAAGTGGTAGCTATGTTGGATGGTTGGGGTGGGGCGAAATTATTAAAGGGACTTGAAAATAAACAGGATAGAATGAAAATAAGGAATGGGCATACTCAGGGCATGTTCTGAATGCAATGCAGGATTTTCTAATATGACAGTAATTCGGCGCTCTGGCATTGATCCAGAGGAAATAGTCTCTCTCTCTCTGATTTCCTATAAAGGGAAAGTGGACACTGGTACAAAATCTGGAATAGGAATGGGCGAGATGGTTTCTTTTATTGTCTGTCTGTGATAATATTACCCAAGTCAAACATTCAGGGTTTAAAGGCTTTGCATTTGGAATCATTTTCAATTCAAACGACCTGACAATGCAAGATAGCTATACTCATAGAGAAAGAGAACACTTAGGGAGATACAGACCTCTTTCTTTAGGCTTTTCTGAAACTCTAATTAAATGAAATGGATCTGTGTCTCATGCTTAGCTCTGATTTTTTTCATCCAGTGCATTTGAGAGGCACATTGTGAATATGTATTTGAACATTTTGGTGGTGCTCATTTGTGATGAGTATAGATAGAAATGGAATTCACTCAGTATAAAATGTTTACATGCTACAGTGAGCACGCCTCTGCTCTTTCTGAAAAGAGACAGCACGCCTTTTTGCTTAGTCCAGCTTCTGAGGGTGACATGTCAGGGAGCTCTTCCTGTCATGCAGAAATCCTGGGTTGTACTAGAAAATGGAAATTGCAATTAGAATGGGCGGAACTGAGATCCTGTCTCCTTTCCAGAAATGTGCATATCTCTTATAAGATATCCAAGCTGCATGAAGAATTATTTCAGTCCTCATGTTATTTTTGATTTATGGCCCTAGCAGATTTTATTTTAGCAAATATTCCTAGATTATTCTAAAGAAGACTCAACAAAGTAGGGGTTGCTGGGAAACAATGCAATTAAATAGTCTAGAATTGAAAGGGAATCTGGTCTTCTTGGTGGCTCAGATGGTGAAGAATCTGCCTGCAATATGGGAAACCTGGGTTCAATCTCTGGGTCGGGAAAATCCCCTGGAAAAGAGAGTGGCTACCTACTCCAGTATTCTTGCTTGGAGAACTCCATGGACAGAGGAGCCTGACAGCCTGCAGTCCATAGTGTCTCGAGGAGTCAGACACAGCTGAGTAATTAACACTTTTACTTTTTCACTGGTCTGAGGAGTTTTAGATAAGGAAATGGATTGTTTCATTGAAACTACCCCCTTGATATATTTGCCTGAAGGGAAGGGAATAGACTCTCTCAGCTCAGTAGGGAGCTTCTTCCTGTCTCATCATCAGACATTTACCTTTGAGAAGTAAATAGCGAGAAGTGTTGCAATGACCATGGCTTACAGCACCTTCACTGTCTTCCTCCATACACATAGCAGTTCAGTTTGGAAATGCTTCCAGAGATATAGCCAAGGCAAGTGCACATTCTTCTAAATCCTATTTTATATTACGAAATCTAGAGCTGATGCTTTTGAAACTTTACCTTCCCAGAGTTTGCCCAGTGACCTGGTTCTGGGGCATTTAAACTGGGGCTTAAAGGTGATCATCTACTTTTGTGTTTAAGAATTATTTGGAGTGAGAATCAGGACAGATTAGATGCTGACATGGGAGTGAAGAGATTTTGAATGCCAAAGAAGGTATGATAGGACAAGGGCCGAGAAACACTGAACCTGAAAATAGGCTGGTCAGAGCAGTGTGAAAAGTGTGAAGGGGAGGCTCAGGCAATGGGACCAAGGATGGTTGTCAAAATTCATCAGTGCTCTTGATAAAGAGCTGAAAAATTTTATCCTCTATATCAGATGGCTACAGAACCCACATATGTGTTTGTTGCAGCATCTTCTGAAGTTTTTCAAAGATATGGTTTTGCTTTTAGTCATACATTAGTGGATGTTGGAACAGCAATTTCTTTTTTTAAATAAAAGCTCTAAATGTGGCATATTAAGTTTTAAAGAACCAAATGTATTTCTAGGAGTGTTCAACCCTAAACTCCTGGAGTAAGCACAGGAGTAGGTTTGGACTAAAAAGACAGAGTTAATGAGGAAGGGAGTGGCTTATTTAGTTCAGTCAAATCCTACCATTTGCATTGTTCACATAGAGGATTGCCAAGAGGTAGGGGCTAGCTATATAGCATTATGTCACCCCTGAACTCACTTATCAGCAGAGCCTGCTTTTTGTCTTGATGCTGACAACAGTTTAGGGAAAAAGAAAGCAGAATGTAGCAGATCTTAGAGCATTTTTAAAAGTACACCAAGACCTTCTCTTATTTATGTATTGGAGAAAACTAGGCTTGGGTGTAGTGAGCATTCACTTGGCTTTCTCCAGAAGAGATCAGGAAAACTCTTGTGTTTGGACAGGAGCAGAATATTTCTCTTTCTGACCTCCTTGCTGCCCAAGTTTAGAGAGCACTGAGGAATTTTAGTGATAGCCTAAGAGACAACTCTATATGGAGAGCTAACTGACAATGGTTCTGCCAAATCAATGAGACTAAAAAGTTTCAGATATAATTTGAGTCTGTCTATTGTACACTGAAGGGTTTCTGTGGTGTCTCAGTGGTAAAGAATCCACTTATAATGCAGGAGATGTTGGTTTGATCCCAGGGTCAGAAAGATCCCCTGGAGAAGGAAATGGCTACCCACTCCAGTACTCTTGCCTAGGAAATCCCATAAACAGAGGAGCCTGGCAGGCCTACAGTCCATGGGGTTGCAAAAAGAGTCAGACACAACTGAGCAACTAAACAACATTGTACACCAACCATTACACTGTCTGGATATTGATGAACAAGCTCCCAGCATCCTGACTACAGAATCATGGGTGGGGCATTAGAAGAGTCAATGTTCTGGTGAATTCAGATATAGTTTCCCAGTGCATGGAGCTTCTTTCCTTCTATTCCTGTTCAAACTTGCCGAGTTCAGTGGGAGTCCATTGTTCATAATGTGATCAAAATACAAGGACTGTGGGAGCCTGCTGATCTCCTTAGGGAGACCTCAGATCCTCATGATGACTTTGAATTTGTTTCGTTAATATCTGCCACACTGAACACTTTGCACTTTTCCCTTTGATTATGGAAGCCCAACAGTCTTCACAAAACTTTTTCTGGGTTCTCTTCACTACATTGATCTAAATGCCATTTCTTCTAACTGCCTTCAGCACCCAAGATTTGGACAGCAACATGGGGGTTGCTTCTGTTCTGTTTTGTAACCTCTGTTTCACGTGAATTCCTCTTATTTCTCTAACTACATCACAACTTTCTTGAAACCTAGAACCAAATCCTATCTTCTCTTTCAGCTTCTAATATGGAAGACTGACTGAGAGATGAATGGATAGATAGGTTGATAAGAGGAGCTTAGGAACTTCTAAGAATGAATCTCAGCTTGTGAAGTGTTCTTTCTGATCGCACAAAGTCATAAACAGGGAGATTCACATTTCCAGTTGGTGAGGATCACCTATTCTGTTTATTACCTTTCCCTTCGGAAACCTCACCCTCCCACCTTTCCCCATTCCTTTTATACACCACACTTAAAATTGGAGGCATAACCTTGTTCAAGAATGTGCAAAGCAGGAACATGGTAATGAACTCTTGTTGCTACTATAAACTTGATGAATGGCTTGTGGAGGAAGGGCATTAAATGGCACTCTCAGTCCAGTGATTAGCTCTGCAGCAGTCCTCCCTTGGAGCTCATGCAGATCAGCATTGCTTTCATTCTGCTCTAGGTTTCCTGTGAGCTTCATTGATTGTGCCTGGAATTTTTCTGGGTCTTGGCTGGGAGGCTTTCCTAGGTGGTGTTAGTGGTAAAGAACCAGCCTGCCAATTCAGGAGACATAAGAGACATGGGTTCGATCCCTGTGTTGAAAAGATACCTTGGAGGAGGGCATGGCACTCCCACTCCAGTATTCTTGCCTGGAGAATCCCCATGGATAGAGGAGCCTGGCAGGCTACAGTCCATAGA
Organism: Ovis canadensis; assembly: GCF_042477335.2. Classification (NCBI taxonomy): domain Eukaryota; kingdom Metazoa; phylum Chordata; class Mammalia; order Artiodactyla; family Bovidae; genus Ovis; species Ovis canadensis. The sequence continues at coordinate 75,614,958 of NC_091247.1, read as the reverse complement.
GTTGAAAAGAGTCAGACACAATTGAAGTGACTTAGCACAGCTGGCTGGAAGGAACAAAGAAGGTCTCTTTGTTTCTTCCCAGCATTCCCACCACCTTCCTCCATCTCTCTTCCCTCAACCCATCTCACTCACACTCTGGATGCATTTGATCTGGATGAAATATGTGCTGCCTTGACCTGCACGTCCCCCTTGACCTTTGTCTACTTCAGCCTGCAGGGACAGAATCACCTGTATTCAGTCTCCTGCTTTTCGCCTGAGATACAGATATCCTGTCATGAGAAAGAGTGCTGAGGCTGAATTTGCCCAGATGAGCCATATAATGGCTTTGCTCCTGAAATAGTTGTAAGTGAATTGCAATTTTCAGTGTCCAGTTTTGTTTCCGGGGTACCAATAGAGGGGCTTTCAGAGACTGAGCCAGTGTTTTCCTAAGTCAGTGCTGCTGCTGTTTAGCTGCTGACTTGAGACCAGTCTCCTCTGTCCATGTCATCCCCTTCTCCAGGGGATCTTCCCAACCAGGGGTTGAACCCAAGCCTCCTGCTTGGCAAGTGGATTCTTTACTACTGAGCCATGAGGGAAGCCCTTATCTAAGTGACTAGTTTTACTAAGAGAAAAGGAGGACTATTTTTACTATAAATGTGATCTGACAATGACAAAGAGAATAAGAAAATCTTTCCCCTTGATCTATCATTTGGTTAAAACAAGCGAGCACATGTTTACGCATTTGGCCTGTACTTTTCTTTGTCTCATATGTATTTTATCGAACCTGTTCACCATACTTGAGCAGGGGCTGGGGGCCATTTCTCTTGAATCCTCCACCATACAGCTCCTTACCCAGGATTAGTATTTTTTAGATCATACTGTTCATTCTGGACCATGGATCAGCAGTGTTGGTGTCACTTGGAAGTGGGTTAGCACTGCAGAATCTCAGGTCCCATCCAGATCTCCTTAGTCAGACTCTCTGTGTTAGTTATTTCCCCAGGTGATTTAAATGCCCATTGAGATTTGAGGTACCCCGATGTAGGAGGCACTTAGTAGAAACTCATAAGATGCTCATGCATGTACCTAAAAGAAAAAATCCTTCCTTGCACAGATGAAATTCTATATGTTGACTAAGAAGTTGTAGTTGAATCTATGTGTTACTAGAATGTTAATTCCAAGGAGAGGCAAAGAGGGAGTAGGCAAAAACAGGAAGAAGAAAAGCCAATAAATACAGCTGACTTAGGAAATTTTGGTTAATAACTGATGTTTTGATGAAATAGTGTGGACCAGTTTTTACTAATGGACACAACCTATTGCAGCATTTCCTCTTTAGCATGGAAAAGGCTGGCTTCACACTTAGATTGTCATTTCTTGGATCAGACATCCATCTACTCCTAGGACATCTTTTTTTTTTCCCCCACTGCTAAGTGCTCAAGACTGAGTAGAAACTATGAGAAGTGCTGAGTACCTGAATATGAACTTTAGGTATTTGGCAGAAATATAAGGGTTACTTGTTTCTTCTGACTTGGACAATCTATTACTATCCTGTATTGATATGACTGTAAAAATCTCAAGATGTAATTTCTCTTTAGTAAATGAGAGACAGCATTGCAGAAAGCAAAGCATTATATGGAAAAATGCACTGCATGTGGCATCTGAGAAACCGCCTCCATCACTTCATAGATATTGATCTCTGACCAGTCACCAAACTTCTCTGACTTCCATTTTCTCACCCAGGCAATGGGCTCAAATTCTTGCCCCAGCTGACTTTGAAGGGTGGGTGTGTGAGATTAAATGAGTCAATAGGTATGAGGTAGGAAGCATGTGACTCCTACAGCAAGATTAGCACCCTCCTGTATCATTTATTATCTGGACTACTTTCCTTGCATTCATAGATTTTACAGAATAATAGATTACTGTGTGGGCACTGGAGTCAGAAAGCCTGGTTTCCAATCCTGGCCCTACCACTTCTTTAGAGTGTGACATTGAGCAAGTCACATAACCCCATTTGACTTCAGTCTCTTCACTATAAAACTTGGACGATGAGGTTATGATAATTAAGTACGATAATGCATGCAAAGTGGCTTATCTCAGTTTCTGCCAAAATAATCACTCAGCAAATGACAGCCAATGGTTGCTGTTCCCCTTGAGAACTCCTTGAGAGCAGAGACTTGGTATCTTCATCTTATTGCTCAGAACACCTAGCAGTGGTTGGCACATAAGCCTCAGCAAATCATTCCTCATCTAATTAATATATGTTTTGCCTCAAGAAGAATTGGTGGAATTCTTGACCGATGGATGGATGATGCTTCTCCGAGTCTACCTGGTCTCTCTCTGAGTTGCTCGCAAATAGAACAGAGCAAGCACAGCAGCACATACAGCAGTCAGAGGAGGTGGCCCTGGCTTGAGGAAGTGTGTTAGTTCTACAAGCCTCGTCCTCACAGGTGCTCAGGGAGCGATGGAAATCATCATCGTTTACTCTGTGAACCCTGGTCAATCACTTGATGGATGAGCTGGTGTCATTCATCTGGCTGCACTTGTCTGGAGGACTTGACGGAAATCTATAAATCTCTTCTTCTTAAAAAACTCCAACCAGTAATTTTTGATTTGGCCTCATTTCCTTGAAGTTAGTTTAGAACTTACCCTTTTTTTGCAAGATTTGTGTGTGTGTGTGTGTGTGTGTGTGGGGGGGGTGTTATGGGTCTTGGTGCTGCAGTAAGCAACCATCCTTTCTCCCCCAAAGTGATTGTCTGCTTTACTAAATGAAAAGTCACATCTTAAGTGTCTTACCTGATTGGAGTGAGAAGTTATATGAAGAAAAGCAGGGAAGGACATATAAGGGAAAGTATAAGGGGGTATGGGGTTTCCCTGGTGGCTCAGTGGTAAAGAATCCACCTGCAATGAAGGAGGCGCAGGAGCTGCATGTTCAATTCCTGGGTTGAGAAGTTCCCCTGAAGGAGGGCATGGCAACCCACTCCAGTATTCTTGTCTGGAGAATCCCACAGACGGAGAAGCCTGGAAGGCTGCAGTCCATATGGTCACAAAGAGTCGGACATGACTGAAGTGACTTAGCACATAAAGGGGTACATTGTAAACAAAGACGTGAAGACTGGAACCCCAATTTTTAACATTCAGTAAAGGAAAAGCAAAGCCAAACAAACACCAGTCTGAGTTCTCCACGTGGCCAGTCAGACAGTGAGGGGGCCCATCCTTAGGTGATAGACCCTTGAAGGCATTGATATCTCTGATTACAGGAAACATTGTTTCCTCAAGTTTCTGTCCAGGTACACATGGACTTTGCAGTCCAAACAAGTAATTCTAGATATGATTTTTCATGTATTAAAGCAAATCTCCTCAAGCACACGTGCTACATTGACTAAAATCCCACCATTAGCAATTCAGTCCTTCGGAGCTGGCATTACCTACTTCATGTCTTTTTAAAAAGGCACGTTGTCTTGGAGGATCTCATTTAGCAACTCCTTAGAATTTCAATGCCATTACATTATTCAGATGTTGTTATCATCACTGGGAAAGAATAACAAAGAACATGATTTAAAAGGAAATGTTGAGAGCCTGATTTGGGGAAGAGGTTCTGAAAGGCTGGCAAGGGATCCAAGAGGCAGAGATAACAAATTCACAAACTTGACCTGCTATGTTTCCAGTGTGCCCAGTCCTGGGCTACGTGCTTTGGAGAAGAATCTGAGAAAAGAGGCAGAGTCTGTAATCCGTATGTAGTTGAGCTGAGACGCCACAGATGGGAAGCAGAGCACATGTGCTCTCTTAATCCATATTTGTATGCACTTTTCACTTTTCAAAGCACGCTTACATCCAAGTGCAAATTACATGTTTATAAAACACTTGGCATCAGCAATTGCTATCTCTATGCCCAGACTCTCTCAGAATCTCAGACCCACTGGGGTGGTTAACTTCCACTTTATTCATTTAGGTTCTTCTGGCATTTATCCTTCACTCTTCCACTTTTCCTCTGCCTGTTTAACCCCTGGAATGGTCTGAACTATAAAAACCCATGTCTGATCATTCCATTTCTGTGTAGGCTAGCCAGGGTGGATCCGCGTAACACAGAGGAAGTTTATGAAGTATAAGATTCAGGTAAGTTTTTTTTGTTGTTGTTGTTGGGGGATGGGCAGGCAAATAGGTCCATATCCTATTTGAGTGTTTTACTGTTTAAAGGATTTTATTAAGTCATAAACAGCCCAGATGGATGTGGTTGTGATGGGCATGAGGTAAACGAGGAAATAAAAATAAATAGTTTGTGCATCGATTGGAGCTTGTATTTAGATTGCATCTTTTTTATTTTAATACCACTCTATAAAAAAAGAAAACCTAGCAAAAGTCTGTAGGGCAGAGCCAGGAGGCTATTTTTAACTGGAGTATTATGCTGCCTTAATTTTATCTTCTCTGAGTAGACACAAACATTGAGTTACTGGCAGAGAGAATAAAAGGGCCAGTTCATTTTCTGGTGTATCTGTGAGCCCTAACAAACATACCATGTTCAAAGGTCTTTCCCACAGCTTGCCTTGTCAAGAAAGGTCAGAAGGGCAAGCAGGGCTGAAGCAGAAGTTTTAAAAGAGAAGATGATGTTGCCTGGCTGTTGATTAGAAAATGGAAGAGGATTGGTATGTGATGGCAAGCCAAAAAAAGCCTGACTTGAGTAACCTCTGTCAAGTCTTGCCACCTGTAAGTTTTAGCTGCTGAATTATAGGCACTGAGCAGAGGTCAGCAGGACCATGGATGCTTTAGAGCATCCAGTAGCCAAGAGGCTGGGGGATGCTAGAGATTGAACATGTGAGTCTCTACAGAGGGTGTATCTGTGCTTTCCCAAGCTAGGGAGCATCTTCAGCATGATTCTTTAGTACCAAAGCTTGCTACTTCACAGTGGGTACTGTGGATTGCTTGTGTCTCTCTCTCCACCACCCCAAATTCGTATATTTAGCCCCCAATCCCCTAAACATGGGTGGGTAGAATTTGGAGGTGAGGACTTTGGGAAATGATTGGATAAGGTCATAGGGGTGGACCTCTTGTGATGGGATTGGCATCCACAGCAGGGAATAAAGAGACCAGAGCTCTCTCTTAGCCATGTGGTGATACAGAGCAAAAGCAGGGGTAGGTTCACACCAGAACCTGACCAGTCTGGCATCTAATCTTGGACTCACAGAACTGTGAGAGTTAAATATTTGTTGTTTAAGTCACCTAGTGCAGTATTGTATTCAATATTACAGAAGTCTGAACCAGTTAAGACAACAGGGCTCTCATCTATGAATATGTCCTTTCAGCATTCCCTTCTTTGGAATCCCTTCCAGCAAAGGAAACCCTACACTACCTTCATGGATAAAGCAAAAAGCACTGAGATGTGGATGGTTATAATGAATATAAAGGGCATCCATAAAATGACTAGATCTCAGGAACTCTTGTTTCCTTTATCAGACTCCTCCCCTCCTGAACACATAGAAAGAAATCAAAGTGAAAACAAACTAGCAAAAAGACAAAACAAGGCCAAACTTATAAATACAAAGGTAATACATTATTCTCGTTCTGATCTGGGCAGCTATTAGATACTGTCGAGTCTATTTTGAGGCCTCACCTAGAAACAGTTGAAAATAAGGAGACTTAATGGAAACACTAAAGCCGCACCAACCCTGAAAGTGACAAGAATACAGCTTCTTGTGTTCTTGGTTGAAGCAGTAAATACAAAAACACTTATTTTCAGAATATTTATGGAGAACAGGAAATGAGATAAGGACTTTCACCTCTTAGACACTAACTCATGTTTGACCCAGGTCAATAATGACAACTTAATTGGCCCAGCTCTTAGATTTCCCAACTGCTGACTAAGTTAATTGATGACTTAACAGGCAGCTGGGTTTGCAGAACCGTGAACTAAAGCCAACCTCAGCAGGATCTTTACCCAGAAATGAGTTGGCATGTGGAAACTTGAAGGTGAAGAAAATGCTCCAAGAAGAGGTTTCTTCTCCTCTATAACTGTCCCAGTGGAAAGTGACTCTAGGTTCTGGTTTATGGCAATTTCAAATGCTTAGGCACTCTTGTGTCTCTCTTGCAGTAGAAATCCTCTCTTGTAATTTTAAATGACATCACAGGAAGCTTTTACAGCCTTAATCCTCCCCTTTGTCACTTGTTTCTTTAGTAAGGTAGAATGATTCTGGGAAAAGGTAGACACCAACAAAAAGCAAGTCTTGTGTAGCAGAAAGGGCCAGATTACCTTGAGTTCAGATTCTAGCTTTACCACAAAAGAACTCTGAGGCTGGTTGATTGCTCACCTTTTCTGAATGTCAGTTTCCCTGTTTGTAAAGTGCAGATTCACTGAGATGTGGTATTTGAAACACCTGGTCCCAAATAGGTGCTGAGAAATTGTTGGTTTTAGAAAATCAACTTTATTGAAGTGTAACTTAAATAATTCTATGTGCTCATTTCAACTGTTTGAGGGGTTTTTGCAAATTCATGTATTTTGTAACAGCCACCTTAGTCAAGATATAGAACATGTTCACCAGCCTAAAAGTTTCTTTGATGCCCCTTCCCAGACAATCCCCACCATCACCCTTTACCCCAGCAAGTACTGATGTGCTTGCTTCCTGTCACCATAGATTGGGTCTATTAATTCTTCAAGTGTTTTATAAATAAAGTTATTTGATGTATGGTATATTCTCTCGTGTTTGCCTCTTTGCCTTAGTATAATGCATGAGACCCAGCCATGTCATTGTGTTACTAGTTTATTCCTTTTTATTTATTATTCATACTGTGTTGTGTGAATAGAACACAATTTGTTTATCCAGTAACTTGATGATGAATATTTGAATTGTTTTTAGTTTGGGGCTATTATGAGTAAATCTGTTTTGAATATTCTTGACCAAGGCTTTGTGTGGACATATGTTTTCACTTCTTTTGGATAAATAGTTTATAAGAAGCTGTCAAACTGTTTTCCAAAGGGGTTGTACTATTTTGCAGTCTTACCAGGTACATTGGATCATTCCATTCATTCCACGGTTTCATCCGTGCCTGCTCTATCAGTCTTTTAATTCTAGCTGTTCTAGTGAGTATGCAATGGCATTTAAGGTTTTACATTGCATATCTGTAATGACCACTGATGTTGAATATCCTTTCATGTGCTTATGGTTCATTTCTATTGTTCATCTTTGGCCCATTTTTAATTAGATTGTTCATCTACTTGTTTTTCCCTTTTAAGAGTTCTTTATATCTTCTTTTTACAAGTCCTTTTTCAGAGTGTGTTTTGGAAATATTTTAGTCCCTGCCTGTGGCTTGGTTTTTCATTTTCCTGATAGCTGTACTTTTGAAGAGCAGAGATTTTGTTTTGATGAAGGCAGAAGTTTTGAAGTTTTAGCTTTTACATTTAAGTCTATGATCTGTTTAGAGATAAATTTTGTGTATGACATGAGGTAAGGGTTGAGTTGTATTTTCTTTTTTTCCTATATGAATACCAAGTTGCTTCACCACCATTTGTGGAAAAAAAATTATTATTTTCCTTATTGTAATCAACTCTTTCAAGATATAGAGGATGAGGGATCATTTCCCAACTCATTCTGTAGTACCACTAAAACAATGCCGAAAAAAGCAATTACAAGAAAACAAATATACAGACTAACATCTCTACAAATATAGACACAAAAATTCTTAACAAAATATTAGTAAATCAAAACCTGTGAACATAAATGGATTTTGATAAATCTAAGTCAGATAGTTTTATTTAGTTGCTCAAAATAACCCATGTAATTTCCATCACACTCACTGTGACGCTCAAACTTGTCCTCATGGCCTATAAGTTTCTCCATGACCTTATCGCAGGTTCTTCTCTGATCTTATCTCCTGCCATGTCTGCTTTGTTGATCCTCCTTCAGCCACACCACATAGACACACTATACATTTGTGAGGAATACTCTCTCTGCAAATTGGATTCAGACTTAAATATCATCCATCTCAGTGGGTTTCAACTGTGGATATATATTAAAATCATCAAGGGAGTTTTAAAAAAATGATCAGTGCTTGGCCCCACCCTAGAAAAATAGAATGAAAAGTCCCTGTAAGTGACAGTTAAATTTCTAGATTACTTTAAAAGTTCCCCAGGGGATTGTAAAGTGCAGTACAACCTGAACCTCCTGATCACTACCCCCCCCACCCACCACCCGCCCCACTGGGTATTCAGATTCCCTCTTCCTATTCAGAGGTCCAGCCACTCCAACCCTGGCCACCAGTTTCTTACCAGGAGCTTATAGAATCATCAATCTTTCTTTCTTGCTTTATTTCAGTAAGTGGGACTCAAAGCTGCTTTGCCCATTAACTTTCAGAATCACAGGTCAGAGTAAGAAGAGGCCTAAGTTATCTAACAAGGAGGTGCTTAGGGAGGCAAAGCAGATTGGAACCCAGATTTTCTAGCCCCAGTGCCATGAGTATTTTAGTTCCCTGGCTTTTCCCCTTTCTCTTTATCTGTGCTGAGTGAGGCTGAGGAATACAGAATTGGGAGAATCTGCAGCTTTTTAGTATGCTTGCAACAGTTTTCATTCAATAAATCTCTCCCTCTAAAAGTCCCTCTGTTAACTTTTCTTCCCCCAGTGATCTGGGAGTGGAGGCTGGAGTGTCAGACTAGAATTCTCATTTTTATATGCAAATAAATCACTTGATTATATTTTTTGTCCTTATGTTATGATGAATATTTCAAACGAATTTTATATGGTTCATATTTATGGTTTGAGAGCTATTTCACATTTTGGCTCATTGCCGTCTCGTCTGCATATACCATATCTCAGCTGATGTTGATTGGTCTCATTTACATATTCATCATGCTCCTATTTTCAAAGATATTTTGTTATACACTGGCTTTTCTTCCCCCTCCAGTGTTATAATACCACATGGATGTGTTTTTAAATTGCACTCATTTCCATACACAAATTTTCTGGTTACCATAAATCACCACATTGTCACCTCCTCCCCCCACCCCCATTTAGTGTAATCTTCACACTTTATACCAAGCTGACATATGGTTCCAAAGTAATTAAAAACAATGTAAACAGTTTACAGTGCACTTTGCAAAGCCACTTCACACTGCAGAGAGTTTAATGATTTCCTTTTCCCCCAGTCAGTCCCAAAGCAGTGAAGAGTCAGGAGGTTTGAGATAGTGATGCTGATGAAAAAAGCTAAGGTGCGACAGTGATCAGTTTACTTCTAATGGAGAAGCTCCTGCTCCACTTCTGCCAAAAGACTTGGTTCCCTCTTGACTTCTTATGGAAGAAGCAGAAGGGGTGGGTTAAACTGGATTAATGAACGAATGGATTAGCACAGATTGGGGCAGAGTTACTGGATTCTTTCAGTTATTCTAGGAGGTGGAAGGGGGACAAATCAAACTTAGCAAATCCCCAACCACCAAGGCTACAGAGCCTTCTCTCTTGACGATGAGAAGAGGACTAATTTTCTTTTTTTGACTTTCATAGTTTGCCCAACTACCAGGATCTAGACTTCACTTATTTATTTATTTATTTATCTGACAATAGGCTCAGTTTTGTCTGTGAATCTCCCTTCTCACTTTCAAATCCCTGTGGCTAGGGTAGATATTTTCAGCTTTAGGAATGGAGCCCATTACTCAAGTCACAACTAATTTGAACATCACATTCTCTTAGCTGCTGTGGTTGGTCCAGGGATGGTTGTGTGATTTAAACAAGTCAGACTTAAATCTTAAGACTTTTGTGGGATTGAGCAGGAAAAAGGGCAGTGCTTTCACCCTGAATAGAACCTGAGACAGTGTCTGAAGGCAGGACTGCTACTGCTTTTTTCCCCACCAAGGATGGGGCTCAGGGCTGGAATGACCACAGTGAAGGGAGACCAGAGAGAGGGGGAGAAGCTGAGTCCTGAGGACACTGAACCTGAACAGAGCTGTTTCTAAAGTCATTCCTTCTTGCTGAATGTCAAGTTAAATGAGCCATTAAACTCCCTTCTTTTCCTTAAGCCAGTTTTAGGTTTATTTTCTTTGACCTCACACAACAGAAAGCCCAAGCAAATACAATGTTTGTATCGCTTATTTTGCATATATTATCTTGTGCCTTTTTGTCCTGGGTCATATTTTAAGCTATAGCTATACAAATGCCTAGATCATAGTAAAGTCTCAGCCAGTGTTTACATGTCTATCAACTCCTATGTTTTTTATTATTTTCATTCCTATGATAAATATTCCTATTATTTATCCTATCATTCCTGTCATTCCATTAGTATTTTTTGTTTGTATCCAGGTAGTTTCTCTCTCCAACTAATTATATTTGTTTGTCATTTTCATTCATGCATTTATCAGACATTTATTGTAGGTATCTGACTGTATGAGACACTATGGAGCCAGTCCTGGGTGAAAGCAGTCATGTCCTCGTGCTCATGGAGCTTAGGGGAGTCAGAGATTAATTAAACTATGGCATAAAAAGTGCAAGAGTGCTAAAGTGACAGTCACCACATAGAGACTCGTGGTGATAGGAGGGTGTTCTACATTAGTAGGGGGGGTTTGTCCTGGTTGAGGAGATCAGGGAAGGCCTTCCTAGGAAAGTGACACTGGTTTGGGAATCTGCAGCAGAAGGAGGAACTGACTAAATTAAGAGGACAGAGTAGACAGAAGTTCTTGTCAGAAGGAAGAGCACATGCCAGGCAAGGCCCATGGTGGGCAGTGTAGCATGGTACACTGAACTGAACTGAAAAAGGGGTTAGCAGAGCAAAGGAGAAAACGTGAGAGGTCTATTCCAGTTGCTTCTCTCTCTCTTTTTAATTTAACTTTGTTTATTTTTAATTGGAGGATAATTACATGATTGTGTTGGTTTCTGGCATATCGCAACATGAGTCAGCCATGGTTACACATATGTCCCCCCCCCCCCCCCCCGTCTTGAACCTCCCTCCCGCCTCCCACCCCTCTAGATTGTCACAGAACACTGAATTTGAGCTCCCTGTGTCATATGGCAGGTTCCCACTGGCCATCTAATTTTGCATATGCTAATATATATGCCTCCATGCTACTCTCTCAATTCATGCCCCCTCTCCTTCCCCCACTGTGTCCACAAGTCTCTTCTCTATGTCTGTGTCTCCATTGCTGCCCTGCAGATAGGTTCATCGTACCATCTTTCTAGATTCCATATATATGCGTTAGTATATGATACTTGTTTTTCTCTTTCTGAGTTATTTCACTCTGTATAACAGGCTCTCGGTTCATCCACCTCATTAGAACTGAGTCAAATGCGTTCCTTTTTAGGGATGAGTAATATTCCTTTGGGTATGTGTACCACAACTTCTTTATCCATTCATCTGTAGATGGACATCTAGGTTGCTTTCATGTTAATTTCTTTTTTATGTTCAGAGCAGCAGCAAAGTACGTAGTGTGTGTGTGTGTGTGTGTGTGTGTGTGTGTGTGTACAGGTATACACATGATTAGGTATAAACTTAGAAAATATCACTCTGGTTGTCATGTAGAAGATAGATGGGGCTGCACAAGAAGAAGCCTGGTACAGTTTTCCAGGGAAAGACAATGGTAGCTGGAGAAGGAGATGGGTAGACAGGTCAGAAGTATAATCAGGAGATTAAAAACAACAGGACTTGGTGTTGTACTTAATACAAAGTTAAGATACACTCTGGCTTTGCTCTTAAATAGTAATTCAGGGATGTAGAAGAAACCTGTAAATTCTGAATACAATCTGATAAATATGCTGTTGCTACTACAAGCACAAGACTATGGTTTGGAAGCACTGAGAGAGTTCTGGAAAGGCTCTACTCTACAGTGGGGGGAGGGGAGTAAACATTTCATCCAGGTCCTGGAGGACAACCAGGATTCTACCAAGTGGAATTTTAAGTAGAAGGACAACATCTATACAAGAGCAGTGAAAATATATTTGTTCACTTGTTCATTTATACGTTTACCTGTACCTATTTTTTGGTCTCTCTATGTGCCAGGCATTATCCAAAGGACCAGCCATCACATTCTAAATAAGCAATATGATATCTGGGAATGGCAGTGCTTGGGAAATGGCAAATATTCCTGCCTGAAAGTGTGGGCTACACTGTGTATGTTGGGAGATATGAGCTTTGATTTCTGTGTCAGAGGCTTATGGTTCTTAGAAGTTCTTCTGCAAAGGACTTTGAGCAAGACATGTCTGGAAGCAGAGTGGTGGGAGGCTGGACCTAGAACAGAGTAGCCTTATGCAGTAGGCTGTGCAAGTGACTTTGAACCTCCTAGCTGCAGGAGTAAGATGAGAGAATAGGGCTCCAGAGGTATTTGTGAGGGGTGGCCAATAGGACTGGAAGAGCACCTGCATGGCAGGGAGAGAGAAGGCATGTGAGTCATGGGATTTTCTTGCTTGGGAATCTGGGCAGATGGTGATGTTATACACTGGGCAATATGAGGAGATCAGAAATTTAAGGATAGAGACAAGGAGTTTTTCTGAATATGAGGCACTTGCGGTTCACTTAGGGTTAGATCTTGGGGAATCTCTCCATTTCAAAGCAAGAATTATGGCTTTGAGTTTAGGCAGATGCAGATTTAGGAGCCCTGGTAGTAAGACATTATTTAATAAATAATGATTTGAAGGTGTGAGTATAAAGAAAGAAATTGGCCCAAAAATGGACCCCCAGAATACCTGAACTTTTGAGGGGCAGCTGAGGAATAAGAAAGGAGACGGAACTGGTTATGGAGTAGTCTGGGCTGTTCAGTAGGCAGGCAGAAGGGTGAGGTGTCACTAAAGCAAAAGGGGAAAGAGGAATGAGAAGGCTGGCATGAATGGTCAGTGCAGTCAGAAGCTGCCTGTCAGTGAAGTGCTAAGGGGACAAAGTAGAAGTCATCAGTTCTGGCAGTTTGAGTGTTTTGGGGACCTTTGATAGAATAATTTAACAGTGTTAGAGAATTTGTGGTCAAATAACAATTGGACAGGAGTGAGGAGAGACTGAAGAGAAAGGCTGAACAGAACACAGGCTGCTTTTTCAGAGCAGTGGTAGTGATGAGGAAGAGATAGGAAGGGGGAAGAGAAAGAAGGCAGGATTTATCCAGAAAGCTTTTCCCTCTTCTTTGTAATATGCATACGTGAAACTAGGCCACATGTGCAGGATGAATGAAAGGGATTTTGTGATTTGTGGACAGGGAGATATTGAAAAGGAAGCCAGTAGTTATAAAGTTCAGGAAACTGGTTAAAAACTGGAAGAATAAAATAAATGAAGAAGAGAGATCTGGAAAGATCTGATCTGAACTCATCAGGAACCAAGATGAGGAGGTGAGACAAAGGATGAAAGTGTGCATAGGGCTGGAAGGGTACGAATCGTCTGTTCAGAGTTTGGTTTAGTGTTGGCTCCTCTGCTCAGGAATGCTTTTTTAGGACATGAAAAGTACTGCAAAAATAAGATTTATTGATTTATTTTTTTTTTGGCATCTGTATCAGTACTGGCTGATTCATAAAAGCACCTGGTAGAAATGGACATCCTGTGACTGAGGAAGCTGAGTTTCAAAACCAGCTGCTCTGTCTCTGGGATTATTGCTATGTCAGCTCGGATCAACCTTCTGTCACCAGAGGACGTTTTCATGGGAGGCTGAGCACCCAATGAGGGGTCAGTCACATTTTCTGGATTTAATTATATTAAGGTGAATTATTTGCACCTGGTATTGCTGTCTTTAGAATGATTTCTATACAATTTTACACACTGGTTGAAGGGGCAAGACCTACCCAATCATCATCAAATCTCTGTTAATTCCAGGCAGGGTAATGGCTGATCCATCCAGGAATACATGTTGAGCCAAAAACTCTCCTACACTATTCCTTTCCTGTTTTCCTTGGTGAACTCTGCTCAGATGAGTGCCCCATCCTGCAATTCCTGTGCGTGTTGAAAGTCTTCAAGAAGGTAAACCCTGAAGACCACAGGTCTTCAGCTGGGCTCCTGTCCAACAGGGAGACGCTTGCCTGTAGATCACATAAGCCATCCTGCACTATAGCAACACCTCCCTTGATATACAGATGAGGAAACCACAGCGCTCAGAGATAAACTGATTTAATCAAGGTGACACAGTTAAGTTGACATTAAAACTAACAAACATAGGATTCTGACCAACCTCTTCTAAGCAAGTGACGTAACCACTGAAATATGTTGTTACTCTCTCTGCTTTGTGTTTCTTTCATTAATGGATTTCTTTCTCACTTCCTCAGACCTGGGCAAGTGTTCTTTCTAAAAGGCAGGTGAAAGAATCAAGATAAAAATGTCCTGGCTTAAAGAAGGAAAAACATATAACTGAGGGAGGGGTGTTGCTTTTTCTTATAATGAAAAAAACGTTCCCTTCTGTGTAATCCATCTAATCTATTGGTGTACTTACTGGCACTCAAGTTCTGGATTCTGGCTGCTACTACTTTTTCCATTTCTTAAAGCCTGGGGGATGGGATCAAATACCTTCAAAAGCAGAGGGGGTTACCACAAGCATGAAAGAATTGGCTGCTTTTTGTTGTTGTTGTTACTTTGTACCCCACTTTGAGAAAAGCTTTTTTGGGGAAACCCATACATTAAGCTAGTCCAATAAAACTCAAATGTTGAAGATCTTAAAAAACACACACACACAAATATTTGCATTAACAAAGTCTTCTCTTTTCAAAGGAAATCATTTTCAGGGCTCTAAACTTTCCCAATACTTCTGAATGTTTATCTATCATTTACCACTTGTCAGCATGGCTTAGGGACAAGAAGTCCACAAAATCTCTAAAGCCCAAATGTTAGTCCCTGCTGTTAATTAAAAATTAATCAGAAATAATAGCATCTTTAAAAATAATGAATGTCAGCAGAGAAAATAGGCTTTGGTTTATAAAAATTCCACTCGCAGGTACTTTGGGAACAAAAGAAAGAAAGTAAAAGTGTTAGTAGCCCAGTCTGACTCTTTGCAACCCCATGGACTGTAGCCTGCCACGTTCCTCTGTCCCTGGGATTCTCCAGGCAAGAATCCACTAAAGTGGATGCCATTTTCTTCTCCAGGGGATCTTTCTGACCCAGGGATCAAACCCATGTCTCTTGCATTGCAGGCAGATTCTTTACCATCTGAGCCACTAGGGAAGCCACATTTTGCACCAAAAAAGTGAGAATTTTTTGGATTGACCTTATGCCTATTTCAGTGGCCACATGCTGAAAGATTCCACAAGTTTAGGAAATATGGAAAGGAAACGCAATTGGATAAAGTGTAAAACCTTTGCTTGGTGTGTCATTCTAGTTCCTAAGCATAAAGAATCATGCTAGATGTGATCTGAGGTTGCTGCCTATAGCCATTCAAAGCACCCCCACTCCTCGGGTACATACATTTTCTCCAGGTCTCCGAATCCTGAAAAGGCTCCTTCTGGGATGACTCGAAGCTTGGTGAGAACAAACCTCCTGAAAAGAGAGTGGACATAAAATATCACAACCTATCCATTCATCGATTAGTCATTGAGTGCCTAAGGTATAACAGCGGATAACAAACAGCCAACACATACTATGTGCTTGCCAGTTAGTAATGGTTATAACTGCTTCTCCATGATCTCTTTTCACCCATATCACAAAGCAATGATATGGGCACTATTGTTGTCCCTCTTTTGCAAAAGAGGAAACTGAGGTTTAGGGAGGGTTAAAAAACTTACCCAGGGTCAAGTGGCTAATATGTGGCAGAGTTAGGATATGAGCTTTCTGTTCATCACTACTCCATGTTGCCTCCTCTAGCCCTGTGTGAGTCTCCTTCTTTTTCTCTGTTCCAACTCTCAATACCTCCTCCCTGTTGTCCTCAGCTGACTTTTCTTACTTCATAAAAAAAAGGAAACCAGCAGAAGAGAACGTCCTCATGCTGTCTCATGGCTCCCAGTTAACCTCTCACCTGCACCTAGGCTTATTACACACCCTGCCCCACTTCCTGTCACTATGGGAGAGCTGTCCAGGGTCCTGACTAAAAAACCCAGCTCCTCTGATCCACATCGTATCTTTCTCCTTGCCTTGTGAAGGTAGCCACTACAGCAGCTTCCCCCTTCTTTCATACATTTCATTCACCTGCTTTTTCTTCTTTATTGGATCCTGCCCATCAGTATACTAACATGCCTTAATTTCTCCCATCTTAGAAAAATCTTAACCTCATCCATCTTCAGCTTTTGCCATTTCCTTCTGCTGGAAAAATTTGTCTCATGCTTGCCTCAATATTCCTTCCAATGGCTTCTCATCTTAGTGAAGAAAAAACAAAACAGATAGTATATAATGGCCTTCAGGATCCTACAGGATCTTCCCACTCTCCTTTCCCATAGATCCTCTAACTTCAGTTTTGACACCCCACACTGCGATTATTTCATTCTCTTCACAGTAATCTCTTACTATTCTTTGTACAGGCCAGGTTCCTTCTTGCCTAATATTTCTGCCTTTGCAATTCTCTCTTCCTGGAGAATTCTTCTCTCATATTTTTTTCTGGCTTGCTCCTTCAGCCAGCTGCTTGCTCAAATGTCACTTTCTCAGTAAAGCTTTCCCTAACTATCCTATTTAAAATGATAGCTTCCCCAACTTAGACCGTTAGCCTTAGCTTTCTTCATAGTACTTCTGATATGTTTAATCTTCTATTTATTTATCTACTTATATATTAATATACTTACTTATCTTTTACCCAAAACTAGAATGCAAGCTCTGTGAGGGCAGGGATTTTTGTCTGGTTTGCCTGCTGCTGTATACCCAATGCCTGGAACAGTGAATGGTGTATGACACATATTCAGAAAAATGTTTCTTGAATGGCTGTTGAAGTCTGAGAGTTCTAGGCTTGAGGGCAGAATTACAGGTGACCCTTTGGGAATCTATGACAGGAATACTGTTTCTGCTCCCTCTCACTTTCCTTGCTTTGCAATTGGTTAATGAGGATTTGGTTTTCCCCCACTATAATCCTTCCTTCTGCACAGCGGTCTGTTAGTGGGAATTCAGTGTGGACTTGAATAGTTTCACAAACCTTCTTTGCATTAGTCTCCTAATTTTTTAAATCAGTATTAGTGAGATTCCTGTTTCAGAAAGTTATTGTTCAGGCAAGCAGTTCTTTTCTTCCACTTTGTTTGTTTGCCTTTCGTTGCCATGTCCTCACCAGTTCCAGGGTGAGGACTCATGAGAGAGAATTCTGTGTACTGTTCTTGCTCTGGAGGATTTTATATACATGGGAGGGCAAAAAATAGTAGTCTTGGAATCACAAGAAAACAGATGTGGGATAGAGTTGATGTAACAACTCTAAGTGTTATACAAGGATTAAAATGTAAAACTCTCATAGTACATAAATAAATATATATGAGGAAGGTTGGAAGAAGTGTGCGAGCTTGAGCCTGGCTCTCAAAACTATCAGATCATATTATGCTAAAAGCATAGTCTCTATGAAAGTATTTGATCTAATTTAAGGTTGAGTGTAATGGTTCTGGAACAATGTAGCTTATTGAACGCTCATCTAAAAAGAAGCAAGGTCAGTTCATATTCT